>NC_084478.1:25393981-28075231 GCF_027409185.1 Cynocephalus volans
CCTCCTTTCTGGCCTCCCTATGTCCAGTGTTGTTTGTCACAGTCCATTCTGCACACAGCCATCAAAGGGATCCTTTAACTCCTGGGCCACACAATGGGGTGCCCCTCTACAAACTCTTCATTTCCTTCCCATTGCACTTAGGAGGAAATCCGAGCTCCTCTCTGTGGCCCGTGGGGTCCTGCATGGGCCGGCAACCTCTGCCCACTGCTCCAACTTCATGCTGTGTTAGGCGCCCCCCACCTCGCCCTGTGCTTCCATGCCACATCAGCCCATCACCAGTTTTTTAAATGCACACAAGCTCTTTCTTGCCTCAGAGCTGTGCTGTTCCTTTGCTCTTTTCTCCATCACTTCATCCTTCAGTATGCAGCTTAATGTCACCTCCCCACTCGTTAGTATCCACCCCCATTTTTCTGCATCTCTACACACTCTGTACAGCCTTCATTGATCTTCTGACAATTGAGGAGTATTTTCATTTCTTTGATGAGGTCTTTGCTTTCTCTTGGCTTCTCTTACCAAATTGGAAGCTCCGTGAGAGCAATAGCTGTTGCACCCCCAGCACATAGCACAATGCCCAGCTCACGGTAGCTATGCAATAAATGTTTGTTGATACATGAGTGGCTGCTGTATCTGAAATGTCTGGGGTGTATTTTTGGAGACATGGCAGTTATAGTTGGGGATCAGCTTGCCTCACTTCCCTGGCTGCCCAGAGTCTTACTTGTACACTCTCGCCTGCCATCTTGTGCTCCAGACATGAGCGAGGTCTGTCTCTTTCCAGGCAGTTTACCCTCATTGGAATTTCAGTACAAAGAGGCCGCAGAACCACAGCAAGAAAACATGGCGTCTGTTGCAACTGATTCTCTTGGCTTTGTGGCAGGATGCAGAATGAAAGGTAGAAAGATATTAGAAGTTCAATAATTCTTTCATTGTCCAGACTATCCAGGAAATGCTATTCCCTAAATAGTGTTTATAGAATCCCTAATACGTTTTTCTCTTGCTATGCTTAGCCACCTGAAATAGTTGGATCTAAGACTCACAGCACGGTCAATCATGTATATGTTCGCCCTCAAATAATTTAATATTATAGAATGTAAACCAATAAGCTAATTAGATGTGCATTTAAGAATTTAGCTTGGCACCGCTGGAAGTTGATTTCTTCTTTACGTTACTAGAGACATTCTCTGATAAAGGCAAAGAGGTGGATAGATTTTGGTCTTTTTCCATTTTCCTGACATTCCTTGAATTTTTCTCAGAAAGATTGGTGTAAGGCAAATCTCATTTTTTCTCATCCCTCCACCTTTGTCCTGGCCAAAGGATGAACTGTGGGAAGATCTCATGGGTGGTGTTCTAAATAACTTTCCCTTGATTAAATAACCCTTCTCCCAAGGGCGACTTGTGTGGTTTAAATTACTTAAAAAACAAAACAAACAATCCAGAGTAAAAGAACTAGTTTGAAAAAAACAGGAGATTACCAATAGCCTTGCCCCATACAGATGGAAAAGATGTGAAAAGCACAGGCTCCAAGCACCAAAGAGGATAAATAAACGTGTCGCAAGTGCCATTAAGAAAACACATCTGCACACTGTCAGCGATGAGGATAAACACGCGACTGTTTTCCCTTTCACAAGGAGCAGTGACAGGGAGAGGCGACCTGATGGACCCTATCCAGGTCTGTTCAATTTACAGCATCTTGAGATTGGGGGCTTGGCACTTATCCAGCCTTGATGCATTCCCAGAATCTCTCATCAGAAGCAAATCTTCAAAGTAAACAAATAGTATATTCATTTTTCTCTCAGCTCACAGACAGGAGAACAAACAAGGAAAGGGAGAAAACACCCTAAAGGTTATCTGGTGGAACTCGGTTGCCCAAGATTGGGCTTTTGGACCTGATATCTTTCTCTGGTGTTTTTCATTCTCCTAATTGCCCTGCCAGGGGGAAGAGCAAATGGAACTGACATGAATATACTTCACAGCTGTTCAGTGTAGCCAGTGTTTCTTCCCTTAACCCTCCACCCGAGACTTCCAGGGTTCATCAACTTCCCCAGTGGCTCAATGAGTAGTGCTCTGTAAGATTTTACAAATCATAATCAGAGCTCATGAAAGATAACTAGGAGTCTAGGGAATTATGATGGATCCATTGAAATCCTCATGGACCTAATTTGAGAAAAGGTTCAGATACACAAGAAAAGAAAGACGACTTTCTGGAGATGCCAGCCATCTGGAACCTCCACACTTCATATTCCTACGGTTACTGATAGTTCACTGTTTAAATTTTAAGTTGAATCTTCTTCATTTTGATTAGGTCAAATGCCTCTTATATTATGTACCTAAATCACAGAATGAAATCTGGTGACTATCTTAAAGCAGCCTTAGATTCAAACATCTGTATGCTCTTAGTTACCCGAATTTCAAAATTTAGTCTGAAGTAAATTAAACCAAACCTGTCAATACCCTGATCTTAGACTTTAAGCCTCAAGAAAACCATGAGAAAATAAATTTTCTGTTGTTTAAGTGAAATATATATATATATACACACACACACTTATATATACACATATACACAAGTATATATACACATATATACCTATACATATACATATGTATATATATAATTCCATCCTCAATTTTTTATACTAATAGAAGTTGGGCAAAAAATTTTACAACACCTCAGAAATCATTCACATTTGACTCTGGGAAGTGTTCCTGGTTTATGAGCTATCATGCTGAGAGTCAGCTGTAAAGACAGTGTTGGAGAACCATTGGAACTAACTCACACGCCTGCATTTTTCTCATTCTGTCTTCTCTCCTTTCCTCCACTTTCTGAACTTCATCAAACTCTTTCCATTTCCTTATCTATAAAAAAGGATAGGAGTAGGGGGTTCAACTGGAGTATTTCTAGGGATTCTTCCAGTACTATTGTTCCACAATTTAATGGAGCATATATGCCCTGATGTAACTTTCAGCTATTCATTTATTCATTGATTTATTCAATAAACTTTTTAAAGAAAATTTATTTTATTGAATCAAAATTGATTATACATATTTTTGGGGTTCAGCATTGAGATATATTGATCAAATCAATATTACTAGCACATATATTGTTACAAATCGTAATTATTCTTTATGCCCCTTATCCAATTTCTCCCCATCCCCTGCTCCCTCCCCTCCCTCTAATTACGCTAGATTTCTTCTCTCCTTCTGAAAAAATGATGGTTATTCTGTTAATTTGTTGCCTAGATGATCTGTCCCATGCTAAAAGGTGTGTTCAGGTCCCCCAATATTATCATAGAGCAGATTCTTCTTCTGTCACTCTGGAATGGGCTTTGTGGAGAGAGACATCCTCTTCTTTATCTCTGCTGGTGACTCTCCTTGTGTCAGTGCACTCCAGTGGTTGGTGGACCATCTGCGTGGTGGTTGTGGCATCTAGCCACTTTCGTGGCAGCCATGTTTATTGTGGTGGCTGTGGTGGACCACCCACATGGAGATGATGTTTCTGGCATGCTCCTTGTTACTGGCAGTGTGCCTGGTTGTGGGATGTGTCTGGGCCCCTTCTCCATGCCTCTGGTCCCTGGGAGGGCCCCGAGGCACTGGCACAGTGTACCTGGTTGTGGGAAGGGGGGGTTTCAGTCCCCATCTCCATGCCCCGGGTCCCTCCGCAGGTCCTGAGGTGCTGGTGAGGTGTGGAGAAGGGAACTGGACCCCCCTCCCACAACAAGGCACACAGCACCAGTGACTCAGGGCTCACCTGAGGACCTGAGGCATGGAGAAGGGGACCAGCCCCCCCTCTCAATAAACTTTTTTGAATGCCAGTTAGGTGCTGTTATACTAGCCATGAAAGATATAACTGTTCTGGTCTTAGAAATGTTATAAAATACATTTGTTAAAAATGCAGTAGGTACTTCATAAATGCTGTGGAGGGGTGTACAAAATGAGGCTATAACAGCTCTTCTACAATCCTGTAGTTAAGGGTGTTCTTTAATCATGCCAACATTCAGTCGCTCATGTGAAAGACTTTTAGCATCTTCCAGCTATTGGAAATAATCAGAGAAGTGTATATACTCAATAGCTATGAAGAATACTCTGGGTTTTTAGTTGAGGATACTGACACCTAGAGAGGTACATACCTCATAAAGGTTACACATGGGTAGAAGTAGAGCCTGGACTAGGACCCAGGCCTCCTGCATCCCAGTGTTGTGTTAGTTAGTAGTTAAGAAAGTAGGCTCGGTTCAAATTCTGCCTTGGTTCAAATTCTGTCTCTGCCATTTACAGGTTAAGTGACCTTGAGCAAATCATTTAACTTCCCTGAGCCTTAGTTTCCTCTGCTGTAAAATGGGACTGGAAGAGTAACTGGTTGTATACTGTGTGAATTGAGTTCCTACATATCGAAATACTCAGAGCATAAGCAGTATAGTTTCATATATAATAACAGCCATTAGCAACTGGAAATAAGATTGGAATGTTTCCTCGTATAAGGCAGAAAATCAATTGGTGTTATAAAATAACCAAAACTGGTAATATAGCTAGTTCTTAGATCTATCTGTCCAAGATATTTCATGAGTAAATTGTATCACTGCCAAGAAAGAAAAACCTGCTTACAACCATGCCTGGCATATAGTAAGTGCTCAATAAATGTGAACTATTCCATGTCCTGCAAAGTTGGAGGGGGTATTTTAAGAGCTTTGTTGGAGCCCAAAGACAATGCTCCCACCCCCTCCTCTTTGTGTGCATGTGCACTTGTGTGAATGTATACATGTGAGTGCATGCCAGTGGACAAGAAGGTGTGTTCTAGTGGAAAATCAAATAACTCACTCAGTAAATTATCTCAGCCCAAAGTTCAGTTGCAGGAAATCAAATTCAGATCTGTAAAGCCTGGTGAAATTCAAATTCCTTTTAAACATTTATTGCCATTTCTAGGCAAGAAACATTTCCCCTGATCAGATTGTTTTGGCCGGGAAGTCTTGCATTTTAAAAGCTAGTAAAAACTAAAAAAAAAAAAAATTCTCTGTACATGACACAATTTACAGTTGGCTCCTCTGGAATGTGTGTCATGTTTTCAACTTGAGTAGGTTGATGTTCTCCAAACATCCCAGTGCTTCATATTTATAGAGTGCTTTATTTTAGAGTGTTAACAATGAATGAGAAAAAACGGAACTTTCTGTAGGCATTTTTTCCTATTTTTTTTCTTGATGCTATTTTGATTTGAAAGCAGCCTTGCTTCTCCTGTCTTTTTCAAGCACCATAGGATTCCTTTCTCTAGCTCTCTCTCTCTTTTCTTTTCCCAAAAGGAAACACTTCAATTGCTTTTATCGATGAGGAGAGGAAAAATCTAAACATCAGGCAACCAGGCTAATGAGGGACAGGCTGACATGACAACTAACAAAGAACAAAACCAATTACCCGTCTTCATGCAGGTATAGCGTGTCTGGAGGGAAAGAAAATGGAAAACCGTAGCCGGCGCTGCCAGGCCCCCGCCCCATCCCCTTGGTGCACCAGAGGTCACCTGGAGCGCAGTGCACAGTCTGCTACACACCTGCAGCTTCTGACCTCAGGCACAGCAGTCTATCTGTCCGAGGGCTTTCTCTGGGCTGCAGGGGCATGCCCGACACCCCCACCCCCAAATAAGTAACCCTCAACCAAGCAGGGGGGAGATTTGGTGGAAAAATACCCTGAATTCCCCCCCCCCCCCTTGGTGAGGTGTGTTCTCCACTTCCTCTCGGGGTCCATGGCGGGCTGGAGCCCTGGTCGCCCACAGTGACTTGTATTGGCTCCCTTCCCTTCCCTGTCTCACCTAGAAGAACCTCTTACAACCAAATCATCCTTTCAGGGTCTGCTTTTGGGGAGAACCCAAAATAAGACAAGCTAAAAATATTTACCCAGTTATAGTCATTATCCTGACCTTTTCCCCAACTCTTTCTGAATGCCAGAAAAAAGATGGGAAAAGATGGTCTATATAGCTGTAATAAAAACTCTTTGTTTGAGCGTTTTTATGCCATACACTCATTTGAGATGTACAATTCTGTTTTCGGTTCTTCTGCTGCTAGTTTTCATTAAATGATTTGACAAATATTTATTGAGTACCTACTACACATGCTATTTGGGGTGCTGGAATTATATCAGTAAGCAAAGCAGATGAAATCCCTGCCTTCATGGCGATGGCAATCTAGCGGGCGGACGTAGACAATAAACAATAAACATAGTAAATATATAAATTATATAGTATGTTAGAAATTGATAAATGCTGTGGACTAAAGAAATCAAGCTGAGCATGGGAGCGCCACACCAGGAGATGTGGGGAACTGGTTGCGATTTGAACTAGGGTCATCAGTAGCTTTTCTGCCTCCGGCAGAGGACAGAGAGTGGAGCTTGATTCCGTGATGTGCTGCTCCTGCCAGATAGCCCCCTCCCCCTTGTCATTTCCCAAATCAGTCTCCAAGGAGAAGATGCTATTAATAGTCACTAAGGACAGGAAACAAATATCTATCTTCTCTCCAGATGGAAATCTTTGCTCACATTGACTTCCTTACTCATAACTGGAGCTTGGCTGACAGTAGACACTGATAAGTAAATGCGCAGTGAATGAAGTAGGCTTGTCAGGAACCACCTCTCTTGTTTGAAGTCCAGTGGGCAACTTTGCTGTAGCAGGACCACTGGGGCGGGGAGGGCAGTGAAGAAATTAGAGAGCGTGCCTAGTTCAGATTTCCCTGTAATTAAAAATGAAGCTTAATCATTAGTTCCAAGGGCATGGGGTGGCTCTCAAGTACAGTGCAGAAATTTGAGTTTCACCTTTTCTTGCCTCCTGGTACCATGCAGACATGATACTGGAACAAAGGGTTGGTCTCCAGGGTGCAACTTTGGATGAGGTTACCAGGGAGACATGGAGCAAGGGCCAATTTTAATATCCCTCCGCAGACAGTGCCAGCAGAGTGTTTAAGGACAGAGCTCAGGTTACTTCTGACAATGCCTGTCCCTGGTGTTCCTGGGGAGGAGTGAAAGTGTAGAAAGAGCACTGGGGAGGAAGGTGGAGAGCTGATATTGGGAAGGAACACAATCTTGCATTGAAGGGTTGACAGTAGAGAGCTGCCCGGAGATGGGAAGAGAGACTGGGACGTGGGAGAGGAGCCCAAGAGGCCAGCTGAGAAGAGGGGACCCACCTGCAGAGGGTGTTCTGGGCAGTGGGACAACCAGCCATGAGGCAAACTGAAGGAAGGGACTCAAGTCAAAGACACATTCGAATCCTGTTGGAATTGTCTAATAATCCCAACAAAGTAAAATGAGACTCTCTGTAGCTAGTTTATTCTCCGTTCTGTGCTTTCTGTGGAATTGCTTAGGGGCAAGGCAGGCTGATCTGGCCTTCAGAATTAACAGGTTAATTTAGGAAATTGGGATTTCCTGCTTTCTAGGGTTGCCTCTCACCTTTCCCCTGGTAGTGAGTGACCTGAGACTGATGAAAGCAAGATCCTCTGTGAATGTTTGGAATGAAACACTTTGTCAGGAAAACAAGCACATAAATTTGACAGCTGCTTAATATAGGACAGTCATTAAATTTTCAAGAATGTAGGTCTTCTATTATTTAATGATGTTAATCTCTCTTCCAAAAAAGAAAAAAAAAAAAAGCTTCTGGAATTGAAGAGAGAGGAAGTTGTGTTGTTTGCGGTGCTGAAACTGTTGGGGCTGCTGAGCTGGTCCAGTTAGGCCAGTGTCTATGCAGATCAGTAATTCACGTGGGTTTCCAGGAGCCAGTATTCAGCCCTCACTTTCACTCAGTCCCCTCACTTGCCTCCTCCTTTCTCTCCTGTGACCTGCTTTTTATCTATTTCTCTACTTTGTAAACTCACCATGGGGGAAATGAAGAAATAAAACTCAAATCAGCCATTTATTTTGCTGCTTGGGGGTGTTTCTAGGAGGAAGATTTTGTGCAAAGGGAAGTTGCAATGCTGGCCAAAAGGAGATTTTAGGAAATTCTGTGGCCTTCCTTGTGTCCTGTCACTTAGGAAGGATAACTAAGAATTGATATATTTCTTTTCCAGAAAAGGAGGAAATGCCATAGGGGAGAAAAACAAGGTTGTGGAACCATGTTCCCTCTCGACTCCATCAAGCCTAGTGAGTGAGATGGCATGCCGACTTGGGAGGTGCGGGGAGGGGCTGATAAGAACTGCTCTTCTGGTGGCTTTGAAAAGTATCAGGAGAGAAACATTTGACCTTTTCCTGGATGTGCTAGGGTTGTTCAGACATGGAGGACAGCGCACTACCTGGGCCTGCCAGGGCACAACCCAACTCCGCACAGAGAGGCCTCCGGGGTACCCTGTCTCTTTCTCCACTGGGTGCAGCAGTGGCTAAGTGCTCAGGGGTGAATCTTGCTTCTGCAACTTTCCCACTGCATCTAGGTCAAGTCACCTAGTCTCTGTGTACCTCAGTTTCCTCTTCTGTAAAATAAAGATAATAAAAGCCAGGTCATAAAAGTGTGTGCCCCCGGGCAGACATGGGCACCTGCATGTGTATGAATACTTGCTATGGCTGCCCGGATAGGAGGGCAAGTAGACAGCTGTGAGTCTCAGCTAACTTGGTCAGGATCGTGTAAGCATTGAGACCATGCCTTGTCTCCCACTGGGACCACATGCCAACCTACCCGTTGCCAACTTACATGCTTTATAGCCTTTGGAGTAGAACATTCCACCAGGCTCTTTCTACATGTCATTCGGAGTGCCACCCTCTGGTGATATCCCATAGCTAATTTAGTCATAAATAATATTCAACAAATATTTATTGGTCACCTGCTACATAATTCTAGGTGCTGGGGATACAGTAGGTTCCAAATCAGGTGAGGTCCCTGACCTCATAGACAGTAAACTATGTCGGGTGTTGGTCAGTGCTATGGAAAAGATGTCACAAATCCATCTCTCAACAAATAATACCTTCAAAGCCACCCATTCATTTATCCAGCAGGTTGATGGAGCCTCTGAGGATGTAAAGAGCTTCCTGACCTCCAGGTGTTTACACAAATCAATCCTCTCTCCTTCTTCCCTAAAAGGCATCTGTGCTCAATGGAATAACCCGGGGCAGTTAATTTTGAGACAGATTCAGTCCGCACTGCCATGTCCACCAGGCATGGCCACCCAGATGAATTGTTTCCTGCAAAGAAATTACACAGGTGAATTTCGTGGGCCTAGCAGTTGGGGGACACATTTCCAGCAGATGTGGGACTCCGGAAGGAAATGAGGGAAAGTCAGTCTTCACCTTCCCTCACCCCGCCCCACTTCACGTTCAGGCCAGAGGTGTCCACAGAGTATTGTAGGATTTTCCTATATGCTTTTCTTTGTTGGGTTTGACTAGAGCTAATATCACATCCATAGTGAAGATTTTTCTGCTATTTGGTGAGTTATAAATTGAATCTTAATGAGTTTTCAGAACAACATTCATGTAAAAGTATATTTTGACCATTTCCAAAATGGAGATTATTGATCCAATTATGCAGATGGATGTGGCAGCCAGCAGATTTCTCTGATTCCTCTCTCTCTCTCTCTCTCTCTCCTGAGAGGGTTGGAAATTGGCACAGAGGAAGCCCTAATCAAAACGCATAAGTTGGTCATTGCAACAGGCAGTACTGTGTCTCTGTAAGAAGACAAGAAGCTTTCATTTGGGGAGGATGATGGGCAATGAGAAGGGGTGGAATTTTCTAGATTCTCTGATTTGGAAATTAGGGACTCAAAGGAAGTCTGTTCTTCCTGAGTAATTGCATCCTGACTCTGTTGAACTTCCTCTGGGTTTCGACTTTCACTCCTCGGAGGCTCTGAGGAGGGAGGACAAAAGGGAGGCCACCTCTCCCGAGGGGAGGGAGGAAGTAAGTGGGCAGCGTGGGGCACCCGCCCCAGCTCACTGCTCCGTGTGGCTGCTGCTCCTGTTTCCTGGGCAGAGAAGCTGGGTCTCTCGTTTCTCCTTTTCCTCCTGCTTGCTGCCTTTGTGGTCCTCTCATCAGCGTTTGTTCACCATTAGTGTCTACGAGGCGGCTGCCACACGGTGTTCTGTGTTGCAAAATGAGGTGGCACCACAGGCAAATGTTGGGTTTGGCAGTAATAATAAGAGTGTTTCTGTGTGGTTGTCTGTACACAGAACGCAGAAGAAATGAGAAGGGTCTCCAAGCCATCTGACAAAAGGTAGGACCAGACCGTAGATGCTTTCTTTGTGTCTCTTTTCAAAACCAAGTGTATTTGTTATGAATAACTTAATTTTAAAAGGAGTCAGAGCACTTGTCTGCTTGACCTGTCCTGCCACCAACCAGCTATGTGGCCTGGAACATGTTACTTAACCTCTCTGTGTCCCAGGTGTCTCATCAATTTAAGAAAATTAGGCTGGAAGTTCCAGCCCTACAGGGCCATCCAGGGGGATGAGAGCTGCGACAATGGGGCACTGTTGGCTGGGTGAGTGTTGTCATATCTGTCCATTACTGTGAGTGTTGTCATATCTGTCCATTCTATACTGCAGACTCTCTTTTCTGGGCTCAATAACTGAGAATGGCTACAAGAGCATCAGAAGACAAGCCATTGCCCTCAAGGGACTTAAAACAACCAAAGTGACCCCAAAGCATACATATAAAAACTGCTTGAACACTTACTAAGGATAAGATAAAATTATAGTCACCATCAAAGCATTCATACAGATGAGAACCCACACAGAACTGATAGGGTGACAAGACACCTTGGGAGTTGCTTTTTCAGTAGAGAGATCAGGTTCCATTTTAGCTACATGTCCCCTGGCCACCTTCTGTGAGCAAACACAGCCATTTGCCTGTCTACTGTGGAAACAGGCCTTGGGAAGCTGGGCTGTGATGCCATAAGCCAAGGACTGCAGGCTGAAACACCCTGAGAAGCACGGGTGCCCTTGCCCTGTGGCCAAGATGACAGAACAGCCCTGCGAGAACTCTCCGGGCTGGGCTGTAGGCTTTCCACAGGCTTACTAGGTCTGTTTTCTGAACCCTCTGAGGTTGACAGGGCAGGGAAAGGTATCAAGATTTTCTCTTGACTTCTTAAGTCACTTAGTTTATTAGTGAATTGTAGGGGGAGAGAAGGGGCCTAAAACTACAGATTTCCTAATACCCAAGGTTCCAGTCCAGCGAAGATCAGTTCTTTGGCCTGGTCCTCCGTGAAGTGCATTTCAGACTGAAGCCAATGGTCCGCTAAATCTGCTTGGGAACTGATTTGTTAATTATTCTTTTCCTTTTGTGACATTTTTAAAGATAATCTTACTTGGGTCAGCCTTCTAGAAAACCTTTTTAAATGCTAATTACGCAATTGTGCGAATAATGTAAAAATGAGTCCTGTGGTGCACTCAGCACTTGACTAATTAACAAGCATTAAATGAATCCTTGCCTAGCAAATTCTGTACCAGGCTGTGTGAATGGCAGAGAGCTTTCTGCAGCCACAGTGGGAAGAGTTTGGTTTTAACTAAATAGGTTCTTACAGGAAATTGGCCAGTGAAAAGCAAGAATTATTTGGTCGTGGCACAATCTTTTACCAAAATCGATCATCATCGTTGGTGGGTTGGATTCAGCAAATGTTTGTTGAAGCCTTGTAGGGCTCTGTGAGAGGCCTGAGGAACAGGGATACAAAGATGAATTAGATATGAAGGATGTCCTTGAAGGTTAATCTAGTGAAAAACAGAGGCAAATAATCAAAGACAACAGTAGGATGCTTTTGACTGCAAAGACAGAATACCCTAGTAATGGTGGCTTAAATGATAAGGATATTTAATTATCTTACAGAAGATAATGCTTGAAGTAGGTGGTTCTAGGGTTGGCTATTCCTGTTCTTTTGTTTTATCATTGTCATCATGTTGGCTATTTGTCCTTAGGCTTGTTGCATCGTGTTTGCAATATGGCTGGCTTGCTCCAAGCAGCATATTCTCCAATGACAGAGTTCCAAAGCAGAAAGAAAGCAAGACTGGGGCTGGGGTGGGGGGAGAGCAGTATGGTAGGAGGTCATATCCTCTCACATACTACTCATCAAAACAAGTCACATGGCCCCACCCAGATGCAAGGCAGGGAAGGGGTGCCTGGAAATCCAGTCTGGCTGAGCAGCCCCTTTCTCTTGTCAACTCAAAGCTATAGAAAGGATTATAAAAATGTGTTGGTCAATTAGACATCTCCGCCACATAATACAATAAGTCCTCCAGTACAGGTGCATACAGAAGATAGAGACAGTTAATTATGCCTTGAAAAATGATGTGAGGTTTTGTAGAGGACCTGACAGTTTAGCTGAGTTGCCAGATGCGTGGGGGAGAGAAATCCAAGCAGGAAGCCTGATGTGCAAAGACATAGAGGCATGGAAGAGCTTGTCAAATTATTGTGCTGTTTGTATTTTCTTGCTCTCTTTCCCCAGTCATTTGGTCAAACCTCCATTGCAGCACGTCATTTAACTCCTTAGGGTTTTTTCAGGATTGTCTATAAAAATGAGAAATGTGGAATCTGTAATCATAAAAAGGTTGCCACGGTAGTTTCATCCTTTTCCACCTCAGAGATGTAAGTAGACATTAACAGTCTCAACATTTCTTGTACAGATAGCAGTGGAGTTTTTTAATCTTATCTCCTATATCAAAATACATTTCAAAAATTTCTTGGGGGCACAATGTGCAGAGCATGAGACTGGAATCACGGATCTGAATTTGAAGCCAAACTTTGTCATTTCCTCACTGTGTGATCTTGAGAAGGACACGGCATCTCTATGCCTCAGTTTCCTCAACCGTAAAATTCAGATTATGATATCTATCTTACGGGGTTCTTGGAAGACTTAGCGATCATTCTTATTAAACACATAGGCAGTGCTGGATACTTATTAGGTTCTCAGTAATTCACAAAAGAAGAATACAAATGGCCAATACACAAAGTTTTAAATGTTCAGTGAGAAATAACTGTGTGTGCGTGTGCGCGCAGGCATGTGTGTGTGTATCAAATCGGCAAAGATTTTTAAAATTGGTGATCCCCAGTGTGAGTGAGGGTGCGATGAGACAGGGACTCACATATATTGCTAATGGGAATATGAACTGATGCGACCCTTCTGGGGGACACTGTGGCAATTAGAATCAGTCTTTTAAAAATGTTCAAACCATTTGACCCAGTAAGTCAAAATCTAGTAATTTATGCTAGGCAGATAATCAATGATATGTACATAGGGTATAATCAGTATAAAGTTGTTCATCTTGGTGTTATTTAGAATACAAAGTATTGAAATCAACACAAATGGCCAACAATAGACGATTTATTAAATGAATTAAGCTCCATTCATGTATTTTAATTTTACCCAGATATCAAACATTATGTTTTTGGAAGATATTTAACAATGCAGAGGAAATGATCATGATATAATATTATATATACAAAAAGGCAGTTCATAAAACAGTATATACAGTGTGGTCCCAGTTTTGTAAAAACAAATAAATATCATGTATAGAAAAGTGACTGAAAGGTAAACACCAAAATGATTATCTCTGGGTACTAGAAAAACAAGGATTTTTTATTTTCTTTTGTGTTGGTCTAAATTCTTTAAAATTTCTTGCATTGCACATGTATTGACATGGAAAAATGCCTAGAAAATTAAGATAAAATATCAGGTTAGAAAAAACTATCAAAAATCTAGAATACAAATTGACTCCCATTATGTAAGAATACACACACATCCCAAAATGGAAAAAAAAAAAAGACTGAAGAGAGCTATGTTCAAATCTTGTCAGTAATTTTCTCTGTATGGTGGAATGATGGATTATTGTCATTTTCTTCTTTATACGAGTTCATATTTTCCAACTTTTCCTCTATTGGCATATATTATTTTTATAAGCAGAAAAAGAAAATTACCACCAAATAAGACCTGTAAAAAGAAGTTTTCTTGAGTACGCTGTTACGCATAGTCACCAGCTCTGGTAGCCACCGGCAAAAACGAAGTCCGAGGGCCCAGGCTTCTCTTGTTGCATGGCTGAGGAGTCATTTGACCTGTGTGGGACCTGGTACCCATGTTTATCCTCTGCCTCCTGAATATATCAAGGCCCACATTGTAAGAGGCACAGGGCCAAGGCCAGAGTTACTGTTCATGGGGCAAATGAGTGAGTTGTGCTGGTGTAAGAAACTGCAATAGAACTTGTTCTCTAGGCTGTAGGGAGGGTAGAATGCTTTTTGTAAACTTGAGCTTGCTGATCCAATAGGTGCCTCTGGTTGGATGCATGGAGCTCTCTGGTGGCCAAGAGGTGTCAACGCAGCAACTTTTGCACCTCCAGAACCAAACCCAAGATCTGCTGGACAAACCAGAATGTTTAGAAGCTACTGCTTACTTGCAGATTAAATTCCAAGCCCTCATAATGAGTAGGAAAGCATCTGTCTCCACTATTTCCATAGTATTTGGTATGAAGATGAAGTCTACGTATGTAGCCATCACTGTATATCTGTGTATCTCTATCATTTCATTTAAGCATAGTCCATATACTCAACCATATTATAAATTCCTTGAAGATGATGTTTTATGTCTTGAACTCCAATATAATACTATCTAGAGATGTTGGGACCATCGATAAATTCAGGTTACTTTCTTTGTGAGCCGTAAATGAAAACAATGTCTGAATCATTTGGGTCCTTAGACTTAGGACTTTGTTTATAGAATATTCTCCTATATTTAACTTTTGTGTCAGCACTGTCTTTTAAAGAGCCCCGAAGATTAGTGGAAACTTACTCCCTAGATATTCTAGAATGTTCCATTGAGAAGTAATTAAGGGGAGGAAAAGGAACGACTTGTACTCTCCAATTGGCAAGCCAGTGACTTGGTTATATATTTATTTTTCCTGGAGCAAAAGTGCTTTGAATTTATTCCATTAACATTGTCTCAACAATCACCAAGTTGGTTTAGTGATGGCACCTTAGAACTTTGCCTGGCAAATAGAAGTCTGAGGGTAAGCCCTAAAATGCTCTCTTAGAGTCAATTTGACTATTCTATCAAGTTTATTCATTTTGACAACGAGTTTACAAAAAGAGAAACATGCAAGAAATGATAATTTAAGTGGACCTTGGGAAGTGCTGTAATAAAGCCCAGGGCTAGTTAAAAGCAGGGACCAGCTTGGCGAGGGGTTTTGGAGACAGACAGACGGGGTTTGATTTTTGATATTGCCAACCTTGGGGGCAGGATGTGGATGGGGGTGTGGATGGGGCAGATGGTCCCAAGAGGGTTGTTATGTACATGTGATGGGTATGTGGAATTTCATTTTAAAGTTCTGTCTGCTTTGGAGTGTGTTACAAACTTGCCATTTGCCATAATAAGAACTTAAACATTTTTCCAAAAAATTTTTAAGAAGAAGGAAAGAAACTTAGTCAAGGTCATTGAACAAGTAAGTGGCAGAGAAGAGCAGCATACTTGATACAAGACCATACTCATTGAAACACCATAGCACGAAAATAATAATGAGCACAGGCTCTGAAGTAGTACATAAGTTCAAATCGTGTCTCTTACTCTATTTGTAACCCTGGATAAGTCATTTAACCTCTTTGACCTTTGGTCTCCTCAGCTGTAAAATGAGATATAATAACCCTCTTCCGGAGTTGTTGGGACCATGAGAAATTAATACAGTCATATGCCACATAAAGATGTTTCAGTCAGCAAAGGACCACATATACGACAGTGGTCAGAGCCATAGTATACACCGTATAGCCTAGGTGTGTAGTAGGATATACCACCTAGGTGTGTACAAGTACACTCTATGATGTTTGCACGATGAAATCACCTAATGACGCATTCTCAGAACACATCCCCGTTGTTAAGTGATGCACGACTGTATGTCAAGCACCTAGAACTCTACTTGGCCTTGGTAGGCATCCCCTCAAAGTAGTTCCTGCTTTTATTATTAATATGCTAAGTGGATTTAGGATCCCAGTGGATTCCAGTGGGCCTGCTGTGAGGGAGCATGTTTGGGAGCAGCCATTCTTTTCATCTTTAGGAAAGTAGGAGCTCTTAGGCCACATGGGGAGGACCAGCCCAGCAGTCCCAATTTCTTGAAACTTGATGGTCTGGAAGCCTCTTCCAGGCTCCAGCTACAACTTAATGGGGAAGATTTCCCATCAAATCCTGAGGGATACCTAGTTGTTTCACTGAATGGGAGTACAAGAATCCTTCACACACAAAGGACTTCACGAGTAGATGACTTCTCAGTGTGGAACTGAGCCTCAGGTCTCCTGCTTCCTCCTCTGTCCAGGTGCCCCTGGATTTCCAGGGGAAGAGGCATTCAGCTTTCATCAGCAAAGAACTGTAGGATTCTTACATGGGGTCTGTCTTTAATTTACTTCTATATCCACAATACATGGCTCACAAGGGAGACTAAGGTTTATTTTAGATGGATGGATGGATGGATGGGTGGGTGGATGGATAGATGGGAAAGTGGGTGGATGGGTGGATGAGCGGATGGATAGGTGGATAGGTGGATGGGTGGATAGATAGATTGATGGATGAATTGATGGATGGATAGATGGCTGGATGGATGAATAGAAGAAATTGACTTGAGGCAGGATGCCTGTGTGTTTCTGTGTGCTAAGAGTGGGATTTTCTTTTTAGTTTCTTTTTTATACCAGTTTGTCTTTTTGAGAAATCTCCATTAAGAAGAATCTACTATATACCAGATAGTCTACCTCTGAGCACATACTGTGTGCCAGGTAGGGTAACAATGAACGTCTAGTTTTTATATCATTTAACCCTCACAACAACGGTATGAGGTAGGTCTTATTAATACCACTTTACAGGTGAAGAAATCCATGCTCAGAAAGGCTGAAAGGCTTGTCCATTTTCACACACTATGTGAATCCATGCTCTTTTTTGTACAGCATTCATTGTAGGCATGCCTGTAGCAAAAACCATCCATGCCAGTATAGAAGTGAGGAAGAGGGTCACTAACTCAAAGACATTTCTAAGAGACACAGGGTCACTAGACAGAAGAAAACCCAATGGCAGAAAGGGAGTCTGTGCTTGGATTACATTGGAGGGTGGGTGGCAGATAAGGGGAGGGTGTGGATCAATGAAGGGAAGCGAGAGGTACCGGGCAGTCTTACACTCCCGGGTTTCTCCTCCAAGTGGAATTAAGTCAATGGTTGGAAAGAGTAAGGTGGGCTACTCTATCTCCATTCTGCCTGGGGTACCCCTGGGATCAGGCTTCTCCACCTGTTCACATGGGCAATCTCAGTCAACAAATTCTCAGGCAACCTGAAGGCAGTGGGGAAACTAAAGGTCTTGCCTGTCCTACTGTCTTTATTCAGGATCAGAAAGAAAGCAGAACAGGAGCAGAAACGGAGATGTGGATTCTTGTGCACATGCTCGAGAGTGTTCTCAGGAGAAGGGGAACAAGGGAAGCAGGCCGTGGAGGGGGAGAAATCTAAGCAAGTTTACGGTCTCAGCTAGAGACCATCTGCAGCCTAATCTCACTGGATCAGAAATTGCACCACAACATTCATCCCACCTTTTGTACCATCTTATCAGCTTGTCATTAGCTATGGGCTCCCCCTGAGTTGGGCGGGGGAGGCAAAACATCCTGGGCTAGGTGACTTCCATTGACCAAGGGCAGTTCTCCAGGGAAGGGATCAGCTGTGAGCTGCCCTTAGCAGCCAACACTCATAGCTGGCGGGGAGGAGATTGCAGCTCAGATAAGGGAATCTGGGTGGGGTGTCAGCAGCATCCACTACACCTACCAAGCTGCCCTATATGTTCCTGCTGGCATGGGGTGTATGCAGAACTTCTGCAGGGGGTTTGGCCGTTCCTTTCCACATGCAGACTGCCTTTTTGGGTGGAGATAGTCCACCTGGGCATTCATTCTTTGATCCTGGAGGAGAGGGGGTACCAAGCGGAGATTCTTTCCATGAGCTGGCTGGTCTGGAGACTTTCCCTACTCACTCTTTGCTGGCCGTCTGCTGCTGGGGACTGCCTCCATCTTAGCTGAAACATAACATTCTTGGTGAAGTCTAACCAGGGTTTCAAATTTAATAGCATTTATCATGCACAATTCCTTTTGATGTAGGACAGCCAACATCATTACAACTAGATTATATCTTCTGTCTTCTATCCCCGGGTTTTATTTATCCTCTTAGTTCAAATGTTCCCTATATTCCCTCTAAACTTCTGTCCAACACTTCCCTCTCCAATCCTGTTAATACTTAACCTGGGGTCAAGGTTTCTTTGGGTGAATACAATGAAAAGGCAATTATCTAGCTGGCTTTGAGTGCTAAGGGAGTGAAAACTGGTTATGTGTCTAATTTGAGACATTCCTAAGAGTGAGCCTTTCCTGTATGATCAAGACCGAAAGAAACCAACGGATGTGGGCTTTTTTTCTTGCCTTTAGACCTTAAGGATTAGTCATTAGGATCGTGTTAAAATTATTCGATCCAGAAATAAGTGATTAACATTTAACTTCTTTAATGGGCAATTACTCAACAGCTATGCCAGTGGGTAAATATTTACTCATCATCTATTCCAAGGAGTGAATGTTAGCTTCAGTCAAACAGTTACTCGTGCTGGTTCTTTAATAATGGAAAAGTGAATTTATGTAGCTCTAAGAGCTCCAATTTCCCACCAAATAAGAACCAACTGAAGTATGTTCAGAGCTCTGAGCTGGGCTTAAATTACAGATAATTTACTCATCTATTCCCTCTCTCCAAAACAAACAAACAAACAAACAAACAAAAAAACCCCCCACAAAACTGAAGATTTGTTACTCACCACTATTCATTGAAATCTGGTAGCCCCAAATCTCACAAAAATCAAATATAATAAATCAACTCAGTTTCTCAGTCTGTAGGTCTGCACCAGCCTCTGTTTACCACAAAACTGCCTGTTTCTTGTCATTAGGGGTACAAGTCATGGCAGAGGCAAAGCCTAGATGCTGAGCGGCTTGTCCTTTGTGATGTGCTTTTAATTGCTCTTCTGCCAGATGGGAAGGATGGCTTGGGAGAACTTGTCCAGCATGGAGGGAGTTGGCAGCTTCCAATCTCTTTGCTTGTTTGTCTACACTGCAGCCAATGGGACTAATTCAAATATCCCAAACATGCCTACATGGATGCACAGAGCAGATGGCCCGAAGACTCAGTTACAGGAATAATGGGCACCATATCTGAGAGTTTCAATTCACTTCCAATGAGTGCATTTTAATCAACAGGCAGGAAACATTTAAAAGTTGAAACATGAACCAAGGTCAGAGGTTAATGGTCAGGATGTGGGACTTTGATGCTAGTACTCCAGGTGTGGCCTACCATGCAGAGAGGTCAATGATACCTGCACAGGGAACCACTGACAGAGAGAACTGGGTTGTTCCAGCTTGTGGAAAGAAGTGTGAGAGTCTGGAACTTGGTGTATTAGGCAGGGTAGGCTAACTGCTGTACCAGCCACCTGCACGTCACAGAGGGGGCTTCACACAAATGAAGGTTTATTTCTTGCTCATATCACATTCCAAGGGAGGTGGACTGTGTTCCATGCAGGCATTCAGGGACCCAGACTCTTTACATTTTATGGCTTCACTGTCTACTGGGGCTTTGCAATCTTCCATCTGAGCCATTGCCTCCAGACAGCAGATGAGGCAAAAGAGGATAGTACGGGAGGTTTCATGGGCCCACCTGTATTCTAGTTACAGCTGTCACATGGCCCGCTACCATGCAAGGAAGGCTGGGAAATGTAGTCATCAGTGTGTCCAAGATGTAAAGGAAAATGGTTGGATGTAAAACTAGCCAGTCTGCCACATGTGGCTTCAAGAACTTGAGATATTCTTCTGAAAAAAAAAGGAGAAGAAGAAGGTGGCAGAGGCAGGGCAGAGGAGAATACTCTTCTTCGGCAGGCGTTCGGAAGAGAGCTAGAGAAAGAGGGCAGGCAAGAAGCTGCTTAAAAGTTAGTGGGATACTCCTGGCGAGCTGCCAAGTTAGAGCAGATTCACTTAACACTCCTAATGGGAGATAGAAATTGTTCTCATTTGGGTTTATTTTTTTCAGGCACAGGCTCTAGAGGGTGAGTGAAACTTACTAAAGCAAAGGATTAGATAAGAGGGAACTGTGCTTTGATTGAGCAGCCAGCTGTGTCACAAAGTACCGGGGAGAGGAAGAGCGGGTCAAGCCACACGGCAGGGACCTGACTGTGGTGGACTCTGGAGGTTGGCTGTGAAAGGAGAGACTCCTCATGCTCCTCGTTCACTAGGGATGTTTGGGGAAGAACAAACTCGACTGAGAGAGGGTGCCAGAATGCTCACAGGCTCATCTCTGGGAGGTAGGACACTCCTGCTCAATGCTCTCTTTTTTATTCCTTTTCTGTCCCCGCCTGTGAATGCAGCCCTGACTTAGTGAGCTCTTTTTGGAGGAGACCTGTGACGGAATGGAAGTTCTGGCAGGGAGCTGGATGAAAAAGACAGGGGCTGAGGGCCTGCCCTACCCAGCAGGTAGCATCAGGGCCTCCAGCCTGGCGTGGCTCCTGACTGGATCGTGTTCTCCCTCCCCAGCAATTCTGACAGGCCCTCTGGGGCGGACTCTTTTGTGGCAGTTTCTGGCAGTCCCAAACATGGCTTGTATTCAAGCCTCTGGAGCGGTGCCCGGGAGCCTGTTGGAAGTCCAGACTCCAAGTCAAGAAGAACAGAATTAACTGGCTGGGTGCCAAGATAATATTTTCCCTTATAAGCAAGAGCGCTGCCTAGGAAATAAGTTTAGTTCCTTTCCTATTGTGTAACTCTTCTTCAGTCTCCTTTAAAGTCGTGATCATTAAAAGACATTCTTAAGTGCACCTCTCTCCAAAGAAAACTGTTTTATTTATTTAACAAACACTTATATGGTGCTTACTCTGTGCCTTACACTATTCTGAGTGTTGTACAAATATTAACACATTTGATTCTCACAACAGCCCATGACACAGGTACTATATTATCCCCACATTACAGATAAGGGCGTAGAGGTGAGAAAGGCTTCATGACTTAACCATTAAGGGTCATGCTGCTTACAAGTGGTAAACCTGGGATTTGAACCAATGTGATCTAGCTTCAGAGTCTGTGTTCACTATGTACCTTCTATGTTCTTTCCCTAAAGAAAATGTGAATTGCTTTTATAAAGTGGTATAACATACATACAGAGAAATGCACACATCTTAAGGGTACGGCTCAATGAATTTCACAAACTGAACACACTCAAGTACCCCCCTAAGAGACCCAGAACATCACCAGCCCCAGAAAAGCCCCTTCACCTCCATCCCCACCTCAAGTATAATGCTTAGCCGGACTTCTTCAGCACAGATTAGTCTGAACTGTTTTTGAATTTAATGTAAGTGGAATCATACAGTATGCCTTCTTTTGTGTCTGATTTCTTTCCCTCTGCATCACCTTTGTTGTTGGGTATAGTTCAAATTTATTTGTTCTTGTTGCTGTATAGTATTTCATTTTTGGAAACTATTGCAATTGATTTATCAATTCTATTGATGGGCATTTTGCTAATATCCAATTTGGGACACTATGAACAGTGCTGCTATGGACACATCTTTTGGTGAACACATGGACATATTTCCATTATGTATATACCTAGCAGTGCAAGGCCATAGGGCATACAAATACTGAGCTTTAGTAGATAATGTCAAACAATTTTCCAAAGTGGGTGCCCCAACTGACAATCCCACCAGCACTGTGCAGCAGTTCCAGTTGCTCCACATTCTTGCTAACACTTGGAATTTTCTGTTTTGTATTTTTAGCCATTCCGGTGGAAGTTCTGTTGCACTTTTTTTTTTTTTTTTTTTTTTTTAGTAAACTTTATTTTTAGAACAGTTTTAGATTTACAGAGAAATTGAGAAGGTAGTTCAGAGAGCTCTCAAATACCCCACACCCAATTTCCCCTATTATTAACATCTTACATTAGTGTGGTGCCTTTCTTATAATTCATGAGCCAATACCAATACGTAATCATTTATGTACTTCTTTTTAAACTGCAAACACACCCAAGAAATGAATAACAGTGTTAATCTCTTCTACGTTTATCAAATGGAGGACCGTTGGGTAACAGTTTCACGTTATTCAAATAGGCCAGGGTGGGTTCATGACTCTAGTGCAGTTCTTTGCTTGATAAAGTCAAACAACAAGGTGATGCAGGGAAGTTGTTACCTGGTTATACCTTTATGATGATCGTTCTGGATCAGCGATTCTCCAAATGTGGACCAAAGAAGCACATTGGGGCTCCTGTTAAAATGTCAATTTTGGGGTCCCATTCCACACCAAGAATCAAAACCTCTAGGGATGTAGACCAAGAATGTGCCTTTTGAACAAGAAACTTCAGGTAGCTTTAATGCATACTAAAGCCTCATAACCTGTGTTCTAGACATAGAAAAGCTAACTCAATTAATAGTACCCGTAATATATTAAATCCAGGGGGCATACCATTTTCTGGGCTGGGCAACTAGTACCAAACATCTGATTTTTATTTTAATAACGTAAAGGCACATGGACTAAACAGGCAGCCTGTCAATACCAGAGTTCTACAGAGGATGACTCTTGAGGTGGGTTTCCCAAGACCTTGAATAAAAAAAGTCGCACTGAAAACTTAAATGATGCAGCTGGTCCCCAGGGGCAAAGAAGCTGTGAGAGAGGGGGAGAGAGAGAGACAGAGAGAGAGAGATCTTGGCCCCTGTGGAATCTCAAAAGGAACTTTAATGTCAGGGTGTGGAGGACAGCAGGAAGAGATCAGTGTGTAAAATATTCCAATAGTAAATTCCAGAAAAGCAGCAGCCAAAGCTAAATGGGACAAGAGACAATACACACTAATTTAAGACGACATCGTCAATTTAGTGGCATGTTTATCAAAATAGCCTTTCACATCTAAAAACAGCTCTGGGGTACAGACCTCTGAATCCCTGTAGGGAACTCTACAAATTCCTGGGAGGGACCAGCAGCCTCAATTCTGACTTTAATAACAAAAGGCGATTATTTTTAGTATTTTCCAGTAGATCTCAGCTGTCTGGTATCGTCAGGCTCTATTCATGGGGAGGTGGAATTTAGAGAGATTTAATTCAGTGGATGGTGGGGGGGGAGGAGGAAGGAAAGGAGGAAGAGGAGATGGGGGGAAAAGAGGGCAAGAGAGAGAGAAGAAAGAAAGAATGAGAAAGTGAGTGGGAGCTTACAAGCTTTGTCACCCTGGTACATTATCTGGCACGATGGACCCCAAGGCAAGGTGCTAGTCATATAATAATAAATGCCAAGATCAAGCCTCTAGGGACAAATATAAAGGGACTCTATAACAAGCAATTTGTCAGACTGAGTTTGGGGTACAGGGAAGTGTAAAGAAACTAGGGAGAAAGTAGGTCACTGAAATTCTCGTGGAAACAGCTGGGAAGCCATTATGGGTGCTAACATAACTAAATAAGAAGTAGTGAAACCATGGAGGGGGTGGTATTGGAGGGGATGGTTGTGGCAGCTCATGGAGGAGAGGAAGGGTATGGGATCAATTTTTTAAAGCTGCTTGGAAAACCCAAACTTGTAGATTCATCAGATCTGGTGGATGAATATCTTGGTGACGTAGAGAAACGGACACCCTGTCTACTACCAATTATGTTTTGAAAAATTATATCAAGTGGAGAGATGACTCTGCAGGGCATTTGTCATTTGTAGGAGGTAAAGCACAGTCTTGCCAATTACAGACCAGAAAATGAACACTATTATTTCATTACCAAAGTAAAGCATCAACAGAGAAGGAAAACACTAAAAGATTTTGGGCGTGGCAGAACTGTTTATGATGAGCCATTTACACATCTTACATCAAGACAAATGGATCTGATGATGGAAAGGAGCAGTTGTCCTACAAATTTACAGAATTATTGGATGAGGAAGAAAAACAATATGTCTAGAGATGTAAAAGAAGTTTCTATGGTGTCTTAGCCAATCTTGCTTGAAAATTCATTCAGATTGGCTTGGATACTAGCAGTCTCCCATAGATTTTTAAGTGACACACAGGAACACAGTCCCAAAATGATAAATTATAGAAACATTTTGGGAGTAACACAACGACTTTTTTTTTTTTTTAAGGGTTTGCTGTTAGCTGGTGCTTCCTTTGATCTCACCCTCAGTGTTCTGGGAAGCAGGGTGAGAGTGATCAGCCTCTCTTACGTAAAAGGAGATTTAAATTCAGAGGCGTTAAGTCACTGTCTAAAGTCACAAAGCTTATTTAAAAACCCAGATCAAGTTCCCAACTACTGTTATTTAATGTTGAGAGTCGCTTTGCATCAGTTTCTCTTACAAACTGGACTTTAACATATAAATGTGAGGTGTCAGCGCATGCCAGGAAGAAAACAGGAACAGAACCAAAGTTCTCCCGGGAGCTTAGAGCTGCTGGCTAGACCAGCAAACACAATTCCTCCTTCTAAATCATGCAAGCTAGGATTCCTGAGGAATAGCATTGGTGAGATCAGGGGTAAGAACTGAACACACGCACATGCACACGCACACACTCCACACACACACACACACACACACACACTCCACACACACACACTCCACACACACACACACACTCCACACCCCCCCACACTCCACACCCCCCACACTCCACACACACACACACACACACACACACACACACACACACACTCCACACACACACACTCCACACACACACACACACTCCACACACACATACTCCACACACACACACACACACTCCACACACACACACTCCACACACACACACACACACTCCACACACACACACTCCACACACACACACACACTCCACACACACACACTCCACACCCCCCCACACTCCACACCCCCCACACTCCACACACACACACACACACACACTCCACACACACACACACACACACACTCCACACACACTCCACACACACACACACACACACACACTCCACACACATACACTCCACACACACACTCCACACACACACACACACTCCACACACACACACACACACACACTCCACACACATACACTCCACACACACACTCCACACACACACACACACACTCCACACACACACACACACTCCACACACACACACACACACACTCCACACACACAACCAGAGAACAGAACCTATGTGACTCTCAAGGCATTCCTTGGTGCACTAAGGGCTAATCTGAGAAATCGTTTAGAGTCTTCCCAGGAAAGCATCCTGAATGCTTAGAACTGGTAAGGCACGGAAGGGCTGGAGCACCACCTTCCTTCCACACAGGCCTTCGGTCTTTGGTGGAAACTGAAGATGCCTCCCACCATGCCTCAGAAACTGGGTGGGGCAGGCTTCTGAGGGAGAAAAGGGGAGATTGCTCGACTGGAGGTGGCCCACTACACTCTAAGAAAATAGGCTCTGGTCTGGAAGGTGACAGTGAGACGCCATTAGAGAAAGGTAGTGTTATTTGCTGCAGATGGAGAGGAAATACTACGGTGAGGTGTCTATGTCCTTACATGGGAAACAGCATGGAGTAGCTTAGCGTGGATGCTTAAAGTTCCCTGCTGCTTTGCTAACCAAGTCAGCTTTGACCTCTCCTTCCCTGAGAACAGTGTTTAGGGAAAGAAAAAAATGTTCAAAGACAGAAGAAAATTCTTCACAAATTTTTAAGTGGGTTTTCTTCAGTGTGTGGTGGGAGGGGACCTTAGAACATGAGGCTACTTGGCAACAGCCCAGCTACAGTTAGCATAATCAATTTGTTAAACTTTTAATTTCAACTTTTATGTACATTTGCACACACATTAGCATTTCTTTTGTTTGGAATTTAGCAACAGTGATTTCAGGCTTGGGGGTTTAAATGAAGATAAACTACTTTCCTTCTTTCTGAAGAGTAAGATTCAAGAAATATGTCGGCCAAGAGCCAGAACAGTCTCAGACAAGACATACTGGCTTCATTTAAGGACACTGAATTGATACTTGTAACCATTTCAAACTTCTCTCCAAGATATCTCAGAACTCAGAAAATAGGACAAAAGGAATTTGCATTCTTTTTTCTTTCTGGAGTCCACAGCTTCTCACCAAAGCCTGCCAACCCTACTATATTGTTAGACATTTGTTCAGTCATTCCCGTTCCCATTATTAATCGTTCAAACAAAGAACATAATAAAACATAGTCATAAGTGCTGAAAGATGTTTCTGTGACTTCACACCATGGCTCAACACCATCCGATACGTTACTGCTTTCACTCTGGCTAGGGTGGCAGTAAGAGAGGGGCATGTATTTTAATAAGGTGCTGAAACTTTCTTTGCCCATAGCCCCTGGGATATATGGCCCAAGAGAAATTGTCTTGATTTCAGTGACCTCTCAGTCATTGAAGGGAAGACTGCAGACTCCCTGAGGGGTACAAATTTGCCTCTTCAATGACCTCTTATCTCCACTCTGTGTCATCCTACCCTGGGACCTTAAGAATGTCACTTAGACAATATTTGTGTCCTTATAATGAAATACTGTTAACATTATTTTTTATAATAGTGCTAAAATATATCAGTCAAGTTAATAGTAACTTACAAATGTAAGGTATTATATGTAGTACCAATATATGTTAATAAATACATCTCCAGATATGTGTTATTTATATCAAGTGCGGGACAAGTTAAGGGTGCATTGCTTTAATAAAGTGTTTCCCAAACTACATGGGTTCCTCGGGATATTAATAGGTCACACACACACACAAACATTTCTATGGTCATAAAGGTTTGAGAAAACTGGATAAGTTAAAAAATAGGTTTCTTTATTGCAGAACCTATTGGAGCCTTCAATAAACTGAAGTACATTATAACTCTAAAAAAGGATCAAGCATGAAAGGTTTCCTAATCTCATTAGGCCATGGAGCTCTATTACCGCATTCGGGACTTGGGTTCCATGAAACACATTTTGGGAGATGCTGTTTTCTCTCTCTCTCTCTCTCTCTCTCTCTCTTTTTTTTTTTTTTTTTGTCGCTGGCTGGTATAGTGACCGAACCTGGACCTTGGTGTTATCTAACCAACTGAGTAACTGGCCAGCCTGATGTGCTGTTTTAGAAAGTGACTTCCTGAAGGGGTGACAAGCCATGCCTCCAGCAATAAAGCATTTCTGGGACTGTTCAGTGGGAGGAAGGGAGGAAGGAGTCGATGATAGAGGGAGACCAGGTATCTGAATAATCAAGGTCATGAGGCCAGGAACTCCTTGAGGACTCTTTAAGGTCACCCTCAACAGCATGTAGCATAGGTATTTGATACTTGATTGTTGGAGAATGAATGAATGAATGAGTGAATGAGTGAATGAATGAATGCTTTCTCCAAGCTTGAGTAAGCCAAGCACTAGCTGATCCTGATTATCCTTTGACCCAGGGTCATATGAGACTATAAAATGCGTCCCGATGATTTCAGTTCCTCATGCTAGATATCAAATTAGGTGAAGAAATGTCATAGCTGGCTCACCTTGGGTGCCCTGGAACTGTAGCCCAACCCCAGTAAAATACTCAAGAACAATGCGGGTTGGGGCAGGAGGTGCCTGATACCTCCCAGTCTGACTTGACATAGATGAAAGCATATCTGATTACATTTTGAGGCAGATTTTGAGGCCAGCACTGGGGATATCCTCCTCTGCTCCTATAGTGATATAAAGGGGCATCAGTTCTCAGATGCAGGTCCTGACACACTAGTGTGGCAGTTGTAAGCTGTGCCTCAAGTACTTTGTTATTAATGATAGTCTTTTGGGAATGATTTACTTTTAAATATGAATGAGAGCAGATTTAAGACTACAGTTAACTTCTCCCTCACTCCCAGCTTGATGTACTTTCTTGAGTGACAAGGAAAACAGCTTGATTATCAGGCATGGCACATGCTGTTGCATCTTACTGGAACACAGATGGGGACGGTGCGGTAGTAGAGGTGGAGAAGTACATCTTCCATGAGAACGCTAAGTTGGAGACGAGGTAGAGAGCAGGTGCTAAGACCCTTAACTGCAGGTCAGTGAGTACCTTGGTTAACTTAGATTTCCTTCTCTTTCTTTGGGGTTCATGTTTTCCCTGGTGGTGCATATCATGATGCTTTCTCACCATGAGTCAGCTGTCTTAGCCCCTTTAGTAATGGGAGTCCGAAAGGCCTCTTCCCCATGGTCTTTCCCTCACGGAATTAGCCCTAACCCCAAGGCTAAGCATTCATTGCCAAGGAAGTGCCGTTCATCTTAGGGTTTCTGACAGCTGCCCTTTGTCCTCAGGCCTAGATCGAGGTCCAGCTTCCCTGCATTCTAACCCATCCCTACATCCAATTAGCGAGGACTGGCAGGCTCCCATCTATGGAAGAGTTTGTCACTGTGGGTAAAGGGTTAACATAACCCTTTCTCCTTCTCTATGGGAATCTGTCCTTGTGTTAATTCCAGCTCGGTTGCCCTGGAAATGTGGTGAAGGTGGAATGTCAGCTGTGTTACCCAGCAATATTGCTTATACTAAAAATGACCCAATTATTAAATTGCTTCTGGTGCTGCAGGACTGTAAATAAATCTAAAAATCTGGCCGGAAGCCATAGCTTTGAGCTTCCCTGAGTGTGAAACTCTTGGTCCTGGCATGTCCTTTATGGGGCCCCTGGAAACTGTATTTGTTTACAAGAGATATTAGCTCCTGTGGGGCATGGGTCTTCCGAGTCAGGATAGACCCTATCCCTTCTACGTGTATCTTGTCTATTTGCACCTGAGCTGCCACTTTGAGGTCCAGAGATGAGCCTCCAAACAGCTTGTGAGCTCCTGTAAAGACCCCCGCAGAGGAAGGATACCTGAAGCTGCCCTGCTGGCCATCGTGGTTCCTGGCCAGTTTCCTTCTGAGTAGACTTACTCCAGTGGGCACCTATGGTAGTCTTGTGAGTCGGGGTGTTTTGTTGAACTGCAGGGGGCCCCTAGTAGACATTAGAGTCAGAAGAGGGTGGGCGTGCTCTTTGCACTTGCTAGGGCTGACGTGACATGTCTTCCCAGCAAGCTGCCTAACCCATGCTGGTCGGGCTCTTCAAACATCAGTTTGCAGCGAGTCGTTTCTCCATCGTTGGAAGATATTCAGAGCCCATTTCCGTTAAAAACAACCTGTGGATTTATTGTCCTTGAACAAACACAGCCAGTTGGAAGGGCTGAAAAGGATCTCCATTCCCAGTTTTTCTAAAAGTTTTATGTTTCCTGTTTGTGGGGTGGTTCATACTGCTTTTAAATCTCTCAAATACCTCACACTCTGAGAAGTCTCCTAACGTACATGTTTTGGATGGCTGGGGCATAGTTTTAGTGTTTCATTTCAGTGACCGTATTCAGCTCTGCTGCTACTTGTGGGCTCACCGGCAACACTTCGTCCTGAGACTTCATTTAGCAGGATGAGCTTGGTAGGAGGAGTTCAATCGCTAATATTGACGGAGCACTTATTATGAACCTGGAACTGTTCCAAGTGCTTTACGTGTATTAACACGTAAACAACAACCTTATGAGGTAGAAACGATTATTACCTAGTTATTAGTTAATAGTTTTTCTAACTATTAAAATGAACTGAGACATAGAGCAGGTTAGAGGCTTGCCCAAGGCCACACAGCTTGTAAGCGGCAGAGACAGTGTTCACACTCAGGGAGTCTGGTTCCAGAACCTGAATTTTCAACCACTAGGGCAAGTTGCCCCTCGGAGTCTCATAATAAAAGCAAGATTTTGACCAGCCTCTGGGAGTTGGTGGTCCCTGGTGCATTTGGTGGATCCAGACAGCAGCTTCCCACCAATCAAGCAGGCAGTGGGAGATGTTTTAGTTTCCTGCCTCCTGGTGGAAAGTGGAGACACCTTCCCCCGTTGGGTTACTCATCCAACAAGCACTTAACTAAGCACCTACGCTTTTAAGCACTGTCGTGGCTGTCAAGGATACAACACTGAACCAAAGGGCCCCAACTCCCGGTCCTTGGGGAGGTTCCATTCTAGTGTATGTCCTGGCCAGATTCTCCCATCCAGAAAGACGAGGAAGGGGAGAATCGGGGACAGGAAAATAAGTAGAAAAGCAGGGAAAGAGGAGAAAGGAGAAATGTTTCAGGTTTTTCTGTTTCTGCCCCTGGTAAGGAGTTTTCTGTTCTCCAGAATGACTCCTCCTCACCCCTCTGCCAAACAAAGTCAAATCACTGACAACACTGCCAAATACAGCTTTCTACAATGATGAGAATGTTCTCTATCTGTGCTGGTTATCCACTAGCCACATGATTATTTAGCACTTGAAATATGGCTAGTATGACTAAGGAACTGAATTTTTAATTTTACCTAATTTGAATTAATTAGAATTTAAACATAAATAGCTACATGTGACTGGTGCCTTCTGTAGTGGACAGTGCAGCCCTAGAACTTTCCTACTCTGAGCATGGCATCAAGCCCCCCGCTTTCCAACCCAGTCAAGGTTATTCTAACTATAGGTCCCTAAATTTCACTGGGAAAAGCTTGAATCAGTGGCCAGAACTGCAGCTTTCAAATGTGCATTGTTGGATTAAAACTGAAATCCACGAACATAGGCCGCAAAACCCCAAATCCAGTCTTTCTCCTCAGAGTTGAATTTCTTCCCACTGTTACTTACTTTGAACACATTTCCAGGTAGCAAAGTTAAACAGGAGATGCTTAAAAATTGCTTTTTTTTTTTTTTTTTTTTAAAGGCAAGTAGGAGGTAAGAGAAAGGGCAGGAGTGGAGTGAAAGAAAGGCCGATATGGTAGCATCCAACCAACCTTTGTTTCTAAATCTTAGCAGCCTTGAAAGAGAACATTAAGATATCTTTTACTCCCAGGCCTGGCTTCCCAGAGAGAGGGATCCATAAATGAAAGCCTGCTTTGTGTGGCTGTACTGTCACTGCAGAGACAATGAAAACACTTTTTTTTTTTTTTTTTTTTTGGATATAAGTTTGTGTGTGTGTTGAAACCCTTGTTGCTACAAAGCAGTCTCACAATTAGCTACTGTTCACCTTCTTGGCTCCAGCCTTTCTAAAAATAATTATGATAGTAACTTTTTTTTTAAAAAAAAACCTGCTATCTCCACTCAGGGCAATTTCTTGGATCCTGAAGGATTTAACAAACTACCCAAAGCAGCAGGCACTAGCTGACCTAATCAGCTTGAAACCTGAGCAGTTTTTAAAGACTGAATCAGATATGAAATACCCTTCACTGAAATCCTGACTGTTGGGATAAGGCCAGGAACCCACTTGATTGGTCAGTGCCCATGCGGTATAGTTGTTCACTGTTTTGAATATCACCCCTGGAAATCATGGCTGTGCCAAGCCTCCAAGAAATAAAATGATTTCAGTGAGAAGGCACTGAGCCATCCCATTATTGATTTATTTAGTACCAAATTGAGTCAGACACTGAGGGAGACAGATACGCAAATTAAAAAATTACCTAAAAGAAAAACTTGAGCCAAGGCTAAAGTGGAAGTGTCTATAAAAAGCTGAGGGAGGCCAGAGGAGAATGACATTATTTGACATGGGGGCATCAGGGAAGTTTGAAGGGAAAAGGGATATGTGATCTGGGTCTTGAAGGATGAGTAGGAGCTCACCAGGACACAGGGCATTCTAGGCAGAGGGAACGAGGTGTGGAGCACCAGGGAGAGGAATTACAAGTGCCATGTGTTTGGAGCATAGAGTTTGTGTGATGATGGTCAGGGTAGGGAGTTGATAGGAGATGAAGTGGGGGATCCATGTTGGTGTCATATTGTGTAGTGCTTCAAATGCCATGGCAGAAATAGACTTAATTCTGTAAACAACAGGGAGCCAATAGTTTGTTTTAGCCTACTGTAGTGGATTGAATTATGTCCCCCCAAAACTCACTGAAGCTTGAATTGTGTCCCCCAAGTTTTATGTATTAGAAACTTGGCCCCCACTGTGACTGCTCAGAGGGTGGAAAGTCCTATTATGGTAATTGAAAGGTGGGGCCTTGAAGAGGTGATCGGATTGTGGGACGATGCTGTAGTGAATGGATTAACAATGGTGGTCAGGGGCGTGGTTCTGAGGGCTTTAAAAGAAGAGGAGAGTCTGTCTTTCTCTCTCTCTGCTCTCTCCGCTTCCACCATCCTGCAATGTGAGACCTCTGGGTCACCGTTGCCACCACCAGATAGACTTTGGACTTCCCTGCCTCAGAAACTGTAAGCAATAAATTTTATTTTCTTTATAAATCACCCAGTTCTATGTGTTTTGTTGTAAGCAACAGAAATGTACTAATATATATATTAAGAGATGGTGGGGCTTGATTTAGAGGAACATGACATCTACAGCCATGTGACAGGGTGACCAGAGGGAAGAAATGGACTAGTGTCAGGGAAACTAGTGAGGAGGCAACCGTTCACATGACAGTTAAGGGGACCATTCACCTATGGCAGTAGCCGAGGTGATAGAAAGAAAGGAATGGATGGAGTTGAGAACCACTGAAACTTAGGAGCAATGGCCACTGGCTACTGGATTTGGAAGATAGGAAGGAGGTGGAAATGGACATTCTTAACCAAGGTGCAGCAGCCTTAGGTGGAAATGGGGTATTCAGCTCTGGACAGGAGACTTTTGAGATACTTGCTCCAGAAGGTAGTTGGAAATCCATCAGCAAATTATTCTAGCCCGACAATTGGGCATGAAGTCTTCTCTCTTTCAGTTCTTTCTGAGTTGTTAATGATCTGTTATAATTTGATTGACTTTCCTTATTCATTACACAATGGAATAATCAAGGTTCCATGGTGACTGCAGAGTTTCTACCCAAGAAGGACTTAAAGATGACCACCTGGCTGGAAGGGGGACTGATGAACACAAAGCAAAACAAAACAAATACAGTTAATGAAAACGTGTAACTGCATACTCTGTTTCCATTAAAAAGGATACTTAAATGGGTTTATTAGAGGCAGAATAATTGTTTGTTTATTTGGGGTGGGTTTTGGTGGGAGTCTGATAGGGATTTGGAGGGGTTAACACCCCTGCAAGCCATCCTTTGGTGCTGCCATTATAAAGACTTCATTCCAATACATCAGGCTGAACAATTTCTCTTCTGACGTCCAGATCGATCACCTTGTGGCCGCATTGCTTCTTGAAGATCCTGTTTCAACTACAGAGATTCAGCCACTGGAGCTTTGCTTGTTTCTATTGGATTGGATTCTACATTTATTGAACTGTTTCTCTCATGAATCATTCACAGGATATAGCCAAAGTCATGTAACTTTGTCCCCCTCTATTAAGGCTTCTATTCCCCCCTGTCTGGGCAGAGATAACACTTGCCTCTCCAAAGGCTGTGAGAAGTCATTGTATGCAGTGAATTTAGATACCTTTGTGGATCTGTGATCTGCAAACTTCACTCCGTGTAATCACATAGATCTGTAACCACTACTCATGTATGAACTTTGGTGAAGTCTGCTAAAGATTACAAAAGATATGCCCATTTAAAAACTTTTACTGGCTACCGTTTTGTTTCAGGATGGCTGGCGGGATCACAAATTGAGCTTAAGATGTATCTTGAAACCCTTTAGCCATGCCCCCATTTGATCAGAATCAGCCAACTCCTTTGAAAGTTATCATGAAACAAATAGGCAGATAAAAGCAAAATGCTGAGTGGCTGAGGCGAAACAGACGCCCTGTTTTGGTTGGTTATTTGATCTCAACCCATATCCTGTCATTAGGCACATTGTCAGATTTAAGATCTAATTCCAGACTTCCATTTATATGAGGGAAGCCAGTGCACACAAGAAACCCATACATTGCAATCATCCCTACCCTCCATTTTCCTCTTCCCTGTACTAGAGGTGCCTTTCCTGCATTCAGACCCGAGGCTGTGCCTGCACGTGCGGACCTAGATCAGTAGACAAAATATGCTCTTACGTAGCTGAAGGCTTTTAGCCCTCCCACTACTGAAACATTACATGTGATTCCCTGTTTGTTTATTTTTAATTTATAAAGAAAAAGTATTTACTGCTTAAAGTTTCAGTGGCTGGGAAGTCCAAAGTCCAGGGAACACATCTGGGGAGGGCCTTTTCTTGGTGGTAACTCTACAGAAAGTCAGGGTGTCACATGGCAAAAGGACAGAAGCAGGGAGAGACTAACCTCCTCATTCACTCTCCTTTTCTCTTCTTTTAAAACCACCAGAACCTGTTTTATTTTTTTTTAAAGTCAAGGGGAGGAACTATCAAAGAGGAGGAAACATTTAAAAAATTTTTTCTTTTTTTTCTACTAGAAATTTGTCTGGCTTTTTCATAATAAAGTTGGCTTAGCAATGTTAGTTCCATTTAAATTCCCATCCACTGGGAAGACTGTAGGGCAAAATTCTCAAACTTCCAATATATTCAGCAAACAAAAAAGAGCCAAATTATCCATACCCAGGTACTTAGAGAAGAGATGAGAGAGTTTTACCAGCAGAGAGCTCTTCTCTTTGCTTCTATCTGAATGTGTAAAAATGGTGTCTCCTTGAGAGTGAAAGCCAAGGGTCTTCAGATCCCCACATGCAGGGGACCTTGTGAGATTTGTGTGTTCTCGGGGAGCATAGATGCAGCCAGTTAGAGAACTGTCAGGGAAGCAAAGGATGTCAGTCTCGGTTGCTGTTTGGATCTTGTGCATTTGAAGTGAACTAGAAGTTCACTTTTGGTGAAGCACAGATGCATGGTTGGTCAATGAGATTCAGTAATAAAACTCATTACCCCTTCCTCCCCAATACAACGACGGTTTCTTCTAGGATTGTTCCCCCGCCCCCCTCCTCAGCACAGTTTTTCCAAAGTTCCAAGCATCACCTAAGTGGAACAAATAGCAGGAATTCGAATCAAGTGAATTCAGACACCAAATTTACTTTGTGTATTTCCCTATGATTTTCATGTGCTTGTTATTATTGTGAAAACGTGGCTGTTCATCTTGTTGAAATAGACAAACATCACCTCTGGCACTTTGAGTCCCACAAGTTTGAAACTGTCTGTCTCCTCCCTGCCTCCTTCCCCAGGTTCCGTCAATCGTCCTCCATGCTCCTACTTCCCAGACCTCAAATCTCAGAGGCAACAGAGGCAACTTTGGTGCTCCCTGTCCTTTGCTTCTGCATGTCCAGCCAGGTCCTGATGAGTCTCCCTTGGGACATCTCTCCCAGCCTTCCTTGCTCCTTTCTGGTTGCTATTGCCCCCAAATTTGCTGAGTATTTTTCCCATGTAAAGCACTTTCTACACATTATCACATTTAATCCTCGTAGCAGCTCTATGAGGAAGGTAATTACTATCCCCATTTTACACATGGGAAAACAGATCCACATTACTTTTTGCTCCAGTTGCTGCCCTGTTCTCCACTGCACTCTGGAGAAAATGCTTTGGATCTTCCAATGTTCCAATTTTGGGGCCATTGTTTCTCGAGCTTTCTGTGCCTTCCTCTTCTCTCTACCCATCCAAATTCTGCTCATTTTTCCAGGCCCAGCCCTGGCTTCCACAGCTGGAAGTGATTCCTCCTTAAATGAGAGCCTGTACCACTCCGTTGTAAATGCACAGCCTGTACCACTCCGTTGGTTATCTTCAGACACAGCCTTGCAAGGCCTTTCTCCCTTGTGTGCATGTCTTATTTTCTAAACTAGATTGCATCCCCACAGCTGCCTGCGTATATAAGTGTGCTGCAGAGGTTTATTGATGGGTTATTGTTCAGAAGTAACTGCTGTTTTCATCAGTCTTCAGCACATCTCATAGTCAAGACATGGTAATGACACCGAACACAAAAGTAATGGTGCTAAGGGGGAGGTGAGGGCTGGGTTTCACCATCTGTCTCTGTGGGAGTGTTCCAGTGCTACCAGATTCCAGGGTCAAGATCCAAATGGCCATTTGGACTCAAAGCAATAACCCTCCCAGATTTGGTTTATTTGGAGGGCCTGACTTCATTTCCTTTAGACCTTCTACTTGTTCTGATTTTCATAATCTTTTGAACAAGAGCTCTTTCCTTCTGACTTTGCCTGTGATGCAAGCAGCATTTCCTGGCCCCCTTTTTAGAGCTTGAGAAACTGAGTTTCTCATGGCGGAAATGGAATAAAACCCATCCCTGGAGTCTGACTTCAACCCAGGTACATGCTTAGAGCACATCCCCCACTTCTGTTTTTATAATTTCCCATAAGAGAATGACCCTTTCCCTCCACAGTGCCTTCATTCCATTCAGTTCCTCTTAAGATGGACTTCTGAAGAAATATTTGAAGTTTACTGTGGCAGGAGGATAAATACTGAAGAGCGCCATTAAGCACAAGGGATGTGCACTTTGGATAATGGTCAACTAGATCATTCTGACCAGTGGTTCTATTGAAGACAACTAAAAATGATGGAGAAAATATAAAGAAGCTACAGATCCATCAGCTCCCCATGAAATGGGATTGATTAATGGGTTTGTGGTTAATCTGCTAGTAAACCTTCTGTTTTGCTCAATATGCACTTTCTTTGGGGGTGGGAACAGGAGCATAGTGTTTGACTTGTTCTTGTGAGATTAAAAGAGACACCTGGTATCACTTAGTATCGATTGGGTTGGGGAGGTGGTGTTAAAGTGCTGAGCGTCCTGCAGAAGGTCTGCATTGTTGAGAAGTGATGCGGAGAGAGGATGAGTGATAGCTATAAGCCATGGCCCTCACTCTGCAGAGGCACAGAGCTGTTGACAGAACAAATAATCACATCTGAAAGACTTTGAAGCTCCCCACATGGTCAGCAGACAAGGGGCCACAAGGCTCAGCCATAGATGCTGGAATTAGTTCAGAAGGAAGGACTTGCCTTTGCTTGAAGCCAAAACCAATCTGAGACCACAGAACCCCAGCCAGAGGACTAGGGCTAGGCAGAAAGCTTGCTTTTGAAACCTGAGCTTATGTTGCTATGGTGGTGGGGGGTGGGGGGTTGGTGTATGTTCCACTTGTACAAGCAAACCCTGTGATAATTTTGACCCAGAAAAAATTACATAATCCTTTCCTCACGGCAGGTTACGTTTTCCAAGGGCACAGCTTTGACTTTCAGCTGATTATAGGTGTATTGTTAGGACTCCAGCACCCACGCTTAATATGTGTTTGTTTCATTTCCAATGTTTCATGTATTATGTGTCAACAATCTACGTTCATGCTACCTCATGTTTGAAAATTAACTCAGGAAATCCCAAAATGAAGATTTGCTTCCCCCTTGCCAATTTCCCTTCTTCACTGTGTGATAAAGGCTTTTGGTAACAGCCAAGAACAGCACTAGGTGTATAGTGGGTCTATGGGGCTGTGGGGCTGTGGGGCTGTTATCAGTGTCTGGTGATAATCCAGGCTTTCTTCCAAAGAGTTTACAGTGCTTTTTTTCAGATCATATCATGTTGAATCTGTTCTTCCTCCTGTGTTCCCTAATCTTGCTTAATGACAACACCATTAGCTCCTCCCCCTCAGCCCTTACTGCTCTGATAGCTTAATATTCCTTCGTGGTGCCTTTTGCATCTGTCTGTCTTTCCCAATTTTTCTTTCCCTGTCCCAGGGCAGGCTCTCACCATGTTTTGCTTGGAATATTGCCATGGTCTCATGAGCTTGTCACTTCCCTCCTGCAAAACCACACTGGTCCCAACTGATCCATTTGCCATGGCTGATTCTTTACCCTCTGGTCCTGCTGTGGTTTGGATGTCCCTCCAAGCTCATGTTGGAACCTAACCCCCAGTATGGTGGTGGAAGGTGAGGCCTTAAATTGATGACTGGATCATGAGGACTGTGCCCTCGTGAATGCATTGATCCATTTATGGAGAAATGGGTTGATGGTTTAATGAGTTGTCATGGGTGTGGTTCTGATGGCTTTATAAAGAGAGTGAGTGAGGAGCTTAGCTCTGTTGCTCAGTGCATTTGCCATGTGACACCCTGTGTTGCTGTAGAGAGTCATCACCAGAAGAAGGCCCTCAAGAGATGCAAAAGGTCCCCTTCCACCACCATATTGGGGGTTAAGTTCCAACATGAGCATAGGGGGACATCCAAAGCAGTGCCAGATGGTGAAGAACCAGCTATGGCAAATGGATCAGTTGGGACCGGTATGGTTTTGCAGTAGGGTAGTGGCAGGCTCACAAGACCATGGCAACATCGCCAAGCAAAAAAATGGCAAGAGCCTGCCCTGGGACAGGGAAAGAAAAAAATGGGAAAGACGGGCAGATGCAAAAGGCATGACAGAGATGAATCCCCCGGACTGTAGACTTCCCAGCCTCCAAAACTGTAAGAAATAAATTTCATTTCTTCATAAATTGCCCAGTTTCAGGTATTCTGTTATAAGCGACAGAAAACAAACCAATACAGGTCCCTTGGGACTTTTCCAACCTCATCTGTCAGGACTTCTCTTCCTTTACCCTCTCATCGTTCCTTGAACACACCATCCAAAACAGCTCAGGCTGTTCCCGTCCTCTTCAGTGCTTCCTCCCCCGTCCCCATGATAACATCCTGCTCGTCTGTCATGGCTCATCTTAATGCTACCTCATGGAAAGCCAACCCTGATCTCCAAAGGCAGAATTCATTACTCTTCACTCTACTCCTGGAGCCCTTTCTTGTGAGCTCAATTTCAGTATTTATTTCAATCTGCTTTGGTTTTTTAATAGTTAGTTAACTACGTGCTTGGAAACAACAAGACTGCAAGCTCCTTGAGCTCAGGGATGATGTCTCATTTGTCTCTGTGCCCCACTACAGCACCTAGCAAGTGGCCTGGCCCTAACAAGAGCCTGATAAATGAACTGAGTGAGTGAATGATATCCCTGAGTTGGAGGTAAAGAGAGGTTAGCATTTGCCGCTGTAAGGACAGATAAAGGGGTTCATTTGTCCAAGGTCTTTCAAAGGACAAGTCAAGTCAGGGACACTGTCACTTCTGTCACAATCCTCAGTTGTCTGGGTGATGCCACCTCTTCAGAGATCCTGGCACTAGATGTTTCGCTCAGATTTGTTACTTTATATGTTGGGTTGGGTGGGTCTGTATGTATGTGCATCTGTGGCAACAAATTGGGTGGGCAGGGAGATGATATTTGTCTGTGTGAGTCTCTTTTTACTCTCAAGTGGAGCTGTCCCAAAGAAATACAATGCCGAGTTCGGATCCCCATACCAGCCAGCCGCCAAAAAAAGATAAAAAGAAAAAGGAAATACAACGCAAGCCAGGAATGACATTTGACATTTTCTGGTATTCAAAGAACATAAGTGAAAAAAAGCAGGTGATATTAATTTTAATAATATTTTATTTAGCCCAACATATGCAAACTGTTACCAGTTTAAAATGCAGCCAATGTTTTAAAATTATTGCCATGTTTCATGTTCGTTTTTTTCTGTACTGTCTTCAAAATCCAGTGAGCATTGTATACCTACAGCACATCTTAATTCAAATGCTAAATTTTCATTAGAGATACTTGATCAGTACTTAGATTTCATAAAATAAAATTTACATTTGAAAAAGTGGATTCACATATCCAGCTCCTTCCAAATGTATTTAAAATTTTCTGAATAACTGAATTTGATATCAGCTTTTAAATTTAAATTAATTAAAATTAAATAAAATTGGAAAATTCTATTCTCCAGACCCACTAGTTTTGTTTCAAATGCCCAATAGCCACATGTGGCTATGGCTATCATGTTGTGGCACACAGCCCTACGTGACAAAGATTTCTAAGTATGATTTAGCTCATTCTTCTGTCCCCACAACTTAATTTTAAAACAAGGGAAAAAAAGTATGATGGGAGAATTATTAAGAACTTAGATTAGACAGCTGCCTTTTTGTCCTCCAGCCTTGCCACCAACTTTTTCGTGAAATTGAGGCCTGCTGCTGGCTTCCTAGGGCTGCCATGAAAGATAATAGGATTCTGTTGACAAAGCACTTGAAAATCCAGGGATGAAATGGCCCGTATAATTCCCAGGCTTGTTGGCCAGGCTGGACCGTGGATTGGGGTCTGCATCTACACTGCAGCTGCCCCCACACAGCCATTGATCTGTGTTTCCTTCTGCAGCCTAGGTCCACACCAGCATCTCACAGCACACGAGTCAATTGTACGTTTTATCATCTGCAGCACTGGGATGCCATGTTTTTAGATGCTCACGGCTTTGATCAGATTAGAACATATTTGAAGTTTCAGTGCTTAACTGCTTTTGAGTGATCAAATATGTGGAAAACGTTTTTCTCAGCCAAACAGCATATTTTCCAAATCCAAAATAGTTGAATATATTTTTTCCCCTTCCTTCAAGTTTCCCACTGAATGTCACCCGAGACCAGTATAAAGCTTGAAAAGTTTAGACCCAAAATGTTCTGGGACAAATGAAAATGAGGCGTGTCACCTAAGCCAGTATCTAGCCTGTGTCTCATGCAAAACTGTGAAAACACTTGGCATTATTTATTTATAATAGGAAACCGGGGTTAGGAATTGATTTCCCCAGAATGCTGTGAGGGTGAGGCATGGCCCTGTGGCTGGCTCTGATGTGAGATTTGAGGCTTAAGGGAAAACTGAAATGATTCTAGACCCTTAAGGGTCTTGAAACAGGTGCAGTCTCTCTTCTTTCCCTCTGGGAAGTGTGCTGTCCACAGTTGGATGAGTGCTTCAGCAGCAGTTCACTGAGCTCTTGGATGAAAATGGCAGATTTCTCCCCAAATGAGCTTATTATCTGCTGCTGTTGGGTGCAAGGCATCCCTCAGCTATGGCGGGAATTACAGCTTCCATCTGTTCCCTAATGTGAAAAATGTGTGCAGGCCTCTGTGCTACCAAGCTACATGAACTTTAGACATTCAGATCTGCTGACACATTTGGGTCGCAGCCCTCAGAATGGCTTTTGTCAATTATTTCATTACATATCCAAATAACCATCCTGAGGGTGGTCTGGATTTGTGATCTGTGACAGTGCAGTGCTGACATATTTCTTGCCCTTGGAACTATCTGTTTTTTTGGCTTTGTTTAGGGGTTGATGATATATAAGTACTCAGTATATTTAATCATTATTACTTTTGAAGTTAGCACAGTACCACCATTATGAAAAATTCTTGGGCACGGTTACAGCCAAATCCACATCATTAATTCTTGGCTTCTTCCCAAAGTCTCCAGTCTTTCACCTTGCTCCATTATTTTGTTCAGGCAAATCAAATAATGCTTTGTGCTTAGAGAGCAACTTTCATCAGAAAACTGCAAGGCCCTCTGCAAACTTTTATTTCTCTAAGTACAAATAAATATCTTCAGAGAGCCATGCATATTTAAAGAGTGTTTATTAGTGCTGGGTTTTTTCAATGGGTAAGATTATGACTTTCTATGTGTTCACTTTGGAATATAGACATGTAATGTGCAGACTTAAATTTTGCTTGACATATTTAATAAATATCCCTTGAGTCAGTGATTAGATACAGAGTCATATAGGCTCTGAAGAATATGGCCAACCATTAGTTTCTTCTACTAATTTTATATACTTGAACATTTTCAGAGTTTCATCTGGTGCATTAGATGGAGAATTTGTTTTTATCAATTAGTAACTGCTTCTGGTTGTCACCTGGAGGAGAAAATGCTTTGACTAAGTAGGCAGGATTAGCTCACCAGTTGAAAAACACAGTCAGTTACTTAAGACTCAGGTTGTGGTTTGTGACAGGGTGGTCTGGTGGTTGGTTGTTCAATTTACACAACACTAATGATCTATTATCAGTAAATTGACCCATCTGTACTTTATCATACTTTTAAGTGTTCTTATGGCAGATAAAATGCTAAGTGTTCACCCAACCTCATTTTCTTTTTGTCCTGGGCACACAGATAGACTACATTTCCCAGCATTCCTTGTAGTTAGATGGAACCCTATGACTGCACTATGACAAATGGAATGTGAGCAGAAGTGATGGAGTCCACTTTCAGTCCTGACCTTAAAATCTTTCCTTCTAGTCCTCCACATACTCTTTGTTCTTTGCCTGTTAGCTAGATGCAGAGAATCTGGTGGAAGAACCTAGGCTGCCCCTGGGGGATGGTGGGACCACATGATGGAAGGAGCCGGGTTCCCAGAATGACTGCATGGAGCACAGCATCTCAGCTGGACTGCCTCAGGCATGACATAAGCAAGAAATTGACCTCTGTTGTCTAAAGCCACTGAGATTTGGGAGTTGTTTGTTACACAAGTTATCCTACTCTAATTAATATTCTTGTAGACGTGGCAGAAAATCAGTACTCTCCTCATACGCATTCTACAAGTTTCAGAGGGGCATGCAGAGCACATTGCTGGTGTTGAACAGTAGGTTGTGAAAATGCGTAACCAATGAGCCATGTGGCTCTTTGATCACCATGTCCAATTAAGCCACATGGTTATGTGATTTTCTGGTTTGAGTCAGCCTTTTATCTGGGGCAGATGCAACCATGGACAGTTTTATGTAGTAAAACTGATCATTTCAGTAAGTGGCTTACCCAGAGGAGGGAGGAGAAGGTAAAGAAATCCATATGAATTACTAAGGACTTCAAACTTTCACTTCATTTTTTTTTTCTCTGAGCTTTTCCTAACCTCCGTCCATGTCTGGGTTTCTTGCCTCTTATGCCTCCCACCCTGTGTTCTTGCCACTGCCCACATGCCTACAGCAGACTTCTTCCTTCATTGGCTGGTAACGTCTACCTCTTGATCTTGACTCTCTTTTCTTGCGGACCATATGGCTCAGAGGGCAGGGGCCATTTCAACTTGGCTCACTGTTGTGGCCCCAGCATTCTACCCAGTGGTCTGGCACATACATGTTTTTGACTCAATGATTAAGGGAATGAATAAAAATGGAATTTTGGTTATCAAGTATGAGCAATAGCCTTAGGATCATTCCTGAGCTGGTCCTCCGACCACTTAAGTCAGGCAGGAAAAATAGGAAACTGAAGGAGATAAACTGACTTTAACTTTATCAACAGTCAAAGCACAACTCAGACTTATAAACAAGGGCAGAATCCATTTTTAGGTATGTTTTATTAGCCACTGAGTTTTTAAGAGTTGGAGCTCAACTAATTGGTGGCTTGAATCCCTTAGTGAAAACATTTGAGAGCAAAATACAAGTTAAAGCTGAATCACTTACTCTATGGTCCAGGACAGACCTTGATGTTTTACTTGTTTGTGCATTCATGTGCCAAACATTTATTGAGCATCTTCTATGGCAGAGCCTGGTTCTAGGTGCTGGGACACAGTGGTGCACACAATATATAATGACCCAGCTCTCAAGGAGGTTATAGTTGAGTGATAGACTGACTGACAATAGACAAGAAAGAATATATCAGATGGGGATAAAATTTCACAAAAAAGATTTCACAGATTAATGGGATGGAAAGTGCCTGGGTCAGGAAGATTCCATAGTCAGGAAGGCCTCTGGGGAAGGGGTATTCCCATGATATGTAAGCTGAAGCCTGAATGACGAGAAGTAGCCAGCCATACAGAAATCTGGGAGGAGAACATTCTGGGCAGAGGAACATACTAAGGATTTATCTGGCGCTCAGATGAAAGTGGCCTGGGAAGTAACGGGAGATGTCTTGAGTAATGAGAACAGAGAGTGTATTGGGCGGGGAGGGAGAGAGTGGAGGAGTGAAGGGAGGAGTGGTGGCAGGAGACGAGGCAGAGGGTCTTTTATGAAGAGCCTTGTTTGCTCTGTTTCCAGAGTCTGAATTTAAGCCTCCGAGCAGTGGGGAGCCATGAGAAAGATTTTAAGCAGAGAAGAGAAATGAGCCGACATGTATTTTAGGAAGAACACTCTGGCTGCTCTGTGGGGAAACTGTCCCAACCCAGGCCCCTAATGGAGGACTGATTAGAGGGAGGGTCAGAAGGTGTGAAAAGAAGCAGCCAGTTCTGGAGCTCCTTGGGAGGTAGAACCTAGGGCCCTTGGAAGTAGATTGGGCAAGGGCATTGAGGCAGAGGGTGGAGTCCAGGGCAATGGCCAGGTTTCTGGCTTGGGCATTGGAGGTAGAGGTGGGGTGCCCTCCTCTGAGACAAGAAACCCTGAGGAGGAGCAGATGTGCAGGGGAGGCTGAGTAGTTGGTTCTGGACATGGCCAATCTGAGGTATCCATGACATTGCCAACAGGGAATGTGTGAGAGACAGTTGAATATGTGGCTAGGCCAAGAGAAAAGAGGTGAGCATCCTGGGTAAGCAATCAGGTATCCACACAGAGGAAGGATGCAAGGGAAGGCAGAAGATTCTGAAGGCTCCACCGCTTGGTTTTATGTGCCATCTTTTTTTTTTTTTTTTTTGCTTCCTTACCCACCTCCTTTTCAAGATGTTGAACAGTCATTTCTCCCTCTCCAACCTGGCCTGCCACAATCTTGGCTTCTCCTGGTCTCCTTTCTGCTTCTACCCATTAGCTTTTACCCTCAGAGACCTTCCCCTTCCCGTCACATGGTCTTGCTATTTCCCTCATTTCCGTTCTGCAGCTCTAGGGCATGGTAGCTCGTTCCCAGAACATTACTGATAAGGAGGGCACTGCCAGAGCCCGCGTGCGAGCCTGGCTTCGTGTGCTGGCTCTGACTTTCTCTAGCCCCTGGTCTGGGCTTCCTTTTCCTCATCTGCAAAATGAGGAGATTGGACTGAAGAGTACTTTGAGTTTTCTGTTTCTAAGATGTCCCTCAGGGTGAAGTGAGTGGCCGCTTTCAGAACTGGTGGCAGGAGCTGTGTCATAGCCATCAGCAGCACGAGAGAACAGCTTATTGTGCGTGTGTGCACATGCGCAAGGCCCTATGGAGGCTGGGTGGGCTGCAGATGTTCAGCTTCAATGAAAAAAACACGGAAATCTCCTGCTTTGTTTCGGTTTCAAACCTTGACCATTTGACTGAGTGCATCTGAATTCCTAAGGCTGCAGTGTGGGTGTGAGGAGGCCTAGTTCCACAGGCCTAGTTCAACCCCCTTGCTTTTTCATTTTTTGAGGGCAGGAGAGATTTTAAAGTCTTGGAGATATACGGAGAGAAGGTACCTTGGCTTTAAAAGCCATTGGCAAGCAGATTCCAGGGCACAGTTATCTGAGCCCATGAAGGGCTCCCGAAATGCCAGCATGTGCTTCTGAGCCCTGGTATGTGGGCAAGCATTTCCGAGTGGCTTATGAGAGCAAATGGGTCCATCTGCTATGAAGACTTTATGTGGTGGTTTGGAAGCAACACTGCCTCCTCCCTCAAGGGCAGGAGTCTGGACCTCCACACAAAATCATATTGTGCAACTTCGGGCAGCTGTCCTTTCACTTCAGGGCAGGATGTGTGCACAGGCCGTAGGCCCTGAGCAGCATCCATCCCTCCCAGGGCAGGAAGAGGTTGGTAGTTTCCAGACTGTGGGGGTACATCCGGCGGGCAAGCTGTAACCTGAGATGGGTCGTGATTACACTGAGCAGCAGCAATGGCCTGGCCTGCCAGAATCCAATGAGGATTCTGGGCAGATGTAGGACGTGATGGATACTGTAGGCCTGCTGGCCAAGGACCAGGGCTCTGCACTCGGTGGCGGTCTGAGAGGTCTAGCAGTCTGGAACTAGAGGTGGGCTAGAGGCAAGGTACATGGAAGAGCTCCACGTGAGTGGCACAAAGGGGTTCTTGGTGGCCTCTTTTATGACCCTTGCCAAGCGTTGTTGGCTCTCCAAGCAGGGAGAAGGGCACTAACATGAGGCCGGGGCAGCCACTGCTCACCAGCATCCATGTCCTCCTCTTCCTCCAGGGCACGCAGCCAAACTACACTTCCCAACCCTCCTTGCGGTAGTGGAGTCATGCTGCCGGGGCAGCCCGGGCTCTTTCTCCTCCTTTTATTTGCATGTGTCTGGGGGTGAGAGACAGGTGGAACTGAGGCTAGGCTAGGAGGTGTCACCTATTCCTAATTAAGGTCTGGGCTAGAGTGCTTGGTCTTCTGAAAGGCCTTCCCAGTCTCCCCCAGAAGCCTGTGTGAACAACTGGCTGCAGGCATGAGCCCTAACTGACAGGAAACCTGGAAAGTGGTAGGGATGGCAAAAAGTGACTTCTTGACTGGAGAAATGTCCCCAGGGGTCTGCTGGTGAGGTCACGTTTATATCCCTTAGACAGCAGTGCCCTCGTCTCAAATCCTGCCCTCTCAGTCTGTCCCCTTCCTGTCTCCCTCAGAGGGCCCCTCGGGAGCAGAGAACACAGCCTGGCTCAGCCTGGTCCTCCATGTTCTTCTTCCTCATGCCCCCACTCCCTGCCTGCCCTCCCTTGCCACGCCCTTGGCCATCACCATTAGTGCAGTGAACTGAGTGTCCATGGCACAATAGCTCCTGTCACCTCTGGAATTATCACAATTTGGAGGTCTCAAACTCAACTGCCTTCAGGGCCAGGCAGGTGGGACAGAGCCAGTATAGCATGAGGAGTGGTGGGGACTGAGATGCTGTGTGAATTGTAAGTAAATAAAGACATTCAAAGTCAATTAAAAAATAAGACATTGTGGTATTCAAACAAAACAACCCACCCCAAACTGCTCACCCTTAAATGAAATCTTCTACTATTATTTCTCATGAGGATTGATGAAGGGGCGGAAACCACAAGCCATGTCTAAAAATTCTATTTCATCCTCTCCTGTGCCTAGCAGAGCATGGTGTAAAAACAATAATTGGTATTTTGTTTTTTACCTTTTGAGTGATGTCTGGCATATATAGAGAAAAGTGTTCAAATCATACAGCTCAATGAATTATTACAAATTGAACACACCCCTGTACCGGCCAGCCAGGTCGAGACCTAAAACATTACCAGCTCCCCAGAATCCCCCATGGGCTCTTCTTCCACCCCAAAGGAAATCACTGTCTTGATTTCTAACACCATAGATTAGATTCGCCTGATTTTTAACTTTAGGGAAATAAAATCATACAACATGTATTCTTTTGTGTCTGGCTTCTTTTACTCAACATTTTGTCAGTGAGATTCATCCACATTGTTGCACGTAGCAGTGAGTTGTTCACTCTCCTTGCTGTATAGTATTCCATGGTGTGAAAATGCCAGAATTTATCCATGTACTGTTAATTAGCATTGGGTTGTCTATAATTTCGGACTCTCGCTAAGAATCCAGCAGCGTGAGAGAAAGCCTTCAGGCAGAACACCAGAGAGACTGCAGTGTTTGAGATGGGAGGTGGTCCGTGTGCATGGCAGCTGCTCGCAGCAGCTGCAGGTAGACTCGGAGGTGGGCCAAGGAGCTATGGGGTGGGACATCAACAGCGTCTGCTGCCGAGTCCCCTCTAGAACAGCAATTCTCAAACTTTTGGATCAGGACTCCTTTATACTCTTAAAAATTATTGAGGCCCCCCAAGGGCTTTTGTTTATATGAGTCATATCAATATTTATCATATTAGAAATTAAAACTAAGACATAAAAAAGAATTTCTTAGTAATGTATTTTAAAACTAACAGTAAGTACATATACTACATTATATACATCACGTTTATAGATAAAATATTTTGAGGAAAAATTCTGTATTTTCTTTTTTTTTAAAAATTTTATTTTGTCGATATACATTGTGGTTGATTATTGCTCCCCATCACCAAAACCTCCCTCCCTCCTCCCTCTCCTCCCTCCCCCCCAACAATGTCCTTTCTGTTTGCTTGTCGTGTTAACTTCAAGGAATTGTAATTGTTGTGTCTTCTCCCCCCCGGTTTTTTTTTTTTTTTTTTTTTTTTTTTTTTGTGTGTGTGTGTGTGTGTGTGTGTGTGTGTGTGTGAATGTATTTATTTATTTTTATCTCCCACCAATAAGTGAGAACATGTGGTATTTTTCTCTCTGTGCCTGACTTGTTTCACTTAATATAATTCTCTCAAGGTCCATCCATGTTGTTGCAAATGGCAGTATTTCATTCGTTTTTATAGCTGAGTAGTATTCCATTGTGTAGATGTACCACATTTTCCGTATCCACTCATCTGATGATGGACATTTGGGCTGGTTCCAACTCTTGGCTATTGTAAAGAGTGCTACAGTGAACATTGGGGAACAGGTATACCTTCGACTTGATGATTTCCATTCCTCTGGGTATATTCCCAGCAGTGGGATAGCTGGGTCATATGGTAGATCTATCTGCAATTGTTTGAGGAACCTCCATACCATTTTCCATAGAGGCTGCACTATTTGCAGTCCCACCAACAATGTATGAGAGTTCCTCTTTCTCCGCAACCTCGCCAGCATTTATCGTTGAGTCTTTTGGATTTTAGCCATCCTAACTGGGGTGAGATGGTATCTCAGTGTAGTTTTGATCTGCATTTCCCGGATGCTGAGTGATGTTGAGCATTTTTTCATATGTCTGTTGGCCATTTGTATATCTTCCTTAGAGAAATGCCTACTTAGCTCTTCTCCCCATTTTTTTAATTGGGTTGCTTGTTTTTTTCTTGTAAAGTTGTTTGAGTTCCTTATATATGCTGGATATTAATCCTTTGTCAGATGTACATTTTGCAAATATTTTCTCCCACTCTGTTGGTTGTCTTTTAACTCTGTTAATTGTTTCTTTTGCTGTGCAGAAGCTCTTTAGTTTGATATAATCCCATTTGTTTATTTTTCCTTTGGTTGCCCGTGCTTTTGGGGTCATATTCATGAAGTCTGTGTCCAGTCCTATTTCCTGAAGTGTTTCTCCTATGTTTTCTTTAAGAAGTTTTATTGTTAACCCAAAGTGATATACAAATTCAATGCAATCCCCATCAAAATTCCAATGACATTTTTCTCAGAAATGGAAAGAACTATCCAGACATTTATATGGAATAACAAAAGACCACCCATAGCCAAAGCTACACTGAGCAAAAAAAAATAAAGCGGGAGGCATAACACTACCTGACTTTAAACTATACTACAAAGCTATAATAACCCAAACAGCATGGTACTGGCATAAAAACAGACACAGTGATCAATGGAATAGAATAGAGAATCCAGAAATCAACCCACACACCTACAGCCATCTGATCTTTGACAAAGGCACCAAGCCTATACACTGGGGAAGAGACTGCCTCTTTAGCAAATGGTGCTGGGAGAACTGGATATCAATATGCAGGAGAATGAAACTAGACCCATATCTTTCACTATACACTAAAGTCAACTCAAAATGGATTAAAGAATTAAATATACACCCTGAAACAATAAAAGTCTGTATTTTCCAAAACAAAAAATGTTAGTGAGAAGAATGACATTCTTTTTGGCAAATCTTTTTTTTTTTTTTTTTTTTTTTGTCATTTTTTCGTGACTGGCACTCAGCCAGTGAGTGCACCAGTCATTCCTATATAGGATCCAAACCTGCGGTGGGAGCGTCGCCGCGCTCCCAGCGCAGCACTCTACCGAGTGCGCCACGGGCTCGGCCCTTGGCAAATCTTTTGACTAGCAGACTGACATCCTGATTCTCATATCTGCTTCTGCATGACATCTGGCATGGTATCCCATGTCACTTATGAGAGAACGAGACTGCAGGCAAGTGATGTCTTCGTATCATTCTGAGAATAGTTTTGATTTTGCAGACTCCCTCAGAGGATCTCAGGGACTCCCAGAGGTTCCCTGAACAAAATTTGAGAACCAGTGCTCTACAGCACCATGGCCAAGTTCCAGCCCACTTTAAAATGGAAACATTCAGTGAACAGGCACCCCTAAGTCAGCCCATTCAATGGGGGGGGCGGGGTTCTACTTACTCTGAACCCTATGAGTTAATTCGCTTCTTAGCTGATTAAAACCCATCTTTTCTTCTTGGGTTTTCTAAGATACTTTATAATCTTTCAATTTGAAATGTTTTGATTTCGCTCATTCTAAGCTAGCAATGTCCATTAGAAATATAAGGTGAGCCATTTATGTAATTTAAAAATTTTTAGTAGCCACTTAAAAAAATGGAAAAGAAATAGGTGGAATTAATTTTAATAATGCATTTTATTTAGCCCAATATTCCCAAAGTATTATCATTTTGGTATATAAATATTAACATAAAATATAATCATATAAAAATCCAATTATATAAAGTTAATAAAAAATATTAATAAGATATTTTACATTCTTTTTTCATACTAAGTCTTCAAAATCCAGTGTGTATTTTCATTTATAGCATGTCTCCACTCAGATGGTAAATTTTCACCAGAAATACTTGATTTGTATTTAGATTTCATATAACTCCATAATATTTGAAAAAGGAGATTCACATATTGAAGTTCTTCCATACATACTAGTGTTCAAACAACTGAGTGGAGTATCAGTATTCAAATGAATTAGATTTTAATAAATAAAAAATCAGTACATCATTCTCACTAGCCACATTTCAAGTGCTCAAGAGCCACATATGGCTAGTGGATGCCATATTGGACAGAGCAGATCTAAATTTTTAATCCTCTGCTTTTCTTCTTTTTTTTATTGGTTATGAATATTTATGAGATACAAAGCTGATTGTCACCCCTCGTGCCCAAGATGTGAAGGCCAGATTCATACTGGCAGCATGTACATTACCACAAATTGCGTTTGTACCCCATGTCCCCTGCCCAATTATCTCCATCCTCCATCCCCTTCCCCATATCCCCCCCACTCCACTTTGTAGCCCTAGGAATGTTCTCTCCCTCTGCAAGTCCAATGCACCACTGTGGTCTTTCTTTCCTTCCTTCTTTCCCTCTTAGGTCTCACATATGAGTGAATACATGCAGTATTTATCCCTCTGTGCTTTGCTTATTTCACTCAACATAAGTTTCTTCAATCTTATCCATGTCATTGCAAATGGGAGAAGTTCATTCTTTTTTATGACAGAGTAGTATTCCATGGTGTATATATACCACAGTTTCCTTATCCAGTCATCCGTCAATGGACATTTAGGTTGGTTCCATGTCTTGGCTATTGTAAACAGAGCTGTCCCTTGGTTCTTCAGTGCTTAGAAGCCTAATTAGGAAAACTTATTCATTCTCATTATTTTCCTAGAAAACTGATGCCACGATGGGTTTCTTCATGGGCACGTTAGGATCCTTGACAAAGAGAGATCTGGGGGTAGAAGAATCACTATGGAGCCAGTTTGAAATGGCAGGTTCCTTTTGGGCTTGGCTCTCAGGATTTTCTCATTTGATATTTTCATGTACCTAGAATAATCTCATATTGTTTCTGATACAGCTGTGAAATATGCTGCTGCCCCCAGCCAGCCCACAATGGACCTCTCTCTGATGGGGGATGACACCAAGAAGGACTTAGACCAGGCTGCTGTGCTTATTTGGACTGAGCACTGGGAAGTTTGCTAAGTCCATAGTGATGAACTCCAGATCAGTGTCAGAAAGATAAGGCAGGTTTTCTTGCTTTTTGTCTCCCTGTCACCATTCAATGGTATGCTATCCAAAAGGAAGCAATGGGATGAAATTTCAGGTCAAAAATACTCAGGACAAAGATGCAGTACTGAGGTTAGCATCTTATAACTCAAAGGCAGCAAAAGTAATTTAACAAGTTTCAAAGGAGAGAGCCAGAAAAAAGTCTGTACAGTGTTATTTAAAGATTTGTTCTGGTTGTGAATTGCATCAACTCCAAACGATTTCAAATACAGGAGAACGAAAAGCTACCCCATTTTACACATTGGGGGATCTCTTCCTTATACTCCCCAAATGAGAAATACTTAGAATTCCAAGCCTAAGCATTTGATCTCATCGCCTGGCCAATTGCTTGTTATTGAGTGGGCAAATGAGGAATATGAGTTTTACCTCGTTGCCGTGTTCTCCCTTCCTCAAGTTGGTTTCAGCTTTTAGCCAGTCTTATCATTCCATCATATCCATTCTCTTAATGTTGGACTCATGCGAGAATCCTGCATCTGAGTACATGACATCATTTCAAATAAATCTAAAAGGAACTGGAAAGCTTCTGGAATTTCCTTATCTGAGGTAGCCAAACTAAATAAACTTAATTCTCATCCATCAGGAGTTCAGTGAAGGCTAGCACCATTCTGGTTGAAAGGATTTTATGCTAAATGACATGACAAGACTGAGGTTTTCCTGGGCTCCTTGTTGAACCAGATATCCTAACTTTTCTGTGTCCAAGCCCACAACGCAGACTGTCAGAAGAGCCATGACCACATGATACTGCTGGCTAGGCACATGATGCCTTTCAGTGGGTACGCTCAACTCGTCAAGTCAGGAATTACATAACTAAGACAACAGCAGTTGTGCGCCATATTGAATACATTTGGATTTGGGGAAACCAAGACTTTTCTTCAGCACTCACACTAAAGGTGCCAGAGTCATCAAAAGATAAATAAGGATTAAACCAGAGAGTTAGAAGTATTAGGGACTTTGGAGGCCATCTGGTGCTGTCTCTTTGTCCCTAGATTGTCTTGCTCTTAAGATTATTTTAATGTTCTTTCTTCTTTCTGGGTAAAATGTAGTTTTGCTTTTACTAGGATCCTCATGAAATCTTAAATGAAGTGGTAGCTAGTTCTAGAACTATAGAAAGCCCCATAATTTCTCCTCCCCCCTCCACACCCAAATCTCCTTCCATCTGCTGGCTGATGCCTATAGTTTTCACAATTCCAGGTTTGTTCTTTTAGCATTAGGTTTAATTGCTGTTAAAATGCAAATACCCTAGGAAAGGCTTAAACCATTATCAGGTGTTCTTCACTTTGGTGTGAAGGAAGGGTCAAAGTAAGTTGTGGTGGAGTGAAGGTGTTGTATCAGTAAGGCCAGGGAGCTGGAGAGAGGAAGATGGCATGCCAGCCTGGAGGGCAAAAAGCTTCAAACTGGGAACTTGGGGGCCCACTTGGTGGCTCAACAGATTCTCACCCCTTCTCTCAAAATGTCTTCATTTGTATGAATTTTTCTTTGAACTCCCTGTGGTGATCCAGGTACTTGGTAATTGTTCTTGTCAAAACTAGAGCCCTGCCAAGTGGAAGGGTCCAATACTGAAGGGCAGCTCAGGCCCCATGTGAAGGTTCCCAGCCTTGCTAGAAGGGTATGTTAGTATCTTTCTATTCCACTTTGTGGAAGCACAGTGGGGAGCCATGCAAAGGTGGGGAGGTTAGGGTCTTGTTTTCAACTTTGTTATGAATGGAAACTCCTCAAAGGAGAACATTGCACAAGGGGGTGTTTGTAGACACTCATGTATGCATATGCATGCACACACCCTTGGATCACACACACGCACACACAACTCTGCACATGAACGTTCCTCCCGAAACACTCAACAAACTGAGCAGCAGGCATTTCCTGTGGGTAGCTAGGATTTCAATCCTGGTCTTATTTATTGTGTATTGGCTTAGGATTGGGATGTGAGTGATGGGAGATGATGAATCTGTGCTTTTTGAGGCAGGATAATGGGTTTCCTAACCTCTATCATTGGGGTAACCCAGCATAATGATTAGGAGCCCAGGCTCTGCCATTTACCCCCTCCAATGCCTTAGGCAAGTTAATTAACCTCTCTATACCTCAGTTTCCTGATCTGTAAAGTGGAGATACTATTAGTATCTATCTCATAGAGTTACCATGAGAATTAACTAAAATAACCCATACAAAGCACTTAAAACAATGCCTGACACATAGGAGGTGCTTAGTAAATATTTGCTGAATGAATAAAATGTTAATTTTGTCATTATTATGTTATTACCATGAGGAAACTTTCACTGCTTGGTGGTTTTAGATTTAGTGGGAAGAGTGAAAAGAAGAGTTAAGAATCGCAATTCCTGTTCTTATAGTGGGGCCAGATTGCCTTGTAGGCTCATCTGCAGATATTTCTCAGTGTATGCAAGGAAAAGGAAAAACAAAAACTAAATGCCTCAAAACAAAACAAGTGATGAAATCTGGGGTGAGAGGGAGAGGGGGGTTGACAGCTTGCAATTAAATAAAGGCATTGCCATGGAACAGCTTCTGGAGAGACAGTCGAGCCAGGCCTGCCTTTTTCATGTTTCTAGCTCGAGACTTTGACTGGTTGGAAGTATTGAACTTCTTCCTGGGTTTGAATGAACCACAAAAGCAAAGCATATTGTTTCATTTTTTCAGCAGTCCTTGCTCCTTGCTCCCTTGTCTGCTTCCTGTCCCTAGTCTCTGCTCCAAATATAGGAAACCAAAATGGCGGCACTTCCTTGATGAGAGCAGAGACTGAATTGTTGTGGGGCTCTACTGGAGGATAGAGTGCTACATAAACTCTACTTGGCTGATCTCCTGAGGAAAAGCTACTGACAGACATGGGAACCAGGGTTTGCTTTATCATTCATGCTCCCCATTTCTTGACCACGTGGTTAGGACTGCTTCAACGGGCCCTAGCATCAGGCCAGGTGGTGGCTGGAGCAGCTCTGGGGCAAGGCAGCTCCAGGTCGCAGCTGGTTGGGCCTTTAATTTTCCACACATGTTCACATATGTACAGGAATCCAGCAGATGGGCAGCAAGCAAGCTTGGGCAGCAATCCATTGACAAGGCACAGTATATCTGAATAAATCACATTGGCCTGGGCTGCAAATTTAGCTCCAGGGAATGGAGACTCAGGCAAACAAGAAGAAAAGCCATTCACCCAACTTTTTCCTGAAATGCCAGAGGAATAAAACAGGTCAGTGGTGAATACAAAATTAGCTTCTGGCCACCCTCCAACGTGACTTGACCTATTTAGGAGTCATCAAGAATCAGGCAAAGGAAGTTCAGTGGCCTGCATCTTCATTTGTCAAGGGAGAAGAGAGAGGATAGGGATTGCCAGGCACCCGGATTCCCTGTGTCACTGGTTATGGAGTATATAAGTGGATATGGCTGGAACTCACGAGAAGGGCTCTGGGACATTGACTTTGGGTCAACTCCTGGGCAGGAGTAGTATTTAAATCCTTCTGGTATAATTCAAATACCTGACCAAAGTGGGGGCTTAGTAAATGTTTGTTGAGTGGATATAAAATGTGTTGAGGAAACAGTGAGAAACAGACCCATGGGAATTTTTTTTTTTTTTTTGCCTAATTTAAGCTGTGAGTTTTGGTGGGTGGTGTCCTAAAGAAAAACGAGACTGAATAATAATCTGCTTCACACACTCTCCTGGAAGGCCACAGAAAGAAATATATCCCTTTCCTTTCAGATTTCCCTTTTTCACCTTCACTGATAGATTTCGTGTTCCAACAAGTCCTTCTGATCTTTTTGTGTTTTGTCTGTCTCCTAATGCTATTCTCCATCCTTCCGTAATGCTTGCCTTGGTTTCTGCCATCTATGGGAATAGTGCTACTGGCCAAGTGTCCACAGAAGAAAACTTCTGGAAACCAAAAGGCATTGTGCATCTGGGGTTCCAGAGCTGTTACATTCTAGTCCAACAGACAGCACCACATCCAGCGCTAACCAGCACTTGCATCAAAATTGCACACCAGGATTGCTAACTGCCGAACTCCCTCTGTTTTCTCATCTCAGCCCAGCTCTCCCCTTGGTCCTTCTGCAAAGGTGAAAGGCAAGTTCACAGGATGCAGCGCGTTCTTTCTCCCCTGACATCTGGTTTGATTCTGGGCAGCTAAATAGTGGCTTTGCCATGAACAACAAAAGCTAATTCACTGTGGTTTTTAAACACCAAGTGCAAATATTTTTCCTTTTCAGCTTGGGGTCACTGGAAGGGAAAAAACAGGGCTGTGAGGGAGATTAACCTTTTAAAACCTATTATGACTTCCCAGAGAAAATAAAACAATGGCAGCATTTCCTTTCGCCCATGAGAGTCTTTTCATAAGTGATTGTTGTTCCAGGTAAGACCGGGCTCTGAAGAAGTCTTTTAAATACTATTGCAGCTTGGTTTTCTACTCAGAAGCCCACCATGATTGCATTTAAGAACGCACACAAATCTCAGTAAAGCCCAGAGCCACCCTCTCTGCTCTCTCTCTCCTCTGTCTTCGTCTCTGGCTGACTCTCCCCGCCCCTTCTCTGGGGCCCTTTGCTTACCTCCCTCAAGCAGGGCCCTGGCACTCTGAAGACGGGAGGGGAGCAGTGCACTAAGCAGGATTGCAGGCGACAGCCATGCCATCCATTGATGCCATTTGCAGATGCTTGGGAGGCCGAAGATTCTGTCTGGATCACATCTCTGGGGTTCCAGCCAGGCTTGCTGTTGATGGGCTGTCTTAATGCATCCCAGAATCTCAGCACCATTCAGTTCCTCTTCACTCATTCTGGTTCTTGCTGCACATGATGAAGGACAGAAGCCATCAGCAGGGGCCTGGCAACTATCTGACAAGAAAGCAAGTCCGTGTGACTCACTAGTAGTTCTTTTCATGTTCTCTCTGCACTGCAAAGCAGAAGCTCTTCTCCCACTTTCCATTCATTCTTCTTCTCCCTTTCTTTCCTCCCTTCCAGCTTTTACACATGGATTCACTTGCCATTAGGGCAAAGCCGTGGAAGTCCCTAAACTCTCACTCACTGGCCGACAGGAAGATCTGAACAGAGTACGGGATGCCTGATGATTGCGAAGTGGCTCGGATATCTTTGCCACATACTATTACTGTTGTTATGGGCACTGCAGGAGCCTAACGTGTTGATACAGGTGGTGTGTGTGTTGGGGGTGGGAGGGGATCAGAAATTGATTCGCGACCTGCAAAGAGCAAACTCCAGTTGTATCCCCCCACCCCAGCCATTCTTGTCCTTTCAGTGTATGTGCAAATATTTGCAGGCCTGTTGAATAGCACACCGTCACACCGACCTAAAATTTCACAGCCAAGTGAGCCAGCCCTGTCCTGGTGAGGAGAATGAGCAGCAGCCTGGGGCAGCTGTGGAGTGATGGGATGGAATGTATTCCTTCTTGTGATCGGGCAGTTGGCATAGGGGCTGGGCTGCTGTGGCTCCCCGGATTTTAGTATTTGTCCAGCTTCCTGTCTCTGGCAGCGTGCTAATGGTTTCCATAGCCACATGGCACTTGGCAGAGCTTCTCCAACTGATGGGACCTGAGCCTCTGCATTTCCAACAAGCTCCCAGGTGACGCCAATGCCACTGCCCCCTGGCTGACTGCACTTAGAGTAGCAAGGCTACAAAGAAGTACCCCTGCTTTCTAAACTCCTCCAGGGCTGCAAAAGAAAAGTGCTAAGCCCCTCCTCTGGAGACAGGGTGTGTCAGAGGCTGCCTTGGAGACCTGATTTGCCATTCAAGTGAACCCCAGAGGGATTAGCAGCTGGCCCGCGCTTGGGTGAGACCATCTCCCCCTCCGGGGGGAGTCCCAGAGGCAACGCAGAGGTTGTGTGAAAATCTGCCATCCTCCTTGCTGAAGGTTGCCCTCTCTCGCCCTTCCGCCCCCCCTGCCCTGCCTGCTGACTTAAGCAGATCAGCTTTCAGCTTTCTGGCATTCAGAGAGGGCTTTGCATAAAAGAAAAGGCCCGTCCTTAAGAAGCAGAGCGGGAATCCAAGCATGGCTCTGGCCTGCTGCATGCCCAAGAATACAGGTATTTGGGGTTTGCAGATTTCCTGGCCAGACAAAGAGGGAGGGCAGTTGGGGGAAGCCGAGCCTAAGGGAGAGGGGCTTGTGCTGTGGCTACTTCCTATTCTGGGGGGAAGGAGGAATGTGTTTCCTGAAGAAAGTGTGCCCTTTCACAGGAACAGATGTGAGGAAGGGAAGCCGTGTGCCTGACCCTGACTCAGGGCTGCCCTTGACATTTAGGGTCAGCGGCTCCTGAGCTTTGGGAACCTTGGTTGTTCATAGTGACTGACCAGTTTTCAACTTTGCTCTCCTTCTGAGGTGTTGGACTACCCAAGACAGAGAGGACAATCCTTTCTCCCTCCTCCCCTTCCTCTCTGATACTTGAACCTCTTGAAGGAGGACCCAGAGGGTAGCTCAAGCGGGGATTTGGCAGGATTCAGGGCTGCTGGGGAGGGGCCGCACCCTGCAGGGGCTGGCACTGGGCCGCTGGCCCCTTTCCTCTCTTCGCCACCCCACCCCTCCTGTTTTCTTGGAATCATTCAGTATCTCGCCCTCACCCTGAGATTACAGAGAGAGACTTATTCATCTCCCCACGGCCCCCAAACAGCCCTGAATTGGGAGTCCCCAGATCTGAATTCCCCAACTTCTAGATTCTGTTCCATCTTATATGGCCTTAAACAAGCCTTTTAAACCATATTGGGGCCTGTCTTGACTTCTCCAGTCTTCTAAACCTTCTTTCACTGTATTCCTTTATCTCGTAAGGGGGGCCACACAGTTGAAGCTCATTTGAGAAGCACTGAACTGTGTACAGGATTCTGCCTGCACGGGCAGGCACTAGTTCTCCCACTTTAGCTCAGGCTCCTCAATGTCAGAGGCAGTGCCTCACTTACATTTCTTCTCCAGACCTCGCCCCCATCAGTGTCCTGGGCACTCTCCCTGCCTCAGCAAAGCCACTTTCCCGAGCATTTGCCACATCTGCCATGCTACAAGGGCCTCTTATCGGCCTAACCACTTTCAGTACCCAGTACCGTTGTATGTGGCCCTTCCCAGGGAAAGCGTTGTTCCACCCTCTGTCTGAGTTGCTTTTGCAGATGTGGTGGCGGGAAAGCCCTGGTTTGTGCAGCTTTGTGACCTAAGGTCCCTTAGGAAAGGAAGGAAGCACACTGTGGCCCAGGCAGCTGCTGGTGGGTGCCCCTGAATCTGTGAGTTTGTTCAGGACATTGCAATTTCTGAATTTCGTGGTGAAGTTCGAATCCAGATCCCTGGTATCATATATACTTATGATAAATAACCATTATTTTATGTGCAGGCCACACCTCAGACCCAGAATCTATGGGGGTGGGTCCAGGCATCAGTGTATTTTTTTTAAAACTCTCCAGGTGGATTGCAATGTGCAGCAGGCTTGAGAATCACTGACTTAGGTAAACAGTAAGAACTTCACTCCCACCCCAACCCCCAATTCCCTTTAGGGAACCAAGTGAGACAATTAAAGACCTAAGTTCACACGTTTTCATATAGATCAGTGGATTCAGGAGAGAGTGTCCAGCAGCCAGGTAGTATTTATTTATTGTACCTGAAAGACTAAGTAATAGTAGGGAGTACCAAAGACATAAGGCTCTTCCAGGGGCCTGCCAAGAGTTTCCAGTTTAAGCTCAAGGGGGAAGATGAAAGAGAAGGCCTTTAGAATAGCTTGACCAGTTTACCTTCAAAAGTCAAAGATCCAAGGCATGGAGGTGGCTGACAGGCCAGGGAGGGGTAGGGGGGTTACAGGACTACTTGGCAGAGGGTTCAACTTTCTCAGAGCTGCTGGTACATCGTGAGTTTGGCTATCTTCAGGCATTAGTCTCAGCAAAGTCATGGTACCCCCTGCTGACTCTGGACAGTTTACAAGTAGGGAGACCAGGCCCTTAATCAAAGATGCCTCCAAGTAGGACTTGGCAGATATTGCACTGGGCACAATAACAGCTGGGGGGGAAATGCCTGCTTTTTGCCTCAGCACAAATTTTATTACACCAGATTTCATTATTAAAATGTTAGAGGTTTGGGGTGTGTGTTTTTTACGTAAACAATGTGGTTGCTCTGATCTTCACCATCTTTCAAACTGTAGTCTCAAAGGGACTTTTATTTACTAGATTTAAAGCCATGGAACAATTGTTTTGTATGATTGCCTTATAAACATAGGAATAATTCAGGGAAAAACAAAACTCTCCACTTGCTTTCCTCCTCAACCCCTGCCGAGTTTCCCCAACCTGGAAGAAGGCACGGCCATGTGCCAACAATGTCAGATCTTGTAGCTGGTAGACTACATTTGGGCTAGGCTTAAAAGGGATAGTAATGCCCTTCAGGAAAAGTGGAGTATGACTTAAGCTTCAGGTTCCTGTTGCATCTAGCCTACAAGGATGTCCTGGTGGCTTAGCCAGGTGTGAGAACCACTTAAGCTGATCAGACAAACTCTCAGAGACCTGGACCCTTATGCTAACTCATAGTCAGTGGCCAGGGGCTCCAATACCTACTGCCTTTATTTGTGCCCAGATCTCCAGGCATTCAGATTTCCCAGAAGCAAAACTTTTACATCAGTATTAATGTCAGCTCAGGTTCCTTAGTTCATTCCTTGGAGCACTGCACTCGAAGGGAGCAAGGTGTGGCTGTCACGATCTTATGGCAAAGATTGTTTTGTCAATTTTATTGGTGATTCCACTTTTTAAATTAATTTATTTGATTTTTTTGTTTTTTATTTGCAATTTTAAACTTTTATAAGTATTTCTTAAATTGAATGTTTAATTTAAAAAAAATATGAGAACTGAAAGCTATAAATTTACCTCAGAGTACAGCTTTGGTAATTTCCATTGGTTTGGCTATGTGGGCTTATTGCTGTTGGTTTTATCCTTGAGCCAGTTAGGTTTTGGAGAGGCAGCATGGTGAGGGGGAAATGGGCTCCAGTGTCTGCCAGATCTGGGTTTAAATCCTTCCTCTGCCATATATTAGTTGTGTGGCTTCGGGCAAGTTACAGGATTGCAACTTCCTTATTTCTAAAATGGGAGTAATAATATTTGCCTTGTGTATTCTTTAAATGATGATGAAATGAAAGAATACAGGCAAAGGACTTAGTAGATGCTTAATCCATGGTAGCTATGGATAATACTAACATTAAAAATAGTACACTGCTGGAACAGGCAGAAGCTTTGTGGCTGGGAAGCTGCTCTCCATTTGCATGTCTTGGGCAGAGGGCCAGGACAGTGGGTGGCCTTTCTGGATCAATCCACTTATCCTAATGTTCTCCAGAGGCACTGGCAGATGGGACATGAAAATACCAACAGTATGCCTAGGGGAGGGCATGCAGCCAAATGTTACACTGCATTGAGTATGCCAAGGCATGCCTGGAAAAACTCGGCCCCCAAACTCACCATTCAGAAATTCCTCCCAAGTTTCTTGGTCTCTCTCTCTTGTGGAATGTTACTCAATACAATATTTGAGCTGTTGTGTCCCAGCCCTGGCCTCTTTCCTGGCTACCCAACTGGGTTGCTTCCCACTTTGTAGGGTTTTGACTGCTCATCATGGCCAGGGCCTTGCAGGAGGCAAGCATTTGGGTAGCAAAACTTTATGGAGCAGCATCCCTGTGCTGGGCACTAGCCTCAGCTCCGGGCATCTAACATGGCTAAGACACAGTTCAGTCCTTGAGTACTTCCAAGTCAGGAGGATGCTGACCCATGAGCACCAGAAAGGCTGGACACAGTGCCTTGGGGCCCATCCACAGGAGGGAGGGACCTACTCTCACTTGTGGAAAGTCAAGTAAGTCTGATGGAGGAGGGGACTTTTGAAATGATTCTGTTAAAATAAATATTTTAAGGTGTATGGAGTTTGGGGTGGATTTTAAGTTGTATCAAGTTTTGGGGGGCGTGTTTTTGGCTTTTTTGGTCTATTTGGTCTATTTGCTTTTGCCTATTCTGAGTCTGGGGGGTGAGGGAACAGATGGAGGAGACAATAAGATTTAGGATGGGATAAGTCCTCAGGAAGCTATAAGCAACTGTAATCTGCTGTCCACACTCTCTCCATCCTGCACAACCCAACTGGATTTAGAGGTAAAGTGAGGTAGAAGTTACCGTGTTCAAGGCAGAATCTTCTAAACTTCTCTGAAGCCTACTCTGTGCTTTTGAGTACTCTTTCAGGTAGCATGGCTTTCTCCCTGTAGGGTGCCTTTGGGGTGAGCAGGAATACTGAGAAACTCCACTCTCTTGAGGGATGCTACTTCTCATGGCCTTGGATGTGGCTGTAACTCATTGACCTTGAGTGTGGCTACAATCTCTGGCTCCTGAAATGACACCAAGGAGACACAGAAGGGAATTGATCTCAGCCATATCCTCTCACAACTGAAACACAGGACTGGTTCTTCGGCACCCAGAGGCCACACATCAAACTTCAGTGAGAGAGATGCACATGTTTCCTCAGCTTCAAAGAACTGAGGCTTCTCAGGAATGTTGTCTGTGCTGCTTTCTTGCCCTCACCCTACAATTGAGCGAGAAGGAAGTTTTGATTTATTCTTCAACAAAGAGTCAATCACTCTTCTCTCACTGCCTTGTCTTTGTGTTATGCTTGCCATGGATGGCATTTGGCCATTAACAACTAGATTCCCTCTTCCATCTAAGTTTTTATCCCTGGAAACCTTCACCAGGAAGTTAGAGCTGGATGATTAATTTTGAAATAAGGATGTGCTTGAGAACAGGCCAGGGGCACACATCAACAGCCATAGAGCCCTTGGCTTAAATGGATGATAAATTCTGCATTCCAACTAATGCAGGTCTGTGGCTCCTGCTCTGAAAACCAGGGGTGATGACAGGGGCCAAGGGTTCTGGTGCTTTCCACACCTATCTCAGAAAAGCAAAATGACCACCTGGGAGAATTAAGATAATTGTGTGTTGAGTCCTTTTCCTTGGGAAGAAGTTGATTTGTAGTTTCTCTTGATTTGGCTTTTATTTTTCCCGTTCTGCCTCTCTCCTCTGGGTTTTTAGTTGCTTCTTTTAAAAAATTTTTTTTTGCACGAAAGACATCATGGGTAAGAAGAGGAGATTTTATTTTGAAGAACAATGACCACATTAACAAGGTGACAGCAGATAAGCTAAAAGTCACTCCATTTTCAGCCAGGAAAAATGTTCTTTGCTGCCAAATCACATTCTGCTTCTCTTTGTCTACTCTCTTTTTATAAGAGGGTGGCAAGGCTCAGCCATTGATGGACTCAGAAGAAATATCTGTGAGATAAGAAACATCCTTGATTCATATGAGAAAGGAAGCTTTTGAGCTCAATGATAAAAAATGACGTCCTTTCTTGTTCCACAACCTTCTTGTGGCTGAAGCTCTCTGTAGGACAATGACATTTCTCTGCCCTTGGTCCAACATATCAAGAAGAAAATAACTATGAATTCTGAAACTTGGTAAAGGGCAAAAGTCCAATTCATTGCAATTTAATAGACATCTAGGCCTGGATCAGATTCTGTAGTTACAGGATCTGCCCTACATCCTGCCCTATATTTGGGGCAAAGCTGAGGACTCCCCCTACCTTTAAAGTGTCACAGCCACGTCTACAGACCCAACCCATCCAGCACATTAAAAGAACAGTAGAAACAAACTGGTATGTGATTACATCTCCCAGTGTGTCTATTTAAAACAAACAAACAAACAAACAAAAAGTAAACTTCAAAATCATTGGGGAGAGAAAATGTGGACATGGGATGGAGGTTATGGTGAGGCAAAGCGAAGGAAGCTTCCTTCCTGAAAGAGGTGAGATGTGAGCTAGGCTTTGATGGATCAGTAGGAATGTCTTAGCCAGGAGAAACATTCTGGGGTTGCTTCTCTCTAAACTTCAGTTCCTTCTGCAAAATCTCCTAGGCTTGTTTTGAAGATTGAATGGCATAATGGAAATAAGCTCATAGCACAGTGCTTGGCACATGATAAGGACTGAATAAATGGTTGTAGTTGTTGTTGTGTTGTTGTTGTTATTATCATTGTTATTAGGAGGTGGTATTGGAAGCGTGTGAGCAAAACCTTCAGGGTCCTTCATAGAGAAGTGATGCTATCAGTAATAAGTAATTAAAGCCCTTTCCCCAGACCTCTTTCCCTCTGATCTTACCCCCATTCTTTCTGAGGCTGACTCTCATCTTTCATATCTTGGCATGTTTTGGCTAATATCAGTTCACCTCCGGCAAAATGAAAGAAAACCCAACCAAGTACCAAAAGATTTTTTTAACCCCACTCTGTTTCCTAATAGAACATCTTGTACACTGGTTTACAACTTCAGTAATGGGTGAATATTTTGGTGAAAACATGAATATAAAACCAATGGCTTATGCTATTATTTCTCCTGGGTCTTTGTTTTCAAAAGTTTATTTTAGCAACTTCAAAAAATATTCACTCAGGTTACTTTTTTTCTTCTAATCTGTTTATCCTTAATAAAGGTGTTTCTGAAAAGTGCCAATGAAACTTTTTTTTTTTTTTTAAAGTTTGGCAATTAAGATGGAAGGCTAAGTATTTTTTCATTATAAATGATCAATATAAGGTGTTTGGGGAGGCTTGTCCACTGATACTGGGGGTTGAGGAGATTTGGGGGCCCAGTGGTTGGGGGAACCAGGATGTTAGTATTCAAAGTCATTTAATGACTCCTCGTTATGTGCTCAGCAGGATTATGCTAATTGCTCTGTCACAGTTGATCCTCATTATAGCCCTCTGATGCAGGTACAATTATTACACTCATTCCATACATGAGGAAAATGAGGTTTCAAGTATTTACATAACTTGCCCAAGATGGCAGCTTGGGTGTTGTAGAGCCAGAACTCGGACCCAAGTCTGTCTGACTCCAAAACCTGTGATTTTTACCACTAGGTTATACTGCCTGCAGGGGTTTGAAAATAATGATCTCAAACTAAGTGTGGGGGTGGTGTTTTTTGATTATCATGCAGTGTTGAGGAAAGTGGGAACACTCATTGAGGTTAAGAGTTCAATGATGTGCTATGGCCTATGCTACAATCCCTGTTTAGGGCATCCAAAGTAGAAGGGAACTTAGTTCTGATTTGAAGGAGCAAAAACTGATCAGCAGAGATGGCCTTCATCAAAATATGAGAGTGTGAGCTGAGAAGAGGCGTTACTTAGATAAGGGACGGAACCAGTAATGTCCTGTGTCTTGAGAAAAGAAAGGGGGATGGGTAAGGCCTGTTACTTTCTCTTTTAATTCCTATAATGACTGTAGAACTTTTTGCTAATTAACCTGACTGGCTGTAACTGATATATTTATTACCCAGCATTGTTTATCAATGATATATTGTTCAAATATTTATTTCCTAGGAGAGAGTTGTAAATGTCTTCTGGGATCATAAAAGATGATGGATTAACAAGTGATGGAGGTTGTGGCAGGTTAAGAGGTTACCATGCAGAATTTCCCATCGTTGCTCGGATGTGTTGGCATGTTGTCAGGTCAGCATGAAGAGATGGTGTTTTTCAGTTTTGAGAAAGAAGATAGTTTGTCCTCTGATTTCTTAATTTTAGCATCCTAAAGTTAAGAAAGTTAAGGTGAAGATGCTTGCAGGGATTATACTTTATCTCATTCAAAGACTCGATGAAATAACAAGTAGCAGACATGATTACAGCTCTTTCTGCAGTTACAAAAGCCTATTTTTAAATGTCTCTTTTCTACAATTGACCATCTTCACACCACCATCTGCTTTCCCAGATTTCCCAAGCCCACTTGCTCTGGATAGCCACCAAATTGCCCTGGGCCAACAGCACTACCTGTTGGCTAAAACAGAACTCTTGGACACCACATCTTTTCCCCCTCCACCTCCTTTCTTGCACTTTGGAATGATAGTGCATATCTCTGAAGTTCCCTGCATCACTAGATGTTCCAGTCATGCAAAAGTACTTGCATTTTCCCATCACAGCATGCTCTCACACACATCTGCAGGTCTGTGTACACTGTTCCCACTCTAGATGGGGAGGGGTAGGGTTGGGTATGGCCCAAAACAGCCTTCCATAAGATTGTCTGAAAATTTCTTTGTAATCATGTGCCTCATCCTAAACATTCTTATAAAATTAGCACTATTCTCTGCATTATTTAATATAAAATAATCTCTCCCCAAAGAAATATTGAGTAAAACTAGTGATCCAGGAAGATCCCTCCTTATCTATCCTGTGGCTTCCTGAATCCCCAGGCACAACACAGTGTATCTGGGGAGTATGTGTAAGTCCCTCTGAAAACCATGTATAGTACAGTGTTTCTCTTGGTGGCCATTCAATGGTCTCTTTCAGAGTAGGGACTAGGTCTTTTATCTCTGCTATAGCATTGTCTAGTGGATTTTAGATACTCAGGTTTTTTTTTTTTTGTTTTTTTTTTTTAGAATTAGTGAATCTTTAAAGTTATATTGGGAATAATAAAGAACCAGTGTCATTAATCTTCAAAGAAACAGATATTGCATTTGTAGACCCTAAGGTCTCCATCAGCCTCCCACTCTCTCTAGTTATTCGTGTATTTCATCAGGCTCTGGCATTTAAGATTAATTTTTAAAACCATCTTCTTGAGTTTTATTAACATTGTTTACTTACTACGATGATACCAGTATTGTTTTCTACTCTCATTCATTGCAAATGCATATTTTTCCAGCAATATTATGGAGGAAATAAGCTTTGATGGGAAAACCTAGATCTCTAAACACCATTTGTAATTTCTTTTCCATGGGAAAATGTGTTCTGAATTAAAAAGGAAAACTGACTTACAAATGAACTTTGAAACACTCCGAGGCTGGAGACTGACTGTAGTCAAGCATCAAATCCCCACATCTTATTGCTCCAGTTCATACAGCTTACTGCCCACAGCATGGAGGTAGGGGCAGGGGGCCTAAAGCCAGAGGCACAAAGTGACATTGCAGAACTACTGGAGTGGGCAGAGAGGAACTCAGAGTGGTCCTTCCCTGGGATCTCTCAGGGTTCTACTAGCATCAGCACCAGGCCACCTGGGATGCGTAGTAACTGTCCCAGGAAGCCAGGAAACTTCTTTCTTACAAATCCTACTGAGATAGGCATCTCCATGATACCAAGACTGTTTCCTCTGTGAGACAAATGAACACCTGCACCATCTGTTGTCTCTCTTTTTTAAAAAAATCAATTTAAAAAATCTTGTTTATTAAGAAATACTTATGGGTAAAGGAGCGCCTATGTGCAAAGCAAATTTCTAACACAAGATCCACTTATTATGAAATTATTGTTTGGAAATTTCCCGCTGCTTCCCCTTCCTCTTTTTAGAAATGAATTGCTCTAAGCCAAAACCCTTCGAGAACAGGCCAAACCATGCCTGTGTCGGTAAAACGTGGATAAAGGGCTTTTGACATGAAGGGTAAACTTCTCTACCTGGCTTCTCTAGTACAGCTCTGGTATGACATGGGGACCACTAATTTTCTACCCCTTGTCATTTCTCTTTTCTGCTGTTCTACTCAACCCCATCCTCAAATGTGGAAACGTTGCTTCCCAATTAGGTACATAATACTAGTTTTATGTCTACTCTGATCTGGAAGCTTCATTTCTGATTCTACTTGAAAGGCAACCAATAGAGATTCCAGCCTACCCAAATCCAGTGTCCTGGCCATGTTCTCAGACTGGGAAAAGCTGTTGGAAAGCAAGTTCAGAGCCTGAGTAAGGAGAGACTGCAAATACTGGTATAGAGAGGGTGTTTTTTTTTTTTTTTTTTTTTTTTGCATTCATGAGGTTGCTCAGTAAAACATCCCCTTTTCTGGAACATAATCAGTTCATGTTTAACAACAAATGCAGAAAAATTATTTAGGGTACAGACCAACATATTTTCTCAGGATTACAAAGAAGTTTTCTTTCTCTCTCTTTTTTTTCTGCTCTTTATAAAACCTTGCCAGAGTCAACTAAAAGGGACCCCCTTTCATTATATACCCTTTTCCCCAGGAAACAAAATGATCTAAATTAATTCATTCACTCAGGACTGTAAATACCAAATGAAAAAAGCCATAGACATACACATCTAAATACTGCCTCTGTAATTATTTTTTGTGTTTGTATAACTAGAGGGCACCGCGGAAAAAAATTATTCAAAGTTCAAAGACTCCCAGATTTACTAAGAAAATAAGAAAAGAAAAAGCTCAAACATTCACATACTGACAGAGCCAAACAATCAACTAATATGTTACCCACCAGCATTCTCTTAAAAAAAATGGCTTTTGTAGAAACTGGTGGGAACTTCAAATGCTGAACATTTTTTCCTACTAAATAAAGGTAGTAATTGATGTAGTGATTTCGAGTGCAGGCTTTGGAGTCGCTTTCACTATGTTGCAATTCCAATGGGTAGCCACGTTTGAGAACTACTGCTCTAGGTATTTAGTTGTAACCATTATTTCTTCCTTTCTCAGTTCGATTTTGCCCTAATTTAGCTTGTAATTATTCCTTCATTGCTTTTGAGGGTCTCCATCTGTAAGTTTGTCAAGTGTGTGGGAGGGGAAGGGTGGACATCTCTTTCCCCCACTTCTTCCTGTGCCCTCGGATACGTTATGTTCTTAGGAAGATAGCTGTGATGATCGTTGTTGAATACAAAAATGACACCACATTCTAACAAATTGTGGTTCTTCATGTTCAACAACATTACTGCTCCATTTCCCCGAGGGCTTTCTGGGGTTATGCATTGGAATTTGTAGTCTTTAAACACATCATCTCCTCTTCCTTCCACCCACTGATTGTTTCTTGAGGGTTAGCTCTGGGCCACTTGCCTTGGTGAATCTTACCCCCAAACCACAAAACCCAACATCAACCTGACAAGCCCACAATCACAGGAGGGAAGGAGAGGCCACCATGGGAAGCCTCTCTGAACTGGCACTTTCATGGGGCAGACTGAGGTGATGTGAAGACTTTGAGCTATGACAATATTTGGAGCCATCAGAAAGGACTTACTTTGTGTTTAAGGTGTTAGTTTATGATCACTGTGCTCAAACCAATGATTCTCAACCATTAGTATCTGTTTTGACATATGGCCAGAAATTTATTTTATTTACCCTTTTCTGTATATCAGATCACCCTAATACTTAATGGCGTCATGTGTACTCGGTGGTTTTTCTGGTCTGGGCTGGCTCAGTTAAGCTCTACAGAGCTTGCTTATGTGTCTGTAGTCAGTCAGCTGAGGCTGGATGACCCAGGGTGGCCTCATTCACATGTCTAGTGGTTAGCAAGTTATGGGCCAGGACAATGGGGGCAACTGGGCCATGTGTGTCTCATTATCCAGTAGGCTAGCCCAGCCTTCTTTGTAGAGTGGCAGTAGCATGGGTAGGTAACAAGATTAGCAGAAGCAAAAGCTGCAAGGCTTTCTTGAGACCCAAGTTTAGAACACAATGTCGCTTCTGCCACATTCTATTGGCCAAATCAAGTCACAAAGCCTGCTCAGATTCACTGTGGAGAAATAGAGGCCACCTTCTGATGGGAAGAGCTGAAAAGTGCTGTGGCTATTTTTGAAATCTACCACAATAACCAAGCACCCTTATTTGCAAATTTTTAAATATATAAGTTAAAATGGATTTAAAGGTTTTCCAATAATAATATAACTCTTACTTGCATTCAAATAGACTTTATTAAGTGGAAGAAAAGGGGGTGGGAATAGCCCGTAGCTATGACAATGAGTGGTCCGTGTGAATACTACCCATCATGTGGGCCATGGCAGAAAAAGGTTTCAAACAGCTGCCCCAAAGGCAGTTCAGAGAGGTGGAAAGAGAATGAACCTTGGAATCAGACAGACCCGGGTTCAAACTCTTTCTCCCCAACTTGTTAGCTGGATGGCCTTGGGCAAGTTACTTAACCTCTCTGAGCATCAATTTTCTCAACCAGTAAAACAGGAGTAAAATCTAAGGCAAAAGGCTGTTGTGAGGAATAAATAAGATTACGGTGAGATGCTCAACACCTAGTAAAGAGCCATTTTATGTTGTTAGTGTCCTTCTCTGTCCCTTTAATTTTTTGAAATCCATATGTAGTGGGCATAGAAACTCTCTTTTATTCAGAATCAAAGCTGTCCAGTCCCTTTCCCTGACAGATACCAGCTTGTCTTTTTCTACCTATTGCATATCTTTGAGAGATGACTTTGATATGGTGGTTTTCAACTTGGGATCCTGGCAGTGTTTACAAACATATATTTACGGTTAATTGTTTAAACAATTAACAACAATAGCAAACATAAACTTACAGTTAACAGTTCCAAGACAATTCTTAAATTTGGTGCTATAAATTATTTCACATTTTTTTATTGTGTATAGCTTGGTGTTTATTTATGGTCTGGATATACTATGGAATTTCAGAAACCCACCATCAGAAAAAAAGGCTTTAAAATAATAAAAGTTGGGCAGCAACGTATGGGAACCAGGTTCTTTCAGAAAGGATGTATTCGTATTGGGTAAGGTTTTCAAACATATCCAGGAGTTTGTCTTAGTAGTAAGGTTGGTCTTTGGGGGCTAGAGGAAGCCAGGTTGGACAAAACCTCTCCTTAATACTTCTCCTCTACTGCATTTCATGGGGCTCCATTTTGGCTAAATCATAATTCCCACCAAGACAGCACAGAATGATAATGGTTTTATTTATTATTTTATATGCATTGCCAGTATATGCAAAGCTTTATAGCTTGCTATAAATCGAGAGGGATTATCACAGCTGTTACTTATTTTAACAGGTCACAATACAGTAGTTTGTGCCAGATGGTTTGGAGAATTTTGAGAGAGAAATTTTATACAGGCAGCCATATACATACTAGCTTGGGTAGTTGCACCCTGAAATTAATTTACATTTGTTATGATATAAAATATATATGAATAAACTCATAGTTCCCTATGAATGAGTGAGTGATCCATTTTGTAGCAGCGATTTCTTCTGGAAGTCGGGGGGGATCCCTAGTGAGCAGTGGTGGGGCAGCAGCAGTAGGAATGTGCTGCTACTGGGATAGATGAGAATTAAAGCTCAGCCACATCCATAGCTACGGAGGGGGCATCCGACTTGCTCCAGGGAAGTAAGCCTTGGAGGCAAAACTGGGTTTTCATCACTGGGTCTTACTGCATATTTGAGCCAAATAAAATAAAGCAGGAAAGTCACCCTAGATAAACATAAGGCGTGTGGATGGTGGAAGGGGAGTAGAGCTGGAATTGGAATCCCCAAGGTCACCAACAAGGTCAGTCTGGGACAAAAAGATTATCCAGCCCTTTGTAAATCACAGAGCATATTACTGCCCTTGCAGATGCTGAAGTTTATAGGTAGAATGGCCACTTCTGGATGCTTAGCAAAAATGGGAAGAAGAGATAAGTACTAATGATCAGAAATCATTTTTTATAGCACAAATACTATTTATCTAAACAGAAAACACAATTCTTTACAAAACAACCATACTTATTTTATAATGCTATGCATATTTCTCTTTTACTGAAACATAAGTGATTGTACATATCTGTGGGCTACCGTGTTGAATATCAATACCTGTGTGCAATATGTGATGCTCACACCAAGATGATTAGTATATATTCAACATCACACAATGTAATCATTTTTTGTGGCCCTTTACCAATTTTTCACTAATTCACTAACCCCCTCTCCCCCTCCCCTTTTCCCACTGCTGGTAACCTCAGTTCTGTTCTTTCCTTTTGAAAGTATCATTGTGATTGTTGTATCTTTCTTTCTCAGAAATCATTTTGGAAGGTATTTTTGGTTCCAGGTCTCATAGAACAATAGATTAACAGAATGAGAGACCCAGAGAAAACATTAGAGATCATGTCCATCCTCCTTGTTCTATAGATGAAGAAACAGACCAAGGGGATCATTTAAATATCCCCTTAGTTTTTTTCAATAAAGAGGTAAAATCAGACTGTCAAGGGATTTGGACAGCTGTGGCCTCCTCCCATCTCCCCTTGATCTGGCCTTACCAGTTCCTCTCCTGCTTCCCACCTCATGTTGGGGAAGAACCACATCCCCACCTATAAGTATAATCCAAAGACCAGGTCTAAAGCACAGCTGGATTTTCTTGGTAAATTGCCCCAAGATATAAAGGTAATACACCACCTCTGAAACTGGAATAAAATTACTTTGCCTTTTAGAGTCAATTCTTCTAGCTCCTATAAAATAGGAGTCAACTAAGATCTGCTGGTGTCAACAAAATACTTACCCAGAAAAGGTGAATTTAAAATGGAGATTTGGGGGATATAATGGGTATAATCTATGTGTAGAAAATCAGGAATTGACAGTATTTCAAAAGCTGAATAGCCCATGAGTGTTGAAGGACAGTACTAGAACCTCTATTGTGGACTGCCCCAAGATGACTAGCAGAAGAATTAAAGCTCTACAACTTCGTAGGCTGGACAATACAAAAGTTCTTTTCAGAGCTGCCAAGCTTCCAATAACTTCAGCTGTCTGGAGCACAGCACTAAGCCTGGAAGTAAATGAGAAGAGCTTCCCAAGGCTGCAGATCGTCAGCAAGCCCATGCACTGTATCCTTTAGGCTCTTGCTCAGACCATTAGTAACTCCTTTTTAATGGACAGATGTTACCCAGCCATGGGTGTCTGTTTTCCTCAGCCCACTGTGGGCTCAAATTGTGGGGAAGAAGCTAGAAACAAGGTGAGAAAGGGAAGACAATGGAGAACTAAATATTAAGGAAAGAATGTGGAAATCAAAAAGGAGTCTTAGAAATGTGTTACCATGGAGACCAATAATAAGCCTTCTTAATAAAGACCCTTGTAGTCAGCAGAGCATTAAATTGTGTTTTGTATCATCTGATTAAAGAGATAGGAAAGTATAGGCTAACTCAAGGTAGGCTAATTCTGGTAATAAAAGCCCCAACATTCCAGTGGCTTACTTCTCACTCTCCTTGCAGTCTAATGCAGGTCAGCATACAGTCACTGGGGTACCCAGGCTCCTTCCATCTCGGGGCGCCACCACCCCAGAGAGCCTCTGGGTTCAGCCAGCCGGGGAGAGACGAGAGGGTGTGTTGGAATGAGTAGGAGTTTTTAATAGGCCAGGCCTGGAGGCACGCTTCACTTTTGCCCACGCTCCACAGCCCTAAGTCCACACTCCACACTCCACTAAGTTCCATGGCTGTGCCTAACTGCGAGGGAGGCTGGGAATTGTATTCTAGCTGTAGGAGAAAGAGGGAGACAGTTTGGTGAGCAACTAACTAGCCAGTTTCTTCCAGGGGAAGTATAAAATATGCTTTAGAACAATGAAGGGTTTCAGAAAAATTATTCTTGGTTGGATAGACTTCAGTTGTATGGAAAACCACCTATGGAGATGTCTACATTTCCTGGCAATACCGATTAAAGGGAATAGTTTTGTCCTGAGCCACACCGTAGGTCAGAGGTTGACAAATATGGCCTGTGGGCCAAATCCCACCCACTCCCTGTTTTTGTGAATAAAGCTTTATTGTAACACAGCCAAATCCACTCATTTATGCGTCATCTGTGGCTGCTTTTGAGCTACAACAGCGGTGTGGAGTAGTTGCAACCGAGACTACTTGGCGTGCAAAGCCTAAAATACTTTCTACCTGGCCCTTTACGGAAAAAGTTGTTGATCCCACCATAGATCATCACTGTCCTAAGGGAGGACACAATTGTCTTTCTCTTGAGACCTGGTACCTTGGCTTCCAGCAAAAATAAGTGAAACACCCACACAGACTGGATTGTAAACTCAACCCTTAGAAGATCAGCTCCAACAGGGCCCAGACTCTGCTCTATCCCTGCCAGCACCCAGCACAGCACCTGGCATCTTAGAGATGCTCAATAAGTGCTTCTGTTAGACCTTTGAGCCATAGGACGCATCATGTACCCCAATTGCCACACAGGGACCCCAGAAAAATACAATATGAGCGTTACATATGAAGACCTTAAGCACAGGTAGGAAGGAACTACCTTGGTTGAGCTTTTATTATGTGCCAGGTATTATCGTGGTGCTTTATATCTATTATTTTATTTACTCCTCTTAGCAATCCTATAAATTATGGATTCTTACTTTCATTTTACAAACAGGAAATGATTCATTCTCTGAATGAAGATTCAGAGAAGTCAAATAATTTTCCCAAGGCTACAGTGCTAAGAGCTGGAGAAGGTAGGATCCAAAACCCATGTTTTTTTCTTCTACTCCACAGGACTTGCTAAAACCTGATTCAAGTTCATCTCCTTGGGATGTGTGATTAGTGAGTTGGCCACCAGCTACCCATAATCTTGCCAAAGATCACTGTAGAGGGGGCCATTTTGCCCACCCTAACACAAATTCTCATTTCAAGGCCTGAGAGGTTGGAGTGCATATGTGGTGCCCCGCCCCCCTTCCCCATATGAAGTGGAGTGGGAGAGCTATTAACACACAGAAGGCCAGGCCTCACCTCCACAGTCTAATTCAGCAGGTCAGGGTGGGGCCTGAGAACGTGCATCGCTAACAAGTCCCCAGGTGTGCTGGTGCTACTGGTCCTCTGATGAGCAAGGCTAAGGGAAAGAATTTTTGAGGCGCTCTGGCTGGGCTTCCCACCCACCCCTCACCTCCCATCGGGCCTTCCCAGAGCCTCAGGGGCTCAGGTCTGCCCTTGGCAGGCAGAATTCCTCCCACTGACCTCACGGTGACATTTGGCATTCTTTTTTTTTTTTTTTTTTTTTTTTTTGTCGTTTTTTCGTGACCGGCACTCAGCCAGTGAGTGCACCGGTCAGTCCTATATAGGATCCGAACCCGCGGCGGGAGCGTCGCCGCGCTCCCAGCGCAGCACTCTACCAAGTGCGCCACAACATTTGGCATTCTTGATCACTCTGTCTTCTTGAAACCCTTTCTTCCCCCAGTTTCTGAGATGGAGCCATTTCTCCTTCCTTCCTGGTCACCTGCTTCTCTGTCTCATATCTGTCTTCCTCTCTGGTGGCCTCTTCCTTTATCCACCCACCCCTTAAACTTTGGAGTTCATGGCTCTCTTCTCACCCTTACTGGAAGAGTGGCCATGCCATCTTCTACCACCTCATCCTTCCTGTCCCAGCCACACTCTGTCATCCAGGGGGACTCCAGCCAGATTCTCTGTCCTTGCTGGCATCTAGCAGTCCTCCAAGGAGGTTGGTGTGAGTGGGCTTGGAGGAGAACAGCCAACCCGGACTAACTTGGGTTTGATGTGATACTTCATGTGACCACAATCCTTAATTCATAGTAATGCCAATTAGGAAATATTCTTTTCCAGTGCTCGTGCAAACCCTGTGATTTCTTGTGACCTTGGCAAGCCAAGTGTTTCACAATTGTGAATTATGGAGGAATTCCAGGCCTCGTGGACACAGTACTGCCCACACATGCAAATATGCCCAGGGCAGAAACCTCCCTATTTTAAAATAGGTGGTCAGAAAATAGTCAAGTTTTCTCTAAATGGGTTTCAAAGGCCTCCAGACAAATTACCAAAAACAGCATTCCACAAGGCATCTTTGTATAATTTCATTCACTGGTTTTCCCCTTGTTCTTTATTAGGATATATCTCATAAGTGTTGTGTTTTAAGTGGCCTTAAACGGCCCTCCGACTTCTGCCTCAGGTTGTTACATAGAGAACCTGCCAGCCTAAGGCATGGGCACACACTGCCGTGGTTTTTAACCCTGGGTGAACCTCAGAGCTGGTTTAGTAAATCACCCTTCCCTGGAGATGAGTACATGGCTGCAAAGGCATTGCCCTTGCAGTGTTTTTAAGCCTGGGCAGGGTGAGTTGTGTCTAGGACGTGAGATTTCAGCGTACGGAGATGAATGGGGGGAGGGGCGCAATGTCACATATTTCGGGCCGCTCTATTCCTGTTATATGCGGGCACATGCTCTACGCCAGTCTCTGTCCACCCTCTTGCCCGGGCTGGAGGGGTTGGCACTGTCTGCGTCTCTGATTGCTCTGCTGTTGGCCAGAGACCGGGGATAAGGGAGGTGAGATGTGAGCCACGGGGGCGCGGTGCTGAGCAGCCGCGGTCGGTCCAGCCTGTTGGTGATGTGCCGAGCCCACCGCCACTCCGGGCATGGGTAACGCGCAGCCCCAGCGTTCGCGCTACGGGAGAAGGAAACGCACAGGTACAAGAAATCCGGATCCGGGATCCTCCGCAGCCCGCGGCTTGTCTAAGCGCACAGACCCGGCTTGGGGGCCGGTTCCCGCGCGCCGCCGAGTTTGGGGCTGGGGGCTGAGTCCTGCAGCTCACTGCGGCTGGCGGCAGGGGACAGATTATTTTTAGCAGGTTCCCTTTAGACCCGCGGAGCCGGGAGATGTTCGCGGAGCCGGGCGGCTGTCTGCGGAGTGTTGCTGCAACCGTGCCTGCTGCCCGGGAGGTTTGGCTGCCGCAGTCCTCTCCATTCACTGGGCTGTAAATCGAATCTGTCTACACCGGCAAGTCGCTCGATCTCGGCGTGGCCCCGGGGCTACGTCCCGCCCAGGTCTCCTGGCACCTGATTTCCCAGTGGTCAATTAGGTGTCTCAGCCTGCAGCATTGAAGCAGTGGAGGGGCCAATGCCCCTGCTTTGATGGAGCGCGCCGTGCGCAGAGACCTCCCCAGTCGACTTCCTCATCAGAAGGCAGTATCCATTCATAATTCTCTCTCTGCCTGTGCACCGAGTTAGGCTGGAGCTGGGCATGGACTCCTGTGATCTCTCTTTTTGCATCTGAAGAAGAAACTAAGATTAAAGGGAAAGGAAAGGGGAATGCGGTCCTAACGCAACAAGGCGCTGGAAAGCCCCTGAGAGGCCTCTCCTTTGCGGGGAGAGGGAGAAGAGGCAGATCCCGATCCCAGCGCCCAGCCAGCTGCTGCTTCGCTGCGGAGCCGGCACGCATGCCTACCTCACCTGACGGCCGCATTCCCGGGGAGCCGGCGCGGGGCCCGGCGGCGCGCCCGGGGCGCACGGGCGGTAGGATTTCTGCATCGGGGGAACGAGGCGCGGGCGGGGTGCCCAGGGCCGAGCCCGAGCCCGAGCGGACGCCCGGGGAGGCTAGCCTCGGCGCGGCGCCCCACCGCAATCCCCCGGGATGCTCCGCGACTCGCAGCCCAGGCCACGCGGGTGTGTGTGAGACGGGACCAGCCTGGGGGGGGGGGGGAGGGCAAGTACATCGCTTTAAGCTAATTTCTCGCACCCCTGGGTGGTGGGTGAACTTGGGGGGCGGGGCAGGCACGAGCCGCAGCCCAGCCCGGTGCTAGCCTGAGAGGAAATGCCCCTGGCCGAGGTCTGAGAGCCGGATCCCCTTAGCAGAGCTGAGAGAGGGTGAGCTGGCGGTCAAGGTGGACCACGCACTGCTCGGCGGGGCAAGGGAAACAGCGCTGGCTTTCAAGGGTCTTTTATTTTATTTTTTAAAAAGCATATTGCAGCTGCAGCTTTGAAGTTTGCCGCCGCCTCCCCACCCCCCATCCCGGGTTCTGGGGCGGGGCGGCACTTTTCCACGCTGCTGCCCGGGTCCTTACCAGCTGGGCGGAGGGGTCTGCAGGGGCTGCAGCGCCTCGTGTTGTACTTTCTGCAGGGGACATGGGGACTCGAGGGCAGTGCGAGTGGAAGGGCGCCCTGAGGCTTGGCCTTTTGGGGGCTCTAAGGGCTGGGGAGAAGTGGGGGACCCCAGGTGGCAACCCCTCCTGTTTTCCTGCCCTGCCATTTGGTGTTGGGTGACATTTTGCATGTGCAGGGGTTTCTCTGCCATGGAGCTGTGATGCTGTAAGGCAAATGGACTGTGAGGATGAGCTGGAAGAGAGGTGAGAGGGCTGGAGCTTTTCATTTTGTGGCAGTGTTAACCCCATCAACCCTGCTCCCTTGACACACCTGTCCCCTGGGATCATCATCTGTGGGCATGAGTGGGGCTGCCTGAGCGACTAGCCATGCCAGACCCGGTGGGCCAAAGCTGGGCTTGCTCAGGGAAGGCCAGGCCAGGATGTGTGGGCAGTAAAACAGCAAAGCCCACCTGACCCCCCATCAGGGGGACGGCTAAGCAGGCCCCGCCATGATGGTGCACAGTGTTTTGCCATAGTGTGTGGTATGCTCTTGAGTTTGGGAGCTCTTGTTTTACGGGGTTTTTATTTTGCAGTTTCCTGTCTCTTGGTCACCAGTTTGTTTTTCACAGCTGCTTGTGAACAAGGCAAAGATAACAGCATCTAAAAATAGCCCTGCATCTGGAGATGCAGCTTGACCCCACTAGTACAGGGATGGGGTCTCCCTTGCCAGCTGCCTGGGGGTGAGCCAAACTTGGACCCCTAGATAGCCTGAGACCAGGTCCACACGTCCTTCAGAGCTGGTCGATCCCCACTCTCAGGGCAAGGCGGGGATGCGGGAGTGCTGGTCTGTGTGAGAAGGGCAGTGGCTCTGAGGAGCCCCCTCCATTCCAATGTGAGGCCCCCAGCAACTGGACTGCAAGACTGGAGGAGGGGAGCCTGGATATGGTCCCCCCCCCCCAGTCATGGACATCTGTGGCTTTACATCCCCACTGAGTGACACCCAGCAATATAGATGGGGCTTCCTCCTTTGCATTTCAGGGGCCAGCAGGCCACTCTCCCGAAGGGAGTTTGGCCCAGAATACACAGGGACCAAAAGGTCCAAGTGGCATTTAAATCCTGCCAGCTTCTTAGTGTGCGGATAGTAGCTGGGGTACTACTCTTCCCTTGCCAGATGGAAACCTCTTCCTGGTAAGCAAGAGGTACCCAGCTGACAGGAACGATGTCATGTGGAATGAAGACAGGAAGGGACTGAGGACTTTTCAGTGATCACAGCAGATGGCGGGAAGCCCAGATCTTCACCTGTGGGTCCTAGATCCCGTGAGCCTGCTAGGCCTCCCTCATTAGTTATTTTCAAAAGCTTTCATTTCTTCCATGTTCACTTTTTCTTTGGCAATGATGGCAAAGTCCAGGCCCCCTCTCTCCTTGATTTTTTTTTTTTGCAAGAATGCATGAACAATTGCTGAAAAAAAATGTAAATGCCTAATTTTTCTACAGTGAAAGAAATAAACCAAAGAGCAAGGGAATGCAGGGTCAAGGAAGTGAATCCCCACCACCCGTCCTCTATTCATGATATAACCTACCAGGTGATTTTCTCCTCTTTTTAAAGTGATTTTTGATTTTAAGATTTTACCTTTATTTACTGCAGGTCAAAGCTATAATGACTGGGCATATATTAAGATAGAGATCTCGATTTGGGGGAAGAAAGAGATCAGGAATCAGAAAGCACCTCTGAGAAATCCATCATTCGTCTAGTCTTCTAGTAGAGACTTGTAAATAGTTACTGGTTTATCTTTAAAATTTCCCCATCTTTGTATTCCCCACAGAAGATGCAGAACTCATGATGATTACATGTTGCCTAAGGTCCCAATGCAATGGTAGCCAACTCTGGCCAGCTTAGAAGAGTAGATGCGAAGACTATGAGTCATGATTTACATTTCATAAGAACATCACCGACTTGGCTCAACCTGTAGCAAATAAGATGTCAATGATCTTTGCCCTTAAATACTCAGAAAGCTGCTTCCTCTTGAAGATCAGAACCTAAATTAGCAATTAACTAGAGACCCATAGCGAGTATATTGGTCAGGGAAGGCTAAATATGGTAACAAATAAACCCCAAATCTCAGGGGTTTAACACAAACCCAGTTTATTTCTTACTTAAAGTCTACTTGGCTTTTTGGCTTGTGATAAGGATCCTACTCTTCCTCTCTTGTGTCTGTACCATTCCCTAGGGCCTCAGAGTCCCTGCAAGGTCCTCTGTATCCAGCCAGCACAAGGGGAAAGTGAGAACGTGGAAGGTTGCCCTGGAAGTAGCACCCCTCATCCCCCCCCCACATTCCATGGCTGGAACTCCATCACATGGTCATGTCTAGCTTTAAGGGGGCTAGGAAATGCCATCAGTGTGCAGTCTGTGCCGCGGCAATGCACTCTCTGGCATGGAGGAGCCCTTTTTTAGCTCTACTTTGGGAGTTGAGTTTGGCTCTGGACAAGTCGTGTAACCAAATACAGATCTCCATCTTAAAAATGGTGCTAGTTCTACCTCCCCTTTCCTGTCTCAAAGAGATTTAGAAAGCTGTAGAAACATAAAAGGCTCCTAAAGGGATCATCCGTTCTAGCCTTTTTCGGCAAAGTCACTATCATTATCCCTATTTTATAGATAACTTGCCCTGCATGACACAGCTAGTTCATGGCACAGCTGGAATCAGAACTTCGATCCCTTCTCTTGGTCCAAAGCTCCTTCCACCATGCTCTGTTTCCTCTGCCCTCTTATGAAACCAGTTATATAGGATAGTTTCTGAAAGCTGACGCTCTTTCATAGTGTGTAATCACTAAAAACAGCTATTCATGCGATTTAAAATCTATGTGTGATTTTTTTCCAGTTCTTACCGTATAATCACTTAGAGTCAGGCACAGAATAACCAGACATTAACTATGTTCTGTACATATCAGCTCATTTAATCCACTCAATAACCCTGGGAGATAGCGACTATTATTATTCCCATTTAACAGATGAGAAAACTGAGGCACAGAGAGGTTAAGTAACTTGCTCAAGCTGTTACGGCTAACAAGTGACAGACCTGGGATTTGATCCTCGGTGTTATGGCTCTGCAATGCAGCCCTGGATTATCTTACTACACTACCTTTCTGCTCTGGTGGACTCCTTGTCCAGCACTTCCTGTGGTGTCCAACTGATGTACACCCTGATACTCAGGATTTAACATTCTTAGCTCTCTCTTTTAGTGAGTGAGCTTGAAGGTCCATGACGAAGTCATTTGTAAATTTGCTGAGGCATGACCTTGAGCCCCGAGCATATGAAATTGATACACAGGACTAAGCTCCTGAGCTAGGGAAGAAGCCCAACCCCCAACCTCCAGCTCTGACAGCCCAGTGAGGCTGTTTTTTTCCTTTCAGAATTTTGGTCTTCTCATCATTGTGTAGGCAGTAGCTCTTGTGAAGTAGTAAAAATGTTTGTTTCTTTGTGAAGAGTGGTCATCAATTGAAGGACTCTTTGGTACAAGGCTAAGAGGCAGGTGACCTGGTGGGGTTGGGCGAGGTGAGCATATTTACTTGAGGTAATTGCTATTTGGGGTTGATTTGCCTCTATATTGCTGTATGAGGAAACTGTCCCAAAACTTGCTGGTTTGAAAAACAACAGTCAATCTATTGGTTCAGAATTCTGCAATCTGGGATGAGCTCAACTGGGCAGATGGTATGTCACCTAGGGTCTAGTCTCAGCTGGGACACTGGGCTGGCTGTGGTTCTGTCTCTTCTGTGTAGCAACCTCTCTGTGTGGTCTCTCCAGGAGGGTAAATGGACTTCTTACCTGGCAGCTCAGTGTCCCCAAGAGTGCAAAGGCAGAAGCTTCTAGGCCTGTGGCTTGTTTTACCAATAGTATGAGGCAAGTCACAGGCCCAGCCCAGCCTCCAGGGGAGGGAATTAACCAAGGGCATGAATACCAGGAGGCATGGAAACAGACTACCACAATGGTGAAGTCTGAAGCTTCTATATTTACAAATTTGAGGATTCCCAGAGGCCTGGGAGGAGTTGACTGTACATTAAAATGTAGGTTAAATAAAATCCATTCCTTTTACTCCAGCGGAGCAAGACTATTATATGCTTGGTTCTTTCTCCACCCCCAAACTAGCAAGCCATTCATGCCCTATAGAAGCACCGAGGCTGTAGAAGTGACTGCCCAAAGAGAGAGGGAACTGAGCTGTGTGACTTCCACCGTCTTGCCCCTCCCATCCTGTGTCTCAAAGGTATCTATTTTAAAAAGATAACTACCCATCCTCAGACGTAAGCTAAGAATAGTTTCTGAAAAGTTGGGAGCATGCCAAGTGTTTGAGAAGACGGGACTATTTTTGATCTCCATCTTCTCTTCCCTGGCAGGTCACATATTCCGAGGGGACTTAGCATCCATAACAGGAGGCAGAGTTGCTCTCCTACAGAAATGGGCCAGTGCTGGCGACTGACTGCTCACAGCCGAGTCCCTCTTGACTGAAAAGAGCTACCTCACCCCAGGTCAGGCCCCTTCCCAGGGCAGCACACATCTGATGACTGGTCAATACCCGGGTATAAAGGCCTGGCCAGCTTGCCTCAGTTCAGGACAGTTCTGCAGGGCCATTTCAGCTCCAGAGCTCCCCATGGGACCGGCCCAGCCTCTGTTGAGACTGTATCACAGCCCAGCTTCTCTTTCTGCACAGTCCTGCTTAATTCATCTCCTCCATAGGTGTTGACCTGGAGAGCATTTCCTAATAGGCTTCCCCCACACCAATGTCTATGTCAAAGTCTACTTCCGGGGAACTCGACCTGTGACAGGGACTTGTAGACTGGGTTACTTCCTGCTACAGGTTGGGCCTCTCTGTGGGCAGAAATAGAAGCAGGACACATAGCCCGGACTTTCTCCAAACTCTTTCAGTTGGGAAGAGATGACAAGTACTTAAGTGATAGCATGAGAGGATAAGCAAACATCATGTAACAGTCACAAGTAAGTCTGATGCCTCAAGGATTTCCCCCTCCTCACTGTACCCCTCTCAACTTCCCCCAAAGTTGTGTGTGTGCTTTTGTTTAGGGGATGGATGATTCATGACATTGATTATATGGTTAACAATTGTGCCCAAGCGTTCTCCCACCTGATTATTTCTTCCTTTGGGCATGGCACTGGCAATCAAAATTTATCTTTCAAATTAAAGCTATAATTATATTTTGATAAAGATCTAGCAATTCAATGAGAATGAAATTTTGAATGTTGCCAGGATACGGATGACTCTGGGTTATAGAGAAGGGTTTGCATGCAGAATACTAATAGGTGGTTTAGCACTCTTATCTAGACCTTTCCAGTAGCGTCTGATAATGCAGGCCCATCAAGTACTGTTTCTCTGCTATTATTCTAAAAGGATAAAAGCAATGAAAGATATAAGCAGGGTTTTATGAATGAAAAGGTCATTCGTCAGATGTCTTTTGGTCTATCTCACTAGAGGTAAGAAATACAGTAAGAATTGCGTGGTATTACTTCAAAATGTAGGAGACAAAAGCTTTCTCTTATTTCCTTGCCTCCTCTTTTATTGTAAATAAAAGCAAACTGCTTTAGATATTGGGTTATTGTTTTTCACTGGGAACAAGGACCTGTGTTTGCCAAGGTGTGGACTCCCAGGAAAACAGAAACATAGGAAATTCGTATGATGTTATATTCGAATTTTTCTTTGCTTTTCCTTTCTGCTTCTGTCTGTCTGATTATTATTCATTCATTCATTCAGCAAATATGGAGTCCCTAGTATTGTGTGGTTCTGCTTGAGGACCTAAGAAAGCTTAAAATTAATAACCATGTATGAAAATAATAAATAACAAAACAACACAGTGGGACCCAACGTGACATTTTTTGAGAAGAGAGGGTAATGTGGTAATGTGTTTTTTTTTAATTGAGATATAACTTATATACAGTTGAGTTATGCACAGGTGTTAAAGGTTGAGTTCAATGAGCTTTGACATATGTATCTGTGTAACCACCTCCCAATGCAAGATAAAGTACATTTCCATCAACCCCCAATTTTTTCAGTATTTCTTTTCAGTCACTTTCCCACTCCCCTTGACTACCCTTATTTGGACTTTTATCACATAAATTAGATTTTCCTGTTTAAGGTCTTCATGTAAATTGAATCATAAGTATGACTTTTTAAAGAAAAGGTCTGGCCTCTTTCAGCATAATATTTCTGAAATTTATCCATGTTATTGTATGTATCAGTAGTTCATTCCTTTTTATTGCCGAGCAGTAATCCATTGCATGAATATGCCACAGTTTGTTTATCCATTTAGTTGGGCTGTTTCCAGTTTGGGGCTATTATGAATAAGCTGCTAAGAATATTGTTGTACAAGTCTTTTGGTGGATTTACATTTTTCATTTATCTTAGGTAAATATTTAGGAGTGAAATTGCTTAGTCATAGAGTAAGTGTATGTTAAGTTTTATAAGAAACTGGCAGAGATTCTATAGAAATGTTTGTACTATTTTACACTCCCACCAGCAACATATCACAGTTCTAGTTGTTCTGCATCCTCCCCAGCACTTGGTATGTCAGGAGCCATTTTAGTGTATATGAAATGGTACCTCACTGTGGTTTTAATTTACATTTCTTTGAAAAGAATGTTAAACATCTTTTCATGTGCTTACTAGACATTCATATATCTTGTCTTGTGAAGTGTCTGATTAAGCCTTTTCCTTTTTTTAAGTGGTTCTGTTTATTATTGATGTTATTGATTTGTAGTAGCTCTTTGTATATGCTGGATAAAAGTTCCTTGTTAGATGTATGTATTGCAAATATTTACTCCAAGTCTGTGCCTTGTCTATTTATTTTTTAGTGATGTTCTCTTGATGAGCAGAAAATTTTAATTTTCACAAAGTTCAATTCATCAATATTTTCTTTTATGGCTAGCAATGTCCTTTTGGACAATGTTAGAAAAATCTGCTTCACTCAAGTTCATGAAGATTTCTCCTGCATTTTCTTCTAGAAGTTTTATGGTTCTAGCTTCTATGTTTAGGTCTATGGTCTTTATCTAATTACTTCCCTGTATAAAATAACATAGTGTCAAAATTTGTATTTTTTCCCCATACGTATATTTAGTTCAAGAACCATTTGTAAACATACACACACACATACACATAAGAAACACTTTATTTTCCTTCAGTGAATTGACAGCACCTTTTTCAAAATCAATTTAACTGATATGTGTGGGTCTCTTTCTGGACTCTCTGCTGATCCATTGATCTATATGTCTAATCTCTTGCCAGAACCACACTGTCTTGACCTTTGTAGATCTATATTACGTCTTGAAATCAGGTAGAATAAATCCTCCAAATTTGTTCTTCTCTTTTAAGATTGTTTTAGCTATTCTAGAACCTACGTATTTTCACATACATTTTAGAATCAGCTGGTCAATTTTTACAAGAAAAAGCATGCTGTGATTTTGATTGGCATTGATTTGAATCTATAGATAAATTTAGGGAGAATGGATATCTTTACCAATGCTGTGCGTTCCAATTCCTGAATGTGGTATATAGATTTAGATCACATAGGTCTTCTTTAATTTCTCACATATTTGGTTAGATTTATCACTATGTATTTGAATTTTTGATGCTATTATAAATGGCATTCCTCTTTATTTTATTCTCTAATTTTTCATTACTAGTTTATATAGTAATTTTTTATTATAGACAACAATATATAATGATCGATATAATCGATATATAAATAAATTTTATTTATTACATATTGACTTTGTATCCAGTGACTTTTTTTAATAAAAAGGAATTTATTTTTTAATTGAAAAATTGTATTGATTGTACATATTTATGGGGTACAGAGTTATATATCAATACATGTATACAATGTGTGATAATTGAATCAGGGTAGTTAGCATATTCATCATTGCAAAACTTTATCATTTCTTTGTGATGAGAACATTTGAGCTCCTCACTTTTATCCATTTCAGAACATACAATAAATTATTGTTAATTATAGATGCCTAGCACTACTTGTACATCACTAGATCTTATTTTTCTCATCTAGCTGTAATTTTGTGTCCATTAACCAGCCTCTCCCTATCCCCTCCTCCCCTCCAGCCTCTAGTAAACACAATTCTACTCTCAACTTCTAATAGTTCAACTTTTTTTTAATCTCCCACATATGAGTGAGAACATGTGGTATTTGTCCTTCTGTGCCTGACTTATTTCAATTAATATAATGTCTTCCAGCCTCATCCATGTTGTCACAAATAATAGGCTTTCATTCCTTTTCATGGCTGAGTCGTATTCTGTTATGTATATATACCACATTTTCTTTGTCCACTCATCTGTCAATGGATGCCTAGGTTGATTCTATGTCATTGCTATTGTGAATAGTGCTGCAATAAACATGGCAGTGCAGCTATCTCTTCAGTATGCCAATTTAATGGATAAATACTCAGCAGTGGGATTGCTGGATCATGTGGTACTTCTAGTTTTAGTTTTCTGAAGAAAATCCATACAGTTTTGCATAATGACTGTACTAATTTACATTCTCACTAACAGTGTAGAAGAGTTCCCTTTTCTCTACATCCTCGCTAGCATTTGTTATTTTCTGTCTTATTGATAATAGCTATTCTAATTGAGGTCAGATGATATCTCATTGTGGTTTTAATTTGCATTTCCCTGATGATTAGAGATGGTGAGCATTTTTTCATACACCTGTTGGTCATTTGTATATCTCTTTTGAGAAATGTCTATTTGGGTCATTTGCCCATTTTTTTTTTTTTTTTTTTTTTGTGACCGGCTGCACCGCGCTCAGCCAGTGAACGCACCGGCCATCCCTATATAGGATCCGAACCCGCAGCGGGAGCGCTGCTGCGCTCCCAGTGCCGCACTCTCCCAAGTGCGCCATGGGGTTGGCCCATTTGCCCATTTTTTAATTGAATTATTTGTGTTTTTTTGTTGTTGAATTATTTAAGTTTCCTTGTGTATTCTGGATATTAATCCCTTGTCAGATGAATAGTTTGCAAATATTTTCTCCCACTGTGTTGGTTGCCTCTTCTCTCTGTTGATTGTTTCTTCTGCTGTGCAGAAGCTTTTAGGTTTGATGTAATCCCATCTGGTCTATTTTTGCTTTTGTTGTCTGTGCTTTAGAAATCTTCTCCATAAGTTTTTTTCCCAGACCAATGTCTTGGAGTGTTTCCCCTATGTTTTCTTCTAGTAGTTTTATAGTTCCAGGTCTTACTTTTAGGTCTTTAATTCATTTTTAGTTGATTTTGGTATATGGTGAGAGACAGGGATCTAGTTTCTTTCTTCTGCATATGGATGTCCAGTTTCCCCAGCATCATTTATTGAAGAGGCTGTCCCTTCCCCAGTGTATATTCCTGGTGCCTTTGTCAAAGATCAGTTGACTGTAGATACATGGGTTTGTTTCTGGGTTCTTTGTTGTGTTCCATTGGTTTGAGTGTCTGTTTTCATGCCAGTACCATGCTGTTTTGATTACAATAGCTTTGTGGCATATTTTTAAGATAGGTAATGTAATGCCTCCAGCTTTGTTCTTTTTGCTTAGGATTAGTTTAGCTATTCAGGGTCTTTTTGGATTTCATATGAATTTTAGGATTGTTTTTTCTATTTCTGAGAAGAATGTCATTGGTATTTTGATAGGGATTGCACTGAATCTGTAGATTGTTTTGGGTAGTATGGTCATTTTGATAATATTAATTCTTCCAATCCATGAACATGGAATGTCTTTCCACTTTTTGTGTATCCTCTTTAATTTCTTTCAACAGTCTTTGGTAGTTTTCATTGTACAGATCTTTTACCACTTTGGTGAAATTTATTCCTAGGCATTTTACCCTTTTGGTAGCAAATGTAAATGGGATGCTTTCTTGAGCTATTTTTCAGCTAATTTGTTGTTGGTTTATGCTACGGGTTAAACGTGTCCCCCAAAAGTTCATGTACTGGAAACTTGACTCCCATTGTAACACTGTTAAGAGGGTGGGAAATCCGATTATGGTATTTAAGAGGTGGAGCCTTTAAGAGGTGATTAGATTGTGAGGACTGTGCACTTGTGTGTGGCTTGATCCATTCATAGTGTAATGGGCATGGTTCTGATGGCTTTATGAGTACAGTGAGGTAGAAGGTTAGCTCACTTGCTCATGCCATTCTCTTATCATGTGATACCCTGAGTTGCTATAGGGAGTCCCACCCAGAAGAAGGCCCTCACCAGATGTGGCACCTGGACTGTGGACTTCCCAGCCTCCAAACTATAAGAAAGAAGTTTTGTTTCTTTATAAGTTACCCAGGTTCAGGTATTCTGTTATAAGCAACAGAAATGGACTAATACAGTGTACAGAAATGCTACTGATTTTTGTATGTAGATTTTGTTTCCCGTAACTTTACTGAATTCGTTTATCAGTTCTAAGAGTTTTTTGGTGGAGTCTTTAGGTTTTCTATATATAAGATCATGTCATCTGCAAATAGGGACAATTTGACTTTCTCATTTTCAATTTGGCTGCCCTTTATTTCTTTCTCTTGCCTAATTGCTCTGGCTGGAACTTCCACTACTGTGTTAAATAAGAGGGGTGAGAGTGGGTATCCTTATCTTATTCCTGTTCCTAGAGGAAAAGCTTTCAACCTTTCCCCATTCAGTATTATGTTAGCTGTGGATTTGTCATATATGACCTTTATTGTGTTGAGATACTTTTCTTCTGTACCTAATTTGTTGAGAGTTTTTATTATGAAGGGATGCTGAATTTTATCAGATGTTTCTTCTGCATTTATTGAGATGATCATATGGTTTTTGTCTTTCATTTTGTTGATGTGGTCTATCACATTCATTGATTTGTATACATTGAACCATCCTTGCATCTCTGGAATGAAACCCACTTGATTATGGCATATAATCTTTTTGATGTCCTGTTGGATTTGGTTTGCTAGTGTTTTGCTGAGAATTTTTGCATCTATGTTCATTGGAGATATTGGTCTGTAGTTTTCTTTTTTGTGTGTGGTGTCCTTGTCTGATTTTGGTATCAGGGTGATGCTGGCCTCAACGAGTTTGGGAGAATACCCTTTGCTTCGATTTTTTTGCAACAGTTTGAGGAGAATTGGTATTAATTCTTCTTTAAGTTTGGTAGAATTCGGCAGTGAAGCCATCTGGTCTTGGCTTTTCTTTGTTGGGAGACTGCTGATTACTGCTTCAATCTCATTACTTGTTATTAGTCTGTTTAGGTTTTTTCTATTTCTTCTTGGTTTAATCTTGTTAAGTTGTATGTGTCCAGAAATTTGTCCATTTCCTCCAGATTTTCCAATTTGTTGGCATATAGTTGTTCATAATAGTCTCTAATGATTTTTTGTATTTCTGTGATCTCCAGTGACTTTTCGAAATTCACTTTTTATTTCTAGCAGGGGTTTTTTTGTAGATTTTTAACCTACACAATCATTTTGTCTGAATAATGACAGTATTTGTTCTTTCCTATCTTTATGTCTTGTTACACTGGTGGAAGTAGATGTTTTGAATTCTTCCCAATCTTAGGGGAAAACACTCAATGTTTCACCATTAAGTATGATGTTACCTAAAGATTTTTCAGAGGTGCCCTTCATCAGGTTTTGGTATTAGAGTTACAGAGGCTTTATACAATGAGTTGGCAAGTATTCCCTCCTCCTTTATTTTCTAAAGGAATTCACGTATATTTGTATTGTTTCTTTCTTAAATGTTTGACGGAGTACACAGGTGAAGCCCTCTGGGCCTGGAATTTTCTTTGTGGGAAGGGCTTTGATTAAGAATTCAATTCCTTTAGAAGATACAGAACTATTCATGTTATTTACTTCTCCTGTGTTCCTTGTTAAGTTTTTTTTCAAGGAACTGTGTCCATTTCATCCAAGTTATTGAATGTATTAATACTACATAATGGATTAGGCAGAAAGAACAAAGATATCACTTGAGGTGGGACTTTGCAGAGAAGAAGAGATGTGGAGAGACAAGGAGGGGCGTCCTGGGGAAAGAATGATGTGAGTGAAGACATGGGAGTGGGATCCCCAGTAGTGTGGGTTGTTGGACATGGATTCTGCCAATCTGGTTGAAGCAGAAAGCTTTGTGTAAAGGAGAAGTAGAAAATGATAATAGAGTGATAGCTTGGAGCCAGGTCAATGCCAAATTGAGCAGTTTGGATCTTACGGAGTGAACGAAAAACTACAGTATGATTTTCAAACAAAGGCATGGCCTGCAGAAATGGTACTTATAGAAACGATTTAGAAGGATATTCAGGTGGAAAGGAGAGAGTAGAGAATGCAACTCTTTTAGAACTGGAGCAACATCCAGTGGTAAGTACTGCCTAGATGAAAGGAGTTTGGTAATGAATGGGGCTAGGACAGCATATAGTACTTAAAGTTTTGTAAAGGCAAAGGCTATAAGTATTTATTTCTCTGCACACAACATGGTGTTAAGCACCTAGTACACACCTATTATACACTGTTATTATTTTCTTTGCTCCCATATCTATCTCCCTACTTAGACATCCACCTCCCCTAGGAGAAGATCCCAAGGATTATTCATTCTAAAGTGCTAGTACCCAGCATGTAGTAGACATTTAGTTAATATCAAGTGAATAAATTAAACCTGAAAGTCTGAGTGAGCAAATGAATGAATGAATGAATAGACAGAATAAAAAAACTGAATTAGTCAGGCTAGGCTTGGCTAGGCTGTGATAACAACACAGCAAAGCTCAAAGCTTTAACACAAAGTTCTATGATTTCTTCACACAAAGCCTGGTGTAAATCTAGAACATGTAGCTACCAAGCAGCAAGAACATGTTTCCCACAAGGGGTAAAGAAAGAACCAAGGCTCTGGGGAGGTTTTGTAAGGACTAAGCCTAGAAGTGGTATACATCACTTCTGCCCACATCCCATTCACCAGCACTCAGTCATGTGGCCCCAATCAAACTGCAGAGGAAGCTGGGAAACATACATGTGCACACAGACATTTGGTAAGCACTAAGGACAATTAGAAAGGAGTAAAAGGGAGCCCTACAAGCTGTTTGTTATTGCTTCCAGCCTGGGAGAAACTTAAGCCCTAGAGAGGTTAAGGGACTTATTGAGGACTGCCCACACGGATCACAGAGCACTTCTGCCAGCAGAGCTTGGTCTCTCTGGCCTGCCTTTCAGGCCTTACTATTTACCATCTCAGAGCTCACTTATTGCTAACGAATTTTTAGCAGCCAACTCCTCCAGAAGGAACTGTGAGCAGAGCGAAGCACTAATAGACTGCTGTCAGTTGCCCGGTAGCTCCAGCCAGAAGCACAAATGGAGAAAGGCCCTATGTGGGTCAGGGCAGGGAGTTTTGATGCTGAACCTCCCAGGAGTCAGCAAAGCAGTTCTTCTCTGGGAGGCATCTGCACAAAGCTCATGCCAGCTGCCTAAAGAGAGCGCCACATCCTCTGTGATCTGGAGTCTCCTGTTCAGGATCAAAGCAGCTGCCACGGCAGGGCCCAGAATGCATGGTGAGGGCTCCACGGCCTCAGAAAACGCTGCTGGGGTGTCCCATGGGCAGCCGAAGGTGTGAAGCGGCGCACCTCGTCTGCCGCAGGAGGGTCAGATAGGCGGAAGAAGGTTATCTCCCTCAGCCCGTTTGGTTTTCAGAGCAGGGTGAGGATCAGAGATGATGAAGTGGGGCGAAGCTGGGCACATGGTGGATTCTCAGGAGAAGGTGTCGATGATGATGATGATGGTGGCCACGCAGCAGGAGAAAACGATAAGGCTCCCATCTTTTGTCAATTTGGCCATGCGGGGAGTGCCAGTGCCGACAGCCTGCTGCTTTCCCCTTGGTGGCTGCCTCCCTCAGCAGGGCCGTGGACAGTCTCCCAGCTCCCCTGCACCCATCAGAGGTTCCGCTTTAGATTTTCTGCCTTGTTATCATTATTTTTTGAAAGATACAGTTAAATAGAGTGAAATTGAGAAAACAAATAAAATGGCAGAACTCTCAGAAAATGAGGCATTGGAGAAATGAGACGTGAACAAATTGGAGGAAATAGTGGAAGAAAGGATTAAAGGAGCTACTGTAACTATGACACGAGGAAGGGAAGACATCTCCTCGCGCCGTTTCCTCACGCGTTCCGTCCTTGCCCTCTGCCTTTGCTGTTCCTCAAACATGATCCTATGTAGGGGCCTCCGCACTTGCTGCCCCCTCTGCTTGGAATTCCCTTACCCCACCGTTTCACACAGCTCAGCCTTTCACTAGGTCAGGTATGTGCTCAGACGTCACCTTTGCAGAGAAGCCCTCCTAACCACCTTAGTTTGGGTTCCCCCAGAAGTAGACCACAAGACAAGGGTTCAAGTGCAAGTAGTTTGAGAGACAAATCCAGCTAACAGGAGTAGGGAGTGGGGAAGTGAGACAGAGAATGGAAAGATGTGATAGAGCCGCCATGTGGGCAGCGCGAGCTCAGGCCTGCTGAGGAACTCTGGGAGCTGGTGGAGAACACACGAGTTATCTTAACCTCGGAGGAGGGCATCTGTCACTGCCCGAGGGCTGCTCCAGGGGCATGAAGTATCTAACACTTCTCCCTTTCGCTGCTTGTGGGCCAACTATTCTCCCATTGCCAGAAAAAAATCACCCTCAGGTAGAGGGTCTCAGGAAATCTCAGGAGTGAAGAGGTGAATGTGGAGTGGGTGTCGGCAAAGTGCTAAGCAGCTGCTATACCACCCTCTCCAAAATAGCAGCCCTGTCACTTTTGATCCCTTTACCCCACTTTGTTGCTTCTTCCCAGAACTCACACCACCTGACATTACAACTGTATGTTTCTTTGTCGTCTGTCTCCCCCACTAGACAGCAAGCTCCAGGGAGACAGAGCCCTCATGTGTCTTTCAGCACCTCAGACAGGGATAGTGGACGCTCGGGAATTGTTTGTTGAATGAATAAATGAATATCCAGAAAGAGATGGAAACTTGTTGACATCAGCATCACTATGTGAAAGGGTGGGAGGAGCAGGGCAGAAACAAGTTGCAGGAAGAAAGGTAAGCGTAGCACAATGGGGACCACGGCAGGTGCCTGAATATGAGTAGAGGGAGAGTGAGGACCAGAGATTCAGTCCAGAGAGTCAGAGGTCATGCCAGTTTCTTGGTCTGACGTTTCTGGGGACCGAAGGGTTTCATTCTTGCTATGACCACCATAGCCATTACTTTTGCCCCATATACCAAATGGAAACAACATTAACACCAACAGGAGTTTCGCTGCAGACTGGGAGATGCAATATGTCTAAAAAAGGGCAGGCTAGTCTTGGTCCGTGAGAGGGCTGAGGCCAAGGACAGCAGGGAAGGAAGTGTAGAGGGACAGAGAAAGGAAGCAGAGAAGGAGAGTGACGGAGAAAAAACACAGTCCAGGGAAGCAGGAGGTGAAGGAAGGGCCTGGCAACCTTTGAGTCCTCACGAAAAATTGAATACTCACCTGGGATTTTATTAATTTTTGAGATGAGCTTTTGGGGGCCTATCTGAGTGAACACAACGCACCCCAAAGCCCCACACCCTTACTTGTCACTAAAAGGGCGCTGTGAGTCCCTCAGTTCAGGCCCCGAACTGTCTGTTCCAGGCCACTGGCTTGGATTCACCCCAGGAGAAGGGAACTTCTGACGTTTGTTGTCCCTGAAGAGGCGGCTTGCTTAGACAGCCCCAGTAGATCCTGCTCTCTGTGGGTTTGCAGAGACTGTACCACAAAGGACACTGGCATTTCTGGAATGGACTTCAACCCCTAGCCACTATCTAAAAAAGACCTGGGAGGGCACAGTGTTAAGCTGACACAATGTGAGAGGGATGGGAATCTGGGCACCTCCATGTGCCACTTGTCCCAGGTGGTTTTCGTTCTGGAGAGAACAGACCTTTCCCTGGGTGGATAAAAGGCAAATAAATGTTGTACTCCCCAAACCTATTGGTTTGGCAGCCTTTAAAAGAAAGTTAGAAAAAAAGAATCAGAACATTGGCTGAAACTCATTCTTAAATAAAATGTGATTTCCAAGTCGTGTTGAGGTCTCAGTTGCCTACTCTCCAGTATCTTTCCCTTTTCATGTAAACACCCTTGCCCTGGTATTTAATTCCCTGCAGAACAGAAAGAAGAGGCCCCATAACAGCCCACTAAAGGGATCTGTTCCATGTCTACACAGGACCGAATCAACACCTTTGAGTTCACTGGCAACTTTTGGGAAACAGCCAGTTAAAAAGCTGGTTTATGGGTTGTGTGAGTGTAATGAAATAATTAATGGTTGTCATTTGTTCCTGGAATGACCAGATTGGCCAGCTGTTTTTGCAATGTGAAATTCTGTCAAAAAATGCCTGCTCCTGGGGTTGGTTGTTGTTAGAACAAGAAACGTGACCCTACATGTGGCTCGTACATTGCTTGGGCTCAATACAGATCTCTGGGCTGATGTCATTGATTCATTCCATTCAGTTTGCAGACTGGTGGCATCTGTAATGTTTTAACCACCATTCTTATTGCTGCATGGATCTGACGTCAACAAAAGAACTTCCTTGCTCTTCAAGCCTGTGGTGTAGCCCTTTCCTTTTCTGATCTTGCTCTTTGACCAAGTTGGTCTGGCCTTGATGTCTGTGTTCCAGTGCAGCTCTGCAAAGAAAGTCAGTATCAGGAACTGGAGGGCACTGTGAAGGCAAGAGCCAGTGTGGGGTTGGGCGGTGAATCTGAGGACACTGGGAGGCATCTGAGCATGGGCTAGGCCGAATGCACCCCCAGGTCCTCATGTGGTGCCTGAGGACTGGCCCTGAAGAGAAATTGAGCTCAGCATTTTGGCTGAGTGGGTGCTTTTAGCTTTCATTAGCTAGTCTAAAGAGCTGACTTGGGAAGGTGTGTATCAAGACAAAGAATTACTCTGCCTGCAGATTTCGAGAGATAATTTGAAGGTGGAGTTTGGGAAGAAAAAGCAAAAGACAAAAATTAAAAAGCCGGCATTTAGCAGAGCTGCAGCAGAAGAGCAGAGCTTCATTTAGTTTACCATACAGTCCTCATTTCTGAGGATGCCCTGAAGCAACTCATAATTCCACCTCGCTTCTATGCATCTGGTTTTCAAGGAAAAGTTAATGCTGACTGTAGATTGAGGGGGTGGCTCTAACGATGTTTTCTGAGGAACAAAAATTTTTGTAGTTTATTTCTATAGCATACCAGTGTATTTAACCACATTAAATAACCGTATGCATTCATTCAGTGAGCATTTATTGAGCACCTCCTATGGGCCTGACAGTGTGCCTGGTGCTGAAATATAGGCTGAGTAGGGGCCAAATGAGTAACCGTGGCAATGATACAGTGAGTTCAGTGAAGTAGTGGAATGCTAGCTGCTGCTGTAACAAATAAACCCCAACATCTCAGTGGCTTAGGAAAATTCAATCTTATTTCTCACTTGCATAATGTCCACGATGGGTTTTTCGTCATTGGTGGGTAGCTCTTCTACTCAGAACTCAGGGATGCAGGTTCCTCCCATCTTTGAATCTACCATCATCAGTATATGGCTTCTAAGGTCTCTGCACTTGTCTTCATCAAGAGCATGAAGGGGGATGTATGGGAGGTTTCTATAGGCCGGGCTGGAAGTGGTGTGCGTCACTTTTGTTCACAGTCTACTGGCTAGACCTTAACACAGAGCCACACCCAACTGCAAGGGAGGCTGGGAAATGTAGTCCAGCTTTGTGCCCAGGAAGAAGAGGAAATGGCCTTGGTGACCAGAGAGGCGAGAATGCCACAGTCAGCTAGAGGAAGAGGTCATTCCACTAGAGGTCAGCTCCATGTGGACAGGGACCTTCTTACCTTACCTTGGTGTCTCATGCCTAGCTGAGGATCTCAGGCCTTCCTTTAGGTCTCCACTGTCCTTTCCTCAATGCTGTGGCTCCCACTAGCTTTGCTTTCTCTCACATCTCCCTGTTTTATTTTGTCAGAGTGCTTGTCACTACCTGATTATATCCTTCTTTATCAATCAACTTGTATACAGGCCTTCTTCCTACCTGCAGGTAAGCTCCATGGGGCAAGGATTGTGTCTGTCATGTCCACCACCTTGTCCCAGTGCCTCACACAGTGCCTGGCTCATGAGCGGGGTTTCATAACTCATTGCCCAATGGAATGAACGAACCAACTGGGCCATGAGGTCTTGAATGGCTTCATGGAGGAGGTGCAACTTGATCTGGATTTTAAGTAAAATCTGTCTGGGAGGAGAGACCAGGAAAGGAAAGGACGTAGACTTAAAAGAGATGAAAGGGCCACAAGACGTATAGATTGAGCCATTTATGGAGTTGAGCTACATCCATTCACCTTGCTTATTTGAGTACCTGTAACACATAGGTCAGTCTTCTAGACTGTTGTTCAGCTGAAAGATGCAAAAGTAACACAAGAAAATCCATTTCTATCCTCAAACAGCTTGTCTCCTGCTCCACTTTGGGGTGGAGTAGGGGGACTAAGACACTTCCCTTTACATAGCAGGTTAGGCTCATGCCCCTCCTCCTGGCCACCAAGGCCCTCCATGTAATGAGTTCAGTCTTCCTTTCTGGGATGAACATGGTCTCCCTATGTGGAGAGCCTCCCCACACTGCTTCTTCATGGGGCAGTGGTGAGGGGTACAAAGATCTTGGGCTTTGGAATCAGATGTACTTGCTGCAAGTCCTGGCTCTAGCACTTATCATTTTGGGATTCTTGGGCAAGTTTCTTAACCTCTCTGTGCCTATTCAGTAAGGTGGAGATAATAAAATGTGCATCCTGGGTTGATTGTGGGAACCAAAGAAGATGACCTGCGTCGAGAGCCTAACCCAGGGCATGGTTCATGCACTTGCTCACTGAGTGGTGCTTGTCTGCCTCCTAGGCAACTCGCTAACATGCCCCTCTCTGCTTCACAGCACTCCTGGCCCAGCCACAACGAGCTACTCCTGGGACCTGCACTGACAGACTCTTTCCAACCTTCATAATAGGTTGGAGCATAGGAAATTGTCCATACTCAAATCTTTTGTACCTCAAAAGGGAAATTTCACGTGGTTCACCAGAATGCTTTAGCATTTGCTGGTCTCTGCCAGCGTTTGCCTCCCTCCCTGCCAATCCTATCCGCCCATTAACATTTTCCCCGCTTCAGTGTTACCCCTTCCTGAACCAGAGAGCATTTCTCTTCCACTTGCATGGCACCCTCTGCCTCTCTCAGGGTGCACACTTGATCCTACCTTGGATTATCATCTAAACTGTCTAATATGGCTGCCAGGTTATAAATTCCTTGAGGGCACTGGTGGTGTCCCTTTCTCCTTAAAGTCCCTCTGCACAGTCCCTTGAACATAATACTAGGTGACACGTTTTCTTTCTCAGACCCAAGTGTGATTAGATAGGGCCTCCAGTACACTCAGAGGGATTGGGGTCGAGCTGTGAGCCCCTGCACCATGCCAGCCAGCATGGGGCCCACGGCCTGTGTTCTCTAATGCGGCCCTCTAGAATCAGTTGCCTGCTATTACTTTGTTCTCTCTTCTCCCTCACCTCTGTCTGCCTCCTTAGAAAATCAATCTGAGAAGAGAAACATGACAGAAATGCCTTGAATCTGGGAAGGGTAAGCAGGGTATCATGCATCTGCTTTGAAAGATTATTCAGTTTTGGGATCCGCATTTGCTTACTTAAGAGCTATAAAGTTGAACCAGATGACATTCCCAATATCCTGCTATTTTGACATACAAACATGTCACTTTCATATGATTCAACCTACTTTCTTAGTATTTGGGCTCATTCACATTCACTCATGGGTGAAGGTATCTGATCCCTGTGTGGGGTCCACTCACCACATTCTCGGTAGAGAGATCCCCTTGGAGGCTACTCATAGCTTCTGATGGACCTGTGGCCTTTGGTAGATTCTGCCATTGCTTGTGGAATTTCCATCATAGGCTCTGGATTCAAAAAAGGCTAGTTCATTTCCCTTTTTCCTGCAGGTGCCAACATATGTGTTTGATCTCTGGGATAAATGCCAAGACCTCCAGGCTTCAGTTTTCAAGTCTTCTGGAGATCAAAGCCTCTCCTCATCCCTGTGTGGGCTTCTCTGTGCTCTGACTCAACAAAGCCAGCCCAGCTCCTCCGAGGGCCAGTGGCAGAGTTCACAAGAGACAAGGAAGGAAGGGAGGAGCTCCTAGTTTTCTAAATATTGCAACACGTGGGGCAGATGAGTGTGAAGGGCAAGAAGGCTTGTATGTTTTACTCAAATGAGCTGTAAATTAAAAATGTGAGAACTTTAGATGGATTTTAGCTGCTTCTGAACTAGATCCACTGAATGGGTGGTTGGGAGCCTCTCAATAGTTGTCTTATTTTATGTACCCAAGGGGACACACAGGACCTTAGCAATCATCACATTCAACAACCTTCAATCATTTCATGTGACTTTTAAACAGAGTACCCTTTACTGTACATTCCTAGTAGAAAATATCCTCAAGACAAAGAAAAACAAAAAGAAATCTAAAACTAAATTCAGTTGTCTTTTACTCATTTTGCGACTATTCAAATAAGTAATTGTGCCCCTGTCATTAGGAATCAAGTTTTTCAGCAGAAAAGAGATCAATTATAAAATCAAGGAAGTTAAATTAAAACCTGTAATCTCAGATTTGAATTGGAAATAGCAGTTTGAACTCATGATTTATTTTCACCTTCTGAAACTTACATATTTTCTAGCTCCATCTACTGAAAAAGCCTAGAATCGATGACAGCCTAGCAGCAGTGAATATCCCTAGCATGCAGAGTGTGGTGTCCAAAGCCTGCTCCCTCTGAGAGGAGCCAGGGCTTCTTGGAGAAAAGGCTGATTCCAGACCTGGAGCAGCAAATATGCCAGGTGAACCTGGGACACGTCCTGCTGCATCTCCACAGACTCAGCTAAACTCGGGTTAGTTGAGTCACAAGAGAACCCTTTTTTTCCGATACCAGATTGAATACATCGTGGGTTAAGTATTCGCCCCTCATCTAGATATGTCTTTTTATACAGAGCACAGAACTCACTACAAATGTCTAGGCTTTTGGGGTGGAAAGGTCTTTGGAAAAGAATGCCTTTTGGCTTGCAGGCTCGAGTAGTTATAACTGCTTTGTTGGCCCAATAAGAGGCATCACTTCTCTTCTACCTATGAAGATACTAATTAGCAAGTAATAATTCTAAGGAAGTGTAGTGGAAGTGGTATGTGGGGTCTTTTGTAAGTATGTAAAATTTTTCCATGACCACTGATGAACTCTAAGTAAATTTTAAGAGACTAACCTCTGTCTAGGAGAAAAGATTTATTAGCATATATAATTGGATATCACGTGTTAATTACCTCACTGCTTCACGATCTAACCAAGCCAAGGGCATCTGTCCAAGAGGACAAAAGAGGCTCCATGTGCCATATTGGAAAACAGAATCCTTCTCCTCTTATAGTCACTGGCTACGTGCAGTGTTTCTTGAATAGGAGGTGATTTTCACACGCTTTTTCTGACCTGCCTTTCCCACTCCAGTTCCATATTCTTCCCTGGAATGTCACAGGTGCCCATGTTTATGACATCACATCTTAGTTTGAGCAGCAGTGAAGGGACTTTAAAATGCCATACTCATCTTTCTGGGTGCAGTGCCTTCTTTCCTCTCTATTTTCTCACGGGGAGAGCCTGCTTTCAGGGAACCAAGAGTACCAAAAGATGTTCATGGCCTTCCCTGTAATCAGCCTCATCTGGCTCTTTGCAAATAATGGATACAGATTTGTGACATTCACAAAGAGGTATGATTATAAAATCCTTTTCTGAATCTTGGAATTATTAACTATTCATGTCGCTCTCCTGAAAGATCAAATTCCTTATTTTGACCAGTATTATCTTTTCTATACTTTAACTCTTTGCAAACTTGTAACATTGCTAGTGTCTCTTTAGGGGTGTGAGGCTGATAAAGCAAGGGTTGGGCCACGCTCCCATTCCTCATACCAGTTTGAGCTCAGGCATGGAAGCCTTGAAAACTGGCACAAATGTTTCATGATTTGGCGACGCGCTGGTCATTTTCAGTCCAGGTTGCTGGAAAGCAGCACTTACCACTATCTAAGAGCGCAGTGGCCCCTTTGGTAAAGCTAACCTTGGGGTTTATCTAGTTATTAGCTTGAACCATTGAGATCATTTTTGTAGGTCAAATGGTTGAATATCACCAGTTTAATATGTTTCGATCCAATATCCAATCCACTATGTCAAATGGTTGAATATCACCAATTTAATGTGGTTCAATCCAATATTTGCCTTGGTCTCTGTGGTCCACTGACTGGCAATATCAGCATCTCCTGGGAACTAGTTAGAAATGCAAATTTTCAGAACCCTTCCCAGACCTGCTGCATCAGAATCTCTGGCGGTGGGTAAGAATCCGTTTTAGCAAGGTCTGCAGGTGTTTCTCATGCACGCTGGAGTATGATAAGCTCTGCTTTAAGCCATTACGTTAATATTTAAGTCTGCCTTTGAGAGCAGCCCTCTCAGTTCCTTGATGGTGTGGTTTGTATCCATACAGCTTGCATACGATGACGGCTCCTTGTTAAGAACAAATGTTTCCATGAGCATTGTTGAGCTGGGATGGTACATTTTGACAAGAACAAATATGAAGCCTTTGCCTATTGTGTACAGTCTGTGGATATGATAGCTTAAACAGTATGATTTCTCTCTTTGCCAAGCAACTACCACCCTAGTGTTTGGTTCTTTTGAAAGGATATGCTTTTTGCTTATACATATTCATTTTGATATAGAAATCGATCACTGGCCACATGTACATCTAAGATGCCAGTCTGCCCCATCCTTTGACTAGGGAGCTGGACTCTGGGGTTAGCAGTGCCTTGATAGCCTGTGTTGTGACCTGGCCGGTGAAAGGAGAGCCCTCTCCATGCTAATTAAGCACAGCCAAATTTCCAGTCCAGCCCATGACACACTCACAATCACACGGAGAATGTGACTTAAATAAAACTTTTTGAAGAGAGATGTTCATTTCACTGTGTTCTATAAATTGGAACTGATATAATGTCCAATGCTGGGAGAATGAATAAGCGAACTACAGCATATCTATGTGGTGGAACATTATGCAGCTATTAAGAAATATTGTTTCTGAAGAATCATATGAAGAGTTTTGATTCACAAGGTAAAATTCTTTTATTTTTAAAAATAAAATACAGTATACAAGTGGGTATATATGCTTTATCTCAACTATATAAAAATGCATCTGAAGAAAACTGCTTGGGAGCATGCTGGCAAGCTAACAGTGGCCTTGGGTGACAGGATTATGAGAGGCCTTTTTTTTTTTTTTTTTGCTCTTTTAGACTTTTTTAAACATTCCACAGAATATATGTTACTTTTAAAAGTGGGATTATGAGAGAAACCTTCAAAAAATTTATATTCTGTTAAGTGACTGTGTGTGTGTGTGTGTGTGTGTGAGAGAGAGAGAATTTTAATCTTTGTAGCCCTTTCACTTAATACACAAGAGACATTTAATAAATGCTTGAAAGAAAGGATGAATGAAAGAATGATGAATAAATGAATACTATACTGTAAGCACTTGGATGACAAGGACCTGTCTTAGACATCTGTGTGTCCCCTGGTTCCTAGCTCAGAGCTTTTCAAAAATAGCTGCTCAAGTGGGTGGGTGTGAACAAATGTCCAGACCCCTCGGGAGGCTAGACATGTCAACTTATCTAACAAATTGTCCTGCTGAAAAACTAAGTACTGCACCTAAGTCAGTGTGGTCCATAAATCAGAGGGTCTTCAAAAATATCTGTAGGCCTGTATCCCTCTAAGATTGTGTCCTCCCCCACTCACTTTTCCCACCCTTTCAACTTTTCTGTCTTCTTTCTTCTACCACACTCCCCTCTCTTTTTAACAATACAGTCAAAAACCTCTTTTTGACAATACAGGCTATCCCCTCTGTAGACTCCTGTGGTTGAGCATTCTTTCTTTATATCTAATCTAAACTTCTTCTCTGGCAATTCTGTGGATAAACAAAACCCATAGTTGGTGCAGAACCCCACTTAAGCTATTTGTGCCATTTTCATTTCCCTGCCAAACTCTACGGGGTGTCATCACCAAGCAACAAAAGCAATCAAATACCTTTCCTGTAAGCAGTCACATGGGACAGTGCCTGGCATCACCAGGGATATAAAGAAGTATGAGGCATGACTCCTCTTGTGAGGTGTGGATGTGGTTGCAAAGCTAAGGTACATGTGTGTGGCAAGGTAGTTAGCATCTAGGGTAGTCTGAGACGAGTGCAAGAGACTTCTCGCTGGGAACAGTGAGCACCCCAGCAGCTCAGAGGGAAGCCTGGGGTGGGGGATGGAAGGGTTTTGCTGGAGATGAGCCTTGGAGGGTGGCTAGATGGTGAGTTGTGGAGGCATTCTAGGTACACCAGCCGACCAAGGAGAGCAAATTAAGTCCTTCTTTTTCCCTGAACAATCCTCTTCTGGGTTGTTTGGTGTGGAAAGCTCAGAATGTGGAGGGGACAGAATAAAGGAATAGTGAACACCTGGGTATTTCCCAGCTTCGAATCTCTAACCAGAAGGGAGAAAGGGGAACATGCAGTTTTCCACAGCTGTGACAAGGGTTTTCTGTCAATGTCTTCTTTCCATGATGACACGCATACTCCACGCCTCAGAGTGGCTGGGAGTTGTTTCTCTTTACCAGAGCTGCTCTCGGCGGCTGTGCCCTTCAGGATGCCCGGGCTCTGTAATGGCACATGGGGCAAACTTTGGCTTCTGCGGCTGGCTCAGCCCCAGGTTTGTTTCCTGGACTGATGTGCTTCTGGAATCCTCAAATAAAAATGGCTGGTTTTATAGAGAACAGGTGAGAAGTGTTTCTTTCGAAGGACAACTTGTTAAATGAGATAGGTAGCAAGCAGGGACTGAGAGACTTGAAGACTGCAGAAGCCAGGCTGATCGTGGGCACAGGAGAAAGAGGCCACCGAGGGAAGGACATGGACCCGGGCTCAGGAGACTTGGGCTTTGGTTTTTGCCCCACCAAAACTCAGCTCTGTGATCTTGGGTCAAATCTCTTAACTTTGTTTCCTTATCAGCACATGAGAGGTATGGCCTAAACTGTGGTTTTCACAGTGCGTTGACTGCTGGCCAGACGAGGAAACACAGTTTTACATCACAACCCAGCATGCGCACACATGCACACACATGACAAAAGCAATAGCTTCACAAAACATTACTACCTGCGGTACACTTGGATTTTTCTAGTCTTCTCTATTCTATTTAATCGTTTTTTAAAAATGCTATGTTTGACCTGCTCAATTAGTGGATCTCACAGTCCACTAATGCGTCTTGCCCTGCAGTTTGAAAAAAGCACAGAACTCCATAATTTCCGAGGTCCCTTCCAGTGGTAGAATCCAATGACTCTGCTAGATGCCTAGAGGAATTTTTGAAAACAATAGCTGAGCTGTGACGGATGACTCCTACTGATGTTCTGGAGGAAGTGCATGGCGTAGAACATGCAGAGGAATGAGCTAAGATAAACATGCTGATTACAAACTGCCTCTGAGGACACTGTACATACTGCAACTCTGACAGTGACTCGGAGAGTTAGGATCACCAAGTCATTACACTAAATGCTGCCCAAGTCAACAGATGGCAGAGACTGGGGACAACAGACCTGTCCGAGAGGTCACAGGCTCCCCAGATGTGGGCAGCCTTCTTTCCAATTTCCAGAACGTAAGACTCCCATAGAGTGATCTTTAGTGGCCTCATCTTTGTTCATGCTTCACTCGACAAGAAGATAAAAGGAGTAAAGAAAAAAGAAACATGGAGAGCTCCAGACTTTCCTCCTGTGAACATGGACCCTGACGCTGGCCTCTTGGTCTTCTTTTTCCCCCGGTCCAGGAAAGGGCACTAATATGTATTAAGCAGTGACATGCCAAGGACTTTGTCATTTCACTGGAGCCTCAGAACCACTCTATGAAGGCTCCGTAGTTCCTTTTTCATAGAGGCCCACGGAATTTGGTGACTTGCTCTGGTTCACACCGCTCCTGTGCTCCAACCCCATCTTTCTATCTCAGAGCCCATTCCACCAGCCCACCCTGCCATCACTTGCATACAGAGTCTTTCTGGGTAGATTTTGGTGACTGGTATAAAGCGGAGGCATCAAACGGAGCAGGACAAGACTCAAAGATCAAAAAGTCCAAACCCCCCATTTGTAACGATGGGAAACTTCTTGAGTCCTAGGAAGGTTCAATGACTTACACAAGGTCACATGGTGGCAGAACTCTGACTATAACCCAGGCTTCTAGTGGTCCTTCTGCAGGATGTTAACATTAAAACAATGAAAGTAACAGTAATACTTAAACAGTCCTCCTGGTATGAAGCATTGTTTTGTTTTAGAAATTGGGATACATGTTTCTATAGAGAAAATCATTCTAGATTCTCTTAGTGTATAAGTAAATACACAGACATGTTCTCCTATTCTGTAGGTATTGGAATGTTTCAAGGCACTGGAATTTGTTAGCAAGTCTAGATCTTTCTGATGCTGAGGGGTCTACATTAGATGTTTTGTCCATAGCGGGGAACAAATCGGAATCAGTGTGGTCAGAATAGGAAGCCCAGCAGGAACAGACTCTGGGAAACTGATTCTGGCTTTAAGCAGGTGGCAAGAGCCTTGGTGGTCCTTGCTGTCCCTGTACCCTACACTGATCCCTCCTCCAAGCTGCCGAGCAGAGTGGGCAAGGGGCTGGTTGCCAAGGAAGGCAGGCAGGCAGGAATGAACAGTTTCACCTGGAAAACCCCCTCCCCATCCTCCTGACAGATCTGAGCACTCGGGCAGCAGCAATAGACACCCTGAGTAGATTTCCATTTTGCTTACTAAGCTGATGGCTGCTGAGGACTGGCTTCAGGTAGCAGGGACCTGGGGAGCAAACTGGCTATATATCTATGACACTGATTATTTCAGATGCTTGTTAATATATTAATGTGCTAACACACTCCCCACTGCTTTCTGTCACAGGGCATCAGAATGGATGGTTTGTGGAGGGATGTGTTCCTGGCCAAAAAGCTGTGTGATGGGGGTAGGCCTCCTTCTGCTCTTAGGAATGGCCCTGGTCTTTCCAAAAGAGTGGTGACCTCTAGTTTTCCTCCACGGCTAAGTCAGCTCATTTCAAAGGAACCCAATGACCATATCCATGCTTCCAATACGTCACTATGAATCAAGATGTAGACAATTCTATTATCTCCAGGGTATGACAGGGGTATGAACCAAGTTCAGTCTATAAAGGCTTCCACTGCCCTGTGGACATTTCCTGTGATGGCATTTTCTTTCAGCAGTTTGGTTTTCTGGTATCTGTTTGTGTGCTCATGTGTCTTTCTGGAATGTATCAAATCTTCCCAGCCTCCTGTTAGGCAGTTTCTGCAAGATTCACTCAGTTCTTGGTTACACCTAATGCTATGGATGGTACAGAGAGTAGCAGTTCTGAATCCTTTATTTTGATTTTGAAAAGCACATAATACTTTTTATGTGGCAGACAGCTCAGCCCCCCCCCCCCCCCCCAATCACGCTTACCTTAGGCAAACTTATTTCAACTTTGGTCTGGGAAAGAGCAGCAGCCTGGAACCCAAACAGATGGCTTCTCATCCCAGGTCTCCTACTAGCCAAGCGTTTGCCTTTGTAAATTTGCTTACTTGTCTGAACTTGCATTTCCTTATCTGTAAAATGGGGCAATACTTTCCTCTTTGAGTTGTGTGAGGGTACCATGATATTATGAATATAATGCACCTGGCTTAGAGCTTGGCATATGGTTGGAGCTCTCTGCAAGTGCTTACAGTCTCAGATGGGAGAAATGATACATCTAAATAACCTTGATCCTGTTGTGGAGGATACAAATGAGACATATAGCCCTATTTCCCATTGTAACCCTTGCCATTATCTGTTTCCTCCTTGGACAGCAGTAACAGGGGGTGATGGATGACAAGACAAGGCAAGTGACTGACACTAGGGAAGCAGATAACATAGTGGGAGGGTGTATTCATTTTCTATTATTATTATTTCTATTATCGCATAGCAAATTACTGCAAGCTTAGCAGCTTAAACAACACCCTTTTACTATCTTGCAACTTCCATGGGTCAGGAGTCTGGCCATGGGTTAACTGGGTCCTCTGCTCAGGACCCCACTGGACTGGAATCGAGGTGTCAGCTGGGGCTGTTTTCTCATCTGAAGCCTGAGGTCCTCTTTCAAGCACAGGGGTTGTTGACAGAATTCAGTTCCTTGAGGTTGTAGGACCAAGTCCCTGAGCTTCTAGAGGCCGCCTGCCATTCCCTGCCACATGGCCATCTTCACAACATGGCAGTTTGCTTTTTCCAGGCCAACAGTAGAGCATCTCTGCTGCTTCTTGTCTCTTTTACGGACTCACCTGATTAGGCCAGAACTACTCAGGCTAATACTTTCCCTTTGGATTAACTCGAGGTCAACTGACCTTCCCATCCCTTTTGCCATGTAATGTGACCTAAGTCACAGGTTCCACCCACACTCAAGAGGAGGGGATTATATAGGGTATGTAATTGAGAAGGTGGGAATCTTGGGGTCATCCTAGAATTCTGCCTACCACAGAAGGGCCCCTGGATATATCCAAATAAACAGAGGAAAAACCTTCTTGCTTCTCTTTGTTCCATTTTTATGAGAACAAGCATTACTGGGGGTACTAAGTCTGCTATCTTACGTGGCTCAGCCATAGTGAAATTGTTTAAAAGGGAAGTAAAAGGGGGTAGGGTGAACTCGAAGGTGTGGGCAGCCTTGCAATGGCAGTGGGCAGCGAGTTTATGAATGAATGGATTCAACTTTGGCTGAACTGTTACTTAGGAAAAGAAGCAGACATTTTAAACAAGGAAAATGGGATAGTTTTCCCTGGAAGAGCTCCATTACTGTCTATCTGTCTGCGTCCAGTGGACACATAGTGCTAGTTAATGCTCTGTGACCAAAGGACATAGCTGAGAGCAAAGGCATTTAAGAGTTTTCCTTCCCTTCCCTGTCTAAGAGATAGACACCACTGTGGCAACTGATGAGTGAAACGCTCACCTGCTAAGAAATCAGTTATAACTTCTCAGCAGAGAGAAACATTGGACGGGGAAAGGTGAGGCTCCCCGGCCCTGAAGGCTTTCAGTGTGAAGGCTGGTTTTTCCCGGGACCTGTGGCTTGCCTGCTTGCACTGGAACTCATGCATTAGTCTTCACATCTGCAGATCCACAGTCCTGAGCAGCAGGCAGAGTTCAGCAGCCCAGAAACTCAGCACTGCACAGTTGGAATGTGTTTAGGGCAGCAGCAAAGGAGGGACACTAAAACTAATACTTTTTAAAGTAACTTGATATTTAATATTTAATAATGAGGAATGTTTTTCTGAAACTTTTTACACTTATTTTATGATATGTTAATTTATTCTGAAATTTGGGATTACCTACTGCAGAAAGGTGGAGGTGGAAGAGGGGGGACTACATCTTTCGTGGTTTAGGGCCTCTAGAGTCTACAGGTCTTAGGCTGTGCCGGGGGAATTGTATAATGACAGGAAGAGTCTGCCAGAGGCCATTTCTCCCAACCTGTTGCTTCCAGGCACAATCACATCTAAACCGTTTTCACACAGAACCGGAGATCACATGCTCCACGAGGGCAGGGGTTCCTTTATGTTTCGTTCTGTGCTGTATCCCAGTGCCTAGCACGGTGCCCGGCTGTCATGCTGCTCAGAAACTGTTCCATGGGTGGATGAGTATTTCCATTTGCAGCAGTCTCTCCTCTTCCTTCATTCTGCCCAACTCCTTTTACTCTCATGAGATCCCAAGGCATCACCACAAAACATTTTGTGTTTCTCAAACTTGCCCGAAGATAAAAAATAACCTTGGGGCACTTTTCAAATATACAGATTTCTGGGCCTCTGGATAAGAAATTCTGGTTCAGGGAGTCTAGGCTGGAGCCCAGGAATCTGCGTTTGTGACAAGCACTTCTGATGTGTCTTTTCTTTAGACCAACACTAAGACTAACAGCAGGAGCTCAGCTCTTCCCCATACACAGACTGAGGAGCCATGGCCACTTGACCTCCTTTCTCAGGGGATGTCAAAATTAACCCTTTCAGCTTCTGCTCAGTGGTGCTGAGGGAACGAGGGGCTATAAGAATCTTCTGGTCTACTTCTGAGGTACCTGGGCCCAGCCCCGCATCCTGGCTCCTGCCTTCCTGAAGAGATGAGCCTGGAGCAGGGAGTGGGTGGGGTGGTGGAGGGTCTCAGAAGCCCCTGTACTTCTGGGACTGCCCATGGAACTTCTTGTCCCTTCTTTCCACAGGTAAGTGTTCTGTTCTGTCCTCTCTCCCAGCTGTCTCCAGCATATGAATTTAAAGCCACCTCTGTTGGGTTTGCTAATGACCTCTGCCCTGTTGGATGGGAGTTGACCTCTACATCCAGGGAGGAGCTGATTTTTTAGTCAATCCTGGTCACTGAACCAGAGCATTCCTCCCGGTGTGGCTAAGTAAAGCTTCTGCCTTCAGAACTCCCCCTGCTCTACATATGAGAGCAGGAAAGCTCTGATCCAGGGCCAGCCCTCCCTTTCTACCCCAAAGGCCTCCCACTCCTCGTCTCGGGTCTGAAGAGGGTGACTTCTCCCTTAGTGATTCCTCCTGGGCTTTCTTGTCCCCAGGACTCAGTGACCCCTGGCTGGTTCATCAAGTACTTACAATTTCCGGGGAGAGAGTGGAGATTATAGAATTGATATTACAACAGCCACACATGGCTATTTAAATTTCAATTGGTTGAGAAGGAAAAATAGCTGCCTTTATTTCTTGGCTTCATAGAATCCTCCTCTGAAAATACTCTATCCTTCCCAGGGAGATAATCCTGCAATCTCTAACTCTTGTGCTTGAATTATTCTTGGAGATTAAACACCAAGGAAGAATAAACCTAAGCCAAAAACAGGAATCTGCTCTATGGCTGAAGGTGAGAAAGAATATAATAGACTATTTACGGTTATTCTAGAGCTAAGTTGTCCAATATAATAGCCACGTATGGCTATTTAAAGTTCAATTAATTAAAGTTAAATAAAGTTAAAACTTCAGTTCTTCACTCACTAGGCACATTTCAAGTGCTTGTAGCCAATGTGGCCAGTGGCTACCATATTGCACAGCACAGCTACAGAGAACCTCATCATCACAGAAAGTCCTACTGAACATCACTCTTTTAGAGACATGGCGCCTTCCCCTTGACTCTGTCCATCTGATGTTTCTTCACATCTTTAGAAATGTGTCTTTGTTTCTATTGGTGATTCTTGTGATTATGATCCATTATTCTAAGAAAAACGCTACTTCAGAGAGGGAGGGGGAAGGAGAGAAACTGCATAGGAGGCATAAAAAATAAGTATGCTTTGTAACAACGAATATGCTAATAAAAAATAAAATCACGATTCACAATTTTAAAAAACCACTACTTAAAACTGCACTAAAAAACAAGCAAAAAATAACCACCATAAATGCAATACTTGTGGGGGAGGGGCAGAAATTAATTATCAAAAGATTGCATTTTTTCCCAGTTTCCTTTCTTCTATTCCTTCTTTATGAAAGCATCCTCCCTTCTTTTCCATTTTCCTTTCTGCTTTATCTGTACAGTATCTTGTTCTCAGACAAAGTGAAAGTGTAGATCAGACTTCAAAAAGAGAAGGATCAGAGAGGAACCAAAAGCCTGTTTGGGGCACAGGGATAAATAGCTGGGCAGAGTGCTGCCAAATCTCACACTGGGAAAAAGGGGCAAAGAAGCAGAAAGAGGAGCTGAGTCTGGGAAGAGTGGGGTGGGCCCAGGACAAGAGTCTGGGTGTGGATGGTGGCCTGGAAGCTAAAGCAGGCTGGGCCACTTCTCACCACTACTGATGCCAACAGGCTGCCCAGGTGCTCGCGAGTCCTCTGCGCAGCCATTTCCTGGTCAGAATTCTGCTGGTTCCTAACACCTGCTTCCATCAGAATTTAATCTGCAGCTCGCGAGGAGTTCCATCCTAGGCTCCATGTGTATATGAAGAAGATAGTAGTGGTTAAATGCTGTGTTTGGGGGAATGAGGCCTTCCTTCCTTGCGCTCTTGGATGAATTGCAAGAACTGTGCTGTCTGCAGTTTCCCTCCCTTAATAAATAGCCATCACCCTGTAATGGTTTCCCTGATGCTTACGCTCATAACTGGGTGAGACCAGGGCAACTGAGAAACGCTTTGTAAGATGGCAGGCTGTGGAGTCAGCAGGTGGAGGGCAGGATGAGGATAGCTTGGAGCCAAGGGCCACAAAGGACAGAGAGAAGGTCAAGGTACGGGCCAAGTTCAGGTGGATGGCAGGAAAGGCATGCAGAACTACAGTCCGAGGCCCTGTGGCCAGAAGGCTGGAGCTGGAGCAACTTTGTCGAGTCACCTCTGAGCCTTTCCTCTGCATTCTTGGAAGGCAGGACCCCCACCCCCAAGCAGTCTGGCCAGGGGCTTGTCAGGGTTGATGAATGACTGTGCCAGAGGGCAAGAAGTGAAGGTGTGGAGAAGAAGCTAGTGGGTCACAGGCAGAGGGTTGGTGTCCCAGGGTCTCCTGTCCCTAGGCTTAGGGGCATAGGTTGTGCCTCTCCATAGTACTTCAAACCTTTCCCCAGCCTGGTATGAGTTCTTTTATTTTTTTTATATGTATGTATATATATATACACACACACACACACACACACACACATATTTTTAATTGGTTATGAACATTCATGAGATACAAAACTGTCACCACTCGCGCTCAAGATGTGATGGTCACGATCCATACTAGCAGCATGCCCATTACCAGCAGTCTGGATTTCCGGTCCATCCAGACTCCACTCCTGTCCCCCTCCCCACCCCAGAGTCTGCCACATGCACAACTCCAAGCCACTGATGTACAGTGCTGTCCCCCTCTGTCTTGCAGCCGTCTCCAACCTGGACATCGAGAGCAAACTGAGCGTGTACTACCGCGCGCCGTGGCACCAGCAGCGCAACATCTTCCTCCCCGCCACGAGGCCACCCTGCGTGGAAGAGCTGCGCCGCCACGCCCGGCAGAGCCTGCAAGCCCTGCGCAGAGGTGACTGAGCCCGGGCTGGGGGATTCCAGGAGAGAACTCGGGGGCTGTCCTGTCCATGGGTTCTCTGTCCCATCAATCTTAACATCTTCCCTTGTTATAACAAGTACTTCGAAATGCTCCCCTTTCTGCCCTGAAATGAATCTGTTGGTAGTATAAACCACCTAGACACATGATTAAAAACAGCATGATAGTCTAAATATGATATGAAAGAGACATTAAAAGAAAAATATTTATAATAATGTGTATTCCAATATGCAAATATCCAAGCATGGCTACACTAGAAGACATCATAAAACAGTCAAATGTTTGCACCTATCAAAAGTAAGTCTGGATTAAGTAAACACAATCAGAACCATTCTGAACAGAAAGTACAGAGAAACAAAGGAGCCCCAAGGGGCAGAAGGACACAGCGATAAACACTGGTACATTCAGTGTATGTCAGATATGAGGAAAAAAACCCCTTTGGATTACAATTAAAAAGGAGTTCAGTTTGACTCAGAAATAGGTCGTAGGCTTTTCCCCTACGAGAGATCCTGATGGGAAGTCTAAATATTGTGTGGGACCTAGGACACCTTTTTATTGATCATCCTGTGCAGTACAGGATGGCTGTCATCCTTGGCTCCAGCTCAATCATTCTAACAACCAGAACGACCCCCTGGAGGGCTCTTTTGCTTCTGGTGAGAACCAGTGATCTGGTCCAATGCCCCCATTCTACAGGGGGCACGTGGGTGCCTAGAGAGGTGAGGAAGCTTGCTCAGGGCCACACACAGCAGGTCGGGTACTGTTCTACGGCCCGCACCCAGGTCCCTGAACCATCAGCCTGATCTCTTTTCCTCCTCATCATACACACATCATATATTTATTTCCCACAGAAATGAATGTTTACCTTTACATTTCCCTCCCAGTCCTGAGAAAGCCAGAGATAGGCACATAGCAGGCAAGGTAGAAATATAGCCTCTTCTTACACTGGTTACCTTTCAGTGCCTTAAACACATTATAATTAGGGCAAGGGGATTAAGAACTAGCATTGTCCTTTTAGAGCCCACCTCATTAGGTATCAGAAGTTGGCGTGCCAGCTTTTTTTGGCCTTTAGATTCTTGCTATGGAGACAGGTGGTGTCTACACATTCAATGTCTTTGCTCCAAATTTCCTACACTCTTTTAAGGAATGGTATTTTGTGAAAGTATTATAATGCAAATAAAATAATGTCACTATCAAGATGGAGAAACACAATAATGATAAATATTTTCATCTCATTTTCTTCCACGTTTGCATGACTTCTGCCTTTTCCCTATCCTCATCTTTTTTCCTTTTAATGAAAGCGCTAACCTACTAATTTCTCCAAAGCAATAGTTTCTAAAAATTTCCCTTGGTTTTTAGTGGCAAATACTGTGACAAGTGATCTCTGGCACACTTATTATCCACTTCGATTTTATGGTTGGCTACAAAGTTCTTCTTTAACAAATTTTAGTGCAAGCCACCTTCTGGAAATCTTCCTTGCCACTCTTGCCATTCCTCTGCAGCCTGCATTAGGCACCCTTCCCATAACACCCTGTGTATCTTCCCATTGTGTCACTTGTCACCTTATATCATAACTAACCACGATGTGTCTGTCTTCCACCATCAATCCATGAGCAGCTCAAGGGCAGGGAGGATATCTTCTTCATTTATTTTATTCAAAGTCCTTAGCATGAACCTGACGTACAGTAGGTCCTCAGTGAATGTGGAACTGAATCAAATTCTGCAGAAAACTGGTTGAGCATTGAGGGCACAGGAGGACCACAGAGGAATCTGACTGTTCTCACCAAATACTTTCTCAGATCCCATCATTAGACAGCTTGAGTAACATTAGCTCTTTAGACATAATTATTTTTATCCCTCTGTTATTATTAATGAGTCACCCCTGATTAGATTTTTACAGACTGAACCAGATAATACTGAGCTGCTCATAAGCTACCACATTTCACTGCTTTGTCAGGTTTGGGTTTAATGGCAGCACTGAAGAACAGAAAGTGCCAGTATCAGTTTTCTCTGAACTTCCTCCTGGGGGGTGAGAGAAGGATGTGGGGCCTCCTGGGGTTTGGAAGGAAGACTCTGGAGCTGCGTCTTACCCTCCACAGACTGGCTTGTTTTGTGGTTGGCTCAATAGCAAATCTTGGGTGTAGTAGTTTTAATACCACTGCAGAGAGCCATAAACAAGAATTATGGGCATCATAGAATTAAAAACATGCAGTGTAGAATTAAAATTAGAAAATGACTTTTTTTTAAAACCTTGTCCAAGAAACACAGTGGCTTAGCAGTGTATTCAGGAGCATAATCCACTTGTGCCATCTGGTGGCCTTGACTAATACTGACCTAGCAGATAGCTGCCTTGCTCAGCAGCGAGCATCCCTGCAGGTTCTCTCTTTGGATGGCTGGAACAGCCTGGCTTCCACCAGCAGGGTGTGGATAATGAAGCACAGGCAAGTGAGGCTGTGGTGGCAGCGGCTCGGTGCTCCTTTTGGAGATGAGGCTCTAAGGAGGGAACTGGGGGACTGAGAGAGTGGAGGTGAGAAATTGGTTACTTTCAAGATCTACTTAATAGAAAACCTCTTGACAAGCTTTACTGAAGGCAAGGCACTGTGCTAGAACTTAGGATTCAAAGAGCAATAAAGTATGGTTCCTGTCCACGTGGAATTCCTGGTCTTGTGAGGGAGACAGACAAGTAACCAGGTAACTTCAATACGGTGATATGCAGGCGGAGAAGAAAGGTATCGAATCATGCCATGGAGCTTCAGGGAAGGCTTCCTGGAGGAAGGAACATCTAAATGGATTTCACGTTATCTAGAATCTGATTCCTATTTTAAAAATTTATTGTTTGTTAGCATATTCATTGTTACAAATCATACTTATTCTTTATGCCCCTTATCCAATCTTTCCCCACCTCCTTTCCCTCCCCCTCCCCCTTCTAGTAATCATAGATTTGTTCTCTGCGTCTGATAGATTCACTGTTCCTCTGTTGGTTTGTTGCCTAGATGATCTGTCCAGTACTGAGAAAGGTGTGATCAAGTCCTCCCCTATTATTGTAAATCAGATGCTGCTTCTATTCCTCTGGAGTGTGCTTTCTGGAGAGAGAAGAACTCTTCTTTTTTTGCTTTTTTTTTTCTCTCTGCTGGTGCCTCTCCTTGTGTCATTGCAGTTGAGAGTCTGGCGTGCCATCTGTACAGTGGCTGTGACTGCTGCTATAGAGACTAGCCACTTTTGCAACAGCCATGGCAATTGCAGTGGCTATGGTGGGCTACCTGCGTGGAAATGGTGTTTTTGGTGTGCTCTTTACCTTTTCTTAGCAATCTTCAATGCTCAGAGCCAGTAATGGCTTTAAGTGATGACATTGTTAATGTTCATAAAACAGGAAGAGAGAGATTAATAAGTGACCATGAAAAGATAATTATATTTTGTATTTCCTTTCCTTTCAAGTTTCAGGCTGGGGCTGAAGTCTCACTGGTCTAAGGCAATAAGGGCCAAGATTCTACTGCAGTTCCAGGCTCTAGTAGACCAATGTTCTCTCTACTTTTCCATCAGATAAGAATATTATTAGGGAGCCATTAATGTAGCCTGCCTCCTCCCAGCCCAGGGCAAAGAAAGAGATATATTTTAGATAGTGTGGGAAGGGAGCAATGGGGTGGGAAATTGAGCTGATATCTCCCTTCCATCTCCTCCCCTCCTTCCATGTCTTCCTAACCAGTAACGCCTGTATTCTACTCTTCTCCATGAATTGAAGAATGTCAAAGCTTCTCCTGTGCCACTCACTTGGAAAAGCCTGCTGTTTGCTTGCAGAGAAAAATGAGGGGGGCACTTTAACAAGGAAGATATTTATCTCCAAAAGCCTTCCTGGTAAACCTTGACTTTGGAGTCACTTTAGCAAAGACTACCTGTGTGGTTTTGAGGACTTTTCTCTGGTTGTGAATGGCAGCTACCATCTATGGAAAGAATCCCGAGTAAAGGAAGATGAGGAATACTGTCACATTTTCCTGACACAGACACTAAGTCTGGTGGCAGTTCAGCAGCAAGGCCCCTAGACAGCCAGATCAGACCTGGATAGAACTCAGAAAGCTCCGAGTGCTCAGTTCCTAGTTTAGGGGGCAGCACGTGGAGTAAAGCAGAGGAGAACGGGGCCAGCATTGGGGGCCAGTCAAGAGCAAGCAATGGGGCTGGGCAAGCACCAAGCCGTGAGGGCGCTAACAGCATGGCCCACTCGAAACAGCGTGCTGTGGAAGGTGTTCTCATTTTAAAGGACTAGCCTTTAAGGAAAGCATTAACTCGCTCTTTCAGTCACTCAACAAATATTTATTGAAAACCAACTATGTCACAGGCACTGCGGGCACTGGGGTCAAAAGCTGAATAAAATACCGTCTCTGTCCTCCAGGGGCCAACTTCTAGTGGAACAGGCCAACAGACAGAGAGATCAATATTTTTATTAACGCAAGGATAGAAATGGGTATTTCAGGGCTTTGGAGAAAGGGCACCTGATGTCACCTGAAAAGGTCAGTGTAGTGAACTGTTTTCTAGCACCAGTAAGGAAAGTAAGTAGTGTCTTATGAGTTGCCAAATATTCTATATTCTATGTTATCAATGTTCAAAGAATTGGAATGCAATAAAATATAATTATTATCAAGTATTATCAAACCCAAGCAGATGAGTGAGATGTGTCAGGACCTTACATCGCCTGTAGATCAAGTAGTGGTCAAGAGCAAGGACACTGGAGCCAAGTCTGTACTACCGATAACTTGGCAGTGACTTACCCTCCCTGAGCCTGATCCAGCATCTGCAAAAGAGGGACAGCATGAATGGCTGCTTCGTGGGGTTGTTGAAATAGTGCACATAAGAGCTTTTGCCAAGCTTCTCTGGCTCACTGATTCTTGTTATGAAGTCAGGACTACTTCATCCTGCACATAGATATTTCTTGGCTTTTCCAAGTGGTAGCTTTATTCCTAAATCAGAGCAATGTTGTCATGGGGTTGCTTTACTTTCTCTGGGAGCCCAGGATTTCAGAGCCCTCTGAGTGCTGTGGGTGACAGGGCTTAGACGGCTGTAGTGGCATGCCCGTCACCCAGCTTTCCAGAAAAAAATATAATAACATAAATAGATAAAGCCCTGATGTGTAGCACTTGCCAATTTTTGTGATGTAAATACTCCCACCATGGCCTATTTCCAGGTATGAACAGTTGAAAAACTGGGTCACACAAATTCCCGAAGACGTAGCAATCACACTGAGCCACAGTGAGCTGGCACCAGCACCCTGTGGGTGGCCCGGCAGCTCTGGTGTGTGGCATGTCTGTGCCTACTTTCCACTCCAGCACTGGTGGCAGCAAATCTTCCCCCATTGTTCTCAACTTTTTTTCTTTTCTTTTTTGCTCATGCTGTTTTGAAATGAGGCACACGGAACTCAGAAGTGGGCCATCTCATACATAGATTATGAGATGGCCCCACTGAAATGTATGTATCCATCGTCATGGCAATAGTAAGTGGAAGTGTAGTTAGGAACCATTCTGAACATCTGATTTGGTACAGAAATTAGCTAGATTAACGAAAACTCACTGTAGTTTTTTTTTTTTTACAGCCATTTGCTAATACTCCCAAGTGGGAAAGAGAAAGCGAAATGGAAAATGCCAAGTATATTTCAATATCACTACTTTTTCTGCCCCCATCAGAACACCGGAGCCGGAGCGATCGCCGAGAGCAGAGAGCCACTGGCCCCCTTCCCATAGCTGCTCCTCCACTGCCTGCCTACCCGCCAGCTCACAGCCAGAGGAGGCGCGAGGTGAAGGACCGCCACTTCCTAACGGTAAGCTTGGTGACCACTGGCAACCCTGTGCTTGCCCAGTGGGAACCATGAGTTTGTTTTGGAGGTCTATTTCCCCTCACATTAAGGGAGCCTGGGCTAGCTGAGAGACCAAATCATGGGCATTTGGAAACAAATGAATTAAGTTTTCCCCTTTCATTCCTAAAAGGAAGGCCTCTTTTTATTGAATAGAGTAGGGATGCAGATGTATTTTTAGTGAACTGGTTGCACAATGCAGTAAAGCAGTAATAGTTAAGGACTCTAAAATCAGAAAGATTTACTTCCAATCCCAGTTCTGACTTCCGAGCTGTAGGATTTAGGGTAGGGTACTCACCTTCTTTGCCCTCAGATCCCTCATCTGTGATATGGGGACATTAACGAATCTAGTTTATAGGGCTTGAGGATTAAATGAGATAATACGTGTAAGGAGCTTAGCAGAGCAGCTGACTGACACAGTAAGACCTCAAATGCTCACCACAGCTGCCGCTACTATTATTACCAGTCAAGCAATAGCATGGCTGACTCAGTGGAGTGAGCTGGGAAAGAATTGAAGCGATGTGAAAAATTGCCATTTGAAGACGAATCATGCCATCATTTCATGTCTTCTTATTCCATAAAGGAGGCTACTTCTCCAGGGTAACTTATTATCACGGTGATATCATCACTGCTGGTGATCTCAGCCTTGCCCAGGTGGACATGGCTGTAATTCAGCCTGAGCCCCCAAGTGTGGATCACAGATGATGAACCTGAGCTGGGCTCAGAACACCTGCAAACTCGGTTGGCAGCCACTGCAAACACATCAGTCCAGGGGTGTCTCCTGGAACCTCAGTGGAGGACATTTGAGCACTTTGTGCCTCTGAGTAGGGCATCATTGTAGTAAAGGACTATGGCTTTTGTGGCCAAATCAGTCCACACTGCCTGCCCCACTGTTTGCACTCCTGCCCTCTTGTCATTCTGGTTTGAGGTCCAAGTCTAAAGAAGTTACAACAGCGTGGGCACAAGTTGAGGTTTCTATTAAAATTACATTTGTATGTATGACTCTAAACCCCGCACCCTCATGGCTTTTACACTATGCAAAATAGATGCAAAATATTCGTGTCATGTGATGCCAAACACCAAGCTGAAAACAGACTTCATCTAAATGAATTCACGTGATATAACATATTCAGATGAGACCTTGAGTGATATCAGACAGTATATAAACATTTTTCCCATTTGCAGCTGGACAGTAGGCATCATGTCCTTCGGTGCCCATCAAGTGCACACTGAGTGCCATGTGGCACTCACTACATTGCTGCAGTGCAGCCCAATGATAAGAGAGGGAGGTAAGATCCTCTCTTGGCTTTCTAGTTCTCAGCTAGAGCAGTTACACATGCTAGTGATTTGTCATGAAGGCCCCTACCCAACAGAAGTTCTTATTAAGCTGAAATCTGCTTGCTGAAGCATTTGCTTTTAATGAGGCAATTTCAGCATAAAAATGCTAAAAATATTTTTTCCCATTCATTATAACATGTTTTGCGGTTCATTAAGTTGGTTTTCTTGGAGGGGAGGTGAGAGAGAATTTTGAGTGTTTACTGAAACAACATAAAAATATAATCCTTTGTCATAATCTGCATAAGTTTTAATAATGTCTAAATACCAAAATAAGACTATGAGAAAAGGCTTAAAAAATGAATAGGAATGAGTGTACTTCATTTACTCAACAAATATTAATAAGAGAAGACTCAGATTACACTTAGGTAAACTTCAGAAAATTTGTCCATCTCAAATGATAATACTTAGTATTTCTAGGTAACTTGAAGAAATTTTAACTGTTTTATTTGTTCAATTGAGTATGGGTCACCAAGTTTATGAGAAGGTTTTCCATTCAAGTTCTATCCCTCAGATGTGGACAGAACACGGTTTCATGCATTAAGCTTACAAGGCTGTATATTTCTGAAAGAGAAAAGGCTGCAGGCATAGGGTCAGGAAATTTACAGCCAAATTGCTAGATAGACATTTTCTTAGACAGAGAATGGCTAGATAGACATTTTCTTAGGCAGCAACTTTCCTTCTTTCATCTATAAAAATAGTTAAGGCACTTTTTTTCTTCTTTTAAAAAAGCATTTATAATAAGATTCTGACATACAGTCTTCCACAACTCTACAGGCTATTATACTGTTCTTTGGTCTTTAACGGCATGGACTGTGAAGCCACACTACCTGGATTTTAATACCAGTTTTACCACTTATTAGCTGTGCGATACTGGACAAGTTAATCATTTCAGTGTCCCGGGGATAAGAGTAGATAGCACCTTATAGGTTTGGCATGAGGATTAAATGTGTTAACATGTAAACAGCACCTGGGGCATAGTAAGCACTCCATAAATATTAGACATTATTATTATTATCATTAGCCAGTCAAGTCCCTTAGGTATCTGTGATATAGTGATAAGATCATAGGTCTACAACTTCTTGGTTGTGTGATTTGGAAAAAAGTTATTGTATCTTTCTGACTCCCAGTTTCTTTATGTGTAGAATGGAGATGATAATTTCAACTTTACAAGGTTGTTATAAAGACTTAATATGATGTTATATAAATAAGATTAAATTGTGTGTGTGCGAAAGTACCCAGCACAGGGCCTAAAATATCTGAATATCTGAATCTATATTCCTAATCACTTAGAATAAAACTCTTACCATCAAATAAAAAGCCTATAACATATACTCACATACAAGACTGGAGAAAGTATAAATTGTTACACCCTTTCTAAAGGGAGAAACTCTAAATATTCAGACCCTTTGATCCAGCAATTCTACATCTAGGAATTTACACCAAGGCAATAATCAGTATATGCAAAGATTTATTCACTAGGATGTTTATCAAAACACTATTTACAACAGGAAAAATACAAATATTGTAAATGTCCAACAATAGGGGATTAGTTTATGAATCCTGATATATCTATAAGATGGGATACAATATCAAAAATAGTGTTATAGAAGAATATTTAATGACATGGAAAAATTTATATGTTTTATTATCAGTATTTTTAAACAGTTAGTAAAAGTATATGTAGCATGATCTCTCTCCAAAAATATCTATCAGTGTATATGTATGTGCATATATACACACACGCATAGGAAAAGAGGCTAGATGGCTGTATATCTATGGTTCCCAAATTTTGTGCTGAGGTGTCCTAGGGTGCTGCGGTGAACTCTAAGGGTGCCATGGGATATTTTACATTTTCAAGAGACATGGTGTCATCTATCTGGTAATCTCCGGTGATGGCTCCAGAGTAACCTCATAGCTCCTACAAGTGAGAAGAGGGGATGTTTGATTTCTTGACATTTAATTTACACCAAAATTCTCCAAGGGGAACCCGCAGAAAACTGGACCAGCCAATTAAGCTTAAAACAGTCTGTTAGCTGAAAATTCAAAGGGTGTCTCTAATTAAAGCCCACCTAGGAGTCTCCCAGATCAAAGGTTGCAGAGGAGGTGATTTCAGGGAAAAGCCTCCTAAAAAGACAGCTTCTCTTCCATCCTGCTACTGGATTCTGATAGTCTATAGCCAGAGACTATGTATTTGTCTCCTATTAAAAGAGATCATCCCTACCGGATATATGTCCTTTAGGAAATTGATTTTAGATCATTTCTTTGGGACATGAGGCTACTGGGCATCTGGGCTTGCAGAGAAGAGATTGAAACAAACTTCTCCAAATCCACATTTTCACATAGCATCTCAACCTTTTCTCTAATACGCCACAGGAAACAAACACAGCTTTAGACTGGTAAAGGACCTAAAGAGTGATTTGGGCCTGGCTGGTAGCCAAATGTAAAAAGTTTGTAGTAAAAATGTGCCCAAGGGCAACATTAAAGAGAACTTGCCAGGGATCAACTTCCGTCCACGTGACTGAACTCGTGGCTGCACATGAACTTGTTAAGTGGCAGGAGACTGATTATTTAAGGGAAGGTAAGGAGAGAAAAGGTGCCTCAGTAGGGTATGTTTCTGTACTACACAAAAACCCAGTTACTAAAACTCATTTGCAATTCAGGTAGAATTCCTGGGGAATTTTCCTTCCTTGTCTAGGCTGTGGTCAAACTGGGAATGGCAAATGGGTATCAAAATAAGGACCCTTTGCCAGAGCCGGAATATAGGTAGCCTGTTCCCTGCAAATCCAACTATGCGTTTTTACTCTTGGTACCAACCACTAGAGGTGGCCCATGCAGCCTTTGTTGGCAAGAAGCAAAACTTTCATGTGCTCAGAAACTCTTAGATTTACAGTGTCTATGGCTGGAAAGCTGCTTGTTTGAGGCAGTTGAGTAGATTTGCTTTTTGTGAATCAAAATGTATACTGAGACTTCCAGGTAGCTGAAGAACATGGTGATACCCTAGGGCCCTATCCCAATATTTACTCTAAAAATGATACAGAACAACAAGAAGAGAAAAATAAAGCTACACACAAAAAACACTACCAGCATAACTTGAGGACAGAGATGCCCAAACATCAAATTAACTGTTAAGTAAAAAGAGTAAAAACACCATGTCTCAGCATGTTTCCCCTTGTTACAAGGTGGAGGCAGGCAGATTCAGAAAAACTGCAAGAAAGAGGGGAACCAGCAATGGATCCTAAGGTTCATCTAAAACCACCACCAGAAAAATTTAGTCTACCCTAAGTTTAAAGTACTAAAAAATTGTCCAGATAGACACAAACTACAGGAAAAGGGCTTAAAAGTATGTATACTTTGCAGTCTTTTATTTGCAAAATTTCTGTGGGAGACAAAAAACCAAAAGGAAGGGAGATATGCCATTTGTCAATTAGGGCGAAAGAGAAAAGAAGCAAAAGTGGAAATTCTAGGACCCCTCATGACAAAAGAAAACCCAAAACTGGAGGACACACAACTCCTGTCCTAGTGTCAAAACAAACAAACGCACTAAAATATCTAGACTTTAATATACCAACAGAAGATGGTGCCATTAAACTAGAGATTTTGTGAAACAAACCAATGCAACAAAAATGAATAAGAAATAGATCAGCACATCCACATAGAGTGATTGCAAAAAATCAATGAAAGAATGCATGGAGCAAAGATTTTATATCCAGCCAAGCTGTTCTTCAAGTATCAAGGCTATGGAAAAATAGTTTTCAACATACAGGAACTTAGAGAATTTTGCACCCACCGGTCCTTTGTGGGAAATCTACCAGAGGACAAGCTTCATCCAACCAAAGGATAACTGGGGAAATGTCAGCAAAAGAATGGATAGTGTACATTTTAATAAATGCAAATATAGATCTAAAACTAAAACTATGGTGGGGATGAATAGAAAACTAATGAACAGATGTTAGCTATTGTGACAACAGAGAAATGATGCAACTAAAAAATGAGAGAAGGGAGAGATAAAGAGGAAAATAGAATAAGCTCATTGATTATTATCTAGGCAATAGGTGAGTGTTAAAGGATGCCAGAAAGAACTGATAAAGCAGATAGTAAAAGCTCAAATAATAAACAGGGAACAAAGGACATTAAAATGGTATAAGTACAAAGATGACTACTAGAAAAAAAATACAAATCTTCCTAAACATCAAAAAAGGTTTTATAAAGTTAAAGAGCAAAAAAGCATATTTTATGGAGAAAGACAAATAACATATAACAAAATACACATAATTATAAAATATATTAGAGTTCATTCATATCAATAAAGTGAAAGTGTGAGTGAACTTAACTTGCCTATTAAAAGAAAAAACTTTCAATCTGGGTCATGGAGCAAGACCCAACTATATGCTGTATATACAAGACACACCTAAAACAAAGTGATTTCAGAAACACTATGTAAAGGGATGGACAAAGGCAAATAGAAACACTAAAAAAGCAATGATAGCAATCCTAATATCAGACAAAGTAAAATTCAAGCCAAAGAGCATTACATTTGACCAAGAAGGGCACTTTTAATGCTAAAAGCCAAAATTCACACATAAAATATAACATCCATGAATATTTATGCAACAAATAACACAGCAACTACCTTTAGAAGCAAAAACTGCTGGAGATACAAGTAGATAAAGATAGAAACACACTAGTAACAGGAGACTTTAATACATCACTATCAATACAAGACAGATCAAGTAGACACAAGTAAGTAAGGAGAGAGAAGACCTAAACAACATTGTCAATAGAACTCTAAGCCCCAATAGTAGGGAATACACCTTCTAATGAACCCATTGAACAAAAATTCACAAAAATTGATTATAAATTAGATCACAAAAATATCAATAAGTTCCATAAATTAGAAATATTACAAACAGCACTTTCTGATCACAATGCAATAAAACTAGGGATTACTAACAAAAACAAAAAACAAAAAGTTCTTTCCACCTGAAATTTTTTTTTTTTTTTTTTTTTTTTTTTGTGACTGGTAAGGGGATCGCAACCCTCAGCTTGGTGTCGCCCGCACCGCGCTCAGCCAATGAGCGCACCGGCCATTCCTATATAGGATCCGAACCTGCGGTGGGAGTGCCACTGCGCTCCCAAGCGCTGCACTCTCCTGAGTGCGCCACGGGGCCGGCCCTCCACCTGAAAATTTTAAACACTTCTATTAAATAATTTTTAGGTGGAAGGAAAAATACAGACTTAAATTACAGAATTTGTTAAAAATAATGACAACAAAAACACTATATAACATACTCTATAGAATACCTTAAAGCACTAATCAGGAAAATGTACAGCACTAATCATTTTTATCAGCAAAAATATGAAAATCAATTAATTTTCAAAAAACCAGAAAGTAACTAATTAAAGCAAAAGAAAGTACAAGGAAGGAAATAATAAGATAAAACTAGAAATTAGTGAGGTAGAGAACAGAAAAACAGTAGACTTTAATTAATAACTAAAACCCTGGTTGTTTGAAAAACCACGATGAAGAAAAAGAGAGAGAAAGCACAAATAAGCAAAATAAGCAATGACAGGGGAAATGCCATTGAATCAAAGAAATTAAAAAATTGTAAGAGACTATTTTGCAGATCTCTACGTAAATAAATTTGAAACCTAGATGAAATGGATAATTTCCTAGAAGAATAAAGATTGCCAAAATCGACTCCATTAGAGTTAATAAGCTTAAATAGACTGATTTCCATAGAAGAAACAGGAGAAGTTATTAAGTTACTAAACAGCACCAGGCGCAGATGGTTCCCCAGAGGAATTCTACTAAACCTTCAAAGTCCAGATATTCCCAATGCTCAATAGATTGCTTCAGAGCATTGACAATGAAGTAAAACTTTCCTACTTCTTTTATGAAGCCAGAAAAGATAGCACATAAAACAAGAAAGAAAACTACAGACCGATATCACTCATGATTATTGATTCAAAAATAGTAAATTAAACATTGGCGAACAGAATACAACACCACACTAAGAAATTAATATACCATGACTAAATGGGATTTATTCCAGGAATGGAAGGTTGGTTCAATATTAGGAAGTCTATTAGTATCATGTATCATATTAATAGATCTAAGGGGGAAAAACACCTATGATTATCTCCATGGATGCTGGAAAAGCCTTAAATAAGACTCAGGGAAATAGGAATTGAGTGATACTTTATTAACATGGTAAAATACACATACTTAGTCCAAATGCCAGCACCTTACTTAATGGGGAAACACTAGAGGCATTTCCATTAAAATCAGGAAGAAAGCAAGAATGCTCACCATCTCTCCTACTATTTAGCATCATGCTAGAGGTATTAATCAATGCAATTAGACAAGATAAATCAATTGGAGGCATAAAAATTGATGAAGAAGTAAACCTATATCTATCTGAAGATGATATAATAGTATAACAGGAAAATCCTTAAGAATCAATGATAAAACTATCTCAAGCAATAAAATAATTCAGTAAGGTAACAGGATATAAACATACAAAAATCAATCCACTTCATTTACACATAGCCAATTAGAAGAGTTAATGTTAAAGAAAACCTCATTTACAGCAATAACAAAGAAGATTAAAAACTTAGGAATTAATTTACCAGAAATGTGAAAAACAGATATGAGAAAAACTTTAAAGCACTCCTAAGCACACAAAATTAGACTTTCTCAAATGGAAAGACAGCCCCTGTTCTTGGATGGAAAGATTCAACATTATAAACAAGTCAGTTTTCTCTAAATTAATTTATAAATTTAACACAATCCCAATAAAAATACCAATATGCCTTATTTAATGGACTTAGGCCCTCCGATACTAAAGTTCTTATGGAAAAAGAGACATACAAGAATAGCCAGGAAAACACTGAAATAGGAAACCTAAGAGTGGTGATTAGCCCTACCAGATATTAAAATATGTCTGAAGCCTCAATAATTACAACAGTGTGGTATGGGCACATGAACAGACAAATATACCAGTAGGGTAGAATACAGAGTCCAGAAATAGACCAGAGTATATGTGACAACATAAGATAAAGGTGACATCACAAATCATTGAGGCAAAAGACGGAGTTTTTTGATGATGCTGGAACAACTGGGTAGCCATTTGGTAAAATAAAAAATTTAGCCAGAATTTCTCAACCTTAGCACTATTGACATTTTGGTCCAGATAATTCTTTGCTGTGAGAGCCGTCCTGAGCATTGTGCAATGTTTAGCAGCATGCTCAGCCTTTACCCACCAGATGCCAGTGGCACCCCTGCTCCAACTTGTGACAACCCTAAATGTCTCCAGACATTGCCAAATATTCCCTGAGGGGAAAAAAATCATCCCTGGTTGAGAACCGTTTAATCAGGTCCATACCTCATACCATACACAAGAATAAACTCCAAATGGATCAGGGACCTAAACATAAAAAATAAAACCATGTAAGTACTAGAAGAATATATGGATAAATTATTTTTTGATCTTAGTCTAGGAAAAGGCTTTTCTAACTCTGACTCAAAATACAGAGGCAATAAAATGAAAAGTTTGATAAATTTGAATAGTAAATATTTTTGCGTGCCTAAACACCATAAACAAAGTCACAAGAAAACAACAACAACAAAAAACTGAGAGAAAATATGTGCAACAGAAAAAGGGCTAATATCTCTAATGGATAAATAACTCTTAAAAATTGAGGGAGAGAAAAGAGCAAAAACCTGGAATTAAAAATGGGGAAAAGATGTAAACAGACAATTCAGAAAAAATATAAAAATGTTTCTTAAACTTAAGAAAAATTGTTCAAACTTACTCTTAATTAGAAATGCAAACAACACTGAGATACCATTTATCACCCATTAGATTGGCAAAAGCTAAACAATATGGCAACATATTCTGTTGGTGAAACTGTGGGGATACATATATTACTGGTGGAAATTCAAACTTGGGTCCAACCTATCTGGAGGAGAATTTGGTAATACCTAACAAAACTACATACACACTTACCCTTTGCCCCAGCAATCCCACTCCAATAATACAAAAAGTGTATGCATTGCAGCACTGTTTACAATTACATGCTATTGGAAACCGCCAAAATGCCTATACACAGAAGAGTGATGGAGTAAACTTCAGGACATCCACACAATGGTGCACTGTGCAGCTGTGAAAGCATGAGGAAGGTCTGTATGAACTAATAAAGAATGATTTCTGGGACATCCTCTTAAGTGAGAAAGGCAAAGCCCCAAAGGGCATCTATAGTATGCTACCCTTCATGTTAGAAAGAAGAGTATATCAGAAAATACACGGTGTCCGCTTATTTGCATTCTAATAAGAATTAGAGTCAATTCTGCTATCACACAACATATGCATCCCTAAGAATCTCCATACTATGCAAAATTGCACAATAGAAACCAAAGGGCTTCTGGGGAAAACAGAGTTAGGGGCACAACACTCAGAAATTTCTTCCATCTCTCTCTCTCTCTCTCTCTCACGCACACACACACACACACACACACACACACACACAAAGATAGGAACCTAATAAAAAACAGTAGCACAGTTTATTTATGTTAAGTGGTTAAGAAATACATAAGTCCTACATAATTGACATTTTACCTAGAAAAGGTCCTGAAGTTGGGTTGTGGAAGTAGGTGTCGGTAGGGCTGCAGCTTGTGAGTTACTGGAGGGAAGGTTGTAACACCAGGTGTGGACGGGCTCCTAAAACACGGGGTGAACTGAGGTGGCTGGCAGACATTTGAGTTGTGTGTCTTTTGTGTATTCTTTCACAGCTCAATTCAGCTGGGTGCAGTTGCTGCATTCACCTAGGGTTTCTCGCCTATGAAATTGTGCATAAGCAGATGTGAAATTCACGTTATGCTCAAATCATTCTCCTAAAATATCAGTTGCACTGGAACAAACTCAAGTTTTCAAAATAAGCATTATAGCAAAATTGACTGCACAGAAAGGATGAACCGGAAACTAATGATATTGGTTTATCTACAGGGGGTGCGTGGAAACGGGTGTGCCATGCAGCAAAAGGGGAAAGACATAAACTTGGGAACTTTAAATATGCAAGTCAAGGAGCCTCGGAGGTACCTAACAGGTGCCTATCAGACAATTATTCCCTTTTATACAATTCCTGTATTACATCAGTAGATCACAAAGTCAGAATGATACTTGAAAAAAGAATTCCTCATTCATTTATACTTGAGTTATCCCACCTGACCACTTCCCTGTTCTGCACCCCTTGCCCATCCTTTTACAGTGATATTCTTCACCCATTCCCTCCCTAAAGAATTCTGTGTACATTTTCCTTCCTAAGCAAGGAAGCATGCAAGCAAGCAAGTTGGCAATGAGTCCAGAGAAAGTCAGCCGAGGCAGATATGAGGGTACCTCAAAAAGTTCACGGCAAGATTCGTATCATCTTTTAATTCTATTTTTCCATGAACTTTTTGAAGTACCCTTGTATACTCATATGAGTGAAGAGGCTTACACAGCAGATGTTAGAATGACAACAGCCTGATTCAATGAGGTCGAAACTAAGCTGACTTTGTCAAAGAAGCTGCTCTGGCTTCCTGAAAGGCCTGCCATTCCTCAGGTTGTGCCACCAATGCCAGATTCCATGTTCTAAGGGATTAGCAGTGGTCTACACGAGGAGCTAGGAAGCCAATGTAACCAGGCAGCTAATGCTGCCACATTCGATGCTTTGGACCCCTACCCTACTAGGAGCTGTCTATAGCTTCCAGCGGAATCATTTGCCAAGTGTAAAAATCTTCAAGATACTGAGGACAATCTTTAAATCTTGGACAGGGTAATTAGGCACTTCCTCAACAGTAATCTCTCTACCTGGAGATGTGAAGTGAAAAGCATTCCAGGGCACATAGCATCAAGGCACAAACTACAATGCAGAGGTGTGAATACGAGAGGCTTTTATAGGGTGCCCAGCCTCCTTGTTCAAAAAACCATGAGAAAGTCCCCAAGCATATTGTCAGAGAAGCCATTCTGGTAGTGACGGTGCCCCCAGACTAAGCAAACCTACAAGCATCTGAGTATTTTCTGAAGAATCAACACTATACTAACAAGAGCAGCCATGTAGGTATGCATGTGGCAAATCAGAGGCCAGAGTAGAGTGACCTGGGCAAGCCACCTAGAACACCGCGCTTTACACCTCTCACCTTTCAACAAGAGCATCTCCAGGAAACAGCCCTCTGATGTCAGAATGGAGTGCAGGGGACCAAGAGACCATCACATTCTTCTGAGAGAATTGTGGGTTCCTGAAAAGCTCCTGGGAAGACAATATCCTGGAGGCCCATTTCTGAGTGAAGGGAGATAAAAACTGCCAGACCACACAACTATCTTGCCAAATCAGAAACATATTTAACAGGCAGAGCTTGGGGTGCCATGTAGAGCAGAGGGAATTTTGAGGGTTAATAGAAAGTAGGGAGACAAAGGTCAAGTGAGGGGCAGGTTGGGTGACAGAGAAGCAGGAAGCAAAGGACTTATGGAGAAAGGTTGAAGGAGATGCAGAAGGTTTGTGGGAGGGAAGGCAGCATGGCTACAGCCGACATCCGGTGAAAGAGCTTGGCTGGCCGGCTCTTGGTGTGACTCCCCCTCACCTTCCCAGACTGGATGGACATGTAGCATTCAGCAGCAGAATGGGGGGCTGATACTTAGAAATGGAGACCGGTGCATGGATACTTAAGAGAAATCGACTGGGTGTGCCATTCTGTAATACCCTGTTCATCCCAGTCGCGAGTTTGTGTTGACAGAGCACATCTGGGGTTGTCATGCAGCCGCAGTGGTGTTTTGGGGGAAGGAGGATGATGGGCTGGAGGTGGGGCTGGTGAACAGGAGGACTCTCAAGGTCCAGTTCTTCAATACTGGAGAGCAAGGAACAGTTTGGTCTCAGCCCTTTGGTCAATAAATTGGAATGTTCATTTTCTGTTCTTGCTCACCTTCTCCAAAACCTTAACAAATCCTGTGAAAGATATGGCACTGTCCCCATCCCCATCAGCCTCCTGGATGGTCCTTTCTGCAATGATGCCCAGTTGCTCATCTGAGATATTCACTCCAGCCATCGTGCACAGCACCTGTAACAGCTCACTGTGGGAGCTCTTGACATGTTTACCCAAATCATATAGTCGAAAATCAAAGTGCAGTTTGTTGCTTCAGCTAAGTGGTTCTGATCCATTAACATCTTTCCTCTTTTCATCATCGTCAATGGGTTCAAAATGAGCCCAGATTCTTATGAATCCATGGAAGTTCACCCGGTCCTCCCCATTTGGAAAGAAAACACTGATGATCTGGTCCTCCAGTGGGTTGATGGCAAATTCTGGAATCTGCTGGAAATCTTCCCAGCTGAGAGTCCCGTTCTCTCCATTGTCCAGGCTGGTATACCAGCTAGAGGTGGACGATCTGAATGTGGGAAAAGCCAGTTTCCTTGATCACCTGGAGCTCTTCCTTCTGCAGTAATGTGGAGGCCTGAGACCCTATCCCTGAGTCAGCAGCTCCTCTAGGAGCAACCCTGCCAGGAGTAACAGTGTAAAGCTAAACACAGAAAGAATTGTATAAAAAATTGTGCTCTAATTAGTAACTTTATTTTTCACAAGGGAATGAATTAGCAATTCTGAAACTGTATGTGTACTAGGATTGAGCAAATAAAGAAATTCATATGGTGGATAATGACAGTGAGGTTTCTCACTGTTGGAGAAAGGAGGTACAAATAAGGAAAAGACGGGGGTCTGGAATGAACCAAGGGGTGTTACGTTAGAATTTAAAGTGTCAATATAAGTTTATGCACATATTCACAAATGCATACATATATATGAAGATGGATAGATATAAAATAAATATGTGTGCATGTGCGTGTATCACTATACAGACATACATTTCATAGCTCTGTCATCTGAGAGGGCCTGAGAAGCAATGACACTCTGGTAACACTGAACACATCTAGCACCCAGATCTTGTTTCTAAATACCATTCTGTAATAAAAGGGTTCCTTGGAAAAAAGATTTATTCCAGGGCTGGATCAGGAAAAATACAAGATAAGCCAGAAAGTAAGAAAGTGCTCAAAAAATAATAGGTAGACATGTCAAAAGGGCACAGAAGCCAACTCGAAGGAGCTTCCAATGGCTAAATCTGGGATACTTTGAGCAATAAAATAAAAAATGAATTATGACACACAGAATAAGATAAATATCCATGAGTACGTACTGATATAAATAAATCAATTGATAGATAGATAGATAAATGGGGGAAGGGGCAGCTCTTCCTTACGGAAGAATTCTAATTAATAAATATAGAAGTAATGATGGGAAAAAGATTGCCATTACCCGAATCCACAGTAATAATTTTTGCAGGCAATAATCATCAACGGGTGATAAAATTAGTTGGGAGAAAGTATGTTGAGAAACAGGATGTTTGCATAGTCTCAAAGTTTCTCCCCACAAAATAATTGTTGATTACAAAGAGAAAATAGTAACTTTAGCTGCAGAAGCCAGACAAACACCATCTTAACCCAGTGCTCAATATTAACATTGCCAATAATAGGGCACACCTGTATATGAACCTGCTGATATGAGTTGAGATGACACTTCTGTGGGACTCTTGCCAAAAAATGTGTCACTTCAATCTAATCATGAGAAAACATCGAACAAACCCAAGTTGAAGGACATTCTATAAAATAATTGACAAGTACCCTTCAAAAGTGCCAAGGTGATGAAAGACGAAGACTGAGGAAATATCAAAAATTGAAGGGGACTAAGGAGATTTGATAACTAAATGCAATGTGCAATCCTGGATTGGATCCTGGACAAGCCAAAGGACATCAATGGGAAAACTAGCAAAATTCAAATACGGTTAATAAATTAGTGGATAGTATTTATCATTGTTAGTTTCCTGGTTTCGATAAATGTACTATGGCTACATAAGTCTGTTAACGTTAGGAAAATCTGGGTAAAGAGTAAATGGGAACTCTCTACTATTTTTGTAACTTTTCTGTAAGTCTAAAATTATTTCAAAATAAAAAACTTAAATATATATGTATATATGTATGTGTGTGTGTATACACACACATATACACACATACACTTAGCCACGGATATTTCAAAGTTTCTAGGTTGGGGCTTACACCTCCAGTGCCTATGATAGATATATGGCTTCAGGAGAAGGTAAGTTCAAGCAGGAAATGCTTAGTTCAGAACCTCTTTACTTGAAATAGCAAAATTTAGAAGACCACAGAAAATCTGACCTAAGGTGATAGAAGTTGTCACAGTATTGGACACTGGCTCCAAGCAGGCTGTCACGGCACAGGTTCCCATTTCAAAGTGTGAAGTCAGTTCGCCATAGCAGTTCACCCTCATCCCCTGCGGAATGTAACGTTCAGCTCGGGTGTTCTCATCAGTCACGTCCCTTAGTCCAGTCCAGATCTGCAGATACCTGGGCTACGCACCCGCTCTTCCCCCTTGCAAGCCTAAGGCAGACATTCCCAATAGATAACAGCATTGTGTTCTGCTGAATCCACACAGTCACTACCAATCAGTTGGCACCTGAGTCGAAACATCTACTGCAGCTTTCAGTCTGCATTAGGACCCTTGAGGACCCTTGAAGCGTAAGTCCCTGCCTAGATTCTGAGATCTTGACAGACAGGCAAGGAGGTCATCCTTCCTCAAATGTGGTGAGACTCCAGCAGCCTCACCAGGCTTCCCTCTCCAGGCCTCATCAGAGTGACCCAGGGGTAGGATATCTAATGGTCTCTACGGTTGGGGATGATGGAACCCCATGGAAAAAGTTGATTAGGGTCCAGAGGAACACTGAGGCCTAAATCCTTATCATCAACAGTAAACTCATGCCATTCTATTGCCTCTACAGTTATATTCTTTGCCAGACTTGATAAAATTAGCCAGGAAAGAATATCAGAGATTCTTTGTTATTTCATAGCCTGATAATGGTTTTCCACTTATCACATTGCAGCATCCAGGAATTTTAAAATAAAAGACTGAAGTCAAACCACACTCTTCTTTTTACCAAAGAGGCGCATTTGAAGGTCAGGGTGCATTCCAACAGCCTTATTGGGAAGTAAATGGAGGAAATCACTCAAACTAGGACCCAGACCTCCTTAGTCATAGTCCAGAGCTATCAACAATGACCATATTTACTTTTCCTTTTTCTATCAAGAAGAAAAAAGTGGGTCTCATGACAGAGCAGCTAATGAGAAAAACCAAACTGGCTTACAAAAGAATTAGAAGACAGAATGAAGTTCTGAGCCAGGAGAGAACAAAGACTCGAGCTGGCAGGAGGGGCATTTTATTAATACTTGACCAGCCCTGGGATGAAGACCTTCTTACTGCCGCACTCTCTCTCCCATACCCAGCTCTGTCTTCACTTACCCATCCTTCCCCATCCTTACCTTTCTCCATGGGTTCTATTCGAGATTTTCAGTATTCTGTTGGTTTACAATAGACTTGAGATTGAGGAATGCTGATCAAGCCTTTGCTCTGCTATAAAAGAATTACACATATTCACAGCACCCTAGACAGGTCTGTATTACTTTTATAAAAATATATTCATGGTTTTGCAACCTCCTTTAAAGGCATTCTGTTCCTTTATGACCTCTGTCTAAAAATGGCTCTGTCCATCCAAATTAAATCTTTCTTGCTTCTGTTTAGGTGTTTCCCTTTATCTCAGGTAATTTGCTCCTTTAAACCAGTTAAGGGGAAAAAAATCTATCTTTGATATGAGAATCATGGACATACAAATTCTTATCCAGTCCCAAACCTCCAACTCCTCCATTCTGCCTAAATAAATAAGTTTGAATCCTTAGCCAAACCCTCCAGACTCTCTTCAATTGGGTCCTAACTTACCTTTCCAAATGGATTTCTTGCAAATCCTTGCACAGACCTTAGATCTCAGCCAAACCAAGCTACAGGTGGTTTTCCAGAAAATATTTTGCACTCTCAAAACATTATCTCTACTTGAAATGCCCTCTTTCCCATTGTGGCGTTTCATTTATTTCAGAAAAAAAAAAATGAATTGAACACCTACTATTAATAAGTACTAGATGGATACAGAAATGAGAGAGACATAGTTTTTGCCATCCAGAGTACATGGATACCAGAGGCAATTATACAGTATTGACTGTAAGGTGTTCATACCTTACTGTTGTGTAGTGTTGGAGTGGGGTGGGGTGGTAGGAATAAACTTCATGGAAAAGGTAGCATTGAGAAGGCTTTGGAGGATGGAGTACAGTTTTGATATGAATACCCAAAGGAAAAGGACACAGGCTGAGGAACCCACAAGATACAGGAGAGGATGGAATGTGTCCACATGAGTTCGATACTCTGTTTTGGCTGGTGCCTGTGGTGTATGAATGCAGGGCACTGGCTGTAATGCTTCAACAGGCCAGATCTTGAAGGATCAAATGTCAGACTAAAACATCTGAATTTATTCCATAAGTCTAGTAAATTATTGAAGGGTTTTAAGCACAGAAATAACAATTATCAGAAGGAGCTGTGTTTTATGACAGTATCAGGGTATATGTGCATAGGATTAATTTCTTCAATGTCTAGAGGTTCTTTTTTGGCATAGTAGGGAGAGAAGAGCTTGACGTTAGTCTCACACATAAGACTGCAGGAGCAGTGATGCCTATCACACCCGCATTTCCCTCACCTTTTTGGTCTTAGCAGAAGGTAGATAGATCTTGGAGGCTGGCTGTAAATAGCTAGTAACTTTAACTGTACCTGTTCGCTCTGATGTGGTATTTTCCTTGGAGCAAATCAGCACAGCACCTGGAATGTAGAATGATACAGCTATTGACCACAGCAAATTCTTTCCCCCTCTATGCCCATTTTCAGGGATCACCAGAGGCAGTTTGCTTTTGCAACCATGTCAGCTCTCCTCCCTGCCATAATATAAGTTACAGAGATCATTATCATCTAGACACCCCACAGAATATCACTCCAGTTCATATTTTCCTGATTAGCCTCAGGACAGGAAGTAGCAAGGACTTTAGATGCCTTAGACAGCAGCAAGCCAGAGGGTGAAAGCCTGGTACCGTGTGTTTTATCAGTCAGGGTCCAGACAGGAAAACACAAACCACACCAGCTCTTTTAACAGGGAATTTAATACAAGGATGTTATGATAAGACTGACAAGGCAAATGAGAAACTTAGGTGACACCAAGACAGCAACAGCAGCAAGCAAAACAGCTAACGGTCCTAGGGCTGGGGGAACAGAAGGAAGGGGTTGGAGTTATTAGAGCAGCCCTACGGTACTAAAACCCACACCCCTGAAGAGGGGCATGGCCTGGTGGTCCTGGTGCCTTGGCAGCTCTGAAGCTCCGAAGACCCAGAAGAGCTGGGACCCAGGCCTCCAAGTAGGGGATGATGCCTGACAGGTGCTAATGCAGTGGGAGCTCAGAAGAAGGACCACACAGAGCTGGGATCTGGACCTCTGAGAAAGGGGCACTGGATGGCTGGGACTGACTGGTATCTCTGAGCGGGCATGATAAGGCTGGTACTGAGAGTGTGAAAACACACGAGAGCTGAAACCAACTGCTGCCATTGGGACAAAGGACCATTGCTGGGATGATGCTAACGTGAACAGCAATCACCAGGAAGAAGTAAGGCCCTTTATCCTCTTCCAGCCTTCTAGTCCCCTGCCTCCCTTTGCACCTTCACTGGCAGAACCTAACAGGGAGAAGCTGGCAAGGAAAAAATGTTGTTTTCAGGGTCCTGACACCACAAAGCAGAGTACAGAAGAGTAGGTTTGGAGCTGAGAGACAATAGCTTAATAACCAGCACAATAGCTAATGAAAGCATTAGCCAACGCATCTGGTTCCTATTAAATATTGTGAGAAACAAAGAAAATTCCTTGTTGCAGAGTTCAGTTTTGGAATTCTTTCTTTCTCTTTTAAATATTAGCCTGGCTGTGGAACGGCCCATAAAATTACTTGTCTGTAAACATCACTACAGAATATTCTCAGGTTGATATTCTCTTGCATGCCTGGGACTTTTTCACTCTTCAAAATATAGGCAGACAATGTAATACTACTCACAGTAGAACAGAATGAATTATTGATACACACAAGCACTTGGTGGATCTCAAAGGCATTATTCTGGGTGAAAGAAGCCAGTCTCAAAAGGTTACATACTGTATGATTTCATTCACATGACTTTTACAAAAAGACAAAACCATAGCGATGGAGAACAAATTAGTAGCTGCCAAGGGTTAGGAGTGGGGGAGCTGGGACCATAAAGGGAAAACACAGGGGAGTTTTTTTGGGAAACAGAACAGTTCTGTCACCTGATTGTGGTAGTGGTTACACGAGCCTATATATGGGATAACACCCACAGAGCTGCACTCAAAATTTTAAAAAAGGAAAAACAGTAAAGGCAGAATTTGTGTGAGAAAGTCTTACTTTTTGACTCTTAAAAAACGTGCTGAGGTGAGGTCACGTATGAGCCTTAGGAGCGTCTGCCACATCTGCCCTGAGTGCACAGGTTCACGTGGCGTGGGATCAGGCCTGCACCTTCTCTTCAGTTACCACAAGTCTCTGAGGCCCCTGGCTGAGGGCAAACGTGGAGGGGGCTGGAGGGATGGGGCCCCCACCTCTCTGCTATTCTGTTGGCTCATGCTGCCAGCTCCTGTGATTTGGGTGAGGCTGTTTGTGCTGTTCGTAAGTAGTTCAAAGACTCTTTCTTGCCTGCACTTCAAATCCTGGCCTGCCTTTTCCTCATTCATGGCTTTTATTTGGTGCTAGCAACCTTTAAGGTTTGATGGAGCTGAGTGGCCCTTGGCAGTGGCTCCACTAATTGGCAAATCTGGCCACAGGGGATGAATAAGATACTCTCTGGCATTAACATCACAGTGAGCATGGTCCAGTGGGCCCTGTTTGGTGTTCTTGATAGCACAGAGCAATTCCCAGATAAATTCCTGAGCTGACCAGTCAGCAGGAAGTGTTCTCCATCCTGGGCTGCCTAGAGCCCTCTTTTCCATCGTGTGGGGACTACCTTCCACGAATGCCTCAAAAGATAATTCTGTTATGCTTTACATGTTAAAAATGCTTTATTAATAGGATGTGATTAAACAAAGTGTTCTTGAATTTTAAAATATATAAAATTAGTTTGCATTCCATTACCCTGAGAATTTTCATTCTGTTCCAGCTGAGATCAAAACAAGAGTGACAGGCTTTGCGGTTACACGCTCTCTTTCAGAAAACTTCAGTGTGTGAAAATGGCACCACTGCCACTGCTATGCAGGCTTTGCTCACTAGGACGGATCTCACACCCAAAATATATACCCACAGGATGGGACTCAAAAGTGAATGAGCACATATGCTTTCACGTCTGGCTTCTGCTCCACATACTTTTTTGAGATTGATGTGGCATGTATCAATAGTGTGTTCTTTTTCATTACTACTTAGTATTCCATTGTCTGAGTACATATTTCACAATCTGTTTATTCATTCTGCTGTTGGTAGATATCTGGGTTGCTTCTGGTTGTGGGGTTTTTGTTTGGCTTTTTATGAATAATGCTGCTATAACTTATTTTCATGCAAGACTTTTTGTGGACATACTCATTTTTCTTACCTCCATATACCTAAGAGGGAATTAGAGGTACACATATGTTTAAGTTTATTAGATACTGCTAAACAGCCTCCAAAGCAGCTACACCATTTTACACCCTCACCAGCAATTTATGAGAGTTCCAGTTGCTCCACATCTTTGCCAACATTAGGTATTATTAATCTTTTTCATTTTAACCCTTCTAGTATACAGTAGTATATCACTGTGGTTTTCATTAGAATTTTCCTGGTGAGTCATGATGTTGAGCACCTTTGTATATGCCTATTGGCCTTTTTTATATTTTCTTTTGCAAATTGCCTCTCAGGAGAATTGAGGAAGTGGTGGTGGCTGTATCTGTCAGGGAAAGGAAGTAAAGGGATGATTTGGAAGAGCAGACTCAATAATGGTAAGGGGACTTTTTCCAGGCCTAACTATTTACACTGTTTGGTGTCTTAAATAGATATTAATGTATAAAGTGGTTAAAAGAAGAATTCAGTAGGCACCCATTTACAAATCTCCCCCCACCCCAGCCCACGACAACTGTCCACAATTCTGCTTCAGTGCTTCGGTCCCTTGGGTTTTTCATGAGGGGCTCTCAGCACCCTCATAAGGGTGCATTTGTGGGCTTCTTTCTAGCCTCACAGTGGGCTGGAAGTGTCGGGGGAAGGATTTGGGCACTTGGGGTTGGGGATGGCATGTCGGGCAGGGTATGGCAATCAGGCCCTTTGGGGAAGCCTAAAGGCCCTGACTGCCCAGGAGAGAGTGGTGACAAAGGACAAACCCGGAAATGGAAGGAAGGCTTAGGACAACAAATGCATAGGATGTCCCCTGGACTCTACCTACCTCATCGTTTTGTTTTTTCCTGATTGTTCACTTTGGTGCGTATTGGAGTTGAGGAGAGGGAAGCACAGGATGAATTACACATGGCATTACTAAACATGTTTGGAAGATAAGAGCACAGTGCCAGCCAGTGGGAGACTTTGTTCCTTTGTCTAAAGGGAACGAATGTGCTATGTAATTGGAGCAACAAGAGTGACATGCGAAGAAGGCATTGCCAGACTTTTTTAAGCCTTTGAGAAATATCAAAGCAATTCATATTCATGTATAACACATCCACACACACTCCTGCGCAGAAAACTCTGAGGCAGATGGGGTCCCCTCCATTTCACAGACAGGTCATAGTATGTGTGCAAATGCAAGGACTTGGTCAAAGGACAGACAAGTGCCATGGTAGAGATGGTAGAAAATGAGAGCCCATGTCACCTCACTAGAAGCTCAGTGTGGCTTGCAATGTACATCTTTGCACTAAGGGTTTTATTCCTGTATTCAAATCTACCACAACATCCAGTCTCTAGTAAATACTTCTCATGTTTAAGACAGCACGATAGTAATATATCAGCTCTGAAAGTCAACTGCTGTAAATGCCATGTGGTATGGGTTAGATCACAAACCAGAGCCAATTTTTCAAAACATTTCCTGCTGGAATACCCACAACAGTTCAACAGATGTCTTTTGGAAAGTCTTGAAGCAAAATAACCCCCCATCAGCATATAAAATAAAACCCCCCAAAAAGTAAAATATGGAACAGAGGGATTATTTTTTCTTCTGGCGGTAAAAGATTGGGAAAAATCCTGAAATTTTTGGAGACATACTCGTTCATAGCCACAAAAGTAGAAAATGAGCTTTTCTCACACACACCCCACAAGAAAAATTGGGATTTGAAAAAATATTCTTCCATTATTCATCAAAGAAATTTCTTTCACTGCTTTTGAGTATAATGTTTGTTATTTCTTGTTCGAGCAGTTCATAATTCTGGCTTTTATTGGAGCAGCCTCATGGGAAGATAGGGAAGGAATTTGAGGGTATAGCTGATGGGGCCAGAAGGCACAGAAATGGAGTGAGGCATCAAAGAAGACCCTTTGTCAGGGACTAGGTGGGCATGACTGGGAGTGGCCAGTTCTAAAATGCCATGCCTTGGAGTCTCAGGCCTCTCAAAATCAGCAGTACAAGGGGCAGAATGGGGGCCTGAAAGAGGAGGGGAAAATTACTCTTGTTTTAGATTTTTTTCTCCAACATTTTATTATGAAAAATCTCAAAAGTCCAGAAAAGTTTAATTATACAGGGAACAGGCATATACCCAAGAGGCAGAAATGATTTTTAGTTTTGATCTGACAGTTTGTTTCCACTGGGGCTGATTTTGACCTTCATCAAATAAATGCTCTTGAATGAATCAATCTTCCCACCCACTTATTCTAGGGAAACCAAGGTTGTTCACTGCACTCTTGCACTGAGAGAGAATTCCAAAATCAGGAGTTCCTGTGGGTCTGCTTCTACTATCTGTTGTTTTGGATGCTTCTTGCTCATGCTGTCTTATCTCCTCCTGTGCTTTGTTATCTTTGACTTTAAACTGGATATTGTATTGAAAAATTATAGGTAGATGGAAATAATTCGATGTTATTTCTCTAGGAGGGGATTTTAGTTTGCTTATGTCAGGCACATGGGGGTGCTACAAGTACAACCAATATTTATTAATACTGTTGAGGCAGTAGGAATACAGTTAGAACCAGAAATACTCATAATTTCTCTGAATAAGCAATAGCATTCATAAATGCATTCGTTAAAGAATAATTTAGATTATACAAGTTTGATAAGCACCCAGCTTTTCCTCACCTTATGCATCACCATTAAGAAGTGGCATGCTGGGCCATGCAAAGATTCCCTGAAGTACCAGTTCTCTTGTAGTTTTATTTCTTAGATAATTTAGAAAAAAAAAAAATTATGTTACATTAAAGCCATGCTGTAGGGTGAGTGCTATAACACAAGCCTAACTGAATCCAAAGCTGAAAAGTTTCGAGTTTCAAAGAGTTTCACTGTCCTTCTCAGTAGATCCTGAGAAGGGGATTCTGCTTACCACATTATTCCTCAAACAGGATTGGCTACATGATTTGTAGGGCCCAGTGCAAAATGAAAGTGCAGGGCCGCTTACTCAAAAATTAAGAATTTCAAGATAGTGATAGCGAAACATTAAAGCTAGCATGGGGACCTTCTGAGTGCAGGGCCCTGTGGGACTACATTAGGTCACACACTTGCAAAATGTCTCCAAACGTAGTATATGAATATGAGGAAGAAGCAAATTTTGAGCAGTCTAGAGGAAGAAATTATACATAGGAAATTTTCTTCAAATAGTTCACAGGAAAATAAAATCACTCTAAGGAAAGAAAATAATTCAGTCTTCCCAAATTAGCAAATGGGACCAGGATCTAAAGGATGGGACTGTTATAATTTGCAAAGACATTTTTGCACATATTTCACGGGTACAAGGTAAGGATAATAATAATGCTAATAGTCATAGTAGTAGCTGACACTAACATATGGAGCTTATTAAGTGCCAGGATTCTTCTAAGTACTGTATATTACATATATTTACTCATTTAATCCTCAAAACAGCCCTGGAGAATGGATGCTACTATTTCCCTATCTTACCACAGATGAGGAAACTGACATCAGAGGGGTTGAGTAATTGCCCTGGTCACACAGAAAATTAGCAATGGAGCCAGGATTTGAACTCAGACAGACTAGCTCCAGAGCCTGTGCTCTTAACCCCTATTTATGCGGCCTCTCATTTAAAAAAAAAAATGAAAAGCTAATTTAGAAGGAAGAAAGGAAGGCAGGCATTATCCCAGTATCTTCATTCATTAATATCATAGATTTGGTCTAACCAGGGTATACTGTGTGTTGTGTACACGTTTTTAATTTTTTCTTTTTTTGCATTTCATGTTCATAGTTTAACAGCACCCGTTCGCCCTCCCCCACTGAGTGTTGCCACATGACCCCATGGAGTAGAAAGGTACTGGCTTGAGAACATCCCTTCACAGCCCTATCCTGCTCTCTCCAGACATCCTCCCTTTCTTCTCTTTTAACTTTACTGCAGACTCTCTTGTTTCTAACTAACAGTTTTTCTTTTAAATCAATTTAAAGAGTGGTCTTTTGCTAATTTGAATTCAATAGAATATAATTTAGACAGCCATGCCATTTGCTTTTCCCCCACTTACTCCCCCACCCCCCGCCCACAAGTTGCAACCCAGGCTCTGTTCAACACGGGCATCACCTAAAGCTGCTCCTGGTCTTTGTAGTTCAGAGGAGAGAAATTCCAGCTTGCCCTACATTTATCAGAACCGTAAAGGTTCAGCTTCTCCAATCCAAAAAGAGAACAGAACAAAAAGATTCTCTGGCAGCCAATTGTCCCTGTCACCACTAAATAAAAAGTGCTTTTGGCTGCTGGTCAGAGCCTGTAGTCAGGTTACTATCCTTTCCTTGTTTCTCAGTCCATTGTTATTCAAGGAAGGAATCGCCTACAAAATGAGGCCTCTGGTGGTGGGGGTTTCTCTCTAGCACTTGCTCTCTCTGGTGCTAGCTCTCTCTGTCTGTCTTTTTGCATGCAACAAACTTTTTTCTTTTTGGAAGTTACCTAGGAAACAAAGTCTTTTGTGCTCGAACTTTATTTGAGCTACTCGCTTCACTGCGAATCTGCACAAAAGCCGAAGAGGGAAAGAAGTTTGCAATATTTTACTAAAACGTTCATGGAGAACACATTTATCCCAAGGGGGGGAATCATATCCTGTTGGGTGCATTGGAGGGCTTTGCAGAAACCTCTGACAAGGTAAGTGAACAAGTGGCTCTGCAATCTGCTCTTTAAGGGGACTTGAGAACAGTTCATTTGACAATATGTGAAGTAACAGGGCATGATGTTTCCAAATGTGAGGACAAGAAATTTTTAAAAAATTAATCCTGATTTTAGGACAGAATATTACTAAAACCTATTTATAGGAAAACATATTTATTTTATATAGATACCCACCTTCCTCCAAATTGTATAATGAAATAAGACTAGGTTGAGTGGTGAAAACTGAGTCTTTTAATAATCTGGTTTAGAAACCCAACTCTGAAATCAAAACTGGGAAGGAGCCATTATAATAATCTGGGCTAGGAGCTCAACCCTGAAATAAAAGTTAGACAATATTAATGTTTATCAAAGGTCTGGATGGAGAATTTTCAAATGTCATATAGAAATCTAAGCCTCTAACTTCACAGCCGTAAGAAAAGTTTTGTACTGCAAAGCTCAAAGAAAATAAACTAGGACTGTTTTATCCCTCCAAATTTGAAAAAGAAACTCACGTGAATCTTTCCCCCCAGTAACAACATTCATATTTTCCACTACAGTCGGTGGGGGGAAATTCTTCACTTTGGCTTTTTCATTTGCATACAGTGTTGATGAAACTGAGTTTTTAAAATGTTATTCCCAAACGCCTAGTCCCGCAGCAAAGTTAACTCCTTGTGTTTTAATGCAGCCTCTCAGATTAGTTTGGTTTGTCCTTGAGGTGATGTGTTCTGGAATGTCTCCTGACTGCAGGTTTCCTGGCACGTTTTCTGAACCTCTTCATAGGCATCTAACTCTTCTTTCCTTGATCCTAGTCATCATCACTGAGCGCTCTCAAGACTTCCGATAGAAATTTATGGCAAGATAGACAGCCAGAAAGTGCACCTAACTTTCACTGGATTAGAGGCCCTAAATTCTCTTCGGTTGGAAGTTTGGAGATTTCTGGCTACCTTGTCTCTCCTCTTAATTCCATTTAACCTGAAAAGCATGTTTATTCAGTCCATTTTTTCTTTTGTGTTACTTGACTATTGAAATAATACTTTCAATTAGTTGTGCTTACTAACTATTTCTAGGAATTCTTCCTTTGTCCTAAAAGCTTATTTCTGACCTCATTTTTTCTTATCTAAACTATGCAATTCCTTAGATGTGTGCTTATGTGTAAACTCTGACGGCTGAATCTGAATGTACTTTGTTTGCAGTCCCATCCTCCAGAGGATGAAGATACAGATGTCATGTTAGGGCAGAGGCCAAAAAACCCAATACACAATATTCCCTCTACACTGGACAAGCAGACCAACTGGAGCAAAGCACTACCTCTCCCGACGCCGGAGGAGAAGATGAAACAAGATGCCCAAGTGATTTCTTCTTGCATTATTCCCATCAATGTCACTGGTAGTGTTCTGTTTTTTTCTTAGGGGCAGTTGGGTCATATTCTGCATATTCAATATGTTCAAAACCTGTGCTGCTGGGCCCACCAGTTAAGAACACCATTTTGTAAGCAAGTAATACCTTTTCCATCAAAATACAACCCAGAAGATGTTCAATAGGCTTTTGTCAGATTTTGAACATCAATTTGCATATGTCCTGCTGGGCTGCTTGTTATGTAAATGACGGACACTTTCTTTTTGAAAAAAAAAAATCACCAAACAGCTCTTTGGTCATAGCTGACAAACAATGGAGAAAGCAGTAGTGATTAATCATATGATAATGATGTGTGGTGCTGCAAGAAAGAAAACACCAAAGCCCCAGGTTCCTAAAACTGCCAGCATGGTCCTGTAGACCAACTAGCAAGTCTGTTTTCATGCCTCCTTGGATGAAGGTAGGCTTATTTTAAAAGGCCCTGTGGATTTTCATATTGATTTTAGGGGTTTCTGACCTAAATATATATGGGTACATAGACGAAGTGTGAACTCTATCGTAAAACCATCCAGCCTGTCTTCCTTTCACTCTCTGCTTTTCTCCTCCTGTGTATTGAGAGTTTGAATATTAGTCTAGGTAGAATGAAGCCTAGCTGGACTTTTCTTCAAAGTTTATTAGCAGCAATTGTAAATTCCAGAATTGGATCTGGTAATCTTACTTGTAAGTAAAATAATGTTAGGAAATATTCTAACTCTCAAAGACAGAAATTAAATTATCTATCCATGAAGCTTTCTTTAAACATCTCTAATAGTTACATTTTAACTTATTTGTATATTGAAAATGACTAAATACCCATGTTAAGGCTGATTTTCATCTTGGTGTCATGTAACTAAAGATTTCATATCACTCAAGATGCATTTTGGACACAGCTATTATTATTAACCCCGCTCGGATTTCTCTCACATAAAGTGCACAGCAAATGTACCAGGAATCTGGGACAGATATTCTTTCCTTCCTGAAAAAAAAAGGAGATCTAGTTGATTGGCTGGTCATAAATTGCGAGTCAATTTTCCTGATGACCTATTCAACTTGTAGGATAAATTATTCTAAAGATGCGTATTTATCTGATCTCCATAATCTAAATGGGATTTGTTAGGGGAGTTAAGCTGCCAAAAATGGATCATTTTGGCACTGTCTTAAATTAATTTTCAGTTCTGGGAACATCTGATTCTTACCAGCACCTGCTTTCTTCATGGCACCGTAAGTAAAATCTTGTTTTCAAATTTAGTACTGTGATTATGGGCCATCATTTTGCGATTAAGGAAAAGGAAAGATTTTTCCTTCTGCTTTATTTCAGGAACTCTCAGACTAAATCCTAGATTAGATGTTGGTTTCAAGAGCTTTAATGAGAATTTTGTTAATGATGTGCATATAACATACTATGTCTGTGTCTGTATTCCATGTGTTCTATAATTATTAAGATTAGAACGAAGGATTTTAATTTTGGTTGGAACTAAGAAAGGAAAATTTCATTTGTACGAATTCTCTGATATCATAATTATCCATCATGTGATGTCTCATACAGATCTTTCAAAATGAATTCTAGAAACTGTTGGCACTGGTGATGCTAAGCAGAATTTAACTGCTTCATTATACAGCTGAACCAAGATTTAACATGCTATCCAGCCTCACGCTTAACAATCAGGATAAATGATGAGGTGACCAAATTCCAAAGCACAGCATTATAGCTTTCTGAGGCAAAGCTCACTCTGAAAAATCCACAGTGCATGCCTGGGCTAGACAAGAGCCTGAGTTTGTCACCTCCCTCGCATCGTTCTAGTTTTGATAGGACTGCATGTAGATTATAGAGAGAGAAACTAACGAGCATCATGGTTTGCCCCCTGTGTTTACAAAACCAAACAAACAAATGGTATAACGACTGGGAATTCCAGCTTTATAGTTGGTACACAATATGAATCCATTTAAGTGGAGAACTGGGGACTACACTGTATGTTTATTTTATACTGATAAGACACCTGATGCTAAACCAAGAAACATCCAATTTAATCAGCAGAAGGAAGTGGACAGAATTAGGTGATAGTTAAAAAAAAAAAACAAATCTCTAGGCTGTTGAGTTTCCGCACAGCAAGCATGTGCCTGGAGGGGAAGGTTTGGGCATAGGAGGTAGAGGGGGAAAAAAAACAAAAAACAAAGATGCTTTTAATGTTAGCTGAACTAATCCAGGTTAACATCTTGGCTACTGATTTACTATGCAAAGGTATCAGCTTCACAGAGCGCAGAAATAGACCAGTAAATAATAGTAACTAAAGGTTATAAATCCTTACAGAGCCATTTCTGTGGGAGCGTGATTTTTTTGATGTCTTTTTCTCTTCTCTTTCTTTTGATTTTCCTCCTTTGCTTGTTACTTTTGGCAGTGCAAGCTGTTGTGGAGAGCTGCATTTAGAAGTAAAGCTTAATGTACTGCAGCACAATTTAAATAGGAGCTGAATAAGGGCTCCCTTATATTTGTTCACAGGCTTAATCCAAACTCTTCCCTTACTTCCAAGCCATAAATATCACTGTGTTCCAAGCAAATGAAAATTTGTTTGCCATTTCTAAAGACTAATGAGACCTTTTTGTGGGTTGCAGGAGTTGGTTTTGACAGAGAAGCTAGCATACGCTGCTCTCTAGTTCATTCACAATCCGTGCTTCAGCGGAGACGAAAATTAAGAAGGAGAAAAACCATCTCGGGTATCCCCAGGAGAGTTCAACAAGAAATAGGTGTGGTATAAAAAATTGTAATGGTTCATATTTTGTCTAGTGCAGCTTATAAGATGAAATGGAAGCCAGCCTTCAACCGGTTTCCTTAGAAATATGAAACGTTTTAATTGGAGAGGTTTTGAAATTGTGTATATTCTGTATTCAGCAAGCCAGGTGGTATTACTTTTTAATTCTCTGTTCTCGATGGTGAAGGTTTGGGTTGACCTTATAGATTTAGGCATATACGTTCAGGTCTTATGGCTGAAATGTAATATTTTGATAATTCCTTAAAGTTTTTCAAGGTAGATACTGTAAATAAAAAGTAACAGGATTCAATGAAAGTTTTTTTTTTTTTTTTGCAAAAGTGTAACTATTTGAAGTGAGATATACTTTCATAGCATTAATTATTTTAAAAAGTAAATTTTAAGCATACTCAATTAAATTTTGAATATCGATAATATGATACCCTTGGTGGCATTTTTTTCTATTTTTTTCTGTTCAATGTGTTTAGAATATCTCTGCCTATGTTTTTTAAAAAATATTATTATGGTAGTATCTCTTATAAGTAAGATTTTTATTTTTTATAATGAAGTATATAATTTTTATTCCATTATGTTTGTATAACAAAATAAAAATGAAGAGTAGTGGCCAAGAAGATAAAAAGTAGTCACTTCTTAGGGCAAACTAATGTGATAGTGAAGAGAAAGATAATTCACAAAAGATAAAAAAGCACATCTTGTCTTAGTATATATACATACATACATATATAGATGTATATATCATACTTATATATGTACACACACACACACACACACACACACACACATGCACACAGATTGAGAGAGAGAGATTCCCCAAAGCATTTTAACTTTCTCCTAATTTTAAATATTGATGTTTTTCTGTAAGAAAGAGCTCTACCTTGCCAGCACACAGATTTGTGGACATATCTCGGAATGGCTGTCAGTCTGCCGCTGTGTAAAATATCTCACTGTGCATTCCATGTGCCCTAGATTCTGACGAATCACCAGTGGCCAGAGAAAGGAATGTGATTGTACACACAAACCCAGACCCTTCCAACTCTGCCAACAGGCGGTCCGGAACCAGGGACTCTGAGTGCCAAACCGAGGACATTCCGATTGCTGCCCCCTCCAGGAGGAGAATCAGAGCTCAGAGGGGCCAGAGCATTGCCGCTTCCCTTTCTCATTCCGCTGGCAACATTTCTGCACTGGCAGACAAAGGCGATGCCATGTTTCCTACTGCAGTGAACAGCCGCACGAGATCTCGCAGCCTGCCCCGGGAGGGTAATAGAGGTGGGGATGCTGAGCCCAAAGTCGGTGCTAAACCCTCAACATATGAAGAGGGAGAGACTTTCGTGGGTGACCATGAGAGGACCCCTAATGACTGCAGTGAGGCTCCAAGCAGTCCGAGCACACAGGAACGCCAGCCTGCTCTGGGCCTGGCCTGTTCTCAGCATCTTCACAGCCCGCAGCACAAGTTAAGCGAGAGAGGGAGGTCGCGTCTGTCCCGAATGGCTGCCGACTCTGGCAGCTGCGATATCTCCTCCAACTCAGACACCTTTGGAAGCCCCATCCACTGCATCTCCACGGCTGGCGTCCTCCTCAGCAGCCACATGGACCAGAAAGACGACCACCAGTCATCCAGCGGTAACTGGAGTGGGAGCAGCTCCACGTGCCCCTCACAAACCTCAGAAACAATCCCTCCTGCAGCTTCTCCTCCCCTCACTGGCTCTTCGCACTGTGACTCGGAGTTATCACTAAACACGGCCCCTCATGCTAATGAGGATGCTAGTGTCTTCGTAACAGAGCAGTACGGTGACCACTTAGATAAGGTGAGAGGTCACCGGGCAAACTCCTTTACCTCCACCGTCGCAGATCTGCTGGATGACCCCAACAACAGCAACACAAGCGACAGTGAGTGGAATTACCTGCACCACCATCACGATGCCTCCTGCCGCCAGGATTTTAGTCCTGAGCATCCCAAGGCAGACAGCCTGGGCTGCCCGAGCTTCACAAGCATGGCCACTTATGACAGCTTTCTGGAAAAGTCTCCATCGGACAAAGCAGACACTAGCTCCCACTTTTCGGTAGACACAGAAGGTTACTATACCTCCATGCACTTTGACTGTGGTCTCAAAGGTAATAAGAGCTATGTCTGTCACTATGCAGCCCTAGGCCCCGAAAATGGCCAGGGTGTTGGGGTTCCTCCTGGTCTTCCAGACTGTGCCTGGCAGGACTACTTAGACCACAGAAGGCAGGGGAGACCAAGCATCTCTTTCAGGAAACCAAAGGCAAAGCCAACCCCACCTAAACGTAGCTCATCGTTGAGGAAGTCCGATGGAAACGCAGACATTTCTGAGAAGAAAGAACCAAAGATAAGCAGTGGTCAGCACCTGCCTCACAGTTCCAGGGAAATGAAGCTGCCTCTTGATTTCTCCAACAAGCCTTCTCGAATGGAAAATGCCAATCTTCCCACCAAGCAAGAACCTTCTTGGAAGAACCAGAGTGAACATGGTATTAAGGAACCTCAGTTAGACACTTCAGATATTCCACCATTCAAAGATGAAGGTGCTGAATCAACTCACTATGCAGACCTCTGGCTTCTAAATGACTTGAAAACAAATGATCCGTATAGATCTTTATCTAATTCGAGCACTGCTACGGGTACTACAGTTATCGAATGCATCAAATCTCCAGAGAGCTCTGAATCCCAAACATCCCAATCAGAATCAAGAGCCACCACCCCATCTCTTCCTTCTGCTGACAATGAGTTTAAACTGGCTTCACCAGAAAAGCTGGCCGGCTTGGCATCTCCATCAAGTGGCTATTCAAGCCAGTCTGAAACGCCAACATCCTCTTTCCCTACAGCTTTCTTTTCAGGTCCGCTGTCTCCTGGAGGTAGCAAAAGAAAACCTAAAGTCCCAGAAAGGAAATCCTCACTACAGCAACCCTCTTTAAAAGATGGAGCCCTATCACTGAGTAAAGACCTTGAACTTCCAATTATACCTCCTACCCATCTTGACCTAAGTGCTCTTCATAATGTCTTGAATAAACCATTCCACCACCGTCATCCACTGCATGTTCTTGCTCATAAGCAGAACACAGTGGGAGAAACACTGAGGTCAAATCCTCCTCCGTCCCTTGCAATTACACCAACAGTACTGAGATCTGTTAACCTTAGGTCCATCAGTAAGTCTGAAGAAGTTAAGCAAAAAGAAGGCAACAGTACAGATCTCCCCTACTTAGAGGAAAACGCTCTCACAATGGCTGCCTTGTCTCCAGGTAAGATTAGGCCACATACAGCGAAGAAATCAATGTCACATCAGTACTCCACTGAAGACACCATACTGTCCTTTTTAGACTCCTCTGCAGTTGAGATGGGACCAGATAAGCTGTATTTAGAAAAGAACCCTACTTTTGATGTGAAGAATCATTGCAATCCAGAAACTGTAACCTCAGCTGGTAGCAATCTTCTAGATTCAAATATCGCAAAAGACCAAATTCATACGGACAGTGAGCCTATTCCAGGAAACACACCAAGTAAAAACTATGATTTTTCTACAGAAGGATTTCAGAGGGTCTCTGCTGCCCGCCCAAACGATTTGGATGGTAAAATAATACTATATGGAGCTGGTTCAGATGGAATCCAAGAGCAGGTACAGAAGGCATCCTCTGTAGATCGCGAGGAAGTCGCACAATCTGTATCTGGGGATGCAATCACATCTCAGTCAAACTCACCAACTAGAGCAGCAGACTTAAGCAGTCAGCTTAAGCATCAACTCGTTATGAGCCGCCACCACGACAAAGTGCCTGGGAATATCAGCTGTGAATCAGAGATGACAACTGTAAATCCATTCCTTGAAAAATGTTCTGAGCAGGAAAATATTGCTTCAGGTATTTCACCCAAAAGTGCCTGTGATAACGGCAGAGCGGAGGAGACCCAAGAAGGTGTGGATGAGGCTTCATTGAAAGGTCAGTCGTTGATACCTTTGTCACAATGGAAATGCATCTCATGGCACTTCCTGAAGTTTTTCTTTCTTACACTCCTCACAATAGTGTATGGCCCTGGGTGATGGTTTGCCTCGCTGTTTCTTTCCACTTATTAAAACAATCGAGATAAAAGCTTTTGTTACTGAGGGACTAAGCATTGACAGATAATCTCATTTTTAAGAATGGCAGTAAGGTAACTGAATAACTTCCTCCTAAAGATGTTTCTGTTCTCATTTTAAGAATCATCACCAAGCGATGACTCCATCATTTCCCCACTCAGTGAAGACTCTCAAACCGAAGCGGAGGGTGTGTTCGTGTCTCCAAACAAACCTCGAACAACTGAGGATTTATTTGCAGTCATTCACAGGTGAGGCAGCACTACCAAGTGCCCGGAAACCAAAGGCACAACAAAGGCTTTGCTTCTTAAAGTGCTTCTCATCAAATGCAAATATGGAAAAGCCTTTCACACTAGTAATTCATTCAGCAAAAGCAAAAGCAGGCAAAGAAGAATTATTTTTCCAAATCAAATTGGTAGATTTATATGTAAGTTAGGAAGTATGAATCTTTCTATACGTTTAGATAGACCTCAATTGAGAGACTTTCATGAGAACTGCTGAGAAAAGATATTAGGCTTTTTTCCAAGGAAAGATATTCTGGAACAAGTTCTTACATGAAAACCATTTGTGGTTGAGTGACTTAGAGTGAAAGCTCAAACTCTAGTGTAATCTCTCACTTTTAGATAATTTTTTTAAGCCTAAAAAATATGCTCAAAGGTGTAATCATACACTACCAGAGACAAGCCAACGCTGATTCACCAAAACAATCAGAGCCCCAAGTTTGAGACGAGATGGTATATATACCTGCTCATTCCATAGCTCAGAGCAACTAATTATTGCTCCCCTTCTTCCTCTCTTCTTAAAACTGAAATGTCTTTAATAGTACTGGCCTTCAACTCCAACAATAATGCCCATATCCCACGAATAGGAGCTGTCCTCTGGGTTGCTTTTCCAGGACAGTGTTGTGTCCATACTGCCCATGTACAGTCTCATCTGGGCCCCTGCACCCTTGTGATCAGTGGCCTATATTTGCAAGCATACTTGTTACAGCTGGTCACCAAAGAACATAGCACGAACTAGCCCTTGGAAACTGAACCCACATCCAACTGAGCTAGCCAGTCATGATGTGCCTACCCATTTCACAAACATGACTGCCTTGGGGACCTAGATGGAACTCCCAAGGGACAGAACTTGGGGATTATTTTTTCTACCTCATGAAGTTATCGTTTTTGAAGTAAACTCTTTGCAAGAAGCTTACAATCTTTTCTCTTGCTGGGACTCTAGTTTTTAAAGGAACTTCTGTTTTCTGTTGACACAGTTCTCTCATTAAGAAGGAGCACTGCTTTTCAATAACTTTTGTAAAGGAGCCAGTCAGAAACACCTTCTATGTATACCTTAGTAGGCACACTTCTCTGCTCAGAGGGTGAAGAATCATTAGTTTAATTTTCTTTGCCTCGATGTCTAGTCTAAACTCCGATTATATTCCCCCAGCCCCCATAGTTTATCCTCAACCCCAGGACAAATTACTAAGATGCTATGTACGTTAAAGAGCCAGGTACTCAACCCCAAAGAACCAGATGCTAGTGTCTGGAATAGTGGACAGGACATAAATAGTAGAGTCAAAAAGACCTGGATCTGAATCCCAGTTCGGCCACTTTCTATGCTGTCTCGAATAAGTTAAAACCTCTGAAGCCATTCCCTTACTGTAAATCGGGGTACCCATAGCTCACATATTTGATTTTGATGATAAAATAACATTTTTATGTCTGGAATATGGTAGATGCTAAAAGCAAATGTTAGCTTGAAAACACTACCTTATTGGAGTGCCATACACTGGCATATGCAAGATATCAACCACAGAGGTTCAGTGCACCAAAATCAGGCTGGTCTCCAATTGCAAAGCTTACATTTTCCCTGCCCTGTGGATTTTTAAGTTGGTGAGAGCGAGCATGTTGCCAATACTTTTCAGTGAACTGAGTTACACTGAAGATTCACTGAATTCACACCTACTTAGTTATCAAAAGATCAACAATGTGATGATGGGGGTCGAGGTTCAGTAGACTTATTGAGTTTGGTAATCTTAGATTTGCATTTGTGTAGGGTTTATTTATTTATTTGCTTATTTATTTATACCACAGTGACAAGAGTTATTTTGTTTTCTTGAGAGCTTACAGTTCCCTAAGAGTTCCAGAGACGGTCTAGGTTTTCAGTTCCTCACAGAGAGTTGGTTCACTGCTTAATATGCTGTGGATGTTCCTAAGAAGCTATGGGAAATGGTATTTGCAGCCAAAGATGGATTGATTTATTTTAAAAGCCATTTAATTTATTCTTATGTAGAAGAATTGAAAAAAGTAGACAAGAATAATCTAATGCCTCCCTACATAGCCATCACCAAAGCCTATCAACCATCAAACTATGGCCAGTCCTGTCCCATGCACACCTCCATGCACTTGCTCCTTCTGGTTTTATTTGGAAGCCAATCCCGGACACCAGAGCATTTCGCCTGTATTGCAGAGACAGATTTAATAAGAAAAAGCTACAGTCCTTCAGCACACTGTGACCAGAAGTGAGATAGCAGTATTTTCTTAAACTCTTGCAAAACATCCCAATAAGTCCTCTGGAACCTCCAGCCTCCACATCAGCCATGATCTGAAATTGTCATCTCCCAAACCTAATTTGTGTCTGCTGGTTCTCAGAGACTTTCCCTCGGGCTGTGAGTGCTACAAGGGCAAGGCGTGTATCTTACTCCTCACCTCTGTAGCCCCAATGCTTGGTGTCCTATCATATAAAATGCACTGAAAATGCTCTTTAAATAGATGCATGAATGTGACTGAACACTTTTAGTTTCTTAAAAATGTATGTGGACTGAGATTTTTGCCCCATTTTTCCTTTTCTTAAAAGATCTAAGAGGAAAGTACTTGGAAGAAAAGATTCCGGGGACATGTCTATTCGAAGCAAATCGAGAGCTCCCCTTGGCAGCAGCAGCAGCAGCAGCGCGGGTTCTGTCACTTCACCCAGCAGCAATGTGACAACCCCAAACAGCCAGAGGTCTCCTGGTCTCATCTACCGAAATGCCAAAAAGTCCAACACATCAAACGAAGAGTTTAAGCTGTTACTCCTCAAGAAAGGCAGTCGCTCAGATTCCAGTTACCGCATGTCTGCCACTGAGATCCTGAAGAGTCCTATCCTGCCCAAACCTCCTGGGGAGCTCACAGCCGAGTCCCCTCAAAGCACCGATGATGCCCATCAGGGGTCACCTGGGGCCGAGGCATTGTCCCCTCTCTCTCCATGCTCCCCACGAGTTAATGCTGAAGGGTTTTCCTCGAAGAACTTTGCCACCTCAGCATCGGCAAGGGTTGGACGTTCCCGGGCCCCCCCTGCGGCCAGCAGCAGCCGCTACAGTGTCCGCTGCCGGATGTACAACACGCCCATGCAGGCGATCTCCGAGGGAGAGACAGAAAACTCCGACGGGAGCCCGCACGACGACCGCTCCTCCCAGAGCTCCACATAGGCTACCTGTGCCAGGCTGCCTGTCAAACGCCCAAACCTCTAGTTAGATGAGGATGTAGGATCAGAACAGGGGACTCCAGGGAAGTCACAAGAGGATGGGGTAGCATCGCTGCTTAGCCATGAATTTCCAAATATACGCTGGGGAAATGGGAAGTGGTTTAGTCACTCTTGATCAGTTTCCATGTTTTAAGTAGCTGCACTGTCTTTCCTGTTTTGCTTTAGCTTAGTTTGATTTACCCAGTCTCATTCGTTGTGATAATAGAGGAGACAAAACTGTCTAGCTTTCATGAAACCTAGAAAAAGTTTTCCCAGAGCTGCCTGTTCAGAAAATAAAGACCTCACTGTCGTGATTCTTTAAGAAGATTAAATTACTCTGGAGGTTTGGTATTTTTTTACATTAAAATGAACTAAAGCAAAATTTAGAAGAAAGAACTACACATATGTAAATACCATATTTTTGATAAAAAGGTGTAAATAGATTTATCAATGATGAGTGGACATGTGGCCAATTATCTACTACACACCAACTGTTTATAGAATACACAAAAATAGTGTAATGACTGTATTCTGTGAATACCATTTTCATATCAAATACCATATTTAAATGTCCACCAATATTATTTCTGAGTGATAAACCTCAAATATGAATTTAAACTGGTGAAATAAAGGAGATCTCGAGGTCATATACTGAAATGTGATTAATTTTAAAATAATGAATTCAGACCTAATCATTTTTGTGACAAATTATAGCACCAAACAAGCTAACAGCAACTTGTGGCTGATTTGCCATGTGGTAATTTGGACAGAATGAAAAGCATGCTTTTGATTTTTTTTTTTTTTTAATCAACGAGAGAAGTCCTAACTCTCAATACAATGCCCTGAACAACAGCATTTGACAGTGTCCTTCAGACTTTAATTTTTTCCATAGATTGCTTTAAAGAGAATGAGTAGGGAAAACAGTAGTTAATTTTAAGTTATGTTTTATATTAGGCTACTGGGGACATAAACAGTCATAATTTAATGACTATAATCTTTAAATTCCTTAAACAGTTTAGCAATTAGCTTCAGGTTCTTAAACTAACAAAGATAAAACCTAAGCATGCCACAGAGCTATTGATTTATCAGTAAGTACCTGCAATGAGTTTTCAGTGAAGCTTTCTCTCTGTGCTGATGAAATTCATGCTACCTAAAAATGAACAGAAATAACACTGTGAACAATGTAGTTGGGAAACAGGTATGTGTATATGCATTATTTATATTCACTGTTAAACTGGGAATGGGGAACAGCTCTGGTTCATAATGCTACATACAACTGAGTTTTTGTCTGGTTTTACTATATCTGCTTGATGGCAAAAGGGGAGGGTGGTGGGTGGGAGAGGAAATGTCAGGGCAAGTGCTCTGATTAAACGAAGGCAGGGAAACAAGCTGAATTACTTGAAGTAACTTGAATTTTCTTGTCTTAAAACTGAAAAAAAATGTAGTTACAAGCTGAAATCTGCAAATGGTTTTTACACCTCTGATGTTATGATACTGATGTTTGGAATCATATGTCAGAAATACAAGCAGCTGTGTACTCAGAATAGGTTTTGAATGGGAGAGGTAGAAAGTAGAATGAAGAAGGGATATGACCTGTGAAAGTCGAGAATGTGATTAGAGTGTAGAACATACCAGGGTTACCAAGAAATTGATAAGCAGCTGGCTTTAAGTTTATGCAAGTGGTTGTCGGGAAAGTAGGAGGTGTGAAAGGGGTTTGTGCTTTGGGATTAACTCCTGCAAAATGAAAGAGAAACTTGGTCTAAGAAGATGATGTCTTTCAATAGAAACGCTTTTTAAGATCTTACAGATTAAGAATTAGAGAATCTGATTGCTGTCGGTGTTTTGTTTGTTTGTTTGGAAAGAAAAAAAATGTCTGGCTTCTTCTACTATTTGTTTTTGCTACCGAATTGTGTTACTTAATTTCTTGTCTTCCTTGTATGTAAAATGGGTGCTGGGGGTGGAGGGGTAGAGGAAGAGGTAGGGAGGGAGAGGGAGAGAGAGAGAGGAGAGGGAGGGGGGAGGGAGGGAGAGAGAGAGAGAGAGAAGAATGTGTGTGTGCACACTGGGGATAGATAAGCTCGATAAGCTATCTGGTAAAAGGTTTGAAATTTACAAAGTGTTATACTTTTTATTAAAAGAAAAATGTTTTGGGGTTTGAAAAAATGGACCATCATTTCTCATTGGTACCCATTAGTTAAGAAAACCATCATGGTTTGACACCACATGGGAACATGAATAAATCTATCTCATGCTTTGAAAAGTACACTTGGCAACATTTTAAAAATAATGTTTTTAGACACATGTGATAAGAAACCATCATTTCCAGTCACACAGTAGGTGATCTTTTGTAATCTTCATAAAAGCAGTTCGTTTGCAGTATGGCTTTTGTGTAGTTAGGGGTTTTTTAAGCATGAAGAAAGGTATGTGGGCTTTAAAAGTGATTCTAAATCTTGAATAAAAAACACATGAATTGGCTTTAATAAAAATGTCACCTTTTTATTATTGACATTAATTTAAGTAATGGTACCATATATATTTTAAAATACATATTGACTTGAATTGTGAGGCAATAAGATACCTTCTATATGTAATGGTCACAGAACCCTTATAATAGTTTTACTTATTTTGTTTACTCTAAAAATCTATAGCAGAGTTTCTCTATTTTATATTTCATAGATTTAAAAAAAAACCCAAAGAAAGAGGGATTTTAAATTCACTGTGGAAAAGAGTATTGAGTAACAAACTGAGTAAAAAAGCAAGAAATTCCTTAATAATCCGGAATGTTCTACATGGCTTTATTACAGAGCACACAAGACCAAGATTTAGGGCTGTCTTCAACATCACTACTGGCTTGAAGCAGGGTACACACGTTAGGTATTGTGAACATCAATCCAAACTTTTCTTCTGTTTGCACTGATGCAATTTTTTGTTCTTTTACGTGTATACAACATGTCTATATTGTGTGGGGGAATTTTTTTCTTTTTTGTTTTTTTTTGATTCTGCTTTGTTCTTTTGTTTTTGGCTAAGTAGAGGACATGGACTAGTTGTAGCAAACAAAACATGCTGTTTGCTCTTGCCAAAGGTCAGTGAGTGAGTGACAAAGATCTAAAGTTATGAAGAAGGTTACAGTGTAACTATTTCGGTACTAGAACCAGTTCATGCTGGCCAAAAAGACAATGGTTTATGGACTTGCATCCATTTTGTATTTTTGTAATATTTGTAAATATGAACTTTTTAAATTGTTGCAAAGATGGTTTCTTTTGTAAGATGTTTTCAACGTTTACATTCAATCCAAGCCTTTGTATATTTTAGAGCTGTGCAACACTTTAAGTCTTGTATTTATTTTTAGTAAAAACGGTGACAGTTTCATTGTGAACCCCTCAAAAAAATGTATCAGAGAAATTTGATTACCTAGAAAGTGTGTATAGAAACTGCAAATAAACGTGACTGCAATTAAACAACGGGTTTCTAGAATCTTTATTGTTATGTAATTGCATTCTTGGGGTTTCACAAAGTGTTTTAAAGGCCACTAGACATAAAGGAGGGATCGGTTATGGCAAAAGTATGAGCAAAAAACCAAAATACTGTATCTATAACGGGCTCCAGTCTAGTTTTGTACTTAAGAGGAAAAACAATGCATTTCCAACGTCCAGTATACTGTCCTTGTAGCTCCTCTCTGGGCCAGGAAAAGATTTATAGCTTTCTACTTTGAAATATCCCCCCGTCCCGTTTTGCTTCTGACAATTACTCAGACTGTGCCTCCTTTGCAAGATGAGCAGCCTTGATACGCATAAGACAATATGCCACTAGCTAACGTGCCTTGATACGCATAAGAGAATATGCCACTAGATGACGTCACGTAGCCTCTACTACATAGCACACTTCTGTGCCAAGTACTGTTCTAAGTGCTTTGCATCCACTAACTCATGTACTCCCCCCATTGTGCCCATATTACGGATCGGGCACCCGAGGCACAGAGCGATGACCTGGCTTGCCCAATGCCATAGAGTGACTATGGCCTTGGGGCTGGGGTTCAAACCCAACAAATCTGGCTCCAGGGTTTGTGTTCTCCACTCCAACTTGGTGCCTGTTGGAGACTGGAAATTACTTTCCCCATCCCGGTTCCTGTCAGACCACGCCAAGGGCAATTGCTAAGACCCCGCCCCTCTCCCCATTCAAATTCAAGCACTGGCCTTTACCTCCAGAACACGGTCAACGTCAGCGCCTCCGGTGCGTCACAGCAGGCGGAAGGGGGACGGATTATACATTTTTTTAAAAGGTTGGGGGGGGCCTGAATGCTTCAAATAACCAAACAGCGGAAGTGAGGAGGACCACGCGCCTACCTCCTTAAAGGGCCAGCGCGGCTGGAAGAGTCGCGCAGGCGCCTCGGCGCTTCTGCGCAGCCGCAGAAACCTCCCTCCACGTGACAGCTCGCGCCCCTGGAGTCCAGCGCCCGGTTCTAATCCAACCCACCTCGGCAAACGTAAACCCGAGGATCGGCGTACAGCTGAAAGCGCTTGGAGGTCACCGCCTCAGCCTCTCTGAGGTCAGGAAGGCCCGCTCCCCGCAGCTGTCTCCCTAGCAACGCTTCCTGCTCCCCCAACGTCCCTGCGGGCGCCCGCGGATTGCCCAGTCAACAGCCCGGCGGGAGCCCAACGATTGGTCAGCGGGGCGGTCCCGCCCCGGCCGCGCGCGTGGGAACTGAGGCGCTGTGGGCGTTCCGCGCTGGGAGCCGGCGTCCAGGGCAAACCTGGGACTCGGGGTCAGCTCGCGCCTCGACATCAAGTGCGACTTACGGCGCGAGGAAAGTTCCAGAGTCATAACCGTCTTAGACGCTCCGGGTCGCGGAGGTAGAGCAACTGGAAGCCGCTTCGCCGCGTCCTCCTCGGGCCGGCGTGGCAGGCTGTGGCCCCAGAGCAGGTCTGACTATCCGCACTTTCCTCCACTTGAACTTTCCTGTCTCGGTGTGCGCGCGAGAACCAGCTGGAAAGGACAACCCTGTTAAGTGATTGTGCTTAGCAGCCGGGACTCTCCTGAGGGGAGAGGATTGGTTTTGCGGGAAGAGAAACGATCTGCTTTGCGGGAAGAGCGAGTCTGCACTTTGCAGCCTCAACTTGCAGCGGCGCCGCGGCGGGGTGCACTGGGTGCTTCCCACGGCTCTCCTGGGACGGCAGCGCGTGTGAGCTTTTGAGATTTGACCATTTATTAGGTGGTTGGTGCTGACTTTCTGGGCCAAGTCGATCCGTTTCCATCCTCTGTCTTCCTTGGTGCAGTCGGGTGAAGGACTCAGACTCTCAGACTTTGGGTTTTGAGAATTGACAGACTCGCGAATCGATTCCTTTAACGTCTTTTGAGACTGAGACGTAGATTTGGAGACTTTGATGGTAACCGCGTTTGGTCAAAGACAGATAGTACAGCTTTCCTGTATCATTGTAAATACATATATGAGGAAGAAAATAAAGGTGTAGGGGTGTTGTGGAGAAGTCCCCGTGTATAGATCCTGTCTTTTGCTTGAAGAGGGCAGATGCCAGAGTCAGGAAACGCTTCAAAATGTGGGGATCCCTGTAAAGCCGGGGAGCCCTTCCGTGCGAGATCCAGGGCCCAGCCCGCCTGCTGAACAGGCCTTTGATAGAAAAGGCTCTACCTTAGGTCAGCAGGAGGTGGCTTCCCTCCCGCCTCTATCCTGCTTTCCCGAGTTTGGACTGCTCTAGGGTTCATAACATGAGGTGGCAAACTGGTTTAATGTTTCCAATTAGCGACTTTCCCAGCAAGTTTTCTGCAGGGCGTGCTATAAAGCAGGACACGGGCTAGGCGCACTTCCCAAGCTCCCTTGTCTGGCCTGCAGCATGTGCTGGACGATGGGATACAATTTTGGCTGCAGTATCGCCCATTTTAAAGACAGCACTTGGCGGTCTCTGAAGTTTGACACGGACAATGAAAGAGCTGCTTTTATAGAGTCCTGCGAGAAGATTCAGAAAGGGATTGGTCAATGTATTAACACAGTTTTGTTTATTTATTTATTTATTTTTTTCTCTTTTTCGTGACCGGCACTCAGCCAGTGAGTGCACCAGCCATTCCTATATAGGATCCGAACCTACCGCGGGAGCGTCGCTGCGCTCCCAGTGGCGCACTCGAGTGCGCCACCAGTTTTGTTTATTTAAAAAAAAAAAAAAAATTGCCGCGGGCTGGTCGTTGTGACGCCCTGTTTTGCTGTGTATTTCTTGAAATGGTCCTGGGGTGCAATGCACTCATCATGTGACTATGCTTTGTCTGATAAGTTCATGGCAAGAGAATGCCTTGCGCCTGGGAGCGAATCTTTACATGACTTTTGTCTTTGAAATGTCTTTAGTGTCTAACAACAACAAAAAAAAGCCTTTGAAAAACCAGATGGCTGCTTGTTCTCATGTTATGAAAAGTTTAGATTTCTATCATAAAATATAAATGATTTCATTTTAAGTAAACTCATTTTGCAGCCTTTTAATTTAAATAGTGAAATTAATTTTGCATAATCTACTCATGGTTGAGCTTTAAGAAAATGTTGGAGAAGCTGTGATTATTTACCTTGTGATAGAAATGAAAGGGAACTATAACTTATGGTGTGCCTGTTACGAACCAGGCATGCTGCTGAGTGCTTAACTGTGTGTAGCAGATATTATTCCAGTTTTGAGAATTGAGGCACAGAGAGGTCAAATATCTGCCTAAAGTGAAATGGCAAATTTTCTTTCTGGACTTGGATTCAGGTGTTTCTGAGTAGAGCCCAGTTGTTTGCATTAGACTCTGGCACTTAAAAGATTTAACAATTTGTCTACAAGAAAGGGTTGTTATATCTGCAATGTACAGGTGCAATGTGGATGAAAATTACATGTTGTGACCCTGAAAGTTTGTTGTCTATGTGCTCCATGACTGAAAGTTCTGTTGGGCAGATGTGGTGACTATCAAAACAGTAAAATAATAGTAGCCAACAGTGAGTGCCTATGCTATCTCTGCCAGGCATTGCTCTAAGCCCCGAGAAGTATTAATTCATTTAATCCTCTTAACTCTATGAGGTTTATACTATTATCATCCCCATTTTGCAGACTTAAAAAAAAGAATGGAAGCACAGAGAAGTTAAGTAAGTTGTCCAAAGTCACACAGTTCATAAGCAGGGTTGGGGGGACCCAAACCCAGGTATTTTGGCCACCAACTAAGGTCCTAACGCTATTTGATGTGGTCTGTCTTGTAACTAGCCATGTGTAGCAGCTACCTTAAAAGTATTAGAGTGTGAGTGTTCTTGTCCTTTGGGGATAGCAATGTCATATCCGGATGGGGTGACTGTTGACTTAGCATCTTTGATTTTTGGAGGTGGAACTTGAAATAAGCCTTGAAGTTGAATAGGTTCTCCTAGGAGGAGACACAGCAGGGTATTATGGGCACAACATAACAGAAGTAGGAGTCTCAAAGAGTGCAAGATCAGTGTTGATTTGTAAGTGCCACAGAAATAAAAATGTGGGCAGTCCGGTGGTAGACTCAATGCACATGCTTCTGTGTCTAACTGTGGCTAAGTTTTGGCGATATTGTAATTACTCCAAATAGAGAATTGTCTGAATGTAAGAGCTTATAACAGTGGTCGGCCAACTTTGTCTGCAGAAGGCAAAATAGTAAATAATTTAGGCTTAGAAAAAGGGGACAAGTGGTAAGGGGTGACTTCTGGGAAGCGGGCAGGGACCTGATTAGGTAAGGATCTTGCAGACCATGGTAGAGTTCGGATTTTATTGTGTTACTGTTACAGCAGGGATACCAGGTGACTTTAACAATGGAGAAGTAAAGAGCATAGCGTGTGGAGGCAGACTGCTCCACTTATGAGCTATGAGACCTGGCTAACTTACTTAAATGTTCTTTGCCTGAAGTTTCTCATAAGGAAAATGGGGATAATAATATAACCTACCTCATAGGGTTGTCAGTAAATTTACAAGATAGAAAACCTAACCAAGTAAAAGAGAGAAAGTGTAAATTAAGACTGAAATAATGGATGATTTTAAAGTGTGATTTTGGTAAAAATTGTGTGATTATGATGAAACGATTTATCCTTCTGGGCGTGTCAAAACAACTCAAGAAAAAGTAGGATAATTAGAATAGATCAGTAACCATGGGAGAACTTACAAGGTATTGTAAAAACTGGGCCCAGACTGTTTTTATAAACTCCTTCAAACCTTTAAGGCACAGAAATTCTGGTGTGACGTAAGCTTTTTCAGAGGATAGAAAGAGATGGATGTCTTCCTAATTAATTTTGCAGAACAATTTTGATACCAAGAGTTAATAATAATGTATTAATATTGGTTCATTAACTGTGAGAAATGTAGCATGTCACTAATGTAAAGGTCTTAGAGGTGCAAACAATTTCTAAATAAAATACCAACAAATTGAATGCTGTTCTCCATGACCAACTTGGCTCCTTCATGCCAAGAATATTAAGAAATGTATTAATATTTTGCATTAGTAGATCAAAGGACATTCAATTATCTGATGTCAAAAAACTCATTTGGTACTATTTATTATCTATTCTGGTTTTAAAACTATACGCAGGACCAGCTAGATGCTTCCTTAGTGTAGTGTAGAACATCTGGCTGACTTCAACAGCCCTCTTTAGAGGGAAGAAGCAGGAGCATTTTCAAATATGGGTCCCATCTACTTCTTTGACCCAGTGTTTCTACTTCTAGGAACTTATCCCATACAGTCAATTGCACAGGTGCAAGACTGTTTTGCAGTGTTCTTTGTAATAATAAAACTTTAGAAGGAACTTGAATATCCATGAACTGGGACCTGGTTACATAAATCATGCCATATTTACAAGATAGGATATTAAGAAGTTCAAGTGACTCTTCTATATCTTAAGATATCAATTTGGAAAGACTTCTCCCTCCATAGATTACTTTTGCCTGTTTTTGAGCTGTATTTCAATCGAATAATATTCTGTATTTCCTTTTGTGTCTGGTTATTTTTACACAAGGGTATGGTTGTAAAATTCACCCTTGTAGTATGCAGGCAGCAGTTCATTTATTCTCATTGCTATGAATCTTCCTTTGTGTGACTACACAATTTAATTATTTATAGCTTATTTTAGAAAAAAAAATGAGCTGAGAAAGTAAAATTAGGTTGAAGTTGCAGCCCAAATTGGGGGTATTTAGTAATTTGAAATTTTCACACATTGGTCTGCATTTATCTAACTTGAGAGTTATTCTCCCATCTTCTTTACCTCCTTTTGATTTTTTTCCTTTTGGGCCTTTGGTCACTAGTCTCTCTACTATGGAATGAAAGGGAAACAGGAAAAAGATGAAACCTGAATCCCCTAATTGTGCCTCTCCTTACTGCTGTGGCTCAGGATGGATAAAGTGAATTAGCTCTTTCATTAACGTGTCCCTCCCAGTCACTATGAGGCAGGCGTTCAAATCAAATCTCTAGTACAAGATATAACACGATATTGTTGCAGTCAATTTCTTTTTCTAGTTCCATCGTTAAATGACTCAGAGCCATAACTGAACCTTCATAATTCTAGATTGCTTGCCTTATATTTCACATTCATTTATTTATGTTTAATGTAAATTTAACTAATAAGACAATCATAATTTTAGGCCTGAAATGGACTTTAGATATAATCTCAACTGGTTTTCACCAGGCACACGAGGAGGTGGTGTCCATAGTGGTCTGTGACAGGAGCCATTTTGGAATAGACCCCGGTTTACATTTTGGAGGCATGCTGCCTCCCTAAGAAAAAGCCTTTTTGAGCTTCTTATAATCCACAGCGTAGCACTGTTGGATTATTTAAAAACCAAAGCCATGTAACATTGAATTCTTTGTTCATTTGGAAGTTAGCCATTTTATTCTCTTGTTCATTTGTCTCCATCATTTAGTCTGTAGACTTTAAGTTGCAAAGCATTCACTTCACAATTTGTAAAATGTTTGATTTGATTCTTATTCCTGGTCATGGGCAACATGGCCCTTCAGTTTTTAAAGACTTATGCTAAATCACCAGTGGAAGAATTCTTGTTTTGCCATTTTCGAAAATTCAACCAGGACTCCAATTCAATTTGAGGTAGCATTCTGAGAGCATATCCATATTAAGTTTATTAAAGAAGTAAGTGTGTAAAGTAACTTTTTTATTTGTTGCTTTTCAGGAGTAGAAGGTTTACCAGTCTTAGGTGACTAAGCAGTTTCACAAATAATCCCTCGAGCGAGTTTAAAAATAATTAGGCCCAACTCAGAGGAAGTGGAGTTTCTTCTACTGCACACAAAAAAAGATGTCTAGCGCCTCCAGTGAATTCAATGTGCTTTGTATTTCAGATTGAAAGTTTGTCTTTGTCCTTCTCTCTGTGCTATACTTATTTATAAATTGAGGTTAATTTCACATATTTAAATGTATAGGTCATTAGTGTATTTTTTGTCATGAGTCTTGACAGTGAATATAAAGCTTCTATGAACATTCATGTATAAGTTACTTTGTGAGCATATGCTTACATTTCTTTTGGGTCAGTACTAAAAAGTTGAATAGTTATGTCATGGAACTGATGTAAATTTAACTTTATGAGAATCTTCCAGTTTTTCAAAGTGGCTGTGCTGTTTTTACATTTTTCTTACATTTTGCTATGTTTCTTAATCCTTGGAGTTGAATCAAAATATAGATTATTAAACTATATATAATTTGGCTGAACAGAAAACTCATTTATTTAGTCATGTAAGGATGTGGCTATTAATGCTTTCTAAGTAGTCTGGACAATTCTCTTACCTTCTATCATCCCTAATGTTTTTCATCTTTGGGGATAATGTTAACTGCCTACCAAGAGTCATTTTTCGTATGACATAATTATGTGAAAGCACTTTGAAAAGCATATGGCACTATGCCAGGATAAGAAGGTATATCTGTATAAATACTAATCTGCTGCCCAATGCCATATTATTTTCGTTATTAATCAGTGTAAGGTCAATTCGGGTCATTTCTATCATGTATTTGGAAGCAAAGACATACACAGCTACCAATTGTGTTTATTTTTAAATTATTTCTATAGTTCTTAATTCATTCTTAGAATAAAGAGTTATTATACTGAAATTTAATGTTTATTTACTGTCTGTTTACTTATAGATTTACCCTGTCTTATTACAAAAAAATGTTTTGAGGTGATTTAGAGATTAATTTATCAAGAAAAATAGGTGTTTAAATGTTTCATATTTTGTCCACTGCACGGCACTGTTGGATTATTTAAAAACCGAAAGCCATGTAACATTTAATTCATTGTTCATGGTTAGAAATACTTGCTTTTAAAGCAGTTGTGGTGCTAGAAGACTAGTCTTTCTGCCCTGAAGTACATGAGAAGTTAAGGTCAATAGAAAGTGGTATCTTAAGTGTAGTTGGGTTAATGAGAACAGAGCCCTGCAAGTACATCTTTTCATGTAGGGATAGTATGTGCAATGGGCAAGGGCCCTTTGATATCACAAGTAGGTCTTTGGAGCTTCTTGAGAGTGAAATTGGAGTCCCCAACCTTTCTTTCAGTTCTATCTTTCATCTTTCCTTTTAATTTATTGTTAAATCTTCCTCAGATAAGAACACGAATAGCTACTTATAGTGATGGTGATGACACTGTTCTTTATGCATATCAATCAAAAACTGCATATATCAAAGATGTAAGTAATATTAATTGCTAGTTGCTAAGTGTAGTAAAACTTATCATTTTATAGGAAAAGATTTAAATTCTTCACATCCTATAGAGTTCCTCTGAATTGACACTTAAGAAAATTTTTCTCTCTCCCTAATTTGTATGCCTTCCTTCATTAGCCAAGGAGCACTTAACTATTTTACTTCGCCCTTTTGTTGTATGGTAGGAAATTCAGAGCCGTTTTGACATCAGTTTCACTATAAAAGTCCACACCTAGATTGTTGGGCAGTGATAAATTCCTTCCTTGCCCCCTTTGTTAATTGGCAATTATCATTTTCAGTCTCATAGTAATGTGAATTGTTGTTTGATCTCTGCTTCAGTTTAAGACTTCTGAAACCCTTTGAAAAGTTGGTGAAAAATAAAAGCAGTTTTAATAGAGAACTATTAAGTATTTTCCCCCTAGTGTCCAATTTGGTTCTTACAGAAATAAGGCATTAACTACTTCCTATTCAACTTAGGGGGGAAGTGTTCCATGTGACACATCCAGCAGCAAAGAGCAGCAAAATCCACTTATGGACATCCTTACCCACTTGCAGGTATGAAACTTCTTTCTCTACAATATAATTCTCTAAAATGTTAGGTAAAATTTCTTTTTATCTCAGATGAAGTGTACAATTAACTGAAATTTTACAGCATCGAATTATTTGAGCTGATCACCCCATTGTGAGGATTTTTAACAATTTCTACTTAGAACAGCATCTCCAGATGAAAATTTAAAAATAGCAATATATAGATTTTATAGCTTAAAAAAAAAAAAGCCCGTTACTCATCAAATGTAGTTGTATCTCTTTCATCTGGATTGTTCAAAATTGAGTTAATTTCAACTGCAAAATCTTTAAATTTATTGGCTGACTTGGATGAAATTTAGTATGTGCCTAAATGCATATGAAGATATCTCGACTGAAACAAAATACCAGCCAACCAATGGTTTTTAGAGTATATCTTACGTAGTTTCAAGGTGCTTTTGTTGTTGTTGTTGCTTTTAAGTTAGCATGTTGGTAGAGACTGATAGAGGTGTGTGTTACCAGGAATTTTGTGAGCTGCATACCCCAGAGACAATGAAACTTTACAAAAAATAGATGTTTCTTACCATATAAAATTTCGTGAACAAAACACACTACATACTTTGCAAAGTAAAGGTGTTGGGGTGAGTGTTCAGCAGTATTCTTACTGAGAACAGAAGTGGAGTGCTGAGCAGGGGACACGTGTTTTCTTGTGGGGAAGGGTGTGCGGAGGCGGGTGGTAGGAGGCAGAGGGCTCTGCTTTGAGCGGGGCTCTCCCTGGCCTGCCTTAGCTTTACCTAAGCGTCCTGGAGGCCGAGGTCTGCACTGCTCGGCCAGGGGCCCCCTAGGCAATTGTGCCAGCTCGGGTGGGGTCAGCATCTGGGATGAGGAGGGCCCAGGTTCCAAAGTCACCCCCTGAAGTGGGCCATCACGGCTCCTGTCCCTTCTCTGAATAGGCTGGCTCTGTCCTTCCTCCACCTCCTTCCAAACTACTTCAGCGTTGTCGTTTTCTTCTTCCCTCAACGGAGCGCGGCATCCGCTTTAGTCCACCTCAGCCCTGTGCAGGCTGGGAGCAGAGGGGATGACGTCCTCCTGTACGGGCTGTCCCCTGCCTGCTAACCCTTCACCAGCCCAGCCAGCCCCCTGCTTCGTGAGCTCCACACCCTCAGTCCTGCCTCTTCTTTTCTGGAGGCAGTGGAGGGCCTGGAGCAGTAATCCCTTCTGAGTCCTGATTGCTGTCCCCATAGTCAGCAAACTTGCCCCAACCCATCCTTCCTCTGACCCCCTTCCCGACCAGTGAAAAGGGAAAGGGTCCTGCGCTGTCCTGGGCTGAGCTCTCACTGGTGTCTGTGTCCGGCCCTCTTCCCTGTGCTCAGACACCTGCCTCCATCGGGCATCTCTCTGTGTCCCGCCCTGTCCGTATCATCCTTCCCCTCAGCTGACTTTCCCACAGCTTTAAACACAGAACCACTTGTCCTGGCCTCCCACACTCTGTAGCCATCGCCCTTGCTCTTCTCCCCTTGATAACCCAGCTCCTTGAATGTCACTTATATCCGCTGTCTGAACGCCTGGCTTCCGGCTCTCTTTCTGTTTGGGTATTTCTGAATATGCTGCTCCTTCTGCCCTGTACACCCTTCCACGTGTCTTCACCAGGCGAATGCCTTCTCATCTTTTATTTCTCATTTTCTCTGAAAAGCCTCCCATGACTGCCAGCCTGTGGTAGGTCTCCTCTTCTGTGCATGTGTAGCCTCCTGTTCTCGCCTGTGCCCTGGCCCGGGTAAGGATAATAATAATAATATGAGTAGACTATTGAGCACCATTGGACCAGTCATCATGCAGTAATGTTATAGTATTAACATAGTCCGTATTAACATAATATAGCAAGGTTCTTGTCCTCAAAAGAACCCTGAGAGGTATTTTTCTCCCGATTGTGGACATGAGGAAATTGAAGCACAGAGAAGTCAAGTAACTTGCCCAAGGTCACACAGCCAGAACTCTAGTGTTTGAATGCAACCTTGTGCCCTAGAGCCTGTATTGTTTGCCTCAGTGCCACAGCCAGTGGTTCTCACACTTGAGCATGTATCAGAATCCCCTGGGCGGGGCTTGTGAAAACCCAGACCACTGCCCCCACTCTCAGAGCTCTATATTCAGTAGGTCTGGGGTGGAGCCCAAGAGTGTGCATTTCTAAGAAGCTTGCAGGGGATGTTGCTGCTGCAGGTCTGAGGACCACACTTTGAGGACCCCTGTTCCAGGCTGTAAATCATTTTCTCTACTGAAATTGTCTGTTGTCTCTGTCCCCAGCTAAGATGAGAGTTCCACCAGGACAGGAGCTTCTTCTCCTTTATGTCCATGTTCCCAGAACCTAGGAGAGTAGTTCTGACAGGTGGTATGACCTCAGTAAATGTTTACTTGAATGAATGAATGAGGAAATGTTTCTGACCTGTTATTCAGGTGTGTTTTTTGCCAGAAATTTCTGTGTATTTCAAGAAGAAATCTCAGATTTTTAATCAGTCATATATCTGATTGGCATATAGGGGACGCGTACTTAATGGTTTTGTAAGGTTAACTGTTGACCGCATAATTTTAAAATTCTTTGAAGACAAAAACCACGTTTACCTTAACGATCTTTCTAAAGCAGAGCACTCAGTCTCTCAGGTCATAAGTCATTACAGTCATGTGCCACATAATGATGTTTCAGTCAACAGTGGACAACATCTTAGGATGGTGGTATATAGAGTATAATGGAGCAGGATGTGTGTGGTAGGCTCTATCATCTAGGTTTGTGTAAATACACTCTATGATGTTCACGTAAGGAAGAAATTGCCAAATGATACATTTCTCAGAATGTGTCCCCATTGTTATGTGATGCATGAGTGTATATGAAAAGTGACTTTTGGCCTTGTAGCACATTTGAACATTGCCTTCCTAAAATAGCATCTTCCTTGGTGTGAAGTGACTCTATCATAAATGTGATGGTTAGAGGAGCTGTACTACATTCACGTTCCGGCATCAAAGCTTCTTTCAAAGCCTACCAGGAGTGGAGGAGTATAGGAAAAGGTTGTGGTTTCTCATCACAGCCAGTTTTGCTCTGTGTCACCTACAACCAGGCCTAAAGTAGAAAACAAAACATTTCTGGTGGCTTGAGAAATTTCATTCTGTCTAGGAGTTAAAATTTGGCTGAATAGTATTTTCACATATGTTACTTTTCTTTTGCAATAGGCACTACTAATAGTTTGTATTATAATAGGGTATGTATGAAGCTATTCATAACCTGGATAAGAAATTTGATGTTATTCATGTAAAGGTTTCAAAAATCCACCGTCTCCATGCGAAATCACTGTGGCAAAAACGTGTAATTGTTGTTAAAAACTGTTGTCACAACTGTGATAAAACTCTGGTTTCTAAAATTGCTAATCAGCTAAAAGTAATAGAGAGCTAGTAACTGGGAGATTAGAAGACTGATCGAAACTTGCCTTAGTAGCAGATGGCGACTAAGGCTCTGCTGGAAGAATGCTGAAGTTTAGGTCCGATAAATGCATGACAGTGAGCACTTTTATGTTTGTAAGTGTAATGTCTGGAATACAATTAAAATGTAGGGTGGAAGAGGCGTAAAACTTCATTATATAATCAAAATAGAGCCTTTATTTTTAATAATACAAAGCAATGTTGCATGGAAAATAAATATTAATGTATATGTACTAATTTTATTTCCTTTTTTACTCACTGTTGATTTATGGTGGGTTTGTGTCATTTCAGAAGCTATTAGGATTTGCTTTCAGAAATTATAAGTACCGGCTGTCTAGAAGACGTAAATCCCAGACAACGAGGAAGAAGGGGCCTTCCAGTTCATTCTCCTACCGAGAAAGTTCTGGCCCAACTTCACCAGTGGGGAGCCAGGAGATTGATTCTCAGAGCATCCCCGAAGGGGGATTTAATCAGTCGGAGGAATCCCAGGAAGCAGAGCAGGAGTCACTGCTCAGGAAGCAGGAGCAGAAGGAGCGGGAGATGTTCTTCAGCCTGAACCCTCGATGCTTGTCTGCAGATTCATATCAGCCTCCTATCGTGCCTGATAACCCTCTACCGGGCACTTCTTTAATGCCCTCCTGTACCAGCCCAGGGGCAGCTAACAACAGCATCCTTCCAAATGCCCCAGCTTCCGGGGCAGCACCTGCAGCCCTGCTGACCCAGGGAGAGTCCAGTTCAGTGTATACCCGTGAAATGAAGAGTCACTCAGTCTTCCTGGGGAGTAAACATACTGTACCATCTATCTACGGCCCTTCTGGTTGTGGTGAGTTTGAAGTGACACATATTACAAATAGCACTATTTAACCATATTCATCAACATCCTTGATGCAAGGTAGTGGAAGCTGTGTGTTTTCTTTTGAGGGATGGTTTTAGGTGATATTCGTAATGATGACTTTTATGGAGTGCCCGTTATGTGTGGGACTCTAAGGTTACTTCTGAAGCTGCTTCTGTTGTTTGGGGGAGGTCAGATGGGACGCTCCTGTGCAGCCATCCTTACATCATCTTTACACAGGCTTTCACTAGATTTTACAGTTGGAGTCTTGAGTCCTTGGTGGGGTATTTTACAGAAGATTTGAGGAATGAGACCATTACTCCCTGCCTAACATCTCTTCTTTCAGCATAATGATCAGGTCAAGTATGATTTGTCTTTCTTTCTCCCCATTGAAGCTACAAGTTCACCAGTGGAGCCTGATCCCTATGTCGTGACACAAGAATACCCTGAGGACCCTTCAACCTGGTCTGTGGATGAAGTGATCCTGTTTCTGCAACATACAGATCCTCAGATGTCAGGCCCCTTCGCCAACCTCTTCAGGCACCATGTAATGTATCTTTTTCTCCAGTTTTCCTACCGTAATGCCTTTGAATGACCTCTGTGCAGGCCTTTCAGTTGGATACAGAGTCATGTGGATGGTGGGGGCTCCCTATCAACTGATTTTTCCATATGTGAGAAAGGTTAGATCCTTAAATGGTAGGTTAACGATCTGTTCTTTCAATGGGTGTCCACGTGCCTAATATACTAAATGGACTCAAGTACTCAAGAGATGATGATTCAGCTTCGCCACCCTCAGGTGGACCTCCCTTTTGTGATGACAGATACAAGGGTCCCCTGCCCATACACACACACACCTGCTCCCGGCTCAGCCCCAGGACCATGAGGAGGAGGGGGTGACCACAAGCTGTAATTGGGTGGCCTTCTTGTTATGACACCCAATGAATCCAGCAACTGATTCCATTGGCTCTGTTGACCTTATACGGTTATTCACCATTTGTGATATTGATACCCTACTGCTTACAAAGAAACCTCATGGGGTACATTTTTATAAGTTCTCTTTTCTCTTAATTTCTGGTTGTATTTAGTAGAAAAAGTATAGAAGTTGCCTCACAATGGTCATTTCATAAGGGATTTCAGGTCTTTTCAGACAGTAATACATGATTAAGTAAAGTTTTATTTTTAAACTGGAACTTGTGACAACAAAATATGCTTCAGCAATGGAAGTTGGTCCATTAACATAACAAGAACTTTTAGGAGGATGCCTTGTGACTATCAAGTAATATTTTGGCACTGTGTACTAACAAATAAAATTGGTGGCCACATGTCTGATGTACCGTTTTCAGTATGGTGAGAAAATCAGTAACTCGTTTTAGTAGCTAATTAGCGTCGTACAACTAACTGGGGTTCAACATAAGGACAGCTGTGTATAGCACACTCACAGTTTGCATTGATGTGGATTTACTCTTATTGCCAGCCCTGCTCAGAAAGTTGACTGTCTGAAATTCATTTCTACCACTTATACTTGTTCCTCTTTGTTGGAGATATGTAGTATTTTATTCAACACTCAGTTTTTAAAATTAGGTAGTTTGACACAGTTCATTTTTAAAGTTTTAGGTTAAATTTCCTTTTTCTTAAAATTCAAAGTGAGTTTGTAAATTATCATATGATGTATCACTGTCCAAATTATATTTTTAATAGTTTTCATAAAGTAGATGCATATTCCAAGAATATACTTCTGGGATGAGCTGCTCTCTAGTTTATTTTATTTGTTGTTATATATAAAGAAGTAACCTCTTTCTGATGAAATATGAGAGCATTATTAATTAGTATAATTTCTTTCTCTCTGTAGGAAATTGATGGGAAGGCCCTGCTACTACTCACTACTGATGTGATGATGAATTTTATGGGGCTGAAGCTGGGGACAGCCATAAAGCTATGCCATTGCATTGAAAGACTTAAAGAAGAAATATTCTACTTCAATTGAAAAAAATGTGTGAGTTGAGATTGGGCTTACTTCTGGGGGGACCAGTGCCTTCTTGGTGTAAGATCATTTTTCTGCCCTTACTAGTTTTTGTTTTGTGAAAGGATCCGCTAAAAATATGCTATAACCAGAATTGCAGAACTATATTACAATTCAGTCTAGTTCTTTAAAATCCATTTAACATGTTAGTGTTTGCATATTTAAGCTGGAAGTTCATCCTTTATGTCTGTTTATTGTTTTCGGTGCATAATCTACAAATATACTTCATGCAGGAAATAGTGAAAAACCTTTGACTTTGGTTCATCTTTACATCTGGAACCAAAACAGCTAAAAGAGGAAATATCAGGGATTGACAACTTCTATAATTAAGTCCATGAGAATTTTTCCTCAGAAGAGAATTTAAAGATGGACGTGTAGATATCATCTCTCTCTCATGTGTTTTATGTGTCTGATGCTGCAGTTTTCTGTTCATGTTCTACCAGTTACCAGAAAGGGAATAGACATATAAATTAATCTCCCTTTGTTTATTATTTCTCTGTTGTATTCAAATTTAGAGGGAACCAAAACAAGTTTATAATCTTTCATGAAGTGTTCTTACCAGTTTCTGCATAAATTATAGGATAGATAGAATAGTTTAATGTTAAAGATATTGTACTACTGTAAGGGTGGTTTGGATGGGCGTCTCACTATATTTTTTCCAAAGAAATACCTGTTGTTTTAAAGCTTTCATATTTTGGCTAAATTTGGACATTTAATTAGGCATTTATTGTTCGCATCTCTCTATTATGATACCTGTGTCCAAATTTTTTCAAGATATATATTTTTTTGCATGCATTTATTCCTCATACAGGTGCTATTTAATGTTGATATTTATTCTATGCCTGAAGTATACACACAAATAACCCTTTTTCTCTTTGAATTTAATATGGCACTTTGCACTGCACAGAAGTACTGGTGAGCTGTGTATACGGTTAGATGTTTCTATTCCATGAAGTACACGGCGTTTGCTCTCCCCAGCACCTCTCAGCTTCCTCTTCTGGGGATTAGAAACGATCTGTAGACTGGTGTCCATACAGGGAATTCCTGTCCTATACAACGTTCTAATTAATTTGCTTGGTTCTGAGCCATTTATTCTGCTCCATTTGGAAAGATACATTAGTCCTGACTTACAGTTTCTGGCTTTTTTTATAACTTAGAACTTTCAAGAGGAAATACGTTCATTGTTATTACTTTGTGTAACTTTGGTGTAATATTTATAAGCTATAAGAATCAGTTATAAAAGTCTTAGCCATTTATTGTAAATGCCAATAAAATGTTCACCTGGGGCAAGAATGTTCATTTTCTTTTTAGAAAGCCAAATGTACTTTAGACATGAAGGCAACTATTGAAAGGATGGCTTCACCTGTGTTATTCCTTATATGTTAGAAGTCGAGATTCCTACTTAAACTTAGTCTTGTTTCACATAGTTTGTATGAAGATGCTGTGTCCAATTGAACAGTCCTCAGGTGTTTATATCAATACTGTTTTTCAGTTTTCTGATTTTAAAATATAATAAAGTTAAATAACCGCAATAATTCATGTCAGAGCCTCAGAATTGAGTTTACTTACCTTCCCTGTACTACACTAATGCGTGAATTAGTTAAAATTTTAAAAAAGCCACTTTAGTGGGTTTGTGGCTTTTTACATCAAATACTAGAGTTTTAAAATCTGCCCTGGTTCTACTGGTAAACAGATGCCTAGGAGCAAAGGGCTGATCTCTTATGGGGGCCTTGAACGCGACCCCAGGGGGCCCATAAGCAATTCAATCGATGAGCTTTATCTGTGCTCCAAAGATTGTTACTTCAAGTATTACTGATTCTGTGAGCGTGCTAGAAAATGCCAGTTCCCACAGATACCTCATCTTGTCTGATTCTGTACATCTGGCTGGCAAGTCTGGTTGCTCTTTTACATTGCGACCCAGAAGCTGCCCCCCTGATATACCTGTACTTGGCCCGCTGTCTTCAGATGGCCCAGCTTCCACTGGAGACAGTGGGGCCCTGACTAAGGCTCTAGGGTTGATAGTCAGCTGGCTGGAATGGGGTGTCAACTTGAATGATCTGAGCCTTGAGTGATTCAGTGCCCCTCTTTTTTCCTGTAAGGTTTGTACATTTTGAGTGTAGAGACTATCATCCATATTCTCTTTCCTGTAAGTTTTCCAGGAGTTTAAAGTGATCTTTCCTCTAGCTTTCCCTCTCAGTCCATCCATTGACCCTCTTTAGCCTGCAGAATTTTGCACCTTGAGCTCTAAGACCTTCCAGGCACACCCAGCATTTGCTTTGGTCTTCCACCCATGTGATTTCTCATCGCTAGAATGTCTTAGAGAATAGGTTCTAGAGTGGGATTGCCCAAACTTTTAAACCCAGGCCTCCCTGCATAAGCGTAAAAATGCCAAATGCTTATGTACTGTGCAAAATTAATACATGAAGACTGAGACTAGTAATTGGGAGGAAAAGCACTGCTTTTTCAGGCTACAGAAGGGACTGTACTCACAGTTGGGTGAGCAAACAGAGTCGATTTCAATCCTTCCACAGCCTGATGCTGGGACTTGCTTACAAAGTCCTCTTGGGCTGATCCCAGAGGTGAGGGAGTGCTCTAGGATAGAGAGGAGGGACAAACAGGGGCCCACCTTTGGAATGCATGGTGGACAGTTTTTCTTTTCTACCTCCCTGCTGTTTACTCTATTTTGTTCACTTGGTCGATGAGATTGAACCTTAAAAGCGACTCTCCTGGGGCTGGCCTGTGAGCTCATTTTGTCGGAACATGCTGTTATAACACCACGGTGAAGGGTTTGGATTCCCATGCCGGCCAGCGCCAAAACCAGAAAAAGTAAAAGCAACTGTCCCCAGTAAGTACATGCTCAGATTCAGCTTGGTTGTTCTCCCTGCTACAGGAGAGGCAACTCTAGTGTTTTGGGATGGTCTTGTCTGCCTTTAGGGATACTGTCAGCACTGAGGGGCAATCTTAAGAAATAAGGGACCTGGCTCCTCCCCTCGAGCTGCCTGGAGCATAACTGAGGTGAACATTCACGGAAAGATGAACCTCTGGGTGCTTATGATACAGCATGTGAGTCAGGCCCAAGTTAAACAAGTGATGTCTCTTACGCTTCAGTAATTGTGTGTCCTGCTCTTCAGCCAAAGAACCAAAGCAGTTAAGTGCATTCATTTGTGGAAATGATCCTCCAGGGGCAGGGGAGTGGCCAGGGCAGAGTTGGGGCCTCCACAAGCCCCGACCCATCTTTGGCCTCACCCCTCCGCCTGGCTTTGGTGGCCTTGGATGCTCAAGTCCACTGATGTCATGGGTGAGGTGGGGTGTACCTACTCCATTGGGTGCAAAGGCCAAGGCATTGGGAACAGGGCGAATATATTACACCCTTTTTATTCACATAAGGTGAGAGGAATTGAGCTTTTCTACATTTAATTATGGATTCAGTAATGTTTAGTGTTCTGAAGAGCTGCACATTGTTGATACTTGTCACCATCCAGCCCGTGTATGTTCCTTTCTGTCCTTATAGGCATGAAGCCTGGAAGCTATATTTCCCACACTCCTTTGCCAGTAGAGTTGGGTTCTTGGATTCTGCCACCAGAGGCACTGTGTCGTGATTTTAGATGGAGGAAGTTAAGCAGAAGCAATTTTCCTTTGGGAGCTGTACAGGACAGTCCTTTGAGCATCAGCAAAAGGCAGATGTGCGGCTTTCCAGCAGCTGGTCTCATCTTGAGATTCACCTTCTTTAGTCGTGCAGGCAGCCGAGGTCATTGGTGGAGCTCTCCTGCAACCCTTGCAGTCCTGGATTTGGAGAAACTTCTTCCCTCACCTTGGCCCTCTGCCTTCCAGCAGCTGTGTAAGCTTCTGATTCTGTATGAAATCACTTCCATTCTGAAGACTTAAAATGGCCCGTGTGTTCCTGGTCAAACCCTGACTTTTTCACCTTCCTCAGAAATGTCTGTCGTGTAGAGGTTGCCCACTGTTCTGAGGGAAAAGGAAAATTCCACAGAGAGGTGCCTTTAGATTATCTGGTGTCAGTAAGGTAGTGTATTTCAACAAATCTAAGACCCCTTTGATTGTAATGTGTGCAACTGTGTAATGAACCAAATAGAAAGGAAAATAGTGCCTGTTAATCTATCACTCACCATCAATTATACCATGCAAACCAATTTCATCGGTGTTAAACAGGTGAAAAAATGGGAGGCTTAAAACATGTAAAATGCTCTTTCAGAAGCAGAACAGGTGGTTCTAAATGGTTAATGCAAAGAAGTTGCATTAACTGAAGACTAGTAATGTTAAATCCAAGAGAACAGTAAGAAAGCAGCAGACCTCATCTAAGCTTTGCAACAATCATAGTACTAATTAAAACAAAAGCAATCTAATCAGATCTGCCCAAAATTTAAAGTTACCAAGAAGACTTTGAAATATGAAGTGATATCCAGTGTCACAAGCAGAAAGCCTCACCATAAATGTATATTTTACTTTTAGGTGTCAGCTAATACTAGGATGAGGACATCACATGTAGCAAGATATTTAACCATTTCCTTGTGTCCAGCAAGGAGAAAAAAGAGGAAGTTGGAATGATTATAGATTAGCAGATTCTTAAGAGACATGTCATCCAAATGTTAGGTATAGAGCTTGTTTAGATCCTCATGAAAAGAAGCCAAGAGTAAAGGGGCATATATGAGACACTCCAGGAAAATGTGAATGCCTAGGGGACATTAAGATGACACTAATGGGTTATTATTCATTTGTAACAATGGTGCTATTGGTATTACAGTTTTATTTTGAAAGGGAGATGTCCTTTTCTCCTGCAAAAGCATAATAAAGCTTTACAGGTTAAGTGAGATGACATCTGGGATTGTTCTGACATAATCCAGCACGGGAGGAGGTGCAGATGAAATGGGATTGGCTTTATGCCGATATCTGTCAAGGCCAGTGACATATACGTGGAATCCATTACACAAATCCCTCTAATGTATGTTGGAAGTTTCCATAATATGAAATTGAAGAAAAGTATCCAGAATATGAAGATAAAGCTCTGTATTGTTTTTCACAGATGTCTAAAGTCAAGGAACATTCAATCTACAGAGAATTTCAGTAAATTAATGGTAAATATTTAGACTTCTTCCATGAGGTTGCTTAATACTACCCCCAAACAGTTCAGCCACCTACCGCTGTGAAACTCCTCTTCTTTATGGTGGGGTCAAAAACAGGAAACACGGTTGAAGTAATAGACGTAAGAGCAAAATGGTATAAAGCATAGACGCATTTCTCTGTCAGCAAATACTATTGGGAGGCATATAGAGAAAACACAGCGAGGAAGTGAAGAAACAAATACTAGGATAAATTGCATGTGGCAGGTCTGCCATTCTGTTGACTGAGAATACAGGTGTTTCTAAAACGCATCAGGTTAGGTCAGACCTTGAGGGTGGTTTTCTGGAAGAGCGATTGTCAGAAAAGGAAGACCCTCATCTCTTCACCACCACCCTCCACACTCTGCCTAGTCTAAAGGTGCCTGTTTACCTCTCACCTGTTCACCTCGCCTTCTGGTGATTTCCTCCAAGTGCAAGGCCTAGTTGTTTTAAAGTTGTTCATGCTCCCTCCATTTGGTCATTCTAGTTATTATGTCTCGAATTATATTTCCTTTTCAGACAAGGGGATCTGTTTCCTTTTTCCATTCCTTTTTCCCCATATGTAATCCTCTTAGATATACCTAAAAAAGCCCCTCATAATTCATATTTGCTAATATACCCTGTTCCCATGTTCACAAGTCTCTCCCTCCCTGGAGAGTCCACTGAAGTCATCACCGTAAATACTGTCACTACCAGGTGGCTTCCATTTATCATAAGATCTCTGTTTTCACCTTGGTAGTTGACAAACTTTGTAAGAACATGTCCTTTGTCTTAAATATCCTAATCAGCCGTTGTCACCTCTCACAGGGTGATGGAAACAGAATGGATTACTCAGAGCCCACTTATCCAGAGCAATGACAGTCCCAAAGGTGACTGTACCCAGGGAGAACTCTTTCAGGGGAGAAAGGCCCCAGGCACAGCCCCGAGTCAGGTTTTCTCTCTGTTTTTATTGTGGGGGCAAAAGAGTTACAGAACAAACACAGGTGGTTCATCAGTCATAGTGAAAATATGAACAATCTGGCTACATGACAATTTTCATTAAAGCAGGTGTAACTTAAAAATAGTTCAAGCCATTTACCATCAAAAGGATTCATAAAACTTAGCTATGTGTCATACAAAAGAAACAATGGATGATCGTCATGGCAATGCTTAGTTCCCTAAGAAACTTAAAGAAGCATCTGAGGGTAAGATGTGGAACATTCCCCAACCACTAACTACCAGAATAGCCTTGAAGATTTTAGCTCACATTCTTTCCCATCATTTAGGTTTAGCTGCATCGAGGGCAACTTCCCCCAGAGCAATCACTTTTGCTGTGTTTCAAGTCTCTTATCTACATCAAAGACTTTAGTGCTGTGAAAGTTTTTTGGTTTTTCCCAATCTTAGCATTTCTATGTGTATTTTTTAAGAGTTGAGCTATGGCTATAACTACAGGACTTTGGCCGTGCTAAACGAAGGACTTTGGTCCTACCATGGTACAGCTTAGTCTAAGGACTTTGAGCCTACTATGCTGTAGGCTATGGCCGTGTGAAACACATGTGTTTTATTAATGTTAGTATCTTCCACAAGCCCTTGACACATTGTTAGCTGTTGGCACGACTGTTACTTGATAAGCTAGACTGGGTTTTGGAATTGGAAATTCAGAGCCTTTGCCCCACCTGCCCTGAGTTTTCCTCTTGTTGAAGTTCTACAAATAAAGCATCTGCCAGGAAAGGGTACTTTTGGAGGAAACAAGAAGGCTCAGGGTATCCTAGGCTGCCATTAGTGACAGACACAACATCCATTATGTCCCAGATACACTAGGTGCTTACTTCTTCCTCACTATCCAAAGCAGGTGTCCCTCTTCACTATGGTGATTTGGGGACCAAGACTCCTTCCATCTTGTGGGTCCATCATCTGCTAGTGCCTCGGGGTCCTTTGACTCCAGGTGGAAGGTGACACATCAGTGCTCTTCCTGTTCCATTGACTGGAACGCAGTCACATGGCCATAGTTCAGTGGAACAGTGGCCGGGACTTGTCTGTGTGCTCAAGAGGATGAGGAAACGGGTCTTTGGTATGTAGCTGGCAGTCTCGACCATACATCACCTTCCTAAGAGCAGAACATAAGCCATTGATGCCTCCTTTAAGGTTGTCGATTTCCTCGTGACACCCCGGTCTCCCCGTCACATTCACATACTTGGTTCCCCTTAGCCTCCTTCCCTGCTTCATTCTCTCCATGTCACTTGAACTTGTGGTTGGATATATTGTTCGCAGTCCTGTACTGTCCCTACAAAGGATATTGCATCCTCTCTATGGCCGTGGGACTTGCAGTTCCTCCCTGAAGGCACAATCTATTGCCGAACCCATCGTTACGCTTCACCCTGAACCCTGCTTTGGCCCATGGGACATGAAGTGGATCTGAAGAACGCCACGTCCGTGTAGAAGCTCTGCAGTGGCAAAGAACATCTCTCTCATTCCTCTCCCTCTGCTGTGACAAACACAGGCACCGAATCGGGACTGCTCCTTCAGACGGGGTTGTGGACTGAGAAGCCATGTGGGGCTGGGCCTGAGCCATCCTGTCGCCTCCTTCATATGACGTGAGCAAGAATAGATGTTTATGGTTGTAACTCACTGGGATGTGAGACTCACTACCATGGCCAGAGAAGAAACGCGTTTACAGGTTCAATAATGATCAGCTCACGATCAATCGTGTTTCTTCTATATGTCCCCCCACGTCCCCAATTCCATGTGATTTTGAGGAAGATGAGACTTGTAATTTCATCTGTAACTATGTAAGTACGTGTACTTCAAAGATAAAGTTTTTAAACAGTAACCACACCATTATCACACTTTCAAAATTTCAGACTTTGGTGGAACACCAAAGAATTAAAAAGTTCAATGTTACAAAATCATAATTGTAGACAAAGGTAATTTGTTTTATTCTTCTTGGAAAAGTACCAGGGTATTTTAAATTGGCCCATAACTGATTATACATATTTGTGGGATACAGAGTTAACTATTAGTACATGTGCACAGTATGTGATGATCAAATCAGGATAGTTGGCATATTCGTCTATTAATAAATTTCTAACACCATTCTCTAATAAAAGGAACTGGGTGTCCTTAGAGAAATGGCTGCTTCTAGGCCTGGGATGTGGAATACACAAGGTGAGCCTGCAGCGTCTTCTAGTATGAGAGGGTTGTGCTCAACGGAAGCACAGTGATGGGGGGATGTAAAAGGGAGACAGGAGTTAACCCAGAAAGTCCCCAATGTCTGAATCTGGAAGAATTGAGCAACAAAATAAGTGAAGCAGCATTGGATTAGAACCCAAGGCATAAAATGAATGTGCATGAGTCCATGCCATCATCAATAAATGATTGAATACATAAACAAATGACGGTGAATACACAAATCTGTGCAGGGAATTCCAATAATTTATGTAGTTACTGTGCCCTCAAGGACGTGGAGCATAACTGCCCACTCCTTAAGTGTGGGCTGCCCATAATAATGTCCTTCCAAAGAGCATGGCATGTAAAATGGGAAAAAGAGTACCTTTAGAGTGTAGAAACCTGAGAAACACTGTGTCAGCCAGGTGATCAGGGTCAGCATCGACAGCGAGAAGTCCTGTTGACAGCCTGGATCTTTAATGTGATGTGATGAGGACACTTTGTGGTCTTCCTCCCCCAAACCCGTAACTAATCTAATCATGAGAGAAACATCAGACAGATGCCAGTTGGGGGCATTGTGCCAAATACTTGACCAGTCCTGCTCAAAACGGACAAGGTCATCGTGAACAAGGGAAGTCTGAGAAACTGTTGAAGCCTGGGGGAGCCCAAGGAGACATGACGACTTAGTGTAATATGGGATCCTGGAAGAGGAAAAGGACATTAGGAAAAAACTAAGGGAATCTGAGTAGAGTATGGACCTTACTTAATAATTATGTATCAACATTGACTCATTAGCTGTGGCAAGGGCACCATCCTAATGTAAGATATTAATAATAGGGGGAAAGGGCTATGGGGCAACTGTGTGCTCTCTCCACTATTTTAGAAAGCTGTGAATCTAAAACTATTCTAACATTAAAACTTTATTTTCAGTTTAACAATTCCTTGTTATCATTAAACTTTCATGCAGTATTCAAATATCTAATAATCGTACTCATTTTTTTATCGTTTGATATCCTAGTGCTTTTAATTGTCTGATACAGCACTAACCAATAGAAATTTAATGCAAGACATGTAATTTTAAATACCATAATAGCCACAGTAAAAGGAAGAAATATGTGAAATGGACTTTAGAATATTGTGTAATTTTCTTTAAGATATTTAAACTATTTTCTTTTCAACGTCTTATTGATATGAGATTTTTAGAGATATTTTACCTTTGTGTGTGTCTGTGTGTGTGTGTGTGTCTGTGATGTCTTTAAAGCCTGATTTGTATTATTCAGCTAGGGGACATTTGATTCAGGTCTACCCTTTTCAACTGTCCTTTAGTGCATGAGCTGATGGCTGGTCTAAGACGTCAATGTGGGTCTCACAATGTGGTCCCTGGACCAGCAGCACTTGTCTTGCCTGGGTTCTTGCTAGACATGCAAATTCTCAGGCCCCATTCCAAACCTGCAGAATTGGAGAGTGGTAGGGGGCCCAGGAATCAGTTTTAACAAGCCCTCCAGGTGATTCTGATTCATATGCAAGTTTGAGAACCAGGGCTGTGGGTTAAAAGACATAAGAGATTTAAATATGTTTGGCATCAGGCGAGCATGTCTGGGGTTTCTGGTGTGCAGACGGATGGCCTGGCTTCAGGCAGCAGGATCCCCAGTCTTTAGACAGACAAGAAGGAAGAGCAGCCAGCAGGAATGGAGGAGATCATTCCCAGAGGGAGATTTAGAGGCACAAGGTTAGCTTTGCGGAGGGTGAAATTTGCTAGTGACAGCCTCAGGCTCAGTAAAAGGGCTGGGGAGCTTGATCTGCTCCTGGTGGAGCGGTGGGAATGGCGCAGACAATAGAAATGGAGACCATTCAAAATAGCCTTTGGGCCCGACAGGCGATGTCCGACTGCAGTTGGCCTCTCTTGGCGCTGGGATAAGTCGGGGTCTGAAAGGATAGTTTGAGGCTTATCAAGCCAGGCTCAGAGCACACTAGGATAACGAGGCAACGGTAAGTGGGGTCCCAGGCCTGGAAACCGAGGAGGCGATAGTCCAGGCCAGGCGAGCCCCTTGACTGATAGTCAATACATGGACTCCAGTAACTATATCTGTGTGTGTTACAAATCGACATGAAGTCAGAAATCCAAGTAGGTGTTCTACAATGTTCTTCTGTGGCCCCCTGGGGAATCTCAGGTCCCCACTCTGGAGAGCCCTACTGTGGGGGTCTGTGAAGGTGATGTGCTTGCGCCCCATGTCCTGAGGGCTGCCTCCTGCTCACTTTACCCTGTCATCAAAGGCCCCCTCCGTGGCCTTGTCCTTGTGTGTCCTTTGGAGCGTATCCTACATCCAATGGCGTCGAAGTCTTTCCAGGTATGTTACAAAGAGGTTTGAATGGGAAATACGGTACCCAGGGTATCCCCTCTGCCACATTCTGTCTATGTGACTTCAATTACATTTCTCAAGCAATCCAAGTCTGTTTTCTCATTGGCAAATGAGAGTTGTCTGCCTCCAGGGTTGTGACACTTCAGGGAGATCAAGAAGTGGAAGCATTCTGACACAACTGGTGCTCAACCTGTCCCTTTCTTTATCCCACATTTCCCCTTCCCCAGCCCCTGTCCCTGCCCAGAGTTCACCTGTCCACAGTTCACCCTGATGGTATATCCTGACCACAGCTTATCCCCGATTGTACCAGAGCCGCAGGAAAGCAGCTATGCGGACTTCCTATTAAAGAAGATTTTTTAAATTTTTTCTCAAACTAAGTTTCAGCTTGGGTCATGGACAGCTAAGCAGGGCCTAGAACAGGATGGACCTTGCTTGGGACAGCTTTGGATGGCATCCGAAGGACTGTGGGAAGCAATTAAAAGATAATAAATGGGGGAAGGTCACACAATCAGATGTGCATTCTAGACAAACCATTGTGGCAGCTACTGGGTGTGGGATTGGAGCTCTCAGCAAACAGGAACTGACCATCCCCTCTGTACCCGGACACGTACGTCCCATCCATGTGTTTCCCTTGGGGTCACCTCCAGCGATCTCATCCTGCCTTTTCCTGGGCTGTTCTCAGAAGAGTCGGTGTCTCTGATGGTAGCCCAGGTTGTTGTGTCAATCCTAGTGAGCAAACAGTTGAGCACAACCACCTTTCTCTTTACTCTGAAGATCGCCTCTGTCCCAGGCTGTGCTGTTACACGGTTTTCCATTCATGAAGGGTGGGGAGTCTCCCTTCTGAACACTGGGCCCCTGCAGCATTTTCAGTCTGGACCCTTCCCACGCATGTGCTAAGATGCTCACAAACTTGCTTCCTACAGAGCACCAAGGTGGCTAGCCAGGTGCCTGTGTCACGACCACTATGTCGGGAAGTTCCCTGTGGTTGTTGGAGGGGTGGAGGGGGTTGCAGCACAGGGCTGTGTCCCCCCAAACCTAGATGTTTGTATTGCTTCTTTTTCCTGCTGTCTTATCTTCTCTTATATCTGCTTATATTTCACTTCATGCTGGAAATTCTATTCAAAAATTCATTGTAGAAATAACGTGACATTATCTACACAGGAATGCACTTTTGATTGCTTATTCCAGACACCTGGGGTTGTTAAATCCCCTTTTGTCATGAGCCTGAACTACAGACCATGTGGTTAACTGTTGGTTAGTTCTGGATCACTTTTACTCCGAAGATACCGCTCTTTGTGTTCCCAGCCCAAGGCAGGAGCTGCTTTTCCAGTTCCCCTTCTGTGGTGGGTTCCAGATTGTGACTTTTGTCCCTCAGTCCCACAAAGCCAGCAAAACTGCAGCCCAGGCCCTTTAGGCCTTTTCTAGAGGAGTAAACGCCCAGGAGGAAAGGCAATCCTCTCAGCATTTCACACCTCTCTAGGTTTCTGATTTTTCCAAGCTCTTATGTCAGCAATTGCCCATTGTTTTGTTGTGGAGGATTCCAACATTAATAAAGCAAATGTATTTCACAGAGTCTAACTTATAGCTTAGTAGGACCACAGTTCTTAGTTTTTAGAAGGGGCAAAGCCCTTTAGCATAGGTTTTAGCCTAGTAGAGCGAAGACCATTAGTTTTAGCGTGGCCAAATCCCAGTAGTTTAAGGTATAGCCTAATCTTCTGGAATTGCACATAGAAGTGTTCAGCTTGTGAAAGACAGAGAACTTTCCCATGGCTAAAGTTTCTGTTGTAGACAAAAATATTGTAACACAGCAAAAATGCTGACTCTAAGGGCGGATGTCCTTGGTGCAGCTAAACCTACGGATTGTTGCCATGACGAATATCTTACTGTTCCTTTTGTAGCCACCTATGTTCCTTTTCTGTAACTTTCTTACCTGGAGAATAAAAACGGAGAGTAAACCTCATTTGGGACTATTCCCGGGATCTTTCTTTTCTTGAAAGAATTATTCCTGGGGGTAACTGATTCTGGCCTCTCACTGCTCCAAAGAAATGAGCTTTGAGTAGTCCCTTGCGTGTCCATCACGGTGGCGGAGAGGTGACATTTTGTGAACTTTTTGATGTTCTTTAGGGTGATAACATTTTAAAAACATTTCATGCAGCTTTTCTAGTTGTCTTTCAGGGAAAAGGCTGCTCTGTATTACCCAGTCACCCATTACCGGCAGCAGAAATACAGGTTGCCACGTCTGCACTGTGTGTTGGCAGAACTACCTGCTCTGTCCATTGCCTCTGTGGTCCAGCTTGTACCCGAGAACAGGTCGATAGCACTTCCAGCACCTGCCCCCATTCGTCCCATTGCTGGGAGATCTCCCACGCCTGTTGGTCACTATAATTCTTCCCTACTCAGGTTAAGGCAGCTTAGGGAGACCAGGAACTGGAAAGCCAGCCTTAGGAGTGACGGTCAGGAAAGCGTTTCCTTCTGTATTCCATCTCCCTCCACGGAGAAGAGGGGTCAAGTAAATGAATGGGAGGATTGACCGGAAATGAAACCGAAGGGGATTGTTGAGTATCTGTTGGATCTTCAATCACATTTCATGAACAAACCTTCGACACCGATTTAGGATTAGGTACGACAAGAAAATCTGGAAGGGTGAGTACATCAGTCTGGGTCTGATACGAGGCAAGAACCAACGTCATGTGAAAAGGGAAAGGTTAATGTAAAGAAGAGTTAGGGCTGAGATAGTGTGTCCAAGACTCACTGAGTGCCAGACAAGTCAGTGTGTGCTGCACTGCTGGAACTTGCTGGAAACCTGCCCTCTAGAACTTGACAGCAATTTGCCTCTAGAGTGCAGGGGGAAGCTGTGCTGTGCAACAGCTGCCCAGAGAACTCAGAGGTACCAGGAAACAAACCCCTTTCCTCCTACAACTTCTGTCCAACACCTTCTTTAATTCATAATGTTTAATTCTTGGTACCTTGGGAGGGACTTGCTGTTCAAACATAAGTAAGACACTGTGCTGCTGTCCAGGAACTTAGAAGGAAAGGCGCATGTTGACAAGGATTTCTAGTATCAGGCAATGTAATTAACGTGCTGCAAGTGAGGTGAAGGTGAGGTGGGAGCCTAGAGGACTGACTCATTCTTGCCAGGGGCTATATAGGAAAGTGTCCTGGTGGGGGTATGATTAGAACAGATGCAGTACTGGAACAGGCTTTGAAGGATGTTAAGAGTTTCCAGATGTAACTGAGCCGGAGGTAGAATGACATTGGGGGTATGAGCATGTGTTATGTGGCTGATATGAGTGTTCAAATCAGAACGCTGCTACAAAGCTTCAGGCTTTGAGCACGTTAACGTCTCTGAGCCTCAGTTTTCTCATCTTTAAAATGGGCCACTGATAACCAACTTCTTACGGGATTGGGGATCAGCTAAGGACAGACATGATAACTGGCTTGTGTTGATCACTCTGTAGATCGTATGTTCTTACTTTACGGAGGAAGGAAGCACATGGCTGTTTGGAAAATGGCAAGCAGAGAGAGCAGTGTTGCTGAAGAACAGGGTGACATGGTGGTGTTATTAAAAGTTGGATTGTTTTCAGATTTGCTCCCAAAGGCGGCGTTCCTCGTGAGGGAGTATGCAACCCGGAAATCATTAGAGTCTTAGCTAAATTATCTAACATTATATACTTTTAAATATATTGTGCTGTGTGTGAAGAGCATTTTGGGAAGAGCAAAATTGCACTGTTGGCCACCGGTTAATATAAATATATATTTATGCTTTTGCAAACGTACACTAAAGAAACAAAAAAGGTAGAAAGTGGGTAGACAAGGCGCCAAGCTTGGCGTCACCCCAGCCGCCCACAGAGGGGCGCTGGTGTGCGGCGCTACTGCGCAGCCGCAGAGACTTTTCTAGGCAGGGAGTTTTGCGACCGCTCGGTCTGGCGTCTCAGTCTACAGCGGACGCCGCGCGGGCACAGTCGCTACCCGACTGCAGGGCAGACGCCGCGCCTCAGGCCTCGGAGCCTGCACCAGCACCTCAGCGTGTCTGTCTCCGACGAGCAGGTTAAGGGGCCCTCACTGCAGCTGTCCCCACTAGCTTCTGCCTCGGGCTCTGAGAGGGTTGGGACCGCGCCCACTTAGACGGCCTCACGGGCTAGTCCGATCGGCTGGTCAAGGGTCAGGGTGTGGCCGCGGTGCCTCTGAGTTTCTGCCAGTGGCCGCCGGCCTCCACCTGCTGACGGGTCAGCGGTGGGTGCCCTGATCAGATCCTGAGGGACTCACGAGGACCCTGATAATCGAGGTGACCCTAGGGCTCGCGTCGTCTGAGGGCTTGAGGTGACCATATGTTTGTTTCGTCTCGTGTGTTGAGGTAATATAGGGCTCATGGCGTCTCGGGTCTTCAGGTTACCATAGGTTCATTTCGTCTCGGGGCTTGAGGTGAGGTTGGGGCTCGTGGCGTCTCAGGGCTTGAGGTGACCCTAGGGTTTGTGGTTTCTCAGGGCTTTAGGTGACCATACGTTCATTTTGTCTCGGGGCTTGAGGCGAGGCTGGGGCTCGCGGCGTCTCAGGGCTTGAGGTGATCGTAGGTTTGGTGCGTCTCGGGGCTTGAGGTGACCCTAGAGCTCACAGCGTCACAGGGCCTCCTGGGATCCCAGGATCTTCTGGTGACCCTAGGACGTGCTGTCCGAGGGTCTTCATGTGACCCTAGCGGGCTCGAGGTGACTAGGGCCATTGACGAGCGTGGGTCAAGCAGATGGGCCTGGTTTCCAGCATCCAGGGCCCACAGAATTTTCCAGAACGAACCTCGAGGGGCCATAAAACAGTCCCGGCAGTCGCCGAGAGGGGGAGACTGCGCCAGCACGAGGTGTTTCTGGCGCCCTCTGGAGCTTCGGCGTGGCAGGCTCTGGCGTCTGGCGCCAGGGCAGGTCTGTCCGTCTGTGCTTTCTTTTTGAGCACAGCCATGTTAAAGCCGTAAAGCGATCTGGCTTCTGGGCTGGGGCGCTCCTGGGAGGAGAGATCTGCTTGGCAGGAAGAGCGAGTCTGCACTTTGCAGCCTCAACTTGCAGCGGCGCCGCGGCGCCGCAGCGGGATGCACTGGGTGCTTCCCACGGCTCTCCTGGGACGGCAGCGCGTGTGAGCTTTTGAGATTTTGGCCATTTATTAGGTGGTTGGTGCTGACTTTCTGGGCCGAGTCGATCCGTTTCCATCCTCTGGCTTCCTTGGTGCAGGCGGGTGAAGGACTCTGACTCTCAGACTTTGGGTTTTGAGAATTGACAGACTCTCGAATTGATTCCTTTAATGTCTTTTGACATTGAGACGTCGATTTGGAGACTTTGATGGTAACCGCGTTTGGTCAAAGACAGATAGTACAGCTTTCCTGTATCATTGTAAATACATATATGAGGAAGGAAATAAAGGTGTAGGGGTGTTGTGGAGAATCCTGTCTTTTGCTTGAAGAGGGCAGATGCCAGAGTCAGGAAACGCTTCAAAATGTGGGGATCCCTGTAAAGCCGGGGAGCCCTTCCGTGCGAGATCCAGGGCCCAGCCCGCCTGCTGCACAGGCCTTTGATAGAAAAGGCTCTACCTTCGGTCAGCAGGAGGTGGCTTCCCTCCCGCCTCTATCCTGCTGTCCCGAGTTCGGACTGCTCTAAGTTTCATGAGGTGGCAAACTGTTTTAATGTTCCCAAATAGTGACTTTCCCAACAAGTTTTCTGCAGGGCGTGCTATAAAGCAGGACACGGGCTAGATGCACTTCCCAAGCTCACTTGTCTGGCCTGCAGCACGTGCTGGACGATGGGATACAATTTTGGCAGCATTGTCCTCCATTTGGCCCACTTTGGTGTCTAAAGTTTGACACGGACAATGGAAGGGCTGCTTTTTAGTGTCCTGAGAGAATATGTAGAAAGTCATTGGTCAGTGTATTAACACACAGTTTTGTTTATTAAAAAAAAAAAAAAAAATGGAGCGGGCTGGTTGTTGTAACGTTCTCTTTTGCTGTGTATTTCTTGAAGTGGTCCCAGGGTACACTGCCCTCGTCATTTTGAACTGTGCTTTATCTGATAAGTTCATGGCAAGAGAATGCCTTGTGCCTGGGAGCGAATCTTTACATGACTTTTCTCTTTGAAATGTCTTTAATGTCTAAAAAAAACCAAAAGCCTTTGAGAAACCAGATGGCTGCTTGTTCTCATGTTATCAAGAGTTTAGATTTCTATCATAAAATATAAATGATTTCATTTTAAGTAAACTCATTTTGCAGGCTTTTAATTTAAATAGTGAAATTAATTTTGCATAATCTAGTCATGGTTGAGCTTTAAGAAAATGTTGGAGAAGCTGTAATTATTTACCTTGTGATAGAAGTGAAAGGGAACTATAATTTGTGGTGTGCCTGATACACACCAGACATGCTGCCGAGTGCTTAGCTGTGTGAAGCAGATATCATTGCAACTTTACAAATTCGAAAATTGAGGCACAGAGAGGTTAAATATCTGCCTAAAGCGAAATGGCAAATTTTCTATCTGGACTTGGATCTAGGAATTTCTGAGCAAAGCCCAGTCATTTGCATCACACCCTGGCACTACAAAAGTAGACATTTGTCTACAAGAAAGGGTTGTTATATCTGCAATGTACAGGTGCAATGTGGATGAAAATTACATGTTGTGACCCTGAAAGTTTGTTGTCTATGTGCTCCATGACTGAAAGTTCATGGGCAGATGTGGTGAATATCCAAACACTAAAATTAATAGTAGCCAAGAGTGCTATCTCTGCCAGGCATTGCTCTAAGCCCTGACAAGTATTAATTCATTTAATCCTCTTAACTCTATGAGGTTTATACTATTATCATCCCCATTTTGCAGACTTAAAAAAAAGAATGGAAGCACAGAGAAGTTAAGTAAGTTGTCCAAAGTCACACAGTTCATAAGCAGGGTTGGGGGGACCCAAACCCAGGTATTTTGGCCACCAACTAAGGTCTTAACGCTATTTGATGTGGTCTGTCTTGTAACTAGCCATGTGTAGCAGCTACCTTAAAAGTATTAGAGTGTGAGTGTTCTTGTCCTTCGGGGATAGCAATGTCATATCCGGATGGGGTGACTGTTGACTTAGCATCTTTGATTTTTGGAGGTGGAACTTGAAATAAGCCTTGAAGTTGAATAGGTTCTCCTAGGAGGAGACACAGCAGGGTATTATGGGCACAACATAACAGAAGTAGGAGTCTCAAAGAGTGCAAGATCAGTGTTGATTTGTAAGTGCCACAGAAATAAAAATGTGGGCAGTCCGGTGGTAGACTCAATGCACACGCTTCTGTGTCTAACTGTGGCTAAGTTTTGGCGATATTCTAATTACTCCAAATAGAGAATTGTCTGAATGTAAGAGCTTATAACAGTGGTCAGCCAACTTTGTCTGCAGAAGGCAAAATAGTAAATAATTTAGGCTTAGAAAAAGGGGACAAGTGGTAAGGGGTGACTTCTGAGAAGCGGGCAGGGACCTGATTAGGTAAGGACCTTGCAGACCATGGTAGGGTTTGGATTTTATTGTGTTACTGTTATAGCAGGGATTCCAGGTGACTTTAACAATGGAGAAGTAAAGAGCATAGCGTATGGAGGCAGACTGCTCCACTTATGAGCTATGAGACCTGGCTAACTTACTTAAAAGTTCTTTGCCTGAGGTTTCTCATAAGGAAAATGGGGATAATAATATAACCTACCCCATAGGGTTGTCAGTAAATTAACAAGATACAACTCCTAACTAAGAAAAAGAGAGAAAGTGTAAATTAAGATAGAAATAATAGATGATTTTAAAGTGTGATTTTGGTAAAAATTGTGTAATTATGATGAAACGATTTATCCTTCTGGGCGTGTCAAAACAGCTCAAGAAAAAGTAGGATAATTAGAATAGATGAGTAACCATGGGAGAACTTACAAGGTATTGTAAAAACTGGGCCCAGACAGTTTTTATAAACTCCTTCAAACCTTTAAGGCACAGATATTCTGGTGTGACGTAAGCTTTTTCAGAGGATAGAAAGAGATGGATGTCTTCCTAATTAATTTTGCAGAACAATTTTGATACCTAGAGGTAATAATAATGTATTAGTATTGGTTCATTAATTGTGAGAAATATACCATCTCACTAATTTAAAGGTCTTAGAGATACAATTTCTAAATAAAATACCAACAAATTGAATGTTGTTCTCCATGACCAAGCTCACTCCTCACTCCGAGAGTATTAAGAAATGTATTAATATTTTGCATCAGTAGATCAAAGGACATTCAAGTATCTGATGTCAAAAAACTCATTTGGTACTATGTATTATTTGTTCTGGTTTTAAAACTACACGCAGGACCAGCTAGATACTTCCTTAGTGTGGTGTAGAACATCTGGCTGACTTCAACAGCCCTCTTTAGAGGGAAGAAGCAGGAGCATTTTCAAATATGGGTCCCATCTACTTCTTTGACATAGTGTTTCTACTTCTAGGAATTTATCCCATACAGTCAATTGCACAGGTGCAAGACTGTTTTGCATTGTTCTTTGTAAGACTAAAACTTTAGAAGGAACTTGAATATCCATCAACTGGGAACTGGTTAAATAAATCATGCCATATTTACAAGATAGGATATTAAGAAGTTCAAGTGACTCTTTTATATCTGAAGATATCAATTTGGAAAGACTTCTCCCACCTTAGATTACTTTTGCCTGTTTTTGAGCTGTATTTCAATCGAATCATATACTATATTCCCTTTTGCGTCTGGTTATTTTTATCCAAGGTTATGGTTGTGAAATTCATCATTGCTGTGTGCAGGAAGCAGTTCATTTATTTTCACTGCTATGAATCTTCCTGTGTGTGAATACACAATTTAATTACTAATAGCTTATATTAGAAAAAAAACATGAGCTGAAAAAGTAAAATTTGGTTGAAGTTACAGCCCAAATTGGAGGAATTTAAGACTTTGAAATGTTTCCACATTGGTCTGCATTTATCTAACTTGAGAGCTAATTCTCCCATCTTCTTTACCTCCTTTTGAGGTTTTTCCTTTGGGGCCTTTGGTCACAAGTCTCTCTACTGTGGAATGAAAGGGAAACAGGAAAGAGATGAAACCTGAATCCCCTAATTGTGCCTCTCCTTACTGCTGTGGCTCAGGATGGATAAAGTGAATTAGCTCTTTCATTAACCTGCCCCTCCCAGTCACTATGAGGCAGGCGTTCAAATCAAATCTCTAGTACGAGATATAACACGATGTTGTTGCAGTCAATGTCTTTTTCTAGTTCCATCGTTAAATGACTCAGAGCCGTAACTGAACCTTCATAATTCTAGATTGTTTGGCTTATATTTCAAATCCATTGATTTGGGTTTAATATATTTTTAACTAATAAGGCAATCATAATTTTAGACCAGAAATGGACCTTAGAGATAATCTCAACTGGTTTTCACCAGGCAGACGAGGAGTTGGTGTCCATAGTAGTACACATAGTGGCAGGGGCCCATTTCGGAATAGACCCCTGGTTTACGTTTTGGAGGCGTGCTGCCTCCCTTAGAAAAAGCCCTTTGAACTTCTTTACAAAAGCACTTAGCCATTGTGTTCTCTTGTTCATTTGTTTCCAACATTTAATCTGTAGACTTAAAGTTGCAAAGCGTTTTCTTCACAATTTAGAGTTGTGTTTGATTTGATTCTTATTCCTGTTCATGGGCAGTATAGCCCTTCAGATTTTAAAGACTTATGCTAAATCACTAATGGAAGAATTCTTGTTTTGCCATTCTCAAAAATTCAACCAGGAATCCAATTCAATTTGAGGCAGCATTCTGAGAGCATATCCATATTAAGGTTATTAAAGTATTAAGTGTGTAAAGTCACTTTTTTATTCGTTGCTTTTTAGGAGTAGACGGTTAACCAGTCTTAGGTGACTAAGCAGTTTCACCAATAATCCCTCGAGTGAGTTTAAAATTAATTAGGCCCAACGCAGAGGCAGTGGAGTTTCTTCTACTGCACAGAGAAAAAGATGTCTAACCCCTGCAGTGAAACAGATGTGGTTTGTATTTCAGATTGAATGTTCGTCTTTGTCCTTCTCTCTGTGCTATACTCATTTTATAAATTGAGGTTAATTTCACACAGTGAAATGTATAGATCATAAGTGTATTTTTTTGTCATGAGTTTTGACAGTGAATATAAAGCTTCCATGAACATAAATGTGTAAGTTTCTTAGTGAACATATACTTACATTTCTTTTGGATCAGTACTTAAAATGTGAATTGCTAGGTGGTGGAACTGATTTAAATTTAACTTCAGGAGTATCCTCTAGTGTTTCAAAGTGGCCGTGCTGTTTTTACATTTCTCTTACATTTTGCTATGTTTCTTAATCCTCGGAGTTGAATCAAAATATAGATTATTAAACTATATGTAATTTGGCTGAGCAGAAGACACATTTATTTAGTTATAAAAGGATGTGGATATTAATGCTTTCTAAGTAGCCTGGGCAATTCTCTTCACTTTTATCAGTCCGAATCATTTTGTCTTTGGAGTTAAAGTTAACTGCTTACCAAGAGTCATTGTTTTTTCTGACATAATTATGTGAAAGCACTTTGAAAAGCACAAGGCACTGTGCAAGGATAAGAATGCATATCTGTATAAATACTAATCTGTCGCCCATGCCATATTATTTTGGTAATTAATCAGTGTAAGGTCAGTTCGGGTCATTTCTATCATATATTTGGAAGCAAAGACATACATAGATACCAAGTGTGTTTATTTTTAGATTATTTGTAGAGTTCTTAATTCATTCTTAGAATAAAGAGTTATTATACTGAAATTTAATGGTTATCTACTGTCTGTTTACTTACAGATTTACCCTGTCTTATTCCAAAAAATGTTTTGAGGTGGATTTAGAGATGAATTTATCAAGAAAAATAGGTGTTTAAATGTTTCATATTTTGTCCACTGCACGGCACTGTTGGATTATTTAAAAACCAAAAGCCATGTAACATTTAATTCATTGTTCATGGTTAGAAATACTTGCTTTTAAAGCAGTTATGGTGCTAGAAGACTAGTCTTTCTGTCCTGAAGTACATGAGAGGTTAAGGTCAATAGAAAGTGGTATCTTAAGTGTAGTTGGGTTGATGAGAACACAGCCCTGCAAGTACATCTTTTCATGTAGGGATAGTATGTGCAATGGGCAAGGGCCCTTTGATATCACAAGTAGGTCTTTGGAGCTTCTTGAGAGTGAAATTGGAGTCCCCAACCTTTTTTTCAGTTCTGTCTCTCATCTTTCCTTTTAATTTATTGGTAAATCTTCCTCAGATAAGAACACGAATAGCTACTTATAGTGATGGTGATGACACTGTTCTTTATGCATATCAATCAAAAACTGCATATATCAAAGACATAAGTAATATTAACTGCTAGTTGCCAAATATATTAAAACTTACCATTTTAAAGAAAAAAGATTTAAATTCTTCACATACTATAGAGTTCCTCTGAACTCATACTTGAGAAAATATTTCTCTCTCCTTAATTTGTAAGCGATCCTTCATTAGCCAAGGAGCACTTAACTATTTTACTTCCCCCCTTTTGTTGTATAGTAGGAAATTCAGAGCCGTTTTGACCTCAGTTTCACTATAAAAGTCCACCCCTAGGTTGTTGGGCAGTGATAAATTCTTTCCTTGCCCCCTTTGTTAATTGGCAATTGTCATTTTCACTCTCGTAGTAATGTGAATTTTTGTTTGATCTCTGCTTCAGTTTAAGACTTCTGAAACCCTTTGAAAAGTTGGTGAAAAATAAAAGCAGTTTTAATAGAGAACTATTAAGCATTTTCCCCCTAGTGTCCAATTTGGTTCTTACAGAAATAAGGCATTAACTACTTCCTATTCAACTTAGGGGGGAAGTGTTCCGTGTGACACATCCAGCAGCAAAGAGCAGCAAAATCCACTTATGGACATCCTTACCCACTTGCAGGTATGAAACTTCTTTCTCTACAATATAATTCTCTAAAATGTTAGGTAAAAATTCTTATTATCTCAGATAAAGTGTACAATTAACTGAAATTTTGCAGCATCAAATTATTTTTGTTGATCACTCCATTGTGAGGATTTTTAACAATTTCTACTTAGAAAAGCATCTCCAGATGAAAATTTAAAAATAGCAATATATAGATTTTATAGCTTAAAAAAAAAAAGCCCATTACTGCTCAAATGTATTTGTATCTCTTTCATTTGGATTGCTCAATATTGAATTAATTTCCACTAAAAAATCTTTAAATTTATTGGCTCAGTTGGATGAAATTTAGTATGTGCCTAAATGCATATGAAGATATCTCGACTGAAACAAAATACCAGCCAACCAATGGTTTTTAGAGTATATCTTACGTAGTTTCAAGGTGCTTTTGTTGTTGTTGTTGCTTTTAAGTTAGCATGTTGGTAGAGACTGATAGAGGTGTGTGTTACCAGGAATTTTGTGAGCTGCATACCCCAGAGACAATGAAACTTTATAAAAAATAGATGTTTCTTACCATATAAAATTTCGTGAACAAAACACACTACATACTTTGCAAAGTAAAGGTGTTGGGGTGAGTGTTCAGCAGTATTCTTACTGAGAACAGAAGTGGAGTGCTGAGCAGGGGACACGTGTTTTCTTGTGGGGAAGGGTGTGCGGAGGCGGGCGGTAGGAGGCAGAGGGCTCTGCTTTGAGCGGGGCTCTCCCTGGCCTGCCTTAGCTTTACCTAAGCGTCCTGGAGGCCGAGGTCTGCACTGCTCGGCCAGGGGCCCCCTAGGCAATTGTGCCAGCTCGGGTGGGGTCAGCGTCTGGGATGAGGAGGGCCCAGGTTCCAAAGTCACCCCCTGAAGTGGGCCATCACGGCTCCTGTCCCTTCTCCGAATAGGCTGGCCCTGTCCTTCCTCCACCTCCTTCCAAACGACTTCAGCATTGTCGTTTTCTTCTTCCCTCAACGGAGCATGACATCCGCTTTAGTCTATCCCAGCCCTGTGCAGGCTGGGAGCAGAGGGGACGACGTCCTCCTGTGCGGGCTGTCCCCTGCCTGCTAACCCTTCACCAGCCCAGCCAGCCCCCTGCTCCGTGAGCTCCACACCCTCAATCCTGCCTCTTCTTTTCTGGAGGCAGTGGAGGGCCTGGAGCAGTAATCCCTTCTGAGTCCTGATTGCTGTCCCCATAGTCAGCAAACTTGCCCCAACCCATCCTTCTTCTGACCCCCTTCCCGACCAGTGAAAAGGGAAAGGGTCCTGCGCTGTCCTGGGCTGAGCTCTCACTGGTGTCTGTGTCCGGCCCTCTTCCCTGTGCTCAGACACCTGCCTCCATCGGGCATCTCTCTGTGTCCAGCCCTGTCCGTATCATCCTTCCCCTCAGCTGACTTTCCCACAGCTTTAAACACAGAACCACTTGTCCTGGCCTCCCACCCTCTGTAGCCATCGCCCTTGCTCTTCTCCCCTTGATAACCCAGCTCCTTGAATGTCACTTATATCCGCTGTCTGAACGCCTGGCTTCCGGCTCTCTTTCTGTTTGGGTATTTCTGAATATGCTGCTCCTTCTGCCCTGTACGCCCTTCCACGTGTCTTCACCAGGCGAATGCCTTCTCATCTTTTATTTCTCATTTTCTCTGAAAAGCCTCCCATGACTGCCAGCCTGTGGTAGGTCTCCTCTTCTGTGCACGTGTAGCCTCCTGTTCTCACCTGTGTCCTAGCCCTGGTAATGGTAATAATAATAATATGAGTAGACTATTGAGCACCATTGGACCAGTCATCATGAAGTATTGTTACAGTATTAACAGAATATAGCAAGGTTCTTGTCCTCAAAAGAACCCTGAGAGGTATTTTTCTCCCGATTGTGGACATGAGGAAATTGAAGCACAGAGAAGTTAAGTAACTTGCCCAAGGTCACACAGCCAGAACTCTAGTATTTGAATGCAACCTTGTGCCGTAGAGCCTGTACTGTTTGCCTCAGTGCCGCAGCCAGTGGTTCTCACACTTGAGCATTTATCAGAATCCCCTGGGGAGGCTTGTGAAAACCCAGACCACTGCCCCCACTCTCAGAGCTCTGCAATCAGTAGGTCTGGGGTGGATCCCGAGAGTTTGCATTTCTAAGAAGCTTGCAGGGGATGTTGCTGCTGCAGGTCCGGGGAACACACTTTGAGGACCCCCGTTCCAGGCTGTCCATCACTTTCTCTATTGAAATTGTCTCTTGCCTCTCTCCCCAGCTAAGATGAGAGTTCCACCAGGACAGGAGCTTTTTCTCCTTTATGTCCATGTTCCCAGAACCTAGGAGAGAAGTTCTGACAGGTGGTATGACCTCAGTAAATGTTTACTTGAATGAATGAATGAGGAAATGTTTCTGACCTGTTATTTAGCTGTGTTTTTTGCCAGAAATTTCTGTGTATTTCAAGAAGAAATCTCAGATTTTTATCAGTCACATATCTGATTGGCATACAGGGGACGTGTAGTCAATGGTTTTGTAAGGTTAACTGTTGACCGCATAATATTAAAATTCTTTGAAGACAAAAACCACATTTACCTTAACGATCTTTCTAAAGCAGAGCACTCAGTCTCTCTGGTCATAAGTCATTACACTCATGTGCCCCATAATGACATTTTGGTCAACAGTGGACAACATCTTAGGATGGTGGTATATAGAGTATAATGGAGCAGGATGTGTGTGGTAGGCTCTATCATCTAGGTTTGTGTAAATACACTCTATGATGTTCACGTAAGGAAGAAATTGCCAAATGATACATTTCTCAGAATGTGTCGTCATTGTTATGTGATGCATGCATGTATATGGGAAGTGACTTTTTGGCCTTGTAGCAGATTTGAACATTCCATTCCTAAAATAGCACCTTCCTTGGTGTGGAATGACTCCATGATAATGTGATGGTTAGAGGAGTTGTGGTACATTTACTTTCCAGCATCGGAGCTTCTTTCAAAGTCTACCTGGAGTAGAGGAGTGTAGCAGAAAGTTGGGGTTTCTCATCACAGCCAGTTTGGCTCTGTGTCACCTACAACCAGGTCTAAATTGGGAAATAAGACATTTCTCATGCCTTGAGAAATTTCGTTGTGTCTAGGTGATAAAAGTTGGCTTAATGGTATTTTCACATGTTAGTTTTCTTTTGAAATAAGCACTACTAATAGTTTGTATTATAATAGGGTATATATGAAGCTATTCAAAACCTGGATGAGAAATTTGATGTCATTCATGCAAAGGCTTCACAAATCCACCGTCTCCATGCAAAATCACTGTGGCAAACACGTGTAAGTGTTATTAAAAATATTGTTACAACTATGATAAACCTCTGGTTTCTAAAACTGCCAGTCAGTTAAAATTGGTAGAGAGCTAGTAACTGTGAGATTAGCAAGGCTGACTGAAACTTGCCTTAGTAGCAGATGGCGGACTACGGCTCTGCTGGAAGAATGCTGAAGTTTAGGTCCGATAAATGCATGACAGTGAGCACTTTTATGTTTGTAAGTGTAATGTCTGGAATACAATTAAAATGTAGGGTGGAAGAGGCATAAAACTTCATTACATAATCAAAATAGAGCCTTTATTTTTAATAATACAAAGCAATGTTGCATGGAAAATAAATATTAAATGTACTAATTTTATTTCCTTTTTTACTCACCGTTGATTTATGGTGGGTTTTTGTCATTTCAGAAGCTATTAGGATTTGCTTTCAGAAATTATAAGTACCGGCTGTCTAGAAGACGTAAACCCCGGACAATGAGGAAGAAGGGGCCTCCCAGTTCATTCTCCTACCGAGAAAGTTCTGGCCCAACTTCACCAGTGGGGAGGCAGGAGATTGATTCCCAGAGCATCCCAGAAGGGGGATTTAATCAGTCAGAGGAATCGCAGGAAACAGATCAGGAGTCACTGGTCATGGAGCAGAAGCAGAAGGAGCGGGAGATGTTCTTCAGCCTGAGTCCTCGACGCTTGTCTGCAGATTCATATCAGTCTCCTATCGTGCCTGATAACCCTCTGCCGGGCACTTCTTTAATGCCCTCCTTTACCAGCCCAGAGGCAGCTAACAACAACAGCATCCTTCCAAATGCCCCAGCTTCCGGGGCAGCACCTGCAGCCCTGCTGACCCAGGGAGAGTCCAGTTCAGTATATACCCGTGAAATGAAGAGTCACTCAGTCTTCCTGGGGAATAAACATACTGTACCATCTATCTACGGCCCTTCTGGTTCTGGTGAGTTTGAAGTGACACATATTACAAATAGCACTATTTAACCATATTCATCAACATCCTTGATGCAAGGTAGTGGAAGCTGTGTGTTTTCTTTTGAGGGATGGTTTTAGGTGATATTCGTAATGATAACTAACATTTATCGAGTGCCTGTTATGTGTGGGACTCTAAGGTTACTTCTGAAGCTGCTTCTGTTGTTTGGGGGAGGTCAGATGGGACGCTCCTGTGCAGCCATCCTTACATCATCTTTACACAGGCTTTCACTAGATTTTGCAGTTGGAGTCCTGAGTCCTTGCTGGGGTATTTTACAGAAGATTCGAGGAATGAGACCGTTACTCCCTACCTAATAATATCTCTTATTATACCATAATGAGCAGGTCAAGTATGATTTGTCTTTCTTTCTCCCCATTGAAGCTACAAGTTCACCAGTGGAGCCTGACCCCTATGTCTCTGAGGACCCTTCAGCCTGGTCCGTCGATGAAGTGATCCTGTTTCTGCAACATACAGATCCTCAGACATTCGGCCCCCTCGCCAACCTCTTCAGGCACCATGTAATGTATCTTTTTCTCCAGTTTTCCTACCGTAATGCCTTTGAATGACCTCTGTGCAGGCCTTTCAGTTGGATACAGAGTCGTGTGGATGGTAGGGCCTCCCTATCAACTGATTTTTCCATATGTGAGAAAGGTTAGATCCTTAAATGTTAGGTTAACAATCTGTTCTTTCAATGGGTGTCCTAGTGTCTACTATACTACACGGCCTCAAGTTCTCAAAAGGCGATGATTCAGCTTCGCCACCCTCAGGTGGACCTCCCTTTTGTGATGACAGATACAAGGGTCCCCTGCCCACACACACACACACACACACCTGCTCCCGGCTCAACCCCAGGACCATGAGGAGGAGGGGGTGACCATAAGCGGTAACAGGGTGGCCTTCTTGTTATGACACCCAATGAATCCAGCAACTGATTCCATTGGCTCTGTTGACCTTATATGGTTATTCACCATTTGTGATGCCGATACCCTCCTGCTTGCAAAGAAACCTCATGGGCTACGTTTTTCTAAGTTCTCTTTTCTTTAAATTTCTTGTTGTCCTTGGTCGGAAACTTATAGAAGTTGCGTGACAAAGGTGGTGTCGTACGGGATTTCAGGTCTTTTCAGACAGTGAAACATCATTAAGTAAAGGTTTATTTTTAAACTGGAATTTGTGAAAACCCAATAATATGCTTCAGCAGCAGAAGTTGGTCCATTATAATAAGAACTTTTAGGAGGATGCCTTGTGACTATCAAGTAATATTTTGACAGTGTGTCCTGGAGTATAAAGTTACTGGCCACATGTCCGATGTACTGTTTTCAATATGGTGAGAAAATCAGTAACTCGTTTTAGTAGCTAATTAGCCTCGGACAACTGACTGGGTTTCAACATAAGGACAGCTGTGTATAGCACACTCACAGTTTGCATTGATGTGAATTTACTCTTATTGCCAGCCCTGCTCAGAAAGTTGACTGTCTGAAATTCATTTCTACCACTTATACTTTTTCCTCTTTGTTGGAGATATGTAGTATTTTATTCAACACTCAGTTTTTAAAATTTGGTAGTTTGACACAGTTCATTTTTTAAGATATTAGGTTAAAAGTTCTTGATCTTAAAATTCGAAGTAAATCTGTAAATTATCAAATGATGCTTCTCTGTCCAAATGATATTTTTAATAGTTTTCATAAAGTAGATGCATATTCCAAGAATATACTTGTGAAATGAGCTGCTCTCTACTTTGTTTTACATATTCTTGTATATAAAGAAGTAACCTCTATCTGATGAAACATGAAAGCATTATTAATTATTATAATTTTATTTTCTCTGTAGGGGATTGACGGACAGGCCCTGCTACTACTCACGAGTGACAAAATGATGAAACTTATGGGGATGAAGCTCGGGCCAGCCGTGAAGCTGTGCCACTACATTGAAACTTTAAAGAAGAAAAATTCTAAAACAGTTGAAGAAAATGTGTCAGTTTAGATTGGGCTTATTTCTGGGGGGACCAGTGCCTTCTTGGTGTAAAATCATTTTTCTGCCCTTACTAGTTTTGTTTTGTGAAAGTATCATCTAAAAATATATTATCACCACAATTGTAGAACTAAATTACAGTTCAGTCTAGTTATTTAAAATCCAATTAACATGTTAGTATTTGCATAGTTAAGTTGGAAGTTCTTGCTTTATGTCCATTTATTGTTTTCGGTGCATAATCTACAAATATACTTCATGCAGGAAATAGTGAAAAACCTATGACTTTGGTTCATCTTTATATCTGGAACCAAAACAGCTAAAAGAGGAAATATCAGGGATTGACAACTTCTATGATTAAATCCATGAGAACTTTTCCTCAGAAGAGAATTTAAAGGTGCACGTGTAGATATCATCTCTCTCTCATGTGTTTTATGTGTCTGATGCGACAGTGTCCTGTTCATGTTTTACCAGCTTCCAGAAAGGGAATAGCTATTGAAATTAATTTCCTTTCGTTTATCATTTCTCTGTTGGATTCAAATTTAGAGGGAACAAAAACAAGGTTATAAAGTTCCATGAAGTGTTCTTACCACTTTTTGGATAAAGTATAGGATAGATAGAATAGTTTTCTGTGAGAGATACCGTACTGTAAGGGTGGTTTGGATAGAGTCCGACTGTATTTTTCACAAAGAAATACCTATTATTTTGAAACTTACATACGTTGGCTAAATTTGGACATTTAACTAGGCAAGTATTGTTCACATCTCTCTATGACGATCGCTATGTCCAAATTTCTTGAAGAGATATATTTTATTGTATTTTTTTATTCCTCGTGCAGGTGCTGTTTAATGTTTATGTCTATTCTATGCCTGAAGTATACACGCAAGTACACCTTTTTCTCTTTGAATGTAATATGGCACTTGCACTACACAGAAGTACTGGTGAGCTGTGTATGCGGTTAGATGTTTCTATTCCATGAAGTACACGGCGTTTTCTCTCCCCAGCACCTCTCAGCTTACTCTTCAGGGGATTAGAAACGATCTGTAGACTGGTGTCCATACAGGGAATTCCCTGTCCTATACAACGTTCTAATTGCTTGGTTCTGAGCCATTTATTCTGCTCCATTTGGAAAGATACGTTAGTTCTGACTTACTGTGTGGGGCTTTATTTTATAACTTAGAACTTTCAAGGGGAAATGTTGCTATATGTTCGTTGATATTACTATGTGTAACTTTGGTGTGGTATTTATAAGTTATAAGAATCAGTTAAAAGTATTCGACATTTGTTGTAAATGCCAGTAAAATGCTCACCTGAGGCAAGAATGTTCATTTTCCTTTTAGAAAGCCAAATGTACTTTAGACATGAAGGCAGCTATTGAAAGGATGGCTTCGCCTGTGTTATTCCTTGTATGTTTGAAGTCGAGATTCTTACTTAAACTTAGTCTTGTTTCACATTGTTTGTAGGAAGATGCTGTGTCCAATTGAACAGTCCTCAGGTGTTAGTATAAATACTGTTTTACTGTTTTCTGATTTTAAAATATAATAAAGTTCAATAACTGCAACGATTGATGTCAAAGACTTAGAATTGAGTTTACTTACCTTCCCTGTACTACACTAATGCGTGAACTAGTTAAAAATCTTTAAAAAGTCACTTTACTAGGTTTGTGGCTTTTTACATCAAATACCAGAGTTTTAAAAGCTGCCCTGATACTACTGGTAAACAGATGCCTAGGAGCAAAGGGCTAATCTCTTACATGGACCTTAAATGCGACCCAAGGGGGCCCATAAGGAATTAAATCTGTGACGTTTTCCTGTGCTCCAAAGCTTTGTACCTTCAGATATCACTCATTATGTGAGCATGCTTGAAATTGCCAGTGCCCCCAGATACGTGGCCTTGTCTGCCTTCAGGGATACTGTCAGCACTGAGGGGCAATCCTTAAGAAATAACGGACCTACCTCCTCCCCTCAGCTGCCTGGAACGTAACTGAGGTGAACATTCACGGAAAGAAGAACCTCTCGGTGCTTATGATACAGCATGTGAGTCAGGCCCACGTTAAACAAGTGATGTCTCATCACGATTCAGGAATTGTGTGTCCTGCTCTTCAGCCAAAGAACCAAAGTACTTTAGTGCATTCACTTGTGGAAATCATCCCTCAGGGGCAGGGGGCAGCCAGGGCAGGGTTGTGGCCTCCGCAAGCCCCTTCCCATCTTTGGCTTCACCCCTCCCCCTGGCTTTTGTGGCCTTGGATGCTCAAGTCCACTGATGTCATGGTGAGGTGGGGTGTACCTACTCCATGGGGTGCAGAAGCCAATCCACTGGGAACAGGGCAAATATATTACACCCTTTATATTCACCTAAGGTGAGAGGAATTGAGCTTTTCTACATTTCATTATGGATTCATTAATGTTTCGTGTTCTGAGGAGCTGCACGTTGTTGATGCTTGCCACCATCCCAGCCTGTCTGTGTTCCTTTCTGTCCTTATAGGCATAAAGCCTGGAAGCAGCATTTCCCAAGGTTCTTTGCCAGTAGAGGTGGGTTCTTAGATTCTGCCACCAGAGGCACTCTGTTGTCATTTTGGAGGGAGGAAGTTAAGCAGAAGCAGTTTTCCTCAGGTAGCTGCACAGGACCGTCCTTTGAGCATCAGCAAAAGGCAGATGTGAGGGTTGCCAGCGGCCTCTTGATAACATCTTGAGATTCATCTGCTTTACTTGTGCAGGCAGCCGAGACCATTGCGGGAGCTCTCCTGCCACCATTGTACTCCTGGGTTTCTAGAAACTTCTTTGCTCACCTTGGCCCTCTGCCTTCCAGCAGCTGTGTAGGCTTCTGATTCTATATGAAAGCACGTCCACTCTGAAGACTTAGAATTGCTTGGGTTTTCCTGGTAAAACCCTGACTTTTTGGTCTTCCTCAGAATTGTCTGTCTTTTAGAGGTTGCCCACTATTCTGAGGGAAAAGGAAAAGTTCCATGGAGAGGTGCCTTTAGATTATCTAGTTTCAGTAAACGAGTGTATTTCATCAAATCTAAGACCCCTTTCATTGTAAGGTGTGCAACTGTTTAATGAACCAAATAGGAAAATGCTGCCTGTTAATCTATCACTCACCATCAATTATACCATGCAAACCAGTTTCATTGGTGTTAAAGAGGTGAAAAAATGGGAGGCTTAAAACATGTAAAATGCTCTTTCAAAAGCTAAACAGGTGGTTATAAATGGTTAATGCAAAGAAGCTGTATTAACTGAACACTAATAATGTAAGTCCAAGGGAACAGTAAGAAAACACCAGAGCTCACCAAGCTTTGCAACAAACATAGTACTAATTAAAACAATAGCAATCTAATCAGATCTGTCAAAAATTCACAATTACCAAGAAGACGTTGAAATATGAAATGATGTCCAGTGGCACAAGCAGAAAGCCTCACTATAAGTGCATATTTTACTTTTAGGTGTCAGCTAATTCTAGGATGAGGACATCACATGTAGGAAGATATTTAACTATTTCCTTGCATCCAGCAAGGAGAAAAAAGAGGAAGTTGGAATGATTATGAATTAGCAGATTCTGAAGAGACATGTCATCCAAATGTTAGGTATAGAGCTTGTTTAGATCCTCATGAAAAGAAGCCAAGAGTAAAGGAGCATATATGAGGCACTCCAGGAAAAGGTGAATGCCCAGGGGACATTAAGATGACACTAATGGGTTATTGTTCATTTGTAACAATGGTGCTATTGGTATTACAGTTTTATATTGAAAGGGAGATGTCCTTTTCTCCTGCAAAGGCATAATAAAGCTTTACAGGTTAAGTGGGATGACATCTGGGATTGTTCTGACATAATCCAGCACGGGAGGAGGTGCAGATGAATTGGGATTGGCTTTATGCCAATATCTGTCAAGGCCAATGACACATACGTGGGAATCCATTACGCAAATCCCTCTAAGGTATGTTGGAAGTTTCCATAATAAAAAAAAATTGAAGAAAAGTATCCAGAATATGAAGACCAAGCTCTGTATTTTTTCCCACAGAAGTCGAAAGTCAAGCAACAGTCAATCTACAGGGAATTTCAGTTAGTTAATGGTAAATATTTAGACGTCTTCCTTAAGGTTGCTTAATACTACCCCCAAAGAGTTCAGCCGCCTACTGCTGTGAAACACCTGTTCTTTATGATATGGTCAAAGACAGGAAATGCGGTTGAAGTAATAGACGTAAAGGTGAAATGGTATAAAGCATAGACGCATCTCTCTGTCAGCAAATACTGTTGGGAGGCATATAGAGAAAACACCTGAGGAAGTGAAGAAACAAACACTAGGATAATTTGGACGTGGCAGGTCTGCCATTCTGTTGACTGAAGATACAGGTATTTCTAAAATGCATCAGGTTCGGGTAGATCCTGAGGGTGGTTTTCTGGAAGAGCGATTGTGAGAAAGGGAAGACCCTCATCTCTTCACCACCGCCTTCCACACTCTGCCTAGTCTAAAGGTGCCTGTTTACCTCTCACCTGTTCACCTCGCCTTCTGGTGATTTCCACCAAGTGCAAGGCCTAGTTGTTTCAAAGTTGTTCGTGCTCTCTCCATTTGGTCATTCTAGTTATTATCTCTCTAATTATATTTCCTTTCCAGTAAGGCGATCTATTTGCTCCTTCCATTCCTTTTTCCCCATATGTAAACCTCTTACATATACCTACAAAAGCCCCTTATAATTCATATTTGCTAATATACCTTGTTCCCATATTCACAAGTCTTTCCCTCCCTGGAGAGTTCACTGAAGTCAACATCACCGTAAATACTGTCACTACCAGGTGGCTTCCATTTATCATAAGATCCCTGTTTTCACCTTGGTAGTTGACACACTTTGGAAGAACATGTCCTTTGCCTTAATTGTCCTAATCAGCCGTTGTCACCTCTTGTAGGGTGATGGAGACAGAAGGGATTACTCAGAGCCCACTTATCCAGAGCAATGAGAGTCCCAAAGGTGACTGTACCCAGGGAGAACTCTTTCAGGAGAGAAAGGCCCCAGGCACAGCCCCGAATTAGGTTTTCTCTCAGTTTTTATTGTGCGGGCAAGAAAGTTACAGAACATACATAGGTGGTTCATCAGTCATGGTGAAAATATGAACAAACTGGCTACATGACAATTTTCATTAAAGCAGGTGTAACTTAAAAATAGATCAAGTAATTTACCATCAAAAGGATTCATAAAACTTAGCTATGTGTCATACAAAAGAAACAATGGATGATCGTCATGGCAATGCTTAGTTCCCTAAGAAACTTAATGAAACATCTGAGGGTAAGATGTGGAACATTCCCCAACCACTAACTACCAGAATAGGCTTGAAGATTTTAGCTCACATTCTTTCCCATCATTTACGTTTAGCTGCATCAAGGACAAATGCCCTCAGAGCAATCACTTTTGCTGTATTTCAATTCTGTTATCTACATCAAAGACTTTAGTGCTGTGAAAGTTTTTTGTTTTTTCCCAATCTTAGCATTTCTATGTGTATTTTTTAAGAGTTGAGCTATGGCTATAACTACAGGACTTTGGATGTGCTAAACGAAGGACTTTGGTCCTACCATGGTACAGCTTAGTCTAAGGACTTTGGGCCTACTATGCTATAGGCTATGGCCGTGTGAAACACATGTGTTTTATTAATGTCAGTATCCTCCACAAGCCCTTGACACATTGTTAGCTGTTGGCATGACTGTTACATGATAAGCTAGACTGGGTTTTGGAATTGGAAATTCAGAGCCTTTGCCCCACCTGCCCTGAGTTTTCCTCTTGTTGAAGTTCTACAAATAAAGCATCTGCCAGGAAAGTGTACTTTTGGAGGAAACAAGAAGGCTCACGGTATCCTAGGCTGCCATTAGTGACAGACACAACATCCATTATGTCCCAGATACACTAGGTGCTTACTACTTCCTCACTATCCAAAGCAGGTGTCCCTCTTCACTATGGTGATTTGGGGACTAAGCGTCCTTCCATCTTGTGGGTCCATCAACTGCTAGTGCCTCGGGGTCCTTTGATTCCAGGTGGACGGGGACACATCAGTGCTGTTCCCATTCCATTGGCTGGAACGCAGTCACATGGCCATACCTCAGTGGAACGGTGGCCGGGACTTGTCTGTGTGCTCAAGAGGATGAGGAAACGGGTCTTTTGTACGTGGCTTGCAGTCTCGACCTTACGTCACCTTCCTAAGAGCAGAACATAAGCCATTGATACCTCCTTTAAGGTTGTCGATTTCCTCGTGATACCCTGGTTTCCCCATCACACTCACATACTTGGTTCCCCTTAGCCTCCTTCCCTGCTTCATTCTCTCCATGTCACTTGAACTTGTGGTTGGATATATTGTTCGCAGTCCTGTACTGTCCCTACAAAGGATATCGCATCCTCTCCATGGCTGTGGGACTTGCAGTCACTCCCCGAAGGCACAATCTATTGCCCGCCTCATCGTTACGCTTCACGCTGAACCCTGCTTTGGCCCATGGGACATGAAGTGGACCTGAAGAACGCCACGTCCGTGTAGAAGCTCTGCAGTGGCAAAGATCATCTCTCTCAGTCCTCTCCCTCTGCTGTGACAAACACAGGCACCGAATCGGGACTGCTTCTTCAGATGGGGTTGTGGACTGAGAGGCAACGTGGGGCTGGGCCTGAGCCATCCTGTCGCCTCCTTCATATCACGTGAGCAAGAATAGATGTTTATGGTTGTAACTCACTGGGATGTGAGACTCACTACCATGGCCAGAGAAGAAACGCGTTTACAGGTTCAATAATGATCAGCTCATGACCAATCGTGTTTCATCTATATGTCCACCCACGTCCCCAATTCCATGTGACTTTGAGGCAGATGAGACTTGTAATTTCACCTGTAACTATGTAAGTATGTGTACTTCAAAGATAAAGTTTTAAAATAGTAACCACACCATTATCGTACTTTCAACCTTTCAGACTTTAGTAGAACGCCAAAGAATTAAAAAGTTCAATGTTATAAAATCATAAATGTAGACAAAAGTAATTTGTTTCATTCTTCTTGGAGAAGTACTTGGGTATTTTAAATTGGCACATAACTGATTATACATATTTGTGGGATACAGAGTTGATTATTAGTATATGTGCACAGTATGTGACGATCAAATCAGGATAGTTGGCATATTCGTCTATTAATAAATTTCTAACACCATTCTCTAATAAAAGGAACTGGGTGTCCTTAGAGAAATGGCTGCTTCTAGGCCTGGGATGTGGAATACACAAGGTGAGCCTGCAGCGTCTTCTAGTATGAGAGGGTTGTGCTCAAAGGAAGCACAGTGATGGGGGGATGGAAAAAGGACACAGGAGTTAACCCAGAAAGTCCCCAATGTCTGAATCTGGAAGAACTGAGCAACAAAATAAATGAAGCAGCATTGGATTAGAACCCAAGGCATAAAATCAATGTGCATGAGTCCATGCCATCATCAATAAATGATTGAATACATAAACAAATGACGGTGAATACACAAATCTGTGCAGGGAATTCCAAATAATTTATGTAGTTACTGTGCCCTCAAGGACGTGGAGCATAACTGCCCACTCCTTAAGTGTGGGCTGCCCATAATAATGTCCTTCCAAAGAGCATGGCGTGTAAAATGGGAAAAAGAGTACCTTTAGAGTGTAGAAACCTGAGAAACACTGTGTCAGCCAGGTGATCAGGGTCAGCATCGACCACGAGAAGTCCTGTTGACAGCCTGGATCTTTAATGTGATGTGATGAGGACACTTTGTAGTCTTCCTCCCCCAATCCCGTAACTAATCTAATCATGAGAGAAACATCAGACAGATCCCAGTTGGGGGCATTGTGCCAAATACTTGACCAGTCCTCCTCAAAACGGACAAGGTCATCGTGAACAAGGGAAGTCTGAGAAACTGTTGAAGCCTGGGGGAGCCCAAGGAGACATGACGACTTAGTGTAATATGGGATCCTGGAAGAGCAAAAGGACATTAGGTAAAAACTAAGGGAATCTGAGTAGAGCATGGACCTTAGTTAATAATTATGTATCAACATTGACTCATTAGCTGTGGCAAGGGCACCATCCTAATGTAAGATATTAATAATAGGGGGAAAGGGCTATGGGGTAAATGTGTGCTCCCTCCACTATTTTAGAAAGCTGTGAATCTAAAACTATTCTAACATTAAAACTTTATTTACAATTTAACAGTTCCTTGTTTTCATCAAACATTCATGCAGTATTCAAATAGCTAATAATCGTACTCATTTTTTTATAGTTTGATATCCTAGTGCTTTTAATTGTCTGATACAGCACTACCCAATAGAAATTTAATGCAAGACATGTAATTTCAAATACCATAATAGCCACAGTAAAAGGAAGAAATGTGTGAAATGGACTTTAGAATATTGTATAATTTTCTTTAAGATATTTAAACTATTTTCTTTTCAGCATCTAATTGATATGAGATTATTAGAGATATTTTACCTTTCTGTGAGTGTGTGTGTGTGTCTGTGTGTGATGTCGTTAAAGACTGATGTGTATTATTCAACAGGGGACATTTGATTCAGATCTACCCTTTTCAACTGTCCGTTAGTGGATGAGCTGGTGGCTGTGCTATTGTAAGGTCCTGGTCTAAGATGTCAATGTGGGTCTCACAATGTGGTCCCTGGACCAGCAGCACTTGTCTTGCCTGGGTTCTTGCTAGACATGCAAATTCTCAGGTCCCACTCCAGACCTGCAGAATTGGAGAGTGGTAGGGGGCCCAGGAATCTGTTTTAACAAGCCCTCCAGGTGATTCTGATTCATATGCAAGTTTGAGAACCACGGCTGGGGGTTAGAAGACATAAGAGATTTAAATATGTTTGGTGTCAGGGGAGCATGTCTGGGGTTTCTGGTGTGCAGACGGATGGCCTGGCTTCAGGCAGCAGGATCCCCAGTCTTTAGACAGACAAGAAGGAAGAGCAGCCGGCAGGAATGGAGGTGTTTAAAGGAGAACATTTCCAGAGGGAGATTTAGAGGCAGAAGGATAGCTTTGCGGAGGGTGAAATTTGCTAGTGACAGCCTCAGGCTCAGTAAAAGGGCTGGGGAGCTTGATCTGCTCCTGGTGGAGCGGTGGGAATGGCGCAGCCAATGGAAATGGAGACCATTCCGAATAGCTTTTGGGCCCGACAGGCGATGTCCGACTGCAGTTGGCCTCTCTTGGCGCTGGGATAAATTGGGGGCTGAGAGGATAGTTTGAGGCTTATCAAGCCAGGCTCAGAGCACACTAGGGTAACGAGGCAACGGTAAGTGGGGTCCCAGCCCTGGAAACCGAGGAGGCGACAGTCCAGGCCAGGCGAGCCCCTTGGCTGAAAGTCAATACGTGGACTCCGGTAACAATATATGTGTGTGTTACAAAATCAACATGAAGTCAGAAATCCAAGTAGGTGTTCTACAATGTTCTTCTGCGCCCCCCTGGGGAATCTCAGGTCCCCACTCTGGAGAGCCCTACTGTGGGGGTCTGTGAAGGTGAGGTGCTTGCGCCCCATGTCCTGAGGGCCACCTCCTGCTCACTTTACCCTGTCATCGCAGGGCCACTCTGTGGCCGTCACCATGTCTCTCCTTTGGAGCATGTCCTACATCCAATAGCATCGGAGTCTTTCTGGGTATGTTACAAAGAGGTTTGAATGAGAAATATGGTACCCAGGGTATACAGTGTTGGGCCCCCACCCTTGAGACACATTCTGTCTATGTGACTTCAATTACATTTCTCAAGCAATCCAAGTCTGTTTTCTCATTGGCAAATGAGAGTTGTCTCTGCCTCCAGGATTGTGACACTTCAGGGATATCAAGAAGGGGAAGCATTTTGACACAGCTAGTGCTCAACCTGTCCCTTTCTTTATTCCACATTTCCCCTTCCCCAGCCCCTGTCCCTGCCCAGAGCTCACCTGTCCACAGTTCACCCCGATTGTACCAGAGCCCCAGGAAAGCAGCTATGTGGTCTTCCTATTAAAGAAAATTTTAAACTTTTTTCTCAAAATAAATTTCAGCATGGGTTCTGGACAGCTAAGAAGGGCCTACAACAGGATGGACCTTGCTTGGGACAGCTTTGGTTGGGATCCAAAGGACTGTGGGAAGCAATTAAATGATGATAAATGGGGGAAGGTCACACAATCAGATGTGCATTCTAGACACACCATTGTGGCAGCTACTGGGTATGGGATTGGAGCTCTCAGCAAACAGGAACTGACCATCCCCTCTGTACCCGGACACGTACGTCCCATCCATGTGTTTCCCTTGGGGTCACCTCCAGCGATTTCATCCTGCCTTTTCCTGGGCTGTTCTCAGAAGAGTCGGTGTCTCTGAGGGTAGCCCAGGTTGTTGTGTCAATCCTAGTGAGCAAACAGTTGAGCACAACCACCTTTCTCTTTACTCTGAAGATCGCCTCTGTCCCAGGCTGTGCTGTTACACGGTTTTCCATTCATGAAGGGTGGGGGAGTCTCCCTTCTGAACACAGGGCCCCTGCAGCATTTTCAATCTGGACCCTTCCCACGCATGTGCTAAGACGCTCACAAACTGGCCTCCTACAGAGCACCAAGGTGGCGAGCCAGGTGCCTGTGTCACGACCACTATGTCGGGAAGTTCCCAGTGGTTGTTGGAGGGTGGGAGGGGGTTGCAGCAGAGGGCTGTGTCCCCCCAAACCTAGATGTTTGTATTGCTTCTTTTTCCTGCTGTCTTATCTTCTCTTATATCTGCTTATATTTTACTTCATGCTGGAAATTCTATTCAAAAATTCATTGTAGATATAATGTGACATTATCTGCACAGGAATGCACTTTTGATTGCTTATTCCAGACACCTGGGGTTGTTAAATCCCCTTTTGTCATGAGCCTGAACTACAGACCATGTGGTTAACTGTTGGTTAGCTCTGGATCACTTTTACTCCGAAGATACCACTCTTTGTGGTCCCAGCCCAAGGCAGGAGCTGCTTTTCCAGTTCCCCTCCTGTGGTGGGTTCCAGATTGTGACTTTTGTCCCTCAGTCCCACAAAGCCAGCAAAACTGCAGCCCAGGCACTTTAGGCCTTTTCTAAATCAGTAGATGTCCAGGAGGAAAGGCAATCCTCTCAGCATTTCACACCTCTCCAGGTTTCTGATTCTTCCCAGCTCTTAGGTCAGCAATTGCCCACTGTTTTGTTGTGCAGGATTCCAACATTAATAAAGCAAATGTATTTCACAGAGTCTAACTTATAGCTTAGTAGGACCACAGTTCTTAGTTTTTAGAAGGGGCAAAGCCCTTTAGCATAGGTTTTAGCCCAGTAGAGCGACGACCCTTAGTTTTAGCATGGCCAAATCCCAGTAGTTTAAGGTATAGCCTAATCTTCTGGTATTGCACATAGAAGTGTTCAGCTTGCGAAAGACAGAGAACTTTCCCATGGCTAAAGTTTCTGTTGTAGACAAAAATATTGTAACACAGCAAAAATGCTGACTCTAAGGGCGGATGTCCTTGGTGCAGCTAAAACTACGGATTGTTGCCATGACGAATATCTTAATGTTCCTTTTGTAGCCACCTATGTTCCTTTTCTGTAACTTTCTTTCCTGGAGAATAAAAATGGAGAGAAAACCTCATTTGGGACTATTCCCGGGATCTTTCTTTTCTTGAAAGAATTATTCCTGGGGGTAACCGATTCTGGCCTCTCACTGCTCCGAAGAAATGGGCTTTGAGTAGTCCTTTGTGTCTCCATCACGGTGGCGGAGAGGTGACATTTTGTGAACTTTTTGATGTTCTTTAGGGTGATAACATTTTAAAAACATTTCATGCAGCTTTTCTAGTTGTTTTTCAGGGAAATGTCTGCTATGTATTACCCAGTGTCTCATTACCAGCAGCAGACATACAGGTTGCCACGTCTGCACTGCGTGTTGGCAGAACTACCTGCTCTGTCCATCGCCTCTGTGGTCTAGCTTGTACCCGAGAACAGGTCGAGAGCACTTCCAGCACCTGCCACCATCTGTCCCATTGCTGGGAGATCTCCCACGCCTGTTGGTCACTATAATTCTTCCCTACTCAGGTTAAGGCAGCTTAGGGAGACCAGGAACTGGAAAGCCAGCCTTAGTAGTGACGGTCAGGAAAGCGTTTCCTTCTGTATTCCATCTCCCTCCACGGAGAAGAGGGGTCAAGTAAATGAATGGGAGGATTGACCGGAAATGAAACCGAAGGGGATTGTTGAGTATCTGTTGGATCTTCAATCACATTTCATGAACAAACCTTCGACACCGATTTAGGATTAGGTACGACATGGAAATCCGGAAGGGTGAGTGCATCTGTCTGGGTCTGATATGAAGCAAGAACGACTATCATCTGGACAGGGAAAGGTTAATGTAAAGAAGAGTTAGGGCTGAGATAGTGTGTCCAAGACTCACTGAGTGCCAGACAAGTCAGTGTGTGCTGCACTGCTGGAACTTGCTGGACAACTGCCCTGTAGAACTTGCCAGAAATTTGCCTCTAGAGTGCAGGGGGAAGCTGTGCTGTGCAACAGCTGCCCAGAGAGCTCATAGGTACCAGGAAACTAAACCCTTTCCTCCTACAACCTCTGTCCAACACCTTCTACTGACAAAAGCTTAAATTGTGCCACTAGCAAAGGGAAAAGTATTTAAAGGGCCCATATCCATTTTCACAGAGCTGGCAAAAGGGTGTGCAGTTGGGTCTCAGAGTCAATAAAATACATCAACAACCACCACCGTGCATCCATTCCAGTCCTCAGTTCCTGCATATATCCTCCTGCACACATTCACACTCCTATACAGAAGCAAATCAACTCTGATTCTACCTAACAAGATACACCTTTCCTTCTTACAGGAAAATAAATTCTCACTGTTGACCCAAACTAGGAGACGTGCAGTCTGGAGAATCACTGAATAACTGACATGGTGAGGGAATGGAACAGAAATTCCAGGTGCTGTTCTGGGTGCTTTTTAATTTGTCATGTTTAACTCTTGGTACCTTGGGAGGGACTTGCTGTTCAAACATAAGTAAGACACGGTGCTGCTGTCCAGGAACTTAGAGGGAAAGGCGCATGTTGACAAGGATTTCTAGTATCAGGCAATGTAATTAACGTGCTGCAAGGGAGGTGAAGGTGAGGTGGGAGCCGAGAGGACTGACTCATTCTTGCCAGGGGCTATATAGGAAAGTGTCGTGCTGGGGGTATTATTAGAACAGATGCAGTACTGGAACAGGCTTTGAAGGATGTTAAGAGTTTCCAGATGTAAGTGAGCCGGAGGTAGAATGACATTGGGGGTATGAGCATGTGTTATGGGGCTGATATGAGTGTTCAAATCAGAACGCTGCTACAAAGCTTCAGGCTTTGAGCACGTTAACGTCTCTGAGCCTCAGTTTTCTCATCTTTAAAATGGGCCACTGATAACCAACTTCTTACGGGATTGGGGACCAGCTAAGGACAGACATGATAACTGGCTTGTGTTGATCACTCTGTAGATCGTATGTTCTTACTTTACGGAGGAAGGAAGCACATGGCTGTTTGGAAAATGGCAAGCAGAGAGAGTGGTGCAGGTGAAGAACAGGGTGACATGGTGGCGTTCTTAAAAGTTGGATTGTTTTCAGCTTTGCTCCCAAAGGTGGCGTTGCTCGTGAGTGAGTATGCAACCCGGGAAAACATTAGAGTCTGAGCTCAATTCTCTTACATTATATACTTTTAAATATATTGTGCTGTGTTTGAAGAGCCTTTTGGGAAGAGCAAAATTGCACTGTTGGCCACCGGTTAATATAAATATATATTTATGCTTTTGCAAACGTACACTAAAGAAACAAAAAAGGTAGAAAGTGGGGAGGCAAGGCGCCGAGCTTGGCGTCACCCCAGCCGCCCACAGAGGGGCGCTCGTGTGCGGCGAGCTACTGCGAAGCCGAAGAAACTTTTCTAGGCACGAGGTTTTGCACCCGCTCTGTCTGGCGCCTCAGTCTAGAGCGAAAGCCGCGCAGGCACAGTCGCTACCCGACTGCAGGGCAGACGCCGGACCTCAGGCCTCAGAGCCTGCACCAGCACCTCAGCATGTCTGACTCTGAGGAGCAGGGTAAGGGGCCCTCACTGCATCTGTCCCCACTAGGTTCTGCCTTGGGCTCTGATAGGGTTGGGACAGCGCCCACTTAGACGGCCTCACGCGTGGCCGTGGTGCCTCTGAGCTTCGGCCAATGGCTGCCGTTCTCAACCTGCTAACAGGTCAGCGGTGCTGTCCCCATTGTGTAGATCGCGTGTGGGGACCTGGGCACCCCAATCGGGTTTGGCCCCGTGTCCAGGGCGCCTCAGGGACTCACGACGACCCTGAGATTTGAGGGGACCCTAGGGCTTGTGGTGTCTCGGGGCTGGAGGTGACCCTGGGTTCATTGCATCTCGAGTCTTCAGGTGACCCTAGGGCTCATGGAGTCTTGGAGTTTGATGTGACCCTAGAGGTTATGGCATTTCAGGGCTGGAGGTGACCCTAGGGCTAGCGGTGTCTCGTGGCTCTAGGTGACCCTGGGGCTGGTAGCGCTACTAGTGCTGCTGGTGTCCCAGGGGCTGGAGGTGACTAGGGCCATCGACGAGCGTGGGTCAAGAGGGTGGGCCTGGTTTCCAGCATCCAGGACCCACGGATTTTTCCAGAACGTGCCTTGAGGGGCCATAAAACATTCCGGGCAGTCGCCGAGAGGGGGAGACTGCGTCAGCACGAGGTGTTTCTGGCGCCCTCTGGAGCTTCGGCGTGGCAGGCTCTGGCGTCTGGCGCCAGGGCAGGTCTGTCCCTCTGTGCTGTTTCTTTTTGAGCACAGCCTTGTTAAAGCCGGAAAGCGATCTGGCTTCTGGGCTGGGGCGCTCCTGGGAGGAGAGATCTGCTTGGCAGGAAGAGCGAGTCTGCACTTTGCAGCCTCAACTTGCAGCGGCGCCGCGGCGGGGTGCACTGGGTGCTTCCCACGGCTCTCCTGGGATGGCAGCACGTCCTTGTGAGTGGGAGCTTTTTTATCTGTTTATTTTAAAACTAATGTTATTTTAATCTACCAATCATAACTATATACACTTAAGGGGTACAATGATGTTTTGATATATGTATACAATGTGGTATGATTAAATCAAGCTTTTAAAAGAAGGATATCAGAAAAGTGCATTTTCTTTTTTTCTTTTGGTGGGGGCGATGGTCTGTATTTTCTTTCTGTCTTTCTTTTTTTTTTTTTTTTTTTTTTTTTAGGATTTGGGCCATTTATTAGGTGGTTGGTGCTGACTTTCTGGGCCGAGTTGGTCCGTTTCCAGCCTCTCTCTTCCTTGGTGCAGGGGGGCGGGGGAAGGACCCAGACTCTCAGACTTGGGTTTTGAGAATTGATAGATCCGTGAATTGATTCCTTTAAGGTCTTTTGAGATTGAGACGTCGATTTGGAGACTTTGATGGTAACCGCGTTTGGTCAAAGACAGAGAGTGGAGCTTCGGTGTTTCATTGTAAATACACGTATGAGGACGAAAATAAAGGTGTAGGGGTGTTGTGGAGAAGTCCTCGCCTATAGATCCTGTCTTTTGCTTGAAGAGGGCAGATGCCAGAGTCAGGAAATGCTTCAAAATGTGGGGATCCCTGTAAAGCCGGGGAGCTTTTCCATGCTAGCTCCAGGGCCCAGCCCGCCTGCTGAACAGGCCTTTGATAGAAAAGGCTCTACCTTAGGTCTGTAGGAGGTGGCTTCCCTCCCGCCTCTATCCTGCTCTCCCGAGTTCGGACTGCTCTAGGGTTCATAACATGAGGTGGCAAACTGGTTCAATGTTTCCAATTAGCGACTTTCCCAACAAGTTTTCTGCAGGGCGTTCTATAAAGCAAAGCACCGGCTAGACGCACTTCCCAAGCTCACTTGTCTGGCCTGCAGCACGTGCTGGACGATGGGATACAATTTTGGCTGCAGTATCGCCCATTTTAAAGACAGCACTTGGTGGTCTCTAAAGTTTGACATGGACAATGAAAGGGCTGCTTTTTAGAGTCCTGCGAGAAGATTCAGAAAGGGATTGGTCAGTGTATTAACATACAGTATTTTATTTTATTTCATTGTATTTATGTTTTGGTGGCTGGACAGGAGGGGTTCCGAAACCTTGACCTTGGTGTTGTAACACTGTGCTCTAACTAACTGAGCACCACGTCAGCCCTCAGTTTTGTTTTTTAAAAGAACTGGAGTTGTCTGGCTGTTGTGACAGGTTGCTGTGTATTCCTTGAAGTGGTCCTGGGGTGAAATGTCATCATTGTGAACCATGCCTTATCTGATAAGTTGAATACAAGTGAATGCTTTGCACCTTGGGAGCATGATTTTGAAAAAACTTCTAAATGTTATAATGCCTTTAAATTTTCATTATGAAGGTTATATGTATACCTAAAGAAATTAATTGGAATTTTACACATTTATTGAGAAACCTTAGTGGAGTCATTAGTAGCTTTAACTAATTGTAGTTTGAAAAATCTGTCGATATACAAACGCTTGATTTAAAAATAAATTTCCAGTTACCTTTGTAATTCGACTACCATTTTCTTCTGATGCTAAAGTCGAAAGTTCGTTGCAGAGAATCTACAGGGAAGTCAAATGAAGATAATAATTTTGCTATTCAGAGATAACCACCTAGATAACCATTGATGTTCTCTTTGGCTCTCAAGGTTGGGATTATACTGTATTTCTCTGTTTTAAAACCTTTTTTCCCCTTTTAACATTATATCACAAGCATTTCTACCATGTCGTTAGAAATGTTTTTTGAGAACATGCTTATCTAGCGTACCTTCTATATTAGGGAAATGCCGTAATTTATTTAACATTTTGTTTATTTAAGCTTTTGTTTATTTAACCTTTTTGTTTAGATAATTATTAGATAATTAGGGTAATTTCTAATGTTCCATTCCCCCCTCCCATTAAGACTATTCAGTAGAATTCACAGTGGCTCTTCAAACCCAACGGCATGTGTTATGGATGAGAAAACAAGGGGAAAGAGTCGATGTCTCTGGCCCAAAGGTCGAATCGGAAACTTCATTATGTGATTTCTAATTTAGTACCATATTCACACCATCACATACCCCTCACACTTGCTAATTACCTTATTCTTCTGTTTTGGTCCATTTGGAATAAGTACAGTGAATCCAAGTTATCATGCACTGTACACGCGACCTGTGAGTAAATACTTCAAGTTTAAACATGTTCTTTTCCAGGCCAACATTAAGAAATAAGCCCATGTAGATATCAGATAGTATGCATACTGGGTTGTTTCACATATATATGAAAATGGTTTACTGAGTAGATATTTCACATCCAGTTTATTTGTAGTTACCTATTTCAAGGTCTGTGAGATTCAAATTGAATTGAATTTGCTTTATAAGAACATGTACTTTTGCACTTTATTTCTGCATTATTAATCAGTATAACTATTAATACTAATATTTAGGGCGCAAGTTTGGAAGTTCATGGTCACCACAAGTGTGGCTATCGTTTCAAAGTTAAAGCATATCAGTGAACGCATTAGAGCGTGGGCCAGGTGGTCACAATTCGTAACTGAGAATAAATTCATTGCTCTACAAATTTGAAAGTAGTAGAAATAATACTCTGCGTGTGTTTACATACATACATACATACATACCTATATATGTATCTCAAAGCTTCATACTAAACAATTGGTTTATTAACTAACCTGTACTGATTATAGATTTAAAAATACTTAATGTAATTTTTCCATCTAAAATATGATTTTTAAGTAATCCATAACTTTATAAGGTAGTTTCTTCTAGAAATTGTTTATTTAATGTGGTATCCGATCTAAACTTTCTCTTTGCTTTTCCTTAGGTTATATTGTTGTAAGTGATGGAGAAGACTGTGACAGTAGGATTGATAACAATGATGTCATCATAATAGAAGATTCTGATGACACTTTGACTGTACAACCAAAGACTGAAGGCGACAGTGATGACTATCAGCAGCCATCCCGAATGTCATATGGTAATTTTGTTAAATTTCCTTCTGGGCGAAATTTTGCTCTCTGGTTCCCATTTTCAGTAAGTTGTTGAAATGTTCCAATAACCTTTACATTAATAAGTGTTTAGCAGAGGGCCAAGTTTTGTGGTAATACCACAGAGGTTGGTTGTGCTTGCATTTTCCCTTCACTTAATCTTTCACGTGTGGCCTTTTCTCTTTTTGCTCTATGGGGCAACAGCCTCAGAAAACATTGTGGAGAATACATGCTCTGCCTCTGAAAATTATTTCTGTCGGACAACTGTAATTATCACTATTTGGTGGCCAAGCAAAAGTGGAAAGCTAAAATTGAACGTATAGGAATAACAGCTTAGGTCAAGAGTCTGTAGAGCAGATGACATGATTATCTGGGTAGAAAGTCTGAAAGAATCAACAAAAATCTCCTGGAAGTAGTAAGCGATTATAGCAGGGTTGCAAGATACAAGGTTAATACACAAAAGCCAATCACTTTACTACATCGCAGCTAAAGCAGTTAGCCATTGTGTTCTCTCGTTCATCTGTTTCCAGCATTTACTCTGTAGACTTTAAGTTGCAAAGCATTCGCTTCACAATTTGGAATTGTGTTTGATTTGATTCTTATTCCTGCTCACGGGCAATATAACCCTTCAATTTTTAAAGACATGCTAAATCACTAATGGAAGAATTCTTGTTTTGCCATTCTTGAAAATTCAACGAGGACTCCAATTTGAGGTAGCATTCTGAGAACATGTCCATATTAAGGTTATTAAAGTAATGTGTGTGAAATAACTTTTTTATGCATTGCTTTACAGGAGCTGAAGGTTTAGGAGTCCAGGGTGGCCAAGCAGTTTTACAAATGAACCGTCCAGCGAATTTTAAAAGATACAACCCCAACTCAGCCGAGTTTATCCCATTGAACAGAGAAGGACAACCCTCTACTGTAAAGGAGAATAATACGGTTTGTATATTAAAGTGAAAATTTTTGTTTTTTTCATTCTGCTATATTTCTTCTTGTAAAGTTGAGTTTAATTTCATTCAATGAAAAGCACAGAGCTTAAGTGTACAGTTTAATGAGTTTTGCTAAATATGTACACCTGTACCCCATCAAGATAACGAGCATTTCCCTCACCCCGGAGAGTCACCTCATGCCTCTCCCAGCAGGTCCCCATCTCTGTTAACCTTGGGAGTAATAACCTTCCGATATTCTTTCCTCCTAGTTTACTTTTGCCTATTCTAGAACTCCATATAAAAAGAATCATACTGAATGTACTCTTGTGTCACAGTCTCTTTTCCTTAGAATAATGTTTTGGAGGTTCATTTTATAGTCTCAGTATTTCACTCTTGTTTATTGCTGAGTGGTATTCTGTTGTATAAATATCCATACTTTGTTTATCCATTCTTCTTCTGATGGACATTTAGGTTGTTTTCAGTTCTGGGCTCTTATGAGTAAGGTGGCTACGAATATACTTACGGAAGTCTCCTTGTGAACTTATTTTTACATTTAATTTGGGCAAATACCCGAGAGTGAAAGTATTGGGTGATGGGGTAGATGAAAGTTGAACTTTATAGGAAACTGCCAAACAGTCTTCTGAAGTGGTTGTACTATTTTTTATTTTTATATTTGGCCGTGTTTCCTGATCCCTGAAGTTAAATAAAATAGACGATTAAAGTATATATAATTTGGCTGGACAGAAAATCCTTATGTGAGGGTGTGGATACTAATATCACATAAGTAACAAAGGCAATTCTCAACTTCTATCAGTCCCACTAGTTTCATCTTTGGGGATGTTACTTGCTCATCAAGCGTCATGGTTTCTGCCATAATTATGTGAAAGCACTTTGGAAAGCATGAAGCACTCTATGAGGGTAAAATAGTAATATTGTGTTTATAAATATTAATCTATATTACAATTTCATATAATTTTGTTTCCTAATATGTTCATAATGCAGGTCTAATTCAGGTATTTTTTTTCATGTATTTTCAAACAAGGACATTGATAACTACTTGGTATGATTATAATAAGATTATTCTTACAGTCCATAATTCATCCTTTGAATAAAGAGCTATTATATTGAAATATAATAGTTATTATCTATTTACTTATTTATACGTTGTCTTCTTCCAAAAAAATATTTTAAGATGATTTAGAGGTTAGGTAAAGGGCATAAAGACATATCACAATTTGTACGAATGAATGTGCTAACAATAAAAAATAAAAATTTGAAAAAATCTTTTTAAAAAATAAGAAAGAAAAATAGGTGGTTAAGTGTTTCCTATCTGGTCCACGGTGTGTCACTGTTGAATTATTTGAAAATCAAAAGCCATGTAACATTTGGTTCTTTGTTCCTGGTTAGAAATATTTGCTTTTTAAGTCAGTTCTGTGCTAGTTACTGGAAGACTAGCCTTTTTATCCTGAAGTACATAAGGGGTTAAGCTGGATGGAAAGTGGTGTCATGGGTTGTGTAGTGTAGTTGGGTTAATGAGAACACAGCTCTGCAAGTGCACCTTTTCATATTGCTGTAGTATCTTCAATGGGCAAAGGTCCTTTGACATCACAAATAGGCCTTTGGCACTTCCTGAACACAAAATAGAAGTCCTGAACTTTTCCTTCAATTCTTTTTTCCCTATTTCCTTTTGGTTTATTGATAAATCTTCCTAAACAAGGATGAAAACCTGATTGGAAAGAACGTGGACATGTCATTAATGAGTGTATATTAGACTTTGAATATTCGCATAAAATTGTTTTCTTGTGGGGAAGGGTGTGCAGAGGCGGATGGTAGGAGGCAGAGGGCTCTGCTTTGAGCGGGGCTCTCCCTGGCCTGCCTTAGCTTTACCTAAGTGTCCTGGAGGCCGAGGTCTGCACTGCTCAGCCAGGGGCCCCCTAGGCAATTGTGCCAGCTCGGGTGGGGTCAGCATCTGGGATGAGGAGGGCCCAGGTTCCAAAGTCACACCCTGAAGTGGGCCATCACGGCTCCTGTCCCTTCTCTGAATAGGCTGGCTCTGTCCTTTCTCCACCTCCTTCCACACTACTTCAGCGTTGTCGTTTTCTTCTTCCCTCAACGGAGCGCGGCATCCGCTTTAGTCCACCCCAGCCCTGTGCAGGCTGGGAGCAGAGGGGACGACGTCCTCCTGTACGGGCTGTCCCCTGCCTGCTAACCCTTCACCAGCCCAGCCAGCCCTCTCCTCCGTGAGCTCCACACCCTCAGTCCTGCCTCTTCTTTTCTGGAGACAGTCACATATCTGTTTGGCATAGAGATGATGTGTCCTTAATGGTTTTGGAAGGTTAACTGTAGAGTGCATGATTTTAAAATACTTTGAAGACAAAAGCCATGTTTAGCTTAATGTTCTTTCCAAAGTAGAGTACTCAGTCTTCTCAGGTCATAAGTCATTGCAGTCATGTGCCACATATTGACGTTTTGGTCAACAGTGGGCCACGTATTAGGATGACGGTCCTCAAAGTTTATAATGGAGCGGGATGTGTGCAGTAGGCTCTGCCATGGAGGTGTGTGTGAGTGAACTCTCTGATGTTCACGTACGGAAGAAATTGCCTAATGATACGTGTGTCAGAAGGTGTCCTCATTGTTAAGTGCGCTCGAGTGTATATGAAAAGGGACTTTTTGTCCTTTTAGCACATTTGAAGATTTCTTTCCTAAAATAGCACCTTCCTTGGTGTGGAATATCCCCATCATAAAGGTGATGATTGTAGGAGTTGTGGTACCTTCACTTTCCAGCATCACAGCGTTTTAAAAAGTCTACGTGGAGTTGAAGAGCAGGGAAAAAGTTGGGGTTACTCATCACAGCCAGTTTGGCTCTGTGTCACCTACAACCAGGCCTAAAGTAGGAAACAAGACTTCTCTGATGGCTTGAAAAATTTCATTTTATCTAGGAGTTAAAATTTGGCTTAATGGTGTTTTCCTTTTTTAAAAAAAATGATTCCTGGTAAGGGGATCTTAACCCTTGACTTGGTGGTATCCGCACTGTGAATCCCGAGTGAGCCAACCGGCCATCCCCGTACAGGGATCCAAATCCACGGCCTTGGTGTTGTCATCATCACACTCTCATAGTGAGCCACGGACCGGCCCTGGCTTAACGGTGTTTTCACATATGTTACTTTTCGTTTTACATAGGAACTACTAATACCTTGTATTATCATAGGGCGTACGTGAAGCTATTCGAAACCTGGACAGGAAACTTGATGTCATTCATGGAAACGTTTCAAAACTCCAACGTCTCCATGCGAAATCAGTGAGGCAACATCGGGTAAGTGTTATAAACACTATTCTCACAACTCTGAGAAACCTCTGGTTTCTAAAATTGCCAATCTGCTACAATTGATAGAGAACTAGTCACTCTGTGAGATTAGCGAGGCTGATCGATACTTGCTCTAGTAGCAGATGGCGACTAAGGCTCTGCTGGAAGAATGCTGAAGTTTAGGTCTGATAAATGCATGACAGTGACCATTTTCATGTTTCTAACTGTAATGTCTGGAATACAGTTAAAATGTAGGGTTGAAGAGGCATAAAACTTCATTATATAATCAAAATAGAGCCTTTATTTTTAATAATACAAAGCAATGTTGCATGGAAAATAAATATTAATGTGTATGTACTAATTTTATTTCCTTTTTTCCTCACTGTTAATTTATGGTGGGTTTTTGTCATTTCAGAAGCTATTTGGATTTGCTTTCAGAAATTATAAGTACCGGCTGTCTAGAAGACGTAAATTCCAGAGAATGAGGAAGAAGAGGCCTTCCAGTTCATTCTCCTACTCTGAAAGTTCTAGCCCAACTTCATCAGTGGGGAGCCAGGAGATTGATTCCCAGAACATCCCTGAAGGGGGATTTAATCAGTCGGAGGAATCCCAGGAAACAGATCAGGAGTCACTGCTCAGGGAGCAGGAGCAGAAGCAGAAGGAGCGGGAGCTGATGCTCAAACAGACTCTTCTACTCTTGTCTGCAGATTCATATCAGCCTCCTATCGTGCCTGATAACCCTCTGCCGGGCACTTCTTTAATGCCCTCCTGTACCAGCCCAGGGGCAGCTAACAACAGCATCCTTCCAAATGCCCCAGCTTCCGGGGCAGCACCTGCAGCCCTGCTGACCCAGGGAGAGTCCAGTTCAGTGTATACCCGTGAAATGAACAGTCACTCAGTCTTCCTGGGGAATAAACATACTGTACCATCGATCTATGGCCCTTCTGGTTGTGGTGAGTTTGAAGTGACACATATTACAAATAGCACTATTTAACCATATTCATCAACATTCTTGATGCAAGGTAGTGGAAGCTGTGTGTTTTCTTTTGAGGGATGGTTTTAGGTTATATTCGTAATGATAACTAACTTTTATTGAGTGCCTGTTATGTGTGAGGATTTAAGGTAACCTCTGAAGCTGCTTCTGTTGTTTGGGGAAGGTCAGGTGGGACGCTCCTGTGCAGCCATCCTTACATCATCTTTACACAGGCTTTCACTAGATTTTGCAGTTGGAGTCCTGAGTCCTTGCTGGGGTATTTTACAGAAGATTCGAGGAATGAGACTGTTACTCCCTACCTAATAATATCTCTTCTTTCAGCATAATGAGCAGGTCAAGTATGATTTGTCTTTCTTTCTCCCCATTGAAGCTACAAGTTCACCAGTGGAGCCTGGCCCCTATGTCTCTGAGGACCCTTCAGCCTGGTCCGTCGATGAAGTGATCCTGTTTCTGCAACATACAGATCCTCAGACATTAGGCCCCCTCGCCAACCTCTTTAGGCACCATGTAATGTATCTTTTTCTCCAGTTTTGCTACCGTAATGCCTTTGAGTGACCTCTGTGCAGGCCTATCAGTTGGATACAGAGTCATGTGGATGGTGGGGGCTCCCTATCAACTGATTTTTCCATATGTGAGAAAGGTTAGATCCTTAAATGGTAGGTTAACGATCTGTTCTTTCAATGGGTGTCCTAGTGTCTACTATACTACACGGCCTCAAGTTCTCAAAAGGTGATGATTCAGCTTCGCCACCCTCAGGTGGACCTCCCTTTTGTGATGACAGATACAAGGGTCCCCTGCCCATACACGCACACACCTGCTCCCGGCTCAACCCCAGGACCATGAGGAGGAGGGGGTGACCATAAGCGGTAACAGGGTGGCCTTCTTGTTATGACACCCAATGAATCCAGCAACTGATTCCATTGCCTCTGTTGACCTTATATGGTTATTTACCATTTGTGATGCCGATACCCTCCTGCTTGCAAAGAAACCTCATGGGCTACGTTTTTCTAAGTTCTCTTTTCTTTAAATTTCTTGTTGTACTTGGTCGGAAACGTATAGAAGTTGCGTGACAAAGGAGGTGTCGTAAGGGATTTCAGGTCTTTTCAGACAGTGATACATGATTAAGTAAAGGTTTATTTTTAAACTGGAATTTGTGAAAACCCAATAATATGCTTCAGCAGCAGAAGTTGGTCCATTAAAATAAGAAGAACTTTTAGGAGGATGCCTTGTGACTATCAAGTAATATTTTGACAGTGTGTCCTGGAGTATAAAGTTACTGGCCACATGTCCGATGTACTGTTTTCAGTATGGTGAGAATATCAGTAACTCGTTTTAGTATCTAATTAGCCTCGGACAACTGACTGGGTTTCAACATAAGGACAGCTGTGTATAGCACACTCACAGTTTGCATTGATGTGAATTTACTCTTATTGCCAGCCCTGCTCAGAAAGTTGACTGTCTGAAATTCATTTCTACCACTTATACTTGTTCCTCTTTGTTGGAGATATATAGTATTTTATTCAACACTCAGTTTTTAAAATTAGGTAGTTTGACACAGTTCATTTTTTAAGGTATTAAGGTTAAATGTCCTTTATCTTAAAATTCGAAGTGAATTTCTAAATTATCAAATGATGCATCACTGTCCAAACTATATTTTTAATAGTTTTCATAAAGTAGATGCATATTCCAAGAATATACTTGTGAAATGAGCTGCTCTCTACTTTGTTTTACATGTTCTTGTATATAAAGAAGTAACCTCTATCTGATGAAACATGAAAGCATTATTAATTATTATAATTTTATTTTCTCTGTAGGGGATTGATGGACAGGCCCTGCTACTACTCACGAGTGACAAAATGATGAAAGATATGGGGCTGAAGCTCGGGCCAGCCATGAAGCTGTCCCACTACATTGAAAGTTTAAAGAAGAAAAATTCTAAAACAATTGAAGAAAATGTGTCAGTTTAGATTGGGCTTATTTCTGGGGGGACCAGTGCCTTCTTGGTGTGAAATCACTTTTGTGCCCTTACTAGTTTTTGTTTTGTGGAAGTATCATCTAAAGATATATTATCACCACAAGTTCAGTCTAGTTCTTTAAAATCCACTTAACATGTTAGTATTTGCATAGTTAAGTTGGAAGTTCGTCCTTTATGTCTGTTTATTGTTTTTGGTGCATAATCTACAAATATACTTCATGCAGGAAATAGTGAAAAACCTATGACTTTGGTTCATCTTTATATCTGGAACCAAAAAAGCTAAAAGAGGAAATATCAGGGATTGACAACTTCTATGATTAAATCCATGAGAACTTTTCAGCAGAAGAGAATGTAAAGGTGCACGTGTAGATATCATCTCTCTCTCATGTGTTTTATGTGTCTGATGCGACAGTGTCCTGTTCATGTTTTACCAGCTTATAGAAAGGGAATAGCCATAGAAATTAATTTCCTTTCGTTTATCATTTCTCTGTTGTATTCAAATTTAGAGGGAACAGAAACAAGTTTATAAAGTTCCATGAAGTGTTCTTACCCCTTTTTGGATAAATTATAGGCTAGATGGAATAGATTTATGTGAGAGATACCGTACTGTAAGGGTGGTTTGGATAGAGTCCGACTGTATTTTGTACAAAGAAATACCTATTATTTTGAAACTTACATATGTTGGCTAAATTTGGACATTTAACTAGGCAAGTATTGTTCACATCTCTCTATGACGATCGCTATGTCCAAATTTCTTGAAGAGATATATTTTATTGTATTTTTTTATTCCTCGTGCAGGTGCTGTTTAATGTTTATGTCTATTCTATGCCTGAAGTATACACGCAAGTACACCTTTTTCTCTTTGAATGTAATATAGCACTTGCACTACACAGAAGTACTGGTGAGCTGTGTATACGGTTAGATGTTTCTATTCCATGAAGTACATGGCGTTTGCTCTCCCCAGCACCTCTCAGCTTACTCTTCAGGGGATTAGAAACGATCTGTAGACTGGTGTCCATACAGGCAATTCCCTGTCCTATACAACGTTCTAATTAATTTGCTTGGTTCTGAGCCATTTATTCTGCTCCATTTGGAAAGATACGTTAGTTCTGACTTACTGTGTGGGGCTTTATTTTATAACTTAGAACTTTCAAGGGGAAATGTTGCTATATGTTCGTTGATATTACTATGTGTAACTTTGGTGTGGTATTTATAAGTCATAAGAATCAGTTATAAAAGTATTCGACATTTGTTGTAAATGCCAGTAAAATGCTCACCTGGGGCAAGAATGTTCATTTTCCTTTTAGAAAGCCAAATGTACTTTAGACATGAAGGCAGCTATTGAATGGATGGCTTCGCCTGTGTTATTCCTTTTATGTTAGAAGTCGAGATTCTTACTTAAACTTAGTCTTGTTTCACATTGTTTGTAGGAAGATGCTGTGTCCAATTGAACAGTCCTCAGGTGTTAGTATAAATACTGTTTTACTGTTTTCTGATTTTAAAATATAATAAAGTTCAATAACTGCAACGATTGATGTCAGAGACTCAGAATTGAGTTTACTTCCCTTCCCTGTACTACACTAATGCGTGAACTAGTTAAAAATTTTTATAAAGCCACTGTAGTAGGTTTGTGGCTTTTTACATCAAATACTAGAGTTTTAAAATCTGCCTGATACTACTGGTAAACAGATGCCTAGGAGCAAAGGGCTGATCTCTGACATGGACCTTAAATGCGACCCCAGGGGGCCCAAAAGCAATTAAATCTGTGACCTTTTTCTGTGCTCCAAAGCTTTGTTACTTCAGATATCACTGATTATGCGAGCATGCTAGAAATTGCCAGTGCCCCCAGATACCTCGTCCTGTTTGAGTCTGTACATCTGGCTGGAAACTCTGGCCGCTCTTTTACCATTGGGACCTAGGACCTGCCTCCCTGATGTTCTGGCTCTTGTCCCTCTGCCTATAGGTGGCCCAACTTCCACTAGAGACAGGGGGGCCCTGACTGAGGCTCCAGGGTTGATAGTCAGCTGGCTGGAACAGTGTGTCAAGTTGAAGGATCTGAGAATTGAATGATTCAGTGCCCCTCTTTATTTCTGTAAGGTTTGTACATTTTGAGTGCAGAGACTATCATGTACTTTCTCTTTCCTGTGAGTTTTCCAGGTGTTTCAAGTGATCTTTCCCCTAGCTTTGCCTCTCAGTCCATCCTTTGACCCTCTCTAGCCTGCAGAATTTTGCACCTTGAGCTCTAAGACCTTCCAGGCACACCCAGCATTTGCTTTGATCTTCCACGCATGTGATTTCTCATCCTTGGAATGTCTTAGAGAATATGTTCTAGAGTGGGATTGCCCAAACTTTTAAACCAAGGGCTCTATCCATAAGAGTAAAAATGCCATATGCTTATGTACTGCGCAAAATTAATACATAAAGACTGAGACTAGTAATTGGGAGGAAAAGCACTGCTTTTTCAGGCTACAGAAGGGACTGTACTCACAGTTGGCTGAGCAAACAGAGTCGATTTCAACCCTTCCACAGCCTGATGCTGGGACTTGCTTACAAAGTCCTCTTGGGCTGATCCCGGAGGTGAGGGAGTGCTCTAGGATAGAGAGGAGGGACAAACAGGGGCCCACCTTTGGAATGCGTGGTGGACAGTTTTCCTTCCTCTACCTCCCTGCTGTTTGCCCTGTTTTGTCCAGTTGGTCGATGAGATCCAACCTTAAAGGTGACTCTCCTGGGGCTGGCCTGTTAGTTCAGTTGGTCTGAGCACGGTCCAAAACACAATCCAAAATTACTAGGCATGTGAAGAACCCAGAGAACCTCAACTCACACAGGAAACAGCCAACATGTGCCAACACCAGGATGATCGAGATGTTGTAATTTGCTGACAAAGGCACAGGCCCCAAACCAGCTGTGATAAAATCTCTCCAACCTGAGGTCATGCACGTTCCTCAAGCAAGGGAAAAACAGAAAACCTCAGGAAGGAAACAGAAGACAGATGGAAACCAAATGGACATTGTAGAAGTGGGGATTCAAAAAAGAACAAGTTTATTAAAAACCTCACCAGGTGAGATTAGTAGGAGAAGGTGGATTAATAGCAGAATGGAAGAAAAAGTCAGTGAATTGGAATACAAGTGAATAGAAATTATCCAATATTAACAAGGAAAAAAAACACTGAGAAAAGAATGGTTAACAAGTTATCATATTGTCTGGTGGCGTTTTCAGCACGTGTAGATATAACACACAAGATAATTGTACTATAAATGGAGAAGGCAGGTAAAGGAGACCTAGAGGATTGTAGGTTGATAAATTCCAACTAGTGAAATGTTGATTCTAAGCAAACTGTGAAAAGTTAAATATGTATAATTTAATTTCTGGACAACTATGTACCATATAAAATTAAATCACTTCAAACAATATCCCATGCAAGCACTAATCAAAGGCAGATGGGGAAGCTGTGTTAACACCAAACGCAGTAGGCTTTAGTATATGTGTTGCCGAAGCGAGCACAACACCAAACGCAGTAGGCTTTAAAGCAAATAAAATTGCCAGGAATAAAGAGAAAAAATATACAGTGATGAAAGGGTTAAAGGAACAGGAACCTGAAATGTGAATCCACCGAATGACAGAACTTCAAAATACTTGAAGCAAAATTAACAAACCTGAAAGGACAAATAGACAAACACACAATTATGGTCAGGGTATTAACACTGGCCTATTGATAATAACTATACTGGGAAGGAAAAACTTCTCGATAATGTAGGCTTCCACTTTTAAAAATGTAGAAAAAGAAAACCGAAAATAAAAAATCAAACACAAGCAAGAGGAAGGAGATAATAAAGAGCAGAAAAAAATAAAATTATAAATAAAAATACAACACAGAAAAGTAATGACATCAAAACCTGATTTTCTGAAAAGAGGAACAAAATTGATAAACCTCTAGCAACACTGTTGAAGGAAAAATAAGGTGGGGGGTGGGGGAGACGCAGATTGCCAGTGTCCAGAGAGGAGGTCAGGACATCACCGCAGACACTGCAGACATCACAGGAAAGAAGGAAACGATGTGACAGCTCTACACACATCAGTTCAGCACCTCAGATAAACCAGACAAGTTCTCCAGAAAACACAAACTCATCCACGATGCAAGACAGACCAGGACCGGGCTACTAGTAAAGAAACTGAATTCATAGTTCCAAACCTTGTAACGTGAGAATCTCCAGGCCCAGTTTGTTTTGCTGAGAAATTCTACTATATATATATATATATATTTATAATTTTATTTTATTTTGTTAATATACAGTGTGGTTGATTATTGTGGCCCATCACCAAAACCTCCCTCTGTCCTCCCTCTCTCGCCTCCCTCCCAACAACCTCATATCTGTTCACTTGTCATATCGACTTCAAGGAATTGTAATTGTTGTGTCTTCTCCCCGCCCCCCCCCCCAGTTTATTTGTGTATTTATTTATTTATTTTTAGCTCCCACAAATAAATGAGAACATGTGATATTTCTCTTTCTGTGCCTGACTTGTTTCACTTAATATAATTCTCTCTAGGTCCATCCATGTCGTTGCAAATGGCAATATTTCATTCTTTTTTATAGCAGAGTGGTATTCCATTGTGTAGATGTACCACATTTTCCATATCCACTCATCTGAAGGGCTGATTTGCATTCCCGGATGCTGAGTGATGTTGAGCATTTTTTCATGTGTCTGTTGGCCATTCGTATGTCTTCCTTTGAGAAATGCCTGTTTAGCTCTTTTGCCAATTTTTTAATTGGTTTACTTGTTTTTTTTTGTTGTAAAGTTGTTTCAGTTCCTCGTATAGTCTGGATATTAATCCTTTTTCAGATGTGCATTTTGCAAATATTTTCTCCCACTCTGTTGGTTGTCTTTTAACTCTGTTAATTGTTTCTTTTGCCATGCAGAAGCTTTTTAGTTTGATATAATCCCATTTATTTATTTTTCCTTTGGATGCCCATGCTTTTGGGGTCGTATTCATGAAGACTGTGCCCAGTCCTACTTCCTGAAGTGTTTCTCCTATGTTTTCTTTAAGGAGGTTTATTATTTCAGGGTGTACATCTAATTCTTTAGTCCATTTTGAGTTGATTTTAGTGTATGGTGACAGGTATGGGTCTAGTTTCATTCTCCTGCATATGGATATCCAGTTATCCCAGCACCATTTGCTGAAGAGGTAGTCTCTTCCCCAGTGAATAGACTTGACACCTTTGTCAAAGATCAGATGGCTGTAGGTGTGGGGTTGATTTCTGGATTCTCTATTCTATTCCATTGATCAGTGTGTCTTTTTTTATGCCAGTACCATGCTGTGTTGGTTATTATAGCTTTTTAGTACAGTTTAAAGTCAGGTTTATTTATTTATTTTTTTTGCTCATAATTGCTTTGGCAATGCATGGTCTTTTCTTATTCCTTATAAATATCTGGATAGTTTTTTCCATTTCTGAGAAAAATTACATTGGAATTTTGATGGGGATTGCATTGAATTTGTATATCACTTTGGGTAGTATGGACATTTTCACAATGTTGATTCTTCCAATCCAAGAGCATGGGATATCTTTCCATCTTCTTGTGTCCTCTTTAATTTCTCTCAGCAGTGGTTAGTAGTTCTCACTGTAGAGATTTTTCACATCCTTGGTTAACTCTATTCCTAAGTATTTTATTTTTTTGGTGGCTATTGTAAATGGGCAAGCTTTCTTAATTTCTCTTTCTGCATGTTCACTATTGGAAAATAGAAATGCTACTGATTTTTGTGTGTTGATTTTGTATCCTGCAACTTTGCTGAATTCATTTATCAACTCCAAGAGTTTTTTTGTAGAGGCTTTAAGCTGTTCAATATATAGGATGATGTCATTTGCAAACAGGGACAGTTTGACTTCATCTTTTCCAACCTGGATGCCCTTTATTTCCTTCTCTTCTCTGATTGCTCTGGCTAGTACTTCCAACACTATGTTGAATAGGAGTGATTAGACTGGGCATCCTGGTCTAGTTCCTGTTCTTAAAGAAAAAGCTTTCAGCTTTTCCCCATTCAGGTTGTCATTGGCAGTGGGCTTATCATATATGACTTTAATTATGTTGAAATACTTTCCATGTATACCTAATTTGTAGAGAGTCTTTATCGTGAATGAGTGTTGAATTTTATCAAATGCTTTTTCAGCATCTATGGAGATGATCATATGGCCCGTGTGTTTAATTTTATTGATATGGTTGGTGTATCACATTTACTGATTTGCATATTTTGAACCAACCTTGCATCCCTGGAATGAATCCCACTTGATCGTGGTGTATAATTTTGTATATGTGTTGCTGTATTCTGTTAGCTAGTATTTTATTGTGGATTTTTGCATCTATATTCATTAAAGATATTGGCCTGTAGTTTTCTTTTTTAGTTGTATCTCTACCTGGTTTTGCTATCAGGGTAATGTTTGCTTCATAGAATGAGTTTGGGAGAATTGCCCCTGTTTCAATCTTTTGGAACAGTTTGTAGAGAATTGAATGTTTGGTAGAATTCTGTTGTGAATCCATCTGGCCCTGGGGTTTTCTTGGTTGGGAGCCTCTGACAACAGCTTCAATCTCTTTTATTGCTATTGGTCTGTTCAGATTTTCTACATCTTCTTGGCTCAGGTTGGTAGTTTGTGTGTGTCCAGAAATTTATCCATTTCCTCCAGATTTTCAAATTTGTTGGTGTGTAGTTGTTTATAGTAGTCGCTAATGATTCCTTGTATTTCAGATGTATTGGTTGTAATGTCACCTTTTTCATTTCTAATTTTTGTTATTTGGGTCTTCTCTCTTCTTTGTTTTAGTCAGCCATGCTAATGGTTTGTCAATTTTGTTTGTCTTTTCAAAGAACCAACTTTTTGATTCATTGATCTTTTGTATCGTTTTTTGGGTTTCAAATTCATTAAGTTCTGCTCTTATCTTAATGATTTCTTTCTGTCTACTAACTTTGGGTTTGGATTGTTCTTGTTTTTCTAGTTTTTTTTAAGGTGAAGTGTTAGGTTGTTCACTTGCCATCTATCCATTCTTCTGAAGTAAGCATTTAATGTGATAAATTTCCCCCTTAAAACTGCTTTTGCAGTATCCCACAGGTTTTGGTATGATGTATCAGTGTTTTCATTAGTTTCAAGAAATTTTTTGATTTCCTGTTTGATTTCTTCTTGGACCCATATATCATTAAATAGAGTGCTGTTTAATTTCCATGCATTTGTATAGTTTCCAGAATTTTGTTTGTTATTGATTTCTAATTTTAATCCATTGTGGTCTGAAAAAATACATGGGATAATTCCAATTTTTTGGAATTTGTTGAGACTTGCTTTGCAACCTACCATGTGATCTATCGTGGAGAATGATCCATGTGCTGATGAGAAGAATGAATATTCTCAGGTTGTTGGATGGAACGGTCTGTATATATCTGCCAAGTCCAGTTGGTCTAGAGTGTTGTTTAGAACTTGTGTTTCTCTGCTGATTCTTTGCCTAGATGATCTGTCCAATATTGATAGTGGGTTGCTCAGGTCCCCTGCTATTATGGAATTATAGTCTATTTCCTTCTTTAGGTCTAATTTGCTTTATAAATCTGGCCGCTCCAACATTGGGTGCATATATATATTTACGATTGTTATGTCTTCTTCATGCATGAATCCTTTTATCATTATGCAGTGGCTATCTTTATCTCTTTCGATGGTTTTTACTTTAAAGTCTATTTTGTCAGATATAAGAATAGCTACTCCAGATCAGTTTTCATTTCTGTTTCCATGGTAAATCTTTTTCCATCCTTTCACTCTTAGTCTGTGTGAGTCTTTATAGGTGAGGTGGGTCTCTTGAAGGCAGCATAGAGTTAGGTCCTCCTTTTTAATCCAGTCAGCCAGAATGTGCCTTTTGATTGGAGAATTTAATCCTTTTCATTGAGTCTCTATTGAAAAGTATTGATTTACTCCTAGCATTTTATTAATATTTGTTTGGATGTCTTAAGTGTCTTTTGTTCCTTTCTTTCTGATGTACTCTTTATCTTCTGTATTTGCTTGTTTTTAGGGTTGTAGATAATTTTTTTTTCTCTTCATTGTTGGCATTTTTAATTTACTAGTGGGTTTTGATTTTTCTTGAGTTCTTATGACAGTGGTAGTTATTTTTCAGGTACCACACCCGGTACTCCCTTGAGAATTTCTTATAAGGGTGGTCATGTGGTAGTGAAGTCCTGCAGTTTTTGTTTGTCTGAGAAATATACTATTTGCTCTTCATTTTGGAAGGATAGCCTTGCAGGGTAGAGTATTCTTGGCTGGCAATCTCTGTCTTTCAGTATTTTGAACATATCATCCCATTCCTTTCTGGCTTGTAGGGTTTGTGATGAAAAGTCTGATGTTAGTCTGATTATAGCTCCTTTATAGGTAATTTGACACTTCTCTCTTGCAGCTTCTAAGATTCTCTCTTTGTCTTTGAGATTTGCCAATTTGAATATAACATGTCTTAGAGAAGACCTTTTTGCGTTGAATACAGTTGGGGATTTTGGAGCTTCCTGAATCTGAAGATCTGTGTATTTTCCTATACCTGGGAAGTTTTCTGCCACTATTTTGTTGAATATGTTTCAATGCAATCTCCTTTTTCCTCCCCTTCTGGAATACCCATGACTAGGATATTTGAGCAATTAAGGTTGCCTGATATCTCTCTTAGATTTTCTTCAATGTGTTTAATTCTTTTTTCTTTTTTTGTCTGCCTGTGTTATTTCAAACAACCCATCTTCAAGGTCAGAAGTTCTCTCTTCTGCTTCTGCAAGCCTGCTGGTTAAACTCTGTTGTGTTTTTTATTTCATTGAATGAATTCTTCAGCTCTGCAAGCTCTGCTACATTCTTTTTCAGGGCATTGATTTCCTTGTACATTTCTTCTCTCAGGTCCTCTGTACTTTTCCTCGTTTCATCATGTTATCTAGTTGAGTTTTCTTGTATCTCATTTAGTTTCCTTAGAATTATCACTCGAAATTCTTTTTCAGATATTTCAAGGGCTTCTTGTTCTGTAGGATCCAGATCTTGAGAGTTATTACCCTTTGTTGGTGTACTTTCTTGATTTTTCACATTTCTGGTATCTTTCCTTTGATGTTTAGTCATTGTGGCAAGGGATTTCACAGTCCACTGGTTCAACACTACTGTCTGTGTAGGATCCCGCCGGGGCTGTCAATTTGGCACAGTTACCTCAGTGTCTGCTCGGTTACCTGCTGGTGCCTTGTGCACATGTTCGTCTCAGGTCTTGGGCCTCTCTGGGGAGGCACCTCTCTGGTCAGTGCACACTTGTCCAGGCTGGGGATGGGGTCCGATGGCAGCGAGGCCTCCTGCTAGGTTGTGTGCTGGCACCACAGGGCACATGGTGTCCACGGGACTCGGGGCTCTCTGGGGGGGCACCTCTCTGGTCAGCACGCACACATCCAGGCCGGGGATGGGGTCCGGCAGTGGTGAGGCCTACCTGCTCAGTCACCTGCTGGCACCACGGGGCACATGGTCTCCACAGGACTTGGGCCTCTCTGGCAGGGCACCTCTCTGGTTGGCGCACACTCAGCCGGGCTGGGGATGGGGTCCAGCGGTGGCGAGGCCTACCTGCTCGGTCGCGCACTGGCACTGTGGGGGGGGTGGTCTCCACAGGACTCGGGCCTCTCCGGCCTCCACTCATCTTTAATAAAAAAAAGTCATAAGTTTTAAAGAATGTCTTCTAGAAAATAGAAGAGAAAGAAGGTTTCCCAAACCGTTTAATAGGCCAAGTCATTCTGATACCAAAACCAGAAAAAGAACATTCAAATAAATTAACTACAGATCAAAACCTCTCATAAACATAGACAAAAAAGTCCTCATCAATATATTAACGTATTGAATCTGGCAGTATATGAAAAGAATACTACACTACAGTCAAGTGGTGTTGTTTATTCCAGGAACGCAAGCCTGATTTCTTATTTAAAAAATAAAATCCATTAATATCATATACCATATTAGCAGTCTAAATAAGAAAAAGGACCTGATCATATCAACTGATACCAAAAAGCATGTGGTAAAAGTCAACATCAATTTATGATACAAACTCAGCAAACAAGGACTAGAGAGGAACTTCCCCAGCCTGAGAACGTGTATGTACACAATGTCTACAGTTAACACTTGATGATGAAAGACTGGGTGCTTTCCTGATGAGATCAGGAGCAAGCTGAGGGTGTCCAGTATGCTAGTCCTACTGAATACCATGCTGGGAATCCTAGACAGTACAATAGGCAAGAAAATAAAAAGCTTGTAGATTGGAAAAAAGTAAAATAAAACTGTCCTTAGTTGCAGATGACATGATTTTATGCACAGAAAATCTCAAGAAATACATGAACAAATAACTCTCAGAAAAAATGAATGTTTAGAAAAGTTGTACGATCTATGCTCAACAAACCATAATTTTACATATGCATAGAAAGCAAATCACGTTTATATATAATAGCAATGTTTAATTGGAGATCCAATTTTTTTACATACCTTTTTACAATAGTTCCAAACAATGAGACACTGAGATATAACTGAAACATGCACAGGATCTCTAAGCATTACATACAAGCTGTAGGGAGGCAGAGAGAGAGAGAGAGAGGTGTCATGTTCATATGTTGACTCTTTCCAGATTGATCTGTACATTAATGCAATTCAAATCAAAACCCCACCAGAAATTTTAGAGTAGGCTGATTTTAAGATTTATATAGAAAGGCAAAGGACCTAGAACATGCTGCCTAATACTGGAGAAGAACAATGTTGGGGGAATTACATCACACCATTCTGCAACTTGCTATAAGACTCCAGTAATCAAGACGGTGGCATTGGCAGAGTAACAAACACACACATCCATGAAACAGAATACAGCATCCAGAATATCAGCACCAATGGACCCGAACATGCCAAGGGAATGATGGCAGGAGGAAGTCTTTCCAACAAACAGCTGTGAATAAACACTTGTTCCATTTAATTTTGTCTCTTTCCCAATGTCATAATGTTTAATTAACAATAATTTAATAGTATGTATTTGTGTCTGGTAGGGCATATGTCACCATGTTGTGCTATTTTCTCATAATTATTTTTTTTTTAAGATTTTTTCAATTTTGTTTATGTTTAGTTTTGTGTGGTGCAGTGTGGTGTTTCAATACATGCCCACACTGCACCGTGATTCACTCAGGGTGCATGGCACTGTTTTCTATCCATTTTCTACCCGTCACTCCACCACTTCCTCTCCTTCTACTCACAACTGTCTTGTTTTCACTTGCACATTTGCTCGTTCATATAAATTTTAGAATCACTGTCAAATTAAAGTTGCTTTTTTATGTTTATGGTAATGAATTGCCTTTGCAGGTTTCTTAATAATATTGTCTCTTAAATCATGACTTGTGATTTCATTCGACTTTTTAAAGCTCCTCTTCATTATTTTATATTTAAAGTCTTGTGTATTTCATTGTTATAGACACAATCCTTTATTCTTTTGCATTTTCTTATTAGCATTCACTTGTTAGTATTATATTATTGATTTTTGTTTCTTAATATTGAACTTGGTAAATGTGGACACCTCACTGTATTCCTAATAATTTGATTTTGGGGGGTTCTACATCTATTTTGTTAGTATATTTGCAGAACTGTGCATCAATTTCAGAATATTTTCATCACCTCAAAAAGAAACCCCCACCTGTTACTTATCACCCCGATTCCTCTCACCCTCTCACCCCTAGCCCTTAGCAAACTACTAATCTACCTCTGTCTCTATGTTTTTGCCTCTTTTGGATGTACTTCATATAAACAGAATCATCCGATGTGTGTTTTTTTGTGTGGGACTGGCTTCCTTATCCTAGTGTGATGTTTTCAAGGTGCATCCATGTTGCAATGTTGAAATCGTTGCTATTCTTGGTAAAACCTACTTAGTGAAAGTTTTCTATGATTTTCATATATTGCTGGATATGATTTTCTATATGCTATTTGGAATTCTGGTAGCTTATAGATCCAGACCCACTGTGACATGGTTTTCTCTCACTATCCTGAGTGTGGTTTTGGTGTCTTATGAAAGCAGTTATGGATTCACTCACTCAACATTGAAGAGATCTCATTAACAGATCCCATGTCCCTAGATATGATGTTCAAAACAAAGTGATTTTATATATGATGACAGCAGGAAAGGAGACATGTCCCTGACAAAGAGGATTCCTGGGCAGCAAACCCCGGCTCTGAGCCAAGCCTCCATGCATGACTAGATCACTCCGTGTGAGTTACTGATGCAAACACGCGTGTGGCCAGTGTGCCTGGCTGACTCCTGAGTGCTTGAACTCAACACCACAATCACTGAGTGATCACTGGTCTGTAATCTGGTGGCTATCAGCAAATAGTCCAGATAACTGATTATCACTGAACCCACTTGGAAATCCTTTATGCTATCCTCACCCATCTTAGTATTTATAGAGTGCTGTGCATATCTTACAGATCCTTACTTTAGCTAAACAAAACCATGCATTTTGCCAGAGCTTTTCTTCTAAACTTAAAGTCACAAAGTGAGGCCATGATTCTCTAATACTGTTCTTTCTCTGCCTCTTTTACGTCTGATGAATGAGAAAATTCTTTTAGGTATTTGATTATTCAGTCCAATGGTCAGAAAAATGACATTTTACATTAGTTTCTCTCCTGATAGAAAAGACCTTCTGTCACTATTTTTCTTTGAAAATTATCTTTGATGCCCATGTTCCTTGTACTTTGCTCTGCCATTGAAGCAAGCGAGAGCCAAAGACGAGTCTCCACTGCGGAGCTCCGTGGCAGCTGCGTGGCGGCTGCATCCATCCAAGCCTGTCACTGTGCTCAGGACTCTAGCTGCTGTGGTCAGCCCTGCACAGACCTTCCTGAGGCAGGACAGTTCAGCTTGGCTTTCCAAGCGGTCACACCATCTGAGAGTCTCAGAAACAAGTTATCAAAACAATTGTCCCCACTCCACCAAACCTGTACCTAAAATCCTCACAGAACTCTCTTTTTAAGGTCAGGTCACTGAAAGTTCTTATTAAAATTCAGATATTCCCCCCAAAAGGAGCATTTTGAGCTGCAACTGTCCCCTGACACCTTGCTTCAGCTGACCCATTAGCAGGTGAGCAGCAGAACACAGGGTTGGTAATTTTGAGAGGAGGGAAGGAAAGGAGCCTGTTTCTGAGGACAGGCCAGGGTGGAGCACATGGATGTTGGATGAGGAGGAACGAAGTCCACGGCAAAGACAAGAGGGGAGACCCCCAGGAAGATGGGGTCTTCCCAAAGACAGTCTGTGCAACCACCTGGAAACACCAGATGTGCATCAGCTGTCGGCACAGGAGATCACCCAGCGTGTCCTGCAGATGTGCATGCATCTGCGGCAGGTGCACCGCAAGCGTGTTGTGTGTGTGTCACAGAGCATGCCCTCACATGTAACACGTGTGCACACACACACTTTTATTTGTCACCTCTATGGCCCTGCACATGGACTGAAAGTCCACCTGGTAAGCACAGGGATGAGGCCGTTGGCGTCCCTGGACATCCAGTCTCGATTTGTCCTCGGCCACAGGAGTCAGTGTGACTCTATAACCACGCGCTGGACTGACAGTGGCTACTGGCTAGTGTAAAATAAGCGCTGCTCTGTGGTTAGTAGTCAGAGAGCAGCTGCTGGGGAAGGCATCCTGCGGGCACAGGCCAGGCTTTCCCCACCTGGGCACTTTGGTGTCCTTCTTGGCCATAGGGACTGTCCTGTGCCTCGTGGGGTGTGTAGTGGCATCCTGGCTCCCACCCATATAGGCCATGGGTGACACCATAGATGCATCCAGATACTACCCAATGCCCCCCGTGGGTGACAGAAGCCCAGAGGACAACTGTCCCCTGGAGCTCTGAGGCTGGTGAGGGGGACAGAGAGAGGACTCAGAACTACGGGATGAGTAATGCATAAAGTATCCTAGAGAAAAGGAAGAGACGGGGCATGCCGTAGTGTACCAAGTCCTGGGAGGCACCGTCGGGAAGGCTTCCCCCAGGGAAAGCTGGAAGCAAAGGCTGGAGATGGACAGCCCTGGAGACAGTGGGGCCCACCGGCCAGGATCACCGTCCTGCAGGAAAGGCCACTCTTCCAGTGTTAGTTTTAATCAAATCCTGGACCAATAGCCAATGAGAATTTTATCGATGTGTCTCAAGTGCAGCATGAGTGAGACTGAAGATCACCTTCGATTCCCTCTAAAACTGCAATTCTATGGTTAAAATTAAATATCAAGCTTTCTACTACCTCCTCGATGATCTCAGAGAAGGAAGGTAACATTAATGTACTATTGGCAGAAGAGTTTGAATTATTTACGTGAAAAAAGCTACATAAATGAAATTATTGTTTTTATAAAGAGCTCGATGGAAGGAAGATAAAAGCGGAGTTATAACTAGCAACGAGGACTCTACGCAGTTGAAAGCCACTCACTTTTTTATGCACGACCAGCTTTTAACTGAGGGTTGTATGTGGCTTTAAAATATGTCGTTATTCAACACTTTTGCAGTTGTTTAGTGTCCACATCTTTCCCCACACGACCGTCGCAGAGGTCAGGATCTTATTGGTGATATCACCTCCTGGGCTCCTAAGAGACAGCGGCTCTGTGTGACCGCCGAGCACCATTTGGGATGTCTCCCAGCTGCAGAGATGCAGAGGCTGGACGTTAGCGATGGGGTGGGGAGGGGCGGGGTGCAGAGCCTGTGGTCACCTTGCCCTGGGTCAGGTCAGGAAGCTCATGTGCTGTCTGCGGAGGACAGTGCACCTGGACCGGGTCCTCCCACTGATGGCAGCTCAGCTCCTGGAACTGGCCCAGAGAACCCCCAAGTGTTTGGAGTTTGCAGACACCTAACAGAGCAAACATATTTCTTTCTTACTTCTCATCTTAGTTCAGTGGAATAAGAGAAGAAGGATCTATTTTTCTTTTTAATTTTTCTGCTAAAATGATTAACACTTAATCAGTGATAATCAGATACCCATGAGGAAGGGGCACTGGAGCAGACAATATAAATGACCTGTGAGCTCCGTTCATGGAATTGTGTCAAAGAGACCAAGTCACCATCATTGTCTAGACGGTCTGTATTGGGGTGTGCCCTGGACACAAACAAAATGGAACAGAGTAGAGTCCAGAAACAGACCCACATACACATGCTCAAATTATTTTGGGCCAAGGTCCCAAGATAATTCAATGGGGAATGAATAGCCTTTTCAATAAATGATCCAAAACAAATGAAAACCAGTACTCTGAAAAGAAACTTTTCTTGTAACCATACACCACACATAAAATTCAAAGAATGGAAAATAAGATATAAAAATCATTTTTTCCAGAGATGGTAGGGCTGTGTTTCTAGAAAATTACAAAGAGTATATGAAAAGATTATGAGAATTGATAAATATGTTCATTAAGTTTGTTAGATACAAAGTAATTAAAGAAAAATAAGCACTTCTTTATTAGAAACAAACAGAATATGAAATTTAAAAAATTTGAATAGCTAGAAAAAATCTAAACAAATATGTAAAAACCTCTACATAGAAAATCATACATAGAAAATCATAATACATTATTGAGAGGAATTAAGTCAGTCCAAAACACAGGAGAAATAAACCATACTCTTATCATGAAAGATTAAATTTTAAAGTGCCCCATTTATCTCAAGCTGACCTGTAGATTCAATGCAATTGACTTCAAAACTCTGGTCAGGTTTGTTTGGTTTGTTTTCCAAGAAAATTTACATGCTTTTCTACAATTTTCATAGGGTGGCAAAGAAGGATTTCTCGCAAGGCTTATTATATAGCTAAACTGATTAAGACAAAGCAGGCATCTTGCAAGGATAGGAAAGCAGGCCATTAGAAGATAAAAAGCTGCCTTCGGGTTTTGAGTAATGAAGAGTTATTGAAGATTTATTCTTCCCAAGTCTGGAGTAAGTTGAAGCATTCTTTTAAAAATTCCATTAATGCATTTCATTAAGAAGCATTAAAGAGAAGACAATTTGCTGAATGTGGCCAGCTGGGGGATTGTCACTGTCTGGATTTTAGTGATACAATGTTTCGTGATCATGTGTTCTCCACACCTTTTTTCTCAGGAATGATTCAAAAACACAATTTCATCTCTCTACCCTGGAGGTGTTATGATATAGAAATCTGTTGTGGAAGGAGGATTAGGGGGAAAACACTGAGAGATTTAATGGCATTTCAAGCTGTCTGAGTTTGCTAGTAAGTGTATCTTTACCCCTCATGAAATGAATTTGATGTCCATAAAATAGGGTAAATACAGTTTTCTGCTGAAATTACTGATAGGAATATTAATATAAGCAGCAGAATATAAATCACAAAGATGCTTCTGAGGCATAAACAATTGTTCTACCATGATTATTATTATTATTATTATTATTTTTTCTTTTTCGTGACCAGCACTCAGCCAGTGAGTGCACCGGCCATTCCTATATAGGATCCGAACCCGCGGCCAGAGCATCGCTGCGCTCCCACCGCCGCACTCTCCCGAGTGCACCACGGGGTCGGCCCTACCATGATTATTTTTGAAGATAGCTAATGTTATGACATAATGATATATTTAAAGGCTAAGTAAGGAAACCCACCTTTAAGCTTGACATGTTTAATTTGGTATAGTACAATTTATTCCCAATAGATAAGAAAAAACTCAGATCAGAATTTTTATTTTGTTTAAAATGCAGGAGATACTTTTGTCCTTGGAGATTTAATAGTTTATACACAGTTACACTAGCAGGAGTCATCTATCATTTTTACTACATAATGCGACATAAGTTTTAGTGTTTCAGTTAAAACAGTAATAGAATACAGTTTTTTAGAAATCGAGGAAGCTGTATGGGACTAAAGTACAATATCCAACTTCTCTCCGATGTCTTATATCTTATGTTTGTTATGGAAGATGACATCTTTCCCTGGAGGAAATGTATACAATTTCTGATTCTACATCTTCCTTTAAAAGACTTTTGAGAATCATAAGATTTTCCACACAATATGGATTTAAAGACTATATACTTTGGCTTTTATTTGGTTTATATGCTAATTTAGGTGCAATATGCAGATAATCAGTTTGTAGAAGAACAAGAGTTGGGTTTGGAAAGTAGAAATATTATTAAAGCATTTTATGTGAGTTTAATATCATATCAGGCCCTGGTAGAGATTTTGAGTTAATTTATCCTGAGTCTAGCATTTATCATCTTAAAATACCAATGTAGACTGTTCTGACAAAATTCTATGTGCTGGGCGTGTGCAGTACCAAGGAGGGTGGTCTTGGCCATCCCCTCCCCACCCCTTGGCCAGCAGGTGGAAGGAAGGATCAAGCACCTGGGACCCTGGGGGACGCCAAACAAGAAGACAGAGGGAGCCGTGGGTCCGGGTCCAGCTGTTATAAGACGGGGATCAGCTTTCCAGGGGAAATTCCCCACTACTCCTGCGGAGGCCTCTTCACTGGACTGCCCCTGCCCTCCCCTCCTGCTGCTGGACCACAGGTAGGGCATCTCCCACTGGGCGGCCCGGTTTTCCTGCCCCGGGAAAACCCACAAGGAGAGCAAACACAGAGAGCAAGCAGTACTCAAGGTCACTCGGAGGAGAGGTCACACCAGACTGAGCAGTGCGCTGGCCTGTGGTCCTTGTCCGGATGCTGCAGCCGCCACCCAGGTGAGGCAAGCCCACCTGCCTCCGAACAGGCGTCTGCAAACCAAAAGCAGTGGTAATACATGCACATATGTGCAGAAATACAGGCATGCACACATGATTTTTTAATATTAGAGTAAAATAGTTCTTACCCAGAGAACATAGTTATAATTCAAAATATCACTAGACTGTTACTGATGGTCAGATGTAGATTTATACATATTATCATTTTTAACATTTTTTGTAATGTTTGGGACAGATTAGAGAAAAAGAGTTAGTTTTGCTTTAGAATATGAACGAATAAACACTTTCTTGACACCTTACACCCTGTTCGTTTTATACACAATTTAATGACTTGAAAGCACTCGCTTCAATTGAAAAAAAGTGCTCAAAATAAAGTATTTTTCTTGCAAGTACTTCAGGGCTGCTGTGGACACAGCAACATGAAGGACACCACGTAATTTGTGATACATTTGGAAAGTCTGAGTTACAGAAGATGACAAAATCCAATAGCTGCAATTTTTCATGAAAGCGGAGTGCTTTTCAAGAAAAACCAGGAAAAGCTCTTCTGATTGATGTAAAATTCCATAAAAGAAAAACAGTGCAATGTTAAATGACTGAGCATTAATAACGTTATTCTCACCAAAAGAAAAAAATTTAAGGAAAGTTAAACAACTTGTAGCCGTGTGAGTGGAATTCCATGGACAGCGTCACGTGGCCAAGTTTTCAGGGTCTCAGAAGCCTCTTGCCAACGCAAACGGTGAATAATGTTATTTCAGTGGTCTTTGCAAGGCTTCCATTTAGACTAAACCTAGCTCCCGCCCTCGTCATCTGGGACTCTGTGCAGGGGCAGAGAAGCTCAGACACGTGGGAATCTAAGTGAAGATTTATTGACCTGGCCAGGAAGCTGACAGCCCCACAGGTGGCACGTTCTTCTTTCAGCCACCAGCCTGCAGTGACAGCCGACATCGCACGTGCTCCTCTGCAACACGGTCCTGCCCCAGGAAGCGGGTCAGGGTCCTCTTCCTGTGAATGTGGGTGGTCTGTCACATGGCTCACTGCAGCCTCTTCCATCCTCCTGGGATGCTACCCTGGGAGACTCTGGTAACCACATAAGGGTCTGGTTACCCTGAGACCACCTTCTGGAGAGGCCCTGTGGGTGTCCTGTGACAGCCGCAGGGGAGCTCCCACATGGAAGCGTCAGCATCTGCCAGGCAGTGGGGCCACCAGACCCCCCTGTCCAGTTGGGCCTTCAGATGGCTGCTGCCCAGCGGGTGTGTGAGGATGAAAGCAGGAGAAGGCCCCACGAGGACCACCCAGACATGCCCTTCCAAGCCCCCAGTGATAACGTATCAGCATTATAAGTGGCTTAAGTCCACGTAGGTGTGTGTAAGTTACTCATCGGTGGTAGTAAAGGCTGACTATGCAACGGGAGGCCTGGGGCGTAGGGCCCAGATTTGACAAGAACACACAGACCCTCCTCTTCAGCTCCCAGGTGCTCCCCCTGCATGTGGCACAGGACGGGGTCTGATCAATTGTATGTGATAAGACACCCATCCTGGTAAAATGCAGGGACTGAGCCTGAAAGCAAGACAGAGCCTGTCCATCGCCTGACCGGGACAGGTGACAAGTCCCAGGAGCTATACAGGAGAACAGTAGAAAGAGGTGGGGAAAGGCCCCGGCACCTCAGTCATGCAGGACTGTGACGTAGAAGTGGGGTCGAACAGAGGCAGAAAGTCACAGCAGTCACAGCAGCTGACCTTTCTGAGTGTTTACCAGGTAATTGTTTTAGGCATGTGTTTGGATTTGGTCTGCGTGACTGCATTGTGCAGTGGGACTGCCAGTGTCACCATTCTTCAGAGGAGAAAGTGGAGCCTTGATCACTGAGCAGGGAGTTTGGTGACTGAGCAGAAATCACAGCTGATAACTGCAGGAACTGGGAATGGAGATGCAAAGAAGGCACGTGCCTGTCCTCCTGAAACCAGAGGCCAGACTGAGCAGAGGGAACTTGTGTCAAGACACCACACAGATAGCAAAGGAGAGCGGCCCTCAGACAAGACAAAATGAGGGGAGACCTACGAGTGTCGCGCCCACCTCCTGCAGGAGCGGAGCTTCCAGGAAGCAGCAGAGGAGAGCTGGACACTTCCCTGAGTCGAGGGTCTGGAGGACAGGGTGGCTGGGAGGGAGAGCTGCCTCAGGATGGGCAGGTGGCCGGGAGTGACAGGACGCCACTCCAGGAAGGGACTGCGGACCCAGGATGGGCAGGTGGCCGGGAGTGACAGGACACCACTCCAGGAAGGGACAGCGGACCCGGATGGCAGGTGTCCCTCGAGTCCTCAGTGCAGGACTGATAAGCGGACGCTTCAGGCAGAGGAAGACCCCCAAAGGGATGCGAGGGAGAAGGCCCCTGTTCACAAGTGCAGAGAACAGCAGGCAGAGCGGAAGCCAAGCGACAGGCGTCACCTGGAGCGCCAGCGGGACACTTCGCCTAGGGGAGGCTCTGTTCCCACCAAACAGGCCTCAGAGCAGGAACGCCGAGGGTCGGAGTGGTCACCAAGCATCCTTGCCCCTCCAAAGCCCTAAGACAGAAGAGTTGTATCGGGTCAATTAAATATAAATACGGCCACTTCAATCCAGGTAAATTCAAGCATAAATGGACAAGATAGGCCATTTAAGTATTTGTAGCATATATTTAAATGCTATGTGAAGATAGGGCAATATGTTTTAAGTATATATAAGATAGCTAAAGTATTTATTTTCCTGTAATAAATAAAATACTTCATGCAGTTGTGTTAAATAATATCCAGCATTTCTTACATATGGAGAAAAGATGCTTTTTAAAATGTGCGTTTTGAAACCATTACGCAATTCCTAGTACACTTAGAAAGTCAGTTTTATGGACAAAAATACTGGAATATCTAAGGCATAATTAAAATATCATTGAAAACAGATAAATGAAAGTTTAATGCAGTTTTTTTTTAATATGATACTTCCTACAGAGCTAAAGGGCTTCAGTGGGATGTTAAAAATCTCTCCCTCAAGAAGACCCGTGTTAGGCGGGATGTCCCCGGTTCTTTAGTCGCGTCTGTGACGAGCCCGGGAGCTGAGTCCACCCCAGCAGCTTCAGGTCGTGACCGCAGGCGGAAAAGAAACGTCTCTGCACAGAGGCCACGTCCATCCCGCTTCCTTTTCTTTCTTAACCAATGAAAACATTTTAACTTCTCAGATTAGAACATACTCTGTAAAATGTCTCTCTACTCTCTCTACAGTCTTTGTACAAAAATATAAAAACCTAATTTGTTATGACACTCATGGGAAATTTAGCATTTTCATTAAATATAAAAAGAACGAATGGCATACCTAATTTATTAAAATAAAACAATTGCCAAAAATGTTTCAGCACACTTAGAAATTAATATATGGATTATCACAAGAGTTAATGTAGAGTCCAGAGAGTTACTGGGAGACCAGTAGACAGGGTAGTCTTTAGAGTGGCAAAGGTCTCTCTGGGTCTGAACTTCCAAAACAAAAAAGCAAAACACAGGCACGACCGGCAGGTGTGCGTCCGCGCTCCCGTTCTGAGTTTTGCAGCTCAGTCATCTCTCACTTAATGTTTCTTCCCCAGATGGTGGTGCTGTGAACTGAATCTGTCCCCCCAAATCCATATGCTGAAGCCTTAACCCCCAATATGAAGGTATCGGAAGTGGGGTCTGTAGGAAGTGATTAGGATTAGACGAGGTTGTGGGGTGGAGGCCCCATTGCGGTATTAGTGTCCTCATGAGAAGAGGGAGAGAGACCAGAGCTTCCTCTCTCTGCCACATGAGGACACACTGTGAAGGAGTCTACCTGCGAGCCACAAACAGGGTCCTCATCCCGCTTGGAACAAACCAGTGCCTCAGCGTTGGACTTTCCCAGCCTCTAGAGCTGTGAAAAATAAATTTCTGTTGTTTAAGCCACCCAACACTTGGTATTTTGTGACAGTAGCCAGAGCTTACCAACACATGTGGACTCTGGTCATTAAAGTGAGAAGGTTGCCTCTGTGAAAAACATTCCAGACTTTATATATTTATATTAATCTACAGCATTAACTGTGTATAGCAGAGCTAGATCACGTCTCGATGTATATAGATAGATGGACAGATGTAGGACAGACAGATGACAGAAAGATAGATATGAATACCTGAATGGACAGATAGAAATAGGATGGACGGAAACACTGATGCGTGAATGAATGGATGGATTATACATACACACATGCGGACAGACAGATGGACAGAGATGCATGGATGCTTGAACGGGTGGATAAAGGAATGAACAGAGGATGGACGGACAGGTGATGGTTGGATAGATGGATGGATACATATGTGCATACGTATATAGACAGAGACTGACAGATGGAGAGGGACAGACAGTTGAATGGGTGGATAAAGGGATGAATAGAAGGACGGATGGATGGACAGAAGGGTATATGGACAGATGAACACATAGAAGGATAGAGCAGAAGGTAGAGGCAAATTCAAAGGGGGACGGTGGCTGGGTCACAGGGTGCCAGACTCACCTCCCTACAGCAGAGCGGCGTGGCTCCTTCTGCGCCGGCCTGTTACACGTTCACCTGGTGCATGGAGCTGAGCCCACGGAGGGGAGACACTGTGTCCAGGACACTGTTTCATAAAGGGAAAGTGTGCTGAGCTCTCAGGGTCTCACGAGACCTGCTGTGTCATGTGCGACTGGCCATGAACCCAGGGGACGTCAACTTCCTGCTGCTGGTTCCACTTAGCTCCTAGGTTTAGGAATTCAGGTAAGTTATCTTCACACACCTTGGCCACAATTCAGCATTTCTGACAATTAATTAGTTACATTAATAATAATGATAACTATGTTCATAGATGTAATATATATTTTCAGGTCTTATATTGGTGCCATATAAAAACAGCTTGATAAATTATTAATTTAAATGTACAGTAACTCACTTGAAATGCCTGATTTATTTCTCCAAAACAGAAACTTTTTTTTCCCCAGAAATACATAGCTCCTACATTTATGCAAATCTTTCAAGGACTCCCCTATTCTTTCTTCGGATATTGCAAAAATGTGTAACATTTATTCTAGTGGTCATCTGTCACTGGGATTTAGAGAGGAATGTTCCAAGAAACCAAAAATAAGAAAGGTATTCATAAAACAAAAAATTGCAAAGTTAGCTTAAAAAATAACAAAAAGCATCATAAAGCACACTTCTTTTCTGCTATTACCCTAATAATGACAATAATAAAAATGATAATAATAACAATAAATTCGTGGTTAAATGAGTTACAGGAATGTGCCACCCCACGCTACACAGCTTGGGGTTTATGATGTGTATTATCATATTATAGATTCTGCAAAACCTGCAGTCAATAAAAGATCCCCAGTGCACTTTAGCACAGCATTTTCCAAACTCATTCGGCCACAGAAACTTTCGGAAATATCTGTTACCATGTGGCCAGAGCAGCAGGAGCAGAAAAACAATGGGCCACCTCCCGCCTTGCCTTGCAGAGAGGACACTGCCCACCACTGAGCAGGGTGACAGACACAGCCCCACTGCGCTCGATGGGGGCAGATGTCCTGCCCAGGAGCCCAGTGTGTGGGCTCTGACCATGTGTAAACCCGGCTTCTGGCACACAGCCTGAAGACTCCGTCCCTAAACCTCGAGACAGTCACGGTTCCACTAAGTGCACACACCGTGGCTCTGACTCAACCTACGAGTGGCTGTCTCTGTGAAAGTTAGTGACAACGTGTCGGCATCTGGTTCCCTGTAGGATGGGGCGTGGAGGACCCCCGAGGTTCCTCACTGCCTTGGTGTGGCCTCAGGGGATGCTGGGCTGCTGCTGGGTGGTGAGGAGATGGCTTTTGCCGATAGGTCAGAGTCCCGGACCCCCGGTCACTTCACTAGAACACTAGACACTAGACCGTGGCTCCTGGTGCTGCGACCTCCCAGAGGCCAGGGCTTGCTGTCCTGCTGTCCTGCTGTCCTGCTGTCCTGCTTCCCTCGTCTTGAGCGTCCACATGCTCCAGGACCATGTGGGCGCCTCCCGGGTGCCCAGCAAAAGGTTGTCACCTGCAGGGAGTGAAGAGAGATGGACGACAGGCGAGGGCCGAGGGGCGGCCCCTCTGTCGTTCCACCGGGTCCCAAGTTTTGGAAGGTCTGTGACTTTCCTGAAAATATTCTGCTTGTGTTTGAAGTGTTGGAGACAGAAAACAGCCCAGAGGAATGGGCTGCCAAAGGCCACAGGTCTGTCCATCCAACAACGTGGGGCGCACACTTTCCCTGGAGCCAGCAGAGATGGAGTGCGGGCCTCGTGGTGCAGGTGCATCTCAGTGGTGCAGGTGCATCTTTGCTGTGCAGGTGTGTCTCTGTGCCTCAGTGGTGCAGGTGCATTTCAGCGGTGCAGGTGCATCTTTGCTGTGCAGGTGCGTCTCTGAGCCTCAGCGGTGCAGGTGCGTCTCAGCTGTGCAGGTGCATCTCTGCTGTGCAGGTGCGTCTCTGCACCTCATTGGTGCAGGTGCATCTCAGCGGTGCAGGTGCGTCTCTGCGTGTCAGCGGCGTAGGTGCGTCTCAGGGGTGCAGGTGCATCCCCGCGCCTCAGTGGTGCAGGTGCGTCTCCGCGTGCACCTGGCTGCCCCTGTTCCTGCAGACCAGCCTAGTTCCATGGTCACTCCCTCGCGAGGCTTTCACCTGCTCTCTTTCCTCACACAAACGTTTTTACAGCAAGGTAGAATTTCTATATACATTTAAGTAATTTGTCAGTTTGAGACTCGGGTCATTAATTTTATGTAAAGTTTTACTTTTCATCAAAATTTTGAGTTATCTAAAAGCATGCACTGTGGGCCATTTCAGATGCTACACATGTCAGCTTGTTCAAAAGTATGTCAAATAACGTTCAGGCTAGGATACAGGTGACTTCTAATCCCGTGTTGTCACAAACTAGGATGAAGAATCAGTATTAATGCCCAGCTCATATGGTAATATGTGTTAAATAATAATATAATATGTAATTAGTGCTACAACATGTCATAATATATAATATATGTAATATAATATTAGATTATATGATTATATTACATATGACATTATTCTGTATATGTTATAGTGTGTATGTATAGTATATTTATATTATACAGTTATTTCTTAATTATATATTCCATATTACAACTTAATAATATATTTGTAAAGTGCAATACAATTTAATTAGTATAAAATAATCGTGTTTGGATATTCAAAGCATATTCTCAATCTCCACGCTTACCTCGGTGCCCTGTTTCAGCCTTCAAAGGCGTGGGTTTTCCTGAATGCGGGCGGGGCGTGGTGGGCGAGGTTGGAGGGGGTGAGGCTGCCCGCCCTGTCTGCCCACAGCACGGCTCTCCCCTGAGGAGGCTGAGCCAGCTGTGCCACCGAGCAGGTCTTAGCAGCTGAGCGACGCAGCGCTGGGGGCTGACACCTGTGTCCGTCTTTAAACCTCCTAGAGATCAGTTTGCTTCTTGGTGGTTGGGATTTACTTCTCACGTCTATTCTAGGTTTTCCATATATCCTCTGTACGTGGCTCTTTGGAAAAGGAGTCTAGAATTTTACTGAGGAAAACAGTCCTGCATTTGAATTTAGCTCCCGTTTGAGCATGAAGTGAAAATACCAAGACACAACTTAATACAGAGAAAATGATTCTCATTTTGTGACAATAAATTATATTAAACACAAAGGAATACTACTCAGCCATAAAAAAGAATGCAATTCTGCCATTCACATCAGTGTGGATGAGCTTGGAGAAAATAACCTCAAGTGAAATAAGCCAAACACAGAAAGAGAAACACCACATGATCTCACTCACAAGTGGGAGCTAAAAATAAATAGGAAGAAAGGGAGGGAGGGAGGGAGGGAGGGACAGTCACAATACATTGAACTTCAGAAGGAGAGAACAGAACTGTGGTTACCCGAGGCGGGAAAGGAGGAGGTAGACAGGGAGAGGAGAGCGAGAAACTGGGAAAGGGACACAAAATACCTGGTTAGGAAAAATAAGTTCTACTGATGCACCGTCGAGCTGGGCATCTATAGTTAACATTAGCTTACTGGGTGTTATAAAATGTCCTCAATGCAAAGAAATGGCTACGTTTTGTAATTATGCTAATTGTCCTGATTTGATGATCACACACTGTGCACAGGTATTGATATTCAGCTGTGGACCCCACAAATATGTATGATCGATTATGTTCAATAGAAAAGATGTGTTGAAGGATAATGGAAGGAGACACTGAGTTATGAACAGTGGTGTCTACAGGAGGTGGAACCACTGGTGATTTTATTTTTTCTCTACTCTCATGCATTTTCCGTATTTCTTATAAGGCTTTAGAACAAGAAACATTAAAATATTAAATACTTTGTGGAATATAATATTCCAGATTTGTATGAAATGACTTTTCCCTAGAACACTACATTGGCCAAGACTCTCAGAAGAATGAAGAAAAAAAAAGAAAAAAGGAAATTCATAATGTTCTAAAGTCATGCAAGTTCTTTAAAAGGAAATATTGTATACAAATGTATATATGTAAGGCAGCATTTAATTTTAATTTTAATTTTAATTAATTAATTTTTTCCTGAATTATTCTTATATTATTATTATTATTTTTAATTTTATTTTGTCGATATACATTGTGGTTGATTATTGTTGCAGATCACCGAAACCTCCCTCCCTCTTCCCTCTCCTCCCCCCCAACAATGTCCTTTCTGTTTGCTTGTCGTATCAACTTCAAATAATTGTAGTCATTATATCTTCTTCCCCGCCGCCCGGTTTTCTTTTTGTGTGTGTGTGTGTGAATTTATATATTAATTTTTAGCTCCCACCAATAAGTGAGAACATGTGGTATTTCTCTTTCTGTGCCTGACCCGTTTCACTTAATATAATTCTCTCAAGGTCCATCCATGTTGTTGCAAATGGCAGTATTTCATTCGTTTTTATAGCTGAGTAGTATTCCATTGTGTAGATATACCACATTTTCCATATCCACTCATCTGATAAAGGGCATCCAGAGTGGAAAAGATGAAGTCAAACTGTCCCTGTTTGCAGATGACATGATCCTATACATTCAACAGCCTAAAGCCTCTACAAAAAAACTCTTGGAGTTGATAAATTAATTCAGCAAAGTTGCAGGATACAAAATGAACACACAAAAATCAGTAGCATTTCTATTCTCCAATAGTGAACATGCAGAATGGGAAATCAAGAAATCTTGCCCATTCATAATAGCCACCAAAAAAATAAAATACTTAGGAACTGAGTTAACCAAGGAGGTGAAAAATCTCTATAATGAGAACTACAAAGCACTGCTGAGAGAAATTAAAGAGGACACAAGAAGATGGAAAGATATCCCATGCTCTTGGATTGGAAGAATCAACATAGTGAAAATGTCCATACTACCCAAGGTGATATACAAATTCAATGCAATCCCCATCAAAATTCCAATGACATTTTTCTCGAAATGGAAAAAAAAAAACTATCTAGACATTTATATGGAATAATAAAAGACCACACCTAGCCAAAGCAATCTTGAGTAAAAAAAAAAAAAGCTGGAGGCATAACACTACCTGACTTTAAACTATACTACAAAGCTATAATAACTCAAACAGCATGGTACTGGCATAAAAACAGATATACTGATTAATGGAATAGAATAGAGAATCCAGAAATCAACCCACACACCTATGGCCATCTGATCTTTGTCAAAGGCACCAAGCCCGTACACTGGGGAAGAGACTGCCTCTTCAGCAAATGGTGCTGGGATAACTGTATATCCATATGCAGGAGAATGAAACTAGACCCATATCTCTCAACATATACTAAAGTCAACTCAAAATGGATTAAAGAATTAAATATATACCCTGAAACAATAAACCTTCTTAAAGAAAACATAGGAGAAACACTTCAGGAAGTAGGACTGGGCACAGACTTCATGAATATGACCCCAAAAGCACAGGCAACCAAAGGAAAAATAAATAAATGGGATTATATCAAACTAAAGAGCTTCTGCACAGTAAAAGAAACAATTAACAGAATTAAAAGACAACCAACAGAGTGGAAGAAAATATTTGCAAAATGTACATCTGAAAAAGGATTAATATCCAGACTATACAAGGAACTCAAACAACTTTACAACAACAACAAAGCAAGTAACTGAATTACAAAACGGGCAAAAGCGCTAAATAGGCATTTCTCAAAGGAAGATATACGAATGGCCAACAGACACATCAAAAATGCTCAGCATCACTCAGCATCCGGGAAATGCAAGTGAAAACCACACTGAGATACCATCTCACCCCAGTTAGGATGGCTAATATCCAAAAGACTGTGAGTGATAAATGCTGGCAAGGTTGTAGAGAAAAAGGAACTCTCATACATTGTTTGTGGGACTGCAAAACTGTGCATCTTCTATTGAAAATGGTATAGAGGTTCCCCAAACAATTGCAGATAGATCTACCATATGACCCAGCTATCCCACTGCTGGGAATATACCCAGAGAAATGGAAATCATCAAGTCGAAGGTATGCCTATTCTCCAGTGTTCATTGCAGCACTGTTTACAATAGGTAAGGGTTGGAATCAGCCCTTCAGATGAGTGGATATGGAAAATTTGGTATATCTACACAATGAAATACTACTCTGCTATAAAAAAGCATGAAATACTGCCATTTGCAACGACACGGATGGACTTTGATAGAATCATATTAAGTGAAACGAGTCAGGCACAGAAAGAGAAATATCACATGTTCTCACTTAATTGTGGGAGCTAAAAATAAATAAATAAATACACAAACAACCTGGGGGGGGTGAGGGAAGAAGACACAACAATTACAATTACTTGAAGTTGATACGACAAGCAAACGGAAAGGACATTGTTGGGAGGGAGGGGGGAGAGGAAGGAGGGAGGGAGGTTTTGGTTATTGGCCACAATAATCAACCACGTGGTATATTGACAAAATAGAATAAAATTTAAAAAAAGAACATCAGAAAATTATAAATGGTATCACATATATGTAAATGGTGTCCCAGAGGTGAGAGAGAATAAAACAAAATATATATATACCCAGCGTTTTTTCATATAATATGTATATGTACATAATGTGTGTATTATACAGTGTAATATCTATTCAATAAATGTAAGTAACATATAATATATACACACATTGGATACATTTTATACTGTATAATATTACATGAAGAAATATTGGGAAATTCTATTTTTTCAAATTTAATTTTAAAAAATTAATTGGCAGTAGATATAGTTCCAGCCAACAGAAAATAAAATTAGAATTTAAGAGCTTATTATATTAATCACTTGTGATAGAAGATAGTAAATTTAAAAATTACATTAGAGAATGTGTTGGGGGTAATCCATGGCATTCAGTGAAAAATACTTAAGTTTATCATTTGTGTTGATGTTGGATGACGTGTATATTAAAGGAAAGTTTTGGCAATTCGTATGGGTGCTGTAGGAGAGCAGTATGAGATAAATCAAGAATGCAAGAAGTGTTGGGAACAGCAGCTGTTTCTTATTGCACTGGCAAGCTTAAAGAGACAAAAATAAGCTCAGGATTTTAAATTATCAGGATAGCTCATTCAGGGTATCAGGAAACTTGTATGATTTCCCTAATAATATTTATTTTCTTTTTTAATCACAAGTCAATGTCTGATCCTACCAATCTGGAGAGAGGGAGGGAAGGGGTTTGGGAAGTGATAGGTCAGGCAAAGGGCATAAAGAAATAACACAATTGATAAGAATGAATGTGCTGATAATACATAAAAATTTAAAAGACAAAAACTTAATTTCTCTTTAACAAAGACATATTGAGTGCTTTTATGTGCAAGGCAATAATGGAAATCCAGTTGAATTCTCACTCGGTAGATGGTAAACTAGGGATAAACACAATAAATGGGAAAGTTCTGTATTATGTCAAATGTTGAAAAATAATGGAAGAAAATCAAAGCTTAGGAGTTGATATGTAGTTTCCAGGAGGAGACATCATTTTAAATAAGTGGGCAGAGACTGCCTCACTTGGAAAGGGACACTTGAGAAAAACCTGAACGTAATGTGACAGCAAGGTGAAAGAATTCCCGTGAATAAGGAATCCCAAAGGCAATAGCATGTGCAAAGGTTGTGAGGCAGAACTGGGCGTGGTGGTACCAGGAACAAGCAGAAGGCCAGCAGGTGAAATGAGCGAGGGAAGGTAAGAAAGGCCACAGTGGTCTAGGAGGCCGACGAGACTGAGAGCATCATGAGGTGGGTTGGTTTTTACTCTCTGAGATTTAAAAAAATGTCACAGAGGATTTGAAAAATGATTTTTAACACTCTGGCTGAAGTCTTTCAAGTGTTTCTCAGTAGAGAACTAACTATAGGGGGATAAGGAAAAATGTTGAAAAAGAAGAAGTTTTTGTAATATCCAAGAAAAAATACTTGACTTTCACTAAGGTGAATACAGGGAAGGTGAAGAGGCAGGTCATTCTATACATACCTCAATACTAGATCTGATGCAGATGGTTGAGGGACTGAAGGTGTGAGAAAAGGAGAGAAGTTAGGAATGACACCAGGGACTTTTGGCCTGAGTAATTGAAAAGTATTTTTCAATTCTTGACATAGGAAAGACTGTTAATGAGTAGATTTAGGGCTATGGAGAAGAACAGGGGTTTAGTTTTTAGATGCTAAGTTTGAGATGCCCACTGAGGAAACTGCACATTGAAGCCCAAAGTTCTAGAGAAAGACCTAGACTGGAGAAATTGCTCTGAGAAAAAGAGGTTATAGATGGCATTTAAAGACAACGTAACAAGAAAGTGGGCCAACGTATATGTGATGAGACCTTGTCCGAGCCTTGAGTTTCTCCAATATTTAATAGTCTGGGAATAAGACCTACAGTAATTAAAACACAAGGCCGTCTAAAAGTGGACATAGAATTTTGCAGAAAATCAGTTTAGTGGTGTGCTAAAATCAACAGGAAAATGTGTCTTTGGAAAAGGATATGGTCAACTGCATTAAATCTTACTGGTAAGTGAAATGAGACTAAAAATAAACTCTTGTATTAAATCTGTGGATTTCTTTAGTGATTTTGAAGAGTATTTTGACAGAGAGATGTAGCAGAATGTTGACACTGACTAATAGGGGTGGTGGGAAACCAGGGCATTGAAACAAGGAATCTAGACCTTCAGATGATGTTTTGGGGAAACTGGGCACACAAAAAGAAAGACAGTCGGGATTAAGATAGCTGTGTTTTGTATAGAATGGGAGAGATTAAACTGTACACATTTAACATGTGTAAGTTTTGAGGCAAGTGTACTCCATGAAACCACCAGCATAATCAAGAAAATAAAAGTATCCATCACCCCCCACACATCCTCATCCACATTTGTGATCCCTTCCTCTCACCTCTCCTCATGTCTCTCTCACATTCCCAGGCAACAACTCTTCTGCTTTCTGTCCCTACAAATTTCTTTTCCGATAATTTCGTATAAATGGAATTTTAACACGTACTATTTTTTGGTCTGGCTTCTTTCACTCAGTATATTTCTTTTATCATTCATCCATGTTGTACAAATCAATAGGTCATTCCATTGCTTTGCTGAGTATGGATCTTCCCGCAGCTGAGCCTCAGAAGAGACCCCAGATCTGGACAACACCTTGACTGCAGCTTAGTGAGAGACTCTGAAGCAGAGAGTCCAGCTAAGACATACCTGGATTCCTGATCTACAGAGACCGTGAGATAATGAAAGAGTTGCTGAAGCTGTCAAGTGTGTTAACGTTGTTGTGCAACAAAGATGACTAATACACCATTCCTGTATCGTCATTGGGGAAACGCCTGTTCACATCTTTTGTTTGTTTTTCTTTCTTTTTTTGGGGGGGGGGCGGAATTTGGCTGTTACAGGGATCCAAACCCTTTGTCCATTTTTCAATTGGATTATTTTCTTGTTTTCTTGATTTTGTATTTTGACAATGCTTTATCCATTCTGGATAAAAGCCCTTTGTCAGATATACCCTTTGCAAATATTTTCTCCTAGCCTAAGGCTTTTTTTTTTTTTTTTTTTTTTTTTTCAATATCTGAACATAGTCTTTTGGAAAAAAAAATTTAACTTTGTTATGTCTAATTTATCCATTTTTATTTTATATATCATACTTTTGGGGTTACACTGACTGATTATTGACCAATGGTGCATGCCATAAATAATTAGGGAGCAATTTCAAGACACCTACTGTCTGAACTCTCCATATATTCACCGAATGCAAATCTGGCACTACAGATACTGTGTGTGCATTGAAAATAAAATGTTTGTTTTTTATGTTTGTTTGAATAGAAGAAAAAACTCTACTATACCAATGACATAACTTTATGTCTTTATATATTTTATTTAAGTGTAGCCAAAAATATTCATTGCAGGTAAGACTGGGTAAGTACAAAAGGGTTTAATTTTTGGTCTTGACTAAGAAATGTATGACGATATATACATTGTGCCCTAAAATTTTTTTATAAATATTTAGAAATATTTGAAGAAAATTTTTCTTTCATAGGATCTAGCACTAGGAATCTAATTCACAGATTATGTGATTTAGACCATTGGAAGTAAAATTTAGTATAAAATAAATTAAACCATTTACTTAATTTTTAAATATCAAAATTGAAAATATCCTACCTTCATTAACTTTCCAACAAGTAATGCAGTGTTTCCCACAATTGGTTATTATTCGTGAATCTGACTTTTAAACCTTAGTCTATGGATATAAGATTTTGAAATAAAAGATTCATTAAAAAAATCGTAACATGGAACTAATTGTTAAGAAAATAATATGTTCCCAAATGTACCAATTAATACTCTATAAAAATGATTTTTTATATTTACTTGTTTTCTTAAAATAGTATATTAAAATTTTTTAAAGTTGATTTGTCAATGCAATTATTAGTAGTATTTGCCATGGCATTAACATATACAGGAATTTACGTGACTTAAAGTGTATAAATTTTAGTTAGGTAATGAGAAATGTTTAGACAAGAGTCTAAGCAGACTATAAATAAACTCATATTTTATCCCATCAAAAAAAAAGGTATTTGAATCTTAGATGTCAAGAACAATACATCCTAACTGTATTGTACTGGAGGTCTCTTTACTCTTAAATTGTTGTTCTGTGTAGCATGAAACCCTGCCCCCTCACCATAGCTGAGTAAACACAGAGTGGCAATGGCACTCCAAAGCAGCCGAGCTATAGCTAGGAGGTGGCTTAATCATTTTCTTGTATAGATTTGATTATAAAAGCACTCTACAGTGGAGAGTGACTATAAAAGAAAAAGTCAAAGTATAAACGAGTTTAAGTCTCAAACCGACAGGGAACAAAGAAGATACAATGATGTAGGAGTCAAGAGAATAAAATTAGCCAGAGCCATGACTCATCAGAGTTCACAAACTCAATAGAAGTGTAAAGAAAACTTTGAAGAGATGGGGGCTTGGTTAATTTAACTGTGGAATGTTAAGGAAGGCAACTACAAACTTCTGCTCTAAAGGTGTGCAAGAGACTTTTTTTTTCTTTTCGATAACTTTAAGTGCCTGGGGGAAAGAAAAGTGTGTTTTATGCCTAAGTAGTGATTAAAAATGTTACAGGTAGGAAACTTGTCTGATTTTTAAACTTCCTGTATATCCTAACAGAAATTCTAAAGCTTGAAGTTATCTGAGGATGTGTCTGTTCACCGCAACACAAACAAAAAAAATTCCCAGGTGACTTAGCTAGCTGCTTAGTTAACTGCCATTAGAAAGTTCACAACAATATTGCTATTTAGTACCTTTGCCATGTCAAATTTGAAAAGAAAAAAAAAATGCTACAGAAATGATTATGATGCCAGGGAGCCAGGCTACTAAGCATAATTTCTGGGATCAACAGACTCTGCTCCTTAATTCTTATTGCCTAAGTGGGACTCTGAACATGCAGATAGCTGCAAAATATATGGCAGAAATGCCTAAATGAAGTCAGAAGTCATCCAGTTCTGACACCCTCCTGCTTTTGTGTTTTGTAATTGTTTTGTAATTAAATCATAGCATAATATTCAAATTAAATCGTTTTTAATTCATGGGTTAAAGGATGTATCATTTAACTTGGAAATATAAATTTTAAAAAAATCTTTGGAGAAACAACTTGCACTGATAATGCTTTTATACCAACAACAATAGCAACAACATGAACACAGCTATTTCTTTGAGCTATTTATTACCTTTTACCAACCTCTCTGCACTCTGTGCCCAGGGCTTTATCAACATTGTCTTACTTAATCTGCACAAACATCTTTGAAGTTAAGTATTATTACAGATATTTTACAGATGATGAATCTGAAACTTAGAGCAGTTAAACAGTGTGTTCAGTGTAATGTAATTATTAAATGACAGGCCTATCAGTGAACCCAGACTGGTTTGACCTCCAAGCTCATGCTCTTAACCACCTCATTATCCTGACTTCATGCTTTGTAAAGCATGATATGGTATGATGTATGTATTACTTCAGCTGTCTAATTCAAAACTATATGGAGTAGGTCTTCCTAGTGTTATCATCATCTCATAGATAATAAAATCAAGATATAGAGATTACACCAAAATACAAGATTATTTATTACGCCACATCTAAGAGTTTAAGAAATATTACTTTTGCCATTAATTATCTGCAATTCTTTGCATGTTCTTTACTTCGATTTATTTTAAGGTTAAAAATGAGTGATAATTTACAAGTTTAGAGGGATGAAGTGGCAGGACCCATGCTTTGACACTGATTGAGAATGAGAGTAATGTGGAAGTGTCTGCGATTTGTTTGATCTATCTAAATATCAGCGATATGGGCCTAGATTCCTGTTGTCCAGTACAACAGCCACTAGTCACATATGGCTATTTCATTTACATTTTAAATATTTACAATTATATAACACTGAAAAAAAAATTCAGTTAGTCACAGTAGCCTCATTTCAAGTTCTTAAAAGCCATATGGGGGCAGTGGTTAGTGTGTTTCATAGAACAGAAAGAAAACATTTCCAGCATCAGGAAAAAGTTCTATTGTAAAATGCTGGACAAGACACTTAAGCACACACAAAAGTGCCAAATTAGGTTAAGATGCTGTCAAAAGCTAATCCTCAGACTTGCTGTTAGACAAATACACATGCTATCAATGCCTTGTTGATATGACAATTAAGAATAAAACGTATGCTCCTGATGTACGGTAAACAACCAGCTGTACCACTGACTACAAACATATAAATCTAAATTCCTGTATTTGGTGATTTAGGTCTGAAATGTAGCCTTAGTATTGGTTGAATATGGAAAACATTCTGTTTTTTCTAACCTGCTTATTAAAGATGATTGAATAATAGTGATGTTGGAGGAAGGGTCTGGGAGGCTCCATAGTTGGCCTCAACACACCCCATCTTCTTACCAGGCTCTGGACTCTGCTGCGGGAGAGAATTCAAGAGCTGATTCACAGTGGAAAATGAGAACAGGTTTCATATAATGAATAAGATATACAGATTTCACAGAAAGTGTGGCATAGCTCCAGACACTCCACACCAAATTTAGCACAAAAGTAAGAAATATATACTTAAAGTTTAGTACAGACTGCATCCTGAAGCAAGAGTGAGCAGCTGCTTGCTGAAAGTAAGTTTGATACAAAAAAAAGCACATACACCTCAGCCAGGGAAGTGTGGGTGTGCGCTGGCCCCTGAAAGTGAGCAAAAACCCAACCTTCTTCCGGGATTCAGCTTTTATAGTTTTACTGTCTAATACATATTCATGCTATCAAATGAATATTCAATAAGGGGGTGGTTCCCTGTTGTGTAACAGTCTTGCACATGCTCAATTGGTCTCTTTTGAGAACATGTTCATTGTTCATATCCTGTTACATGCACTGAACATATTCAAGAATATTCTGTGCTCATTAGTACCTCTAGTGGAATGTCATTGAAAGAATAAATACCCTTCCATTGAGCATGCTCCGTCACTGGGGTCATATAAGTCTGCATACATTCCTATTACTGAGTGTGCTCAGTTACTTGATGTGCATAAGTCCTCCCCTTGTGGTCTGAATGTCCCCTTGTTATGCTGATAATAGGTCCAACAAGCAACAGTAACTCTCCTCTAGGGGAGGGCCTAGGGGAAGGGCCTGAGACCTTGTGGCTTGAAACCCAGAGGTGTGTCCTGAAACCTGAGCCTAGGGAAATTGAGCATTTCTTGTCTCAATAGCATTACATGCATTATACAAAAATCTGCATTCCCGAAATGTAGATATCACAAGATACTTTACGTAAAATATGGGAAGCAACTACTAAATTACTCTGTCAGCATTTTTTCACTGTTTATTAAGTGTGTTTTGCATTAAAAAATTAATAGGGGCAAAACTATAATTAGGATGCTTTTCCAAAATATTGTAGTTAACTAAGAAGATTAAACAAACAATTCTGGAGATGGAGATAGACAGGAAGCAACATGTGTTATGGAGTAAGTATTTGTGTCCCCCTGAAATTTTTATGTTGAAGCCCTAACCCCCAAAGGAATGATATTTGGATGTGGGGCCTTTGGAGGTAAGTAGGTTTAGATGAGGGTGGGAATTTTATGATGGGATTAGTGCTCCGAAAGGAAGAAACCAAAGAGCTTGCACTCTCTCTCTCTCTCTCATCCACATGAAGACACGATTTGTCCTCAAGACAGTAAGAAGGTGAAGGCCCTCACCAGGAATCAAATCAGTCAACACCTTGATCTTGGCCTTGCCAGGCTCCAGTACTGTGAGAAATAAATGTCTGTTGTTTAATGCAGCCAGTTTACAGTATTTTATTATAACAGCCTAAGCAGACTAATACAGCATGTAAATAATACATAATGACAAATAAGGGAATAAACAATGTGGTTAAATAACAGTTAAAAGAGTTTGGGACCATTAGGTCCTATAGTCAGTTGCAAAAAAAAAAAAAGATGACGTTTTCATTAGGTCAAAAAGCAGGTAGAAGAATGTAATAGCGGTCATTTAAGAGTCTTTAATGTGTCTCAAGCACAAGTATGAAATGATGTCTATACAATATATTATTTAATCTTTATAATGAAGTACTTTTATCCTCGTCTGCAATAAGAAATAATAAATGAAAAATTGGGGCTTAGGAAAAGTTTCGAGCATTCTAGTTAATAATTGGCAGGTCTCGAATTAGGATATTAGACTCAACCAAAATATACAATGAGCGACCAAAGTATACTTAATTGTAAAATACATTAAAATACTAAACAAACACACACACAAAATGTTCAGTAAGCTTGTAATTCAACAACAATCAATCTAACTGATATAAAATTATTTCCAACATTAATAAATATGGGAAATGTAATGAACAACACCCAGAAAAAGAGTACCTAATAAATAAATTAAAAATTTGACCATTTTGGAATATTTAATAAATATCTAGGTAAACTAATGAGGGAAAACAAATGGAGATAATTCAAAATATCAGAAACAAAAATAAACGTGTAAAGACAGGTATGGAAAAAGTTTAAAAATTGCAATGTGGGGCCGACCCCATGGCTCACTCGGGAGAGTGCGGGGCTGGGAGCGCCGTGGCGCTCCCGCCACGGGTTCGGATCCTATATAGGGATGGCTAGTGGGCTCACTGGCTGAGCGCGGTGCAGGCGAAACCAAGCCAAGGGTTGCGATCCCCTTACTGGTCACAAAAAAAAAAAAAAAAAAAAAAAAATTGCAATGTGATATGTTCTTTAAATAAGTTAAAAACATAGATAAATAGATAATTTGGCAAAAATATCTAACAAATATTTTACCACAGAAGTCATATCTAAAATGTAAAGGGGTCTTCCCACATCTGCACAAAAGTTGTTAACCAGATGGATTCAAAATGAACTATTTGTTATCTCAAGAAAAAGGTAATTTAAAAGCCATTTTAACTGTTCTGGGAAATTTTCCAAAATCTTTAATCAAGTCAGCATAAAACTAATACCAAAATCAGTCAGAGAAAGCATAGGAATATAAAATGCTTCAAAATACAGTTCAGCCTCACTTATACCAATAAAGTATCCTAAATAAAACATTAGCAAATATATTTCAGTAAAAAATTAATAGGCACAAAACATGAGCCAATGAAGGCTATTCTAAGAATGCAAATTGTTTAATATTGGGAGATAAAGTAATATAATTTATTATATTATAGTAATATAACAGATCCCATGAAAGAGAAATTCATTATTATATCACTGAATTCTGGATAGAAGTTAGAGGAAATTCATTTCAATTCTTAGACTGAAAAAATTAAAACTCTTAATAAAAAAGAATGGATGCAGTATCTTTTCCCATGATGTGAATGTAGAAATACATCTGTATATTTACATCTATAACTTTACTTATATATTACTCTATATATCATGTATGTATGTGTGCATGTGTGCACACCAGTAGCGATTATCACATTTAATATTGAAATATGCACAGTAATTAAATATATAAGCAAGAATGATATGGTAGATTGTATTATTGTCAAAATATTTGTCGTACCTTCTTATCATGTCCCTTCCAACCCACTTGGCCACATGATGTACTTTGATTAATGAAATGTGAGTACAGATGGCTGTGTAATTTCGAAGTAGAATTTAGTTTAAAGAATTATCCTATTGCTCTGTTGTTCTAATTTTCCCTAAGCTGTGAGACCAATTCTACCCAGACAAAGCCTCTAGCCTTGGGCCTGAAATACAGGAAAAAATAGAAAGTATCTTCAGCTAAGCTAAGATGGACATGAATGTACGAAGTAAACATGTAGGTCACTGAAGTTTTTTCATTTCTCACCATCTAAATTGACTTACACATATCCAATATCATTGTTATTTAACATTGTGCTATGAACACTGCAATTAGATAAGAGAAGAAATGGGAGAAATAAAATACAGATGTATAAATAGTGGAGACAATTTTTTATTATGTGTAAAATATGTGCTGAAAAATTAACCAATAAAGAATAGCAAAAATAAAAATATTTTAGAAACAATTAAGGAATTCAGAAATGTGGCTACGTAATAATTTAGGAAATTTTTGAGAAATACGAAAAACTAGGTTTCTCTTCTTATGCTAGTCACATCTTTGGGGGTGTAGAGGAAGGGGGATAAAAATCTCCTGACCCCACAGGTTATGAGTTTTTCCTTCTTATGGGAATAAAATGGCTACCAATTTCTACACTTCTACAAAGATTTAGGGCCGAGCCCGTGGCGCACTCGGGAGAGTGCAGCGCTGGGAGCGTGTTGACGCTCCCACCGTGGGTTCGGATCCTATATAGGAATGGCCAGTGCACTCACTGGCTGAGTGCGGGTCACGAAAAAGACACACACACACACAAAAAAACAAAGATTTAACATGGTCTGTAGACACCTTTTCCAGTATTTTACATTTGCTTTGCAAATGCTTGAGAAGCTTCTGTTAAAATAAAATCTCTAAGCGTCCAATATTTTGCTTATGGATATTTACCTTTGCCAATAAAAAAGAAAGATGAACTTGTCTATTGAACCATGTCAAATAAAGTGATAGAAGACTGTATCTCAACGCTGCCGGTTATCTCTGCTTCAGCTGAGATAAGTCAGCAACTTCTTTAGACGTAAAACCTTCCGTGCCTTCCATACCCAAAGTGGGAAGGACAGAACTACCTAGAGACATAGAGGAAAAAAAAGAGAAAGGAAAAACAAAAAATTGTCATCATCAGTGGTTTGAAACCACAAAAGCAGAGTGCCAATGCATGATGTAAAATAACTGCTATTTACATTCTTTAGGGAAATAATTACACAAAAGAAACAATAATTATTCTACTGTTACATTTTCTAAGTACCTGAAAATTCATCTATTTAAAAAAGCTCGAATTAAGTAATTAAGATTTGATTTTAAAAAAAGGATTTTTGGCTCATTTTGGCAAGCACTTAAAACACTGTTATGGCAAGATACTAAATTGTTATAAAACTGCTATAATGAAAGCGTTTAGGATAAATCAGGGATAGTAGAGTTCTAATAAATGGAATAAAATCCTACTCTAGACCACAAATACATATGAAAATGTAGTAAACAGAAACAAAGCATTTAGAATTTCATGAGAGTAAAGAAAGGCTATTCAATAAATAGCCTGTGGGGGAAAAAAAGCTGCATCACAATTCTATTTCCAATGACACAAAAAACTCTAAGTGGATCAAGAAATTAAACGTAATGTAATAAAAAGGAAGTTATAATATTACTTATAATAAATAAAATTGAAAGTTTTTAAAAATGATGTTAGAAAGAAGGCCTTAGAAACTGTAATACAAAAACTAAAGACACTTAAAATATTCATTATTTGGGTTCATAAAAATTTATAGCAGAAAATATCAACATAAAATTAAATAAGAAAAATCAAAATTTAGGTTATTTATCATAGCATATATAAAACAGTTAATTTCTTAAATTAGTACTACTATTACAAATCAATAGGGAATGCATAAACATTGTAAACCGATTAAAATATAAATATATGAGGAATCAAAGTGTCAAATAAGCAAAGAAACCCTACATAAAAATACATGAAATGCCAATAAAAATGTGCAAGGATGTTAAAAAGTTTTGAAAGACATATTGATTGCACTTTGATGAAACAGTCATAACTATTGGTGTGAGTACATATTGTTGTATATGGAGGAGAATACAATTTGGTGAAAGTTCTCAGTATTTTATATGTCTACATTTTATACTAGTAAAAATATTTCTTAAATATTTTGCAAATATTTGACTTCAAATATAAATGTGCGGTTACATGGATTGCGCTATCTTGTTATTAGATCCCAAACTGGCAAGAATCTAACTAGTCATGATTAGGTCTGATAAAATAAGTTTAATTAATGTATATAATATATCGCCTTTTAAAATGAAGTAGCTGAAAAGTAGTCTAAAGTTCAAAATATAAAAATAAAAAGTAAGTTGTAGATAAGTATTTAGGATATAATGCTAGTTAACCACAAACATACACACTTTAAAATTCATAAACTTATGAAATAAGTTTATAAATGTTCTATTTCTACTTGGAAAGTAAAGAAGAAAACATAACACATAGGCATTCACAGAGAATGGACTGTTGTGTGGAAGGTATGAAACACATTTTTTATCTTTCTGGAATAGTTTACTTTTTTTTTTTTTTTTTTTGGTGGCTAGCTGGTGCAGGGATCTGAACCCGTGACCTTGGGGTTATAAGGTTGTGCTCTAACCAACTGAGCTAACTGGTCAGCCAGAATAGCTCATTTTTTAAAGATTAATAATACTATGTAAATGTAATAACCAGCCAATAAAACATAAATTATCATTAAAAAATCTTGAAAAATTGCAGTAATTTTATTGATATTGTTCATATCTCTTTAGATTTTTGAACTTTTTTTCAAAAAAGACTAGATTGTAAACATTGTATCTATTCCTCTAAATGTGTTCATGATCCACTTGACCTCTGCAATACTTAAGTAGTAATATTATTCTGGAGAGAAAACTTTTGAAATATATTTATTAATATGTATATTCTGATATAAAATTTATTTATTAACATCAAGTTTTGAACAATCCATGAAATCTTTAAATTTTGGCAAACATCAATGATGCCAAGTAAAAGCAGATATATAACATTCAAAAAATAGCTTTCTTAATTTCTAGTCTCTTTTAATCCATGGCTCATCTGTTAATTTATATACTTTTATCCTGCTTCAGTATATAAGGACATTGTACACATATAGACCGTAAAAGTCATTTTTACTTCTACCATTTCCTAGGAAAAAATAAAGATTTCTCTTTTGGGAAGTTATAACAACAGGAAAAATAATTGCATCATATAAATTAGTTCATGAGAGGCTCCTATTTTGCTACCAAAATCACTATAAGAGTAGTGAATGACAAGTGAAAAATATACATTTGACTGCAAAAAAGCAAATTAAAGTCGTGTGTGCAATATAATACTAATTTCTAAGATATGTAAACATAAAAGCATGTAAAATATAAATATATATAGCCCTAATGTGACATAATATTTAATATAAAATATGCATAATTATGAAGTTTCTAAAGATTTCACTATAATTTTTACTAATTTCTAGGAAAGGTTAATATACTCATAGTCAACCCAACTAAAGAGATAATTTTTGTATATGGTGTCCGAAAGGATAGTTTCATTCTTCTGTAGGTGGATGTCCAGTTTTCCTTCTTCCATTGTGTATTCTTGGTGCCCTTGTCAAAGATTAGTTGACCTTATACATGTGGGTGTATTTCTGGGCTCTCTTTTCTGTTTCATTGGTCTATGTGTCTGCTTTTATTCTATAACCACACTCTTTCCATTTCTATAACTTTGTAGTATAATTTGAAATCAAGGCGTGTGATGCCTCAGGTTTGTTCTTCTGTCTCAAAATTGCTTTGGCTTGAGTGTCTTTTGTGTTTCCATATGAATTTTATGATTGTTTTTTCAATTTCTGTGAAGACCATCATTGGTATTTTGATAGGGATTGCATTAAATCTGTTGATCACTTTGGGTAATTCAGACATTTTAACAATATTAATTATTTCAATCCATGAACATTAAATATCTTTCCACTTATGTTTATCTTCTTCAATTTATTTCATCAATTTCGTATAGTGTTCAATTAACAGATCTTCTACCTCATTAGTTAAATTTATTCCTAGGGATTTTATTCTTTCTGATGCTATTTTAAATGGTACTGTTTTCATATTTTCCTTTTTGGATAGTTGTTAGCATGTAGGAAAGCAACTGATTTTTGTGTATTGATTTTGTAATTGCTCTGGCTAGGACTTCCAGCACTTTGTTGAACAGAGTGGTTAAAGTGGGCACCCTTGTCAAGTTCCTGATCTTAGAGGAAAAGCTTTCAGCTATTTGCCATTGAATATGATGTTAGCTGTGGGCTTGCCATGTATGGCCTTTATTTTATTGAAATTCATTCTTTCTATACCTAATTTGTTGAGAGTTTTTATTATAAAATGATGTTGGATTTAGTCTTTTTTTTTTTTTTGCATCTATTGAGATGATCATATGATTTTCATCCTTTATTCTGTTAATATGGTATATCACATTTACTGATTTGTTTATGATGAACCATTCTTGCATCTCAGGAATAAATCCCACTTTATCATGGTGAGTGATTATTTTTAATGCACTGTTGCATTCAGTTTGCTAGTATTATTTTTTTAAGGATTTTTGCATGTATGTTCATCAGAAATAATGACATGTAATTTTGTTTTCATGTGGTGTCTTTATCTGGTATAAGGGTATCGGTATATGGGTAATACTGGCCTTATGAAATAAGTTTATAAATGTTCTATCCTCTTCAATTTTTGTAGTAATCACTTGTGATCCTTTGTATCTGTGCTATTCATTATAATGTCTCCTCTTTCATTTATATTTTTATTTATTTGTGCCCTTTCTCTTTTTTCTTAGGGTAGCTAAAAGTTTGTAAATTTTGGTGATCTTTTCACAAAACCAACTCTGTTTTGTCGGTCTTTTCTATTGTCTTTCTGGTCTCTATTTGATTTATGTGTACTCTAAACTTTATTACCTGAATGCCCATGTTTATTTCAGCGTTATTCACGATAGCTAACAGATGGAAACAACTTAAGTGTCTACCGACAGATGAATAGATAAAAAAAAAATGTGGTACATATACAAGGGCATATTATTCAGCCATAAAAAAAGAAGAAAATTGTGCCATTGGCAACAACATGAATGAACATGGAAGACACAGAAAGACAAATTCTGTATGATCTCACTTACATGTGGAATCTAAAAAAAATCAAACTCATGAAGCGGAGAGTAGAATGGTGGTTGCCAGGGGCTAGAAGTCGGGGGAAATAGGAAGATGCTGGTCAAAGGTCACAAATTATAAGTGATAAGAGCAAGTTCTGGGGATCTAATGTACAAGATAGATGGTGATGGAGATGTTAATAAATTTGATCGTGAGGAATCATTATACAATGTATACATAAATAAAATCATCATGTTATATACCTTGATTATATTCAAGCTCTGACAATTAAATATTTTAGAATAAAGGAGCATGCTTCTTTTAAGGACTATTTTACATATAGCTTATGCTGTTACTGAGTACCAGTTTGACCAGTTTGACCAAGATGTGAGATACAATTATTTTTCTTAAGTATCACCTAAGAAAATTCATTAATCTTTTAATTAATAAAACACACACAAGACACTTTTCTCTAGAAGACTTTATTGAAAGAGATGAAGGCAATTACATAGAAAATGCACACACACAAAAACTTGTGCATTAGATTTTTCTGCTAATGAAAGTGCCCCCACCTTAGTCCCACAACTCAAGCTTCACCCTCCTGCAAAGTGCCTAATTATTTTTTCCTCTCTGTTCATATTGCTCATTCTTTTTTTGTTCTGTTTGCTCTTTTGGAATAAAAAATAGCAAATATAGACTTGGGGAATTTAGCAAGGTCTATTGTCATCTTTGTTCTTGTAGAAACATGATTTCAGCATCTATTTTCCACCTAAAATATCTTATATATGTATTTTTACTATTGAAAGACATTTCTTTTCTCTAGAGACATATTCTGTTAAGCACAATTCTGTTAAAATACAGTATTTTACCAGACATGTTTTATCTATGTATGTACAAATACTTCAAGTGTGAATTCCAAAATTTAACACTAATTTATTCTAAGTGGTAGGATTGTGTTGCTGGTTGTCATGTTATTGCTGTTGGTTTGTTTTGTTTTATTTCTTAGTGCTTTTCTTCTGCAAAAAGTATTTGTTGTTATTTGTTTTGTTTCAATACTTTGTTTTTGTTTTGCATTATGTCTGCAATGAAATTGATTATGCTATGTGTGTGTGCACGCTTGTGTGTGCTTGTTTTATTTGGGGCTCGAAACAGTTTCTGAATTTGTAGGTTAAAGTCTTTTGGGGATATTTTTATGGGCTCGAATATTTTTTCAGCACAATTTTCTTTCTCCTCTTGTTCTAGAATTACTTATATTCTTAGACTTTTTAATTTGTTCTATTTTTTTCATATTTTCTGTTCTGTTTTTCTTTTTCTGAATTTTTTTCTTTCTCTTTGTTTATTTTCTGTCTTCCAGTTCACGAACGCTTTCTTATGCTGTGTCAAAATAGCATTTAAACTCATTCATTAAGTACTTAATTTCAAATATTAAATTTTTATGTAGAAACTCCATTTGAATAGTGCTTATATATTTATATTTTCTACTAAAATTTCTTCTAATTTTTGTCTATTTTATCTATTTTTTATATTTCTTTGATAGTTATTTTTAACTCCTTATCAGGTGATTTCAATATCTAAATCACTTTGCCCTGCTTCTGTGTTCAGAAAACCCTTAGGTTTGCTTTTATTTTTGTTTGTTTAGTTCTAGAGAGAACTAACAATATAACATATATTCTTAGTAATTTTTGGTAGACTACCAAATGCTTTTATATGCTTGAGTGGTTTGCTCGTTACTATGTAGGTAAAGTGGAAGACTTAAACAGGCAAATCTAAAACAAGGCTGGGTTATAGTATTTGTAAGACTCATTCTATTCTGTTCATTTCTGTTCTGAGAACATTTCTCTCAAAAATTGTTGACCAAAAGGTTGGGAGCCTTTGTCTCTCCCACACATTTATGTGTGGGAAAGGATGTGTTGATTCGAAGCTGTGAAATTATTTCTTTAGCTTTCCACCCCATGCAGAATCATATATATTAAATGTTTACATTGAGAAAAAGTAGCTATGCACTTCAAAATGCTGTATTTAATATACTGTAGGTGGCAGGACAAATAATGTCCCCCAGAGATGTTCATATACTAATCCCATAAATCTATAAATACATTACAGGGCAATATGCATGCATGGCAAGAGAGAGCTTGTTAATGTAATTAAGTGAAGTTTCTTGATGGGGAGATTATCCAGTGGGCCCAAGTAATCACAGTGGTCCTGTTAAGGGAGACTAGAATATCATTGCCAGAGGAAATGGGAGATATGATAGTGAAAGCACAGGAGTGAAAGATTTGAAGATATGCATTGCTGGGTTTTAAGATAGAGAAGGGGGCCATGAGCAAAGGAATGCAGAACTCTTGAAGATGGAAAAAGCAAGGAAACACATTCTCTCATACAGCATCCAGAAGGAATGCAGCTGTGCCATCACAATGAATTTTTTTTTAATAGGACTTATTTCCAGAATTGTAAGAATATAAATTTGTGTTGCCTTAAGTCACTAAATTTGTGGTAATTTATTGTAGCAGAAACTGGGAACTAATACACATGCCTTTAATATTCTACATGTTCCATTTATAACACTATTTAAAAATTATAACTGACTGTGGGATTTACAATGTGTGAAAGTAAAACATACAACACTAACACAAAGGATGATGAGGCAGAAGGAAGTGTGATGTTATTAGTATAGTGAAAATACTATAGATAAAATGGAATTATAGTTTTGCAAGCAAACTGTGACAAGTTAAAAATACATGTTTTAAACCCAAGTGTCACCACTAAAACAGAACAAAGTAATGTGATTAATAAGCCAAAGTAGATACAAATGCAATTATTAAAAATTTTTTAATTTAAAACAAAAATTTGGAACCAAAAAAAGTGGGGGGGGGGGAGAACAGATGGGATCAATAGAAAACATATAGAATGATATATTAAATTTAACCACATGGATAACTACTTTAAATTTAAATTATTTTCACACTGCTATTAAGACAGAAGTTATCATGGTGGATAAAAAAAAATTAACAAATACTCAACTATATTTATTCTAAATGAAACTTACTTCAGATATAAAAATACATCAGTTTGTGAAAGACTTATATATTTAGTTATAGAATTGTAGATTGATAGTGCACTATTTATTTTTCAGTAAAAATTTTATTATGAAAATTTAAGATGTTTTGATTTAAAAATCTACCATTCTTTTTGTCTGCGTTTCTCATTTTTCTTTGGCTAATTTTAAGATTTAATTTTTATTTTACTAGTGTTAAAACATTTGATTGTGATATTCCTTACTGTAGTTTCTTCCTCTTTCTTGTGCTTGGGTTTTTTGAGATATTGGGATCTGTGGACTTATATTTTTATTAAGTTTAAAAATTTTAAGCCATTTAAAAAATTTTTTCTTTCCTGAATTTCCATCTCTCTTATTTTCAGGGACCCAAACTACACAATCATTACATGGCTTGCAGTAGTTCCACAGCTGGCAAATGCACTCTTCCTGTCTTTTTATTCTCTTTTTTCTTTGTTTTATTTTGGATAATTTCTACTAAGTCTTCAAGTTCACTAATCTTGTCTTGTGTAACATCTAATTATCTGTCTAGTGAATATTTTTATCCCGGATGTGATAGCTTTAAAGTCTAGAAGTTCATCTTGGTCTTTTTTTTTTTTTAAAATGTCTGTTTTGTCTCTACTTTTTAAATATATGAAATATAGTTATAATAGCTGTTCAAATGTTCTTGTCCACTAATTCTAACGTGTAACAGTTCTTTATCAGTTTTGATTTATTTTTCTACTATTTTTGGAATATATTTAAGTTACTTTGAAACATTCTGATCCATGTGGATCTTGATTCTAGGATATGTTAAGAGGGACTGATGGAGTTTGGATGTATTGCCCTCCTAGAACTCATGTGGAAATCTGATCCCCAGTGTGACAGTTTGAGTCGGGGGGCAGATCCCTCGTGAATGGATTAATGCTCTCCCTAGGTGGGGGGAGTAATGAGTGAGTTCTCCTTTTTATAGCTCCCATGAGAGCTGGTTGTTTAAAAGTACTCTGGCACCTCCCTGCTCTCTCTCTCTTGCTTCCTCTTGCCATGTGATCTGCTTGTACCCACTGGCCATGAGTAGAAGCAGCCTGAGGCCTGTGCCAGATGCAGCTGTCCCAGAATCGTAAGCCAAATAAACCTCTGTTCTTTATAAATTTCTCGGTATCAGATATTCTGTTACAGCAACACAAAACTGACTAATACAGGGACCAGTACAGTGCTCCATGTACAAGTAGTTATTCCCCAGTACAGGAACAAAACACTTTTGTTAAATGTACTGAATCTTCAGTGAATTTTGAGATTTTTCCCTCTTACATTTGGAAAAGGTACTATTCTCCATCCTGTGTGAGCATTAGTCATTGTTACTTCTACTCCTTCAGGTGGTTCTTTCCCCCAAGTTCAGGTAGTTTTCTCCCATTAACCTCCCACTGATCAGAACTACTAAATACACAGTGTGGACCCTCTGCAGATCTCTCTGAACACCTCTGTATTTAATTCTCCTGACTCTGGTATTCCGTCCTTCGAACTCTAGCTGCTTTATTCTAATCAGTCTCCTAGTTCCATATCCTCAACTCAGGGAATCTGATGGGATACATCTTAATACCTGTGTTGCAGTATAGAAACTCTCTCAAGGCAGTAACAAAGGAAATCAGAGGGCTTGTGTCCTTTGCTCTCTGTCTCTCATGGATTACTGTGTTTTGTTGTTTGTTATAAAGGGTCTTAGAAAAGATGACTTCATATGTTTTTCTCATGTCATGGTTGTATTAAGTGAAAGAAAACATCTAGTCTGTTACTCCATCTTGATCTGAAGCAGGTGTTTCAAAATTGAATTTTAAAGAATTTAAATATTTTTAAAAATCTTTTATAGTTTTTCACAATTTTATTATTTGAAGCATTATGTCAGTCGGTTTTGTGTTGCTATAACAAAACACCTGAGACTGGGTAATTTATAAAGGAAAGAGGTTTATTTGGCTTACGATTCTGGGACAGTTGCATCTGGCACGGGCACAGGCTGCTTCTACTCATGGCAGAAAGTGGCAGGCAGCCAGTGGGTACAGGCAGATCACATGGTGAGAGGAAGCAAGAGAGAGAAGGAAGCGAGAGAGAGAGAGAGAGAGAGAGAGAGAGAGAGAGAGAGAGAGAGAGAGAGAGAGAGAGAGAAGGTGCCAGGGTCTTTTTAAGCAACGAGCTCTCACGGGAACTAATAGAGCGAGAACTCACTCATTACTACCCCCTCCCCCAGGGAGAGCATTAATCCATTCATGAGGGATCTGCCCCCATGACTCAGTCAGTTTCCAACACTGCCACATTGGGGATCAAATTTCCACATGAGTTTTGGAGGGGACAACACATCCAAACGCTATCACGTTATTTATTTGTGGTAATCCAAATTTTTATGTTATTATATCCTTTCTCATAATATGTTGTTTTATCATTTCTTGTAGGATAAATATGTTGACTATACATTTTATTATTATTTGTATGTTTGAAAAGATTTCACCCTCATTTTTGAAAAATATTTTCACGGACTATAAAATTCTACATAGTTTTGTTTTGTTTTCTTCTCTGTTTGTTAAAGATGTTAATCCATTGTTTCTTAGCTTCATGGTTTTAATAGTTTAATTGCTGTTATTCTTACCTTTATTTTTTCATGTGATTGGCAGAATTTTAGGATGAGATATATTCCTGTGCTTATGTTGAATTTTATGATAAAATAAAAAGGGATTGGCAGATGTAAATAAGGCTATAATCAGCCGACTTTGAATTAATCAAAAAGATTGTCCTATGCATGAGCTAGTCGATCAAGTCCATAAAAGAGGTCAGAGAGATTTAAAACAAGAGTTTTTCCTCCTGGCCTTGAAAGATCAAACTGCGTGGAGAGGGCCATAGGGCAGAGAATGGCAGGTGGTCTCTAGGAGCTGAGAATAGCTCTCCCTTAACAGCCAGGAATAAAAGCAGAAATATTAGTTCTATAACAACATGAAACTGAACTGTGCTAACAGCTAGTGAGCTTAGGAAAGGATATTATGCATCAGATTTTGGCTTGGTGATACCCTGAGCAGAACATCCAGAAAAACTGTGTCAGATTCCTAGCCTGTGGAAACTTTGTGGTGAAATATACAGTCTGCTTTAAGCCACTATGTTTGTGGTAATTTGTTAGTTAAATAAAAAGCCAATATGAATTTGTTAGGTGCTGCTTTAATAAATGCCTAAAGGATATGTGAATGCTTTTGGATCTGGCAAATGTGGATTGTCATGAAGAATTTTGAAAGTATAATATGAAAAGTATAAATTGCCTTGAACAGACTCTTAGTAGATATCACGACTTTATGAATCGTGCCACTGAGGGCTTGAGAAGACGTGAAGATCATGCTATAAGAAACTGGAGAAAGAGATAACCTTATTATAAATTGGCAGAAATCTTAGCATTATTTCATGACGTTATAGGGAAAACAGAATTTGTAAGCGACAAAAGTTAATATATCGCTAATGAGATTTCTAAGCAACTTGTTGCAAGTTCTACCTTGTTTCTTCTTGCTTTTTGATGTAAAACACAAGAAGAGAGAGACAAATTGTTGGAAGAACTGTTACACAAAAAGGAACAAATAATGTACGATTTTGCAGATTGTCAGCCTTTTCAGATGGCTAAAGATGCTAAAAGTCATAAAAATAAACCAAAATTGTAGCACAGATTTATGTGATTTTATAAGATTGTGCTAAATCTTTATAAAGATTAAAAGATCAGAGTATGAAATCATACAAGGAGTATTTTTAAAAGATAAGAATGTGTTCCACATATTTCCTCAGCCAACATAAAGGAACTTTTGGAAGCTTAAACAGCTGAACCAAATATAAAGAAGGGGCTATCCTGAAAGACTTGTGGATGTGCCTTCTGTCTAATGAAGAGAAAACCAATAAAACCCATGGAAGGTCTGCAAGGTTCTTAGAAGATTATATCAACAGAAAAACTACCAGTTTTTATGGAAAGGGATCAATAGAGGACAAAATTAAAGAGGCCTGTGTTGGACACGTAGTGTTATGCTGGCAGGAAGCAGGCTGATGAAGATGAAAATATTTGCCAACTTTCAGGGAAAAGGAAATATAATTTAGCGAGCAGAATCAAGAGCCTAAAGAGTGGAACCAAGAGCCATGGATAATTATTCCCAGGCCTAGAAACTTAAGAAGGATCCAACATTTTCCTAACTGTATTTCAGACCTGTTATGGGCCAGCGACCTTTTTCTACCTTCCATCCTCCCCACTCACCCATTTTTAACCACTTGCCTTATAGCTGTTATCTTGTTCCAGACCCATTAGTGTATGTTGGGAGTGTTGGGAGAAATAATTCATCTCTTTAGTTTCACAGGTCCAAAGATAGAGAGGAATTGTGTCCCCAAGATCTGCTCTAAATGATGTATACCCATCCGCACCTGATTTAGAAGATAAGGTTTTAAACATCGAGCTTATGAGATTTAGGAGCAATTTTGGAGTTTGGGCTGATGAGATGATAAAATCTAGATTTAGGTGATAATACTTCAGATTTGAGCTGATAATGAGACGAGATTCTCGGGAGGGGGTAAATATATTTTGCCATTGGAAGGAATATAAACTTTTGGGATTCAGAGGGCAGAATACAGTAGGCGTATTTTAAAATTTCTTCCAAGATTAGACTGGCCATTATTATGTTAAGTGAAGTAAGCCAGACAAAGAAACAGAAATAGGGCATGTTCTCACTCATAACTGGCTGCTAGGAAGGAAGGAAGTTGGCGGGGGTGGGTAAGGAAGGAAGGAATTAAGGAAAGAAAGAAAGAAAAGACCACAGCAATATGTTGAACTTTCAGAAGGAGAGAATAAACCTAAGGATATTAGAGATGGAAGGCGGAGGGAGGGACGGGATTTTGGAAGTGTTAGGTTGGGCAAAGGGCATAAAGAAATGTTGCTATTTGTAAAAATGCATGTGTTAATAATAAATAAAAGAATAAAAGAAAAACAAGAACATTTTTTCCTTTGCTGTGCAGAAGCTTTTTAGTTTGATATAATTCCATTTGTTTATTTTTTCTTTTGTTGCCTGTGCTTTTGGGGTGTTATTCATAAAGTCATTGCCCAGTCCGAAGTCCTGGAGCATTACCCCTATGTTTTCTTCTAGGAGTTTTAAAGGTTCAGACCTTATAAGCCTCTAATCCATTTTGAGTTGATTTTGTTATATGGTGAGAGGTACGGATCAAGTTTCATTCTTCTACAAATGGATAAGTTTCTGTACAGCAAAGGAAACAATCAACAGTGTGAAAAGACATCACACAGAATGGGAGAAAATATTTTCAAACTATGTATCCGATAAGGGATTAGTACCCAGAATATACAAACAGCTCGGACAACTTTACAGCACCCCCCCCACAATAATCCAATTAAAAAATGAGCAAAAGAGCTGAATAGACATTTCTCAAAGGAAGATGTACAAATGGCCAACAGACACATGAAAAAATGCTCCACATCACTACATCACTAATCATCAGGGAAATGCAAATCAAAACCACATTGAGATATCACCTCACCCCAGTCAGACTGGCTATTATAAAATAAAAAGAGAGAATAACAAATGCTGACATGGATGTGGAGAAAAAGGACAGCTATTATGGAGAACAGTATGGAGGTTCCTTAAACAGCTAGGTAGAACTTCCATATGATCCAGTAATACCACTACTAGGGATGTATCCAGAGGATTGGAAAACATCAGGTAGAAGGGATACCTTCACTCCCATGTTTATTGCAGCTCTATTTACAATAGCCAGGTAATGGATCCAACCTAAAAATCCATTGATAGATGACTGGATAAGGAAAATGTGATATATATACACAATGGAATACTACTCAGCCATAAAAAAGAATGAAATTCTACCATTTGCAACAGCATGGATGAGCCTGGAGAAAATTATCCTACTTGAAACAACCCAAGTACAGAAAGAGAAATACCGCATGTTCTCACTCATAACTAGGAACTGAATCCATAAATAAATGAACAATAAAGAGAGACAGAGAGAAAGAAAGAAAGAAAGAAAAAACAACCACAGTAATACTTTGAACTTTTAGAAAACTAGAGGTGGAAAAGGGGAGGGGAAAGGGGAGGGAGAGAGTCTAATGAGGAATTGGTCAATGGACACAAAGAATGATTGCATATGGTAATGATGAATAAGCTAACGATACTGATCTAACCACCACACATTCTGCACAGTTATTGAAAATCGACCTTCCCTGGTATACATGACTTGTACAGCCCTCTCTATTCTAGTGTGTGGAATAGAAATATAATGAGATATATATCCCATGATTTTGTAATGTTATATGCAAGAAGATATTTTGTGGATATTAAGATAATTAAGATCTCTGTTTGGTTGACTTTGAGTTAATTAAAAGGGAATACATATACCCGAGGATGACCTGGGTCAAATAGACTTATAGAGGTCCTCCAGCTGGGCTTAAAGGAACAAACTTCCATGTTATAGAGAAGCCTGCATGACATGGAATGGTGATTCACCTCTAGGAGTTGGGAAAACTTTCTTTTGACAGTCAAAAAAAAAAAAAAAAAAAAGCAGAATCTTCAGTCTTACAAACCCAGGAACCACATTCTGCCAAAAACCAGTGAACTTAGAAGAAGATCCCAAGCATCAAATGAAATTATGGCCCTGGCTGGCACTTTAAATTCAGCCTTGTAAGACCCAGAGCACTAGAAAAATGTGCCAGAATCTTAACAGTGTCATAACAAAAGTGTGGTGTTTTAAGCAACCAAGTTTCTGGTAATTTTTTACACAGCAATAGAAAACTAATACTCTTATGTAATATTTCTTTTTCTTTGGTTACCTTATATATTTTCTTTTTAAACTTTTGCTATAGACTGAGTGTTTGTGCCCCTTCAAAATTCATATGTGGAAATATCCCCAAAGTGATGGTATTGGGAGTTGGGGCTTTTTTTTTTTTTTAATTTTATTTTGTCGATATACATTGTGGCTGATTATTGCTCCCCATCACCAAAACCTCCCTCCCTTCTCCCTCCCCCCTTTGTCCTTTCTGTTTGCTTGTCGTATCAACTTCAAGTAATTGTGGTTGTTATATCTTCTTCCCTCCCCCCCGTTTTGTGTGTGTGTGTGTGTGTGTGTGTGTGAATTTATATATTAATTTTTAGCTCCCACCAGTAAGTGAGAACATGTGGTATTTCTCTTTCTGTGCCTGACTTGTTTCACTTAATATAATTCTCTCAAGGTCCATCCATGTTGTTGCAAATGGTAGTATTTCATTCGTTTTTATAGCTGAGTAGTATTCCATTGCGTAGATGTACCACATTTTCCATATCCACTCATCTGATGATGGGCATTTGGGCTGGTTCCAACTCTTGGCTATTGTAAAGAGTGCTGCAATAAACATTGGGAAACAGGTATACCTTCGACTTGATGATTTCCATTCCTCTGCGTATATTCCCAACAGTGGGATAGCTGGGTCGTATGGTAGATCTATCTGCAATTGTTTGAGGAACCTCCATACCATTTTCCATAGAGGCTGCACCATTTTGCAGTCCCACCAACAATGTATGAGAGTTCCTTTTTCTCCACAACCTCGCCAGCATTTATCGTTCAGAGTCTTTTGGATTTTAGCCATCCTAACTGGGGTTAGATGGTATCTCAATGTGGTTTTGATTTGCATTTCCCGGATGCTGAGTGATGTTGAGCATTTTTTCATATGTCTGTTGGCCATTTGTAAATCTTCCTTAGAGAAATGCCTACTTAGCTCTTTTGCCCATTTTTTAATTGGGTTGCTTGTTTTCTTCTTGTAAAGTTGTTTGAGTTCCTTATATATTCTGGATATTAATCCTTTGTCAGATGTATATTTTGCAAATATTTTCTCCCACTCTGTTGGTTGTCTTTTAACTCTTTTAATTGTTTCTTTTGCTGTGCAGAAGCTTTTTAGTTTGATATAATCCCATTTGTTTATTTTTCCTTTGGTTGCCCGTGCTTTTGGGGTCGTATTCATGAAGTCTGTGTCCAGTCCTATTTCCTGAAGTGTTTCTCCTAAGTTTTCTTTAAGAAGTTTTATTGTTTCAGGGTGTATATTTAAATCCTTAATCCATTTTGAGTTGATTTTAGTATATGGTGAGAGGTATGGATCTAGTTTCATTCTCCTGCATATGTATATCCAGTTAGCCCAGCACCATTTGCTGAAGAGGCAGTCCCTTCCCCAGTGAATAGGCTTGGTGCCTTTGTCAAAGATCAGATGGCAGTAAGTGTGTGGGTTGATTTCTGGATTCTCTATTCTATTCCACTGATCAGTGTGTCTGTTTTTATGCCAGTACCATACTGTTTTGGTTATTATAGCTTTGTAGTATAGCTTAAAGTCAGGTAGTGTTATGCCTCCAGCTTTATTTTTTTTTCTCAGCATTGCTTTGGCTATGCATGGTCTTTTATTATTCCATATAAATGTCTGGATAGGTTTTTCCATTTCTGAGAAAAATGTCTTTGGAATTTTGATGGGGATTGCATTGAATTTGTATTATCACTTTGGGTAGTATGGACATTTTCACTATGTTGATTCTTCCAATCCAAGAGCATGGGATATCTTTCCATCTTCTTGTATCCTCTCTAATTTCTCTCAGCAGTGATTTGTGGTTCTCATTATAGAGATTTTCCACCTCCTTGGTTAACTCAATTCCTAAGTATTTTATTTTTTTGGTGGCTATTGTAAATGGGCAGGCTTTCTTGATTTCTCATTCTGCATGTTCACTATTGGAGAAAAGAAATGCTACTGATTTTTCTGTGTTGATTTTGTATCCTGCTACTGTGCTGAAATCATTTATCAATTCCAAAAGTTTTTTTGTAGAGGTTTTAGGCTGTTCGATATATAGGATCATGTCATCTGCAAACAGGGACAGTTTGACTTCATCTTTTCCAATCTGGATGCCCTTTATTTCCTTCTCTTCTCTGATTGCTCTGGCTAGTACTTCCAACACTATGTTGAATAGGAGTGGTGAGATTGGGCATCCTTGTCTAGTTCCTGTTCTTAAAGGAAAAGCTTTCAGCTTTTCCCCATTCAGGATGATATTGGCAGTGGGTTTGGCATATATGGCTTTAATTATGTTGAGATACTTTCCCTCTATACCTAACTTATAGAGGGTCTTTGTCATGAATGAGTGCTGAACTTTATCAAATGCTTTTTCAGCATCTATAGAGATGATCATATAGTCCTTGTGTTTGAGTTTATTAATATGGTGTATCACATTTATTGATTTGCGTATGTTGAACCAACCTTGCATCCCTGGGATGAATCCCACTTGATTGTGATGAATAATTTTACGTATGTGTTGCTGTATTCTGTTTGCTAGTATTTTAGTGAGGATTTTTACATCGATATTCATCAAGGATATCGGCCTGTAGTTTTCTTTTTTGGTTATATCTTTACCTGGTTTTGGTATCAGGATGATGTTTGCTTCATAGAATGAGTTTGGGAGATTTGCGTCCATTTCAATCTTTTGGAATACTTTGTAAAAAATCGGTGTCAATTCCTCTTTGACTGTTTGGTAAAATTGTGCTGTGAATCCATCTGGTCCTGGGCTTTTCTTTCTTGGGAGCCTTCTGATAACAGCTTCAATCTCCTTTATTGTTATTGGTCTGTTCAAATTTTCTACGTCTTCATGGTTCAGTTTTGGGAGCTTGTGTGTGTCCAGAAATTTATCCATTTCCTCCAGATTTTCAAATTTGTTGGCATATAGTTGTTTATAGTAGTCTCGAATGATTCCTTGTATTTCAGATGAATCAGTTGTAATCTCGCCTTTTTCATTTCTAATTTTTGTTATTTGAGTCTTCTCTCTTCTTTTTTTTGTTAGCCATGCTAATGGTTTGTCAATTTTATTTATCTTTTCAAAAAACCAACTTTTTGATTCGTTGATCTTTTGAATTGTTTTTTGGTTTTCAATTTCATTCAGTTCTGCTCTGATCTTAATGATTTCTTTCCATCTGCTAACTTTAGGTTTGGATTTTTCTTGTTTTTCTAGTTCTTTAAGGTGAAGTGTTGTTCACTTGCCATCTTTCCATTCTTCTGAAGTGAGCGTTTAATGCAATAAATTTCCCCCTCAATACTGCTTTTGCAGTATCCCACAGGTTTTGGTATGATGTATCATTGTTTTCATTAGTTTTAATAAATTTTTTGATTTCCTGCTTGATTTCTTCTTGGACCCATATGTCATTAAGTAGAATGCTGTTTAATTTCCATGTGTTTGTATAGTTTCCAGAGTTTCATTTGTTATTAATTTCTAGTTTTAATCCATTGTGGTCTGAGAAGATACATGGGATAATTCCAATTTTTTTGAATTTATTGAGACTTGATTTGTGACCTAATATGTGATCTATCCTGGAGAATGATCCATGTGCTGATGAGAAGAATGAATATTCTGAGGTTGTTGGGTGGAATGTTCTGTAGATATCTGCCAATTCCAATTGGTCTAGAGTCTTGTTTAGATCTTGTGTTTCTCTACTGATTCTTTGCCTAGATGATCTGTCTAATATTGACAGTGGGGTGTTCAGGTCCCCTGCTATTATGGTATTAGTGTCTATTTCCTTCTTTAGGTCTAATAGAGTTTGTTTTATAAATCTTGCTGCTCCAACATTGGGTGCGTACATATTTATGATTGTTATGTCTTCTTGATGGATCAGTCCTTTTATCATTAAGTAGTGTACCTCATTGTCTCTTTTTATGGTTATTAGTTTAAAGTCTATTTTGTCAGATATAAGAATAGCTACTCCAGCTTGTTTTTCTTTTCTGTTTGCATGGTAAATCTTTTTCCATCCTTTCACTCTTAGTCTGTGTGAATCTTTATGGGTGAGGTGGGTCTCTTGTAGGCAGCATATAGTTGGTTCCTCCTTTTTGATCCAGTCAGCCAGTATGTGTCTTTTAATTGGGGAATTTAAGCCTTTTACATTAGGAGTTGTTATTGAAAGGTGTTGATTTATTCCTAGCATTTTACTGGTTGTTTGGTTGTCTTAGGTGTCTTCTGTTCCTTGCTTTCTGATTTACTGTTTGGTTTCTGTGTTTGTTGGTTCCTTAGGTTGTAGATAGTGTTTTTGTTTGCTTGTTTTCTCTTTATGAATGCCATTTTTATTATGCTAGCGGGTTTAGATTTTTCTTGGGTTTTTATGGCAGTGGTAGTTATTTTTCAGGAACCAAACCCAGTACTCCCTTGAGGATTTCTTGTAAGGGTGGTCGTGTGGTAGTGAACTCCCGCAGTTTTTGTTTGTCTGAGAAATATACTATTTGCCCTTCATTTCGGAAGGATAGCCTTGCAGGGTAGAGTATTCTTGGCTGGTGATCTTTGTCTTTTAGTATTTTGAAAATATCATCCCATTCCTTTCTAGCTTTTAGGGTTTGTGATGAAAAGTCTGATGTTAGCCTGATTGGGGCTCCCTTATAGGTGATTTGACGCTTCTCTCTTGCAGCTTTTAAGATTCTCTCTTTGTCTCTGAGTTTTGCCAATTTGACTATGACATGTCTTGGAGAAGGCCTTTTTGGGTTGAATACGTTTGGAGATCGTTGGGCTTCCTGGATCTGAAGATCTGTGATTTTTCCTATACCTGGGAAGTTTTCTCCCACTATTTTGTTGAATATGTTTTCAATGGAATCTCCATTTTCCTCCCCTTCTGGAATACCCATGACTCGGATATTTGAGCGCTTAATGTTGTCTGATATCTCTCTCAGATTTTCTTCCATGTCCTTGATTCTTTTTTCTTTCTTTTTGTCTGTTTGTGTTATTTCAAACAGCCCATCTTCAAGTTCAGAGGTTGTCTCTTCAACTTCGACAAGCCTGCTGGTTAAACTCTCCGTTGTGTTTTTTATTTCGCTGAATAACTTCTTCAGTTCAGCAAGTTCTGCTACATTTTTTTTCAGGACATTGATTTCCTTGTACATTTCCTCTTTCAGATCCTGTATACTTTTCCTCATTTCATCATGATGTCTAGCTGTGTTTTCTTGTATCTCATTCAGTTTCCTTAGAATTATCACTCGAAATCCCTTGTCAGTCATTTCAAGGGCTTCTTGTTCTATAGGATCTAGAGTTTGAGATTTATTAACTTTTGGTGGTGTACTTTCTTGATTTTTTGTATTTCTGGTATCTTTTTTTTTATGTTTATTCATTGTAGCAGGGGGTTTCACAGTCCACCGGTTTGAGACTAACTAGGATGTTGCTGTGGTTGCCAATTTCGTATGGCTACCTCCGTGACTGCTCAGTTGGCCTCTAGTGCCTTGTGTGTGTGTTTGCCTCAGGTCTTGGTCTTCTCTGGGGAGCCACCTTTCTGGTCAGCTTGGACTCTGCTGGGCTGGTGGATCACGTACCACAGGATGTGTGATCTCCGTTGAGCTTTCACTTCCTGTTCAGGACTTCTCCCTGTTCCGTTTGCTCTGGCCCAGGCTGTTGGATCATGCAGTGGCGACCCCACAGGGTGTGTGGCTTCTGTCGAGTCTCCGCCTCCCTGGCCGCACGTCTCCCCACTTTGTGCACACTGTGCTGCGCTGGGGCGTGTCTTCTGCAACCCTCGTCTATCAGCTGGGCCTTCAAGACCCTGCTCGGCACCGCCTCGCCCAGGAAGTCTACCAGGTTTCTGGTAGGCATAGACGACCATTAGCCCTGGGTGCCTTTGTAGCACTGTGTAGATCTTTCTCGGGACTTGTTCACCTTTGTATCCCCCGGCATAGACCGAATCTAGCGCCCACCTGCAGCCAGCTCTCTGGCAGGTTCAAGCGGACCTGGGAACTCTCCTACCACACTATTCCCAACCAGAAATTGGTTAGGCTTTTTTCCAAACTGGTGGCCGCAGAGATGGTATCTGCCTCCCAGTAACAGGAAGATTACCGGGGGCCGGAGTCCAGGGTGTGGTGGAGTGACAGTCGGCCCGCCTGTGCTTCCTTGCCCTCCCGACACTGGCCGGGGATGCCCCACGCCACCAGCCCCACCCAAGCATTCTTTTATATACTCGGTGATGTGTATGTCTTCTTTGGAGAAATGTCTATTCAATTTCTTTGCCTAGTTTTTTAATTAAGTTATTTGGGGTTTTGTTGTTGTTGTTTAATTGTTTGTTTTTATCGAGTTATATGAGTTACTTATATATACTGGATATTAATCCCTTATAAATATATGGTTCACAATATTTTCTCCCAATTTTTAGGCTGCCTTTTTGTTTTGTTGATTGATCCTTTGCTGTGCAGAAGCTTTTTAGTTTAATCTAGTCTCATTTGTCTATTTTTGCTTTTGTGGCTTGTGCTTTTTGCTGCCATAAGCAGAAAGTCATTGCCTAAACCAATATCATGAAGCCTTTCCCTTATGTTTTCTTCTAGTTTTACAGTTTCAGGTCTTACACTTAAATCTTTAACCTATTTTTAGTTGACTTTTGTGTATGGTGTAAGAAGAGTGTCCAATTCCGTTCTTTTGCATGTGGATATCTCATTTTCCAGCACTATTTGTTGAAGAGACTGTCCTTTCTCCATTGTGTGTTCTTGGTACAAGAACAGTTAACTGTTGATGTGTAGGTTTACATCTGGGCTCTTGATTCTGTTCCATTGGTCTTTGTGTCTGTTTTTATGCCAGTACCATACTGTCTTAATTACTGAAGCTTTGTAATATATTTTGAAATCAGGAAGTGTGAGGCCTCCAGCTTTGTTCTTCTTTCTAAAGATTACATTAGCTATTTTTAAAATTTTCTACTTAATTGACTTCCTCTTTGCTGTGGTTTGAATATGGTTCATCCCACCAAACCTCTTGTTGAGGCTTGGCCCCCATTGTGGCAGCATTATGGGTGATGCCTTTAAGAGGTGATTAGGTGGTTAAGATGGATTAGTGTCTTTCTCAAGAGATTTGGTTTCTTCTTGTGGGAATGGTTAGTTCCCAGGAGAGCAGGTTGTTATAAAGCAAGGTTGCCACTCCTGTTTGCGGTTTTCACATATGCCCATTTTCCTTCTGCTTCTCTGCCACATTTCAGCTCAGCAGGAACCCCTCTCCAGAAGCCCCAGATGGAGTCACCTAGTCTTGAGCTTCTCTGCCTGCAGAACCAAGAGCTAAATGACCCTCTTTTCTAAAGATTACCTACTCTCAGGTACTCCGCTATAGCAATGTGATATGAACTAAGACATTCTTTTAATCTTTTCATCCTCCTATTTAGTTTGGGTTTAATTTATTTTTCTAATGTCCTAACATGAGAAATCATATGAATATAATTGATTTTGGATCTTTGTTAGATGTTCTGATGTAAGTATTTAATGTTATAAATACGTCTCTAAGTAATGACTTTAGCTGCCTCACACAAATCGTGGTGTCATGTTTTCATTTTTACTCAGTTCAACATAGTTTCTAAATTTCATTGTGATTCTTCTTTGATCCATACAATATTTAGAAGTATGCTGTAAATATTTTGGCTTTTGTAGTTATTATTATTGATATCTATTTTAATTTTATTATTTTTAGGGATGGAAAGGCTAGGTCTCAGGAGTGGGATGCTATGCTCAGATAATGTACTTTGCATGATCTCAACCTTTTAATTTTATTTGGATTTATTTTCTGTCTTAATATACAATCTATCCTAGCACATATAATTATTAATTAAGTCAAGGTGGTTGATAGCTTTGTCCAGACATTCTGTGTCTTTGCTGGTTCAGTGTGCAGGTGTTCTATCAATTGCTGAGAGGGATGATAAATCTTCTGCTATGGTTTTAGAATTGTCCATTCTTCTATTAATATTGACAATTTTTGCTTCATGTATTTGAAGCTTTGTGATTAGGTGCATACATAATTGTAATTGTTATGGCTTTTCAATAAATTGACCTGTTATCATTATGTAAAGTGCTTTTTTATTACTGGCAAAACATTTTACCCTGAAATCTATTTGCTTGAAATTATAATATATACTCCAGCCTTTTTATGCTTATGTTTACATGCTCTAACTTTCTATTTATGTTATCTCAGCTGTATGTTTAGATTCAAAGTATTTCTTGTATGAAGCATGTAGTTGATTTTTGAAATCCATTCTGACAATCTATGTCTTTAAATAAAATGTTTAATACAGTAACATTTAATGTAATTATTTATGTACATAAATTTGTGTTTTATCATCTGTTTTCTCTTTTGTCCCCTCTGTTTTTTGTACATCTCCTCTTTCTTTTCTGACTTTTATTTTGATTATTTGAATGTTTTTTAGAATTTCATTTAAATTTTTCTGTTGTTTTTTTAGCTATACCCCTTCATATTATTTTATTTTATCTTATTTCATTTTATCTTTTGCTGATTACTCTTAGGATTACAGTAATACTTATTATTTTCCTACTCCAATAACACTAAATATTGTATGAGTTCAACTAAAAGGTAGACACCTGGCAAACACATAGGTTCATAACTCTTCAATTCTTTCTGCTGTATTTGCTATAGATGCTTTGTAAATTACAATCCACATGTGCCATAAACCCCACAAAATGAAGTTGTAATTTTTGTTTTAAACATTCACTTATTTTAGAAAGAAATTAGGAGAAAAATGGAAACTGATATTCTGCTTCTACCAAGATATCTGCCATTTCTGGTGCTTTTCATTCCCTCCTGTGTGTCTGCATCTGGGATCATTTCAGTTGCTCCCCGGTATGTGATGTGTTAATTTTTCTGTCGCTCTTTCAAGGTTTTCTCTTCATCCCTGACTTTCAACAGGTTGACAGTGATATGGCCTGTTTTTGGCTTCTTCATTTACAGTGGTCTGTATTCACTGAGTATCTTTTAACTTACATTTCTGTTTTTTACCAAATTTAGGAAATTTTTAATCCTAATTTTTCAGATTTTTTTTCTATCTGTTGTCTCTCTCCTCTCCTTTGGGACTTCAGTTAGGCCACGCATATATTGAGTCACTTATAGTTACCTAACAGGTCCCTCAGGCTCTGTTCACTTTTTCTCAATGTTTTCTCTTTTTTTCCTTCATATTCAATCATTTATATTAATCTGTCTTCAAGTTCACTTATTTTATCAGCTGTCACTTCTATGAGGCTAAGTCCATCCAATTTTTGTTTCCCAATATTATTTTCTAATTATTTTTAAAATTCCTGTTTGGGGGTTGTTTGTTTCTACTTCTCAGATGAGATTGTCATATTCATTCTAAACATATTTTGTTTCGTTGGGGACAGTCATAATAGCTGATTTTAAATCCTTGTCTACTAGTTAAAACATTTGGTCTCCTTGGGTTCAATCTCAGTTGATTTTCTGTTTTCTTGAGATTGTGCTCATTTCCCCAGGTCTCTGCATGTTGAGTGATGTTGATTCTAACCTGGCCATTATGAATGTCAAGTCTCGAGACTAGAGGTTCTTCATTTTTCTGATTTGTGTTGTCTTTTCCATCTCAGCAGGTGATAGTCTTGACTGCATGTGAAATGTATGTTCTCTTTGGGGGCTGTGCTCCAGTATCAGTTTGAGTTTCCATCACTGGCTGAGGAGCTTTGGATCTGCTCCATGCAGTTTAGTTTAGAGAGACTTGGAGGTCCTTCTCTGGTCCCTTGTTTTCCAGGATTTCTCCCTCTCTTTGCAGTCCTGGTCCCCAAGCTTCAGTTTTCCATTTCCTCTGACTGACATGTCCATGTCTGTCCACCACACTCCCGCCACCTCACCTGCTCCTGACTCACTGGATGTGGACTAGGGACAAAGCCCAGGAAACCTGGAAACCCACCTTGCACAGCCCCCTCATCCAAGCTGTGCCCTCCAGAGCCAGGACACGGGCAGCTGCTTGCTGCCATGCCTAGATTTTCAATTTGTTTTCTGTGAAGGTGTAGTCCTCTAGGGTCACACTCCATCATTACTGAGGTGGAAGTACCATTTGACAATTTGAAACAATCAAATCAAAATATATTTGTGAACAGACAAGATGGATGTGTCATGAAATGTTGAAGTTATATTGAATTTGCCTGGATGAAGGGTGTTTATTTTCCATTCAAATTTGAAAAAAAAAATGCAAAACTGTCATTGCAAGGAAATTAGGATAATCTCTTAATAAGCTCCATCTTTTAAATATTATTTATTTCTTGTAATGTTGTGTTAATGTCACACTGGATAATGCCATGTGGAACATGGAGTTTCCTGGGAAAACATGGCCGTGCAGTCATTTTCCCTAGAAAATACTGCAAATTCCCAGAGTAAAGAGAAAGGGAGGAGAGACCTCTGGAGCCAGGACAGTCCAAGACACAAGGGATAGTCTTCTCATTCCATGAATAGTGTTTTCTAGTTAAAAAAAAAAAAAAAAAGCTGCAAAGAACAGCCACTGCTCCCTGCACGCTGCTGTCCCCAGCAAGAAGAATCCTCTGCTCTGTCTGTTCCAAGGTTTCAACTTAATACTGTGGGGGGAATTCAGAGAGGAAGCTAAGGAAAAAATGATTTGTTATCCAAAAGTTCACTTCAAATCCGACTTCATTAAAGCCCTTCATTTCTGAAAAGAGAGAATTGCACTCATTGCGTTTGGGTTTGAGTACTAGAAAGCCGTAAAGTGTAAGCTCCCCATAATGTGATTGCACTTAAATTTGGAAAGAGCTCCCTGCTCTTTACATCAGAGTGGATGTGGGTTCGCGGGGACGATGGTGTCAGGTCAGGCGGCAATGCTCCTTCTCATTGTCCTTGATAAAATGCGTGTCAATAAACACATTTTACAATTTTATTGAACACCAAATGTTATCAAATATCATAAAGCTCACTGTAGGAATAGATGATGTTTCTTTAAAATAATGTTACAGATGTCAGTCGAACTTGAGTTACCCCTGGGGAGAGCTTCCTGTGGCCACCTCTTCAACATCAGCCTCCCTTGCACGCATGGCAGTGCCACTGGGCTTGTGCGGTGTGTGTGCTTCTGAGTCCTGTGTCAAGAAGGACGTGCTCATGCTTTGGGCTGCTTCATAAATCCCCAAGTAAATATAGACCAATAATACAGGAAACAGATGCCTAGGTGCAGCTGGGCACTTGTCACCGTGGTGGCCTGGAGCTGGTGCCAGTGGAGGGAGACTGGAAGTGTGCCTTCCTCACAGACACGTGCCGTGACGGGACTGGTAGTTGTCCAGAGTACTTAACATACATGGTGCTCAGGAAAAGCTCAATTCCAAGAAGTTCGTGAAAATCAGTTACAAATATACTATAGAAATTACGACATACTTAACACGGTATTTCTTAAACGTTAAACATAATTAGAAACATAAAAACAAACTGATAGAATTCAATATGATTTGTCATTTTAAAGTTTGAAATAGGTGATCCAGAGTAGCATGAACTACTCATAAGGGCTCTGCACAAAACATGGAATCTATAGTCATTGACACACTTTTGTCAAAAAATAGACAATCTGGACACAATCCCACTAATATCTTACTATTCCTGAATTATGAATGTGTCTAATTACAGCTAGAGTGAGACATCTGCCTCTGCAATTTTTGGTGTGAGGATTTAGAGAAAATTCATCTAATTTTTCATGTAGAATGAAAAGCTCAATAAAGCTGACTAAAAACCATAAATGCATGAGTCCAATCCAGCCTTAAATGTGAAATAGTCCAGTTATACAGTGAGGTGATCTCAAGGATATTTGACCCACTTAAATATTAAATATCAAAACTTTCAGAGACACATATTAAGTTGTTTAATGTGTCCTTAGAATATTTAATTGTTCAGGTCCAGCCCGTGGCTCACTGGGGAGAGAGTGGTGCTGACAACACCAAGTCAAGGGTTAAGATCCCCTTACCGGTCATCTTAAAAAAAAAGAAAATTAATTGTTCAGTGTTTAAAATCAAATCACATTTAAAGACCATTTTAGTTTTGAAATACTATAGTTTCTACACCCCAATTTTATAATATTTTATTTAACCTTGACCTTTAACCTTTTACATGAGTGATTTCATCTTCACTGAAGCCATTCTTTCTGTGAAATAGCATGTGTTCCATGACACGTGGTCTTTACCCCTATCCAAGTTGCTGGGTTGTGCAGACAGATGGTGGAGGAAACCCAACAGATACACATGCTGGATTCCTGGGGGGAAGACATATTCCTCCAGGGAAGGGTCGCTGATTCTGAGGGACTGATATCCTCCTTGCAGGAACAATTCGGCAGCCTTTTGGTTGGTGAAAGCCCATATACATCTCTGCAAGAAATTACCGAAACACCAAAAGAGACAGAGACCAAAAAATAGGATGAGGCACAGTTAGGGGTCCTAGCAGGGGCACAAGCCAGGGTATCCAAGGGTTCAGTGACATGGTTGAAGCTGTTTTGGATCACCCTGGACTCATTTATGTAATAACAGCATTCCTCCCCCAGGAAGAGGCAGGTGCCTTCCTCAACTGACGGGATGAAATCTATAAGGTAGAAAAGGTGACAAGGACGAGGTTTACCTGCGGGTTCATGGTATGGGAGGCTGTGGGGAGACGTGGGGGAGTGAGAGCTGGAGAGGACGGGGATTTCCAAGGGGATACAAGGAATCGATGATTTGTGGCCCCTTCGATGATAACGTAAAGTCCAGTAGGAGTTAGGATTTGTTTTCTAGTATTTTTGGTCATAGAATGTTTCTGTGAAAGTCTCACCAGGTTAACACTGGACATACTTTGGAATTACAGAATTAGAACAGGAAGAGCAAAGTGACAGCGAATCTTGTGGAATTTTGATCATCCAAGAGTGACTCTAGCCGAGGTGTGAGTGGAGTACAAAAGGGGTCAGAGACAGACCTGAATCACACTAGCACGACTTTCCTCCCGCAGTGTGAGAATTTGGGACAAAGAAGGAAAAAATGTAGCCTCAAGGGGGTGAAGTAAGTCTTTGGCCAGGGGATTTGTTTTCTTTTTGGGTAGTTGTGCCCTGCTCTTGATCCCAGTCAGGGCAGCATGTCTGGGGTTTCTGGTGTGCAGACGGATGGCCTGGCTTCAGGCAGCAGGATCCCCAGTCTTTACAGAGACAAGAAGGAAGAGCAGCCAGCCGGAATGGAGGTGTTTAAGGGAGAACATCCCAGAGGGAGATTTAGAGGCAGAAGGATAGCCTTGTGGAGGGTGAAACTTGCTAGTGACAGCCTCAGGCTCAGTAAAAGGGCTGGGGAGCTTGATCTGCTCCTGGTGGAGCGGTGGGAATGGCGCAGCCGATAGAAATGGAGACCATTCCAAATAGCCTTTGGGCCCGACAGGCGATGTCTGACTGCAGTTGGCCTCTCTTGGCGCTGGGATAAGTTGGGGGCTGAGGATGGTTTGAAGCTTCTCAAGCCAGGCTCAGAGCACACTAAGGTAACGAGGCAACGGTAAGTGGGGTCCCAGCCCTGGAAACCGAGGAGGTGGTAGTCCAGGCCAGGCGAGCCCCTTGGCTAAAGGTCAATACATGGACTCCGGTAACAATATATGTGTGTGTTACAAAATCGACATGAAGTCAGAAATCCAAGTAGGTGTTGTATAACGTTCTTCTGTGCACATGCACATGCAACACACATGCGCGCGCACGCGCACACTCTCGCACACGCACGTACACACACACACACACACACAGGTACACATGTCTCTGTGTTAATGAACCGATAGGATCCAGGTTCACATCCACTAGGACATAGACTTGTGGTGTCCTATGGCCATTCTAGGCCTTTCCTTGTCTTTACAAAGAAAACCCACGTTTACCAAACATGCCCTTGGAGCCAAAAAGCCCCTTAAGGACCCAGGGGAGGCAGCAAAGCAGCGAGAATGCAGCATCTTAGTCAAAGTGGGGGCTTCTCACCTTGGCCCTGCCACCCCGAGCTGCGTCCAGGGTTTCCGCACAGGCGGCGACCCTGATGCCTGTGAACTCGACCCCCCGGGCTGCAGTAGTTTAATGGCGTGGATCAGAAGTGATCAGAGGACACTGCCCACGGTAAGTAAGCCATGCTCTGTGAAATGTATTCCTCATATGTCTTGTAGGCACACCTGGTTGCGATGCTGTACGTTGCATATAAAATTGACTTCATCGCATCCTCTTGCTGGCACAGCAGGCACGGCCTGCTGGCTTCAGCTGCACGTAAACCAGGTTGATGACAGGAGGCTGTGCAGCTGGTGTGAGAATTCAATGTCACGATCCCGTGACTGACATGCGTGGGGCAGAGAGGCTGGATCGCAGCCGGGCTGCCCGGGAGAGGCACCCGGAGCGTTTCCACCCCAGCACCCCTGGCCGGGGACATGGGAGTCTCTGGGCTGGCGCTGGGCGTCAGGAGGCTTTACAGCTCCCTTGTGATCCCAGGGTGTAACCAGGGAGGAGCACCAGGTGTCGGGGAGGGTGACCAATGTCCCCTGTGATATGGTGGCCCCTGACCCTGTGCTCCCAGCCGCCTGTCCTCCTCCAGCTGCCTTGGGGAACGCGCCTTTCCCTCCTTCCCCTCCATTGCACTCCAAGATCCCCTGCCACCTCTCCCTGCTCTGTTTCTCTCGTCCCCAGAATCACTGAGGCTGTCATTTCAGCTCCACACACTGCAGTGTACGGTGTCCTCCAGCTTTTGTTCTAGCCTGTATCGGGAGCCACGAAGTCGTAGGCCGGTGAACTCTGGCCCAGGCTGTGCTGTTACAAAGTTTTCCATTCGTGAAGGGCAGGGAGTCTCCCTTTTGAACATTGGGTCCCTGCAGCATTTTCAATCTGGACCCTTCCCACGCATGTGCTAAGACGCTCACAAACTGGCCTCCTACAGAGCACCAAGGTGGCGAGCCAGGTGCCTGTGTCACGACCACTATGTCGGGAAGTTCCCAGTGGTTGTTGGAGGGTGGGAGGGGGTTGCAGCAGAGGGCTGTGCCCCCCCAAACCTAGATGTTTGTATTGCTTCTTTTTCCTGCTGTCTTATCTTCTCTTATATCTGCTTATATTTCACTTCATGCTGGAAATTCTATTCAAAAATTCATTGTGGAAATAACGTGACATTATCTACACAGGAATGCACTTTTGATTGCTTATTCCAGACACCTGGGGTTGTTAAATCCCCTTTTGTCATGAGCCTGAACTACAGACCATGTGGTTAACTGTTGGTTAGTTCTGGATCACTTTTACTCCGAAGATACCGCTCTTTGTGGTCCCAGCCCAAGGCAGGAGCTGCTTTTCCAGTTCCCCTCCTGTGGTGGGTTCCAGATTGTGACTTTTGTCCCTCAGTCCCACAAAGCCAGCAAAACTGCTGCCCAGGCCCTTTAGGCCTTTTCTAGATCAGTAGACGCCCAGGAGGAAAGGCAATCCTCTCAGCATTTCACTCCTCTCTAGGTTTCTGATTCTTCCCAGCTCTTAGCTCAGCAATTGCCCACTGTTTTGTGAACCTTTTGATTTTGTTTACTGTGATACCATTTAATTTATTTATTTTAAAATTTTATTTTATTTTGTCAATATACAATGTGGTTGGTTATTGATGCCGATTTCCAAAACCTCCCTCCCTCCTCTGTCTCCCCCTTCCCTCCCAACAACCTCATCTCTGTTCCCTTCTCATCTCAAATTCAAGGTACTGTAATTTTTGTGGCTTCTTCCCTCCCCTGCCAGTTTATTTATGTATTTATGTATTTATTTATTTATAGCTCCCACAAATAAGTGAAAATGTGATATTTCTCTTTCTGTGCCTGACTCGTTTCCCTTAATATAATTTTCTCTAGGTCCATCCATTTTGTTGCAAATGGCAGTATTTCATTGTTTTTTATAGCAGAGTAGTATTCCATTGTGTAGATGTACCACAATTCTTACTTTATGGAGGACGGAAGCACATGGCTGTTTGGAAAATGGCAAGCAGAGAGAGTGGTGCAGGTGAAGAACAGGGTGACATGGTGGCGTTATTAAAAGTTGGATTGTTTTCGGATTTGTTCCCAAAGGCGGCGTTGCTCGTGAGTGAGTATGCAACCCGGGAAAACATTAGAAACCGACCTCAATTCTCTTACGCTATACACTTTTAAAAATGATGTGCTGTGTGTGAAGAGCATTTTGGGAAGAGCAAAATTGCACTGTTGGCCACCGGTTCATATAAATATATATTTATGCTTTTGCAAACGTACACTAAAGAAACAAAAAAGGTAGAAAGTGGGGAGGCAAGGCGCCGAGCTTGGCATCACCCGAGCCGCGCACAGAGGGGCGCTGGTGTGCGGCGCTACTGCGCAGCTGCAGAAACTTTTCTAGGCAGGGAGTTTTGCACCGGCTCTGTCTGGCGCCTCAGTCTACAGCGGACGCTGCGCGGGCACAGTCGCTACCCGACTGCAGGGCAGACGCCGAGCCTAAGGCCTCAGAGCCTGCACCAGCACCTCAGCGTGTCTGACTCTGAGGAGCAGGGTAAGGGGCCCTCACTGCAGCTGTCCCCACTAGCTTCTGCCTCGGGCTCTGATAGGGTTGGGACCGCGCCCACTTAGACGGCCCTCACGGGCTAGTCCGATTGGCTGGTCATGGGCCAGGGCATGGCCGCGGTGCCTCTGAGCTTCGACCGGTGGCCGCCGGCCTGCACCTGCTGAGGGGTCAGCGATGCTGTCCCCACTGTGTAGATTGTGCATGGGGACCCAGGCGCTCCGATCAGGTATGGCCCTGTGGCCACGGCGCCTCAGGGACTCACGATGACTCTGAGAACCGAGGTGACCCTAGGGCTTGTGGTGTCTCAGGGCTGGAGGTGACCCTAGGGCTAGTGGCGTCTCGGGGCTAGAGGTGACTCCAGGGCTCACAGGGATCCTAATGCTCGTGGTGTCCCGGGGCTCGAGGTGACTAGGGCCATCGATGAGCGCAGGTCAAGAGGGTGCGCCTGGTTTCCAGCATCCAGGACCCACAGACTTTCTCAGAAAGAGCCTCGAGGGGCCATAAAACATTCCGGGCAGTCGCCGAGAGGGGGAGACTGCGCCAGCACGAGGTGTTTCTGGCGCCCTCTGGAGCTTCGGCGTGGCAGGCTCTGGCGTCTGGCGCCAGGGCAGGTCTGTCCGTCTGTGCTGTTTCTTTTTGAGCACAGCCATGTTAAAGCCGTAAAGCGATCTGGCTTCTGGGCTGGGGCGCTCCTGGGAGGAGAGATCTGCTTGGCGGGAAGAGCGAGTCTGCACTTTGCAGCCTCAACTTGCAGCGGCGCCGCGGCGGGGTGCACTGGGTGCTTCCCACGGCTCTCCTGGGACGGCAGCACGTCCTTGTGAGTGGGAGCTTTTTTATCTGTTTATTTTAAAATCAATGTTATTTTAATTGACAAATCATAACTATATACATTTAAGGGGTAAATTGTGATGTTTTGATATATGTATACAATGTGGTATAATTAAATCAAGCTTTTTCATGAAGGATATCACAAATGTGCTTTTTTTTTTCCCTTTTATTAGTGGGGAGGGTCTCTATTTTCTTCTTTCTTCTTGCAGTCGACATCTTACTAGGTTTTTGGTGTGGACTTTCTGGGCCGAGTCGATCCGTTTCCATCCTCTGTCTTCCTTGGTGCAGGCGGGTGAAGGACTCAGACTCTCAGACTTTGGGTTTTGAGAATTGACAGATTCTCGAATTGATTCCTTTAATGTCTTTTGAGATTGAGACGTCGATTTGGAGACTTTGATGGTAACTTCGTTTGGTCAAAGACAGACAGTGCCGCTTTCCTGTTTCATTGTAAATACATATATGAGGAAGGAAATAAAGAAAGGTGTAGGGGTGTTGTGGAGAAGTCCCCGTGTATAGATCCTGTCTTTTGCTTGAAGAGGGCAGATGCCAGAGTCAGGAAACGCTTCAAAATGTGGGGATCCCTGTAAAGCCGGGGAGCCCTTCCGTGCGAGCTCCAGGGCCCAGCCCGCCTGCTGAACAGGCCTTTGATAGAAAAGCCTCTACCTTAGGTCTGTAGGAGGTGGCTTCCCTCCCGCCTCTATCCTGCTCTCCCGAGTTCGGACTGCTCTAGGTTCCATAACATGAGGTAGTAAACTGGTTTAATGTTCCCAAACAGTGAGTTTCCCAAAAAGTTTTCTGCAGGGCGTGCTATAAAGCAGGACACCGGCTAGACGCACTTCCCAAGCTCACTTGTCTGGCCTGCAGCACGTGCTGGACGATGGGATACAATTTTGGCAGCAGTATCGCCCATTTTAAAGACAGCACTTGGTGGTCTCTAAAGTTTGACACGGACAATGAAAGGGCTGCTTTTTAGAGTCCTGCGAGAAGATTCAGAAAGGGATTGGTCAGTGTATTAACATACAGTATTTTATTTTATTTCATTTTATTTTATGTTTCGGTGGCTGGACAGGAGGGGATCCGAAACCTTGACCTTGGTGTTGTAACACTGTGCTCTAACCAACTGAGCAACAGGTCAGCCCTCAGTTTTGTTTTTTTAGAAAACTGGAGTTGTCTGGCTGTTGTGACAGGTTGCTGTGTATTCCTTGAAGTGGTCCTGGGGTGAAATGTCTTCATCATTGTGAACCATGCCTTATCTGGTAAGTTGAAGACAAGTGAATGCTTTGCACCTTGGGAGCGTAATTTTGAAAAAACTTCTAAATGTTATAATGCCTTTAAATTTTCATTATGAAGGTTATATGTATACCTAAAGACATTAATTGGAATTTTACACATTTATTGAGAAATCTTAGTGGAGTTGTCAGCAGCTTTAACTAATTGTAGTTCGAAAAATCTGTCGATATACAAATGCTAGATTTAAAAATAAATTTTCAGTTACCTTTGTAATTCGACTACCATTTTCTTCTGATGCTAAAGTCGAAAGTTCGTTGCAGAGAATCTACAGGGAAGTCGAATGAAGATAATAATTTTGCTGTTCAGAGATAGCCACCTATTGAACCATTGATGTTTTCTTTGGCTCTCAAGGTTGAGATTATACTGTATTTCACTGTTTTGAAGCCTTTTTTCCCCTTTTAACATTATATCACAAGCATTTCTACCATGTCGTTAGAAATGTTTTTTCAGAACATGCTTATCAGGTGTACCTTCTGTCTTATGGAAATGCCGTAATTTATTTCACATTTTGTTTATTTAAGCTTTTGTTTATTTAACCTTTTTGTTTAGATAATTATTAGATAATTAGGGTAATTTCTAATGTTCCACGCCCACCCCCCCATTAAGACTATTCAGTAGAATTCACAGTGGCTCTTCAAACCCAACAATGGCACGTGTTATGGATGAGAAAACAAGGGGAAAGAGTCGATGTCTCTGGCCCAAAGGTCGAATTGGAAACTTCATTATGTGATTTCTAATTTAGTACCATATTCACACCATCACATACCCCTCACACTTGCTAATTACCTTATTCTTCTGTTTTGGTCCATTTGGAATAAGTACAGTGAATCCAAGTTATCATGCAGTGTACACGCAATCTGTGAGTAAATACTTCAAGTTTAAACATGTTCTTTTCCAGGCCAACTTTAAGAAATAAGCCCATGTAGATATCAGATAGTATGCATAGTGGGTTGTTTCACATATATATGAAAATGGTTTACTGAGTAGATATTTCACATCCAGTTTATTTGTAGTTACCTATTTCAAGGTCTCTGAGAATCAAATTGAATTGAATTAATACTAATTTTTAGGTCACAAGTTTGGAAGCTCGTGGTCATCACAAGTGTGGCTATGTAACACCAGTTGCATCGTTTCAAAGTTAAAGCATATCAGTGAACGCATTAGAGTGTGGGCCAGGTGGTCACAATTCGTAACTGAGAATAAATTCATTGCTCTACAAATTTGAAAGTAGTAGAAATAATACTCTGCGTGTGTTCACATACATACATTCATACATACATACCTATATATGTATCTCAAAGCTTCATACTAAACAATTGGTTTGTTAGCTAACCTGTACTGATTATAGATTTAAAAATACTTAATGTAATTTTTCCATCTAAAATATGTTTTTTAAGCAATCCATAACTTTATAAGGTAGTTTCTTCTAGAAACTGTTTACTTAATGTGGTATCCGATCTAAACTTTCTCTTTGCTTTTTCTTAGGTTATATTATTATAAGTGATGGAGATGACTGTGATGGTAGGATTGATAACAATGATGTCATCATAATAGAAGATTCTGAAGGCGAGATTATTGATGACACTTTGACTGTACAACCAAAGATTGAAGGCGACAGTGATGACTATCAGCAGCCATCCCGAATGTCATATGGTAATTTTGTTAAATTTCCCTCTGGGGAAATTTTGCTCTTTGGTTCCCATTTTCAGTGAGTTGCTGAAATATTCCGATAACCTTTACATTAATAAGTGGGTAGCAGAGGGCCAAGTTCTGTGGTAATACCACAGAGGTTGGTTGTGCTTGCATTTTCCCTTCACTTAATCTTTCACGTGTGCCCTTTTCTCCTTTTGCTCTCTGGGGAAACAGCCTCAGAAAACATTGTGGGGAATACATGCTCTGCCTCTGAAAATTATTTCTATCGGACAAATATAATTATCACTTTTTGGTGGCCAAGCAAAAATGGAAATCTAAAATTGAATGTATAGGAATAACAGCTCAGGGCAAGAGTCCGTAGAGCAGATGGCATGATTATCTGGGTAGAAAGTCTGAAAGAATCAACAAAAATCTCCTGGAACTAGTAAGTGATTATAGCAGGGTTGCAAGATAAAAGGTTAATACACAAAATCCAATCACTTTACTACATTGCAGCAATAAACCATTGGAATTTCAAATTAAAAACCTAATACCAATTATATCAGAGCCCAAAAGAATTCATGGAAAGTGGAGTCCTGCAACCACAACTGCTAGAGCTACTTATCCTTCCAAGAGTTGCTTCCCAACCACACTTATGAAAGAAATGTGAAACCATTCATGTTTTCACTTACACATACTTGGAATTATTTCTTCGGTAGCTATATTTCAATTTGTTCTGTTCCATTTGCTTACAGATTAGGGTTTCATACTTATAAAAACATCGAAATGTTATTGCTTGGGTTGGAGATTGATTGGTAAACTTTGTGGAAGGAGCCAGATAGTAAGTATTTTAAGCTTTGCAGACTGTAAGGTCTCCGTCTTAAGGATTTAAGTCTGCTTTTGAAGCACGAAAACAGCTGATATGTAAACAGATGGGTGTGGCTGTGTTTCAGTAAACCTTTATGGACAGAAATTTGAATTTTTTATAATTTTTCCATTTTATGAAACATTCTTCTTTTTTTCAATCATTAAAAAATGTAAAAAAATAAAAACCCCTACATTCTTAGCTTACGGACTATACAAAAACAGGTGCAATATCGACTTGGTCCACAGGTTGTCATTTACTGACACCTGATCTAACTGATTCCAAAAGTCATTTGTTACCACTTATCTGTTCTGGTTTTATAAGTATATGCAGGACCAGCAAGATACTGCCTTAATGTGTTCTAGAACATCTGGCTGACTCCAACAGCTGTCCCTTAGTGGAAAAGATCTAGAGGATAATTTTCAAAGGTGGATACCCTTTGACCCACTGTTTCTACTTTTAGGAATTTATCCCATAGAACTGCTTGCAGAAATGCAAGATGGTTCAGCAGTGTTCTTTGCAAGAGTAAACCTTTAGAAGCAACTTGAACATCCATGAATCGGGGGCTGGTTAAATAAATTATGGCTTATCTGCAATGATGGAAAACTAAGGAGTTGTTAAAGTGACTGCAGTATATCTAAAGGTATTGGTGTGGAAAGACCAATTTTAGCCAAAAAAAGAGGATGCAGAGAAGTAATTATTGTAGTCTGGTCTCTTTTATGTAACCGATGGAAAAAACTAAGAATAGGAGATTTCTGTAATGGTCGTTAGGTCATATTTTTTATTATATAAAATATTCATAACATAATATTTATAATTTTAACCATTTGTAAGTGTACTATTCAGAGGCATTAAATACATTCACAATGTTGAATAACTATCACTACTAGCTATACCCAAACCCTTCCATCATCTCCAACATAAACTCTGTACTCATTAAACAATAAGTCCTCCCCCACCCCAGCCCCTGGTAACGTTTTTGTCTCTATGCTTATGCCTGTTCCAGGTACCTGATATATGTGGATTCATACAATAGTTTTCCTTTTGTGTCTGGTTTATTTCACTCAGCATGTTTTCAGGGTCAATCCATTTTGTGGCATTTATCAGAATTTCATTTCTTTCAAAAGACTGAATAATATTCCATTGTATGAATATACCACACTTGTTTGATCAGTTCAGCTGCTATTAGAAATTTGGGTTGTTTCCATCTTTTGGCCTTTGAGAACATTGTACAAATATCTGCTCGAGTTCCTGCTTTCAACTCTTTTGGGCATTTACCTAGAAATGGAATCTCTGGATCATATGATAATTCTGTTTAATTTTTTGAGGAACTACCATGCTGTTTTCCCCAGCAATTTCACCATTTTACATTCCTACCAGCAGTTCACAAGGGTTCCAGGTTTTCTACATGCTCATCAGCACTTATTATTTTATATATTATTCAAAATTATAACCATCCTAGTAGATGTAAAGTGGTATCTTACTGTGGTTTTGATTTGCATTTCCCTAATGACTAATGATGTTGAGCATCCTTTCACGTCCTGACTGCCCATTCGTAGATCTTCTTTGGAGAAATGTATATAAGGTTATTTGCCTATTTTTGAATTGGGTTATTTGACTTTTATTCTTGAGTTTTCAGGGTTCTTCATGATCTTGATATTAATCCTTTATCTTCCATATGATTTGCAAATATTTTCTGCCATTCTGTAGATTGTCTTTTTGTTTTCTTGATAGTGTCCTTTAATGCACAAAAGTTCTTAATGTTGATTAACTCCAGTTTAACTATTGTTTTCTTTTGTTGCCTATGCTTTTGGTGTCCTATCTGTGAAATCATTGCCAAATCTAACATCATGGAGGTTTTCCTCAATGTTTTCTTCTGAGAGTTTTATAGTTTTAGTTTTTCTCTCTCTCTCTTTTTTTTTTTTAGTGGCTGGCAGCTGTGGATCTGAACCCATGACCTTGGCATTATAAGGCTATACTCTAACCCACTAAGGATGGTTTTAGGTCTTATGTTTAGGACTTTGATCCATTTTGAGGTAATGTTTGTATATGTTATAAGGTAAGGGTTCAGCTTCATTCTTCTGTATATAGATATTCTGTTTTCCCTGCACTATTTGAAGAAAAGACTGTCCTTTCCCCAGTGAATTGTCTTGGCACCCTTTTTGAAAGCCAATTAAGGGTTTATTTCTGAACTTTGTATTTTGTTCCATTGGTCTCTATACCTATTTTTTATGTGAGTACCACATTGTTTTGATTACTGTAGCTTTGTAATTAGTTTCAAAGTTGAGGAATATGAGTCCTCCAACTTTATTCTTTTTTTCCAATATAGTTTTGGCTATTCAGGGCCCCTTGAAATTCCATATAAATTTGAGAATTGGCTTTTTCATTTCCACTGAAAAGGCTGTTGGCATTTTGACAGGGATTGCATTGAATTAGTAGATCGCTTTGTGTAGTATTGCCATCTTAATGACATTAAGTCTTCCTATCCATACACGGATTATTTTTCCATTTATGTAGGTCTTCTTTAATTTCTTTCAACAATGTTTTGTAGTTTTCAGTGTAGAATTCTTTTACCTCCTTGGATCGATTTATTCCCAAGTATTTACTTCTTTTAGATGCTATTGTAAATGGAATTGCTTTCTTAATTTCCCTTTGGAAGGTTAATTACTGATATGTAGAAACACAACTGATTTTTGTGTATTGATCTTGTACCCTGCAACTTTGCTGTAGTGGTATATGAGCTCTAGTAGCTTTCCTGTGGATTCTTTGGGATTTTCTATATACAGGATCATGTCATCTGTGAATAGGGGTAGTTTTACCTCTTCCTTTCCAAGTTGGATGCCTTGTTTCTTTTTGTGCTTAATTGCCCTGGCTAGAGTTTTCAGTACAATGTTGAATAGCAGTGGTGAAAGTGGGCATCCTTGTCTTGGTCCTGAACTTTGGGGGAGTGCTTTCAGTCTTTCACCACTGAGAATACTGTTAGCTGTGGGTTTTTCAGAAATACCTTTTATCAGATTATGGAATTTTCCTCTATTCCTAGTTTGCTAAAAATTTTTATCATTAAATGGTGTTGGGTTTTGTCAAATGCCCTTTCTGCATCAATTGAGATGATGATTTTTTTTTCATTGTCTTAATGTGATATACTACATTGATTGATTTTCTTATGTTGAAGCACCATTGCATTCTTGGGACAAACCCCTCTTGGTCGTGGTGAATAATCCTTTTAATATGCTGTAGGATTAGATTTGCTAAAATTTTGTTGAGGAGTTTTGCATCTGTATTTATAAGGGATATTGGTCAGTAATTTTCTTTTCTTGTGATGTCTTTATGTGGCTTTGGAGTCAGGGTAGTTCTGGGTTCATAGAATGAGTTAGGAAGAGTTCCCTCCACTTCAACTTTTTGGAAAGAGTTTGAGAAGGATCACTATTAATTCTTCTGTAAATGTTTGTTAGAATCCAGCTCTGAAGTGATCTGGTCCTGGGTTTTTCTTTGCTGGCAGATTAGTGATTACCTCTTCAATCTCTTTTTATAGGTCTGTCTTTTGAGAATTTTCTATTTCTTCTTGAGTCAGTCTGGCTAATTTTTCAAAAAGTATAAGAACAAGTTAGGTTTCTCATATACTAGCATCAAGCACTTAGAAAACATATAGAAAACTATACCCAATTGATAATGGCTACGAAAAATATTCTAAGGAAGAAATGAATAAAAGTAACAGAACATGTAGGAAAGGAGTATGAATACCTTAGTGTGGAATTATAAAATAAGACTTTAGTAAGTGGAGAGATACAACTTCTTCTTGGGTGTGAGAAAATACTTTAGCATAGCTTTAAAAATCTTGGAAAAACCTGTTTATGGGACATTGGTGATTTACCATATCAAATACTAAAACATTTTAAAGGTACAATTTTAAGATATTGTGGCTCTAGTTCTGAAATAGTCTGATAGGAAGCTCAGCAAAAAATTTAGAATTAACATAATATATCACATTAATTTGGGAAACATGGGGAGTAAACCATGCTGGGGCAAATGCTTAACTATTAGTGGGGGACACATTTGATTTCATCTCACATCATACACTTAAATAATTTTGAGATCGATTAAAGAGTTGAATATCTAATAAATAGAAGTACGGAAAAACTAGAGGAAAATATAGCTGGATGCTTTTCTAACCAAGTGAAAGACTGAGTATAAAAGCAGTTGAAGAAATCATGAAGAATATTAATGAATTTGAATGAAATAAAAACAAAGAACCCCTCCCTATCTGAAAGACATCAGACTTCAAAATCACACCACCTCCTGTGAAAAGTATTTGTTGCAATTATACATTTTAAAGGGTTATTATCCTTAAGATAGCAAGACCTCATACAAATCAGGCAGAAACCACTGAAACTCCAATTGGGCAGTGAACAGGGGACACAGAAAAAAATAAGAATTCATAGAACAGGAAATATTGATGGGTAGAAAACATCTGAAAAAGTCAAGTGAATTCATGGTGTGAGAAATGCAAATTAACAAACTTTAAACTTTCATCTATCAAATTATCAATTTTTAAGAGATAATGTGAGTAAAAGTGATAATGGAGAAAAACCATTGCATTGTACTTCTCTCAGAATGTAATGTAGTATAACTGTTTGGTCATTTCGACAGCAGCTATCAGGAGCCCCCAAATGTTCATAGCCTTTGACCTATTGATTCTTCTAGATATCCATTATAAGGAACTACTCAGAGGTGTACAGAAATATTTGCATGCAAATGTGTACAGAAAGTTCCTGATTTATAGGGGTTTCAAAACAACTTTTCGACTTTACAATGGTGCAAAAGCCATATGCGTTCAGTACGGTATTCAATAAGAGACATGTGATATGCAATACTTTATTATCAAGTAAGCTTTGTGTTTGATGATTTTGCCCATCTGTTCTGAGCATGTTTAGTAGGCGAGGCTAAGCTACGATGTTCGGTAGGTGAGGTTTACAGGTATTAAATATATTTTTGACGTGATATTTCCAACTTATCATGTGTTTATCCAAATGCAACCCTTTTGTAAGTTGAGGAGCATGTGTACACACCATTCTATCAAAATAGTGAAAAATTAGGAGCCATATAAATATCCCACCATAGAAAACAGATAATATAACCTGTGGATATCCATAAAATGAAATATTATGCACAGATTTAAAAATATTTTTAAAATTATAAATGACATACAAAATTGTTCAATATATATGTACAGTATGATTCGAATGAGATGAAATATATATGGAGTACAAAAAAGAAAAGAAAATATATCGAAAGGCTGTGATATTTGTTGATGATAGTTTTGAATTTTTTATAAGGAGCTTAATATTTTTTGGTAAATATATGCACAAATCATTAATATACAGCTTAAGTAACTTTCAAACTAATATACATATGTAACCAGCACCCATACCCCAAAATACAAGGGTATAAGCTTTCCAGAATCCACTTCGATTGCCTTCTATTCTCTACTCCCTTGCAAGGTAATCACTATCCTGACCTTTTCCACCATTCATGGATTTTGCCTCTTTTTCAGCTTTCTATCAATTGAACCATATAGTACATTATCTTTTGTGTCTGGTTTCTTTAATCAGTGTTGTGCTTGTGAGATTCATCCTTGTCGTGTGCAGCAGCAGTCCGTTTCTTCTCATTGCTATGATTCTTCCTTCGTTTGAACACACCACAATTTAATTACTCATGGCTTGTATTAGTTTCATAATCAGAAGAAAACCAAAACAGTTTAAAAAAAATAAGATTTGGTTGAAGTTACAGCTCAAATTGGAGGTATTTTATGACTTGAAAATTTTATACACATCAGTCTGCATTTCTCTAACTTGAGAGTTAATTCTTCCGTCTTCTTTACCTCCTTTTGATTTTTTTCCTTTGGGGCCTTTGGTCACTAGTCTCTCTACTATGGAATGAAAGGGAAACAGGAAAGAGATGAAACCTGAATCCCCTAATTGTGCCTCTCCTTACTGCTGTGGCTCAGGATGGATGAAGTGAACTAGCTCTTTCATTAACCTGCCCCTCCCAGTCACTATGAGGCAGGCGTTCAAATCAAATCTCTAGTACCAGATATAACACGATATTGTTGCAGTCAATGTCTTTTTCTAGTTCCATCGTTAAATGACTCAGAGCCATAACTGAATCTTCATAATTCTAGATTGCTTGGCTTATATTTCACATCCATTTATTTAGATACAATATAAAATGTAACTAATAAAGCAATCATAATTTTAGACCTGAAATGGATCTTAGAGATAATCTCAACTGGTTTTCACCAGGCAGATGAGGAGGTGGTGTCCATAGTGGTCTGTCCAGTACACATAGTGGCAGGGGCCCATTTCAGAATAGACCCCTGGTTAACATTTTGGGGGCGTGCTGCCTCCCTAAGAAAAAGCCATTTTGAATTTCCTTACTAAAGCAGTTAGCCATTGTGTTCTCTTGTTCATTTGCTTCCAGCACTGACCTTGTAGACATTAAGTGGCAAAGCATTCGCTTCACAATTTAGAATTGTGCTTGATTCTTATTTCTGCTCACGGGCAATATAACCCTTCAATTTTTAAAGACTTATTCTAAATCACTAATGGAAGAATTCTCGTTTTGCCATTCTCGAAAATTCAACCAGGACTCCAATTTGAGGTAGCAGTCTGAGAGCATATCCATACTAAGTTTATTAAGGTAGTGATGTGTGTGAAATAACTTTTTTATGTGTTGATTTACAGGAGCTGAAGGTTTAGGAGTCCAGGGTGGCCAAGCAGTTTTACAAATGAACCGTCCAGCGAATTTTAAAAGATACAACCCCAACTCAGTCAAGTTTATCCCATTGAACAGAGAAGGACAACCATCTACTGTAAAGGAGAATAATACGGTTTGTGCATTAAAGTGAAAATTTTTGTTTGTTTCATTCTGCTATATTTCCTCTTGTAAAGTTGAGTTTAATTTCATCCAGTGAAAAGCACTGAGCTTAAGTGTACAGTTTAATGAGTTTTGCTAAATATGTACACCTGTACCCCATCAAGATAACGAGCATTTCCCTCACCCCAGAGAGTCACCTCATGCCTCTCCCAGCAGGTCCCCATCTCTGTTAACCTTGGGAGTAATAACCTTCTGATATTCTTTCCTCCTAGTTTACTTTTGCCTATTCTAGAACTCCATATAAATAGGATCACACTGTATGTACTCTTGTGTCACAGTCTCTTTCCCTTAGAATAATGTATTGGAGGTTCATTTTGTAGTCTCAATATTTCACTCTTGTTTATTGCTAAGTGGTATTCTGTTGTATGAATATCCATACTTTGTTTATCCATTCTTCTTCTGATGGACATTTGGGTTGTTTTCAGTTCTGAGCTCTTATGAGTAAGGTGGCTACGAATATACTTATGGAAGTCTCCTTGTGAACTTATTTTTACATTTAATTTGGGCAAATACCCGAGAGTGAAAGTATTGGGTGATGGAGTAGATGAAAGTTGAACTTTATAGGAAACTGCCAAACAGTTTTCTGAAGTGCTTGTACTATTTTATATTAACGTGATATTTGGCCATGTTTCCTGATCTCTGAAGTTAAATAAAATAGACGATTAAAGTATATATAATTTGGCTGGACAGAAAATCCTTATGTGAGGGTGTGGATACTAATATCACATAAGTAACAAAGGCAATTCTCAACTTCTATCAGTCCCACTAGTTTCATCTTTGGGGATGTTACTTGCTCATCAAGCGTCATGGTTTCTGCCATGATTATGTGAAAGCACTTTGGAAAGCATGAAGCACTCTATGAGGTTAAAATAGTAATATTGTGTTTATAAATATTAATCTATATTACAATTTCATATAATTTTGTTTCCTAATATGTTCGTAATGCAGGTCTAATTCAGGTATTTCTTTCATGTATTTTCAAACAAAGACATTGATAACTACTTGGTATGATTATAATAAGATTATTCTTACAGTCCATAATTCATCCTTTGAGTAAAGAGTTATTATATTGAAATATAATAGCTATTAACTATTTACTTATTTATACGTTGTCTTCTTCCAAAAAAAATATTTTAGGGTGATTTAGAGGTTGGGTAAAGGGCACAAAGACATATCACAATTTGTAAGAATGAATATGCTAATAATAAAAAATAAAAATTTGAGAAAAACTTTTTAAAAGAAAGAAAAACAGGTGGTTAAGTGTTTCCTATCTGGTCCATGGTGTGTCACTGTTGGATTATTTGAAAATCAAAAGCCATGTAACATTTGGTTCTTTGTTCCTGGTTAGAAATATTTGCTTTTTAAGTCAGTTCTGGTGCTAGTTACTGGAAGACTAGCCTTTTTATCCTGAAGTACATAAGAAGTGAAGCTGGATGGAAAGTGGTGTCATGGATTGTGCAGTGTATTTGGGTTAATGAGAACACAGCTCTGCAAGTGCACCTTTTCATATTGCTGTAGTATCTTCAATGGGCAAAGGACCTTTGACATCACAAATTGGCTTTGGCACTTCCTGAAAACAAAATAGAAGTCCTGAACTTTTCCTTCAATTCTTTTTTCCCTATTTCCTTTTGGTTTGTTGATAAATCTTCCTAAACAAGGATAAAAACCTGATTGGAAAGAACGTGGATGTGTCACTAATGAGTGTATATTAGACTTTGAATATTCACATAAAATTGTTTTCTTGTGGGGAAGGGTGTGCGGAGGCAGGCGGTAGGAGGCAGAGGGCTCTGCTTTGAGCGGGGCTCTCCCTGGCCTGCCTTAGCTTTACCTAAGCGTCCTGGAGGCCGAGGTCTGCACTGCTCGGCCAGGGGCCCCCTAGGCAATTGTGCCAGCTCGGGTGGGGTCAGCGTCTGGGATGAGGAGGGCCCAGGTTCCAAAGTCACACCCTGAAGTGGGCCATCACGGCTCTTGTCCCTTCTCTGAATAGGCTGGCTCTGTCCTTCCTCCACCTCCTTCCACACTACTTCAGCATTGTCGTTTTCTTCTTCCCTCAATGGAGCGCGGCATCCGCTTTAGTCCACCCCAGCCCTGTACAGGCTGGGAGCGGAGGGAACAACTTCCTCCTGTGCGGGCTGTCCCCTGCCTGCTAACCCTTCACCAGCCCAGCCAGCCCCCTGCTCCGTGAGCTCCACACCCTCAGTCCTGCCTCCTCTTTTCTGGAGACAGTCACATATCTGTTTGGCATAGAGATGATGTGTCCTTAATGGTTTTGTAAGGTTAACTGTAGAGTGCATGATTTTAAAATACTTTGAAGACAAAAACCACGTTTAGCTAAATGTTCTTTCCAAAGCAAAGTACTCAGTTCATAAGTCATTACAGTCATGTGCCACATAATGACGTTTTGGTCAACAGTGGGCCATATATTAGGATGACGGTCCTCAAAGTTTATAATGGAGCGGGATGTGTGCAGTAGGCTCTGCCATGGAGGTGTGTGTGAGTGCACTCTCTGATGTTCACGTACGGAAGAAATTGCCTAATGATACGTGTGTCAGAATGTGTCCTCACTGTTAAGTGACGCATGAGTGTATATGAAAAGGGACTTTTTGTCCTTTTAGCACATTTGAAGATTTCTTTCCTAAAATAGCACCTTCCTTGGTGTGGAATATCCCCATCATAAAGGTGATGATTGTAGGAGCTGTGGTACCTTCACTTTCCAGCATCACAGCTTTTTTAAAAGTCTACCTGGAGTTGAAGAGCAGGGGAAAATTTGGGGTTACTCATCACAGCCAGTTTGGCTCTGTGTCACCTACAACCAGGCCTAAAGTAGGAAACAAGACTTCTCTGATGGCTTGAAAACTTTTGTTTTAACTAGGTGTTAAAATTTGGCTTAATGGTGTTTTCTTTTTAAAAAGATAAAAATGATGACTGGTAAGGGGATCTTAACCCTTGACTTGGTGGTGTCCGCACTGTGAATCCCGAGTGAGCCAACCGGCCATCCCTATATAGGGATCCAAATCCACGGCCTTGGTGTTGTCATCATCACACTCTCATAGTGAGCCACGGACCGGCCCTGGCTTAACGGTGTTTTCACATATGTTCCTTTTCGTTTTACATAGGAACTACTAATACCTTGTATTATCATAGGGCGTACGTGAAGCTATTCGAAACCTGGACAGGAAACTTGATGTCATTCATGGAAACGTTTCAAAACTCCAATGTCTCCATGCGAAATCAGTGAGGCAACATCGGGTAAGTGTTATAAACACTATTCTCACAACTCTGAAAAACTTCTGGTTTCTAAAATTGCCAATCTGCTACAATTGATAGAGAACTAGTCACTCTGTGAGATTAGCGAGGCTGATCGATACTTGCTCTAGTAGCAGATGGCGACTAAGGCTCTGCTGGAAGAATGCTGAAGTTTAGGTCCGATAAATGCATGACAGTGACCATTTTCATGTTTCTAACTGTAATGTGTGAAATACAATTAAAATGTAGGGTTGAAGAGGCATAAAACTTCATTATATAATCAAAATAGAGCCTTTATTTTTAATAATACAAAGCAATGTTGCATGGAAAATAAATATTAATGTATATGTACTAATTTTATTTCCTTCTTTACTCACCGTTGATTTATGGTGGGTTTGTGTCATTTCAGAAGCCATTTGGATTTGCTTCCAGAAATTATAAGTACCGGCTGTCTAGAAGAACTAAATCCCAGCCCGTGTATGTTCCTTTCTGTCCTTATAGGCCTGAAGCCTGGAAGCGACATTTCCCATGCTCCTTTGCCAGTAGAGTTGGGTTCTTAGATTCTGCCACCAGCGGCACTCTGTCATGATTTTGGAGGGAGGAAGTTAAGCAGAAGCCGTTTTACTCTGGTAGCTGCACAGGACGGTCCTTGAGCATCAGCAAAAGGCAGATGTGAGGGTTGCCAGCGGCCTCTTGGTAACATTTTGACATTCACCTGCTTTACTCGTGCAGGCAGCCGAGACCATTGGGGGAGCTCTCCTGCCACCTTTGTATTCCTGGGTTTCTAGAAAGTTCATCCCTCACCTTGGACAACTGTGTAAGCTTCCAGAAGCTGTGTAAGCTTCTGATGGTGTATGAAAGTACTTCCATTCTAAAAACTTAGAATTCCTTGGGTGTTCCTGGTAAAACCGTGACTTTTTGGCCTTCCTCAGATTTGTCTGTCCTGTAGAGGTTGCCCCCTGTTCTGAGGGAAAAGGAAAAGTTCCATGGAGAGGTGCCTTTAGATTATCCAGCTTCAGTAAACTAGTGTATTTCATAAAATCTAAGCTCCCTTTGATTGTAAGGAGTGCAACTGTGTAACGAACCAAACAGAAAGGAAAATGCTGCCTGTTAGTCTATCACTCACCATCAATTATACCGTGCAAATCAATTTCATCAGTGTTAATCAGGTGAAAAAATGGGAGGCTTAAAACACGTAAAATGGTCTTTCAAAAGCGAAACACGTGGTTTTAAATCGTTAATGCAAAGAAGCTGTATTATCTGAACTCTAGTAATGTAAGTCCAAGGGAATAGTAATAAAACAGCAGAGCCCATCCAAGCCTGGCAACAAACATAGTACTAATTAAAACAAAAGCAATGTAATCAGATGTGCCAAAAATTCACAATTACCAAGAAGACGTTGAAATATGAAATGATATCCAGTGGCACAAGCAGAAAGCCTCACTATAAATGCATATTTTACTTTTAGGTGTCAGCTAATTCTAGGATGAGGACATCACATGTAGGAAGATATTTAACTATTTCCTTGCATCCAGCAAGGAGAAAAAAGAGGAAGTTGGAATGATTATGAATTAGCAGATTCTGAAGAGACATGTCATCCAAATGTTAAGCATAGAGCTTGTTTAGATCCTCATGAAAAGAAGCCAAGAGTAAAGGGGCATATATGAGGCACTCCAGGAAAAGGTGAATGCCCAGGGGACATTAGATGACTCTAAAGGGTTATTGTTCATTTGTAACAATGGTGCTCCTGGTATTACAGTTTTATTTTGAAAGGGAGATGTCCTTTTCTCCTGCAAAAGCATAATAAAGCTTTACAGGTTAAGTGAGATGACATCTGGGATTGTTCTGACATAATCCAGCACAGGAGGAGGTGCAGATGAAATGGGATTGGCTTTATGCTGATATCTGTCAAGGCCAGTGACATATACTTGGGAATCCATTGCAAAATCCCTCTAATGTATGTTGCAAGGTTCCATAATAAAAAAGATTGAAGAAAAGTATCCAGAATATGAAGACCAAGCTCTGTATTTTTTCCCACAGAAGTCGAAAGTCAAGCAACAGTCAATCTACAGGGAATTTCAGTAAGTTAATGGTAAATATTTAGACGTCTTCCTTGAGGTTGCTTAATACTACCCCCGAACAGTTCAGCCACCTACCGCTTCATGACAGTGTCAAAAACAGGAAACGCGGTTGAAGTAATAGACGTAAAAGCGAAATGGTATAAAGCATAGACGCATTTCTCTGTCAGCAAATACTATTGGGAGGCATGTAGAAAACACCTGAGGAAGTGAAGAAACAAACACTAGGATAAATTGCATGTGGCAGGTCTGCCATTCTGTTGACTGAAGATACAGGTGTTTCTAAAAAGCATCAGGTTCGGGTAGATCCTGAGGGTGGTTTCCTGGAAGAGCGATTGTGAGAAAGGGAAGCCCCTCGTCTTTTCACCACCACCCTCCACACTCTGCCTTGTCCATAGGTGCCTGTTTACCTCTCACCTGTTCACCTCGCCTTCTGGTGATTTCCTCCAAGTGCAAGGCCTAGTTGTTTCAAACTTGATCGTGCTCTCTCCATTTGGTCATTCTAGTTATTATCTCTCTAATTATATTTCCTTTTCAGACAAGGGGATCTATTTCCTGCTTCCATTCCTTTTTCCCCATATGTAATCCTCTTACGTATACCTACAAAAGCCCCTCATAATTCATCATCATGGCAATGCTTAGTTCCCTAAGAAACTTAAAGAAACATCTGAGGGTAAGATGTGGAACATTCCCCAACCACTAACTACCAGAATAGCCTTGAAGATTTTATCTCACATTCTTTCCCATCATTTAGGTTTAGCTGAACCAAGGGAAACTGCCCCCAGAGCAATGACTTTTGCTGCGTTTCAATTCTCTTATCTACATCAAAGACTTTAGTCCTGTGAAAGTTTTTCGGTCTTTCCCAATCTTAGTATTTCTATGTGTATTTTTTAAGAGTTGAGCTATGTCTATAACTATAGGACTTTGGCCCTGCTAAACGAAGGACTTTGGTCCTACCATGGTACAGCTTAGTCTTAGGACTTTGGGCCTACTATGCTATAGGCTTTGGCCGTGTGAAACACATGTGTTTTATTAATGTCAGTATCCTCCACAAGCCCTTGACACATTGTTAGCTGTTGGCACGACTGTTACATGATAAGCTAGACTGGGTTTTGGAATTGGAAATTCAGAGCCTTTGCCCCACCTGCCCTGAGTTATCCTCTTGTTGAAGTTCTACAAATAAAGCATCTGCCAGGAAAGTGTGCTTTTGGAGGAAACAAGAAGGCTCAGGGTATCCTAGGCTGCCATTAGTGACAGACACAACATCCATTATGTCCCAGATACACTAGGTGCTTACTTCTTCCTCACTATCCAAAGCAGGTGTCTCTCTTCACTATGGTGATTTGGGGACTGAGAGTCCTTCCATCTTGGGGGTCCACCATCTGCTAGTAACTCGGGGTCCTTGATTCCAGGTGGAAGGGCAAACATCAGTGCTGTTCCCATTCCATTGGCTGGAACACAGTCACATGGCCATACCTCAGTGCAATAGTGGCCGGGACTTGTGTGTGTGCTCAAGAGGATGAGGAAACGGGTCTTTGGTACGTAGCTGGCCATCTCGACCATATGTCACCTTCCTAAGAGCAGAACATAAGCCATTGTCACCTCCCTTAAGGTTGTCAATTTCCACGTGACACCCCGGTTTCCCCAGCACACTCACATACTTGGCTCCCCTTAGCCTCCTTCCCTGCTTCATTCTCTCCATGTCACTTGAACTTGTGGTTGGATATATTGTTCGCAGTCCTGTACTGTCCCTACAAAGGATATTGCATCCTCTCCATGGCCAGGACTTGCAGTTCCTCCCTGAAGGCACAATCTATTGCCTGCCCCATAGTTACACTTCACCCTGAACGCTGCTTTGGCCCATGGGACATGAAGTGGACCTGAAGAACGCCACGTCCGTGTAGAAGCTCTGCAGTGGCAAAGATCATCTCTCTCATTCCTCTCCCTCTGCTGTGACAAGCACAGGCTCTGAATCGGGACTGCTCCTTCGGACGGGGTTGTGGACCGAGAAGGCACGTGGGGCTGGGCCAGAGCTATCCTGTCGCCTCCTTCATATGACGTGAGCAAGAATGGATGTTTATGGTTGTAACTCACTGGGATGTGAGACTCACTACCATGGCCAGAGAAGAAACGCGTTTCCAGGTTCAATAATGATCAGCTCACAATCAATCGTGTTTCATCTCTATGTCCACCCACGTCCCCAATTCCGTGTGACTTTGAGGCAGATGAGACTTGCAATTTCATCTGTAACTATGTAAGTACGTGTACTTCAAAGATAAAGTTTTTAAACTGTAACCACATCATTATCGTACTTTCAACCTTTCAGACTTTAGTAGAACACCAAAGAATAAAAACGTTCAATGTTATAAAACCATAAATGGAGACACAGGTGATTTGTTTCATTCTTCATGGAGAAGTACCAGGGTATTTTAAATTGGCAAATAACTGATTATACATATTTGTGGGATACAGAGTCGATTATGAGTATATGTGCACAGTATGTGACGATTAAATCAGGATAGTTGGCATATTCGTCTATTAATTAGTTTCTAACACCATTCTGTAATAAAAGGAACTGCGTGTCCTTAGAGAAATGGCTGGTTCTAGGCCTGGGATGTGGAATACACAAGGTGAGCCTGCAGCGTCTTCTAGTATGTGAGGGTTGTGCTCAAAGGAAGCACAGTGATGGGGGGATGTAAAAAGGACACAGGAGTTAACCCAGAAAGTCCCCAATGTCTGAATCTGGAAGAATTGAGCAACAAAATTAATGAAGCAGCATTGGATTAGAACCCAAAGCATAAAATGAATGTGCATGAGTCCATGCCATCATCAATAAATGATTGAATACATAAACAAATGATGGCGAATACACAAATCTGGGCAGGGAATTCTAAATAATTTGTGTAGTTACTGTGCCCTCAAGGATGTGGAGCATAACTGCCCACTCCTTAAGTGTGGGCTGCCCATAATAATGTCCTTCCAAAGAGCATGGCGTGTAAAATGGAAAAAGAGTACCTTTAGAGTGTAGAACCCTGAGAAACACTGTGTCAGCCAGGTGATCAGGGTCAGCATCGACAGCGAGAAGTCCTGTTGACAGCCTGGATCTTTAATGTGATGTGATGAGGACACTTTGTGGTCTTCCTCCCCCAAACCCGTAACTAATCTAATCATGAGAGAAACATCAGACAGATGCCAGTTGGGGGCATTGTGCCAAATACTTGACCAGTCCTCCTCAAAACGGACAAGGTCATCGTGAACAAGGGAAGTCTGAGAAACTGTTGAAGCCTGGGGTAGCCCAAGGAGACATGACGACTTAGTGTAATATGGGATCCCGGAAGAGCAAAAGGACATTAGGTAAAATCTAAGGGAATCTGGGTAGAGTATGGACCTTAGTTAATAATTATGTATCAACATTGACTCATTAGCTGTGGCAAGGGCACCATACTAATGTAAGATATTAATAATAGGGGGAAAGGGATATGGGGTAAATGTATGCTCTCTCCACTATTTTAGAAACTTGTGAATCTAAAACTATTCTAACATTAAATGTTTATTTACATTTTTACAATTCCTTGTTATTATCAAACGTTCACGCAGTATTCAAATAGCTAATGATCGTACTTATTTTTTTTTTATAGTTTGATATCCTAGTGCTTTTAATTGTCTGATACAGCACTACCCAATAGAAATTTAATGCAAGACATGTAATTTTGAATACCATAATAGCCACAGAAAAAAGAACAGATATGTCAAATGGACTTTAGAATATTCTATAATTTTCTTTAAGATATTTAAACTATTTTCTTTTCAACGTCTAATTGATATGAGATTGTTAGAGATATTTTACCTTTGCGTGTGTGTGTTTGTATAATGTCTTTAAAGCCTGATGTGTATTATTCACCAGGGGACATTTGATTCAGGTCTACCCTTTTCAACTGTCCGTTAGTGCATGAGCTGGTGGCTGCACTATTGTAAGGTCCTGGTCTAAGACGTCAATGTGGGTCTCATAATGTGGTCACTGGACCAGCAGCACCGGCCTTGCCTGGGTTCTTGCTAGACATGCAAATTCTCAGGTCCCACTCCAGACCTGCAGAATTGGAGAGTGGTAGGGGACCCAGGAATCTGTTTTAACAAGCCCTCCAGGTGATTCTGATTCACATGCAAGTTTGAGAACCACGGCTGGGGGTTAGAAGGCGTAAGAGATTTAAATATGTTTGGCATCAGGGGAGCAAGTCTGGGATTTCTGTTGTGCAGATGGGTGGCCTGGCTTCAGGCAGCAATCCCCAGTCTTTAGACAGACAAGAAGGAAGAGCAGCCAGCAGGAATGGAGGTGTTTAAAGGAGAACATGCCCAGAGGGAGATGAGCTTTGTGGAGGGTGAAACTTGCTAGTGACAGCCTCAGGCTCAGTAAAAGGGCTGGGGAGCTTGATCTGCTCCTGGTGGAGCGGTGGGAATGGCGCAGCCAATATAAATGGAGACCATTCCAAATAGCCTTTGGGTCCGACAGACGATGTCCGACTGCAGTTGGCCTCTCTTGGAGCTGGGATAAGTCAGGGGCTGAGAGGATAGTTTGAGGCTTCTCAAGCCAGGCTCAAAGCACACTAAGGTAAGGAGGCAACGGTAAGTGGGGTCCCAGCCTTGGAAACCGAGGAGGCCAGGCGAGCCCCTTGGCTAAAGGTCAATACATGGACTCCGGTAACAATATATGTGTGTGTTACAAAATCGACATGAAGTCAGAAATCCAAGTAGGTGTTCTACAATGTTCCTCTGCGCCCCCCTGGGGAATCTCAGGTCCCCACTCTGGAGAGCCCTACTGTGGGGGTCTGTGAAGGTGATGTGCTTGCGCCCCATGTCCTGAGGGCCGCCACCTGCTCACTTTACCCTGTCATCAAAGGGCCTCTTTGTGACCTTCACCTTGTCTCTCCTTTGGAGCAGGTCCTCCATCCAATAGCATCAGAGTCTTTCTAGGTATGTTAAAAAGTGGTATGAATGGGAAATGTGGTCTCCAGGGTATTAAGTGTTGGGCCCCCACCCCTCTGCCACATTCTGTCTAAGTGACTTCAATTACATTTCTCAAGCAATCCAAGTCTAATTTCTCGTTGGCAAATGAGAGTTATCTCTGCCTCCAGGGTTGTGACACTTCAGGGAGATTAAGAATGGGAAGCATTCTGACACAACTCATGCTCTACCTGTCCCTTTCTTTATCCCACATTTCCCCTTCCCAAGCCCCTGTCCGTGCCCAGAGCTCACCTGTCCACAGTTCATCCCGATGGTATATCCTGTCCACACCTTATCCCCGATTGTACCAAAACCGCAAGAAAGCAGCTATGGGGACTTCCTATTAAAGAAGATTTTAAATTTTTTCTAAAACTAAGTTTCAGCATGGTTTCTGGACAGCTAAGTATGGCCTAGAACAGGATGTACCTTGCTTGGGACAGCTTTGGTTGGGATCCCAAGGACTGTGGGAAGCAATTAAATGATGATAAATGGGGAAAGGTCACACAATCAGATTTGCATTCTAGACACACCACTGTGGCAGCTACTGGGTGTGGGATTGGAGCTCTCAGCAAACAGGAACTGATCATCCCCTCTGTACCCGGACACGTACGTCCCATCCATGTGTATACCTTGGGGTCACCTCCAGCAATTTCATCCTACCTTTTCCTGGGCTGTTCTCAGAAGAGTCGGTCTCTCTGAGGGTAGCCCAGGTTGTTGTGTCAATCCTAGTGAGCAAACAGTTGAGCACAACCACCTTTCTCTTTACTCTGAAGATCGCCTCTGTCCCAGGCTGTGCTGTTACACGGTTTTCCATTCCAGAAGGGTGGGGAGTCTCCCTTCTGAACACTGGGCCCCTGCAGCATTTTCAATCTGGACCCTTCCCATGCATGTGCTAAGATTCTCACAAACTTGCCTCCTACAGAGCACCAAGGTGGCTAGCCAGGTGCCTGTGTCATGACCACTATGTCGGGAAGTTCCCAGTGGTTGTTGGAGGGTGGGAGGGAGTTGCAGCAGAGGGCTGTGCCCCCCCAAACCTAGATGTTTGTATTGCTTCTTTTTCCTGCTGTCTTATATTCTCTTATATCTGCTTGTATTTCAGTTCATGCCAGAAATTCTATTCAAAAATTCTTTGTAGAAATAACGTGACATTATCTACACAGGAATGCACTTTTGATTGCTTATTCCAGACACCTGGGGTTGTTAAATCCCCTTTTGTCATGAGCCTGAACTACAGACCATGTGGTTAACTGTTGGTTAGTTCTGGATCACTTTTACTCCGAAGATACCGCTCTTTGTGGTCCCAGCCCAAGGCAGGAGCTGCTTTTCCAGTTCCCCTCCTGTGGTGGGTTCCAGATTGTGACTTTTGTCCCTCAGTCCCACAAAGCCAGCAAAACTGCTGCCCAGGCCCTTTAGGCCTTTCCTAGAAGAGTAAACGCCCAGGAGGAAAGGCAATCCTCTCAGCAGTTCACACCTCTCCAGGTTTCTGATTCTTCCAAGCTCTTAGGTCAGCAATTGCCCACTGTTTTGTTATGCAGGATTCCAACATTAATAAAGCAAATGTATTTCACAGAGTCTAACTTATAGCTTAGTAGGACCACAGTTCTTAGTTTTTAGAAGGGGCAAAGCCCTTTAGCATAGGTTTTAGCCTAGTAGAGCGACAGCCCTTAGTTTTAGCATGGCCAAAGCCCTGTAGTTTAAGGTATAGCCTAATCTTCTGGTATTGCACATAGAAGTGTTCAGCTTGAGAAAGACAGAGAACTTTCCCATGGCTAAAGTTTCTGTTGTAGACAAAAATATTGTAACACAGCAAAAATGCTGACTCTAAGGGCGGATGTCCTTGGTGCAGCTAAAACTACGGATTGTTGCCATGACGAATATCTTAATGTTCCTTTTGTAGCCACCTATGTTCCTTTTCTGTAACTTTCTTTCCTGGAGAATAAAATTGGAGAGAAAACCTCATTTGGGACTATTCCCGGGATCTTTCTTTTCTTGAAAGAATTATTCCTGGGGGTAACTGATTCTGGCCTCTCACTGCTCCGAAGAAATGGGCTTTGAGTAGTCCTTTGTGTCTCCATCATGCTGGCGGAGAGGTGACATTTTGTGAACTTTTTGATGTTCTTTAGGGTGATAACATTTTAAAAACATTTCATGCAGCTTTTCTAGTTGTCTTTCAGGGAAATGGCTTCCCTGTATTACCCAGTCACCCATTACCGGCAGCAGACATACAGGTTGCCACGTCTGCACTGCGTGTTGGCAGAACTACCTGCTCTGTCCATCGCCTCTGTGGTCCAGCTTGTACCCGAGAACAGGTCGAGAGCACTTCCAGCACCTGCCCCCATTCGTCCCATTGCTGGGAGATCTCACACGCCTGTTGGTCACTATAATTCTTCCCTACTCAGGTTAAGGCAGCTTAGGGAGACCAGGAACTGGAAAGCCAGCCTTAGGAGTGACAGTCAGGAAAGCGTTTCCTTCTGTATTCCATCTCCCTCCACGGAGAAGAGGGGTCAAGTAAATGAATGGGAGGATTGACCGGAAATGAAACCGAAGGGGATTGTTGAGTACCTGTTGGATCTTCAATCACATTTCATGAACAAACCTTCGACACCAATTTAGGATAAGGTACGACAAGGAAATCCGGAAGGGTGAGTGCATCTGTCTGGGTCTGATATGAGGCCAGAACCACAGTCATTTGAACAGGGAAAGGTTAATGTAAAGAAGAGTTAGGGTGGAGATAGAGTGTCTAAGACTCACTGAGTGCCAGACAAGTCAGTGTGTGCTGCACTGCTGGAACTTGCTGGAAATCTGCCCTCTAGAACTTGCCAGAAATTTGCCTCTAGACTGCAGGGGGAAGCTGTGCTGGGCAACAATTTGACCCAAGAGCTCATAGGTACCAGGAAACAACCCCCTTTCCTCCTACAACCCCTGTCCAACACATTCTACTGACAAAAGCTTAAATTGTGCCACTAGCAAAGGGAAAAGTATTTAAAGGGCCCATATCCATTTTCACAGAGCTGGCAAAAGGGTGTGCAGTTGGGTCTCAGAGTCAATAAAATACATCAACAACCACCACCGTGCATCCATTCCAGTCCTCAGTTCCTGCATATATCCTCCTGCACACATTCACACTCCTATAGAGAACCAAATCAACTCTGATTCTACCTAACAAGATACACCTTTCCTGCTTACAAGAAAAGAAATTCTTGCTGTTGACCCAGACTAGGAGACGTGCAGTCTGGAGAACCACTGAATAACTGACACGGTGAGGGAATGGAACAGAAATTCCAGGTGCTGTGCTGGGTGCTTTTTAATTCATAATGTTTAATTCTTGGTACCTTGGGAGGGACTTGCTGTTCAAACATAAGTAAGACACTGTGCTGCTGTCCAGGAACTTAGAGGGAAAGGGGCATGTTGACAAGGATTTCTAGTATCAGGCAATGTAATTAACGTGCTACAAGGGAGGTGAAGGTGAGGTGGGAGCCTAGAGGACTGACTCATTCTTGCCAGGGGCTATATAGGAAAGTGTCCTGCTGGGGGTATTATTAGAACAGATGCAGTACTGGAACAGGCTTTAACGGATATTAAGAATTTCCAGATGTAACTGAGCCGGAGGTAGAATGACATTGGGGGTATGAGCATGTGTTATGTGGCTGATATGAGTGTTCAAATCAGAACGCTGCTACAAAGCTCTGGCTTTGAGCACCTTAACCTCTCTGAGCCTCAGTTTTCTCATCTTTAAAATGGGCCACTGATAACCAACTTCTTACGGGATTGGGGACCAGCTAAGGACAGACATGTTAAGTGGCTTGTGTTGATCACTCTGTAGATCGTATGTTCTTACTTTACGCAGGAAGGAAGCACATGGCTGTTTGGAAAATGGCAAGCAGAGAGAGCGGTGTAGCTGAAGAACAAAGTGACATGGTGGCGTTATTAAAAGTTGGATTGTTTTCAGATTTGTTCCCAAAGGCGGCGTTGCTCGTGAGGGAGTATGCAACCCGGAAAACATTAGAGTCTGAGCTAAATTACCTAACATTATATACTTTTAAATATATTGTGCTGTGTGTGAAGAGCATTTTGGGAAGAGCAAAATTGCACTGTTGGCCACCGGTTCATATAAATATATATTTATGCTTTTGCAAACGTACACTAAAGAAACAAAACGTAGAAAGTGGGGAGACAAGGCGCCGAGCTTGTCACCCCAGCCGCCCACAGAGGGGCGCTCGTGTGCGGCACTACTGCGCAGCTGCAGAAACTTTTCTAGGCAGAGAGTTTTGCGCCGACTGCGTCTGGCGCCTCAGTCTACAGCGGACGCAGCGCGGGCACAGTCGCTACCCGACTGCAGGGCAGACGCCGCGCCTCAGGCCTCAGAGCCTGCACCAGCACCTCAGCGTGTCTGACTCTGACGAGCAGGGTAAGGGGCCCTCACTTGCAGCTGCCCCCACTAGCTTCTGCCTCGGGCTCTGATAGGGTTGGGACCGCGCCCACTTAGACGGCCTCACGGGCTAGTCCGATCGGCTGGTCAACGGTCAGCGCGTGGCCGCGGTGCCTCTGAGCTTCCGCCAGTGGCCGCCGGCCTCCACCTACTGATGGGTCAGTGGTGCTGTCCCCACTGTGTCGATCGTGCGTGGGAACCCGGGTGCCCGTATCAGTTATGGCCACATGTCGACGTGACTCAGGGATTCACGACGACACTGATAATCGAGGTGACCCTAGGGCTTGCGGCATCTCGGGGCTTGAGGTGAGGCTAGGGCTCATGGCGTCTCGGGTCTTGAGGTGAGGCTAGGGCTCGTGGCGTGTCGAGGCTTGAGGTGACCATGGGTTCGTTTCATATCGGGTCTTGAGGCAATATAGGGCTCGCGCCGTCTCAGAACTTGAGGTGACCATAGGTTCATTTCGTCTCGGGTCTTGATTTAATATAGGTCTCACGGCGTCTCAAGGGTTGAGGTGACCATACGTTCATTTCGTCTGGGGTATTGAGGTGAGGCTGGGGCTCGTGGCCTCTCGGGCCTGAAGTGACCCTAGGGCTCACAGCGTCACAAGGCCTCCTGGGATCCCAGGATCTTCTGGTGACCCTAGGACGTGGTATGTCCCAGGGTCTCCATGTGACCCTAGGGTTTATGGTGTCCCAGGGGCTCGAGGTGACTAGGGCCATCGACGAGTGCTGGTCAAGAGGGTGGGCCTGGTTTCCAGAATCCAGGGCCTACGGATTTTTCCACAGAGAGCCTCGAGGGGCCATAAAACAGTCCGGGCAGTCGCCGAGAGGGGGAGACTGCGCCAGCACGAGGTGTTTCTGGCGCCCTCTGGAGCTTCGGCGTGGCAGGCTCTGGCGTCTGGCGCCAGGGCAGGTCTGTCGCTCTGTGGTGATTCTTTTTGAGCACAGCCATGTTAAAGCCGTAAAGCGATCTGGTTTCTGGGCTGGGGCGCTCCTGGGAGGAGCGATCTGCTTGGCGGGAAGAGCGAGTCTGCACTTTGCAGCCTCAACTTGCAGCGGCGCCGCGGCGGGGTGCACTGGGTGCTTCCCACGGCTCTCCTGGGACGGCAGCGCGTCCCTGTGAGTGTGAGCCATTTTTATCTGTTTATTTTAAAATTAATGATATTTTAATTAACAGCTCATAATTATATACATTTAAGGGGTAAATTGTGATGTTTTGATATATGTATACAATGTGGTATGATTAAATCAAGCTTTTTCATGAAGGATATCTGAAATGTGCATTTTCTTTTTTTTTTTTGTTTTCCTTTTCTTAGCGGGGAGGGTCTCTATTTTCTTCTTTCTTTTTGCAGTCGACATCTTACTAGGTTTTTGGTGCGGACTTTCTGGGCCGAGTCGATCAGTTTCCATCCTCTGTCTTGCTTGGTGCAGGCGGGTGAAGGACTCAGACTCTCAGACTTTGGGTTTTGAGAATTGACAGATTCTCGAATTGATTCCTTTAATGTCTTTTGAGATTGAGACGTCGATTAGGAGACTTTGACGGTAACTGCGTTTGGCCAAAGACAGATACTACAGCTTTCCTGTTTCATTGTAAATACATATAAGAGGAAGGGAATAAAGGTGTAGGGGTGTTGTGGAGAAGTCCCCGCCTATAGATCCTGTCTTTTGCTTGAAGAGGGCAGATGCCAGAGTCAGGAAACGCTTCAAAATGTGGGGATCCCTGTAAAGCCGGGGAGCCCTTCCGTGCGAGCTCCAGGGCCCAGCCCGCCTGCTGAACAGGCCTTTGATAGAAAAGGCTCTACCTTAGGTCTGTAGGAGGTGGCTTCCCTCCCGCCTCTGTCCTGCTCTCCCAAGTTCGGACTGCTCTAGGGTTCATAACATGAGGTGGCAAACTGGTTCAATGTTCCCAAACAGTGAGTTTCCCAAAAAGTTTTCTGCAGGGCGTGCTATAAAGCAGGACACAGACTAGATGCACTTCCCAACCTGACTTGTCTGGCCTGCAGCACGTGCTGGACGATGGGATACAATTTTGGCAGCATTGTCGTCCATTTGGCCCACTTTGGTGTCTCTAAAGTTTGACACGGACAATGAAAGGGCTGCTGTTCAGTGTCCTGGGAGAATATGTAGAATGTCATTGGTCAGTGTATTAACACACAGTTTTGTTCATGAAAAAAAAAAAAAAATCTGGAGCGGGCTGGTTGTTGTAACGCCCTCTTTTGCTGTGTATTTCTTGAAGTGGTCCTGGGGTGCAATGCCATAATCATTCTGAACTGTGCTTTATCTGATAACTTCATGGCAAGAGAATGCCTTTCGCCTGGGAGCGAATCTTTACATGACTTTTCTCTTTGAAATGTCTTTAATGTCTAAAAAAAAAAGCCTTTGAAAAAGCAGATGGCTGCTTGTTCTCATGTTATCAAGAGTTTAGATTTCTGTCATAAAATATCAATGATTTCATTTTAAATAAACTCATTTAGCAGGCTTTTAATTTAAATAGGGGAAGTTAATTTTGCATAATCTAGTCATGGTTGAGCTTTAAGGAAATGTTGGAGAAGCTGTAATTATGTACCTTGTGATAGAATTGAAAGGGAACTATAATTTGTGGTGTGCCTGTTACACACCAGACATGCTGCTGAGTGCTTAACTGTGTGAAGCAGATATTATTGCAACTTTACAAATTCGAAAATTGAGGCACAGAGAGGTTAAATATCTGCCTAAAGTGAAATGGCAAATTTTCTATCTGGACTTAGATTTGGGGATTTCTGAGCAAAGCCCAGTTGTTTGCATTACACCCTGGTACTTAAAAGATTTAACAATTTGTCTACAAGAAAGGGTTGTTCTATCTGCAATGTACAGGTGCAATGTGGATGAAAATTCCATGTTGTGACCCTGAAAGTTTGTTGTCTCTGTGCTCCATGACTGAAAGCTCATGGGCTGATGTAGTGAATATCCAGACACTAAACTAATAGTAGCCAAGAGTGCTATCTCTGCCAGGCATTGCTCTAAGCCCTGTCAAGTATTAATTCATTTAAGCCTCTTAACTCTATGAGGTTTGTACTATTATCATCCCCATTTTGCAGACTTAAAAAAAGAACGGAAGCACAGAGAAATTAAGTAAGTTGTCCAAAGTCACACAGTTCGTAAGCGGGGTTGGGGGACCCAAACCTAGGTAATCTGGCCATCAACTAAGGTTATAATGCTAATAGATGTGGTCTGTCATGTAACTAGCCACGTGTAGCAGCTACCTTAAAAGTATTAGAGTGTGAGTGTTCTTGTCCTTTGGGGAAAGCAATGTCATATCCGGATGGGGTGACTGTTGACTCAGCACCTTTGATTTTTGGAGGTGGAACTTGAATTAAGCCTTGAAGTTGAATAGGTTCTCCTAGGAGGAGACACAGCAGGGTATTATGGGCATAACATAACAGAAGCAAGAGGCTCAAAGAGTGCAAGATCAGTGTTGATTTGTAAGTGCCACAGAAATAAAAATGTGGGCAGTCCGGTGGTAGACTTAATGCACATGCTTCTGAGTCTAACTGTGGCTAAGTTTTGGCGATATTGTAATTACTCCAAATAGAGAATTGTCTGAATGTAAGAGCTTATAACAGTGGTCAGCAAACTTTGTCTGCAAAAGGCAAAATAGTAAATACTTTAGGCTTAGAAAAAGGGGGTAGGTGGTAAGGAGTGACCTCTGAGAAGCGGGCAGGGGCATGATTAGGTAAGGACCTTGCAGACCATGGTAGGGTTTGGATTTTGTTGTGTTACTGTTATAGCAGGGATTCCAGGTGACTTTAACAATGGAGAAGTAAAGAGCATAGCGTGTGGAGGCAGACTGCTCCACTTATGAGCTATGAGACCTGGCTAACTTACTTAAAAGTTCTTTGCCTGAGGTTTCTCAGAAGGAAAATGGGGATAATAATATAACCTACCCCATAGGGTTGTCAGTAAATTAACAAGATAGAACTCCTAAGAAAAAGAGAGAATATGTAAATTAAGATGGAAAAAATGGATGATTTTAAAGTGTCATTTGGTAAAAATTGTGTAATTATGATGAAACAGTTTATCCTTCTGGGCTTGTCCAAACAATGCAAGAAAAAGTAGGATAATTAGAATAGATGAGTAACCAATGGAGAACTTAAAAGATATTGTAAAAACTGGGCCCAGACACTTTTTATAAACTCCTTCAAACCTTTAAGGCACAGAAATTCTGGTGTGATGTAAGCTTTTTCAGAGGATAGAAAGAGATGGATGTCTTCCCAGTTAATTCTGCAGAACAATTTTGATACCAAGAGTTAATAATAATGTATTAATATTGGTTCATTAATTCTCCATGACCAACTTGACTCCCTCCCTGCAAGAATATTAAGAAATGTATTAATATTTTGCATCAGTAGATTAAAGGACATTTAATTATCTGATGTCAAAAAACTCATTTGGTACTATTTATTAACTGTACTGGTTTTAAAAGTATACGCAGGACCAGCTAGATACTTCCTTAGTGTGGTGTAGAACATCTGGCTGACTTCAACAGCCCTCTTTAGAGGGAAGAAGCAGGAGCATTTTCAAATATGGGTCCCATCTACTTCTTTGACATAGTGTTTCTACTTCTAGGAATTTATCCCATACAGTCAATTGCACAGGTGCAAGACTGTTTTGCATTGTTCTTTGTAAGACTAAAACTTTAGAAGGAACTTGAATATCCATCAACTGGGAACTGGTTAGATAAATCATGCCATATTTACAAGATAGGATATTAAGAAGTTCAAGTGACTGTGGTATATCTAATAGTATCAATTTGAAAAGACTTCTCCCACCTTAGATTACTTTTGCCTGTTTTTGAGCTGTATTTCAATCGAATCATATACTATATTCCCTTTTGTGTCTGGTTATTTTTATCCAAGGTTATGGTTGCGAAATTCATCCTTGTTGTGTGCAGGAAACAGTTCATTTATTTTCATTGCTATGAATCTTCCTTTGTGTGAATACACAATTTAATTACTAATAGCTTATATTAGAAAAAAAATGAACAGAAAAAATAAAATTTGGTTGAAGTTACAGCCCAAATTGGAGGAATTTAAGAATTTGAAATGTTTCCACATTGGTCTGCATTTATCTAACTTGAGAGTTAATTCTCCCATCTTCTTTACCTCCTTTTGAGTTTTTTCCTTTGGGGCCTTTGGTCACTAGTCTCTCTACTGTGGAATGAAAGGGAAACAGGAAAGAGATGAAACCTGAATCCCCTAATTGTGCCTCTCCTTACTGCTGTGGCTCAGGATGGATAAAGTGAATTAGCTCTTTCATTAACCTGCCCCTCCCAGTCACTATGAGGCAGGCGTTCAAATCAAATCTCTAGTACCAGATATAACACGATATTGTTGCAGTCAATGTCTTTTTCTAGTTCCATCGTTAAATGACTCAGAGCCATAACTGAACCTTCATAATTCTAGATTGTTTGGCTTATATTTCAAATCCATTGATTTAGGTTTAATATATTTTTAACTAAAAAGGCAATCATAATTTTAGACCAGAAATGGACCTTAGAGATAATCTCAACTGGTTTTCCCCAGGCAGACGAGGAGGTGGTGTCCATAGTAGTACACATAGTGGCAGGAGCCCATTTCGGAATAGACCCTGATTTACATTTTGGAGGCGTGCTGCCTCCCTTAGAAAAAGCCTTTTTGAACTTCTACAAAAGCACTTAGCCATTGTGTTCTCTTGTTCATTTGTTTCCAACATTTAATCTGTAGACTTAAAGTTGCAAAGCGTTTTCTTCACAATTTAGAGTTGTGTTTGATTTGATTCTTATTCCTGGTCATGGGCAGTATAGCCCTTCAGATTTTAAAGACTTATGCTAAATCACTAATGGAAGAATTCCTGTTTGGCCATTCTCAAAAATTCAACCAGGACTCCAATTCAATTTGAGGCAGCATTCTGAGAGCATATCCATATTAAGGTTATTAAAGTATTAAGTGTGTAAAGTAACTTTTTTATTCATTGCTTTTCAGGAGTAGATGGTTAACCAGTCTTAGGTGACTAAGCAGTTTCACCAATAATCCCTCGAGTGAGTTTAAAATTAATTAGGCCCAAGTCGGAAGTGGAGTTTCTTCTACTGCACACAGAAAAAGATGTCTGACCCCTGCAGTGAAACTGATGTGGTTTGTATTTCAGATTGAATGTTCGTCTTTGTCCTTCTCTCTGTGCTATACTCATTTTATAAATTGAGGTTAATTTCACACAGTGAAATATATAGATCATAAGTGTATTTTTTTGTCATGAGTTTTGACAGTGAATATAAAGCTTCCATGAACATTCATGTGTAAGTTTCTTAGTGAACATATACTTACATTTCTTTTGGATCAATACTTAAATTGGGAATTGCTAGGTGGTGGAACTGATTTAAATTTAACTTCAAGAATATCCTCCAGTTTTTCAAAGTGGCCGTGCTGTTGTTACATTTCTCTTACATTTTGCTATGTTTCTTAATCCTTGGAGTTGAATCAAAATATAGATTATTAAACTATATGTAATTTGGCTGAGCAGAAGACACATTTATTTAGTTATAAAAGGATGTAGATATTAATGCTTTCTAAGTAGCCTGGGCAATTCTCTTCACTTCTATCAGTCCGAATCTTTTGTCTTTGGAGTTAAAGTTAACTGCCTACCAAGAGTCATTTTTTTTTCTGACATAATTATGTGAAAGCACTTTGAAAAGCACAAGGCACTGTGCAAGGATAAGAAGATATATCTGTATAAATACTAATCTATGGCCCAATGCCATATTATTTTGGTTATTAATCAGTATAAGGTCAATTCGGGTCATTTCTATCATGTATTTGGAAGCAAAGACACACATAGCTACCAAGTGTGTTTATTTTTAAATTATTTGTAGAGTTCTTAATTCATTCTTAGAATAAAGAGTTATTATACTGAAATTTAATGGTTATTTACTGTCTGTTTACTTATAGATTTACCCTGTCTTATTCCAAAAAATGTTTTGAGGTGATTTAGAGATGAATTTATCAAGAAAAATAGGTGTTAAGTGTTTCGTATTTTGTCCACAGCATGGCACTGATGGACTATCTAAAAACCGAAAGCCGTGTAACATTTAATTCTTTGTTCATGGTTAGAAATACTTGCTTTTAATGCAGTTGTGGTGCTAGAAGACTAGTCTTTCTGCCCTGAAGTACATGAGAGGTTAAGGTCAATAGAAAGTGGTATCTTAAGTGCAGTTGGGTTGATGAGAACACAGCCCTGCAAGTACATCTTTTCATGTAGTGATAGTATGTGCAATGGGCAGGGGCCCTTTGATATCACAAGTAGGTCTTTGGAGCTTCTTGAGAGTGAAATTGGAGTCCCCAACCTTTCTTTCAGTTCTGTCTGTCATCTTTCCTTTTAATTTATTGGTAAATCTTTCTCAGATAAGAACACGAATAGCTACTTATGGTGATAGTGATGACACTGTTCTTTATGCATATCAGTCAAAAACTGCATATATCAAAGACATAAGTAATATTAACTGCTAGTTGCCAAATATATTAAAACTTACCATTTTAAAGAAAAAAGATTTAAATTCTTCACATACTATAGAGTTCTTCTGAACTCACACTCGAGAAAATATTTCTCTCTCCTTAATTTGTAAGCGATCCTTCATTAGCCAAGGAGCACTTAACTATTTTACTTCGCCCTTTTGTTGTATAGTAGGAAATTCAGAGCCGTTTTGACATCAGTTTCACTATAAAAGTGCACACCTAGGTGGTTGGGCAGTGATAAATTCTTTCCTTGCCCCCTTTGTTAATTGGCAATTATCATTTTCACTCTCGTAGTAATGTGAATTTTTGTTTGATCTCTGCTTCAGTTTAAGACTTCTGAAACCCTTTGAAAAGGTGGTGAAAAATAAAAGCAATTTTAATAGATAACTATTAAGTATTTTCCCCCTAGTGTCCAATTTGGTTCTTACAGAAATAAGGCATTAACTACTTCCAATTCAACTTAGGGGGAAAGTGTTCCGTGTGACCCATCCAGCAGCAAAGAGCAGCAAAATCCACTTACGGATATCCTTACCCTCTTGCAGGTATGAAACTTCTTTCTCTTCAATATAATTCTCTAAAATGTTAGGTAAAACTTCTTTTTATCTCAGATAAAGTGTACAATTAACTGAAATTCTGCAACATCGAATTCTTTTTGCTGATCACCCCATTGTGAGGATTTTAAAAAATTTCTACTTAGAACAGCATCTCCAGGTAAAAATTTAAAAATAGCAATATATAGATTTTATAGCTTTTTATAAAAAAATGCCCATTACTGCTCAAATATAGTTGTATCTCTTTCATCTGCATTGTACAATATTGAATTTATTTCCAGTAGGAAATCTTTAAATTAATTGCCTGAGTTTGATGAAATTTAGTATGTGCCTAAACGCATATGAAGATATCTCGACTGAAACAAAATACCAGCCAACCAATGGTTTTTAGAGTATATCTTACGTAGTTTCAAGGTGCTTTTGTTGTTTTGTTGGTTTTAAGTTAGCATGTTGGTAGAGACTGATAAAGGTGTGTGTTACCAGGAATTCTGTGAGCTGCATACCCCAGAGACAATGAAACTTTATAAAAAATAGATGTTTCTTACCATATAAAATTTCGTGAACAAAACGCGCTACATACTTTGCAAAGTAAAGGTGTTGGGGTGAGTGTTCAGCAGTATTCTTACTGAGAACAGAAGTGGAGTGCTGAGCAGGGGACACGTGTTTTCTTGTGGGGAAGGGTGTGCGGAGGCGGGCGGTAGGAGGCAGAGGGCTCTGCTTTGAGCGGGGCTCTCCCTGGCCTGCCTTAGCTTTACCTAAGCGTCCTGGAGGCCGAGGTCTGCACTGCTCGGCCAGGGGCCCCCTAGGCAATTGTGCCAGCTCGGGTGGGGTCAGCGTCTGGGATGAGGAGGGCCCAGGTTCCAAAGTCACACCCTGAAGTGGGCCATCACGGCTCCTGTCCCTTCTCCGAATAGGCTGGCTCTGTCCTTCCTCCACCTCCTTCCAAACTACTTCAGCGTTGTCGTTTTCTTCTTCCCTCAACGGAGCGCGGCATCCGCTTTAGTCCACCTCAGCCCTGTGCAGGCTGGGAGCAGAGGGGACGACGTCCTCCTGTGCGGGCTGTCCCCTGCCTGCTAACACTTCATCAGCCCAGCCAGCCCCCTGCTGCGTGAGCTCCACACCCTCAATCCTGCCTCTTCTTTTCTGGAGGCAGTGGAGGGCCTGGAGCAGTAATCCCTTCTGAGTCCTGATTGCTGTCCCCATAGTCAGCAAACTTGCCCCAACCCATCCTTCCTCTGACCCCCTTCCCGACCAGTGAAAAGGGAAAGGGTCCTGCGCTGTCCTGGGCTGAGCTCTCACTGGTGTCTGTGTCTGGCCCTCTTCCCTGTGCTCAGACACCTGCCTCCATCGGGCATCTCTCTGTGTCCCGCCCTGTCCGTATCATCCTTCCCCTCAGCTGACTTTCCCACAGCTTTAAACACAGAACCACTTGTCCTGGCCTCCCACCCTCTGTAGCCATCGCCCTTGCTCTTCTCCCCTTGATAACCCAGCTCCTTGAATGTCACTTATATCCGCTGTCTGAACGCCTGGCTTCCGGCTCTCTTTCTGTTTGGGTATTTCTGAATATGCTGCTCCTTCTGCCCTGTACGCCCTTCCACGTGTCTTCACCAGGCGAATGCCTTCTCATCTTTTATTTCTCATTTTCTCTGAAAAGCCTCCCATGACTGCCAGCCTGTGGTAGGTCTCCTCTTCTGTGCCCGTGTAGTCTCCTGTTCTCACCCGTGCCCTGGCCATGGTAATGGTAATAATAATAATATGAGTAGACTATTGAGCACCATTGGACCAGTCATCATGCAGTATTGTTATAGTATTAGCATAATATAGCAAGGTTCTTGTCCTCAAAAGAACCCTGAGAGGTATTTTTCTCCTGATTGTGGACATGAGGAAATTGAAGCACAGAGAAGTTAAGTAACTTGCCCAAGGTCACACAGCCAGAACTCTAGTATTTGAATGCAACCTTGTGCCGTAGAGCCTGTACTGTTTGCCTCAGTGCCGCAGCCAGTGGTTCTCACACTTGAGCATGTATCAGAATCCCCTGAGGGGGCTTGTGAAAACCCAGACCACTGCCCCCACCCTCAGAGCTCTGCAATCAGTAGGTCTGGGGTGGAGCCTGAGAGTTTGCATTTCTAAGAAGCTTGCAGGTGATGTTGCTGCTGCAGGTCTGAGGACCACACTTTGAGGACCCCTGTTCCAGGCTGTCAATCACTTTCTCTATTGAAATTGTCTGTTGTCTCTGTCCCCAGCTAAGATGAGAGTTCCACCAGGACAGGAGCTTCTTCTCCTTTATGTCCATGTTCCCAGAACCTAGGAGAGTAGTTCGGACAGGCGATATGACCTCAGTAAATGTTTACTTGAATGAATGAATGAGGAAATGTTTCTGACCTGTTATTCAGGTGTGTTTTTTGCCAGAAATTTCTGTGTATTTCAAGAAGAAATCTCAGATTTTTATCAGTCACATATCTGATTGGCATACAGGGGACGTGTAGTCAATGGTTTTGTAAGGTTAACTGTTGACCGCATAATTTTAAAATTCTTTGAAGACAAAAGCACATTTACCCTAACGATCTTTCTAAAGCAGAGCACTCAGTCTCTCAGGTCATAAGTCATTACAGTCATGTGCCACATAATGATGTTTCAGTCAACAGTGGACCACCTCTTAGGATGGTGGTATATAGATTATAATGGAGCCGGATGTGTGTGGTAGGCTCTATCATCTAGGTTTGCGTAATTACACTCTCTGATGTTCACGTAAGGAAGAAATTGCCAAATGATACATTTCTCAGAGGGTGTCCCCATTTTTATGTGATGCATGAGTGTATATGAAAAGTGACTTTTGGCCTTGTAGCACATTTGAACATTGCTTTCCTAAAATAGCACCTTCCTTGGTGTGAAGTGACTCTATCATAAATGTGATGGTTAGAGGAGCTGTACTACATTCACGTTCCAGCATCAAAGCTTCTTTCAAAGCCTACCAGGAGTGGAGGAGTATAGGAAAAGGTTGTGGTTTCTCATCACAGCCAGTTTTGCTCTGTGTCACCTATGACCAGGCCTAAAGTAGAAAACAAGACATTTCTGGTGGCTTGAGAAATTTCATTCTGTCTAGGAGTTAAAATTTGGCTGAATAGTATTTTCACATATGTTACTTTTCTTTAGAAATTGGCACTACTAATAGTTTGTATTATAATAGGGTATATATGAAGCTATTAAAAACCTGGAAGAGAAATTTGATGTCACTCATGAAAAGGTTTTAAAAACCCACCGTCTCCATGTGAAATCACTATGGCAAAGTCGTGTAAGTGTTCTTAAAAATGTTGTCACAACTGTGATAAACATCTGGTTTCTAAAATTGCTAATCAGTTAAAATTGATAGAGAGCTAGTAACTGTGAGATTAGTAAGACTGATCGAAACTTGCCTTAGTAGCAGATGGCGGACTAAGACTCTGTTGTAAGAATGCTGAAGTTTAGGTCCGATAAATGCATGACAGTGACCATTTTTATGGTTGTAACTATAATACCTGAAATACAATTAAAATGTAGGGTGGAAGAGGCATAAAACTTAATTATATAATCAAAATAGAGCCTTTATTTTTAATAATACAAAGCAATGTTGCATGGAAAATAAATATTAATGTATATGTACTCATATTATTTCCTTTTTTACTCACCATTGATTTATGGCGGGTTTGGGTCATTTCAGAAGCCATTTGGATATGCTTTCAGAAATTATAAATACTGGCTGTCTAGAAGACGTAAATCCCAGACAATGAGGAAGAACGGGTCGCCCAGTTCATTCTCCTACCGTGTAAGTTATAGCCCAACTTCACCAGTACGGAGGCAGGAGATTGATTACCAGAGCATCCCCGAAGGGGGATTTAATCAGTCGGAGGAATCCCGGGGAACAGATCAGGAGTCACTGGTCATGGAGCAGGAGCAGAAGGAGCGGGAGATGTTCTTCAGCCTGAGTCCTCGACGCTTGTCTGCAGATTCATATCAGCCTCTTATCGTGCCTGATAACCCTCTGCCGGGCACTTCTTTCATGCCCTCCTGTACCAGCCCAGGGGCAGCTAACAACAACAGCATCCTTCCAAATGCCCCAGATTCCGGGGCAGCACCTGCAGCCCTGCTGACCCAGGGAGAGTCCAGTTCAGTGTATACCCGTGAAATGAAGAGTCACTCAGTCTTCCTGGGGAATAAACATACTGTACCATCTATCTACGGCCCTTCCGATTTTGGTGAGTTTGAAGTGACACATATTACTAATAGCACTATTTAACCATATTCATCAACATCCTTGATGCAAGGTAGTGGAAGCTCTGTGTTTTCTTTTGAGGGATGGTTTTAGGTGATATTCGTAATGATAACATTTATCGAGTGCCTGTTATGTGTCAGACTCTAAGGTTACTTCTGAAGCTGCTTCTGTTTTACGGGGAAGGTCAGATGGGACGCTCCTGTGCAGCCATCCTTACATCATCTCACACAGGCTGTCACTAGATTTTGCAGTTGGAGTCCTGGGTCCTTGCTGGGGTATTTTACAGAAGATTCGAGGAATGAGACCGTTACTCCCTACCTAATAATATCTCTTCTTTCAGCATAATGAGCAGGTCAAGTATGATTTGTCTTTCTTTCTCCCCATTGAAGCTATAAGTTCACCAGTGGAGCCTGGCCTCTATGTCTCTGAGGACCCTTCAGCCTGGTCCATCGATGAAGTGATCCTGTTTCTGCAACATACAGATCCTAAGTCATTAGGTCCCCTCGCCAACCTCTTCAGGAGACATGTAATATATCTTTTTCTCCAGTTTTCCTACCGTAATGCCTTTGAATGACCTCTGTGCAGGCCTTTCAGTTGGACACTGAGTGGTGTGAATGGTGGGGGCTCCCCATCAACTGATTTTTCCATATGTGAGAAAGGTTAGATCCTTAAATGGTAGGTTAACGATCTGTTCTTTCAATGGGTGTCCTAGTGTCTACTATACTACACGGCCTCAAGTTCTCAAAAGGTGATGATTCAGCTTCGCCACCCTCAGGTGGACCTCCCTTTTGTGATGACAGATACAAGGGTCCCCTGCCCACACACACACACACACACACACCTGCTCCCAGCTCAGCCCCAGGACCATGAGGAGGAGGGGGTGACCATAAGCGGTAACAGGGTGGCCTTCTTGTTATGACACCCAATGAATCCAGCAACTGATTCCATTGGCTCTGTTGACCTTATATGGTTATTCACCATTTGTGATGCTGATACCCTCCTGCTTACAAAGAAACCTCATGAGGTACATTTTTCTAAGTTCTCTTTTCTTTAAATTTCTTGTTGTACTTGGTCGGAAATGTATAGAAGTTGCGTGACAAAGGTGGTGTCATAAGGGATTTCAGGTCTTTTCAGGCAGTGATACATGATTAAGTATAGTTTTATTTTTAAACTGGAATTTGTGAAAACCCAATAATGTGCTTCAGCAGCAGAAGTTGTTCCTTTAAGATAGCAAGGACTTTAGGAGGATGCCTTGTGACTATCAAGTAATATTTTGACAGTGTGTCCTGGAGTATAAAGTTACTGGCCACATGTCTGACGTACCGTTTTCAGTATGGTGAGAAAATCAGTAACTCGTTTTAGTATCTAATTAGCCTCGGGCAACTAACTGGGTTTCAACATAAGGACAGCTGTGTATAGCACACTCACAGTTTGCATTGATGTGGATTTACTCTTATTGCCAGCCCTGCTCAGAAAGTTGATTGTCTGTTGTAAAGAGTGCTGCGATGAACATTGGGGAACAGGTACACCTTCGACTTGATGATTTCCATTCCTCTGGGTATATTCCCAACAGTGGGATAGCTGGTTCGTATGGTGGATCTATCTGCAATTGTTTGAGGAACCTCCATACCATTTTCCATAGAGGCTGCACCATTTTGCAGTCCCACCAACAATGTATGAGAGTTCCTTTTTCTCCGCAGCCTCGCCAGCATTTATCGTTCACAGTCTTTTGGATTTTAGCCATCCTAACTGGAGTTAGATGGTATCTCAATGTGGTTTTGATTTGCATTTCCCGGATGCTGAGTGATGTTGAGCATTTTTTCATATGTCTGTTGGCCATTTGGATATCTTCCTTAGAGAAATGCCTATTTAGCTCTTTTGCCCATTTTTTAATTGGGTTGCTTGTTTTCTTCTTGTACAGTTGTTTGAGTTCCTTAACAAGTCAGGCACAGAAAGAGAAATACCACATGTTCTCACTTATTGGTGGGAGCTAAAAATTAATATATAAATTCACACACACACACACACACACACACACACACACACACACACACACACACACACACAAACCGGGGGGGGGGGAGAAGATATAACAACCACAATTATTTGAAGTTGATACGACAAGCAAACAAAAAGGACATTGTTGGGGGGGAGGGGGAGGGAGAAGGGAGGGAGGTTTTGGTGATGGGGAGCAATAATCAGCCACAATGTATATCGACAAAATAAAATTTAAAAAAAAAAAAAAAAAAAAGAAAGTTGACTGTCTGAAATTCATTTCTACCACTTATACTTTTTCCACTTTGTTGGAGATATGTAGTATTTTATTCAACACACAGTTTTTAACATTAGGTAGTTTGACACAGTTCATTTTTTAAGATATTAGGTTAAAAGTTCTTGATCTTAAAATTCGAAGTAAATTTGTAAATTATCAAATGATGCTTCATTGTCCTAATTGTATTTTTAATAGTTTTCATAAAGAAGATTCATATTCCAAGAATATACAGCTGGAATGAGCTGCTGTCTAGTTTGTTTTACATGTTCTTATATATAAAGAAGTAACCCCTTTCTGATGAAATTTGAAAGCATAATTAATTAGTATAATTTCCTTCTCTCTGTAGGAAGTTGATGGGAAGTCCCTGCTACTACTCACGATTGATGTGATGATGAATTATATGGGGATGAAGGCGGGCCCAGCTGTGAAGCTGTGCCACTACATTGAAAGTTTAAAGAAGAAAAATTCTACAACAATTGAAAAAAATGTGTTATTTTAGATTGGGCTTATTTCTGGGGGGACCAGTGCCTTCTAGGTGTGAAATCATTTTTCTGGCCTTACTAGTTTTTGTTTTGTGAAAGTATCATCTAATAATATATTATCAGCACAATTGCAGAACTACATTACAGTTCAGTCTAGTTCTTTAAAATCTACTTAACATGTTAGTATTTGCATAGTTAATTTGGAAGTTCTTCCTTTATGTCTGTTTATTGTTTTCGGTGCATAATCTACAAATATATTTCATGCACAAAATAGTGAAAAACCTTTGGCTTTGGTTCATCTTTATATCTGGAACCAAAACAACTAAAAGAGGAAATATCAGGGATTGACAACTTCTATGATTAAATCCATGAGAATTTTCCTCAGAAGAGAATGTAAAGGTGCACGTGTAGATATCATCTCTCTCTCATGTGTTTTATGTGTCTGATGCGACAGTGTCCTGTTCATGTTTTACCAGCTTCCAGAAAGGGAATAGCCATAGAAATTAATTTCCTTTCGTTTATCATTTCTCTGTTGTATTCAAATTTAGAGGGAACAAAAACAAGTTTATAAAGTTCCATGAAGTGTTCTTACCCCTTTTTGGATAAATTATAGGATAGAGAGAATAGATTTCTGTGAGAGATACCGTACTGTAAGGGTGGTTTGGATAGAGTCTGACTGTATTTTGTACAAAGAAATACCTATTATTTTGAAACTTACATATGTTGGCTAAATTTGGACATTTAACTAGGCAAGTATTGTTCACATCTCTCTATGACGATCGCTATGTCCAAATTTCTTGAAGAGATATATTTTATTGTATTTGTTTATTCCTCATGCGGGTGCTGTTTAATGTTTATGTTTATTCTATGCCTGAAGTATACACGCAAGTAAACCTTTTTCTCTTTGAATTTAATATGGCATTTGCACTGCACAGAAGTACTGGTGAACTGTGTATACGGTTAGATGTTTCTATTCCATGAAGTACACGGCGTTTGCTCTCCCCAGCACCTCTCAGCTTCCTCTTCAGGGGATGAGAAACGATCTGTAGACTGGTGTCCATACAGGGAATTCCCTGTCCTATACAACGTTCTAATTAATTTGCTTGGTTCTGAGCCATTTATTCTGCTCCATTTGGAAAGATACGTTAGTTCTGACTTACTGTGTGGGGCTTTATTTTATAACTTAGAACTTTCAAGGGGAAATGTTGCTATATGTTCGTTGTTATTACTTTGTGTAACTTTGGTGTGGTATTTATAAGTCATAAGAATCAGTTATAAAATCATTAGCTATTTGTTGTAAATGCAAATAAAATGCCCACCTGAGGCAAGAATGTTCATTGTCTTTTTAGAAAGCCAAATGTACTTTAGACATGAAGGCAGCTATTGAAAGGATGGCTTCGCCTGTGTTATTCCTTATATGTTAGAAGTCAAGATTCTTACTCAAACTTAGTCTTGTTTCACATTGTTTGTAGGAAGATGCTGTGTTCAATTAAACAGTCCTCAGGTGTTTGTATAAATACTGTTTTACTATTTTCTGATTTCAAAATATAATAAAGTTCAATAACTGCAACGATTGATGTCAGAGACTCAGAATTGAGTTTACTTACCTTCCCTGTACTACACTAATGCATGAACTAGTTAAAATTTCTAAAAAGCCTCTTTAGTAGGTTTGTGGCTTTTTACATAAAATACTAGAGTTTTAAAAGCTGCCCTGATACTACTGGTAAACAGATGCCTAGGAGCAAAGGGCTGATCTCTGACATGGACCTTAAATGCGACCACAGGGGGCCCATAACCAATTAAATCTGTGACCTTTTCCTGTGCTCCAAAGCTTTGTAACTTCAGATATCACTGATTATGCGAGCGTGCTAGAAATTGCCAGTGCCCCCGGATACGTCGTCCTGCCTGAGTCTATACATCTGGCTGGCAACCCTGTCCGCTCTTTTACCATTGGGACCCAGGACCTGCCTCCCTGATATTCCGTCTCTGTCCCTCTGCCTACAGGTGGCCCAGCTTCCACTAGACACAGTGGGGCCCTGACTGAGGCTCCAGGGTTGATAGTCAGCTGGCTGGAATGGGGCGTCAACTTATATGATCTGAGCCTTGAGTGATTCAGTGCCCCTCTTTTTTCCTGTAAGGTTTGTACATTTTGAGTCCAGAGACTATCATGTACCTTATCTTTCCTATGAGTTTTCCAGGTGTTTAAAGTGATCTTTCCCCTAGCTTTGCCTCTCAGTCCATCCTTTGACCCTCTGTAGCCTGCAGAATTTTGCATCTTGAGCTCTAAGACCTTCCAGGCACACCCAGCATTTGCTTTGATCTTCCAAGCATGTGATTTCTCATCCTTGGAATGTCTTAGAGAATATGTTCTGGAGTGGGATTGTCCAAACTTTTAAACCCCAGGGCTCCATCCTTAAGAGTAAAAATGCCATATGCTCATGTACTGTGTAAAATTAATACATAACGTCTGAGACTAGTAATTGGGAGGAAAAGCACAGCTTTTTCAGGCTACAGAAGGGACTGTACTCACAGTTGTCTGAGCAAACAGAGTCGATTTCAATCCTTCCACAGCCTGATGCTGGGACTTGCTTACAAAGTCCTCTTGGGCTGATCCCGGAGGTGAGGGAGTGCTCTAGGATAGAGAGGAGGGACAAACAGGGGCCCACCTTTAGAATGCGTGGTGGACAATTTTCCTTCCTCTACCTCCCTGCTGTTTGCCCTGTTTTGTCCAGTTGGTCGATAAGATCAAACCTGAAAGGCGACTCTCCTCGGGCTGGCCTGTTAGCTGAGTTGGTCAGAGCACGGTGTTATAACACCACGGTGAAGGGTTTGGACCCCATGCCGGCCAGCCGCCAAAACCAGAAAAAGTAAAAGCGACTGTCCCCAGTAAGTACATGCTGAGATTCAGCTTGGTTGTTCTCCCTGCTACAAGAGAGGCAACTCTAGTGTGTTGGGGTGGCCTTGTCTGCCTTCAGGGATACTGCCAGCACTGAGGGGCAATCCTTAAGAAATAACGGACCTACCTCCTCCCCTCGAACTACCTCGTACATCACTGAGGTGAACATTCACGGAAAGAAGAACCTCTGGGTGCTTATGATACAGCATGTGAGTCAGGCCCAAGTTAAACAAGTGATGTCTCATCACGAATCAGTAATTGTGTGTCCTGCTCTTCAGCCAAAGAACCAAAGTACTTTAGTGCAATCACTTGTGGAAATTATCCCTCAGGGGCAGGGGGCAGCCAGGGCAGGGTTGTGGCCTCCACCAGCCCCGACCCAACTTTCGCCTCACCCCTCCCCCTGGCTTTAGTGGCCTTGGATGCTCCAGTCCACTGATGTCATGGTGAGGTGGGGTGTACCTACTCCATGGGGTGCAGAAGCCAATTCACTAGGAACAGGGCAAATATATTATACCTTTCATATTCACATAAGGTGAGAGGAATTGAGCTTTTCTACATTTAATTATGGATTCATTAATGTTTCGTTCTCCTAAGTACTGCACGTTGTTGATACTTGCCACAATCCCAGCCTGTCTGTGTTCCTTTCTGTCCTTATAGGCCTAGAGCCTGGAAGCAGCATTTCCCAAGGTTCTTTGCCAGTAGAGGTGGGTTCTTAGATTCTGCCACCAGAGGCACTCTGTTGTCATTTTGGAGGGAGGAAGTTAAGCAGAAGCAGTTTTCCTCAGGTAGCTGCACAGGACCGTCCTTTGACCATCAGGAAAAGGCAGATGTGAGGGTTGCCAGCGGCCTCTTGATAACATCTTGAGATTCATCTGCTTTACTCGTGCAGGCAGCCGAGACCATTGGGGGAGGTCTCCTGCCACCTTTGTACTCCTGGGTTTCTAGAAAGTTCTTCACTCACCTCGTCCCTCTGCCTTCCAGCAGCTGTGTAAGCTTCTGATTCTGTATGAAAGCATTTCCATTCTGAAGACTTAGAATGGCCCGTGTGTTCTTGGTCATACCCTGATTGTTTGGTCTTCCTCAGAAATGTCTGTCCTGTAGAGGTTGCCCACTGTTCCGAGGGAAAAGGAAAAGTTCCACGGAGAGGTGGCTTCAGATTATCTACTTTCAGTAAACGAGTGTATTTCATCAAATCTAAGACCCCTTTGATTGTAAGATGTTTAACTGTGTAATGAACCAAATAGGAAAATGCTGCCTGTTAATCTATCACTCACCATCAATTATACTGTGCAAACCAATTTCATTTGTGTTAATCAGGTGAAAAAATGGGAGGCTTAAAACATGTAAAATGCTCTTTCAGAAGCTAAACAGGTGGTTTTAAATGGTTAATGCAAAGAAGCTCTATTTACTGAAGACTAATAATGTAAGTCCAAGGGAACAGTAAGAAAACACCAGAGCTCATCCAAGCTTTGCAACAAACATAGTACTAATTAAAACAAAAGCTATCTAATCAGATCTGTCAAAAATTCACAATTACCAAGAAGACGTTGAAATATGAAATGATATCCAGTGGCACAAGCAGAAAGCCTCACTATAAGTGCATATTTTACTTTTAGGTGTCAGCTAATTCTAGGATGAGGACATCACATGTAGGAAGATATTTAACTATTTCCTTTTGTCCAGCAAGGAGATAAAAGAGCAAGTTGGAATGATTATTAATTAGGAGATTCTGAAGAGACATGTCATCCAAATGTTAAGCATAGAGCTTGTTTAGATCCTCATGAAAAGAAGCCAAGAGTAAAGGGGCATATATGAGGCACTCCAGGAAAAGGTGAATGCCCAGGGGACATTAGATGACTCTAAAGGGTTAGTATTCATTTGTAACAATGGTGCTATTGGTATTACAGTTTTATTTTGAAAGGGAGATGTCCTTTTCTCCTACAAAAGCATAATAAAACTTTAAAGGATAAGTGAGATGACATCTGGGATTGTTCTGACATAATCCAGCACGGGAGGAGGTGCAGATGAAATGGGATTGACTTTATGCCAATATCTGTCAAGGCCAATGACACATACGTGGGAATCCATTACGCAAATCCCTCTAAGGTATGTTGGAAGTTTCCATAATAAAAAAAAATTGAAGAAAAGTATCCAGAATATGAAGACCAAGCTCTGTATTTTTTCCCACAGAAGTCTAGAGTCAAGCAACAGTCAATCTACAGGGAATTTCAGTTAGTTAATGTTAAATATTTAGACGTCTTCCTTGAGGTTGCTTAATACTACCCCCGAACAGTTCAGTCACCTACCGCTGTGAAACACCTGTTTTTCACGAAATGGTCAAAGACAGGAAACGAGGTTGAAGTAATAGACGTAAAAGCGAAACGTTGCAAAGCATAGATGCATCTCTCTGTCAGCAAATACTGTTGGGAGGCATGTAGAAAACACCTCGGGGAAGTGAAGAAACAAACACTAGCATAAATTGCATGTGGCAGGTCTGCCATTGTGTTTCTAATGCGCATCAGGTTCGGGTAGGTCCTGAGGGTGGTTTTCTGGAAGAGCGATTGTCAGAAATGGAAGACCCTCATCTCTTCACCACCACCCTCCACACTCTGCCTTGTCTAAAGGTGCCTGTTTACCTCTCACCTGTTCACCTCGCCTTCTGCTGATTTCCTCCAAGTGCAAGGCCAAATTGTTTAAAAGTTGTTCGTGCTCTCTCCATTTGGTCCTTCTAGTTATTATCTCTCCAATTATATTTCCTTTCAGACAAGGGGATCTATTGCCTCCTTCCATTCCTTTTTCCCCATATGTAATCCTCTTACATATACCTACAAAAGCCCCTCATAATTCATATTTGCCATATACCCTGTTCCCATGTTCACAAGTCTCTCCCTCCCTGGAGAGTCCACTAAAGTCAACATCACCATAAATACTGTCACTACCAGGTACCTTCCATTTATCATAAGATCTCTGTTTTCACCTTGGTAGTTGACACACTTTGGAAGAACATGTCTTTGCCTTAATTATCCTAATCAGCCGTTGTCACCTCTCGCAGGGTGAGGGGGACAGAAGGGATTACTCAGAGCCCACTTATCCAGAGCAATGAGAGTCCCAAAGGTGACTGTACCCAGGGAGAACTCTTTCAGGGGAGAAGGGCCCCAGGCACAGCCCTGAGTCAGATTTTCTCTCAGTTTTTATTGTACAGGCAAGAAAGTTACAGAACAAACACAGGTGGTTCATCAGTCATGATGAAAATATAAACAAACTGGATACATGACAATTTTCATTAAAGCAGGTGTAACTTAAAAATAGATGAAGCAATTTACCATCAAAAGGATTCATAAAACTAAGCTATGTGTCATACAAAAGAAACAATGGATGATCGTCATGGCAATGCTTAGTTCCCTAAGAAACTTAAAGAAACATCTGAGGGTAAGATGTGGAACATTCCCCAACCACTAACTACCAGAATAGCCTTGAAGATTTTAGCTCACACTCTTTCCCATCATTTACGTTTAGCTGCATCAAGGGCAACTGCCCCCAGAGCAATCACTTTTGCTGTGTTTCAAGTCTCTTATCTACATCAAAGATTTTAGTGCCGTGAAAGTTTTTTGGTTTTTCCCAATCTTAGCATTTCTATGTGTATTTTTAAAGAGCTGATCTATGGCACAATCTATTGCCTGCCCCATCGTTACGCTTCACCCTGAACCCTGCTTTGGCCCATGGGACATTAAGTGGACCTGAAGAACGCCACGTCCGTGTAGAAGCTCTGCAGTGGCAAAGATCATCTCTGTCATTCCTCTCCCTCTGCTGTGACAAACACAGGCTCTGAATCGGGACTGCTACTTCAGATGGGGTTGTGGACCGAGAAGGCATGTGGGGCTGGGCCAGAGCCATCCTGTCGCCTGCTTCATATGACGTGAACAAGAATGGATGTTTATGGTTGTAACTCACTGGGATGTGAGACTCACTACCATGGCCAGAGAAGAAACGCGTTTACAGGTCCAATAATGATCAGCTCATGATCAATCGTGTTTTGTCTCTATGTCCACCCACGTCCCCAATTCCATATGATTTTGAGACAGATCAGACTTGTAATTTCTTCTGTAAATATGGAAGTATGTGTACTTCAAAGATAAAGGTTTTTTTTTAAACAGTAACCACACCATTATCACACTTTCAAAATTTCAGACTTTGGTGGAACACCAAAGAATAAAAATGTTAAATGTTATAAAATCATAATTGTAGACAAAGGTAATTTGTTTTCCTCTTCTTGGAGAAGTACTTGGGTATTTTAAATTGGCCCATAACTGATTATACAAATTTTTGGGATACAGAGTTAACTGTTAGTATATGTGCACAGTATGTGACGATCAAATCAGGATAGTTGGCATATTCGTCTATTAATAAATTTCTAACACCATTCTGTAATAAAAGGAACTGGGTGTCCTTAGAGAAATGGCTGGTTCTAGGCCTGGGATGTGGAATACACAAGGTGAGCCTGCAGCGTCTTCTAGTATGAGAGGGTTGTGGTTGTGCTCAACGGAAGCACAGTGATGGGGGGATGTAAAAAGGACACAGGAGTTAACCCAGAAAGTCCCCAATGTCTGAATCTGGAAGAATTGAGCAACAAAATAAGTGAAGCAGCATTGGATTAGAACCCAAGGCATAAAATCAATGTCCATGAGTCCATGCCATCATCAATAAATGATTGAATACATAAACAAATGATGGTGAATACACAAATCTGTGCAGGGAATTTCAAATAATTTATGTAGTTATTGTGCCCTCAAGGATGTGGAGCATAACTGCCCACTCCTTAAGTGTGGGCTGCCCATAATAACGTCCTTCCAAAGAGCATGGCATGTAAAATGGAAAAAAGAGTACCTTTAGAGTGTAGAAACCTGAGAAACACTGTGTCAGCCAGGTGATCAGGGTCAGCATCGACAGCGAGAAGTCCTGTTGACAGCCTGGATCTTTAATGTGATGTGATGAGGACACTTTGTGGTCTTCCTCCCCCAATCCCGTAACTAATCTAATCATGAGAGAAACATCAGACAGATCCCAGTTGGGGACATTGTGCCAAATACTTGACCAGTCCTCCTCAAAACGGACAAGGTCATCGTGAACAAGGGAAGTCTGAGAAACTGTTGAAGCCTGGGGGAGCCCAAGGAGACATGACGACTTAGTGTAATATGGGATCCTGGAAGGGGAAAAGGACATTAGGAAAAAACTAAGGGAATCTGAGTAGAGTATGGACCTTAGTTAATAATTATGTATCAACATTGACTCATTAGCTGTGGCAAGGGCACCATCCTAATGTAAGATATTAATAATAGGGGGAAAGTGCTATGGAGTAAATGTGTGCTCTCTCCACTATTTTAGAAACTTGTGAATCTAAAACTATTCTAACATTAAAACTTTATTTACAATTTAACAATTCCTTGTTATCATCAAAGATTCATGCAGTATTCAAATAGCTAATAATCGTACTCATTTTTTTTATAGTTTGATATCCTAGTGCTTTTAATTGTCTGATACAGCACTACCCAATAGAAATTTAATGCAAGACATGTAATTTTAAATACCATAATAGCCACAGTAAAAGGAAGAAATATGTGAAATGGATTTAATAATATTGTATATTTTCTTTCAGATATTTAAACTACTTTCTTTTCAACGTGTAATTGATATGATTATAGAGCTAGTTTACCTTTGTTTGTGTATTATGTCTTTAAAGCTTGATGTGTATTATTCACCAGGGGAGATTTGGTTCAGATCTACCCTTTTCAACTGTCCATTAGTGCATGAGCTGGTGGCTGCGCTATTGTAAGATCCAGGTCTAAGAGATCAATGTGGGTCTCACAATGTGGTCCCGGTACCAGCAGCACCTGCCTTGCCTGGAACTTGCTAGACATGCAAATTCTCAGGCCTCACTCCAGACCTGCAGAATTGGAGAGTGGTAGGGGGCCCAGGAATCTGTGTTTTAACAAGCCCTCCAGGTGATTCTGATTCACGTGCAAGTTTGAGAACCCCTGCTGGCTGTTAGAAGACATAAGACATTTAAATATGTTTGGCCTTTTTAAGAAGGAAGAAAATCCTCCCATTTGCGACAATGTGAATGAAGGTGGAGGACATTATGCTAAGGGAATAAACCAGACACAGAAGGACACGTACTACATGATACAACTTACGTGAGTACGAGGAATGTAAAACAGACTCAGAGTAGCAGAGACAAAAAGAGTCATTGCCAGGGGCTGGCAGAAGGGGGAATGGGGTGGCATTAGTCAAAGGGATCAGAGTTTTAGTTATGCAAGATGAAGAAGTCCTAGAGATCTACTGTACACCATAGTGGCTATAGGAGACAATTCTTAATCGTGTACTTCAGAATTTGCAAAGAGTACAGGTATTGCTATTGTGCTCTGTACCCCACAGTTATGTACATTGATAAATAAGAATAGGACATATTTATTGTGTACAGTGTGATGTGTGGATATATGTATTCATCGTGAAATGATTAGTGTTCTAATCTCTCTCTTACACACACACACACACACACACACACACACACACACACACACACACACACACTGGATTGAAATGCTAGGTCTGAAACAACCAATTAGCTACTGGAGAGCAAACGCATATGCAATTTTCTATCCTCTAGATCAAGGGCCACATGGAATTTAGAGGCAGAAAAAAAATTCTTTTAAACAGAGCAAGTAGGGTTTAAGTGGGTGGAGATGGGGAGCGGGCTTTATAATCTTCAAGAGAAAGAGCACAGAAGAGCCACAAGGGGAGTGGGTCAGGTAGGGAAGGGCCTTCCTCTCCCAGTCTCATGCCTAGCAGACTGGGGAGTTGTGGAAGGAGGGAACTAGGGATGGAGGTCAGGAGACGGGAGGAGCAGCCTGGAGGACCATGGTGAGGAGGTGCAGTCAGCCCAGAGCCTGAGGAACACCTGCAGGGCACTTCTGGGGAACTGCAGTGCTATGATTTGAATGTGTCCCCAAAAGTCCACATATAGGAGTTTGATCCCCATTGCAACAGTGTTAAGAGGGTGAGAAATGCAACTATGGTATGTGGGAGGTGGAGTGTTTAAGAGGTGATTAGACTGTGAGGACTATATCTTCATGAGTGGATTAATTTATTCATGAAATATGGGTTAGTGGTTTAATTGGTTATCAGCGAGTAGCCTGGTGGCTTCACAAGGTGAGCAAGTGAGTGGGTAAAATCGCTCTTGCCATCTTTGCCAGGTGATAACCTGCATTGCCATGTGATAAGAAGGCCCTCAGCAGATGCACCCCCTGGATCGTGGACTCCCCAGCCTCCAAAACTGTAAGAAATAAATTTCATTTTCTTATAAATTACCCAGTTTCAGGTATTCCATTATCAGTGACAGAAAATGGACTAATATTGCAGGAAAGACGTGACCACATGGGAGGAGTCTTGTTGCGAGTGGGGATTTTCCATTCACTGCTACTTGCAGCATACCCGCAAATCATCTTTCAGGACACCTGGCTGAGCCCCAAGCTACCTGTGTTGACCTTCCCACTTTCTCAATGGCCTTGGAAGCTAAAATGCCCCTGGAGGGGCGGGGGTGGGGAGGGAAGGAGAGCAGGGAGTGGTGACACACCCACCTCCTGCCTCCTCCCATTGTTACTACAGTAGTTAGGATAGCCTTTGGCTACTTTGACAGAGAGACCCCAAATCTCAGGAGCTTCCAAAAGTGGAAAACCCATTTCTCTCTTGTTTCCCTGTTGGCAGTCTGAGGGTGCTCCATACAGAACAGGGATCCATGCCCCTTCCTCTTATTCTGCTTTCCTCAGCTTATGGTTTCCATCTCGTGGCCCAACACAGTTGCTCCAACTCCTGCCATCACATCCACATCCCTACTCAGTCACTCTTAGCCACTGGGGGGTCTTTCAATGAGGTGGCCACATGCCCAGTGAAAAGGCTCTTAATCTAAGAAGAGGAGAACTGAATTAGTGGACAAGCACATTCTCTGTCACACACTTATTTAATTATCATACAGCAGCACATGACGGTTGAAGCTTAACTGACGGGATGAAATCTGTAAGGTAGAAAAGGTGACAAGGACGAGGTTTATCAGTGGGTTCATGGTATGGGAGGCTGTGGGGAGATGTGGGGGAGTGAGAGCTGGAGAGGACGGGGATTTCCAAGGGGATACAAGGAATCGATGATTTGTGGCCCCTTCGATGATAACATAAAGTCCAGTAGGAGTTAGGATTTGTTTTCTAGTATTTTTGGTCATAGAATGTTTCTGTGAAAGTCTCACCAGGTTAACACTGGACACAATTTGGAATTACAAATTTAGAACAGGAAGAGCAAAGTGACAGCGAATCTTGGGGAATTTTGATCATCCAAGAGTGACTCCAGCCGAGGTGTGAGTGGAGTACAGAAGGGATCAGAGACAGACCTGAATCACACTAGCACGACTTTCCTCACGCAGTGTGAGAGTTTGGGACAAAGAAGGAAAAAACGTAGCCACAAGGGGTGAAGTAAGTCTTTGGCCAGGGGTTTTGTTTTCTTTTTGGGTAGTTGTGCCCTGCTCTTGATCCCAGTCAGGGCAGCATGTCTGGGGTTTCTGGTGTGCAGATGGATGGCCTGGCTTCAGGCAGCAGGATCCCCAGTCTTTACACAGACAAGAAGGAAGAGCAGCCGGCAGGAATGGAGGTGTTTGAAGGAGAACACGCACAGAGGGAGATTTAGAGGCAGAAGGATAGCTTTGTGGAGGGTGAAACTTGCTAGTGACAGCCTCAGGCTCAGTAAAAGGACTGGGGAGCTTGATCTGCTCCTGGTGGAGCGGTGGGAATGGCGCAGCCAATGGAAATGGAGACCATTCCAAATAGCCTTTGGGCCCGACAGGCGATGTCCAACTGCAGTTGGCCTCTCTTGGCGCTGTGATAAGTCGGGGTCTTAGAGGATAGTTTGAGGCTTCTCAAGCCAGGCTCAGAGCACACTAGGGTAACGAGGCAACGGTAAGTGGAAACTGAGTAGGCGATAGTCCAGGCCAGGCGAGCCCCTTGCCTGAAGGTCAATACATGGACTCTGGTAACAATATATGTGTGTGTTACAAAATCATCATGAAGTCAGAAATCCAAGTAGGTGTTCTACAATGTTCTTCTGCGCCCCCTGGGAGAATCTCAGGTCCCCACTCTGGAGAGCCCTACTGTGGGGTCTGTGAAGGTGATGTGCTTGGGCCCCATGTCCTGAGGGCCGCCTCCTGCTCAGTTTACCCTGTCATCAAAGGCCCCCTCCGTGGCCTTGTCCTTGTCTCTCCTTTTGAGCATGTCCTACATCCAATAGCGTCGGAGTTGCCAGCATTTATCATTCACAGTCTTTTGGATATTAGCCTAACTAATATCCTAACTGGGGTGAGATGGTATTTCAGTGTGGTTTACATTTTAAAAACGTTTCACACAGCTTTTCTAGTTGTCTTTCAGGGAAATGGCTGCTCTGTATTACCCAGTCACCCATTACCGGCAGCAGACATACAGGTTGCCACGTCTGCACTGCGTGTTGGCAGAACTGCCTGCTCTGTCCATCGCCTCTGTGGTCCAGCTTGTACCCGAGAACAGGTCGAGAGCACTTCCAGCACCTGCCCCCATTCGTCCCATTGCTGGGAGATCTCCCACGCCTGTTGGTCACTATAATTCTTCCCTACTCAGGTTAAGGCAGCTTAGGGAGACCAGGAACTGGAAAGCCAGCCTTAGGAGTGACGGTGAGGAAAGCGTTTCCTTCTGCATTCCATCTCCCTCCACGGAGAAGAGGGGTCAAGTAAATGAATGGAGTGGATTGACCGGAAATGAAACTGAAGGGGATTGTGGAGTATCTGTTGGATCTTCAATCACATTTCATGAACAAACCTTCGACACTGATTTAGTATTAGGTACGACAAGGAAATCTGGAAGGGTGAGTTCATCAGTCTAGGTCTGATATGAGGCCAGAACCACAGTCATTCGAACAGGGAAAGGTTAATGTAAAGAAGAGTTAGGGCTGAGATAGACTGCCCAAGACTCACTGAATGCCAGACAAGTCACTGTGTGCTGCACTGCTGGAACTTGCCAGAAATTTGCCCTCTAGGGTGCAGCGGGAAGCTGTGCTGTGCAACAGCTGCCCAGAGAGCTCATAGGTACCAGGAAACAAACCCCTTTCCTCCTACAACCTCTGTCCAACACCTTCTACTGACAAAAGCTTACATTATGCCTTCAGCGAGGGAAAGGTTTTTAAAGGGCCCGTATCCATTTTCACAGAGCTGGCAAAGGGGTGAGCAGTTCGGGCTCAGAAGCAATAAAATACATCAACAACCAGCACGATGCATCCATTCCAGTCCTCAGTTTCTGCAACCAGAAGCCTTGATCATTTGCCATCTGGATTCGAGGCTGCAGACTTCTTGTTGAACCGAGCAAAAAGCTCGGGCTGTGCGGGAGGGGTGAGTGCGCTGTGGCCCCCCTCTTGGGGAGGTTAAAGGGTGGGATGGTGCAGACTGGTCCCTGCTCCCAAGTTAAGGCGCCCGAGGAGGACAAGCTGTCGGAAGATGAGGGGGGATTCGCTTCACCAAGAGCAACAAGGCAAGTGAGAAGCAGGTCCTAGAGCTGCGCACCTGACAGCAATCAGTGTGGCCTGACACTATGAGAGGAGGTGACAGCCAAGGTTGTTTCTCTCTGATCCTCCCCGCAGGGGTCTCTGTCCTAGACTCAGCCTGGGAGACAGGCAGGTTCTCAGGCAATTTTACTTCATCCAAGGCAACCTTCTGTGCATAATACAAAATTGGGGAGTTGTAAGCCTTTTACTCTGTCCTGTTCTCAGCCCCCATCTTTCCCTCAGTCTCTGTCTCTCAAATACGCACACACAGGTATACACACCCACAGGCACACACTCACACAGACGCACACATGCACACACATGTACACACCACACTCGCCCAGAATACATAGGACCAAAGGGTCCAAGTGGCACTTAAATCCTGCCAGCTTCTTAGTGTGCGGATAGTAGCTAGGGTACTACTCTTCCCTTGCCAGATGGAAACTTCTTCCTGGTAAGCAAGAGGTACCCAGCTGACAGGAACGATGTCACATGGAATGAAGACAGGAAGGGACCGAAGACTTTTCAGTGATCACAGCAGATGGCGGGAAGCCCAGATCTTCACCTGTGGGTCCTAGATCCCGTGAGCCTGCTAGGCCTCCCTCATTATTTATTTTCAAAAGCCTTCATTTCTTCCATGTTCACTTTTTCTTTGGCAATGATGGCAAAGTCCAGCTTGAAGAAAAAAAGGCCCCCTCTCTCCTTGATTTGGTTGAATGATGGGATTTTTTTTTGCAAGAATGCATGAGCAATTGCTGAAAAAAAATGTAAATGCCTAATTTTTCTACAGTGAAAGAAATAAACCAAAGAGCAAGGGAATGCAGGGTCAAGGAAGTGAATCCCCACCACCCGTCCTCTATTCATGATATAACCTACCAGGTGATTTTCTCCTCTTTTTAAAGTGATTTTTGATTTTAAGATTTTACCTTTATTTACTGCAGGTCAAAGCTATAATGACTGGGCATATATTAAGATAGAGATCTCGATTTGGGGGAAGAAAGAGATCAGGAATCAGAAAGCACCTCTGAGAAATCCATCATTCATCTAGTCTTCTAGTAGAGACTTGTAAATAGTTACTGGTTTATCTTTAAAATTTCCCCATCTTTGTATTCCCCACAGAAGATGCAGAACTCATGATGATTACATGTTGCCTAAGGTCCCAGTGCAATGGTAGCCAACTCTGGCCAGCTTAGAAGAGTAGATGCGAAGACTATGAGTCATGATTTACATTTCATAAGAACATCACCGACTTGGCTCAACCTGTAGCAAATAAGATGTCAATGATCTTTGCCCTTAAATACTCAGAAAGCTGCTTCCTCTTGAAGATCAGAACCTAAATTAGCAATTAACTAGAGACCCATAGCGAGTATATTGGTCAGGGAAGGCTAAATATGGTAACAAATAAACCCCAAATCTCAGGGGTTTAACACAAACCCAGTTTATTTCTTACTTAAAGTCTACTTGGCTTTTTGGCTTGTGATAAGGATCCTACTCTTCCTCTCTTGTGTCTGTACCATTCCCTAGGGCCTCAGAGTCCCTGCAAGGTCATCTGTATCCAGCCAGCACAAGGGGAAAGTGAGAACGTGGAAGGTTGCCCTGGAAGTAGCACCCCTCACCACACCCCCCACATTCCATGGCTGGAACTCCATCACATGGTCATGTCTAGCTTTAAGGGGGCTAGGAAATGCCATCAGTGTGCAGTCTGTGCTGCGGCAATGCACTCTCTGGCATGGAGGAGCCCTTTTTTAGCTCTACTTTGGGAGTTGAGTTTGGCTCTAGACAAGTCGTGTAACCAAATACAGATCTCCATCTTAAAAATGGTGCTAGTTCCACCTCCCCTTTCCTGTCTCAAAGAGATTTAGAAAGCTGTAGAAACATAAAAGGCTCCTAAAGGGATCATCCGTTCTAGCCTTTTTCGGCAAAGTCACTATCATTATCCCTATTTTATAGATAACTTGCCCCGCATGACACAGCTAGTTCATGGAACAGCTGGAATCAGAACTTCGATCCCTTCTCTTGGTCCAAAGCTCCTTCCACCATGCTCTGTTTCCTCTGCCCTCTTATGAAACCAGTTATATAGGATAGTTTCTGAAAGCTGACCCTCTTTCATAGTGTGTAATCACTAAAAACAGCTATTCATGCGATTTAAAATCTATGTGTGATTTTTTTCCAGTTCTTACCGTATAATCACTTAGAGTCAGGCACAGAATAACCAGACATTAACTATGTTCTATACATATCAGCTCATTTAATCCACTCAATAACCCTGGGAGATAGCAACTATTATTATTCCCATTTAACAGATGAGAAAACTGAGGCACAGAGAGGTTAAGTAACTTGCTCAAGCTGTTATGGCTAACAAGTGACAGACCTGGGATTTGATCCTCGGTGTTATGGCTCTGCAATGCAGCCCTGGATTATCTTACTACACTACCTTTCTGCTCTGGTGGACTCCTTGTCCAGCACTTCCTGTGGTGTCCAACTGATGTACACCCTGATACTCAGGATTTAACATTCTTAGCTCTCTCTTTTAGTGAGTGAGCTTGAAGGTCCATGACGAAGTCATTTGTAAATTTGCTGAGGCATGACCTTGAGCCCCGAGCATATGAAATTGATACACAGGGCTAAGCTCCTGAGCTAGGGAAGAAGCCCAACCCCCAACCTCCAGCTCTGACAGCCCAGTGAGGCTGTTTTTTTCCTTTCAGAATTTTGGTCTACTCATCATTGTGTAGGCAGTAACTCTTGTGAAGTAGTAAAAATGTTTGTTTCTTTGTGAAGAGTGGTCATCAATTGAAGGACTCTTTGGTACAAGGCTAAGAGGCAGGTGACCTGGTGGGGTTGGGCGAGGTGAGCATATTTACTTGAGGTAATTGCTATTTGGGGTTGATTTGCCTCTATATTGCTGTATGAGGAAACTGTCCCAAAACTTGCTGGTTTGAAAAACAACAGTCAATCTATTGGTTCAGAATTCTGCAATCTGGGATGAGCTCAACTGGGCAGATGGTATGTCACCTAGGGTCTAGTCTCAGCTGGGACACTGGGCTGGCTGTGGTTCTGTCTCTTCTGTGTAGCAACCTCTCTGTGTGGTCTCTCCAGGAGGGTAAATGGACTTCTTACCTGGCAGCTCAGTGTCCCCAAGAGTGCAAAGGCAGAAGCTTCTAGGCCTGTGGCTTGTTTTACCAATAGTATGAGGCAAGTCACAGGCCCAGCCCAGCCTCCAGGGGAGGGAATTAACCAAGGGCATGAATACCAGGAGGCATGGAAACAGACTACCACAATGGTGAAGTCTGAAGCTTCTATATTTACAAATTTGAGGATTCCCAGAGGCCTGGGAGGAGTTGACTGTACATTAAAATGTAGGTTAAATAAAATCCATTCCTTTTACTCCAGCGGAGCAAGACTATTATATGCTTGGTTCTTTCTCCACCCCCAAACTAGCAAGCCATTCATGCCCTATAGAAGCACCAAGGCTGTAGAAGTGACTGCCCAAAGAGAGAGGGAACTGAGCTGTGTGACTTCCACCGTCTTGCCCCTCCCATCCTGTGTCTCAAAGGTATCTATTTTAAAAAGATAACTACCCATCCTCAGACGTAAGCTAAGAATAGTTTCTGAAAAGTTGGGAGCATGCCAAGTGTTTGAGAAGACGGGACTATTTTTGATCTCCATCTTCTCTTCCCTGGCAGGTCACATATTCCGAGGGGACTTAGCATCCATAACAGGAGGTAGAGTTGCTCTCCTACAGAAATGGGCCAGTGCTGGCGACTGACTGCTCACAGCCGAGTCCCTCTTGACTGAAAAGAGCTACCTCACCCCAGGTCAGGCCCCTTCCCAGGGCAGCACACATCTGATGACTGGTCAATACCCGGGTATAAAGGCCTGGCCAGCTTGCCTCAGTTCAGGACAGTTCTGCAGGGCCATTTCAGCTCCAGAGCTCCCCATGGGACCGGCCCAGCCTCTGTTGAGACTGTATCACAGCCCAGCTTCTCTTTCTGCGCAGTCCTGCTTAATTCATCTCCTCCATAGGTGTTGACCTGGAGAGCATTTCCTAATAGGCTTCCCCCACACCAATGTCTATGTCAAAGTCTACTTCCGGGGAACTCGACCTGTGACAGGGACTTGTAGACTGGGTTACTTCCTGCTACAGGTTGGGCCTCTCTGTGGGCAGACATAGAAGCAGGACACATAGCCCGGACTTTCTCCAAACTCTTTCAGTTGGGAAGAGATGACAAGTACTTAAGTGATAGCATGAGAGGATAAGCAAACATCATGTAACAGTCACAAGTAAGTCTGATGCCTCAAGGATTTCCCCCTCCTCACTGTACCCCTCTCAACTTCCCCCAAAGTTGTGTGTGTGCTTTTGTTTAGGGGATGGATGATTCATGACATTGATTATATGGTTAACAATTGTGCCCAAGCGTTCTCCCACCTGATTATTTCTTCCTTTGGGCATGGCACTGGCAATCAAAATTTATCTTTCAAATTAAAGCTATAATTATATTTTGATAAAGATCTAGCAATTCAATGAGAATGAAATTTTGAATGTTGCCAGGATACGGATGACTCTGGGTTATAGAGAAGGGTTTGCATGCAGAATACTAATAGGTGGTTCAGCACTCTTATCTAGACCTTTCCAGTAGCGTCTGATAATACAGGCCCATCAAGTACTGTTTCTCTGCTATTATTCTAAAAGGATAAAAGCAATGAAAGATATAAGCAGGGTTTTATGAATGAAAAGGTCATTCGTCAGATGTCTTTTGGTCTATCTCACTAGAGGTAAGAAATACAGTAAGAATTGCGTGGTGTTACTTCAAAATGTAGGAGAAAAAAGCTTTCTCTTATTTCCTTGCCTCCTCTTTTATTGTAAATAAAAGCAAACTGCTTTAGATATTGGGTTATTGTTCTTCACTGGGAACAAGGACCTGTGTTTGCCAAGGTGTGGACTCCCAGGAAAATAGAAACATAGGAAATTCGTATGATGTTATATTCGAATTTTTCTTTGCTTTTCCTTTCTGCTTCTGTCTGTCTGATTATTATTCATTCATTCATTCAGCAAATATGGAGTCCCTAGTATTGTGTGGTTCTGCTTGAGGACCTAAGAAAGCTTAAAATTAATAACCATGTATGAAAATAATAAATAACAAAACAACACAGTGGGACCCAACGTGACATTTTTTGAGAAGAGAGGGTAATGTGGTAATGTGTTTTTTAAAAGTGAGATATAACTTATATACAGTTGAGTTATGCACAGGTGTTAAAGGTTGAGTTCAATGAGCTTTGACATATGTATCTGTGTAACCACCTCCCAATGCAAGATAAAGTACATTTCCATCAACCCCCAATTTTTTCAGTATTTCTTTTCAGTCACTTTCCCACTCCCCTTGACTACCCTTATTTGGACTTTTATCACATAAATTAGATTTTCCTGTTTAAGGTCTTCATGTAAATTGAATCATAAGTATGACTTTTTAAAGAAAAGGTCTGGCCTCTTTCAGCATAATATTTCTGAAATTTATCCATGTTATTGTATGTATCAGTAGTTCATTCCTTTTTATTGCCGAGCAGTAATCCATTGCATGAATATGCCACAGTTTGTTTATCCATTTAGTTGGGCTGTTTCCAGTTTGGGGCTATTATGAATAAGCTGCTAAGAATATTGTTGTACAAGTCTTTTGGTGGATTTACATTTTTCATTTATCTTAGGTAAATATTTAGGAGTGAAATTGCTTAGTCATAGAGTAAGTGTATGTTAAGTTTTATAAGAAACTGGCAGAGATTCTATAGAAATGTTTGTACTATTTTACACTCCCACCAGCAACATATCACAGTTCTAGTTTGTTCTGCATCCTCCCCAGCACTTGGTATGTCAGGAGCCATTTTAGTGTATATGAAATGGTACCTCACTGTGGTTTTAATTTACATTTCTTTGAAAAGAATGTTAAACATCTTTTCATGTGCTTACTAGACATTCATATATCTTGTCTTGTGAAGTGTCTGATTAAGCCTTTTCCTTTTTTTAAGTGGTTCTGTTTATTATTGATGTTATTGATTTGTAGTAGCTCTTTGTATATGCTGGATAAAAGTTCCTTGTTAGATGTATGTATTGCAAATATTTACTCCAAGTCTGTGCCTTGTCTATTTATTTTTTAGTGATGTTCTCTTGATGAGCAGAAAATTTTAATTTTCACAAAGTTCAATTCATCAATATTTTCTTTTATGGCTAGTCCCTTTTGGACAATGTTAGAAAAATCTGCTTCACTCAAGTTCATGAAGATTTCTCCTGCATTTTCTTCTAGAAGTTTTATGGTTCTAGCTTCTATGTTTAGGTCTATGGTCTTTATCTAATTACTTCCCTGTATAAAATAACATAGTGTCAAAATTTGTATTTTTTCCCCATACGTATATTTAGTTCAAGAACCATTTGTAAACATACACACACACATACACATAAGAAACACTTTATTTTCCTTCAGTGAATTGACAGCACCTTTTTCAAAATCAATTTAACTGATATGTGTGGGTCTCTTTCTGGACTCTCTGCTGATCCATTGATCTATATGTCTAATCTCTTGCCAGAACCACACTGTCTTGACCTTTGTAGATCTATATTACGTCTTGAAATCAGGTAGAATAAATCCTCCAAATTTGTTCTTCTCTTTTAAGATTGTTTTAGCTATTCTAGAACCTACGTATTTTCACATACATTTTAGAATCAGCTGGTCAATTTTTACAAGAAAAAGCATGCTGTGATTTTGATTGGCATTGATTTGAATCTATAGATAAATTTAGGGAGAATGGATATCTTTACCAATGCTGTGCGTTCCAATTCCTGAATGTGGTATATAGATTTAGATCACATAGGTCTTCTTTAATTTCTCACATATTTGGTTAGATTTATCACTATGTATTTGAATTTTTGATGCTATTATAAATGGCATTCCTCTTTATTTTATTCTCTAATTTTTCATTACTAGTTTATATAGTAATTTTTTATTATAGACAACAATATATAATGATCGATATAATAATCGATATATAAATAAATTTTATTTATTACATATTGACTTTGTATCCAGTGACTTTTTTTAATAAAAAGGAATTTATTTTTTAATTGAAAAAATGTATTGATTGTACATATTTATGGGGTACAGAGTTATATATCAATACATGTATACAATGTGTGATAATTGAATCAGGGTAGTTAGCATATTCATCATTGCAAAACTTTATCATTTCTTTGTGATGAGAACATTTGAGCTCCTCACTTTTATCCATTTCAGAACATACAATAAATTATTGTTAATTATAGATGCCTAGCACTACTTGTACATCACTAGATCTTATTTTTCTCATCTAGCTGTAATTTTGTGTCCATTAACCAGCCTCTCCCTATCCCCTCCTCCCCTCCAGCCTCTAGTAAACACAATTCTACTCTCAACTTCTAATAGTTCAACTTTTTTTTAATCTCCCACATATGAGTGAGAACATGTGGTATTTGTCCTTCTGTGCCTGACTTATTTCAATTAATATAATGTCTTCCAGCCTCATCCATGTTGTCACAAATAATAGGCTTTCATTCCTTTTCATGGCTGAGTCGTATTCTGTTATGTATATATACCACATTTTCTTTGTCCACTCATCTGTCAATGGATGCCTAGGTTGATTCTATGTCATTGCTATTGTGAATAGTGCTGCAATAAACATGGCAGTGCAGCTATCTCTTCAGTATGCCAATTTAATGGATAAATACTCAGCAGTGGGATTGCTGGATCATGTGGTACTTCTAGTTTTAGTTTTCTGAAGAAAATCCATACAGTTTTGCATAATGACTGTACTAATTTACATTCTCACTAACAGTGTAGAAGAGTTCCCTTTTCTCTACATCCTCGCTAGCATTTGTTATTTTCTGTCTTATTGATAATAGCTATTCTAATTGAGGTCAGATGATATCTCATTGTGGTTTTAATTTGCATTTCCCTGATGATTAGAGATGGTGAGCATTTTTTCATACACCTGTTGGTCATTTGTATATCTCTTTTGAGAAATGTCTATTTGGGTCATTTGCCCATTTTTTTTTTTTTTGTGACCAGCCGCACCGCGCTCAGCCAGTGAGCGCACTGGCCATCCCAATATAGGATCCGAACCCGCAGCGGGAGCGCTGCTGTGCTCCCAGTGCCACACTCTCCCGAGTGCGCCATGGGGTTGGCCCATTAGCCCATTTTTTAATTGAATTATTTGTGTTTTTTGTTGTTGAATTATTTAAGTTTCCTTGTGTATTCTGGATATTAATCCCTTGTCAGATGAATAGTTTGCAAATATTTTCTCCCACTGTGTTGGTTGCCTCTTCTCTCTGTTGATTGTTTCTTCTGCTGTGCAGAAGCTTTTAGGTTTGATGTAATCCCATCTGGTCTATTTTTGCTTTTGTTGTCTGTGCTTTAGAAATCTCCATAAGTTTTTTTCCCAGACCAGTGTCTTGGAGTGTTTCCCCTATGTTTTCTTCTAGTAGTTTTATAGTTCCAGGTCTTACTTTTAGGTCTTTAATTCATTTTTAGTTGATTTTGGTATATGGTGAGAGACAGGGATCTAGTTTCTTTCTTCTGCATATGGATGTCCAGTTTCCCCAGCATCATTTATTGAAGAGGCTGTCCCTTCCCCAGTGTATATTCCTGGTGCCTTTGTCAAAGATCAGTTGACTGTAGATACATGGGTTTGTTTCTGGGTTCTTTGTTGTGTTCCATTGGTTTGAGTGTCTGTTTTTATGCCAGTACCATGCTGTTTTGATTACAATAGCTTTGTGCCATATTTTTAAGATAGGTAATGTAATGCCTCCAGCTTTGTTCTTTTTGCTTAGGATTAGTTTAGCTATTCAGGGTCTTTTTGGATTTCATATGAATTTTAGGATTGTTTTTTCTATTTCTGAGAAGAATGTCATTGGTATTTTGATAGGGATTGCACTGAATCTGTAGATTGTTTTGGGTAGTATGGTCATTTTGATAATATTAATTCTTCCAATCCATGAACATGGAATGTCTTTCCACTTTTTGTGTATCCTCTTTAATTTCTTTCAACAGTCTTTGGTAGTTTTCATTGTACAGATCTTTTACCACTTTGGTGAAATTTATTCCTAGGCATTTTACCCTTTTGGTAGCAAATGTAAATGGGATGCTTTCTTGAGCTATTTTTCAGCTAATTTGTTGTTGGTTTATGCTACGGGTTAAACGTGTCCCCCAAAAGTTCATGTACTGGAAACTTGACTCCCATTGTAACACTGTTAAGAGGGTGGGAAATCCGATTATGGTATTTAAGAGGTGGAGCCTTTAAGAGGTGATTAGATTGTGAGGACTGTGCACTTGTGTGTGGCTTGATCCATTCATAGTGTAATGGGCATGGTTCTGATGGCTTTATGAGTACAGTGAGGTAGAAGGTTAGCTCACTTGCTCATGCCATTCTCTTATCATGTGATACCCTGAGTTGCTATAGGGAGTCCCACCCAGAAGAAGGCCCTCACCAGATGTGGCACCTGGACTGTGGACTTCCCAGCCTCCAAACTATAAGAAAGAAGTTTTGTTTCTTTATAAGTTACCCAGTTTCAGGTATTCTGTTATAAGCAACAGAAATGGACTAATACAGTGTACAGAAATGCTACTGATTTTTGTATGTAGATTTTGTTTCCCGTAACTTTACTGAATTCGTTTATCAGTTCTAAGAGTTTTTTGGTGGAGTCTTTAGGTTTTCTATATATAAGATCATGTCATCTGCAAATAGGGACAATTTGACTTTCTCATTTTCAATTTGGCTGCCCTTTATTTCTTTCTCTTGCCTAATTGCTCTGGCTGGAACTTCCACTACTGTGTTAAATAAGAGGGGTGAGAGTGGGTATCCTTATCTTATTCCTGTTCCTAGAGGAAAAGCTTTCAACCTTTCCCCATTCAGTATTATGTTAGCTGTGGATTTGTCATATATGACCTTTATTGTGTTGAGATACTTTTCTTCTGTACCTAATTTGTTGAGAGTTTTTATTATGAAGGGATGCTGAATTTTATCAGATGTTTCTTCTGCATTTATTGAGATGATCATATGGTTTTTGTCTTTCATTTTGTTGATGTGGTCTATCACATTCATTGATTTGTATACATTGAACCATCCTTGCATCTCTGGAATGAAACCCACTTGATTATGGCATATAATCTTTTTGATGTCCTGTTGGATTTGGTTTGCTAGTGTTTTGCTGAGAATTTTTGCATCTGTGTTCATTGGAGATATTGGTCTGTAGTTTTCTTTTTTGTGTGTGGTGTCCTTGTCTGATTTTGGTATCAGGGTGATGCTGGCCTCAACGAGTTTGGGAGAATACCCTTTGCTTCGATTTTTTTGCAACAGTTTGAGGAGAATTGGTATTAATTCTTCTTTAAGTTTGGTAGAATTCGGCAGTGAAGCCATCTGGTCTTGGCTTTTCTTTGTTGGGAGACTGCTGATTACTGCTTCAATCTCATTACTTGTTATTAGTCTGTTTAGGTTTTTTCTATTTCTTCTTGGTTTAATCTTGTTAAGTTGTATGTGTCCAGAAATTTGTCCATTTCCTCCAGATTTTCCAATTTGTTGGCATATAGTTGTTCATAATAGTCTCTAATGATTTTTTGTATTTCTGTGATCTCCAGTGACTTTTCGAAATTCACTTTTTAGTTCTAGCAGGGGTTTTATTGTAGATTTTTAACCTACACAATCATTTTGTCTGAATAATGACAGTATTTGTTCTTTCCTATCTTTATGTCTTGTTACACTGGTGGAAGTAGATGTTTTGAATTCTTCCCAATCTTAGGGGAAAACACTCAATGTTTCACCATTAAGTATGATGTTACCTAAAGATTTTTCAGAGGTGCCCTTCATCAGGTTTTGGTATTAGAGTTACAGAGGCTTTATACAATGAGTTGGCAAGTATTCCCTCCTCCTTTATTTTCTAAAGGAATTCACGTATATTTGTATTGTTTCTTTCTTAAATGTTTGACGGAGTACACAGGTGAAGCCCTCTGGGCCTGGAATTTTCTTTGTGGGAAGGGCTTTGATTAAGAATTCAATTCCTTTAGAAGATACAGAACTATTCATGTTATTTACTTCTCCTGTGTTCCTTGTTAAGTTTTTTTTCAAGGAACTGTGTCCATTTCATCCAAGTTATTGAATGTATTAATACTACATAATGGATTAGGCAGAAAGAACAAAGATATCACTTGAGGTGGGACTTTGCAGAGAAGAAGAGATGTGGAGAGACAAGGAGGGGCGTCCTGGGGAAAGAATGATGTGAGTGAAGACATGGGAGTGGGATCCCCAGTAGTGTGGGTTGTTGGACATGGATTCTGCCAATCTGGTTGAAGCAGAAAGCTTTGTGTAAAGGAGAAGTAGAAAATGATAATAGAGTGATAGCTTGGAGCCAGGTCAATGCCAAATTGAGCAGTTTGGATCTTACGGAGTGAACGAAAAACTACAGTATGATTTTCAAACAAAGGCATGGCCTGCAGAAATGGTACTTATAGAAACGATTTAGAAGGATATTCAGGTGGAAAGGAGAGAGTAGAGAATGCAACTCTTTTAGAACTGGAGCAACATCCAGTGGTAAGTACTGCCTAGATGAAAGGAGTTTGGTAATGAATGGGGCTAGGACAGCATATAGTACTTAAAGTTTTGTAAAGGCAAAGGGTGTAAGTATTTATTTCTCTGCACACAACATGGTGTTAAGCACCTAGTACACACCTATTATACACTGTTATTATTTTCTTTGCTCCCATATCTATCTCCCTACTTAGACATCCAGCTCCCCTAGGAGAAGATCCCAAGGTTTATTCATTCTAAAGTGCTAGTGCCCAGCATGTAGTAGACATTTAGTTAATATCAAGTGAATAAATTAAACCTGAAAGTCTGAGTGAGCAAATGAATGAATGAATGAATAGACAGAATAAAAAAACTGAATTAGTCAGGCTAGGCTTGGCTAGGCTGTGATAACAACACAGCAAAGCTCAAAGCTTTAACACAAAGTTCTATGATTTCTTCACACAAAGCCTGGTGTAAATCTAGAACATGTAGCTACCAAGCAGCAAGAACATGTTTCCCACAAGGGGTAAAGAAAGAACCAAGGCTCTGGGGAGGTTTTGTGAGGACTAAGCCTAGAAGTGGTATACATCACTTCTGCCCACATCCCATTCACCAGCACTCAGTCATGTGGCCCCAATCAAACTGCAGAGGAAGCTGGGAAACATACATGTGCACACAGACATTTGGTAAGCACTAAGGACAATTAGAAAGGAGTAAAAGGGAGCCCTACAAGCTGTTTGTTATTGCTTCCAGCCTGGGAGAAACTTAAGCCCTAGAGAGGTTAAGGGACTTATTGAGGACTGCCCACACGGATCACAGAGCACTTCTGCCAGCAGAGCTTGGTCTCTCTGGCCTGCCTTTCAGGCCTTACTATTTACCATCTCAGAGCTCACTTATTGCTAACGAATTTTTAGCAGCCAACTCCTCCAGAAGGAACTGTGAGCAGAGCGAAGCACTAATAGACTGCTGTCAGTTGCCCGGTAGCTCCAGCCAGAAGCACAAATGGAGAAAGGCCCTATGTGGGTCAGGGCAGGGAGTTTTGATGCTGAACCTCCCAGGAGTCAGCAAAGCAGTTCTGCTCTGGGAGGCATCTGCACAAAGCTCATGCCAGCTGCCTAAAGAGAGCGCCACATCCTCTGTGATCTGGAGTCTCCTGTTCAGGATCAAAGCAGCTGCCACGGCAGGGCCCAGAATGCATGGTGAGGGCTCCACGGCCTCAGAAAACGCTGCTGGGGTGTCCCATGGGCAGCCGAAGGTGTGAAGCGGCGCACCTCGTCTGCCGCAGGAGGGTCAGATAGGCGGAAGAAGGTTATCTCCCTCAGCCCGTTTGGTTTTCAGAGCAGGGTGAGGATCAGAGATGATGAAGTGGGGCGAAGCTGGGCACATGGTGGATTCTCAGGAGAAGGTGTCGATGATGATGATGATGGTGGCCACGCAGCAGGAGAAAACGATAAGGCTCCCATCTTTTGTCAATTTGGCCATGCGGGGAGTGCCAGTGCCGACAGCCTGCTGCTTTCCCCTTGGTGGCTGCCTCCCTCAGCAGGGCCGTGGACAGTCTCCCAGCTCCCCTGCACCCATCAGAGGTTCCGCTTTAGATTTTCTGCCTTGTTATCATTATTTTTTGAAAGATACAGTTAAATAGAGTGAAATTGAGAAAACAAATAAAATGGCAGAACTCTCAGAAAATGAGGCATCGGAGAAATGAGACGTGAACAAATTGGAGGAAATAGTGGAAGAAAGGATTAAAGGAGCTACTGTAACTATGACACGAGGAAGGGAAGACATCTCCTCGCGCCGTTTCCTCACGCGTTCCGTCCTTGCCCTCTGCCTTTGCTGTTCCTCAAACATGATCCTATGTAGGGGCCTCCGCACTTGCTGCCCCCTCTGCTTGGAATTCCCTTACCCCACCGTTTCACACAGCTCAGCCTTTCACTAGGTCAGGTATGTGCTCAGACGTCACTTTTGCAGAGAAGCCCTCCTAACCACCTTAGTTTGGGTTCCCCCAGAAGTAGACCACAAGACAAGGGTTCAAGTGCAAGTAGTTTGAGAGACAAATCCAGCTAACAGGAGTAGGGAGTGGGGAAGTGAGACAGAGAATGGAAAGATGTGATAGAGCCGCCATGTGGGCAGCGCGAGCTCAGGCCTGCTGAGGAACTCTGGGAGCTGGTGGAGAACACACGAGTTATCTTAACCTCGGAGGAGGGCATCTGTCACTGCCCGAGGGCTGCTCCAGGGGCATGAAGTATCTAACACTTCTCCCTTTCGCTGCTTGTGGGCCAACTATTCTCCCATTGCCAGAAAAAAATCACCCACAGGTAGAGGGTCTCAGGAAATCTCAGGAGTGAAGAGGTGAATGTGGAGTGGGTGTCGGCAAAGTGCTAAGCAGCTGCTATACCACCCTCTCCAAAATAGCAGCCCTGTCACTTTTGATCCCTTTACCCCACTTTGTTGCTTCTTCCCAGAACTCACACCACCTGACATTACAACTGTATGTTTCTTTGTCGTCTGTCTCCCCCACTAGACAGCAAGCTCCAGGGAGACAGAGCCCTCATGTGTCTTTCAGCACCTCAGACAGGGATAGTGGACGCTCGGGAATTGTTTGTTGAATGAATAAATGAATATCCAGAAAGAGATGGAAACTTGTTGACATCAGCATCACTATGTGAAAGGGTGGGAGGAGCAGGGCAGAAACAAGTTGCAGGAAGAAAGGTAAGCGTAGCACAATGGGGACCACGGCAGGTGCCTGAATATGAGTAGAGGGAGAGTGAGGACCAGAGATTCAGTCCAGAGAGTCAGAGGTCATGCCAGTTTCTTGGTCTGACGTTTCTGGGGACCGAAGGGTTTCATTCTTGCTATGACCACCATAGCCATTACTTTTACCCCATATACCAAATGGAAACAACATTAACACCAACAGGAGTTTCGCTGCAGACTGGGAGATGCAATATGTCTGAAAAAGGGCAGGCTAGTCTTGGTCCGTGAGAGGGCTGAGGCCAAGGACAGCAGGGAAGGAAGTGTAGAGGGACAGAGAAAGGAAGCAGAGAAGGAGAGTGACGGAGAAAAAACACAGTCCAGGGAAGCAGGAGGTGAAGGAAGGGCCTGGCAACCTTTGAGTCCTCACGAAAAATTGAATACTCACCTGGGATTTTATTAATTTTTGAGATGAGCTTTTGGGGGCCTATCTGAGTGAACACAACGCACCCCAAAGCCCCACACCCTTACTTGTCACTAAAAGGGCGCTGTGAGTCCCTCAGTTCAGGCCCCGAACTGTCTGTTCCAGGCCACTGGCTTGGATTCACCCCAGGAGAAGGGAACTTCTGACGTTTGTTGTCCCTGAAGAGGCGGCTTGCTTAGACAGCCCCAGTAGATCCTGCTCTCTGTGGGTTTGCAGAGACTGTACCACAAAGGACACTGGCATTTCTGGAATGGACTTCAACCCCTAGCCACTATCTAAAAAAGACCTGGGAGGGCACAGTGTTAAGCTGACACAATGTGAGAGGGATGGGAATCTGGGCACCTCCATGTGCCACTTGTCCCAGGTGGTTTTCGTTCTGGAGAGAACAGACCTTTCCCTGGGTGGATAAAAGGCAAATAAATGTTGTACTCCCCAAACCTATTGGTTTGGCAGCCTTTAAAAGAAAGTTAGAAAAAAAGAATCAGAACATTGGCTGAAACTCATTCTTAAATAAAATGTGATTTCCAAGTCGTGTTGAGGTCTCAGTTGCCTACTCTCCAGTATCTTTCCCTTTTCATGTAAACACCCTTGCCCTGGTATTTCATTCCCTGCAGAACAGAAAGAAGAGGCCCCATAACAGCCCACTAAAGGGATCTGTTCCATGTCTACACAGGACCGAATCAACACCTTTGAGTTCACTGGCAACTTTTGGGAAACAGCCAGTTAAAAAGCTGGTTTATGGGTTGTGTGAGTGTAATGAAATAATTAATGGTTGTCATTTGTTCCTGGAATGACCAGATTGGCCAGCTGTTTTTGCAATGTGAAATTCTGTCAAAAAATGCCTGCTCCTGGGGTTGGTTGTTGTTAGAACAAGAAACGTGACCCTACATGTGGCTCCTACATTGCTTGGGCTCAATACAGATCTCTGGGCTGATGTCATTGATTCATTCCATTCAGTTTGCAGACTGGTGGCATCTGTAATGTTTTAACCACCATTCTTATTGCTGCATGGATCTGACGACAACAAAAGAACTTCCTTGCTCTTCAAGCCTGTGGTGTAGCCCTTTCCTTTTCTGATCTTGCTCTTTGACCAAGTTGGTCTGGCCTTGATGTCTGTGATCCAGTGCAGCTCTGCAAAGAAAGTCAGTATCAGGAACTGGAGGGCACTGTGAAGGCAAGAGCCAGTGTGGGGTTGGGCGGTGAATCTGAGGACACTGGGAGGCATCTGAGCATGGGCTAGGCCGAATGCACCCCCAGGTCCTCATGTGGTGCCTGAGGACTGGCCCTGAAGAGAAATTGAGCTCAGCATTTTGGCTGAGTGGGTGCTTTTAGCTTTCATTAGCTAGTCTAAAGAGCTGACTTGGGAAGGTGTGTATCAAGACAAAGAATTACTCTGCCTTCAGATTTCGAGAGATAATTTGAAGGTGGAGTTTGGGAAGAAAAAGCAAAAGACAAAAATTAAAAAGCCGGCATTTAGCAGAGCTGCAGCAGAAGAGCAGAGCTTCATTTAGTTTACCATACAGTCCTCATTTCTGAGGATGCCCTGAAGCAACTCATAATTCCACCTCGCTTCTATGCATCTGGTTTTCAAGGAAAAGTTAATGCTGACTGTAGATTGAGGGGGTGGCTCTAACGATGTTTTCTGAGGAACAAAAATTTTTGTAGTTTATTTCTATAGCATACCAGTGTATTTAACCACATTAAATAACCGTATGCATTCATTCAGTGAGCATTTATTGAGCACCTCCTATGGGCCTGACAGTGTGCCTGGTGCTGAAATATAGGCTGAGTAGGGGCCAAATGAGTAACCGTGGCAATGATACAGTGAGTTCAGTGAAGTAGTGGAATGCTAGCTGCTGCTGTAACAAATAAACCCCAATATCTCAGTGGCTTAGGAAAATTCAATCTTATTTCTCACTTGCATAATGTCCACGATGGGTTTTTCGTCATTGGTGGGTAGCTCTTCTGCTCAGAACTCAGGGATGCAGGTTCCTCCCATCTTTGAATCTACCATCATCAGTATATGGCTTCTAAGGTCTCTGCACTTGTCTTCATCAAGAGCATGAAGGGGGATGTATGGGAGGTTTCTATAGGCCGGGCTGGAAGTGGTGTGCGTCACTTTTGTTCACATTCTACTGGCTAGACCTTAACACAGAGCCACACCCAACTGCAAGGGAGGCTGGGAAATGTAGTCCAGCTTTGTGCCCAGGAAGAAGAGGAAATGGCCTTGGTGACCAGAGAGGCGAGAATGCCACAGTCAGCTAGAGGAAGAGGTCATTCCACTAGAGGTCAGCTCCATGTGGACAGGGACCTTCTTACCTTACCTTGGTGTCTCATGCCTAGCTGAGGATCTCAGGCCTTCCTTTAGGTCTCCACTGTCCTTTCCTCAATGCTGTGGCTCCCACTAGCTTTGCTTTCTCTCACATCTCCCTGTTTTATTTTGTCAGAGTGCTTGTCACTACCTGATTATATCCTTCTTTATCAATCAACTTGTATACAGGCCTTCTTCCTACCTGCAGGTAAGCTCCATGGGGCAAGGATTGTGTCTGTCATGTCCACCACCTTGTCCCAGTGCCTCACACAGTGCCTGGCTCATGAGCGGTGTTTCATAACTCATTGCCCAATGGAATGAACGAACCAACTGGGCCATGAGGTCTTGAATGGCTTCATGGAGGAGGTGCAACTTGATCTGGATTTTAAGTAAAATCTGTCTGGGAGGAGAGACCAGGAAAGGAAAGGACGTAGACTTAAAAGAGATGAAAGGGCCACAAGACGTATAGATTGAGCCATTTATGGAGTTGAGCTACATCCATTCACCTTGCTTATTTGAGTACCTGTAACACATAGGTCAGTCTTCTAGACTGTTGTTCAGCTGAAAGATGCAAAAGTAACACAAGAAAATCCATTTCTATCCTCAAACAGCTTGTCTCCTGCTCCACTTTGGGGTGGAGTAGGGGGACTAAGACACTTCCCTTTACATAGCAGGTTAGGCTCATGGCCCTCCTCCTGGCCACCAAGGCCCTCCATGTAATGACTTCAGTCTTCCTTTCTGGGATGAACATGGTCTCCCTATGTGGAGAGCCTCCCCACACTGCTTCTTCATGGGGCAGTGGTGTGGGGTACGAAGATCTTGGGCTTTGGAATCAGATGTACTTGCTGCAAGTCCTGGCTCTAGCACTTATCATTTTGGGATTCTTGGGCAAGTTTCTTAACCTCTCTGTGCCTATTCGGTAAGGTGGAGATAATAAAATGTGCATCCTGGGTTGATTGTGGGAACCAAAGAAGATGACCTGCGTCGAGAGCCTAACCCAGGGCATGGTTCATGCACTTGCTCACTGAGTGGTGCTTGTCTGCCTCCTAGGCAGCTCGCTAACATGCCCCTCTCTGCTTCACAGCACTCCTGGCCCAGCCACAACGAGCTACTCCTGGGACCTGCACTGACAGACTCTTTCCAACCTTCATAATAGGTTGGAGCATAGGAAATTGTCCATACTCAAATCTTTTGTACCTCAAAAGGAAAATTTCACGTGGTTCACCAGAATGCTTTAGCATTTGCTGGTCTCTGCCAGCGTTTGCCTCCCTCCCTGCCAATCCTATCCGCCCATTAACATTTTCCCCGCTTCAGTGTTACCCCTTCCTGAACCAGAGAGCATTTCTCTTCCACTTGCATGGCACCCTCTGCCTCTCTCAGGGTGCACACTTGATCCTACCTTGGATTATCATCTAAACTGTCTAATATAGCTGCCAGGTTATAAATTCCTTGAGGGCACTGGTGGTGTCCCTTTCTCCTTAAAGTCCCTCTGCACAGTCCCTTGAACATAATACTAGGTGACACGTTTTCTTTCTCAGACCCAAGTGTGATTAGATAGGGCCTCCAGTACACTCAGAGGGATTGGGGTCAAGCTGTGAGCCCCTGCACCATGCCAGCCAGCATGGGGCCCAAGGCCTGTGTTCTCTAATGCGGCCCTCTAGAATCAGTTGCCTGCTATTACTTTGTTCTCTCTTCTCCCTCACCTCTGTCTGCCTCCTTAGAAAATCAATCTGAGAAGAGAAACATGACAGAAATGCCTTGAATCTGGGAAGGGTAAGCAGGGTATCATGCATCTGCTTTGAAAGATTATTCAGTTTTGGGATCCGCATTTGCTTACTTAAGAGCTATAAAGTTGAACCAGATGACATTCCCAATATCCTGCTATTTTGACATACAAACATGTCACTTTCATATGATTCAACCTACTTTCTTAGTATTTGGGCTCATTCACATTCACTCATGGGTGAAGGTATCTGATCCCTGTGTGGGGTCACTGAATGTGGTCACTCACCACATTCTCGGTAGAGAGATCCCCTTGGAGGCTACTCATAGCTTCTGATGGACCTGTGGCCTTTGGTAGATTCTGCCATTGCTTGTGGAATTTCCATCATAGGCTCTGGATTCAAAAAAGGCTAGTTCATTTCCCTTTTTCCTGCAGGTGCCAACATATGTGTTTGATCTCTGGGATAAATGCCAAGACCTCCAGGCTTCAGTTTTCAAGTCTTCTGGAGATCAAAGCCTCTCCTCATCCCTGTGTGGGCTTCTCTGTGCTCTGACTCAACAAAGCCAGCCCAGCTCCTCCGAGGGCCAGTGGCAGAGTTCACAAGAGACAAGGAAGGAAGGGAGGAGCTCCTAGTTTTCTAAATATTGCAACACGTGGGGCAGATGAGTGTGAAGGGCAAGAAGGCTTGTATGTTTTACTCAAATGAGCTGTAAATTAAAAATGTGAGAACTTTAGATGGATTTTAGCTGCTTCTGAACTAGATCCACTGAATGGGTGGTTGGGAGCCTCTCAATAGTTGTCTTATTTTATGTACCCAAGGGGACACACAGGACCTTAGCAATCATCACATTCAACAACTTTCAATCATTTCATGTGACTTTTAAACAGAGTACCCTTTACTGTACATTCCTAGTAGAAAATATCCTCAAGACAAAGAAAAACAAAAAGAAATCTAAAACTAAATTCAGTTGTCTTTTACTCATTTTGCGACTATTCAAATAAGTAATTGTGCCCCTGTCATTAGGAATCAAGTTTTTCAGCAGAAAAGAGATCAATTATAAAATCAAGGAAGTTAAATTAAAACCTGTAATCTCAGATTTGAATTGGAAATAGCAGTTTGAACTCATGATTTATTTTCACCTTCTGAAACTTACATATTTTCTAGCTCCATCTACTGAAAAAGCCTAGAATCGATGACAGCCTAGCAGCAGTGAATATCCCTAGCATGCAGAGTGTGGTGTCCAAAGCCTGCTCCCTCTGAGAGGAGCCAGGGCTTCTTGGAGAAAAGGCTGATTCCAGACCTGGAGCAGCAAATATGCCAGGTGAACCTGGGACACGTCCTGCTGCATCTCCACAGACTCAGCTAAACTCGGGTTAGTTGAGTCACAAGAGAACCCTTTTTTTCCGATACCAGATTGAATACATCGTGGGTTAAGTATTCGCCCCTCATCTAGATATGTCTTTTTATACAGAGCACAGAACTCACTACAAATGTCTAGGCTTTTGGGGTGGAAAGGTCTTTGGAAAAGAATGCCTTTTGGCTTGCAGGCTCGAGTAGTTATAACTGCTTTGTTGGCCCAATAAGAGGCATCACTTCTCTTCTACCTATGAAGATACTAATTAGCAAGTAATAATTCTAAGGAAGTGTAGTGGAAGTGGTATGTGGGGTCTTTTGTAAGTATGTAAAATTTTTCCATGACCACTGATGAACTCTAAGTAAATTTTAAGAGACTAACCTCTGCCTAGGAGAAAAGATTTATTAGCATATATAATTGGATATCACGTGTTAATTACCTCACTGCTTCACGATCTAACCAAGCCAAGGGCATCTGTCCAAGAGGACAAAAGAGGCTCCATGTGCCATATTGGAAAACAGAATCCTTCTCCTCTTATAGTCACTGTCTACGTGCAGTGTTTCTTGAATAGGAGGTGATTTTCACACGCTTTTTCTGACCTGCCTTTCCCACTCCAGTTCCATATTCTTCCCTGGAATGTCACAGGTGCCCATGTTTATGACATCACATCTTAGTTTGAGCAGCAGTGAAGGGACTTTAAAATGCCATACTCATCTTTCTGGGTGCAGTGCCTTCTTTCCTCTCTATTTTCTCATGGGGAGAGCCTGCTTTCAGGGAACCAAGAGTACCAAAAGATGTTCATGGCCTTCCCTGTAATCAGCCTCATCTGGCTCTTTGCAAATAATGGATACAGATTTGTGACATTCACAAAGAGGTATGATTATAAAATCCTTTTCTGAATCTTGGAATTATTAACTATTCATGTGGCTCTCCTGAAAGATCAAATTCCTTATTTTGACCAGTATTATCTTTTCTATACTTTAACTCTTTGCAAACTTGTAACATTGCTAGTGTCTCTTTAGGGGTGTGAGGCTGATAAAGCAAGGGTTGGGCCACGCTCCCATTCCTCATACCAGTTTGAGCTCAGGCATGGAAGCCTTGAAAACTGGCACAAATGTTTCATGATTTGGCGACGCGCTGGTCATTTTCAGTCCAGGTTGCTGGAAAGCAGCACTTACCACTATCTAAGAGCGCAGTGGCCCCTTTGGTAAAGCTAACCTTGGGGTTTATCTAGTTATTAGCTTGAACCATTGAGATCGTTTTTGTAGGTCAAATGGTTGAATATCACCAGTTTAATATGTTTCGATCCAATATCCAATCCACTAGGTCAAATGGTTGAATATCACCAATTTAATGTGGTTCAATCCAATATTTGCCTTGGTCTCTGTGGTCCACTGACTGGCAATATCAGCATCTCCTGGGAACTTGTTAGAAATGCAAATTTTCAGAACCCTTCCCAGACCTGCTGCATCAGAATCTCTGGCGGTGGGTAAGAATCCGTTTTAGCAAGGTCTGCAGGTGTTTCTCATGCACGCTGGAGTATGATAAGCTCTGCTTTAAGCCATTACGTTAATATTTAAGTCTGCCTTTGAGAGCAGCCCTCTCAGTTCCTTGATGGTGTGGTTTGTATCCATACAGCTTGCATATGATGACGGCTCCTTGTTAAGAACAAATGTTTCCATGAGCATTGTTGAGCTGGGATGGTACATTTTGACAAGAACAAATATGAAGCCTTTGCCTATTGTGTACAGTCTGTGGATATGATAGCTTAAACAGTATGATTTCTCTCTTTGCCAAGCAACTACCACCCTCGTGTTTGGTTCTTTTGAAAGGATATGCTTTTTGCTTATACATATTCATTTTGATATAGAAATCGATCACTGGCCACATGTACATCTAAGATGCCAGTCTGCCCCATCCTTTGACTAGGGAGCTGGACTCTGGGGTTAGCAGTGCCTTGATAGCCTGTGTTGTGACCTGGCCGGTGAAAGGAGAGCCCTCTCCATGCTAATTAAGCACAGCCAAATTTCCAGTCCAGCCCATGACACACTCACAATCACACGGAGAATGTGACCTAAATAAAACTTTTTGAAGAGAGATGTTCATTTCACTGTGTTCTATAAATTGGAACTGATATAATGTCCAATGCTGGGAGAATGAATAAGCGAACTACAGCATATCTATGTGGTGGAACATTATGCAGCTATTAAGAAATATTGTTTCTGAAGAATCATATGAAGAGTTTTGATTCACAAGGTAAAATTCTTTTATTTTTAAAAATAAAATACAGTATACAAGTGGGTATATATGCTTTATCCCAACTATATAAAAATGCATCTGAAGAAAACTGCTTGGGAGCATGCTGGCAAGCTAACAGTGGCCTTGGGTGACAGGATTATGAGAGAAACCTTCAAAAAATTTATATTCTGTTAAGTGACTGTGTGTGTGTGTGTGTGTGTGTGTGTGAGAGAGAGAGAGAGAGAGAGAGAGAGAGAGAGAGAATTTTAATCTTTGTAGCCCTTTCACTTAATACACAAGAGACATTTAATAAATGCTTGAAAGAAAGGAAGAATGAAAGAATGATGAATAAATGAATACTATACTGTAAGCACTTGGATGACAAGGACCTGTCTTAGACATCTGTGTGTCCCCTGGTTCCTAGCTCAGAGCTTTTCAAAAATAGCTGCTCAAGTGGGTGGGTGTGAACAAATGTCCAGACCCCTCGGGAGGCTAGACATGTCAACTTATCTAACAAATTGTCCTGCTGAAAAACTAAGTACTGCACCTAAGTCAGTGCGGTCCATAAATCAGAAGGTCTTCTAAAATATCTGTAGGCCTGTATCCCTCTAAGATTGTGTCCTCCCCCACTCACTTTTCCCACCCTTTCAACTTTTCTGTCTTCTTTCTTCTACCACACTCCCCTCTCTTTTTAACAATACAGTCAAAAACCTCTTTTTGACAATACAGGCTATCCCCTCTGTAGACTCCTGTGGTTGAGCATTCTTTCTTTATATCTAATCTAAACTTCTTCTACGGCAATTCTGTGGATAAACAAAACCCATAGTTGGTGCAGAACCCCACTTAAGCTATTTGTGCCATTTTCATTTCCCTGCCAAACTCTACGGACGGGGTGTCATCACCAAGCAACAAAAGCAATCAAATACCTTTCCTGTAAGCAGTCACATGGGACAGTGCCTGGCATCACCAGGGATATAAAGAAGTATGAGGCATGACTCCTCTTGTGAGAGGTGTGGATGTGGTTGCAAAGCTAAGGTACATGTGTGTGGCAAGGTAGTTAGCATCTAGGGTAGTCTGAGACGAGTGCAAGAGACTTCTCGCTGGGAACAGTGAGCACCCCAGCAGCTCAGAGGGAAGCCTGGGGTGGGGGCTGGAAGGTTTTGCTGGAGATGAGCCTTGGAGGGTGGCTAGATGGTGAGTTGTGGAGGCATTCTAGGTACACCAGCCGACCAAGGAGAGCAAATTAAGTCCTTCTTTTTCCCTGAACAATCCTTTTCTGGGTTGTTTGGTGTGGAAAGCTCAGAATGTGGAGGGGACAGAATAAAGGAATAGTGAACACCTGGGTATTTCCCAGCTTCGAATCTCTAACCAAAAGGGAGAAAGGGGAACGTGCAGTTTTCCACAGCTGTGACAAGGGTTTTCTGTCAATGTCTTCTTTCCATGATGACACGCATACTCCACGCCTCAGAGTGGCTGGGAGTTGTTTCTCTTTACCAGAGCTGCTCTCGGCGGCTGTGCCCTTCAGGATGCCCGGGCTCTGTAATGGCACATGGGGCAAACTTTGGTTTGCTTCCTGGACTGATGTGCTTCTGGAATCCTCAAATAAAAATGGCTGGTTTTATAGAGAACAGGTGAGAAGTGTTTCTTTCGAAGGACAACTTGTTAAATGCGATAGGTAGCAAGCAGGGACTGAGAGACTTGAAGACTGCAGAAGCCAGGCTGATCGTGGGCACAGGAGAAAGAGGCCACCGAGGGAAGGACATGGACCCGGGCTCAGGAGACTTGGGCTTTGGTTTTTGCCCCACCAAAACTCAGCTCTGTGATCTTGGGTCAAATCTCTTAACTTTGTTTCCTTATCAGCACATGAGAGGTATGGCCTAAACTGTGGTTTTCACAGTGCGTTGACTGCTGGCCAGACGAGGAAACACAGTTTTACATCACAACCCAGCATGCGCACACATGCACACACATGACAAAAGCAATAGCTTCACAAAACATTACTACCTGCGGTACACTTGGATTTTTCTAGTCTTCTCTATTCTATTTAATCGTTTTTTAAAAATGCTATGTTTGACCTGCTCAATTAGTGGATCTCACAGTCCACTAATGCGTCTTGCCCTGCAGTTTGAAAAAAGCACAGAACTCCATAATTTCCGAGGTCCCTTCCAGTGGTAGAATCCAATGACTCTGCTAGATGCCTAGAGGAATTTTCTGAAAACAATAGCTGAGCTGTGACGGATGACTCCTACTGATGTTCTGGAGGAAGTGCGTGGCGTAGAACATGCAGAGGAATGAGCTAAGATAAACATGCTGATTACAAACTGCCTCTGAGGACACTGTACATACTGCAACTCTGACAGTGACTCGGAGAGTTAGGATCACCAAGTCATTACACTAAATGCTGCCCAAGTCAACAGATGGCAGAGACTGGGGACAACAGACCTGTCCGAGAGGTCACAGGCTCCCCAGATGTGGGCAGCCTTCTTTCCAATTTCCAGAACGTAAGACTCCCATAGAGTGATCTTTAGTGGCCTCATCTTTGTTCATGCTTCACTCGACAAGAAGATAAAAGGAGTAAAGAAAAAAGAAACATGGAGAGCTCCAGACTTTCCTCCTGTGAACATGGACCCTGACGCTGGCCTCTTGGTCTTCTTTTTCCCCCGGTCCAGGAAAGGGCACTAATATGTATTAAGCAGTGACATGCCAAGGACTTTGTCATTTCACTGGAGCCTCAGAACCACTCTATGAAGGCTCCGTAGTTCCTTTTTCATAGAGGCCCACGGAATTTGGTGACTTGCTCTGGTTCACACCGCTCCTGTGCTCCAACCCCATCTTTCTATCTCAGAGCCCATTCCACCAGCCCACCCTGCCATCACTTGCATACAGAGTCTTTCTGGGTAGATTTTGGTGACTGGTATAAAGCGGAGGCATCAAACGGAGCAGGACAAGACTCAAAGATCAAAAAGTCCAAACCCCCCATTTGTAACGATGGGAAACTTCTTGAGTCCTAGGAAGGTTCAATGACTTACACAAGGTCACATGGTGGCAGAACTCTGACTATAACCCAGGCTTCTAGTGGTCCTTCTGCAGGATGTTAACATTAAAACAATGAAAGTAACAGTAATACTTAAACAGTCCTCCTGGTATGAAGCATTGTTTTGTTTTAGAAATTGGGATACATGTTTCTATAGAGAAAATCATTCTAGATTCTCTTAGTGTATAAGTAAATACACTGACATGTTCTCCTATTCTGTAGGTATTGGAATGTTTCAAGGCACTGGAATTTGTTAGCAAGTCTAGATCTTTCTGATGCTGAGGGGTCTACATTAGATGTTTTGTCCATAGCGGGGAACAAATCGGAATCAGTGTGGTCAGAATAGGAAGCCCAGCAGGAACAGACTCTGGGAAACTGATTCTGGCTTTAAGCAGGTGGCAAGAGCCTTGGTGGTCCTTGCTGTCCCTGTACCCTACACTGATCCCTCCTCCAAGCTGCCGAGCAGAGTGGGCAAGGGGCTGGTTGCCAAGGAAGGCAGGCAGGCAGGAATGAACAGTTTCACCTGGAAACCCCCCTCCCCATCCTCCTGACAGATCTGAGCACTCGGGCAGCAGCAATAGACACCCTGAGTAGATTTCCATTTTGCTTACTAAGCTGATGGCTGCTGAGGACTGGCTTCAGGTAGCAGGGACCTGGGGAGCAAACTGGCTATATATCTATGACACTGATTATTTCAGATGCTTGTTAATATATTAATGTGCTAACACACTCCCCACTGCTTTCTGTCACAGGGCATCAGAATGGATGGTTTGTGGACGGATGTGTTCCTGGCCAAAAAGCTGTGTGATGGGGGTAGGCCTCCCTCTGCTCTTAGGAATGGCCCTGGTCTTTCCAAAAGAGTGGTGACCTCTAGTTTTCCTCCACGGCTAAGTCAGCTCATTTCAAAGGAACCCAATGACCATATCCATGCTTCCAATACGTCACTATGAATCAAGATGTAGACAATTCTATCATCTCCAGGGTATGACAGGGGTATGAACCAAGTTCAGTCTATAAAGGCTTCCACTGCCCTGTGGACATTTCCTGTGATGGCATTTTCTTTCAGCAGTTTGGTTTTCTGGTATCTGTTTGTGTGCTCATGTGTCTTTCTGGAATGTATCAAATCTTCCCAGCCTCCTGTTAGGCAGTTTCTGCAAGATTCACTCAGTTCTTGGTTACACCTAATGCTATGGATGGTACAGAGAGTAGCAGTTCTGAATCCTTTATTTTGATTTTGAAAAGCACATAATACTTTTTATGTGGCAGACAGCTCAGCCCCCCCCCCCCCCCCCAATCACGCTTACCTTAGGCAAACTTATTTCAACTTTGGTCTGGGAAAGAGCAGCAGCCTGGAACCCAAACAGAGATGGCTTCTCATCCCAGGTCTCCTACTAGCCAAGCGTTTGCCTTTGTAAATTTTTTACTTGTCTGAACTTGCATTTCCTTATCTGTAAAATGGGGCAATACTTTCCTCTTTGAGTTGTGTGAGGGTACCATGATATTATGAATATAATGCACCTGGCTTAGAGCTTGGCATATGGTTGGAGCTCTCTGCAAGTGCTTACAGTCTCAGATGGGAGAAATGATACATCTAAATAACCTTGATCCTGTTGTGGAGGATACAAATGAGACATATAGCCCTATTTCCCATTGTAACCCTTGCCATTATCTGTTTCCTCCTTGGACAGCAGTAACAGGGGGTGATGGATGACAAGACAAGGCAAGCGACTGACACTAGGGAAGTAGATAACATAGTGGGAGGGTGTATTCATTTTCTATTATTATTATTTCTATTATCGCATAGCAAATTACTGCAAGCTTAGCAGCTTAAACAACACCCTTTTACTATCTTGCAACTTCCATGGGTCAGGAGTCTGGCCATGGGTTAACTGGGTCCTCTGCTCAGGACCCCACTGGAATCGAGGTGTCAGCTGGGGCTGTTTTCTCATCTGAAGCCTGAGGTCCTCTTTCAAGCACAGGGGTTGTTGACAGAATTCAGTTCCTTGAGGTTGTAGGACCAAGTCCCTGAGCTTCTAGAGGCCGCCTGCCATTCCCTGCCACATGGCCATCTTCACAACATGGCAGTTTGCTTTTTCCAGGCCAACAGTAGAGCATCTCTGCTGCTTCTTGTCTCTTTTACGGACTCACCTGATTAGGCCAGAACTACTCAGGCTAATACTTTCCCTTTGGATTAACTCGAGGTCAACTGACCTTCCCATCCCTTTTGCCATGTAATGTGACCTAAGTCACAGGTTCCACCCACACTCAAGAGGAGGGGATTATATAGGGTATGTACTTGAGAAGGTGGGAATCTTGGGGTCATCCTAGAATTCTGCCTACCACAGAAGGGCCCCTGGATATATCCAAATAAACAGAGGGAAAACCTTCTTGCTTCTCTTTGTTCCATTTTTATGAGAACAAGCATTACTGGGGGTACTAAGTCTGCTATCTTACGTGGCTCAGCCATAGTGAAATTGTTTAAAAGGGAAGTAAAAGGGGGTAGGGTGAACTCGAAGGTGTGGGCAGCCTTGCAATGGCAGTGGGCAGCGAGTTTATGAATGAATGGATTCAACTTTGGCTGAACTGTTACCTAGGAAAAGAAGCAGACATTTTAAACAAGGAAAATGGGATAGTTTTCCCTGGAAGAGCTCCATTACTGTCTATCTGTCTACGTCCAGTGGACACATAGTGCTAGTTAATGCTCTGTGACCAAAGGACATAGCTGAGAGCAAAGGCATTTAAGAGTTTTCCTTCCCTTCCCTGTCTAAGAGATAGACACCACTGTGGCAACTGATGAGTGAAACGCTCACCTGCTAACAAATCAGTTATAACTTCTCAGCAGAGAGAAACATTGGACGGGGAAAGGTAAGGCTCCCCGGCCCTGAAGGCTGTCGGTGTGAAGGCTGGTTTTTCCCGGGACCTGTGGCTTGCCTGCTTGCACTGGAACTCATGCATTAGTCTTCACATCTGCAGATCCACAGTCCTGAGCAGCAGGCAGAGTTCAGCAGCCCAGAAACTCAGCACTGCACAGTTGGAATGTGTTTAGGGCAGCAGCAAAGGAGGGACACTAAAACTAATACTTTTTAAAGTAACTTGATATTTAATATTTAATAATGAAGAATGTTTTTCTGAACCTCTTTACACTTATTTTATGATATGTTAACTTATTCTGAAATTTGGGATTACCTACTGCAGAAAGGTGGAGGTGGAAGAGGGGGGACTACATCTTTCGTGGTTTAGGGCCTCTAGAGTCTACAGGTCTTAGGCTGTGCCGGGGGAATTGTATAATGACAGGAAGAGTCTGCCAGAGGCCATTTCTCCCAACCTGTTGCTTCCAGGCACAATCACATCTAAACCGTTTTCACACAGAACCGGAGATCACATGCTCCCATGAGGGCAGGGGTTCCTTTATGTTTCGTTCTGTGCTGTATCCCAGTGCCTAGCACGGTGCCCGGCTGTCATGCTGCTCAGAAACTGTTCCATGGGTGGATGAGTATTTCCATTTGCAGCAGTCTCTCCTCTTCCTTCATTCTGCCCAACTCCTTTTACTCTCATGAGATCCCAAGGCATCACCACAAAACATTTTGTGTTTCTCAAACTTGCCCGAAGATAAAAAATAACCTTGGGGCACTTTTCAAATATACAGATTTCTGGGCCTCTGGATAAGAAATTCTGGTTCAGGGAGTCTAGGTTGGAGCCCAGGAATCTGCGTTTGTGACAAGCACTTCTGATGTGTCTTTTCTTTAGACCAACACTAAGACTAACAGCAGGAGCTCAGCTCTTCCCCATACACAGATTGAGGAGCCATGGCCACTTGACCTCCTTTCTCAGGGGATGTCAAAATTAACCCTTTCAGCTTCTGCTCAGTGGTGCTGAGGGAACGAGGGGCTATAAGAATCTTCTGGTCTACTTCTGAGGTACCTGGGCCCAGCCCCGCATCCTGGCTCCTGCCTTCCTGAAGAGATGAGCCTGGAGCAGGGAGTGGGTGGGGTGGTGGAGGGTCTCAGAAGCCCCTGTACTTCTGGGACTGCCCATGGAACTTCTTGTCCCTTCTTTCCACAGGTAAGTGTTCTGTTCTGTCCTCTCTCCCAGCTGTCTCCAGCATATGAATTTAAAGCCACCTCTGTTGGGTTTGCTAATGACCTCTGCCCTGTTGGATGGGAGTTGACCTCTACATCCAGGGAGGAGCTGATTTTTTAGTCAATCCTGGTCACTGAACCAGAGCATTCCTCCCGGTGTGGCTAAGTAAAGCTTCTGCCTTCAGAACTCCCCCTGCTCTACATATGAGAGCAGGAAAGCTCTGATCCAGGGCCAGCCCTCCCTTTCTACCCCAAAGGCCTCCCACTCCTCGTCTCGGGTCTGAAGAGGGTGACTTCTCCCTTAGTGATTCCTCCTGGGCTTTCTTGTCCCCAGGACTCAGTGACCCCTGGCTGGTTCGTCAAGTACTTACAATTTCCGGGGAGAGAGTGGAGATTATAGAATTGATATTACAACAGCCACACATGGCTATTTAAATTTCAATTGGTTGAGAAGGAAAAATAGCTGCCTTTATTTCTTGGCTTCATAGAATCCTCCTCTGAAAATACTCTATCCTTCCCAGGGAGATAATCCTGCAATCTCTAACTCTTGTGCTTGAATTATTCTTGGAGATTAAACACCAAGGAAGAATAAACCTAAGCCAAAAACAGGAATCTGCTCTGTGGCTGAAGGTGAGAAAGAATATAATAGACTATTTACGGTTATTCTAGAGCTAAGTTGTCCAATATAATAGCCACGTATGGCTATTTAAAGTTCAATTAATTAAAGTTAAATAAAGTTAAAACTTCAGTTCTTCACTCACTAGGCACATTTCAAGTGCTTGTAGCCAATGTGGCCAGTGGCTACCATATTGCACAGCACAGCTACAGAGAACCTCATCATCACAGAAAGTCCTACTGAACATCACTCTTTTAGAGACATGGCGCCTTCCCCTTGACTCTGTCCATCTGATGTTTCTTCACATCTTTAGAAATGTGTCTTTGTTTCTATTGGTGATTCTTGTGATTATGATCCATTATTCTAAGAAAAACGCTACTTCAGAGAGGGAGGGGGAAGGAGAGAAACTGCATAGGAGGCATAAAAAATAAGTATGCTTTGTAACAACGAATATGCTAATAAAAAATAAAATCACGATTCACAATTTTAAAAAACCACTACTTAAAACTGCACTAAAAAACAAGCAAAAAATAACCACCATAAATGCAATACTTGTGGGGGAGGGGCAGAAATTAATTATCAAAAGATTGCATTTTTTCCCAGTTTCCTTTCTTCTATTCCTTCTTTATGAAAGCATCCTCCCTTCTTTTCCATTTTCCTTTCTGTTTTATCTGTACAGTATCTTGTTCTCAGACAAAGTGAAAGTGTAGATCAGACTTCAAAAAGAGAAGGATCAGAGAGGAACCAAAAGCCTGTTTGGGGCACAGGGATAAATAGCTGGGCAGAGTGCTGCCAAATCTCACACTGAGAAAAAGGGGCAAAGAAGCAGAAAGAGGAGCTGAGTCTGGGAAGAGTGGGGTGGGCCCAGGACAAGAGTCTGGGTGTGGATGGTGGCCTGGAAGCTAAAGCAGGCTGGGCCACTTCTCACCACTACTGATGCCAACAGGCTGCCCAGGTGCTCGCGAGTCCTCTGCACAGCCATTTCCTGGTCAGAATTCTGCTGGTTCCTAACACCTGCTTCCATCAGAATTTAATCTGCAGCTCGCGAGGAGTTCCATCCTAGGCTCCATGTGTATATGAAGAAGATAGTAGTGGTTAAATGCTGTGTTTGGGGGAATGAGGCCTTCCTTCCTTGAGCTCTTGGATGAATTGCAAGAACTGTGCTGTCTGCAGTTTCCCTCCCTTAATAAATAGCCATCACCCTGTAATGGTTTCCCTGATGCTTACGCTCATAACTGGGTGAGACCAGGGCAACTGAGAAACGCTTTGTAAGATGGCAGGCTGTGGAGTCAGCAGGTGGAGGGCAGGATGAGGATAGCTTGGAGCCAAGGGCCACAAAGGACAGAGAGAAGGTCAAGGTACGGGCCAAGTTCAGGTGGATGGCAGGAAAGGCATGCAGAACTACAGTCCGAGGCCCTGTGGCCAGAAGGCTGGAGCTGGAGCAACCTTGTCGAGTCACCTCTGAGCCTTTCCTCTGCATTCTTGGAAGGCAGGACCCCCACCCCCAAGCAGTCTGGCCAGGGGCTTGTCAGGGTTGATGAATGACTGTGCCAGAGGGCAAGAAGTGAAGGTGTGGAGAAGAAGCTAGTGGGTCACAGGCAGAGGGTTGGTGTCCCAGGGTCTCCTGTCCCTAGGCTTAGGGGCATAGGTTGTGCCTCTCCATAGTACTTCAAACCTTTCCCCAGCCTGGTATGAGTTCTTTTATTTTTTTTATATGTATGTATATATATATATATATATATATATATATATATACACACACACACACACACACACACACACACATATTTTTAATTGGTTATGAACATTCATGAGATACAAAACTGTCACCACTCGCGCTCAAGATGTGATGGTCACGATCCATACTAGCAGCATGCCCATTACCAGCAGTCTGGATTTCCGGTCCATCCAGACTCCACTCCTGTCCCCCTCCCCACCCCAGAGTCTGCCACATGCACAACTCCAAGCCACTGATGTACAGTGCTGTCCCCCTCTGTCTTGCAGCCGTCTCCAACCTGGACGTCGAGAGCAAGCTGAGCGTGTACTACCGCGCGCCGTGGCACCAGCAGCGCAACATCTTCCTCCCCGCCACGAGGCCACCCTGCGTGGAGGAGCTGCGCCGCCACGCCCGGCAGAGCCTGCAAGCCCTGCGCAGAGGTGACTGAGCCCGGGCTGGGGGATTCCAGGAGAGAACTCGGGGGCTGTCCTGTCCATGGGTTCTCTGTCCCATCAATCTTAACATCTTCCCTTGTTACAACAAGTACTTCGAAATGCTCCCCTTTCTGCCCTGAAATGAATCTGTTGGTAGTATAAACCACCTAGACACATGATTAAAAACAGCATGATAGTCTAAATATGATATGAAAGAGACATTAAAAGAAAAATATTTATAATAATGTGTATTCCAATATGCAAATATCCAAGCATGGCTACACTAGAAGACATCATAAAACAGTCAAATGTTTGCACCTATCAAAAGTAAGTCTGGATTAAGTAAACACAATCAGAACCATTCTGAACAGAAAGTACAGAGAAACAAAGGAGCCCCAAGGGGCAGAAGGACACAGCGATAAACACTGGTACATTCAGTGTATGTCAGATATGAGGAAAAAAACCCCTTTGGATTACAATTAAAAAGGAGTTCAGTTTGACTCAGAAATAGGTCGTAGGCTTTTCCCCTACGAGAGATCCTGATGGGAAGTCTAAATATTGTGTGGGACCTAGGACACCTTTTTATTGACCATCCTGTGCAGTACAGGATGGAGGTCATCCTTGGCTCCAGCTCAATCATTCTAACAACCAGAACGACCCCCTGGAGGGCTCTTTTGCTTCTGGTGAGAACCAGTGATCTGGTCCAATGCCCCCATTCTACAGGGGGCACGTGGGTGCCTAGAGAGGTGAGGAAGCTTGCTCAGGGCCACACACAGCAGGTCGGGTACTGTTCTACGGCCCGCACCCAGGTCCCTGAACCATCAGCCTGATCTCTTTTCCTCCTCATCATACACACATCATATATTTATTTCCCACAGAAATGAATGTTTACCTTTACATTTCCCTCCCAGTCCTGAGAAAGCCAGAGATAGGCACATAGCAGGCAAGGTAGAAATATAGCCTCTTCTTACACTGGTTACCTTTCTGTGCCTTAAACACATTATAATTAGGGCAAGGGGATTAAAAACTAGCATTGTCCTTTTAGAGCCCACCTCATTAGGTATCAGAAGTTGGCGTGCCAGCTTTTTTTGGCCTTTAGATTCTTGCTATGGAGACAGGTGGTGTCTACACATTCAATGTCTTTGCTCCAAATTTCCTACACTCTTTTAAGGAATAGTATTTTGTGAAAGTATTATAATGCAAATAAAATAATGTCACTATCAAGATGGAGAAACACAATAATGATAAATATTTTCATCTCATTTTCTTCCACGTTTGCATGACTTCTGCCTTTTCCCTATCCTCATCTTTTTTCCTTTTAATGAAAGCGCTAACCTACTAATTTCTCCAAAGCAATAGTTTCTAAAAATTTCCCTTGGTTTTTAGTGGCAAATACTGTGACAAGTGATCTCTGGCACACTTATTATCCACTTCGATTTTATGGTTGGCTACAAAGTTCTTCTTTAACAAATTTTAGTGCAAGCCACCTTCTGGAAATCTTCCTTGCCACTCTTGCCATTCCTCTGCAGCCTGCATTAGGCACCCTTCCCATAACACCCTGTGTATCTTCCCATTGTGTCACTTGTCACCTTATATCATAACTAACCATGATGTGTCTGTCTTCCACCATCAATCCATGAGCAGCTCAAGGGCAGGGAGGATATCTTCTTCATTTATTTTATTCAAAGCCCTCAGCATGAACCTGACGTACAGTAGGTCCTCAGTGAATGTGGAACTGAATCAAATTCTGCAGAAAACTGGTTGAGCATTGAGGGCACAGGAGGACCACAGAGGAATCTGACTGTTCTCACCAAATACTTTCTCAGATCCCATCATTAGAGAGCTTGAGTAACATTAGCTCTTTAGACATAATTATTTTTATCCCTCTGTTATTATTAATGAGTCACCCCTGATTAGATTTTTACAGACTGAACCAGATAATACTGAGCTGCTCATAAGCTACCACATTTCACTGCTTTGTCAGGTTTGGGTTTAATGGCAGCACTGAAGAACAGAAAGTGCCAGTATCAGTTTTCTCTGAACTTCCTCCTGGGGGGTGAGAGAAGGATGTGGGGCCTCCTGGGGTTTGGAAGGAAGACTCTGGAGCTGCGTCTTACCCTCCACAGACTGGCTTGTTTTGTGGTTGGCTCAATAGCAAATCTTGGGTGTAGTAGTTTTAATACCACTGCAGAGAGCCATAAACAAGAATTATGGGCATCATAGAATTAAAACATGCAGTGTAGAATTAAAATTAGAAAATGACTTTTTTTTTAAACCTTGTCCAAGAAACACAGTGGCTTAGCAGTGTATTCAGGAGCATAATCCACTTGTGCCATCTGGTGGCCTTGACTAATACTGACCTAGCAGATAGCTGCCTTGCTCAGCAGCGAGCATCCCTGCAGGTTCTCTCTTTGGATGGCTGGAACAGCCTGGCTTCCACCAGCAGGGTGTGGATAATGAAGCACAGGCAAGTGAGGCTGTGGTGGCAGCAGCTCGGTGCTCCTTTTGGAGATGAGGCTCTAAGGAGGGAACTGGGGGACTGAGAGAGTGGAGGTGAGAAATTGGTTACTTTCAAGATCTACTTAATAGAAAACCTCTTGACAAGCTTTACTGAAGGCAAGGCACTGTGCTAGAACTTAGGATTCAAAGAGCAATAAAGTATGGTTCCTGTCCACGTGGAATTCCTGGTCTTGTGAGGGAGACAGACAAGTAACCAGGTAACTTCAATACGGTGATATGCAGGCGGAGAAGAAAGGTATCGAATCATGCCATGGAGCTTCAGGGAAGGCTTCCTGGAGGAAGGAACATCTAAATGGATTTCACGCTATCTAGAATCTGATTCCTATTTTAAAAATTTATTGTTTGTTAGCATATTCATTGTTACAAATCATACTTATTCTTTATGCCCCTTATCCAATCTCTCCCCACCTCCTTTCCCTCCCCCTCCCCCTTCTAGTAATCATAGATTTGTTCTCTGCGTCTGATAGATTCACTGTTCCTCTGTTGGTTTGTTGCCTAGATGATCTGTCCAGTACTGAGAAAGGTGTGATCAAGTCCTCCCCTATTATTGTAAATCAGATGCTGCTTCTATTCCTCTGGAGTGTGCTTTCTGGAGAGAGAGGAACTCTTCTTTTTTTGCTTTTTTTCCCTCTCTGCTGGTGCCTCTCCTTGTGTCATTGCAGTTGAGAGTCTGGCGTGCCATCTGTACAGTGGCTGTGACTGCTGCTATAGAGACTAGCCGCTTTTGCAACAGCCATGGCAATTGCAGTGGCTATGGTGGGCTACCTGCGTGGAAATGGTGTTTTTGGTGTGCTCTTTACCTTTTCTTAGCAATCTTCAATGCTCAGAGCCAGTAATGGCTTTAAGTGATGACATTGTTAATGTTCATAAAACAGGAAGAGAAAGATTAATAAGTGACCATGAAAAGATAATTATATTTTGTATTTCCTTTCCTTTCAAGTTTCAGGCTGGGGCTGAAGTCTCACTGGTCTAAGGCAATAAGGGCCAAGATTCTACTGCAGTTCCAGGCTCTAGTAGACCAATGTTCTCTCTACTTTTCCATCAGATAAGAATATTATTAGGGAGCCATTAACGTAGCCTGCCTCCTCCCAGCCCAGGGCAAAGAAAGAGATATATTTTAGATAGTGTGGGAAGGGAGCAATGGGGTGGGAAATTGAGCTGATATCTCCCTTCCATCTCCTCCCCTCCTTCCATGTCTTCCTAACCAGTAACGCCTGCATTCTACTCTTCTCCACAAATTGAAGAATGTCAAAGCTTCTCCTGTGCCACCCACTTGGAAAAGCATGCTGTTTGCTTGCAGAGAAAAATGAGGGGGGCACTTTAACAAGGAAGATATTTCTCTCCAAAAGCCTTCCTGGTAAACCTTGACTTTGGAGTCACTTTAGCAAAGACTACCTGTGTGGTTTTGAGGACTTTTCTCTGGTTGCGAATGGCAGCTACCATCTATGGAAAGAATCCCGAGTAAAGGAAGATGAGGAATACTGTCACATTTTCCTGACACAGACACTAAGTCTGGTGGCAGTTCAGCAGCAAGGCCCCTAGACAGCCAGATCAGACCTGGATAGAACTCAGAAAGCTCCGAGTGCTCAGTTCCTAGTTTAGGGGCAGCACGTGGAGTAAAGCAGAGGAGAACGGGGCCAGCATTGGGGGCCAGTCAAGAGCAAGCAACGGGGCTGGGCAAGCACCGAGCCATGAGGGCGCTAACAGCATGGCCCACTCGAAACAGCGTGCTGTGGAAGGTGTTCTCATTTTAAAGGACTAGCCTTTAAGGAAAGCATTAACTCGCTCTTTCAGTCACTCAACAAATATTTATTGAAAACCAACTATGTCACAGGCACTGCGGGCACTGGGGTCAAAAGCTGAATAAAATACAGTCTCTGTCCTCCAGGGGCCAACTTCTAGTGGAACAGGCCAACAGACAGAGAGATCAATATTTTTATTAACGCAAGGATAGAAATGGGTATTTCAGGACTTTGGAGAAAGGGCACCTGATGTCACCTGAAAAGGTCAGTGTAGTGAACTGTTTTCTAGCACTAGTAAGGAAAGTAAGTAGTGTCTTATGAGTTGCCAAATATTCTATATTCTATGTTATCAATGTTCAAAGAATTGGAATGCAATAAAATATAATTATTATCAAGTATTATCAAACCCAAACAGATGAGTGAGATGTGTCAGGACCTTACATCGCCTGTAGATCAAGTAGTGGTCAAGAGCAAGGACACCGGAGCCAAGTCTGTACTACCGATAACTTGGCAGTGACTTACCCTCCCTAAGCCTGATCCAGCATCTGCAAAAGAGGGACAGCATGAATGGCTGCTTCGTGGGGTTTTTGAAATAGTGCACATAAGAGCTTTTGCCAAGCTTCTCTGGCATGTCGTAATTGTTCAATAAATATTGGGCATTATGATGATTATTGTGCATGTGCTGAAAAGCCAGGCACAGAAAGAGAAACACTGCATGTTCTCACTCATATGTGGAAGCTAAAAAAGTTGACCTCAGAAATAGAAGGTAGAATAGTGGTTACTAGAGACTGATGGGGGGAGGCGGATGGGGAATGGAGAGAGGGTGGTCAGTGGATACAAAATTGCAGAGAGATAGGAAGAATGGGATCTAGGGTTCTATAGTAATATAGGGAGACTATAGCCAACAACAAATTACTGTTTGACTTCCAGTAGCTAGATGAGAGGATGTTGAATGCTCCCAACACAAAGAGGTGGACAAATGCTTGAGGTGATGGATATGCTAAATACCCTGCACATTGTATGAATGTACCCAAATATCACACTGTATTCCACAAATATGTACAATTATCATGGGTAGATTAAGAAAAATAAATTAAAAAGAAAAAACATTTCAGAGACAGAAGTAGAAAAATAAATAATTTTAAATAATGAAAGGGCAGATTAAAAAATTGGCTGCATGAATTTGTACCTAAATCATGAGGAAGTCTCTAGAAATTTCAGGCCCAGGGCATGAGTGTGAGCTGGATTTTGGCAGGCAGGGCAGCCTTTGGTGTGGCCAGTGTATTAGGAAGGATGAGGTTTGGGGCTCACGGAAACACCCAGAAAGCTAAATTGTGTTCTTGGTGGCTCAGTGATTCTTGTTATGAAGTCAGGACTACTTCATCCTGCACATAGATATTTCTTGGCTTTTCCAAGTGGTAGCTTTATTCCTAAATCAGAGCAATGTTGTCATGGGGTTGCTTTACTTTCTCTGGGAGCCCAGGATTTCAGAGCCCTCTGAGTGCCGTGGGTGAAAGGGCTTAGACGGCTGTAGTGGCATTTCCGTCACCCAGCTTTCCAGAAAAAAATATAATAAGATAGATAAAGCCCTGATGTGTAGCACTTGCCAATTTTTGTGATATAAATACTCCCACCATGGCCTATTTCCAGGTATGAACAGTTGAAAAACTGAGTCACACAAATTCCCGAAGACGTAGCAATCACACTGAGCCACTGTGAGCTGGCACCAGCACCCCGTGGGTGGCCTGGCAGCTCTGGTGTGTGGCATGTCTGTGCCTACTTTCCACTCCAGCACTGGTGGCAGCAAATCTTCCCCCATTGTTCTCAACTTTTTTTCTTTTCTTTTTTGCTCATGCTGTTTTGAAATGAGGCACACGGAACTCAGAAGTGGGCCATCTCATACATAGATTATGAGATGGCCCCACTGAAATGTATGTATCCATCGTCATGGCAATAGTAAGTGGAAGTGTAGTTAGGAACCATTCTGAACATCTGATTTGGTACAGAAATTAGCTAGATTAACGAAAACTCACTGTATTTTTTTTTTTTTTACAGCCTTTTGCTAATACTCCCAAGTGGGAAAGAGAAAGCGAAATGGAAAATGCCAAGTATATTTCAATATCACTACTTTTTCTGCCCCCATCAGAACACCGGAGCCGGAGCGATCGCCGAGAGCAGAGAGCCACTGGCCCCCTTCCCATAGCTGCTCCTCCACTGCCTGCCTACCCGCCAGCTCACAGCCAGAGGAGGCGCGAGGTGAAGGACCGCCACTTCCTAACGGTAAGCTTGGTGACCACTGGCAACCCTGTGCTTGCCCAGTGGGAACCATGAGTTTGTTTTGGAGGTCTATTTCCCCTCACATTAAGGGAGCCTGGGCTAGCTGAGAGACCAAATCATGGGCATTTGGAAACAAATGAATTAAGTTTTCCCCTTTCATTCCTAAAAGGAAGGCCTCTTTTTATTGAATAGAGTAGGGATGCAGATGTATTTTTAGTGAACTGGTTGCACAATGCAGTAAAGCAGTAATAGTTAAGGACTCTAAAATCAGAAAGAAGATTTACTTCCAATCCCAGTTCTGACTTCCGAGCTGTAGTATTTAGGGTAGGGTACTCACCTTCTTTGCCCTCAGATCCCTCATCTGTGATATGGGGACATTAACGCATCTAGTTTATAGGGCTTGAGGATTAAATGAGATAAGATGTGTAAGGAGCTTAGCAGAGCAGCTGACTGACACAGTAAGACCTCAAATGCTCACCACAGCTGCCGCTACTATTATTACCAGTCAAGCAATAGCATGGCTGACTCAGTGGAGTGAGCTGGGAAAGAATTGAAGCGATGTGAAAAATTGCCATTTGAAGACGAATCATGCCATCATTTCATGTCTTCTTATTCCATAAAGGAGGCTACTTCTCCAGGGTAACTTATTATCACGGTGATGTCATCATTGCTGGTGATCTCAGTCTTGCCCAGGTGGACATGGCTGTAATTCAGCCTGAGCCCCCAAGTGTGGATCACAGATGATGAACCTGAGCTGGGCTCAGAACACCTGCAAACTCGGTTGGCAGCCACTGCAAACACATCAGTCCAGGGGTGCCTTCTGGAACCTCAGTGGGGACATTTGAGCACTTTGTGCCTCTGAGTAGGGCATCATTGTAGTAAAGGACTATGGCTTTTGTGGCCAAATCAGCCCACACTGCCTGCCCCACTGTTTGCACTCCTGCCCTCTTGTCATTCTGGTTTGAGGTCCAACTCTAAAGAAGTTACAACAGCGTGGGCACAAGTTGAAGTTTCTATTAAAATTACATTTGTATGTATGACTCTAAACCCAGCACCCTCATGGCTTTTACACTATGCAAAATAGATGCAAAATATTCGTGTCATGTGATGCCAAACACCAAGCTGAAAACAGACTTCATCTAAATGAATTCACGTGATATAACATATTCAGATGAGACCTTGAGTGATATCAGACAGTATATAAACATTTTTCCCATTTGCAGCTGGACAGTAGGCATCATGTCCTTCGGTGCCCATCAAGTGCACACTGAGTGCCATGTGGCACTCACTACATTGCTGCAGTGCAGCCCAATGATAAGAGAGGGAGGTAAGATCCTCTCTTGGCTTTCTAGTTCTCAGCTAGAGCAGTTACACATGCTAGTGATTTGTCATGAAGGCCCCTACCCAACAGAAGTTCTTATTAAGCTGAAATCTGCTTGCTGAAGCATTTGCTTTTAATGAGGCAATTTCAGCATAAAAATGCTAAAAATATTTTTTCCCATTCATTATAACATGTTTTGCGGTTCATTAAGTTGGTTTTCTTGGAGGGGAGGTGAGAGAGAATTTTGAGTGTTTACTGAAACAACATAAAAATATAATCCTTTGTCATAATCTGCATAAGTTTTAATAATGTCTAAATACCAAAATAAGACTATGAGAAAAGGCTTAAAAAATGAATAGGAATGAGTGTACTTCATTTACTCAACAAATATTAATAAGAGAAGACTCAGATTACACTTAGGTAAACTTCAGAAAATTTGTCCATCTCAAATGATAATACTTAGTATTTCTAGGTAACTTGAAGAAATTTTAACTGTTTTATTTGTTCAATTGAGTATGGGTCACCAAGTTTATGAGAAGGTTTTCCATTCAAGTTCTATCCCTCAGATGTGGACAGAACACGGTTTCATGCATTAAGCTTACAAGGCTGTATATTTCTGAAAGAGAAAAGGCTGCAGGCATAGGGTCAGGAAATTTACAGCCAAATTGCTAGATAGACATTTTCTTAGACAGAGAATGGCTAGATAGACATTTTCTTAGGCAGCAACTTTCCTTCTTTCATCTATAAAAATAGTTAAGGCACTTTTTTTCTTCTTTTAAAAAAGCATTTATAATAAGATTCTGACATACAGTCTTCCACAACTCTACAGGCTATTATACTGTTCTTTGGTCTTTAACGGCATGGACTGTGAAGCCACACTACCTGGATTTTAATACCAGTTTTACCACTTATTAGCTGTGCGATACTGGACAAGTTAATCATTTCAGTGTCCCGGGGATAAGAGTAGATAGCACCTTATAGGTTTGGCATGAGGATTAAATGTGTTAACATGTAAACAGCACCTGGGGCATAGTAAGCACTCCATAAATATTAGACATTATTATTATTATCATTAGCCAGTCAAGTCCCTTAGGTATCTGTGATATAGTGATAAGATCATAGGTCTACAACTTCTTGGTTGTGTGATTTGGAAAAAAGTTATTGTATCTTTCTGACTCCCAGTTTCTTTATGTGTAAAATGGAGATGATAATTTCAACTTTACAAGGTTGTTATAAAGACTTAACATGATGTTATATAAATAAGATTAAATTGTGTGTGTGCGAAAGTACCCAGCACAGGGCCTAAAATATCTGAATATCTGAATCTATATTCCTAATCACTTAGAATAAAACTCTTACCATCAAATAAAAAGCCTATAACATATACTCACATACAAGACTGGAGAAAGTATAAATTGATACACCCTTTCTAAAGGGAGAAACTCTAAATATTCAGACCCTTTGATCCAGCAATTCTACATCTAGGAATTTACACCAAGGCAATAATCAGTATAAGCAAAGATTTATTCACTAGGATGTTCATCAAAACACTATTTACAACAGGAAAAATACAAATATTGTAAATGTCCAACAATAGGGGATTAGTTTATGAATCCTGATAGATCTATAAGATGGGATACAATGTCAAAAATAGTGTTATAGAAGAATATTTAATGACATGGAAAAATTTATATGTTTTATTATCAGTATTTTTAAACAGTTAGTAAAAGTATATGTAGCATGATCTCTCTCCAAAAATATCTATCAGTGTGTGCATATATACACACACGCATAGGAAAAGAGGCTAGATGGCTGTATATCTATGGTTCCCAAATTTTGTGCTGAGGTGTCCTAGGGTGCTGCGGTGAACTCTAAGGGTGCCATGGGATATTTTACATTTTCAAGGGACATAGTGTCATCTATCTGGTAATCTCCGGTGATGGCTCCAGAGTAACCTCATAGCTCCTACAAGTGAGAAGAGGGGATGTTTGATTTCTTGACATTTAATTTACACCAAAATTCTCCAAGGGGAATCCGCAGAAAACTGGACCAGCCAATTAAGCTTAAAACAGTCTGTTAGCTGAAAATTCAAAGGGTGTCTCTAATTAAAGCTCACCTAGGGGAGTTCCCAAGATCAAAGGTTGCAGAGGAGGTGATTTTAGGGAAAAGCCTCCTAAAAAGACAGCTTCTTCTTCCATCCTGCTACTGGATTCTGATAGTCTATAGCCAGAGACTATGTATTTGTCTCCTATTAAAAGAGATCATCCCTTTGCTTGTCGTATCAACTTGAAGTAATTGTGGTTGTTATATCTTCTTCCCCCCCCCCCGTTTTTTTTTTTTTTTGTGTGTGTGTGTGTGTGAATTTATATATTAATTTTTAGCTCCCACCAATAAGTGAGAACATGTGGTATTTCTCTTTCTGTGCCTGACTTGTTTCACTTAATATAATTCTCTCTAGGTCCATCCATGTTGTTGCAAATGGCAGTATTTCATTCATTTTTATAGCTGAGTAGTATTCCATTGTGTAGATGTACCACATTTTCCATATCCACTCATCTGATGATGGACATTTGGGCTGGTTCCAACTCTTGGCTATTGTAAAGAGTGCTGCGATGAACATTGGGGAACAGGTATACCTTCGACTTGATGATTTCCATTCCTCTGGGAGGGAGGTTTTGGTGATGGGGAGCAATAATCAGCCACAATGTATATCGACAAAATAAAATTTAAAAAATAAATAAATAAAAAATAAATTAATAAATAAATTAATTAATTAATTTAAAAAAGAGATCATCCCTACCGGATATTTGTCCTTTAGGAAATTGATTTTAGATCATTTCTTTGGGACATGAGGCTACTGTGCATCTGGGCTTGCAGAGAAGAGATTGAAACAAACTTCTCCAAATCCACATTTTCACATAGCATCTCAACCTTTTCTCTAATACGCTACAGGAAACAAACACAGCTTTAGACTGGTAAAGGACCTAAAGAGTGATTTGGGCCTGGCTGGTAGCCAAATGTAAAAAGTTTGTAGTAAAAATGTGCCCAAGGGCAACATTAAAGAGAACTTGCCCGGGATCAACTTCCGTCCACGTGACTGAACTCTTGGCTGCACATGAACTTGTTAAGTGGCAGGAGACTGATTATTTAAGGGAAGGTAAGGAGAGAAAAGGTGCCTCAGTAGGGTATGTTTCTGTACTACACAAAAACCCAGTTACTAAAACTCATTTGCAATTCAGGTAGAATTCCTGGGGAATTTTCCTTCCTTGTCTAGGCTGTGGTCAAACTGGGAATGGCAAATGGGTATCAAAATAAGGACCCTTTGCCAGAGCTGGAATATAGGTAGCCTGTTCCCTGCAAATCCAACTATGCGTTTTTACTCTTGGTACCAACCACTAGAGGTGGCCCATGCAGCCTTTGTTGGCAAGAAGCAAAACTTTCATGTGCTCAGAAACTCTTAGATTTACAGTGTCTATGGCTGGAAAGCTGCTTGTTTGAGGCAGTTGAGTAGATTTGCTTTTTGTGAATCAAAATGTATACTGAGACTTCCAGGTAGCTGAAGAACATGGTGATACCCTAGGGCCCTATCCCAATATTTACTCTAAAAATGATACAGAACAACAAGAAGAGAAAAATAAAGCTACACACAAAAAACACTACCAGCATAACTTGAGGACAGAGATGCCCAAACATCAAATTAACTGTTAAGTAAAAGGAGTAAAAACACCATGTTTCAGCATGTTTCCCCTTGTTACAAGGTGGAGGCAGGCAGATTCAGAAAAACTGCAAGAAAGAGGGGAACCAGCAATGGATCCTAAGGTTTATCTAAAACCACCACCAGAAAAATTTAGTCTACCCTAAGTTTAAAAGTACTAAAAAATTGTCTAGATAGACACAAACTACAGGAAAAGGGCTTAAAAGTATGTATACTTTGCAGTCTTTTATTTGCAAAATTTCTGTGGGAGACAAAAAACCAAAAGGAAGGGAGATATGCCATTTGTCAATTAGGGCGAAAGAGAAAAGAAGCAAAAGTGGAAATTCTAGGACCCCTCATGACAAAAGAAAACCCAAAACTGGAGGACACACAACTCCTGTCCTAGTGTCAAAACAAACAAATGGACTAAAATATCTAGACTTTAATATACCAACAGAAGATGGTGCCATTAAACTAGAGATTTTGTGAAACAAACCAATGCAACAAAAATGAATAAGAAATAGATCAGCACATCCACATAGAGTGATTGCAAAAAATCAATGAAAGAATGCATGGAGCAAAGATTTTATATCCAGCCAAGCTGTTCTTCAAGTATCAAGGCCATAGAAAAATAGTTTTCAACATACAGGAACTTAGAGAATTTTGCACCCACCAGTCCTTTGTGGGAAATGTACCAGAGGACAAGCTTCATCCAACCAAAGGATAACTGGGAAAATGTCAGCAAAAGAATGGATAGTGTACATTTTAATAAATGCAAATATAGATGTAAAACTAAAACTATGGTGGGGATGGATGGAAAACTAATGAACAGGTGTTAGCTATTGTGACAACAGAGAAATGATGCAACTAAAAAATGAGAGAAGGGAGAGATAAAGAAGAAAATAGAATAAGCTCATTGATTATTATCTAGGCAATAGGTGAGTGTTAAAGGATGCCAGAAAGAACTGATAAAGCAGATAGTAAAAGCTCAAAGTAAAAGCTCAAATAATAAACAAAGGACATTAAAATGGTATAAGTACAAAGATGACTACTAGGGAAAAAAATACAAATCTTCCTAAACATCAAAAAAGGTTTTATAAAGTTAAAGAGCAAAAAAGCATATTTTATGGAGAAAGAATAATAACATATTACAAAATACACGTAAGTATAAAAAATATATGAGTTCAGTCATATCAATAAAAGATGAAAATGTGAGTGAACTTACTTTGCCTATTAAAAGAAAAAACTTTCAATTTGGCTCACAGAGCAAGATCCAACTATATGCTATATATACAAGACACATCTAAAACAAAGTGATTCAGAAACACTAAATAAAGGGATGGACAAAGGCAAATAGAAACACTAAGAAAGCAATGATAGCAATCCTAATATCAGACAAAGTAAAATTCAAGCCAAAGGGCATTACATTTGACCAAGGAGGGCACTTTTAATGCTAAAAGCCAAAATTCACACATAAAATATAACACCTATGAATATTTATGCAACAAATAACACAGCAACTACCTTTAGAAGCAAAAACTGCTGGAGATACAAGTAGATAAAGATAGAAAAATACTAGTCACAGGAGACTTTAATACATCACTATTAATAAAAGACAGATTAAGTAGACACAAGTAAGTAAGGAGAGAGAAGACCTAAACAACATTGTCAATAGAACTCTAAGCTCCAATAATAGGGAATACACCTTATTCTAATGCACCCATTGAACAAAAATTCACAAAAATCGATTATAAATGAGATCACAAAAATATCAATAAGTTCCATAAATTAGAAATATTACAAATAGCACTTTCTGATCACAATAAAATAAAACTCGGGATTACTAACAAAAACAAAAAACAGAAAGTTCTTTCCACCTGAAAATTTTAAACACTTCCATTAAATAATTTTTAGGTGGAAGGAAAAATACAAACTTAAAGTATAGAATTTGTTAAAAATAACGACAACAAAAACATTATACAACATACTCTATAGAATACATTAAAGCACTAATTAGGAAAATATACAGCACTAATCATTTTTATCAGCAAATATATGAAAATCAATTAATTTTCAAAAAAACAGAAAATAACTATATAAAGCAAACGAAAATACAAGGAAGGAAATAACAAGATAAAAGTAGAAATTAGCGAGGTAGATTACAGAAAAACAGTAGACTTTAATTAATAAATAAAATCCTGGTTATTTGAAAAAACATGATGAAGAAAAAGAGAAAGCACAAATAAGCAAAATAAGCAATGACAGGGGAAATGCCATTGCACCAAAGAAATTAAAAAATTGTAAGAGACTACTTTGCAGATCTCTACGTAAATAAATTTGAAACCTAGATGAAATGGATAATTTCCTAGAAGAATAAAGATTGCCAAAATCGACTCCATTAGAGTTAGTAAGCTTAAATAGACTGATTTCCATAGAAGAAACAGGAGACGTTATTAAGCTACTAAACAGCACCAGGCGCAGATGGTTCCCCAGAGGAATTCTACTAAACCTTCAAAGTCCACATACTCCCAATGCTCTATAAATTGCTTCAGAGCACTGAAAATGAAGTAAAATCTTCCTACTTCTTTTATGAAGCCAGAAAAGATAGCACATAAAACAAGAAAGAAAACTACAGACCGATATCACTCATGATTATTGATTCAAAAATAGTAAATTAAACATTGGCGAACAGAATACAACACCACACTAAGAAATTAATATACCATGACTAAATGGGATTTATTCCAGGAATGCAAGGTTGGTTCCATGTTGGGAAGTATATTAGCATCATATATCGTATTAATAGATACGGGGAAAACACCTATGATTATCTCCATGGATGCTGGAAAAGCCTTAAATAAGACTCAGGGAAATAGGAATTGAGTGATACTTCACTAACATGGTAAAATACATACTTAGTTCAAAAGCAGTACCTTACTTAATGGGGAAACACTAGAGGCATTTCCATTAAAATCAGGAAGAAAGCAAGAATGCTCACCATCTCTCCTGCTATTTAGCATCATGCTAGAGGTATTAATCAATGCAATTAGGCAAGATAAATCAATCGGAGGCATAAGAATTGGTAAAGAAGTAAACCTATATCTATCTGATGATGATATAATAGTATAACAGGAAAATCCTTAAGAATCAATGATAAAACTAACTCAAGCATTAAAAGGATTCAGTAAGGTAACAGGATATAAACACACAAAAATCAGTCCCCTCCATTTACACAAGTGATAGCCAATTAGAAGAGTTAATGTTAAAGAAAACCTCATTTACAGCAATAACAAAGAAGATTAAATACTTAGGAATTAATTTACCAGAAATGTGTAAAACAGATACGAGAAAAACTTTAAAGCACTCCTAAGCACACAAAATTAGACTTTCTCAAATGGAAAGACAGCCCCTGTTCTTGGATGGAAAGATTCAACATTATAAACAAATCAGTTTTCTCTAAGTTAATTTATAAATTTAACACAATCCCAATAAAAATACCAATATGCCTTATTTAATGGAGTTAGGCCCTCTGATACTAAAGTTCTTATGGAAAAACAGACATACAAGAATAGCCAGGAAAACACTGAAATAGGAAACCTAAGAGTGGTGATTAGCCCTACCAGATATTAAAATATGTCTGAAGCCTCAATAATTACAACAGTGTGGTATGGGCACATGAACAGACAAATATACCAGTAGGGTAGAATACAGAGTCCGGAAATAGACCAGAGTATATGTGACAACATAAGATAAAGGCGACATCACAAATCATTGAGGCAAAAGACGGAGTTTTTTGATGATGCTGGAACAACTGGGTAGCCATTTGGTAAAATAAAAAATTTAGCCAGAATTTCTCAACCTTAGCACTATTGACATTTCGGTCCAGATAATTCTTTGCTGTGAGAGCCGTCCTGAGCATTGTGCAATGTTTAGCAGCATGCTCAGCCTTTACCCACCAGATGCCAGTGGCACCCCTGCTCCAACTTGTGACAACCCTAAATGTCTCCAGACATTGCCAAATATTCCCTGAGGGGAAAAAAATCATCCCTGGTTGAGAACCGTTTAATTAGGTCCATACCTCATACCATACACAATAATAAACTCCAAATGGATCAGGGACCTAAACATAAAAAATAAAACCATACAAGTACTAGAAGAAAATATGCATAAATTATTTTTTTATCTCAGTCTAGGAAAAGGCTTTTCTAACTCTGACTCAAAATACAGAGGCAATAAAATGAAAAGTTTGATAAATTTGAATAGTAAATATTTTTGTGTGCCTAAACACCATAAACAAAGTCACAAGACGACAACAACAACAACAAAAAGTGAGAGAAAATATGTACAACAGTAAAAGGGCTAATATCTGTGATAGATAAATAACTCTTAAAAATTGAGGTAGAGAAAAGAGCAAAAACCTGGAATTAAAAATGGGGAAAAGATGTAAACAGACAATTCAGAAAAAATATAAAAATGTTTCTTAAACTTAAGAAAAATTGTTCAAACTTACTCATAATTAGAAATGCAAACAACACTGAGATACCATTTATCACCTATTAGATTGGCAAAAGCTAAACAATATGGCAACATATTCTCGAAAGAAAGTGAGCCGAGACACTGGGTACCGATCAAGCTTTATTAAAGGAAAAGAATCTACCGGACTGCCCTCAAAATGGAGGACAGCACCAGGGGTGGGGTGAGAGAGCTTATATAGGGCACCAAGGGCTGGCTGATACCTTCAAGGAGAGGAATTATGCTGGTGCCGAAGCTATGGGACCAGGGTGGAGAACTGCCCCCTTGCGGAAGCAAAAGGGTTTCTGCTTTGCTAAAGTCACAAGGCTTCTCCTAAAAGGAAGGGGGAGGGGTTTGGTGCTGGAGTGGAAGACAAGGCCAGCGGGTATTTTATGCTTATTGTGTGCACAACGGTGCTGGTCACGTCCAAGATCCATCAATTCTGTTGGTGAAACTGTGGGGATATATATTACTGGTGGAAATTCAAACTTGTGTCCAACCTATCTGGAGTAGAATTTGGTAATACCTAACAAAACTACATACACACTTACCCTTTGCCCCAGCAATCCCACTCCAATAATACAAAAAGTGTATGCATTGCAGAACTGTTTACATTTAGCCAAAATGCCTATACACAGAAGAGTGATGGAGTAAACTTCAGGACATCCACAAAATGGTGCACTGTGCAGCTGTGAAAGCATGAGAAAGGTCTGTATGAACTAATAAAGAATGATTTCTGGGACATCCTCTTAAGTGAGAAAGGCAAAGCCCCAAAGGGCATCTATAGTATGCTACCCTTCATGTTAGAAAGAAGAGTATATCAGAAAATACACGGTGTCCGCTTATTTGCATTCTAATAAGAATTAGAGTCAATTCTGCTATCACACAACATATGCATCCCTAAGAATCTCCATACTACACAAAATTGCACAATAGAAACCAAAGGGCTTCTGGGGAAAACAGAGTTAGGGGCACAACACTCAAAAATTTCTTCCATCACACACACACACACACACACACACACGCACACGCACACGCACACGCACACACACACACACACACAAAGATAGGAACCTAATAAAAAACAGTAGCACAGTTTATTTATGTTAAGTGGTTAAGAAATACATAAGTCCTACATAATTGACATTTTACCTAGAAAAGGTCCTGAAGTTGGGTTGTGGAAGTAGGTGTCGGTAGGGCTGCAGCTTGTGAGTTACTGGAGGGAAGGTTGTAACACCAGGTGTGGACGGGCTCCTAAAACACGGGGTGAACTGAGGTGGCTGGCAGACATTTGAGTTGTGTGTCTTTTGTGTATTCTTTCACAGCTCAATTCAGCTGGGTGCAGTTGCTGCATTCACCTAGGGTTTCTCGCCTATGAAATTGTGCATAAGCAGATGTGAAATTCACGTTATGCTCAAATCATTCTCCTAAAATATCAGTTGCACTGGAACAAACTCAAGTTTTCAAAATAAGCATTATAGCAAAATTGACTGCACAGAAAGGATGAACCGGAAACTAATGATATTGGTTTATCTACAGGGGGTGCGTGGAAACGGGTGTGCCATGCAGCAAAAGGGGAAAGACATAAACTTGGGAACTTTAAATATGCAAGTCAAGGAGCCTCGGAGGTACCTAACAGGTGCCTATCAGACAATTATTCCCTTTTATACAATTCCTGTATTACATCAGTAGATCACAAAGTCAGAATGATACTTGAAAAAAGAATTCCTCATTCATTTATACTTGAGTTATCCCACCTGACCACTTCCCTGTTCTGCACCCCTTGCCCATCCTTTTACAGTGATATTCTTCACCCATTCCCTCCCTAAAGAATTCTGTGTACATTTTCCTTCCTAAGCAAGGAAGCATGCAAGCAAGCAAGTTGGCAATGAGTCCAGAGAAAGTCAGCCGAGGCAGATATGAGGGTACCTCAAAAAGTTCACGGCAAGATTCGTATCATCTTTTAATTCTATTTTTCCATGAACTTTTTGAAGTACCCTTGTATACTCATAGGAGTGAAGAGGCTTACACAGCAGATGTTAGAATGACAACAGCCTGATTCAATGAGGTCGAAACTAAGCTGACTTTGTCAAAGAAGCTGCTCTGGCTTCCTGAAAGGCCTGCCATTCCTCAGGTTGTGCCACCAATGCCAGATTCCATGTTCTAAGGGATTAGCAGTGGTCTACACGAGGAGCTAGGAAGCCAATGTAACCAGGCAGCTAATGCTGCCACATTCGATGCTTTGGACCCCTACCCTACTAGGAGCTATATCTATAGCTTCCAGCGGAATCGTTTGCCAAGTGTAAAAATCTTCAAGACACTGAGGACAATCTTTAAATCTCGGACAGGGTAATTAGGCACTTCCTCACCAGTAATCTCTCTACCTGGAGATGTGAAGTGAAAAGCATTCCAGGGCACATAGCACCGAGGCACAAACTACAATGCAGAGGGTGCCCCGCCTCCTTGTTCAAAAAACCTTGAGAAAGTCCCCAAGCATATTGTCAGAGAAGCCATTCTGGTAGTGACGGTGCCCCCAGACTAAGCAAACCTACAAGCGTCTGAGTATTTTCTGAAGAATCAACACTATACTAACAAGAGCAGCCATGTAGGTATGCATGTGGCAAATCAGAGGCCAGAGTAGAGTGACCTGGGCAAGCCACCTAGAACACCGCGCTTTACACCTCTCACCTTTCAACAAGAGCATCTCCAGGAAACAACCCTCCGATGACAGAATGGAGTGCAGGGGACCAAGAGACCATCACATTCTTCTGAGAGAAGTGTGGGTTCCTGAAAAGCTCCTGGGAAGACAATATCCTGGAGGCCCATTTCTGAGTAAAGGGAGATAAAAACTGCCAGACCACACAACTATCTTGCCAAATCAGAAACATATTTAACAGGCAGAGCTTGGGGTGCCATGTAGAGCAGAGGGAATTTTGAGGGTTAATAGAAAGCAGGGAGACAAAGGTCAAGTGAGGGGCAGGTTGGGTGACAGAGAAGCAGGAAGCAAAGGACTTATGGAGAAAGGTTGAAGGAGATGCAGAAGGCTTGCGGGAGGGAAGGCAGCATGGCTACAGCCGACATCCGGTGAAAGAGCTTGGCTGGCCGGCTCTTGGTGTGACTCCCCCTCACCTTCCCAGACTGGATGGACATGTAGCATTCAGCAGCAGAATGGGGGGCTGATACTTAGAAATGGAGACCGGTGCATGGATACTGAAGAGAAATCGACTGGGTGTGCCATTCTGTAATACCCTGTTCATCCCAGTCGCGAGTTTGTGTTGACAGAGCACATCTGGGGTTGTCATGCAGCAGCAGTGGTGTTTTGGAGGAAGGAGGATGATGGGCTGGAGGTGGGGCTGGTGAACAGGAGGACTCTCAAGGTCCAGTTCTTCAATACTGGAGAGCAAGGAACAGTTTGGTCTCAGCCCTTTGGTCAATAAATTGGAATGTTCATTTTCTGTTCTTGCTCACCTTCTCCAAAACCTTAACAAATCCTGTGAAAGATATGGCACTGTCCCCATCCCCATCAGCCTCCTGGATGGTCCTTTCTGCAATGATGCCCAGTTGCTCATCTGAGATATTCACTCCAGCCATCGTGCACAGCACCTGTAACAGCTCACTGTGGGAGCTCTTGACATGTTTACTCAAATCATATAGTCGAAAATCAAAGTGCAGTTTGTTGCTTCAGCTAAGTGGTTCTGATCCATTGACATCTTTCCTCTCTTCATCATCGTCAATGGGTTCAAAATGAGCCCAGATTCTTATGAATCCATGGAAGTTCACCTGGTCCTCCCCATTTGGAAAGAAAACACTGATGATCTGGTCCTCCAGTGGGTTGATGGCAAATTCTGGAATCTGCTGGAAATCTTCCCAGCTGAGAGTCCCGTTCTCTCCATTGTCCAGGCTGGTATACCAGCTAGAGGTGGACGATCTGAATGTGGGAAAAGCCAGTTTCCTTGATCACCTGGAGCTCTTCCTTCTGCAGTAATGTGGAGGCCTGAGACCCTATCCCTGAGTCAGCAGCTCCTCTAGGAGCAACCCTGCCAGGAGTAACAGTGTAAAGCTAAACACAGAAAGAATTGTATAAAAAATTGTGCTCTAATTAGTAACTTTATTTTTCACAAGGGAATGAATTAGCAATTCTGAAACTGTATGTGTACTAGGATTGAGCAAATAAAGAAATTCATATGGTGGATAATGACAGTGAGGTTTCTCACTGTTGGAGAAAGGAGGTACAAATAAGGAAAAGACGGGGGTCTGGAATGAACCAAGGGGTGTTACGTTAGAATTTAAAGTGTCAATATAAGTTTATGCACATATTCACAAATGCATACATATATATGAAGATGGATAGATATAAAATAAATATGTGTGCATGTGCGTGTATCACTATACAGACATACATTTCATAGCTCTGTCATCTGAGAGGGCCTGAGAAGCAATGACACTCTGGTAACACTGAACACATCTAGCACCCAGATCTTGTTTCTAAACAACATTCTGTAATAAAAGGGCTCCTTGGAAAAAAGATTTATTCCAGGGCTGGATCAGAAAAAATACAGATAAGCCTGGACTATGTTGTGGAGCCAGAAAGTAAGAAAGTGCTCAAAAAATAATAGGTAGACATGTCAAAAGGGCACAGAAGCCAACTCGAAGGAGCTCCCAATGGCTAAATCTGGGATACTTTGAGCAATAAAATAAATAATGGATTATGATACACAGAATAAGATAAATATCCATGAGTACATACTGATATAAATAAATCAATTGATAGATAGATAAATGGGGGAAGGGGGAGCTCTTCCTTACAGAAGAATTCTAATTAATAAATATAGAAGTAATGATGGGAAAAAGATTGCCATTACCCAAATCCACAGTAATAATTTTTGCAGGCAATAATCATCAACGGGTGATAAAATTAGTTGGGAGAAAGTATGTTGAGAAACAGGATGTTTGCATAGTCTCAAAGTTTCTCCCCACAAAATAATTGTTAATTACAAAGAGAAATTAGTAACTTTAGCTGCAGAAGCCAGACAAACACCATCTTAACCCAGTGCTCAATATTAACATTGCCAATAATAGGGCACACCTGTATATGAACCTGCTGATATGAGTTGAGATGACACTTCTGTGGGACTCTTGCCAAAAAATGTGTCACTTCAATCTAATCATGAGAAAACATCCAACAAACCCAAGTTGAAGGACATTCTATAAAATAATTGACAAGTACCCTTCAAAAGTGCCAAGGTGGTGAAAGACGAAGACTGAGGAAATATCAAAAATTGAAGGGGACTAAGGAGATTTGACAACTAAATGCAATGTGCAGTCCTGGATTGGATCCTGGACGAGCCTAAGGACATCAATGGGAAAACTAGCAAAATTCAAATACGGTTAATAAACTAGTGGATAGCATTTATCACTGTTAGTTTCCTGGTTTCAATAAATGTACTATGGCTACATAAGTCTAAGTTAATGTTAGGAAAATCTGGGTAAAGAGTAAATGGGAACTCTCTACTATTTTTGCAACTTTTCTGTAAGTCTAAAATTATTTCAAAATAAAAAACTCAAATATATATGTATATATGTATGTGTCACAGATATTTCAAAGTTTCTAGGTTGGGGCTTACACCTCCAGTGCCTATGATAGATATATGGCTTCAGGAGAAGGTAAGTTCAAGCAGGAAATGCTTAGTTCAGAACCTCTTTACTTGAAATAGCAAAATGTAGAAGACCACAGAAAATCTGACCTAAGGTGATAGAAGTTGTCACAGTATTGGACACTGGCTCCAAGCAGGCTGTCACGGCATAGGTTCCCATTTCAGAGTGTGGAGTCATTTTGCCATAGCAGTTCACCCTCATCCCCTGCTGAATGTAACGTTCAGCTTGGGTGTTCTCATCAGTCACGTCCCTTAGTCCAGTCCAGATCTGCAGATACCTGGACTATGCACCCGCTCTTCCCCCTTGCAAGCCTAAGGCAGACATTCCCAATAGATAACAGCATTGTGTTCTGCTGAATCCACACAGTCACTACCAATCAGTTGGCACCTGAGTCGAAACATCTACTGCAGCTTTCAGTCTGCATTAGGACCCTTGAGGACCCTTGAAGCGTAAGTCCCTGCCTAGATTCTGAGATCTTGACAGACAGGCAAGGAGGTCATCCTTCCTCAAATGTGGTGAGACTCCAGCAGCCTCACCAGGCTTCCCTCTCCAGGCCTCATCAGAGTGACCCAGGGGTAGGATATCTAATGGTCTCTACGGTTGGGGATGATGGAACCCCATGGAAAAAGTTGATTAGGGTCCAGAGGAACACTGAGGCCTAAATCCTTATCATCAACAGTAAACTCATGCCATTCTATTGCCTCTACAGTTATATTCTTTGCCAGACTTGATAAAATTAGCCAGGAAAGAATATCAGAGATTCTTTGTTATTTCATAGCCTGATAATGGTTTTCCACTTATCACATTGCAGCATCCAGGAATTTTAAAATAAAAGGCTGAAGTCAAACCACACACTTCTTTTTACCAAAGAGGCGCATTTGAAGGTCAGGGTGCATTCCAACAGCCTTATTGGGAAGTAAATGGAGGAAATCACTCAAACTAGGACCCAGACCTCCTTAGTCATAGTCCAGAGCTATCAACAATGACCATGTTTACTTTTCCTTTTTCTATCAAGAAGAAAAAAGTGGGTCTCATGAGAGAGCAGCTAATGAGAAAAACCAAACTGGCTTACAAAAGAATTAGAAGACAGAATGAAGTTCTGAGCCAGGACAGAAAAAAGACTCGAGCTGGCAGGAGGGGCATTTCAGTAATACTTGACCAGCCCTGGGATGAAGACCTTATTACTGCCGAACTGTCTTTCCCATACCCAGCTCTGTCTTCTCTTACCCATCCTTCCCCATCCTTACCTTTCTCCATGGGTTCTATTCAAGATTTTCAGTATTCTGTTGGTTTACAATAGACTTGAGATTGAGGAATGCTGATCAAGCCTTTGCTCTGCTATAAAAGAATTACGCACATTCACAGCAACCTAGACAAGTCTGTTTTACTTTAATAAAAATATATTCATGGTTCTTCAGGCTCCCTTAAAGGCATTCTGTTCTTTCAGGACCTCTGTCTAAAAATGGCTCTGTACATCCAAATTAAATCTTTCTTGCTCCTGTTTAGGTGTTTCCCTTTATCTCAAGTAATTTGCTCCTTTAAACCAGTTAAGGTAAAAAAAAAAAAATTTATCTGTAGTATGAGAATCTCGGACATACAAATTCTTATCCAGTCCCAAAACTCTAATTCCTCCATTCTGCTTAAATAAATAAGTTTGAATCCTTAGCCAAACCCACCACACTCTGCAATTGGGTTCTAAAAAACTTACCTTTCCAAATGGATTTCTCGCAAATCCTTTGCACAGACCTTAGACCTCAGCCAAACCAAGCTACAGGTGGTTTTCCAGAAAATATTTTGCACTCTCAAAACAATATCTCTACTTGAAATGCCCTCTTTCCCATTGTGGCCTTTCATTTATTTAAAAAAAAAAAATGAACTGAACACCTACTATTAATAAGTACTAGATGGATACAGAAATGAGTGAGACATAGTTTTTGCCATCCAGAGTACATGGATACCAGAGGCAATTATACAGTATTGACTGTAAGGTGTTCATACCTTACTGTTGTGTAGTGTTGGAGTGGGGTGGGGTGGTAGGAATAAACTTCATGGAAAAGGTAGCATTGAGAAGGCTTTGGAGGATGGAGTACAGTTTTGATATGAATACCCAAAGGAAAAGAACACAGGCTGAGGAACCCACAAGATACAGGAGAAGATGGAATGTGTCCACATGAGTTCGATACTCTGTTTTGGCTGGTGCCTGCGGTGTATGAATGCAGGGCACTGGCTGTAATGCTTCAACAGGCCAGATCTTGAAGGATCAAATGTCAGACTAAAACGTCTGAATTTATTCCATAAGCCTAGTAAATTATTGAAGGGTTTTAAGCACAGAAATAACAATTATCAGAAGGAGCTGTGCTTTATGACAGTATCAGGGTATATGTGCGCAGGATTAATTTCTTCAATGTCTAGAGGTTCTTTTTTGGCATAGTAGGGAGAGAAGAGCTTGACGTTAGTCTCACACATAAGACTGCAGGAGCAGTGATGCCTATCACACTCGCATTTCCCTCACCTTTTTGGTCTTAGCAGAAGGTAGATAGATCTTGGAGGCTGGCTGTAAATAGCTAGTAACTTTAACTGTACCTGTTGCTCTGATGTGGTATTTTCCTTGGAGCAAATCAGCACAGCACCTGGAATGTAGAATGATACAGCTATTGACCACAGCAAATTCTTTCCCCCTCTATGCCCATTTTCAGGGATCACCAGAGGCAGTTTGCTTTTGCAACCATGTCAGCTCTCCTCCCTGCCATAACATAAGTTACAGAGATCATTATCATCTAGACACCCCACAGAATATCACTCCAGTTCATATTTTCCTGATTAGCCTCAGGACAGGAAGTAGCAAGGACTTTAGATGCCTTAGACACCAGCAAGCCAGAGGGTGAAAGCCTGGTACCATGTGTTTTATCAGTCAGGGTCCAGACAGGAAAACATAAACCACACCAGCTCTTTTAACAGGGAATTTAATACAAGGATGTTATGATAAGACTGACAAGGCAAATGAGAAACTTAGGTGACACCAAGACAGCAACAGCAGCAAGCAAAACAGCTAACGGTCCTAGGGCTGGGGGAACAGAAGGAAGGGGTTGGAGTTATTAGAGCAGCCCTACGGTACTAAAACCCACACCCCTGAAGAGGGGCATGGCCTGGTGGTCCTGGTGCCTTGGCAGCTCTGAAGCTCCGAAGACCCAGAAGAGCTGGGACCCAGGCCTCCAAGTAGGGGATGATGCCTGACAGGTGCTAATGCAGTGGGAGCTCAGAAGAAGGACCACACAGAGCTGGGATCTGGACCTCTGAGAAAGGGGCACTGGATGGCTGGGACTGACTGGTATCTCTGAGCGGGCATGATAAGGCTGGTACTGAGAGTGTGAAAACACACGAGAGCTGAAACCAACTGCTGCCATTGGGACAAAGGACCATTGCTGGGATGATGCTAACGTGAACGGCAATCACCAGGAAGAAGTAAGGCCCTTTATCCTCTTCCAGCCTTCTAGTCCCCTGCCTCCCTTTGCACCTTCACTGGCAGAACCTAACAGGGAGAAGCTGGCAAGGAAAAAATGTTGTTTTCAGGGTCCTGACACCACAAAGCAGAGTACAGAAGAGTAGGTTTGGAGCTGAGAGACAATAGCTTAATAACCAGCACAATAGCTAATGAAAGCATTAGCCAACGCATCTGGTTCCTATTAAATATTGTGAGAAACAAAGAAAATTCCTTGTTGCAGAGTTCAGTTTTGGAATTCTTTCTTTCTCTTTTAAATATTAGCCTGGCTGTGGAACAGCCCATAAAATTACTTATCTCGAAATATCACTACAGAATATTCTCAGGTTGATATTCTCTTGCATGCCTGGGACTTTTTCACTCTTCAAAATATAGGCAGACAATGTAATACTACTCACAGTAGAACAGAATGAATTATTGATACACACAAGCACTTGGTGGATCTCAAAGGCATTATTCTGGGTGAAAGAAGCCAGTCTCAAAAGGTTACATACTGTATGATTTCATTCACATGACTTTTACAAAAAGACAAAACCATAGCGATGGAGAACAAATTAGTAGCTGCCAAGGGTTAGGAGTGGGGGAGCTGGGACCATAAAGGGAAAACATGGGGGAGTATTTTGGGGAAACAGAACAGTTCTGTCACCTGATTGTGGTAGTGGTTACACGAGCCTATATATGGGATAACACCCACAGAGCTGCACTCAAAATTTTAAAAAAGGAAAAACAGTAAAGGCAGAATTTGTGTGAGAAAGTCTTACTTTTTGACTCTTAAAAAACGTGCTGAGGTGAGGTCACGTATGAGCCTTAGGAGCGTCTGCCACATCTGCCCTGAGTGCACAGGTTCATGTGGCGTGGGATCAGGCCTGCACCTTCTCTTCAGTTACCACAAGTCTCTGAGGCCCCTGGCTGAGGGCAAACGTGGAGGGGGCTGGAGGGATGGGGCCCCCACCTCTCTGCTATTCTGTTGGCTCACGCTGCCAGCTCCTGTGATTTGGGTGAGGCTGTTTGTGCTGTTCGTAAGTAGTTCAAAGACTCTTTCTTGCCTGCACTTCAAATCCTGGCCTGCCTTTTCCTCATTCATGGCTTTTATTTGGTGCTAGCAACCTTTAAGGTTTGATGGAGCTGAGTGGCCCTTGGCAGTGGCTCCACTAATTGGCAAATCTGGCCACAGGGGATGAATAAGATACTCTCTGGCATTAACATCACAGTGAGCATGGTCCAGTGGGCCCTGTTTGGTGTTCTTGATAGCACAGAGCAATTCCCAGATAAATTCCTGAGCTGACCAGTCAGCAGGAAGTGTTCTCCATCCTGGGCTGCCTAGAGCCCTCTTTTCCATCGTGTGGGGACTACCTTCCACGAATGCCTCAAAAGATAATTCTGTTATGCTTTACATGTTAAAAATGCTTTATTAATAGGATGTGATTAAACAAAGTGTTCTTGAATTTTAAAATATATAAAATTAGTTTGCATTCCATTACCCTGAGAATTTTCATTCTGTTCCAGCTGAGATCAAAACAAGAGTGACAGGCTTTGCGGTTACACGCTCTCTTTCAGAAAACTTCAGTGTGTGAAAATGGCACCACTGCCACTGCTATGCAGGCTTTGCTCACTAGGACGGATCTCACACCCAAAATATATACCCACGGGATGGGACTCAAAAGTGAATGAGCACATATGCTTTCACGTCTGGCTTCTGCTCCACATACTTTTTTGAGATTGATGTGGCATGTATCAATAGTGTGTTCTTTTTCATTACTACTTAGTATTCCATTGTCTGAGTACATATTTCACAATCTGTTTATTCATTCTGCTGTTGGTAGATATCTGGGTTGCTTCTGGTTGTGGGGTTTTTGTTTGGCTTTTTATGAATAATGCTGCTATAACTATTTTCACGCAAGACTTTTTGTGGACATACTCATTTTTCTTACCTCCATATACCTAAGAGGGAATTAGAGGTACACATATGTTTAAGTTTATTAGATACTGCTAAACAGCCTCCAAAGCAGCTACACCATTTTACACCCTCACCAGCAATTTATGAGAGTTCCAGTTGCTCCACATCTTTGCCAACATTAGGTATTATTAATCTTTTTCATTTTAGCCCTTCTAGTATACAGTAGTATATCACTGTGGTTTTCATTAGAATTTTCCTGGTGAGTCATGATGTTGAGCACCTTTGTATACGCCTATTGGCCTTTTGTATATTTTCTTTTGCAAATTGCCTCTCAGGAGAATTGAGGAAATGGTGGTGGCTGTATCTGTCAGGGAAAGGAAGTAAAGGGATGACTTGGAAGAGCAGACTCAATAATGGTAAGGGGACTTTTTCCAGGCCTAACTATTTACACTGTTTGGTGTCTTAAATAGATATTAATGTATAAAGTGGTTAAAAGAAGAATTCAGTAGGCACCCATTTACAAATCTCCCCCCACCCCAGCCCACGACAACTGTCCACAATTCTGCTTCAGTGCTTCGGTCCCTTGGGTTTTTCATGAGGGGCTCTCAGCACCCTCATAAGGGTGCATTTGTGGGCTTCTTTCTAGCCTCACAGTGGGCTGGAAGTGTCGGGGGAAGGATTTGGGCACTTGGGGTTGGGGATGGCATGTCGGGCAGGGTATGGCATTCAGGCCCTTTGGGGAAGCCTGAAGGCCCTGACTGCCCAGGAGAGAGTGGTGACAAAGGACAAACCCGGAAATGGAAGGAAGGCTTAGGACAACAAATGCACAGGATGTCCCCTGGACTCTACCTACCTCATCGTTTTGTTTTTTCCTGATTGTTCACTTTGGTGCGTATTGGAGTTGAGGAGAGGGAAGCACAGGATGAATTACACATGGCATTACTAAACATGTTTGGAAGATAAGAGCACAGTGCCAGCCAGTGGGAGACTTTGTTCCTTTGTCTAAAGGGAACGAATGTGCTATGTAATTGGAGCAACAAGAGTGACATGCGAAGAAGGCATTGCCAGACTTTTTTAAGCCTTTGAGAAATATCAAAGCAATTCATATTCATGTATAACACATCCACACACACTCCTGCGCAGAAAACTCTGAGGCAGATGGGGTCCCCTCCATTTCACAGACAGGTCATAGTATGTGTGCAAATGCAAGGACTTGGTCAAAGGACAGACAAGTGCCATGGTAGAGATGGTAGAAAATGAGAGCCCTTGTCACCTCACTAGAAGCTCAGTGTGGATTGCAATGTACATCTTTGCACTAAGGTTTTTATTCCTGTATTCAAATCTACCACAACATCCAGTCTCCAGTAAATATTTCTCATGTTTAAGACAGCACGATAGTAATATATCAGCTCTGAAAGTCAACTGCTGTAAATGCCATGTGGTGTGGGTTGGATCACAAACCAGAGCCAATTTTTCAAAACATTTCCTGCTGGAATACCCACAACAGTTCAACAGATGTCTTTTGGAAAGTCTTGAAGCAAAATAACCCCCCATCAGCATATAAAATAAACCCCCCCAAAAAGTAAAATATGGAACAGAGGGATTATTTTTTCTTCTGGCGGTAAAAGATTGGGAAAAATCCTGAAATTTTTGGAGACATACTCGTCCATAGCCACAAAAGTGGAAAATGAGCTTTTCTCACACACACCCCACAAGAAAAATTGGGATTTGAAAAAATACTCTTCCACTATTCACCAAAGAAATTTCTTTCACTGCTTTTGAGTATAATGTTTGTTATTTCTTGTTCGAGCAGTTCATAATTCTGGCTTTTATTGGAGCAGCCTCATGGGAAGCTAGGGAAGGAATTTGAGGGTATAGCTGATGGGGCCAGAAGGCACAGAAATGGAGTGAGGCATCAAAGAAGACCCTTTGTCAGGGACTAGGTGGGCATGACTGGGAGTGGCCAGTTCTAAAATGCCATGCCTTGGAGTCTCAGGCCTCTCAAAATCAGCAGTACAAGGGGCAGAATGGGGGCCTGAAAGAGGAGGGGAAAATTACTCTTGTTTTAGATTTTTTTCTCCAACATTTTATTATGAAAAATCTCAAAAGTCCAGAAAAGTTGAATTATACAGGGAACAGGCATATACCCAAGAGGCAGAAATGATTTTTAGTTTTGATCTGACAGTTTGTTTCCACTGGGGCTGATTTTGACCTTCATCAAATAAATGCTCTTGAATGAATCAATCTTCCCACCCACTTATTCTAGGGAAACCAAGGTTGTTCACTGCACTCTTGCACTGAGAGAGAATTCCAAAATCAGGAGTTCCTGTGGGTCTGCTTCTACTATCTGTTGTTTTGGATGCTTCTTGCTCATGCTGTCTTATCTCCTCCTGTGCTTTGTTATCTTTGACTTTAAAGTGGATATTGTACGGAAAAGTTATATGTGGATGGAGATAATTTGATGTTATTTCTCTAGGAGAGGATTTTAGTTTGCTTATGTCAGGCACATGGGGGTGCTACAAGTATAACAAATATTTCTTAAGTACTACTGAGGCAGTAGGAATACAGTTAGAAACAGAAATACTTAAAATTTCTCTGAATAAGCAATAGCATTCATTTAAATGCATTCGTTAAAGAACAATTTAGATTATACAAGTTTGATAAGCACCCAGCTTTTCCTCACCTTATGCATCAGCACCCATTAAGAAGTGGCATGCTGGGCCATGCAAAGATTCCCTGAAGTACCAGTTCTCTTGTAGTTTTATTTCTTAGATAATTTAGAAAAAAAAAATATTATGTTACATTAAAGCCATGCTGTAGGGTGAGTGCTATAACACAAGCCTAACTGAATCCAAAGCTGAAAAGTTTCGAGTTTCAAAGAGTTTCACTGTCCTTCTCAGTAGATCCTGAGAAGGGGATTCTGCTTACCACATTATTCCTCAAACAGGATTGGCTACATGATTTGTAGGGCCCAGTGCAAAATGAAAGTGCAGGGCCGCTTACTCAAAAATTAAGAATTTCAAGATAGTGATAGTGAAACATTAAAGCTAGCATGGGGACCTTCTGAGTGCAGGGCCCTGTGGGACTACATAGGTCACACACTTGCAAAATGTCTCCAAACGTAGTATATGAATATGAGGAAGAAGCAAATTTTGAGCAGTCTAGAGGAAGAAATTATACATAGGAAATTTTCTTCAAAGTAGTTCACAGGAAAATAAAATCACTCTAAGGAAAGAAAATAATTCAGTCTTCCCAAATTAGCAAATGGGACCAGGATCTAAAAGATGGGACTGTTATAATTTGCAAAGACATTTTCACACATATTTCACGGGTACAAGGTAAGGATAATAATAATGCTAATAGTCATAGTAGTAGCTGACACTAACATATGGGGCTTATTAAGTGCCAGGATTCTTCTAAGTACTGTATATTACATATATTTACTCATTTAATCCTCAAAACAGCCCTGGAGAATGGATGCTACTATTTCCCTATCTTACCACAGATGAGGAAACTGACATCAGAGGGGTTGAGTAATTGCCCTGGTCACACAGAAAATTAGCAATGGAGCCAGGATTTGAACTCAGACAGACTAGCTCCAGAGCCTGTGCTCTTAACCCCTATTTATGGGGCCTCTCATTTAAAAAAAAAAAATGAAAAGCTAATTTAGAAGGAAGAAAGGAAGGCAGGCATTATCCCAGTACCTTCATTCATTAATATCATAGATTTGGTCTAACCAGGGTATACTGTGTGTTGTGTACACGTTTTTAATTTTTTCTTTTTTTGCATTTCATGTTCATAGTTTAACAGCACCCGTTCGCCCTCCCCCACTGAGTGTTGTCACATGACCCCATGGAGTAGAAAGGTACTGGCTTGAGAACATCCCTTCACAGCCCTATCCTGCTCTCTCCAGACATCCTCCCTTTCTTCTCTTTTAACTTTACTGCAGACTCTCTTGTTTCTAACTAACAGTTTTTCTTTTAAATCAATTTAAAGAGTGGTCTTTTGCTAATTTGAATTCAATAGAATATAATTTAGACAGCCATGCCATTTGTTTTTCCCCCACTTACTCCCCCACCCCCCGCCCACAAGTTGCAACCCAGGCTCTGTTCAACACGGGCGTCACCTAAAGCTGCTCCTGGTCTTTGTAGTTCAGAGGAGAGAAATTCCAGCTTGCCCTACATTTATCAGAACCGTAAAGGTTCAGCTTCTCCAAGCCAAAAAGAGAACAGAACAAAAAGATTCTCTGGCAGCCAATTGTCCCTGTCACCACTAAATAAAAAGTGCTTTTGGCTGCTGGTCAGAGCCTGTAGTCAGGTTACTATCCTTTCCTTGTTTCTCAGTCCATTGTTATTCAAGGAAGGAATCACCTACAAAATGAGGCCTCTGGTGGTGGGGGTTTCTCTCTAGCACTTGCTCTCTCTGGTGCTAGCTCTCTCTGTCTCTCTTTTTGCATGCAACAAACTTTATTCTTTTTGGAAGTTACCTAGGAAACAAAGTCTTTTGTGCTTAAACTTTATTTGAGCTACTCGCTTCACTGCGAATCTGCACAAAAGCTGAAGAGGGAAAGAAGTTTGCAATATTTTACTAAAACGTTCATGGAGAACACATTTATCCCAAGGGGGGGGTAATCATATCCTGTTGAGTGCATTGGGGGGCTTTGCAGAAACCTCTGACAAGGTAAGTGAACAAGTGGCTCTGCAATCTGCTCTTTAAGGGGACTTGAGAACAGTTCATTTGACAATATGTGAAGTCCTCTGAGCCAATAGGGCATGATGTTTCCAAATGTGAGGACAAGAAATTATTAAAAAATTAATCCTGATTTTAAGACAGAATATTACTAAAACCTTACTGGAATAAGAGGAAAACATATTTATTTTATACAGATACCCACCTTCCTCCAAATTGTATAATGAAATAAGACTAGGTTGAGTGGTGAAAACTGAGTCTTTTAATAATCTGGTTTAGAAACCCAACTCTGAAATCAAAACTGGGACGGAGCCATTATAATAATCTGGGCTAGGAGCTCAACCCAGAAATAAAAGTTAGACAATATTAATGTTTATCAAAGGTCTGGATGGAGAATTTTCAAATGTCATATAGAAATCTAAGCCTCTAACTTCACAGCCTTAAGAAAAGTTTTGCAATGCAAAGCTCAAAGAAAGTAAACTAGGACTGTTTTATCCCTCCAAATTTGAAAAAGAAACTCACGTGAATCTTTCCCCCCAGTAACAACATTCATATTTTCCACTACAGTGGGTGGGGGGAAATTCTTCACTTTGGCTTTTTCATTTGCATACAGTGTTGATGAAACTGAGTTTTTAAAATGTTATTCCCAAACGCCTAGTCCCGCAGCGAAGTTAACTCCTTGTGTTTTAATGCAGCCTCTCAGATTAGTTTGGTTTGTCCTTGAGGTGATGTGTTCTGGAATGTCTCCTGACTGCAGGTTTCCTGGCACGTTTTCTGAACCTCTTCATAGGCATCTAACTCTTCTTTCCTTGATCCTAGTCATCATCACTGAGCACTCTCAAGACTTCCGATAGAAATTTATGGCAAGATAGACAGCCAGAAAGTGCACCTAACTTTCACTGGATTAGAGGCCCTAAGTTCTCTTCGGTTGGAAGTTTGGAGATTTCTGGCTACCTTGTCTCTCCTCTTAATTCCATTTAACCTGAAAAGCATGTTTATTCAGTCCATTTTTTCTTTTGTGTTACTTGACTATTGAAATAATACTTTCAATTAGTTGTGCTTACTAACTATTTCTAGGAATTCTTCCTTTGTCCTAAAAGCTTATTTCTGACCTCGTTTTTTCTTATCTAAACTATGCAATTCCTTAGATGTGTGCTTATGTGTAAACTCTGACGGCTGAATCTGAATGTACTTTGTTTGCAGTCCCATCCTCCAGAGGATGAAGATACAGATGTCATGTTAGGGCAGAGGCCAAAAAACACAGTATTCCCTCTACACTGGACAAGCAGACCAACTGGAGCAAAGCACTACCTCTCCTGACACCGGAGGAGAAGATGAAACAAGATGCCCAAGTGATTTCTTCTTGCATTATTCCTTCCCATCAATGTCACTGGTAGTGTTCTGTTTTTTTCTTAGGGGCAGTTGGGTCATATTCTGCATATTCAATATGTTCAAAACCTGTGCTGCTGGGCCCACCAGTTAAGAACACCATTTTGTAAGCAAGTAATACCTTTTCCATCAAAATACAACCCAGAAGATGTTCAATAGGCTTTTGTCAGATTTTGAACATCAATTTGCATATGTTCTGCTGGGCTGCTTGTTATGTGAAAAAAACAAAATCACCAAACAGCTCTTTGGTCATAGCTGACAAACAATGGAGAAAGCAGTAGTGATTAATCATATGATAATGATGTGTGGTGCTGCAAGAAAGAAAACACCAAAGCCCCAGGTTCCTAAAACTGCCAGCATGGTCCTGTAGACCAACTAGCAAGTCTGTTTTCATGCTTCCTTGGATGAAGGTAGGCTTATTTTAAAAGGCCCTGTGGATTTCCATATTAATTTTAGGGGTTTCTGACCTAAATATCTATGGGTACATAGACGAAGTGTGAATTCTATCGTAAAACCATCCAGCCTGTCTTCCTTTCACTCTCTGCTTTTCTCCTCCTGTGTATTGAGAGTTTGAATATTAGTCTAGGTAGAATGAAGCCTAGCTGGACTTTTCTTCAAAGTTTATTAGCAGCAATTGTAAATTCCAGAATTGGATCTGGTAATCTTACTTGTAAGTAAAATAATGTAAGCAAGTATTCTAACTCTCAAAGACAGAAATTAAATTATCTATCCATGAAGCTTTCTTTAAACATCTCTAATAGTTACATTTTAACTTATTTGTATATTGAAAATGACTAAATACCCATGTTAAGGCTGATTTTCATCTTGGTGTCATGTAACTAAAGATTTCATATCACTCAAGATGCATTTTGGACACAGCTATTATTATTAACCCCACTCAGATTTCTCGCACATAAAGTGGGTAGCAAATGGACCAGGAATCTGGGACAGATATTCTTTCCTTCCTGAAAAAAAAAAAAAAGGAGTTCTAGTTGATTGGCTAGTCATAAACTGAGAGTTAATTTTCCTGATGACCTATTCAACTTGTAGGATAAATTATTCTAAAGATGTGCACTTATCTGATCTCCATAATCTAAATAGGATTTATAAGGGGAGTTCAGCTGCCAAGAATGGATCATTTTAGCACCCTCCCTCTTAAATTAATTTTCAGTTCGGGGAACATCTGATTCTTAGCAGCACCTGCTTTCTTCATGGCACCATAAGTAAAATCTTGTTTTCAAATTTAGTACTGTGATTATGGGCCATCATTTCATGATTAAGGAAAAGGAAAGATTTTTTTCTTCTGCTTTATTTCAGGAACTCTCAGACTAAATCCTAGATTAGATGTTGATTTCAAGAGCTTTAATGAGAATATCGTTAATGATGTGCATGTTACGTACTATGTCTGTGTCTGTATTCCATATGTTCGATAATTATTAAGAGTGAAGGATTTTAATTTTGGTTGGAACTAAGAAAGGAAAATTCCATTAGTATGAATTCTCTGACAATACCATAATTATTCATCATGTGATGTCTCATACAGATTTTTCAAAATGAATTCCAGAAACTGTTGGCACTGTGATGCTAAGCAGAATTTAACTGCTTCATTATACAGCTGAACCAAGATTTAACATGCTATCCAGCCTCATGCTTGACAATCAGGATAAATGATGAGGTGACCAAATTCCAAAGCACAGCATTATAGCTTTCTGAGGCAAAGCTCACTCTGAAAAATCCACAGTGCATGCCTGGGCTAGACAAGAGCCTGAGTTTGTCATCTCCCTCGCATCGTTCTAGTTTTGATAGGACTGCATGTAGTGTCATTAATGTGATTACGGAGAGAGAAACTAACAAGCATCATGGTTTGCCCCCTGTGTTTACAAAACCAAACAAACAAATGGTATAACGACTGGGAATTCCAGCTTTATAGTTGGTACAGAATATGGATCCATTTAAGTGGAGAACTGGGGACTACCCTGAATGTTTATTTTATACTGATAAGATACCTGATGCTAAACCAAGAAGCATCCAATTTAATCAGCAGAAGAAAGTGGACAGAATTAGGTGATAATTTAAAAAAAACAAATCCCTAGGCTTTTGAGTTTCCTCACAGCAAGTGTGTGCTTGGAGGGGAAGGTTTGGCCATAGGAGGTAGAGGGGGGAAAAAAACAAAAACAAAGATGCTTTTAATGAAGAAATGGGTCAAGATATGTTAGCTGAACTAATCCAGGTTAACAACTTGGCTACTGATGTACTATGCAAAGGTATTAGCTTCACAGAGCCCAGAAATAGACCAGTAAATAATAGTAACTAAAGGTTATGAATCCTTACAGAGCCATTTCTGTGGGAGCGTGATTTTTTTGATGTCTTTTTCTCTTCTCTTTCTTTTGGTTTTCCTCCTTTGCTTGTTACTTTTGGCAGTGCAAGCTGTTGTGGAGAGCTGCATTTAGAAGTAAAGCTTAATGTACTGCAGCACAATTTAAATAGGAGCTGAATAAGGGCTCCCTTATATTTGTTCACAGGCTTAATCCAAACTCTTCCCTTACTTCCAAGCCATAAATATCACTGTGTTCCAAGCAAATGAAAATTTGTTTGCCATTTCTAAAGACTAATGAGACCTTTCTGTGGGTTGCAGGAGTTGATTTTGACAGAGAGGCTAGCATACACTGCTCTCTGGTTCATTCACAATCAGTGCTTCAGCGGAGACGAAAATTAAGAAGGAGAAAAACCATCTCGGGTATTCCCAGGAGAGTTCAATAAGAAATAGGTGTGGTATAAAAAATTGTAATGGTTCATATTTTGTCTAGTGCAGATTATAAGATGAAATGGCAGCCAGCCTTCAACCAGTTTCTTTAGAAATATCAAACCTTTTAATTGGAGAGGTTTTGAAATTGTGTATATTCTGTATTCAGCAACCCAGGTGGTATTACTTCTTAACTGTTCTCGATGGTGAAGGTTTGGGTTGACCTTATAGATTTAGGCATATACGTTCAGGTCTTATAGCTGAAATGCAATATTTCAATAATTCCTTAAAGTTTTTTAAGGTAGAAACTGTAAATAAAAAGCAACAGGATTCAATGAAAGCTTTTTTTGTTTTTGCAAAAAACTTTTTTTGTTTTTTTGTAACTTTATTTGAAGTGAGATATACTTTCATGGCATTAATTATTTTAAAAAGTAAATTTTAAGCATACTCAATTAAATTTTGAATATCAATAATATGATACTCTTGCTGGCATTTTTTTTTCTATTTTTTTCTGTTCAATGTGTTTAGAATATCTCTGCCTATGTTTTTTAAAAAATATTATTATGGTAGTATCTCATAAGTAAGATTTTTATTTTTTTATAATGAAGTATATAATTTTTATTCCATTATGTTCGTATAACAAAATAAAAATGAAGAGTAGTGGCCAAGAAGATAAAAAGTAGTCACTTCTTAGGGCAAACTAATGTGATAGTGAAGAGAAAGATAATTCACAAAAGATAAAAAAGCACATCTTCTCTTAGTATATATACATACATACATATATAGATGTATATATCATACTTATATATGTACACACACACACACACACACACACACACACACACACACTCTTGCACACAGATTGAGAGAGAGAGATTCCCCAAAGCATTTTAACTTTCTCCTAATTTTAAATATTGATGTTTTTCTGTAAGAAAGAGCTCTACCTTGCCAGCACACAGATTTGTGGACATATCTCGGAATGCCTGTCAGTCTGCCGCTGTGTAAAATATCTCACTGTGCATTCCATGTGCCCTAGATTCTGACGAATCGCCAGTGGCCAGAGAAAGGAATGTGATTGTGACACAAACCCAGACCCTTCCAACTCTGCCAACAGGCGGTCCGGAACCAGGGACTCTGAGTGCCAAACCGAGGACATTCCGATTGCTGCCCCCTCCAGGAGGAGAATCAGAGCTCAGAGGGGCCAGAGCATTGCCGCTTCCCTTTCTCATTCCGCTGGCAACATTTCTGCACCGGCAGACAAAGGCGATGCCATGTTTACTACTGCAGTGAACAGCCACACGAGATCTCGCAGCCTGCCCCGGGAGGGTAATAGAGGTGGGGATGCTGAAGCCCAAAGTCGGTGCTAAACCCTCAACATATGAAGAGGGAGCGACTTTCGTGGGTGACCATGAGAGGACCCCTAATGACTGCAGTGAGGCTCCAAGCAGTCCGAGCACACAGGAACGCCAGCCTGCTCTGGGCCTGGCCTGTTCTCAGCATCTTCACAGCCCGCAGCACAAGTTAAGCGAGAGAGGGAGGTCGCGTCTGTCCCGAATGGCTGCCGACTCTGGCAGCTGCGATATCTCCTCCAACTCAGACACCTTTGGAAGCCCCATCCACTGCATCTCCACGGCTGGCGTCCTCCTCAGCAGCCACATGGACCAGAAAGACGACCACCAGTCATCCAGCGGTAACTGGAGTGGGAGCAGCTCCACGTGCCCCTCACAAACCTCAGAAACAATCCCTCCTGCAGCTTCTCCTCCCCTCACTGGCTCTTCGCACTGTGACTCGGAGTTATCACTAAACACGGCCCCTCATGCTAATGAGGATGCTAGTGTCTTCGTAACAGAGCAGTACGGTGACCACTTAGATAAGGTGAGAGGTCACCGGGCAAACTCCTTTACCTCCACCGTCGCAGATCTGCTGGATGACCCCAACAACAGCAACACAAGCGACAGTGGGTGGAATTACCTGCACTATGCCTCCTGCCGCCAGGATTTTAGTCCTGAGCATCCCAAGGCAGACAGCCTGGGCTGCCCGAGCTTCACAAGCATGGCCACTTATGACAGCTTTCTGGAAAAGTCTCCATCGGACAAAGCAGACACTAGCTCCCACTTTTTGGTAGACACAGAAGGTTACTATACCTCCATGCACTTTGACTGTGGTCTCAAAGGTAATAAGAGCTATGTCTGTCACTATGCAGCCCTAGGCCCCGAAAATGGCCAGGGTGTTGGGGTTCCTCCTGGTCTTCCAGACTGTGCCTGGCAGGACTACTTAGACCACAGAAGGCAGGGGAGACCAAGCATCTCTTTCAGGAAACCAAAGGCAAAGCCAACCCCACCTAAACGTAGCTCATCGTTGAGGAAGTCCGATGGAAACGCAGACATTTCTGAGAAGAAAGAACCAAAGATAAGCAGTGGTCAGCACCTGCCTCACAGTTCCAGGGAAATGAAGCTGCCTCTTGATTTCTCCAACAAGCCTTCTCGAATGGAAAATGCCAATCTTCCCACCAAGCAAGAACCTTCTTGGAAGAACCAGAGTGAACATGGTATTAAGGAACCTCAGTTAGACACTTCAGATATTCCACCATTCAAAGATGAAGGTGCTGAATCAACTCACTATGCAGACCTCTGGCTTCTAAATGACTTGAAAACAAATGATCCGTATAGATCTTTATCTAATTCGAGCACTGCTACGGGTACTACAGTTATCGAATGCATATCAAATCTCCAGAGAGCTCTGAATCCCAAACATCCCAATCAGAATCAAGAGCCACCACCCCATCTCTTCCTTCTGCTGACAATGAGTTTAAACTGGCTTCACCAGAAAAGCTGGCCGGCTTGGCATCTCCATCAAGTGGCTATTCAAGCCAGTCTGAAACGCCAACATCCTCTTTCCCTACAGCTTTCTTTTCAGGTCCGCTGTCTCCTGGAGGTAGCAAAAGAAAACCTAAAGTCCCAGAAAGGAAATCCTCACTACAGCAACCCTCTTTAAAAGATGGAGCCCTATCACTGAGTAAAGACCTTGAACTTCCAATTATACCTCCTACCCATCTTGACCTAAGTGCTCTTCATAATGTCTTGAATAAACCATTCCACCACCGTCATCCACTGCATGTTCTTGCTCATAAGCAGAACACAGTGGGAGAAACACTGAGGTCAAATCCTCCTCCGTCCCTTGCAATTACACCAACAGTACTGAGATCTGTTAACCTTAGGTCCATCAGTAAGTCTGAAGAAGTTAAGCAAAAAGAAGGCAACAGTACAGATCTCCCCTACTTAGAGGAAAACGCTCTCACAATGGCTGCCTTGTCTCCAGGTAAGATTAGGCCACATACAGCGAAGAAATCAATGTCACATCAGTACTCCACTGAAGACACCATACTGTCCTTTTTAGACTCCTCTGCAGTTGAGATGGGACCAGATAAGCTGTATTTAGAAAAGAACCCTACTTTTGATGTGAAGAATCATTGCAATCCAGAAACTGTAACCTCAGCTGGTAGCAATCTTCTAGATTCAAATGTCGCAAAAGACCAAATTCATACAGACAGTGAGCCTATTCCAGGAAACACACCAAGTAAAAACTATGATTTTTCTACAGAAGGATTTCAGAGGGTCTCTGCTGCCCGCCCAAACGATTTGGATGGTAAAATAATACTATATGGAGCTGGTTCAGATGGAATCCAAGAGCAGGTACAGAAGGCATCCTCTGTAGATCGCGAGGAAGTCGCACAATCTGTATCTGGGGATGCAATCACATCTCAGTCAAACTCACCAACTAGAGCAGCAGACTTAAGCAGTCAGCTTAAGCATCAACTCGTTATGAGCCGCCACCACGACAAAGTGCCTGGGAATATCAGCTGTGAATCAGAGATGACAACTGTAAATCCATTCCTTGAAAAATGTTCTGAGCAGGAAAATATTGCTTCAGGTATTTCACCCAAAAGTGCCTGTGATAACGGCAGAGCGGAGGAGACCCAAGAAGGTGTGGATGAGGCTTCATTGAAAGGTCAGTCGTTGATACCTTTGTCACAATGGAAATGCATCTCATGGCACTTCCTGAAGTTTTTCTTTCTTACACTCCTCATAATAGTGTATGGCCCTGGGTGATGGTTTGCCTCGCTGTTCTTTCCACTTATTAAAACAATCGAGATAAAAGCTTTTGTTACTGAGGGACTAAGCATTGACAGATAATCTCATTTTTAAGAATGGCAGTAAGGTAACTGAATAACTTCCTCCTAAAGATGTTTCTGTTCTCATTTTAAGAATCATCACCAAGCGATGACTCCATCATTTCCCCACTCAGTGAAGACTCTCAAGCCGAAGCGGAGGGTGTGTTCGTGTCTCCAAACAAACCTCGAACAACTGAGGATTTATTTGCAGTCATTCACAGGTGAGGCAGCACTACCAAGTGCCCGGAAACCAAAGGCACAACAAAGGCTTTGCTTCTTAAAGTGCTTCTCATCAAATGCAAATATGGAAAAGCCTTTCACACTAGTAATTCATTCAGCAAAAGCAAAAGCAGGCAAAGAAGAATTATTTTTCCAAATCAAATTGGTAGATTTATATGTAAGTTAGGAAGTATGAATCTTTCTATACGTTTAGATAGACCTCAATTGAGAGACTTTCATGAGAACTGCTGAGAAAAGATATTAGGCTTTTTCCCAAGGAAAGATATTCTGGAACAAGTTCTTACATGAAAACCATTTGTGGTTGAGTGACTTAGAGTGAAAGCTCAAACTCTAGTGTAATCTCTTTTAGATAATTTTTTAAACCTAAAAAATATGCTCAAAGCTGTAATCATACACTACCAGAGACAAGCCAACGCTGATTCACCAAAACAATCAGAGCCCCAAGTTTGAGACGAGATGGTATATATACCTGCTCATTCCATAGCTCAGAGCAACTAATTATTGCTCCCCTTCTTCCTCTCTTCTTAAAACTGAAATTTCTTTAATAGTACTGGCCTTCGACTCCATCAATAATGCCCACATCCCACGAGTAGGGGCTGTCCTCTGGGTTGCTTTTCCAGGACAGTGTTGTGTCCATACTGCTCATGTACACTCTCATCTGGGCCCCTGCACCCTTGTGATCAGTGGCCTATATTTGCAAGCATACTTGTTACAGCTGGTCACCAAAGAATACAGCACGAACTAGCCCTTGGAAACTGAACCCACATCCAACTGAGCTAGCCAGTCATGATGTGCCTACCCATTTCACAAACATGACTGCCTTGGGGACCTAGATGGAACTCCCAAGGGACAGAGCTTGGGGATTATTTTTTCTACCTCATGAAGTTATCGTTTTTGAAGTAAACTCTTTGCAAGAAGCTTACAATCTTTTCTCTTGCTGGGACTCTAATTTTTAAAGGAACTTCTGTTTTCTGTTGACACAGTTCTCTCATTAAGAAGGAGCACTGCTTTTCAATAACTTTTGTAAAGGAGCCAGTCAGAAACACCTTCTATGTATACCTTAGTAGGCACACTTCTCTGCTCAGAGGGTGAAGAATTATTAATTTAATTTTCTTTGCCTCGATGTCTAGTCTAAACTCCGACTATATTCCCCCATCCCCCATAGTTTATCCTCAACCCCAGGACAAATTACTAAAATGCTATGTACGTTAAAGAGCCAGGTACTCAACCCCAAAGAACCAGATGCTAGTGTCTGGAATAGTGGACAGGACGTAAGTAGTAGAGTCAGTAAGACCTGAATCTGAATCCCAGTTCTGCCACTTTCTATGCTGTCTTGAATAAGTTAAAACCTCTGAAGATATTCCCTTACTGTAAATGAGGATACCCATAGCTCACATATTTGATTTTGATGATAAAATAACATTTTTATGTCTGGAATATGGTAGATGCTAAAAGCAAATGTTAGCTTGAAAACACTACCTTATTGGAGTGCCATACACTGGCATATGCAAGATATCAACCACAGAGGTTCAGTGCACCAAAATCAGGCTGGTCTCCAATTGCAAAGCTTACATTTTCCCTGCCCTGTGGATTTTTAAGTTGGTGAGAGCGAGCATGTTGCCAATACTTTTCAATGAACTGAGTTACACTGAAGATTCACTGAATTCACACCTACTTAGTTATCAAAAGAAGATCAACAATGGGGGTCGAGGTTCAGTAGACTTATTGAGTTTGGTAATCTTAGATTTGCATTTGTGTAGGGTTTATTTATTTATTTGCTTATTTATTTATACCACAGTGACAAGAGTTATTTTGTTTTCTTGAGAGCTTACAGTTCCTTAAGAGTTCCAGAGACGGTCTAGGTTTTCAGTTCCTCACAGAGAGTTGGTTCACTGCTTAATATGCTGTGGATGTTCCTAAGAAGCTATGGGAAATGGTATTTGCAGCCAAAGATGGATTGATTTATTTAAAAAGCCATTTAATTTATTCTTATGTAGAAGAATTGAAAAAAGTAGACAAGAATAATCTAATGCCTCCCTACATAGCCATCACCAAAGCCTATCAACCATCAAACTATGGCCAGTCCTGTCCCATGCACACCTCCATGCACTTGCTCCTTCTGGTTTTATTTGGAAGCCAATCCCGGACACCAGAGCATTTCGCCTGTATTGCAGAGACAGATTTAATAAGAAAAAGCTACAGTCCTTCAGCACACTGTGACCAGAAGTGAGATAGCAGTATTTTCTTAAACTCTTGCAAAACATCCCAATAAGTCCTCTGGAACCTCCAGCCTCCACATCGGCCATGATCTGAAATTGTCATCTCCCAAACCTAATTTGTGTCTGCTGGTTCTCAGAGACTTTCCCTCGGGCTGTGAGTGCTACAAGGGCAAGGCGTGTATCTTACTCCTCACCTCTGTAGCCCCAATGCTTGGTGTCCTATCATATAAAATGCACTGAAAATGCTCTTTAAATAGATGCATGAATGTGACTGAACACTTTTAGTTTCTTAAAAATGTATGTGGACTGAGATTTTTGCCCCATTTTTCCTTTTCTTAAAAGATCTAAGAGGAAAGTACTTGGAAGAAAAGATTCCGGGGACATGTCTATTCGAAGCAAATCGAGAGCTCCCCTTGGCAGCAGCAGCAGCAGCAGCGCGGGTTCTGTCACTTCACCCAGCAGCAATGTGACAACCCCAAACAGCCAGAGGTCTCCTGGTCTCACCTACCGAAATGCCAAAAAGTCCAACACATCAAACGAAGAGTTTAAGCTGTTACTCCTCAAGAAAGGCAGTCGCTCAGATTCCAGTTACCGCATGTCTGCCACTGAGATCCTGAAGAGTCCCATCCTGCCCAGACCTCCTGGGGAGCTCACAGCCGAGTCCCCTCAAAGCACCGATGATGCCCATCAGGGGTCACCTGGGGCCGAGGCATTGTCCCCTCTCTCTCCATGCTCCCCACGAGTTAATGCTGAAGGGTTTTCCTCGAAGAACTTTGCCACCTCAGCATCGGCAAGGGTTGGACGTTCCCGGGCCCCCCCTGCGGCCAGCAGCAGCCGCTACAGTGTCCGCTGCCGGATGTACAACACGCCCATGCAGGCGATCTCCGAGGGAGAGACAGAAAACTCCGACGGGAGCCCGCACGACGACCGCTCCTCCCAGAGCTCCACATAGGCTACCTGTGCCAGGCTGCCTGTCAAACGCCCAAACCTCTAGTTAGATGAGGATGTAGGATCAGAACAGGGGACTCCAGGGAAGTCACAAGAGGATGGGGTAGCATCGCTGCTTAGCCATGAATTTCCAAATATACGCTGGGGAAATGGGAAGTGGTTTAGTCACTCTTGATCAGTTTCCATGTTTTAAGTAGCTGCACTGTCTTTCCTGTTTTGCTTTAGCTTAGTTTGATTTACCCAGTCTCATTCGTTGTGATAATAGAGGAGACAAAACTGTCTAGCTTTCATGAAACCTAGAAAAAGTTTTCCCAGAGCTGCCTGTTCAGAAAATAAAGACCTCACTGTCGTGATTCTTTAAGAAGATTAAATTACTCTGGAGGTTTGGTATTTTTTTACATTAAAATGAACTAAAGCAAAATTTAGAAGAAAGAACTACACATATGTAAATACCATATTTTTGATAAAAATGTGTAAATAGATTTATCAATGATGAGTGGACATGTGGCACACCAACTGTTTATAGAATACACAAAAATAGTGTAATGACTGTATTCTGTGAATACCATTTTCATATCAAATGCCATATTTAAATGTCCACCAATATTATTTCTGAGTGATAAACCTCAAATATGAATTTAAACTGGTGAAATAAAGGAGATCTCGAGGTCATATACTGAAATGTGATTAATTTTAAAATAATGAATTCAGACCTAATCATTTTTGTGACAAATTATAGCACCAAACAAGCTAACAGCAACTTGTGGCTGATTTGCCATGTGGTAATTTGGACAAAATGAAAAGCATGCTTTTGATTTTTTTTTTTTTTTAATCAATGAGAGAAGTCCTAACTCTCAATACAATGCCCTGAACAACAGCATTTGACAGTGTCCTTTAGACTTTAATTTTTTCCATAGATTGCTTTAAAGAGAATGAGTAGGGAAAACAGTAGTTAATTTTAAGTTATGTTTTATATTAGGCTACTGGGGACATAAACAGTCATAATTTAATGACTATAATCTCTAAATTCCTTAAACAGTTTAGCAATTAGCTCCAGGTTCTTAAACTAACAAAGATAAAACCTAAGCATGCCACAGAGCTATTGATTTATCAGTAAGTACCTGCAATGAGTTTTCAGTGAAGCTTTCTCTCTGTGCTGATGAGATTCATGCTACCTAAAAATGAACAGAAATAACACTGTGAACAATGTAGTTGGGAAACAGGTATGTGTATATGCATTATTTATATTCACTGTTAAACTGGGAATGGGGAACAGCTCTGGTTCATAATGCTACATACAACTGAGTTTTTGTCTGGTTTTACTATATCTGCTTGATGGCAAAAGGGGAGGGTGGTGGGTGGGAGAGGAAATGTCAGGGCAAGTGCTCTGATTAAAGGAAGGAAGGGAAACAAGCTGAATTACTTGAAGTAACTTGAATTTTCATGTCTTAAAACTGAAAAAAAATGTAGTTACAAGCTGAAATCTGCAAATGATTTTTACACCTCTGATGTTATGATACTAATGTTTGGAATCATATGTCAGAAATATAAGCAGCTGTGTACTCAGAATAGGTTTTGAATGGGAGAGGTAGAAAGTAGAACGAAGAAGGGATATGACCTGTGAAAGTCGAGAATGTGATTAGAGTGATAGAACATACCAGGGTTACCAAGAAATTGATAAGCAGCTGGCTTTAAGTTTATGCAAGTAATAGTCGGGAAAGTAGGAGGTGTGAAAGGGGTTTGTGCTTTGGGATTAACTCCTGCAAAATGAAAGAGAAACTTGGTCTAAGAAGATGATGTCTTTCAATAGAAACGCTTTTTAAGATGTTACAGATTAAGAATTAGAGAATCTGATTGCTGTCGGTGTTTTGTTTGTTTGTTTGGAAAGAAAAAAAAATGTCTTGCTTCTTCTACTACTTGCTTTTGCTACCGAATTGTGTTACTTAATTTCTTGTCTTCCTTGTATGTAAAATGGGTGCTGGGGGTGGAGGGGTAGAGGAAGAGGTAGGGAGGGAGAGGGAGAGAGAGAGAGGAGAGGGAGGGGGGAGGGAGGGAGAGAGAGAGAGAGAGAAGAATGTGTGTGTGCACACTGGGGATAGATAAGCTCCATAAGCTATCTGGTAAAAGGTTTGAAATTTACAAAGTGCTATTTATACTTTTTATTAAAAGAAAAATGTTTTGGGGTTTGAAAAAATGGACCGTCATTTCTCATTGGAACCCATTGGTTAAGAAAACCATCGTGGTTTGACACCACATGGGAACATGAATAAATCTATCTCATGCTTTGAAAAGTACACTTGGCAACATTTTAAAAATAATGTTTTTAGACACATGTGATAAGAAACCATCATTTCCAGTCACAGTAGGTGATCTTTTGTAATCTTCATAAAAGCAGTTCGTTTGCAGTATGGCTTTTGTGTAGTTAGGGGTTTTTTAAGCATGAAGAAAGGTATGTGGGCTTTAAAAGTGATTCTAAATCTTGAATAGAAAACACATGAATTGGCTTTAATAAAAATGTCACCTTTTTATTATTGACATTAATTTAAGTAATGGTACCATATATATTTTAAAATACATATTGACTTGAATTGTGAGGCAATAAGATACCTTCTATATGTAATGGTCACAGAACCCTTATAATAGTTTTACTTATTTTGTTTACTCTAAAAATCTATAGCAGAGTTTCTCTATTTTATATTTCATAGATTTAAAAAAAAACCCAAAGAAAGAGGGATTTTAAATTCACTGTGGAAAAGAGTATTGAGTAACAAACTGAGTAAAAAAGCAAGAAATTCCTTAATAATCCGGAATGTTCTACATGGCTTTATTACAGAGCACACAAGACCAAGATTTAGGGCTGTCTTCAACATCACTACTGGCTTGAAGCAGGGTACACACGTTAGGTATTGTGAACATCAATCCAAACTTTTCTTCTGTTTGCACTGATGCAATTTTTTGTTCTTTTACGTGTATACAACATGTCTATATTGTGTGGGGGAATTTTTTTCTTTTTTGTTTTTTTTTGATTCTGCTTTGTTCTTTTGTTTTTGGCTAAGTAGAGGACATGGACTAGTTGTAGCAAACAAAACATGCTGTTTGCTCTTGCCAAAGGTCAGTGAGTGAGTGACAAAGATCTAAAGTTATGAAGAAGGTTACAGTGTAACTATTTCGGTACTAGAACCAGTTCATGCTGGCCAAAAAGACAATGGTTTATGGACTTGCATCCACTTTGTATTTTTGTAATATTTGTAAATATGAACTTTTTAAATTGTTGCAAAGATGGTTTCTTTTGTAAGATGTTTTCAACGTTTACATTCAATCCAAGCCTTTGTATATTTTAGAGCTGTGCAACACTTTAAGTCTTGTACTTATTTTTAGTAAAAACGGTGACAGTTTCATTGTGAACCCCTCAAAAAAATGTATCAGAGAATTTTGATTACCTAGAAAGTGTGTACAGAAACTGCAAATAAACGTGACTGCAATTAAACAACGGGTTTCTAGAATCTTTATTGTTATGTAATTGCATTCTTGGGGTTTCACAAAGTGTTTTAAAGGCCACTAGACATAAAGGAGGGATCGGTTATGGCAAAAGTATGAGCAAAAAACCAAAATACTGTATCTATAACGGGCTCCAGTCTAGTTTTGTACTTAAGAGGAAAAACAATGCATTTCCAACGTCCAGTATACTGTCCTTGTAGCTCCTCTCTGGGCCAGGAAAAGATTTATAGCTTTCTACTTTGAAATATCCCCCCGTCCCGTTTTGCTTCTGACAATTACTCAGACTGTGCCTCCTTTGCAAGATGAGCAGCCTTGATACGCATAAGACAATATGCCACTAGTTAACGTGCCTTGATACGCATAAGAGAATATGCCACTAGATGACGTCACGTAGCCTCTACTACATAGCACACTTCTGTGCCAAGTACTGTTCTAAGTGCTTTGCATCCACTAACTCATGTACTCCCCCCATTGTGCCCATTTTACGGATCGGGCACCCGAGGCACAGAGCGATGACCTGGCTTGCCCAATGCCATAGAGTGACTATGGCCTTGGGGCTGGGGTTCAAACCCAACAAATCTGGCTCCAGGGTTTGTGTTCTCCACTCCAACTTGTGCCTGTTGGAGACTGGAAATTACTTTCCCCATCCCGGTTCCTGTCAGACCACGCCAAGGGCAATTGCTAAGACCCCGCCCCTCTCCCCATTCAAATTCAAGCACTGGCCTTTACCTCCAGAACACGGTCAACGTCAGCGCCTCCGGTGCGTCACAGCAGGCGGAAGGGGGACGGATTATATCTTTTTTTAAAAGGTTGGGGCGGGGGGGCCTGAATGCTTCAAATAACCAAACAGCAGAAGTGAGGAGGACCACGCGCCTACCTCCTTAAAGGGCCAGCGCGGCTGGAAGAGTCGCGCAGGCGCCTCGGCGCTTCTGCGCAGCCGCAGAAACCTCCCTCCACGTGACAGCTCGCGCCCCTGGAGTCCAGCGCCCGGTTCTAATCCAACCCACCTCGGCAAACGTAAACCCGAGGATCGGCGTACAGCTGAAAGCGCTTGGAGGTCACCGCCTCAGCCTCTCTGAGGTCAGGAAGGCCCGCTCCCCGCAGCTGTCTCCCTAGCAACGCTTCCTGCTCCCCCAACGTCCCTGCGGGCGCCCGCGGATTGCCCAGTCAACAGCCCGGCGGGAGCCCAACGACTGGTCAGCGGGGCGGTCCCGCCCCGGCCGCGCGCGTGGGAACTGAGGCGCTGTGGGCGTTCCGCGCTGGGAGCCGGCGTCCAGGGCAAACCTGGGACTCGGGGTCAGCTCGCGCCTCGACATCAAGTGCGACTAACGGCGCGAGGAAAGTTCCAGAGCCATAACCGTCTTAGACGCTTCGGGTCGCGGAGGTAGAGCCACTGGAAGCCGCTTCGCCGCGTCCTCCTCGGGCCGGCGTGGCAGGCTGTGGCCCCAGAGCAGGTCTGACTATCCGCACTTTCCTCCACTTGAACTTTCCTGTCTCGGTGTGCGCGCGAGAACCAGCTGGAAAGGACAACCCTGTTAAGTGATTGTGCTTAGCAGCCGGGACTCTCCTGAGGGGAGAGGATTGGTTTTGCGGGAAGAGAAACGATCTGCTTTGCGGGAAGAGCGAGTCTGCACTTTGCAGCCTCAACTTGCAGCGGCGCCGCGGCGGGGTGCACTGGGTGCTTCCCACGGCTTTCCTGGGACGGCAGCGCGTGTGAGCTTTTGAGTTTTGACCATTTATTAGGTGGTTGGTGCTGACTTTCTGGGCCGAGTCGATCCGTTTCCATCCTCTGTCTTCCTTGGTGCAGGCGGGTGAAGGACTCAGACTCTCAGACTTTGGGTTTTGAGAATTGACAGGCTCCCGAATTGATTCCTTTAATGTCTTTTGACATTGAGACGTAGATATGCAGACTTTAATGGTAACCGCGTTTGGTCAAAGACAGATAGTACAGCTTTCCTGTTTCATTGTAAATACATATATGAGGAAGGAAATAAAGGTGTAGGGGTTTTGTGGAGAAGTCCCCGTGTATAGATCCTGTCTTTTGCTTGAAGAGGGCAGATGCTAGAGTCAGGAAAAGCTTCAAAATGTGGGGATCCCTGTAAAGACTGGAAGCCCTTCCTTGCGAGCTCCAGGGCCCAGCCCGCCTGCTGAACAGGCCTTTGATAGAAAAGGCTCTAACTTAGGTCAGTAGAAGGTGGTTTCCCTCCCACCTCTATCCTGCTCTCCCGAGTTCGGACTGCTCTAGGTTTCATAACATGAGGTGGCAAACTGGTTTAATGTTCCCAAATAGTGCCTTTTCCAACAAGTTTTCTGCAGGGCGTTCTATAAAGCAGGACACGGGCTACATGCACTTCCCAAGCTCACTTGTCTGGCCTGCAGCATGTGCTGGACGATGGGATACAATTTTGGCAGCATTGTCGCCCATTTGGCCGACTTTAGTGTCTCTAAAGTTTGACACGGACAATGGAAGGGCTGCTTTTTAGAGTCCTGTGAGAAGATTTAGAAAGTCATTGGTTAGTGTATTAACACACAGTTTTGTTTATTAAAAAAAAAAAAAAAAGTTGGCGCGGGCTGGTTATTGTGATGCTCTCTTTTGCTGTGTATTTCTTGAAATGGTCCTGGGGTGCAATGCACTCATCATTGTGACTATGCTTTGTCTAATAAGTTCATGGCAAATGCCTTGCGCCTGTGAGCGAATCTACATGACTTTTGTCTTTGAAATGTCTTTAGTGTCTAACAGAAAAAAACCTTTATTAAACCAGATAGCTTCTTGTTCTCATGTCATCAAGAGTTTAGATATCTATCATAAAATATAAATGGTTTCATTTTAAGTAAACTCATTTTGCAGGCTTTAAATTTAAGTAGTGAAATTAATTTTGCATAATCTAGTCACGGTTGGGCTTTAAGAAAATGTTGTAGAAGCTGTAATTATTTACCTTGTGACAGAAGTGAAAGGGAACTATAATTTATGGTGTGCCTGTTACAACCAGGCATGCTGCTGAGTCCTTAACTGTGTGTAGCAGATATTATTCCAGTTTTGAGAATTGAGGCACAGAGAGGTTAAATATCTGCCTAAAGTGAAATGGCAAATTTTCTATCTGGACTTGGATTCAGGTGTTTCTGAGCAAAGCCCAGTTGTTTCCATTAAACCCTGGCACTTAAAAGATTTAACAATTTGTCTACAAGAAAGGGTTGTTATATCTGCAATGTACAGGTGCAATGTGGATGAAAATTACATGTTGTGACCATGAAAGTTTGTTGTCTCTGTGCTTCATGCTGAAAGTTCATGGGCAGACATGGTGAATATCCAAACACTAAAATAATAGTAGACGAGGGTGAGTGCCTATGCTATCTCTGCCAGGCATTGCTCTAAGCCCTGACAAGTATTAATTCACTTAATCCTCTTAATTCTATGAGGTTTATACTATTATTATCCCCATTTTGCAGACTTACAAAAAGAATGGAAGCACAGAGAAGTTAAGTAAGTTGTCCAAAATCACACAGTTTGTAAGCGGGGTTGGGGGAACACAAACCCAGGTAATCTGGCCATCAACTAAGATCTTAATGCTATTTGATGTGGTCTGTCATGTAACTAGCCACGTGTAGCAGCTACCTTAAAAGTATTAGAGTGTGAGTGTTCTTGTCCTTTGGGGATAGCAATGTCATATCCGGATGGGGTGACTGTTGACTTAGCATCTTTGAATTTTGGAGGTGGAACTTGAATTAAGCCTTGAAGTTGAATAGGGTCTCCTAGGAGGAGAGACAGCAGGGTATTATGGGCATAACATAACAGAAGCAAGAGGCTCAAAGAGTGCAAGATCAGTGTTGATTTGTAAGTGCCACAGAAATAAAAATGTGGGCAGTCCGGTGGTAGACTCAATGCACATGCTTCTGAGTCTAACTGTGGCTAAGTTTTGGCGATATTGTAATTACTCCAAATAGAGAATTGTCTGAATGTAAGAGCTTATAACAGTGGTCAGCAAACTTTGTCTGCAAAAGGCAAAATAGTAAATACTTTAGGCTTAGAAAAAGGGGGCAAGTGGTAATGGGTGACCTCTGAGAAATGGGCAGGATCCTGATTAGGTAAGGATTTTGCAGGCCATGGTAGAGTTCGGATTTTATTGTGTTACTGTTACAGCAGGGATTCCAGGTGACTTTAACAATGGAGAAGTAAAGAGCATAGCGTGTGGAGGCAGAATCTTCCACTTATGAGCTATGAGACCTGGCTAACTTACTTAAAAGTTCCTTGCCTGAGGTTTCTCATAAGGAAAATGGGGATAATAATATAACCTACCCCATAGGGTTGTCAGAAAATTTACAAGATACAACTCCTAACTAAGAAAAAGAGAAAAGTTTAATTAAGGCAGAAATAATGGGTGATTTTGAAAGTGTGATTTTGGTAAACATTGTGTAATTATGATGAAACAATTGTCCATCTGGGCTTGTCAAAACAACTAAAGAAAAAGTAGGATAATTAGAATAGATAAGTAACCATGGGAGAACTTACAAGGTATTGTAAAAACTGGGCCCAGACAGTTTTTATAAACTCCTTCAAACCTTTAAGGCACAGAAATTCTTGTGTGATGTAAGCTTTTTCAGAGGATAGAAAGAGATGAATGTCTTCCTAATTAATTTTGCAGCACAACTTTGATACCAAGAGTTAATAATAATGTATTAATATTGGTTCATTAATTGTGAGAAATTTAGCATGTCACTAATGTAAAGGTCTTAGAGGTGCAACAATTTCTAAATAAAATACCAACAAATTGAATGTTGTTCTCCATGACCAACTTGGCTCCCTCACTCTAAGAATATTAAGAAATGTAATAATATTTTGCATCAGTAGATCAAAGGACATTTAATTATCTGATGTCAAAAAACTCATTTCGTACTATTTATTAACTGTACTGGTTTTAAAACTATACCCAGGACCAGCTAGATACTTCCTTAGTGTGGTGTAGAACATCTGGCTGACTTCAACAGCCCTCTTTAGAGGGGAGAAGCAGGAGAATTTTCAAATATGGGTCCAATCTACTTCTTTGACCCAGTGTTTCTACTTCTAGGAATTTATCCCATACAGTCAATTGCACAGGTGCAAGACTGTTTTGCAGTGTTCTTTGTAAGACTAAAACTTTACAAGGAACTTGAATATCCATGAACTGGGACCTGGTTAAATAAATCATGCCATATTTACATGATAGGACATTAAGAAGTTCAAGTGATTGTGGTATATCTAAAGGTACCCATTTGGAAAGACTTCTCCCACCGTAGATTACTTTTGCCTGTTTTTGAGCTGTATTTCAATCGAATTATATTCTATATTTTCTTTTGTGTCTGGTTATTTTTACATAAGGTTATGGTTGTGAAATTCACCCTTGTAGTATGCAGGAAGCAGTTCATTTATTCTCATTGCTATGAATCTTCCTTTGTGTGACTACACAATTTAATTATTCATAGCTTATTTTAGAAAAAAAAAATTAGCTGAAAAAGTAAAATATGGTTGAAGTTGTGGCCAAAATTGGGGGTATTTAATAATTTGAAATGTTTCCACATTGGTCTGCATTTATCTAACTTGAGAGTTAATTCTCCCATCTTCTTTACCTCCTTTTGATTTTTTTCCTTTGGGGCCTTTGGTCACAAGTCTCTCTACTATGGAATGAAAGGGAAACAGGAAAGAGATGAAACCTGAATCCCCTAATTGTGCCTCTCCTTACTGCTGTGGCTCAGGATGGATGAAGTGAATTAGCTCTTTCATTAACGCACCCCTCCCAGTCACTATGAGGCAGGCGTTCAAATCAAATCTCTAGTACCAGATATAACACGATATTGTTGCAGTCAATGTCTTTTTCTAGTTCCTTCGTTATATGACTCAGAGCCATAACTGAACCTTCATAACTCTAGATTGTTTGGCTTATATTTCAAATCCATTGATTTAGGTTTAATATATTTTTAACTAATAAGGCAATCATAATTTTAGACCAGAAATGGACCTTAGAGATAATCTCAACTGGTTTTCACCAGGCAGACGACAAGGTGGTGTCCATAGTGGTCTGTCCAGTACACATAATGGCAGGGGCCCATTTTGGAATAGACCCCTAATTTATGTTTTGAAGGTGTGCTGCCTCCCTAAGAAAAGGCCTTTTTGAACTTCTTATAATCCACAGCATGGCACTGTTGGATTATTTAAAAACCAAAGCCATGTAACATTGAATTCTTTGTTCATTTGGAAGTTAGCCATTGTGTTCTCTTGTTCATTTGTTTCCATCATTTAGTCTATAGACCTTAAGTTGCAAAGCATTCACTTCACAAGTAAAATGTTTGATTTGATTCTTATTCCTGGTCACGGGCCACAGGGCCCTTCTGTTTTTAAAGACTTATGCTAAATCCCTAATGGAAGAATTCTTGTTTTGCCATTCTCGAAAATTCAACCAGGACTCCAATTCAAATTGAGGTAGCATTCTGAGAGCATATCCATATTAAGTTTATTAAAGAAGTAAGTGTGTAAAGTAACTTTTTTATTTGTTGCTTTTCAGGAGTAGAAGGTTTACCAGTCTTAGGTGACTAAGCACTTTCACCAATAATCCCTCCATCGAGTTTAAAAATAATTAGGCCCAACTCAGAGGAAGTGGAGTTTCTTCTACTGCACACAAAAAAAGATGTCTAGTGCCTCCAGTGAATTCGATGTGGTTTTTATTTCAGATTGAAAGTTTGACTTTGTCCTTCTCTCTGTGCTATACTTATTTATAAATTGAGGTTAATTTCACACATGAAATGTATAGATCATAAGTGTATTTTTTTCTCATGAGTTTTGACAATGAATATAAAGCTTCCATGAACATTCATGTCTAAGTTTCTTTGTGAACATATACTTACATTTCTTTGGGATCAATACTTGAAACGTGAATTGTTAGGTGGTGGAACTGATTTAAATTTAACTTCGGGAATATCCTCCAGTTTTTCAAAGTAGCCGTGCTGTTTTTACATTTCTCTTACATTTTGCTATGTTTCTTAATCTTTGGAGTTGAATCAAAATATAAATTATTAAACTATATGTAATTTGGCTGAGCAGAAAACAGATTTATTTAGTCATATAAGGATGTGGATATTAATGCTTTCTAAGTAGCCTGGGCAATTCTCTTCACTTCTATCAGTCCGAATCTTTTTGTCTTTGTTGTTAACTGTCTACCAAGAGTCATTTTTTCTTCTGACATAATTATGTGAAAGCACTTTGAAAAGCACAAGGCACTATGCAAAGATAAGAAGGTATAGCTGTATAAATACTAATCTATCACCCAATGCCATATTATTTTGATAATTAATCAGTATAAGGTCAATTCGGGTCATTTCTATCATGTATTTGGAAGCAAAGATATACATAGCTACCAATTTTGTTTATTTTTAAATTATTTCTATAGTTCTTAATTCATTCTTAGAATAAAGAGTTATTATATTAAAATTTAATGTTTATTTACTGTCTGTTTACTTATAGATTTACCCTGTCTTATTACAAAAAAATATTGTCAGGTGATTTAGAGATTAATTTATCAAGAAAAATAGGTGTTTAAATGTCTCCTATTTTGCCCACTACATGGTACTTTTCGATTATTTAAAAACGAAAAACCGTGTAACATTTAATTCTTTGTTCATGGTTAGAAATACTTGCTTTTAAAGCAGTTGTAGTGCTAGAAGACTAGTCTTTCGGCCCTGAAGTACATGAGAGGTTAAGGTCAATAGAAAGTGGTATCTTAAGTGCAGTTGGGTTAATGAGAACACAGCCCTGCAAGTACATCTTTTCATGTAGGGATAGTATGTGCAATGGGCAAGGGCCCTTTGATATCACAAGTAGGTCTTTGGAGCTTCTTGAGAGTGAAATTGGAGTCCCCAACCTTTCTTTCAGTTCTGTCTCTCATCTTTCCTTTTAATTTATTGGTAAATCTTCCTCAGATAAGAACACGAATAGCTACTTATGGTGATGGTGATGACACTGTTCTTTATGCATATCAATCAAAAACTGCATATATCAAAGATGTAAGTAATATTAATTGCTAGTTGCCAAATGTAGTAAAACTTATCATTTTATATGGAAAGACTTAAATTCTTAATATGCTATAGAGTGCCTCTGAATTCACACTCAAGAAAATATTTCTCTCTCCTTTATTTGTATGCGATCCTTCATTAGCCAAGGTGCACTTAACTATTTTACTTCCCCCCTTTTGTTGTATAGTAGGAAATTCAGAGCCGTTTTGACCTCAGTTTCACTATAAAAGTCCACCCCTAGGTTGTTGGGCAGTGATAAATTCTTTCCTTGCCCCCTTTGTTAATTGGCAATTATTATTTTCACTCTCATAGTAATGTGAATTTTTGTTTGATCTCTGCTTCAGTTTAAGACTTCTGAAACCCTTTGAAAAGTTGGTGAAAAATAAAAGCAATTTTAATAGATAACTATTAAGTATTTTCCCCCTAGTGTCCAATTTGGTTCTTACAGAAATAAGGCATTAACTACTTCCTATTCAACTTAGGGGGGAAGTGTTCCATGTGACCCATCCAGCAGCAAAGAGCAGCAAAATCCACTTATGGATATCCTTACCCTCTTGCAGGTATGAAACTTCTTTCTCTACAATAAAATTTTCTAAAATGTTAGGTAAAACTTCTTTTTATCTCAGATAAAGTGTACAATTAACTGAAATTTTGCAGCATCGAATTATTTTTGTTGATCACCCCATTGTGAGGATTTTTAACAATTTCTACTTAGAACAGCATCTCCAGGTAAAAATTTTTTTTTTTTTTTAATTACTGACTCATCTGTTTATTTATTTATTTATTTATTTTTTTAAAATTTTTTTTTTAGAATTCCATTACACTGCAACACTTATTTTTTTTAATTTATTTTTTTTAAAAATTTTATTTTGTCGATATACATTGTGGCTGATTATTGCTCCCCATCACCAAAACCTCCCTCCCTTCTCCCTCCCCCACTTCCCCCCAACAATGTCCTTTCTGTTTGCTTGTCGTATCAACTTCAAGTAATTGTGGTTGTTATATCTTCTTCCGCTCCCAGTTTTGTGTGTGTGTGTGTGTGTGTGTGTGTGTGTGTGTGTGTGTGTGAATTTATATATTAATTTTTAGCTCCCACCAATAAGTGAGAACATGTGGTATTTCTCTTTCTGTGCCTGACTTGTTTCACTTAATATAATTCTCTCGAGGTCCATCCATGTTGTTGCAAATGGCAGTATTTCATTCGTTTTTATAGCTGAGTAGTATTCCATTGTGTAGATCTACCACATTTTCCATATCCACTCATCTGATGATGGACATTTGGGCTGGTTCCAACTCTTGGCTATTGTAAAGAGTGCTGCGATGAACATTGGGGAACAGGTATACCTTCGACTTGATGATTTCCATTCCTCTGGGTATATTCCCAACAGTGGGATAGCTGGGTCGTATGGTAGATCTATCTGCAGTTGTTTGAGGAATCTCCATACCATTTTCCATAGAGGCTGCACCATTTTGCAGTCCCACCAACAATGTATGAGAGTTCCTTTTTCTCCGCAACCTCGCCAGCATTTATCGTTCAGAGTCTTTTGGATTTTAGCCATCCTAACTGGGGTTAGGTGGTATCTCAGTGTGGTTTTGATTTGCATTTCCCTGATGCTGAGTGATGTTGAGCATTTTTTCATATGTCTGTTGGCCATTTGTATATCTTCCTTAGAGAAATGCCTACTTAGCTCTTTTGCCCATTTTTTAATTGGGTTGCTTGTTTTCTTCTTGTAAAGTTGTTTGAGTTCCTTGTATATTCTGGATATTAATCCTTTGTCAGATGTATATTTTGCAAATATTTTCTCCCACTCTGTTGGTTGTCTTTTAACTCTGTTAATTGTTTCTTTTGCTGTGCAGAAGCGTTTTAGTTTGATATAATCACATTTGTTTATTTTTCCTTTGGTTGCCTGTGCTTTTGCGGTCGTGTTCATGAAGTCTGTGTCCAGTCCTATTTCCTGAAGTGTTTCTCCTATGTTTTCTTTAAGAAGTTTTATTGTTTCAGGGTGTATATTTAAATCCTTAATCCATTTTGAGTTGATTTTAGTATACGGTGAGAGGTATGGGTCTAGTTTCATTCTCCTGCATATGGATATCCAGTTATCCCAGCACCATTTGCTGAAGAGGCAGTCCCTTCCCCAGTGAATAGGCTTGGTGCCTTTGTCAAAGATCAGATGGCAGTAAGTGTGTGGGTTGATTTCTGGATTCTCTATTCTATTCCATTGGTCAGTGTGTCTGTTTTTATGCCAGTACCATACTGTTTTGGTTATTATAGCTTTGTAGTATAGCTTAAAGTCCGGTAGTGTTATGCCTCCAGCTTTATTTTTTTTGCTCAGCATTGCTTTGGCTATGCGTGGTCTTTTATGGTTCCATATAAATGACTGGATAGTTTTTTCCATTTCTGAGAAAAATGTCTTTGGAATTTTGATGGGGATTGCATTGAATTTGTATATCACTTTGGGTAGTATGGACATTTTCACTATGTTGATTCTTCCAATCCAAGAGCATGGGATATCTTTCCATCGTCTTGTATCCTCTCTAATTTCTCTCAGCAGTGGCTTGTAGTTCTCATTATAGAGATTTTTCACCTCTTTGGTTAACTCAATTCCTGAGTATTTTATTTTTTTGGTAGCTATTGTAAATGGGCAGTCTTTCTTGATTTCTCGTTCTGCATGTTCACTATTGGAGAAAAGAAATGCTACTGATTTTTGTGTGTTGATTTTGTATCCTGCTACTGTGCTGAAATCATTTATCAATTCCAGCAGTTTTTTTGTAGAGGTTTTAGGCTGTTCGATATATAGGATCATGTCATCTGCAAACAGGGACAGTTTGACTTCATCTTTTCCAATCTGGATGCCCTTTATTTCCTTCTCTTCTCTGATTGCTCTGGCTAGTACTTCCAACACTATGTTGAATAGGAGTGGTGAGAGTGGGCATCCTTGTCTAGTTCCTGTTCTTAAAGGAAAAGCTTTCAGCTTTTCCCCATTCAGGATGATATTGGCAGTGGGTTTGGTATATATGGCTTTAATTATGTTGAGATACTTTCCCTCTATACCTAACTTATAGAGGGTCTTTGTCAAGAATGAGTGCTGAACTTTATCAAATGCTTTTTCAGCATCTATAGAGATGATCATATGGTCCTTGTGTTTGAGTTTATTAATATGGTGTATCACATTTATTAATTTGCGTATGTTGAACCAACCTTGCATCCCTGGAATGAATCCCACTTGATCGTGATGAATAATTTTTCGTATGTGTTGCTGTATTCTGTTTGCTAGTATTTTAGTGAGGATTTTTGCATCTATATTCATCAAGGATATTGGCCTGTTGTTTTCTTTTTTGGTTATATCTTTACCTGGTTTTGGTATCAGGATGATGTTTGCTTCATAGAACGAGTTTGGGAGATTTGCGTCCGTTTCAATCTTTTGGAATAGTTTGTAAAGAATGGGTGTCAATTTCTCTTTGAATGTTTGGTAGAATTCTGCTGTGAATCCATCTGGTCCTGGGCTTTTCTTTGTTGGGAGCCTTCTGATAACAGCTTCAATCTCCTTTATTGTTATTGGTCTGTTCAAATTTTCTACGTCTTCATGGTTCAGTTTTGGGAGCTTGTGTGTGTCCAGAAATTTATCCATTTCCTCCAGATTTTCAAATTTATTGGCGTATAGTTGTTTATAGTAGTCTCGAATGATTCCTTGTATTTCAGATGAATCAGTTGTAATATCGCCTTTTTCATTTCTAATTTTTGTTATTTGAGTCTTCTCTCTTCTTTTTTTTGTTAGCCATGCTAATGGTTTGTCAATTTTATTTATCTTTTCAAAAAACCAACTTTTTGATTCGTTGATCTTTTGAATTGTTTTTTGGTTTTCAATTTCATTTAATTCTGCTCTGATCTTAATGATTTCTTTCCTTCTGCTAACTTTAGGTTTGGATTGTTCTTGTTTTTCTAGTTCTTTAAGGTGAAGTGTTAGGTTGTTCACTTGCCATCTTTCCATTCTTCTGAAGTGAGCGTTTAATGCAATAAATTTCCCCCTCAATACTGCTTTTGCAGTATCCTACAGGTTTTGGCATGATGTATCATTGTTTTCATTAGTTTCAAGAAATTTTTTGATTTCCTACTTGATTTCTTCTTGGACCCATATGTCATTGAGTAGAATGCTGTTTAATTTCCATGTGTTTGTATAGTTTCCAGAGTTTCGTTTGTTATTAATTTCTAGTTTTAATCCATTGTGTTCTGAGAAGATACATGGGATAATTCCAATTTTTTTGAATTTATTGAGACTTGATTTGTGACCTAATATGTGATCTATCCTGGAGAATGATCCATGTGCTGATGAGAAGAATGAATATTCTGAGGTTGTTGGGTGGAATGTTCTGTAGATATCTGCCAATTCCAATTGGTCTAGAGTCTTGTTTAGATCTTGTGTTTCTCTACTGATTCTTTGCCTAGATGATCTGTCTGATATTGACAGTGGGGTGTTCAGGTCCCCTGCTATTATGGTATTAGTGTATATTTCCTTCTTTAGGTCTATTAGAGTTTGTTTTATAAATCTGGCTGCTCCAACATTGAGTGCGTACATATTTATGATTGTTATGTCTTCTTGATGGATCAGTCCTTTTATCATTACGTAGTGTCCCTCATTGTCTCTTTTTATGGTTTTTAGTTTAAAGTCTATTTTGTCAGATATAAGAATAGCTACTCCAGCTCGTTTTTCTTTTCTGTTTGCATGGTAAATCTTTTTCCATCCTTTTACTCTTAGTCTGTGTGAATCTTTATGGGTGAGGTGGGTCTCTTGTAGGCAGCATATAGTTGGGTCCTGCTTTTTGATCCAGTCAGCCAGTCTGTGTCTTTTGATTGGGGAATTTAAGCCTTTTACATTAAGAGTTGTTATTGAAAGGTGTTGATTTATTCCTAGCATTTTATTGGTTGTTTGGTTGTCTTAGGTGTCTTTTGTTCCTTGCTTTCTGATTTACTGTTTGGTTTCTTTGTTTGTTGGTTCCTTAGGTTGTAGATAGTGTTTTTGTTAGCTTGTTTTCTCTTCATGAATGCCATTTTTATTGTACTAGCGGGTTTACATTTTACTTGGGTTTTTATGGCGGTGGTAGTTATTTTTCAGGAACCAAACCCAGTACTCCCTTGAGGATTTCTTGTAAGGGTGGTCGTGTGGTAGTGAACTCCCGCAGTTTTTGTTTGTCTGAGAAATATACTATTTGCCCCTCATTTCGGAAGGATAGCCTTGCAGGGTAGAGTATTCTTGGCTGGCAATCTTTGTCTTTTAGTATTTTGAAAATATCATCCCATTCCTTTCTAGCTTTTAGGGTTTGTGATGAAAAGTCTGATGTTAACCTGATTGGGGCTCCCTTATAGGTGATTTGACGCTTCTCTCTTGCAGCTTTTAAGATTCTCTCTTTGTCTCTGAGTTTTGCCAGTTTGACTATGACATGTCTTGGAGAAGGCCTTTTTGGGTTGAATACGTTTGGAGATCGTTGAGCTTCCTGGATCTGAAGATCTGTGACTTTTCCTATACCTGGGAAGTTTTCTGCCACTATTTTTTTGAATATGTTTTCAATGGAATCTCCATTTTCCTCCCCTTCTGGAATACCCATGACTCGGATATTTGAGCGCTTAAGGTTGTCTGATATCTCTCTCAGATTTTCTTCCATGTCCTTGATTCTTTTTTCTTTCTTTTTGTCTGCTTGTGTTATTTCAAACAGCCCATCTTCAAGTTCAGAGGTTCTCTCTTCAACTTCGACAAGCCTGCTGGTTAAACTCTCCGTTGTGTTTTTTATTTCGCTGAATAACTTCTTCAGTTCAGCAAGTTCTGCTACATTTTTTTTCAGGACATTGATTTCTTTGTACATTTCCTCTTTCAGATCCTGTATACTTTTCCTCATTTCGTCATGATGTCTAGCTGTGTTTTCTTGTATCTCATTCAGTTTCCTTAGAATTATCCCTCAAAATTCCTTGTCAGTCATTTCAAGGGCTTCTTGTTCTATAGGATCTAGAGTTTGAGATTTATTAACTTTTGGTGGTGTACTTTCTTGATTTTTTGTATTTCTGGTATCTTTTTTTTGGTGTTTATTCATTGTGGCAGGGGGTTTCACAGTCCACCGGTTTGAGACTAATGAATAACTAGGATGTTGCTGTGGTTGCCAATTTCGTATGGCTACCCCCGTGGCTGCTCAGTTGGCCTCTAGTGCCTTGTGTGTATGGTTGCCTCGGGTCTTGGGCTTCTCCGGGGAGCCACCTTTCTGGTCAGCTTGGACTCTGCTGGGCTGGTGGATCACGTACCACAGGGTGTGTGATCTCTGTTGAGCTTTCACTTCCTGTGCAGGACTTCTCCCTGTTCCGTGTGCTCTGGCCCAGGCTGTTGGATCATGCAGTGGCGACCCCACAGGGTGTGTGGTTTCTGTCTAGTCTCCGCCTCCCTGGCCGCACGTCTCCCCACTCTGTGCGCACTGTGCTGGGCTGGGGCGGGTCTTCTGCAATCCTCGTCTATCAGCTGGGCCTTCAAGACCCTGCTTGGCACCGTCTCGCCCCGGAAGTCTACCAGGTTTCTGCTAGGCACAGACGACCGGTCGCTCTGGGTGCCTTTGTAGCACTGTGTAGATCTTTCTCGGGTCTTGTTCTCCTTTGTATCCCCCCGGTATAAACCGAGTCTAGCGGCCGCCTGCAGGCTGCTCTCCGGCAGGTTCAAGTGGACCTGGGAACTCTCCTACCACACTATTCCCAACCAGAAATTGGTTAGGCTTTTTTCCGAACTGGTGGCCACAGAGATGGTATCTGCCTCCCAGTAACAGGAAGTTTACCGGGGCCGGAGTCCAGGGTATGGTGGAGTGACAGTCGGCCCGCCCGTACTTCCTTGCCCTCCCGACACTGGCCGGGGACGCCCCACGCCACCAACCCGACAGAGAACCACGGAGGGAGTGGGAGGGGAGGCCGGTCCGCAGGCTCCAGAAAGCCCCGCGCCAGGCCAAGCAAGTGGAAAGGCTCAGTGATGGCCGAGCCGGGCGGAGCTGCCCGGAACTGGGAAAATGGAGGGAGCCACAGGGCGGTGAGTGGCCTGGTGATGCAGGAGGGAGTCGGGTGGGCGTCCGCCGCCCACAGGACTGGTCCAGGGGTCACTCACAGGGTTGTGCCAGGTCGGGCGCACACTCTCTGTCTCTGGTTTGCCACCTTTCCCGTTCTCGGCCACTGCTGCCTCAGGCTGTTCAGTCGCGGCACGGCTCGGGCGCTCCCAGGAATCTTCTTTAATGCCGGCCTGAAACCTCGAATCCTGAATAGGGCAGCTGGCCGCCTTCAGCGCGGCCCCAGCCTCTGGGATCCTGTCTGAATCCACAGCAGCCCTGGCGCCGTGTTCCCTGTTTCAAGACTCGCTTTTGCAGCTAAGAAACAGTTCTTTTCCTGCTCCACACTTCAAAGCTGTTGCCTGTAAATGAGCTCCAGGTAAAAATTTTAAAATAGCAATATACAGATTTTATAGCTTTTTTTTCGAAAAAGCCCATTACTGCTAAATATAATTGTGTCTCATTCATCTAGATTGCATAATACTGAATTAGTTTCCAGTAGAAAATCTTTAAATTAATTGGCTGAGTTGAATGAAATTTAGTATGTGCCTAAATGCATATCAAGTTATCTCGACTGAAATAAAATATCAGCCTGCGCTGTCCTGGGCTGAGCTCTCACTGGTGTCTGTGTCCGGCCCTCTTCCCTGTGCTCAGACACCTGCCTCCATCGGGCATCTCTCTGTGTCCAGCCCTGTCCGTATCATCCTTCCCCTCAGCTGACTTTCCCACAGCTTTAAACACAGAACCACTTGTCCTGGCCTCCCACCCTCTGTAGCCATCACCCTTGCTCTTCTCCCCTTGATAACCCAGCTCCTTGAATGTCACTTATATCCGCTGTCTGAATGCCTGGCTTCCGGCTCTCTTTCTGTTTGGGTATTTCTGAATATGCTGCTCCTTCTGCCCTGTACGCCCTTCCATGTGTCTTCACCAGGCGAATGCCTTCTCATCTTTTATTTCTCATTTTCTCTGAAAAGCCTCCCGTGACTGCCAGCCTGTGGTAGGTCTCCTCTTCTGTGCACGTGTAGTCTCCTGTTCTCACCTGTGCCCTGGCCCTGGTAATGGTAATAATAATAATATGAGTAGACTATTAAGCACCATTGGACCAGTCATCATGCAGTATTGTTATAGTATTAGCATAATATAGCAAGGTTCTTGTCCTCAAAAGAACCCTGAGAGGTATTTTTCTCCTGATTGTGGACATGAGGAAATTGAAGCACAGAGAAGTTAAGTAACTTGCCCAAGGCCACACAGCCAGAACTCTAGTATTTGAATGCAACCTTGTGCCCTAGAGCCTGTACTGTTTGCCTCAGTGCCGCAGCCAGTGGTTCTCACACTTGAGCATGTATCAGAATCCCCTTGGGGGGCTTGTGAAAACCCAGACCACTGCCCCCACTCTCAGAGCTCTGCAATCAGTAGGTCTGGGGTGGAGCCTGAGAGTTTGCATTTCTAAGAAGCTTGCAGGTGATGTTGCTGCTGCACATCTGAGGACCACAGTTTGAGGACCCCTGTTCCAGGCTGTCAATCACTTTCTCTAGTGAAATTGTCTGTTGTCTCTGTCCCCAGCTAAGATGAGAGTTCCACCAGGACAGGAGCTTTTTCTCCTTTATGTCCATGTTCCCAGAACCTAGGAGAGTAGTTCGGACAGGCGATATGACCTCAGTAAATGTTTACTTGAATGAATGAATGAGGAAATGTTTCTGACCTGTTATTCAAGTGTGTTTTTTGCCAGAAATTTCTGTGTATTTCAAGAAGAAATCTCAGATTTTTATCAGTCACATATCTGATTGGCGTACAGGGCACGTGTAGTCAATGGTTTTGTAAGGTTAACTGTTGACCGCATAATTTTAAAATTCTTTGAAGACAAAAGCACATTTACCCTAACGATCTTTCTAAAGCAGAGCACTCAGTCTCTCAGGTCATAAGTCATTACAGTCATGTGCCACATAATGATGTTTCAGTCAACAGTGGACCACATCTTAGGATGGTGGTATATAGAGTATAATGGAGCAGGATGTGTGTGGTAGGCTCTATCATCTAGGTTTGCGTAAATACACTCCATGATATTCACGTATGGAAGAAATTGCCAAATGATACATTTCTCAGAGGGTGTCCCCATTGTTATGTGATGCATGAGTGTATATGAAAAGTGACTTTTGGCCTTGTAGCACATTTGAACATTGCCTTCCTAAAATAGCATCTTCCTTGGTGTGAAGTGACTCTATCATAAATGTGATGGTTAGAGGAGCTGTACTACATTCACATTCCAGCATCAAAGCTTCTTTCAAAGCCTACCAGGAGTGGAGGAGTATAGGAAAATGTTGTGGTTTCTCATCACAGCCAGTTTTGCTCTGTGTCACCTACGACCAGGCCTAAAGTAGAAAACAAGAAATTTCTGGTTGCTTGAGAAATTTCATTCTGTCTAGGAGTTAAAATTTGGCTTAATAGTATTTTCACACATGTTACTTTTCTTTTGAAATAGGCACTACTAATAGTTTGTTTTATAATAGGGTATGTATGAAGCTATTCAAAACCTAGATGAGAAATTTGATGTCATCCATGCAAAGGTTTCAAAAACCCACCGTCTCCATGCGAAATTACTATTGCAAAATCGTGTAATTGTTCTTAAAAACTGTTGTCACAACTGTGATAAACCTCTGGTTTCTAAAATTGCTAATCAGTTAAAATTGATAGAGAGCTAGTAACTGTGAGATTAGAAGACTGATCGAAACTTGCCTTAGTAGCAGATGGCGGACTAAGGCTCTGCTGGAAGAATGCTGAAGTTTAGGTCCGATAAATGCATGACAGTGAGCACTTTTATGTTTGTAAGTGTAATGTCTGGAATACAATTAAAATGTAGGGTGGAAGAGGCATAAAACTTCATTATAAAATCAAAATAGAGCCTTTATTTTTAATAATACAAAGCAATGTTGGATGGAAAATAAATATTAATGTGTATGTACTAATTTTATTTCCTTTTTTACTCACCGTTGATTTAGGAAGGGTTTGTGTCATTTCAGAAGCCATTTGGACATGCTTTCAGAAATTATATGTACCAGCTGTCTAGAAGACGTAAATCCCAGACAATGAGGAAGAAGGGGCCTCCCAGTTCATTCTCCTACCGAGAAAGTTCTGGCCCAACTTCACCAGTGGGAAGGCGGGAGATTGATTCCCAGAGCATCCCTGAAGGGGGATTTAATCAGTCGGAGGAATCCCAGGAAGCAGAGCAGGAGTCACTGGACTTGGAGCAGAAGCAGAAGGAGCGGGAGATGTTCTTCAGCCTGAGTCCTCGACGCTTGTCTGCAGATTCATATCAGCCTCCTATCGTGCCTGATAACCCTCTGCCGGGCACTTCTTTAATGCCCTCCTGTACCAGCCCAGGGGCAGCTAACAACAACAGCATCCTTCCAAATGCCCCAGCTTCCGGGGCAGCACCTGCAGCCCTGCTGACCCAGGGAGAGTCCAGTTCAGTATATACCCGTGAAATGAAGAGTCACTCAGTCTTCCTGGGGAATAAACATACTGTACCATCTATCTACGGCCCTTCTGGTTGTGGTGAGTTTGAAGTGACACATATTACAAATAGCACTATTTGTCCCGTATTCATCAACATGCTTGATTCAAAGTACTGGAAGCTGTGTGTTTTCTTTTGAGAGATGGTGTTAGGTGATATTCGTAATGATAACTAACTTTTATTGAATGCATATTATGTGTGAAGATTTAAGGTAACCTCTGAAGCTGCATCTCTTGTTTGGGGGAGGTCAGATGGGACGCTCTTGTGCAGCCATCCTTACATCATCTTCATACAGGCCTTCGCTAGATTTTGCAGTTGGAGTCTTGAGTCCTTGCTGGGGTACTTAACAGAAGATTCAAGGAATGAGACCATTACTCCCTGCCTAACATCTCTTCTTTCAGCATAATGATCAGGTCAAGTATGATTTGTCTGTCTTTCTCCCCACTGAAGCTACAAGTTCACCAATGGAGCCTGATCCCTGTGTTGCAACACAAGAATACTGTGAGGACCCTTTAACCTGGTCTGTGGATGAAGTGATCCTGTTTCTGCATCACACAGATCCTCAGATATTAGGACTCATCGCCAACCTCTTCAGACACCATGTAATGTTTCTTTTTCTCCAGTTTTCCTACCATAATGCCTATGAATGACCTCTGTGCAGGACTTTCCGTTGGATACTGTGTTGTGTGGATGGTAGGGGAACCCTATCAACTGATTTTTCCATATGTGAGAAAGGAGAGATCCTTAAATGGTAGGTTAAGGATCTGTTCTTTCAATGGGTGTCCACGTGCCTAATATACTAAATGGACTCAAGTTCTCAAGAGATGATGATTCAGCTTTGCCACCCTCACGTGGACCTCCCTTTTGTGATGACAGATACAAGGGTCCCCTGCCCATACACGCACACACCTGCTCCCGGCTCAGCCCCAGGACCATGAGCAGGAGGGCGTGACCACAAGAGATAACAGGGTGGCCTTCTTGTTATGACACCCAATGAATCCAGCAACTGATTCCATTGGCTCTGTTAATCTTATATGGTTATTCACCATTTGTGATGCCGATACCCTCCTGCTTGCAAAGAAACCTCATGGGCTTCATTCTTATAAGTTCTGTTGTTTTTTAATTTCTGGTCGTACTTCATAGAATAAGTATAGAAGTTGCCAGACAACGGTCGTTTCGTAATGGATTTCAGGTCTTTTCAGATAGTGATACATAATTAAGTAAAGTTTTATTTTAAACTGGAACTTGTTACAACGAAATAGTATGCTTCAGCAGCAGAAGTTGGTCCATTAACATAACAAGAACTTTTAGGAGGATGCCTTGTGACGATCAAGTAATATTTTGGCACTGTGTACTAACAAATAAAATTGGTGGCCACATGTCTGATGTACTGTTTTCAGTATGGTAGGAAAATCAGTAATTCGTTTTAGTATCTAATTAGCCTCGGACAACTAACTGGGTTTCAACATGAAGACAGATCTCTATAGCACACTCACAGTTTGCATTGATGTGGATTTACTCTTATTGCCAGCCCTGCTCAGAAAGTTGACTGTCTGAAATTCATTTCTATCATTTATACTTTTTTCTCTTTGTTGGAGATATGTAGTATTTTATTCAACACACAGTATTTAAAATTAGGTAGTTTGACACAGTTCATGTTTTAAGTTATTAGGTTAAATTTCCTTTTTCATAAAATACAAAGTGAGTTTGTAAATTATCAAATGATGCTTCACTGTCCAAGTTATATTTTTAATAGTTTTCATAAAGAAGATACATATTCCAAGAATATACTTCTGGAATGAGCTGCTCTGTAGTTTGTTTTATTTGTTGTTATATATAAAGAAGTAACCTCTTTCTGATGAAATATCAAAGCATTATTAATTAGTATAATTTCTTTCTCTCTGTAGGAAATTGATGGGAAGGCCCTGCTACTACTCACTACTGATGTGATGATGAATTTTATGGGGCTGAAGCTGGGGACAGCCATGAAGCTATGCCACTACATTGAAAGACTTAAAGAAGAAATATTCTACTTCAATTGAAAAAAACGTGTGAGTTGAGATTGGGCTTACTTTTGGGGGGACCAGTGCCTTCTTGGTGTAAAATCATTTTTCTCCCCTTACTAGTTTTTGTTTTGTGAAAGGATCCCCTGAAAATACGTTATAACCAGAATTACAGAACTATATTACAGTTCAGTCTAGTTCTTTAAAATCCATTTAACATGTTAGTATTTGCATATTTAAGTTGGAAGTTCATCCTTTATGTCTGTTTATTGTTTTCGGTGCATAATCTACAAATATACTTCATGCAGGAAATAGTGAAAAACCTTTGACTTTGGTTCATCTTTACATCTGGAACCAAAACAGCTAAAAGAGGAAATATCAGGGATTGACAACTTCTATAATTAAGTCCATGAGAATTTTTCCTCAGAAGAGAATTTAAAGATGGACGTGTAGATATCATCTCTCTCTCATGTGTTTTATGTGTCTGATGCGACAGTGTCCTGTTCATGTTTTACCAGCTTATAGAAAGGGAATAGCCATAGAAATTAATTTCCTTTCGTTTATCATTTCTCTGTTGTATTCAAATTTAGAGGGAACAGAAACAAGTTTATAAAGTTCCATGAAGTGTTCTTACCCCTTTTTGGATAAATTATAGGATAGATAGAATAGATTTATGTGAGAGATACCGTACTGTAAGGGTGGTTTGGATAGCGTCCGACTGTATTTTTTCCAAAGAAATACCTATTATTTTGAAACTTACATATGTTGGCTAAATTTGGACATTTAACTAGGCAAGTATTGTTCACATCTCTCTATGACAATTGCTATGTCCAAATTTCTTGAAGAGATATATTTTATTGTATTTGTTTATTCCTCGTGCGGGTGCTGTTTAATGTTTATGTCTATTCTATGCCTGAAGTATACACGCAAGTAAACCTTTTTCTCTTTGAATGTAATATGGCACTTGCACTGCACAGAAGTACTGGTGAGCTGTGTATACGGTTAGATGTTTCTATTCCATGAAGTACACGGCGTTTGCTCTCCCCAGCACCTCTCAGCTTACTCTTCAGGGGATTAGAAACGATCTGTAGACTGGTGTCCATACAGGGAATTCCCTGTCCTATACAACGTTCTAATTAATTTGCTTGGTTCTGAGCCATTTATTCTGCTCCATTTGGAAAGATACATTAGTCGTGAATTACTGTTTCTGGCTTTTTTTTTATAACTTAGAACTTTAAAGGGGAAATGGTGCTATACATTTGTTGTTATTTCTTTGCGTAAATTTGGTGTAATACTTATAAGCTATAAGAATTAGTTATAAAAGTATTAGCCATTTATTGTAAATGCCAATAAAATGTTCACCTGGGGCAAGAATGTTCATTTTCTTTTTAGAAAGCCAAATGTGCTTTAGACATGAAGGCAGCTATTGAAAGGATGGCTTCGCCTGTGTTATTCCTTATATGTTAGAAGTCGAGATTCTTACTTAAACTTAGTCTTGTTTCACATTGTTTGTAGGAAGATGCTGTGTCCAACTGAACAGTCCACAGGTATTTGTATAAATACTGTTTTTCAGTTTTCTGATTTTAAAATATAATAAAGTTAAATAACCGCAATAATTCATGTCAGAGCCTCAGAATTGAGTTTACTTACCTTCCCTGTATTACAGTAATGTGTGAATTAGTTAAAATTTTTAAAAAGTCACTTTAGTGAGTTTGTGACTTTTTACATCAAATACTAGAGTTTTAAAACCTGCCCTGAAACTACTGGTAAACCAATGCCTAGGAGCAAAGGGCTGATCTCTTACAAGGGCCTTGAACGAGACCGCAGGAGCCCCATAAACAATTCAATCGATGAGCTTTATCTGTGCTCCAAAGCTTTGTTACTTCAAATATTACTGATTCCGTGAGCGTGCTAGAAAATGCCACTTCCCGCAGATACCTCATCCTGCCTGAGTCTATACATCTGGCTGGCAAGTCTGGCTGCTCTTTTACATTGAGACCCAGAAGCTGCCTCCCTGATGCACCTGTTCTTGTCCCTCTGTCTTCAGATGCCTCAGCTTCCACTGGAGACATTGGGGCCCTGACTGAGGCTCCAGGTTTGATAGTCAGCTGGCTGGAACGAGGTATCAACTTGAATGATCTTAGCCTTGAGTGATTCAGTGCCCCTCTTTTTTCCTGTAGGATTTGTACATTTTGATGCCAGAGACTATCATACATGTTCTCTTTCCTGTACGTTTTCCAGGTGTTTTAAATTGTCTTTCCTCTAGCTTTCCCTCTCAGTCCATCCATTCGCCCTCTCTAGCAAGCAGAATTTTGCACCTTGAGCTCTAAGACCCTCCAGGCACATCCAGCATTTGCTTTGATCTTCTACGCATGTGATTTCTCATCACTGGAATGTCTTAGGGAATATGTTCTAGAGTGGGATTGCCCAATATTTTAAACCCAGGGCTCCATCCATAAGCATAAAAATGCCATATGCTTATGTACTGTGCAAAATTAATACATAAAGACTGAGACTAGTAATTGGGAGAAAAAGCACTGCTTTTTCAGGCTACAGAAAGGATTGTACTCCCAGTTGGCTGAGTAAACGAAGTCAATTTCAATCCTTCCACAGCCTGATGCTGGGACTTGCTTACAAAGTCCTCTTGGGCTGATCCCCGAGGTGAGGGAGTGCTCTAGGATAGAGAGGAGGGACAAACAGGGGCCCACCTTTAGAATGCGTGATGGACAGTTTTCCTTCCTCTACCTCCCTGCTGTTTGCCCTGTTTTGTCCAGTTGGTCTATAAGATCAAACCTGAAAGGCGACTCTCCTCGGGCTGGCCTGTTAGCTGAGTTGGTCAGAGCACGGTGTTATAACACCACGGTGAAGGGTTTGGACTCCATGCCAGCCAGCCACCAAAACCAGAAAAAGTAAAAGCGACTGTCCCCAGTAAGTACATGCTGAGATTCAGCTTGGCTGTTCTCCCTGCTACAGGAGAGGCAACTCTAGTGTATTGGGGTGGCCTTGTCTGCCTTCAGGGATACTGTCAGCACTGAGGGGCAATCCTTAAGAAATAACGGACCTACCTCCTCCCCTCAGCTGCCTGGAACATAACTGAGGTGAACATTCACGGAAATAAGGACCTCTCGGTGCTTATGATACAGCATGTGAGTCAGGCCCAAGTTAAACAAGTGATGTCTCATCACGATTCAGTAATTGTGTGTCCTGCTCTTCAGCCAAAGAACCAAAGTACTTTAGTGCATTCACTTGTGGAAATTATCCCTCAGGGGCAGAGGGTCGGCCAGGGCAGGGTTGTGGCCTCCGCAAGCCCCGACCCATCTTTGGCTTCACCCCTCCCCCTGGCTTTGGTGGCCTTGGATGCTCAAGTCCACTGATGTCATGGTGAGGTGGGGTGTGCCTACTCCATGGGGTGCAGAAGCAAATCCACTAGGAACAGGGCAAATATATTACACCCTTTTTATTCACATAAGGTGAGAGGAATTGAGCTTTTCTGCATTTAATTATGGATTCATTAATGTTTCGTGCTCCTAAGTGCTGCATGTTGTTGTTACTTGCCACCATCCCAGCCTGTCTGTGTTCCTTTCTGTCCTTATAGGCATAAAGCCTGGAAGCAGCATTTCCCAAGGTTCTTTACCAGTAGAGGTGGGTTCTTAGATTCTGCCACCAGAGGCACTTTGTTGTCATTTTGGAGGGAGGAAGTTAAGCAGAAGCAGTTTTCCTCAGGTAGCTGCATAGGACAGTCCTTTGAGCATCAACAAAAGGCAGATGTGAGGGTTGCCAGCGGCCTCTTGATAACATCTTGATATTCACCTGCTTTACTCGTTCAGACAACCGAGACCATTGGAGGATCTCTCCTACCACCCTTGGATTTCTGGATTTCTAGAAACTTCTTCCCTCACCTTGGCCCACTGCCTTCCAGCAGCTGTGTAAGCTTCTGATTCTATATGAAAGCACTTCCATTCTGAAGACTTAGAATTGCTTCGGTGTTCCTGGTAACACCGTGACTTTTTGGTCTTCCTCAGAAATGTCTGTATTGTAGAGGTTGCCCACTGTTCTGAGGGAAAAGGAAAAGTTCTGAAGAAAGGAGCCTTTAGATTATCAAGCTTCAGTAAATGAGTGTATTTCATCAAATCTAATACTCCTTTGATTGTAAGGTGTGCAACTGTGTAATGAACCAAATATATAGGAAAATGCTGCCTGTTAATCTGTCACTCACCATCAATTATACCGTGCAAACCAATTTCATTTGTGTTAATCAGGTGAAAAAATGGGAGGCTAAAAACATGTAAAATGCTCTTTCAAAAGCTAAGCAGGTGGTTTTAAATGGTTAATGCAAAGAAGCTGTATTCACTGAACACTAATAATGTAAGTCCAAGAGAACAGTAAGAAAACACCAGAGCTCATCCAAGCTTTGCAACAAACATAGTACTAATTAAAACAAAAGCAATCTAATCAGATCTGCCGAAAATTCACAATTACCAAGAAGACGTTGAAATATGAAATGATGTCCAGTGGCACAAGCAGAAAGCCTCACTATAAGTGCATATTTTACTTTTAGGTGTCAGCTAATTCTAGGATGAGGACATCACATGTAGGAAGATATTTAACTATTTCCTTTTGTCCAGCAAGGAGATAAAAGAGCAAGTTGGAATGATTATTAATTAGGAGATTCTGAAGAGACATGTCATCCAAATGTTAAGCATAGAGCTTGTTTAGATCCTCATGAAAAGAAGCCAAGAGTAAAGGGGCATATATGAGGCACTCCAGGAAAAGGTGAATGCCTAGGGGACATTAAGATGACACTAATGGGTTATTATTCATTTGTAACAATGGTGCTATTGGTATTACAGTTTTATTTTGAAAGGGAGATGTCCTTTTCTCCTGCAAAAGCATAATAAAACTTTAAAGGATAAGTGAGATGACATCTGGGATTGTTCTGACATAATCCAGCACGGGAGGAGGTGCAGATGAAATGGGATTGGCTTTATGCCAATATCTGTCAAGGCCAATGACACATACGTGGGAATCCATTACGCAAATCCCTCTAAGGTATGTTGGAAGTTTCCATAATAAAAAAAAATTGAAGAAAAGTATCCAGAATATGAAGACCAAGCTCTGTATTTTTTCCCACAGAAGTCTAGAGTCAAGCAACAGTCAATCTACAGGGAATTTCAGTAAGTTAATGGTAAATATTTAGACGTCTTCCTTTTGGTTGCTTAATACTACCCCCGAACAGTTCAGTTGCCTACTGCTGTGCAACACCTGTGCTTCATGATACAGTCAAAAACAGGAAACGAGGCTGAAGTAATAGATGTAAAAGCGAAACGGTGTAAAGCATAGACGCATTTCTCTGTCAGCAAATACTATTGAGAGGCATATAGAAAACACCGCGAGGAAGTGAAGGAAACAAATACTAAGATAAATTGCATGTGGCTGGTCTGCCATTCTGTTGACTGAAAATACAGGTGTTTCTAAAATGCATCAGGTTAGGACAGATCCTGAGGGTGGTTTTCTGGAAGAGCGATTGTCAGAAAGGGAAGACCCTCATCTCTTTACCACCACCCTCCACACTCTCCCTAGTCTAAAGGTGCCTGTTTACCTCTCACCTGTTCACCTCGCTTTCTGGTGAGTTCCTCTAAGTGCAAGGCCTAGTTGTTCCAAAGATGTTCGTGCTCTCTCCATTTGGTGTTCTAGTTATTATCTCTCTAATTTTATTTTCTCTTCAGACAAGGGGATCTATTTCCTGTCGCCGTTCCTTTTTCCACATATGTAATCCACTTACATATACCTACAAAAGCCCCTCATCATTCATATTTGCTAATATACCCTGTTCCCATATTCACAAGTCTTTCCCTCCCTGGAGAGTTCACTGAAGTCAACATCACCATAAATACTGTCACTAACAGGTGGCTTCCATTTATCATAAGATCCCTGTTTTCACGTTGGTAGTTGACACACTTTGGAAGAACATGTCCTTTGCCTTAATTATCCTAATCAGCCGTTGTCACCTCTCCCAGGGTGATGGAGACAGAAGGGATGACTCAGAGGCCATTTATCCAGAGTAATGAGAGTCCCAAAGGTGACTGTACCCAGGGAGAACTCTTTCAGGGGAGAAGGGCCCCAGGCACAGCCCCGAGTCAGGTTTTCTCTCAGTTTTTATTGTGCGGGAAAGAAAGTTACAGAACAAACACAGGTGCTTCATCAGTCATGACGAAAATATAAACAAACTTATTACATGACAATTTTTATTAAAGCAGGTGTAACTTCAAAATAGTTCAAACAATTTACCATCAAAAGGATTCATAAAACTTAGCTTTGTGTCATACAAAAGAAACAATAGATGATCGTCATGGCAATGCTTAGTTCCCTAAGAAACTTAAAGAAACATCTGAGGGTAAGATGTGGAACATTCCCCAACCACTAACTACCAGAATAGCCTTGAAGATTTTAGCTCACATTCTTTCCCATCATTTAGGTTTAGCTGCATCAAGGGCAACTGCCCCCAGAGCAATCACTTTTGCTGTGTTTCAAGTCTCTTATCTACATCAAAGACTTTAGTCCTGTGAAAGTTGTTTTGTTTTTCCCAATCTTAGCATTTCTATGTGTATTTTTTAAGAGTTGAGCTATGGCTATAACTACAAGACTTTGGCCCTGTTAAACTAAGGACTTTGGTCGTACCATGGTACAGCTTAGTCTAAGGACATTGGTCCTACTATGGTACAGCTTAGTCTAAGGACTTTGGGCCTACGGTGCTATAGGCTATGGCCGTGTGAAACACATGTGTTTTACTAATGTCAGTATCTTCCACAAGCCCTTGACACATTGTTAGCTGTTGGCACGACTGTTACATGATAAGCTAGACTGGGTTTTGGAATTGGAAATTCAGAGCCTTTGCCCCACCTGCCCTGAGTTTTCCTCTTGTTGAAGTTCTACATATAAGGCATCTGCCAGGAAAGGGTACTTCTGGAGGAAACATGGAGGCTCAGGGTATTGTAGGCTGCCGTTACTGACAGACACAACATCCATTATGTCCCAGATACACTAGGTGCTTACTTCTTTCTCACTATCCAAAGCAGGTGTCGCTCTTCACTATGGCGAGAGTCCTTCCATATTGTGAATCCATCATCTGCTAGTGCCTCGGGGTCCTTTGATTCCAGGTGGACAGGGACACATCAGTGCTGTTCCCCTTCAATTGACTGGAATGCAGTCGCATGGCCATACCTCAGTGGAACGGTGGACGGGAGTTGTGTGTGTGCTCAAAAGGATGAGGAAACGGGTCTTTGGTATGTAGCTGGCAGTCTCGACCATACGTCACCTTCCCAAGAGCAGAACATAAGCCATTGATACCTCCTTTAAGGTTGTCGATTTCCTCGTGACATCCCGGTCTCCCCATCACACTCACATACTTGACTCCCCTTAGCCTCCTTTCCCTGCTTCATTTTCTCCATGTCACTTGAAGTTGTGATTGGATATATTGTTCGCAGTTCTGTACTGTCTCTACAAAGGATATTGCATCCTCTCCATGGCCGTGGGACTTGCAGTTCCTCCCTGAAGCCACAATCTATTGCCCACCCCATCATTACGCTTCACCCTGAACCCCGCTTTGGCCCATGGGACATGAAGTGGACCTGAAGAATGCCACGTCCGTGTAGAAGCTCTGCAGTGACAGAGATCATCCCTCTCATTCCTCTCCCTCTGCTGTGACAAGCACAGGCTCTGAATCGGGACTGTTCCTTCAGACAGGGTTGTGGACTGAGAAGCCACGTGGGGCTGGGCCAGAGCCATCCTGTTGCCTCCTTCATATGACGTGAGCAAGAAAAGATGTTTATGGTTGTAACTCACTGGGATGTGAGACTCACTACCATGGCCAGACAAGAAACACGATTACAGGTTCAATAATGATCAGCTCATGACCAATCATGTTTCATCTATATGTCCACCCACGTCCCCAATTCCATGTGACTTTGTGACAGATCAGACTTGTAATTTCATCTGTAACAATGTAAGTATATGTACTTCAAAGATAATGTTTTTAAATAGTAACCACACCTTTATCGTACTTTCAACCTTTCACACTTTAGTAGAACACCAAAGAAAACGTTCAATGTTATAAAATAATAATTTTAGACAAAAGTAATTTGTTTCATTCTTCTTAGAGAAGTACTTGGGTATTTTAAATTGGCCCATAACTGATTATACATATTTGTGGGATACAGAGTTGATTATTAGTTTATGTGCACAGTATGTGATGATCAAATCAGGATAGTTGGCATATTCGTCTATTAATAAATTTCTTACACCATTCTCTAATAAAAGGAACTGGGTGTCCTTAGAGAAATGGCTGGTTCTAGGCCTGGGATGTGGAATACACAAGGTGAGCCTGCAGCGTCTTCTAGTATGTGAGGGTTGTGCTCAACGGAAGCACAGTGATGGGGGGATGTAAAAAGGACACAGGAGTTAACCCAGAAAGTCCCCAATGTCTGAATCTGGAAGAACTGAGCAGCAAAATAAATGAAGCAGCATTGGATTAGAACCCAAGGCATAAAGTGAATGTCCATGAGTCCATGCCATCGTCAATAAATGATTGAATACATAAACAAATGACGGTGAATAAACAAATCTGTGCAGGGAATTCCAAATAATTTATGTAGTTACTGTGCCCTCAAGGATGTGGAGCATAACTGCCTACTCCTTAAGTGTGGGCTGCCCTTCCAAAGAGCATGGCGTGTAAAATGGGAAAAAGAGTACCTTTAGAGTGTAGAAACCTGAGAAACACTGTGTCAGCCAGGTGATCAGGGTCAGCATCGACAGCGAGAAGTCCTGTTGACAGCCTGGATCTTTAATGTGATGTGATGAGGACACTTTGTGGTCTTCCTCCCCCAAACCCGTAACTAATCTAATCATGAGAGAAACATCAGACAGATCCCAGTTGGGGGCATTGTGCCAAATACTTGACCAGTCCTGCTCAAAACGGACAAGGTCATCGTGAACAAGGGAAGTCTGAGAAACTGTTGAAGCCTGGGGCAGCCCAAGGAGACATGACAACTTAGTGTAGTATGGGATCCTGGACGAGATCCGGTAACAGAAAAAGGACATTAGGTAAAAAGTAAGGAAATCTGAATAGAGTGTGGACCTTAATTAATAATTATGTATCAACATTGACTCAGTAGCTGTGGCAAGGGCACCATCCTAATGTAAGATATTAATAATAGGGGGAAAGGGCTATGGGGTAAATGTGTGCTCCCTCCACTGTTTTAGAAACTTGTGAATGTAAAACTATTCTAACATTAAAACTTTATTTACAGTTTTACAGTTCCTTGTTATCATCAAACATTGACGCAGTATTCAAATAACTAATGATCGTACTCATTTTTTTATACTTTGATATCCTAGTGCTTTTAATTGTCTGATACAGCACTACCCAATAGAAATCTAATGCAAGACATGTAATTTTGAATACCATAATAGCCACAGGAAAAAAAACAGATATGTCAAATGGACATTAGAATATTCTATAATTTTCTTTAAGATATTTAAACTATTTTCTTTTCAACGTCTAATTGATATGAGATTGTTAGAGATATTTTACCTTTACATGTGTGTGTTTGAATAATGTCTTTAAAGCCTGACGTGTATTATTCACCAGGGGACATTTGATTCAGGTCTACCCTTTTCAACTGTCCGTTAGTGCATGAGCTGGTGGCTGCACTATTGTAAGGTCCTGGTCTAAGACGTCAATGTGGGTCTCATAATGTGGTCACTGGACCAGCAGCACCGGCCTTGCCTGGGTTCTTGCTAGATATGCAAATTCTCAGGTCCCACTCCAGACCTGCAGAATTGGACAGTGGTAGGGGACCCAGGAATCTGTTTTAACAAGCCCTCCAGGTGATTCTGATTCACATGCAAGTTTGAGAACCATTCCTGGGGGTTAGAAGACATAAGAGATTTAAATATGTTTGGCATCAGGGGAGCATGTCTGGGGTTGCTGGTGTGCAGATGGGTGGCCTGGCTTCAGGCACCAGGATCCCCAGTCTTTAGACAGACAAGAAGGAAGAGCAGCCAGCAGGAAAGGAGGTGTTTAAAGGAGAACATGCCCAGAGGGAGATAGGCTTTGTGGAGGGTGAAATTTGCTAGTGACAGCCTCAGGCTCAGTAAAAGGGCTGAGGAGCTTGATCTGCTCCTCGTGCAGGTGGGAATGGCGCAGCCGATAGAAATGGAGACCATTCCAAATAGCCTTTGGGCCCGACAGGCGATGTCCGACTGCAGTTGGCTTCTCTTGGCGCTGGGATAAGTCGGGGGCTGAGAGGATAGTTTGAGGCTTCTCAAGCCAGGCTCAGAGCACACTAAGGTAACGAGGCAACGGTAAGTGGGATCCCAGCCCTGAAAACCGAGGAGGCGATAGTCCAGGCCAGGCGAGCCCCTTGGCTGAAAGTCAGTACATGGACTCCGGTAACAATATATGTGTGTGTTACAAAATCAACATGAAGTCAGAAATCCAAGTAGGTGTTCTACAATGTTCTTCTGCGCCCCCCTGGGGAATCTCAGGTCCCCACTCTGGAGAGCCCTACTGTGGGGGTCTGTGAAGGTGAGGTGCTTGGGCCCCATGTCCTGAGGGCCGCCTCCTACTCACTTTACCCTGTCATCGCAGGGCCACTCCGTGGCCTTCACCTTGTCTCTCCTTTGGAGCAGGTCCTCCATCCAATAGCATCAGAGTCTTTCCAGATATGGTACATAGAGATATGAATGGGAAATGTGGTCTCCAGGGTATTCATGGTTGGGCCCCCACCCTTGTGACACATTCTGTCTATGTGACTTCAATTACATTTCTCAAGCAATCCAAGTCTGTTTTCTCGTTGGCAAATGAGAGTTATCTCTGCCTCCAGGGTTGTGACACTTCAGGGAGATTAAGAATGGGAAGCATTCTGACACAACTGGTGTTCTACCTGTCCCTTTCTTTATCACACATTTCCCCTTCCCCAACCCCTGTCCATGCCCAGAGCTCACCTGTCCACAGTTCATCCCGATGGTATATCCTGTCCACAGCTTATCCCCGATTGTACCAGAACCGCAGGAAAGTAGCTATGGGGACTTCCTATTAAAGAAGATTTTAAATTTTTTCTCAAACTAAGTTTCAGCATGGGTTCTGGACAGCTAAGTATGGCCTAGAACAGGATGGACCTTGCTTGGGACAGCTTTGGTTGGGATCCCACGGACTGTGGGAAGCAATTAAAAGATGCTAAATGGGGGAAGGTCACACAATCAGATGTGCATTCTAGACACGCCATTGTGGCAGGTACTGGGTGTGGGATTGGAGCTCTCAGCAAACAGGAACTGATCATCCCCTCTGTACCCGGACACGTACGTCCCATCCATGTGTATACCTTGGGTTCACCTCCAGCGATTTTATCCTGCCTTTTCCTGTCTCTGAGGGTAGCGCAGGTTGCTGTGTCAATCCTAGTGAGCAAACAGTTGAGCACAACCACCTTTCTCTTTACTCTGAAGATCGCCTCTGTCCCAGGCTGTGCTGTTACACGGTTTTCCATTAGTGAAGGGCAGGGAGTCTCCCTTCGGAACACTGGGTCCCTGCAGCATTTTCAATCTGGACCCTTCCCACGCATGTGCTAAGACGCTCACAAACTGGCTTCCTACAGAGCACCAAGGTGGCTAGCCAGGTGCCTGTGTCACGACCACTATGTCGGGAAGTTCCCAGTGATTGTTGGAGGGTGGGAGGGGGTTGCAGCAGAGGGCTGTGCCCCCCCAAACCTAGATGTTTGTATTGCTTCTTTTTCCTGCTGTCTTATCTTCTCTTATATCTGCTTATATTTCACTTCATGCTGGAAATTCTATTCAAAAATTCATTGTGGAAATAACTTGACATTATCTACACAGGAATGCACTTTTGATTGCTTATTCCAGACACTTGGGGTTGTTAAATCCCCTTTTGTCATGAGCCTGAACTACAGACCATGTGGTTAACTGTTGGTTAGTTCTGGATCACTTTTACTCCGAAGATACCGCTCTTTGTGGTCCCAGCCCAAGGCAGGAGGTGCTTTTCCAGTTCCCCTCCTGTGGTGGGTTCCAGATTGTGACTTTTGTCCCTCAGTCCCACAAAGCCAGCAAAACTGCAGCCCAGGCACTTTAGGCCTTTTCTAGAGGAGTAAACGCCCAGGAGGAAAGGCAATCCTCTCAGCATTTCACACCTCTCTAGGTTTCTGATTCTTCCAAGCTCTGAGGTCAGCAATTGCCCACTGTTTTGTTGTGCAGGATTCCAACATTAATAAAGCAAATGTATTTCACAGAGTCTAACTTATAGCTTAGTAGGACCACAGTTCTTAGTTTTTAGAAGGGGCAAAGCCCTTTAGCATAGGTTTTAGCCTAGTAGAGCGACAGCCCTTATTTTTAGCGTGGCCAAAGCCCTGTAGTTTAAGGTATAGCCTAATCTTCTGGTATTGCACATGGAAGTGTTCAGCTTGGGAAAGACAGAAAACTTTCCCATGGCTAAAGTCTCTGTTGTAGACAAAAATATTGTAACACAGCAAAAATGCTGACTCTAAGGGCGGATGTCCTTGGTGCAGCTAAAACTATGGATTGTTGCCATGACGAATATCTTAATGTTCCTTTTGTAGCCACCTATGTTCCTTTTCTGTAACTTTCTTTCCTGGAGAATAAAAATGGAGAGAAAACCTCATTTGGGACTATTCCCGGGATCTTTCTTCTCTTGAAAGAATTATTCCTGGGGGTAACTGATTCTGGCCTCTCACTGCTCCGAAGAAATGGGCTTTGAGTAGTCCCTTGCGTGTCCATCACGGTTGGGGAGAGGTGAAATTTTGTGAACTTTTTGATGTTCTTTAGGGTGATAACATTTTAAAAACATTTCATGCAGCTTTTCTAGTTGTCTTTCAGGGAAATGGCTTCCTTGTATTACCCAGTCACCCATTACCGGCAGCAGAAATACAGGTTGCCACGTCTGCACTGCGTGTTGGCAGAACTACCTGCTCTGTCCATCGCCTCTGTGGTCCTGCTTGTACCCGAGAACAGGTCGAGAGCACTTCCAGCACCTGCCCCCATTCGTCCCATTGCTGGGAGATCTCCCACGCCTGTTGGTCACTATAATTCTTCCCTACTCAGGTTAAGGCAGCTTAGGGAGACCAGGAACTGGAAAGCCAGCCTTAGGAGTGACGGTCAGGAAAGCGTTTCCTTCTGTATTCCATCTCCCTCCACGGAGAAGAGGGATCAAGTAAATGAATGGGAGGATTGACCAGAAATGAAACCGAAGGGGATTGTTGAGTATCTGTTGGATCTTCAATCACATTTCATGAACAAACCTTAGACATCGACTTAGGATTAGGTACGACAAGGAAATCCGGAAGGGTGAGTGCATCTGTCTGGGTCTGATATGAGGCCAGAACCACAGTCATTTGAACAGGGAAAGGTTAATGTAAAGAAGAGTTAGGGCGGAGATAGAGTGTCTAAGACTCACTGAGTGCCAGACAAGTCACTGTGTGCTGCACTGCTGGAACTTGCTGGAAATCTGCCCTCTAGAACTTGCCAGAAGTTTGCCTCTAGACTGCAGGGGGAAGCTGTGCTGGGCAACAATTTGACCCGAGAGCTCATAGGTACCAGGAAACAACCCCCTTTCCTCCTACAACCCCTGTCCAACAGTTTCTACTGACAAAAGCTTAAATTGTGCCACTAGCAAAGGGAAAAGTATTTAAAGGGCCCATATCCATTTTCACAGAGCTGGCAAAAGGGTGTGCAGTTGGGTCTCAGAGTCAATAAAATACATCAACAACCACCACCGTGCATCCATTCCAGTCCTCAGTTCCTGCATATATGCTCCTGCACACATTCACACTCCTATAGAGAACCAAATCAACTCTGATTCTACCTAACAAGATACACCTTTCCTGCTTACAAGAAAAGAAATTCTTGCTGTTGACCCAGAGTAGGAGACGTGCAGTCTGGAGAATCACTGAATAACTGACACGGTGAGGGAATGGAACAGAAATTCCAGGTGCTGTGCTGGGTGCTTTTTAATTCATAATGTTTAATTCTTGGTACCTTGGGAGGGACTTGCTGTTCAAACATAAGTAAGACACGGTGCTGCTGTCCAGGAACTTAGAGGGAAAGGGGCATGTTGACAAGGATTTCTAGTATCAGGCAATGTAATTAACGTGCTACAAGGGAGGTGAAGGTGAGGTGGGAGCTGAGAGGACTGACTCATTCTTGCCAGGGGCTATATAGGAAAGTGTCCTGCTGGGGGTATTATTAGAACAGATGCAGTACTGGAACAGGCTTTAACGGATATTAAGAATTTCCAGATGTAAGTGAGCCAGAGGTAGAATGACATTGGGGGTATGAGCATGTGTTATGGGGCTGATATGAGTGTTCAAATCAGAACGCTGCTACAAAGCTCTGGCTTTGAGCACCCTAACCTCTCTGAGCCTCAGTTTTCTCATCTTTAAAATGGGCCACTGATAACCAACTTCTTACGGGATTGGGGACCAGCTAAGGACAGACATGTTAAGTGGCTTGTGTTGATCACTCTGTAGATCGTATGTTCTTACTTTACGCAGGAAGGAAGCACATGGCTGTTTGGAAAATGGCAAGCAGAGAGAGCGGTGTAGCTGAAGAACAGAGTGACATGGTGGCGTTCTTAAAAGTTGGATTGTTTTCAGATTTGTTCCCAAAGGCGGCGTTGCTCGTGAGGGCGTATGCAACCCGGAAATCATTAGAGTCTGAGCTAAATTACCTAACATTATATACTTTTAAATATATTGTGCTGTGTTTGAAGAGCATTTTGGGAAGAGCAAAATTGCACAGTTGGCCACCGGTTCATATAAATATATATTTATGCTTTTGCAAACGTACACTAAAGAAACAAAACGTAGAAAGTGGGGAGACAAGGCGCCGAGCTTTGCGTCACCCCAGCCGCCCACAGAGGGGCGCTGGTGTGCGGCGCTACTGCGCAGCTGCAGAAACTTTTCTAGGCAGGGAGTTTTGCGCCTGCTCCGTCTGGCGCCTCAGTCTACAGCGGACGCAGCGCGGGCACAGTCGCTACCCGACTGCAGGGCAGACGCTGCGCCTCAGGCCTCAGAGCCTGCACCAGCACCTCAGCGTGTCTGACTCTGACGAGCAGGGTAAGGGGCCCTCACTGCAGCTGTCCCCACTAGCTTCTGCCTCGGGCTCTGATAGGGTTGGGACCTCGCCCACTTAGACGGCCTCACGGGCTAGTCCGATCGGCTGGTCAACGGTCAGCGCGTGGCCGCGGTGCCTCTGAGCTTCCGCCGGTGGCCGCCGGCCTGCACCTGCTGACGGGTCAGTGGTGCTGTCCCCACTGTGTAGATCGCGCGTGGGAACCCGGGTGCCCGTATCAGTTATGGCCACATGTCGACGCGCCACAGGGATTCACGACGACACTGATAATCGAGGTGACCCTAGGGCTCGTGGCGTCTCGGGTCTTGAGGTGACCCTAGGGCTCGCAGCGTGTCGAGGCGTGAGGTGACCATGGGTTCGTTTCATATCGGGTCTTGAGGCAATATAGGGCTTGCGCCGTCTGGGAACTTGAGGTGACCATAGGTTCATTTCGTCTCGGGTCTTGATTTAATATAGGGCTCACGGCGTCTCGAGGGTTGAGGTGACCATACGTTCATTTCGTCTGTGGTATTGAGGTGAGGCTGGGGCTCGTGGCCTCTTGGGCCTGAAGTGACCCTAGGGCTCACAGCGTCACAGGGCCTCCTGGGATCCCAGGATCTAATGGTGACCCTACGATGTGCTATGTCCCAGGGTCTCCATGTGACCCTAGGGTTTATGGTGTCCCAGGGGCTCGAGGTGACTAGGGCCATCGACGAGCGCAGGTCAAGAGGGTGGGCCTGGTTTCCAGAGTCCAGGGCCTACGGATTTTTCCACAGCGAGCCTCGTGGGGCCATAAAACAGTCCCGGCAGTCGCTGAGAGGGGGAGACTGCGCCAGCACGAGGTGTTTCTGGCGCCCTCTGGATCTTCGGCATGGCAGGCTTTGGCGTCTGGCGCCAGGGCAGGTCTGTCCCTCTGTGCTGTTTCTTTTTGAGCACAGCCATGTTAAAGCCGTAAAGCGATCTGGCTTCTGGGCTGGGGCGCTCCTGGGAGGAGAGATCTGCTTGGCGGGAAGAGCGAGTCTGCACTTTGCAGCCTCAACTTGCAGCGGCGCCGCGGCGGGGTACACTGGGTACTTCCCACGGCTTTCCTGGGACGGCAGCGCGTCCCTGTGAGTGTGAGCCATTTTTATCTGTTTATTTTTAAATTGATATTTTAATTGAGAACTCATAATTATATACATTTAAGGGGTAAATTGTGATGTTTTGATATATGTATACAATGTGGTATGATTAAATCAAGCTTTTTCATGAAGGATATCACAAATGTGCATTTTCTTTTTTTCTTTTTTTTTCCTTTTCTTAGCGGGAGAGGGTCTCTATTTTCTTCTTTCTTTTTGCAGTCGACATCTTACTAGGTTTTTGGTGTGGACTTTCTGGGCCGAGTCGATCCGTTTCCATGCTCTGTCTTCCTTGGTGCAGGAGGGTGAAGGACTCAAACTCTCAGACTTTGGGTTTTGAGAATTGACAGATTCTCGAATCGATTCCTTTAATGTCTTTTGACATTGAGACGAAGATTAGGAGACTTTGAGGGTAACTGCGTTTGGCCAAAGACAGATAGTACAGCTTTCCTGTTTCATTGTAAATACATATAAGAGGAAGGAAATAACGGTGTAGGGGTGTTGTGGAGAAGTCCCGTGTATAGATCCTGTCTTTTGCTTGAAGAGGGCAGATGCCAGAGTCAGGAAACGCTTCAAAATGTGGGGATCCCTGTAAAGCCGGGGAGCCTTTACGTGCCATCTCCAGGGCCCATCCCGCCTGCTGAACAGGCCTTTGATAGAAAAGGCTCTACCTTAGGTCTGTAGGAGGTGGCTTCCCTCCCACCTCTATCCTGCTCTCCTGAGTTCGGACTGCTCTAGGGTTCATAACATGAGGTGGCAAACTGGTTTAATGTTCCCAAATAGTGAGTTTCCCAAAAAGTTTTCTGCAGGGCGTGCTATAAAGCAGGACACGGGCTAGATGCACTTCCCAACCTGACTTGTCTGGCCTGCAGCACGTGCTGGCCGATGGAATACAATTTTGGCAGCATTGTTGTCCATTTGGCCCACTTTGGTGTCTCTAAAGTTTGACACGGACAATGAAAGGGCTGCTTTTTAGTGTCCTGGGAGAATATGTAGAAAATCATTGGTCAGTGTATTAACACACAGTTTTGTTTATAAAAAAAAAAAAAAAAATCTGGAGTGGGCTGGTTGTTGTAACGCCCTCTTTTGCTGTGTATTTCTTGAAGTGGTCCTGGGGTGCAATGCCATAGTCATTCTGAACTGTGCTTTATCTGATAACTTCATGGCAAGAGAATGCCTTGTGACTGGGAGGGAATCTTCACATGACTTTTGTCTTTGAAATGTCTTTAATGTCTAAAAAAAAAAGCCTTTGAAAAAGCAGATGGCTGCTTGTTCTCATGTTATCAAGAGTTTAGATTTCTATCATAAAATATCAATGATTTCATTTTAAATAAACTCATTTTGTAGGCTTTTAATTTAAATAGGGGAAGTTAATTTTGCATAATCTAGTCACGGTTGAGCTTTAAGGAAATGTTTTAGAAGCTGTAATTATGTACCTTGTGATAGAAGTGAAAGGGAACTATAATTTGTGGTGTGCCTGTTACACACCACATGCTGCTGAGTGCTTAACTGTGTGAAGCAGACATTATTGCAACTTTACAAATTTGAAAATTGAGGCACAGAGAGGTGCCTAAAGTGAAATGGCAAATTTTCTATCTGGACTTAGATTTAGGGATTTCTGAGCAAAGCCCAGTTGTTTGCATTACACCCTGGTACTTAAAAGATTTAACAATTTGTCTACAAGAAAGGGCTTTTATATCTGCAATGTACAGGTGCAATGTGGATGAAAATTCCATGTTGTGACCCTGAAAGTTTGTTGTCTCTGTGCTCCATGACTGAAAGCTCATGGGCTGATGTAGTGAATATCCAGACACTAAACTAATAGTAGCCAAGAGTGCTATCTCTGCCAGGCATTGCTCTAAGCCCTGTCAAGTATTAATTCATTTAAGCCTCTTAACTCTATGAGGTTTGTACTATTATCATCCCCATTTTGCAGACTTAAAAAAAGAACGGAAGCACAGAGAAATTAAGTAAGTTGTCCAAAGTCACACAGTTCGTAAGCGGGGTTGGGGGACCCAAACCTAGGTAATCTGGCCATCAACTAAGGTTATAATGCTAATAGATGTGGTCTGTCATGTAACTAGCCACGTGTAGCAGCTACCTTAATAGTATTAGAGTGTGAGTGTTCTTGTCCTTTGGGGAAAGCAATGTCATATCCGGATGGGGTGACTGTTGACTCAGCACCTTTGATTTTTGGAGGTGGAACTTGAATTAAGCCTTGAAGTTGAATAGGTTCTCCTAGGAGGAGACACAGCAGGGTATTATGGGCATAACATAACAGAAGCAAGAGGCTCAAAGAGTGCAAGATCAGTGTTGATTTGTAAGTGCCACAGAAATAAAAATGTGGGCAGTCCGGTGGTAGACTCAATGCACATGCTTCTGAGTCTAACCGTGGCTAAGTTTTGGCGATATTGTAATTACTCCAAATAGAGAATTGTCTGAATGTAAGAGCTTATAACAGTGGTCAGCAAACTTTGTCTGCAAAAGGCAAAATAGTAAATACTTTAGGCTTAGAAAAAGGGGGTAGGTGGTAAGGAGTGACCTCTGAGAAGCGGGCAGGGGCATGATTAGGTAAGGACCTTGCAGACCACGGTAGGGTTTGGATTTTATTGTGTTACTGTTATAGCAGGGATTCCAGGTGACTTTAACAATGGAGAAGTAAAGAGCATAGCGTGTGGAGGCAGAATCTTCCACTTATGAGCTATGAGACCTGGCTAACTTACTTAAAAGTTCTTTGCCTGAGGTTTCTCAGAAGGAAAATGGGGATAATAATATAACCTACCCCATAGGGTTGTCAGTAAGTTAACAAGATAGAACTCCTAAGAAAAAGAAGAGAATATGTAAATGAAGGTAGAAAAAATGTATGATTTTAAAGTGTTATTTGGTAAAAATTGTGTAATTATGATGAAACGATTTATCCTTCTGGGCTTGTCCAAACAACGCAAGAAAAAGTAGGATAATTAGAATAGATGAGTAACCATGGGAGAACTTAAAAGATATTGTAAAAACTGGGCCCAGACAGTTTTTATAAACTCGTTCAAACCTTTAAGGCACAGAAATTCTGGTGTGACGTAAGCTTTTTCAGAGGATAGAAAGGGATGGATGTCTTCGCAGTTAATTCTGCAGAACAATTTTGATACCAAGAGTAAATAATAATGTATTAATATTGGTTCATTAATTCTCCATGACCAACTTCACTCCCTCCCTCCAAGAATATTAAGAAATGTATTAATATTTTGCATCAGTAGATTAAAGGACATTTAATTATCTGATGTCAAAAAACTCATTTGGTACTATTTATTAACTGTACTGGTTTTAAAACTATACGCAGGACCAGCTAGATGCTTCCTTAGTGTGGTGTAGAAGATCTGGCTGACTTCAACAGCCATCTTTAGAGGGAAGAAGCAGGAGCATTTTCAAATATGGGTCCCATCTACTTCTTTGACCCAGTGTTTCTACTTTTAGGAATTTATCCCATACAGTCAATTGCGCAGGTGCAAGACTGTTTTGCAGTATTTTTTGTAAGACTAAAACTTTAGAAGGAACTTGAATATCCATGAACTGGGACCTGGTTAAATAAATCATGCCATATTTACAAGATAGGATATTAAGAAGTTCAAGTGACTGTGGTATATCTAATGGTATCAATTTGGAAAGACTTCTCCCACCATAGATTACTTTCCTGTTTTTGAGCTGTATTTCAATCGAATAATATACTATATTCCCTTTTGCATCTGGTTATTTTTATCCAAGGTTATGGTTGTGTAATTCATCCTTGTTGTGTGCAGGAAGCAGTTCATTTATTTTCATTGCTATGAATCTTCCTTTGTGTGAATACACAATTTAATTACTAATAGCTTATATTAGAAAAAAAAAATGAGCAGAAAAAATAAAATTGGTTGAAGTTACAGCCCAAATTGGAGGAATTTAAGACTTTGAAATGTTTCCACATTGGTCTGCATTTATCTAACTTGAGAGTTAATTCTCCCATCTTCTTTACCTCCTTTTGATTTTTTTTCCTTTGAGGCCTTTGGTCACAAGTCTCTCTACTATGGAATGAAAGGGAAACAGGAAAGAGATGAAACCTGAATCCCCTAATTGTGCCTCTCCTTACTGCTGTGGCTCAGGATGGATGAAGTGAATTAGCTCTTTCATTAACGCGCCCCTCCCAGTCACTATGAGGCAGGCGTTCAAATCAAATCTCTAGTACCAGATATAACACGATATTGTTGCAGTCAATGTCTTTTTCTAGTTCCATCGTTAAATGACTCAGAGCCATAACTGAACCTTCATAATTCTAGATTGTTTGGCTTATATTTCAAATCCATTGATTTAGGTTTAATATATTTTTAACTAATAAGGCAATCATAATTTTAGACCAGAAATGGACCTTAGAGATCATCTCAACTGGTTTTCACCAGGCAGACGAGGAGTTGGTGTCCATAGTAGTACACATAGTGGCAGGGGCCCATTTCGGAATAGACCCTGATTTACGTTTTGGAGGCGTGCTGCCTCCCTTAGAAAAAGCCTTTTTGAACTTCTTTACAAAAGCACTTAGCCATTGTGTTCTCTTGTTCATTTGTTTCCAACATTTAATCTGTAGATTTAAAGTTGCAAAGCGTTTTCTTCACAATTTAGAGTTGTGTTTGATTTGATTCTTATTCCTGTTCATGGGCAGTATAGCCCTTCAGATTTTAAAGACTTATGCTAAATCACTAATGGAAGAATTCTTGTTTTGCCATTCTCAAAAATTCAACCAGGACTCCAATTCAATTTGAGGCAGCATTCTGAGAACATATCCATATTAAGGTTATTAAAGTATTAAGTGTGTAAAGTCACTTTTTTATTCATTGCTTTTCAGGAGTAGATGGTTAACCAGTCTTAGATGACTAAGCAGTTTCACCAATAATCCCTCGAGTGAGTTTAAAAATTATTAGGCCCAACTCGGAAGTGGAGTTTCTTCTACTGCACAGAGAAAAAGATGTCTGACCCCTGCAGTGAAACTGATGTGGTTTGTATTTCAGATTGAATGTTCGTCTTTGTCCTTCTCTCTGTGCTATACTCATTTTATAAATTGAGGTTAATTTCACACAGTGAAATGTATAGATCATAAGTGTATTTCTTTGTCATGAGTTTTGACAGTGAATATAAAGCTTCCATGAACATTCATGTGTAAGTTTCTTAGTGAACATATACTTACATTTCTTTTGGATCAGTACTTAAAATGTGACTTGCTAGGTGGTGGAACTGATTTAAATTTAACTTCAGGAGTATCCTCCAGTTTTTCAAAGTGGCCGTGCTGTTTTTACATTTCTCTTACATTTTGCTATGTTTCTTAATCCTTGGAGTTGAATCAAAATATAGATTATTAAACTATATGTAATTTGGCTGAGCAGAAGACACATTTATTTAGTTATAAAAGGATGTGGATATTAATGCTTTCTACGTAGCCTGGGCAATTCTCTTCACTTCTATCAGTCCGAATCTTTTGTCTTTGGAGTTAAAGTTAACTGCTTACCAAGAGTCATTTTTTTTTCTGACATAATTATGTGAAAGCACTTTGAAAAGCACAAGGCACTGTGCAAGGATAAGAAGATATATCTGTATAAATACTAATCTATGGCCCAATGCCATATTATTTTGGTTATTAATGAGTATAAGGTCAATTCGGGTCATTTCTATCATGTATTTGGAAGCAAAGACACACATAGCTACCAAGTGTGTTTATTTTTAAATTATTTGTAGAGTTCTTAATTCATTCTTAGAATAAAGAGTTATTATACTGAAATTTAATGGTTATTTACTGTCTGTTTACTTATAGATTTACCCTGTCTTATTCCAAAAAATGTTTTGAGGTGATTTAGAGATGGATTTATCAAAAAAAAATAGGTGTTTAAATGTTTCCTATTTTGTCCACAGCATGGCACTGATGGACTATTTAAAAACCGAAAGCCATGTAATATTTAATTCTTTGTTCATGGTTAGAAATACTTGCTTTTAAAGCAGTTGTGGTGCTAGAAGACTAGTCTTTCTGCCCTGAAGTACATGAGAGGTTACGGTCAATAGAAAGTGGTATCTTAAGTGCAGTTGGGTTAATGAGAACACAGCCCTGCAAGTACATCTTTTCATGTAGGGATAGTATGTGCAACGGGCAAGGGTCCTTTGATATCACAAGTAGGTCTTTGGAGCTTCTTGAGAGTGAAATTGGAGTCCCCAACCTTTCTTTCAGTTCTGTCTCTCATCTTTCTTTTTAATTTATTGGTAAATCTTCCTCAGATAAGAACACGAATAGCTACTTATGGTGATGGTGATGACACTGTTCTTTATGCATATCAATCAAAAACTGCGTATATCAAAGACATAAGTAATATTAACTGCTAGTTTCCAAATATATTAAAACTTACCATTTTAAAGAAAAAAGATTTAAATTCTTCACATACCATAGAGTTCTTCTGAATTCACACTCTAGAAAATATTTCTCTCTCCTTAATTTGTAAGCGATCCTTCATTAGCCAAGGAGCACTTAACTATTTTACTTCGCCCTTTTGTTGTATGGTAGGAAATTCAGAGCTGTTTTGACATCAGTTTCACTATAAAAGTGCACACCTAGGTGGTTGGGCAGTGATAAATTCTTTCCTTGCCCCCTTTGTTAATTGGCAATTATCATTTTCACTCTCGTAGTAATGTGAATTTTTGTTTGATCTCTGCTTCAGTTTAAGACTTCTGAAACCCTTTGAAAAGGTGGTGAAAAATAAAAGCAATTTTAATAGATAGCTATTAAGTATCTTCCCCCTAGTGTCCAATTTGGTTCTTACAGAAATAAGGCATTAACTACTTCCAATTCAACTTAGGGGGGAACTGTTCCGTGTGAGCCATCAAGGAGCAAAGAGCAGCAAAATCCACTTATGGATATCCTTACCCTCTTGCAGGTATGAAACTTCTTTCTCTTCAATATAATTCTCTAAAATGTTAGGTAAAACTTCTTTTTATCTCAGATAAAGTGTACAATTAACTGAAATTTTGCAACATCGAATTCTTGGAGCTGATCACCCCATTGTGAGGATTTTTAACAATTTCTACTTAGAACAGCATCTCCAGGTGAAAATTTAAAAATAGCAATATATAGATTTTATAGCTTTTTTTTAAAAAAAATGCCCATTATTGCTCAAATATAGTTGTATCTCTTTCATCTGCATTGCACAATATTGAATTTATTTCCAGTAGGAAATCTTTAAATTAATTGCCTGAGTTGGATGAAATTTAGTATGTGCCTAAATGCATATGAAGATATCTCGACTGAAACAAAATACCAGCCAACCAATGGTTTTTAGAGTATATCTTACGTAGTTTCAAGGTGCTTTTGTTGTTGTTGTTGCTTTTCAGTTAGCATGTTGGCAGATATAGATAGAGGTGTGTGTTACCAGGAATTTTGTGAGCTGCATATCCCAGGGAGAATGAAACTGTATAAAAAATAGATATTTCTTACCACGTAAAATTTCGTGAACAAAACACACTACATACTTTGCAAAGTAAAGGTGTTGGGGTGAGTGTTCAGCAGTATTCTTACTGAGAACAGAAGTGGAGTGCTGAGCAGGAGACACGTGTTTTCTTGTGGGGAAGGGTGTGCGGAGGCGGGCGGTAGGAGGCAGAGGGCTCTGCTTTGAGCGGGGCTCTCCCTGGCCTGCCTTAGCTTTACCTAAGCGTCCTGGAGGCCGAGGTCTGCACTGCTCGGCCAGGGGCCCCCTAGGCAATTGTGCCAGCTCGGGTGGGGTCAGCATCTGGGATGAGGAGGGCCCAGGTTCCAAAGTCACACCCTGAAGTGGGCCATCACGGCTCCTGTCCCTTCTCCGAATAGGCTGGCCCTGTCCTTCCTCCACCTCCTTCCAAACTACTTCAGCGTTGTCGTTTTCTTCTTCCCTCAACGGAGCGCGGCATACGCTTTAGTCCACCTCAGCCCTGTGCAGGCTGGGAGCAGAGGGGACGACGTCCTCCTGTGCGGGCTGTCCCCTGCCTGCTAACCCTTCACCAGCCCAGCCAGCCCCCTCCTCCGTGAGCTCCACACCCTCAGTCCTGCCTCTTCTTTTCTGGAGGCAATGGAGGGCCTGGAGCAGTAATCCCTTCTGAGTCCTGATTGCTGTCCCCATAGTCAGCAAACTTGCCCGAACCCATCCTTCTTCTGACCCCCTTCCCGACCAGTGAAAAGGGAAAGGGTCCTGCGCTGTCCTGGGCTGAGCTCTCACTGGTGTCTGTGTCCGGCCCTCTTCCCTGTGCTCAGACACCTGCGTCCATCGGGCATCTCTCTGTGTCCAGCCCTGTCCGTATCATCCTTCCCCTCAGCTGACTTTCCCACAGCTTTAAACACAGAACCACTTGTCCTGGCCTCCCACCCTCTGTAGCCATCGCCCTTGCTCTTCTCCCCTTGATAACCCAGCTCCTTGAATGTCACTTACATCCGCTGTCTGAACGCCTGGCTTCCGGCTCTCTTTCTGTTTGGGTATTTCTGAATATGCTGCTCCTTCTGCCCTGTACGCCCTTCCACGTGTCTTCACCAGGCGAATGCCTTCTCATCTTTTATTTCTCATTTTCTCTGAAAAGCCTCCCGTGACTGCCAGCCTGTGGTAGGTCTCCTCTTCTGTGCATGTGTAGCCTCCTGTTCTCACCTGTGTCCTAGCCCTGGTAATGGTAATAATAATAATATGAGTAGACTATTGAGCACCATTGGACCAGTCAGCATGCAGTATTGTTATAGTATTAGCATAATATAGCAAGGTTCTTGTCCTCAAAAGAACCCTGAGAGGTATTTTTCTCCTGATTGTGGACATGAGGAAATTGAAGCACAGAGAAGTTAAGTAACTTGCCCAAGGCCACACAGCTAGAACTCTAGTATTTGAATGCAACCTTGTGCCCTAGAGCCTGTACTGTTTGCCTCAGTGCCGCAACCAGTAGTTCTCACACTTGAGCATGTATCAGAATCCCCTTGGGGGGCTTGTGAAAACACAGACTACTGCCCCCACTCTCAGAGCTCTGCAATCAGTAGGTCTGGGGTGGAGCCTGAGAGTTTGCATTTCTAAGAAGCTTGCAGGTGATGTTGCTGCTGCACGTCTGAGGACCACAGTTTGAGGACCCCTGTTCCAGGCTGTCAATCACTTTCTCTATTGAAATTGTCTGTTGTCTCTGTCCCCAGCTAAGATGAGAGTTCCACCAGGACAGGAGCTTTTTCTCCTTTATGTCCATGTTCCCAGAACCTAGGAGAGTAGTTCGGACAGGCGATATGACCTCAGTAAATGTTTACTTGAATGAATGAATGAGGAAATGTTTCTGACCTGTTATTCAAGTGTGTTTTTTGCCAGAAATTTCTGTGTATTTCAAGAAGAAATCTCAGATTTTTATCAGTCACATATCTGATTGGCGTACAGGGCACGTGTAGTCAATGGTTTTGTAAGGTTAACTGTTGACCGCATAATTTTAAAATTCTTTGAAGACAAAAGCACATTTACCCTAACGATCTTTCTAAAGCAGAGCACTCAGTCTCTCAGGTCATAAGTCATTACAGTCATGTGCCACATAATGATGTTTCAGTCAACAGTGGACCACATCTTAAGATGGTGGTATATAGATTATAATGGAGCCGGATGTGTGTGGTAGGCTCTGTCATCTAGGTTTGTGTAATTACACTCTCTGATGTTCACGTAAGGAAGAAATTGCCAAATGATACATTTCTCAGAGGGTGTCCCCATTTTTATGTGATGCATGAGTATATGAAAAGTGACTTTTGGCCTTGTAGCACATTTGAACATTGCTTTCCTAAAATAGCACCTTCCTTGGTGTGAAGTGACTCTATCATAAATGTGATGGTTAGAGGAGCTGTACTACATTCACGTTCCAGCATCAAAGCTTCTTTCAAAGCCTACCAGGAGTGGAGGAGTATAGGAAAAGGTTGTGGTTTCTCATCACAGCCAGTTTTGCTCTGTGTCACCTACGACCAGGCCTAAAGTAGGAAACAAGACATTTCTGATGGCTTGAGAAATTTCATTCTGTCTAGGAGTTAAAATTTGGCTGAATAGTATATTCACATATGTTACTTTTCTTTTGAAATTGGCACTACTAATAGTTTGTATTTTGATAGGGTATATATGAAGCTATTAAAAACCTGAATGAGAAATTTGATGTCATTCATGAAAAGGTTTTAAAAACCCACCGTCTCCATGTGAAATCACTATGGCAAAGTCGTGTAAGTGTTCTTAAAAACTGTTGTCACAACTGTGATAAACCTCTGGTTTCTAAAATTGCTAATCAGTTAAAATTGATGGAGAGCTAGTAACTGTGAGATTAGTAAGACTGATCGAAACTTGACTTAGTAGCAGATGGCGGACTGAGACTCTCTTGGAAGAATGCTGAAGTTTAGGTCCGATAAATGCATGACAGTGACCATTTTTATGGTTGTAACTATAATACCTGAAATACAATTAAAATGTAGGGTGGAAGAGGCATAAAACTTAATTATATAATCAAAATAGAGCCTTTATTTTTAATAATACAAAGCAATGTTGCATGGAAAATAAATATTAATGTATATGTACTCATATTATTTCCTTTTTTACTCACCATTGATTTATGGCGGGTTTGGGTCATTTCAGAAGCCATTTGGATATGCTTTCAGAAATTATAAATACTGGCTGTCTAGAAGACGTAAATCCCGGACAATGAGGAAGAAGGGGTCTCCCAGTTCATTCTCCTACCGTGAAAGTTATAGCCCAACTTCACCAGTACGGAGGCAGGAGATTGATTACCAGAGCATCCCCGAAGGGGGATTTAATCAGTCGGAGGAATCCCGGGAAACAGAACAGGAGTCACTGGTCATGGAGCAGGAGCAGAAGGAGCGGGAGATGTTCTTCAGCCTGAGTCCTCGACGCTTGTCTACAGATTCATATCAGCCTCCTATCGTGCCTGATAACCCTCTGCCGGGCACTTCTTTAATGCCCTACTGTACCAGCCCAGGGGCAGCTAACAACAACAGCATCCTTCCAAATGCCCCAGATTCCGGGGCAGCACCTGCAGCCCTGCTGACCCAGGGAGAGTCCAGTTCAGTGTATACCCGTGAAATGAAGAGTCACTCAGTCTTCCTGGGGAATAAACATACTGTACCATCTATCTTTGGCCCTTTCGGTTTTGGTGAGTTTGAAGTGACAAATATTACAAATAGCACTATTTAACCATATTCATCAACATCCTTGATGCAAGGTAGTGGAAGCTGTGTGTTTTCTTTTGAGGGATGGTTATAGGTGATATTCGTAATGATAACTTTTATCGAGTGCCTGTTATGTGTCATACTCTAAGGTTCCTTCTGAAGCTGCTTCTGTTTTAGGGAGAAGGTCAGATGGGACCATCCTGTGCAGCCATCCTTACATCATCTTCACACAGGCTGTCACTAGATTTTGCAGTTGGAGTCCTGAGTCCTTGCTGGGGTACTTAACAGAACATTTGAGGAATGAGACCGTTACTCCCTACCTAATAATATCTCTTCTTTCAGCATAATGAGCAGGTCAAGTATGATTTGTCTTTCTTTCTCCCCATTGAAGCTACAAGTTCACCAGTGGAGCCTGACCTCTATGTCTCTGAGGACCCTTCAGCCTGGTCTGTGAATGAAGTGATCCTGTTTCTGCAACATACAGATCCTCAGACATTAGGCCCCCTCGCCAACCTCTTAAGGCACCATGTAATGTATCTTTTTCTCCAGTTTTCCTACCGTAATGCCTTTGAATGACCTCTGTGCAGGCCTTTCAGTTGGACACTGAGTGGTGTGAATGGTGGGGGCTCCCCATCAACTGATTTTTCCATATGTGAGAAAGGTTAGACCCTTAAATGGTAGGTTAACGATCTGTTCTTTCAATGGGTGTCCTAGTGTCTACTATACTACACGGCCTCAAGTTCTCAAAAGGTGATGATTCAGCTTCGCCACCCTCAGGTGGACCTCCCTTTTGTGATGACAGATACAAGGGTCCCCTGCCCACACACACACACACACACACACACCTGCTCCCGGCTCAGGCCCAGGACCATGAGGAGGAGGGGGTGACCACAAGGGGTAACAGGGTGGCCTTCTTGTTATGACACCCAATGAATACAGCAACTGATTCCATTGGCTCTGTTGACCTTATATGGTTATTCACCATTTGTGATGCCGATACCCTCCTGCTTGCAAAGACACCTCATGGGGTACATTTTTCTAAGTTCTCTTTTCTTTAAATTTCTTGTTGTACTTGGTCGGAAACGTATAGAAGTTGCGTGACAAAGGTGGTGTCATAAGGGATTTCAGGTCTTTTCAGGCAGTGATACATGATTAAGTATAGTTTTATTTTTAAACTGGAATTTGTGAAAACCCAATAATGTGCTTCAGCAGCAGAAGTTGGTCCATTAAAATAACAAGGACTTTAGGAGGATGCCTTGTGACTATCAAGTAATATTTTGACAGTGTGTCCTGGAGTATAAAGTTACTGGCCACATGTCTGACGTACCGTTTTCAGTATGGTGAGAAAATCAGTAACTCGTTTTAGTACCTAATTAGCCTCGGACAAACAACTGGGTTTCAACATAAGGACAGCTGTGTATAGCACACTCACAGTTTGCATTGATGTGGATTTACTCTTATTGCCAGCCCTGCTCAGAAAGTTGACTGTCTGAAATTCATTTCTACCATTTATACTTTTTCCTCTTTGTTGGAGATATGTCGTATTTTATTAAACACAGTTTTTAAAATTAGGTAGTTTGACACAGTTCATTTTTTAAGATATTAGTTTAAAAGTTCTTGATCTTAAAATTCGAAGTAAATTTGTAAATTATCAAATGATGCTTCACTGTCCTAATTGTATTTTTAATAGTTTTCATAAAGAAGATTCATATTCCAAGAATATACAGCTGGAATGAGCTGCTGTCTAGTTTGTTTTACATGTTCTTATATATAAAAAAGTAACCTCTTTCTGATGAAATTTGAAAGCATAATTAATTAGTATAATTTCCTTCTCTCTGTAGGAAGTTGATGGGAAGTCCCTGCTACTACTCACGATTGATGTGATGATGAATTATATGGGGATGAAGGCGGGGCCAGCTGTGAAGCTGTGCCGCTGCATTGAAAGTTTAAAGAAGAAAAATTCTACAACAATTGTAAAAAATGTGTTATTTTAGATTGGGCTTATTTCTGGGGGGACCAGTGCCTTCTAGGTGTGAAATCATTTTTCTGCCCTTACTAGTTTTTGTTTTATGAAAGTATCATCTAATAATATATTATCAGCACAATTGCAGAACTACATTACAGTTCAGTCTAGTTCTTTAAAATCTACTTAACATGTTAGTATTTGCATAGTTAAGTTGGAAGTTCATTCTTTATGTCTGTTTATTGTTTTCGGTGCATAATCTTCAAATATATTTCATGCACGAAATAGTGAAAAACCTTTGACTTTGGTTAATCTTTATATTTGGAACCCAAACAGCTAAAAGTGGAAATATCAGGGATTGACAACTTCTAAGATTAAATCCATGAGAATTTTCCTCAGAAGAGAATTTAAAGGTGCACGTGTAGATATCATCTCTCTCTCATGTGTTTTATGTGTCTGATGCGACAGTGTCCTGTTCATGTTTTACCAGCTTCCAGAAAGGAAATAGCCATATAAATTAATTTCCTTTCGTTTATCATTTCTCTGTTGTATTCAAATTTAGAGGGAACAGAAACAAGTTTATAAACTTCCATGAAGTGCTCTTACCACTTTTTAGATAAATTATAGGATAGATAGAATAGATTTATGTGAGAGATACCGTACTATAAGGTGGTTTGGATAGAGTCTGACTGTATTTTGTACAAAGAAATACCTATTATTTTGAAACTTACATATGTTGGCTAAATTTGGACATTTAACTAGGCAAGTATTGTTCACATCTCTCTATGACAATTGCTATGTCCAAATTTCTTGAAGAGATATATTTTATTGTATTTGTTTATTCCTCGTGCGGGTGCTGTTTAATGTTTATGTCTATTCTATGCCTGAAGTATACACACAAGTACACCTTTTTCTCTTTGAATGTAATATGGCACTTGCACTGCACAGAAGTACTGGTGAACTGTGTATGCGGTTAGATGTTTCTATTCCATGAAGTACACGGCGTTTGCTCTCCCCAGCACCTCTCAGCTTACTCTTCAGGGGATTAGAAACGATCTGTAGACTGGTGTCCATACAGGGAATTCCCTGTCCTATACAACGTTCTAATTAATTTGCTTGGTTCTGAGCCATTTATTCTGCTCCATATGGAAAGATACATTAGTTCTGACTTACTATTTGTGGCTTTATTTTATAACTTCGAACTTTCAAGGGGAAATGTTGCTATATGTTCGTTGTTATTACTTTGTGTAACTTTGTTGTGGTATTTATAAGTCATAAGAATCAGTTTTAAAAGTATTATCCATTTGTTGTAAATGCCAGTAAAATGCCCACCTGAGGCAAGAATGTTCATTGTCTTTTTAGAAAGCCAAATGTGCTTTAGACATGAAGGCAGCTATTGAAAGGATGGCTTCACCTGTGTTATTCCTTATATGTTAGAAGTCGAGATTCTTACTTAAACTTAGTCTTGTTTCACATTGTTTGTAGGAAGATGCTGTGTCCAATTGAACAGTCCTCAGGTGTTTGTATAAATACTGTTTTACTGTTTTCTGATTTTAAAATATAATAAAGTTAAATAACTGCAACGATTGATGTCAGAGCCTCAGAATTGAGTTTACTTACCTTCCCTGTATTACAGTAATGCGTGAAGTAGTAAAAATTTTTAAAAAGCCTCTTTAGTGGGTTTGTGGCTTTTTACATCAAATACTAGAGTTTTAAAACCTGTCCTGATTCTACTGGTAAACAGATGCCTAGCAGCAAAGGGCTAATCTCTTTCATAGACCCTAAATGCGACCCCAGGGGGCCCATAAGCAATTAAATCTGTGACCTTTTCCTGTGCTCCAAAGCTTTGTTACTTCAAATATTGCTGATTATGTGAGCGTGCTAGAAATTGCCAGTGCCCCCAGATACCTCATCCTGTCTGAGCCTGTACATTTGGCTGGGAACTCTGGCTGCTCTTTTACCATTGGGACCCAGGAGCTGCCTCCCTGATATTCTGGCCCTGTCCCTCTGCCTACAGGTGGCCCAGCTTCCACTAGAGACATTGGGGCCCTGACTGAAGCTCCAGGGTTGATAGTCAGCTGGCTGTAACAGGCTGTCAACTTGAATGATCTGAGAATTGAGTGATTCAGTGCCCCTCTTTATTCCTGTAAGGTTTGCACATTTTGAGTGCAGTGACTATCATATACTTTCTCTTTCCTGTGAGTTTTCCAGGCATTTAAAGTGATCTTTCCCCTAGCTTTGCCTCTCAGTCCAACCTTTGACCCTCTCTAGCCAGCAGAATTTTGCATCTTGAACTCTAAGAGCATCCAGGCACACCCAGCATTTGCTTTGGTCTTCCACGCATGTGATTTCTCATCCTTGGAATGTCTTAGAGAATATGTTCTAGGGTGGGAATGTCTAAACTTTTACACCCAGGGCTCCCTCCATAAGTGTAAAAATGCCATATGCTTATGTACTGTGCAAAATTAATACATAAAGTCTGAGACTAGTAATTGGGAGGAAAAGCACTGCTTATTCAGGCTGTGCAAGGGGTTGTACTCGCAGTTGGCTGAGCAAACGAAGTCGATTTCAATCTTTCCACAGCCTGATGCTGGGACTTGCTTACAAAGTCCTCTTGGGCTGATCCCGGAGGTGAGGGAGTGCTGTAGCATAGAGAGGAGGGACAAACAGGGGCCCACCTTTGGAATGCGTGGTGGACAGTTTTCCTTCCTCTACCTCCCTGCTGTTTGCCCTGTTTTGTCCAGTTGTTCGATGAGATTGAACCTTAAATGCGACTCTCCTGGGGCAGTCCTGTGAGCTCAGTTGGTCAGAGCATGATGTTATAATACCACGGTGAACGGTTTGGACCCCATGCTGGCCAGCCTCCAAAACCAGAAAAAGTAAGAGCGACTGTCCCCAGTTAGTACATGCTGAGATTCAGCTTGGTTGTTCTCCCTGCTACAGGAGAGGCAACTCTAGTGTTTTGGGGTGGCCTTGTCTGCCTGCAGGGATACTGTCAGCACTGAGGTGCAATCCTTAAGAAATAACAGACCTACCTCCTCCCCTCAGCTGCCTGGAACGTAACTGAGGTGAACATTCACGGAAAGAAGAACCTCTGGGTGCTTAGGATACAGCATGTGAGTCAGGCCCACGTTAAACAAGTGATGTCTCATCACGATTCAGTAATTGTGTGTCCTGCTCTTCAGCCAAAGAACCAAAGTACTTTAGTGCATTCACTTGTGGAAATTATCCCTCAGGGGCAGAGGGTCAGCCAGGGCAGGGTTGTGGCCTCCGCAAGCCCCGACCCATCTTTGGCCTCACCCCTTCTCCTGGCTTTGGTGGCCTTGGATGCTTAATTCCACTGATGTCATGGTGAGGTGGGGTGTACCTACTCCATGGGGTGCAGAAGCCAATCCACTGGGAACAGGGCAAATATATTACACCCTTTATATTCACATAAGGTGAGAGGAATTGAGCTTTTCTACATTTAATTATGTATTGATTAATGTTTCGTGTTCTGAGGAGCTGCACGCTGTTGATGCTTGCCACCATCCCAGCCTGTCTGTGTTCCTTTCTGTCCTTATAGGCATAAAGCCTGGAAGCAGCATTTCCCAAGGTTCTTTGCCAGTAGAGGTGGGTTCTTAGATTCTGCCACCAGAGGCACTCTGTTGTCATTTTGGAGGGAGGAAGTTAAGCAGAAGCAGTTTTCCTCTGGTAGCTGCACAGGACCGTCCTTTGAGCATCAGCAAAAGGCAGATGTGAGGGTTGCCAGCGGCCTCTTGATAACGTCTTGAGATTCACCTGCTTTAGTTGTGCCAACAACCGAGACCATTGGGGGAGCTCTCCTGCCACCTTTGTACTCCTGGATTTCTAGAAACTTCTTCGCTCACCTTGGCCCTCTGCCTTCCAGCAGCTGTGTAAGCTTCTGATTCTGTATGAAAGCACTTCCATTCTGAAGACTTAGAATTGCTTGGGTTTTCCTGGTAAAACCCTGACTTTTTGGTCTTCCTCAGAATTGTCTGTCGTGTAGAGGTTGCCCACTGTTCTGAGGGAAAAGGAAAAGTTCCACGGAGAGGTGCCTTTAGATTTTCTAGTTTCAGGAAACTAGTGTATTTCATAAAACCTAAGATCCCTTTGATTGTAAGGTGTGCAACTGTGTAATGAACAAAATACAAAGTAAAATGCTGCCTGTTAATCTATCACTCACCATCAATTATACCGTGCAAACCAATTTCATTTGTGTTAATCAGGTGAAAAAAATGGGAGGCTTAAAACATGTAAAATGCTCTTTCAAAAGCTAAACAGGTGGTTATAAATGGTTCATGCAAAGAAGCTGTATTAACTGAACACTAATAATGTAAGTCCAAGGGAACAGTAAGAAAACACCAGAGCTCATCCAAGCTTTGCAACAAACATAGTACTAATTAAAACAAAAGCAATCTAATCAGATCTGCCGAAAATTCACAATTACCAAGAAGACGTTGAAATATGAAATGATATCCAGTGGCACAAGCAGAAAGCCTCACTATAAGTGCATATTTTAGTTTTAGGTGTCAGCTAATTCTAGGATGAGGACATCACATGTAGGAAGATATTTAACTATTTCCTTTTGTCCAGCAAGGAGATAAAAGAGGAAGTTGGAATGATTATTAATTAGGAGATTCTGAAGAGACATGTCATCCAAATGTTAAGCATAGAGCTTCTTTAGATCCTCATGAAAAGAAGCCAAGAGTAAAGGGGCATATATGAGGCACTCCAGGAAAAGGTGAATGCCTAGGGGACATTAGATGACTCTAATGGGTTATTATTCATTTGTAACAATGGTGCTACTGGTATTACAGTTTTATATTGAAAGGGAGATTTCCTTTTCTCCTGCAAAAGCATAATAAAGCTTTACAGGTTAAGTGAGATGACATCTGGGATTGTTCTGACATAATCCAGCACAGGAGGAGGTGCAGATGAAATGGGATTGGCTTTATGCCGATATCTGTCAAGGCCAATGGCAAATACATGGGAGTCTATTATGCAAATCGCTCTAATGTATGTTGGAAGTTTCCATAAAAAAAAAATTGAAGAAAAGTATCCAGAATGTGAAGACCAAGCTCAGTATTGTTTTTCACAGATATCTAAAGTCAAGGAACATTCAATCTACAGGGAATTTCAATAAATTAATGATACATATTTAGACGTCTTCCTTGAGGTTGCTTAATACTACCCCCAAACAGTTCAGCCACCTACCGCTGTGAAACACCTGTTCTTTATGATACGGTCAAAAACAGGAAACAAGGTTGAAGTAATAGACGTAAAAGCGAAATGGTTTAAAGCATAGACGCATCACTCTGTCAGCAAATACTATTGGGAGGCATATAGAGAAAACACAGCGAGGAAGTGAAGAAACAAACACTACCCTAAATTGCATGTGGCATGTCTGCCATTCTCTTGACTGAATATACAGGTGTTTCTAAAATGCATCAGGTTAGGACAGATCCTGAGGGTGGTTTTCTGGAGGAGCGATTGTCAGAAAGGGAAGACCCTCATCTCTTCACCACCGCCTTCCACACTCTGCCTTGTCTAAAGGTGCCTGTTTACCTCTCACCTGTTCACCTCGCCTTCTGGTGATTTCCTCCAAGTACAAGGCCTAGTTGTTTTAAAGTTGTTCGTGCTCTCTCCATTTGGTCATTCTAGTTATTATCTCTCTAATTATATTTCCTTTCCAGACAAGGGGATCTATTTCCTTTTCCATTCTTTTTTCCGCATATATACTCCCCTTACATCTACCTACAAAAGCCCCTCATAATTCATCTTTTCCAATATACCCTGTTCCTGTGTTCACAAGTTTCTCTCTCCCTGGAGAATCCACTGAAGTCAACATCACCGTAAATACTGTCACTACCAGGTGGCTTCCATTTATCATAAGATCCCTGTTTTCACCTTGGTAGTTGACACACCTTTTAAGAACATGTCCTTTGCCTTAATTGTCCTAATCAGTGACTGTCACCTCTTGCATGGTGATGGAGACAGAAGGGATGACTCAGAGGCCATTTATCCAGAGCAATGAGAGTCCCAAAGGTGACTGTACCCAGGGAGAACTCTTTCAAGGGAGAAGGGCCCCAGGCACAGCCCAGAGTCCGGTTTTCTCTCAGTTTTTATTGTGCGGGAAAGAAAGTTACAGAACAAACACAGGTGCTTCATCAGTCATGACGAAAATATAAACAAACTTATTACATGACAATTTTTATTAAAGCAGGTGTAACTTAAAAATAGTTCAAACAATTTACCATCAAAAGGATTCATAAAACTTAGCTTTGTGTCATACAAAAGAAACAATAGATGATCGTCATGGCAATGCTTAGTTCCCTAAGAAACTTAAAGAAACATCTGAGGGTAATTTGTGGAACATTCCCCAACCACTAACTACCAGAATAGCCTTGAAGATTTTAGCTCACATTCTTTCCCATCATTTAGGTTTAGCTGCATCAAGGGCAACTGCCCCCAGAGCAATCACTTTTGCTGTGTTTCAAGTCTCTTATCTACATCAAAGACTTTAGTCCTGTGAAAGTTGTTTTGTTTTTCCCAATCTTAGCATTTCTATGTGTATTTTTTAAGAGTTGAGCTATGGCTATAACTACAGGACTTTGGCCCTGCTAAACTAAGGACTTTGGTCGTACCATGGTACAGCTTAGTCTAAGGACATTGGTCCTACTATGGTACAGCTTAGTCTAAGGACTTTGGGCCTACGGTGCTATAGGCAATGGCCGTGTGAAATACATGTGTTTTATTAATGTCAGTATCCTCCACAAGCCCTTGACACATTGTTAGCTGTTGGCACGACTGTTACATGATAAGCTAGACTGGGTTTTGGAATTGGAAATTCAGAGCCTTTGCCCCACCTGCCCTGAGTTTTCCTCTTGTTGAAGTTCTACAAATAAAGCATCTGCCAGGAAAGGGTACTTTTGGAGGAAACATGAAGGCTCAGGGTATCGTAGGCTGACATTAGTGACAGGCACAACATCCATTAAGTCCCAGATACACTAGGTGCCTACTTCTTCCTCACTATCCAAAGCAGGTGTCGCTCTTCACTATGGTGATTTGGGGACCAAGTGTCCTTCCATCTTGTGGGTCCATCATCTGGTAGTGCCTCGGGATCCTTTGATTCCAGGTGGACGGGGACACATCAGTGCTGTTTCAATACCATTGGCTGGAACGCAGTCGCATGGCCATACCTCAGTGGAACGGTGGACGGGACTTGTGTGTGTGCTCAAGAGGATGAGGAAACTGGTCTTTGGTACGTAGCTGGCAGTCTCGACCATACATCACCTTCCTAAGAGCAGAACATAAGCCATTGATACCTCCTTTAAGGTTTTCGATTTCCTCGTGACACCCCGGTCTCCCCGTCACACTCACATACTTGGCACCCCTTAGCCTCCTTCCCTTCTTCATTTTCTCCATATCACTTGAATTTGTGCTTGGATATATTGTTTGCAGTCCTGTACTGTCCCTACAAAGAATATTGCATCCTCTCCATGGCCATGGGACTTGAAGTTCCTCCCTGAAGGCACAATCTATTGCCTGCCCCATTGTTATGCTTCACCCTGAACCCCGCTTTGGCCCATGGGACATGAAGTGGACCTGAAGAATGCCACGTCCGTGTAGAAGCTCTGCAGTGGCAGAGATCATCTCTCTCATTCCTCTCCCTCTGCTGTGACAAGCACAGGCTCTGAATCGGGACTGCTCCTTTAGACGGGGTTGTGGACCGAGAAGCCACGTGGGGCTGGCCATCCTGTCGCCTCCTTCATATGACGTGAGCAAGAATGGATGTTTATGGTTGTAACTCACTGGGATGTGAGACTCACTACCATGGCCAGAGAAGAAACGCGTTTACAGGTTCAGTAATGATCAGCTCACGATCAATCATGTTTCATCTATATGTCCACCCACGTCCCCAATTCCATGTGATTTTGAGGCAATTCAGACTGGTAATTTCATCGGTAACTATGTAAGTATGTGTACTTCAAAGATAAAGTTTTTAAATAGTAACCACACCATTATCACACTTGCAACCTTTCAGAGTTTAGCAGAACACCAACGAATAAAAAGGTTCAATGTTATAAAATCATAATTGTAGACAAAAGTAATTTGTTTCATTCTTCTTGGAGAAGTACCAGGGTATTTTAAATTTGTACATAACTGATTATACATATTTGTGGGATACAGAGTTGATTATTAGTATATGTGCACAGTATGTGATGATCACATCAGGATAGTTGGCATATTCGTCTATTAATTAGTTTCTAACACCATTCTGTAATAAAAGGAACTGGGTGTCCTTAGAGAAATGGCTGGTTCTAGGCCTGGGATGTGGAATACACAAGGTGAGCCTGCAGTGTCTTCTAGTATGAGAGGGTTGTTCTCAACGGAAGCACAGTGATGGGGGGATGTAAAAAGGACACAGGAGTTAACCCAGAAAGTCCCCAATGTCTGAATCTGGAAGAACTGAGCAACAAAATAAGTGAAGCAGCATTGGATTAGAACCCAAGGCATAAACTCAATGTCCATGAGTCCATGGCATCATCAATAAATGATTGAATACATAAACAAATGATGGCGAATACACAAATCTGTGCAGGGAATTCCAATAATTTGTGTATCTACTGTGCCCTAAAGGATGTGGAGCATAACTGCCCACTCCTTAAGTGTGGGCTGCCCATAATAATGTCCTTCCAAAGAGCATGGCGTGTAAAATGGAAAAAAGAGTACCTTTAGAGTGTAGAAACCTGAGAAACACTGTGTCAGCCAGGTGATCAGGGTCAGCATCGACAGCGAGAAGTCCTGTTGACAGCCTGGATCTTTAATGTGATGTGATGAGGACACTTTGTGGTCTTCCTCCCCCAAACCCGTAACTAATCTAATCATGAGAGAAACATCAGACAGATCCCGGTTGGGGACATTGTGCCAAATACTTGACCAGTCCTGCTCAAAACGGACAAGGTCATCGTGAACAAGGGAAGTCTGAGAAACTGTTGAAGCCTGGAGGAGCCCAAGGAGACATGACGACTTAGTGTAATATGGGATCCTGGAAGAGCAAAAGGACATTAGGTAAAAACTAAGGGAATCTGAGTAGAGCATGGACCTTAGTTAATAATTATGTATCAACATTGACTCATTAGCTGTGGCAAGGGCACCATACTAATGTAAGATATTAATAATGGGGGGAAAGGGCTATGGGGTAAATGTGTGCTCTCTCCACTATTTTAGAAACTTGTGAATTTAAAACTATTCGAACATTTAAACTTTATTTTCAGTTTAACAATTCCTTGTTATCATCAAACTTTCATGCAGTATTCAAATAGCTAATAATCGTACGCATTTTTTTATAGTTTGATATCCTAGTGCTTTTAATTGTCTGATACAGCACTACCCAATAGAAATTTAATGCAAGACATGTAATTTTAAATACTATAATAGCCACAGTAAAAGGAAGAAATATGTGAAATGGACTTAAGGATATTGTGTAATTTTCTTTAAGATATTTAAACTATTTTCTTTTCAACGTCTAATTAATATGAGATTATTAGAGGTATTTTACCTTTGCGTGTGTGTGTGTGTGTGTGTCTGTGTGTGTGTGTGTGTGTCTGTGTGTGTGTGTGTGTGTGTGTGTGTGTGTGTGTGTGTGTGTGTGTGTGTCTATGATGTCTTTAAAGCCTGATGTGTATTATTCAGCTAGGGGACATTTGATTCAGGTCTACCCTTTTCAACTGTCCGTTAGTGCATGAGCTGGTGGCTGCACTATTGTAAGGTCCTGGTCTAAGACGTCAATGTGGGTCTCATAACGTGGTCCCTGGACCAGCAGCACTTGTCTTGCCTGGGTTCTTGCTAGACATGCAAATTCTCAGGCCTCACTCCATACCTGCAGAATTGGACAGTGGTAGGGGACCCAGGAATCTGTTTTAACAAGCCCTCCAGGTGATTCTGATTCACATGCAAGTTTGAGAACCACGGCTGGGGGTTAGAAGACATAAGAGATTTAAATATGTTTGGCATCAGGGGAGCATGTCTGGGGTTTCTGGTGTGCAGATGGGTGGCCTGGCTGCAGGCAGCAGGATCCCCAGTCTTTACACAGACAAGAAGGAAGAGCAGCCGGCCGGAATGGAGGTGTTTAAAGGAGAACATGCCCAGAGGAAGATTTAGAGGCAGAAGGATAGCTTTGTGGAGGGTGAAACTTGCTAGTGACAGCCTCAGGCTCAGTAAAAGGGCTGGGGAGCTTGATCTGTTCCTCGTGGAGCGGTGGGAATGGCGCAGCCGATAGAAATGGAGACCATTCCAAATAGCCTTTGGGCCTGACAGGCGATGTCCGACTGCAGTTGGCCTCTCTTGGCGCTGGGATAAGTCGGGGGCTGAGAGGATGGCTTGAAGCTTCTCAAGCCAGGCTCAGAGGACACTAGGATAACGAGGCAACGGTAAGTGGGGTCCCAGCCCTGGAAACCGAGGAGGCGATAGTCCAGGCCAGGCGAGCCCCTTGGCTAAAGGTCAATACATGGACTCCGGTAACAATATATGTGTGTGTTACAAAATCAACATGAAGTCAGAAATCCAAGTAGGTGTTCTACAATGTTCTTCTGCGCCCCCCTGGGGAATCTCAGGTCCCCACTCTGGAGAGCCCTACTGTCAGGGTCTGTGAAGGTGATGTGCGTGGGCCCCATGTCCTGAGGGCCGCCTCCTGCTCACTTTACCCTGTCATCGCAGGGACACTCCGTGGCCTTCACCTTGTCTCTCCTTTGGAGCAGGTCCTCCATCCAATAGCATCAGAGTCTTTCCAGATATGGTACAAAGAGATATGAATGGGAAATACGGTCTCCAGGGTATTCAGAGTTGGGCCCCCACCCTTGTGACACATTCTGTCTATGTGACTTGAATTACATTTCTCAAGCAATCTAAGTCTGTTTTCTTGTTGGCAAATGAGAGTTGTCTCTGCCTCCAGGGTTGTGACTTTTCAGGGAGATTAAGAATGGGAAGCATTTTGACACAACTGGTGCTCAACCTGTCCCTTTCTTTATCCCACATTTCCCCTTCCCCAGCCCCTGTCCCTGCCTAGAGCTCACCTGTCCACAGTTCACCCCGATGGTATATCCTGTCCACAGCTTATCCCCGATTGTACCAGAGCCGTAGGAAAGCAGCTACGGGGACTTCCTGTTAAAGAAGACTTTAAATTTTTTCTCAAACTAAGTTTCAGCATGGGTTTTGGACAGCTAAGCACGGCCTACAACAGGATGGACCTTGCTTGGGACAGCTTTGGATGGCATCCGAAGGACTGTGGGAAGCAATTAAAAGATGATACATGGGGGAAGGTCACACAATCAGATGTGCATTCTAGACACACCATTGTGGCAGCTACTGGGTATGGGATTGGAGCTCTCAGCAAACAGGAACTGATCATCCCCTCTGTACCCGGACACGTACGTCCCATTCATGTGTTTCCCTTGGGGTCACCTCCAGCGATTTCATCCTGCCTTTTCCTGGGCTGTTCTCAGAAGAGTCGGTGTCTCTGAGGGTAGCCCAGGTTGTTGTGTCAATCCTAGTGAGCAAACAGTTGAGCACAACCACCTTTCTCTTTACTCTGAAGATCGCCTCTGTCCCAGGCTGTGCTGTTACACGGTTTTCCATTCGTGAAGGGTGGGGAGTCTCCCTTCTGAACACTGGGCCCCTGCAGCATTTTCAATCTGGACCCTTCCCATGCATGTGCTAAGATGCTCACAAACTCGCTTCCTACAGAGCACCAAGGTGGCTAGCCAGGTGCCTGTGTCACGACCACTATGTCAGGAAGTTCCCAGTGGTTGTTGGAGGGTGGGAGGGGGTTGGAGCAGAGGGCTGTGTCCCCCCAAACCTAGATGATTGTATTGCTTCTTTTTCCTGCTGTCTTATCTTCTCTTATATCTGCTTATATTTCACTTCATGCTGGAAATTCTATTCAAAAATTCATTGTGGAAATAACTTGACATTATCTACACAGGAATGCACTTTTGATTGCTTATTCCAGACACCTGGGGTTGTTAAATCCCCTTTTGTCATGAGCCTGAACTACAGACCATGTGGTTAACTGTTGGTTAGTTCTGGATCACTTTTACTCCGAAGATACCGCTCTTTGTGGTCCCAGCCCAAGGCAGGAGGTGCTTTTCCAGTTCCCCTCCTGTGGTGGGTTCCAGATTGTGACTTTTGTCCCTCAGTCCCACAAAGCCAGCAAAACTGCAGCCCAGGCACTTTAGGCCTTTTCTAGAGGAGTAAACGCCCAGGAGGAAAGGCAATCCTCTCAGCATTTCACACCTCTCTAGGTTTCTGATTCTTCCAAGCTCTGAGGTCAGCAATTGCCCACTGTTTTGTTGTGCAGGATTCCAACATTAATAAAGCAAATGTATTTCACAGAGTCTAACTTATACTTTAGTACGACCACAGTTCTTAGTTTTTAGAAGGGGCAAAGCCCTTTAGCATAGGTTTTAGCCTAGTAGAGCGACAGCCCTTATTTTTAGCGTGGCCAAAGCCCTGTAGTTTAAGGTATAGCCTAATCTTCTGGTATTGCACATGGAAGTGTTCAGCTTGGGAAAGACAGAAAACTTTCCCATGGCTAAAGTCTCTGTTGTAGACAAAAATATTGTAACACAGCAAAAATGCTGACTCTAAGGGCGGATGTCCTTGGTGCAGCTAAAACTATGGATTGTTGCCATGACGAATATCTTAATGTTCCTTTTGTAGCCACCTATGTTCCTTTTCTGTAACTTTCTTTCCTGGAGAATAAAAATGGAGAGAAAACCTCATTTGGGACTATTCCCGGGATCTTTCTTCTCTTGAAAGAATTATTCCTGGGGGTAACTGATTCTGGCCTCTCACTGCTCCGAAGAAATGGGCTTTGAGTAGTCCCTTGCGTGTCCATCACGGTTGGGGACAGGTGAAATTTTGTGAACTTTTTGATGTTCTTTAGGGTGATAACATTTTAAAAACATTTCATGCAGCTTTTCTAGTTGTCTTTCAGGGAAATGGCTTCCTTGTATTACCCAGTCACCCATTACAGGCAGCAGAAATACAGGTTGCCACGTCTGCACTGCGTGTTGGCAGAACTACCTGCTCTGTCCATCGCCTCTGTGGTCCTGCTTGTACCCGAGAACAGGTCGAGAGCACTTCCAGCACCTGCCCCCATTCGTCCCATTGCTGGGAGATCTCCCACGCCTGTTGGTCACTATAATTCTTCCCTACTCAGGTTAAGGCAGCTTAGGGAGACCAGGAACTGGAAAGCCAGCCTTAGGAGTGACGGTGAGGAAAGCGTTTCCTTCTGTATTCCATCTCCCTCCACGGAGAAGAGGGATCAAGTAAATGAATGGGAGGATTGACCAGAAATGAAACCGAAGGGGATTGTTGAGTATCTGTTGGATCTTCAATCACATTTCATGAACAAACCTTCGACACCGATTTAGGATTATGTACGACAAGGAAATCCGGAAGGGTGAGTGCATCTGTCTGGGTCTGATATGAGGCCAGAACCACAGTCATTTGAACAGGGAAAGGTTAATGTAAAGAATAGTTAGGGCGGAGATAGAGTGTCTAAGACTCACTGAGTGCCAGACAAGTCACTGTGTGCTGCACTGCTGGAACTTGCTGGAAATCTGCCCTCTAGAACTTGCCAGAAGTTTGCCTCTAGACTGCAGGGGGAAGCTGTGCTGGGCAACAATTTGACCCGAGAGCTCATAGGTACCAGGAAACAACCCCCTTTCCTCCTACAACCCCTGTCCAACAGTTTCTACTGACAAAAGCTTAAATAGTGCCACTAGCAAAGGGAAAAGTATTTAAAGGGCCCATATCCATTTTCACAGAGCTGGCAAAAGGGTGTGCAGTTGGGTCTCAGAGTCAATAAAATACATCAACAACCACCAGTCCATTCCAGTCCTCAGTTCCTGCATATATCCTCCTGCACACATTCACACTCCTATAGAGAACCAAATCAACTCTGATTCTACCTAACAAGATACACCTTTCCTGCTTACAAGAAAAGAAATTCTTGCTGTTGACCCAGAGTAGGAGACGTGCAGTCTGGAGAATCACTGAATAACTGACACGGTGAGGGAATGGAACAGAAATTCCAGGTGCTGTGCTGGGTGCTTTTTAATTCATAATGTTTAATTCTTGGTACCTTGGGAGGGACTTGCTGTTCAAACATAAGTAAGACACGGTGCTGCTGTCCAGGAACTTAGAGGGAAAGGGGCATGTTGACAAGGATTTCTAGTATCAGGCAATGTAATTAACGTGCTACAAGGGAGGTGAAGGTGAGGTGGGAGCCTAGAGGACTGACTCATTCTTGCCAGGGGCTATATAGGAAAGTGTCCTGCTGGGGGTATTATTAGAACAGATGCAGTACTGGAACAGGCTTTGCAGGATGTTAAGAGTTTCCAGATGTAACTGAGCCGGAGGTAGAATGACATTGGGGATATGAGAATGTGTTATGGGGCTGATATGAGTGTTCAAATCAGAACACTGCTACAAAGCTCTGGCTTTGAGCACCCTAACCTCTCCGAGCCTCAATTTTTTCATCTTTAAAATGGGCCACTGATAACTAACTTCTTATGGGATTGGGGACCAGCTAAGGACAGACATGTTAAGTGGCTTGTGTTGATCACTCTGTAGATCATAAGTTGTTACTTTTAGGAGGAAGGAAGCACATGGCTGTTTGGAAAATGGCAAGCAGAGAGAGTGGTGCAGGTGAAGAACAGGGTGACATGGTGGCGTTCTTAAAAGTTGGATTGTTTTCAGATTTGTTCCCAAAGGCGGCGTTGCTCGTGAGGGCGTATGCAACCCGGAAATCATTAGAGTCTGAGCTAAATTACCTAACATTATATACTTTTAAATATATTGTGCTGTGTTTGAAGAGCATTTTGGGAAGAGCAAAATTGCACTGTTGGCCACTGGTTCATATAAATATATATTTATGCTTTTGCAAACGTACACTAAAGAAACAAAACGTAGAAAGTGGGGAGACAAGGCGCCGAGCTTTGCGTCACCCCAGCCGCCCACAGAGGGGCGCTGGTGTGCGGCGCTACTGCGCAGCTGCAGAAACTTTTCTAGGCAGGGAGTTTTGCGCCCGCTCCGTCTGGCGCCTCAGTCTACAGCGGACGCCGCGCGAGCACAGTCGGTTTCCGACTGCAGGGCAGACGCCGCGCCTCAGGCCTCAGAGCCTGCACCAGCACCTCAGCGTGTCTGACTCTGACGAGCAGGGTAAGGGGCCCTCACTGCAGCTGTCCCCACTAGCTTCTGCCTCGGGCTCTGATAGGGTTGGGACCGCGCCCACTTAGACGGCCTCACGGGCTAGTCCAATCGGCTGTTCAACGGTCAGCGCGTGGCCGCGGTGCCTCTGAGCTTCCGCCGGTGGCCGCCAGCCTGCACCTGCTGACGGGTCAGTGGTGCTGTCCCCACTGTGTAGATCGCGCGTGGGAACCCGGGTGCCCGTATCAGTTATGGCCATATGTCGACGCGCCACAGGGATTCACGATGACACTGATAATCGAGGTGACCCTAGGGCTCGTGGCGTCTCGGGTCTTGAGGTGACCCTAGGGCTCGCAGCGTGTCGAGGCGTGAGGTGACCATGGGTTCGTTTCATATCGGGTCTTGAGGCAATATAGGGCTTGCGCCGTCTGGGAACTTGAGGTGACCATAGGTTCATTTCGTCTCGGGTCTTGATTTAATATAGGGCTCACGGCGTCTCGAGGGTTGAGGTGACCATACGTTCATTTCGTCTGGGGTATTGAGGTGAGGCTGGGGCTCGTGGCCTCTCGGGCCTGAAGTGACCCTAGGGCTCACAGCGTCACAGGGCCTCCTGGGATCCCAGGATCTTCTGGTGACCCTAGGATGTGCTATGTCCCAGGGTCTCCATGTGACCCTAGGGTTTATGGTGTCCCAGGGGCTCGAGGTGACTAGGGCCATCGACGAGCGCGGGTCAAGAGGGTGGGCCTGGTTTCCAGAATCCAGGGCCTACGGATTTTTCCACAGCGAGCCTCGTGGGGCCATAAAACAGTCCCGGCAGTCGCTGAGAGGGGGAGACTGCGCCAGCACGAGGTGTTTCTGGCGCCCTCTGGAGCTTCGGCATGGCAGGCTTTGGCGTCTGGCGCCAGGGCAGGTCTGTCCGTCTGTGCTGTTTCTTTTTGAGCACAGCCATGTTAAAGCCGTAAAGCGATCTGGCTTCTGGGCTGGGGCGCTCCTGGGAGGAGAGATCTGCTTGGCGGGAAGAGCGAGTCTGTGCTTTGCAGCCTCAACTTGCAGCGGCGCCACGGCGGGGTGCACTGGGTACTTCCCACGGCTTTCCTGGGACGGCAGCGCGTCTCTGTGAGTGTGAGCCATTTTTATCTGTTTATTTAAAAATTAATGATATTTTAATTGACAACTCATAATTATATACATTTAAGGGGTAAATTGTGATGTTTTGATATATGTATACAATGTGGTATGATTAAATCAAGCTTTTTCATGAAGGATATCTGAAATGTGCATTTTCTTTTTTTTCCTTTTCTTAGCAGGGAGGGTCTCTATTTTCTTTCTTCTTCTTGCAGTCGACATCTTACTAGGTTTTTGATGCTGACTTTCTGGGCCGAGTCGATCCGTTTCCATCCTCTGTTCCTTGGTGCAGGAGGGTAAAGGACTCAGACTCTCAGACTTTGGGTTTTGAGAATTGACAGACTCTCGAAATGATTCCTTTAATGTCTTTTGACATTGAGACGTAGATTAGGAGACTCTGAGGGTAACTTCGTTTGGTCAAAGACAGACAGTGCAGCTTTCCTGTATCATTGTAGATACATATAAGAGGAAGGAAATAAAGGTGTAGGGGTGTTGTGGAGAAGTCCCCGTGTGTAGATCCTGTCTTTTGCTTGAAGAGGGCAGATGCCAGAGTCAGGAAACGCTTCAAAATGTGGGGATCCCTGTAAGGCCCGGGAGCCCTTCCGTGCCAGCTCCAGGGCCCATCCCGCCTGCTGAACAGGCCTTTGATAGAAAAGGCTCTACCTTAGGTCTGTAGGAGGTGGCTTCCCTCCCGCCTCTATCCTGCTCTCCCGAGTTTGGACTGCTCTAGGTTCCATAACATGAGGTGGCAAACTGGTTTAATGTTCCCAAATAGTGAGTTTCCCAAAAAGTTTTCTGCAGGGCGTGCTATAAAGCAGGACACAGACTAGATGCACTTCCCAACCTGACTTGTCTGGCCTGCAGCACGTGCTGGACGATGGGATCCTATTTTGGCAGCGTTGTCGTCCATTTGGCCCACTTTGGTGTCTCTAAAGTTTGACACGGACAATGAAAGGGCTGCTTTTTAGTGTCCTGGGAGAATATGTAGAAAGTCATTGGTCAGTGTATTAACACACAGTTTTGTTTATTAAAAAAGAAAAAAATGGGCCAGGCTGGTTGTTGTAACGCCCTCTTTTGCTGTGTATATCTTGAAGTGGTCCCGGGGTGCAATGCCATAGTCATTCTGAACTGTGCTTTATCTGACAACTTCATGGCAAGAGAATGCCTTGTGCCTGGGAGCGAATCTTCATGTGACTTTTGTCTTTGAAATGTCTTTGAAATGTCTTTAATGTCTAAAAAAAAAAGCCTTTGAAAAAGCAGATGGCTGCTTGTTCTCATGTTATCAATAGTTTAGATTTCTATCATAAAATATCAATGATTTCATTTTAAATAAACTCATTTTGCAGGCTTTTAATTTAAATAGGGGAAGTTAATTTTGCATAATCTAGCCACGGCTGAGCTTTAAGGAAATGTTTTAGAAGCTGTAATTATGTACCTTGTGATAGAAGTGAAAGGGAACTATAATTTGTAGTGTGCCTGTTACACACCAGATATGCTGCTGAGTGCTTAACTGTGTGAAGCAGATATTATTACAACTTTACAAATTCAAAAATTGAGGCACAGAGAGGTTAAATATCTGCCTAAAGTGAAATGGCAAATTTTCTATCTGGACTTAGATTTAGGAATTTCGGAGCAAAGCCCAGTTGTTTGCATAACATCCTGACACTTAAAAGATTTAACAATTTGTCTACAAGAAAGGGTTGTTATATCTGCAATGTACAGGTGCAATGTGGATGAAAATTACATGTTGTGACCCTGAAAGTTTGTTGTCTCTGTGCTCCATGACTGAAAGTTCATGGGCAGATGTGGAGAATATACAAACAGTAAACTAATAGTAACCAAGAGTGCTATCTCTGCCAGGCATTGCTCTAAGCCCTGTCAAGTATTAATTCATTTAATCCTCTTAACTCTATGAGGTTTGAACTATTATCATCCCCATTTTGCAGACTTAAGAAAAGAACGGAAGCACAGAGAAGTTAAGTAAGTTGTCCAAAGTCACACAGTTCGTAAGCGGGGTTGGGGGGACCCAAACCCAGGTAATCTGGCCATCAACTAAGGTTATAATGCTAATAGATGTGGTCTGTCATGTAACTAGCCACATGTAGCAGCTACCTTAAAAGTATTAGAGTGTGAGTGTTCTTGTCCTTTGGGGATAGCAATGTCATATCCGGATGGGGTGACTGTTGACTCAGCACCTTTGATTTTTGGAGGTGGAACTTGAATTAAGCCTTGAAGTTGAATAGGTTCTCCTAGGAGGAGACACAGCAGGGTATTATGGGCATAACATAACAGAAGCAAGAGGCTCAAAGAGTGCAAGATCAGTGTTGATTTGTAAGTGCCACAGAAATAAAAATGTGGGCAGTCCGGTGGTAGACTCAATGCACATGCTTCTGAGTCTAACTGTGGCTAAGTTTTGGCGATATTGTAATTACTCCAAATAGAGAATTGTCTGAATGTAAGAGCTTATAACAGTGGTCAGCAAACTTTGTCTGCAAAAGGCAAAATAGTAAATATTTTATTCTTAGAAAAAGGGGGCAAGTGGTAATGGGTGACCTCTGAGAAGCGGACAGGGGCCTACTTATGTAAGGATTTTGCAGGCCATGGTAGGGTTTGGATTTTACTGTGTTACTTTTGTAGGAGGGATACCAGGTGACTTTAACAATGGAGAAGTAAAGAGCATAGTGTGTGGAGGCAGAATCTTCCACTTATGAGCTATGAGACCTGGCTAACTTACTTAAATGTTCTTTTCTTTGCCTGAGGTTTCTCAGAAGGAAAATGGGGATAATAATATAACCTACCCCATAGGGTTGTTAGTAAATTTACAGGATAGAACTCCTAACCAAGAAAAAGAGAGAAAGTGTAAATTAAGACAGAAATAATGGATGATTTTAAAGTGTGATTTTGGTAAACATTGTGTAATTATGATGAAACAATTATCCTTCTGGGCTTGTCAAAACAGCTCAAGAAAAAGTAGGATAATTAGAATAGATCAGTAACCATGGGAGAACTTACAAGGTATTGTAAAATCTGGGCCCAGACAGTTTTTGTAAACTCCTTGAAACCCTTAAGGCACAGAAATTCTGGTGTGATGTAAGCTTTTTCAGAGCATAGGAAGAGATGGATATCTTCCTAATTAATTTTGCAGAACATTTTGATACCAAGAGTTAAAAATAATGTATTAATATTGGTTCACTAATTGTGAGAAAGGTAGCATGTCACTAATGGAAGGTCTTAGAGGTACAAAAAATTTCTAAATAAAATACCAACAAAGTGAATGTTGTTCCCCATGACCAAACTCACTCCCTAACTCCAAGAATATTAAGAAATGTATTAATATTTTGCATCAGTAGATTAAAGGACATTTAATTATCTGATGTCAAAAAACTCATTTGGTACTATTTATTATCTGTTCTAGTTGTAAAACTATACGCAGGACCAGCTAGATGCTTCCTTAGTGTAGTGTAGAACATCTGGCTGACTTCAACAGCCCTCTTTAGAGGGAAGAAGCAGGAGAATTTTCAAATATGGGTCCCATCTACTTCTTTGACCCAGTGTTTCTATTTCTAGGAATTTATCCCATACAGTCAATTGCACAGGTGCAAGACTGTTTTGCAGTGTTCTTTGTAAGACTAAAACTTTAGAAGGAACTTCAATATCCATCAACTGGGACCTGGTTAAATAAATCATGCCTTATGTAAAAGATAGGATATTAAGAATTTCAAGTGACTGTGGTATTATCTAATGGTATCAATTTGGAAAGACTTCTCCCACCATAGATTACTTTTGCCTGTTTTTGAGCTGTATTTCAATCGAATCATATATTATATTCCCTTTTGCATCTGGTTATTTTTATCCAAGGTTATGGTTGTGTAATTCATCCTTGTTGTGTGCAGGAAGCAGTTCATTTATTTTCATTGCTATGAATCTTCCTTTGTGTGAATACACAATTTAATTACTAATAACTTATATTAGAAAAGAAAATGAGCTGAAAAAGTAAAATATGGTTGAAGTTACAGCCCAAATTGGAGGAATTTAAGACTTTGAAATGTTTCCACATTGGTCTGCATTTATCTAACTTGAGAGCTAATTCTCCCATCTTCTTTACCTCCTTTTGATTTTTTTCCTTTGGGGCCTTTGGTCACTAGTCTCTCTACTGTGGAATGAAAGGGAAACAGGAAAGAGATGGAACCTGAATCCCCTAATTGTGCCTCTCCTTACTGCTGTGGCTCAGGATGGATGAAGTGAATTAGCTCTTTCATTAACGTGTCCCTCCCAGTCACTATGAGGCAGGCGTTCAAATCAAATCTCTAGTACGAGATATAACACAATATTGTTGCAGTCAATGTCTTTTTCTAGTTCCATCGTTAAATGACTCAGAGCCATAACTGAACCTTCATAATTCTAGATTGTTTGGCTTATATTTCAAATCCATTGATTTAAGTTTAATATATTTTTAACTAATAAGGCAATCATAATTTTAGACCAGAAATGGACCTTAGAGATCATCTCAACTGGTTTTCCCCAGGCAGACGAGGAGGTGGTGTCCATAGTAGTACACATAGTGGCAGGGGCCCATTTCGGAATAGACCCTGATTTACGTTTTGGAGGCGTGCTGCCTCCCTTAGAAAAAGCCTTTTTGAACTTCTTTACAAAAGCACTTAGCCATTGTGTTCTCTTGTTCATTTGTTTCCAACATTTAATCTGTAGACTTAAAGTTGCAAAGCGTTTTCTTCACAATTTAGAGTTGTGTTTGATTTGATTCTTATTCCTGTTCATGGGCAGTATAGCCCTTCAGATTTTAAAGACTTATGCTAAATCACTAATGGAAGAATTCCTGTTTTGCCATTCTCAAAAATTCAACCAGGACTCCAATTCAATTTGAGGCAGCATTCTGAGAACATATCCATATTAAGGTTATTAAAGTATTAAGTGTGTAAAGTCACTTTTTTATTCATTGCTTTTCAGGAGTAGATGGTTAACCAGTCTTAGATGACTAAGCAGTTTCACCAATAATCCCTCGAGTGAGTTTAAAAATTATTAGGTCCAACTCGGAAGTGGAGTTTCTTCTACTGCACACAGAAAAAGATGTCTGACCCCTGCAGTGAAACTGATGTGGTTTGTATTTCAGATTGAATGTTCGTCTTTGTCCTTCTCTCTGTGCTATACTCATTTTATAAATTGAGGTTAATTTCACACAGTGAAATGTATAGATCATAAGTGTATTTTTTTGTCATGAGTTTTGACAGTGAATATAAAGCTTCCATGAACATAAATGTGTAAGTTTCTTAGTGAACATATACTTACATTTCTTTTGGATCAGTACTTAAAATGTGACTTGCTAGGTGGTGGAACTGATTTAAATTTAACTTCAGGAGTATCCTCCAGTTTTTCAAAGTGGCCGTGCTGTTTTTACATTTCTCTTACATTTTGCTATGTTTCTTAATCCTTGGAGTTGAATCAAAATATAGATTATTAAACTATATGTAATTTGGCTGAGCAGAAAACACATTTATTCAGTTATAAAAGGATGTGGATATTAATGCTTTCTAAGTAGCCTGGGCAATTCTCTTCACTTCTATCAGTCCGAATCTTTTGTCTTTGGAGTTAAAGTTAACTGTCTACCAAGAGTCATTTTTTTTTCTGACATAATTATGTGAAAGCACTTTGAAAAGCACAAGGCACTGTGCAAGGATAAGAAGGTATATCTGTATAAATACTAATCTGTCGCCCATGCCATATTATATTGGTTATTAATCAGTGTAAGGTCAATTCGGGTCATTTCTATCATGTATTTGGAAGCAAAGATATACATAGCTACCAAGTGTGTTATTTTTAGATTATTTGTAGAGTTCTTAATTCATTCTTAGAATAAAGAGTTATTATACTGAAATTTAATGATTATTTACTGTCTGTTTTCTTATAGATTTACCCTGTCTTATTCCAAAAAATGTTTTGAGGTGATTTAGAGATGAATTTATCAAGAAAAATAGGTGTTTGTTTCGTATTTTGTCCACAGCATAGCACTGATGGACTATTTAAAAACCAAAAGCCGTGTAACATTTAATTCATTGTTCATGGTTAGAAATACTTGCTTTTAAAGCAGTTGTGGTGCTAGAAGACTAGTCTTTCTGCCCTGAAGTACATGAGAGGTTAAGGTCAATAGAAAGTGGTATCTTAAGTGTAGTTGGGTTGATGAGAACACAGCCCTGCAAGTACATCTTTTCATGTAGGGATAGTATGTGCAATGGGCAAGGGCCCTTTGATATCACAAGTAGGTCTTTGGAGCTTCTTGAGAGTGAAATTGGGGTCCCCAACCTTTCTTTCAGTTCTGTCTCTCATCTTTCCTTTTAATTTATTGATAAATCTTCCTCAGATAAGAACACGAATAGCTACTTATGGTGATGGTGATGACACTGTTCTTTATGCATATCAGTCAAAAACTGCATATATCAAAGACATAAGTAATATTAACTGCATACTATAGAGTTCCTCTGAACTCACACTCGAGAAAATATTTCTCTCTCCTGAATTTGTAAGCGAACCTTCATTAGCCAAGGAGCACTTAACTATTTTACTTCGCCCCTTTTGTTGTATGGTAGGAAATTCAGAGCCGTTTTGACCTCAGTTTCACTATAAAAGTCCACACCTAGGTGGTTGGGCAGTGATAAATTCTTTCCTTGCCCCCTTTGTTAATTGGCAATTATCATTTTCACTCTCGTAGTAATGTGAATTGTTGTTTGATCTCTGCTTCAGTTTAAGACTTCTGAAACCCTTTGAAAAGTTGGTGAAAAATAAAAGCAGTTGTAATAAAGAACTATTAAGTATTTTCCACCTAGTGTCCAATTTGGTTCTTACAGAAATAAGGCATTAACTACTTCCAATTCAACTTAGGGGGGAAGTGTTCTGTGTGACCCATCCAGCAGCAAAGAGCAGCAAAATCCACTTATGGATATCCTTACCCAGTTGCAGGTATGAAACTTCTTTGTCTGCAATATTATTTTCTAAAATGTTAGGTAAAACTTCTTTTTATCTCAGATAAAGTGTACAATTAACTGAAATTTTGCAGCATCAAATTATTTTTGTTGAACACCCCATTGTGAGGATTTTTAACAACTTCTACTAAGAATAGCATCTCCAGGTGAAATTTTAAAAATAGCAATATATACATTTTATAGCTTTTTTTAAAAATAAATAAAGCCCATTACTGCTCAAATATAGTTGTATCTCTTTCATCTGCATTGCTCAATATTGAATTAATTTCCACTGCAAAATCTTTAAATTTATTGGCTGAGTTGGATAAAATTTAGTATGTGCCTAAATGCATATGAAGATATCTCGACTGAAACAAAATACCAGCCAACCAATGGTTTTTAGAGTATATCTTATGTAGTTTCAAGGTGCTTTTGTTGTTTTGTTGGTTTTAAGTTAGCATGTTGGTAGAGATTGATAGAGGTGTGTGTTACCAGGAATTTTGTGAGCTGCATACCCCAGAGACAATGAAACTTTATAAAAAATAGATGTTTCTTACCATATAAAATTTCGTGAACAAAACACGCTACATACTTTGCAAAGTAAAGGTGTTGGGGTGAGTGTTCAGCAGTATTCTTACTGAGAACAGAAGTGGAGTGCTGAGCAGGGGACACGTGTTTTCTTGTGGGGAAGGGTGTGCGGAGGCGGGTGGTAGGAGGCAGAGGGCTCTGCTTTGAGCGGGGCTCTCCCTGGCCTGCCTTAGGTTTACCTAAGCGTCCTGGAGGCCGAGGTCTGCACTGCTCGGCCAGGGGCCCCCTAGGCAATTGTACCAGCTCGGGTGGGGTCAGCGTCTGGGATGAGGAGGGCCCAGGTTCCGAAGTCACACCCTGAAGTGGGCCATCACGGCTCCTGTCCCTTCTCCGAATAGGCTGGCTCTGTCCTTCCTCCACCTCCTTCCAAACTACTTCAGCGTTGTCGTTTTCTTCTTCCCTCAATGGAGCGGAGCATCCGCTTTAGTCCACCCCAGCCCTGTGCAGGCTGGGAGCAGAGGGGACGACGTCCTCCTGTGCGGGCTGTCCCCTGCCTGGTAACCCTTCACCAGCCCAGCCAGCCCCCTGCTCCGTGAGCTCCACACCCTCAGTCCTGCCTCTTCTTTTCTGGAGTCAGTGGAGGGCCTGGAGCAGTAATCCCTTCTGAGTCCTGATTGTTGTCCCTATAGTCAGCAAACTTGCCCGAACCCATCCTTCTTCTGACCCCCTTCCCCACCAGTGAAAAGGGAAAGGGTCCTGCGCTGTCCTGGGCTGAGCTCTCACTGGTGTCTGTGTCTGGCCCTCTTCCCTGTGCTCAGACACCTGCCTCCATCGTGCATCTCTCTGTGTCCAGCCCTGTCCGTATCATCCTTCCCCTCAGCTGACTTTCCCACAGCTTTAAACACAGAACCACTTGTCCTGGCCTCCCACCCTCTGTAGCCATCGCCCTTGCTCTTCTCCCCTTGATAACCCAGCTCCTTGAATGTCACTTATATCCGCTGTCTGAACGCCTGGCTTCCGGCTCTCTTTCTGTTTGGGTATTTCTGAATATGCTGCTCCTTCTGCCCTGTACGCCCTTCCACGTGTCTTCACCAGGCGAATGCCTTCTCATCTTTTATTTCTCATTTTCTCTGAAAAGCCTCCCGTGACTGCCAGCCTGTGGCAGGTCTCCTCTTCTGTGCACGTGTAGCCTCCTGTTCTCACCCATGCCCTGGCCATGGTAATGGTAATAATAATAATATGAGTAGACTATTGAGCACCATTGGACCAGTCATCATGCAGTATTGTTATAGTATTAGCATAATATAGCAAGGTTCTTGTCCTCAAAAGAACCCTGAGAGGTATTTTTCTCCCGATTGTGGACATGAGGAAATTGAAGCACAGAGAAGTTAAGTAACTTGCCCAAGGCCACACAGCCAGAACTCTAGTATTTGAATGCAACCTTGTGTCCTAGAGCCTGTACTCTTTGCCTTAGTGCCGCAACCAGTGGTTCTCACACTTGAGCATGTATCGGAATCCTATGGGGGGGGCTTGTGAAAACACAGACCACTGCCGCCACTCTCAGAGCTCGGCAATCAGTAGGTCTGGGGTGGAGCCTTAGAGTTTGCATTTCTAAGAAGCTTGCAGGTGATGTTGCTGCTGCACGTCTGAGGACCACACTTTGAGGACCCCTGTTCCAGGCTGTCAATCACTTTCTCTATTGAAATTGTCTGTTGTCTCTGTCCCCAGCTAAGATGAGAGTTCCACCAGGACAGGAGCTTTTTCTCCTTTATGTCCATGTTCCCAGAACCTAGGAGAGTAGTTCGGACAGGCGATATGACCTCAGTAAATGTTTACTTGAATGAATGAATGAGGAAATGTTTCTGACCTGTTATTCAGGTGTGTTTTTTGCCAGAAATTTCTGTGTATTTCAAGAAGAAATCTCAGATTTTTATCAGTCACATATCTGATTGGTGTACAGGGGACGTGTAGTCAATGATTTTGTAATGTTAACTGTTGACCGCATAATTTTAAAATATTTTGAACACAAAAACCACATTTACCTTAACGATCTTTCTAAAGCAGAGCACTCAGTCTCTCAGGTCATAAGTCATTACAGTCATGTGCCACATAATGATGTTTCAGTCAACAGTGGACCACATCTTAGGATGGTGGTATATAGAGTATGATGGAGCCGGATGTGTGTGGTCGTCTCTATCATCTAGGTTTGCGTAAATACACTCTATGATGTTCATGTAAGGAAGAAATTGCCAAATGATACTTTTCTCAGAGGGTGTCCCCATTGTTATGTGATGCATGAGTGTATATGAAAAGTGACTTTTGGCCTTGTAGCACATTTGAACATTGCCTTCCTAAAATAGCATCTTCCTTGGTGTGAAGTGACTCTATCATAAATGTGATGGTTAGAGGAGCTGTACTACATTCACGTTCCAGCATCAAAGCTTCTTTCAAAGCCTACCAGGAGTGGAGGAGTATAGGAAAAGGTTGTGGTTTCTCATCACAGCCAGTTTTGCTCTGTGTCAACTATGACCAGGCCTAAATTAGGAAACAAAACATTTCTGATGGCTTGAGAAATTTCATTCTGTCTAGGAGTTAAAATTTGGCTTAATAGTATTTTCATGTTACTTTGTTTTTTGAAATAGACACTACTAATAGTTTGTTTTATAATAGGTTATATATGAAGCTATTCAAAACCTGCATGAGAAATTTGATGTCATCCATGCAAAGGTTTCAAAAACCCACAGTCTCCATGTGAAAGCACTATGGCAAAATCGTGTAAGTGTTCTTAAAAACTGTTGTCACAACGGTGATAAACCTCTGGTTTCTAAAATTGCTAATCAGCTAAAAGTGATATAAAACTAGGTACTGTGAGTTTAATAAGACTGATCGAAACTTGCCTTAGTAACAGATGGCGGACTAAGGCTCTGTTGGAAGAATGCTGAAGTTTAGGTCCGATAAATGCATGACAGTGACCATTTTTATGGTTGTAACTATAATAGCTGAAATACAATTAAAATGTAGGGTGGAAGAGGCATAAAACCTCATTATATAATCAAAATAGAGCCTTTATTTTTAATAATACAAAGCAATGTTGCATGGAAAATAAATATTAATGTATATGTACTAATTTTATTTCCTTTTTTACTCAACATTGATTTAGGGTGGGTTTGCATCATCTCAGAAGCCATTTGGATATGCTTTCAGAAATTATATGTACTGGCTGACTAAAAGAACTAAATACCAGACAATGAGGAAGAAGTGGCGTCCCAGTTCATTCTCCTACCGTGAAAGTTATAGCCCAACTTCACCAGTGGGAAGGCGGGAGATTGATTCCCAGAGCATCCCCGAAGGGGTATTTAATCAGTTGGTGGAATCCCAGGAAACAGATCAGGAGTCACTGCTCAGGGAGCAGGAGCAGAAGGAGCGGGAGATGTTCTTCAGCCTGAGTCCTCGACGCTTGTCTGCAGATTCATATCAGCCTCCTATCGTGCCTGATAACCCTCTGCCGTGCACTTCTTTAATGCCCTCCTGTACCAGCCCAGGGGCAGCTAACAACAACAGCATCCTTCCAAATGCCCCAGCTTCCGGGGCAGCACCTGCAGCCCTGCTGACCCAGGGAGAGTCCAGTTCATTTTATACCCGTGAAATGAAGAGTCACTCAGTCTTCCTGGGGAATAAACATAGTGTACCATCTATCTATGGCCCTTTCGGTTTTGGTGAGTTTGAAGTGACACATTTTACAAATAGCACTATTTAACCATATTCATCAACATCCTTGATGCAAGGTAGTGGAAGCTGTGTGTTTTCTTTTGAGGGATGGTTTTAGGTGATATTCGTAGTGATAACTATCATTTATCTAGTGCCTGTTATGTGTGGGACTCTAAGGTTACTTCTTTTTTTTTTTTTGTCCTTTTTGCGACCGGTAAGGGGAACGTAACCATTGGCTTGGTGTTGCTCGCACCACGCTCAGCCAGTGAGCACACCGTCCAGTCCTATGTAGGATCCGAACCCGCAGCGAGAGCGCTGCTGCCCTCCCAGCGCTACACTCTCCCGAGTGAGCCACGGGGTCGGCCCCTCTAAGGTTACTTCTGAAGCTGCTTCTGTTGTTTGGGGGAGGTCAGATGGGATGCTCCTGTGCAGCCATCCTTACATCATCTTTACACAGGCTTTCACTAGATTTTACAGTTGGAGTCCTGAGTCCTTGCTGGGGTATTTTATAGAAGATTCGAGGAATGAGACCGTTACTCCCTACCTAATAATATCTCTTCTTTCAGCATAATGAGCAGGTCAAGTATGATTTGTCTTTCTTTCTCTCCATTGAAGCTACAAGTTCACCAGTGGAGCCTGACCCCTATGTCTCTGAGGACCCTTCAGCCTGGTCCATCGATGAAGTGATCCTGTTTCTGCAACATACAGATCCTCAGACATTAGGCCCCCTCGCCAACCTCTTCAGGAGACATGTAATGTATCTTTTTCTCCAGTTTTCCTACCGTAATGCCTTTGAATGACCTCTGTGCAGGCCTTTCAGTTGGACACTGAGTGGTGTGAATGGTGGGGGCTCCCTATCAACTGATTTTTCCATATGTGAGAAAGGTTAGATCCTTAAATGGTAGGTTAACGATCTGTTCTTTCAATGGGTGTCCACGTGCCTAATATACTAAATGGACTCAAGTTCCCAAGAGATGATGATTCAGCTTCGCCACCCTCAGGTGGACCTCCCTTTTGTGATGACAAATACAAGGGTCCCCTGCCCACACACACACACACCTGCTCCCGGCTCAGGCCCAGGACCATGAGGAGGAGGGGGTGACCACAAGCGGTAACAGGGTGACCTTCTTATTATGACACCCAATAAATCCAGCAACTGATTCCTTTGGCTCTGTTGACCTTATATGGTTATTCACCATTTGTGATGCCGATACCCTCCTGCTTACAAAGAAACCTCATGGGCTACGTTTTTGTAAGTTCTCTTTTCTTTAAATTTCTTGTTGTACTTGGTCGGAAACGTATAGAATTTGCGTGACAAATGTGGTGTCTTAAGGGATTTAAGGTCTTTTCAGAGAGTGATACAGATTAAGTAAAGGTTTATTTTTAAACTGGAATTTGTGAAAACCCAATAATATGCTTCAGCAGCAGAAGTTGGTCCATTAAAATAACAAGAACTTTTAGGAGGATGCCTTGTGACTATCAAGTAATATTTTGACAGTGTGTCCTGGCGTATAAAGTTACTGTCCACATGTCTAATGTACCGTTTTCAGTATGGTGAGAAAATCAGTAATTCGTTTCAGTATCTAATTAGCCTCGGATAAACAACTGGGTTTCAACATAAGGACAGCTGTGTATACCACACTCACAGTTTGCATTGATGTGGATTTACTCTTATTGCCAGCCCTGCTCAGAAAGTTGACTGTCTGAAATTCATTTCTACCACTTATACTTGTTCCTCTTTGTTGGAGATATGTCGTATTTTATTCAACACACAGTTTTTAAAATTAGGTAGTTTGACACAGTTCATTTTTTAAGATATTAGTTTAAAAGTTCTTGATCTTAAAATTCGAAGTAAATTTGTAAATTATCAAATGATGCTTCACTGTCCTAATTGTATTTTTAATAGTTTTCATAAAGAAAATTCATATTCCAAGAATATACAGATGGAATGAGCTGCTGTCTAGTTTGTTTTACATGTTCTTATATACAAAGAAGTAACCTCTTTCTGATGAAATTTGAAAGCATTATTAATTAGTATAATTTCCTTCTTTCTGTAGGAAGTTGATGGGAAGTCCCTGCTCCTACTCACGATTGACGTGATGATGAATTATATGGGGATGAAGGCGGGGCCAGCTGTGAAGCTGTGCCACTATATTGAAAGTTTAAAGAAGAAAAATTCTACAACAATTGAAAAAAATGTGTTATTTTAGATTGGGCTTATTTCTGCGGGGACCAGTGCCTTCTTGGTGTGAAATCATTTTTCTGTCCTTACTAGTTTTTGTTTTGTGAAAGTATCATCTAAAAATATATTATCACCACAATTGCAGAACTACATTACAGTTCAGTCTAGTTCTTTAAAATCCACTTAACATGTTAGTATTTGTATAGTTAAGTTGGAAGTTCTTCCTTTATGTCTGTTTATTGTTTTCGGTGCATAATCTACAAATATACTTTATGCCGGAAATAGTGAAAAACCTTTGACTTTGGTTCATCTTTATATCTGGAACCAAAACAGCTAAAAGAGGAAATATCAGGGATTGACAACTTCTATGACTAAATCCATGGGAATTTTTCCTCAGAAGAGAATTTAAAGGTGCACGTGTAGATATCATCTCTCTCTCATGTGTTTTATGTGTCTGATGCGACAGTGTCCTGTTCATGTTTTACCAGCTTCCAGAAAGGGAATAGCCATAGAAATTAATTTCCTTTCGTTTATCATTTCTCTGTTGTATTCAAATTTAGAGGGAACAGAAACAAGTTTATAAAATTCCATGAAGTGTTCTTACCACTCTTTGGATAAATTATAGGATAGATAGAATAGATTTATGTGAGAGATACCATACTATAAGTGTGGTTTGGATAGAGTCGACTGTATTTTGTACAAAGAAATACCTATTATCTTGTTTTTTGTTTTTGTTTTTGTTTTATTTTATTTTGTCGATATACATTGTGGTTGATTATTGTTACCCCTTACCAAAACCTCCCTCCCTTCGCCCTCTCCTCCATCCCCCCAATACCTATTATTTTGAAACTTACATATGTTGGCTAAATTTGGACATTTAACTAGGCAAGTATTGTTCACATCTCTCTATGACGATCGCTATGTCCAAATTTCTTGAAGAGATATATTTTATTGTATTTGTTTATTCCTCGTGCGGGTGCTGTTTAATGTTTATGTCTATTCTATGCCTGAAGTATACACACAAGTACACCTTTTTCTCTTTGAATGTAATATGGCACTTTGCACTACACAGAAGTACTGGTGAACTGTGTATACGGTTAGATGTTTCTATTCCATGAAGTACACGGCGTTTGCTCTCCCCAGCACCTCTCAGCTTCCTCTTCAGGGGATTAGAAACGATCTGTAGACTGGTGTCCATACAGGGAATTCCTGTCCTATACAACGTTCTAATTAATTTGCTTGGTTCTGAGCCATTTATTCTGCTCCATTTGGAAAGATACGTTAGTTCTGACTTACTGTTTGGGGCTTTATTTTATAACTTAGAACTTTCAAGGGGAAATGTTGCTATATGTTCGTTGATATTACTATGTGTAACTTTGTTGTGGTATTTATACGTCATAAGAATCAGTTATAAAAGTGTTCGACATTTGTTGTAAATGCCAGTAAAATGCCCACCTGAGGCAAGAATGTTCATTTTCTTTTTAGAAAGCCAAATGTACTTTAGACATGAAGGCAGCTATTGAGAGGAAGGCTTCGCCTGTCTTATTCCTTATATGTTAGAAGTCGAGATTCTTACTTAAACTTAGTCTTGTTTCACATTGTTTGTAGGAAGATGCTGTGTCCAATTAAACAGTCCTCAGGTGTTTGTATAAATACCGTTTTTCTGTTTTCTGGTTTTAAAATATAATAAAATTAAATAACTGCAATGATTGATTTCGGAGCCTCAAAATTGAGTTTACTTACCTTCCCTGTACTAGTTACAATTTTTAAAAAGCCTCTTTAGTAGGTTTGTGGCTTTTTACATCAAATACTAGAGTTTTAAAAGCTGTCCTGATTCTACTGGTAAACAGATGCCTAGGAGCAAAGGGATGATCTCTGACATGGACCTTAAATGCGAGCCCAGGGGGCCCATAAGCAATTAAATCTGTGACCTTTTCCTGTGCTCCAAAGCTTTGTAACTTCAGATATCACTGATTATGTGAGCGTGCTAGAAATTGCCAGTGCCCCCAAATGATAGTCAGCTGGCTGGAACGGGGTGTCAACTTGAATGATCTGAGCCTTGAGTGATTCAGTGCCCCTCTTTTTCCTGTAAGGTTTTACATTTTGAGTGGAGAGACTATCATGTACTTTCTCTTTCCTGTGAGTTTTCCAGGCATTTAAAGTGATCTTTCCCCTAGCTTTGCCTCTCAGTCCAACCTTTGACCCTCTCTAGCCAGCAGAATTTTGCACCTTGAGTTCTAAGAGCTTCCAGGCACATCCAGCATTTGCTTTGGTCTTCCATGCATGTGATTTCTCATCCTTGGAATGTCTTAGAGAATATGTTCTAGGGTGGGAATGTCTAAACTTTTACACCCAGGGCTCCCTCCATAAGCGTAAAAGCCATATGCTCCTGTACTGTTCAAAATTAATACATAAAGTCTAAGACTAGTAATTGGGAGGAAAAGCACTGCTTATTAAGGCTACGCAAGGGGTTGTACTCGCAGTTGGCCGAGTAAACAGAGTCGATTTCAATCCTTCCACAACCTGATGCTGGGACTTGCTTACAAAGTCTTCTTGGGCTGATCCCGGAGGTGAGGGAGTGCTCTAGGATAGAGAGGAGGGACAAACAGGGGCCCACCTGTGGAATGCGTGGTGGACAGTTTTCCTTCCTCTACCTCCCTCCTGTTTGCCCTGTTTTGTCCAGTTGGTCGATGAGATTGAACCTTAAAGGCGACTCACCTGGGGCTGGCCTTTGAGCTGAGTTGGTCGGAGCACGGTGTTATAATACCACGGTGAAGGGTTTAGAATCCATGCTGGGCAGCCGCCAAAACCAGAAAAAGTAAAAGCGACTGTCCCCAGTAAGTACATGCTGAGATTCAGCTTGGCTGTTCTCCCTGCTACAGGAGAGGCAACTCTAGTGTTTTGGGGTGGCCTTGTCTGCCTTCAGGGATACTGTCAGCACTGAGGGGCAATCCTTAAGAAAAAACGGACCTACCTCCTCCCCTCAGCTGCCTGGAACGTAACTGAGGTGAACATTCACGGAAAGAAGGACCTCTGGGTGCTTATGATACAGCATGTGAGTCAGGCCCACGTTAAACAAGTGATGTCTCATCACGATTCAGTAATTGTGTGTCCTGCTCTTCAACCAAAGAACCAAAGTACTTTAGTGCATTCACTTGTGGAAATCATCCCTCAGGGGCAGGGGGCAGCCAGGGCAGGGTTGTGGCCTCCTCAAGCCCCGACCCATCTTTGGCCTCACCCTTCCCCCTGGCTTTGGTGGCCTTGGATGCTCAAGTCCACTGATGTCATGTGTGAGGTAGGGTGTACCTCCTCCATGGTGTGCAAAGGCCAAGGCATTGGGAACAGGGCAAATATATTATACCCTTCATATTCACATAAGTGAGAGGAATTGAGCTTTTCTACATTTAATTATGGATTCATTTATGTTTCGTGTTCTGAGTAGCTGCACGTTGTTGATACTTGTCACCATCCAGCCCGTGTATGTTCCTTTCTGTCCTTATAGGCATGAAGCCTGGAAGCTATATTTCCCACACTCCTTTGCCAGTAGAGTTGGGTTCTTGGATTCTGCCACCAGAGGCACTGTGTCATGATTTTAGATGGAGGAAGTTAAGCAGAAGCAATTTTCCTTTGGGAGCTGTACAGGACCGTCCTTTGAGCATAAGCAAAAGGCAGTTGCGGGGCTTTCCAGCAGCAGGTCTCATCTTGAGATTCACCTGCTTTAGTCGTGCAGGCAGCCGAGGTCATTGGTGGAGCTCTCCTACAACCCTTGCACTGCTGGATTTCAAGAAACTTCTTCCCTCACCTTGGCCCTCTGCCTTCCAGCAGCTGTGTAAGCTTCTGATTCTGTATGAAATCACTTCCATTCTGAAGACTTAGAATGGCCCGTGTGTTCCTGGTCAAATCCTGACTTTTCCACCTTCCTCAGAAATGTCTGTCCTGTAGAGGTTGCCCACTGTTCTGAGGGAAAAGGAAAATTCCACAGAGAGGTGCCTTTAGATTATCTAGTGTCAGTAAGGTAGTGTATTTCATCAAATCTAAGTTCCCTTATTCTAAGGTGTGCAACTGTGTAATGAACCAAGTAGAAAGGAAAATGCTGCCTGTTAATCTGTCACTCACCATCAATTATACCGTGCAAACCAGTTTCATCGGTGTTAGGTGAAAAAATGGGAGGCTTAAAACATGTAAAATGCTCTTTCAAAAGCAGAACAGGTGGTTTTAAATGGTTAAATGCAAAGAAGTTGCATTAACTGAAGACTAGTAATGTTAAGTCCAAGGGAACAGCAAGAAAGCAGCAGACCTCATCTAAGCTTTGCAATGAACATAGTTCTAATTAAAACAAAAGCAATCTAATCAGATCTGCCCAAAATTCAAAATTACCATGAAGACGTTCAAATATGAAGTGATATCCAGTGTCACAAGCAGAAAGCCTCACCATAAATGTATATTTTACTTTTAGGTGTCAGCTAACACTAGGATGAGGACATGACACGTAGCAAGATATTTAACCATTTCCTTGTGTCCAGCAAGGAGAAAAAAGAGGAAGTTGGAATGATTATAGATTAGCAGATTCTTAAGAGACATGTCATCCAAATGTTAGGTATAGAGCTTGTTTAGATTCTCATGAAAAGAAGCCAACAATAAAAGGGCATATATGAGGCACTCCAGGAAAAGGTGAATGCCCAGGGGACATTAGATAACTCTAAAGGGTTAGTATTCATTTGTAACAATGGTGCTACTGTATTATAGTTTTATTTTGAACAGGAGATGTCCTTTTCTCCTGCAAAAGCATACGAAAACTTTAAAGATTAAGTGAGATGACATCTGGGATTGTTCTGACATAATCCATGGGGGCGGGGGATGCAGATGAAATGGGATTGGCCTTATGACAATGTTTGTCAAGGCCAGTGACATATACGTTGGAATCTATTGCAAAATCCCTCTAATGTATGTTGGGAGTTTCCATAATAAAAAAAAAAATGAAGAAAAGGATCCAGAATATGAAGATAAAGCTCTGTACTTTTTTTTCACAGGTGTCTAAAGTCAAGGAACAGTCAATCTACACAGAATTTCAATAAATTAATGGTAAATATTTAGACTTCTTCCTTGAGGGTTCTTAATACTACCCCCAAACAGTTCAGCCACCTACCGCTGTGAAACACCTGTTCTTTATGATACGGTCAAAAACAGAAAACGCGCTTGAAGTAATAGAAGTAAAAGTGAAACGGTGTAAAGCATAGATGCATCTCTCTGTCAGCAAATACTATTGGGAGGTGTGTAGAAAACACAGCGAGGAAGTGAAGAAACAAATACTAAGATAAATTGCATGTGGCAGGTCTGCCATTCTGTTGACTGAAAATACAGGTGTTTCGAATATGCATCAGGTTAGGACAGATCCTGAGGGTGGTTTTCTGGAAGAGCGATTGTCAGAAAGGGAAGACCCTCATCTCTTTACCACCACCCTCCACACTCTGCCTTGCCCATAGGTGCCTGTTTACCTCTCACCTGTTCACCTCACCTTCTGGTGATTTCCTCCAAGTGCAAGGCCTAGTTGTTTCAAAGTTGTTCGTGCTCTCTCCATTTGGTCGTTCTAGTTATTATCTCTCTAATTATATTTCCTTTTCAGACAAGGGGATCTATTTCCTTTTTCCATTCCTTCTTTCCCATATGTAATCCTCTTACATCTACCTACAAAAGCCCCTCATAATTCATATTTGCCAATATACCCTGTTCCCATGTTCACAAGTCTCTCCCTCCCTGGAGAGTCCACTGAAGTCAACATCACCGTAAATACTGTCACTACCAGGTGGCTTCCATTTATCATAAGATCCCTGTTTTCACCTTGGTTGTTGACACACTTTGTAGGAACATGTCCTTTGCCTTAATTGTCCTAATCAGCCCTTGACTCATTGTTGGCTGTTGGCACCACTGTTACATGATAAGCTAGACTGGGTTTTGGAATTGGAAGTTCTGAACAATTCCCCCACTCGCCCCGAGTTTTCCTCTTGTTGAAGTTCTACAAATAAAGCACCTGCCAGGAAAGGGTACTTTTTGAGGAAACATGAAGGCTGAGGATATCCTAGGCTGCCGTTAGCGACAGACACAACATCCATTATGTCCCAGATACACTAGGTGCTTACTTCTTCCTCACTATCCAAAGCAGGTGTCCCTCTTCACACAGTGATTTGGGGACTGAGACTTCTTCCATCTTGTGGGTCCATCATCCCCCAGTGCCTCAGGGTCCTTTGATTCCAGGTGGCAGGGGACACATCACTGCTCTTCCCATTCCACTGGCTGGAACTCAGTCACATGGCCATACCTCAGTGTAACAGTGGCTGGGAGGAGTGTGTGTGCTCAGGAGGAAGAGGAAACGGGTCTTTGTTAAGAAGCTGGCAGTCTCGAACATACATCACCGTCCTAATAGCAGAACACAAGCCATTGATACCTCCTTAAAGTTGTCAATTTCCTCGTGACACCCCACTTTCCCCATTATGCTCACATACTTGGCTCCTCTTACCCTCCTTCCCTGCTTCATTTTCTCCATGTCACTTAAACTATAGTGGTTGGTTATATTGTTCGCAATCATGGACTCTTCCCTACAAAGGATATTGCATCCTCTCCATGGCCGGGACTTGCAGTTCCTCCCTGAAGGCACAATCTATTGCCTGCCCCATCGTTACGCTTCACCCTGAACCCTGCTTTGGCCCATGGGACATGAAGTGGACCTGAAGAACGCCACATCCGTGTAGAAGCTCTGCAGTGGCAGAGATCATCTCTCTCATTCCTCTCCCTCTGCTATGAGAATGGCAGGCACCGAATCGGGACTGCTCCTTCAGACGGGGTTGTGGACCAAGAAGCCACGTGGGGCTGGGCCAGAGCCATCCTGTCGCCTTCTTCTTATGATGTGAGCAAGAACAGATGTTTATGGTTGTAACTTCTGGGATCTGGGACTTACTACCACAGCTCAAAAATGTGGTGAGTTGTAACTGATACACTTCCTGATACCGCGTACAAGTATGTATTTGCATATTGGATGTCTTTTCCCACTAGAAGGAACTGTTCGTAAGGGCAGTGAGTTTCACTAGCTTGATTCCTGCTGTCCCCAGTGTGCAGATTGGCACCTAGCACATAGTATGGCTCAGTTATTTGTTGATTGAGTCAGCATCCCGGGAATCAGATGTAGGCAGAGTTTTTGATTGCCGAATACATTCCTGTATCTTTCCACAACTATGAAAGTTAATGACAATTTGCCGTTTGGCCTTTGGATGGTTTTCTGGTTGGTTTTACTTCTGTGCTGTCAGGCATTGGAACTATAGGAAGAAAGGGTGAGTTACTGGAGAACACTGTGGCTTCAAGAGAATTAAAAACTAACGTCCCCAGCCAGTCATCTGGTTTCACATGTCATCTTTCTGGCAGCCATTGAACCACTCCCTCTTGCCTTCTCAGTAAATACCTGTAAGAAATGAAAATGATGAAAACGCATTGTACCCCTAAAACTGAGATGAACAGGCAAGCTTTTGCTAGTCTGGGAAATATTTCTACTACCTCTAAGGTTCTTGAAGCTGGATTGAGGAAATACCTACATCATCACTCTAAGATGTACTCCCCCGCCCCGTGCATGAATATGTTTCATTGCTGAAGATGTTTTACAATCCGTGGCATCCTCAGATTCCATGAAGTACAGTCATTAGCGGCTCGGCTTCACCTCTTGCTTTTTCCTTCAGGTTCTGTTGATTCCAAAACAGTTAGCAAATGCTAGCCCGGGGGGCAGATGAGACTGATGCTGTTCTTGGAGGTGGCGCATGGGGGTCATACATCTGACCCCACAAGTGCAGCGCCCCAGGTGGAAGCCGAAACAAGAACAGCTCTGACAGGAGCAAATGCTGCGAAGCATGTTTTTTTAAAACAGTGTCAAAGAACTAGGAAGTGGGATAGGAGAAAATGCCCCCACAAAGGTACTGAATAGTGACAGACAACTGGGCATGGAAGACTGAATAAAGTAGGTAAGATCCCTGTCCTCAGGAAGCTTACAGTCTATATGGAAAGGCAGCATTAAAAAATACAAATACCTAGGTAATTTATAAGTGTACAAACTGGCAAAGTTGAAGCAGCCATGAGAGAGACACCAGACGACCTTTACCTGGTGGAGAAGATATGAACGGCTCACTTGATGAAGTGTCTTTTTTGCCAAGACCAGACGGATGCCAGTGGCAGGGGTGAAAGGAGGTGTGTCTTGAAGGCCAAGGACACTGAGCAAGAGTGAGATTCTGTCAATACTCAATGGTCTCTCAACTTGTAGGTGTTGTCAAATACATTTGGTGATCATTTTACTGTAAAGCTCCTGTCTTTTTCCCACATGGCTACCCAATTGTTCCTACATCATACACCGAATAAGTCAGCTTTTCCAAGTGGTAAAAATGATCACCTTTATTACATATTCAACCACTATAAAGTACTTTTAAAACATAATGTATTTGTTATTTGTGTGGAACCAAATTAGCCCCAAACTTAGCAGCTTAAAACAACAAACATTTGTGATCTCACATTGTGTGATGGTCAGAAATCTGGGAGGGGCTAGGCTGGGTGTTTCTGGCTCAGGGTCTTATAGAAGGTCATATGCAAGATGTTGACTAGAACTGCAGTCGGCCTGAGACTTGACTAGGACTGGGGGATCTGCTTCCAGGATGGTTCACTTGTGTAGGGTGACCAACTCATCCAGTTTGCCTGGGACTTCACTGGTTTGGGCACTGAAAGTCTTGTGTCCTGTCTAACCCTTCTGTCTCGGAATGGGTGGTGACCCTACTCATATGCATGTCGGCTGCAACCCTCAGCTCCTCACTGGCTGTTGGCAGGAGGCCTCAGTTCTTCTCCATGTGGGCCTCTCCACAGGGCTGCTCACACGTGGCAGCAAAGTCCCTCTAGTGCAAGCAATCCAAGACTGAGGCAGAGGACAGTCAGAAGCGATCCGAGAGAGAGGCAGAGGCATTCACAGAACTTTCACAAAACTGAGCACATATTAAGCTACAATGAACGTGTGAATCATACAAAATAAAAAATGTCTTGTAACCTAAGTGTCAGAAGTGACAGATGACCACTTGTCTGTATTCTACTGGTCATGCAGATCAGGCCTGATCCACTGTGGGTGGGGATTACACAAGAATGTGAATACCAGGAGGCGAGAACCATTGGGGACCATCTTGGAGGCTGAAAACTCTTGGATACAGGAGAAATGTCAAACTTAAGTAATTAAGGAAATACAAAGGAAAACAGGATATACGTGATTCTTCACCTTTTATAAATGTAGCAAAGGTCAAAACCAACAGTAAATGTTCATGCTAATAGGACATAAATTTGGTGTAACATGTCCAGAATGCAGTTTGGCATTAAATATAAAAAGCCTGAAAAGTGCACATGCCTCTTGACTTAGTAATTTCACTACTTCAAATGTATCTTCAGGAAGTAACCATCTGCTAAAAAGATTAAGGTTTTAACAAGCCTATTCATCACAATGTTGTTAGTAATAGCAAAGAGTTAATAAACCAGTTCACAGCAGGGGAACTGTTTAAATTATGATTCATCCTTTCAATAGGATACATTGTAGGTGTTTAAAATTATATATGAGAAAGTTATTTATTCGCAGGAAAAGGTATTCATACAATATGCTGATCGAAGCAGGTCACAGATGTAGATGTGTAGCATTACTTCTCTAAAGGGATTCTATTTTGTGTTTATATACAGATGTGTTTACATGCCTAGAAGATATACATGAACCTGTTTATAATGGGCATCTCGGGGTGGGTGGGATTCTAGATATGTTTCACTTCATTTTGCTTGTCTTTACTTTCTGATTTCTCTTCAGTGTATTGCTTTTGTAATGATTGCTTATTTACAAGAACACAGGCCATATCATGTCCCAATCACTGTGGAAGATAAAAGAAAATAAAACATTGCCAATTAGCAGGCAGGAGAAACAGCAAAAACATAAGGAAAAAGGTAAATGTCAGAAGACCAAGTTAATTTAATGATAGTATATGTAAATAGATTAAATGACCACATTAAAAAGACTGAAGTATTGACTTGAAAAAACAATTATATTATTTTACCTAGCTTGTCATTTGCCTTAAACATTAAAAATAAAGGGCTGGGCAAAAGTTGATCAGCAAGTAAACAAAAAGTAGGCCACAGTGATAATACTTACCCAGGCAAGGTAGAATTGCAGGCAAAAAGCAGTCAATGCATCAAGACTCATTACATGGTAAGAGGTTCAAGTACAGATCAATAACTTATATATGATCAATTACATCGAATCAAAAAGTAGAAAGCAAAACCAGGTAGACCATATGGATAATTTGACAGAAGTGCAACAGAAATGAAAGATCTTATTGTATGTTTCAGCCTTTGACAAAAGTAAGCAAAATTAAATGGCAGCTATTGATACAATTGAAAAGGCATCATTAATAGACCTCAAATTCAAAAAGAGAATATATACTCTTATCAGGAATTCATAGGACTTTCACAAAATTCAGTACCCACTACCGCCCAAAGAACACTGTGAATTATAGAAGATACAGCACAGGCCACAGTTTGGGACATAAACATAGAAGTTAATGAGACTTTTCTGTGACAATAACAATACAATCAACGATCACCACCAGTACCTTCCTAGTCACGGTTTCTTTCCTGAACTTTCTCCTTGGGTTCTAGGCCTGTGGCTGCAACTGTCCACTTCTGTGTCCACACCTGCCCATGCACGTGTCTGCCGCTCACCTTGCCTGAGTCTTCCTGTCTTCACTTCGCCAGTCTGCCCCTCACCAGTCCCTGCTTTGTCATTAGCACCCTCACCTACTCGTGCATCCTGTCACCCGTCATAGTAACTGCCAGTATGGGCCTCAGGTCCTTTACCACAGCCTGCACACAGTCCTGAGGTCACCAGGTCTCAGGCACCTCACCTCCCACGGAGCACTCTGGTCTTAGGGTCCCCCCAGTCTGTTGTTCCTGGAGCTTGTGGCCAGATTGACATTATAGAAATGGTAAGTTTCTTCCCTGTGAGCACATCGAGGGCTGACACTTATTTACTTTTGTATTCCCAGGGTTTAGCACAGTGTCTCCTACATAATAGACACTTAGATGGTTGAATAAATAAAAGAATGGGAAAGCAAATTTTCTTTTAAAAAACATGGCCATTTTGAGTACATCTCCCACTGTCAAATAAAATAATTGTTCTCAGTGTTGTCATTTCATTAGTCCAGTGTGGCTCCTCCCAGTTCCATGGAGTATCTCTGACATTTGAACAGTAGCGAAGACGGGATGGGAGGACTGTCCATGTAGTAGAATGGAAAGAACCCTAATCTTTAACTGTGAATATCCTAGAAGATTTGGCCAAGACACAAACCAAGTGCTTTAAATGAAGAGGTCAGTGTTTTGCATGAGTGGTTAAGTAGCATTTGGACATCTAAGTACGAGCTATAAAAATTTAAAGGAAGTTTTAATAAAGCTATCCCAGGTCCTATAGTCCATTTATATCTTATGTCTCCAGACAAACTGCTGGGTGATTCCACGTTTATCCAGCCGAACTTTTACACCTACCTGCAATTTATGGGTTGCCATTTTCATGCTTTGGAATTCAAATTTAAAAATAAAAAAAATACAAGGTCAAAGTTGTGCTTGGTCTTGGTATCTACTATTAAACACCTATTTACATGAGCAAATATTGGCTCTATCAAATATTCCCTTCTTGTTTAAAAGCTTTATTGTAGGATATTTCAAGCCGATGCAAAAAAAAAAAAAAAAAAAAAAAGTAGTGAAAGGAACCCTCTATCCATTACCCACCTTCAATAATGATCAGCTTATGACGAATCGTGTTTCATCTATATGTCCACATGCATCCCCAATTCCATATGATTTTGAAACAAATCAGAGTTATCATTTAATCTGTAAATATGTCAGTATGTGCACCTCAAAGATAAAGTTTTAAAATAGTAACCACACCGTTATCACTCAGAGCTGATTATGAGTATATGTGCATCAGGATAGTTGGCATATTCGTCTATTAATTAGTTTCTAACACCATTCTGTAATAAAAGGAACTGCGTGTCCTTAGAGAAATGGCTGGTTCTAGGCCTGGGATGTGGAATACACAAGGTGAGCCTGCAGTGTCTTCTAGTATGAGAGGGTTGTTCTCAAAGAAATCACAGTGATGGGGGGATGTAAAAGGGACACAGGAGTTAACCCAAAAAGTCTCCAATGTCTGAATCTGGAAGAATTGAGCAACAAAATAAGTGAAGCAGCATTGGATTAGACCCAAAGCATAAACTCAATGTCCATGAGTCCATGCCATCATCAATAAATGATTGAATACATAAACAAATGACAGTGAATACACAAATCTGTGCAGGGAATTCCAAATAATTTGTGTATCTACTGTGCCCTCAAGGATGTGGAGCATAACTGCCCACTCCTTAAGTGTGGGCTGCCCATAATAATGTCCTTCCAAAGAGCATGGCGTGTAAAATGGAAAAAAGAGTAACTTTAGAGTGTAGAAACCTGAGAAACACTGTGTCAGCCAGGTGATCAGGGTCAGCATCGACAGCGAGAAGTCCTGTTGACAGCCTGGATCTTTAATGTGATGTGATGAGGACACTTTGTGGTCTTCCTCCCCCAAACCCGTAACTAATCTAATCATGAGAGAAACATCAGACAGATGCCAGTTGGGGGCATTGTGCCAAATACTTGACCAGTCCTCCTCAAAACGGACAAGGTCATCGTGAACAAGGGAAGTCTGAGAAACTGTTGAAGCCTGGAGGAGCCCAAGGAGACATGACGACTTAGTGTAATATGGGATCCTGGAAGAGGAAAAGGACATTAGGAAAAAACTAAGGGAATCTGAGTAGAGCATGGACCTTAGTTAATAATTATGTATCAACATTGACTCATTAGCTGTGGCAAGGGCACCATACTAATGTAAGATATTAATAATAAGGGGAAAGGGCTATGGGGTAAATGTGTGCTCCCTCCACTGGTTTAGAAACTTGTGAATCTAACACGATTCTAACATTAAAACTTAATTTACAATTTAACAGTTCCTTGATATCATCAAACATTCATGCAGTATTCAAATATCTAATGATCCCACTCATTTATTTTTCACAGTTTGATATCCTACTTCTTTTAATTGTCTGATACACCACTATGCAATAGAAATATAATGCAGGACATATAATTATAAATACCACAATAGCCACATTAAAAATAACAAGTGAAATGGATTTAATAATATTGTATACTTTCTTTCAGATATTTAAACTGTTTTCTTTTCGATGTCTAAGTGATATAAGATTATTAGAGATATTTGACCATTTTGTGTTTTTGTGTATGATGTCTTTAAAGCCTGATGTGTATTTTTCACCTAGGGGACATTTGCCTTCACACCTACCCTCTTCAAGTGTCCATTAGTGCATGAGCTGGTGGCTGCACTATTGTAAGGTCCAGGTCTAAGTCGTCAATGTGAGTCTCACAATGTGGTCCCCAGACCAGCAGCACCTACCTTGCCTGGGTTCTCGCTAAGCGTGCAAATCCTCAGGCACAACTCCAGACCTGCAGAATTGGAGAGTGTTAGGGGGCCCAGAAATCTGTGTTTTAACAAGACTTCCACGTGATTCTTTTTTTTTTTTTTAAATTTTATTTTGTCGATATACAATGTGGTTGATTATTGTGGCCCATAACCGAAACCTCCCTCCCTCCTCCCTCCCCCCCTCCCACCCAACAATGTCCTTTCTGTTTGCTTGTCGTATCAACTTCAAGTAATTGTGGTTGTTATATCTTCTTCCCCCCGCCCCCCCGTATTTTGTGTGTGTGTGTGAATTTATTTATTTATTTTTAGCTCCCACCAATAAGTGAGAACGTGTGGTATTTCTCTTTCTGTGCCTGACTTGTTTCACTTAATATAATACTCTCAAGGTCCATCGATGTTGTTGCAAATGGCAGTATTTCATTCGTTTTTATAGCTGAGTAGTATTCCATTGTGTAGATGTACCACATTTTCCGTATCCACTCATCTGATGATGGACATTTGGGCTGGTTCCAACTCTTGGCTATTGTAAGGAGTGCTGCGATGAACATTGGGGAACAGGTATACCTTCGACTTGATGATTTCCATTCCTCTGGGTATATTCCCAGCAGTGGCATAGCTGGGTCATATGGTAGATCAATCTGCAATTGTTTGAGGAACCTCCATACCATTTTCCATAGAGGCTGCACCATTTTGCAGTCCCAGCAACAATGTATGAGAGTTCCTTTTTCTCCGCAACCTCGCCAGCATTTATCATTCAGAGTCTTTTGGATTTTAGCCATCCTAACTGGGGTGAGATGGTATCTCAGTGTAGTTTTGATTTGCATTTCCCGGATGCTGAGTGATGTTGAGCATTTTTTCATATGTCTGTTGGCCATTTGGATATCTTCCTTAGAGAAATGCCTACTTAGCTCTTTTGCCCATTTTTTAATTGGGTTGCTTGTTTTTTTCCTGTAAAAAAGAAAAAACAACTGTAAAGTTGTTTGAGTTCCTTGTATATTCTGGATGTTAATCCTTTGTCAGATGTATATTTTGCAAATATTTTCTCCCACTCTGTTGGTTGTCTTTTAATTCTGTTAATTGTTTCTTTTGCTGTGCAGAAGCTTTTTAGTTTGATATAATCCCATTTGTTTATTTTTTCCTTGGTTAGTGTCCAGTCCTATTTCCTGAAGTGTTTCTCCTATGTTTTCATAAGAAGTTTTATTGTTTCAGGGTGTATATTTAATTCTTTAATCCATTTTGAGTTCACTTTAGTGTATGGTGAAAGGTATGGGTCTAGTTTCATTCTCCTGCATATTGATATCCAGTTCTCCAGCACCATTTGCTAAACAGTCAGTCTCTTCCCCAGTGTATGGGCTTGGTGCCTCTGTCAAAGATCAGATGGCAGTAAGTGTGTGGGTTGATTTCTGGATTCTCTATTCGATTCCATTGATCAGTGTGTCTGTTTTTATGCCAGTACCATACTGTTTTGGTTATTATAGCTTTGTACTATAGTTTAAAGTCAGGTAGTGTTATGCCTCCAGCTTTATTTATTTTTTTTGCTCTGCGTTGCTTAGACTATGCATGGTCTTTTGTTCTTCCATATAAATGTTTGGATAGTTCTTTCCATTTCTGAGAAAAATGTCTTTGGAATTTTGATGGGGATTGCATTGAATTTGTATATCACTTTGGGTAGTATGGACATTTTCACTATGTTGATTCTTCCAATCCAAGAGCATGGGATATCTTTCCATCTTCTTGTATCCTCTCTAATTTCTCTCAGCAGTGGTTTGTAGTTCTCATTATAGAGATTTTTCACATCCTTGGTTAACTCAATTCCTAAGTATTTTATTTTTTTTTGGTGACTATTGTAAATGGGCAGGCTTTCTTGATTTCCGTTTCTGCACATTGACTATTGGAGAATAGAAATGCTACTGATTTTTGTGTGTTGATTTTGTATCCTGCTACTGTGCTGAAATCATTTATCAATTCCAAGAGGTTTTTTTGTAGAGGCTTTAGGCTGTTCGATATATAGGATCATGTCATCTGTAAACAGGGACAATTTGACTTCATCTTTTGCAATCTGGATGCCCTTTATTTCCTTCTCTTCTCTGACTGCTCTGGCTAGTACTTCCAACACTATGTTGAATAGGAGTGGTGAGAGTGGGCATCCTTGTCTAGTTCCTGTTCTTAAAGGAAAAGCTTTCAGCTTTTCCCCATTCAGGATGATATTGGCAGTGGGTTTGTCATATATGGCTTTAATTATCTTGAGATACTTTTCACTTATAGAGGGTCTTTGTCATGAATGAGTGCTGAATTTTATCAAATGCTTTTTCAGCATCTATAGAGATTATCATGTGGTCCTTGTATTTGATTTTATTAATATGGTGTATCACATTATTGATTTGCGTATGTTGAACCAACCTTGCATCCCTGGGATGAATCCCACTTGATCGTGGTGAATAATTTTATGTATGTGGTGCTGTATTCTGTTTGCTAGTATTTTAGTGAGCATTTTTGCATGTATATTCATCAAGGATATCGGCCTGTAGTTTTCTTTTTTGGTTATATCTTTACCTGGTTTTGGTATCAGGATGATGTTTGCTTCATAGAACGAGTTTGGGAGATTTGTGTCCATTTCAATCTTTTGGAATAGTTTGTAAAGAATTGGTGTCAATTCCTCTTTGAATGTTTGGTAAAATTCTGCTGTGAATCCATCTGGTCCTGGGATTTTCTTTGTTGGGAGCCTTCTGATAACAGCTTCAATCTCCTTTATTGTTATTGGTCTGTTCAGATTTTCTACTTCTTCATGGCTCAGTTTTGGGAGCTTGCGTGTGTCCAGAAATTTATCCATTTCCTCCAGATTTTCAAATTTGTTGGCATATAGTGGTTTATAGTAGTCTCAAATGATTCCTTGTATTTCAGATGAATCAGTTATAATATCACCTTTTTCATTTCTAATTTTTGTTATTTGAATCTTCTCTCTTCTTTTTTTTTTTGTTAGCCATGCTAATGGTTTTTCAATTTTATTTATCTTTTCAAAAAACCAACTTTTTGATTCATTGAACTTTTGTATTGTTTTTTGGGTTTCAATTTCATTAAGTTCTGCTCTGATCTTAATGATTTCTTTCCATGTGCTAACTTTAGGTTTGGATTGTTCTTGTTTTCTCGTTCTTTAAGGTGAAGTGTTAGGCTGTTCACTTGCCATCTTTCCATTCTTCTGTGGTGCACATTTAATGCAATAAATTTCCCCCTTAATACTGCTTTTGCCATATCCCACAGTATTGGTATGATGTATCATTATTTTCATTAGTTTCAATAAATTTTTTTGATTTCCTGCTTGATTTCTTCTTGGACTCGTATGTCATTAAGTAGAATGCTGTTTAATTTCCATGTGTTTGTATAGTTTCCAGAATTTCGTTTGTTATTGATTTCTAGGTTAAATCCATTGTGGTCTGAGAAAATACATGGGATAATTCCAATTTTTTTGAATTTGTTGAGACTTGATTTGTGAACTAATATGTGATCAATCCTGGAGAATGATCAATGTGCTGATGAGAAGAATGAATATTCTGAGGTTGTTGGATGGAATGTTCTGTAGATATCTGCCAAGTCCAATTGGTCTAGAGTCTTGTTTAGATCTTGTGTTTCTCTGCTGATTCTTTGCCTAGATGATCTGTCCAATATTGACAGTGGGGTGTTCAGGTCCCCTGCTGTTACGGTATTAGTGTCTACTTCCTTCTTTAGGTCTAATAGTATTTGCTTTATAAATCAGGCTGCTCCAACATTGGGTGCATACATATTTATGATTGTTATGTCTTCTTGATGGATCAGTCCTTTTATCATTAAGTAGTGTGTCTCATTGTCTCTTTTTATGGTTTTTAGTTTAAAGTCTATTTTGTTAGATATAAGAATAGCTACTCCAGCTCGTTTTTCTTTTCTGTTTGCATGGTAAATCTGTTTCCATCCTTTCACTCTTAGTCTATGTGAGTCTTTATGGGTGAGATGGGTCTCTTGAAGGCTGCATATAGTTGGGTCCTCCTTTTGAATCCAGTCAGCCAGTCTGTGTCTTTTGATTGGGGAATTTAAGCCTTTTACATTAAGAGCTGCTATTGAAAAGTATTGATTTATTCCTAGCATTTTATTGATTATTGTATGGTTGTCTTAGGTGTCTTTTGTTACTTGCTTTCTGATTTACTGTTTGTTTTCTGTGTTTGTTGGTTCCTTAGGTTGTAGATAGCGTTTTTGTTTGTTTGTTTTCTCTTCATGAATGCCATTTTTATTATACTAGTGGATTTTGATTTTTCTTGGGTTTTTATGGCCATGGTAGTTATTTTTCAGGAACCCAACCCAGTACTCCCTTGAGAATTTCTTGTAAGGGTGGTCGTGTGGTGGTGAACTCCCGCAGTTTCTGTTTGTCTGAGAAATATACTATTTGCCCTTCATTTCAGAAGGATAGCCTTGCAGGGTAGAGTATTCTTGGCTGGCAATCTCTGTCTTTTAGTATTTTGAATATATCATCCCATTCCTTTCTGGCTTTTAGGGTTTGTGATGAAAAGTCTGATGTTAGCCTAATTGGGGCTCCCTTATAGATTTGATGCTTCTCTCTTGCAGCTTTTAAGATTCTCTCTTTGTCTTTGAGTTTTGCCAATTTGACTATAACATGTCTTGGAGAAGACCTTTTTGGGTTGAATACATTTGGAGATCGTTGAGCTTCCTGGATCTGAAGATCTGTGACTTTTCCTATACCTGGGAAGTTTTCTGCCACTATTTTGTTGAATATGTTTTCAATGCAATCTCCTTTTTCCTCCCCTTCTGGAATACCCATGACTCGGATATTTGAGCACTTAAGGTTGTCTGATATCTCTCTCAGATTTTCTTCAATGCCTTTGATTCTTTTTTCTTTTACTTTTTTTCTTTTTTTTTTTTCTTTTTTTGACTGCTTGTGTTATTTCAAACAGCCCATCTTCAAGTTCAGAGGTTCTCTCTTCAACTTCCCCAAGCCTACTGGTTAAACTCTCCGTTGTGCTTTTTACTTCGCTGAATAACTTCTTCAGTTCAGCAAGTTCTGCTAAATTTTTTTTCGGGGCATTGATTTCCTTGTATATTTCCTCTTTCAGGTCCTGTATACTTTTCCTCATTTCATCATGATGTCTGGCTGAGTTTTCTTGTATCTCATTCAGTTTCCTTAGAATTATCCCTCGAAATTCCTTTTCAGTCATTTCAAGGGCTTCTTGTTCTATAGGATCTAGAGCTTGAGAGTTATTATCCTTTGGTGGTGTACTTTCTTGATTTTTCATATTTCTGGTATCTTTTCTTTGGTGTTTATTCATTGTGGCAGGGGGTTTCACAGTCCACAGGTTTGACACTATTGACTGACTAACATGTTGCTGTGGTTGCCAATTTGGTATAGCTACCTTAGTGACTACTCAGTTGGCCATTAGTGCCTTGCGTGTGTGGTTGCCTCAGGTCTTGGGCCTCTCCAGGGTGCCACCTCTCTGGTCAGCTTGGACTCTGCCAGGCTGCTGAATCATGGGGCGGTACTGCAGGGTGTGTGGTCTCTGCTGAGCTTCCACCTCCTGTGCTGGACTTCTCCCTGTTCCATGCACTCTGGTCTGGGCTGCTGGGATGTGCTGAGGCACCGCAGAGCGTGTGGTCTCTGCAGAGCTTCCCCTTCCCCTGCAGGATGTCTCCCTGCTCTGTGCATGCTAGACTGGGCTTGGGATGGAGCCGGGTGGTGGCGGTGAAGCCTACCTGCTGCTGAATCACACAGTGGCGGCCCCCCCACATGGTGTGTGGACTCTACGGATCTTCTATCTCCCTTGCTGGACGACTCTGTGCTCTGCATGCATTGGGCCGGGCTGCTGGATCACGGCAGCAGTGTGGTCCCCATGGAGTTCCCGCCTCCCCTGCCAGACATCTCCCTGCTCTGAGAGCACTAGGCCAGGCTGGGAATGGAGCCAGGTGCCTGCAGTGAAGCCTACCTGCTGGATCATGCAGTGGCGGCCCCACAGGATGTGTGGTTTCTGCGAGCCTCCACCTCCCCTATCAAATGCCTCCCCACTCTGTGCACACTGGGCTGGGGTGGGAATGGAGCCGGGTAGTGGCGGTGAAGCCTATCTGCTAGATCATGCGATGGTGGCCCTGCAGGGCATGTGGTCTCCACGGATCTTCTGCCTCCCCTGCTGGACGTCTCCCCATTCCATATGCACTTGGTGTTATGTTTTTATAGTTTAAATCGGTTGATTTGTGGGAGAGAGTGATGCTAGGGACTGTCTATTCCGCCATCTTGACCGGAAGTCCTTCCAGGTGATTCTGATTCACATACAAGTTTGAGAACCACAGCTGGGGGTTAGAAGACATAAGAGATTTAAATAAATCTCTTAGAAAGGAAGAAAATCCTGCCTTTTGTGAAAACGTGAATAAAGGTGGAGGACATTATGCTAAGGGAATAAGCCAGACACAGAAGGATACATACTCCATGATAACACTTACATGAGTACAAGGAATGTAAAACAAACTCAGAGACTGGAAGAGTGTCCTCGAGGGGTGGGGGTGGGGAGGGAAGGAGAGCAGGGAGTGGTGACACGCCCACCTCCTGCCTCCTCCCATTTGTTACTACAGTAGTTAGGATACCCTTCGGCTACTTTGACAGAGAGACCCTAAACCTCAGGAGCTTCCAAAAGTGGGAAACCCATTTCTCTCTTGTTTTTCTGTTGGCAGTCTGAGGGTGCTCCACACGGAACAGGGATCCATGCCCCTTCCTCTTGTTCTGCTTTCCTCAGCTTATGGTTTCCATCTCGTGGCCCAACACAGTTGCTCCAACTCCTGCCATCACATCCACATCCCCACTCAGTAACTCCTAGCCTCTGGGGTGTCTTTCAATGAGGTGGCCACATGCCCAGTGAAAAGGCTCTTAATCTAAGAAGAGGAGAACTGAATTAGTGGACAAGCACATTCTCCGTCACACACTTATTTAATTATCATACAGCAGCACATGACGGTTGAAGCTTAACTGACGGGATGAAATCTGTAAGGTAGAAAAGGTGACAAGGACGAGGTTTATCAGTGGGTTCATGGTATGGGAAGCTGTGGGGAGATGTGGGAGAGTGAGAGCTGGAGAGGGCAGGGGGATTTCCAAGGGGATACAAGGAATCGATGATTTGTGGCCCCTTCGATGATAACGTAAAGTCCAGTAGGAGTTACGATTTCTTTTCTAGTATTTCTGGCCATAGAATGTTTCTGCCGAAGTCTCACCAGGTTAACACTGGACATACTTTGGAATTACAGAATTAGAACAGGAAGAGCAAAGTGACAGCAAATCTTGGGGAATTTTGATCATCCAAGAGTGACTCTAGCTGAGGTGTGAGTGGAGTACAGAAGGGATCAGAGACAGACCTGAATCTCACTAGCACGACTTTCCTCCCACAGTGTGAGAGTTTGGGACAAAGAAGGAAAAAACGTAGGCACAAGGGTTGAAGTAAGTGCCCTGCTCTTGATCCCAGTCAGGGCAGCGTGTCTGGGGTTTCTGGTGTGCAGATGGATGGCCTGGCTTCAGGCAGCAGGATCCCCAGTCTTTAGACAGACAGGAAGGAAGAGCAGCCGGCAGGAATGGAGGTGTTTGAAGGAGAACAGGCCCAGAGGGAGATTTAGAGGCAGAAGGATAGCTTTGTGGAGGGTGAAACTTGCTAGTGACAGCCTCAGGCTCAGTAAAAGGGCTGGGGAGCTTGATCTGCTCCTGGTGGAGCGGTGGGAATGGCGCAGCCAATGGAAATGGAGATCATTCCAAATAGCCTTTGGGACCGACAGACGATGAACGACTGCAGTTGGCCTCTCTTGGCGCTGGGATAAGTTGGGGGCTGAGGGGATGGTTTGAGGCTTCTCAAGCCAGGCTCAGAGCACACTAGGGTAACGAGGCAACGGTAAGTGGGGTCCCAGCCCTGGAAACCGAGGAGGCGACAGTCGAGGCCAGACGTGCCCTTGGCTGAAGGTCAAAACATGGACTCCGGTAACAATATATGTGTGTGTTACAAAATCGACATGAAGTCAGAAATCCAAGTAGGTGTTCTACAATGTTCTTCTGCACCCCCTGGGAGAATCTCAGGTCCCCACTCTCGAGAGCCCTACTGTGGGGGTCTGTGAAGGTGATGTGCGTGGGCCCCATGTCCTGAGGGCCGCCTCTTGCTCAGTTTACCCTGTCATCAAAGGCCTCCTCCGTGGCCTTGTCCTTGTCTCTCCTTTTGGAGCATGTCCCCCATTCAATAGCGTCGGAGTCGCCAGCATTTATCATTCACAGTCTTTTGGATATTAGCCTAACTAATATCCTAACTGGGGTGAGATGGTATCTCAGTGTGGTTTACATTTTAAAAACGTTTCACACAGCTTTTCTAGTTGTCTTTCAGGGAAATGGCTGCCCTGTATTACCCAGTCACCCATTACCGGCAGCAGACATACAGGTTGCCACGTCTGCACTGCGTGTTGGCAGCACTGCCTGCTCTGTCCATCGCCTCTGTGGTCCAGCTTGTACCCGAGAACAGGTCGATAGCACTTCCAGCACCTGCCCCCATTCGTCCCATTACTGGGAGATCTCCCACGCCTGTTGGTCACTATAATTCTTCCCTACTCAGGTTAAGGCAGCTTAGGGAGACCAGGAACTGGAAAGCCAGCCTTAGTAGTGACGGTCAGGAAAGTGTTTCCTTCTGTATTCCATCTCCCTCCACGGAGAAGAGGGATAAAGTAAATGAATGGGAGGATTGACCGGAAATGAAACCGAAGGGGATTGTTGAGTACCTGTTGGATCTTCAATCACATTTCATGAACAAACCTTCGACACCGATTTAGGATTAGGTACGACAAGGAAATCCAGAAGGGTGAGTACATCAGTCTGGGTCTGATACGAGGCAAGAACCACTATCATTTGAACAGGGAAAGGTTAATGTAGAGAAGAGTTAGGGCTGATAGTGTGCCCAAGACTCACTGAGTGCCAGACAAGTCACTGTGTGCTGCACTGCTGGAACTTGCTGGAAACCTGCCCTCTAGACCTTGCCAGAAATTTGCCCTCTAGGGTGCAGGGGGAAGCTGTGCTGTGCAACAGCTGCCCAGAGAGCTCATAGTTACTAGGAAACAAACCCCTTTCCTCCTACATCCTCTGTCCAACACCTTCTACTAACAAAAGCTTAAATTATGCCATCAGCGAGGGAAAGGCTTTTAAAGGGCCCATATCCATTTTCACAGAGCTGGCAAAAGGGTGTGCAGTTGGGTCTCAGAGTCAATAAAATACATCAACAACCACCACCGTGCATCCATTCCAGTTCCTGCATGTATCCTCCTGCACACATTCACACTCCTATACAGAAGCAAATCAACTCTGACTCTACCTAACAAGATACACCTTTCCTGCTTACAAGAAAAGAAATTCTTGCTGTTGACCCAGACTAGGAGACGTGCAGTCTGGAGAATCACTGAATAACTGACACGGTGAGGGAATGGAACAGAAATTCCAGGTGCTGTGCTGGGTGCTTTTTAATTCATAATGTTTAATTCTTGGTACCTTGGGAGGGACTTGCTGTTCAAACATAAGTAAGACACGGTGCTGCTGTCCAGGAACTTAGAAGGAAAGGGGCATGTTGACAAGGATTTCTAGTATCAGGCAATGTAATTAACGTGCTACAAGGGAGGTGAAGGTGAGGTGGGAGCCTAGAGGACTGACTCATTCTTGCCAGGGGCTATATAGGAAAGTGTCCTGCTGGGGGTATAATTAGAACAGATGCAGTACCGGAACAGGCTTTGCAGGATGTTAAGAGTTTCCAGATGTAACTGAGCCGGAGGTAGAATGACATTGGGGGTATGAGCATGTGTTATGGGGCTGATATGAGTGTTCAAATCAGAACGCTGCTACAAAGCTCTGGCTTTGAGCACGTTAACCTCTCTGAGCCTCAGTTTTCTCATCTTTAAAATGGGCCACTGATAACCAACTTCTTACGGGATTGGGGACCAGCTAAGGACAGACATTTTAAGTGGCTTGTGTTGATCACTCTGTAGATCGTATGTTCTTACTTTACGGAGGAAGGAAGCACATGGCTGTTTGGAAAATGGCAAGCAGAGAGAGTGGTGCAGGTGAAGAACAGGGTGACATGGTGGCGTTTTTAAAAGTTGGATTGTTTTCAGATTTGTTCCCAAAGGCGGCGTTGCTCGTGAGTGAGTATGCAACCCGGAAAACATTAGAGTCTGACCTCAATTCTCTTACATTATATACTTTTAATTATATTGTGCTGTGTGTGAAGAGCATTTTGGGAAGAGCAAAATTGCACTGTTGGCCACCGGTTCATATAAATGTCTATTTATGCTTTTGCAAAAGTACACTAAAGAAACAAAAAAGGTAGAAAGTGGGGAGGCAAGGCACCGAGCTTGGCGTCACCCCAGCCGCCCACAGAGGGGCGCTCGTGTGCGGCGAGCTACTGCGAAGCCGCAGAAACTTTTCTAGGCACGAGGTTTTGCACCCGCTCTGTCTGGCGCCTCAGTCTAGAGCGAACGCCGCGCAGGCACAGTCGCTACCCGACTGCAGGGCAGACGCCGGACCTCAGGCCTCAGAACCTGCACCAGCACCTCAGCATGTCTGACTCTGAGGAGCAGGGTAAGGGGCCCTCACTGCATCTGTCCCCACTAGGTTCTGCCTTGGGCTCTGATAGGGTTGGGACAGCGCCCACTTAGACGGCCTCACTCGTGGCCGTGGTGCCTCTGAGCTTCGGCCAATGGCTGCCGTTCTCAACCTGCTAACGGGTCAGCGGTGCTGTCCCCATTGTGTAGATCGCGTGTGGGGACCTGGGCACCCCAATCGGGTTTGGCCCCGTGTCCAGGGCGCCTCAGGGACTCACGACGACCCTGAGATTTGAGGGGACCCTAGGGCTTGTGGTGTCTCGGGGCTGGAGGTGACCCTGTGTTCATTGCATCTCGAGTCTTCAGGTGACCCTAGGGCTCATGGAGTCTTGGAGTTTGATGTGACCCTAGAGGTTATGGCATTTCAGGGCTGGAGGTGACCCTAGGGCTAGCGGTGTCTCGTGGCTCTAGGTGACCCTGGGGCTGGTAGCGCTACTAGTGCTCCTGGTGTCCCAGGGGCTGGAGGTAACTAGGGCCATCGACGAGCGTGGGTCAAGAGGGTGGGCCTGGTTTCCAGCATCCAGGACCCACGGATTTTTCCAGAACGTGCCTTGAGGAGCCATAAAACAGTCTTGGCAGTCGCCGAGAGGGGGAGACTGCGCCAGCACGAGGTGTTTCTGGCGCCCTCTGGAGCTTCGGCGTGGCAGGCTCTGGCGTCTGGCGCCAGGGCAGGTCTGTCCGTCTGTGCTGTTTCTTTTTGAGCACAGCCATGTTAAAGCCGTAAAGCGATCTGGCTTCTGGGCTGGGGCGCTCCTGGGAGGAGCGATCTGCTTGGTGGGAAGAGCGAGTCTGCACTTTGCAGCCTCAACTTGCAGCGGCGCCGCGGCGGGGTGCACTGGGTGCTTCCCACCGCTCTCCTGGGACGGCAGCACGTCCCTGTGAGTGTGAGCTTTTTTTATCTGTTTATTTTAAAATTAATATTATTTTAATTGACAAATCATAACTATATACCTTTAAAGGGTGCAATGTGATGTTTTGATATATATATACAATGTGGTATGATTAAATCAAGCTTTTAAAAGAAGGATATCAGAAAAGTGCATTTTCTTTTTTTCTTTTGGTGTGGGGTTCTGTATTTTCTCTTTTCTTTCTGTCTTTTTTTTCAGATTTGGGCAATTATTAGATGGTTGGTCCTGACTTTCTGGGCCGAGTCGATCCGTTTCCATCCTCTGTCTTGGTGCAGGCGGGTGAAGGACTCAGACTCTCAGACTTTGGGTTTTGAAAATTGACAGACTCTCGAATTGATTCCTTTAATGTCTTTTGAGATTGAGACGTCGATTTGGAGACTTTGATGGTAACCGCGTTTGGTCAAAGACAGAGAGTGGAGCTTCGGTGTTTCATTGTAAATACATACATGAGGAAGGGAATAAAGGTGTAGGGGTGTTGTGGACAAGTCCCCGCCTATAGATCCTGTCTTTTGCTTGAAGAGGGCAGATGCCAGAGTCAGGAAACGCTTCAAAATGTGGGGATCCCTGTAAAGCCGGGGAGCCCTTCCGTGCCAGCTCCAGGGCCCAGCCCGCCTGCTGAACAGGCCTTTGATAGAAAAGGCTCTACCTTAGGTCTGTAGGAGGTGGCTTCCCTCCCGCCTCTATCCTGCTCTCCTGAGTTCGGACTGCTCTAGGGTTCATAACATGAGGTGGCAAACTGGTTTAATGTTTCCAGTTAGCGACTTTCCCAACAAGTTTTCTGCAGGGCGTGCTATAAAGCAGGACACCGGCTAGACGCACTTCCCAAGCTCACTTGTCTGGCCTGCAGCACGTGCTGGACCATGGGATACAATTTTGGCTGCAGTATCGCCCGTTTTAGAGACAGCACTTGGTGGTCTCTAAAGTTTGACACGGACAATGAAAGGGCTGCTTTTTAGAGTCCTGCAAGAAGATTCAGAAAGGGATTGGTCAGTGTATTAACATACAGTACTCTATTTCATTTCATTTTATTTTATGTTTTGGTGGCTGGACATGAGGGGATCTGAAACCTTGACCTTGGTGTTGTAACACTGTGCTCTAACTAACTGAGCACCACGTCAGCCCTCAGTTTTGTATTTTTAAAAAACTGGAGTTGTCTGGCTGTTGTGACAGGTTGCTGTGTATTCCTTGAAGTGGTCCTGGGGTGAAATGTCTTCATCATTGTGAACCATGCCTTATCTGATAAGGTGAAGACAAGTGAATGCTTTGCACCTTGGGAGCGTAATTTCGAAAAATCTTCTAAATGTTATAATGCCTTTAAATTTTCATTATGAAGGTTATATGTATACCTAAAGAAATTAATTGGAATTTTACACATTTAGTGAGAAACCTTAGTGGAGTCGTCAGTAGCTTTAACTAATTGTAGTTTGAAAAATCTGTCGACATACAAACGCTCGATTTAAAAATAAATTTTCAGTTACCTTTGTAATTCGACTACCATTTTGTTCTGATGCTAAAGTCGAAAGTTCGTTGCAGAGAATCTGCAGGGAAGTCGAATGAAGGTAATAATTTTGCTATTCAGAGATAGCCACCTATTGAACCATTGATGTTTTCTTTGGCTCTCAAGGTTGGGATTATACTGTATTTCTCTGTTTTAAAACCTTTTTTCCCCTTTTAACATTATATCACAAGCGTTTCTACCATCTTGTTAGAAATGTTTTTTGAGAACATGCTTATCTAACATACCTTCTGTCTTAGGGAAATGCCGTAATTTATTTAACGTTTTGTTTATTTAACCTTTTGTTTATTTAACCTTTTTGTTTAGATAATTATCAGATAATTAGGGTAATTTCTAATGTTCCGCCCCCCCATTAAGACTATCCAGTAGAATTCACAGTGGCTCTTCAAACCCAAGGTCACGTGTTATGGATGAGAAAACAAGGGGAAAGAGTCGATGTCTCTGGCCCAAAGGTCGAATTGGAAACTTCATTATGTGATTTCTAATTTAGTACCATATTCACACCATCACATACCCCTCACACTTGCTAACTACCTTATTCTTCTGTTTTGGTCCATTTGGAATAAGTACAGTGAATCCAAGTTATCATGCAGTGTACACGCAATCTGTGAGTAAATACTTCAAGTTTAAACATGTTCTTTTCCAGGCCAACTTTAAGAAATAAGCCCATGTAGATATCAGATAGTACGCATAGTGGGTTGTTTCACATATATATGAAAATGGTTTACTGAGTAGATATTTCACATCCAGTTTATTTGTGGTTACCTATTTCAAGGTCTGTGAGATTCAAATTGAATTGAATTTGCTTTATAACAGCATTTACTTTTGCACTTTATTTCTGCATTATTAATCAGTATAACTATTAATACTAATTTTTAGAGCACAAGTTTGGAAGTTCATGGTCACCACAAATGTAGCTATGTAACACCAGTTGCATCGTTTCAAAGTTAAAGCATATCAGTGAACGCATTAGAGCGTGGGCCAGGTGGTCACAATTCTTAACTGAGAATAAATTCATTGCTCTACAAATTTGAAAGTAGTAGAAATAATACTCTGCGTGTGTTTACATACATACATACATACATACACACCTACCTATATATGTATCTCAAAGCTTCATACTAAACAATTGGTTTCTTAGCTAACCTGTACTGATTATAGATTTAAAAATACTTAATGTAATTTTTCCATCTAAAATATGTTTTTTAAGCAATCCATAAGTTTATAAGGCAGTTTCTTCTAGAAATTGTTAATTTAATGTGGTATCCGATCAAAACTTTCTCTTTGCTTTTCCTTAGGTTATATTATTGTAACTGTTGGAGATGACTGTGACAGTAGAATTGATAATGACGACGTCATCATAATAGAAGATTCTGACGACCGTTTGACTATACAACCAACGATTGAAGGCGACAGTGATGACTATCAGCAGCCATCCCGAATGTCATATGGTAATTTTGTTAAATTTCCTTCTGGGCGAAATTTTGCTCTCTGGTTCCCATTTTCAGTGAGTTGCTGAAATATTCCGATAACCTTTACATTAATAAGTGTTTAGCAGAGGGCCAAGTTTTGTGGTAATACCACAGAGGTTGGTTGTGCTTGCATTTTCCCTTCACTTAATCTTTCACGTGTGCCCTTTTCTCTTTTTGCTCTATGGGGCAACTGCCTCAGAAAACATTCTGGAGAATACATGCTCTGCCTCTGAAAATTATTTCTATCAGACAACTATAATTATCACTATTTGGTGGCCAAGCAAAAGTGGAAAGCTAAAATTGAATGTATAGGAATAACAGCTCAGGTCAAGTGCCCGTAGAGCAGATGACAAATCTGTGCAGGGAATTCCAAATAATTTGTGTATCTACTGTGCCCTCAAGGATGTGGAGCATAACTGCCCACTCCTTAAGTGTGGGCTGCCCATAATAATGTCCTTCCAAAGAGCATGGCGTGTAAAATGGAAAAAAGAGTACCTTTAGAGTGTAGAAACCTGAGAAACACTGTGTCAGCCAGGTGATCAGGGTCAGCATCGACCACGAGAAGTCCTGTTGACAGCCTGGATCTTTAATGTGATGTGATGAGGACACTTTGTGGTCTTCCTCCCCCAAACCCGTAACTAATCTAATCATGAGAGAAACATCAGACAGATCCCAGTTGGGGGCATTGTGCCAAATACTTGACCAGTCCTGCTCAAAACGGACAAGGTCATCGTGAACAAGGGAAGTCTGAGAAACTGTTGAAGCCTGGGGTAGCCCAAGGAGACATGACGACTTAGTGTAATATGGGATCCTGGAAGAGCAAAAGGACATTAGGTAAAAACTAAGGGAATCTGAGTAGAGCATGGACCTTAGTTAATAATTATGTATCAACATTGACTCATTAGCTGTGGCAAGGGCACCATCCTAATGTAAGATATTAATAATAGGGGGAAAGGGCTATGGGGTAAATGTGTGCTCTCTCCACTATTTTAGAAACTTGTGAATCTAAAACTATTCTAACATTAAAACTTAATTTACAATTTAACAGTTCCTTGATATCATCAAACATTCATGCAGTATTCAAATATCTAATGATCCCACTCATTTATTTTTCACAGTTTGATATCCTACTTCTTTTAATTGTCTGATACACCACTATGCAATAGAAATATAATGCAGGACATATAATTATAAATACCACAATAGCCACATTAAAAATAACAAATAAGTGAAATGGATTTAATAATATTGTATACTTTCTTTCAGATATTTAAACTGTTTTCTTTTCGATGTCTAAGTGATATAAGATCATTAGAGATATTTGACCATTTTGGGTTTTTGTGTGTGATGTCTTTAAAGCCTGATGTGTATTTTTCACCTAGGGGACATTTGCCTTCACACCTACCCTCTTCAAGTGTCCATTAGTGCATGAGCTGGTGGCTGCACTATTGTAAGGTCCAGGTCTAAGTCGTCAATGTGGGTCTCACAATGTGGTCCCTGTACCAGCAGCACCTGCCTTGCCTGGGTTCTCGCTAGGCGTGCAAATTCTCAGGCCCAACTCCAGACCTGCAGAATTGGAGAGTTTTAGGGGGCCCAGGAATCTGTGTTTTAACAAGACTTCCAGGTGATTCTTTTTTTTTTTTTTAACTTTATTTTGTCGATATACAATGTGGTTGATTATTGTGGCCCATAACCGAAACCTCCCTCCCTCCTCCCTCCCACCCTCCCACCCAACAATGTCCCCTCTGTGTGCTTGTCGTATCAACTTCAAGTAATTGCAGTTGTTATATCTTCTTCCCCCCACCCCCCCCCGTATTTTTGTGTGTGTGTGTGGGTGTGTGAATTTATTTATTTATTTTTAGCTCCCAGCAATAAGTGAGAACGTGTGGTATTTCTCTTTCTGTGCCTGACTTGTTTCACTTAATATAATTCTCTCAAGGTCCATCGATGTTGTTGCAAATGGCAGTATTTCATTCGTTTTTATAGCTGAGTAGTATTCCATTGTGTAGACGTACCACATTTTCCATATCCACTCATTTGATGATGGACATTTGGGCTGGTTCCAACTCTTGGCTATTGTAAGGAGTGCTGCGATGAACATTGGGGAACAGGTATACCTTCGACTTGATGATTTCCATACCTCTGGGTATATTCCCAGCAGTGGCATAGCTGGGTCATATGGTAGATCAATCTGCAATTGTTTGAGGAACCTCCATACCATTTTCCATAGAGGCTGCACCATTTTGCAGTCCCAGCAACAATGTATGAGAGTTCCTTTTTCTCCGCAACCTCGCCAGCATTTATCGTTCAGAGTCTTTTGGATTTTAGCCATCCTAACTGGGGTGAGATGGTATCTCAGTGTAGTTTTGATTTGCATTTCCCGGATGCTGAGTGATGTTGAGCATTTTTTCATATGTCTGTTGGCCATTTGGATATCTTCCTTAGAGAAATGCCTACTTAGCTCTTTTGCCCATTTTTTAATTGGGTTGCTTGTTTTTTTCCTGTAAAAAAAGAAAAAACAACTGGAAAGTTGTTTGAGTTCCTTGTATATTCTGGATGTTAATCCTTTGTCAGATGTATATTTTGCAAATATTTTCTCCCACTCTGTTGGTTGTCTTTTAATTCTGTTAATTGTTTCTTTTGCTGTGCAGAAGCTTTTTAGTTTGATATAATCCCATTTGTTTATTTTTCCCTTGGTTACTGTCCAGTCCTATTTCCTGAAGTGTTTCTCCTATGTTTTCATAAGAAGTTTTATTGTTTCAGGGTGTATATTTAATTCTTTAATCCATTTTGAGTTCACTTTAGTGTATGGTGAAAGGTATGGGTCTAGTTTCATTCTCCTGCATATTGATATCCAGTTCTCCCAGCACCATTTGCTAAAGAGTCAGTCTCTTCCCCAGTGTATAGGCTTGGTGCCTCTGTCAAAGATCAGATGGCAGTAAGTGTGTGGGTTGATTTCTGGATTCTCTATTCGATTCCATTGATCAGTGTGTCTGTTTTTATGCCAGTACCATACTGTTTTGGTTATTATAGCTTTGTACTATAGTTTAAAGTCAGGTAGTGTTATGCCTCCAGCTTTATTTATTTATTTTTTTTGCTCTGCGTTGCTTAGACTATGCATGGTCTTTTGTTCTTCCATATAAATGTCTGGATAGTTCTTTCCATTTCTGAGAAAAATGTCTTTGGAATTTTGATGGGGATTGCATTGAATTTGTATATCACTTTGGGTAGTATGGACATTTTCACTATGTTGATTCTTCCAATCCAAGTCATGGGATATCTTTCCATCTTCTTGTATCCTCTCTAATTTCTCTCAGCAGTGGTTTGTAGTTCTCATTATAGAGATTTTTCACATCCTTGGTTAACTCAATTCCTAAGTATTTTATTTTTTTGGTGACTATTGTAAATGGGCAGGCTTTCTTGATTTCCCTTTCTGCATATTGACTATTGGAGAATAGAAATGCTACTGATTTTTGTGTGTTGATTTTGTATCCTGCTACTGTGCTGAAATCATTTATCAATTCCAAGAGGTTTTTTTGTAGAGGCTTTAGGCTGTTCGATATATAGGATCATGTCATCTGTAAACAGGGACAATTTGACTTCATCTTTTGCAATCTGGATGCCCTTTATTTCCTTCTCTTCTCTGACTGCTCTGGCTAGTACTTCCAACACTATGTTGAATAGGAGTGGTGAGAGTGGGCATCCTTGTCTAGTTCCTGTTCTTAAAGGAAAAGCTTTCAGCTTTTCCCCATTCAGGATGATATTGGCAGTGGGTTTGTCATATATGGCTTTAATTATGTTGAGATACTTTCCCTCTATACCTAACTTATAGAGGGTCTTTGTCATGAATGAGTGCTGAATTTTATCAAATGCTTTTTCAGCATCTATAGAGATTATCATGTGGTCCTTGTATTTGATTTTATTAATATGGTGTATCACATTATTGATTTGCGTATGTTGAACCAACCTTGCATCCCTGGGATGAATCCCACTTGATCGTGGTGAATAATTTTATGTATGTGGTGCTGTATTCTGTTTGCTAGTATTTTAGTGAGCATTTTTGCGTGTATATTCATCAAGGATATCGGCCTGTAGTTTTCTTTTTTGGCTATATCTTTACCTGGTTTTGGTATCAGGATGATGTTTGCTTCATAGAACGAGTTTGGGAGATTTGTGTCCATTTCAATCTTTTGGAATAGTTTGTAAAGAATTGGTGTCAATTCTTCTTTGAATGTTTGGTAAAATTCTGCTGTGAATCCATCTGGTCCTGGGATTTTCTTTGTTGGGAGCCTTCTGATAACAGCTTCAATCTCCTTTATTGTTATTGGTCTGTTCAGATTTTCTACTTCTTCATGGCTCAGTTTTGGGAGCTTGTGTGTGTCCAGAAATTTATCCATTTCCTCCAGATTTTCAAATTTGTTGGCATATAGTGGTTTATAGTAGTCTCAAATGATTCCTTGTATTTCAGATGAATCAGTTGTAATATCAACTTTTTCATTTCTAATTTTTGTTATTTGAATCTTCTCTCTTCTTTTTTTTTGTTAGCCATGCTAATGGTTTGTCAATTTTATTTATCTTTTCAAAAAACCAACTTTTTGATTCATTGAACTTTTGTATTGTTTTTTGGGTTTCAATTTCATTAAGTTCTGCTCTGATCTTAATGATTTCTTTCCATGTGCTAACTTTAGGTTTGGATTGTTCTTGTTTTCTCGTTCTTTAAGGTGAAGTGTTAGGCTGTTCACTTGCCATCTTTCCATTCTTCTGTGGTGTGCATTTAATGCAATAAATTTCCCCCTTAATACTGCTTTTGCCATATCCCACAGTATTGGTATGATGTATCATTATTTTCATTAGTTTCAATAAATTTTTTTGATTTCCTGCTTGATTTCTTCTTGGACCCGTATGTCATTAAGTAGAATGCTGTTTAATTTCCATGTGTTTGTATAGTTTCCAGAATTTCGTTTGTTATTGATTTCTAGGTTAAATCCATTGTGGTCTGAGAAAATACATGGGATAATTCCTATTTTTTTGAATTTGTTGAGACTTGATTTGTGAACTAATATGTGATCAATCCTGGAGAATGATCAATGTGCTGATGAGAAGAATGAATATTCTGAGGTTGTTGGATGGAATGTTCTGTAGATATCTGCCAAGTCCAATTGGTCTAGAGTCTTGTTTAGATCTTGTGTTTCTCTGCTGATTCTTTGCCTAGATGATCTGTCCAATATTGACAGTGGGGTGTTCAGGTCCCCTGCTGTTATGGTATTAGTGTCTACTTCCTTCTTTAGGTCTAATAGTATTTGCTTTATAAATCAGGCTGCTCCAACATTGGGTGCATACATATTTATGATTGTTATGTCTTCTTGATGGATCAGTCCTTTTATCGTTAAGTAGTGTCCCTCATTGTCTCTTTTTATGGTTTTTAGTTTAAAGTCTATTTTGTTAGATATAAGAATAGCTACTCCAGCTCGATATTCTTTTCTGTTTGCATGGTAAATCTGTTTCCATCCTTTCACTCTTAGTCTATGTGAGTCTTTATGGGTGAGGTGGGTCTCTTGAAGACTGCATATAGTTGGGTCCTCCTTTTTAATCCAGTCAGCCAGTCTGTGTCTTTTGATTGGGGAATTTAAGCCTTTTACATTAAGAGCTGCTATTGAAAAGTATTGATTTATTCCTAGCATTTTATTGATTATTGTTTGGTTGTCTTAGGTGTCTTTTGTTCCTTGCTTTCTGATTTACTGTTTGTTTTCTGTGTTTGTTGGTTCCTTAGGTTGTAGATAGCTTTTTTGTTTGTTTGTTTTCTCTTCATGAATGCCATTTTTATTATACTAGTGGATTTTGATTTTTCTTGGGTTTTTATGGCCATGGTAGTTATTTTTCAGGAACCCAACCCAGTACTCCCTTGAGAATTTCTTGTAAGGGTGGTCGTGTGGTGGTGAACTCCCGCAGTTTCTGTTTGTCTGAGAAATATACTATTTGCCCTTCATTTCGGAAGGATAGCCTTGCAGGGTAGAGTATTCTTGGCTGGCAATCTCTGTCTTTTAGTATTTTGAATATATCATCCCATTCCTTTCTGGCTTTTAGGGTTTGTGATGAAAAGTCTGATGTTAGCCTGATTGGGGCTCCCTTATAGATTTGATGCTTCTCTCTTGCAGCTTTTAAGATTCTCTCTTTATCTTTGAGTTTTGCCAATTTGACTATAACATGTCTTGGAGAAGACCTTTTTGGGTTGAATACATTTGGAGATCGTTGAGCTTCCTGGATCTGAAGATCTGTGACTTTTCCTATACCTGGGAAGTTTTCTGCCACTATTTTGTTGAATATGTTTTCAATGCAATCTCCTTTTTCCTCCCCTTCTGGAATACCCATGACTCGGATATTTGAGCACTTAAGGTTGTCTGATATCTCTCTCAGATTTTCTTCAATGCCTTTGATTCTTTTTTCTTTTTCTTTTTTTTTTTTTTTTTTTGACTGCTTGTATTATTTCAAACTGCCCATCTTCAAGTTCAGAGGTTCTCTCTTCAACTTCCTCAAGCCTGCTGGTTAAACTCTCCGTTGTGCTTTTTACTTCGCTGAATAACTTCTTCAGTTCGGCAAGTTCTGCTAAATTTTTTTTCGGGGCATTGATTTCCTTGTATATTTCCTCTTTCAGGTCCTGTATACTTTTCCTCATTTCATCATGATGTCTGGCTGAGTTTTCTTGTATCTCATTCAGTTTCCTTAGAATTATCCCTCGAAATTCCTTTTCAGTCATTTCAAGGGCTTCTTGTTCTATAGGATCTAGAGCTTGAGAGTTATTATCCTTTGGTGGCGTACTTTCTTGATTTTTCATATTTCTGGTATCTTTTCTTTGGTGTTTATTCATTGTGGCAGGGGGTTTCACAGTCCACAGGTTTGACACTATTGACTGACTAACATGTTGCTGTGGTTGCCAATTTGGTATAGCTACCTTAGTGACTACTCAGTTGGCCATTAGTGCCTTGCGTGTGTGGTTGCCTCAGGTCTTGGGCCTCTCCAGGGTGCCACCTCTCTGGTCAGCTTGGACTCTGCCAGGCTGCTGGATCATGGGGTGGTACTGCAGGGTGTGTGGTCTCTGCTGAGCTTCCACCTCCTGTGCTGGACTTCTCCCTGTTCCATGCACTCTGGCCTGGGCTGCTGGGATGTGCTGAGGCACCGCAGAGCGTGTGGTCTCTGCAGAGCTTCCCCTTCCCCTGCAGGATGTCTCCCTGCTCTGTGCATGCTAGACTGGGCTTGGGATGGAGCCGGGTGGTGGCGGTGAAGCCTACCTGCTGCTGAATCACACAGTGGCGGCCCCCCCACATGGTGTGTGGACTCTACAGATCTTCTATCTCCCTTGCTGGACGACTCTGTGCTCTGCATGCATTGGCCCGGGCTGCTGGATCACGCGGCAGCAGTGTGGACCCCGTGGAGTTCCCGCCTCCCCTGCCAGACATCTCCCTGCTCTGAGAGCACTAGGCCAGGCTGGGAATGGAGCCAGGTGCCTGCAGTGAAGCCTACCTGCTGGATCATGCAGTGGCGGCCCCACAGGATGTGTGGTTTCTGCGAGCCTCCACCTCCCCTATCAAATGCCTCCCCACTCTGTGCACACTGGGCTGGGGTGGGAATGGAGCCGGGTAGTGGCGGTGAAGCCTATCTGCTAGATCATGCGATGGTGGCCCTGCAGGGCATGTGGTCTCCACAGAGCTTCTGCCTCCCCTGCTGGACGTCTCCCCATTCCATATGCACTTGGTGTTATGTTTTTATAGTTTAAATCGGTTGATTTGTGGGAGAGAGTGATGCTAGGGACTGTCTATTCCGCCATCTTGACCGGAAGTCCTTCCAGGTGATTCTGATTCACATACAAGTTTGAGAACCACAGCTGGGGGTTAGAAGACATAAGAGATTTAAATAAATCTCTTAGAAAGGAAGAAAATCCTGCCATTTGTGAAAACGTGAATAAAGGTGGAGGACATTATGCTAAGGGAATAAGCCAGACACAGAAGGATACATACTCCATGATAACACTTACATGAGTACAAGGAATGTAAAACAAACTCAGAGACTGGAAGAGTGTCCTCGAGGGGCGGGGGTGGGGAGGGAAGGAGAGCAGGGAGTGGTGACACGCCCACCTCCTGCCTCCTCCCATTGTTACTACAGTAGTTAGGATAGCCTTCGGCTACTTTGACAGAGAGACCCCAAATCTCAGGAGCTTCCAAAAGTGGGAAACCCATTTCTCTCTTGTTTCCCTGTTGGCAGTCTGAGGGTGCTCCACACAGAACAGGGATCCATGCCCCTTCCTCTTGTTCTGCTTTCCTCAGCTTATGGTTTCCATCTCGTGGCCCAACACAGTTGCTCCAACTCCTGCCATCACATCCACATCCCCACTCAGTCACTCCTAGCCTCTGGGGGGTCTTTCAATGAGGTGGCCACATGCCCAGTGAAAAGGCTCTTAATCTAAGAAGAGGAGAACTGAATTAGTGGACAAGCACATTCTCCGTCACACACTTATTTAATTATCATACAGCAGCACATGACGGTTGAAGCTTAACTGACGGGATGAAATCTGTAAGGTAGAAAAGGTGACAAGGACGAGGTTTATCAGTGGGTTCATGGTATGGGAAGCTGTGGGGAGATGTGGGGGAGTGAGAGCTGGAGAGGGCAGGGGGATTTCCAAGGGGATACAAGGAATCGATGATTTGTGGCCCCTTCGATGATAACGTAAAGTCCAGTAGGAGTTACGATTTCTTTTCTAGTATTTCTGGCCATAGAATGTTTCTGCGAAAGTCTCACCAGGTTAACACTGGACATACTTTGGAATTACAGAATTAGAACAGGAAGAGCAAAGTGACAGCAAATCTTGGGGAATTTTGATCATCCAAGAGTGACTCTAGCTGAGGTGTGAGTGGAGTACAGAAGGGATCAGAGACAGACCTGAATCTCACTAGCACGACTTTCCTCCCACAGTGTGAGAGTTTGGGACAAAGAAGGAAAAAACGTAGGCACAAGGGTTGAAGTAAGTGCCCTGCTCTTGATCCCAGTCAGGGCAGCGTGTCTGGGGTTTCTGGTGTGCAGATGGATGGCCTGGCTTCAGGCAGCAGGATCCCCAGTCTTTAGACAGACAGGAAGGAAGAGCAGCCGGCAGGAATGGAGGTGTTTGAAGGAGAACAGGCCCAGAGGGAGATTTAGAGGCAGAAGGATAGCTTTGTGGAGGGTGAAACTTGCTAGTGACAGCCTCAGGCTCAGTAAAAGGGCTGGGGAGCTTGATCTGCTCCTGGTGGAGCGGTGGGAATGGCGCAGCCAATGGAAATGGAGATCATTCCAAATAGCCTTTGGGACCGACAGACGATGAACGACTGCAGTTGGCCTCTCTTGGCGCTGGGATAAGTTGGGGGCTGAGGGGATGGTTTGAGGCTTCTCAAGCCAGGCTCAGAGCACACTAGGGTAACGAGGCAACGGTAAGTGGGGTCCCAGCCCTGGAAACCGAGGAGGCGACAGTCGAGGCCAGACGTGCCCTTGGCTGAAGGTCAAAACATGGACTCCGGTAACAATATATGTGTGTGTTACAAAATCGACATGAAGTCAGAAATCCAAGTAGGTGTTCTACAATGTTCTTCTGCACCCCCTGGGAGAATCTCAGGTCCCCACTCTCGAGAGCCCTACTGTGGGGGTCTGTGAAGGTGATGTGCGTGGGCCCCATGTCCTGAGGGCCGCCTCTTGCTCAGTTTACCCTGTCATCAAAGGCCTCCTCCGTGGCCTTGTCCTTGTCTCTCCTTTTGGAGCATGTCCCCCATTCAATAGCGTCGGAGTCGCCAGCATTTATCATTCACAGTCTTTTGGATATTAGCCTAACTAATATCCTAACTGGGGTGAGATGGTATCTCAGTGTGGTTTACATTTTAAAAACGTTTCACACAGCTTTTCTAGTTGTCTTTCAGGGAAATGGCTGCCCTGTATTACCCAGTCACCCATTACCGGCAGCAGACATACAGGTTGCCACGTCTGCACTGCGTGTTGGCAGAACTACCTGCTCTGTCCATCGCCTCTGTGGTCCAGCTTGTACCCCAGAACAGGTCGATAGCACTTCCAGCACCTGCCCCCATTCGTCCCATTACTGGGAGATCTCCCACGCCTGTTGGTCACTATAATTCTTCCCTACTCAGGTTAAGGCAGCTTAGGGAGACCAGGAACTGGAAAGCCAGCCTTAGTAGTGACGGTCAGGAAAGTGTTTCCTTCTGTATTCCATCTCCCTCCACGGAGAAGAGGGATAAAGTAAATGAATGGGAGGATTGACCGGAAATGAAACCGAAGGGGATTGTTGAGTACCTGTTGGATCTTCAATCACATTTCATGAACAAACCTTCGACACCGATTTAGGATTAGGTACGACAAGGAAATCCAGAAGGGTGAGTACATCAGTCTGGGTCTGATACGAGGCAAGAACCACTATCATTTGAACAGGGAAAGGTTAATGTAGAGAAGAGTTAGGGCTGATAGTGTGCCCAAGACTCACTGAGTGCCAGACAAGTCACTGTGTGCTGCACTGCTGGAACTTGCTGGAAACCTGCCCTCTAGACCTTGCCAGAAATTTGCCCTCTAGGGTGCAGGGGGAAGCTGTGCTGTGCAACAGCTGCCCAGAGAGCTCATAGTTACTAGGAAACAAACCCCTTTCCTCCTACATCCTCTGTCCAACACCTTCTACTAACAAAAGCTTAAATTATGCCATCAGCGAGGGAAAGGCTTTTAAAGGGCCCATATCCATTTTCACAGAGCTGGCAAAAGGGTGTGCAGTTGGGTCTCAGAGTCAATAAAATACATCAACAACCACCACCGTGCATCCATTCCAGTTCCTGCATGTATCCTCCTGCACACATTCACACTCCTATACAGAAGCAAATCAACTCTGACTCTACCTAACAAGATACACCTTTCCTGCTTACAAGAAAAGAAATTCTTGCTGTTGACCCAGACTAGGAGACGTGCAGTCTGGAGAATCACTGAATAACTGACACGGTGAGGGAATGGAACAGAAATTCCAGGTGCTGTGCTGGGTGCTTTTTAATTCATAATGTTTAATTCTTGGTACCTTGGGAGGGACTTGCTGTTCAAACATAAGTAAGACACGGTGCTGCTGTCCAGGAACTTAGAAGGAAAGGGGCATGTTGACAAGGATTTCTAGTATCAGGCAATGTAATTAACGTGCTACAAGGGAGGTGAAGGTGAGGTGGGAGCCTAGAGGACTGACTCATTCTTGCCAGGGGCTATATAGGAAAGTGTCCTGCTGGGGGTATAATTAGAACAGATGCAGTACCGGAACAGGCTTTGCAGGATGTTAAGAGTTTCCAGATGTAACTGAGCCGGAGGTAGAATGACATTGGGGGTATGAGCATGTGTTATGGGGCTGATATGAGTGTTCAAATCAGAACGCTGCTACAAAGCTCTGGCTTTGAGCACGTTAACCTCTCTGAGCCTCAGTTTTCTCATCTTTAAAATGGGCCACTGATAACCAACTTCTTACGGGATTGGGGACCAGCTAAGGACAGACATTTTAAGTGGCTTGTGTTGATCACTCTGTAGATCGTATGTTCTTACTTTACGGAGGAAGGAAGCACATGGCTGTTTGGAAAATGGCAAGCAGAGAGAGTGGTGCAGGTGAAGAACAGGGTGACATGGTGGCGTTTTTAAAAGTTGGATTGTTTTCAGATTTGTTCCCAAAGGCGGCGTTGCTCGTGAGTGAGTATGCAACCCGGAAAACATTAGAGTCTGACCTCAATTCTCTTACATTATATACTTTTAATTATATTGTGCTGTGTGTGAAGAGCATTTTGGGAAGAGCAAAATTGCACTGTTGGCCACCGGTTCATATAAATGTCTATTTATGCTTTTGCAAAAGTACACTAAAGAAACAAAAAAGGTAGAAAGTGGGGAGGCAAGGCACCGAGCTTGGCGTCACCCCAGCCGCCCACAGAGGGGCGCTCGTGTGCGGCGAGCTACTGCGAAGCCGCAGAAACTTTTCTAGGCACGAGGTTTTGCACCCGCTCTGTCTGGCGCCTCAGTCTAGAGCGAACGCCGCGCAGGCACAGTCGCTACCCGACTGCAGGGCAGACGCCGGACCTCAGGCCTCAGAACCTGCACCAGCACCTCAGCATGTCTGACTCTGAGGAGCAGGGTAAGGGGCCCTCACTGCATCTGTCCCCACTAGGTTCTGCCTTGGGCTCTGATAGGGTTGCGACAGCGCCCACTTAGACGGCCTCACTCGTGGCCGTGGTGCCTCTGAGCTTCGGCCAATGGCTGCCGTTCTCAACCTGCTAACGGGTCAGCGGTGCTGTCCCCATTGTGTAGATCGCGTGTGGGGACCTGGGCACCCCAATCGGGTTTGGCCCCGTGTCCAGGGCGCCTCAGGGACTCACGACGACCCTGAGATTTGAGGGGACCCTAGGGCTTGTGGTGTCTCGGGGCTGGAGGTGACCCTGTGTTCATTGCATCTCGAGTCTTCAGGTGACCCTAGGGCTCATGGAGTCTTGGAGTTTGATGTGACCCTAGAGGTTATGGCATTTCAGGGCTGGAGGTGACCCTAGGGCTAGCGGTGTCTTGTGGCTCTAGGTGACCCTGGGGCTGGTAGCACTACTAGTGCTCCTGGTGTCCCAGGGGCTGGAGGTGACTAGGGCCATCGACGAGCGTGGGTCAAGAGGGTGGGCCTGGTTTCCAGCATCCAGGACCCACGGATTTTTCCAGAACGTGCCTTGAGGAGCCATAAAACAGTCTTGGCAGTCGCCAAGAGGGGGAGACTGCGCCAGCACGAGGTGTTTCTGGCGCCCTCTGGAGCTTCGGCGTGGCAGGCTCTGGCGTCTGGCGCCAGGGCAGGTCTGTCCGTCTGTGCTGTTTCTTTTTGAGCACAGCCATGTTAAAGCCGTAAAGCGATCTGGCTTCTGGGCTGGGGCGCTCCTGGGAGGAGCGATCTGCTTGGTGGGAAGAGCGAGTCTGCACTTTGCAGCCTCAACTTGCAGCGGCGCCGCGGCGGGGTGCACTGGGTGCTTCCCACCGCTCTCCTGGGACGGCAGCACGTCCCTGTGAGTGTGAGCTTTTTTTATCTGTTTATTTTAAAATTAATATTATTTTAATTGACAAATCATAACTATATACCTTTAAAGGGTGCAATGTGATGTTTTGATATATATATACAATGTGGTATGATTAAATCAAGCTTTTAAAAGAAGGATATCAGAAAAGTGCATTTTCTTTTTTTCTTTTGGTGTGGGGTTCTGTATTTTCTCTTTTCTTTCTGTCTTTTTTTTCAGATTTGGGCAATTATTAGATGGTTGGTCCTGACTTTCTGGGCCGAGTCGATCCGTTTCCATCCTCTGTCTTGGTGCAGGCGGGTGAAGGACTCAGACTCTCAGACTTTGGGTTTTGAAAATTGACAGACTCTCGAATTGATTCCTTTAATGTCTTTTGAGATTGAGACGTCGATTTGGAGACTTTGATGGTAACCGCGTTTGGTCAAAGACAGAGAGTGGAGCTTCGGTGTTTCATTGTAAATACATACATGAGGAAGGGAATAAAGGTGTAGGGGTGTTGTGGACAAGTCCCCGCCTATAGATCCTGTCTTTTGCTTGAAGAGGGCAGATGCCAGAGTCAGGAAACGCTTCAAAATGTGGGGATCCCTGTAAAGCCGGGGAGCCCTTCCGTGCCAGCTCCAGGGCCCAGCCCGCCTGCTGAACAGGCCTTTGATAGAAAAGGCTCTACCTTAGGTCTGTAGGAGGTGGCTTCCCTCCCGCCTCTATCCTGCTCTCCTGAGTTCGGACTGCTCTAGGGTTCATAACATGAGGTGGCAAACTGGTTTAATGTTTCCAGTTAGCGACTTTCCCAACAAGTTTTCTGCAGGGCGTGCTATAAAGCAGGACACCGGCTAGACGCACTTCCCAAGCTCACTTGTCTGGCCTGCAGCACGTGCTGGACCATGGGATACAATTTTGGCTGCAGTATCGCCCGTTTTAGAGACAGCACTTGGTGGTCTCTAAAGTTTGACACGGACAATGAAAGGGCTGCTTTTTAGAGTCCTGCAAGAAGATTCAGAAAGGGATTGGTCAGTGTATTAACATACAGTACTCTATTTCATTTCATTTTATTTTATGTTTTGGTGGCTGGACATGAGGGGATCTGAAACCTTGACCTTGGTGTTGTAACACTGTGCTCTAACTAACTGAGCACCACGTCAGCCCTCAGTTTTGTATTTTTAAAAAACTGGAGTTGTCTGGCTGTTGTGACAGGTTGCTGTGTATTCCTTGAAGTGGTCCTGGGGTGAAATGTCTTCATCATTGTGAACCATGCCTTATCTGATAAGGTGAAGACAAGTGAATGCTTTGCACCTTGGGAGCGTAATTTCGAAAAATCTTCTAAATGTTATAATGCCTTTAAATTTTCATTATGAAGGTTATATGTATACCTAAAGAAATTAATTGGAATTTTACACATTTAGTGAGAAACCTTAGTGGAGTCGTCAGTAGCTTTAACTAATTGTAGTTTGAAAAATCTGTCGACATACAAACGCTCGATTTAAAAATAAATTTTCAGTTACCTTTGTAATTCGACTACCATTTTGTTCTGATGCTAAAGTCGAAAGTTCGTTGCAGAGAATCTGCAGGGAAGTCGAATGAAGGTAATAATTTTGCTATTCAGAGATAGCCACCTATTGAACCATTGATGTTTTCTTTGGCTCTCAAGGTTGGGATTATACTGTATTTCTCTGTTTTAAAACCTTTTTTCCCCTTTTAACATTATATCACAAGCGTTTCTACCATCTTGTTAGAAATGTTTTTTGAGAACATGCTTATCTAACATACCTTCTGTCTTAGGGAAATGCCGTAATTTATTTAACGTTTTGTTTATTTAACCTTTTGTTTATTTAACCTTTTTGTTTAGATAATTATCAGATAATTAGGGTAATTTCTAATGTTCCGCCCCCCCATTAAGACTATCCAGTAGAATTCACAGTGGCTCTTCAAACCCAAGGTCACGTGTTATGGATGAGAAAACAAGGGGAAAGAGTCGATGTCTCTGGCCCAAAGGTCGAATTGGAAACTTCATTATGTGATTTCTAATTTAGTACCATATTCACACCATCACATACCCCTCACACTTGCTAACTACCTTATTCTTCTGTTTTGGTCCATTTGGAATAAGTACAGTGAATCCAAGTTATCATGCAGTGTACACGCAATCTGTGAGTAAATACTTCAAGTTTAAACATGTTCTTTTCCAGGCCAACTTTAAGAAATAAGCCCATGTAGATATCAGATAGTACGCATAGTGGGTTGTTTCACATATATATGAAAATGGTTTACTGAGTAGATATTTCACATCCAGTTTATTTGTGGTTACCTATTTCAAGGTCTGTGAGATTCAAATTGAATTGAATTTGCTTTATAACAGCATTTACTTTTGCACTTTATTTCTGCATTATTAATCAGTATAACTATTAATACTAATTTTTAGAGCACAAGTTTGGAAGTTCATGGTCACCACAAATGTAGCTATGTAACACCAGTTGCATCGTTTCAAAGTTAAAGCATATCAGTGAACGCATTAGAGCGTGGGCCAGGTGGTCACAATTCTTAACTGAGAATAAATTCATTGCTCTACAAATTTGAAAGTAGTAGAAATAATACTCTGCGTGTGTTTACATACATACATACATACATACACACCTACCTATATATGTATCTCAAAGCTTCATACTAAACAATTGGTTTCTTAGCTAACCTGTACTGATTATAGATTTAAAAATACTTAATGTAATTTTTCCATCTAAAATATGTTTTTTAAGCAATCCATAAGTTTATAAGGCAGTTTCTTCTAGAAATTGTTAATTTAATGTGGTATCCGATCAAAACTTTCTCTTTGCTTTTCCTTAGGTTATATTATTGTAACTGTTGGAGATGACTGTGACAGTAGAATTGATAATGACGACGTCATCATAATAGAAGATTCTGACGACCGTTTGACTATACAACCAACGATTGAAGGCGACAGTGATGACTATCAGCAGCCATCCCGAATGTCATATGGTAATTTTGTTAAATTTCCTTCTGGGCGAAATTTTGCTCTCTGGTTCCCATTTTCAGTGAGTTGCTGAAATATTCCGATAACCTTTACATTAATAAGTGTTTAGCAGAGGGCCAAGTTTTGTGGTAATACCACAGAGGTTGGTTGTGCTTGCATTTTCCCTTCACTTAATCTTTCACGTGTGCCCTTTTCTCTTTTTGCTCTATGGGGCAACTGCCTCAGAAAACATTCTGGAGAATACATGCTCTGCCTCTGAAAATTATTTCTATCAGACAACTATAATTATCACTATTTGGTGGCCAAGCAAAAGTGGAAAGCTAAAATTGAATGTATAGGAATAACAGCTCAGGTCAAGTGCCCGTAGAGCAGATGACAAATCTGTGCAGGGAATTCCAAATAATTTGTGTATCTACTGTGCCCTCAAGGATGTGGAGCATAACTGCCCACTCCTTAAGTGTGGGCTGCCCATAATAATGTCCTTCCAAAGAGCATGGCGTGTAAAATGGAAAAAAGAGTACCTTTAGAGTGTAGAAACCTGAGAAACACTGTGTCAGCCAGGTGATCAGGGTCAGCATCGACCACGAGAAGTCCTGTTGACAGCCTGGATCTTTAATGTGATGTGATGAGGACACTTTGTGGTCTTCCTCCCCCAAACCCGTAACTAATCTAATCATGAGAGAAACATCAGACAGATCCCAGTTGGGGGCATTGTGCCAAATACTTGACCAGTCCTGCTCAAAACGGACAAGGTCATCGTGAACAAGGGAAGTCTGAGAAACTGTTGAAGCCTGGGGTAGCCCAAGGAGACATGACGACTTAGTGTAATATGGGATCCTGGAAGAGCAAAAGGACATTAGGTAAAAACTAAGGGAATCTGAGTAGAGCATGGACCTTAGTTAATAATTATGTATCAACATTGACTCATTAGCTGTGGCAAGGGCACCATCCTAATGTAAGATATTAATAATAGGGGGAAAGGGCTATGGGGTAAATGTGTGCTCTCTCCACTATTTTAGAAACTTGTGAATCTAAAACTATTCTAACATTAAAACTTAATTTACAATTTAACAGTTCCTTGATATCATCAAACATTCATGCAGTATTCAAATATCTAATGATCCCACTCATTTATTTTTCACAGTTTGATATCCTACTTCTTTTAATTGTCTGATACACCACTATGCAATAGAAATATAATGCAGGACATATAATTATAAATACCACAATAGCCACATTAAAAATAACAAATAAGTGAAATGGATTTAATAATATTGTATACTTTCTTTCAGATATTTAAACTGTTTTCTTTTCGATGTCTAAGTGATATAAGATCATTAGAGATATTTGACCATTTTGGGTTTTTGTGTGTGATGTCTTTAAAGCCTGATGTGTATTTTTCACCTAGGGGACATTTGCCTTCACACCTACCCTCTTCAAGTGTCCATTAGTGCATGAGCTGGTGGCTGCACTATTGTAAGGTCCAGGTCTAAGTCGTCAATGTGGGTCTCACAATGTGGTCCCTGTACCAGCAGCACCTGCCTTGCCTGGGTTCTCGCTAGGCGTGCAAATTCTCAGGCCCAACTCCAGACCTGCAGAATTGGAGAGTTTTAGGGGGCCCAGGAATCTGTGTTTTAACAAGACTTCCAGGTGATTCTTTTTTTTTTTTTTAACTTTATTTTGTCGATATACAATGTGGTTGATTATTGTGGCCCATAACCGAAACCTCCCTCCCTCCTCCCTCCCACTCTCCCACCCAACAATGTCCCCTCTGTGTGCTTGTCGTATCAACTTCAAGTAATTGCAGTTGTTATATCTTCTTCCCCCCACCCCCCCCCGTATTTTTGTGTGTGTGTGTGGGTGTGTGAATTTATTTATTTATTTTTAGCTCCCAGCAATAAGTGAGAACGTGTGGTATTTCTCTTTCTGTGCCTGACTTGTTTCACTTAATATAATTCTCTCAAGGTCCATCGATGTTGTTGCAAATGGCAGTATTTCATTCGTTTTTATAGCTGAGTAGTATTCCATTGTGTAGACGTACCACATTTTCCATATCCACTCATTTGATGATGGACATTTGGGCTGGTTCCAACTCTTGGCTATTGTAAGGAGTGCTGCGATGAACATTGGGGAACAGGTATACCTTCGACTTGATGATTTCCATACCTCTGGGTATATTCCCAGCAGTGGCATAGCTGGGTCATATGGTAGATCAATCTGCAATTGTTTGAGGAACCTCCATACCATTTTCCATAGAGGCTGCACCATTTTGCAGTCCCAGCAACAATGTATGAGAGTTCCTTTTTCTCCGCAACCTCGCCAGCATTTATCGTTCAGAGTCTTTTGGATTTTAGCCATCCTAACTGGGGTGAGATGGTATCTCAGTGTAGTTTTGATTTGCATTTCCCGGATGCTGAGTGATGTTGAGCATTTTTTCATATGTCTGTTGGCCATTTGGATATCTTCCTTAGAGAAATGCCTACTTAGCTCTTTTGCCCATTTTTTAATTGGGTTGCTTGTTTTTTTCCTGTAAAAAAAGAAAAAACAACTGGAAAGTTGTTTGAGTTCCTTGTATATTCTGGATGTTAATCCTTTGTCAGATGTATATTTTGCAAATATTTTCTCCCACTCTGTTGGTTGTCTTTTAATTCTGTTAATTGTTTCTTTTGCTGTGCAGAAGCTTTTTAGTTTGATATAATCCCATTTGTTTATTTTTCCCTTGGTTAGTGTCCAGTCCTATTTCCTGAAGTGTTTCTCCTATGTTTTCATAAGAAGTTTTATTGTTTCAGGGTGTATATTTAATTCTTTAATCCATTTTGAGTTCACTTTAGTGTATGGTGAAAGGTATGGGTCTAGTTTCATTCTCCTGCATATTGATATCCAGTTCTCCCAGCACCATTTGCTAAAGAGTCAGTCTCTTCCCCAGTGTATAGGCTTGGTGCCTCTGTCAAAGATCAGATGGCAGTAAGTGTGTGGGTTGATTTCTGGATTCTCTATTCGATTCCATTGATCAGTGTGTCTGTTTTTATGCCAGTACCATACTGTTTTGGTTATTATAGCTTTGTACTATAGTTTAAAGTCAGGTAGTGTTATGCCTCCAGCTTTATTTATTTATTTTTTTTGCTCTGCGTTGCTTAGACTATGCATGGTCTTTTGTTCTTCCATATAAATGTCTGGATAGTTCTTTCCATTTCTGAGAAAAATGTCTTTGGAATTTTGATGGGGATTGCATTGAATTTGTATATCACTTTGGGTAGTATGGACATTTTCACTATGTTGATTCTTCCAATCCAAGTCATGGGATATCTTTCCATCTTCTTGTATCCTCTCTAATTTCTCTCAGCAGTGGTTTGTAGTTCTCATTATAGAGATTTTTCACATCCTTGGTTAACTCAATTCCTAAGTATTTTATTTTTTTGGTGACTATTGTAAATGGGCAGGCTTTCTTGAATTCCCTTTCTGCATATTGACTATTGGAGAATAGAAATGCTACTGATTTTTGTGTGTTGATTTTGTATCCTGCTACTGTGCTGAAATCATTTATCAATTCCAAGAGGTTTTTTTGTAGAGGCTTTAGGCTGTTCGATATATAGGATCATGTCATCTGTAAACAGGGACAATTTGACTTCATCTTTTGCAATCTGGATGCCCTTTATTTCCTTCTCTTCTCTGACTGCTCTGGCTAGTACTTCCAACACTATGTTGAATAGGAGTGGTGAGAGTGGGCATCCTTGTCTAGTTCCTGTTCTTAAAGGAAAAGCTTTCAGCTTTTCCCCATTCAGGATGATATTGGCAGTGGGTTTGTCATATATGGCTTTAATTATGTTGAGATACTTTCCCTCTATACCTAACTTATAGAGGGTCTTTGTCATGAATGAGTGCTGAATTTTATCAAATGCTTTTTCAGCATCTATAGAGATTATCATGTGGTCCTTGTATTTGATTTTATTAATATGGTGTATCACATTATTGATTTGCGTATGTTGAACCAACCTTGCATCCCTGGGATGAATCCCACTTGATCGTGGTGAATAATTTTATGTATGTGGTGCTGTATTCTGTTTGCTAGTATTTTAGTGAGCATTTTTGCGTGTATATTCATCAAGGATATCGGCCTGTAGTTTTCTTTTTTGGCTATATCTTTACCTGGTTTTGGTATCAGGATGATGTTTGCTTCATAGAACGAGTTTGGGAGATTTGTGTCCATTTCAATCTTTTGGAATAGTTTGTAAAGAATTGGTGTCAATTCTTCTTTGAATGTTTGGTAAAATTCTGCTGTGAATCCATCTGGTCCTGGGATTTTCTTTGTTGGGAGCCTTCTGATAACAGCTTCAATCTCCTTTATTGTTATTGGTCTGTTCAGATTTTCTACTTCTTCATGGCTCAGTTTTGGGAGCTTGTGTGTGTCCAGAAATTTATCCATTTCCTCCAGATTTTCAAATTTGTTGGCATATAGTGGTTTATAGTAGTCTCAAATGATTCCTTGTATTTCAGATGAATCAGTTGTAATATCAACTTTTTCATTTCTAATTTTTGTTATTTGAATCTTCTCTCTTCTTTTTTTTTGTTAGCCATGCTAATGGTTTGTCAATTTTATTTATCTTTTCAAAAAACCAACTTTTTGATTCATTGAACTTTTGTATTGTTTTTTGGGTTTCAATTTCATTAAGTTCTGCTCTGATCTTAATGATTTCTTTCCATGTGCTAACTTTAGGTTTGGATTGTTCTTGTTTTCTCGTTCTTTAAGGTGAAGTGTTAGGCTGTTCACTTGCCATCTTTCCATTCTTCTGTGGTGTGCATTTAATGCAATAAATTTCCCCCTTAATACTGCTTTTGCCATATCCCACAGTATTGGTATGATGTATCATTATTTTCATTAGTTTCAATAAATTTTTTTGATTTCCTGCTTGATTTCTTCTTGGACCCGTATGTCATTAAGTAGAATGCTGTTTAATTTCCATGTGTTTGTATAGTTTCCAGAATTTCGTTTGTTATTGATTTCTAGGTTAAATCCATTGTGGTCTGAGAAAATACATGGGATAATTCCTATTTTTTTGAATTTGTTGAGACTTGATTTGTGAACTAATATGTGATCAATCCTGGAGAATGATCAATGTGCTGATGAGAAGAATGAATATTCTGAGGTTGTTGGATGGAATGTTCTGTAGATATCTGCCAAGTCCAATTGGTCTAGAGTCTTGTTTAGATCTTGTGTTTCTCTGCTGATTCTTTGCCTAGATGATCTGTCCAATATTGACAGTGGGGTGTTCAGGTCCCCTGCTGTTATGGTATTAGTGTCTACTTCCTTCTTTAGGTCTAATAGTATTTGCTTTATAAATCAGGCTGCTCCAACATTGGGTGCATACATATTTATGATTGTTATGTCTTCTTGATGGATCAGTCCTTTTATCGTTAAGTAGTGTCCCTCATTGTCTCTTTTTATGGTTTTTAGTTTAAAGTCTATTTTGTTAGATATAAGAATAGCTACTCCAGCTCGATATTCTTTTCTGTTTGCATGGTAAATCTGTTTCCATCCTTTCACTCTTAGTCTATGTGAGTCTTTATGGGTGAGGTGGGTCTCTTGAAGACTGCATATAGTTGGGTCCTCCTTTTTAATCCAGTCAGCCAGTCTGTGTCTTTTGATTGGGGAATTTAAGCCTTTTACATTAAGAGCTGCTATTGAAAAGTATTGATTTATTCCTAGCATTTTATTGATTATTGTTTGGTTGTCTTAGGTGTCTTTTGTTCCTTGCTTTCTGATTTACTGTTTGTTTTCTGTGTTTGTTGGTTCCTTAGGTTGTAGATAGCTTTTTTGTTTGTTTGTTTTCTCTTCATGAATGCCATTTTTATTATACTAGTGGATTTTGATTTTTCTTGGGTTTTTATGGCCATGGTAGTTATTTTTCAGGAACCCAACCCAGTACTCCCTTGAGAATTTCTTGTAAGGGTGGTCGTGTGGTGGTGAACTCCCGCAGTTTCTGTTTGTCTGAGAAATATACTATTTGCCCTTCATTTCGGAAGGATAGCCTTGCAGGGTAGAGTATTCTTGGCTGGCAATCTCTGTCTTTTAGTATTTTGAATATATCATCCCATTCCTTTCTGGCTTTTAGGGTTTGTGATGAAAAGTCTGATGTTAGCCTGATTGGGGCTCCCTTATAGATTTGATGCTTCTCTCTTGCAGCTTTTAAGATTCTCTCTTTATCTTTGAGTTTTGCCAATTTGACTATAACATGTCTTGGAGAAGACCTTTTTGGGTTGAATACATTTGGAGATCGTTGAGCTTCCTGGATCTGAAGATCTGTGACTTTTCCTATACCTGGGAAGTTTTCTGCCACTATTTTGTTGAATATGTTTTCAATGCAATCTCCTTTTTCCTCCCCTTCTGGAATACCCATGACTCGGATATTTGAGCACTTAAGGTTGTCTGATATCTCTCTCAGATTTTCTTCAATGCCTTTGATTCTTTTTTCTTTTTCTTTTTTTTTTTTTTTTTTTTTTGACTGCTTGTATTATTTCAAACTGCCCATCTTCAAGTTCAGAGGTTCTCTCTTCAACTTCCTCAAGCCTGCTGGTTAAACTCTCCGTTGTGCTTTTTACTTCGCTGAATAACTTCTTCAGTTCGGCAAGTTCTGCTAAATTTTTTTTCAGGGCATTGATTTCCTTGTATATTTCCTCTTTCAGGTCCTGTATACTTTTCCTCATTTCATCATGATGTCTGGCTGAGTTTTCTTGTATCTCATTCAGTTTCCTTAGAATTATCCCTCGAAATTCCTTTTCAGTCATTTCAAGGGCTTCTTGTTCTATAGGATCTAGAGCTTGAGAGTTATTATCCTTTGGTGGCGTACTTTCTTGATTTTTCATATTTCTGGTATCTTTTCTTTGGTGTTTATTCATTGTGGCAGGGGGTTTCACAGTCCACAGGTTTGACACTATTGACTGACTAACATGTTGCTGTGGTTGCCAATTTGGTATAGCTACCTTAGTGACTACTCAGTTGGCCATTAGTGCCTTGCGTGTGTGGTTGCCTCAGGTCTTGGGCCTCTCCAGGGTGCCACCTCTCTGGTCAGCTTGGACTCTGCCAGGCTGCTGGATCATGGGGTGGTACTGCAGGGTGTGTGGTCTCTGCTGAGCTTCCACCTCCTGTGCTGGACTTCTCCCTGTTCCATGCACTCTGGCCTGGGCTGCTGGGATGTGCTGAGGCACCGCAGAGCGTGTGGTCTCTGCAGAGCTTCCCCTTCCCCTGCAGGATGTCTCCCTGCTCTGTGCATGCTAGACTGGGCTTGGGATGGAGCCGGGTGGTGGCGGTGAAGCCTACCTGCTGCTGAATCACACAGTGGCGGCCCCCCCACATGGTGTGTGGACTCTACAGATCTTCTATCTCCCTTGCTGGACGACTCTGTGCTCTGCATGCATTGGCCCGGGCTGCTGGATCACGCGGCAGCAGTGTGGACCCCGTGGAGTTCCCGCCTCCCCTGCCAGACATCTCCCTGCTCTGAGAGCACTAGGCCAGGCTGGGAATGGAGCCAGGTGCCTGCAGTGAAGCCTACCTGCTGGATCATGCAGTGGCGGCCCCACAGGATGTGTGGTTTCTGCGAGCCTCCACCTCCCCTATCAAATGCCTCCCCACTCTGTGCACACTGGGCTGGGGTGGGAATGGAGCCGGGTAGTGGCGGTGAAGCCTATCTGCTAGATCATGCGATGGTGGCCCTGCAGGGCATGTGGTCTCCACAGAGCTTCTGCCTCCCCTGCTGGACGTCTCCCCATTCCATATGCACTTGGTGTTATGTTTTTATAGTTTAAATCGGTTGATTTGTGGGAGAGAGTGATGCTAGGGACTGTCTATTCCGCCATCTTGACCGGAAGTCCTTCCAGGTGATTCTGATTCACATACAAGTTTGAGAACCACAGCTGGGGGTTAGAAGACATAAGAGATTTAAATAAATCTCTTAGAAAGGAAGAAAATCCTGCCATTTGTGAAAACGTGAATAAAGGTGGAGGACATTATGCTAAGGGAATAAGCCAGACACAGAAGGATACATACTCCATGATAACACTTACATGAGTACAAGGAATGTAAAACAAACTCAGAGACTGGAAGAGTGTCCTCGAGGGGCGGGGGTGGGGAGGGAAGGAGAGCAGGGAGTGGTGACACGCCCACCTCCTGCCTCCTCCCATTGTTACTACAGTAGTTAGGATAGCCTTCGGCTACTTTGACAGAGAGACCCCAAATCTCAGGAGCTTCCAAAAGTGGGAAACCCATTTCTCTCTTGTTTCCCTGTTGGCAGTCTGAGGGTGCTCCACACAGAACAGGGATCCATGCCCCTTCCTCTTGTTCTGCTTTCCTCAGCTTATGGTTTCCATCTCGTGGCCCAACACAGTTGCTCCAACTCCTGCCATCACATCCACATCCCCACTCAGTAACTCCTAGCCTCTGGGGGGTCTTTCAATGAGGTGGCCACATGCCCAGTGAAAAGGCTCTTAATCTAAGAAGAGGAGAACTGAATTAGTGGACAAGCACATTCTCCGTCACACACTTATTTAATTATCATACAGCAGCACATGACGGTTGAAGCTTAACTGACGGGATGAAATCTGTAAGGTAGAAAAGGTGACAAGGACGAGGTTTATCAGTGGGTTCATGGTATGGGAAGCTGTGGGGAGATGTGGGGGAGTGAGAGCTGGAGAGGGCAGGGGGATTTCCAAGGGGATACAAGGAATCGATGATTTGTGGCCCCTTCGATGATAACGTAAAGTCCAGTAGGAGTTACGATTTCTTTTCTAGTATTTCTGGCCATAGAATGTTTCTGCGAAAGTCTCACCAGGTTAACACTGGACATACTTTGGAATTACAGAATTAGAACAGGAAGAGCAAAGTGACAGCAAATCTTGGGGAATTTTGATCATCCAAGAGTGACTCTAGCTGAGGTGTGAGTGGAGTACAGAAGGGATCAGAGACAGACCTGAATCTCACTAGCACGACTTTCCTCCCACAGTGTGAGAGTTTGGGACAAAGAAGGAAAAAACGTAGCCACAAGGGTTGAAGTAAGTGCCCTGCTCTTGATCCCAGTCAGGGCAGCGTGTCTGGGGTTTCTGGTGTGCAGATGGATGGCCTGGCTTCAGGCAGCAGGATCCCCAGTCTTTAGACAGACAGGAAGGAAGAGCAGCCGGCAGGAATGGAGGTGTTTGAAGGAGAACAGGCCCAGAGGGAGATTTAGAGGCAGAAGGATAGCTTTGTGGAGGGTGAAACTTGCTAGTGACAGCCTCAGGCTCAGTAAAAGGGCTGGGGAGCTTGATCTGCTCCTGGTGGAGCGGTGGGAATGGCGCAGCCAATGGAAATGGAGATCATTCCAAATAGCCTTTGGGACCGACAGACGATGAACGACTGCAGTTGGCCTCTCTTGGCGCTGGGATAAGTTGGGGGCTGAGGGGATGGTTTGAGGCTTCTCAAGCCAGGCTCAGAGCACACTAGGGTAACGAGGCAACGGTAAGTGGGGTCCCAGCCCTGGAAACCGAGGAGGCGACAGTCGAGGCCAGACGTGCCCTTGGCTGAAGGTCAAAACATGGACTCCGGTAACAATATATGTGTGTGTTACAAAATCGACATGAAGTCAGAAATCCAAGTAGGTGTTCTACAATGTTCTTCTGCACCCCCTGGGAGAATCTCAGGTCCCCACTCTCGAGAGCCCTACTGTGGGGGTCTGTGAAGGTGATGTGCGTGGGCCCCATGTCCTGAGGGCCGCCTCTTGCTCAGTTTACCCTGTCATCAAAGGCCTCCTCCGTGGCCTTGTCCTTGTCTCTCCTTTTGGAGCATGTCCCCCATTCAATAGCGTCGGAGTCGCCAGCATTTATCATTCACAGTCTTTTGGATATTAGCCTAACTAATATCCTAACTGGGGTGAGATGGTATCTCAGTGTGGTTTACATTTTAAAAACGTTTCACACAGCTTTTCTAGTTGTCTTTCAGGGAAATGGCTGCCCTGTATTACCCAGTCACCCATTACCGGCAGCAGACATACAGGTTGCCACGTCTGCACTGCGTGTTGGCAGCACTGCCTGCTCTGTCCATCGCCTCTGTGGTCCAGCTTGTACCCGAGAACAGGTCGATAGCACTTCCAGCACCTGCCCCCATTCGTCCCATTACTGGGAGATCTCCCACGCCTGTTGGTCACTATAATTCTTCCCTACTCAGGTTAAGGCAGCTTAGGGAGACCAGGAACTGGAAAGCCAGCCTTAGTAGTGACGGTCAGGAAAGTGTTTCCTTCTGTATTCCATCTCCCTCCACGGAGAAGAGGGATGAAGTAAATGAATGGGAGGATTGACCGGAAATGAAACCGAAGGGGATTGTTGAGTACCTGTTGGATCTTCAATCACATTTCATGAACAAACCTTCGACACCGATTTAGGATTAGGTACGACAAGGAAATCCAGAAGGGTGAGTACATCAGTCTGGGTCTGATACGAGGCAAGAACCACTATCATTTGAACAGGGAAAGGTTAATGTAGAGAAGAGTTAGGGCTGATAGTGTGCCCAAGACTCACTGAGTGCCAGACAAGTCACTGTGTGCTGCACTGCTGGAACTTGCTGGAAACCTGCCCTCTAGACCTTGCCAGAAATTTGCCCTCTAGGGTGCAGGGGGAAGCTGTGCTGTGCAACAGCTGCCCAGAGAGCTCATAGTTACAAGGAAACAACCCCCTTTCCTCCTACAACATCTGTCCAACACCTTCTACTGACAAAAGCTTAAATTATGCCATCAGCGATGGAAAGGTTTTTAAAGGGCCCATATCCATTTTCACAGAGCTGGCAAAAGGGTGTGCAGTTGGGTCTCAGAGTCAATAAAATACGTCAACAACCACCACCGTGCATCCATTTCAGTCCTCAGTTCCTGCATATATCCTCCTGCACACATTCACACTCCCATACAGAAGCAAATCAACTCTGATTCTACCTAACAAGATACACCTTTCCTTCTTAAACGAAAATAAATTCTCACTGTTGACCCAAACTAGGAGACGTGCAGTCTGGAGAATCACTGAATAACTGACACGGTGAGGGAATGGAACAGAAATTCCAGGTGCTGTGCTGGGTGCTTTTTAATTCATAATGTTTAATTCTTGGTACCTTGGGAGGGACTTGCTGTTCAAACATAAGTAAGACACGGTGCTGCTGTCCAGGAACTTAGAAGGAAAGGCGCATGTTGACAAGGATTTCTAGTATCAGGCAATGTAATTAACGTGCTACAAGGGAGGTGAAGGTGAGGTGGGAGCCTAGAGGACTGACTCATTCTTGCCAGGGGCTATATAGGAAAGTGTCCTGCTGGGGGTATTATTAGAACAGATGCAGTACTGGAACAGGCTTTGCAGGGTGTTCAGAGTTTTCAGATGTAAGTGAGCCGGAGATAGAATGACATTGGGGGTATGAGCATGTGTTATGGGGCTGATATGAGTGTTCAAATCAGAACGCTGCTACAAAGCTTCAGGCTTTGAGCACGTTAACCTCTCTGAGCCTCAGTTTTCTCATCTTTAAAATGGGCCACTGATAACCAACTTGTTACGGGATTGGGGACCAGCTAAGGACAGACATGTTAGGTGGCTTGTGTTGATCACTCTGTAGATTGTATGTTCTTACTTTACGGAGGAAGTAAGCACATGGCTGTTTGGAAAATGGCAAGCAGAGAGAGCGGTGCAGGTGAAGAACAGGGTGACATGGTAGCGTTTTTAAAAGTTGGATTGTTTTCAGATTTGTTCCCAAAGGCGGTGTTGTTCGTGAGTGAGTATGCAACCCGGAAAACATTAGAGTCTGAGCTCAATTCTCTTACATTATATACTTTTAATTATATATTGTGCTGTGTGTGAAGAGCATTTTGGGAAGAGCAAAATTGCACTGTTGGCCACTGGTTCACATAAATGTCTATTTATGCTTTTGCAAACGTACACTAAAGAAACAAAAAAGGTAGAAAGTGGGGAGGCAAGGCGCCGAGCTTGGCGTCACCCCAGCCGCCCACAGAGGGGCGCTGGTGTGCGGCGCTACTGCGCAGCTGCAGAAACTTTTCTAGGCACGAGGTTTTGCACCCGCTCTGTCTGGCGCCTCAGTCTAGAGCGAACGCCGCGCAGGCACAGTCGCTACCCGACTGCAGGGCAGACGCCGGACCTCAGGCCTCAGAGCCTGCACCAGCACCTCAGCATGTCTGACTCTGAGGAGCAGGGTAAGGGGCCCTCACTGCATCTGTCCCCACTAGGTTCTGCCTTGGGCTCTGATAGGGTTGGGACAGCACCCACTTAGACGGCCTCACGCGTGGCCGTGGTGCCTCTGAGCTTCGGCCGATGGCTGCTGTTCTCAACCTGCTAACGGGTCAGCGGTGCTGTCCCCATTGTGTAGATCGCGTGTGGGGACCCGGGCACCCCAATCGGGTTTGGCCCCGTGTCCAGGGCGCCTCAGGGACTCACGACGACCCTGAGATTTGAGGGGACCCTAGGGCTTGTGGTGTCTCAGGGCTGGAGGTGACCCTAGGTTCATTGCATCTCGAGTCTTCAGGTGACCCTAGGGCTCATGGAGTCTTGGAGTTTGATGTGACCCTAGAGGTTATGGCATTTCAGGGCTGGAGGTGACACTAGGGCTAGCTGTGTCTCGTGGCTCTAGGTGACCCTGGGGCTGGTAGCACTACTAGTGCTCCTGGTGTCCCAGGGGCTGAAGGTGACTAGGGCCATCGACGAGCGTGGGTCAAGAGGGTGGGCCTGGTTTCCAGCATCCAGGACCCACGGATTTTTCCAGAACGTGCCTTGAGGGGCCATAAAACAGTCCTGGCAGTCGCTGAGAGGGGTAGACTGCGCCAGCACGAGGTGTTTCTGGCGCCCTCTGGAGCTTCGGCGTGGCAGGCTCTGGCGTCTGGCGCCAGGGCAGGTCTGTCCGTCTGTGCTGTTTACAGCCATGTTAAAGCCGTAAAGCGATCTGGCTTCTGGGCTGGGGCGCTCCTGGGAGGAGCGATCTGCTTGGCGGGAAGAGCGAGTCTGCACTTTGCAGCCTCAACTTGCAGCGGCGCCACGGTGGGGTGCACTGGGTGCTTCCCACCGCTCTCCTGGGACGGCAGCACGTCCCTGTGAGTGTGAGCTTTTTTTATCTGTTTATTTTAAAATTAATATTATTTTAATTGACAAATCATAACTATATACCTTTAAAGGGTGCAATGTGATGTTTTGATATATATATACAATGTGGTATGATTAAATCAAGCTTTTAAAAGAAGGATATCAGAAAAGTGCATTTTCTTTTTTTCTTTTGGTGTGGGGTTCTGTATTTTCTCTTTTCTTTCTGTCTTTTTTTTCAGATTTGGGCAATTATTAGATGGTTGGTCCTGACTTTCTGGGCCGAGTCGATCCGTTTCCATCCTCTGTCTTGGTGCAGGCGGGTGAAGGACTCAGACTCTCAGACTTTGGGTTTTGAAAATTGACAGACTCTCGAATTGATTCCTTTAATGTCTTTTGAGATTGAGACGTCGATTTGGAGACTTTGATGGTAACCGCGTTTGGTCAAAGACAGAGAGTGGAGCTTCGGTGTTTCATTGTAAATACATACATGAGGAAGGGAATAAAGGTGTAGGGGTGTTGTGGACAAGTCCCCGCCTATAGATCCTGTCTTTTGCTTGAAGAGGGCAGATGCCAGAGTCAGGAAACGCTTCAAAATGTGGGGATCCCTGTAAAGCCGGGGAGCCCTTCCGTGCCAGCTCCAGGGCCCAGCCCGCCTGCTGAACAGGCCTTTGATAGAAAAGGCTCTACCTTAGGTCTGTAGGAGGTGGCTTCCCTCCCGCCTCTATCCTGCTCTCCCGAGTTCGGACTGCTCTAGGGTTCATAACATGAGGTGGCAAACTGGTTTAATGTTTCCAGTTAGCGACTTTCCCAACAAGTTTTCTGCAGGGCGTGCTATAAAGCAGGACACGGGCTAGACGCACTTCCCAAGCTCACTTGTCTGGCCTGCAGCACGTGCTGGACGATGGGATACAATTTTGGCTGCAGTATCGCCCGTTTTAGAGACAGCACTTGGTGGTCTCTAAAGTTTGACACGGACAATGAAAGGGCTGCTTTTTAGAGTCCTGCAAGAAGATTCAGAAAGGGATTGGTCAGTGTATTAACATACAGTACTCTATTTCATTTCATTTTATTTTATGTTTTGGTGGCTGGACATGAGGGGATCCGAAACCTTGACCTTGGTGTTGTAACACTGTGCTCTAACTAACTGAGCACCACGTCAGCCCTCAGTTTTGTATTTTTAAAAAACTGGAGTTGTCTGGCTGTTGTGACAGGTTGCTGTGTATTCCTTGAAGTGGTCCTGGGGTGAAATGTCTTCATCATTGTGAACCATGCCTTATCTGATAAGGTGAAGACAAGTGAATGCTTTCCACCTTGGGAGCATAATTTTGAAAAAACTTCTAAATGTTATAATGCCTTTAAATTTTCATTATGATGGTTATATGTATACCTAAAGAAATTAATTGGAATTTTACACATTTATTGAGAAACCTTAGTGGAGTCGTTAGTAGCTTTAACTAATTGTAGTTTGAAAAATCTGTCGACATACAAACGCTCGATTTAAAAATAAATTTTCAGTTACCTTTGTAATTCGACTACCATTTTCTTCTGATGCTAAAGTCGAAAGTTCGTTGCAGAGAATCTGCAGGGAAGTCGAATGAAGGTAATAATTTTGCTGTTCAGAGATAGCCACCTATTGAACCATTGATGTTTTCTTTGGCTCTCAAGGTTGGGATTATACTGTATTTCTCTGTTTTAAAACCTTTTTTCCCCTTTTAACATTATATCACAAGCGTTTCTACCATCTTGTTAGAAATGTTTTTTGAGAACATGCTTATCTAACATACCTTCTGTCTTAGGGAAATGCCGTAATTTATTTAACGTTTTGTTTATTTAACCTTTTGTTTATTTAACCTTTTTGTTTAGATAATTATCAGATAATTAGGGTAATTTCTAATGTTCCGCCCCCCCATTAAGACTATCCAGTAGAATTCACAGTGGCTCTTCAAACCCAAGGGCACGTGTTATGGATGAGAAAACAAGGGGAAAGAGTCGATGTCTCTGGCCCAGAGGTCGAATTGGAAACTTCATTATGTGATTTCTAATTTAGTACCATATTCACACCATCACATACCCCTCACACTTGCTAATTACCTTATTCTTCTGTTTTGGTCCATTTGGAATAAGTACAGTGAATCCAAGTTATCATGCTGTCTGTGTACACGCGATCTGTGAGTAAATACTTCAAGTTTAAACATGTTCTTTTCCAGGCCAACTTTAAGAAATAAGCCCATGTAGATATCAGATAGTACGCATAGTGGGTTGTTTCACATATATATGAAAATGGTTTACTGAGAAGATATTTCACATCCAGTTTATTTGTAGTTACCTATTTCAAGGTCTGTGAGATTCAAATTGAATTGAATTTGCTTTATAACAGCATTTACTTTTGCACTTTATTTCTGCATTATTAATCAGTATAACTATTAATACTAATTTTTAGAGCACAAGTTTGGAAGTTCATGGTCACCACAAATGTAGCTATGTAACACCAGTTGCATCATTTCAAAGTTAAAGCATATCAGTGAACGCATTAGAGCGTGGGCCAGGTGGTCACAATTCTTAACTGAGAATAAATTCATTGCTCTACAAATTTGAAAGTAGTAGAAATAATACTCTGCGTGTGTTTACATACATACATACATACATACCTACCTACCTATATATGTATCTCAAAGCTTCATACTAAACAATTGGTTTGTTAGCTAACCTGTACTGATTATAGATTTAAAGATACTTAATGTAATTTTTCCATCTAAAATATGTTTTTTAAGCAATCCATAAGTTTATAAGGCAGTTTCTTCTAGAAATTGTTTATTTAATGTGGTATCCGATGAAAACTTTCTCTTTGCTTTTCCTTAGATTATATTGTTGTAAGTGATGGAGAAGACCGTGACAGTAGGATTGATAACAATGATGTCATCATAATGGAAGATTCTGATGACAGTTTGACTGTACAACCAACGATTGAAGGCGACAGTGATGACTATCAGCAGCCATCCCGAATGTCATATGGTAATTTTGTTAAATTTCCTTCTGGGCGAAATTTTGCTCTCTGGTTCCCATTTTCAGTGAGTTGCTGAAATATTCCGATAACCTTTACATTAATAAGTGTTTAGCAGAGGGCCAAGTTTTGTGGTAATACCACAGAGGTTGGTTGTGCTTGCATTTTCCCTTCACTTAATCTTTCACGTGTGCCCTTTTCTCTTTTTGCTCTATGGGGCAACAGCCTCAGAAAACATTGTGGAGAATACATGCTCTGCCTCTGAAAATTATTTCTATCGGACAACTATAATTATCACTATTTGGTGGCCAAGCAAACGTGGAAAGCTAAAATTGAACGTATAGGAATAACAGCTCAGATCAAGTGTCCTTAGAGCAGATGACATGATAATCTGGGTAGAAAGTCTGAAAGAATCAACAAAAATCTCCTGGAAGTAGTAAGCGATTATAGCAGGGTTGCAAGATAAAAGGTTAATACACAAAAGCCAATCAATTTACTACATCACAGCAATAAACCGTTGGAATTTCAAATTAAAAACCTAATACCAATTATATCAGAGCCCAAAAGAATTCATGGAAAGTGGAGTCCTGCAACCACAACTGCTAGAGCTACTTATCCTTCCAAGAGTTGCTTCCCAACCACATTTATGAAAGAAATGTGAAACCATTCATGTTTTCACTTACACATACCCCTTGGAATATTTCTTCAGTAGCTATATGACAATTTGTTCTGTTCCATTTGCTTACAGATTAGGGTTTCATACTTATAGAAACATTGAAATGTTATTGCTTGGGTTGGAGATTGATTGGTAAACTTTGTGGAAGGAGCCAGGTAGTAAGTATTTTAAGCTTTGCAGACTGTAAGGTCTCCGTCTTAAGTGTTTAACTCTGCTTTTGAAGCACGAAAACAGCTGATACGTAAACAGATGGGTGTGGCTTTGTTTCAGTAAACCTTTATGGACACTGAAATTTGAATTTTCTGTAATTTTCCATTTTATGAAACATTCTTCTTTTTTTTCAATCATTAAAAAATGTAATAAAATAGAAACCCCTACATTCTTAGCTTGTGGACTATACAAAAACAGGTGCAATGTCGACTTGGTCCACAGGTTGTCGTTTGCTGACACCTGATCTAATTGATGCCAAAATGTCATTTGTTACCTCTTATCTGTTCTGGTTTTATAACTATATGCAGGACCAGCAGGAAACTGCCTTAATGTGTTCTAGAACATCTGGCTGACTCCCTTAGTGGAAAAGATCTAGAGGATAATTCTCAAAGGTGGATACCCTTTGACCCACTGTTTCCACTTTTAGGAATTTGTCCCACAGAACTGCTTGCAGAAATGCAAGATGGTTCAGCAATGTTCTTTGCAAGAGTAAACCTTTAGAAGCAACTTGAATATCCATGAATCGGGGGCTGGTTGAATAAATTATGGCTTATCTGCAATGATGGAAAACTAAGGAGTTGTTAAAGTGACTGCAGTATATCTAAAGGTATTGGTGTGGAAAGACCAATTTTAGCCAAAAAAAGAGGATGCAGAGAAGTAATTATTGTAGTCTGATCTCTTTTATGTAACCGATGGAAAAAACTAATAGATTTCTGTAAAGGTCGTTAGGTCATATTTTTTATTGTATAAAATATTCATAACATAATATTTATAATTTTAACCATTTGTAAGTGTACTATTCAGAGGCATTAAATACATTCACAATGTTGTATAACTATCACTACTAGCTATACCCAAACCCTTCCATCATCTCCAACATAAACTCTGTACTCATTAAACAATAAGTCCTCCCCCACCCCAGCCCCTGGTAACGTTTTTGTCTCTATGCTTATGCCTGTTCCAGGTACCTGATATATGTGGATTCGTACAATAGTTTTCCTTTTGTGTCTGGTTTATTTCACTCAGCATGTTTTCAGGGTCAATCCATTTTGTGGCATTTATCAGAATTTCATTTCTTTTAAAAGACTGAATAATATTCCATTGTATGAATATACCACACTTGTTTGATCAGTTCAGCTGCTATTAGAAATTTGGGTTGTTTCCATCTTTTGGCCTTTGAGAACATTGTACAAAGATCTGCTCGAGTTCCCGCTTTCAACTGTTTTGGGCATTTACCTAGAAGTAGAATCTCTGGTTCATATGATAATTCTGTTTAATTTTTGGAGGAACTACCATGCTGTTTTCCCCAGCAATTTCACCATTTTACATTCCTACCAGCAGTTCACAAGGGTTCCAGGTTTTCTACATGCTCATCAGCACTTATTATTTTATATATTATTCAAAATTATAACCATCCTAGTAGATGTAAAGTGGTATCTTACTGTGGTTTTGATTTGCATTTCCCTAATGACTAATGATGTTGAGCATCCTTTCACGTCCTGACTGCCCATTCGTAGATATTTGGAGAAATGTGTATAAAGTTCTTTGCCTATTTTTGAATTGGGTTATTTGGTTTTTGTTCTTGAGTTTTCGGGGTTCTTCATGATCTTGATGTTAATCCTTTATCAGCCATATGATTTGCAAATATTTTCTGCCATTCTGTAGATTGTCTTTTTGTTTTCTTGATAGTGTCCTTTAATGCACAAAAGTTCTTAATGTTGATTAACTCCAGTTTAACTATTGTTTTCTTTTGTTGCCTATGCTTTTGGTGTCCTATCTGTGAAATCATTGCCAAATCTAACATCATGGAGGTTTTCCTCAATGTTTTCTTCTGAGAGTTTTATAGTTTTAACTTTTTTTTTTCTTTTTTTTTTAGCAGCTGGCAGCTGTGGTTCTGAACCCACGACCTTGGCATTATAAAGCTATCTCTAACGAACTGAGTATGGTTTTAGCTCTTATGTTTAGGTCTTTGATCCATTTTGAGGTAATGTTCATATATGATATAAGGTAAGGGTTCAGCTTCATTCTTCTGCATATAGATATTCTGTTTTCCCAGCACTATTTGAAAAAAAGACTGTCCTTTCCCCAGTGAATTGTCTTGGCACCCTTGTTGAAAACCAATTAAGGATTTATTTCTGAACCTTGTATTTTGTTCCATTGGTCTCTATACCTATTTTTTATGTGAGTACCACATTGTTTTGATTACTGTAGCTTTGTAATTAGTTTCAACGTTAAGGAATATGAGTCCTCCAACTTTATTCTTTTTTTCCAAGATAGTTTTGGCTATTCAGGGCCCCTTGAAATTCCATATAAGTTTGAGAATTTGCTTTTTCATTGCCACTGAAAAGGCTGTTGGCATTTTGACAGGGATTGCAGTGAATTAGTAGATCACTTTGTGTAGTATTGCCATCTTAACAACATTAAGTCTTCCTATCCATACACGGATTGTTTTTCCATTTATGTAGGTCTTCTTTAATTTTTTTCAACAATGTTTTGTAGTTTTCAGTGTAGAATTCTTTCACCTCCTTAGATCGATTTATTCCCAAGTATTTACTTCTTTTAGATGCTATTGTAAATGGAATTGCTTTCTTAATTCCCCTTTGGAAGGTTAATTGCTGATATGTAGAAACACAACTGATTTTTGTGTATCGATCTTGTACCCTACAACTTTGCTGAATTGGTATATGAGATCTAGTAGCTTTCCTGTGGATCCTTTGGGATTTTCTATACACAGGATCATGTCGTCTGTGAACAGGGGTAGTTTTACCTCTTCCTTTCCAAGTTGGATGCCTTGTTTCTTTTTGTGCCTAATTGCCCTCCCTGGCTAGAGTTTTCAGTACAATGTTGAATAGCAGTGGTGAAAGTGGGCATCCTTGTCTTGGTCCTGAACTTTGGGGGTGTGCTTTCAGTCTTTCATCACTGAGAATACTGTTAGCTGTGGGTTTTCAGAAATACCTTTTATCAGATTATGGAATTTTCCTCTATTCCTAGTTTGCTAAAAATTTTTATCATTAAATGGTGTTGGGTTTTGTCAAATGACATTTCTGCATCAATTGAGATGATGATTTTTTTTTCATTGTCTTAATGTGATAGACTACATTGATTGATTTTCTTATGTTGAAGCACCATTGCATTCTTGGGACAAACCCCTCTTGGTCGTGGTGAATAATCCTTTTAATATGCTGTAGGATTAGATTTCCTAAAATTTTGTTGAGGAGTTTTGCATCTGTATTTATAAGGGATATTGGTCAGTAATTTTCTTTTCTTGTGATGTCTTTATGTGGCTTTGGAGTCAGTGTAGTTCTGGCTTTATAGAATGAGTTAGAGTTCCCTCCACTTCAACTTTTTGGGAAGAGTTTGAGAAGGATCGGTATTCTTCTTTAAATGTTTGTTAGAATCCAGCTGTGAGGTGATCAGGTCCTGGGCTTGTCTTTGTTGGGAGGTTAGTGATTACTGCTTAAATCTCTTTTTATAGGTCTGTCTTTTGAGAGTTTTCTATTTCTTCTTGAGTCAGTCTGTCTAATTTTTTCAAAAACTTTAAGAACAAGTACGTTTCTCATATACTAGCATCAAGCACTTAGAAAACATAGAAAACTAAACACAATTGATAATGGGTACTAAAAAAAATTCTAAGAAATAAATGAATAAAAAGAACAGAACTTGTAGGAAAGGAGCATGAATACCTTAGTATGGAATTATAAAATAAGACTTTAGTAAGTGGAGAGACACAAATTATTCTTGGGTGTGAGAAAATACTTTAGTGTAGCTTTAAAAATCTTGGAAAAACCCATTTATGGGATATTGGTGATTTACCATATCAAATACTATAACATTTTAAAGGTACAATTTTAAGATATTGTGGCTCTAGTTCTGAAATAGTCTGATAGGAAGCTCAGCAAAAAATTTAGAATTAGCATAATATATCACATAATTTGGGAAAGATGGGGAGCAAACCATGCTGGGGCAAATGCTTAACTATTGGTGGGGGACACATTTGATTTCATCTCACATCATACACTTAAATATATTTTGAGATCGATTAAAGAGTTGAATATTTAATAAATGGAAGTATGGAAAATCTAGAGGAAAATATAACTGGATGTTTTTCTAATCCAAGTGAAAGACTGAGTATAAAAGCAGTTGAAGAAATCATGAAGAATATTAATGAATTTGAATGAAATAAAAACAAAGAACCCCTCCCTATCTGAAAGACATCAGACTTCAAAATCACACCACCACCTGTGAAAAGTATTTGTTGCAATTATACATTTTAAAGGGTTATTATCTTTAAGATAGCAAGACCTCATACAAATCAGACAGAAACCACTGAAACCCCAATTGGGCAGTGAACAGGGGACACACAAAAAATAAGAATTCATAGAACAGGAAATATTGATGGGTAGAAAACATCTGAAAAAGTCAAGTGAATTCATGGTGTGAGAAATGCAAATTAACAAGGTTTATTTAAACTTTCATCTATCAAATTAGCAATTTTTAAAAGAGATAATGTAAGTAAAATTGATAATGGAGAAAAACCATTGCATTGCACTTCTCTCAGAATGTAAAGTAGTATAACTGTTTGGTCATTTCAGCAGCAGCTATCAGGAGCCCCTGACTGTTCATAACCTTTGACCTAGTGATTCTTCTAGCTATCCATTATAAGGAACTATTCAGAGGTGTACAAAAATATTTGCATGTTCCTGAGTTATAGTGTTTTCACAGCAATTTTTCGACTTTATAATGGTGCAAAAGCCATATGCGTTCAATACGGTATTCAGTAAGAGACATGTGATATGCAATACTTTATTATCAACTAAGCTTTGTGTTTGATGATTTTGCCCATCTGTTCTGAGCATGTTTAGTAGGCGAGACTAAGCTACGATGTTTGGTAGGTGAGGTGTACAAGTACTAAATGCATTTTTGATGTGAAATTTCCAACTTACTATGCGTTTATCCAAAAGCAACCCTTTTGTAAGTTGAGGAGCATGTGTACACACCATTCTATCAAAATAGTGAAAAATTAGGAGCATATAAATATCCCACCATAGAAAACAGATAATATAAACTGTGGGTATCTGTAAAATGAAAGATTATGCATATATTTAAAAATCTTTTAAAAAGTATAAATGACATACAAAATTGTTCAGTATGATTCGAATGAGATAAAATATATACGGAGTATGCAAAAGAAAAGGAAGTATATGGAAAGGCTGTGATATTTGTTGGTGATGTTTTATTTAGATTCTTAATTTTATGTAAGGAGCTTAATATTTTTAGATAAATTTTTTATAAAATTCTATAACATAAAAATATGCACAAATCATCAATATACAGCTCAAGTCACTTTCAAACTAATATACATATGTAACCAGCACCCATACCCCAAAATACAAGGTATAAGCTTTCCAGAATCCACTTCGATTGCCTTCTATTCTCTACTCCCTTGCAAGGTAATCACTATCCTGACTTTTCCCACCATTCATGGATTTTGCCTCTTTTTCAGCTTTCTATCAATTGAATCATATACTACATTATCTTTTGTGTCTGGTTTCTTTAATCAGTGTTGTGCTTGTGAGATTCATCCTTGTCGTGTGCAGCAGCAGTCCGTTTCTTCTCATTGCTATGATTCTTCCTTTGTTTGAACACACCACAATTTAATTACTCATGGCTTGTATTAGTTTCATAGTCAGATGAAAACCCTAACAGTTTTGTTTTTTTATTAAAATAAGATTTGGTTGAAGTTACGGCTCAAATTGGAGGTATTTTATAACTTGAAAATTTTAAACAACATTAGTCTGCATTTATCCAATTTGAGGGTTAATTCTCCCATCTTCTTTACCTCCTTTTGATTTTTTTCCTTTGGGGCCTTTGGTCACTAGTCTCTCTACTGTGGAATGAAAGGGAAACCAGAAAGAGATGAAACCTGAATCCCCTAATTGTGCCTCTCCTTACTGCTGTGGCTCAGGATGGATGAAGTGAACTAGCTCTTTCATTAACCTGCCCCTCCCAGTCACTATGAGGCAGGCGTTCAAATCAAATCTCTAGTACAAGATATAACACGATATTGTTGCAGTCAATGTCTTTTTCTAGTTCCATCGTTAAATGACTCAGAGCCATAACTGAACCTTCATAATTCTAGATTGTTTGGCTTATATTTCACATCCATTGATTTAGATTTAATATAAAATGTAACTAATAAAGCAATCATAATTTTAGACCTGAAATGGATCTTAGAGATAATCTCAACTGGTTTTCACCAGGCAGACGAGGAGGTGGTGTCTATAGTGGTCTGTCCAGTACACATAGTGAGGCCCATTTCAGAATAGACTCCTGGTTTACATTTTGGGGGCGTGCTGCCTCCCTAAGAAAAAGCCTTTTTGAACTTCCTTACTAAAGCAGTTAGCCATTGTGTTCTCTTGTTCATTTGTTTCCAGCATCGACCTTGCAGACATTAAGTGGCAAAGCATTCGCTTCACAATTTAGAATTGTGTTTGATTCTTATTTCTGCTCACGGGCAATATAACCCTTCAATTTTTAAAGACTTATTCTAAATCACTAATGGAAGAATTCTCGTTTTGCCATTCTCGAAAATTCAACCAGGACTCCAATTTGAGGTAGCAGTCTGAGAGCATATCCATACTAAGTATATTAAGGTAGTAATGTGTGTGAAATAACTTTTTTATGTGTTGATTTACAGAAGCTGAAGGTTTAGGAGTCCAGGGTGGCCAAGCAGTTTTACAAATGAACCATCCAGCGAATTTTAGAAGATACAACCCCAACTCAGTCGAGTTTATCCCATTGAACAGAGAAGGACAACCATCTACTGTAAAGGAGAATAATACGGTTTGTGCATTAAAGTGAAAATTTTTGTTTTTTTCATTCTGCTATATTTCCTCTTGTAAAGTTGAGTTTAATTTCATCCAGTGAAAAGCACAGAGCTTAAGTGTACAGTTTAATGAGTTTTGCTAAACATGTACACCTGTACCCCATCAAGACAACAATCATTTCCCTCACCCCGGAGAGTCACCTCATGCCTCTCCCAGCAGGTCCCCATCTCTGTTAACCTTGGGAGTAATAACCTTCCGATATTCTTTCCTCCTAGCTTATTTTTGCCTATTCTAGAACTCCATATAAATAGGATCGCACTGTATGTACTCTTTTGTGTCACAGTCTCTTTTCCTTAGAATAATGTTTTGGAGGTTCATTTTGTAGTAAGATACTGTGTTTATAAATATTAATCTATATTACAATCTCATATAATTTTGTTTCCTAATATGTTCATAATGCAGGTCTAATTCAGGTATTTTTTTTCATGTATTTTCAAACAAAGACATTGATAACTACTTCTTATGATCATATTAAGATTATTCTTACAGTCCATAATTCATCCTTCGAATAAAGAGTTATTATATTGAAATATAATAGTTATCAACTATTTACTTATTTATACCTTGTCTTCTTCCAAAAAAATGTTTTAGGGTGATTTAGAGGTTGGGTAAAGGTATAAAGACATATCACAATTTGTATGAATGAATATGCTAATAATAAAAAATAAAAATTTGAGAAAAATTTTTAAAAGAAAGAAAAATAGGTGGTTAAGTCTTTCCTATCTGGTCCATGGTTTGTCACTGTTGGATTATTTGAAAATCAAAAGCCATGTAACATTTGGTTCTTTGTTCCTGGTTAGAAATATTTGCTTTTTAAGTCAGTTCTGGTGCTAGTTACTGGAAGACTAGCCTTTTTATCCTGAAGTACATAAGAGGTGAAGCTGGATGGAAAGTGGTGTCATGGGTTGTGCAGTGTAGCTGGGTTAATGAGAACACAGCTCTGCAAGTGCACCTTTTCATATTGCTGTAGTATCTTCAATGGGCAAAGGTCCTTTGACATCACAAATAAGCCTTTGGCACTTCCTGAAAACAAAATAGAAGTCCTGAACTTTTCCTTCAATTCTTTTTTCCCTATTTCCTTCTGGTTTATTGATAAATCTTCCTAAACAAGGATGAAAACCTGATTGGAAAGAACATGGACATGTCATTAATGAGTGTATATTAGACTTTGAATATTCGCATAAAATTGTTTTCTTGTGGGGTAGGGTGTGCGGAGGCGGGCGGTAGGAGGCAGAGGGCTCTGCTTTGAGCGGGGCTCTCCCTGGCCTGCCTTAGCTTTACCTAAGTGTTCTGGAGGCCGAGGTCTGCACTGCTCAGCCAGGGGTCCCCTAGGCAATTGTTCCAGCTCGGGTGGGGTCAGCATCTGGGATGAGGAGGGCCGAGGTTCCAAAGTCACACCCTGAAGTGGGCCATCACGGCTCCTGTCCCTTCTCCGAATAGGCTGGCTCTGTCCTTCCTCCACCTCCTTCCAAACTACTTCAGTGTTGTCGTTTTCTTCTTCCCTCAACGGAGCGCGGCATCCGCTTTAGGCCACCCCAGCCCTGTACAGGCTGGGAGCAGAGGGGACGACGTCCTCCTGTGCGGGCTGTCCCCTGCCTGGTAACCCTTCACCAGCCTAGACAGCCCCTGCTCCATGAGCCCCACACCCTCAGTCCTGCCTCTTCTTTTCTGGAGACAGTCACATATCTGTTTGGCATAGTGATGATGTGTCCTTAATGGTTTTGTAAGGTTAACTGTAGAGTGCATGATTTTAAAATACTTTGAAGACAAAAACCACGTTTAGCTTAATGTTCTTTCCGAAGCAAAGTACTCAGTCTTCTCAGGTCATAAGTCATGACAGTCATGTGCCACATAATGACGTTTTGGTCAACAGTGGGCCACGTATTAGGATGACGGTCCTCAAAGTTTATAATGGAGCGGGATGTGTGCAGTAGGCTCTGCCATGGAGGTGTGTGTGAGTGCACTCTCTGATGTTCACGTACGGAAGAAATTGCCTAATGATACGTGTGTCAGAATGTGTCCTCATTGTTAAGTGACGCACGAGTGTATATGAAAAGGGACTTTTTGTCCTTTTAGCACATTTGAAGATTTCTTTCCTAAAATAGCACCTTCCTTGGTGTGGAATATCCCCATCATAAAGGTGATGATTGTAGGAGTTTTGGTACCTTCACTTTCCAGCATCACAGCTTTTTTAAAAGTCTACCTGGAGTTGAAGAGCAGGGAAAAAGTTGGGGTTACTCATCACAGCCCGTTTGGCTCTGTGTCACCTACAACCAGGCCTAAAGTAGGAAACAAGACTTCTCTGATGGCTTGAAAAATTTCATTTTATCTAGGAGTTAAAATTTGGCTTAATGGTGTTTTCCCTTTTAAAAAAAAATGATGACTGGTAAGGGGATCTTAACCCTTGACTTGGTGGTGTCCGCACTGTGAATCCCGAGTGAGCCAACCGGCCATCCCCATAGAGGGATCCAAATCCACAGCCTTGGTTTTGTCATCTTCACACTCTCATAGTGAGCCACGGACCGGCCCTGGCTTAACGGTGTTTTCACATATGTTCCTTTTCGTTTTACATAGGAACTACTAATACCTTGTATTATCATAGGGTGTACGTGAAGCTATTCGAAACCTGGACAGGAAACTTGATGTCATTCATGGAAACGTTTCAAAACTCCAACGTCTCCATGCGAAATCAGTGAGGCAACATCGGGTAAGTGTTATAAACACTATTCTCACAACTCTGAAAAACTTCTGGTTTCTAAAATTGCCAATCTGCTACAATTGATAGAGAACTAGTCACTCTGTGAGATTAGCGAGGCTGATCGATACTTGCTCTAGTAGCAGATGGCGACTAAGGCTCTGCTGGAAGAATGCTGAAGTTTAGGTCCGATAAATGCATGACAGTGACCATTTTCATGTTTCTAACTGTAATGTCTGAAATACAATTAAAATGTAGGGTGGAAGAGGCATAAAACTTCATTATATAATCAAAATAGAGCCTTTATTTTTAATAATACAAAGCAATGTTGCATGGAAAATAAATATTAATGTGTATGTACTAATTTTATTTCCTTTTTTACTGACCCTCGATTTATGGTGGGTTTGTGTCATTTCAGAAGCCATTTGGATTTGCTTTCAGAAATTGTAAGTACCGGCTGTCTAGAAGAACTAAATTCCAGACAATGAGGAAGGAGGGGTCTCCCAATTCATTCTCCTACTGTGAAAGTTCTAGCCCAACTTCATCAGTGGGGAGGTGGGTGATTGATTCCCAGAGCATCCCCGAAGGGGGATTTAATCAGTCGGAGGAATCCCAGGAAACAGATCAGGAGTCACTGCTCAGGGAGCAGGAGCAGAAGCAGAAGGAGCGGGAGCTGATGCTCAAACAGACTTTTCTACTCTTGTCTGCAAATGCATATCAGCCTCCTATCGTGCCTGATAACCCTCTGCCAGGCACTTCTTTAATGCCCTCCTGTACCAGACCAGGGGCAGCTAACAACAACAGCATCCTTCCAAATGCCCCAGCTTCCGGGGCAGCACCTGCAGCCCTGCTGACCCAGGGAGAGTCCAGTTCAGTATATACCCGTGAAATGAAGAGTCACTCAGTCTTCCTGGGGAATAAACATGCTGTACCATCTATCTATGGCCCTTCTGGTTTTGGTGAGTTTGCAGTGACACATATTACAAATAGCACTATTTAACCATATTCATCAACATTCTTGATGCAAGGTAGTGGAAGCTGTGAGTTTTCTTTTGAGGGATGGTTTTAGGTTATATTCGTAATGATAACTAACTTTTATTGAGTGCCTGTTATGTGTGAGGATTTAAGGTAACCTCTGAAGCTGCTTCTGTTGTTTGGGGGAGGTCAGATGGGACGCTCCTGTGCAGCCATCCTTACATCATCTTTACACAGGCCCTCACTAGATTTTGCAGTTGGAGTCCTGAGTCCTTGCTGGGGTACTTAACAGAAGATTCGAGGAATCAGACTGTTACTCCCTACCTAATAATATCTCTTATTACAGCATAATGAGCAGGTCAAGTATGATTTGTCTTTCTTTCTCCCCATTGAAGCTACAAGTTCACCAGTGGAGCCTGACCCCTATGTCTCTGAGGACCCTTCAGCCTGGTCTGTGAATGAAGTGATCCTGTTTCTGCAACATACAGATCCTCAGACATTAGGCCCCCTCGCCAACCTCTTCAGGCACCATGTAATGTATCTTTTTCTCCAGTTTTCCTACCGTAATGCCTTTGAATGACCTCTGTGCAGGCCTTTCAGTTGGACACTGAGTGGTGTGGATGGTGGGGGCTCCCCATCAACTGATTTTTCCATATGTGAGAAAGGTTAGATCCTTAAATGGTAGGTTAACGATCTGTTCTTTCAATGGGTGTCCACGTGCCTATTATACTAAATGGACTCAAGTACTCAAGAGATGATGATTCAGCTTCGCCACCCTCAGGTGGACTTCCCTTTTGTGATGACAGGTACAAGGGTCCCCTGCCCATACACGCACACACCTGCTCCCGGCTAAGCCCCAGGACCATGAGGAGGAGGGGGTGACCACAAGCGGTAACAGGGTGGCCTTCTTGTTATGACACCCAATGAATCCAGCAACAGATTCCATTGGCTCTGTTGACCTTATATGGTCATTCACCATTTGTGATGCCGATGCCCTCCTGCTTGCAAAGAAACTTCATGGGCTACATTCTTATAAATTCTCTTGGTTTTTTTTAATTGTAGTTTTACTAAGTAAAAGAAGTATAGAAGTCGCCTCACAAAGGTGGTGTCATAAGGGATTTCAGGTCTTTTCAGACAGTGATACATGATTAAGTATAGGCTTGTTTTTAAACTGGCACTTGTGATGACCAAATAATATGTTTCAGCAACAGAAGTTGATCCTTTAAGATAACAAGGACTTTTAGGAGGATGCCTTGTGACTATCAAGTAATATTTTGACAGTGTGTCCTAGCAAATAAAATTACTGGCCACATGTCCGATGTACCATTTTCAGTATGGCAGGAAAATCAGTAATTTGTTTCAGTATCTAATTAGCCTCGGACAACTAACTGGGTTTCAACATAAGGACAGCTGTGTATAGCACACTCACAGTTTGCATTGATGTGGATTTACTCTTATTGCCAGCCCTGCTCAGAAAGTTGATTGTCTGAAATTCATTTCTACCATTTATACTTTTTCATCTTTGTTGGAGATATGTAGTATTTTATTCAACACACAGTATTTAAAATTAGGTAGTTTAACACAGTTCATTTTTTAAATTATTAGGTTAAATTTTCATTTTCTTAATATTTAAAGTGAATTTATAAATTATCAAATGATGCTTCACTGTCCAAATTGTATTTTTAATAGTGTTCATAAAGAAGATTCATATTCCAAGAATATTCATCTGGAATGACGTGCTGTCTAGTTTGTTCTGCATGTTCTTGTATATAAAGAAGTAACCTCTTTCTGATGAAATTTGAAAGCATTATTAATTAGTATAATTTCCTTCTCTCTGTAGGAAGTTGATGGGAAGTCTCTGCTCCTACTCACGATTGACGTGATGATGAATTATATGGGGATGAAGGTGGGGCCAGCTGTGAAGCTGTGCCACTACATTGAAAGTTTAAAGAAGAAAAATTCTACAACAATTGAAGAAAATGTGTCAGTTTAGATTGGGCTTATTTCGGGGGGGACCAGTGCCTTCTAGGTGTGAAATCATTTTTCTGTCCTTACTAGTTTTTGTTTTGTGAAAGTATCATCCAAAAATACATTATCACCACAATTGCAGAACTCCATTACAGTTCAGTCTAGTTCTTTAAAATCCGCTTAACATGTTAGTATTTGCATAGTTAAGTTGGAAGTTCTTCCTTTATGTCTGTTTATTGTTTTCGGTGCATAATCTACAAATATACTTCATGCAAGAAATAGTGAAAAACCTTTGACTTTGGTTCATCTTTAGTTCTGGAACCAAAACAGCTAAAAGAGGAAATATCAGGGATTGACAACTTCTATGATTAAATCCATGAGAACTTATCCTCAGAAGAGAATTTAAAGGTGCACGTGTAGATATCATCTCTCTCTCATGTGTTTTATGTGTCTGATGGGACAGTGTCCTGTTCATGTTTTACCAGCTTCCAGAAAGGGAATAGCCATAGAAATTAATTTCCTTTCGTTTATCATTTCTCTGTTGGATTCAAATTTAGAGGGAACAGAAACAAGTTTATAAAGTTCCATGAAGTATTCTTACCCCTTTTTGGATAAATTATAGGATAGATAGAATAGATTTATGTGAGAGATACCGTACTGTAAGGGTGGTTTGGATAGAGTCCGACTGTATTTTTCACAAAGAAATACCTATTATTTTGAAACTTACATACGTTGGCTAAATTTGGACATTTAACTAGGCAAGTATTGTTCACATCTCTCTATGACGATTGCTATGTCCAAATTTCTTGAAGAGATATATTTTATTGTATTTGTTTATTCCTCGTGCGGGTGCTGTTTAATGTTTATGTCTATTCTATGCCTGAAGTATACACACAAGTACACCTTTTTCTCTTTGAATGTAATATGGCACTTGCACTGCACAGAAGTACTGGTGAACTGTGTATACGGTTAGATGTTTCTATTCCATGAAGTACACGGCGTTTGCTCTCCCCAGCACCTCTCAGCTTACTCTTCAGGGGATTAGAAACGATCTGTAGACTGGTGTCCATACAGGGAATTCCCTGTCCTATACAACGTTCTAATTAATTTGCTTGGTTCTGAGCCATTTATTCTGCTCCATATGGAAAGATACATTAGTTCTGACTTACTGTGTGGGGCTTTATTTTATAACTTCGAACTTTCAAGGGGAAATGTTGCTATATGTTCATTGTTATTACTTTGTGTAACTTTGTTGTGGTATTTATACGTCATAAGAATCAGTTATAAAAGTATTCGACATTTGTTGTAAATGCCAGTAAAATGCTCACCTTGGGCAAGAATGTTCATTGTCTTTTTAGAAAGCCAAATGTACTTTAGACATGAAGGCAGCTATTGAAAGAATGGCTTCGCCTGTGTTATTCCTTATATGTTAGAAGTCGAGATTCTTACTTAAACTTAGTCTTGTTTCACATTGTTTGTAAGAAGATGCTGTGTCCAATTGAACAGTCCTCAGGTGTTAGTATAAATACTCTGTTTTTCTGTTTTCTGATTTTAAAATATAATAAATTTAAATAACCGCAACAATTGATGTCAGAGCCTCAGAATTGAGTTTCCTTACCTTCGCTGTATTACGTTAATGCATGATTTAATTAAATTTTTTTTAAAAGCCACTTTAGTATGTTTGTGGCTTTTTATATTAAATACTAGACTTTTAAAACCTGCCCTGATTCTACTGGTTAACAGATGCCTAGGAGCAAAGGGCTGATCTCTTACAGGGGCCTTAAACAAAACTCCGAGGGTCCATAAACAATTCAATCGATGAGCTTTATCTGTCCTCCAAAGCTTTGTTACTTCAAATATTACTGATTCCGTGAGCGTGCTAGAAAATGCCAGTTCCCACAGATACCCCCTCCTGTGTGAGTCTGTACATCTGGCTGGCAACTCTGGCCACTCTTTGACCATTGGGACCCAGGAGCTGCCTCCCTGCTATTCTGGCTCTTGTCCCTCTGCCTTCATAAGTCCCAGCTCCCAGGGCGGGGTCCTCTTGGAGGATCAGGGTTGCAGTTGCATAGCCTGAATTATCTGACCCGTGCCCCAGGAGCTGCTCCATGCCAAGGAACCCAGCAGTTTTTGCTGCCTTTGCTTCTTGGCAGCATGTCCTGTAGTTCACTGGAGACAGGGGGGCCGTGACTGAGGCTCCAGGGTTGATAGTCAGCTGGCTGGAACGGGGTGTCAACTTGAATGATCTGAGACTTGAGTGATTCAGTGCCCCTCTTTTTTCCTGTAAGGTTTGTACATTTTGAGTCCAGGGACTATCATGTACTTTCTCTTTCTTGAGTTTTCCAGGCATTTAAAGTGATCTTTCCCCTAGCTTTGCCTCTCAGTCCATCCTTTGACCCTGTCTAGCCAGCAGAATTTTGCACCTTGAGCTCTAAGAGCTTCCAGCACACCCAGCATTCGCTTTGGTCTTCCATGCATGTGATTTCTCATCCTTGGAATGTCTTAAAGACTATGTTCTAGAGTGGGATTGTCCAAACTTTTAAGCCCAGGGCTCTCTCCATAAGTGTAAAAATGCCATATGCTCATGTACTGTGCAAAATTGATACATAGAGTCTGAGACTAGTAATTGGGAGGAAAAGCACTGTTTTTCAGGCTACAGAAGGGACTGTACTCACAGTTGGCTGAGCAAACAGAGTCGATTTCAATCCTTCCACAGCCTGATGCTGGGACTTGCTTACAAAGTCCTCTTGTGCTGATCCCGGAGGTGAGGGAGTGCTCTAGGATAGAGAGGAGGGACAAACAGGGGCCCACCTTTGGAATGCGTGGTGGACAGTTTTCCTTCCTCTACCTCCCTGCTGAGTGCCCTGTTTTGTCCAGTTGGTCGATGAGATTGAACCTTAAAGGTGACCCTCCTGGGGCTGGCCTCTTAGCTCAGTTGGTCAGAACATGGTGTTATGACACCACAGTGAAGGGTTTGGACCCCATACCGGCCAGCCGCCAAAACCAGAAAAAGTAAAAGCGACTGTCCCCAGTAAGTACATGCCGAGATTCAGCTTGGTTGTTCTCCCTGCTACAGGAGAGGCAACTCTAGTGTTTTGGGGTGGCCTTGTCTGCCTGCAGGGATACTGTCAGCACTGAGGGGCAATCCTTAAGAAATAACGGACCTGCCTCCTCCCCTCAGCTGCCTGGAACGTAACTGAGGTGAACATTCACGGAAATAAGGACCTCTGGGTGCTTAGGATACAGCATGTGAGTCAGGCCCAAGTTAAACAAGTGATGTCTCATCACGATTCAGTAATTGTGTGTCCTGCTCTTCAGCCAAAGAACCAAAGTACTTTAGTGCATTCACTTGTGGAAATAATCCCTCAGGGGCAGAGGGTCGGCCAGGGCAGGGTTGTGGCCTCCTCAAGCCCTGAACCATCTTTGGCCTCACCCCTTCTCCTGGCTTTGGTGGCCTTGGATGCTCAAGTCCGCTGATGTCATGGTGAGGTTGGGTGTGCCTACTCCATGGGGTGCAGAAGCCAGTCCACTGGGAACAGGGCGAATTTATGACACCCTTTATATTCACATAAGGTGAGTGGACTGGAGCTTTTCTGCATTTAATTATGGATTCATTGATGTTTCCTGTTCCTAAGTGCTGCATGTTGTTGATACTTGTCACCATCCCAGCCCGTGTATGTTCCTTTCTGTCCTTATAGGCATAAAGCCTGGAAGCGACATTTCCCACGCTCCTTTCCAGTAGAGTTGGGTTCTTAGATTCTGCCACCAGAGGCACTCTGTCATGATTTTGGAAGGGGGAAGTTAAGCAGAAGCAGTTTTCCTCTGGTAGCTGCACAGGATGGTCCTTGAGCATCAGCAAAAGGCAGATGCGAGGGTTGCCAACGGCCTTTTGATGTCATCTTGTGATTCACCCGCTTTAGTCGTGCAGGCAACTGAGACCACTGGGAGAGCTCTCCTGCCACCCTTGCATTCCTGGATTTCTAGAAACTTCTTCCCTCACCTTGGCCCTCTTCCCTCCAGCAGCTGTGTAAACTTCTGATTCTATATGAAAGCACTTCCATTCTGAAGACTTAGAATTGCTTGGGTTTTCCTGGTGAAACCCTGACTTTTTGGTCTTCCTCAGAAATGTCCGTCCTGTAGAGGTTGCCCACTGTTCGGAGGGAAAAGGAGAAATTCCGAAGAAAGGTGCCTTTAGATTATCTAGTTTTAGTAAACTAGTGTATTTCATAAAACCTAAGATCCCTTTGATTGTAAGGTGTGCAACTGTGTAATTAACCAAATAGATAGGAAAATGCTGCTTGTTAATCTATCACTCACCATCAATTATACCGTGCAAACCAGTTTCATTGGTGTTAATCAGGTGAAAAAATGGGAGGCTTAAAACATGTAAAATGCTCTTTCAAAAGCTAAACAGGTGGTTTTAAATGGTTAATGCAAACAGGCTGTATTAACTGAACCCTAATAATTCAAGTCCAAGGTAAGAGTAAGAAAACACCAGAGCTCATCCAAGCTTTGCAACAAACATAGTACTAATTAAAACAAAAGCAGTCTAATCAGATCTGTCGAAAATTCACAATTACCAAGAAGATGTTGAAATATGAAATGATGTCCAGTGGCACAAGCAGAAAGCCTCACTATAAATGCATATTTTACTTCTAGGTGTCAGCTAATTCTAGGATGAGGACATCACATGTAGGAAGATATTTAACAATTTCCTTGCATCCAGCAAGGAGAACAAAGAGGAAGTTGGAATGATTATTACTTAGCAGATTCTGGAGAGACACGTCATCCAAATGTTAAGCATAGAGATTGTTTAGATCCTGATGAAAACAGGCCAACAGTAAAACGGCATATATGAGGCATTCCACAAAAAGGTGAATGCCCAGGAGACATTAGATGACACTAAAGGGTTATTATTCATTTGTAACAATGGTTCTACTGGTATTATAGTTTTATTTTAAAAGGAAGATGTCCTTTTCTACTGCAGAAGCATAATAAAACTTTACAGGTTAAGTGGGATGACATCTGGGATTGTTCTGACATAATCCAGCACAGGAGGAGGTGCAGATGAAATGGGATTGGCTTTATGCCAATATCTGTCAAGGCCAATGACACATACGTGGGAATCCATTACGCAAATCCCTTTAATGTATGTTGGAAGTTTCCACAATTGAAAAAAATTGAAGAAAAATATCCAGAATATGAAGACCAAGCTCAGTATTTTTTCCCACAGAAGTAAAAAAAAAGCAACAGTCAATCTACAGGGAATTTCAGTAAATTAATGGTAAATATTTAGACATCTTCCTTGAGGGTTCTTAATACTACCTCCAAACAGTTCAGCCATCTACCGCTATGAAACACCTGTTTTTTTGATAAAGTCAAAAACAGGAAACGAGGTTGAAGTAATAGATGTAAAAGTGAAACGGTGTAAAGCATAGACGCATCACTCTGTCAGCAAATACTATTGGGAGGCGTGTAGAAAACACCGCGAAGAAGTGAAGAAACAAACACTTCCCTAAATTGCATGTGGCAGGTCTGCCATTCTGCTAACTGAAAATAAAGGTGTTTCTAATGCGCATCAGGTTAGGGCAGATCTTGAGGGTGGTTTTCTGGAAGAGCGATTGTCAGAAAGGGAAGACCCTCATCTCTTCACCACCACCCTCCACACTCTGCCTTGTCTAAAGGTGCCTGTTTACCTCTCACCTGTTCACCTCGCCTTCTGGTGATTTCCTCCAAGTGCAAGGCCTAGTTGTTTCAAAGTTGTTCGTGCTCTCTCCATTTGGTCATTCTAGTTATTATCTCTCTAATTATATTTCCTTTTCGGACAAGGGGATCTATTTCCTTTTTCTATTCTTTTTTCCCCATATGTAATCCTCTTACATACACCTACAAAAGCCCCTCATAATTCATATTTGCTAATATACCCTGTTCCCATGTTCACAAGTCTCTCCCTCCCTGGAGAGTCCATTGAAGTCAACATCACCGTAAATACTGTCACTAACAGGTGGCTTCCATTTATCATAAGATCCCTGTTTTCACCTTGGTAGTTGACACACTTTGGAAGAACATGTCCTTTGCCTTAATTATCCTAATCAGCCGTTGTCACCTCTCGCCGGGTGATGGAAACAGAAGGGATTACTCAGAGCCCATTTATCCAGAGCAATGAGAGTCCCAAAGGTGACTGTACCCAGGGAGAACTCTTTCAGGGGAGAAAGGCCCCAGGCACAGCCCCGAGTCAGGTTTTCTCTCAGTTTTTATTGTGCGGGCAAAAGAGTTACAGAACATACACAGGTCGTTCATCAGTCATAGTGAAAATATGAACAAACTGGCTCCATGACAATTTTCATTAAAGCAGGTGTAACTTAAAAATAGTTCAAGCCATTTACCATCAAAAGGATTCATAAAACTTAGCTATGTGTCATCCAAAAGAAACAATGGATGATCGTCATGGCAATGCTTAGTTCCCTAAGAAACTTAAAGAAGCATCTGAGGGTAAGATGTGGAACATTCCCCAACCAGTAACTACCAGAATAGCCTTGAAGATTTTAGCTCACACTCTATCCCATCAATTAGGTTTAGCTGCATCGAGGGCAAATGCCCCCAGAGCAATCACTTTTGCTGTGTTTCAATTCTCTTATCTACATCAAAGACTTTAGTCCTGTGAAAGTTTTTGGTCTTTCCCAATCTTAGCATTTCTATGTGTATTTTTTAAGAGTTGAGCTATGGCTATAACTACAGGACTTTGGCCGTGCTAAACGAAGGACTTTGGTCCTACCATGGTACAGCTTAGTCTAAGGACTTTGGGCCTACTATGCTGTAGGCTATGGCCGTGTGAAACACATGTGTTTTATTAATGTCAGTATCCTCCACAAGCCCTTGACACATTGTTAGCTGTTGGCACGACTGTTACATGATAAGCTAGACTGGGTTTTGGAATTGGAAATTCAGAGCCTTTGCCCAGCCTGCCCTGAGTTTTCCTCTTGTTGAAGTTCTACAAATAAAGCATCTGCCAGGAAAGGGTACTTTTGGAGTAAACATGAAGGCTCAGGGTATCCTAGGCTGCCGTTAGTGACAGAAACAACATCCATTATGTCCCAGATACACTGTGTGCTTACTTCTTCCTCACTATCCAAAGCAGGTGTCCCTCTTCGCTATGTTGATTTGGGGACCTAGAGTCCTTCCATCTTGTGGGTCCATCATCTGGTAGTGCCTCGGGGTCCTTTGATTCCAGATGGAAGGGGACACATCACTGCGCTTCCAGTTCAATTGGCTGAAATGCAGTCACATGGCCATACCTCAGTGGAACGGTGGCCAGGACTTGTGTGTGTGCTCAAGAGGATGAGGAAACCGGTCTTTGGTACGTAGCTGGCAGTCTCGACCATACGTCACCTTCCTAAGAGCAGAACATAAGCCATTGATACCTCCTTTAAGGTTGTCAATTTCCTCGTGACACCCCAGTTTCCCCATCACACTCACATACTTGGCTCCCCTTAGCCTCCTTCCCTGCTTCATTTTCTCCATGTCACTTGAACTTGTGGTTGGATATATTGTTCACAGTCCCGTACTGTCCCTACAAAGGATATTGCGTCCTCTCCATGGCCGTGGGACTTGCAGTCACTCCCCGAAGGCACAATCTATTGCCCCCCCCTCCATCGTTACGCTTCACCCTGAACGCTGCTTTGGCCCATGGACATGAAGTGGACCTGAAGAACGCCACGTCTGTAGAAGCTCTGCAGTGGCAGAGATCATCTCTCTCATTCCTCTCCCTCTGCTGTGACAAGCACAGGCTCTGAATCGGGACTGCTCCTTCAGACGGGGTTGTGGACTGAGAAGTCACGTGGGGCTGGGCCTGAGCCATCCTGTCGCCTCCTTCATATGACGTGAGCAAGAATAGATGTTTATGGTTGTAACTCACTGGGATGTGAGACTCACTACCATGGCCAGAGAAGAAACGCGTTTACAGGTTCAATGATGATCAGCTCACGATCAATCGTGTTTCATCTCTATGTCCCCCCACGTCCCCAATTCCATGTGACTTTGAGGCAGATGAGACTTGTAATTTCATCTGTAACTATGTAAGTATGTGTACTACAAAGATAAAGTTTTTAAATAGCAACCACACCATTATCACACTTTCAAAATTTCAGACTTTAGCGGAAAATATAAAAACGTTCAATGTTATAAAATCATAATTGTATACAAAGGTGATTTGTTTTATTCTTCTTTGAGAAGTAGCAGGGTATTTTAAATTGGCACATAACTGATTATACATATTTGTGGGATACAGAGTTAACTATTAGTATATGTGCACAGTATGTGACGATCAAATCAGGATAGTTGGCATATTCATCATTAATTAGCTTCTAACACCATTCTCTAATAAAAGGAACTGGGTGTCCTTAGAGAAATGGCTGCTTCTAGGCCTGGGATGTGGAATACACAAGGTGAGCCTGCAGTGTCTTCTAGTATGAGAGGGTTTAGCTCAAAGGAAGCACAGTGATGGGGGGATGTAAAAGGGACACAGGAGTTAACCCAGAAAGTCCCCAATGTCTGAATCTGGAAGAATTGAGCAACAAAATTAATGAAGCAGCATTGGATTAGAACCCAAGGCATAAACTCAATGTGCATGAGTCCATGCCATCATCAATAAATGATTGAATACATAAACAAATGACGGTGAATACACAAATCTGTGCAGGGAATTCCAAGTAATTTATGTAGTTACTGTGCCCTCAAGGATGTGGAGCATAACTGCCCACTCCTTAAGTGTGGGCTGCCCATAATAATGTCCTTCCAAAGAGCATGGCATGTAAAATGGAAAAAAGAGTACCTTTAGAGTGTAGAAACCTGAGAAACACTGTGTCAGCCATGTGATCAGGGTCAGCATCGACCACGAGAAGACCTGTTGACAGCCTGGATCTTTAACGTGATGTGATGAGGACACTTTGTGGTCTTCCTCCCCCAAACCCGTAACTAATCTAATCATGAGAGAAACATCAGACAGATCCCAGTTGGGGGCATTGTGCCAAATACTTGACCAGTCCTCCTCAAAACGGACAAGGTCATCGTGAACAAGGGAAGTCTGAGAAACTGTTGAAGCCTGGGGGAGCCCAAGGAGACATGACGACTTAGTGTAATATGGGATCCTGGAAGGGGAAAAGGACATTAGGAAAAAACTAAGGAAATCTGAATAGAGTATGGACCTTAGTTAATAATTGTGTATCAACATTGACTTATTAGTTGTGGCAAGGTTCACACAATCAGATGTGTATTCTAGACACACCATTGTGGCAGCTACTGGGTGTGGGATTGGAGCTCTCAGCAAACAGGAACTGATCACCCCCTCTGTACCCGGACACGTACGTCCCATCCATGTGTTTCCCTTGGGGTCTCCTCCTGCATTTCATCCTGCCTTTTCCTGGGCTGTTCTCAGAAGAGTCGGTGTCTCTTAGGGTAGCCTAGGTTGTTGTGTCAATCCTAGTGAGCAGTTGAGCACAGCCACCTTTCTCTTTATTCTGAAGATCGCCTAAGGTATGAGAAGCAGAGCTCTTGGCAGTGGTAATTTAAGCTGAACGTCTGAGTAGAGGGTTTTAATGCCTGTGTTTCCATTGGCTTTCTCACAATTGAAATGTCAAGGTGAAGAATGCAGAAAGGCAACCAGAAGCCCTGATCATTTGCCATCTGGATTCGAGGCTGCAGACTTCTTGTTGAACCAGCCTCAGGAGCAGAAAGCTCAGGCCGGGTGGGAGGGGAGAGTGCGCCGCGGCCCCCCTCTTGGGGAGGTGAAAGGGTGGGATGGTGCGGACTGGTCCCCGCCCCCAAGTGGAGGCACCCAAGGAGGACACGTTGTCGGAAGATGACGGGAGACTCGCTTCACCACCAGCAACAAGGCAAGTGAGAAGCAGGTCCCAGAGCTGTGCACCCGGCAGCTATCAGTGGGGCCTGACACTATGAGAGGAGGTGACAGCCAAGGTCGCTTCTCTCTGCACCTCCCGCCCCAGGGGTCTCAGTCCTAGTCTCAGCCTGGGAGACGGGCAGATTCTCAGGCAATTTTACTTCATCCAAGGCGACCTTCTGTGGGTAATACAAAAGTGGGGAGTTGTAAGCCCTTTACTCTGTCCCGTTCTCAGCCCCCATCTCTCCCTCAATCTCTCTCTCTCACACACACGTGCACGCACACGCGCACACACACACACTCTCGCACACACACACACGCACACAGGTACACATGTCTCCGAGTTAATGAACCGATAGGATCCATTTTCTCAGCCACTAGGACATAGCCTTGTCGTGTCCTTTGGCCCTTCTGGGCCCATCCCTATCTTTACGAAGAAAACCCACGTTTGTCAAAAATGCCCTTGGAGCCAAAAAGCCCCTTACGGACACAGGGGAGGCAGCAAAGCAGCGAGATTGCAGCATCTTAGTCAAAGTGGGGGCTTCTCACCTCGGCCCTGCCACCCCGAGCTGCGTCCAGGCTTTCCGCACAGGCGGCGACCCTGATTCCTGTGAACTCGACCCCCCGGGCTGCAGTAGTTTAATGGCGTGGATCAGAAGTGATCAGAGGACACTGCCCTTGCTTCTTACAAGTAAAGAAATTCTCACTGTTGACCCAGACTAGGAGACGCGCAGTCTGGAGAATCACTGAATCACTGAATCTGAAAATTATTTCTATCGGACAACTATAATTATCACTATTTGGTGGCCAAGCAAAAGTGGAAAGCTAAAATTGAATGTATAGGAATAACAGCTCAGGTCAAGTGTCCGTAGAGCAGATGACAAATCTGTGCAGGGAATTCCAAATAATTTGTGTATCTACTGTGCCCTCAAGGATGTGGAGCATAACTGCCCACTCCTTAAGTGTGGGCTGCCCATAATAATGTCCTTCCAAAGAGCATGGCGTGTAAAATGGAAAAAGAGTACCTTTAGAGTTTAGAAACCTGAGAAACACTGTGTCAGCCAGGTGATCAGGGTCAGCATCGACCACGAGAAGTCCTGTTGACAGCCTGGATCTTTAATGTGATGTGATGAGGACACTTTGTGGTCTTCCTCCCCCAATCCCGTAACTAATCTAATCATGAGAGAAACATCAGACAGATGCCAGTTGGGGGCATTGTGCCAAATACTTGACCAGTCCTGCTCAAAACGGACAAGGTCATCGTGAACAAGGGAAGTCTGAGAAACTGTTGAAGCCTGGAGGAGCCCAAGGAGACATGACGACTTAGTGTAATATGGGATCCTCGAAGAGGAAAAGGACATTAGGTAAAAACTAAGGGAATCTGAGTAGAGCATGGACCTTAGTTAATAATTATGTATCAACATTCACTCAGTAGCTGTGGCAAGGGCACCATACTAATGTGAGATATTAATAATGGGGGGAAAGGGCTATGGGGTAAATGTGTGCTCCCTCCACTGGTTTAGAAACTTGTGAATCTAACACGATTCTAACATTAAAACTTAATTTACAATTTAACAGTTCCTTGATATCATCAAACATTCATGCAGTATTCAAATATCTAATGATCCCACTCATTTATTTTTCACAGTTTGATATCCTACTTCTTTTAATTGTCTGATACACGACTATGCAATAGAAATATAATGCAGGACATATAATTATAAATACCACAATAGCCACATTAAAAATAACAAATAAGTGAAATGGATTTAATAATATTGTATACTTTCTTTCAGATATTTAAACTGTTTTCTTTTCGATGTCTAAGTGATATAAGATCATTAGAGATATTTGACCATTTTGGGTTTTTGTGTGTGATGTCTTTAAAGCCTGATGTGTATTTTTCACCTAGGGGACATTTGCCTTCACACCTACCCTCTTCAAGTGTCTATTAGTGCATGAGCTGGTGGCTGCACTATTGTAAGGTCCAGGTCTAAGTCGTCAATGTGGGTCTCACAATGTGGTCCCTGTACCAGCAGCACCTGCCTTGCCTGGGTTCTCGCTAGGCGTGCAAATTCTCAGGCCCAACTCCAGACCTGCAGAATTGGAGAGTGTTAGGGGGCCCAGGAATCTGTGTTTTAACAAGACTTCCAGGTGATTCTTTTTTTTTTTTTTAATTTTATTTTGTCAATATACAATGTGGTTGATTATTGTGGCCCATAACCGAAACCTCCCTCCCTCCTCCCTCCCACCCTCCCACCCAACAATGTCCCCTCTGTGTGCTTGTCGTATCAACTTCAAGTAATTGCAGTTGTTATACCTTCTTCCCCCCGCCCCCCCCCCCCGTATTTTTGTGTGTGTGTGTGTGTGTGTGAATTTATTTATTTATTTTTAGCTCCCAGCAATAAGTGAGAACGTGTGGTATTTCTCTTTCTGTGCCTGACTTGTTTCACTTAATATAATTCTCTCAAGGTCCATCGATGTTGTTGCAAATGGCAGTATTTCATTCGTTTTTATAGCTCAGTAGTATTCCATTGTGTAGACGTACCACATTTTCCGTATCCACTCATTTGATGATGGACATTTGGGCTGGTTCCAACTCTTGGCTATTGTAAGGAGTGCTGCGATGAACATTGGGGAACAGGTATACCTTCGACTTGATGATTTCCATTCCTCTGGGTATATTCCCAACAGTGGCATAGCTGGGTCATATGGTAGATCAATCTGCAATTGTTTGAGGAACCTCCATACCATTTTCCATAGAGGCTGCACCATTTTGCAGTCCCAGCAACAATGTATGAGAGTTCCTTTTTCTCCGCAACCTCGCCAGCATTTATCGTTCAGAGTCTTTTGGATTTTAGCCATCCTAACTGGGGTGAGATGGTATCTCAGTGTAGTTTTGATTTGCATTTCCCGGATGCTGAGTGATGTTGAGCATTTTTTCATATGTCTGTTGGCCATTTGGATATCTTCCTTAGAGAAATGCCTACTTAGCTCTTTTGCCCATTTTTTAATTGGGTTGCTTGTTTTTTTCCTGTAAAAAAAGAAAAAACAACTGGAAAGTTGTTTGAGTTCCTTGTATATTCTGGATGTTAATCCTTTGTCAGATGTATATTTTGCAAATATTTTCTCCCACTCTGTTGGTTGTCTTTTAATTCTGTTAATTGTTTCTTTTGCTGTGCAGAAGCTTTTTAGTTTGATATAATCCCATTTGTTTATTTTTCCCTTGGTTAGTGTCCAGTCCTATTTCCTGAAGTGTTTCTCCTATGTTTTCATAAGAAGTTTTATTGTTTCAGGGTGTATATTTAATTCTTTAATCCATTTTGAGTTCACTTTAGTGTATGGTGAAAGGTATGGGTCTAGTTTCATTCTCCTGCATATTGATATCCAGTTCTCCCAGCACCATTTGCTAAAGAGTCAGTCTCTTCCCCAGTGTATAGGCTTGGTGCCTCTGTCAAAGATCAGATGGCAGTAAGTGTGTGGGTTGATTTCTGGATTCTCTATTCGATTCCATTGATCAGTGTGTCTGTTTTTATGCCAGTACCATACTGTTTTGGTTATTATAGCTTTGTACTATAGTTTAAAGTCAGGTAGTGTTATGCCTCCAGCTTTATTTATTTATTTTTTTTGCTCTGCGTTGCTTAGACTATGCATGGTCTTTTGTTCTTCCATATAAATGTCTGGATAGTTCTTTCCATTTCTGAGAAAAATGTCTTTGGAATTTTGATGGGGATTGCATTGAATTTGTATATCACTTTGGGTAGTATGGACATTTTCACTATGTTGATTCTTCCAATCCAAGAGCATGGGATATCTTTCCATCTTCTTGTATCCTCTCTAATTTCTCTCAGAAATGGTTTGTAGTTCTCATTATAGAGATTTTTCACATCCTTGGTTAACTCAATTCCTAAGTATTTTATTTTTTTGGTGACTATTGTAAATGGGCAGGCTTTCTTGATTTCCCTTTCTGCATATTGACTATTGGAGAATAGAAATGCTACTGATTTTTGTGTGTTGATTTTGTATCCTGCTACTGTGCTGAAATCATTTATCAATTCCAAGAGGTTTTTTTGTAGAGGATTTAGGCTGTTCAATACATAGGATCATGTCATCTGTAAACAGGGACAATTTGACTTCATCTTTTGCAATCTGGATGCCCTTTATTTCCTTCTCTTCTCTGACTGCTCTGGCTAGTACTTCCAACACTATGTTGAATAGGAGTGGTGAGAGTGGGCATCCTTGTCTAGTTCCTGTTCTTAAAGGAAAAGATTTCAGCTTTTCCCCATTCAGGATGATATTGGCAGTGGGTTTGTCATATATGGCTTTAATTATGTTGAGATACTTTCCCTCTATACCTAACTTATAGAGGGTCTTTGTCAAGAATGAGTGCTGAATTTTATCAAATGCTTTTTCAGCATCTATAGAGATTATCATGTGGTCCTTGTATTTGATTTTATTAATATGGTGTATCACATTATTGATTTGCGTATGTTGAACCAACCTTGCATCCCTGGGATGAATCCCACTTGATCGTGGTGAATAATTTTATGTATGTGGTGCTGTATTCTGTTTGCTAGTATTTTAGTGAGCATTTTTGCATGTATATTCATCAAGGATATCGGCCTGTAGTTTTCTTTTTTGGTTATATCTTTACCTGGTTTTGGTATCAGGATGATGTTTGCTTCATAGAACGAGTTTGGGAGATTTGCGTCCATTTCAATCTTTTGGAATAGTTTGTAAAGAATTGGTGTCAATTCTTCTTTGAATGTTTGGTAAAATTCTGCTGTGAATCCATCTGGTCCTGGGATTTTCTTTGTTGGGAGCCTTCTGATAACAGCTTCAATCTCCTTTATTGTTATTGGTCTGTTCAGATTTTCTACTTCTTCATGGCTCAGTTTTGGGAGCTTGCGTGTGTCCAGAAATTTATCCATTTCCTCCAGATTTTCAAATTTGTTGGCATATAGTGGTTTATAGTAGTCTCAAATGATTCCTTGTATTTCAGATGAATCAGTTGTAATATCACCTTTTTCATTTCTAATTTTTGTTATTTGAATCTTCTCTCTTCTTTTTTTTTGTTAGCCATGCTAATGGTTTGTCAATTTTATTTATCTTTTCAAAAAACCAACTTTTTGATTCATTGAACTTTTGTATTGTTTTTTGGGTTTCAATTTCATTAAGTTCTGCTCTGATCTTAATGATTTCTTTCCATGTGCTAACTTTAGGTTTGGATTGTTGTTTTCTCGTTCTTTAAGGTGAAGTGTTAGGCTGTTCACTTGCCATCTTTCCATTCTTCTGTGGTGCGCATTTAATGCAATAAATTTCCCCCTTAATACTGCTTTTGCCATATCCCACAGTCTTGGTATGATGTATCATTATTTTCATTAGTTTCAATAAATTTTTTTGATTTCCTGCTTGATTTCTTCTTGGACCCGTATGTCATTAAGTAGAATGCTGTTTAATTTCCATGTGTTTGTATAGTTTCCAGAATTTCATTTGTTATTGATTTCTAGGTTAAATCCATTGTGGTCTGAGAAAATACATGGGATAATTCCAATTTTTTTGAATTTGTTGAGACTTGATTTGTGAACTAATATGTGATCAATCCTGGAGAATGATCAATGTGCTGATGAGAAGAATGAATATTCTGAGATTGTTGGATGGAATGTTCTGTAGATATCTGCCAAGTCCAATTGGTCTAGAGTCTTGTTTAGATCTTGTGTTTCTCTGGTGATTCTTTGCCTAGATGATCTGTCCAATATTGACAGTGGGGTGTTCAGGTCCCCTGCTGTTATGGTATTAGTGTCTACTTCCTTCTTTAGGTCTAATAGTATTTGCTTTATAAATCAGGCTGCTCCAACATTGGGTGCATACATATTTATGATTGTTATGTCTTCTTGATGGATCAGTCCTTTTATCGTTAAGTAGTGTCCCTCATTGTCTCTTTTTATGGTTTTTAGTTTAAAGTCTATTTTGTTAGATATAAGAATAGCTACTCCAGCTCGATATTCTTTTCTGTTTGCATGGTAAATCTGTTTCCATCCTTTCACTCTTAGTCTATGTGAGTCTTTATGGGTGAGGTGGGTCTCTTGAAGACTGCATATAGTTGGGTCCTCCTTTTTAATCCAGTCAGCCAGTCTGTGTCTTTTGATTGGGGAATTTAAGCCTTTTACATTAAGAGCTGCTATTGAAAAGTATTGATTTATTCCTAGCATTTTATTGATTATTGTTTGGTTGTCTTAGGTGTCTTTTGTTCCTTGCTTTCTGATTTACTGTTTGTTTTCTGTGTTTGTTGGTTCCTTAGGTTGTAGATAGCTTTTTTGTTTGTTTGTTTTCTCTTCATGAATGCCATTTTTATTATACTAGTGGATTTTGATTTTTCTTGGGTTTTTATGGCCATGGTAGTTATTTTTCAGGAACCCAACCCAGTACTCCCTTGAGAATTTCTTGTAAGGGTGGTCGTGTGGTGGTGAACTCCCGCAGTTTCTGTTTGTCTGAGAAATATACTATTTGCCCTTCATTTCGGAAGGATAGCCTTGCAGGGTAGAGTATTCTTGGCTGGCAATCTCTGTCTTTTAGTATTTTGAATATATCATCCCATTCCTTTCTGGCTTTTAGGGTTTGTGATGAAAAGTCTGATGTTAGCCTGATTGGGGCTCCCTTATAGATTTGATGCTTCTCTCTTGCAGCTTTTAAGATTCTCTCTTTATCTTTGAGTTTTGCCAATTTGACTATAACATGTCTTGGAGAAGACCTTTTTGGGTTGAATACGTTTGGAGATCGTTGAGCTTCCTGGATCTGAAGATCTGTGACTTTTCCTATACCTGGGAAGTTTTCTGCCACTATTTTGTTGAATATGTTTTCAATGCAATCTCCTTTTTCCTCCCCTTCTGGAATACCCATGACTCGGATATTTGAGCACTTAAGGTTGTCTGATATCTCTCTCAGATTTTCTTCCATGTCCTTGATTCTTTTTTCTTTCTTTTTGTCTGCTTGTGTTATTTCAAACAGCCCATCTTCAAGTTCAGAGGTTCTCTCTTCAACTTCCTCAAGCCTGCTGGTTAAACTCTCCGTTGTGCTTTTTACTTCGCTGAATAACTTCTTCAGTTCGGCAAGTTCTGCTAAATTTTTTTTCGGGGCATTGATTTCCTTGTATATTTCCTCTTTCAGGTCCTGTATACTTTTCCTCATTTCATCATGATGTCTGGCTGAGTTTTCTTGTATCTCATTCAGTTTCCTTAGAATTATCCCTCGAAATTCCTTTTCAGTCATTTCAAGGGCTTCTTGTTCTATAGGATCTAGAGCTTGAGAGTTATTATCCTTTGGTGGTGTACTTTCTTGATTTTTCATATTTCTGGTATCTTTTCTTTGGTGTTTATTCATTGTGGCAGGGGGTTTCACAGTCCACAGGTTTGACACTATTGACTGACTAACATGTTGCTGTGGTTGCCAATTTGGTATAGCTACCTTAGTGACTACTCAGTTGGCCATTAGTGCCTTGCGTGTGTGGTTGCCTCAGGTCTTGGGCCTCTCCAGGGTGCCACCTCTCTGGTCAGCTTGGACTCTGCCAGGCTGCTGGATCATGGGGTGGTACTGCAGGGTGTGTGGTCTCTGCTGAGCTTCCACCTCCTGTGCTGGACTTCTCCCTGTTCCATGCACTCTGGCCTGGGCTGCTGGGATGTGCTGAGGCACCGCAGAGCGTGTGGTCTCTGCAGAGCTTCCCCTTCCCCTGCAGGATGTCTCCCTGCTCTGTGCATGCTAGACTGGGCTTGGGATGGAGCCGGGTGGTGGCGGTGAAGCCTACCTGCTGCTGAATCACACAGTGGCGGCCCCCCCACATGGTGTGTGGACTCTACAGATCTTCTATCTCCCTTGCTGGACGACTCTGTGCTCTGCATGCATTGGGCCGGGCTGCTGGATCACGCGGCAGCAGTGTGGACCCCGTGGAGTTCCCGCCTCCCCTGCCAGACATCTCCCTGCTCTGAGAGCACTAGGCCAGGCTGGGAATGGAGCCAGGTGCCTGCAGTGAAGCCTACCTGCTGGATCATGCAGTGGCGGCCCCACAGGATGTGTGGTTTCTGCGAGCCTCCACCTCCCCTATCAAACGCCTCCCCACTCTGTGCGCACTGGGCTGGGGTGGGAATGGAGCCGGGTAGTGGCGGTGAAGCCTATCTGCTAGATCATGCGATGGTGGCCCTGCAGGGCATGTGGTCTCCACAGAGCTTCTGCCTCCCCTGCTGGACGTCTCCCCATTCCATATGCACTTGGTGTTATGTTTTTATAGTTTAAATCGGTTGATTTGTGGGAGAGAGTGATGCTAGGGACTGTCTATTCCGCCATCTTGACCGGAAGTCCTTCCAGGTGATTCTGATTCACATACAAGTTTGAGAACCACAGCTGGGGGTTAGAAGACATAAGAGATTTAAATAAATCTCTTAGAAAGGAAGAAAATCCTGCCATTTGTGAAAACGTGAATAAAGGTGGAGGACATTATGCTAAGGGAATAAGCCAGACACAGAAGGATACATACTCCATGATAACACTTACATGAGTACAAGGAATGTAAAACAAACTCAGAGACTGGAAGAGTGTCCTCGAGGGGCGGGGGTGGGGAGGGAAGGAGAGCAGGGAGTGGTGACACGCCCACCTCCTGCCTCCTCCCATTGTTACTACAGTAGTTAGGATAGCCTTCGGCTACTTTGACAGAGAGACCCCAAATCTCAGGAGCTTCCAAAAGTGGGAAACCCATTTCTCTCTTGTTTCCCTGTTGGCAGTCTGAGGGTGCTCCACACAGAACAGGGATCCATGCCCCTTCCTCTTGTTCTGCTTTCCTCAGCTTATGGTTTCCATCTCGTGGCCCAACACAGTTGCTCCAACTCCTGCCATCACATCCACATCCCCACTCAGTCACTCCTAGCCTCTGGGGGGTCTTTCAATGAGGTGGCCACATGCCCAGTGAAAAGGCTCTTAATCTAAGAAGAGGAGAACTGAATTAGTGGACAAGCACATTCTCCGTCACACACTTATTTAATTATCATACAGCAGCACATGACGGTTGAAGCTTAACTGACGGGATGAAATCTGTAAGGTAGAAAAGGTGACAAGGACGAGGTTTATCAGTGGGTTCATGGTATGGGAAGCTGTGGGGAGATGTGGGGGAGTGAGAGCTGGAGAGGGCAGGGGGATTTCCAAGGGGATACAAGGAATCGATGATTTGTGGCCCCTTCGATGATAACGTAAAGTCCAGTAAGAGTTACGATTTCTTTTCTAGTATTTCTGGCCATAGAATGTTTCTGCGAAAGTCTCACCAGGTTAACACTGGACATACTTTGGAATTACAGAATTAGAACAGGAAGAGCAAAGTGACAGCAAATCTTGGGGAATTTTGATCATCCAAGAGTGACTCTAGCTGAGGTGTGAGTGGAGTACAGAAGGGATCAGAGACAGACCTGAATCTCACTAGCACGACTTTCCTCCCACAGTGTGAGAGTTTGGGACAAAGAAGGAAAAAACGTAGCCACAAGGGTTGAAGTAAGTGCCCTGCTCTTGATCCCAGTCAGGGCAGCGTGTCTGGGGTTTCTGGTGTGCAGATGGATGGCCTGGCTTCAGGCAGCAGGATCCCCAGTCTTTAGACAGACAGGAAGGAAGAGCAGCCGGCAGGAATGGAGGTGTGTGAAGGAGAACAGGCCCAGAGGGAGATTTAGAGGCAGAAGGATAGCTTTGTGGAGGGTGAAACTTGCTAGTGACAGCCTCAGGCTCAGTAAAAGGGCTGGGGAGCTTGATCTGCTCCTGGTGGAGCGGTGGGAATGGCGCAGCCAATGGAAATGGAGACCATTCCAAATAGCCTTTGGGACCGACAGACGATGAACGACTGCCGTTGGCCTCTCTTGGCGCTGGGATAATTCGGGGCTGAGGGGATGGTTTGAGGCTTCTCAAGCCAGGCTCAGAGCACACTAGGGTAACGAGGCAACGGTAAGTGGGGTCCCAGCCCTGGAAACCGAGGAGGCGACAGTCGAGGCCAGACGTGCCCTTGGCTGAAGGTCAAAACATGGACTCCGGTAACAATATATGTGTGTGTTACAAAATCGACATGAAGTCAGAAATCCAAGTAGGTGTTCTACAATGTTCTTCTGCACCCCCTGGGAGAATCCCAGGTCCCCACTCTCGAGAGCCCTACTGTGGGGGTCTGTGAAGGTGATGTGCGTGGGCCCCATGTCCTGAGGGCCGCCTCTTGCTCAGTTTACCCTGTCATCAAAGGCCTCCTCCATGGCCTTGTCCTTGTCTCTCCTTTTGGAGCATGTCCCCCATTCAATAGCGTCGGAGTCGCCAGCATTTATCATTCACAGTCTTTTGGATATTAGCCTAACTAATATCCTAACTGGGGTGAGATGGTATCTCAGTGTGGTTTACATTTTAAAAACGTTTCACACAGCTTTTCTAGTTGTCTTTCAGGGAAATGGCTGCCCTGTATTACCCAGTCACCCTTTACCGGCAGCAGACATACAGGTTGCCACGTCTGCACTGCGTGTTGGCAGAACTACCTGCTCTGTCCATCGTGTCTGTGGTCCAGCTTGTACCCAAGAACAGGTCGATAGCACTTCCAGCACCTGCCCCCATTCGTCCCATTACTGGGAGATCTCCCACGCCTGTTGGTCACTATAATTCTTCCCTACTCAGGTTAAGGCAGCTTAGGGAGACCAGGAACTGGAAAGCCAGCCTTAGGAGTGACGGTGAGGAAAGCGTTTCCTTCTGTATTCCATCTCCCTCCACGGAGAAGAGGGGTCAAGTAAATGAATGGGAGGATTGACCGGAAATGAAACCGAAGGGGATTGTTGAGTACCTGTTGGATCTTCAATCACATTTCATGAACAAACCTTCGACACCGATTTAGGATTAGGTACGACAAGGCAATCCAGAAGGGTGAGTACATCAGTCTGGGTCTGATACGAGACAAGAACCACTATCATTTGAACATGGAAAGGTTAATGTAGAGAAGAGTTAGGGCTGATAGTGTGCCCAAGACTCACTGAGTGCCAGACAAGTCACTGTGTGCTGCACTGCTGGAACTTGCTGGAAACCTGCCCTCTAGACCTTGCCAGAAATTTGCCCTTTAGGGTGCAGGGGGAAGCTGTGCTGTGCAACAGCTGCCCAGAGAGCTCATAGGTACCAGGAAACAAACCCCTTTCCTCCTACAACCTCTGTCCAATACCTTCTACTGACAAAAGCTTAAATTACGCCATCAGCGAGGGAAAGGTTTTTAAAGGGCCCATATCCATTTTCACAGAGCTGGCAAAGGGTGTGCAGTTGGGTCTCAGAGTCAATAAAATACATCAACAACCACCACCGTGCATCCATTCCAGTTCCTGCATGTATCCTCCTGCACACATTCACACTCCTATACAGAAGCAAATCAACTCTGACTCTACCTAACAAGATACACCTTTCCTGCTTACAAGAAAAGAAATTCTTGCTGTTGACCCAGACTAGGAGACGTGCAGTCTGGAGAATCACTGAATAACTGACACGGTGAGGGAATGGAACAGAAATTCCAGGTGCTGTGCTGGGTGCTTTTTAATTCATAATGTTTAATTCTTTGTACCTTGGGAGGGACTTGCTGTTCAAACATAAGTAAGACACGGTGCTGCTGTCCAGGAACTTAGAAGGAAAGGGGCATGTTGACAAGGATTTCTAGTATCAGGCAATGTAATTAACGTGCTACAAGGGAGGTGAAGGTGAGGTGGGAGCCTAGAGGACTGACTCATTCTTGCCAGGGGCTATATAGGAAAGTGTCCTGCTGGGGGTATAATTAGAACAGATGCAGTACTGGAACAGGCTTTGCAGGATGTTAAGAGTTTCCAGATGTAACTGAGCCAGAGGTAGAATGACATTGGGGGTATGAGGATGTGTTATGGGGCTGATATGAGTGTTCAAATCAGAACGCTGCTACAAAGCTCTGGCTTTGAGCACGTTAACCTCTCTGAGCCTCAGTTTTCTCAGCTTCAAAATGGGCCACTGATAACCAACTTCTTACGGGATTGGGGACCAGCTAAGGACAGACATGTTAGGTGGCTTGTGTTGATCACTCTGTAGATCGTATGTTCTTACTTTACGGGGGAAGGAAGCACATGGCTGTTTGGAAAATGGCAAGCAGAGAGAGTGGTGCAGGTGAAGAACAGGGTGACATGGTGGCGTTTTTAAAAGTTGCATTGTTTTCAGATTTGTTCCCAAAGGCGGTATTGCTCGTGAGTGAGTATGCAACCCGGAAATCATTAGAGTCAGAGCTCAATTCTCTTATATTATATACTTTTAATTATATTGTGCTGTGTGTGAAGAGCCTTTTGGGAAGAGCAAAATTGCACAGTTGGCCACCGGTTCATATAAATGTCTATTTATGCTTTTGCAAAAGTACACTAAAGAAACAAAAAAGGTAGAAAGTGGGGAGACTAGGCGCCGAGCTTGGCGTCACCCCAGCCGCCCACAGAGGGGCGCTCGTGTGCGGCGCTACTGCGTAGCTGCAGAAACTTTTCTAGGCACGAGGTTTTGCACCCGCTCTGTCTGGCGCCTCAGTATAGAGCGAACGCCGCGTGAGCACAGTCGCTACCCGACTGCAGGGCAGACGCCGGACCTCAGGCCTCAGAGCCTGCACCAGCACCTCAGCATGTCTGACTCTGAGGAGCAGGGTAAGGGGCCCTCACTGCATCTGTCCCCACTAGGTTCTGCCTTGGGCTCTGATAGGGTTGCGACAGCGCCCACTTAGACGGCCTCACGCGTGGCCGTGGTGGCTCTGAGCTTCGGCCGATGGCTGCCGTTCTCAACCTGCTAACGGGTCAGCGGTGCTGTCCCCATTGTGTAGATCGCGTGTGGGGACCCCGGCACCCCAATCGCGTTTGGCCCCGTGTCCAGGGCACCTCAGGGACTCACGACGACCCTGAGATTTGAGGGGACCCTAGGGCTTGTGGTGTCTCAGGGCTGGAGGTGACCCTCGGTTCATTGCATCTCGAGTCTTCAAGTGACCCTAGGGCTCATGGAGTCTTGGAGTTTGATGTGACCCTAGAGGTTATGGCATTTCAGGGCTGGAGGTGATCCTAGGGCTAGCGGTGTCTCGTGGCTCTAGGTGACCCTGGGGCTGGTAGCGCTACTAGTGCTCCTGGTGTCCCAGGGGCTGGAGGTAACTAGGGCCATCGACGAGCGTGGGTCAAGAGGGTGGGCCTGGTTTCCAGCATCCAGGACCCACGGATTTTTCCAGAACGTGCCTTGAGGAGCCATAAAACAGTCTTGGCAGTCGCCGAGAGGGGGAGACTGCGCCAGCACGAGGTGTTTCTGGCGCCCTCTGGAGCTTCGGCGTGGCAGGCTCTGGCGTCTGGCGCCAGGGCAGGTCTGTCCGTCTGTGCTGTTTCTTTTTGAGCACAGCCATGTTAAAGCCGTAAAGCGATCTGGCTTCTGGGCTGGGGCCCTCCTGGGAGGAGCGATCTGCTTGGCGGGAAGAGCGAGTCTGCACTTTGCAGCCTCAACTTGCAGCGGCGCCACAGCGGGGTGCACTGGGTGCTTCCCACGGCTCTCCTGGGACGGCAGCACGTCCCTGTGAGTGTGAGCTATTTTTATCTGTTTATTTTAAAATTAATATTATTTTAATTGACAAATCATAACTATATACCTTTAAAGGGTGCAATGTGATGTTTTGATATATATATACAATGTGGTATGATTAAATCAAGCTTTTAAAAGAAGGATATCAGAAAAGTGCATTTTCTTTTTTTCTTTTGGTGTGGGGTTCTGTATTTTCTCTTTTCTTTCTGTCTTTTTTTTCAGATTTGGGCAATTATTAGATGGTTGGTCCTGACTTTCTGGGCCGAGTCGATCCGTTTCCATCCTCTGTCTTGGTGCAGGCGGGTGAAGGACTCAGACTCTCAGACTTTGGGTTTTGAAAATTGACAGACTCTCGAATTGATTCCTTTAATGTCTTTTGAGATTGAGACGTCGATTTGGAGACTTTGATGGTAACCGCGTTTGGTCAAAGACAGAGAGTGGAGCTTCGGTGTTTCATTGTAAATACATACATGAGGAAGGGAATAAAGGTGTAGGGGTGTTGTGGAGAAGCCCCCGCCTATCGATCCTGAATTTTGCTTGAAGAGGGCAGATGCCAGAGTCAGGAAACGCTTCAAAATGTGGGGATCCCTGTAAAGCCGGGGAGCCCTTCCGTGCCAGCTCCAGGGCCCATCCCGCCTGCTGAACAGGCCTTTGATAGAAAAGGCTCTACCTTAGGTCTGTAGGAGGTGGCTTCCCTCCCGCCTCTATCCTGCTCTCCCGAGTTCGGACTGCTCTAGGGTTCATAACATGAGGTGGCAAACTGGTTTAATGTTTCCAGTTAGCGACTTTCCCAACAAGTTTTCTGCAGGGCGTGCTATAAAGCAGGACACGGGCTGGATGCACTTCCCAAGCTCACTTGTCTGGCCTGCAGCACGTGCTGGACGATGGGATACAATTTTGGCTGCAGTATCGCCCGTTTTAGAGACAGCACTTGGTGGTCTCTAAAGTTTGACACGGACAATGAAAGGGCTGCTTTTTAGAGTCCTGCAAGAAGATTCAGAAAGGGATTGGTCAGTGTATTAACATACAGTACTCTATTTCATTTCATTTTATTTTATGTTTTGGTGGCTGGACATGAGGGGATCCGAAACCTTGACCCTGGTGTTGTAAGACTGTGCTCTAACTAACTGAGCATCACGTCAGCCCTCAGTTTTGTATTTTTAAAAAACTGGAGTTGTCTGGCTGTTGTGACAGGTTGCTGTGTATTCCTTGAAGTGGTCCTGGGGTGAAATGTCTTCATCATTGTGAGCCATGCCTTATCTGATAAGGTGAAGACAAGTGAATGCTTTGCACCTTGGGAGCGTAATTTTGAAAAAACTTCTAAATGTTATAATGCCTTTAAATTTTCATTATGAAGGTTATATGTATACCTAAAGAAATTAATTGGAATTTTACACATTTATTGAGAAACCTTAGTGGAGTCGTCAGTAGCTTTAACTAATTGTAGTTTGAAAAATCTGTCGACATACAAACGCTCGATTTAAAAATAAATTTTCAGTTACCTTTGTAATTCGACTACCATTTTCTTCTGATGCTAAAGTCAAAAGTTCGTTGCAGAGAATCTGCAGGGAAGTCGAATGAAGGTAATAATTTTGCTGTTCAGAGATAGCCACCTATTGAACCATTGATGTTTTCTTTGGCTCTCAAGGTTGGGATTATACTGTATTTCTCTGTTTTAAAACCTTTTTTCCCCTTTTAACATTATATCACAAGCGTTTCTACCATCTTGTTAGAAATGTTTTTTGAGAACATGCTTCTCTAACATACCTTCTGTCTTAGGGAAATGCCGTAATTTATTTAACGTTTTGTTTATTTAAGCTTTTGTTTATTTAACCTTTTTGTTTAGATAATTATCAGATAATTAGGGTAATTTCTAATGTTCCAGGCCCCCATTAAGACTATCCAGTAGAATTCACAGTGGCTCTTCAAACCCAACGGCACGTGTTATGGATGAGAAAACAAGGGGAAAGAGTCGATGTCTCTGGCCCAGAGGTCGAATTGGAAACTTCATTATGTGATTTCTAATTTAGTCCCATATTCACACCATCACATACCCCTCACACTTGCTAACTACCTTATTCTTCTGTTTTGGTCCATTTGGAATAAGTACAGTGAATCCAAGTTATCATGCAGTGTACACGCAATCTGTGAGTAAATACTTCAAGTTTAAACATGTTCTTTTCCAGGCCAACTTTAAGAAATAAGCCCATGTAGATATCAGATAGTACGCATAGTGGGTTGTTTCACATATATATGAAAATGGTTTACTGAGTAGATATTTCACATCCAGTTTATTTGTGGTTACCTATTTCAAGGTCTGTGAGATTCAAATTGAATTGAATTTGCTTTATAACAGCATTTACTTTTGCACTTTATTTCTGCATTATTAATCAGTATAACTATTAATACTAATTTTTAGAGCACAAGTTTGGAAGTTCATGGTCACCACAAATGTAGCTATGTAACACCAGTTGCATCGTTTCAAAGTTAAAGCATATCAGTGAACGCATTAGAGCGTGGGCCAGGTGGTCACAATTCTTAACTGAGAATAAATTCATTGCTCTACAAATTTGAAAGTAGTAGAAATAATACTCTGCGTGTGTTTACATACATACATACATACATACCTACCTACCTATATATGTATCTCAAAGCTTCATACTAAACAATTGGTTTGTTAGCTAACCTGTACTGATTATAGATTTAAAGATACTTAATGTAATTTTTCCATCTAAAATATGTTTTTTAAGCAATCCATAAGTTTATAAGGCAGTTTCTTCTAGAAATTGTTTATTTAATGTGGTATCCGATGAAAACTTTCTCTTTGCTTTTCCTTAGATTATATTGTTGTAAGTGATGGAGAAGACCGTGACAGTAGGATTGATAACAATGATGTCATCATAATAGAAGATTCTGATGACAGTTTGACTGTACAACCAAAGATTGAAGGTGACAGTGATGACTATCAGCAGCCATCCCGAATGTCATATGGTAATTTTGTTAAATTTCCTTCTGGGCGAAATTTTGCTCTCTGGTTCCCATTTTCAGTGAGTTGCTGAAATATTCCGATAACCTTTACATTAATAAGTGTTTAGCAGAGGGCCAAGTTTTGTGGTAATACCACAGAGGTTGGTTGTGCTTGCATTTTCCCTTCACTTAATCTTTCACGTGTGCCCTTTTCTCTTTTTGCTCTATGGGGCAACAGCCTCAGAAAACATTGTGGAGAATACATGCTCTGCCTCTGAAAATTATTTCTATCGGACAACTATAATTATCACTATTTGGTGGCCAAGCAAACGTGGAAAGCTAAAATTGAACGTATAGGAATAACAGCTCAGGTCAAGTGTCCTTAGAGCAGATGACATGATAATCTAGGTAGAAAGTCTGAAAGAATCAACAAAAATCTCCTGGAAGTAGTAAGCGATTATAGCAGGGTTGCAAGATAAAAGGTTAATACACAAAAGCCAATCAATTTACTACATCACAGCAATAAACCATTGGAATTTCAAATTAAAAACCTAATACCAATTATATCAGAGCCCAAAAGAATTCATGGAAAGTGGAGTCCTGCAACCACAACTGCTAGAGCTACTTATCCTTCCAAGAGTTGCTTCCCAACCACATTTATGAAAGAAATGTGAAACCATTCATGTTTTCACTTACACATACCCCTTGGAATATTTCTTCAGTAGCTATATGACAATTTGTTCTGTTCCATTTGCTTACAGATTAGGGTTTCATACTTATAGAAACATTGAAATGTTATTGCTTGGGTTGGAGATTGATTGGTAAACTTTGTGGAAGGAGCCAGATAGTAAGTATTTTAAGCTTTGCAGACTGTAAGGTCTCCGTCTTAAGTGTTTAACTCTGCTTTTGAAGCACGAAAACAGCTGATACGTAAACAGATGGGTGTGGCTTTGTTTCAGTAAACCTTTATGGACACTGAAATTTGAATTTTCTGTAATTTTCCATTTTATGAAACATTCTTCTTTTTTTTCAATCATTAAAAAATGTAATAAAATAGAAACCCCTACATTCTTAGCTTGTGGACTATACAAAAACAGGTGCAATGTCGACTTGGTCCACAGGTTGTCGTTTGCTGACACCTGATCTAATTGATGCCAAAAAGTCATTTGTTACCTCTTATCTGTTCTGGTTTTATAACTATATGCAGGACCAGCAGGATACTGCCTTAATGTGTTCTAGAACATCTGGCTGACTCCCTTAGTGGAAAAGATCTAGAGGATAATTCTCAAAGGTGGATACCCTTTGACCCACTGTTTCTACTTTTAGGAATTTATCCCACAGAACTGCTTGCAGAAATGCAAGATGGTTCAGCAATGTTCTTTGCAAGAGTAAACCTTTAGAAGCAACTTGAATATCCATGAATCGGGGGCTGGTTGAATAAATTATGGCTTATCTGCAATGATGGAAAACTAAGGAGTTGTTAAAGTGACTGCAGTATATCTAAAGGTATTGGTGTGGAAAGACCAATTTTAGCCAAAAAAAGAGGATGCAGAGAAGTAATTATTGTAGTCTGATCTCTTTTATGTAACCGATGGAAAAAACTAATAGATTTCTGTAAAGGTCGTTAGGTCATATTTTTTATTGTATAAAATATTCATAACATAATATTTATAATTTTAACCATTTGTAAGTGTACTATTCAGAGGCATTAAATACATTCACAATGTTGTATAACTATCACTACTAGCTATACCCAAACCCTTCCATCATCTCCAACATAAACTCTGTACTCATTAAACAATAAGTCCTCCCCCACCCCAGCCCCTGGTAACGTTTTTGTCTCTATGCTTATGCCTGTTCCAGGTACCTGATATATGTGGATTCGTACAATAGTTTTCCTTTTGTGTCTGGTTTATTTCACTCAGCATGTTTTCAGGGTCAATCCATTTTGTGGCATTTATCAGAATTTCATTTCTTTTAAAAGACTGAATAATATTCCATTGTATGAATATACCACACTTGTTTGATCAGTTCAGCTGCTATTAGAAATTTGGGTTGTTTCCATCTTTTGGCCTTTGAGAACATTGTACAAAGATCTGCTCGAGTTCCCGCTTTCAACTGTTTTGGGCATTTACCTAGAAGTAGAATCTCTGGTTCATATGATAATTCTGTTTAATTTTTGGAGGAACTACCATGCTGTTTTCCCCAGCAATTTCACCATTTTACATTCCTACCAGCAGTTCACAAGGGTTCCAGGTTTTCTACATGCTCATCAGCACTTATTATTTTATATATTATTCAAAATTATAACCATCCTAGTAGATGTAAAGTGGTATCTTACTGTGGTTTTGATTTGCATTTCCCTAATGACTAATGATGTTGAGCATCCTTTCACGTCCTGACTGCCCATTCGTAGATATTTGGAGAAATGTGTATAAAGTTCTTTGCCTATTTTTGAATTGGGTTATTTGGTTTTTGTTCTTGAGTTTTCGGGGTTCTTCATGATCTTGATGTTAATCCTTTATCAGCCATATGATTTGCAAATATTTTCTGCCATTCTGTAGATTGTCTTTTTGTTTTCTTGATAGTGTCCTTTAATGCACAAAAGTTCTTAATGTTGATTAACTCCAGTTTAACTATTGTTTTCTTTTGTTGCCTATGCTTTTGGTGTCCTATCTGTGAAATCATTGCCAAATCTAACATCATGGAGGTTTTCCTCAATGTTTTCTTCTGAGAGTTTTATAGTTTTAACTTTTTTTTTTCTTTTTTTTTTAGCAGCTGGCAGCTGTGGTTCTGAACCCACGACCTTGGCATTATAAAGCTATCTCTAACGAACTGAGTATGGTTTTAGCTCTTATGTTTAGGTCTTTGATCCATTTTGAGGTAATGTTCATATATGATATAAGGTAAGGGTTCAGCTTCATTCTTCTGCATATAGATATTCTGTTTTCCCAGCACTATTTGAAGAAAAGACTGTCCTTTCCCCAGTGAATTGTCTTGGCACCCTTGTTGAAAACCAATTAAGGATTTATTTCTGAACTTTGTATTTTGTTCCATTGGTCTCTATACCTATTTTTTATGTGAGTACCACATTGTTTTGATTACTGTAGCTTTGTAATTAGTTTCAACGTTAAGGAATATGAGTCCTCCAACTTTATTCCTTTTTTCCAAGATAGTTTTGGCTACTCAGGGCCCCTTGAAATTCCATATAAGTTTGAGAATTTGCTTTTTCATTGCCACTGAAAAGGCTGTTGGCATTTTGACAGGGATTGCAGTGAATTAGTAGATCACTTTGTGTAGTATTGCCATCTTAACAACATTAAGTCTTCCTATCCATACACGGATTGTTTTTCCATTTATGTAGGTCTTCTTTAATTTTTTTCAACAATGTTTTGTAGTTTTCAGTGTAGAATTCTTTCACCTCCTTAGATCGATTTATTCCCAAGTATTTACTTCTTTTAGATGCTATTGTAAATGGAATTGCTTTCTTAATTCCCCTTTGGAAGGTTAATTGCTGATATGTAGAAACACAACTGATTTTTGTGTATCGATCTTGTACCCTACAACTTTGCTGAATTGGTATATGAGATGTAGTAGCTTTCCTGTGGATCCTTTGGGATTTTCTATACACAGGATCATGTCGTCTGTGAACAGGGGTAGTTTTACCTCTTCCTTTCCAAGTTGGATGCCTTGTTTCTTTTTGTGCCTAATTGCCCTCCCTGGCTAGAGTTTTCAGTACAATGTTGAATAGCAGTGGTGAAAGTGGGCATCCTTGTCTTGGTCCTGAACTTTGGGGGTGTGCTTTCAGTCTTTCATCACTGAGAATACTGTTAGCTGTGGGTTTTTCAGAAATACCTTTTATCAGATTATGGAATTTTCCTCTATTCCTAGTTTGCTAAAAATTTTTATCATTAAATGGTGTTGGGTTTTGTCAAATGACATTTCTGCATCAATTGAGATGATGATTTTTTTTTCATTGTCTTAATGTGATAGACTACATTGATTGATTTTCTTATGTTGAAGCACCATTGCATTCTTGGGACAAACCCCTCTTGGTCGTGGTGAATAATCCTTTTAATATGCTGTAGGATTAGATTTGCTAAAATTTTGTTGAGGAGTTTTGCATCTGTATTTATAAGGGATATTGGTCAGTAATTTTCTTTTCTTGTGATGTCTTTATGTGGCTTTGGAGTCAGTGTAGTTCTGGCTTTATAGAATGAGTTAGAGTTCCCTCCACTTCAACTTTTTGGGAAGAGTTTGAGAAGGATCGGTATTCTTTAAATGTTTGTTAGAATCCAGCTGTGAGGTGATCAGGTCCTGGGCTTGTCTTTGTTGGGAGGTTAGTGATTACTGCTTAAATTTCTTTTTATAGGTCTGTCTTTTGAGAGTTTTCTATTTCTTCTTGAGTCAGTCTGTCTAATTTTTTCAAAAACTTTAAGAACAAGTACGTTTCTCATATACTAGCATCAAGCACTTAGAAAACATATAGAAAACTAAACACAATTGATAATGGGTACTAAAAAAAATTCTAAGAAATAAATGAATAAAAAGAACAGAACTTGTAGGAAAGGAGCATGAATACCTTAGTATGGAATTATAAAATAAGACTTTAGTAAGTGGAGAGACACAAATTATTCTTGGGTGTGAGAAAATACTTTAGTGTAGCTTTAAAAATCTTGGAAAAACCCATTTATGGGATATTGGTGATTTACCATATCAAATACTATAACATTTTAAAGGTACAATTTTAAGATATTGTGGCTCTAGTTCTGAAATAGTCTGATAGGAAGCTCAGCAAAAAAATTAGAATTAGCATAATATATCACATAATTTGGGAAAGATGGGGAGCAAACCATGCTGGGGCAAATGCTTAACTATTGGTGGGGGACACATTTGATTTCATCTCACATCATACACTTAAATATATTTTGAGATCGATTAAAGAGTTGAATATTTAATAAATGGAAGTATGGAAAATCTAGAGGAAAATATAACTGGATGTTTTTCTAATCCAAGTGAAAGACTGAGTATAAAAGCAGTTGAAGAAATCATGAAGAATATTAATGAATTTGAATGAAATAAAAACAAAGAACCCCTCCCTATCTGAAAGACATCAGACTTCAAAATCACACCACCACCTGTGAAAAGTATTTGTTGCAATTATACATTTTAAAGGGTTATTATCCTTAAGATAGCAAGACCTCATACAAATCAGACAGAAACCACTGAAACCCCAATTGGGCAGTGAACAGGGGACACACAAAAAATAAGAATTCATAGAACAGGAAATATTGATGGGTAGAAAACATCTGAAAAAGTCAAGTGAATTCATGGTGTGAGAAATGCAAATTAACAAGCTTTATTTAAACTTTCATCTATCAAATTAGCAATTTTTAAAAGAGATAATGTGAGTAAAATTGATAATGGAGAAAAACCATTGCATTGCACTTCTCTCAGAATGTAAAGTAGTATAACTGTTTGGTCATTTCGGCAGCAGCTATCAGGAGCCCCCGACTGTTCATAACCTTTGACCTAGTGATTCTTCTAGCTATCCATTATAAGGAACTATTCAGAGGTGTACAGAAATATTTGCATGTTCCTGAGTTATAGTGGTTTCGCAGCAATTTTTCGACGTTATAATGGTGCAAAAGCCATATGCGTTCAATACGGTATTCAGTAAGAGACATGTGATATGCAATACTTTATTATCAACTAAGCTTTGTGTTTGATGATTTTGCCCATCTGTTCTGAGCATGTTTAGTAGGCGAGACTAAGCTACGATGTTTGGTAGGTGAGGTGTACAAGTACTAAATGCATTTTTGATGTGAAATTTCCAACTTACTATGCGTTTATCCAAAAGCAACCCTTTTGTAAGTTGAGGAGCATGTGTACACACCATTCTATCAAAATAGTGAAAAATTAGGAGCATATAAATATCCCACCATAGAAAACAGATAATATAAACTGTGGGTATCTGTAAAATGAAAGATTATGCATATATTTAAAAATCTTTTAAAAAGTATAAATGACATACAAAATTGTTCAGTATGATTCGAATGAGATAAAATATATACGGAGTATGCAAAAGAAAAGGAAGTATATCGAAAGGCTGTGATATTTGTTGGTGATGTCTTATTTAGATTCTTAATTTTATGTAAGGAGCTTAATATTTTTAGATAAATTTTTTATAAAATTCTATAACATAAAAATATGCACAAATCATCAATATACAGCTTAAGTCACTTTCAAACTAATATACATATGTAACCAGCACCCATACCCCAAAATACAAGGTATAAGCTTTCCAGAATCCACTTCGATTGCCTTCTATTCTCTACTCCCTTGCAAGGTAATCACTATCCTGACTTTTCCCACCATTCATGGATTTTGCCTCTTTTTCAGCTTTCTATCAATTGAATCATATACTACATTATCTTTTGTGTCTGGTTTCTTTAATCAGTGTTGTGCTTGTGAGATTCATCCTTGTCGTGTGCAGCAGCAGTCCGTTTCTTCTCATTGCTATGATTCTTCCTTTGTTTGAACACACCACAATTTAATTACTCATGGCTTGTATTAGTTTCATAGTCAGATGAAAACCCTAACAGTTTTGGTTTTTTTTAAAATAAGATTTGGTTGAAGTTACGGCTCAAATTGGAGGTATTTTATAACTTGAAAATTTTAAACAACATTTGTCTGCATTTATCCAATTTGAGGGTTAATTCTCCCATCTTCTTTACCTCCTTTTGATTTTTTTCCTTTGGGGCCTTTGGTCACTAGTCTCTCTACTGTAGAATGAAAGGGAAACCAGAAAGAGATGAAACCTGAATCCCCTAATTGTGCCTCTCCTTACTGCTGTGGCTCAGGATGGATGAAGTGAACTATCTCTTTCATTAACCTGCCCCTCCCAGTCACTATGAGGCAGGCGTTCAAATCAAATCTCTAGTACAAGATATAACACGATATTGTTGCAGTCAATGTCTTTTTCTAGTTCCATCGTTAAATGACTCAGAGCCATAACTGAACCTTCATAATTCTAGATTGTTTGGCTTATATTTCACATCCATTGATTTAGATTTAATATAAAATGTAACTAATAAAGCAATCATAATTTTAGACCTGAAATGGATCTTAGAGATAATCTCAACTGGTTTTCACCAGGCAGACGAGGAGGTGGTGTCTATAGTGGTCTGTCCAGTACACATAGTGAGGCCCATTTCAGAATAGACTCCTGGTTTACATTTTGGGGGCGTGCTGCCTCCCTAAGAAAAAGCCTTTTTGAACTTCCTTACTAAAGCAGTTAGCCATTGTGTTCTCTTGTTCATTTGTTTCCAGCATCGACCTTGCAGACATTAAGTGGCAAAGCATTCGCTTCACAATTTAGAATTGTGTTTGATTCTTATTTCTGCTCACGGGCAATATAACCCTTCAATTTTTAAAGACTTATTCTAAATCACTAATGGAAGAATTCTCGTTTTGCCATTCTCGAAAATTCAACCAGGACTCCAATTTGAGGTAGCAGTCTGAGAGCATATCCATACTAAGTATATTAAGGTAGTAATGTGTGTGAAATAACTTTTTTATGTGTTGATTTACAGGAGCTGAAGGTTTAGGAGTCCAGGGTGGCCAAGCAGTTTTACAAATGAACCATCCAGCGAATTTTAGAAGATACAACCCCAACTCAGTCGAGTTTATCCCATTGAACAGAGAAGGACAACCATCTACTGTAAAGGAGAATAATACGGTTTGTGCATTAAAGTGAAAATTTTTGTTTTTTTCATTCTGCTATATTTCCTCTTGTAAAGTTGAGTTTAATTTCATCCAGTGAAAAGCACAGAGCTTAAGTGTACAGTTTAATGAGTTTTGCTAAACATGTACACCTGTACCCCATCAAGACAACAAGCATTTCCCTCACCCCGGAGAGTCACCTCATGCCTCTCCCAGCAGGTCCCCATCTCTGTTAACCTTGGGAGTAATAACCTTCCGATATTCTTTCCTCCTAGCTTATTTTTGCCTATTCTAGAACTCCATATAAATAGGATCGCACTGTATGTACTCTTTTGTGTCACAGTCTCTTTTCCTTAGAATAATGTTTTGGAGGTTCATTTTGTAGTAAGATACTGTGTTTATAAATATTAATCTATATTACAATCTCATATAATTTTGTTTCCTAATATGTTCATAATGCAGGTCTAATTCAGGTATTTTTCTTCATGTATTTTCAAACAAAGACATTGATAACTACTTCTTATGATCATATTAAGATTATTCTTACAGTCCATAATTCATCCTTCGAATAAAGAGTTATTATATTGAAATATAATAGTTATCAACTATTTACTTATTTATACCTTGTCTTCTTCCAAAAAAATGTTTTAGGGTGATTTAGAGGTTGGGTAAAGGTATAAAGACATATCACAATTTGTATGAATGAATATGCTAATAATAAAAAATAAAAATTTGAGAAAAATTTTTAAAAGAAAGAAAAATAGGTGGTTAAGTCTTTCCTATCTGGTCCATGGTGTGTCACTGTTGGATTATTTGAAAATCAAAAGCCATGTAACAATTGGTTCTTTGTTCCTGGTTAGAAATATTTGCTTTTTAAGTCAGTTCTGGTGCTAGTTACTGGAAGACTAGCCTTTTTATCCTGAAGTACATAAGAGGTGAAGCTGGATGGAAAGTGGTGTCATGGGTTGTGCAGTGTAGCTGGGTTAATGAGAACACAGCTCTGCAAGTGCACCTTTTCATATTGCTGTAGTATCTTCAATGGGCAAAGGTCCTTTGACATCGCAAATAAGCCTTTGGCACTTCCTGAAAACAAAATAGAAGTCCTGAACTTTTCCTTCAATTCTTTTTTCCCTATTTCCTTCTGGTTTATTGATAAATCTTCCTAAACAAGGATGAAAACCTGATTGGAAAGAACGTGGACATGTCATTAATGAGTGTATATTAGACTTTGAATATTCGCATAAAATTGTTTTCTTGTGGGGTAGGTTGTGCGGAGGCGGGCGGTAGGAGACAGAGGGCTCTGCTTTGAGCGGGGCTCTCCCTGGCCTGCCTTAGCTTTACCTAAGTGTCCTGGAGGCCGAGGTCTGCACTGCTCAGCCAGGGGCCCCCTAGGCAATTGTTCCAGCTCGGGTGGGGTCAGCATCTGGGATAAGGAGGGCCGAGGTTCCAAAGTCACACCCTGAAGTGGGCCATCACGGCTCCTGTCCCTTCTTCGAATAGGCTGGCTCTGTCCTTCCTCCACCTCCTTCCAAACTACTTCAGTGTTGTCGTTTTCTTCTTCCCTCAACGGAGCGTGGCATCCGCTTTAGTCCACCCCAGCCCTGTACAGGCTGGGAGCAGAGGGGACGACGTCCTCCTGTGCGGGCTGTCCCCTGCCTGGTAACCCTTCACCAGCCTAGACAGTCCCTGCTCCGTGAGCTCCACACCCTCAGTCCTGCCTCTTCTTTTCTGGAGGCAGTCACATATCTGTTTGGCATAGAGATGATGTGTCCTTAATGGTTTTGTAAGGTTAACTGTAGAGTGCATGATTTTAAAATACTTTGAAGACAAAAACCACGTTTAGCTTAATGTTCTTTCCAAAGTAGAGTACTCAGTCTTCTCAGGTCATAAGTCATGACAGTCATGTGCCACATATTGACGTTTTGGTCAACAGTGGGCCACGTATTAGGATGACAGTCCTCAAAGTTTATAATGGAGCGGGATGTGTGCAGTAGGCTCTGCCATGGAGGTGTGCGTGAGTGCACTCTCTGATGTTCACGTACGGAAGAAATTGCCTAATGATACGTGTGTCAGAATGTGTCCTCACTATTAAGGGACGCATGAGTGTATATGAAAAGGGACTTTTTGTCCTTTTAGCACATTTGAAGATTTCTTTCCTAAAATAGCACCTTCCTTGGTGTGGAATATTCCCATCATAAAGGTGATGATTGTAGGAGCTGTGGTACCTTCACTTTCCAGCATCACAGCGTTTTAAAAAGTCTACGTGGAGTTGAAGAGCAGGGAAAAAGTTGGGGTTACTCATCACAGCCAGTTTGGCTCTGTGTCACCTACAACCAGGCCTAAAGTAGGAAACAAAACTTCTCTGATGGCTTGAAAAATTTCATTTTATCTAGGAGTTAAAATTTGGCTTAATGGTGTTTTCCTTTTAAAAAAAAAATGATGACTGGTAAGGGGATCTTAACCCTTGACTTGGTGGTGTCCGCACTGTGAATCCCGAGTGAGCCAACCGGCCATCCCCATACAGGGATCCAAATCCACGGCCTTGGTGTTGTCATCATCACACTCTCATAGTGAGCCACGGACCGGCCCTGGCTTAACGGTGTTTTCACATATGTTCCTTTTCGTTTTACATAGGAACTACTAATACCTTGTATTATCATAGGGCGTACGTGAAGCTATTCGAAACCTGGACAGGAAACTTGATGTCATTCATGCAAAGGTTTCAAAACTCCAACGTCTCCATGCGAAATCAGTGAGGCAACATCGGGTAAGTGTTATAAGCACTATTCTCACAACTCTGAAAAACCTCTGGTTTCTAAAATTGCCAATCTGCTACAATTGATAGAGAACTAGTCACTCTGTGAGATTAGCGAGGCTGATCGATACTTGCTCTAGTAGCAGATGGCGACTAAGGCTCTGCTGGAAGAATGCTGAAGTTTAGGTCCGATAAATGCATGACAGTGACCATTTTCATGTTTCTAACTGTAATGTCTGGAATACAATTAAAATGTAGGGTTGAAGAGGCATAAAACTTCATTATATAATCAAAATAGAGCCTTTATTTTTAATAATACAAAGCAATGTTGCATGGAAAATAAATATTAATGTGTATGTACTAATTTTATTTCCTTTTTTCCTCACTGTTAATTTATGGTGGGTTTTTGTCATTTCAGAAGCTATTTGGATTTGCTTTCAGAAATTATAAGTACCGGCTGTCTAGAAGACGTAAATTCCAGAGAATGAGGAAGAAGGGGCCTTCCAGTTCATTCTCCTACTGTGAAAGTTCTAGCCCAACTTCACCAGTGGGGAGCCAGGAGATTGATTCCCAGAGCATCCCTGAAGGGGGATTTAATCAGTCGGAGGAATCCCAGGAAACAGATCAGGAGTCACTGCTCAGGGAGCAGGAGCAGAAGCAGAAGGAGCGGGAGCTGATGCTCAAACAGACTCTTCTACTCTTGTCTGCAGATTCATATCAGCCTCCTATCGTGCCTGATAACCCTCTGCCGGGCACTTCTTTAATGCCCTCCTGTACCAGACCAGGGGCAGCTAACAACAGCATCCTTCCAAATGCCCCAGCTTCCGGGGCAGCACCTGCAGCCCTGCTGACCCAGGGAGAGTCCAGTTCAGTGTATACCCGTGAAATGAACAGTCACTCAGTCTTCCTGGGGAATAAACATACTGTACCATCTATCTACGGCCCTTCTGGTTGTGGTGAGTTTGAAGTGACACATATTACAAATAGCACTATTTAACCGTATTCATCAACATTCTTGATGCAAGGTAGTGGAAGCTGTGTGTTTTCTTTTGAGGGATGGTTTTAGGTGATATTCGTAATGATAACTAACTTTTATTGAGTGCCTGTTATGTGTGAGGATTTAAGGTAACCTCTGAAGCTGCTTCTGTTGTTTGGGGAAGGTCAGGTGGGACACTCCTGTGCAGCCATCCTTACATCATCTTTACACAGGCTTTCACTAGATTTTGCAGTTGGAGTCCTGAGTCCTTGCTGGGGTATTTTACAGAAGATTCGAGGAATGAGACTGTTACTCCCTACCTAATAATATCTCTTCTTTCAGCATAATGAGCAGGTCAAGTATGATTTGTCTTTCTTTCTCCCCATCGAAGCTACAAGTTCACCAGTGGAGCCTGGCCCCTATGTCTCTGAGGACCCTTCAGCCTGGTCCGTCGATGAAGTGATCCTGTTTCTGCAACATACAGATCCTCAGACATTAGGCCCCCTCGCCAACCTCTTCAGGCACCATGTAATGTATCTTTTTCTCCAGTTTTGTTACCGTAATGCCTTTGAATGACCTCTGCGCAGGCCTTTCAGCTGGATACAGAGTCGTGTGGATGGTGGGGGCTCCCCATCAACTGATTTTTCCATATGTGAGAAAGGTTAGATCCTTAAATGGTAGGTTAACGATCTGTTCTTTCAATGGGTGTCCTAGTGTCTACTATACTACACGGCCTCAAGTTCTCAAAAGGTGATGATTCAGCTTCGCCACCCTCAGGTGGACCTCCCTTTTGTGATGACAGATACAAGGGTCCCCTGCCCACACACACACACACACACACACACACACACACCTGCTCCCAGCTCAACCCCAGGACCATGAGGAGGAGGGGGTGACCATAAGCGGTAACAGGGTGGCCTTCTTGTTATGACACCCAATGAATCCAGCAACTGATTCCATTGCCTCTGTTGACCTTATATGGTTATTTACCATTTGTGATGCCGATACCCTCCTGCTTTGCAAAGAAAGCTCATGGTCTACGTTTTTCCAAGTTCTCTTTTCTTTAAATTTCTTGTTGTACTTGGTCGGAAACGTATAGAAGTTGCGTGACAAAGGAGGTGTCGTAAGGGATTTCAGGTCTTTTCAGACAGTGATACATGATTAAGTAAAGGTTTATTTTTAAACTGGAATTTGTGAAAACCCAATAATATGCTTCAGCAGCAGAAGTTGGTCCATTAAAATAAGAAGAACTTTTAGGAGGATGCCTTGTGACTATCAAGTAATATTTTGACAGTGTGTCCTGGAGTATAAAGTTACTGGCCACATGCCTGATGTACCATTTTCAGTATGGTGAGAAAATCAGTAACTCGTTTTAGTATCTAATTAGCCTCGGACAACTGACTGGGTTTCAACATAAGGACAGCTGTGTATAGCACACTCACAGTTTGCATTGATGTGGATTTACTCTTATTGCCAGCCCTGCTCAGAAAGTTGACTGTCTGAAATTCATTTCTACCACTTATACTTGTTCCTCTTTGTTGGAGATATGTAGTATTTTATTCAGAACTCAGTTTTTAAAATTAGGTAGTTTGACACAGTTCATTTTTTAAGGTATTAAGGTTAAATGTCCTTTATCTTAAAATTTGAAGTGAATTTCTAAATTATCAAATGATGCGTCACTGTCCAAACTATATTTTTAATAGTTTTCATAAAGTAGATGCATATTCCAAGAATATACTTGTGAAATGAGCTGCTCTCTACTTTGTTTTACATGTTCTTGTATATAAAGAAGGAACCTCTATCTGATGAAATATGAAAGCATTATTAATTATTATAATTTTATTTTCTCTGTAGGGGATTGATGGACAGGCCCTGCTACTACTCACGAGTGACAAAATGATGAAAGATATGGGGCTGAAGCTCGGGCCAGCCATGAAGCTCTGTCACTATATTGAAAGTTTAAAGAAGAAAAATTCTACAACAATTGAAGAAAATGTGTCAGTTTAGATGGGGCTTATTTCTGGGGGGACCAGTGCCTTCTTGGTGTGAAATCACTTTTTTGCCCTTACTAGTTTTTGTTTTGTGTAAGTATCATCTTAAAGATGTATTATCACCACAAGTTCAGTCTAGTTCTTTAAAATCCACTTAACATGTTAGTATTTGCATAGTTAAGTTGGAAGTTCATCCTTTATGTCTGTTTATTGTTTTCGGTGCATAATCTACAAATATACTTCATGTAGGAAATAGTGAAAAACCTATGACTTTGGTTCATCTTTATATCTGGAACCAAAACAGCTAAAAGAGGAAATATCAGGGATTGACAACTTCTATGATTAAATCCATGAGAACTTTTCCTCAGAAGAGAGTTTAAAGGTGCACGTGTAGATATCATCTCTCTCTCATGTGTTTTGTGTGTCTGATGCGACAGTGTCCTGTTCATGTTTTACCAGCTTATAGAAAGGGAATAGCCATAGAAATTAATTTCCTTTCGTTTATCATTTCTCTGTTGGATTCAAATTTAGAGGGAACAGAAACAAGTTTATAAAGTTCCATGAAGTGTTCTTACCCCTTTTTGGATAAATTATAGGATAGATAGAATAGATTTATGTGAGAGATACCGTACTGTAAGGGTGGTTTGGATAGAGTCCGACTGTATTTTTCACAAAGAAATACAGAGGGGCGCTGGTGTGCGGCGCTACTGCGCAGCTGCAGAAACTTTTCTAGGCAGGGAGTTTTGCGCCCGCTCTGTCTGGCGCCTCAGTCTAGAGCGAACGCCGCGCGGGCACAGTCGCTACCTGACTGCAGGGCAGACGCCGCGCCTCAGGCCTCAGAGCCTGCACCAGCACCTCAGCATGTCAAACTTTGAGGACCACGGTAAGGGGCCCTCACTGCAGCTGTCCCCACTAGCTTCTGCCTCTGGCTCTGAGAGGGTTGGGACCGTGCCCACTTAGACGGCCTCACGGGCTAGTCCGATCGGCTGTTCAACGGTCAGCGCGTGGCCGCGGTGCCTCTGAGCTTCGGCCAATGGCCGCCGGCCTCCACCTGCTGACGGGTCAGCGGTGCTGTCCCCACTGTGTAGATCGCTTGTGGGGACCCCGGCACCCATATCGGGTATGGCCCCAGGTCCAGGGCTGCTCAGGGACTCAAGGTGTCCCTGAGAATCGATGGGAAACTAGGGCTTCTGGTGTCTCAAGGCTGGAGGTGACCCTAGGGCTTGCAGCGTCACGGGGCGTGAGGTGACCATATGTTCGTTTCGTCTCGGGGATTGAGGTGACCCTAGATTCCCTTCGTCTCGGGTCTTGAGGTGACCCTAGGGCTCGCGGCGTCTCGGGGCTTGAGGTGAGTGTAGGGCTCGAGGCGTCTCGGGGCTTGAGGTGACCCTAGGGCTCGTGGCGTCTCGGGGCTAGAGGTGACGGTTGGGCTCGCGGCGTATCGGGGCTTGAGGTGAGGTTAGGGCTCGTGGCGTCTAGGGCTAGAGGTGAGAGTAGGGCTCGCGGCGTATCGGGGCTAGAGGTGAGGGTAGGGCTCGCAGCATCTCATGGCTTGAAATGACCCTAGGGCTCGTGGCATCTCAGGGTTTGAGTTGATCCTAGGTTCGTTTCGTCTCAGGGCTTGAGGTGAGCATAGGACTCATGCCGTCCCTTGGCTTGAGGTGACCATATGTTCGTTGCGTCTCTGCTCTTGAGGTGACCCTTGGGCTTGCCGCATCACAGGGACTCCTGGGGTCCCAGGATCTTCTGGTGACCCAAGGACTTGCTGTTTCGCAGGGTCTTCAGGTGACTCTAGTACTCACGGAGTCTCTGAGTTTGACGTGACCTTAGGGGTTATGGTGTCTCAGAGTTGGAAGTGACCCTAGGGCGAGCAGTGTCTAGTGGCTCTAGGTGACCCCAGGTCTTGCAGTAATCCTAGTGCTCGTCGTTTCCCAGGGGCTCAAGGTGACTAGGGCCATCGACGAGCACAGTTCAAGAGAATGGGCCTGGTTTCCAGCATCCAGGACCCACGGATTTTTCCAGAACGAGCCTCGAGGGCCCATAAAACATTCCCAGCAGTCACCGAGAGGGGGAGACTGCGCCAGCACGAGGTGTTTCTGGCGTCCTCTCGAAGTTCGGCGTGTCAGGCTCTGGGGTCTGGTGCCAAGGCAGGTCTGTCCACCACACTTTTTTTTTTTTTTTTTTTTTTGAGCACAGCCATGTTAAAGCCGTAAAGCGATCTGGCTTCTGGGCTGGGGCGCTCCTGGGAGGAGCGATCTGCTTGGCGGGAAGAGCGAGTCTGCACTTTGCAGCCTCAACTTGCAGCGGCGCCGCGGCGTGGTGCACTGGGTGCTTCCCAGGGCTCTCCTGGGACGGCAGCACGTCCCTGTGAGTGTGAACTTTTTTTTTTTCATCTGTTTGTTTTAAAAATTAATGTTATTTTAATTGACAACTCATAATTATATACCTTTAAGGGGTGGCAATGTGATGTTTTGATATATGAATACAATGTGGTATGATTAAATCAAGCTTTTTCAAGAAGGGTATCAAAAATGCGGGGTTTTTTTTTTTGTTTGTTTGTTTGTTTGTTTTCTTTTCTTGGTGTGTGTGGGGAGGTCCTGTATTTTCTTTTTGGATTTGGCCACTTACTAGGTAGTACTGGCTTTCTGCGACGAGTTGATCCGTTTCCATCCTTTCTCTTCCTTGGTGCAGGAGGTTGGGGCACGGAAGGATCCAGACTCTCAGACTTTGAGTTTTGAGAATTGACAGACTCTCGAATTGATTCCTTTAATGTCTTTTGAGATTGAGACGTCGATTTGGGGACTTTGATGGTAACCGCGTTTGATCAAAGACAGTGGAGCTTCGCTGTTACATTGTAAATACATACATGAGGAAGGAAATAAAGGTGTAGGGGTGTTGTGGACAAGTCCCCGCCTATAGATCCTGTCTTTTGCTTGAAGAGGGCAGATGCCAGAGTCAGGAAACGCTTCAAAATGTGGGGATCTCTGTAAAGCCGGGGAGCCCTTCCGTGCGAGCTCCAGGGCCCAGCCCGCCTGCTGAACAGGCCTTTGATAGAAAAGGCTCTACCTTAGGTCAGCAGGAGGTGGCTTCCCTCCCGCCTCTATCCTGCTCTCCCCAGTTCGGACTGCTCTAGGGTTCATAACATGAGGTGGCAAACTGGTTTAATGTTTCCAATTAGCGACTTTCCCAACAAGTTTTCTGCAGGGCGTGCTATAAAGCAAGACACCAGCTAGATGCACTTCCCAAGGTCACTTGTCTGGCCTGCAGCACGTGCTGGACGATGGGATACAATTTTGGCTGCAGTATCGCCCATTTTAGAGACAGCACTTGGTGTCTCTAAAGTTTGACACGACAATGAAAGGGCTGCTTTTTAGAGTCCTGCAAGAAGATTCAGAAAGGGATTGGTCAGTGTATTAATATACAGTATTTTATTTTATGTTTTGGTGGCTGGCCAGGATGAGGATCCAAAACCTTGACCTTGGTGTTGTAACAGTGTGCTCTAACCAACTGAGCAACAGGTCAGCCCTCAGTTTTGTTTTTTTAGAAAACTGGAGTGTACTGGCTGTTGTGACAGGTTGCTGTGTATTCCCTGAAGTGGTCCTGTGGTGAAATGTCCTCATCATTGTGAACCATGCCTTATCTGATAAGTTGTACGCAGGTGAATGCTATGCACTTTGGGAGCATAATCTTCCAGAAACTTCTAAATGTTATAATGCCTTTAAATTTTGATTAGGAGGGTTATGTGTATACCTAAAGAAATTAATTGGAATTTTACACATTTATTGAGAAACCTTAATGGAGTTGTCAATAGTTTTAACTAGATGTTGTTTGAAAAATCTGTTCATGTATAAACGCTCGTTTAAAAAATAAATTTTCAGCTACCTTTGTAATTCAGCTACCATTTCATTCTGATGATAAAGTCTAAAGTTCATTGTAGAGAATCTACACGGAAATCTAATGAAGATAATAATTTTGCTGTTCAGAGATAGCCACGTAGATAACCATTGATGTTTTCTTTAGCTCTCAAAGTTGGGATTGTACTGTATTTCTGTTTTGAATCCTTTTTTCCACTTTTAACATTATATCACAAGCATTTCTTACATCGGTAAATGATTTTTGAGAACAGGCTTCTCATTGGCGTATGTTTTATCTTAGGGAAATGCCATAATTTACTTAAACTTTTATTTATTAAACCATCTTGTTTAGGTAATTCGGGTAGTTTCTAATGTTCTATTCCCCCCCCCCCATAAGAATATTACGTAGAATTCACAGTGGCTCTTCAAACACAACCCCACTTGTTATCAATGAGTTAACAAGGGGAAGCAGTGGATGTCTCTGGCCCAAAGGGCGAATTGGGAACTTCATTACATGATTTCTAATTTAGTACCATTTTCATACCACCACATCCCCCTCACACTTGCTAATTGCCTTATTCTTCTTCTTTGGTCTATTTGCAATAAGTATAGTGAATCCAAGTTATGATGCAGTGTAAACGTGATCTGCGAGTAAATACTTCAAGTTTAAATATGTTCTTTTTCAGGCCAACTTTAAGAAATAAGCCCATGTAGATATCAGACATTTTGCATACTGGGTTGTTTTCCCTATATATGAAAATGGTTTACTGAGTTGATATTTCACATCTAGTTTATTTGTGGTTACCTATTTCAAGGTCTCTGAGATTCAAACTGAATTTCATTTGTTTTATAGCAACATTTAATTTTGCACTTTATTTCGGCATTATTAATCATTATAACCATTAATACTAATTTTTAGAGCACAAGTTTGGAAGTTCATGGTCACCACAAGTGTGGCTGTGTAACACCAGTTGCATCATTTAAAAGTTAAAGCATATCAGTGAACGCATTGGAGCATGGGCCAGGTGGTCACAATTCTTAAATGAGAAAAATTCATTGCTCTACAAAATTGAAAGTAATAGAAATAATACCCTGCCTGTGTATACATGCATACATACATATATATGTATCTTAAAACTTCATTCTAAACAATTGGTTTGTTAGCTGATCTGTAATGATTATAGATTTAAAAATAATGTAATTTTTCCAGCTAAAATATGTTTTTTAAACAGTCAACATTATAAGGTAGTTTCTTCTAGAAACTGTTTATTTAATGTGGTAGCCAATCTAAACTTTCTCTTTCCTTATTCTTAGATTATATTCTTGTACCTGTTGGAAACAACTGTGACAGTACGAACAATGACAATGATGTCATCATAATAGAAGATTCTGAAATAGAGATTACTGATGACATGCTGACTGTACAACCAACTTTTGAAGGCCTCAGTGATAACTATCAGCAGCCATCCCGAAAGTCATATGGTAATTTTGTTAAATTTCCTTCTGGGCAAAATTTCCCTTTCTGGTTCCCATTTTCAATGAGTTGCTGAAATATTTCTATAACCTTTACATTAATAACTTGTTAGCAGAGGGCCAAGTTTTGTGATAGTACCACAGAGTTTGGTTGTGCTTGCATTTTCCCTTCACTTAAGCTTTGCCATGTTCCCTTTTCTGTTTTTGCTCTATGGGAAAACAGCCTCAGAAAGCATTGGGGAGAGTACATTCTCTGTCTCTGAAACTTGTTTATATCTGACAACTATAATTATAACTATTTGGTGACAGAGCAAAAGTGAAAAGCTAAAATTGAACCTATAGGAATAACAGCTTGGGTCAAGAGTCCATGCAGCAGATGACATGACTATTTGGGTAGAAAGTCTCAAAGAATCAACAAAAATCTCCTGGGATTAGTAAGCGATTATAGCAAGGTTGCAAGATACAGGGTTAATAGACAAAAGCCAATCACTTTAATACATCCCAGCAATAAACAATTAGAATTTCAAATTAAAAACTTAATACCATTTACATCAGGGTCCAAAACAATTCATGGAAAGTGGAGTCCTGCAGCCAGAACTGCTAGAGCTACTTGTCCTTCCAAGAGTTGCTTCCCAACCACAATAATGAAAGAAATGCAAAACCATTCATATTCTCACTTACACATACCCCTTGGAATATTTCTTCAGTAGCTATATGACAATTTGTTCTCCACCCTTTGCTTAGAGATTAGGGTTTCCTAGTTTATAATACATTGAAATGTTCTTGCTTAGGTTGGAGATTGGTACACTTTTTCTGGAAGGGGCCAGATATTAAGTATTTTAAGCTTTGCAGACTGTAAGGTCTCTGTCTCAAGTATTTAACTCTGCTGTTGTAGCATGAAAGCAGCTGATATGTAAACAGATGGGTGTGGCTGTGTTTCAGTAAAACTTGATGGACACTGAAATTTGAATTTTCTATAATTTTTCCATTTTATAAAATACTCATTTTTTCCCATTCATTAAAAAATGTAAAAAAAACCAAAAACCCAACATTCTTAGCTTGTGGACTATACAAAAACAGGTGGCAATGTCGATTTGGTCCACAGGTCGTGGTTTGCTTACACCTAATCTAACTGATACCAAAAAGTCATTTGTTACCACCTATCTGTTCTGGTTTTATAACTATGTGCAGGACCAGCAGGATACTCCCTTAATGTGTTATAGAACATCTGGCTGACTCCAATAGCCGTCTTTTAGTGGAAAAGATTTGGAGGAGAATTTTCAAATATGGATACCCTTAGACCCATTTTTTCTACTTTTAGGAATTTATCCCATAGAACTGCTTGGAGAAATGCAAGACTGTTCAGCAGTGTTCTTTGTAAGAGTAAAACTTTAGAAGCAACTTAAATATCCAGGAATCGGGGGCTGGTTAAATAAATTATAGCTTACCTGCAATGATAGAAAACTAAGGAGTTGTTAAAGTGACCTCAGTATATCTAAAGGTATTGGTTTGGAAAGACCAATTTTAGCCTAAAAAAGAAGATGCAGAGAAATACTTATTATAGTCTGATCTCTTTTATCTAACTGATGGAAAAAACTAAGAATAGGAGATTTCTGGAAAGGTGATTAGGTATTTTTTTTTATTGTATAAAATATACATAACATCATATTTATAGTTTTAACCATTTGTATGCGTAATATTCACAGGCATTAGTTACATTCACAATGTTGTATAACTGTCACCCCTAGCTATACCCCAAATCCTTCCATCATCTCCAACATAAACTCTGTACTCATTAAATAATAATCCCTCCCCCACCTGAGCCCCTGGTAACCTTTTTGCCTCTATGAATTTGCCTGTTCCAGGTTCCTGATATATGTGCATTCATACAATAGTTTTCCTTTTGTGTCTGGTTTATTTCACTCAGCATAATGTTTTCAGGGTCTATCCATGCTGTGGCATGTATCAGAATTTCATTTCTTTTTAAAGACTGAATAATATTCCATTGTATGTGTATACCACACTTGTTTGATCAATTCATCTGTTGATAGAAATTTGGGTTGTTTCCACCTTTTGGTTATTGTGAACATTGTACAAATATCTGCTTAAGTTCCTGCTTGCAACTAACTGTTTTGGGCATTTACCTTGAAGTGGAATTGCTGTATCATATGATAATTCTGTTTAATTTTTTGAGGAACTACCATGCTATTTTCCACAGCAACTGTATCACTTTACATTCCTGCCAGCAGTTCATGAGGGGTCCAGTTTTTCTACACACTCATCAGCACTTGTTATTTTCCATTTTTAAAAAATTATAGCCATCTTAGTAGATGTAAAGTGGTATCTTATTGTGGTTTTGATTTGCATTTCCCTAATGACTAATGATGTTGAGCATCTTTTCATTTCCTTATTGCCCATTCGTAGATCTTCTTTGGAGAAATGTCTATTTATAAAGTTCTTCATCTATTTTTGAATTGGGTTATTTGTTTTTTGTTGTTGAGTTTTAGGGGTTCTTTATATTCTGGATATTAATCCTTTATCAGCCATATGATTTGCAAGTATTTTCTGCTGTTCTGTAGGTTGTCTTTTGGTTTTCTTGATAGTGTTGATGTGTGTTGATGAAGTCCAGTTTAACTATTGTTTTCTTTTGTTGCCTATGCTTTTGGTGTTCTATCCATGAAATTGTTGCCAATTCCAATGTCATGGAGGTTTTCTTCAATGTTTTCTTCTAAGAGTTTTAGGGTTTTTTTTTTTTTTTTTTTGGTAGCTGGCAGGTGTGGATCTGAACTCATGACCTTGGTGTTATAAGGCTGTACTCTAACCAACTGTGTATTGTTTTAGTTCTTATGTTTAGGTCTTTGATCCCTTTTAAGGTAATTTTTATACATGATATAAGGTAAGGGTTCAACTTCATTCTTTTGCATACAGATATTCAGTTTTCCCAGCACTATTTGAAGAAAAGACTGTCCTTTCCCCACTGAATCATTTTGGCATTCTCATTGAAAATCAATAAAGGGTTTATTTCTGAACTCTCTATTCTATTCCATTGGTCTCTATACCTGTTTTTTTATGTCAGTACCACATTGTTTTGTTTACTGTAGCTTTGTAATAAGTTTCAAGGTTCAGGAGTATGAGTCCTCCAAATTTATTCTTCTTTTGCAAGATTGTTTTGGCTATTCAGGGCCCTTTGAAATTCCATATAAATTTGAGGATTGGCTCTTTCATTTCCAGAGAAAAGGCTGCAGGAATTTTTATAGGGATTACATTGAATTCGTAGATTGCTGTGTGTAGTATTGCCCTCTTAAAGACATTAAGTCTTTCTATACATACACGGATTGTTTTTCCATTTATGTAGGTCTTCTTTAACTTCTTTCAGCAATGGTTTTTGTAGTTTTCAGTATATAATTCTTTCACCTCCTTGGTTAGATTTATTCCCAAGTATTTACTTCTTTTAGATGCTACTGTAAATGGAATTGCTTTCTTAATTTCCCTTTGGATTGTTAATTGCTGATATGTAGAAACACAACTGATTTTTGTGTATTGATCTTATACCGTACAACTTTGCTGAATGGATATATCAGCTCTAGTAGCTTTCTTGTGGATTCTTTGGGATTTTCTATACACAGGATCTTGTCATCTGTGAAGAGGGGTAGGTTTACATCTTCCTGTCCTAGTTGGATGCCTTGTTTCTTTTTTTGCCTAATTGCTCTGGCTAGAGCTTTCAGTACAATGTTGAATAGCAGTGGTGAAAGTGGGCATCCTTATCTTGGTCCTGATCTTTGAGGGAATGCATTCAGTCTTTCATCACTGAGAATAATGTTAGCTGTGGGTTTTTCATAAGTACCTTTTTTCAGATTATGGAATGTTCCCTCTGTTCCTAGTTTGCTAAAAATTTTTATCATAAAATGGTATCGGGTTTTGTCAAATGTTTTTCTGGATCAATTGAGGTGATTTTTTTTCATTCAATTAATGTGATATATTACATTGATTGTTGTTCTTATGTTGAAGCACCATTGCATTATTGGGACAAATCCCACTTGGTTATACTGAATAATCCTTTTAATATGCTGTTGGATTAGATTTGTTAAACTTTTGTTGAGGATTTTTGCTTCTGTATTTATAAGGGATATTATGAGAAATACAAAATAACAAACTTTAAACTTTCATGTATCAAATTAGGAATTTTTAAGAGGTAATGTGAGTAAAAGTGATAATTGAGAAAAACCATTGCATTGCACTTCTCTCAGAATCTAAATTAATATAACTTTTCTGCACATTTTGGCAGCACCCATCAGGAGCCCCCCAAATGTTCATAGCCTTTGACCTAGTGATTCTTCTAGATACCCAATGTAAGGAACTATTCAGAGCTGTACAGAAATATTTGCATTTGAATGTGTACAGACAGTTCCTGATTTATACTGGTTTGAGTTAACAATTTTTCAAGTTTATAATGGTGCAAAAGCCATATGCGTTCAGTACAGTATTCAGTAAGTTACATGAGATATGCAATAGTTTATTATCAAGTAGGCATTGTGCTAGATGATTTTGCCCAACTGTTCTGAACACGTTTAGTAGTATAGTCTAAGTTATGATGTTTGGTAGGGTAGGTGTACTAGTATTAAATACATTTTTGATGTGATATTTCCAACTTACCATGTGTTTATCCAGATGCAACCTTATTGTAAGTTGAGGAGCATGTGTACATATCATTATATCAACATAGTGAAAAATTAGGAACCATATAAGTATTCCACAATATAAAACAGATAACATAACCTGTGGACATCCCATAAAATGAAATATTAGGAATGTATCTAAAAATATTTTTTAAATTATAAATGACATACAGAATTGTTCAGAATAGATGTACAGTATGATTCAAATGACATAAAATAAATATGGAGTAAGAAAAAGAAAAGGAAATATATCGAAAGGCTATGATATTTATTGGTGATAGATTATTTAGATTCTGAATTTTTTAATAAGGAGCTTAATATTTTTAGGGAAATTTTTTATAGAAGTTTATTACATTTTTAAAATACTCAAATCATAAATATACAGCTTAAATAATTTTCAAACTAATATACGCATGTAACCAGCCCCCATGCCAAAAAATACAAAGTTATGAGCTTTCCAGAATCTACTTTTATCTCCTTCTGGTCTCTACTCCCTTGCAAGGTAATCACTATTCTGACTTTTCCCACCATACATGACTTTTGCCTCTTTCTGAGCTTTAAATATATTGATTTTTACCTTTTGGGCCTTTGGTCACTAGTCTCTCTACTATGGAATGAAAGGGAAACAGGAAAGAGATGAAACCTGAATCCCCTAATTGTGCCTCTCCTTACTGCTGTGGCTCAGGATGGATGAAGTGAATTAGCTCTTTCATTAACCTGCCCCTCCCAGTCACTATGAGGCAGGCGTTCAAATCAAATCTCTACTACAAGATATAATATGATATTACTGAGGTCAATGTCTTTTTCTAGTTCCATCGTTTAATGATTCAGTGCCATAACTGAACATTCACAATTCTAGATTGTTTGACTTATGTTTCACATCCATTTATTTAGGTTTAATATAAAATTTAACTAATAAGGCAATCATAATTTTAGGCCTGAAATGGATCTTAGAGATAATCTCAACTGTTTTTCACCAGCCAGATGAGGAGGTGGTGTCTACAGTGGTCTGTCCAGTACACATAGTGGCAGAGGCCCATTTCGGAACAGACCCCTGGTTTACATTTTGGAGGCATGCTGCCTCCCTAAGAAAAAGCCTTTTTGAAATTCCTTACTAAAGCAGTTAGCCATTGTGTTCTCTCGTTCATCTGTTTCCAGCATTTACTCTGTAGACTTTAAGTTGCAAAGCATTCGCTTCACAATTTGGAATTGTGTTTGATTTGATTCTTATTCCTGCTCACGGGCAATATAACCCTTCAAGTAGGACATGCTAAATCACTAATGGAAGAATTCTTGTTTTGCCATTCTTGAGAATTCAACCAGGACTCCAATTTGAGGTAGCATTCTGAGAACATGTCCATATTAAGGTTATTAAAGTAATGTGTGTGAAATAACTTTTTTATGCATTGCTTTATAGGAGCTGAAGGTTTAGGAGTCCACGGTGGCCAAGCAGTTTTACAGATGAATCAACCAGCAAATTTAGAAAGATACATCCCCAACTCAGTGGAGTTTATCCCATTGAACAAAAACGAACGACCATGTACTGTAAAGGAGAAAAATGCGGTATGTGTATTAAAGTGAAATTTTTGTTTTTTTCATTCTGCCATTTTCATTTTGTAAAATTGAGTTTAATTTCATACAGTGAAATGCATAGATCTTAAGTGTACAGTTTAATGAGTTTTGATAAATATGTACATCTGTACCCCATCAAGATAACGAACATTTCCCTCACCCCGGAGAGTCACTTCATGCCTCTTAGACCCAGCAGGTCCCCATCTCTATTAACCTTGGGAGTAATAACATTCTGATATTTTTTCATCCTAGTTTACTTTTGCCTATTCTAGAACTCCATATAAATAGAATCATGCTGTATGTACTCTTGTGTCACAGTCTCTTTTCCTTAGAATAATGTTTTGGAGGTTCATTTTGTAGTCTCAATATTTCACTCTTGTTTATTGCTGAGTGGTATTCTGTTGTATGAATATCCATTGTCGGTTTATCCATTCTTCTTCTGATAGACATTTGGGTTGTTTTCAGCTTTGGGTGGTTATGAGTAAAGTGGCTACGAATATACTTATGGAAGTCTCCTTGTGAACTTATTTTTACAATTACTTTGGGCAAATACCCAAGAGTGAAGGTCTTGGGTGATGGGGTAGATGAAAGTTGAACTTTATAGGAAACTGTCAAACAGTTTTCTGAAGTGGTTGTACTATTTTATATTACCATCATATTCAGTCGTGTTCTTGACCTGTGAAGTTGAGTAAAATAGACTATTAAACTGTATATACTTTGGCTGAACAGAAAATTCATTTATTTACTTGCATAAGGATGTGGATATTAATGCCACATAAGTAACATAGGCAGTTCTCAACTTCTGTTAGTCCCAATAGTTTCATCTTCGGGGATAATATTAATTGCTCATCAAGTGTCATGTTTTCTGACATAATTACGTGAAAGCACTTTGAAAAGCATGAAGCACTCCACAGGGTAAGATAGTAATATTGTGTTTTTAATTATTAACCTATATTATAATTTCATATAATTTTTGTTCCTGATATGTTCGTAATGCAGATCTAGTTCAGGTATTTTTTTTCATGTATTTTGAAACAAAGACATTGATAACTACTTAGTATGATTATATTAAGGTTATTCTTATAGTCCATAGTTCATCCATTGAGTAAAGAGCTATTATATTGAAATATAATAGTTATTAACTATTTACTTATTTATACCTGGTCTTATTCCAAAGAAATGTTTTAAGGTGATTTAGAGGTTGGGTTAAGGCATAAAGAAATATCACGGTTTGTACGAATAAATATGTTAATAATAAATAATAAAAATTTGAAAAAAATTTTAATAAAGAAAAAAAGGTGGTTAAGTGTTTCCTATCTTGTCCACAGTGTGTCACTGTTGGATTATTTGAAAATCAAAGGCCATGTAACATTTGGTTCTTTGTTCCTGGTTAGAAATATTTGCTTTTTAAGTCAGTTCTGGTGCTAGCTTACTGGAAGACTAGCCTTTTTATCCTGAAGTACATAAGGGCTTAAGCTGGATGGAAAGTGGTGTCATGGGTTGGGTAGTGTAGTTGGGTTAATGAGAACACAGCTCTGCAAGTACATCTTTTCATATTGTTGTAGTATTTGCAATGGGCAAAGGTCCTTTGATATCACAAATAAGCCTTTGGCTCTTTTTGAAAACAAAATAGAATTCCTGAACTTTTCCTTGAATTCTTTTTTTCCTATTTCCTTTTGGTTTAATAATAAATCTTCCTCCACAGGAGCATGAATACCTGATTGTAAAGAACGTGGACATGTCATTAATGAGTGTATATTAGACTTTGAATATTCACATAAAATTACTAATTGCCAAATATGTTCACACTTACCATCATAAAGAAAATCATTTAGATTCTTTTTCAACCCTCATATACTGTGGAATTACTCTGAACTCACGCTCAAGGAAATATTTCTCTCTCCTGAATTTGTGTGCTTCTTTTCACTTGACAATAAGCACTTAACCATTTTCTTTCTTTTCCTTGTCTAATAGGAAATGCAAAGCATTTTTGTACCCTGTTTCATTAGCTTGTCTAGTTTTTGAAATAATATTTGATTTGTCGAAGAGCTGCAAAAATATTCCAGAGTGCTTGTATATATACTTTACATAGCTTTCCTTAATATTTATTTACCTCTATAACTTGAAATTGTGGTAATTGTATAACCAGAGTACAGTTACCAAAACCAGGAAATTACATTGGTATAGTATTGCTAGCTAAATTAATGTCCTTATTTGAATTTCACCATTCCCACCTGCCCCCCTGTCTTTTTTCTATTCTGGGATCCAATCCAGTATCCCACATTGAATTTGGTTGTGTCTCCTTAGTTTCTCTCAGTCTGTGACAGCTTCTCATTCCTTCCTTCTCTTTCATGACCTTGACACTTTTGATGAGTACTGGTCACTTATTTTGTAAAATGTCTCTCAATGTTGATATGTCTGATATCTTCTCTTGAATAGATTGAGAGCATGCATTTTTGGCAAGACTAGCATGCAAAATGACATTATCTCCTCATTGAATCATATCAGAGGGTGCATGGTGTTGATATGTGTTTTTTATTGAAGATATTAACATTGATCACTTGGTTAACATAGTGTCTTCCAGATTTTTCCACTGTAAAGTTACTATTTTTCCCTTTGTAAATGATAAATATCTTGAGTGGAAGAATACTTTGAGACTATGCTAATATCCTATTTTTCCTCAACCCACTGAATTTAGTTGGCATCCATGCATGGATTTTACCTGCCGCAATCATTATTGCGGTGTTTGCCTAATGGTGACTCTCTCTTTTTCTTGTTCCTTCTGTATTTATTAAGTGGAATTCATTTCCAAGGAAGATCTGTCCTTTACCTCGCACTTATTTATTCAATTATATATTTTTATACCATTATGGACTCCTGGACATTCGTTGTATTATACGAGTTATAATCCAATATTATAATTCTTTATTTCATTGATAAAATTTTCCACCTTTGGCTACTGGGAGCTCCTTTGAGTTGGCTCCTGTGGCCTTTTGACCTTCCCCCACCCTTTTTTGAGTACTTCCTTATTTTCTGACATCACAAGATGTTCTAGGTTTATCTGAACTTTCCCTGCCCCTGCCTTGGAATTCAACTTCTCTTGAAGGAGCCCTGGTTCCTTTTTATGGCAGAATGGCATTTATAAACCAAGATCTGGACCCTGGGTGTGTTCATTACTACTCTTGTGTTATTGATCCTAGGCCCTCTAAGTGGATAGAGCTAGAAAATAAATGTATGTATCCAAATCCATGCATACACATACATCTATATTTCTGTATCTATCTTCATTTATTTTGAAAACTGTGTATTCATACAAATATTCAGTAGCTTTTTTTAAACCTAAGTTTTAATATAATAACTTCTTTTCTTATCCCCTTATTAATCAGCTTTTTTCCTAAGAATAAAATTCTTATTCCTGAGAATAAAAATTCTCGTATGAATGTGGGCTTTGGTTCTACTTTGTCTCTGTTTTATATTATGAGTCTTCTAAAGTCCTTTGGAATGTAGGTGAAAAATAAGAACAATTAAAACAGATAAATATTTAAATTTTCATTTTTTCTAGTGCTAAATTTGGCTCCTAGTGATGTTAAGCATTTACTACTTATTTTTATAATAGTAACAGGGGAGCAATATATCTGAAGTTTCCTGTGAGAAAAATAATCAAAACCAATTTACAGAACTCCAGCACTATTGTGAGGTATCAAAGTTCTATCTCTCAAATGTAGTTTTCTTTATCACATTTAATGTCATTATACCATTAATGGAAATTTTGCTCTGTCAAGTTCTGTATGATTATCATCCCACTGTGATACACATTAAAAATTTCTAGTTAGAACAATATCCCAAGGTGAAAAATTTGAAATGAAAATATGGTATTAAGCATTTTGTTTACAAAAAGACAAAAAACAAACAAACAAAAACAAAAAAAAACCCCATTACTGATGTAATATAGTTAAGTCTCTTTCATCTGGATTGTTAGATATTTAATTTCTCCAATAGAATCATTTAAGGAAATTGGCTGAGTTGGATGAAATTTAGTATGTGCCTAAACGCATATGAAGATATCTCGACTGAAACAAAATACCAGCCAACCAATGGGTTTTAGAGTATTTCTTACATAGTTTCAAGGTGCTTTTTTTGTTGTTGTTGCTTTTCAGTTAGCATGTTGGTAGAGACTGATAGAGGTGTGTGTTACCAGGAATTTTGTGAGTTGCATACCCCAAAGAGAACGAAACTTTATAAAAAAATAGATGTTTCTTACCATATAAAATTTCGTGAACAAAACGCGCTACATACTTTGCAAAGTAAAGGTGTTGGGGTGAGTGTTCAGCAGTATTCTTACTGAGAACAGAAGTGGAGTGCTGAGCAGGGGACACGTGTTTTCTTGTGGGGAAGGGTGTGCGGAGGCGGGCGGTAGGAGGCAGAGGGCTCTGCTTTGAGCGGGGCTCTCCCTGGCCTGCCTTAGGTTTACCTAAGCGTCCTGGAGGCCAAGGCCTGCACTGCTCGGCCAGGGGCCCCCTAGGCAATTGTTCCAGCTCGGGTGGGGTCAGCGTCTGGGATGAGGAGGACCCAGGTTCCAAAGTCACACCCTGAAGTGGGCCATCACGGCTCCTGTCCCTTCTCCGAATAGGCTGGCTCTGTCCTTCCTCCACCTCCTTCCAAACTACTTCAGCGTTGTCGTTTTCTTCTTCCCTCAACGGAGCGCGGCATCCGCTTTAGTCCACCTCAGCCCTGTGCAGGCTGGGAGCAGAGGGGACGACGTCCTCCTGTGCGGGCTGTCCCCTGCCTGCTAACACTTCATCAGCCCAGCCAGCCCCCTGCTGCGTGAGCTCCACACCCTCAATCCTGCCTCTTCTTTTCTGGAGGCAGTGGAGGGCCTGGAGCAGTAATCCCTTCTGAGTCCTGATTGCTGTCCCCATAGTCAGCAAACTTGCCCCAACCCATCCTTCCTCTGACCCCCTTCCCGACCAGTGAAAAGGGAAAGGGTCCTGCGCTGTCTTGGGCTGAGCTCTCACTGGTGTCTGTGTCTGGCCCTCTTCCCTGTGCTCAGACACCTGCCTCCATCGGGCATCTCTCTGTGTCCAGCCCTGTCCGTATCATCCTTCCCCTCAGCTGACTTTCCCACAGCTTTAAACACAGAACCACTTGTCCTGGCCTCCCACCCTCTGTAGCCATCGCCCTTGCTCTTCTCCCCTTGATAACCCAGCTCCTTGAATGTCACTTATATCCGCTGTCTGAACGCCTGGCTTCCGGCTCTCTTTCTGTTTGGGTATTTCTGAATATGCTGCTCCTTCTGCCCTGTACGCCCTTCCACGTGTCTTCACCAGGCGAATGCCTTCTCATCTTTTATTTCTCATTTTCTCTGAAATCCTCCCGTGACTGCCAGCCTGTGGTAGGTCTCCTCTTCTGTGCATGTGTAGCCTCCTGTTCTCACCTGTGTCCTAGCCCTGGTAATGGTAATAATAATAATATGAGTAGACTATTGAGCACCATTGGACCAGTCTTCATGCAGTAATGTTATAGTATTAACATAATATAGCAAGGTTCTTGTCCTCAAAAGAACCCTGAGAGGTATTTTTCTCCCGATTGTGGACATGAGGAAATTGAAGCACAGAGAAGTTAAGTAACTTGCCCAAGGTCACACAGCCAGAACTCTAGTATTTGAATGCAACCTTGTGCCCTAGAGCCTGTACTGTTTGCCTCAGTGCCGCAGCCAGTGGTTCTCACACTTGAGCATGTATCAGAATCCCCTTGGGGGGCTTGTGAAAACCCAGACCACTGCCCCCACTCTCAGAGCTCTGCAATCAGTAGGTCTGGGGTGGAGCCCGAGAGTTTGCATTTCCAAGAAGCTTGCAGGGGATGTTGCTGCTGCAGGTCCGGGGAACACACTTTGAGGACCCCTGTTCCAGGCTGTCAATCACTTTCTCTACTGAAATTGTCTGTTGTCTCTGTCCCCAACTAAGATGAGAGTTCCACCAGGACAGGAGCTTTTTCTCCTTTATGTCCATGTTCCCAGAACCTAGGAGAGTAGTTCGGACAGGTGGTATGACCTCAGTAAATGTTTACTTGAATGAATGAATGAGGAAATGTTTCTGACCTGTTATTCAGGTGTGTTTTTTGCCTGAAATTTCTGTGTATTTCAAGAAGAAATCTCAGATTTTTATCAGTCACATATCTGATTGGCGTACAGGGGACGTGTAGTCAATAATTTTGTAAGGTTAACTGTTGACCGCATAATTTTAAAATACTTTGAAGACAAAAACCACGTTTAGCTTAATGTTCTTTCCAAAGCAGAGCACTCAGTCTCTCAGGTCATAAGTCATTACACTCATGTGCCCCATAATGACATTTCGGTCAACAGTGGACCACATCTTAGGATGGTGGTATATAGAGGATAATAGAGCAGGATGTGTGTGGTAGGCTCTATCATCTAGGTTTGCGTAATTACACTCTATGATGTTCACGTAAGGAAGAAATTGCGTAATGATACATTTCTCAGAATGTGTCGTCATTGTTAAGTGATGCATGAGTGTATATGAAATGTGACTTTTTGGCCTTTTAGCAGGTTTGAACATTTCTTGCACAAAATAGCACCTTCCTTGGTGTGGAATGACTCCATGATAATGTGATGGTTAGAGGAGTTGTGGTGCATTCACTTTCCAGCACTGAGGCTTCTTTCTTCTTTCAAAGCCTACCTGGAGTAGAGGAGTATCAGAGACAGTTGGGGTTACTCATCACAGCCAGTTTGGCTCTGTGTCACCTACAACCAGGCCTAAAGTAGGAAACAAGACATTTCTGATGGCTTGAGAAATTTCATTGTGTCTAGGAGTTAAAATTTGGCTGAATGGTTTTTTCACATATTTTCTTTTGAAATAGGAATTGCTAAAAAATTTTTTTATTACAATAGGATTTAGAAGAACTTGTTCAAACCGCAAATAGTCAGGTTAGCAAGCTTTTTGGAATTGTTTCAAATATGGAACAATCTTGGAAGAAGTCACCATTGCTAAAATGTTATAAAAGTGTTATAAAAACATTTTTACAACTTTGATAAACTACTTGTTCCTCAAGATAGCTATCAATTATAAGTGATAGAGAACTAATAACTCTGTGAGATTGGCAAGGCTGATTTATACTTACTTTAGTAGCAGATGGGGGACTAAAACTCTTTCGGAAAAATGCCAAAGTTAGGTTTGATAAATTATGACACTGAGTATTTTTATGTTAGTAATCATAAAGTATATAATGTAATTAAAATGTAGGGTTGGAGAGGAATAAAAGTAATATCATCAAAATGCAGCATTTATCCTTAACAATGGAAAATGATGCTGCAAAGAAGGTAGGTATGAATGTTTTTACCAACTTTTTAATCCTCATTTTTACTTGCAGTTGATTTATACTGATTCATGTCATTTTAGAGGTTATCGAAAAAATTTTGATTGTATATCTTATGGATAAATTAAAGCTGAACTCTTTCTGTTCTCTTACCCTTGATAGGGAAACAGTAGCCCATCTATACCAGTAGGAAGGAAGGAAACCCATGCCTGGGCCAACACTGTAGGAACATCTCTTGCTCAGACCAATCCTGTAGGAACGTCTCTTCCATCGGCAGCATGCCTGGAGCTGCAGCAGCCAGACCACAGGAAGAGTCCACCGCTTTCCAAAATTGTCTCCTCGTATTCATTGCAGCATTATTTCACACAAGGCATCCCATTTCCTCAGATTGCTATGCTACCCTACTCTTTCAACAAAGGTGCTGGAAGTACCGAGAACGCCATCTCATCTGCCCAAGCTGCTATAGCAATACCTGTGGCAGTTCTGCCAAAGGGAGAAACCAATCCGGCAAATAACCCTGATATGGTGAATTACTCAGCTTTAGTGGAAAATGACAGCAGGAACCCAGCTGTTACCTCATCATCTTTCTGCATCCCTCCCAATTTGGGTGAGTTTGAAATGATACATATTATAAATAGCATCCTTTAATCTAGATTTAAAGACATTCTTAATGCAAACTAGTGTTTTTAAATTAAAACTTTTATCTTGAGATCATTGTAGGGTCACATATAGTTGTAAGAAATACTACAGAGATACCTTTTACTCAATTACCCCCAGTGGTGACATCTTATAAAACTATGGTTGTATTCATTTGTGTATAGTCATTTGTGTGTCTGTGTATTTAGTTTTATGCAGTTCTATCACATGAGAAGGTTTGTATGTTTATCACCATAGTCAAGATACAGAACAGTTCTATCACCAGAAGGTTCACTTGTATTGCCCTTTTATAACCAAACCCATCCCCCTCTGGCAGCCCTTTCCTTCTCCACTCAGGTAGCCTTAATTCTGGCAACCACTCCATCTCTATAATTCTGTCACTTCAATATTGTTACATAATTGCACGTGTATAGTATGCACCCTTTGGGTATTAGTTTTTTTCACTTGACGTTATTCCTGGAGATTCAACCAAGTTGTGTGTATCAGTAATTCCTTCCTTTTTATTGCTGAGTACTGTTTCACAGTATAGGTGTACTGTGGTTTAACCATTCATCTGTTGAAGGAAATTTGGGGGGTTTTGTCCAGTTTTTGACTATTAGCAGTATGACTGCTATGAACATTCATGCACAGGTTTTTGTGTAAATATAAGTTTTTATTTCTCTGACACAAATATCCAAAGTGCAGTTGCTGGTTATATGTTAATTGTATGTTTAGTTTTTTTGAAAAAATTTCTAATGAGATAGAAATGATGTCTTTGTGCACCATAACAAAATGTCACAGACTGGGTAATTTATAAAGAACAGAAATTTATTTTCTCACAGTTCTGGAGGCTGGGGAGTCCAAGATCAAGGCACTGGTAGATTGAGTTGCCTGGATAGGGCTGCCTCCTCAGGAGGGAAAGAACACTGTGTCCTCATATGGCAGAAGGCGGAAGGGCAAGAGAGCCGAAGGCTGTATGAAGCCTCTTTTCTAAGGGCCTTAATCTCATTCACGCAGGAGGAGCCTTCATGGCCTAATCGCCTACTAAAGGCCCCATCTCTTAATACAATCCCATTGGCAGCATCTGAATTTTGGAGAGGATGCATTCAAACCATATCAATCGATATGAAAAAAACTGCACATATTTGTTGTACGCAATTTGGTGGGTTTGGACATATGCGTGTTTAGTTTTATGAGAAACAGTCTGTTTTCCAGTGTGGCTGTACCCATTTTACATTCCTGCCAGCTATATATGAGTGATCCAATTTCTCTGTATCCGTAATTCTGCTCTTTCTGTTATTCTTTCTTCCTGATGCTCCAAGATTCCTTCTTTCATCATATACTTTTTTTATTGAACATGATTGATTGTACATATCTGTGAGATACAGCATTGAATATCAATACCTGTGTGCGATATATTCATTGTATACTTTTTTGATTGAAGGTTTTTCTTTAACCTTTTTTTAAGGATAAGTCTGCCGGGGACAAATTCTTTTAGTTTTCTTTTGTGTGCGATGTTTTTATTTCCCCTTCGTTCCTAAAGCATAGTTTTGCCTGGTATAGACTTTGCAGATGAAAGTTCTTATATTACAGCACTTGAAAAACTTTTTGTTTTTAGAAATGCCAGGAAAAGCAGAAATCAGCCTTGAAAACAGCACTGAGACAGTACATTACCCAACTTTACTGGAAAATAAGAGTGGCCAAGATATTGCCTCTCCGTTTGTCTCCATTCCTCCCAATTCTGGTGAATTTGAAATGATACATATGACAAATAGCATTGTATAGTCTAGATTCACCAACATCCTTACTGCAAGCTAGTGTGACTCTTTAAATTCAATTTTTTACTTTGAGATAATTTTAGATTCACATGCAGTTGACCGAAATAATTCAGAGATCCTGTTTATGCTTTAGCTATTTCTTCCAATGATAATGATCTTTAAAATTATAGTAAAATATCACAACCTAGATATTGACATTTATACAGTCCACAGATCTTATTGAGATGTCCCCAGCTTTATTTGTATTAATTTGTGGTGTGTGTTTACTTCTATGCAGTTTTATCACGAGTAGGTTTGATGTCTACCACCACGGTCAAGATACAGAACAGTTCCATCACCACAAGGATGCCTCATCTTGCCTTTTTATAACCACAATCAGTTCTCTCATGTTATCCTTCCCTTCCAAACTTCCCCATTCCTAGCACCTGGAAACTATTGATCTGTTCTCTGCTTATAACTTTGTCACTTCAAGAATATTACATTAAGGGAATCCTACAGTACATAATTCTGGGGAATATGTTTTTCACTCAGCATAATTGTCTGAAAACTCATCCAGGCTGTTGCATGTATCAACAGTTCCCTCATTTTTATTTTTGAAGTGTATTCCATGGTATGGATATACCATAGTTTGTTTAACTATTCACCCATTGAAGGGACATTTGGTTTTTTCAAGTTTTTGGACATTATTAGCAAAGCTGTTATGGACATTCATAAACAGGTTTTTGTGCAAATGTAAGTTTTCATTTCTCTGACATGAATGCCAAAGGGTTCAATTGCTGGGTCTTATGGTAATAGCATGTTTAGTTTTATAATACACTGCTAAACAGTTTTTCAGAGAGTATGTACCATTTTCCATTTCCACCAGCAACGTATGAGTGATCCAGGTTTTCTACATCCGTATTTCTGTTCTATCTATTGTTTTTTCTTTTTTCCCGATGCTCCAAATTTTCTTATTTCATTAATTTCTTTCTGTTTGAATAATTTTCTCTAGCCTTTCTTTAAGGTTCTTTTAGTTTTTGTTCATGTGAAGATGCCTTTACTTCCCCGACATTTTTCAAGGATAGTTTTGGTGGGTATAGAATTTACAGTTGAGAGCTTATTTTCTATCAACATCCTGAATGCAAGTCAATGGTAGCTCTTTTTTTAATTAAACTTTTTTTTGAGATCATTTTAGATTCACATATAGTTGTAAGAAATTATACAGAGATCCCACTTATGCTTTACCCATTTTTCCTAGTGATAACATCTTGCAGAACTGTGGTAAAATATCATATCCAGGGTATATTGACATTGGTTAAATCCACATGTGTGTATTTAGTTGTATTTGATTTTATCATATGAGTTGGTTTACATGTCCACCACTATAGTCATGATGCAGAACATTTCCATTATCATCACGAGGATCCCTCATATTGCCCTTTTATCACCACAGCCATCTCCATCTGGTCTCCCTTCCCTCCCACCCTGCCCCATCCTAACCACTGACTATCATTGATCTGACTTCCCTTTCTATAATTTTCTCACTTAAATATTGTTATTTAAATGGAATCAAACACTTTGTAACCTTTTGGGCATGGCTTTTTTTCACCAAGCATAATTTCTTGGAGGCTCATACCAGTTGTTGCATGTATCAGTAGTTCCTTCTTTTTAATTGTTCAGTACTCTTACATGGTATGGATATACAACTGTTTGTTTATCTGTTCACTGAATAAATGCCATCTGGGATGTTTTCATTTTGGGGCTATGACGAGTAAAGTTCTATGAACTTTCATGTACTGGTTTTTGAGTAAACATAAATTTACATGCAATTCTGGGTCATATGGTAATCCATGTTTAATTTTATAAGAAACTGCTAAAAATTATTTTCAGAGGGGTTGTTCCATTTTACTTCCTCACCAAATAAATGAGTGATCCAGTTTCTCTGCATATTATTTCTGCTCTATTGTTTTTTCTTTCTTTCTGATGTTCAAAGGTTCATTCTTTCATCACATCCTTTCTTTGAGAAGATTTTCCTTTTGCCTTTTTTAAGGGTAAGTCTGTGAGGGATAGGTAATTTTAGTTTTCCTTCATGCGAGATTGTCTTCATTTCCTGTATGTTATTCAAGGATAGTTTCACTATGTATAAATTCATGGTTGAGAGTTCTTAAGCACTTGCAAAATGTTCTTTCTGTAGGTATGCCAGAAAGAGCAGAAACCAGCCTGGAAAATAACTCTGACGCAATGAATTATCCACCATTTTTTGTACATGGCAGTGGTCAATGCTCTTCCACTTCATCCAACTGCATCCCACCTAATGTTGGTGAGTTTCAGATGATACATTATAAGTAGCACTATTGAATCTGGATTCATCAACATCCTTAATACAAGCTTGTTGAAGCATTTCTTTAAATTAAACTTTTTATTTTGAGATAATTTTAGATTCACATGTACTTGTAAAAAATAATACAAAATGATCCCCTTTGCACTTTATTGTCTTCTCCCAACAATAACATCTTGCAAAACTGCAGTGAAATAATACAATCACGATGTTGACATTGATATAATACACAGATGTTATTGAGATGTTCCAAGTTTTACTTGCAGTAATTTGTGTGTATGTTTTTATTTCTATGTAAATTTCTTACGTGACTAGGTTTGATTCCCACTGCCACAGTCAAGATATAGAACCTTTCCTTCACCACCAAGCTGCCCCATCTTGCTCTTTTATGACGACATCTACCTTTCTCAGGTCATCCTTTCCTTCCCCACTGCCTGTACCCTAACCCATGGCAAACACAGGTCTCTATAATTTTGTCACTTTAAGAGTGTTATATAAAGCAAATCTTATGTTCGGTAGGGTTTTTTCTCTCTAGTCAGCATAATTCCCTGAAAACTTGCACAGGTTGTTGTGTGTATCAGTAGTTCCTCCCTTTTTATTGTTGAATAGTTTTCTATAGTTTGGATATGTAAGAGTTATTTTTAATCATTCACCCACGGAAGAACATTAGTTTTTCTTTCCAGTTTTTGTATTAGGAGTAAATTGCTATGAATATTCATGTACTGGTTTTGTGTAAATATAAGTTACCATTTCCCTGTCATGAATACCAAGATGCAATTGCTGGGCCTTATGGTAATAGCATGTTCAGTTTTACAAGAAATTGCCAAACAGTTTTCCAGAGAGGCTGTACCATTTTACATTCCCAACAGCAATGTATGAGGGATTCAGTGTCTCTGCATCCATATTTCTGATCTTTCCATTTTTTTTTTCTTCCTTCTTGATACTCCAGATTTCCTTCTTTTATCATATTCTTTCTGTTTGAAGATTTTCTTTTAGCCTTTTATACGGGTGAGTCTGCTAGGGACAGATTCTTTTAGTTTTCTTTTGTTTAAGAATGTCTTTATTTCATATTTTTCTGGAAGGATAGTTTCGCCTTCTGTTGTGTTCTGTTGTTCTTTCTTCCTTCCTGATGCTCCAAGATTCCTTCTTTTGTAATAGCCTTTCTGTTTGAAGATTTTCCTTTAGCCATATTTTAAAGGGTAGATCTGCTAGGGACAAATTTTTTTAATTTTTGTTTTTGTGAGGATGTCTTTATTTCCCTTCTTTCTTGAAGGATAATTTCATTCAGTATACAATTCTTGTCTTTCAGTATCTGAAAAAGTTATGCTCATAGAAATGCCGGGAATAGCAGGAATCAGCTTGGAAAACAACTCTCAGAGAAGGATTTACCCAATGTTTTTCGTAGATAACAATGGGCCAGTTACTACCTTTTCACCTCTCTCCATCCCTTCCAATTTTGGTGAGTTCGAAATGATGCATATTACTAGTAGCACTGTTTAATCTAGATCCGTCAACATCCTTAATGCAAAGCTAGTGGTAGCTCTTTTTAAAACAACTTTAAGTTTTATGGCAATTTAAGATCCGCATGCACAGTTGTAAGAAATAGTAGAGACACCCTTACACTTCACCCATTTCTCCCAATGATAACATCTTGCAATATACTGTATTACTACCGTGATGTTAACATTGATACAATCCACGTATCTGATTAAGATTTCCCTAGTTTAATTGTATTGATTTGTGTGTGTCACTTAGTTCTATTCAATTTTGTCATGTGAGTAGGTTTGATGTCCACCACCACAATCAAGATACGCAGCATTTCCATTACCACCAGTATGCCTCATCTTGCTCTTTTGTAACCGTGCCTGCCTCAGCATAATTCTCTGGAGATTCATCTGACTTGTTGCATATATCAGTAGTCCTTTTTTACTGTTGAACCATTCCATGGTATGGATGTACCATGGTTTGTCTATCTTTTCACCCACTGAAAGACATCTGATTGTTTCCTGTTTTTGGCTGTTAGAAGTAATGCTGCTATGAACACTCATGTGCAGGTTCTTGTGCAAACATAAGTTTTTATTTCTCTGAGATTATGCCCAAGAGTGCAATTACTGGATCCTATGGTAATTGTATTTTTAGTTTTATAAAATATTGCCAAGCTGTTTTCCAGAGTGGCTGTACCATTTTCTATTCCCACCAGCAACATATGAGTGATCTAGCTTTTCCACATGCATATTTCTGCTCCTTCTGCTGTTCTTCCTTCCTGGTGCTGCAAGATTCCTTCCTTTATCATATGCTTTAGGCTTGAAGATTTTTTTAGCATTTCTTCATGGGTAAGTCAGCCAGTGACAAATTTTTTTAAAGTTTTCCTTTGTCTGAGAATGACTTTATTTTCTGCTTCATTCCTAAAGTGTAATTTTGCCTGATATAAAAAATATGGCTGAGATTTCTTGTCTTTCAGCAGTTGAAAATGTTTTACATATTGAAATGTTGTTCAAAACAGAATCCAGACCAGAAATGAGTTCTGAGACAATGAATTACCCAATTTTAATGGGTAATAACAGTGGCCCAGATAATGATTCAGCATCTCGCTTCCTCCCTCCCAGTTATGGTGAGTTTGAAATGATACATATTACAAGTAGCACTCTTTAATCTACATTCACCAATATTCTTAATATTAATTATTAATGATAACTTTTTAAAAAATTAATTAAACTTTTCATTTTGGGATATTTCAGAATCACATGCAGGTGTAAGAAATAATACAGAAAGATTTTGTGTACTTTTTACCCAGTGTCCCCCAATAGTAATACTTTGCAAAAATATAGTAAAATATCACAATAGGGATTTTGACATTGATAAAATGTACAGATCTATTCAGATGTCCTCAGCTTTCCTTGTACTTGTGTGTGTGTGTGTGTGTGTGTGTGTGTGTGTGTGTGTGTGTGTGTGTGTGTGTGTGTGTGTGTGAGAGAGAGAGAGAGAGAGAGTTTAGTTCTCTGCAATTTTATGACATGTTTAAGTTCAGGCATTCACCACTACAGTCATTATACAGAACTGTCCCATCACATTCAGGAACCCTCTTGTTGCCTTTTTATAACCACACCCTCCTCCTTCATGTCATTCCCTCCCTGGCCTCATCCCTAGCTCATCCAACTACTAGTGTGTTCTCCCTCTTCATAATTTTGTCATATGCAATAATGTCATATAATGTCATTGTCATTATAAATGTTATATATAAAACTCATATAGCATTTAGCCTTTTGGGACTGCCTTTATCCATGCAGCATAATTGATTAAGGTACAAGATTCATCCAAGTTTTTGTGTGTATCAGTAGTTTCTTTTTTATTGCTGTGTACTATTTCATGATATGGATATAGCATAGTTAGCTTATTCATTCACCCTTTGAAGGACATCTGGATTGTGTCCAGTTTTTGGCTATTACAAGTAAAGTTGCTTTGAGCTCTGGTGTACAGGTTTTTGTGTTAGCATATGTTTTTCATTTCTCTGTGATGAATGTCCAACAGTGCGATTAATTGTTGGGTGGTTCTTGCATGTTTAGTCTTATAAGAAACCGCCAAACTGTTTCCAGAGTGGCTGTACCATTTTATATTCCCGCCAGCAATACGTGAGTGATTCAGTTTCTCTGCGTTCTTACCAGCACTCTGGTGTTTTCACTATTTTTTATTTTAGCCATTCTGGTAGGTATATGGTAATACTTCATTGTGGGTTTAATATGCATTTCCCTTTGGATAATGATGTACATCTTTTGATGTGCTTATTTCCATCTGCATGTCTTTTTCTCTGAAATATCTGTTCCTGTCTCATAGTAATGTTTATTACTGAGTAATATCTGCTGAGTTCCGAGAGTTACTTAGATATTGTAGATACTAGTCTTTTGTTGGATACGTGGTTTGCAAATATTTTCTTCCTGTCTGCAACTTGCCTTTTCATCCTCTCGGGAGTGGGTTTTTTTGTTGTTGTTGTTGTTTTTTGTTTTTTTTCAGAGAGGTGGTTTTTAATTTTCATGAGGTCCAGTTTATCAACTTCTCCTCTTTATGGATTGTGCTTTTGGTGTCAAATCTATGAACTATGCCTAGTCCTTGATCCTAAATTTTTTCTTTGTTTTTTTCTTAAAGTTTTATATTTTCGTATCTCACATTTAAGTTGTCACCCATTTTGAGTTTTCAGTTTTGTATACAGTGTGAGGTTTAGGTTGAGGTGGTTATTATTATTATTGTTGTTGTTTTTATTATTATTATTATTTTGCCTATTGGTATCCAATTGCTGCAGTACCACTTTTTGAATGGCTATCTTTCTTTCATTGAATTGCTTTTGTATTTTAATCAAAAATCAATTAATTAGGCATATTTATGTGGATCTATTTGTGGGTTCTCCACTGTGTTCCACCGATCTATGTTTCTATTTCCTGCCAAATCACACTGTCATGATTACTGTTGTTATACAGTAAGCTTAAGATCAGGTAGAGTGATCCCTCCCTCTTTATGCTTTTTCAAAATTGTGTTAGTTATTCTATGTCAAAATTGTTTTACTTATTCTAATTGTTTCAGTTATTCTATGATTTTAAGATAACCTTGTTTATGTTTTCAAAAACTTTCTGGGATTTTGATAGGAATTGCATTAAACCTACAGATTGACATCTTTAGTACTTTGAGTCTTCTCATCCATTCATTGTATGTCTGTTCATTTATTAAGGTCTTCTTTGATTTATCAGCGTTTTGTAGTTTTCAGGATACAGGTCCTGCACATGTTTTTGTAAGTTTTTACTTAAGTATTTCATTTTCTCAGGAGAGGTTGTAAATGGTACTATTTTTAATTTTGGTTTACACGTTCTCATTGTTAATATGTAGAAATGAGCTGTATTTTTGAGTGTCGGTCTTATATCCTGTTACATAGCTGAACTCACTGATTAGTTCTAGGAGTTTTTCTTTTTTGCCAATTCCTTGGGATTTTCTGCATAGCCAATTATGCCATTTGCAAATAGGGACCATTTTATTTCAGTCTGTCCAATTTGTATGCCTTCTTGCCTTACTGCAGTGGCTACAGCTTGGTGTTATGTTGAATAAGAGTGGTGAGAGTGGGTATCCTTGCTGTCCTTGCCTTGCTTTTGATCTTAGGGGGAACTCACTCAGTCTTTTGCCATTTAGTACGATGTTAACTACAGGTTTTTGGTAGATGCTATTTATTAATTTGAGGTATTTTCCCTCTATTCCTGACTTGCTGAGAATTTTTACCATGAATGGGTATTGGATTTTAGCAACTGCTTTTTCTATGTTAGTGTTCACATGGTTTTTCTTCTTTAGCCTGTTGATACAGCAGCTTATATTGATTGGTTTTTCAATGTTAAACCAGCCTTGCATACCTGGAATAAATCCTAGTTGGTCATGGTGTATATTATTTATTTGGTTCGCAAATATTTGGTTAAGGATTTTTATGTCCAAGTTTATGACAGATGTTGGTCTATAGTTTTCTTTTTTTCTTTTTTTAGACCATCTTTGTCTGGTTTTGATATCTGTATACTAGCCTCATAAAATGAGTATATAAGTGTTCCATCTTCTTCTGTTTTATCAAAGAGTATATGAAAAATTGGTGTTAATTCTTTAAGTGTTTGGTAAAAAATATCTAGCAAAATCACCTGAGCTTGTAGACTCCTTTTTGGGAGACTTAATTACAAATTCAATTTATTTTATAGTTGTAGGACTATTTAGATTATGTATGTCATCTTGGTTGAGTCTTGATAGTCTTTAGTTTTGGAGAAATTTTTCCATTTCTTCTAAGTTATGGAAAATATGAGTGTAATATGATGTGCAGTATTCTCTATTATCCTTTTAATGGCTGCTGGATATGTAGTGATATTGATGATTCATCTCATCTCTTTTTATTTTTGCCTTTCTGGAGGTTTATTAGTTTTATTGATCTTTTTGAGGCATCAGCTCTTTGCTTTATTGATTCCTTATACTTTTCGTATTTTCCATTTCATTGATTTCTGCTCTTTATTATTTAATTCTGTCTGCTTATTTTGGGTTTATTATTCTTTTCCTAGTTTTTTGGTGTTGGAACTTACACATAGGTTTGAGAACTCTCCTTTTTTTTTTAAAGGAAGTAGTTTTTTGTTTTTTGTTTTTTGGTTTTTTTTGGCAGCTGGCCAGTAGGGGGATCCGAACCCTTGACCTTGGTGTTATCAGCACCATTCTCTACCAAGTTAGCTAACTGGCCAGCTCTCCTCTTTTCTAATGTAAGCATTTTAGTGCTATAAATTTCACTTTAAGTACTGCTTTGGCTGCATACCATATGTTTTGATGTGCATTGTATTTTCATAAGTCCTACATACTTTTGAATTTTCTTGGAGACTTCCTCTTTGACACATGGATTATTTAGGACTGTTCTGTTTAATTTCCAAATATTCAGAGATTTTTCTCTTGTCTTTCTATTATTGATTTCTAGTTTGGTTTCATTATGGTCAGAAAATATTCTCTATGTGATTCCAATTCTTTTAAATTTGTTGAGGTTTTTTCTCTGGCCCAGGATGTGCTCCATCTTGGTGAGTCTTCCATAGGCTTTTGAAAAAAATATGCATTCTGCTTTTATTGTGTGGAATGTTCTATGATGAGAATCCTGTTGGTTGATTGCATTATTCAGGTCTTCTGTATCCTTGCTGATTTTCTGTCTGGTTGTTCTGTCTATTGACAGGTGGGTGTTGAGGTTCTCAACTGTAATTGTGGATTTGCCTATTTCTCCTTTCAACTCTTTCAGTTTTTGCTTCATATATTTTGAGACTCTGTTGTTTGGTGTGTATAAATGAAGATCATATGTCATCCTGGGGGTTAATCCTTTTATCATTATGTAATGTCCTTATTTGTCTCTAGTAACTTTCTTTGCTCTGAAGTCTATTGTATCTGATATCAATATAGCCACTCTGCTTTTTTTCTGGATTAAAATCTGGTATATATTTTTCAGCCTTTTACTTTCAATCTACCTATGTAATTGAATTTGTAGAGTTTCTTATAAACAACCTATAGTCAGGTCTTGTTTATTATTGACTTTGTCAAGTGCTTCTGTTTAATTGGTGTGTTTCGACTATTTGCATTTAAGGTAATTATTGATATCACAGTGTTTAAGTCTTTCATTTATTTTTCTGTTTTTTTCCTGTTTTTCATTGCTCTGTTTCTCTTTCTTGCATTCCTGTAGGTTACTTGAACATTTTTTAGTATTTCATCTTGATTTATGTTTTTGAATGTATTGCTTTGTGTAGTTTTTCTAGTGGTTGCTCTGGGTGTTACTATATACAAATGTGACCTAACACGGTGTGCTGATATCAACATTTTACCATTTAGAATGAAGTGTTGAAACTTTAATTCTGTTTAGTTCCCTTTGCCCTCCTAACTTTTGAATATCATTGTTTTGATATCAGGTGGTGTTTTTATTTTTGTTTCAGTTTTCCCATACGATTTAGAAAACTCATGATAGTTTTATATTTATCTATATTTCTGCTCTTTCTCTTCCTTTTTATTGCTGGATAGTAGTCTATGGTATGGATTTACCGCAGTTTGTTTAACCATTCACCTATTGAAGGACATCTTGGTTGTTTTCAGTTTCTGGCTATCACAAGTAAAACTGATAAGAACATTCATGTGCAGGTTTTTGTGTCAACACGAGCTTTTATTTCTCTGAGATAAATACCCAAGAGTGAAATTTCTGGGTTATGTGATAATTGCGTTTTTTTAAGAAACTGCCAAACTGTTTTGCAGTGTGGCTATTCCATTTTATATCTCCCCAGCAATGTATGAATAATCTAGTTTCTCCACATCATATTTCTGTTCTTTCTATTCTTTCTTGCTTCCCGATGCTCCAAGATTCCTTCTGTCATCATAACCTTTCTCTTTGAAAATCTTCATTTATCCATTCTTTAGGAGTAGGTCTTCTGGTGACAAATACTTTTAGGTTTCTTTTGTCTGAGAGCGTTTATTTCTCCTTCATACCTGAGGAACAGTTTTGCTGGATACAGAATTTGCAGTTGAGAGTTCTTTTCTTTTAGCACTTTTACCTATAGAAATATTGGTAAAAGCAGAAACCAGTGTGGAAAACATTCCTGACATAATGAATTGCCCAACTTTGTTGGAAAATGACAGTGGTTAAGATTCTTCCTCATCTGTCTGTATCCCTCCCAATTTTGGTAAGTTTGAAATGACATATATTACAAGTAACACTATTTATCCTATATTCATCAACATCCTTGATGCAAGCTAGTTGGAAGCTGTTTGTTTCCTATTTTGAGGGCTGGTTTTAGGTGATATTCATAATAATGACTAACATTTATTGAGTGCCTATTATGTGCAAGACACTGTGCTAATCAATTTACATGCCTCTTCTCCACTTATGCTCATAATGACCCCATGATGTTGGTACTTTCATTACCTGCATCTCCAAGGTCACAGAGCTGGGTGAGTGGCACTTCCAGAACTCTACCCCAGTTCTCTTTGACTTTAAAGCTTGTGTTTCTTACCAGTCTGATGTACTGCCTACCAAGCCACAGTGGTAGAGATGAGGGGCCCCCAGGCTCTGTGGCCTCTAAGGGCAAGCCTCTTTTATAGTTCCTTTGTGTCTTGACTTCTAAGCAGCTTATCGCATATTAATATCCTAGAGACAGGAAACTTTTTCTGTAAAAGGCTAGATAGTATTGTTAGTCACAACTACTCACCTCTGCTGTTGTAAAAGGAAAGTAGCCACAGACATAGGTAAATGAATGGGCATGGCTGTGCACTGGTACAACTTTATTTACACAAACAGGAGGCGGGATTGGCCTATGGATTGTTTGCTGACTCCTGTCCTAGAGGAGAGCCTTTTCCTATAAATTATTTTGTTACCCAAACTAGAAGAAACTTCAGAAATTGCTCTCTTTGTACTGAAATGGGCACTCTGATGCACTGTTGTTAAATGTATGAATTGATGCAAACTTTCTGAAGGGTAGTTTGTATAAAAATTCATAGAAGTATTTATACTGGTTGACTCAATAATCCCACTTCTATCTGAAACCATAATAAAAAAATTTACATTAAAATTTTGGTACAAGAACATCCTTTACAGAATTATAAAAAATTGGAAACAAACAAATAAGCAACAATAGGGAATTAGTGAAATGACTTCTGGTAGATCCCCAACATGTGAGGCAGGAAAACATAACGGTTAAGAGCATGGGCTCTCAAGTCAGACTGCCTGGTTTGAATCCCAGCTCTGTGTCTTATTGACCTTGTGACCTTCAGCCACTTTCCTATCCTAAGCATTAGTTCCTTCAGCTGCGAAGTGACAAAAATAATAGTACCTACTCCATGTAATTGTGAGGATGAAATGGCACAACGCATTTAAAGCTCACTAATGCATCGCCCGTAATGTAAGTGCAACATAAATGTCACCTGTCAGGAAAATGTTGATGACAGGGATGCAGACTTAAAAAAAAAAAAAAGGGAAGAAGAAGAAAACAGAAATGCTCAAAATATAATGTTAACTGAAAAAGCAGGATGCAAACTGTATATAAAGTATGATTTCAATTTTGTGTTAAAAAAAGAAATAGAGCAGAAGGAGAATTTTTCAGAGCACTTGGCTTATATAGAGACAGACTTGTGCACTTTCATGGTAGCCTTGCATTTAAAAAATAAGGATTTTCCTTTTTCCCTATTTTTTTAAAGGATATCTTGGTGATCCAAAAAGAAACGTCAAGATTCTTAATACTCATTTGGTGGCCGCACAAAAGAAGACCGAACCTAAGCATGCAGCCCGCTACTTGATTGGTGTTTTGTTCTCAAAGGAAGTCCTGATTTACAGCTCAGTTGGTGCCAATTCCCTAGGCTACTACCACCTAGATCCAAACAAAATGGCTGCAGTGAGAGGTATGTGAAGTTATTATGGAATCTTGTTTTTATCATCTTTTGGTCAGACGATGAGTGTTATTGGCAGTTGAAGAAATAATGAAGTCTTTGTAACTCTTAAAACCGCTCACTTTTTTCACCTGTCTGACCCTGATTTTACAATTTAATAATGTATAATGGGCAACAACTTCTAGCGAATAAAATTTGTCCATAGACTGATGGAATAAGACAAGGCTTACTGACTATAGTTGCTTATGGTTAGTACTAAGTCAGATTTTTAGTGCTGAAACTTGCTACTAAAAAGTAAAGTGGGGAAAAAAGGTGAGGTAATAAAACAGACTTTTCAGTGCTAGTGACTGGCAACACAAAAATAGGGTCTTGTGATTAATCCACATTAGCCTGCTGCCTTCCTGCCTTCCAGAAATGTGTATTGAAGTCCTCGAACTCATAGGTACTGAGGATACCACAGTGAATCAATATTTCTGCCCACAAGGAGCTCACAGTCTAGAAAGAGACAAGTTGATGGAAACATAAATTCCAGTCTAGTTTGGTAGTGTGGGGGAAGCTCAGAGAGTGGAGCAGCTGCTCTGAGGGACTTTGGGAAGGCTTTGCTAAGGACAAGACATTTGAGCTAGATTCCAAGGACTCCTTAGCTAGGTAAAGGGAATGGGAGGGGTATTTTAGGCAGAAAGAATAGCTTATGGGAAGATAGACATGATAAGTATACAAATAAATAGACCATGGTGTAATAATGTTTGCAATAACGCTAATTTCTCTTTACAGATTTCCTTTTTCTTTTTAGTTCTGATTTATCCATCAGGTTATTAAACGGTCTTAGCACCTTGAAAGAGTTGACTTTTGGTTACACACTTCTTTAAAATCACCAAAACCTCTGTCTTGGCTCCCTAGGTCAATGTTTTAGGCAACCTCATGTTAGAGGAAATTCAGCAAACTATCCTCATTGGGTTTAATTTCTAAACTTTCAGAAAGAGAGGAAAAGAGTGACAAGAGAAAAAGTCAAGTATTTAAATAAAAAATTTCTTGTTAGTTCCTTTGTTAATTTCTTTTCTAATTTTTGTGAATACTTTCTGCTGTTTGTAGAATTTCTAGCAGCGGTTTTTCCCGACTATGATTTGAGTGAATGTGGAAAAGATTGGAAAGCCTGTGAATCCAATATCAGTGCTCTGATCTGCCGTTTAAGATTTGAAGCCAAAAGAATGATAGTGAGTTGTTTTTCATCTAAATATGGTAACTGCTGCTTAAGTCCATAACTGTATACAACTCCAGAACTGATAGCGTGAGGTACGGGATCTTCAGGCCAGGTGCAGAAAATTTGGTTTACTTTAGGAGGCAGGGGATGTTCTTTCAAAAGCATACTGCCTGTTTATTTAACTTTTTTTATAATATGCTCTATAAAAAATATCCTAAAGATAAATCAAATATTGAGTTATAATTAGTATATTTGAAGCCAAGGGCTGTACCAGAAAAAAGTTTCAGCCACAAAGGTATTTGGCAAGTCTTTTTCAGTATTCCACTGATTAACACAAAAAAGAGCCAACTGTGTGTATTCCTTGGCTGTTTCAGTGACAGCAGAGGATGGTGCAGGAGAAAACGCAGACACTTCATTAGTTGTTAACTCTCAGTGATGGCAGAACCTGGTGAAAATAATGCATGTCATGAGGTGAAACTATCACAGATATTGGCTACTCTGTATAGTTATATGTTAACAGGAATCTGCTTTCTCTCTCATCCATTCTATCTTCAAAGTACAGTAGAGATTTTCTACCACTAGGGAAGTGTCATATCTGTTGTCTTCTCCTGATGAAGCATTTAACTTAATGATAATTTACAATTTCCACCAACCTCTCTAAAAACCTCATTTTATTTTCACCAGGTCTAGTCACTTCTGTGTCTCCAGAGTAAGTTTATGAAAACTATTTGCCAAGAATATTTGTAGCTGAGCTTGTTTTCCTGGTGAACAGCTTGATTTCAGTGATAGCTCAAGCACCATCTGTCTGAAACCAGATCTGCTTATTTTTAACATTCCATTTTATAGACTTCAAAAATTGCACCCGAAACAATTTGAATGTAAAATTAAGATGCTGCCTGGAAAATGGTAATTTGCGTATTTGCTTAGGCGTGAGAAGAGAAGCAGCATCTGCCAAGGGCCTGCTGTGTGTTTGACTGGGAATAGGATAGGTCCTTTCCACGGAAAGTGGGTCCGCAGCCCAGGAGCAGCACCCCTGAAAGCTTGTGAGAAATGCAGAGTCGGGTTCCCGCCAGACTCACTGAGGCAGAATTTGCATGTTAGTGAGGCCCCCAAGTGATTTGCATGTACATTAAAGTTTGAGAAGCTCCGACCTGCAGCAGTAGTTGTCATCCCTTGGGTGCCCATTAGAATCACTGGAGACACTCTTTTAAAAAGTCACTGATGCCTGAACTCCCTCACTCTCACCACCAGAGGTTCTGGTTGAATTTGCAAAGGGTGGGGTTCAACACAGCTTTTTGAAAAAAGACCCTTAGGGTAATTCAAATGTGCAGCCAGAATTGAAAGCCACTGGGGAAAGAGAAAACAAACAAACAAAACAGTAAAGACAAACAAAAAGTTGTCATCCTCAAAAACTCATTTATTAGTTTATTCACTCAATGTTTATTATGTATTTATTTTGTGCCAGCAGTTCATTACACTGAGCTACGGAGTCCCCCGAGAAGCAGCCAGACATGGCAGTTTGAGTAAAAATCCACACCCGTACCTCTTTTCAGATAGTGTCGTGGCACACGATATTTGTATGGCTTTAGCTCACCTCATAAGAGACAGTTGCTTCCCTACCAACCTGGGGGGCCTTGGTAGATGATGGAGCATGTGTGTATCTTCACACCATGGGATTTTGTTTCTAGATACACTTTTGTGTTTCAGCAAAAAACTGTTCACAAAGATAAAAAGCCTACCACGCCTAATACACCAAGGTCTGCAGATTTGAATGATGAAAGCGTTGGTGATGGCAGTGAAGGCAGTTCTCAGTTATCTCAGGGAATGAGTGCCTCAGAAACAAGAGAAAACAGGAATTCTCAGCAGGCCAGTAATGCTATCTGTGAAAGAATGGAAGGACCCTCCAATGAAATACTGGGTGAGTTTTAAAAATAAGTTCTTTTGCTGTTACGTGTTGAATCGGACAATGCATTGATGGAGTTCATTGTATTATTCTCTCTACTTTTACGTATGTATGAAAAAGTTCATAAGAAACCGAGACAATTTAACCTCTGATGTTAATGAGTTAATGAAATAGAGATGCCAAGCCTGAGACAGTTTTTAATGGAAAGCTGAATCTGTTATTTTTCCGGAGGGAAGCAGCTCTTGGCTGATTATCTGACCGGTCTGGGCTCTCTGCTGTGCTCCGTCCTGCTCCACAGGTGAAGGAGGAGGAGCTGCAGTTGGGATGAGCCAGGTCTTGTTCTCTGTGTGCCTGGCACACTGCAGCTGCTCACTAAGGATCTGGGGGATGAGTTAATGAATCCTATTCCTCAGAACATTGTGCTCCCACTGCTAGCTGTCAACCAAAGGTCCATCCTGTTTTCATTAGTCTCAAGTGGCAGTGGTCCAATAGGTGACTGAGCCACCTGCTGCTTCTGCTTCCCAGTGCATCCTCCCCAGGATGCTGGGGTTTAGCATCACTGCTACTAATGAGTAGCACCTGAGGTAGCAAACTTTTCTCTACCCTGCCCCCATGTCAACCCTAAGTAGAATATTACCTGGGATCCTTTTCAAACAAAATCATTGACATGATTTATCTTTCTATTTTTTACATTACAAAAGTAATCTAAATACTCTATTTGTTAGGGATGTATGTTATAGAAACAGACTGGCTAAATGAAACAACAAAAATCACCAGACCAACAGCTCCTTTAGTTAATGAAGCAAAGAACAAACTGAGCTTCAGGCAAGCAGGAGCCCCAACATAGTGGGAAAGAGAAGGAATCTCGTCTAGGGAGCTTGGGCCACAGTTCTCTAACTCTGACTCTTTGAGAGGACAGGGCAACTAAGTGCATTGTGAACCAGGTAGCCACCATGGTTTGTGTGTAGTCTGTTACACTATTTCATTTAAAAAATTGGAAAATTTTTAAGAGGGGGGGAAAAAGCTCTCCCAATCAAGATAACTTAAAAACCTATTGTGGGCATTTTCATTTTCTTCCAGTTTCTTTTCTTATGAACATTTTGAAATATTACAGTCTCCATATAATTACTCTCCTTCTCTAATATTAATCTTTGCTCTTGACAGGTTTTGTAACATTCCATTGAGTAAGTGTACCCCAATTTATTTAACTACTTCCCTCTTTGTTTTTTGTTTTGTTTTGGTTTGAGGTTCTTTTGGAAAGGAATCATAAATCACACTGCAAAAAGAAATCTTCATTCATATAGCTTTTTCCATATTTTGAATTATTTTCTTATGTTAGGTTCTCAGAAATTGAATTACTAGGTTAAAGAGTATTAACTTTTTTTCTGACCCTTGATAAATATTGATAGGTTAATCTCCTAGAGTTAAGACTTTGGATCCATTGAATGAGTTTCTAAATAATTTAATCTTTCTTGCTAAGTGTCAAATCTGGGTGTATAAACAATTTATACTGCCATCCATTAAACAGTGGATGTTCCAAGATGAAAAAATATGCTTGTTGACTTGTGAGAATCATATCATATTTCTCTAATATATTTTCTTTAAGAAATAATTCTTTATTATATGTAAAATATAATATTTTTAAAATATGGTTAATTTGAATCGCTGTGGACTAAAGAAAGATGATAATGATTAAGCTGTAGAGGTGAGAACTAAAAGCAGGCTTAATATTTATTTTTCAGTTCAAAAAAGATATCTAAAATACAATCTTTAAAATGAATCAGCAGCTTGTTGAGTTTTAAATGATGAGGTTAAGTCTAAATGGAAAACCTTTTTAAAAATTATAAATATTTTAGTAAGAATCATGGTGCTTTCTTTTGAAAAAGCCTTTCTTTATAAGTAGGGAAACAATGCATTAAAATTACTTAGGATTTTTTACTAAATAATTTTAAAACTTACTGTATCCTAAAAGGTAGAAGAATACTAAATCTTTCTCTTGAACAACAGGAGCATGTGTAATCACATTAGCAGTGATTTCTGCCTCATTTCTCAAGCTGTCTTATAATCCATTAAAAACTTAAGGTTTTAATTCTTTTAACCTCTCAAATTCTTGAGCCTAAAAATTCAAAAATATCAACCTTCCTGTTACAACCTTTTACAGAATGTAACCTAACATCTGCCATGAAAATTGACATCTTTATCTTTTGCTTCTAGAATGTTTTGGAAATCCGTGTAGAAATATACAAATGCCACGTTCAGTACTGGATATAGCAAAAGGGAAGCCTTGCCCAGAGCTGTCAGCCAAATACCTTATTCGCAACCTGTTCTCAGAGGAAGTCCTGGTCAAAAGTAACGTCTATGGCAGTATGGGGCATGGCTTGTGTGCCCTTAACTCCAACAGGATTAATGCTCTCCGAGGTATGTTGCATGTAGACTATGTCAGAGTAAAGAAAAGGCAATTGTGTTAGAGAAAAAGGGCAGAATTATGTATGTTCTGAGGAGAGGTGGAGCCCAAACTAAGTCCCTCATTAGGGTATAACAAGGAGCAGTTTCTTGAGCTGTGTTGCTATTTGCACTTGGGTTCTTGAGGCAAATCTCTCTCTCTTGAATGGCTTTGCTAGAACAGGAAAGGCATTATTGACTGTGACTCCCGGCTATGGACTGCCAGGTGTATGAAAACTCAAGCACCTTTATTGACTGAGGATCGAGGTCAAAGCTGAAGGGCCTTGTCAACTTGCAGAAGTGTCAACAATGTCACAGCAGGTTTAATTTGCTAATATTTTTCTTGTGCATGTTAGCATAGTGTGGTCTCTGTGACATATGTAAATGAAATAATAAAGCTTCCAAAACCAATTCTGTGAAATCTTAAATTTGGACAAAGCAGGAAGCAGATTGTTTCTTACTTGTGTCACTGATACCCAGTGAAGACACAGCTCCAAACCCCAACCTGGACTCAGTTGGTTTCTCTTTGGTTTCTGCCTTTATATCACACATTTTCATATCCAACAAATTTGAACAGCATTGTCATTTCAGACTAAACTAAAGAAACCTGGCTGGCAGCTCCTTTTGTAAGCATTTGCTATCATCTAACCCAATTGTTTTCAAAATTTTTTAAAACTGCAACCCATAGTAAGAAATAAATTTTATATTGTGACTCAGTGCGTGCATGTGTGTATGTGTATTTGTATGTATGTGTGTATGTGTATTTGTATGTATGTGTGTATGTGTATTTGTATGTATGTGTGTGCAAAACTGAACCATGAAGACGTAGAAAATCTGAACAGACCAATAACAATAAAGGAGATTGAAGCTGTTATCAGAAGGTTCCCAATAAAGAAAAGCCCAGGACCAGATGGATTCACAGCAGAATTTTACCAAACATTCAAAGAGGAATTGACACCGATTCTTTACAAACTATTCCAAAAGATTGAAACAGACGCAAATCTCCCAAACTCATTCTATGAAGCAAACATCATCCTGATACCAAAACCAGGTAAAGATATAACCAAAAAAGAAAACTACAGGCTGATATCCTTGATGAATATAGATGCAAAAATCCTCACTAAAATACTAGCAAACAGAATACAGCAACACATACGTAAAATTATTCACCACGATCAAGTGGGATTCATCCCAGGGATGCAAGGTTGGTTCAACATACGCAAATCAATAAATGTGATACACCATATTAATAAAGTCAAACACAAGGACCATATGATCATCTCTATAGATGCTGAAAAAGCATTTGATGAAGTTCAGCACTCATTCATGACAAAGACCCTCTATAAGCTAGGTATAGAGGGAAAGTATCTCAACATAATTAAAGCCATATATGCCAAACCCACTGCCAATATCATCCTGAATGGGGAAAAGCTGAAAGCTTTTCCTTTAAGAACAGGAACTAGACAAGGATGCCCACTCTCACCACTCCTATTCAACATAGTGTTGGAAGTACTTGCCAGAGCAATCAGAGAAGAGAAGGAAATAAAGGGCATCCAGATTGGAAAAGATGAAGTCAAACTGTCCCTGTCTGCAGATGACATGATCCTATATATCGAACAGCCTAAAACCTCTACAAAAAAACTCTTGGAGTTGATAAATGATTTCAGCACAGTAGCAGGATACAAAATCAACACACAAAAATCAGTAGCATTTCTTTTCTCCAATAGTGAACATGCAGAATGAGAAATCAAGAAAGCCTGCCCATTTACAATAGCCACCAAAAAAATAAAATACTTAGGAATTGAGTTAACCAAGGATGTGAAAAATCTCTATAATGAGAACTACAAACCACTGCTGAGAGAAATTAGAGAGGATACAAGAAGATGGAAAGATATCCCATGCTCTTGGATTGGAAGAATCAACATAGTGAAAATGCCCATACTACCCAAAGTGATATACAAATTCAATGCAATCCCCATCAAAATTCCAAAGACATTTTTCTCAGAAATGGAAAGAACAATCCAGACATTTATATGGAATAATAAAAGACCACGCGTAGCCAAAGCAATGCTGAGCCAAAAAAATAAAGCTGGAGGCATAACACTACCTGACTTTAAGCTATACTACAAAGCTATAATAACCAAGACAGTATGGTACTGGCATAAAAACAGACACACTGATCAGTGGAATAGAATAGAGAATCCAGAAATCAACCCACACACTTACCGCCATCTGATCTTTAACAAAGTCACCAAGCCTATTCACTGGGGAAGGGACTGCCTCTTCAGCAAATGGTGCTGGGATAACTGGATATCCATATGCAGGAGAATGAAACTAGACCCATACCTCTCACCATATACTAAAATCAACTCAAAATGGATTAAGGATTTAAATATACACCCTGAAACAATAAAACTTCTTGAAGAAAACATAGGAGAGACACTTCAGGAAATAGGACTGGACACAGACTTCATGAATACGACCCCAAAAGCATGGGCAACCAAAGGAAAAATAAACAAATGGGATTATATCAAACTAAAAAGCTTCTGCACAGCAAAAGAAACAATTAACAGAGTTAAAAGACAACCAACAGAGTGGAAGAAAATATTTGCAAAATATACATCTGACAAAGGATTAACAACTTTACAAGAAAAAAACAAGCAACCCAATTAAAAAATGGGCAAAAGAGCTAAGTAGGCATTTCTCTAAGGAAGATATACAAATGGCCAACAGACATATGAAAAAATGCTCAACATCACTCAGCATCCGGGAAATGCAAATCAAAACCACACTGAGATACCATCTAACCCCAGTTAGGATGGCTAAAATCCAAAAGACTCTGAACGATAAATGCTGGCGAGGTTGCGGAGAAAAAGGAACTCTCACACATTGTTGGTGGGACTGCAAAATGGTGCAGCCTCTATGGAAAATGGTATGGAGGTTCCTCAAACAATTGCAGATAGATCTACCATATGACTCAGCTATCCCACTGCTGGGAATATACCCAGAGGAATGGAAATCATCAAGTCGAAGGTATACCTGTTCCCCAATGTTCACTACAGCGCTCTTTACAATAGCCAAGAGTTGGAACCAGCCCAAATGTCCATCATCAGATGAGTGGATACAGAAAATGTGGTACATCTACACAATGGAATACTACTCAGCTATAAAAAACGAATGAAATACTGCCATTTGCATCAACATGGATGGACCTTGAGAGAATTATATTAAGTGAAACAAGTCAGGCACAGAAAAAGAAATACCACATGTTCTCACTTATTGGTGGGAGCTAAAAATTAATATATAAATTCACACACACACACACAAAAAAAAAAAACGCAGGGGGTGGAAGAAGATATAACAACCACAATTACTTGAAGTTGATACGACAAGCAAACAGAGGGGACATTGGTGGGGGGTGGGGGGGAGGGAGGAGGGAGGGAGGTTTTGGTGATGGGCAACAATAATCAGCCACAATGTATATCGACAAAATAAAATTTTAAAAAATAATAATAAATAAATAAATAAAACATACAGAAGTGTACAGAAAAGAATATAATAATATAATCAACACCTGTCTACAGATTATCTATATAGACATTTTGCCTTTTGTGCTTCAGGTTTTTTAAAAAAAATTATAAAGCATTACTGATATAATTAAAACTCCAACCCATCATTCCTTTCCCCTCTCCTCGTCCCCAGAAGTAATTACTGTCCTGGAGTAGAAGATATCATTCCCATGCATAGTTTATTCTTTTGCTACCTCTGTTAATGGATCCATAAATAATGTATAATATTGTTCTGTAATTATTTTAATGTACATAAATGGGGATGTAAAGTATGTATCCTTTTGCACATTTTTTTATCATTCAACGTTATGTTTCTGAGGCCTGTTCATACATTTTAGCTGCTTATTAGTTCCATTGAATGAACAAACCAATTTATTCTTCCAATATCATTTCTTACCTTAAAATTTTGTTATTTGGGGGGAACTCTTGTGAAAATTAATAGTCGAAGGTAAGTATGTCCAGTAGCCAAAGGTGTTGATCCCGTATAAAGAACTATTATTTGATGCTGTCTGACAATAGTTTAGTATCACTTTAAGGGTTCTCTAGAAAATAGTTTATATGGAGAAAGTTAGTAGGCTGCAGATTTGCAATCAGCGAAAACACTCATTCCTTTCAACCCCTCTGTGTCTTCATATTACAGAACTGTAAAATCTTAGCAATAGGAAGTTCTTTACAGGCCCTCTGATACAGCGTCCCACCCAGAGTGGAATTCCCATCTCAGCTTTGACACAGTGGCCTCCCCTGGGCTCGAACACTTCCATTGCTGAGGCACCCTGTCTCAGTGAGGCAGTCCACAAGTTTGTAAAAGAGCTCCAATTCATGGGAAAGTTCTTCCTTCTAGTGACTCAAAATGTACCTCCCAGTAAGGCATATGCATTTGTCCTAATTATCCCCTCCAGAGCTAAATAGAGTCAATCCCATCACTTTTCACATGCTGGGCCTTCAGGTAGTTGAAGACCACTATTCCTGCTGGAGCATTAGGAGATACTAAATATGCCCTCTTTTCCCCTCCACCCCCTGCAAGTTCAAAACCAACTGAGAGAGAACCACTTGAATCAGGCAAGTGGAGATCAAAATGGCAGCTTTATTCTTGAATCATACATGCCCAGTTCTTCTAAACTTTCCAATGTAGTGATCTGTCCACATGAAAGCATGAGGGTTGGAGAAGAAATATTCTACCCAAACTTTTCCCTCTTAAATCTTACACTTTTACAGTTAATTATCTTCATTTCCTTCTATAATTCCTCACATAAATGTTTTCCTGATCCTTCATAATCTGCTTCAATGACTACCTTCAGATGTGCTCAAATCAACCCAGAATACAGTAGTACTATTTATTACCTATTAGACCATTAATGCACTCTACAGTGGCACCTGCCATTTTAACTTTTTTGGTCAACTAAGACCCCTTGATCTTTTTGTCTATATACTAACATTTATCAGTACTTAACATTGTTAGTATTTAGGCTGTTACCATTTATACCATAGAAGTATAGACTTGTAGAAGTCTTCCCATAACTGCAAGATCTATAGACCCTCACTCCTTTTGTCAGAGACAAATCCAGAGACTTTTCCAGAGATAAATACCAAAAAAAATTAGCAGTTATAGCTTCTTGCCTCTCAAAGTATGAAGATACTGCAGCCTCTTGTGCATTACAGAGGCTTAGTGTGTCTCTATTTGAGATAATGAATAACATGCTAGATGTATGTTTGATACATTTAAGAATGAGAAAATTTGACTTTGGGTACTCAATGCAGCAGAGGACTTCTATTCTGGTATGTAGCAAGATCATGGGAGATTGTTTTATTGTGATTCAAGAATGGCTCTATTTCATATTATCCTTTTAGTTTAAAATATTTGTTCAGCTAGTTTAATAATGGTTATAGTCCACGTGTCTTAATTAAAGTCTTAAAGACCCTTTCACAAACACAACTGTAGAATTAAGGTTGAATAAGTTCATTTCTCTGAGAAGTGATTTCTAAGTAACTGCTATGTTTTGTGATTTTACTGCCAGAGTTTCTCCAAGACATCTACCCAACTCGTGATCTATCGGAAAGTGGATATGGCTGGAAGTTGTGTGTGACAGCTATGAACAGTTGTATCCGTAGTATTAGATATCAATTCAAGAAATCCACAGGCAAATTGACAGAGTCAGAGCCAAGAGATACCAACTTAACTGACTGAAGTACTTGGATGTCAACCGTCCCACTTTTTTTTTTTAACTGTTACATCATTCTGTAAGTTTCTCAAGTTATAATTCCAAAATTAGCCTGTTGTAGTAGCAGAGTAGTTTTGCATTCACACCTGAAGAAATAGCCAAAGTTCTTTTTCTGCCCACAAAGGAGACAGAATTGCATTAGGAAGATAGGTGATATTTTGTCTCCAGAGCAAAGAGGTGGGTAGTATTCTGATAAGAACCTCTGGTTGAGGGACTGCTAGTAAACTCCTAACGGTGGTTTTCATTGCTGTTTGAATGTAGGATGAGAATAACACACTGGGCACTTAGTGACAAATGAAATCTGTGTAGTCAGATTAAATGAAATCAAATGTAGTCAGGTAGAGAGCTGTGGTTGGAAAGGCAAACCACAATGCCAAGCATAGTGACTTGCACGTAGGAGACACTCAATATTTGTCAAGTGAATTGTGATTACAGAGCTTAGGTCTAAAATTCTGCTGATTTAGAAGAGAGATACCGTTTACATATAACCAGAACACCCAGGGTGGCTTTCTTATACGTCCACCATAATCATACAGTTGACATCACATTGACCTAAGCTATCCAGAGAGGACATCTATGTTCTTTTGATTTACTACTGATAAGAACAGCATTCTTCTTTTTATTGCCTCTTGTTAACATTTTAACATTTTAACAGATTAAAAATGTTTATTTATCTCTAAATAAGTAATTTGACATAGTAGTTAGCTTAGCTTAAAGCCATAGTAGTTCAGCATACATCTTTATATGTTTAGACCATGCCTACAAAAGTCTTAAAAAGTGGGTAATTCCAAAAATCTTGCATAAAAAATCTTCCATAGAGGGCAAAAGGGTTTTGACCAGAGTTATTCAGATTAATCCATCTAAGATAGTCTTTGGTTTCACCATTCAATTTCACAAAATAATTTTACAAACTACCAGTAATAGACCTAATATGAAAAAGTAATCTACATTGTAAACATATATCAAATCACATTGTATCCCATAAATATGTACAACTGGTATTTGTCAATTAAAAATGAAATTCAAAAAAAGTAAAATTATATCCTAGGCAAGAGTAAATTTCAAATTGTATATGCAGATTTCAAATTTGATTTGTATTTTGTGATATCTGAAATATTTCCTGGACCAGAAGCAAAACCACAAAAAACAAACTTTATATTTACAAAAAATTTTCAAAACTTATATGATTAATTTTATTATGGTGGTTACTTATATGAATTATTCAGATCAGCCCTGTCCAGTATAACTTTCCACAATGATGGAAATATAAATAAATATAAATGTTTTTTTTAATTTACATTGTCCAATGTGGTAGTCACTAGGCACACGTAACTCTCAAACACTTGAGATATGGCTGATTAGACAGAGGAACTAAATTTAAAGTTTTATCTCCTTTTAGCTAATTAAAATTTAAAATTCAATAGCCACATGTGGATGGTGGCTACTGTGTTGGGGGGCACAGTTTAGAATGCCCTTTACTTTTTTTAAAAAAGGATTTAAAACAACCCCCATGGTTTGAATCACAATAATATACACATAACTTCTTTTAAATCACATTTTATTGAGCAAAATAAATTTTATAAAGGTATTTTGTTTTAAACTAGATTGGACCTCTTCTGTCTTTCTGTTATTGTATAAGTCCATTGTTAAACATTTTAAATGCCTGTTCATAAGACTTGTTTTGATAAATACATTTATCTTTAATGTTTTGTTTTGTTTTCCAAATAAATATGATCAATACAAATTTTAAATGTTCTTAATAAAGGTGTTTAGGTTGTTTTTTTAAATGAACTCACTTTACAGAACTTTTACTAATGTAATTTACAGAGTTTTATGATAATGATAGCATATATTTTTCAGCCAGTTTCATAAATGTGGCACAGCTAGAATATTTGCTTTCTTCCTTAATAAGAAAAACAGAATAGATTAACCCAGTATAATAATTTACCATAGCAGATGTAATTGAAAAGCTATTGAAAACTTTGGAAGAGCTTTGTCCTTCCTGGGTAAAATAAGGTGTTATTAAAGCATAATGTCATTTTTATGCTTTAATATTTATATAAATATATGTATAATATATAATATATATAATATATTTATATAAATATAAAAAATAAAAATACGTATTTTTATTTTGGCCAGCAAGGCTAAGATTTTTGGCTCTGGTTATCAGTTTTTATAGCCCATACTTGCATCTAGCAAAATAAATTCTCTGTGGTGCTGCTCTACTTGTCACTCCTTCTTTCACTCTATCTTATTTTAACTTACAATATATTAAATTTGCAATGACCTTTTTCAGTATTCTGGAAAAAAATTGGTTCATCCATTTTAAGACGGAACCATTGGTAATCTTAAATAATTAGTAAAGTCAATTTGGAAGATTGATTGGTGGCAGATACAAATCTCAGTCCCCAAACACAGGTGGGCAAGAAATATAACTTTATGTTTCTAAAACAGCTCAATTTCTGTTTTGAAGCTCCATTCACTGGGAGTAGAAACTTAACCATAGTCATCTGAGGCTTTTGTTTCCTCAGAAGGCGAGGAAACAACCCAGGGCATGAATGGAGGGAGGTTTGGGACAATACCAATGGGTGGTGTTTTCATCCTTTTCTCCAGACTCGCCTCTAAGTTTTAGGGTCTTATACAATGTCAAGCTGGGGAGAGGGGATCAGAATTAGGATCTTGTCATTTTCCTTAGCCATGATCAGCTGAGATGTCCCTTTGTCCCATCTAGTCTCAGTCATTGACCCACAGCCATTCTTAGTCCTGTCCTCAAGACCCATTCAGATGGAGCAGCTCCTATCTCTGTTTCTTCCAGGACTCCCTCAAGTTCATGGGAATTGTTTTGCTGCTGCTTCATTACTTTGTGTCACAGGAAACAGGTTTTGTCCAATTCTCCATATACTTCCATGCAGGACCAGCTACATAATTTGCATGCCCAGTACAAAATGATGAATTCACTGTTGATACTATTTGGATAGCACAGTCTTTTATTTTTTATCTTTTTATTTGGGCATAATTTTGGACTTAACAGAAGAGTTGCAAAAATAGTCCAGAGTTCCCATATACCCTTCACTCAGCTTCCCCAACCATGGTACAATGATCAGAACTCAGGAGTTAACATTGGCACAATACAGTTAACTCCAGGCTGTCTTCATATTTCACCTGATTTTCCACTAGAGTTCTTTTTCACTTCCAGGGTTCAATCCAAGATTCCACCTGGCATTTAGTTCTCATGTCTCCTTAGTCTCCTCCAATCTGTGACAGTTCCTCAGTATTTCCTTGTTTTTCCTGACCTTGACACTTTCAAAGAGTATTTGTCAGTTGGTCTGTAGAATGTCCTTCCATTTGGGGTTGTCTGATGCTTTCTCCTCATCAGACTGAAGGTATGCATACTTGGGAAGAACACCCCAGAGATGATGTGTTCTCAGTATCTCAGCCTTTTGAATTTTTCAATAAAATAGTTACAAAAAGGTTCAGTCATTTGCCCAAAATCATAGAGCTGCTAGCACCAAGGCCAGGACTAGACCGTTTTTTTTTAATGCTTTGCTTTGTTTTTATTGGTTATGAATATTCGTGGGGTACAAAGCAAATTGTCACTAACAACAAAAACAATAGCAGCAGAGACCCACAGGTGGTGAAAATTCTGATAGAGGAACCTTCTCACCTAGTCAGGGTAGTTGTGGTTCAGGAGGGTGGCCCAAACCACCCTGGGCCCTCCACACCTTTGGTACTGTAGAGTCCTCCCCATTGGCACTCCACCCACCTTCAACTGATGTTCCAGCCCACAATGGGCACTGCAGGTGGTTAGGTTCTGTCTCATCCATCTGTTCAGTGTCCTGCTCAAACATCCTTCATGGACCCTTAAAGAGTAGATGGGGGTAGGTGTTTGTCAGTTCTCTGACTTCAGTTTGTATTTTTAATTTTATTATGTAAGAATAAAAACAAAAGGGAAAATTACAGTGAACCTAATAAAAGCATATTTTTCCAGATAAACCTGTATACCTCCTTTGTTCAGAAGTACAAGTTAAGTAAGACAGGGTTCTAGAAGTAACCAATGAATTGATCCACAGCTAGAAACAATAAAGCTCTTGCCAGAAACTGTCTTTTTTTTATTTTTATTTTACTTCTCAACATACATTGTGGTTGATTTTCATGCCCCTTTACCCGTTCCTCTCCACCCTCTCCCCACCCCACCCCCACATCATATCTGTTCACCTGACTTAAAAAGTTCAAGGAATTTTTGTGGTTGTTGTGTCTTCTTCCCCCACCCCCACTGTTTACTTGTTTGTGTGTTTGTTTGTTTATTTATTTATTTATTTATTTATTTATTTATTTATTTATTTATTTATTTTTTACCTCCCACAGATGGGTGAGAACGTGTGGTGTTTCTTTTTCTGCGCCTGACTTGTTTCTTCTCAGCCTTGCTTTCTCCTTTAGCCCACAACTCAGAAAAAGGGGGATAATCATAACACGATAGTTTCATTACAGCCTGAACTCATGTTTCCCAGAGAAAGAGGCAGGGGTACAAGCTGACATACACTATAATTTTGTGTTGTGGGTTTTTGCTCACAGTGAATCACACTTTCTTTAATGGAGGTAATAAAAGATCAAAGAATATTTGAAAGGGCAAAAAAAAAAAAAAAAACAAAGCAAATTGTCACCACTTGCACCTAAGATGTGATGGCCAGATCCATACTGGCAGCATGTCCATTACCACAAATTGTGATTATACTGCATGTCCCTCAGCCAATTATCCCCTCAATTATCCGCAACCTCCCTCCACACCCCCTTTCCCCCTACTCCACTTTGTGTCCTTAGGTATGTTCTCTCCCTCTGCAAGTCCAATGCACCACTGTGGTATTTCTTTAGTTTCTTCTTTATCTCTTAGCTCCCACTTATGAGAGAGTACATACAGTAGTTACCCCTCTGTGCTTTGCTTATTTCACTCAACATAAGTTTCTCCAAGCTCATCCATGTTGTTGCAAATAGAGCATTTCATTCTTTTTTATGGCAGAGTAGTATTCCATGGTGTATATATACCACAGTTTCCTTATCCAATCATCCATCAATGGACATTTAGGTCAGTTCCATATCTTAGCTATTGTGAATAGAGCTGTGATGAACATGTGAGTGCAGTTATCCCTTTGATATGATGATGTCTATACTACCCAAAGTGATCTACAGATTCAATGCAATCCCCACCAATATAAAATGACATTCTCCACAGAAATGGAAAAAACAATCTCAACATTCATATGGAACAACAGAAGACCTCGAATAGCCAAAGCAATCCTGAGCAAAAAACATAAATCCAGAGGCATAACACTACCCAACTTCAAATTATACTACAAAGCTATCAAAGCCAAAACAGTATGGTACTGGCATAAAAATAGACACTCGGACCAGTGGAGCAGAATAGAGAACCCAGAAATCACCCCTCAGGCTTAGAGCCATCTGATATTTGACAAAGGGAACAAAAACATGCATTGGGGAAAAGATAGCCTCTTCAATAAACGGTGCTGGGAAACTTGGATATCCATATGTAGAAGAATGAAACTAGACATGCACCTCTCACCATATACTAAAATCAACTCAAAATGGATTAAAGACTTAAGAAAGCATAAGACCTGAAACTAAAATTACTAAGGGAAAATATAGGTGAAACACTTCAGGAACTAGGTCTGGGCACAGACTTTACAAACATGAGCCTGAAAGCACAAGCAACAAGAGAAGAAATAAACAAATGGGACTCTCTCAAACTAAAAAGCTTCTGCACAGCAAAGGAAACAATCAACAGAGTGAAACAACAACCTACAGCGTGGGAGAAAATTTTTGCTAACTATGCATCTGACAAGGGATTAATACCCATAATATATAAGGAACTCAAGCAATTATGCAGTAAAAGAACAAATAACCCAATTTAAAAATGGGCAAAGGACCTGAATAGACATTTTTCAAAGGAAGACATACAAATGGCCAATAGGTACATGAAAAAAATGCTCAACATCACTAGTCATCAGGGAATTGCAAATTAAAACCACATTGAGATATCATCTTACCCCAATTAGACGGGCCATAATCAAAAAGAATGAGAACAACAAATGCTGGAGAGGATGCAGAGAGAAGGAAACACTCCTACATTGTTGGTGGGACTGTAAATTAGTACAACCACTGTGGAAAACATATGGAAGTTTCTCAAACAACTACAGATAGATCCTCCATATGATCCAGCAATCCTACTTCTGAGTATATACCCAGAGGACTAGACCTTGAGTCTCACTTTCATGCTAGTGTTGTTATCACTAACCCATAAATCCTTTTATATTTCTTTCATTACTACTAAATCATTCAGCAGTTGTCTTCTAGGTTGTGACTGCCAATTCCTTGCTTGGGTTCAGCACAATGAAATGGGGGCAAGGGGAGGCTGGACAGTGGATGAAATCCTGGAAGAAAAATAGTAGTTTCAAACATTGTGAAGTTAAGTGCTTGCTCAGTATCCCTGCTGCTTCATAAACAGTGACGATGGTGGTCACCCCTTACTAAGCCCTGGCTGTGTGCCTGGCACTATGCTTTCTATGTGGTCCAGACTGTCTGGCCTCCACTTAGTATCACCACTTCCCCCTTCTAGAATCTTTGCTTTGCAGAAGAGAAGCACATTTCCCTGAAGCCCTGCCTCAGTGTGGTTCTGGTTTAGAGTTTGTCAATGAGAGGAACTTGCATGAGATTTGAAGGCAGAAGAGAAGGGGAAGTGATTATTCTCCACAGCAACACACATGGGCAGATGTGAGATTTATACAAGTTTCCTGAGGAACTCATGAGAATCACACACTTCACAGCTGCAGACAGGAATGGGGTTAGGGGGGTGGGATTTTTAGAGATTCTTGAGAACTTCAGCAGCTTCCCAGTAGTCTTTGAGGATTTTTCACTTTGGTGCCTCAAGCTGAGTTCGCCAGCGTCTGCTTCCCTCATCTTTGGTGGCACCTTCTTTGACCTTGTCTTTCTTTTAATAGTCCTATAAAGCACTAATTCTTATGTTAAAATCCTTTCTACCTGGAGTACATAGCATGGCTTCTGTTTTCCTAACTGACCCCTGATGTAGTATAACATGTGTTAACACATTTGATCCCCATCACCACTCCAGGAGTCCATGCCATTAGAAACAGAGGACCTACAAGTCAATTGTGCCCATACCCGCCGCCTAGCAGATAATCTTTATTATCAGAATATGTGTTCTTATGTGAAAAGAATGAAGATCAAAATTTAATTTCTTTGTTTTATCTTCTAAATATAAAAGGCCATTTTCATATAAAAGCATTTCTGGGCATTCTGAAAGCATTTAGAAACAATAACCTGAGGAACAGAGATTGATAAATTCCCTTTCTTCCAGTTGCTAGTATTGGAGCACACAGAGCCTGCCTTAACATCACTTACTTTCTTAGTTATTTGTCTTTGTCATTAGCCTGAGCTTCCTGAGAACAAATATTGTGTCTTCAGTGTCTAACTCGGTGATCTGGGAGTAGTAGGTGCTCAATAAACCAAAGCATTCCTCATTCACCCTGCCTTACCATGCCTGAAATTCTATCAGGAATTTTATTTCTTTGGTTTGAGTCTAATTTGACCTTGTCCCCTTTAAAAATGTAAGTTCTGTCTGTACTCATCCCTTATGCCTTCATTAAGTTTTTAAATCCATTCCTCAAAGTTGGTTTGATTTGGAGTGTGAAGAGAGCGTGAGGACTTCTTAGTCTTGAGAGAGACTTCTACATAAAGATAAATGTGCCATAAGGGCTGCAACATCCTCTGTAAAAGGAAAAATATTTGAAACAGTGTGTTAATTTTTTGAGAAAAGGTAAAATAATGGCTGTCTTACAGATATCGAGCAAACAAACATATGTTAGAGATTTTATTTAAGTCATTGCTAATGAGGGAACTAATAAGATGTTACAACCATTTCAAAATATAATCCAAAGAACAGGCACATGTATAAAATCAGGAATATTAAAATGAATGTGCAAATGGAGGCAAAATTATTTTTTTCCACAGTCAATGAATCTCCACTGGACAATTTATTTACATGTCTATAGATAAGAATTATTTTGCACTGCTATCAGTTATGGAATCCCAAAATGCCTCCAAGAAAAGGAAAAGTGCAGACTCAGAATCAGATTGACCCAGAACCCAGAAAGGTGTGCTCTAAACAATGCAGTTTTCCACCACAGCACATTATTTTTCCTATAAATGTAAATATTCATTAATAGAGGACTGGTAACATAGATTAAGAAACTGCCACTACAATGGAGAAATATGCATCCATTAAAGAATCTGGCTGATATTAAAGAGAAAGGCAGGCCATAGATTGAAAATATTCACAATATATATGTCTGATAGAGGACCTGTATTCATTTTATATATTAAAAAAAAAATCCTACAAATCTATAATAAAAAGACGACAACCCAACTAAAAAATGGGCAAAATTCTTGAATGAGCACTTCATAAAAGAAGATATAGGAATGGCTAATAAGCACATGAAAAAGTGCTCAACATCATGAGTCATCAGATTAATGCAAATTAAAATTGTAATGAGAAGCTAGTGTACACTCGTCAGAATGGCTAACATTGTAAAGACGACTGAAAATACAAAGTGCTGGAAAGGCTGTGGGATGACTGGAAAGCCATAAACTGCTGGTAGGAAAACGTTTGGTAGTTTCTAATAAAATGGACAGTACCAATGACCCAGCAATTATAAATATATTCCCAAGAGAAATGAGTGCATATGTTCACAAAACGACTTGTACAAGAATGTTTGTAATAGCTTTATTCCCAAGAGCCCCAAACTGGAAACAACCAAAATTGTGGTGGGAATACCACTCAGTAATAGCCACAACAAAAACCCAAAACTACCAGTCCATGTAAAAATGTGGGTGGATCTCCAAAATACTATGATGCATGAAAGAATCCAGACACAGAAGAATACCTACTATAGGAGTCTATGAATGTGACATTTAACAGGCAAACTACTACATAGTCAGAGGGGAGTCTGTGGGGGTGATTGACTGGAAGAGGCATGAGGAGAACCTTCTGGGGTTATGGAAATGGTTTAGATCTTGATCTAGGTGATGGTCACACAGGAATATATACATGTAAAAAGTCCTCAAGCTGTATTTCAGTTATGTGCATTTGACCACATATAAATCATACCTCAACAAAGTACTATTAAAAAGCAGAATGCATCCAATCTAGATAAACTGAGTTGAAAATCATGTCCTGACTTGCAAAGACATATTTGTTAAATTCAAACAGCAAGTGACAGAACAGTAAATGGAATACAGTTCCAGTGATATTATTAAAAACCACGTGTGTATTTATATGTAATATGTAAATGCATCACATGAGGTAGAGGATAGTTGTCCGGATGTTTAGTGTGGTTGCTTCTGTGGGGTAGAAAGGAATAGATGTGGGGAGGCATTATTATTTGAGCCATTTATAATGTACATGAATGCATAATTTAAAATAGGCTAATTCTAACTCAAGTAACAGTAACAGAAAATGGAATAACTCATCTAGAAGAAGAGTACTGAAAGGGGAAGTTACAGTCGAGCTGGGGCTGGTCCTGAGATCTCAAATGGACATCTTATGAGAGAAAGTTCCTTTGGTTAAAAAATGGGATTTATTTCTAAATCCGTAGCCAAAGGTCCTCTGCAAATCCAGTTGTCTTGGTCCATTTGGGCAGCTATAATGAAATACCATAAACTGAGTGGCTTATAAACAACAGACATTTATTTCTCACAGTGCTGGAGGCTGGGAAGTCCAAGATCAAGGTGCTGACAGATTCAATGTCTGATCAGAGCCTGTTTCCTGGTTCATAGATGGCGCCATTTAGCTGTGTCTTCACATAGTAGAAGGGGTGAGGGAGCTTTTTGGAGTCTCTTTTACAAGGGAACTAATCCTATTCATGAGGGCTTCACCCTCATGACATAATCAGTTCTCAAAGGCCCCACCTCCTAATACCATCACCTTGAGCATTAGGATTTTAACATGAATCTTGGGAGAACACAAATATTCAGACCACAGCAGCAGTCTAGGGCAAAAATACAGTTCTGGTCTCTGCCCTCTAGCACTGTCTTTCACACTGCAGGTCATTTCCCTTCAGTGGGTGGGGAAATCAGTTTGAATTGGGACTAGCATTAAAAAAAAATGAAATAGAATAGAATGGAAAGTAGCAGAAGACAATATTATTTTGGAAAACTTTTCTGTTTCATAGATATACTGTATGCAGGAACTGGGTCGCCATGTAAAATGTATTTCTTATTGAGTCATAATCCATAATCAAAAAATATTTGAAGGCTACTGGCCCTAGGAACCTGAGCTCTTCCATGCTCAGCTTGCTGTGTTGACATGCACAGTGTGACTAGTTTTTCCTTGCCCTGTAATTGACAGAAACCTGGGGGCTAGTCCATGGGAATGGCAATGCTTTTTCCTCTGGTTACAAAGAGAGCCCTAGCCTCCCTGAAGTCAGCCACAAGTGATTCCTTCAGAGTGACCTTTCTCATCCAGATGGGGCTTGGGTAGCAGGGGCTGAACCACCGTGGGTTATGTTTAGTAGAGTGGACTTCTCCAGCCTTCCACTCCACCCCCTACCCTTTAAAATCCTTGTTTTTAAATACTTAAAAGACTGTCGTTGTTGTTTTTAAACCAAAGCTATTTCAGGTGTCTGTTTAAAGGAAATGCCAGCCTTCAAAATGTAGGCAAGTGTAGGAGTGTAGGTTTCTTTTCTTTTCCCCTCTCAAACACAGGAAGAGTGGTGTGTGTGTGTGTGTGTGTGTGAGAGAGAGAGAGAGAGAGAGACAGCGCACGTGCCAGAGGAACATATATATGAATATTCATGGTTTCATGGTTCAGTATATTTTCCTTATTCCTAAATGGCCAGATAAGAGTCCTAGTTAATTGAGATAACCATTCAAAATCATAAAGGCCTTTTACTCGGACTTAAGCAGGACAATCCAAGCCCAGCCCAAGACAAGGCAATTGTACATTTGCATCACTTATATGCTCCATTTCCAAAGAATGTTTTTAATGGCACCACTTAAGTGAATTTCCAAGTAAGTCACTTTCTTAAAAGTGATATTCCTGAAATAAATTTTACATCTTAGTGGATATCACTTTGCACTATTAGCACTTGTATTTTCAACCTAATTGTTGGTTTACTTAAGTGATGAGTGCTGTCCTTTTAAGGAAAATCTAACACACTGATGTTTTTGCAGTGCCTGGCAATGCAGTATGCTGTACTTACACTCACTTACTGAGTTCCAGGAATAATTATTGTTTAAACACCCTTTTGATCTACCTAAGAATACCAGCCTAAAAAAAAAAAAAAAAAAAAAAAGCTGTTACCAAATTTACAAACCATGGGCCTGAGAGCAGAAGTGTTCACCTAGGTGCACTTACCAGCTTGTCAAATATGAAAAGATATTAGCCTGATGAGTGGGTCTGTATATGCAGGTGAGTACTATAGTGTGTGATGATGGGCTTGATACCACAGCAGCAGGATTCAGCTGGGGGGTGGGTGTGTGACCTTTGGTGAGGCAGCTCTCTCTGGCTGAGGACAATCGTGACAACTGTCAGCCTCTAGCAGCTGGGGTATGGGTGTGTTGGGCCTGAGGGAGGGTCTGGGTGGCATTGCACAGCACCCACCACACAACTTTTCTTTATGGCTTGTTAAACTACTTACTGGAGTCGCATTTTTATAAATGTGTCATTATTTTGAAATGGTACAGCCTTGTCATCTTTTTTATTTTTTGGTAAATCAAGCCTGTGGATTTATGCTCATGTAAAACACTATCCCAACTCATGTTTACTGCAGTCAATTAAGTGTCACGGTCCCCAAATAATGAGTCGTGTTGTGTCAATATCATATTATACACAGTTGTATATATGCATGCTTTCTTTCCTTTTCCTTTCTTGCCCCCCCCCTTTTTTGGGTAAGGTTTGGGTGCTTCTTATCTGACTTAAAAGTTGTAAAATGAATTTTTTTTTTTTTTTTTTTCTGTTCTGTTTAATTATGAGTTTTTTTTTTTTTTTTAATTTTATTTTGTCGATATACATTGTAGCTGATTAATGCTCCCCATCACCAAAACCTCCCTCCCTTCTCCCTCCCCCCCCTCCCCCCCAACAATGTCCTTTCTGTTTGTTTGTTGTATCAACTTCAAATAATTGTGGTTGTTATATCTTCTTCCTCCCCGCCCCCCGGTTTGTGTGTGTATGTGTGTATGTGTGTGTGTGAATTTATATATTAATTTTTAGCTCCCTCCAATAAGTGAGAACATGTGGTATTTCTCTTTCTGTGCCTGACTTGTTTCACTTAATATAATTCTCTCAAGGTCCATCCATGTTGTTGCAAATGGCAGTATTTCATTCGTTTTTATAGCTGAGTAGTATTCCATTGTGTAGATGTACCACATTTTCCGTATCCACTCATCTGATGATGGGCATTTGGGCTGGTTCCAACTCTTGGCTATTGTAAAGAGTGCTGCGATGAACATTGGGGAACAGGTATACCTTCGACTTGATGATTTCCATACCTCTGGGTATATTCCCAACAGTGGGATGGCTGGGTCGTATGGTAGATCTATTTGCAATTGTTTAAGGAACCTCCATACCATTTTCCATAGAGGCTGCACCATTTTGCAGTCCCACCAACAATGTATGAGAGTTCCTTTTTCTCCGCAGCCTCGCCAGCATTTATCGTTCATAGTCTTTTGGATTTTAGCCATCCTAACTGGGGTTAGATGGTATCTCAATGTGGTTTTGATTTGCATTTCCCGGATGCTGAGTGATGTTGAGCATTTTTTCATATGTCTGTTGGCCATTTGGATATCTTCCTTAGAGAAATGCCTACTTAGCTCTTTTGCCCATTTTTTAATTGGGTTGCTTGTTTTCTTCTTGTAAAGTTGTTTGAGTTCCTTATATATTCTGGATATTAATCCTTTGTCAGATGTATATTTTGCAAATATTTTCTCCCACTCTGTTGGTTGTCTTTTAACTCTTTTAATTGTTTCTTTTGCTGTGCAGAAGCTTTTTAGTTTGATATAATCCCATTTGTTTATTTTTCCTTTGGTTGCCCGTGCTTTTGGGGTCGTATTCATGAAGTCTGTGCCCAGTCCTATTTCCTGAAGTGTTTCCCCTATGTTTTCTTTAAGAAGTTTTATTGTCTCAGGGTGTATATTTAAATCCTTAATCCATTTTGAGTTGATTTTAGTATACGGTGAGAGGTATGGATCTAGTTTCATTCTCCTGCATATCGATATCCAGTTATCCCAGCACCACTTGCTGAAGAGGCAGTCCCTTCCCCAGTGAATAGGCTTGGTGCCTTTGTCAAAGATCAGATGGCAGTAAGTGTGTGGGTTGATTTCTGGATTCTCTATTCTATTCCATTGGTCAGTGTGTCTGTTTTTATGCCAGTACCATACTGTTTTGGTTATTATAGCTTTGTAGTATAGCTTAAAGTCAGGTAGTGTTATGCCTCCAGCTTTATTTTTTTTGCTGAGCATTGCTTTGGCTATTCGTGGTCTTTTATTGTTCCATATAAATGTCTGAATAGTTTTTTCCATTTCTGAGAAAAATGTCTTTGGAATTTTGATGGGGATTGCATTGAATTTGTATATCACTTTGGGTAGTATGGACATTTTCACTATGTTGATTCTTCCAATCCAAGAGCATGGAATATCTTTCCATCTTCTTGTATCCTCTCTAATTTCTCTCAGCAGTGGTTTGTAGTTCTCATTATAGAGATTTTTCACATCCTTGGTTAACTCAATTCCTAAGTATTTTATTTTTTTGGTGGCTATTGTAAATGGGCAGGCTTTCTTGATTTCTCATTCTGCATGTTCACTATTGGAGAAAAGAAATGCTACTGATTTTTGTGTGTTGATTTTGTATCCTGCTACTGTGCTGAAATCATTTATCAACTCCAAGAGTTTTTTTGTAGAGGTTTTAGGCTGTTCGATATATAGGATCATGTCATCTGCAGACAGGGACAGTTTGACTTCATCTTTTCCAATCTGGATGCCCTTTATTTCCTTCTCTTCTCTGATTGCTCTGGCAAGTACTTCCAACACTATGTTGAATAGGAGTGGTGAGAGTGGGCATCCTTGTCTAGTTCCTGTTCTTAAAGGAAAAGCTTTCAGCTTTTCCCCATTCAGGATGATATTGGCAGTGGGTTTGGCATATATGGCTTTAATTATGTTGAGATACTTTCCCTCTATACCTAGCTTATAGAGGGTCTTTGTCATGAATGAGTGCTGAACTTCATCAAATGCTTTTTCAGCATCTATAGAGATGATCATATGGTCCTTGTGTTTGAGTTTATTAATATGGTGCATCACATTTATTGATTTGCGTATGTTGAACCAACCTTGCATCCCTGGGATGAATCCCACTTGATCGTGATGAATAATTTTTCGTATGTGTTGCTGTATTCTGTTTGCTAGTATTTTAGTGAGGATTTTTGCATCTATATTCATCAAGGATATCGGCCTGTAGTTTTCTTTTTTGGTTATATCTTTACCTGGTTTTGGTATCAGGATGATGTTTGCTTCATAGAATGAGTTTGGGAGATTTGCGTCCGTTTCAATCTTTTGGAATAGTTTGTAAAGAATCGGTGTCAATTCCTCTTTGAATGTTTGGTAAAATTCTGCTGTGAATCCATCTGGTCCTGGGCTTTTCTTTGTTGGGAGCCTTCTGATAACAGCTTCAATCTCCTTTATTGTTATTGGTCTGTTCAGATTTTCTACGTCTTCACGGTTCAGTTTTGGGAGCTTGTGTGTGTCCAGAAATTTATCCATTTCCTCCAGATTTTCAAATTTGTTGGCGTACAGTTGTTTGTAGTAGTCTCGAATGATTCCTTGTATTTCAGATGAATCAGTTGTAATATCGCCTTTTTCATTTCTAATTTTTGTTATTTGAGTCTTCTCTCTTCTTTTTTTTGTTAGCCATGCTAATGATTTGTCAATTTTATTTATCTTTTCAAAAAACCAACTTTTTGATTCGTTGATCTTTTGAATTGTTTTTTGGTTTTCAATTTCATTCAGTTCTGCTCTGATCTTAATGATTTCTTTCCGTCTGCTAACTTTAGGATTGGATTGTTCTTGTTTTTCTAGTTCTTTAAGGTGAAGTGTTAGGTTGTTCACTTGCCATCTTTCCATTCTTCTGAAGTGAGCATTTAATGCAATAAATTTTCCCCTCAATACTGCTTTTGCAGTATCCCACAGGTTTTGGTATGATGTATCATTGTTTTCATTAGTTTCAATAAACTTTTTGATTTCCTGCTTGATTTCTTCTTGGACCCATATGTCATTAAGTAGAATGCTGTTTAATTTCCATGTGTTTGTATAGTTTCCAGAGTTTTGTTTGTTATTAATTTCTAGTTTTAATCCATTGTGGTCTGAGAAGATACATGGGATAATTCCAATTTTTTTGAATTTATTGAGACTTGATTTGTGACCTAATATGTGATCTATCTTGGAGAATGATCCATGTGCTGATGAGAAGAATGAATATTCTGAGGTTGTTGGGTGGAATGTTCTGTAGATATCTGCCAATTCCAATTGGTCTAGAGTCTTGTTTAGATCTTGTGTTTCTCTACTGATTCTTTGCCTAGATGATCTGTCTAATATTGACAGTGGAGTGTTCAGGTCCCCTGCTATTATGGTATTAGTGTCTATTTCCTTCTTTAGGTCTAATAGAGTTTGTTTTATAAATCTGGCTGCTCCAACATTGGGTGCGTACATATTTATGATTGTTATGTCTTCTTGATGGATCAGTCCTTTTATCATTAAGTAGTGTCCCTCATTGTCTCTTTTTATGGTTTTTAGTTTAAAGTCTATTTTGTCAGATATAAGAATAGCCAGTCCAGCTCGTTTTTCTTTTCTGTTTGCATGGTAAATCTTTTTCCATCCTTTCACTCTTAGTCTGTGTGAATCTTTATGGGTGAGGTGGGTCTCTTGTAGGCAGCATATAGTTGGGTCCTGCTTTTTGATCCAGTCAGCCAGTCTGTGTCTTTTAATTGGGGAATTTAAGCCTTTAACATTAAGAGTTGTTATTGAAAGGTGTTGATTTATTCCTAGCATTTTATTGGTTGTTTGGTTGTCTTAGGTGTCTTTTGTTCCTTGCTTTCTGATTTACTGTTTGGTTTCTTTGTTTGTTGGTTCCTTAGGTTGTAGATAGTGTTTTTGTTAGCTTGTTTTCTCTTCATGAATGCCATTTTTATTGTACTAGCGGGTTTAGATTTTTCTTAGGTTTTTATGGCAGTGGTAGTTATTTTTCAGGAACCAAACCCAGTACTCCCTTGAGGATTTCTTGTAAGGGTGGTCTTGTGGTAGTGAACTCCCGCAGTTTTTGTTTGTCTCAGAAATATACTATTTGCCCCTCATTTCGGAAGGATAGCCTTGCAGGGTAGAGTATTCGTGGCTGGCAATCTTTGTCTTTTAGTATTTTGAAAATATCATCCCATTCCTTTCTAGCTTTTAGGGTTTGTGATGAAAAGTCTGATGTTAACCTGATTGGGGCTCCCTTATAGGTGATTTGACGCTTCTCTCTTGCAGCTTTTAAGATTCTCTCTTTGTCTCTGAGTTTTGCCAATTTGACTATGACATGTCTTGGAGAAGGCCTTTTTGGGTTGAATACGTTTGGAGATCGTTGAGCTTCCTGGATCTGAAGATCTGTGATTTTTCCTATACCTGGGAAGTTTTCTGCCACTATTTTTTTGAATATGTTTTCAATGCAATCTCCATTTTCCCCCCTTCTGGAATACCCATGACTCGGATATTTGAGCGCTTGAGGTTGTCTGATATCTCTCTCAGATTTTCTTCCATGTCCTTGATTCTTTTTTCTTTCTTTTTGTCTGCTTGTGTTATTTCAAACAGCCCATCTTCAAGTTCAGAGGTTCTCTCTTCAACTTCGACAAGCCTGCTGGTTAAACTCTCCGTTGTGTTTTTTATTTCGCTGAATAACTTCTTCAGTTCAGCAAGTTCTGCTACATTTTTTTTCAGGACATTGATTTCCTTGTATATTTCCTCTTTCAGATCCTGTATACTTTTCCTCATTTCATCATGATGTCTAGCTGAGTGTTCTTGTATCTCATTCAGTTTCCTTAGAATTATCACTCGAAATTCCTTGTCAGTTATTTCAAGGGCTTCTTGTTCTATAGGATCTAGAGTATGAGATTTATTAACTTTTGGTGGTGTACTTTCTTGATTTTTTGTATTTCTGGTGTCTTTTTTTTGGTGTTTATTCATTGTTGCAGGGGGTTTCACAGTCCACCGGTTTAAGACTAATGACTAACTAGGATGTTGCTGTGGTTGCCAATTTGGTATGGCTCCCACCGTGACTGCTCAGTTGGCCTCTAGTGTCTTGTGTGTGTGGTTGCCTCGGGTCTTGGGCTTCTCCGGGGATCCACCTTTCTGGTCAGCTTGTACTCTGCTGGGCTGGTGGATCACGTACCACAGGGTGTGTGATCTCTGTTGAGCTTTCACTTTCTGTACAGGACTTCTCCCCGTTCCGTGTGCTCTGGCCCAGGCTGTTAGATCGTGCAGTGGCGACCCCACCGGGTGTGTGGTTTCTGTCGAGTCTCCGCCTCCCTGGCCGCACGTCTCCCCCCTCTGTGCACACTGTGCTGGGCTGGGGCGTGTCTTCTGCACCCCTCATCTATCAGCTGGGCCTTCAAGACCCTGCTCAGCACCGCCTCGCCCAGGAAGTCTACCAGGTTTCTGCTAGGCACAGACAACCGGTCTCTCTGGGTGCCTTTGTAGCACTGTGTAGATCTTTCTCGGGTCTTGTTCACCTTTGTATCCCCCCGGTATAAACCGAGTCTAGTGCCTGCCTGCAGCCTGCTCTCCGGCAGGTTCAAGCGGACCTGGGAACTCTCCTACCACACTATTCCCAACCAGAAATTCGTTAGGCTTTTTTCCAAACTGGTGGTCGCAGAGATGGTATCTGCCTCCCAGTAACAGGAAGTTTACCGGGCCGGAGTCCAGGGTGTGGTGGAGTGACAGTCGGCCCGCCCGTACTTCCTAGCCCTCCCAAAACTGGTCGGGACGCCCCACACCCCCAGCCCTGCCAGAGAACCGCGGAGGGAGTGGGAGAGGAGGTCGGCCCGCAGGGTCCGGAAAGCCCCGCGCCAGGCCAAGCAAATGGGCTCAGTGATGGCCGAGCAGGGCGGAGCTGCCCGCACCTGGGAAAATGGAGGCAGCACCGTGGCAATGAGTGGCCTGGTGGTGCAGGCGGGAGCCGCGTGGGCATTCACCCCCCGAACAGAGCTGTGCCAGGGATCACTCACAGTGCTGTGCCAGGTCGGGCGCTCGCTCTGTCTCTGGTTTGTTGCCTTCCGTGTTCTCGGCGCTGCCGCCTCGGGCTGTTCAGTCGCGGCGCCGCTCGGGCGCTCCCAGGAATCTTCTTTAATGCCGGCCTGAAACCTCGAATCCTGAATAGGGCAGCTGGCGGCCTTCAGTGCGGCCCCAGCCTCCGGGATCCTGGCTGCATCCACAGCAGCCCTGGCGCCGTGTTCCCTGTTCCAAGACTCACTTTTGCAGCTAAGAATCAGTTCTTTTCCTGCTCCACACTTCAAAGCTGTTGCCTGTAAATGAGGCAGCCTCTCCTGCCGGGGGCAAAGTGGCGTTGAGCCCCCACGACCGGCCAGCAGCAGCAGTCCTCCCTTAAGAGATGGCCAGAGGAAGGTCCACAAGTTTCCCGGCTGCCTGAGGCCCAGTGGCCACCTTTTCCACCTCAGCTACTCCGCGCCAGCCACCGCAGCCGCCGCCATCTTGAAACTCCTCGTAAAATGAATTTAGACAAATAAAATATCACTTTTAAATCTACTTTATATATTGAAAATTCAAATAAGATTTATTTTGCATAAAAAGGAATTTGCTCCTTGAAAACCATTGGTCTACAATCTCTCGCCCATCTCTAGCCAAGGTGACTTCCAAATATGGAATGGGCAATTAGAAAATAATAAAGGGTAAAAAGAAAAGATTTGTGATGCTAAGCATAACTCGCATCTGACCCTGCTGAGCCATCTCATCCTTGTCATAACTGAGCAAGAACACTTGGCCCTTTCTGCCCACACTGCAACAAAGACAAGAAAGAACAAGGGAAGTTCTCTTCCAGTCATTCTACATACTTGTTTCCTTCTCATTTTCTTATTTCCCTCCTTGTCACAGTTTTTAATAGGAGGCTCATTTATTCAGACAAGGGGACAATATTATCTCACTGGAGATGAAAAACAATAGTCTCAAAAGTAGAGCCCAAAGTCACATTTCCTGGGATGAAGCCTTATTTATCTTAAACTAGATTTGGCCTTTTAAAACATGGATACAAAGCAGGAAGAGGAACATAAATATAACCCCAAAGTCTCTATAAAGCTATTTAAACTAGAGAGTGATGAAGCACGATCTTAAATTCTTGTAGAAAATAAAAGAGCCTTTTGAACTACTTTCTATTGTCCTACCTGTCACTTCAAAGGAAGATTTGGCAAGATCTTTAGAGACTTTCTTCTGTCCAAGGAAGGTTTTGAGGATGCTGGAAGAGGTGATTTGAATTAAGTAACCCACCCACAAACCTCCCAGCTTTCCCCTGCATTTCCTCATAGGGCCATTGTAAGGAATGAGCAATGAATGGTCTCGAATCATTTTGAAAAGAATAAAGAGCAGAAGAAATGTTCCTTAGTGATTTCCTCCCAAAGAGGTACAAGTTATAGAGTTGGGCAGTCTGGAGCCAGGTCTCACTCTGATCTTGCAGAGAGTGGGCAGGCTGGCACAAACAATGTCACCGTTTTCACACAAGGTCTCCAGGGAAAGACCAGTTCTTCCTGAAAGTGACAGCGATGTTGGGTGTCTTACTTCCCACCTGGAATCAGGGCCACGCAAAGCCTCACTGTAGTCTCCAGAAGACTTTGGAGTGTTGAGCTGTGCAGCTTTTTAAAGCACACACAGGCAAATCATTTTTGACACCCATAACATGAAGGATTGTTAACCTTTCCCTGGCTCCATGTCCTCACTAAATTCCAGTTGTGAATACCAACCTTAAATAGTCTACTCTTCCTTACTTTCTCCCTCTGCAGTAGCCCTGCGCAGCACTACTCGGTGGTGTTCTATTGTAAATAAGGCCATTAGTACCCAGCTATACATGCTGAAAGTGCTCACTAAATAATGTTCATTGGTTACATTTTACCATGAATTCTCTACATTGCAGGAGATCAAAAACAAATGTAACTGACTCAGTTATCTCTGACATTAAGAAATTAAAGTAGAAATCGTGCAAGACATGTTACAATTTTTTTTTTTTTTTCTGAGTGAAAGATTGTCTTAGTTTGGGTTCCTACAGAAGCCAATCTGGAGACAAGGATTCAAATGCAAATCATTTAATTAGGAGACGTAGGAAGCACTGTTAGGGAGTGGGGAAGTGAGACAGGCAAGGGAAGAAGCCAATACAGAATGATACTGGAACTTAAGCCTGCTGGGGAACTCTAAGAGGCAGTGTAGAGAGCATCCCTCAGTGTTATCCCACCTGTGAGCAAGGAAGTGGAAGCATTTGTATAACAAATACCAGAGCCTATCAGTTCTTTGGTTGAGGACTATCGGGGGAGCATTAATTTCCCAGTACTTTCAGCCTGCTGCCTTTGTGGCAAACTGGGCTTTATGCTGGTAGGTTAGGGATATGGGTGGGTGCTTCAAAGATACTGTTGGATATCGAGAATAACATTCTGATATTTTTCAACACGATCTTTGTTTTCTATCACCAAGGAATTATTTTTTCCTGGTGATGGGCAAGAGTCAGGTTTCATTTACTTGGGTTTAACGCATAAGAATGATATTTTCTCTACTTCATAGTCTTATCGTGAAGATCAAATAAATGAATAATATCTGTGAAAGTACAACAGAAATGGAAGGTGACAGTTGAAACGACTTACAGTTTGCAACTGGATAGAAAAATAAACCCAGGAAGATCAGTAAACTAGGGGAAAAAAAAAAACCTATCATACTCATTTCTCATTTTAATGTCTTTTAAGTGGTTTTGCTTCTGAACCCCAAAATGTGACATTTCAAGTGATTTAGTTTGTGTCATGTTTTCTGATTCATCAGAAAGCCTCTTGTAATATGACATGATCTCAGTCTGGCCCAGTTGGCCAGGTGCTCCTGACTTGGCTACATAGAGGCTGAGACTAAAACAGTCTCTGAACTAAAGAGAGCCAACACAGTATTAGTAGATTTCTCTCCACCAGGAATGCAAAGTGAGCAACTGGCCTATAGTCCCCCCACTTTGGATTTGGAGGGATTCTATTTATAGCCTACTTAGCATATGGCCAATTTTTATAAATGTTCTATATGATCTCAAAATGAATGTATATTTTCTATTTGTTGAGTGCAATGTTCTGTATATAAATGTTAGATCAAGCTGTGTTTTTAAAGTGGATTAAATCTTTGCTATTCTTACCAGATATTTTTTCCCACCTTATTGATAATTTTTTGAGAAAAGTTTTGTAAAATCTCCTACTATGATGGTAGAGTTTTTATGAAAATTTTGCTTTATACATTTTGAAACCATATTAAATGCATACAGGTTCAAAATTGCTACAGGTTTTTTTTAAGTTTAAATTTCATAAATTGGCTAATTTTATTGACTAGTGTTTTTATAGTGCTAAAATTTAAAAATATTAAGATTGTAAAAACGTTATCATTATACAGTGTAAACATTTTTTGTGGCCCTTTACCAAATTATCCCTAACTCCCCTCTCCCTCCCCCTTTCCCACCTCTGATGGCCTCAGGCCCGTTCTCTCTTTTTGAAAGTTCAAGGAATTATTGTGATTGTTGCATCTTTCTTTCTTTCTTTCTTTCTTTTTTTTTTTTCGGCTCCCACTTATGAGTGAGGACATGCAGTATTTCTCTTTCTGTACCTGGCTTATTTCACTTAACATAATTTTCTCTGAGTTCATCCATGTTGCTGCAAATGGCAGAATTTCATTCTGTTTTAGGGCAGAGTAGTATTCCACTGTGTATATGTACCACATTTTCCTTATCCAGTTGTCCATCAATGTACATTTAGGTTGGTTCCAGCTCTTGGCTATTATAAATATAAATAGAGCTGCAATAAACATAGGAGTGCAGGTGTGCCTTTGACGTGATGATTTCCATTCTTTTGGGTATACACCCAGCAGTGGGATTGCTGGATAGTATGGCAGTTTTGCCTATAGTTGTTTGAGGAAGATCCATACTGTTTTCAATAATGACTGCACTAATTTACAATCCCACCAACACTGTAGGAGGGTTCTGCTTTCTCCACATCCTCACTACCATTTGTTATTCTCTGTCTTTTTGATAATGGCCTGTCTAACTGGTATGAGATGATATCCCAATGTGATTTTGATTTGCGTTTACCTGATGCTTAATGATGAGAATTTTTTCATGCATCCGTTGGCCATTTGTATGTCTTCCTTTGAGAAATGCCTGTTCAGCTCCTTTGCCTGTTTTTTAATTGGGTTGCTTGTTTTTTTTTAATGTTAAGTTGTTTGAGTTCCTTGTATATTTTTGATATTAATCCCTTGTCAGATGCATAGTATGCAAATATTTTCTCCCATTCTGTAAGTTCTCTTTTCACTCTGTTAACTATTTCTTTTGCTGTGCAGAAGCTTTTTAGTTGATATAATCCCATTTATTTATTTTTTGTTTTGTTGCCTGTGCTTTTGGGGTCTTGCTCATAAAGTCTTTGTCCAGTCCTGCTTCCTGAAGTGTTTCCCCTACATTTTCTTTTAGTAGTTTTATAGTTTCTGGTCTTATATATAAGTCTTTAATCCATTTTGAGTTGACATTGGTATATGGTGAGAAGTACAGGTCTAGTTTCATTCTTCTACATATGGATGTTCAGTTTTCCCAACACCACTTATTGAAGATGCAATCTTTTCCCCAATGTATGTCCTGTTGCCTGTGTCAAATATCAGTTGGCTGTAAGTATGTGGGTTGATTTTGGAGTTCTCTATTTTGTTCCAACAGTCAGAGTGTCCGTTTGTATGCCAGCACTATGCTGTTTTGGTTACTATAGCTTTGGAGTATAATTTGAAGTCTGGTAGTGTCATGCATCCGGCTTTATTTATTTATTTATTTTTGCTGAGGATTGCTTTGGCTATTCAGGGTCTTTTGTTGTTCCATATGAGTGTTAGGATTGTTTTTCCTATTTGTGTGAAGACTGTCATTGGTGTTTTGGTGGGGATTGCATGGAATCTGTAGATCGCTTTGGGTAGCATGTACATTTTCACAATGTTAATTCTTTCAATCCAAGAGCATGGAACGTCTTTCTTTCTCTTGGAGTCCTCTTTAATTTCTTTCAGCAGTGATTTGTAGTTCTCATTGTAGAGATCTTTCTCCTCTTTGGTTAAATTGATTCCTAGATATTTTATTTTTTTAGTGGGTATTGTAAATGGGCTCTCTTTTTTGATTTCTTTTTCTGCTAGTTCATTATTGGAGTACAAAAAGGCTACTGATTTTTGCATGTTGATTCTATATCCTGCAAATTTACTGAAATCATTTATCAGCTCTAAGAGTTTAGAGTTTTTTGGTAGAGTCTAGGTTTTCCTATATATAGGATCACGTCATTCTCAAACAGGGACAGTTTGACTTCATCTTTTCCAATCTGGATGCCCTTTATTGCTTTCTCTTGCCTGATTGCTCTGGCTAGTACTTCCAACACTATGTTGAAGAGGAGTGGTGAGAGTGGGCATCTTTGTCTTATTCTTGTTCTTTGTCTTGTTCCAGGATGATGTTAGTGGTGGGTTTGTCAAATATGGCTTTTACTGTGTCAGGATACTTTCCTTCTATACCTAATTGGCTGAGAGTCTTTATCATGAAGGGATGTTGAATTTTAGCAAATGCTTTTTCTGTCTATTGAGGTAATCATATGGTTTCTGCTCCAGACTTTGCTTGCATATGTTGAACCATCCTTGCATCCCTGGGATGAATCCCACTTGATTGTGGTGTGTAATTTTTTTGATGTGTTGCTGTATTCTGATTGCTAATATTTTGTTCGGGATTTTTGCATCTATGTTTATCAGAGATATTGGCCTGTAGTTTTCTTCTTTTGTTGTATCTTTGTCTGGTTTTGGTATCAGGGTGATGCTGGCCTCATAGAATGAGTTTGGGAGAATGGCCTCTGTTTCAATTTTTTGGAGTAATTTGAAGAGAATTGGCATTAATTTCTCTTTAAAGGTTTGGTAGAATTCAGCAGTAAATCCATGTGGTCCTCAGCTTTTCTTTTTTGGGAGACTGCTGATCATTGATTTGATTTTATGGCTTGTTATTTGTCTGTTCAGGTTTTGTATGTCTTCTTGGTTCAGTCTTGGTAGTTTGCATATGTCCAAAAATTTATCCATTTTCTCCAGGTTTTCAAATTTTGTTTGGTGTATAGTTGTTTATGATAGTCTCTAATGATTCTTTGTATTTCTGTTGTTGTAGTGTCTTCTTTTCCACTTATGATTTTTGTTATTTCGGTCTTCTCTCTTCTTTTTTTAGTTAGCCTAGCTAATGGTTTGTCTATTTTGTTTATCTTCTCAAAAGCAACTTTTTGTTTCACTGATCTTTCATATCATTTTTTGGGTCTCTATTTCATTTAGTTCTGCTCTGATCTTAATTCTTCCTTTCCATCTACTAGTTTTTTTGTGGTATAGTGTTAGTTTGTTTATTTGAGATCTTCCTATTCTTTTGATGTTAGTGTTTATTGCAGGAAACTTCCTTCTTATTACTGCTTTTGCAGTATCCCACAGGTTTTGGTATGATGTGTCTTTATTTTCATTAGTTTCAAGAAATTTTTTGATTTCCTGTTTAATTTCTTCTTGGACCCATAGGTGGTTCAGGAGCATGTTGTTTAATTTCCATGTATTTGTATAGTTTGCAGAGTTTCACTTGTTATTGATTTCTAGCCTTAATCCATCGTGTTCTGAAAATATACTTGAAGTGATTTCAATTTTTAAAAATTTGTTGAGACTTCATTTGTGACCTAACATGTGGTCTATCCTGGAGAATGTTCCACGCACTGACAAGAAGAATGTGTATTCTGTAGTTATTGGATGAAATGTTCTGTAGATATCTGCCCAGTCAAATTGGTCTAAAGTGTAGTTTAAATCCTGTGTTTCTGTGTTGATTTGTTGCCTAGATGATCTGTCCTGTGCTGAGAGAGGGGTGTTCCGGTCCCCAACTATTATCATATTGGGGTCTGTCTCTTTCTTTAGGCCTAATTGTTTTTGCTTTATATATCTCGGTGCTCTGGTGTTGGTTGAGTACATATTTATATTTATGATTATTGTGTCTCCTTGCTGGATAGATCACTTTAACATTATATGCTGGCATTCTTTGTCTCTTTACAGTTTTTGGTTTAAAGTCTATTTTATCCAATATAAGAATAGCTACTTCTGTTCATTTTTGGTTTCCATTCGTGAGGTATATCTTTTTCCATCCCTTCACTATTAGTCTGAGTGAGTCTTTACAGCTGAGGTGAATCTGTTGAACACAACATATAGTTGGGTCTAGCTTTTAAATCCAATCAGTCAATCCATGTCTTTTGAGTGGAGACTTTAATCCATTTACATTTAGGGTTATTATTGAAAAGTACTGCCTAACTCCTGGCATTTTATCGATTTTTGTTTGGATGCTTTAAATATCTTTTGTTCTTTTCTTCTACTTTTGCTGTTTGTCTTTGATGTCTGTTGGGGTTTTTTAGGTGGTAGGATTTAGTTTCTTTCACTTTTTCATTCACGTTTTTGTTCTACAAGTAGGTTTTGTTTTTTCTTGTGTATTCATGTTAGTAATTAGAATTTTTCAGATTCCAGATGCAGGAATCCCTTGAGGATTTCATGCAGGGCTGGTTGTGCAGTGATCAACTCCCACAGTTTCTGTTCATCTGGAAAATACACTATTTCTCCCCCATTTCTGAAGAATAGCCTTGCTGGGTGTAGTATTCTTGGCTGGCAGTTTTATTCTTTTAATATTTTGAATATGTCATCCCATTTTCTTCTGGCCCATAGAGTGTCTGTTGAGAAGTCAGCTGTTAGTCTGATAGGTGCTTATAGATTATATAATAGTACCTTATAGGTGACTTGATGCCTTTCTCTTGCTGCTTTTTAGGATTCTCTCTTTGTCTTTGTGCTTTACCAGTTTGACTATAATGTGTCTTTGGGAGGACTTTTTTGGATTAAATCTGTTTGGGGATCTTTGAGCCTCCTGGATCTGAAGATCTGTGTTTCTCCCTGTACCTGGGAAGTTTTCTATTATTTCATTGAATAGGTTTTCAATGCCTTTTCCTTTCTCCCCCATCCCCTTCTGGAGTACCCATGATTTGAATGCTTGGGCTCTTAAGGTTGTCTGCTAGCTCTCTTAGACTTTCTTCATTTTTTAAAATTCTTTTTTCCTTTTTTTTTTTTTTTTTTTGTCTGCCAAAGTTATTTCAAAAAGACTATCTTCAAGATCAGAAATTCTTTCTTTGGCTTGCTCTAGGCTACTGCCTAAGCTCTTAGTTGTGTTTTTTATTTCTTTGAATGAATCTTTCAGTTCCAAGAGTTCTGCTACATTCTCTTTAAAGGCACTAATCTCTTTGTATATTTCCTCCTTCGTATTCTGGATTTTTTTCTTTTTTTATTATGTTGTCTAACTGAAGCTTCCTATATCTCATTGAGTTTCCTTAAGATTGTTCCTCAGAGTTCCTTTTCAGTAATTTCAAGGGTTTCCTGCTCTATAGGGTCTGGTATTTGAGAATTACTGTATTCTTTTGGTGGTGTCATATTTTCTTTTCTTTTTATTTTTATTTTTTGTATTTCTGTTATATCTACATTGATATCTGGTCATCTGTTAGAGCAGTTGCTTCTTCCATTACTCTGGAATGGGCTTTGAGGAGAGAGACTTCTTCTTCTTTGTCTGGTCTCCACTGGTGACTCTCCTTGTGTCAGTGAAGTCTAGTGGGTGGTGGGTCACCGGCATGGTGACTGTGGCTGCTAGGTTGAGTCACCCTTGCAGCGGCAGCGGCTGTGGTAGTGGATGTGGTGGACCACTATGTGGAAGTGGTGTTTTTGATGTGCTCCTGCCTTCAGTCAGGCAGGGGGTGCTACCCACAGCTCCTGCCTAAGACCCTGTGCATGCTCTTGCCTTTTGCTGGGCAGTGGGGTCTCTTATATATTTTTGGAGGATTTTTCTTTTTATTATCAACTAAGGTCTTGCTTTATTCTTATTAAGTTTTTCCTCTTTATATTCTGTTTTGCCTGATATTAGTATTGCTAGACAGATTTTTTATCATTATTTGTCTAGTATGCCTTTTATTTTAGCTTATATATACCATCATGTCTTAGAGATGCCTTTTTATAAATAGCTTATGTCTAGCTTTTGTTTTTCATCTGCCCAATATAAACAGATGTATTTGTCTATTCAAGATAGTGATGAAAACATAAATTACTGATATATTTTGGGTTTAATTTTTGCTTTTTTGTTGTTATTCCTGTTCATGTATTTTATTTTTGTTTTCTTCTTCTTCTGGTTTGGAAGTTATACATTCTATTTCTTTCTTTATCATACATCTTATGCTCCCATTTTCCATTTCCCTTTGACCTTTTATGTTGCTGATGAGATGTTTTATGCAAGGCTAATTGTCTTTCCTTTGCTTGAAATAGAGTAAATACATGATAAATGTCTATCTTATGGAGATATATATTTCGGGATTACTCCTGTGCACCTAATGACATATAGTGTATATGTTGCTTTACTCCATGTTCACAGAGAGCAGAGGCAAGCTAGTGAAATCTTCCCAAACTTTCTTCAGTGTTTCTATCCGCAGAACTCTGCTGGCCTTCCCTCTTCTTCCTCATGATATTTTACTAGTACTCTTTAAAAGGAGCCTGAAGAAGTGTTAACAGTTGTATGAGGTAGCATGAAGGAAGATTCAGTATATCAAATCATGAAACCCAAGCTACCCAATTATGTGAAGTTAGTAGCTTTTAAAGAGAATCTCTTTTTTCCCCCTCTCCATTTGTGTAGCTGCTTTGTCCTATGATGTGTACACCTTCAGCTAACTTTTGAAAGCCTGCTATTTTGGAGGTCATAATTTTGACTGATGGGCCTATAATTAGGAAATGCTCATTAAGTACTCTGTCCTGAGTATTTTTGTGGGGTGGTAGAGAATGTTCTTAGCAGCTGCCAGGATGATAACTGTCCTGCAAATTGGAATGACTCCAGAGTGACCAAAGAACTTCATAAAGATTAAAAGCTAGCAAACAAAAAGAACCAGCAGTAGCTGTAGCAGCAGCTACAGCAAGGGAGAAAATATTATGATGGTCTCATGGTTACCAAATCTAAGTTCCTCCTTACTCTTGTTTTCTCCATAGCGTTCAAAGCACTATACTCTCTCAGTTCTCCTCCCATCCTGTCTCTACTGGTTCTTTGTCTTCCTTCCTCCTAGCTACAAGTGTTTTCCAAGTGTTGATCTGAAATCCTCTTCTCTCTTCCCTGATCCTCCCCCATGAAGAACATCTCATTCTGATGGCTTCAAATATAAGTTTTATGTTGATGACTCCCAAATCCACATCTGTGGCTTCCATACAAACTCCAGGCCCACATTTTTAATTGCCTGCTGAATATTTCTCCCTAGAAGTCTCCCTGAAGCCTTGAGTCAATACACCTGAAGCCAAACTTGTACTCTTTTCCTTAAAACCAACTTTCACACCTTATGACCCAGCAATTCCACTCCTATATATAATAGCCAAAAGAAACATGCACACAATGTACCAATAGACATGTACAGGAATGTTCACAGAACATGATACATCATGACCAAATTGAGCTTGACCCAGGAATGCAAAGTTGACTTAAAATTAGGAAATCAAACAGTGTGATTCATCACATATGGAGTAAGTTAAAATAATCACATGATTATTTCAACAGATGTAGAAAATTATTTGATAATATTAAAAACCATTCATGATAAAAGCTCTTAGTGAAGTAGAAGTAAAACAGAACACCTTTCATCTCCAAAAGTTCTACTGCAAACATTATATTAAATGGCAAAATGTTGAAAACTTTCCCTTGGATATCAGTAACAAAACAAGGATGCTCCCAATAACTGCTGTAATTCAACATTGTGAACAATGTTCTGGCCAGTGCATAAGACAAGGAAAAGGAAATCAAGCCATAAGAATTGGAAAGACGAAAACAGAAAACTATCATTATTTGCTGATGATAAGATTATATTCATAGAAAAATCCAAATGATTAGTCAGATAAACTATTGCAATTAATAAGAGAATTTAGCACAGCCTATGGATATAAAACCTCAATATTCAAAACTCCAATATATTTCTCCATACTAGCAATGAGCAGAAAATTAAATTAATATCAAATACCCGAAAATAAATCTAGTAAACGATGTGCAAGACCTCTACAGAAAAAATGATAAAACCTTATTTTGAGACATCGAAGAAATGTCAAAAAGGGGAGATATACTATAGTAACTATTAGCAAAAAAAAATGCCAATCCTCTCCAAATTTCTTTCTAAATTCAATGCAATTCCAATAAATGTTTTTTTGGTGAAACTTGACAAACTGATTTTAAAATTTATATGAAAATACAAAAAGCCAAGGATAGCCATTACCCCAAAGCAGAAGAAGAAGGCAGGAGGACTTGATTCACTGGATAACAAGACTATTATATAGTAATCAAGACAGTAACTTATTTTTTCAGGGATAGAAAAATTGACAAATGGAATAGAATGGAGAACTCAGAAACATATTGTATCAGTCCATTTCTGTTGCTTATAACAAAATACCTGAAACTGGGTGATTTATAAGAAAATGAAATTTATTCCTTACAGTTTTGGAGGCGGAGAAGTCTAAGGTCCAGGAAACACATCTGGCAAGGACCTTGTTCTAACTGGGAACTCTCTACAAGCTTCTGTAATGACCAAGTATCACAAGGCAAATGGCTGAGCAAGAGCACTAACATGCTCACTTGCTCTCCTTATAAATCCATCAGAAGCATGCCCATTACCACCCATTAAATTATTAATGAATGAACCTATTCATGAGGGTACAGTCCTCACAATCTAATCACCTCTGAAAGGCCCTACCTTTCAATTACCATAATAGGATTTCCCTCCTCTTACCATTGTTACAGTGGGGATTAAGTTTCCATCACATGAACCTTTGGGAGACACATTTAATCCACAGCACATATCACAAGTAAGATTAATATTTGACTTACGTTGCACTGTAGAACAGAGAAGAGATGTCAGTTGTTAGAATAAATAGTATTGAGATGATGGGATGGCTAAGCCTAACAAAGAGTATTATCAGACATGGTGAGTATCTTAGGTCATCCTCATTGCAAGCAGAGCTGGAAACAGGGATTGTGGTTCATGCTTTTATTGGGGGGATGCTCAGGAGAAATGGAGGGAGTGTAAAGAGACAGGGCAGGGAAAGGTGCTAAGCAAGCCTGTGTTCTTAGCTTCAGCCTGATCCCACGGGGAGTTCTGTAGCAGAAATTGCACCACAGAGTTGGTTACTCTTGAGGAAAGGAGGCTAGAATTTCATATCCCTGTGCCATTTAGTCATTGGTTATGGACTGCTCCTCAAAGGCGGAGGTGGGTATAGCTTCCTGGACAAAAATGCCGGCCATTCAGCTGGGGCAAATTCTCCAAAGAAGGAAACAATTGTAAGATGTTAGTAATGAACACACAACAGCTGGAGGGATGGGTTAATTGGTTGGTAAAGAGGATCACAGTGGAGCGCCAATAATGTCCTTTGCAATGGGAGGTCTGGTTAGCATTCTTGAGTCAAACTTAGTTCTTTTGTGGTCTGGACCCTATGTTGGAGTCAAGAAGCCTGCCATGAGGCTGTCCATGACAGGGCACAGTGATCTGGAGCAGAGAGTGAAAGTGAACTCTGCTCTCAGAGGATAAGAAGGTTGTGAAAGGGACTCAGAGGGATTTCTACAGATGAGATTGAAGCCATCAGAAGGAGAGGGCCAAAGCTCTTCAAGAACATTGAGCCAAAAACAGAGCACAAGTTCACTAGCTGCAGACACCAACCTCAAGGCCAGCAGGGGAAAGAGCACCAGAGAATTCAAGAACACCCTCTCTCCAAGACCAGCATTCACATGAGTCCCATTTCCCCAATCATTCAGGTTCTAACCTAGAAAAGACCCAAGGACTTGGAAATATGTGCCATTGGGTCTGTAAAAAAAAAAAAATAATATATCAGGTTAAGAAATAAGAAACTGTATTTTCACTGCATGTCTGAGCTGTGTAAGTGAAATTTCAACATCCACTTTAAAGCACTTTAAGGACATCTAGATTGCTAGATTCAAATACATAAATGATATAGTCAAAAGTTTGACATTTGGCAACAAAGATTGTAAACTTTTTGAGAGCAAGGTAGTGCAACTCACACGGGAAAGTGTCAGATAATTCCATCCTACCTCATGTTACTCTTTTCATGAAATTTGAAACTCATCCTTTGTTTCAACCCACATGTGTTACCAAGAGCCAATGGTAAAAATCAAAAGACACTGGAGAAAAAGAAGATTAGGCTATACATTGTATTGAGATATCTATTACTAATTCAGAGAAAAATCAATTTAGACCCACACTTTATACCAAAATACCAGAAGGATAAATTACATGGAAGAAATTAATTCAAAAGGAAAAACAGTGAATTTTATGAGGTCTCTGGAGTTTGCTATAAGTTTTATAAGCTTTTAAGTGATAAAACATCACAATTATGACTGGCAAATCTGACTACATAAAAGATTTAAATTGCATATATAAGAAATTAAGCAGCACAGGGGAAATCTTTTTCAACAGCTATGGAAAAAAAGACTTAATACCTTAGCCAAATTAAAAATAAAACATTACTACCCCAATATAAATAAGAAAAAGACATAGATGATGCCAAATGAAGAACTATGCTAAGTAAACAAATATATGGAAAAGTGCTAAACCTTTCTTTTTAACCTTAAACAAATATTTATTGAGCATCTATTATGGACCAGCAACAGTTCTAGGCATTTTATCAAAATAGTTCTAGGTACAAGTCATCAAAGAATACAAATCAAAATACTAAACAGGTATTAGTGAAATTGAAATTGATACTTCATACACTACTAATGGAAGTTTTAAAATTACACAATCCCAGTTGGATTTGGCCATACTTGTATAGTGATATAGCATTATTCAAGCCCTTTAACTCAGAAATTCTACTTTGAGGAATATATCACCAAAGGAAAAAAAATCCCCAGAAAGAAAAAAAAATCTTGTATGCCTCAAGATGTTCATTACATCATAATTATAAAGAGAGAGAGAGAGAAAAGAATATAAAAGCACCATACTTAACATTTCTTTCCAAGGCTTCCCAAACTTATTTTACTATACAATCCACTTTCATAGAATATCTATTAACTTGCTTGAGGACACAACTTCAGGAAGAAGGGGGCCTATAATTTTGGTGATACTTCTGTTAGGGTAATGGGGCTAATGATGTGGTTTACATAGTATTAAGACTGGTGAGATGGTTGGAGCACAGACCCACCTAAGTACCAGCCTCTAACCTAGAAGAGAGAGAGCTTCTAGAACGAAAACAATAAAAGAGGATGATGTCCCTTGGTTATATACTCTTCTAGATTTTCTGAGGTGTGAGCATCTCATGAAGCCCTCAGTAAGGCTGGATGAGACAGTCTCAATCTGTCTACTAGACACAGGCCCTGAACTCCTCAGAAATGAATGAGAATGAGTCTCCTGTTCCATAGAGACTAAGACATTCATAGAGAGGACAAGACCCCCTTATCAACTAGAGAGTTCAGAAGGCAGGGCAAATTACCTGATTGGGTCTCAGAATAAACAGTCTCAGAACAATGGCATGTTAGGAGCTCTCCAGGGTCCTGAACAACTGTTGGTGTCTCTCTCCAACCTGGTGGAACTTTCCTCTCACTAGTGTCTCTCATCTAATGAATTCACTTGCCTTGGAGCTTGCCCTTCGGCCTCTGACTCCTTGACGCCATCTGTCTGTGACCTATACCTAGCGGAACTTCAGTCACTGCTTGTTCTCTGCAGCTTCATTTATCAAGTTTCTTCTAAAGGAAGTCTATTTGAGGTTATCTCAGTAAGAAAGAATATATATCTTATTAACTCTTGATTGTACTATCAGGAAGGAAGAAAACTCAGAAGAGATAATTTTCAGATATGGATCCTCCTAGATCAGTAAAGCCTGGTAACTGTCATTGTATTTGGTTGTTGCTGGGATACTTAAGGAAGTTACTACTAGAACACATGGAGGAAGGAGAAGGGAGAGATCATCAGAGAGCTTAGTGATACAAAAAGACTGCATGTGACCTGTCTATCATAGTTTTAATTCCTTCAATTACTGGATTAGCAATAGGGTACAGCACAGTGCCTTACATATGGTTGGTGCTAGTAAACAAATGAATAATAAACTAAGTACTAGAAAAATAGAGTTCTAATCCTGGCTTGTTTTATTTGTTTCCCAACTAAGTAGGTGTATAGCATTGGGTAAATCATTTAACCTCCCTGTATTGATCTAGGGCAACTGGAGCAGCAAACAATCGCAGAGTTACAATGACTTAAAACAATGTAAGTTTATTTCTCACTCATGCAGCCATCCAGTACATATTCCTCCCTGGCTGGCTTTCCTGGAGAACTCCTCCTAGTGGTGATTCACTCTTTTTCCATCATGTACCTTTGCTATCCTCAAAGCCCTTGGAAATCTCCATTCAGCTAGTCACTGAGAAAAGAGAATAGGGGACTTATACATTGGAGGGGTTTTCAGTCAGCCCTCATAGTGGTACACATCACTTTTATCCACATCCCATTGGACAGGACCCATCACATGTCTACAACTAACTACAAGGAATCCTGGGAAATGTAGTCTTTCTGTATGCCAAAAAGAAAAAGGACACAGTTTGGTGAACAACTGGCTGGTCTCCCCCATACTCTTTGGGTTCCAGTCTCCCCAACTGTAAAATGATGCAGATAATATCTGCCCTTCCTTCTTTACAAGTTACTGTGAAGATAGAAGGAGTTCATCTGTGTGAAAGTGCCTTGAAAACTGTAGAACAACATATACAAGAAAGGAAACATTATTGCTTGGCTTACATATCTTTGAATGCTAATTTTAGGAGTGAATAAAGGTGTTCTTTTTTTGATAGGACTCCTTATAGTTGGTCTCAGCATATACCAAGTATAAGCATATTTAATGAGATAATATAAAATATTTTTCATATGGGATGAAAACAGAGATTTTAAACGGACTATTGACATTTCATAATTGAATGTCTTGATAGAGGTATACTAGGATAAAATTAAAGGAAAGTACTATTTATCCCTCAAGGCTAATTTCTTGCCAGGTTCTTTAAGATGCTTATACTACCATAAGTATGATAATAGGTGGCAAGTTCTATTATCTTTGGCATTCCTCCCAGGAATCATTTTTGGAATTGTCATATTTATTATGATTATTGTGCACAACATCCATTATTTACATAGAAACATGCGCGCACGCGCACACACACACACACACACACACACACACACACACACAGTTTCTTTTTCAATTTTCTGAGGCCCTTCAACCCTCAGCAGCCAGAAGCTGCTGTTCCCTCTGACCCCAAAAGCAAGCAAACAAAAAATTTGCCTCCTCCAACTTCTTCCCCTTCTCAGGTTTGTCATGAATCAGAGGATCTAATAGAATTGCATTATGCTTACATACCCAGCAATACTCCAGTGATTTCTGAACACTGATCACTCTTTAGTTTCATTATGTTTTGACCTGAAGCTAGCATCAGCCATCTGGGAAGGGCTATTATTTAAGCACACATCACTCAGCCAATTGTGACTGAGGCACTGGATCATACTGAACTGTGAGATTTCTTTTAAGGATGAAAGAAAATAATGAGAAATCACAATAGCAAGGGACATACTTTGAGGTCCAGCTTAGTTTTCTGAAAGGAGAAAAAGAAAGACGTTTGTTTGAAACCCGGGGCCCTAAGGTAGTTCACCAGAGCACACTAAGCCTTAGGAATAATGTCTAATTTATCTTAGAGCAGACCGAACTCACAGCTTAAAAATTCAAAGGAAAAGATTATACATATTGAGTTATTCTCAATATGTATAAAATAACTGAATGTGAACATGACCTAAAGGAAATTAGACTGCACATAATCAGGCATTCTGGTGCACTGTGGTATTAACTCGAAGACATAGAGCCTTGGGTTTTGTGGAAGAAAATAGAAGCTGGGATGTAAAATGAAGCAAAGGAGATGCCCTTGAAAAATATGAATTGCTATAAAATGAAAGCAGTGTCTAATCAAGTAAGAGCCTTCTACAGAGAGACTATCCCTCACATCTGGGTATCTTGGCTATATATCTCTTATCAGGAAAAAAAGTGGGTCAGGGAATTATACCAAAGCAGATCTCTTTCAGCTGGACAAGCTTCGAAAGAATTAAAAACAGTCTCCTCCCCTCTTCTACTGCCTCTCAGTGGATATCGTTTGTTTATTTATTTTTAAATCTCCTTCTACCAGCCATTTGCTGGCTATATTTCTATCGGGTTTCATTCTGGTCTGTGTTCTACTTATCCTACGTGTCTCATGAATCTATGCAAATTGTGCCAAAGCCAAGCATGCTAAAAATGATGGAGTCCTGCAGCAGATTGGGTCCACCATTTATTCGATGACCACTTGCATTAATGAATATCCTCTTTCCATGTTGACAATTAAGCCAAGTTGAAAGTGAAGAGATAGTTTTGTTTCCAGAAGGATTTGAGTATTAGAATGTTATACTTGGAACAAAAGTTTCACCCTTTGCAGGATAATATACTTGTATCTTCCCAGATGCAAAGAGGAGATAGATGTGGGGGATTGTAGAGGCAATGTGAGAGAGTAGAGGAAGAACTGGGATTCAGAGGTTTGAGAAGTTTGGAATCTTGCTCCAGACTTCTTGTCCCAGATTCTGGGACCTTGGCAAATGACTGATCTCTCTGAACCTAAGTGTTCCCATTTGCAAAATAATACTAATAATGGTAATAAACAATTTAGGGAACAGGGGGGTATAGTGAGCAGTGCACACACTCTGGAAACAGATTGCCCAGGTTCAAATGCTGGCTCTGCTGTTATTACCTGTAACACTTTTATGCCACAGTTTTCTTTCTTTTCTTCTGATTTTACAGCTAAAGCTTGAACTATGTTGCTGGTCACAGAATGTCTCATTTTACTTTTCTTAAATTAATAAGCTTTATTTTTTAAGTTTGCAACAACAATGAGCAGAAGATACAGTTCCCGTATACCCTCTGCACCCCTCCCACGCAGCCTTCCCCACATCAACATCCCCCACTAGAATGGTACCTTTGTTACAACTGATGAACCTACACTGATGCATCATTATCACCCAAAGTCCATAGTTTACATTAGGGTTCACTGTTGGTGTTGTACATTCTATGGATTTCAACAAATGTGTAGTGACATGTGTCTGCCATTACTGTATCATACAGAATAGTTTTACTTCCCTAAAAACCCTCTGAGCTCCATCTATTCATCCCTCCCTTCCCACAACCCCTGGAGGCCACTGATTTTTTTCATTTTTTTACTGTCTCCATAGTTTTGCCTTTTCCAGAATGTCATATAATTGGAACCATACTGCATGTAGTCTTTTCAGATTGACTTTTTTCACTTGGTAATATGCATTTATGTTTCATATATGTCTTTTCATGGTTTGATAGCTCATTTAAAAGATTTTTTATACTTTTCACTGTAGTAAAATATATATAACATAAGGGTTGCCATTTTAAGCATTTTTAAACATGCAATTGTGTTGAATTATTACATTCACGATGCTGTATGACCACCAGCTCTATCTGTTTCCAAAACTTTTTCTCCATCCTAAATATAAACTATATACCCATTACTAATAATTTATTCCTTAACCCCAGTTTCTGGCAATCTCTAATCTACTTCTGTCTGAAATTTTTTCTTTTTAATTTATTTTTCTTTATTGACCCATTATAATTGTATATATTTATGGAGTACAATATGATATTTGGGTACATTTATGCAATTTTCAATGATCATATCAGGGTATTTAGCATATCCATCACCTCAAACATTTGTCACCTCTTTGTATTGGGAGCATTCAAAATCCTCTCAACTAGCTATTTGAAGTTATGCAGTAATTTGTTGTTGACTGTAGTTTCCCTATATTTCTATAGGACACTAGATCTTATTCTTCCTATCTCTCTACAATTTTGGATCCATTGACCACCCCTCTACTCCTCCTCCCTCCCCCTTCCCCCTGCCAGTCTCTAGTAACCACTATTCTACTCTCTACCTCTATGAGGTCAACTTTTTTAGCTTCCACATATGAGTGAGAACATGAGGTATTTCTCTTTCTATGCCTGGCTTATTTCACTTAACATAATTTTCTCCAAGTTCATCCATATTGCTGCAAAGGGCAGAATTTCATTTTTTTTTTATGGCTGAGTAGTATTTTATTGTGTATGTATAACACATTTTCTTTATCCAATCATCCACTGATGGGCATTTAGGTTGGTTCCAAATCTTGGCTATTGTGAATAGTTAGCTCATTTCTTTTTAGTGTTGAATAATATTTCATTGTCTGGATATACCACAGCTTATCCATTCACCTACTAAAGGACATCTGGCTGCTTCCAAGTTTTGGTAATTATGAATAAGCCTGCTATAAACATCCATGTGCAGGTTTTTATGTGGATATAAGTTTTTAGCTCATTTGGGTAAATACCAAACAGTGTGGTTGCTGGATTTTATGGTAAGAGTATGTTTAGTTTTGTAAGAAACTGCCAAACTGCCTTCCAAAGTATCTGTACCATTTTGCATTCCCATCAACAGTAAATGAGTGTTCCTGTTGTCAACATCCTCTCCAGCATTTAGAGTTGTCAGTGTTTTGCATTATGGACATTCTAATAGGTTTGTAGTGGTATCTCATCATTTTAATTTGCAATTCCCTAATGACATATGATGTTAAACATCTTTTCATATCTTTACTTGCCATCTGTATATCTTTTTTGGTGAGGTGTCTGTTCAGGTATTTTGCTCATTTTCTAATTGGGTTGTTCATTTCATATTGTTGAGTTTTAAGAGTTCTTTGTTTATTTTGGATAATAGTCTCTGATGGTTAATTTTCTGTGTCAACTTGACTGGATGCCCAGATAGTGTTAAAACATTATTTCTGGGTGCATCTGTAAGAATGTTTCTGGAGGAGATTAGCATTTAAATCTGTAGTCTGAGTAAAGAAGACCCATCTTTTCTAATCTGTGAGGGCATCATTCAATTGAGGGCCCAATAGAACATAATAATCTATTGAGGGCCCAAATAGAACATAAACGCAGAGGAAGAGCTAATTCGCTCTCTCCATTCTTGAGCTGGTACATCCATTGTCTTCTGCCCTCAGACGTTGGAGCTTCTGGTTCTTGCACCTTCAGACTCTGGACTCTGGGACATATACCAGTGGCATTCCATTCTCAGGCCTTTGGACTGGGACTGTGAATTACACTATTGGCTCTCTTAGCTCTCAGGCCTTCAGACTTAGACTGAATTATACCACCAGCTTTCCTTGTTTTCCAGCTTGCAGGTGGCTGATCTGGGACTTCTCAGTCTCTATAATTGCATGAACCTATTCCCGTAATAAATGTATATATATAGATCTATTTGTGTGTGTGTGTGTGTTGTGTGTGTTGCGTGTGTGTATGTATTATATGTATTTTGTATGGGTTCTGTTTCTCTGGAGAATGCTGACTAATACAAAGTTGTATATCAGATGTGTCTTTTACAAATATTTTTTTTCAGTCTGTGGCTCATCTTTTTATTCTCTTGACATTGCCTTTCAAAGAGCAGAGGTTTTTAATTTTAATGAAGTCCAGCTTATTAATTGTTTCTTTCATGGATCATGACTTTTGTGTTATATCTAAAAAGTCATTACCATATTCAAGGTCATTTATGTTTCTCCTATGTTGTCTTCTAGGAGTTTTATACTTTTCATTTTACATTTAGGTGTATGATCCATTTTGAGTTAATTTGCATGAAGGGTATAAAGTCTGTGTCTAGATTTTTTTTTATTGCTTGTGGATGTCTAGTTGTTCCAGCACCATTTGTTAAAAGACTCTCTTTGCTCCATAGTATTGCCCTTGTGCCTTTGTCAAAGATCAGTTGACTATATTTATGTGGGCCTATTTCTTGGCTCTCTATTCTATTTCATTGATCTATTTGTCTGTTCTTATGCCAATACCACAGTACGTTGATTACTGTAGCTTTACAGTAAGTTTTTAAGTTGGGTAGTATCAGCAGAACTTTATTCTCCTTCCATATCGAGTTGGCTATTCCAGGTCTTTTGCCTCTCCATATAAACTTTAGAATCAGTTTGTCATTATCCACAAATAACTCGCTGGATTTTGATTGAAACTGCATTGAATTTATGGACCAAGTTGGAAAAGACTGACATCCTCACAATATTGTGTCTTCCTGTCCATGAACATGAAATATGTCTCCATTTATTTAGTTATTTGATTTCTTCCATCCTAGTTTTCTAATTTTCTTTGTAAATCACTTAGATATTTTGTTGGATTTATACCTAAGTATTTCATTTTGGGGAGTGAATGCATTTTTAATTTCAAATTCTACTTGATCATTACCAATATGTAGGAAAGCAATTGGCTTTTCTTCATGTCTGAATGAATGTGCATAGTTTATTGGAATGTACAATATTTAAATCACTGTTTCATGTCAGTTATCATTTGGATCAGTTCTTCATCTTATAGCAGGCAATGTATCTTTAATCTACTGCTGCAAGCATGTAAATTAACTGTAACTTTATCTTTCTACACTTTAACTAAGTCTTTGTCTTGAGCCTCCATTCCACCTGATAACACAATCTTGTTATTTAGAGTATTTTTCCCCAGCCATTACAGATTTAAACTCTGTCAGTTAAGGATTTTTTCTCTCTCCCCATATTTGTTCAAGTCATTTAAACTCCTGGATGTTTCTACGAGCTCACTGGATTGATGGTGGGGAGTGGAATTTGACATTGGTTCAATTAAGAGTTGACGAAGACCTTCACTAATGCAATGGCCAGAGGGTTTTTTTAAAGTTTTATTTTATTTGTTTATTTTTCCAGCTTTGTTGAGAATTAGTTTACAATTAAAAGTTGTATATATTTAAGGTATACAACTTGATGATTTGATAGACTGATTTGATATATGCATACATGTGAAATATTCACCACAACCAAGTTAATTAACATATCCATCACCTCACATAATTACCATTTTCTTTTTTTTTATGGTGAGAACACTTAAAATCTACCTTCTTAGCAAATTTCAAGTATACAATACAATATTATTAGCTATAGTCACATCGTTGTACATTATAGCTCCAGAAGTTATTCATCTGGCATGACGGAAACTTTTTACCCTGTGACCAACATCTCTCCATTTCCCCATGCCCCAGCACCTGGTAACCACCATTCTACTCTCTGTTTCTATGAGTTTTACTATTTTAGATTTCACATATAAGTGAGATTGTGCAGATTTTGTCTTTCTGTGCCTGCCTTACTTCACTTAGCATAATGTCCTCCAGGTTTATCCATATTGTCACATATGGCAGGATTTTTCCTTCTTCCTTAAGGTTGAATAATATTCCATTGTATGTATATACCACATTTTCTTTATCCATTCATCCATCAATGAGTATTTAGGTTGCTTTCATATCTTGGCTACTGTAAATAATGCTGCAATAAACATGGGAGTCCAGATATCTCTATGAGATACTGATTTCATTTCCTTCACATTCATACCCAGAAGTGGGATTGCTGGATCGTATGGGAGTTCTATTTTTAATTTTTTGAGGAACCTTCATACTGTTTTCCATAGTGGCTGTACTAAGTTACATTCCCACCAACAATATTTAAGAGTTCCCTTTTCCCCACATCCTTGCCAGCATTTGTTATTTTCTGTCTTTTTGATAATAGCCATTCTAACTGAGGTGAGATTATATCTCATTGCAGTTTTGATTTGCATTTCCCTGATGATTAGTGATGTTGAGCATTTTTGCATATACTTGCTGGAGTTTTGTATGTCTTCTTTTGAAAAATGTTGATTCAAATCTTTTGTACATTTTTTCTTTTCTTCTCTTTTTTTTTTTTTTTTTTGCTGTTAAGTTGCTTAAGTTTCTTATATACTCGTATTCTGAATATTAACCCCTTGTCAGATGCATAGTTTCTAAATATTTTCTCCCATTTTATAGGTTGTTGTTTCATTCTGTTGATTGTTTCCTTTGCCATGAAAAGCTTTTTAGTTTGATGTAATCCCATTTGGGTTTTTTTTGCTTTTGTTGTTTGTGCTTTTGAGGTCTTATTTAAAAATTCATTGCCCAGACCAATGTCGTGAAGCGTTTCTCCTATGTTTTCTTCCAGTAGTTTCATAGTTTGGGGTCTTAAATTTAAGTCTTTAATCTGTTTTGTGAATGGTGAGAGAGAGGGGTCTAGTTTCATTCTTCTGTATGTGATTATTCTGTTTTCCCAGCATCATTTATGGAAGAGACTATCCTTTCCCTAATGTGTATTCTTCCTACCTTGGATTTAATTTGCTCTTATTTTTTTAGTTTCCAAATGTGGACAGTTAGAATATTGATTTTAGATATTTTTTCTTTTCTAATATATGCATTGAAAACTATCATGTCCCTCTCAGCACCACTTTTGCTACATCCCACAAATTTTAAGTTGTAGTTTCATTTTCATTTAGTTAAAAATATTTTAAAATTTCTCTGAGATTTCTTCTTTGACCCATGTGTTATGTAGAAATGTGTTCTTTAACCTCCATGTATTTGGAGATTTTCCAGCTATATTTCTGGTATTAATTTCCAGTTTACTTCCACTGTGGTCTGAGAGCAGACACTGTATAATTTCTATTCGTTCGTTAAGGTTTTTTTTTTAATGCCTAGAATGTAGTCTATCTTGGTGCATGTTCCATGTGAGCTTGAGAAGCATACATACTCTGCTGTTGTTGAATGAAGGAGTCTATAGGTGTCAATTATACTCAGTTGATTGATAGCCCTGTTGAATTTAACTGATTTTCTGTAGACCAGATATGTCTATTTCTGACAGAGGGATGTTGAAGTCTCATGTATTTCTCCTTACAGTTCTATCCATTTTTGCCTCATGTATTTTGACACTCAGTTGTTAGTTGCATACAAATTAAGGCTTGTTATGTCTTTTCGGAATATTGACCCCTTTATCATTATATAGTGCCCCTCTTTATCACTTATAAATTTCCTTGCTCTGAATTCAGCTACATCTGAAATTAATATAGCTACTCCCACTTTCTTTTGATTAGGTTTAGCCTGGTATATATTTCTCTATCCCTTTGTTTTTAACATATATGTGCTTTTATATTTAAAGTACATTTCCTGAAGACAACATATACTTGGGTCTTGTTTTTTGATCGACTTCAATACTCTGTGTTTTAATTGGTGCATTTAGCTGTTGATGTTCAAAGTGACTATTAATATAGTTGGATTAATATTTGCCACATTTGTTATTGTTTCCTATTTGTTGCTCTTATTCTTTTTAAATTTATTTTTAATTGATAAATAAAAACTGTATATAATTATCATGTGCAACATGTTGTTTTGAATGTGGAAGGTATACATTGTCAAATAGCTAAATCAGACTGATTAACATATGCATTATCTCACATACTTTTTTTGTGTGTGTGGTGATTCACATAAAAAAGCTAATCATCAGTGGTTTTTTATCCTCGTTCTTTGTTCATACAGAATCTTATTTATTTCTCCCAGCAAACTTGTCCTCACAATGTACCTATTAATATTCCATTTTACAAATGGAGAGACTGAGACTAACAGAGATTAAGTATCTTCTCTATGATCACACAGCTGTTTAAGTGGCAGGCCTGGAATTCCTACTCAGGTTGGTCTGACTGCCATGACTATGTCTTAAATTACCATGGTATAGCACCTCAAAAGGGGATCAGATTCCAGTGAACTTCTATGGTCCCTTCCATAACTAAAACTTTATTGTATGAAGTTTGAAATAATGCCAGTGATTAAGTGCATTGGCTTGGGAGTTGGCAAGCCTGTGTTTAAGCAAGTCAGGCACGCCCTCTGCTTCTCCTGCCATTACCCGATGCTAATTCAAGTACCTTTCTGACAGAGTTGTTTTGAGGATTGAATGAGCTACTGTATGTTAAACATTTAACATTGTGCTTTGTAAGGGGTACTGGCATTGTAGGTGCTCAAAATATGTTAGATAACAAAATAATAGTAATTTAAAAATCTTCTCTCGTAGCTCCAGTATTGGAAAGAGTCAGGAAATGGCTTGATTTCAAGGCTCTCCAAGCAGAAAGGCAGATAGTAGGAAACTGTCAATGTGGCACTTGGCTAGAAGAGGTCAGGCTAACTTACATGAAAGAACCCAGCCCTTGGGCTGTACAAAAATCTTCCTGGGAAGGAAGCTGGGATGATCTGGTATGTGGAAGATTTTATTTCTAATTCTGGCAATCAGAAGAGCGGGATGTTCCTGGGCATTGGGACAGGGCTCTTATTTATGATCAGTCTTACTTAAAGGAAGAATCTAATTGGAAGGAGTATTCTCAACATGACTGGTCCTAGTTAGTGAGCAGATGGCCTGTTAAGCCAGACAGCAGCCACGCCAGACAGTGTTAGGGTTACCTGTTTTCTGAACTTCTCAGAGTGAAAGGGCTGCCATGAGGATGTGACTTGGACATAACAGTTTTTAGAGCAGAAAAAGGGAAGATATGCTTCTAGAATCAGAGGTGATAGCAGCTCTGGGTGCTGAACATAGGGGGCATGGTAAAGGAAACAAAATTCCTATGCCTCACATTGCGTGTGTGTGTCTACAATTCTGTTATGGCTATTTCAATCTCCTCTAATGAAACAAAGGGATTAAGTAGCAATTCTACTCCTTTTTATTGGCTTCCCACAAAGCCCTACCTCTAAAACATGTGAATTATAATCCTAAAGCCACTTGCTAGCCTCCTCCAATAATCCCTGCTCATCAGACGTCACATTCTCTAGTGCCACTACTTTGTTTTTCAACTCTCTCCCCTCAGTTGGTAAGCACGACTTGCAGGCACGCTATGTGCCAGGCACTATCCTATGATCTGAAGATGTGAAGAACTATGCAATAAGGTCCTGGCCCTCAGAGAGCTGAGAGTGCTTAAGGTGATAGGGACCTTTAAACAAATAAGTACCGCACTATGTAATGGGCTATAACAGAATTGTCTCAATTTGGGTTTCTCCCAAAGCATGCCCGGTAACAAGAATTTGAATGCAAATAGTTTATTTGGGAGGTGATCCCAGGAAACACTGGTAGAAATGATCAGAGAATTGAGTCAGAGAATGGAAGAAAGCTGGTCAAGGATGCATTTTAATCTAGTTAGTACTATAGGCAACTGGGGACTTTAGTCCTCCCAGGGACCTCTGGGAGACACTGTAAAACTGAGGCTTAGAGTTCTCCACAGGGGGGATCACAACATTGGGCAGTTATCCATCACATTCTTCTGCATCATTGTCTGAAGGCTGCTTTGAGGGGCATTAAATCACTAGCATTTACAGTTTGGCCCCCACCCAGGCCAAATGCGCTCCAATGGGCAGATATAAAGCCCCCAGGTGGAGCCACCAGTGTTCATAGTAAGCAGCCTTTGTGTAAAGGTGAATATCAAGGACTGTCCTCCCTTTGTCCTGCTTTGCCTATAATAGAGAAAAATTAGGAATAACCTAGAGGGCTAGTAGGGCCCCAGCAGCCTCTGCTAGAAGAAGTGTGTTGAGTTTACAGTGAGGGAACTCAGAGAGGATTGGTCATTCCTACCTTGGGTGATCAACAAAGACTTCATAGAGAGGAGCTTTCCAGGTAGGAACAAAGGCACGGAGCATTTGGGAAAATGCAATGAGTTCAATGTGGCTGGCACACAGGAGTGGTAAGGGATAGAAGGCTCACCTTGGTAAAAGTGCTGGCAAGCAGATGAAGGGCATTCAAGGAGGGCCTGTTTGCCAAGCTACACTTCTGACTCTATAACAAGATGCATAGAGAACCACAGAATGGCTGTAAGAAAGGTTGTGACCTGGCTACAGTTGCTTTTTAGAAAGATTAGTCTGGCTATGGTACCCAGAACAGATGGATGTTCCTTCCTGTCTGCTTCTTGTGGGCTTCCTGTCTATTTCCTGTTGCTGTGAGCATCACTCCAGCAGTGGTAATTTGTTCCTATCCAGTTCACAGTTTTCCCAGCAATCCCAGAATCAGCCTCATTGTGTCTCCTCAGAGATATCAGCATGAGCTGGGTCTGGGTTGCAGCCCCGTATGGTCCCTATTCCAGGATTCTAGATTTTGATAATCCCCACCGCCTCATCTATTTGTCCCCCCAAGTCCCAGAGGCAATCACTGATTCCTGCAGTTCCCATCTGCTGTGGTTTGAATGTCCCCTCAAGCCCATGTTGGAACTTCACGCCCAATATGGTGGAGGCAGGTCGGGCTTTTAAGAGGTGATTGGATCACCAAGACTGTACCCTTGTGAATGGATTGACACATTCGTGGAGTAATGGATTGATGCTTTAATGGGTTGTCATGGGTGTGTGTATTAGTCTGTTTTGTGTTGCTATAACAGAATACCTGAGACAGGGTAATTTAAAAAGAAAATGAAATTTATTGCTTACAGTTTCTGAGGCTGGGAAGTCCGAAGTCCATGTAGTGGTGGTGACAGTGATTCAGATATATCACATTGCAAGATGGTAGAAGCAGAGAGAGCAGAGAGAGAGCAAGACAGACTTCCCTCTTCTTTTAAAGCCCTCAGAACCATGCACCTGATCACCATTTTTAATCCATTTCCTACTTCGTGGTCCTACAATCCAATCACCTCTTCCGGGCTCCACATTTTGATTACCATAATAGGATTTCCCACCCTCTTAACAGTCACAGTGGGAGCTAAGTTTCTAATACATAAAACTTGGGAGACAATTCAAGCTTCAATGAGTTTTGGGGGCTCATAACTCAATCCACTACAGTGTGGTTCTGATGGCTTTATAAGGAGAACAAGTGAGAAAGTTAGGGCTCATAATCCCTACAAGGGGTGGTTTTCCTGCCCTAGGTTTCTGTGATTCCACAGAAATATGACAGGATGCCTCCATGACTATATGAGGCTTGGATGTAGATACATTTCCAGGAAGACTTCACAGAAAGTCAGAGAAAGCTAGGCTTAATCTACAAGGATGAGACCGAGGAAAAAGGCCGAGAGAAAAGGCATGTACTTCTCGAGGCGGGTACATCCCATTTTGCAAAAGCACAGATGGAAATGAGACAGAGGAACTGAGAGTTTATCATTCTCTGAAAGCTTAATTAGGTCATTGGTGAGGACAGAATATTAAAAAAAAAAAAATCCTATCCATTAAAGACCTGTGGGATTTAATTCCTTCATTCCTGCTCTTTAGTCTTAGAATAAATGAAGTCTTTTCCTAGTTACAAAAATGATGTTGAAAAATGATTGATTGTCCTAATGAGGAAAAAGAACAGCTGCCTGAACAGCAGATGTAACTTTTATAATCATTTCCTCTTCATCGGTTTTCTCCCTAACGACCCCGGCGCTGATGATAGTATTTAAGAAGGAGGGTATGTGATGGGCAGAGGCCTGGAATGATCAGGAAGCATGGGCAAAGAGGGAAATGGTTGGCCTGAGTCCCTCATGATCGGCTGCATTTTTAACAAGCCCAAAATTATGCCTGTTTGTCAGGCTGGATGAAGACGACAGAATGAGAGTTTGTGGCAACTCAAGGTCCCAGAACGGAGGGCCAGACCTGGCAGAAAAACCACCCATGGTTACCACATATATACTTAAATCTGCTCTAGCTTCACCAAAACCCTAGAGTGAACCATCATGCAGTGAGGAATATCCCCACCAAGATACTTTTGGCAGCAAGTTTGCAAAGAAACTACAAAATGATAGGCATAGGCAGCTGAGCACGGCGCTTAGGAGCATAGGCCTTGCCAGCGAAATCTGTATTCAAATCCTGATGCTTCCATTTACCAGCTGCGTGACCACAGGCAAGTTGTTTAAACTCTCTGTGTCTCAGTTTCTGACTGTGTGAACTTGGGCAAGTTTCCTAATCTGCAACAAGAATGCCTATTTCATGGGGTTGTTGAGGGGATTAAATAAGTTAATGTTGGTAAAGCACTCAGAACAGTGCCTGGCATATATCAAATCTATTGATATGTATCTTAAATAACGTAAATGACCTGTTCTTGGCAAAACTGTAAATCAACCAAGTTTTTCTGCCACCTGCCAAAGTGTGATTCAGCAAAGTTTGTCTTCACTGCCCTCAAGGTTCCTGGACCTCTTTCTCTGTCCCCTCATGTCAGGAGCATGGAGGTTCCCCTGGTCCCACCACTGTTCTCTCATTCTGCACACCTATTCCACACCAATCTCAAGAGGCACTAAGGAACCAATCCATGGTGAAATGCAGTGACTGATAACCTTCATTGTGTTCTCCCTCTCAGCTTTAAAACATGGCTCTCAGTTGGCATTTCAGGCACTAGCCAGAAGTAGGGGACCTCTTGGTGCCACTTGGTGCCCATTTTAAAGACCAGTTTTGTGTGGACCATCCTGGTGTCCTTCACCACAGCTCAGAAATCCCAAGCTTGTGATGTTCCCCAGCTGGGACCCCAGACCTACACCAGCACGCCACTCCCAAAATTGCACCCCTGAAGCCGTTGTCTGTTCGGCCTATGGGTGTAGCCATGGTTGATTAGGAACATGTTGGCCGAGGCCTGCTTGGTAACACTCTTGTCCACATATCAGGACAGCTGTCCCAAATTTTGGGTTGGATCAAGTAGATGCGATTATCCCTAATGTTAAAGAGTAAAATTTATTTTAGCTTTCAAAGAATTTGTCTTCATTTCTTTTACCTTATGATGTCTCCATTTTGCAAGTGGGGAAAATCAGGTTTGGTTGTGCGTCGTAGAAAGCCTGCCTTAAAGCAGCTTCAAAGATATGTGAAGTTATTGCTCCAAGTAAAAGAAGAGCCTAGCAGTAGGGCAATGATCAGCTACATTTCTATGAAGACTCTGACTTCTTTTCTCTTGAGACTCTCCCAATTCTCCTCAATGGAGTGCCTTGATTCTCAGGCTGGTAGAGGCACTACAGCACACCTGGGCCTCAGATCCACACCCCAAAACACCCGAGCAACACAGGACCCACTTTTTCTGGTGGCTGTATTTTTATTTTATTTTTGACTGACAAATAATAATTGTATATATTCATGGTATACAATGTGAAGTTTCAATACATGTATACGTTGTGGAATGATCAAATCAGGTTAATTAACAAATCCATTGCCTCAAATACTTAGCATTTCTTTGTGATAAGAACATTTAAAATCCACTCTTTTAGCTATTTTGAAATGCACAATATGTTATTATTAAGTATAGGCACCATGCTGTGCAACATCACCAGAACCTACTCTTCCTGTCTAACTGAAACTTTGTACCCTTTTACTTTTCCTCATCCACCCCCATCCCCAGCCTCTGGTAACCATCATTCTACTCTCTGTTTCTATGAGATCAACTTGTTTAGATTCCACATATAAGTGAGGTCATGTGGTATTTGTCTCTCTGTGCCTGGCTCATTTCACTAAGTGTAATGCCCTCTAGGTTTATCCACGTTGTTAAGAATAACAGACCATCTTACTTTTTAAAGGCTGAATAGTATTCCACTGTGTGTCTGTGCCACATTTTCTTTATCCATCCATCTGTTGCTGGGCACTTCTTGGCTTTCCATATCTTGCCTATTGTGAATAATGCTGCAATGACCATGGGAGTGCAGACATCTCTTTGACATACTGAAGTGGGATTGCTAGATCATATGGTAACTCAATTTTTAGTTTTTGGAGGAACCTCCATACTATTTTTCAAAATGGCCGTACCAATTTATGATACCAGCAACAGTGTACAAGTGTTCCCTTTTCTCCACATCGTCATCAACACTTGTTATCTTTCATCTTTTTGATAATAGCCAATAGAATAGTATAAGCCATTTGTCTTCTTTTGAGAAATGTCTGCTTAGGTCCTTTGACATTTTTTAACAGAGTTATTTGTTTTCTTTTTATTGAGTAATTTGACTTCCTTGTATACTTGGGTATTAGCCCCTTATCTGATGTATGATTTGCAAATATTTTCTCTCAGTCTGTGGGTTATCTCTTCACTCTATTAATTGTTTCCTTTGCTGTACAGAATGTTTTAGATTGATGCAATCCTATTTGTCTATTTTTGCTTTCATTGTCTGTGCTTTTGGGGTCATATCCAAGAAATCTCTGCCCAGACCACTGTCATGGAGCTTTCCCCCTATGTTTTCTTCTACTAGTCTTAGTTCCAGATCTTACCTTTGAGTCTTTAATCCATTTTGAGCTGATTCTTGTATAAGGAGTGAGATAAGAGTGCCTTTTCACCATTCTGCATGTGGATATTGTTTTCCCAACATCATTTATTGAAAAGACTGTTTTTTCCCCATTGTGTGTTCTTGGCACCTTTGTCCAAAATCAACTGTATCTGATGGCTCTATTTTAAGAAGTTCCTCAAAAGTGTCCTCTTATGCCTGACTGATCTAAATCTGGTCATATGCCAACCTCTGAAATAATCCTGGAGGCTGGGAGAATACCATGGGCTATCTGCTTAGGCCTGGGGTTCTGAACCAATCACTGTCAAAGGGGACATAATTCCACTGAGCCGAGTAAGATCCACCAGTGTTGTTACTGGTGGGTCAGCTTCCTTTCACAGTGGGGGAGGGAAGAAAGACATCTGAACAAAAGTTTGTGGTATTCTCAGGAAGTGGGAAACTGATGCTGTGTAGGTGGCTGGGTCATCGGCCTCCATGATGGCCTCCAACAATTTTTCCCTCCTGGTATTCCCACCCCTCCCACATTGAATAGGGCTGACCTATGTCATCAGTAGGATATTGCAGTGTGTGACTTCTGCAGCTAGGTCATAAAAAGTAATGCAGCTTCCGCCTTGAAGGAAGCTGGCCACCATGCCATAAGGACACTTCTGCAGCTTGGTGCAGGGACCCACCTAGGAACTAAGGCCTGCAGACAACAGCTTGCACCAGTTTGCCAGCCATGTGTGTGCACCATCTTGGAAGTGAATCCTGGCCTACCACCAGGCAAGCCTCAGATGACTGAAGTCCTGGCGGACTTCTTAACTGCTACCTCACGAGAGACCCTCAGCCAGAACCACCAAGCTAAGCTTCAGAAAACAGTGAGAGATGATATGTCATTATTGTTTTGAGCCATTAAGCTTCGGAGTGATTTGTTACACAGCATTATATGACTGGAACAGTGCGACCCTTGGTGGACACTCCACTGATTTTGTTTTTTAGATCCAAGGAGCACCTCTCCTCTCTTCCTTTTATTTCCAAATAATTGAAAGTGAAATGAATGCTTTTCAAGGAATCCCCTACCTTAATTCCTTATTATTTTCACTACTTCTTTGAGTATGCAGCCACCAAATATGTTTTCTGAGGCATGTCACCTGAGTTCTTAAAAAACTCCACACTTCCAAGTTGTGTCACAAACAAGACTGGTATGAATTGGGAAGTTGCCTGAGTAACAAAATGAGAAATTTCCCAGGCCCATCCGGATAGCTGACTTAGGGTCAATCCTTAATGCACACAGGATCTCCTAGGTCTGAGAAAAAAATGCTCAGCTTTACAGATAATCAAGAATTTCCCTCTAGCAATATGGTAAAGCTAAAAAGGATTGTAGTGTTTCATTTACTTTTTTCCTGATTATAAAGGTAAGAACTTCTTATTTTAGGAAACATGGGCGGGGGGGTGGGGAATGCTGAAAAAATAAAGAAACTAGAAACCGTGCATAATTTCACTGCAGAGATTGATATTCACATTCTTCATTGCTTTCCCCCATGCATTTCACTACAAAATTAGGATGGGAAATATACAGTTTTGTATCCTGCCTTTCCTGTTATGTTCTGAGCATTTTCTCATGTAGTTAAATATTCCTTGAAAACATGTTCTTTCATGGATGTTTAAGGTTTTATTAAATAAATGTGCCACCACTTATTTAGCCATCCCTTTAGGTTATTCTCAAATTTTCTCTATTATAGACAAAGCTGGGAGGACAATCCTTGTACATTCATCACTACATGTGTTTCTGATTATCTCCTTAGTATAATTCCTAAAAGTAGAATTATTGGGTCAAGTTTATGATGCTTTTCTAAGGTCACTGATACATAACACCAGATTGTCCTTCAGGAAGTCTGACCAATGTATTGTTTGAAGAAGGCAATCAGACTGTTCATGTCACTACATGTGTCACCACAGCATAGTATAATTTCTAAATATTATCAATTTGAAAGGTAAAAATAGTCTCTTGTTTTAATTTGCATTCCTTTATTAGTTGGAAGTTGAGCATTCTCTTATACATTTATTAACCATTTGTATTTCTTCTTTTGTGAAGTGTCTATCATATCCTTCGACTATTTTTTCCCATTAGGATTGCCTCTTTTAAAAGAAACTGATTTTTAAAATATCTAGATAAATAATATTAAATATCGTGCAAAGATTCTTCCTGGTTGGTCATTAGCCTTTCAGTTTTATTTATGGTATTTCTAGATGATCACATCAATTATTTTCTCTATGTCTATATACTTAGAAAGCTTGTTACCATGTCAGTATGATTTGTTTAAATTGGTTTCTATTTTAATCATTAATCCATCAAGAACTTATTTTGTGACGTGGTATGAGGTAAGATTCTAATTTTGGAGTTTTTTTGTCTTTTTTCTGATTTAGTCAACCACTTGCCCCGGGAGAGTTTATTTATTGACCCTTTATTTCACCACTGATGAGTATGATTGCTTTTGTCACATGTCAGATTCTTATGTATATGTGTCTAGCATGGTTCACTATAGCTTTAGGTAGGGTACATTTAGGTACAAATAAAGTCTTATTTTTTAAAACATCCAAAGCATTAATAAGGACTCGCTGGATTATACTGGACTCTATGTTGTCTATAGCAACAGATACAGAGAATTGGTGGTCCACCAGCAAGGAGAAGACACCTGCAATTCTCTCTGTGGAGGGGCTGGAAGCTGGACTAGCCCTCTGGGTTGAGTAAACTCCTATGGTTCCTGGGCTATTTAGCTGGGGGCTGTTACAACAGAAAGGGACCGTATGTCTCATTCAACTGAGGCAGGGGGAGTAGGATAAGGGAGAATGGTACGCAAAAGTCATTATTTCAAGATAACAAAGTCTAGTTGGAAAACTTCATAGGAGGTAGAGTCTTCATAACATAACCTCTGTGATAGAATCTGCACTGTTTCCTGAACAATTAAAGGAGGTGATTCAAGAGATCTGTTACCTCAGTTGGTTTTTAATGTTGATGATTCAGGAACCTCATGGATGCAAGTACCTTTTAAAACTTTTACTGTATTAGGGAGATTCTAGAGGCTGTAACAAGTATGTCCCCAAATTTTAGTGGCTTAACACAATTGAATTGACATCTTGCCCACATAATTGCCCAGTGGGAGTTCCTGGTCAGCAGATAGTCTTCTGTGCTGTCCCCTAGGGCCTCAGACTCCACCGGTCAATCCTTTTGCATCCAGCCAGTAGCCAAGTGAAAGAAAGGTGGACAGGCCTCACCGGCTTCCTAACTACCTTGGCTCAGAAGGGGCACTTCTACTCACATTCTTCTGACAAAAACCATCCATATGGCTCCACCTAGGTGCTGGAAATGCAGTACCTGGCTGAGATGCCATTTCCTAACAACTATTCTATACCATGGAAAGGGTGCATGATTTAATTATACAGTTAGCTGTCTCTGCCACATTCACCAAATAATACAATTTTTAGGTAGATAATTCATGGGGTAGATGAGGCATTGGTATAACGCAGTTTCTCAACCTCAGTACTATTGACATTTGGAACTAAATAATTCTGTGTTGTGGGAGCTGTCCTGTGCATTGGAAAATGTTGAGCAGCATCCCTGGTCTCTACCCACTAGACGCCAGTGGCAACCCCTCCAGTTGTTAACTGTTTTCTGTTTGTTTCCCTTGCTCATTGTTTCTTTTTTTGGTGTTCTATTCTTTCTCTGTCTTCTCTGGTTTTAATTGAGCATTTCATATGATTCCATTTTCTCTGCTCTCTTAGCATAACAATTATATTTCTTTTTAATTTTTTTTTTCTTATTTGTTGCTCCAGAGTTTGCAGTATACACTTCTCGGTAGTCCAATTCCACATTTAAATAACACTATACCACTTCACAGGTAGTATAAGTACCTACAATGGAGTACTCCCTAGTCCTCGTTCCCATCCCTTACAACATTGCAGTCATGCATTTCACTTATCAACAAGCTATATAAACTAAAGTCATTGCTGCTGTTATTTTGAACAAGCTTGTACCTGTTAGATGAATTAAAAATAAGAAAAATGTTTTCTTCATTTTATTTATTCCTTTTCAAATGCTCTTCCTTTCTTTATGTAGATCTGACTTTCTGACCGTAACATTTTCCTTTCTCTGAAGAACTTCTTCTAACATTTCTTGCAAGACATGTCTACAGGTGACAAATTCCCTCAATTTTTATTTGTCTGAGAAAGTCTTTATTTCTCCTTCACTTTTGAAGGATAACTTCACTGGATACAGAATTCTAGGCTAGTGGGTTTTTTCTTCCAACACTTAAAATATTTCAGTCCACTTTCTTCTTGCTTGCATGGTTTCTGAAGAGGAATCTGGTGTAATTCTTATCCTTGCTCCTCTATAGGTTATGTGGTTCCTAACCACCCCTCACCCCCCAGCTTCTTTCAAGATTTTCTGTTTGTTTTTGGTTATATGCAGTTATATATATGATATGTTGGGGAATAAAACTTTTTGTTATTTAAAAATAATAAATATTTGGCATTCTCTGGGCTTCCTGGATCTGTGGTTTGGTGTCTGTCACTAATTTTGGAAAATTCTCAGTCATTATTATTTCAAATACTTCTGCTCTTTTCTCTCTTCTCCCTTCTAGATTTCTATTATGTATATATAACATCTTTTTGTAATTGTTCCACAGTTCTTGGATATTCTGTCTGTTTCATTCTTTTTTTAATCTTTGCATTTCAGTTTTGGAAGTTTCTATTGACATATCTTTATGTTCACTGATTCTTTCCTCAGCTGTGTCCAGTCTATGGCTTAACCCATCAAAGGAATTCTTCATTTCTGTTACAATGTTTTTGATTTCTAGCATTTCCTTTTGATTCTTTCCTAGAGTTTCCATCTCTCTTCTTACATTACTCATCTGTTCTTGCATGTACTCCACTTCTTCCACTGGAGCTCTTAGCAAATTAATGGGAGTTGACCTTAAGTTGCAGTGTGATAATTCAAAATCTCTGCCATATCTGAGTCTGGTTCTGATGCTTGGTTTGTCTCTTCAGACTGTGATTTTTGCCTTTTAGCATGCCTTGTAGTTTTTTGTTGAAAGCCCTACATGATGTACTGGGTAAAATGAACCAAGGTAAACAGCTTTTAGTGATGTTTTATGTTTATCTGGCTAGGAGTTAGGCTGTGTTGACTACTTGCTGTAGCTATGGGTGTTAAAGTTTAAAATTTTCTCTTCTATCCTTTTTCTCTCTCTCTTGTTGTCTTTGGGTTTTCTTAGAGATTTCTTAAATAAGGTCTGAGACAGGCAGTTCTTTCATTGTTATTATCCAGGAGCACTATTGATGTGGTGGCAAGGTGTGGGAAGAGGGGAAGTGTCCTGTAGGCTTGTGACTAGGTCTCAGTCATTTAGTGAGCTTGTGCCCCTTGGCTGTGACATCCACATTGCTTTTCATCCCACCTCCCACCTCAGGTGATATAGGAAGGGTTAGAAGTGGCTGGAGTTGGGCATTTCCTTTCTCTCAGATCAGTCAGGTTCTGGTAAAACCCCAGCAGGTCAGGCTCTGGTAAAGTAGTTTTCCTTGAGTGCAGGCTTTGTTAAGAAGAACAGAATGCTTTAGACATATTTCAAAATGGCTGCTTTTCCCTTCCCTGCCAGAAGAACAAGGGAATTTTTCTCCAGTCTTAACTGTGAGAACCTGGCAGGGCTCCTGGAGGTAAAACTCACAAAAGTATGGGCACCCCTTAGCACTGGGCCCCCTGCTGTTTTTAACTCTCAAGCCTGTCTGCACTAAGCCTCCAGAATTTTGTCAACTAAAGTTTAGGCTTTTCTACCCTGGTACTGGTTTCCACAAAAGTTTCTGCTCCTGATGGTAAGCTGCAATTCCTTGTATCTGCCTGTCTGTCTATCCAAATTTGGGGGCAGTGGCTTGCCCTGTGACCTCTATACTCTGATGGATTTTATGCGGGAAGTGGCAGGTATGAATTTAAATACTCTGATAAGAGTTGTTAGTTTTTAGTTTGTTCAGCTTTTTTCTTTTTGTGAGGTGGGAGGGGGGGCAGGGAGTGATGACTTCCATGCTACTTAAATGCTGGACCAGAGACCAGAAGCCTATCATCCCTCTAGTTGTGGCAACCAAAAATGTCTCCTGATATTGCCAAATGTCCTCTGGAGGGAGGGCAAAATTGCCCTCAGCTGTGAATCACTGCTATTATATTATGTAGAATACAATATGTAATGATATTTAGTAATATATGATTAAATATTCAATGAGAATAGAATAAAGGGAATGAGAGGTTTTGGAGATTTTGGTGAGAGTCACTGTGGTTTCCATTGGTGCCTGGCATAGAGGCTGTGGCAGAGGTTGGTCAGATGCTCATCAAACCCATATCCTCCTCCTGGGCACTTGGTTAACTATATTCCTCAGCCCCCTGGCATCAAGGTGGGGCCATGTGACCAGTTCTGACCAATTGAATACGGGCCTGGCCCCTAAACCATCCTATGTGACCCTCCACATTCTTTCATTCTATTTATCAGCCAGCCAGATTTAAAGGAGCCAGCAGAAATGATAGCTTGGTAAGATGGAAGGAGCCTGGATCCTGTAGTCACTGCTTATAGAAAAGCCACCCACATTAGATTTTGCATGAGTGAGAAATAATCCCTATTTGAATTTAGGATTAGTTAATTACTGCAGCATATCCTAGCTTAACCTGACTAATTCAGGGGCTCAGAATATTTAATATTCAAGAATAGGGTGACTCCAGAAGTTTGGAAGACTTAAGGAAATGTAGGGATGGACTAGTGTTTATACATATCAATGAACAAAATACGTTTATTCCCATTACTTAAAAATCGTGCATTCATTATAAATAATTATAATTTCGAAAAACTATATCTGCAAAATGATAAGATTTTTCAACAGTGCTCAGTTCTGCATAGTCTCCCTGAGGCTCTAGTGTCTCAGTTAGACACCTAAAAGCTATAAGCACACCATAGTTCCCTGTAGTCTGATTCTGATCATACTGACCAGTACATTCTTTTCCAAGGCAGGAACCAGAAGAAATTTTCCGTTTTGGTTGCTTTTCATAATGAAGGTTTAAGAATGAGATTAAGGGACCCGTTCAGCCATATGCAGATAATAAACCGATTTTGCAGAATGATAGATATTAAATGGGGGCCAAACATCCAGATGTTTAATCCTTCCCATTAATTAGAATAAAAATCCTGTGGAATGTGAAGGTTGGAGGACACTGGGTTAAATTAATCCATGGTTTTTCTGATACTACTTAAAAGAACTTGAAGTTGCTGCCTTTAAAAATGCAAACTGCATTGCACTATTTACATATTTTATGTGGGAAGTGGCAGGTTTTAATTTTAACTGCACACCACCTTCTCAATTGTTCCCTGAACAGAGTAGAAACTTAGAGAAAATTATATGGAAAAAAACCTTGATAATAAAACTAGGGACTGAAATGAGTTTAAAGTTCAAACAAAGTGCACTCCATACCTGGCATATTCTATAATCCATGCACATGTGATCAGGAAAACTACATGGTCTTTTATAGAGTTTTTGACTGCCTGGATATGAAAAAAAAAATGGGTAGAATCATGACATGCACAAAGGGATAGCTCTAGGGTTTTAAGATTTTTTCCCCATCTAATATAAAATTTGCCACAAAAAAAAAGATTGGTTTTATGCTTTGGCATTTCTTGGTTTTGTGCTTTGGAATAGAAACTACCTTTTATTTAAATCATGTGAAGGAATGTTAAATGATAAATGACAGATACATTTAAATCTCCAGCCACAAAAAAAAAAGCCTCAAAAGAAGTATATCCTTTTTCCTTTTTATTGGTCATGCTCCTGTGTTTTCTTCTTCATCAGCTAGAAATCCCACTTCATTACTTTAGAGGTGACTTTGTTTAGGCCACATTTATAGACATTTGCCTTCTTCTTTCATTGGGCTTTTTGCCCTCTATCACCAGATGTGTATGAGTCACAATAGGATAGGCTTTGCTGCAGTAACAAATAAACCCAATATCTCAGCGATTTACACACCAAAGGTCTGGTTTTTGCTCAAGTCACAATCTGACATAGGCCCGTGAGCTCTCCTTGGTGGTTCTAATCCAATGTTTACTCAGGGATCTAGGCCACTTTCATCTTGCCATCCATCACCTTTGAGTTTGATTTGTTTGCGGACAAGAGAGAATGCTCACCACTACATTTAATTGCCTTGGACCAGAAGCAACACATCACTTCTCACGTGGATCCAACAGAACTGCAAGGGAGGCTGAGAAAATCAGTCTTCCTTTGTGCTCAGGAAGCAAAAAATCTTGTGGCAAAAGTGAAGTGTTTCTCTGTCATGATTGTTTTCTGTTGAGAACTAAGATGTGTGATGCTTGAGAATAGAGTAATTCTTGTGTGACTCACTTTGTCCTTCAGAAATAAGAGTGTGTGGGTAGAGGAGGGTATTGGGCTGTGTGTTATAAAGAGGCACATGGAGGGGATGGGGGATTGTGAAAATAGGTGCCTTGAACAGGAAAGGGGATTCCAAAGGAACTTCTTGAAACAGGAAAAAGCCAAAGAGAAGGAGAATATGACAACGTGCAAAGAGAAGATGTCATGGTTCAAAGAAAGAAATAGAAACAGCAGTAGTTCTCTTTTACCCTTTGCTAGTATGATATATAAAAAGTTACTGTGATAGTTTCCCAGGGAAGCCGGCAGATATCTTAGGAAGAGCTGAAGAGGAGGCATAACCAAGGTCAGAGCGTATAAGTCCAATCACTAAAACTCCCCGTCCCTTAAGCTTCAGTGGATGTGAGTGAATACTGTTCCTCAAACCGGAATTTGGACATCACAGGGAATTTCCATCTCTATCATTCTGTAAGTGTGTGAGCAAAAATTCTAGCAGCCATGCCTGTACCTTATTTCTGATGTTGTCAACGGTGCTGAGAGACAGAAACATGACAGCAAAGGCAACATATTACGTGAAAACAGTGACCTGGGAAGCTGGGATGCATGCACTATCATGGGAGCATACATTCATCTAATTCATTTTGATAAGCGAGTACTGTTTTCTTTCCAGTTAATTATTAGAGTGAAATCTGCCCTTATCTCTCTACCAAGAGATTTTTCTCTCAATCAAACTTGCTTTCACTTTCAAAACGACTTTTCTTTTTCCTTTGGGCTTCAAGATCTTATTTTGGAAAGTAAACCAGAATATTCTCTCTTTGCCTTACACTCCAGCAATCCTCAAGGCAACATGGATATCCATGTCCATGTCCATGTCTCACCTGACTATCCAGGTGAGAGTCACCTACAAGGAAGTGCAGAAAAGAAAAGACTTAAGGTGACCATTTCCAGTGACTGTTCCTATAACATGCTTCTTCAATTTTTGCTGTTCACTTGTACCTTCGTGATGGACTCTTGAGTGCGGCGCACCCAGGCCCAGGTCTGGGCCCCTGGACTAGTGTGTGTGCAGGCCCAGATATTTTTTAAGACTCCCACTAAGTGTTCCCTTTCAGATCAAGGGCTCATTCACAAGAAGCTCAAATGTGCTCTCAAAGACAGCAGGAGACACTTTATTCCAAAGTTTGTCATATTAATGGTGGCAACATTTTGTATATAACTATCAGAACGTGTTGGATTTTTTAAATTATAGTTTTAAAAATAATGCAAGCATTTGATATATAGTCAAGAAATTCATATTAAATCTTTATACAGATCAGTTTTAAAATCACTTCTTTATTAATTAGCTGTTAAGACGCCGTGTAAAATCCTCACAATGTGAACACATGATGGGGAAGCTTTGATGGAACAGGGAAGAAAGGGAAAGGGGGCCAGAAAGTTCTTGGTTCTGGAAAGTTCTGGTTGCCTTTGTGGGAAGAAAGACCATGAAAGACTAATCCTGTCAGACCAAAAAGATCCAGTTATCAGGCTAGTGACATCTTCTTCCCAGGAAGTGCCGAATTACTTCAGTAATCACAGTAATATATTAACTAGCAACTGTTCTTCGATCAGCCTTCCTTTTACAAATGTTGCCCCAGATGTGGGTGATTCAGGAAGGTGTCCAGACTCCTCAGGACTGTGCTCTGGAGTCTAGTACAAGGAGAAGAGGAGCAGGGAATGGAAGTGGGCAGAGGATGGAGGGAATGCAAGAAGACAGAGGCCTGGAGGGTTTCTCAGGACTCGTGAGCGCAGCTTCACAGGGCCTGGGCCCAGTTGTGGACACAGGGCCTCAGTTCCAAGGTCCTGGTCACTGGGGTCAGGGAAGGCCCAAGCTGTAACCCTGAGCTTCTGTATCTCTGGACCAGGGCTACTTCTCAGACAGAAGCCAAAATGGCAGGGGAGAGTTTCAAAGGCCAGGAAGCCAGAGGCCACCCCCAAAGGAGAAGCTTCTTCACCTCAAGGAAGAAAGGAAGGAAATGAGTATCCTATTCTGGAGGAGGGAGTCTAGCCCTCTGTCTCCTGTCTGATCTCTACCTCTGATGCTGGGAGAAATGACGGGGCGGTGTGACATTGGGACATCAGGGCATGGCTGTCTATTGACAAAGGTGTTAGTGAATTTCAAATTTCGAACTTTTGCTGGAGCGTCTCTTCTCAGCTCTGATCTTTGACGAGGCGGCTCAGCACCTGCACCCTCACATGCAGCCCAAGGGTGCGCATGGCCGCAGCAGCTGCTGGAGCTGTCTGCTCGCATGCATCGCGCCCCGGGCCTCCCCCGCCAGTCTAGCTCCTCAGCGGGGACTCTGAAGCAGTGGCCTGTTAGGTGCCAGTGCAGGGACCCCTCTCAGCTTCAGGCCCCTCCACCCCAGGTAGCCCTCTACAGAAAGGGGCCCTCGCAGTGTGGAGTTCTGGAAATTCGTGTTTGCAGGTGCACATATATCATGGGTGAGGGGAAAGGGGAAGAGGAAAAATTAGACTGGCTGGGACAGAGGCAACAAGGAAGAGGGGAGTGGGGACACTCGTTTATAAGCATATGTGTGCGTGCGTGTGTGTGTGTGGATGTGTGGATGTGTGTGTTGAGGGAGACGACACGACGGGGCGTTAAGGGTGGGGAGAAGCATGAGAGAGAGAGTTGGACCAAGCAGAGCTCTGTCCTTGGCTCAGATTTTGAGTCCCACTGTGTGGACAGCCATAGGTGATCGGGAGGTGGGAGACTTGAGATTGGCCCAATAGATGCTGCTAGAAGGGAGAAGCGAGCAAGGCCGGGCCAGCAGAGGCCTGGGGCCAGGTGGCCAGGACCTGGAGATGGGGTAGGGGTGGGAGAGATGGGGTGAATATCTGCAAGGCAGAGACTGCTGGCACTTACCTCCCTGATTTCAGAAACTCCTCGGGCCATGGTCTGCACTCTGGGAACATTCTTTTTTGTGTGCATGCATTGTCTTTCTCTTTTAATTTTTGTTTTCATCGTACATGTTTATGGAGTACAGTTTGTTGTTTCAATGCATGCATATATTTTATAATTTATTTTCGTAATGAACTCCTGATAATTGTATATATTTCTGGAGTACAGTATGATCTTTGGGTACGTTCAGACTGTGTGTAGTGATCGTATCAGAGCACTTAGTACATCCATCACCTCAAACATTTGTCACTTCTCAGTGTTAGGAACTTTCAACATCATCTGGGAACATTCTCTTCTTTCTTTCTCCCCTCAAGGCCCTTGCTGCCTGTTTAACCACTTCTTACCAGCTAAGATCAGCCTGGGAGGGGAAAGAGACTCCTCTTAGTACAATTTGCCCCACGCGGGAGAGCTGCACAGGGGCAGGGTCACGTGGGAGCCCGGCTGAGGGCTGCGTGGGCAAGAAGCAGAAACCGAACAGGGCTTTTGTTCTTGATTATTTCTTCCTGCTCATTAAGAGAATTATTTTTCTTGCACACCCTCATTCACTATTCTCATGTGCTTATTCTTCAGTGTAAACGTTAGAATCAATTTGTCAAGTTAAAAATTCCAGTGGGATTTTGATTGTAATTGTGTCAAATGAATATACGAGGGTACTTGAAAAAAGTTCATGGAAAAATGGAATTAAAAGATAATACGAATCCTTCCGTGAACTTTTCAAAGACCCCTCCTATTACTGCTTCTTGTTAAGAGTGAATTTGACACTAAATAATAAAGAACCAGACAGAGAGGACTTTTTTGCCCATTCATTTGTTCATTTACCCAGTAATATATATTGAGCACTTACCATGTGCTAGGAAAGTGGCCCCGCTGTCTAGGGACAGTGAGAGACACTAGAGGCAAAGGCAAGTGTAAGGACAATCCTTGTTCTCCCACAACCCAACTCACTGCCTCTCCCTAATCCCAGCCTTGTGGGATCCTGCTGTTATTTACAAATTTGATATTATCTTCATGATGGATTTTTGCATTGATTTTAATTTTGGAAAATATTGCATTAAAATATTGATCTTGATGACTGAGGTTTGGGCATCCCTTTAAATTTTGCAGCTGGAGTGAGTGCCTGGGGAGCGACCTGAGGGAAACGAGGTCATGAAGGGATTAGCAGTGGGGCAATCGATGGTAGAGAGGGAACACGATCACATACTTCTCAGGGAACCAGGAGGACTGAGGACCGGGACTGAGAAACCTCGTACCTCAGCTCAACTCGTGCACAGAATTGAGCAGCACATCTTCTCTCTGTTACACTATAGACTTACCATTCTCTAAATGGCTGACCTGACCACACGTGTGGCAGGCAGCTCACAGCTGAAGCAGAGGAAGGCACAGCACGGGCACTGCCATCCCTAAAGGAGTGTCTGCACTGTCTGGTATGGGAGCCACTCGCCACACATGTCTCTTGAGCACTTGAAGTGTGCTTAGTCTGAATTACGATGAGCTGTAAGTGTAAAGTTTGTGCTGGATTTCAAAGACTTCATCTGAAACAAATAAACAATGCCATCTATCTTATTCAAAACTTGCTTTTATATTGAAGATGTGTTGAAGTGATATTTTGGATACATTAGGTTAAATAAAATATGTTATTAAAACGAACTTCATCTGTTTCTTTTTTAAAATGTGACTCATAAATGGGTGCTAAGAAGGAAGGAAGGAAGGAAGGAAGGAAGGAAGGAAGGAAGGAAGGAAGGAAGGAAGGAAGGAAGGAAGGAAGGAAGGAAGGAAGGAAGGAAGGAAGGAAAGAAAGAAAGAAAGAAAGAAAGAAAGAAAGAAAGAAAGAAAGAAAGAAAGAAAGAAAGAAAGAAAGAAAGAAAGAAAGAAAGAAAGAAAGAAAGAAAGAAAGAAAGAAAGAAAGAAAAGACCGCAATTCGTTGAACTTTCAGAAGGAGAGGAAAAAACCTAAGGATACAAGAGATGGGTGGGAGGGAGGGAGGGGTTTTGGGGAGTGATGGGTCGGCAAAGGGCATAAAGAAATATCATGAATTGTAATAATGCATACGCTAATAATAAATAATAAAAAAATATGGCTACTAGAAAATTTTAAATTACACATGTGGCTTGCCTTTGTGGCTCATACCAGATTTCTATTGGATGGCAGTGGTCTAGGTAGTAGTGGGCAATGTGTCCTTGAACTCAGGCAGGGGCCCTGTGATCAGGGCCCTTGGGAATTTCATTACTCATTGAGGCCCTTCCTCTAACCTATGCTCTCTGACTTGGTGCTCAGCATGTACCCTTTTAGTAAGGTGCCACCAACTAGATAGACATATGTCAGGCTCACAGGTATTTTGGGATGGGACCCAGCATCACGGCAGCAGGGAAGGGCACTGGAGAATTGTGGGTGAAGAGTAGAAGATTTCCTTTCTGACCTGGCACCTTTGAACACCTTTCTTGTATCTGTTGGGTACACCAACTTTTAAGTTACTATCTTCCACAACGGAAGAAAGATTCTCGGTTTTCCCAAGCTTCTTTGCGGCTAGAGACCAGCGCTCAGCCAATCAAACACATGCTGGTCAGTATTTGACTTGGAAGAAGCCAGTGTTACTGCATGGAATCCTTTAGAGTGAGGGTGGCACGAGCAACTTCCAGATGCAATGTGGTTCATCATTAATGGGTGATGCCAGCTGTCGTGATGGCGCCCAGAGGTGGCAGGGGTGTTTTTGCCAGACCGGTCCTTTGGTGAAATTTGTAATTTGTAGGCATTGCTCCTTAACACATAGCCTCTAAACTGGTTCTCTGGCCTTTCAGAGATTCTCTATATCCTTCAAAATTATTTTTAGCTAGAATAGATTCTGTTGTCTGCAACTAACATCCTGACTGATATATACAGTTTTCTATATTTGTTGTATGTTAGTCCCCAAATACCTAAATGATGCTTCAAGCAGTGAACAACTCTTGCTTGAAGACCTACTCTTTGTTCAGCACTGATAGTAGCTGGAGAGATTCAGAAAATATAAGCCCTCGTTGCCCTTTTCCAGTGACTCACAAAGGGCGTTATGTGGTGATTGGCATCCCGGTGTCAGAGTCTTCTGTACGGCAGAGGAGAACATTTTCTGATTCCCGAATTCTCTAATATAATTAACTGCCCACCCTCTTTCTTGGCATCTGTTCTCAAATCAACCTTGAGACCAAGGTTATTCTGGACACACATATACACACATAGTCACAAAACTCCACTCAAATCACTGCCGCTAAGTGAGTTTACCAACCTACTTTCTGCCCTCGGGAATTAAAATGACGGGTAGTATATTCCTTGTTAAAAGGAGGACACATTTTCAAGTCATGAACCTATAAGTATTTAAACATCAACTCTAGTGTTTGAGTTCCTCCAAAAGTACACCTTGAAGTGAAGATTTGAGTGCAAGTGGGATATTTGGAAGGTGATCCCGGGGAGCACAGGGAGAGAGTGCAGAAAAGAGGGTGTGTTCATGGGCAGGTTACTGCTGTGGCCAAATGGGCTCATTCCTCTTGAGGATGCTCCCACTGAGAGACTGTGTAAAACATAACTCAAAACTATTCCATCTAAGGGCAAGGAAATTGGGGTATTTCTCCATCAACCCCCATTCTTCATTGTTTGAGAGTTGCTCCTGGTGTATTAAGTCCCCAGCACTTCTGGCTTGCCCTGTGGGGGCTGACAATGCTACTGTGGCCAGATAAAGTCTCAGGCAGAGAAACCCTGGTGCCAGAGGTGAGATCTGCCAGTGTGGGGGGGGATACTGGCAGGGTATCCACAGCATTGGCTACATCTACTTAATGAAATTTCCCCCATGAATTCATTCTTGCATTCAACATCTATTTATAAAGAGCCCAGTATGCTCCCAGCATGCATTTTGACATAGAGATATAGCAGTGAACAAATCCAATGCAAATAGCTTATTCTAGTGATTATTCTCAGAAGTATTAAATTCTACCAATTGCAAATGTTTAACAGATTTTCAATAGTGAATACATTCATTTAATACTCTCATGCCTTTGATATTGTACTAATTGGATGAAGTATGACATTTACTCTTTTTAAAAATCTTTCTTGGTTAAAAAACCCCACAATTTCAAAGAATGTTAGAGCTTGAAGTGTTCCTAAAGATAACTAAAACGTGGAAAGGTGAACTAACTTCCCAGAAGATACACAGTAGAGCAGGGACTAAAAATCTCTGGCTTTTTCCTGTATATTTCCACAATAGCACCACATTGACCAAGACCGGCTGTTTTATAAAGCAACAAACCAAAAAGTGTTTTGCATGCACGCTTATACATTGTAGTAGGAGTGTAATTTGGTTCAAAGTCTCTGTAAAACAGTTGGCCAAGCTCATTAAGAGCTTTAGAAGTAAACTTTCCCATTGACATAGTAATTTGGCTTTTAGGGATTTATCCTAAGAAAATAATCAGAAAATTGTAAAATATTTATACACAAGACTACTAACTTAATCATTCAAAAAGCATGCTTTTAAAGACTGTTTAGTGATATGGGAAAATGCCATATATTTAGCAAAGAAATGGGAATATACAACTTCATATACCGGATGGTCTCACTTTTTTAGAAAGATACTCACTAGTAGAAACTATGGCAAGGCAGTGGTTATATATGGGTGGTGGGACTCCATGGAACCTTTTTTCTTTCTTATGTAAATGTATTTTCCACAGTGGATATGTGTTACTTTTATAATCAGAGGAAAAAATCTCAATTTTTTGCCTACTTTTTACTTCTACGCATTCTGATTAGTGCTGGAGAAGTGTTCAGTGGATATTTGTGTGTGCCTTAGTCTTGGAAAAAAGTCATACTGTTTAAAAATAGGCTCACAGTGTTCAGAAGGCTTGCAGCCGGTGTGAAGGTTGCAAGGGCACGTTTTGAAATGCCCTCCCACATGGCTCTGCTTCTCCCTTCTGCCCACGGGCATCCCACAGAGGTGGGTCCCTGGTCCGTATCGTGCTCATGCATTCTTGCCTTGTGGCTTCTATTTCTTTGTTTCCATCCTCCCCATCAGCTTCCCCCTTCATTGGATGTCTTTTTATTCTTCCTACAGAAGCAGAATCCCATGCTGCTGTTTTTCAGCCTTTCTCTCCACTCAATCTCAGCAGCAGTCTGATGGGGACTTTATCTCATCTTACCTGCTGTGTTTGGCTCTAAGAACTGTCTTTAGGATTAGAAACTGGTCGTGAAGATGAAAGAAAATGAGCCGCCTATTAAATATATCACCTTTGGACTTTCCAGAGACGTCGACTTTGCCAAACACCACAGGAGCCACAGCCCCCTATGGCAACACTTCCCGAAATTCATGCTCTCTTCCAAAGCAACTGAAGAACACAGACCTCCCCCTTCTATCCCCCAGACAAGTCTGTTGTTTTTGTCCCCCAGGTTGCTACCATGTGGGAATGTCATGGTGTGAGAAAATATCGACACCCAAAATGCAGATGGCACTTGCTTTACATCAACTATGAAGGGGCCATTAATCATTCTCCATCCTTGCATCTTTCCTCTGTCTTTATTACAGAGAAGCTGTTCTTATAATTTCTGAGGAGAATCTGTGGGTGGTGCCTAACCTCTGGCATTGTCCATGTGGTCTGACTGAAGGGGAATAGTCTAGAGTCTCCTAGCATCAGCCTGGAGAGTTCAAGGGCATCAGAAGAGGCCCAATGGCAAGGCGCAGCCAAGCAGAAGGGAATGAAGATGGCGGTTTGGGGCCAGCCTGTGGCTGGCTCCCTTAGGCCTGGTGGTGATGCATTCTTGCTTCTTTGCTGACTGAAGCTCTGAAAGCATTTGCTTTTTGGTCCCTGGCTTAGCTGAATAGAGAACACAGTCTGGGGAACATTCATTAGAAAACCTCTCCTGATAGGGCATACATCAAGTATCGTTGTTTTCGGAAAGCCTGCACTACTTATCTGTGTGCTGCTGCAGTGTAAGCCCAGGAGGCAGCATGTTGTACCTACTGGGGTTCAGTACTGGAAACAGAAATCTCTTTAGGTATTTAAAGAGAAAGGTCTTAAATTCAGAGAATCAGGTGCTTCCCATATTGTTGGAAGGGCTGGGTGAGCAGGAATGACTGCTAGAACGTCACAGATGCAATGAAATCCTACCTCAGGCACAATCAGGAAGGTGGACACTCAGAGGGTGTCACTGAAACACACCATCCAGGCACTGGGAAGTCCCCATTGATGCACCTCTTGACACCCCAGAAGTGCAAATTCAACATCGGAACTCTGCTGCAGAAACATCTCTGCTCAAAGGCAGAAACTTTGCTTCATGCCTGATTTCCCATTGGTGAAACCTGTTCACGTGCAGAAGCCCAGCTCCATGGGAGTCTGAGAAATATAAGATTTAGCTTTCCAGATATTTCAGTACAGGAAGACACAATGGAAGGGGGTGAGAATGAATGCTGAGTGCCAATAGACCACATCCAACACACATACTGGCCTTCGAGCATGCATGCGGCCCGGCTGGGGATGGCTGAGTCCCAACAGCATCTGAGGCAAAAAAAGTGGGGTAAACACTAAATATGGAGGAGGCTCTCCAGGGAAGGGAGAAGTAGAATCCATAGCGGAATAGTTCCTAGTCTGATTTTTAGCAGCATGCAAGGATATAAGGAGACTATACCCCAACTAGGGAAGGAGTTTGGCTTTGGGGTATGGGAATTGCTTATATTCAGTGACAGGTGCAGACAGTAGTTAACTGAGGCTTCAGTTAGACGTGAGGTGGAGGGATCAGAAGCAAAGGTACAGTCCTTGGAAAGCTGGTGAGGGGACCAGGTCTCTGGCAGCTAATTTCCCTGGCACAAAAAGAGCTCTGGAATGGGGGAAAGCATAAAAGAAGAGTCAACAAGTCCTGACAAGACCCGGGCAGCATGAGACCAGATTGTTAGGTGGGCGTTCTGGGCCTAAGAAGGCAGGTGGGGATCATTGGAGATGGGATTATTAGCCCCAATTCTGTACCCTTCCTGTATCCATGCCCTTTGCCATGTAATATTGCACCTTCTCTTACAAAAGGCAAGACAGGCTTTTCTACCCCTTCATTTTGGGCTTAGCCTTGTGACTTACGTGGACAATGGAATGTGGAAAGAAGCACTACAAGTCCAGTTTTGAGCCAAGGCCTAACGAGGTCTCGTGTTTCTATGTGCCTCTGTCATGCTTCTGCTATCTTCATGAGAAGAGCTTCTCCTGGGTAGCTGCTGCTCTGTCAGCCGAGGCCCAAGAATTAACCTATGTGGGAGAGACTAGATCCCAGGCCGTGAAAGGAACCAATCCCAGCTGGATTCATCACTTGAAGAAGGGCCTTCTAGCTGAATCCAAGTAAGTTCATCTAAGCCCCAGGCAACCTACTGGTGTGTGAGAAATAAATACTTACCGTGAACTTTGAAATTTTGGTGACTATTATTATGCAGCAATAGCTGACTGATACTAGGACTGTATCTGAATAAAAGGGGGTTAATTACTTTCAGATGTCACAATGAAGAGTATCAGGAGAGCATCTACAAACCCCAGACTGGCATGTGTGTGTTCTGAGGAATGGTGGGGCAACCCAAGGTGTCTGGATGAACTTTGGAGACAGCTGGAACAGAGCCACAACAGGACAGGGACTGATGCCCAACTCATAGCCCACCTTCTCCAGGCAGGCTTCCCTGAGTGGCCAAGCCCACAGAGATCTCTTCATCCTGTACTCTCCTTATTTATATTGCTTGTGCTTTTTCTTTAGCTCTGATCATATGCCACCACATTTATAGTGGCCCAGTTCCTAATATTGCCAGATAAACAGATCCGTCTTGCTGTATTTATTTATTTATTTATTTATTTATTTTTATTGAAACATACTTGATTGTATATATCTATGGGATCACTGTATTTTCATCTAAGCACGTGTCTATATTTTGTCTATGCGGCTATAATGAGGAATTTGGTCAAGCATCTTGTAGAATCTCCACATGCATGATGTTTAAAGCAGTGTTTTTGAGATTTAGTCACTTCTAGAACATCTTCATGATGGTCTGGAGGGTGAGGGATTGTAGGCAGGTGGAGGTTGTGACTCAAGAAGGACTGTAGCATGCTGGAATTAGAAGAGTCTTGGCAGGAGCTGTAGAGAGAAGGGAGAAGAGGAAAGGCTGGAGGAGGCACATGTGCCACACTGCAGAAACTTTGGTCTAAATTAACAGTCTTCCAAATCTTTCTTGCTCGCATATCCCCTAAAAGAGTTTTGAAAAACTACATACTTCCTCACCCTTACAAAGTTGTTATCTAAAATCCTTCATAAGTTTAAGTTCTGTAATTCCAAAGGATGTGATAGTATGTTGAAATATTGACATTTTGTGTCTACTGGAATCAAGATATCATTATGATATGATGGCCACCATCTCCATTTTAAAATTGTACAGCAAGCTCTTTGACAGTCAGACATTTTACATGATTCCTTTTACCCCTTGAAATTATATTTCCATTTCACTACCGCCACAGACTTTTATCCTGATGTAATGTGTTTTTATGCTTGAAAGTCTTTTAATGACTATCTAACTCAGCAAGAAACTTGGTTTAAAATTTGTTTCATATCACCATAAATTATAAGTAATTATTAAATATAAGAAGAAACATTTTATTGGAAAAGTATCTCTTAATGAGGTGGATGGAGTGGGGATGGAGGTCACAATCCTTTCATTAAAGGGGACTTGGCCAACACTGGTGTCTTGAATTGTCCCTTCCTGTTGCTTGTTGGAGGTTTTCACACCCCAGGGCAATACACCATGATACAGTTGGGACCCTTGGACACCTGGACTTCTAGATACTGCCATCACGGTGAATTGAAGAGGCTCTTTGCCTATTTCTTAGGAATCACAGAAACCTCCCAGATTTTTATGTGACTCCAGGGCATTGTAGGGAACCCAATAATATCAAAAACTGAACTTCCGACAAGCATGATGGAATGAGTGTTTACAACCTGATTTACTTTTATTCAAAGAATATAATGAAATGGGGAATTTCTGGTACAGTTGAATTCCTGACGTTAAGTTCATGACAGCTACATGGGAAGAAGGGAGAGAAAGCACTAGACTGGGTAATCATCAAAGGTGAGGTTAACTACCTGTTTTCACCATCACTTAGCAACTGGGTGACCTTGGGCAACTGCTCATCTGCATCTCATTGTTCAGCTACAAAATGGGGTGTAAATCTGTCCCATGCAAACTCCTGGGTTATTGGGAGGCTCATATGGGATCAAATGATGCTTGTGATATTATTTTGTAAAATGTCAAGAACTCTTTCATTTTTTTTTTAATTTCAACTATTTAAAAATAATTATAAATTCACAAGAAGTTGCAAAGACATACACAAGAGATCTTCAAAAAGTTCATGGAGAGATTCATATTATCTTTTAATTCTATTTTTCCATGAACTTTTTAAAGTACCCTCATACAGGAAGGTCCTGTGCAGCCTACATGCCACATCCATCAATGCTGACATCTTGCTTAACTACAGTACAATATCAAAACAAGGAAATTGACATTGGTACAATTCGAAGAGCTTATTCAGATTTCACTGGTTATAATTTACTCATTTGTGTGTGTGTGTGTGTGTGTGTGTGTATGTGTGTATGTGTGTGTAGGTCCATGAAATTTTATCACATATGTAGCTTCATGTTAGAGGATGAAAAGATCTCTGTGATCTTGGCCATTTAGGGAAGCCTGCCTGGAGAAGGTGGGCTATGAGTTGGATGTCAATCCCTGTCCTGTTGTGGCTCTGTTCCACCTGTCTCCAAATGTCACCAGATTGTGTAGCATCATCAAAATCATGACACAGAACTTCTCCATCATCACAAGGCTCCCTCGTGCTACGTCTTTATAGCCACATCCCCTCTGCCTCATAGTCCCCAACCCCTGGCAACCACTAATGTGTCCTATCTCTGTAGTTTTATTATTTCAAGAATGTTACATGAAATCATAGTATGTAGACTTGTGAAACTGGCTTGTGCACTTAGCATAATTCCCTTGAGGTCCATTTAAGTCGTGGTCTACATCAATAGTTTATTCCTTTGTATTGCTGAGTAGCACGCCATGGTATAGATACACAACAGCTTGTTTAACCATTCACCCTTTGAAAGGCATTTAGGTTGTTTCCCATTTGGGGCTGTCATGAATAAAGCTGCTATGAACATTCATGCACAGGTTTTTGAGTGAACATAAGTTTCTATTTCTTTGGGATATGTGCAATTCTTGGTTGTATGGTAAATGCATGGCTAGTTTTACAAGAAACTGCCAAACTATTTTACAGACTGACTGCACCATTTTACATTCCCAACAGTAATGTATGAGGGATCAATGTTTTCTGTAATCTCACCAGCATTTACTGTTGTCACTGTTTTTATTTTACACATTCTGATAGGTATGTAGTGATATTTCATTGTGGCTTTAATTTACATTTTCCTAATAGCTAAAGAAGTTGAGTATCTTTACATGTGCTTATTTGTCATTTGTATGTTGTCTTTGGTGAAATTTCTGTATATTTTGCCCATTTTCCAATTGGGTTGTTCATTTTTTAATGTTGAATTTTGAGCATTTTTAACATATTCTAGATACAAGTCTTTTGTTGGATATGTGGTTTACAAATATTTTCTCCCAATGTGTAGCTTGTCTTTTTATCCTCTTAACAGAATCTTTCCCAGAACAAAAGTTTTTCATTTTTATGAGGTCCAATTCAAATTCATCAATTTTTTTTTTTTTTTTTTTTTTATGAATTGTGCTTTTGTTGTCAAGCCTACAAACTCTTTGCCTAGGCCTAGATCCCAAAGATTTTCTCCTGTATCTTTTTTCTAAAGGTTTTATAGTTTTCTGTTTTACATTTAAGTCCATGATACATTTTGAATTAATTTTTTCTAAGGTGTGAGAATTAGATTGAGGAGTTTTTTATTTTTTTGTATGTGTACGGCTAATTGCTCCAACACCATGTGTTGAAAAGGCTATTTTTCCTATTGAATTGATTTTTGGCCTTTGTCAAAAATCAATTGGGCGTATTTGTGTGGATCTACTTCTGGATTCTCTATCCTGTTTCATTGATCTATGGGTCTATCCCTCTGCTGGTATTGCACTGTCTTGATTATTGTAGCTATATAGTAAGTCAATATTGGATAGAATGATTCTTCCCATTTTATTTTTTTAAAAATTGTTTTAGCTATTCTAGGTCTTTTGTCTTTTCATATAAATTTTAGAATAATCTTATTTATGTCTACAAAAAGCTTTGCTGATATTTTAATAGTAATTGCATTAAACCTATAGATTTTAATTTGGGGAGAATTGACATCTTTACTATGTTGAGTCTTCAAATCCATGAGCATGGTATGTCTCCCCATTTATTTTGGTCTTCTTTGATTTTTTCCATCATCATTTTATAATTTGCAGGATACAGTTCCTATACATGTTTAGAAAAGTTTATACCTAAGTATTTCATTTTCTTTAGGGTAACTGTAAATGGTATTATGTTTTAAGTTTTGCGTTTTATACACTTATTGTAAATACATAAAAATGTGATTATTTCTGTGTGCTTACTTTGTCTCTGTGATCTTGCCGAATTAACTTATCAGTTTTAAGATTTTGGGGAGTAGACTCCTTGGAATTTTCTGTTTAGACAATGATGGCATCTGCAAATAGGGACTGGTTTTCTTTCTTTTCAATCTATCTATATCTTATTTCCTTTGCTTGCTTTATTTTACTTGCTAGGACTTCCAGCACTATGATGAACAAGAATGGACATCCTTTCCTTGTTCCTAGTTTTAGAGGGAAAACATTCAGTCTTTCACCATTAAGTATAATGTTAGCTGTAACTTTATCAAGTTGAAGACGTTCTTCTTTATTCCTCGTTTTCTGAGCATTTTTTAAAAATCATAAATAGGTGTTTTCAAGAACTTTAAAATGTTAGTTATTCTCTTTTAGCATTTTTAAATGAGGCTTAGTTGACATCTTGGCTCTATGTGAAATTCTGATAGCATGAGGACACATTATTGTCCTTCAGTTCTATCCCTCTGGGTGGGCTGGGAAGACATAGATGAGAGTAGGACTTCCTGTTGAATGGAACTGGAGAAAAACGGAGGGGAGAGATCTCAGGGCCCTGCCAAAAGGGCTCTGTTACCAAGTCAATCAACAGAAAAACATGGTACTGGGAGGGTTATTAGTTTCCTATTGTCGCTGTAACAAATTACCACAAATTTAGTGGCTTAAAACAATATAAATTTATTCTCTTAGAGTCCTGGTGATCAGAAGTCTAAAAGCAAGGTGTTGTGTTCCTTCTGGAGGCTTCAGAAGAGAAGCTGTTTCCTTTCTCATCTTCCACAGACCAGTTACATCCTTTGGCTTGTGGCCCTTCCTCCATCTTCAAAGCATATCACTCCACCTTCTGGTTCCATTGTCACATCTCCTCTTTCTCTGTGACCCTAACTCTCCTGCCACCCTCTTAGGAGGACCCTTGTGATGACATTGGGCCCACCCGGATAACCCATGATCATGTCCTCAAGATTCTTAATCACATCTGCAAAATCCTTTTGCCATATAAAGTAACATATTTAAAGGTTCTGGGGAGTAGGATGTGGACATCTTTAAGCATTGGCATTATTCAACCTGCCACATACGGTGACTGTGGGCATGATGAGGTATCCTAAAGAGCAGGAATTCCCTCTCCAGCTTTACAAACTGTGGGACTTTCAGAGAACTTCTTAATCTGACTAGACCCCTACTGTGGTAGAAACGACAGCTGTTCATAAAAAATTTGCACCCCCCTGCCTTCCATAGCACACAGTGTGACTGGGAAGCAGGTCTTCCAGGCAGGGACTCGTTGCTCAGTACCAACTGCACCTACGTGGAGCCCATATGTCTAGTTCTTACCCATCGCATGTGAGTGGAAGTGATGTGTATAGCCCTTCAGGACTGAGGTGCCCATGAGGTAGGTGTGTCTTCTCCATGCTCTACTCTCCCATCTGTTGGCTCCATGCTGGCTCCCAGGTAGCTTTGGAAGCATAATGTAGAAGATGGAAAAGCTTCCATTAGCTTGGGTCTCTGAATGACTGTGTGGAGCACAGTCCCTCTTACCCTCACTGCCAAAATGGACACCCGTGTTGAACCTACAATGTGAGCCAGAGATAAATTCCTATTGTGTTAAGCTACTGAAATTTTAGGTTTATTCATTACAGCAGTTAAAAATACATCTCCCTTGCAGGGTATTATTATTCTTTGGGTCTATAAAATGAAATCATGTGTGTAAAACACATGCCTCCATGATAAGGAACTAAGAGACTCAGGGATTAGAAAGCCACGAAATTTTCTGCCTAGATCACTGGTCCTCAAACTTGATTATGCATCAGAATCCCCAAAGGGCTTGTTAAAACAGATGTTGACTCCCACCTCGAGAGTTTCTGATTCTGAGGTGGAACTCCTGGCACCCTGAACCTCTTGTCAGCCTTGCCTGTTTTTTCTGCTTGACCATGACCTCCACGGGGGCAGACACTGAGTCTAACTTGTAGACAACTCCAACCCCAGAACCTGCATAGTAACTGGCAACTAGAAGGCCCTCAACCAATATGGGAGGAAGGAAAAAGGAGCAAATTATCCATCTTTAGCTCCAAGGGCCAAGTTAGAACCAATATGCTTCAGTTAAAGGGTATGAAGATTTCCTCATTCCTAAACAGCCTTGATTGGGCTTCCTTGTTAAAGCCAGGAGAAGTTGCAACAGTATTTTGTTGCTTGTGCTATTGTCTGCCAAGCAGTTTTTCACTTTTGACTTTTGCTGGTATCTCTTTGGAAGAGCTCCTGGGATGGATGAAATAGTTTGCATGCTGGAAAGTATATCCATTCTATCAGGCACAATTTATTTTGCTTTGGCATTCGGGGGGTTTAATCTATGAATGAATGCATTCACTTAATCATGCAGGAGGATTTCATTTCAGAGAGCTGCTGCCCATTTGAAAAAGTACATGGAATATATTTTCTCTCAGCAGGGTTTCCCCACAGAATATAAAACACGGGCTTCACAGCAATCAGCCATCACTTCTCCAGGGCTGCCCCACGCCCCACCCGGAGGCCGAGGAGGCAGCCTTCTCCTTGGGTGAGTGGAGGCATGGGAGGGGCTACGGCCTTGAAAGCAGCTATTAAAAAGCAAATGGTATCTGGGAAAGTGAGAGAGGGGTTCTAAAGAGACAAATTGTGTCTCTCTGGGAAGTGAAAAGTTTGGTATTAGCAATTCTGAAGCCTCCTTCTGATTTTAGCAGCTGAAAGCTGACTGGGGGCAGGAGGGTTGGCAGTGGACTGCGGAGTGCTGTCAGAATTCTGAGGCTGGTGACCCATGTGACAATGCCAGTGTCAGCCAAGAGCAAGCAACCGGCCGGCCAGGAGGGCAGGAGGTTGCTGCCTCAGCTTGCCTATGCTAGCACGCATGCCCCCAGACCTCTGACAAAACAGCAGAGGCTCTCCCAGATCGCCACCCACTGGGGTTACATTTAGAGACCTGGGCTATATCTGATTTCAATTTCTTGGGTTAATTTAGACTCCACTATAAATGCACTCTTAGAAAGGCTGAGAACCAGCAAGGATAAAGGAGGTGTTTTTCTGTTACAGTTTCTTTCTTCTGGCTGGTTGTGAAGTGAGTTTTTCAATAGCAGAGACCCCAAACTTTGGCCTTGGGGGATCTGAAAGGTGCTGTGTTGGGGAGGAAGTGAGGGGAAATTCTGCAAGAGGCTGCTAGTGCTTGGCTCTGTGCTGGGGGCTTTCCCTCATGTTGAATCGGAGAAGAGGAAGTTTTGCCCCCCTTTCTCTCTATGGACTTGACATTTCACTGTAATTCAGTGTGGCCCAATGCAGGAAAATGTAAACATGTGTATGAAGGTTGTCTGTATGGCCAGCCTAGGCCTCAAACTCCAGTGAATCGCTACCTAAATCTCCTTGCTCAGCTGACGTTTCAGTATCAAGCTATTCTCTAACTCAAGCTTTTTATTTTACTTTGGGCATTTGGGGCAATTTGGTGTTTTATGTGGTAATCTTCTGAGAGCTCCATTGTTCCCATTTCAAATCGTTGCTAAATTTGGGATCCAGTACGATTTTTATCCATTATTGTTGACTAAACTGCTAAGAAAAGCCTGATCTGGGATCATCTTGTGTTTTGTTTTTTTCTCATTTTCATTCCAGAACTTTCAGAATTGTTTTTCCCACACTAGGTTTGAGTACTGCCAATGATTTGGTTCACTTGTAGGTTCATTTCTTTATGTCACCGTCTAGTGTCCGCTGATGTCTTGTAATTGTGGGGGATTTGTGTTTCAAAAGCTTGTAATGAGTACCTGTGTTTGAATTTCAGGTTTTTTCTTCCAGACATGGTAGTAAAATGAGTGGTTACATATATACATGTACACATGATTATTAATATATACATGTAAATGAATTCTGTGTTTATGATTGCTGAGGGATTACCCTTAAACGTTCTCTTTCAGTCTCTAGTTAAATGTAGTTTATAAACGGTTGCTTTGGATTTGGCTCCTTTAAAATATTCAAGTATGAACTGAGATTATTTTTAATTCTGAACATCATGCCAGTATCAAATTGTCACAGGAATAGTTTCCTATGGGGTACTGAATGCACATCTGAATTCACACAAACTCTATGAATAAGATAGAAAAGTTGAGAAGCAGCGAGTGTCTGTTCTGTCTCTGGCTCTTTATTCCCACCCAACACATCCATCACCCACTTGTAGATAAAGGTAAATCAAAGGCTATTTGCAATTCCTTTTCTGGCCCCTTTCACCTATTTCTGAGTTTGCCAACCTGAAGCTTGAAGCTAGTCCTGACCCTTCCTGGAGCTTCACCCCAGATTCTGACTCCCCATGTCTAGTCAGCTGTGGTAGGAAACTGAGCCTGGGTCTGGCCCCTCATTTTGGGGTAATGCACTTGGCTAGTGCCTCAATTAATGCAGGAGGAGGAGGCTGTTCTGGACTGAATTGTGTCCCCTCTCCCAAATCTATATGCTGAAGCCCTTACCTCCAATGTGACTGTATTTACAAATAGGGCCTTTAAGGAGGTGATTAAGGTTAAATGAGGTCACAAGAGTGGGGCCAATAGGACTGGTGTCCTTATAAGAAGAGTAAGAGACACCAGTGCTATCTCTCCACTTGTGTAAAGAGAAAAGGCCATATGAGGACACAGTGAGAAGGTGGCTGTGTACAAGCCAGAAAGAGGACCCTCACCGGAAATCACATTTGCCAGCGTGGACTTCCAGCCTCCAGAACTGTGAGAAAATAAATGCCTGTTGTTTAAGCCACCTGGTCTATGGTATTTTGTTACAGCAGCCTGAGCTGACTAATAAGCTGCATAGCCCTTTTCCCCAAGGAATAGGCTGCCAGAGAAATTTCTCTTCTGATTAGGAAGTAACAGTCACAAGGGCCTAGGCAGCTGGAATGCAGACCCTTATTCCTATGGCCAAAGCCCAAGGGAGTGTCAAGAAAACTCATTCATTGGGCCTAAACAGTCAGGGAGTGACCCAGGCCACCTGGGTGGATGGAGGTGAACTCAGAGCCATCTTAGGAGGTACCTGACTCCGTTGTAAGGCTTCAGGACAAGTGTAAAGAACTACTATATGTGATGGCAGAAATACACTGGGGGGGTGGGGGTAGGATGTATTTATACGGTCACTGCTCTCAGCTAGGGATTTTGGAAAAGGGTATCTAATTGACCTAGCCATATGTTTTTTAAGCATGTTCATTTTTGGCTGACTGAAATATTTCATTGGAAAAGCAGGTTCCATGACCTTGCTACTGAAAGGAAGGTCCATGAGCAGCATCAGCATTTCCTGGGAGCTTGTTAGAAAATGCAGGGTCTCAGACCCTGTGCCAGCCCTACTGAATCAGAATCTGTATTTTTAATAAATCCCCCAAATGATTCATATACACATTAAAGTTTGAGCATTGTCTAAAGGTGGGCCAAGGGAAGATTGTCCACTTAACTGGAAAGGTATCTTGAGGCTGAAGAACAAAATAGTCCATTCCAGTGTGATAAAGCAAAGAACTTTATTACAGGGTAACTTACAGAGTAATGTGTTGGGCAGATGATGACCTAAAGGCACGTGCCAAGCTTCTCTCAGCACTAGCTCAAGGCTGAGTTCAGGTTTATACAGGCAGTTCGTAAACAAGCTTAATATAACTGGCTCCAAATGTTGATGCAGGTGGCCAGGCTGGCTTATCATCACACTGGTACTTAATCTTTCCTTTACAGTCAGCAGGTTGTTCCTACCTGTTGTTCTAACCACCTTTCCCCTAGTTACTATATAACTTTGGCTAAAGCTCTCACAAAGACGTTACAAGTGGTAATGGCTCAAGATGGAGTAGTTGTGCTCATAGCCCACAAGCATCATTTCTCTAGAGGACTACAAAACAATGATGCTCACTTATTGAAAGCTAGTGCACCTGTTGATGCTGAACTTGTTTGCAGGCTGCTGTAGCACTTTGATCTACCTGGCAGGATTCTGTACATAAATGAGGTGGTGCTGCCAGATGTGCATGGCTAACAGAGTGACCAGTGCTGCTGCTGTACAGTTGTCCCTTCCTCGGTTCTACACCGAGCTCTGAATGGTCAATGCCAAGAGAGGAGCATTGGGGCTGGAAACAGGGAACAGACTGAGGTCAGACACCAGCTGCTGGAAAGACAGTGAGGCAAATCTAAGTCATTGTGCCCTCGGTAAGCACCAATGAGGAGCATGATGGTTGAATGTGAGAAACAAGATCTTTGGGACAAATCCGGAATCAACGTTGACATAGGTGGAGAGGGTGGAGGAGGAATTGACAAGGTTATCCCGTGAATCTGGAATGAGAGTTTTTGGTTTTACATGGACTCCCCTTTGAAGGCTCTGAAAGGTCTGTGTTGGCCTTAGAAGACAGAACTCTGAGCCTGATCGAGTCATTCTATTAAACCAGGAGAGTCTGGGCCGGGAGTGTGGGCGTGATGTGCCACAGTTGATGCAAGGTTGAAAAGGCAGGAGAGGAGTGAGCTCGAATAGTCAGGCAGGAGCAGAGGCACGAAATCAAGAGACCACATAGCACTGAGGACAAGGCCAGGGACAGTGGGCCAGAAACGTTGCCAGCAGGGCAAGCAGGGCAAAGGTAGGAAGAATTAATGCCTGTACCAGGGTCCAGGAAACCCAGAGACACAGAAACTTGGAGGAGGCTATGGAAGTTATGGGGGAGCTCAGAAGCAAGCGAACCAAGGCCAAAGTCACAGGCCCACCTATGTCAGAGGCCCTGCACCCTCAAAGTGCTAGGAGGTGTGAGATGCCTGGGAGGGAATAAAGACCCCAGGGGTGCTGAAATTAGAAAGCTAGTCATGCACTAGGGATGTGTCACTCATGGTCACACTGTGTCTTCTCTGATTTTGAAAGCCACATAGCTTATCATCCTGCTGCTCAAAGTACGGTTGGAAACCATCAGCATCTGTGTCATATGGGAGCTTGTCAAAAATGCAAAATTTCAGGTCCCACCCCAGATCTACTGCACCAGAATCTGCATTTTAACTGGAGCTCTGGGTTATGATTATTCCTCTGCACTTTAAATTCAGAGAAGTGCCAGCTCATTGTTTTAGCACTCAAAGATGTGGGAGCTCTGAATTCTAAATTTGCTCTGCCAACAATGGCCTATTTGTGGAACCCTAAGTCTGTTGCCTGGCTCTGGAGAGTGACTTATTTTCTTATAGGACAGTGGTTCTTGACTCTGGCTGCTCATTAGAGTAACTTCAGGAGCTTCTGAAAATACAGATGCCCAGGCCTCACCTTGGGTCTGTTGAATCAGTTGGTGTATTAGTCTGTTTTCTGTTACTTATAACAGAATACCCGAAATGGGGTAATTTATAAAGAAATGGAATTTATTCTTTACAGTTTTGGAGGCTGGGAAGTCCAAAGTTGAAGTCTTCACATCTGCTGAGGCTCTTCTTCATGGTGGGGACTCTACAGAGTCCCATGGTGATGCAGGCTATCACATGGCGAGAGGCTGAGCAAGAGTGGTTTTTAACATGATTTATCCTGTTATTATAAAGCCACCAGTCCACACCCATGATAACCCATTCATCCATTAACCCATTATTAAGTTAATCCATTCATGAGGGCATAGTCCTCATGATCCAATCATCTCAAAGGCCCCACATTTCAAATATCATATTGGGGATTAAGTTCCAAAAGGAGCTTTGGAGGGGACATTCAACTCATAGGAGTTGGTCTGGAGTGGGGCCAGGCATCAGTATTTTAAACGCTTTTCAGGTGATTCTAATGTGCAGCCCACTGAAAACCTGGGAGCTGGGATAAGAGGGAAGAGGAGGAGGCACAGGGGTGTCTCTGTGTGAAAGGGAGGAGTAAGGGTTCCAGAGACCTCAAAGTGCCGGCAGTAAGAGGATCCTGCATCTCAAGGATCAGGAATCCTGTGGAAAGGGCTCAGTGCTGAGTAGTCCTCGAATGTGAATGCCCCCCACCAACCCACTGGCCAACAGTCCTGGATCCTTGTTGTCCTCAAAATGGCAGGTTGTGGATTTGGGCCACCTTGGGTAGGAACGAGGTGTGAAGGGAAAGCCTTTATTCTGAAGCAAGGGGGACATGATCACAGCTAGTGGGAAGCCCCCCACCACTACAGTCATAAAGATTTGGGAATGATCCAGAGGAGGTGCAGGGAGATGAGCTGGAGGATTCATTGCTGAGGTTCAGGCCAGAGGTGATGGTGACTGGGCTAGGCTGGTGGCTGAGGAGATCTGGATCATGGGAAGGTTAGGGCCTGCCTTGCTTCCCTCTTCCCTCTACTTTGGCTGGACCCCACTGGCTGGCTCAGCCCAACAAGATCAGAAGATTTCTGAGGGCCCGTCCGCCCCTTCTCTGTGGCTAAGAGGCAGGTCAGCCTTGCAGCTTGCTGTCCAGCCTTGATCTGGTGTCCTGCGTCTGGCTTTCGGCCATGCCTCCTGCTCCCAACATGGCAAATCCCGCTCAGCACTTCTGCTGCCTTCTAGGACTGGAACTGTACCTTGCTTGTGCTTTTCCTCCCAGTTTCCTCACCCCCTCCCATGGTGTCCCAGCCCATCTAGGTCAAATAAAATATATGTACATGAACTACAAATCGTCCCCCAATATTCACTCTCCCTTTCTTCTGTAACATAAAACCCTTGATTTTTACTTAGGTACATTTCCCAGCCTTCCTTAGCACCAGGTATGGCCACATGGCTAAGGTCCAGCTAATGGGATATGAGCAGAAAGGAAGTGTCCCTCTTCCTACACGCTGGAATGTGGGTCTAACGAGAAGCCATCCAAAAGACATGGAGCCTGGGCCCTTGGTGACTCCACTGAGTGGAGCTGCTACACCAGTTTGGACTTCTATATGAATCAGAAATCAACTTCTGTCTTGTTAAGGCCACTGTCATTTGGAGCTTCTTTCATGTGCTACCAAACTCACTTCTTCCCTAGCAGGGTTTTAGCGATGTCATAACTCTTTCTGAGTGCCTGTACGTGCTGGACATGTATACAAGCTTGAGATCACAACACACTAAAGCCCTGAGGTAGACTCATCACCACCATATTTACAGATGACGACTTAGTCTCAAGTGTCAATTAAAGAATCTGAGATTTCACTGAGGTCTGTGTGATTCCAGATACCTGACCTTTCTGCACTAAGCTTCAAAGCAGTTGATACAAATTCAGGCATTTCAAGTTTTATTAAATATGTAGCACTGAATAGAAGTCAAATGAAAATTTGGATTTCCAAAAGGAAATCTAGGCTCTCAGAGGAGAACTAGAGCAATGCATGTCAAGCTTGAATGTGCAAACAAATTTCCTGGGGATGATCCCTCCCAACCAAAAAGTGCAAGAGCAAGAGCAAAGAATGTGCGAGTCCAATCTTGTCAGCCCTTGGTGTTGACCTGAGCAGCCAGTGGCTAGTAATAACACATCGTTGTTTAATATTAGTATCATTGTACAGAACCTCCTGGGATGGGGTTGGTTTGAATGGATTGGTGTAGAGCAGCAATTCTCAAAGTGTGGTCCCTGGACCAGCAGCATCAGCATCACCGGGAACTGGTTAGAACTGTAGATTATGAGGCCCCATCCCAGACCTGCTGAATCAGAAACTCTAGGGCTGGAATCCAGGAGTCTGGGGATTTCTCCAGAGGATTCTGATGCATGCTCAACTTTAAGAAATACTGATGTAGAAGGAAAAGCCTGGGAAGAGGCAATTAACAGTATCATGACATAAAAGCCTTCAGCTGGAAATGGGAATTCTACGGTTCAATCCTAGCTATCTCCTTGTTTATAAAATGGAGATAAAAGCACTAATGTCACTAACTAATTTGCGGAATTAAACACAGTGGTATTTTTGAGAGGCAGTATAATACAGCAGTTAAGAGCACAGATTCTAGAGCGTGGTCTGGGTTCAAATCCCTGCTCTTGATCACTAGCTTGGAAAAGTCACTCCTTTGTCATGTGTTGAAATGCAGATAATGATAGTGTTCCGCCTCATGTTGTTACAAGGATTAAACAAGCCAACATTTGTAAAGCACTTAGAAGAGTATCTGGCTTCGAGTAAGTGCCATATAAGTGTTTGTTAAATTATATATATGTGCAGTACTTGGAACACAGAGTAACTGCTCAGAAAATATCTTTTATTTAAGAAAGAAAATGGAGCAAACTGGGATGATGCAGAGAAGGAGACTAGACGGAGCCCCAGGGAAAGAATATTCCTCAAATAAGAGCAGGCTGCCAACTGCTTGAGACCAAGAGAACCCCCTTCCCACACAAACTCCCTTCCCAGCCCCAAGGGGACTCTCCCAGTGCCTGGAAACCCATAAGAACTTTCTGTCTGCTGTGGTGAGATTTAGCATCTTGGTGAAAATTGTCTCCTGGAGGAATTCACATCTCTGCAAAATGTCCATGCATATTTCAGAGTGTAGAAACCTGGTCAGTGCAGCTGAAGTTACCCCTGCCATCTCTGCAGGAAACTGAGTGGATTCCAGGGGTCTCACTAGGGTTAGGACCACAAGGGGACCCCAATCAGAGGAGCTGGAGGTAGGAGGGGCTGGTGCTGTCTGTGTAAAATGTAATTCTTTAAAAATGTTTACTTGTATTTTAAACAATTGTATTGAGGTATACTTTACATACTATAAAATTCTCCCATTTTAAGTGTATTCAATGATTTTTTTAGTAAATTTACCAAGTTGTGCAAGTATAACCATAATCCAGTTTTAGAACATTTCTAGCGCCCACCTATGATCTCTCGTGCCCATATACAGTTAATCTATCTTCCCACCTTCAGCTCCAGGCAACCACGAATCTACTTTCTGTCTCTATGGATTTGCCTGTTCCGGACCTTTCATATAAATGGAGTCATACGATATGGTTGCCTTTTGCATCTGGCTTTTTTCTTCACTTAGCATCATGTTTTTGAGGTTCATTTATGTTCCAGCATGTATCATTTTATTCCTTCTTATTGCTGAATAGTATTCTGTTGTTACAGCTGTACCACATTTTGTCTATCCAATCACCAGCTCATGGACATTTAAGTTGTCTGCACACTGTGGCTATTGTGAATAATGCTGCTATGAACACGTACATGCAAATCTTTGTGTGGACATATACTTTTATTCCTTTTGGGTAGATACCTTGGAGTGGAATTGCCAAGTCATATGGTAAATTTAAGTTTCATGGTTGAAGAAACTACTGAACTGTTTTCCATATTGGCTATACCATTTGACATTCTTACCAGCAATGTAATGAGGGTTCCAGTGTCTCCACATCCTCACCAATGTTTGTTATTGTCCTTTTTTTTTATTATTATTATTATTACAGCAATTTTAGTGGGTATGAAATACTATTTCATTGTAGTGTCAATTTGTATTTCTCTAATGACTAATGACGTTGAGCATCTTTTCATGTGCGTATTGGCCATTCATATCTCCTTTGCTGAAATGTCTATTCAAATCTGGTGGTAGGCTGGGGTTTCCAGGAGACTAACTCACTCCTGCATCACTCACTTTAAACCTTTTCACCTAAGGACTTAGGAGCAATTCTATAAACTGCTGAACTAGATAAAAATGGCATTGGTTAAAATAGATGCTTGATTTGTCTTTTGTGAATTACCTTTTTTCTTTTCCTTTTCTTATTTTTTTTTAAAGCACATTAACTTTCTGTGGAAAAAAAAATCACCAAGCTAAGATTGGATTTGTTTAGCTTTTATTAAGATATGTGTCTTAATAGAAGTGTCTTAGAAGATGGAGATTTCTGTTGTTTTCTATTTATGCTGTTGTTTTTCTTTATATTATGAATACCCACATTGGCAGGTGAATTGGCAAATTCCAAGCAATTTTCATTTGTGTGAGTCTGATTAACAAATGATGCCACTAAGAAGGACATCCCTTTCTTGGATGGGGAATATAGATAGCACACAGTAAGTGAAAATAAATTTCTGACCATCAAGTAGTAGGAGATCATTAGTGGGAGGGCGCATTGAGCTAATGTCATTAGGGATAACAGAGAAGGGGCTGATGAATGGGAGCCAACATGTTTCCTAGAGCTATGAAGTATGGCCCTTGATAGCCTCAGCAGGAAAGGCTGTATAACTGAAAGGCCCAAACCATTCTCTTGTGCTTGTGGAGAGTCACCACAGAGTTTACATCTGAGTTGGACCCTGAGGCCTGATGGCCAACCCTTCCAGCAATGTTGCTGTCAAATCTGGCCAACTCAGGGTCTCAGAATGTGGTGGGGGAAAGACCATGACTCCAAGAGCTACTGATATCAGGAGGATGCATAGTGCCATTGTTATCTGTGTCAAATCTACCTTTAGTAGCCATCATCGGCCACTGGTCAGCAGGAGGATGCCAGGGCGGTGCCATAGGAATAGGCTGAGAGGGACTGGAGGCCGGATTTCTTCCTTATTTCATTCATCTTGCCCCAAAGGTTTCGAGAGATATCCTCTAACGGGACACAAAGGAGAGGACCCCAGCTATGAGCGATTCATACATAACTTGGTTTGTTCATTTCTTAAAATGAACATAATAGTGATTATGCAGTAGGGTTGATGTGAGATCAAATGTATGCATTGTGCCAGAAGAAAGTAGTCACTCGCTAAACAGAGACTGTTACGCTGGGCTCATATGTGTTGAGTGTTTAGTTTGTAGGCCACGAAGAGCACATAGTTGCAAAATTTCCATCCATTGATTACTTCATTGATTGAGGCATTCATTCAACACACATTTTTGAATACTTGCTATGTAGCCCCAATTATTCTGGGTGAAGAGAATGCAAAGATGTATAAAACAGGGTCTCTATCCTTAAGTTGTCAAAAATCTAGTTGGGAAGTTAACTCAGGAAGGCTGTGTTAATGACTCTGATAGAAGGTTGAATAAAGTACTGTTGGAGGACAGAGAAGGAGGTGATTCATTGTACCTGGGCGCAAGAAGGGAACAAGAGTCATGGTATGTATTTCAGAAAAGGTGATATCTGAGCTGGGCTTTGAAGGATAAGAGTTTACTCGGTGGAGATGGCAGGGAGAGCATTTCCAGAAGACAAAATATGAAATAGCACAGGCCTACTTACAAGGGTATGATGTGGTTGGAGAACTTTAAGTATCCTAGTGACTATGGCGGAAGCTTGTGTTTGAGTGGCAGGGCTGGGCGGGTATGAACTAGAAATATATTTCAGAGATTTCACAAGGCCCTAAATAGCATTTTAAGGACTTTAAGCTAAACACTGCAGGCAAAAAGAAAACAGAATAGGTTCTGGGAGGAGTGGCATGACTGTTTTCCCAAATTAATAAATTTTTTCAACTTGCTGGGCACATGTCAGCTAGCAAACATAACCCAGTTGTCCAATTTCTTTAGAAAAATGACTTATGAAAGGAGAAGTCCAAAATTCAATAGGAAACCTGGTAGATCACCTGACCTCCGACCAACAATAAAAAAATCCCATTACAATAAACATCATTATAAAGATTGCCTGCTACAAAGCTATTTCTATCTCTGGGCAGATGGCTCAGAAACACCGTGTTCTTTTTATCTAGTCACAATAACTTATGTACAATGAATAACCCGGTGCAATAAATTCTATCTTTGTTCCCTGTGCATTTAACAGTCCCTTTCTATAGGGAAAGTAACTTCTGCCATACCACACGCAGGAAGGGGAGGCTGAGTTGAACTGTAGCTGAACTCCATTTAGTTTTTCTCTCCAGCTATCAATCCCCAACTATTCCTTGACTCCCTTTACCATCTCCCCCACAAATATTCCAACCCCTGCGTCCAGAAAAGCTCACTGAGACTTCCAAACCACCCACCCAACTTCCCAAACAATACGCTCTAACCCCAAATATCTGGTGCTCAAAAAAGGAATCCCTGCTGATTTCCAAATAAGGTAGATTCTTGGCATCTGAAGATTCAACAACTGCCATTCCAACTCTTCATGAGTGACCCTGACAGTCATTTCTATTTTTGGTGGGGCATGAATTTCTAGCACTGCAGCAGGCCTCTTACTAAGGGAAGTCCAGCCAACTGCTAGCAGCCACATCTCAAGGTGGCTTTGTTTTCTCTGCTGTCACATATGCATTCTTGCTCAGGAAGTTATGTTTTACTGCATTTAATGAGGAATATTATGTTTTGGGGATATTAAACAATTTGGGAATTTTAAAGACCTGTTATATTCCTTAACACTTGCTGATACTGAGCAGGAGGAGTATGGTTCTTACCAGTGAGTGTGTGTCTTTTTTAACCCTTATTTTTGAAAAAAAAATTTTTTTTTCAAACTTACAGAAAATGGCAGGAATAGTATAAAACTTTCATAAATTTTCTCCTAGATTTACTTATTAACATTTTTCAGCATATAAGACAACTATAAGTCAAAGTAATTGGTGAGACAGGTATTGGTTAGGGTAACACTAGCAACTCTGACAGACTCCCAAATCTCTCTCTAAATGTGTACATACTGTTATGTATTATTATTATTATTTACAAAACCATTTGAGGCTAACTTGCAGACATCATGACCCTTTACCTCTAAATATTTCAGTATGTAATGGCATTCTCTTACAAAACCACAGTACAGTTATATTCAAATTTTGCTGATTGTTTCAAGACTCTTTGGAGCAATTAAAAAGAAAAAACTATCCATGTTTCTAGCCTAGGATCAAGCATTGCATTCAGTTGTAATGCCTTCAGTCCTCTTTAGTCTTGGAACAGTTCCTCAGTCTGTCTTTGTTTTTCATGACATTGACTTATTTGGTAGGCCACAGTTAACATTGTTTCATAGAATGTTCCTTGATTTGGGTTTCTCTGATTCTTCTTCATAATTGGATTCAGGTTACATATTTTTGGCCAAAACTTTACTTGGATTTTAATTTTTACTCTTGTTAATTAAGAATGTGATCTTCAAACAGTGCAGTCATTATCAAAAAAATTCCCGTGCAACAAAATATCATGAATAGGTTCCAAGGAGACTCACGTTAGTGGGATTTTTACCCCTACACCCTTAGTAACACATTGTGAAAATCACTCCTCAGAAAGCTGATGTAGAGGAGTCATTGACACAGCAATCAGTCCTCCTGGTGGGTGGCTTCCTCCCGCATTGCTAGTTTGCCCATGGAGACTTTGTGCTCCAGCATTTTCCTTTTGCTTCACCACACTGCTGTCCCTCTGTAAAGCACCTGAAAGTCAGTGATAGACGGAGTGTGCAGACATGGAACGGCATTTGCCAGCAAATTGCTGACGGTGGCTCACATGGTACTAAATCTTCATTACTTTTACAAAACACACCACAAAATATAATAAATAATTCACATTAAACTGCACTTATCAAAACATGTAAAGTTCATTTTGTGATATAGTACCATTGACTTGGATCGTTATTAATCCTCAATTATTCATTAAATGGACATGGATGGTCCCCACTCACTGACACTAGTAAGATTTCAAGAGCTTTCACTGACTCAAATGTGGAGTGCTGAGCCTCATAAGAAGGGATGTGGAGACAAAATAAACTTAAATGTATTCCTTCCTTCCTTCCTTCAATAAAATGCTATTGAGAAGCTTCTTGATGTCAGGCTCTGTGCTACATATTGGGGTTTTAGGAATTAAACACCTAGTCCTCGACCTCAAGAAGCTCTTATGAGAACCTGGTATTTGGACTCAAAAGCCAGAGGCCAAGTTTTCTTCTTGCTTAATGGCATCACTTCATGTTTTGTCCTAGTTTAGGTGGTGATAAGGCAGAAAGAGTCCCCTGTGGTAATTTTGTGACTCCTGCTTCAGTCCATGGGCCCAATGCTGCTGATATCAAATATAGGTATGTCCCTAAACCTGCTCCAGAGCAAAGAAGCCCTCCTTCCACATTGGTACATGCCATTCCTGTGTCTTAAACCTGCCAATGACCTTATTAGCCTGCATTCTCCCAACTTTCAATGACCCTCAATTCCTCTCCACGTGAAGGTCTGCAGAGGTGTCATTTGTGCCTTGGATCATACCATGTATATCAGTCAATTGGTTAATAATCCATTATCATGTAAATATAGCATAACAGAAGTAACACTAGACTTGGATTCAGGTGACAAGGACTCCGGGCTGTGGCAGAGATGGGCCAATGTTGTTCCCCATACTTGTGATCTCCTCTTCTTAGGCACAGAGCTAGACTTCATTTTGTAGACTCTCTTGCAGTTAGGTGTGGCCATGTCAATGAGTTCTAGCCAGCACAATGTGAGCAGAAATGACATCTATCACTTCCGGGCCTGACTCACAGAAACCTGTCACGTGTGTTCTGCCACACTCTTTTCCCTTCATGTAGGCAGACTACACAGTGGCGGTGGAGCCACAAGATGCCAGGCACCTGGATCTCCAAATCACCATGTGGGCTCCCACTTTCCCCTTTGAATAGGAATCCCCACAGTGGATTATTCTAGGACCAAGAAATAAATGTCTATGTGTTAAGTCAACAAGATTTTGGTGTCTGTTAGAGTAGAATATCCTGCCCCACCAATAACTTTGACTTGTTGTCTTATCTTCTGTTTACTCTTGGGCAAGTCACATAACCTGTCAGCATCTCTATAACCTCCTCTGTCAATGGGGGTAATAAGACAGGCATTCTTGGCCTTGTTTTACAGATGAAAGGATTAAATGACATAACATTTGCAAAACATGCTTTGAAAACAATCAAACATAAGGCGGTGCTGTTATTGGATCTTGCTCCTCACAGGTAGGTAATATAATGTTTTCCATTCAGGTACCTCAGTTCTTTCCCTAATCAAGTAACATTTCCTGCTAAGTGTCTGGCTGGGGCTAGCTCTGGAGCACCTGTACAGCTCCAGGCTGTATGATTTGAGGTGAAGAGCACTCAGATTTTGACGACTCAATCTGACATGTCAGTCTCAGGACTATACCTGCCTCTGCCAAGCCACTGACTGCTCCCTACTTAGATGATATCCCAGAACTTGACCTCCTGACCAACTAATTCCTGTGATCATCTAGGGCCCAATTGTAGATGTCAGAACTGTGAGTTATCCAAGCCTTTCCTGGATCCCTAAAGGTCTAATAATAACAGCAAACATATTACTGAATGCTCACAATATGCTCTATTGCATGTATTACTCCATGTTATCTTCACAACACCTAAGGAAGGGGATGCTTTATCATCCCCATTTTGCAGATGATAAAACTGAGGCTTAAGAAATTTAATCAAAGTCACTCAGTGTAGACGGATTCAAACACATGTCTCTAAAAGACTGTATTAGTCCATTTTGTGTTGCTATAACAGAAATACCTGAGACTGGGTAATTTATAAAGGAAAGAGGTTTATTGGGCTTACGATTCTGGGATGGTTGCATCTGGCACGGGCCTCAGGCTGCTTCTACTCGTGGAGGAAAGTGGCAGGCAGCTGGTGGGTATGAGCATGGTAAGAGGAAGCAAGAGATAAAGAGAGAGAAGGTGCCAGGGTCCTTTAAGCAATCAGCTCTCATGAGAACTAATAGAGTGAGAACTCACTCACTACCCCCCATCCCCCAGGGAGAGCATTAATCCATTCATGAGGGATCCGCCCCCATGACTCAATCAGTTTCCAACACTGCCACATTAGGGATCAAATTTCCACATGAGTTTTGGAGGGGAAAACACATCCAAACTCCATCATTCCACCCCTGACCCCTCAAAACTCATGTCACTCTCACATACAAAATACAATCATTCCATCCCAACAGTCCCAAAAGTCTAAGCTTGCTCCAGGACCAACTTCAAAATCCAAAGTTCAAAGTCTCATCTGAGACCAAAAGCAAAAGTCCTTCCAGCTGTGAACCTGAAAAACAAAACCAAATTTATCCACTGCCAAAATACAATGGTGGAACAGTCACTGGGTATACATTCCCATTCCAAAAGGGAGGAATAGGCCAGAAGAAAGGAAAAACAGGCCCCAAACAAGTCCAAAACCCACCAGGGCAGACATTATGTCTTAAAGCTCCAAAATAATGTTCTTTGACTCCAAGTCCTGCATGCTGAGCACAATTGGGCATCTGGGCCCCCAAAGCATCAGGCAGCCTTGTTCCCACAGCTTTGCCAGGCACAGCCCAGTGGGCTGCGCTGGTACCTGCAACTTACCAGGCCGGTTTTCCACTCTGGTTGATCTCCATAAGTCTGGGATCTCCATGGTGGTCCCACTGCCTTGGCTCTACTAGACATTTCCCTGTGGGGACTACCTGTGGGGGCCCCAACCCTACTTTCCTGCTCAGCATTGCTCTAGTAGATGGCCTCTGCAGTGGTTCCGCCCCTGTGGCAGGTCTCTACCTGGGCCCCCAGTCTTTTCCATACATCCTCTGGAATCTGGGTGGAGGCTGCCACGCCTCCACTGCTCTCCTGTCCTGATGGCCTGAAGACTTAACACAAAGCGGATGCCACCGAGGTTTCAGGCCTCTACTCTCCAGGGCGGCTGCACAAACCACACTTGAGGTCACTCCAGCGGGGCAGCTGGGATGCAGGGAGCAGGTTCCCGAGGGCAGCTGCGCCCCAGGTCTGTCCTCTGGGACAACTCAGACCTTCTATGCCTCAGGGCCTGTGATGGGTGGGTCACCCTTCCAGACTTCTGAAATGCCTTTAGGGCATTTTTTCCATTGTCCTGGTTATTAGCATCTGGCTGCCTCACTGCCAAGATGATGTCTTTAGCAACCAGTTTATCTGCTTCACCCTTCCATTGTTCTGCTCTCCACTTCTCTACCTCATGGCCAGGCTGAAAATATTCCAAAACTTTACTCTCTGCATCCCTTTTAATTTCTGGCTTTACATCATGATTTTGCCACCATAACTCAGAGTAGGCTCTTAAAAGCAACCATGCAGCTTCCTTACTGCTTTGCTGCTTAGAAATTTCTTCTGCCAAATGCTCTGGTTCACAGCTCCTAAGTTCCACCTTCCACAAAGTCCAAGGGCATGGACGCATGCAGCCATGTTCCTTGCTATGGTGTAGCAAGCGTTATCTTTTGTCCAATTCCCAAAAAGTTCCTCATTTCTATCTGAAACCTCATCATCCGCATGGCCTTTACTGTCCACATTTCTATCAGCATTCTGCTCGCCACCACATAAGTCTCTAAGACATTCCAAACTTTCCCTCACCTTTTTCTCTTCTTCTAAGTCCTCCAAACTCCTCCAACCTTTGCCCATTACCCAGTTCCAAAGCCACATCCACATTTTCAGGTATCTGTATAGCAACACCCCACTCCTCGGTACCAATTTTCTGTTTTCGTCCATTTTGTGTTGCTATAAACAGAGAGAGAGTGGAGGTGTCAGGGTCCTTTAAACAATCAGTTCTCGTGGGAACTAATAGAATGAGAACTCACTCACTACCCTTCCTTCCCCAGGGAGAGCATTAATCCATTCGTGAGAGATCTATCTCCATGACTCAATCAGTTTCCAGCACTGCCATGATAGAGATCAAATTTCCACATGAGTTCTGGGAGGACAAAACATCCAAACTCCATCAAAGATCTATGCTCTTAACCTCTGTGTGTACAATTATTAACTTTGTTTCACAGTCCAGCATTGCCCATTCCCTTCTAGGATTCTCACAGCTGAGAAAGCCAAATCTCCTTGTAGGAGAAACAGATTTTACTTTCTAAAGAAGCCAGCAACAATTATCCTTTTGGATGCTTCAAATGGACATTAATATTCCTGTTCACTTTTCTGTAAATGTATTAGTTATTTATCTTATTCAATGCACATTAATTTGCCTGCAAATGTAAAGGAAATTTTATTACTCTAACATACGCGATTTGCTTCTGTACTACTGCTTGCTTGTGACGGGGGACATAATTAGTGCCATTTTAAGTACATCAGCCATTTTAAGTAAGGCAGCTTCTAAGGGGTCATGTAGAGGATAAGCATAGTCAAGGCGGGCCCAGGCACAGTAGATTCCAGGAAGGGAGTAACCACCGAAAGTACACCCAGTTCCAGGAAGGACTGACCAGTTCCTTATCTAGGGGCCACCGGGTCTGAACCAGAGGGGAAGATGATTAAGCAATACACTGTTCCTTGTTAGCATGCCAACCCGCCAAAAAGCTACCAATGAATTTAAAGGTCGCCTCAGATGACCAATGAGCTATGTACAACTTATCCTGTTGCCAAAGTCTGTCTAAAAACGTATAAAAAGCACCTGTGTTAAGGGCTTGGGGCCGCTTCTGTCCTGAAGACGGAGCGACCCCAGCATGCTGGAATAAAAAAATCTCTTGCTTGTTGCAGCAATCTCTGTCTCCTGGTCTTTGCGAGATGAGCCTTCCCAACAAGTAAGATTCACGCTTTCAGGCCAGTCTTACACAAGTTATATTAATGTGATTTTTTAAGTGTTAAGAAAGAACCCTCTGAGGGAGATTGCACATCCACAATGTAGCATCAGCATTTAGTGTATGAGAGCAAGTGCAGGGGTGGGTGGCCTTTCTGCTTGCCCAGGCCCAGGTGCCTTCAGTGGGCTCTTTGTTGGGCCACAAACTTTAATCCATCCCAAAGTGCCTGTCAGCACAGTGCACAAACGGGATATGTGGGACGTTTCCTACTCTACCAGTTGTAATTGCCTGAAAAATAAAAGGCAAAACCGGGTTACTTTGCTTGATATCTGATAGAGACTTAACATTCCAGACTGTATGGCCAATCTGTGCTGAACCAACACCCCACAGGATCTTTCTGTACTGATTCCCAGCTGTTGACCTATCTCCTATGGCAGTTGGAGAATTTGGTTGCCAAGCGAGTATGTCCTGTGTTATTAAGGAAAGGCTGTGTATGACAATTTGTTCTTATGAAATGTATAAAGTTAGGAGTAAACCAGATCTTACTTGAACTCTTGAAATTTCAAAATGCTCAAGTCCCTCTGAAATCCGGAGAGGCTGAATCTCATTTTGATCACTTTGTTATCATCAGACGTATCAACTCATGAGGGGGGAGACTCTTCCCAGGCGACAGTATCACTGAATTCATCATTGAAGTAAAAATGAAGGCAGTATTTGAGCAGACAATACTTCATGTACATCTCCTCTAATTCCCCAACCACTCTGCAGTCTAGGGCTTCTTAGCTCCGTCTTACAGATGAAGAAGCTGCACGAAGCAGACCTAATTAAGTTGCCCAAGACACACAGCTACAAGCAGCTGGAAGCCAGGGTTGGAAGCCAGACTATCTTGGCCCCACAGCCCATACCCAAAGATCTCTCTTCTTGAAATGCATCTGTTTTCTAAAAAAGCAATTCCTACAATTGAAACACCCATAGGAAGTTGTCGTGAAGGGACTTGAAGCAAGAAACAGAAGGCTTGCTTTGTCAGAGCCCTTCCGGTCAGCTACGGTTGTGCATTCCCCGCAAAAGAACCTCTGCTGATGCCAGAAGCCTCTGCCCGGGGGATGAAAGAGGACCAAGCAGGGGAGAGCTTGGTGAATATCGGAAAGATGGAGCCAGAGACCCATGCACTTCCAATTACACAGCATGCCTTCCATGGCCTGCTCAACGGCCTGCTCCTTCTCAAAGCGTACCCAGACCCAGAGAGTTTCAGCTTTGGCAAAAGCCTGTGAAATTTCATGCTTCTTTCCCCCATGTAATAAAAAAGTCATTTTTGCCTCAAGCTAGGGAAAATGCTGGCATTTTTTAAATGTTTGTGTGAGTTATATACATACACACACACACACACACATACATACATACATACATATATTAGATTTATTGTTGCTGTTGTTTGGAAACCTTGTGGACATTCACAGTTTTTAGTTCCTTGCTGAGCTTTTCTGGAAAATTCTATAGAGAGGAGGGTTAAAAACAGAGGAAGAAGGTTGGTTTTTTCAAACTCCAAGTCTGATGCGGGGGGTAGAGGATTTTAAAAATTGTGCCTGCTGGGATTCAAATGGCATACAAACCAGTCACAGCACTGAACAGAGAGGACTGGCAGGAACTCCATCCCCAGCGGTGCCTGGCTTCCTGTTTGGGTTCCTCAGATTCTGAAAAGCATGGAACAAAGCAAGTGAGAAACTTGCTCTCGAACCTTGGGAAAAACGGGATTAAAATGTGTGTATTTACGGCAAACAACTTGATGATTTGATATATATATTCATTATAAAATAAAAGAAAGACTTCAGTAAGATGCCCCCATTCTGTGTTCACTGAGCAGCTGGGAAGGTTTGCCCATGTGCACGTCTTCCTTTGCTTATTAATTTCCCCTAAAAGGAAAGCAGGAAATAAAGATCCAACCCTCCATAATTCGAACCATATGGGGAAGGAGCAAAGCAGAGGCTTCACCAAGAATTCAGATGTTCAGTGTGGTGGTCAGACCTCACTGCACAGCCTCCAAATTCCAAACGAGCTTTGCCCATTCCCCATGTCTCTCGCCATCTCGGGCCTGCAACAGTGTTTCCCTTGGCTTTTGCAGACCACACAGTTGCGTTGCACAGCCTCTCCCTCTAACATATCTCCTTTCTGCTTTAAGGGTCAGGGAACTGACCCTAAAGTGATACCCTCTTTTAAAAAGCCCCCAACTTCATCCCTCTTAGAGCCCCCCAATCCCAGTGTAATTGGACCCCGCCACTTTTCCCTCTTCCTCTCAGGTTCTGAGGGTGGAAAACAATCCATTGCCCTCTTTGGTTTTTATGACTTGACTTCCTCAGGAGATATTTATAGGAGAGTCATGCACCCGACCCACCCCACTTCCTGTTCATATTTCTAAATCCTAGAGGCTTCTTTGATAGAAGAGCTTCTGCCCTATCTCCCAAATCTTCCAGCTTTGGGACCCAAGTGAAGGGAGTGAATTATTCAGTTGGTCAACAAATACCTGCGTAGCACCCACCAGGTGCTAGAAAAGATATAGTCCCTCCCTTGAGAGGACTCCTCAGGTAAAGGGCGGGAACTCCAGCTTCCAGGTTCCTTCTGTCAACCAACACCCTAATCCCAGTCCTGGGGAGAAGAAATGTAAATGGTGCCAGGATCTTCCATCCTAACATCGCCTCCACCCCCCCCCCACCACCACCACCACTTTGGCCACGTTCACAGCACTCCTGGGACTCTTCACCTAACTGCACACTCATGTCTGGGGATGACCCCCAATTCCTAGAGTCAGTTACCTGAATGCTTTTTTAACCTCGTCTACATGCACTTTGGCAACGCCAGATCTACATTCTTGGCAGTCTTCCAAAAGTTTGCATGAGCCAGATAAGTGACTTCAAGCTAAGGGCAGGTCACTATATCCTTAGCCTCCAAAAGTTCTCTCCAAACATTCTCCTTTGATTTAGGGGTAGACTAGAAAGAAAATAATTATCTTAAATCTTATTTTACATGTCACAATGTGAAGATTTATTCCAGACACAAGCATGCATTCTTAATTATAATCACAGCATTGATCTGCGCAAGTATAAGATATATGGCCGTGAGTTGCTAGTGGTTTTGCATTACCATTTTAGTGCAATTAATGTCTACCACTAAAGCACCATCTTACGCATAAGACAAAATTAAAAAGAAGCTTGAAATGTTATATCCTGTCCAGGAAATGTTGTTACTGTTGCATTTTAAAGATGAGGAGTTAAAGTTTTCATTTTTAATTACATTACTGAGTGAGTCTTCTTAAGGGAGCCTAATTGTGAAGAAAATAAATTACTTTGCAAGTTTATGGTGAGGGGCTAGTAATCCTATTGGGAAGCAAACAAACAAGCAATTTAGAATTAAACCACATTCAATGGTCAACTTTAAAATTTCTATCTGGTTGTACCTCTTTTACAAAAGTCCTTATAGAAGAATACTGTAATCAATAATTTAAACATTCATGAAGCATTTACTATAATGCCCAGCATTTTTGCTGCAATTCGTGGGGGATACAAAGGAAGAAAGCTTGTACAGTTTCAAGGCTGCTGCTCTTCCCTCTTCCCCCGACTGTCTCCTCTCCTGTCCCAGGTGCCCAAGGTTCCTGGAGACCTCCTTGAAGCATCCTTGTCCTCTCCAGGGCAGCACCCCAGGTTTGCAAATTCATCCTTCCTCTGATACAATCAAAATCTCTATTCTTTCCCTTTAAGCTACTGAGCTGGCTGTTAGAGGAAGACAGCTGATTAAACAAAGTCTCACTACAGTGTTGATGACTAAAAGCACTTAACACTCCCTGAGGTGTCTGCATCTGAGACTGTGAGCCTGCAATGGTGGAATTTCAGACAATGCGACAGGCTGGTGGTGACATAATTTTTGGAGGTGGTAGGGCATATGTTTTGATGCCACTCAGCTCATACCACTTGCAGCTGTTAAAGGAGCCGGTATAAAAGGCTTTCATACAATGACATTTTGCCTAAGCCCTTTCTTCCAGGGCTTGAAATGACTAGGGAAAAGGCCTTAGAGCTCTTCTGTTCCCAAGGAAGTTTTGTTCAGAATCACACCCATCTGCTCCTTTTAACTTCAGTGTGATCCTCAACCGCAGATGCTGCCTTGTAGAGATGTGGAAATATCCCTCCTGCCAATTCATTCCCAATGAATGGAATTTTGACTTTGGTAGAAATAGAGCGAATCCTTAACATTTGCCAAGGAGGTGGCCCTGGGCCTTTCATTTTCCCCATAAAAGAGGGTAAAGTATAGCTGCCCAGGGGTGAATGCATGTGAGGATAACAACAGACATCTATTATGTTTCTGGCACTCTTCCATGGGCTTTCCAGATCCACAAAATGAATTCACAAAACTAAAGGAGCACAAAACAAATTTAAATAATTTAACTTCCAAATGATGTTTTTTGTAAGTTTGTAGTGTTTATACTTCTGAAGTTATTAAAGCTTAAAATGGCACTAACACTTTTGGGTTATCCTGTGCTTACTCATTTAATCTTCCTAACAACCCTAGCATGTAGGTACCATTAGTCACCCCATTTCATGGATAGGAACACAAAGCCACCGTGAGAGTAAGCAATCCACCCAATGTTATAGAACTAGTAAGGGGCAAAGCTGGGATTACAAACCCAGGCAGTGTAATGCCAGTGCTCATTCTCTTAGTCATGATGCCACACTGCCTCTTGGCAGCCATTAGCAGACAGCAGAGATGCTGCGGTGCCTGAAGGGCAGCTAGACTCAGTTACTAGACGAGTGATTCACTCTCCACACCAGCCTCAACTCACCATTAGTTTCAGCCCTCAGTAAGATGGCACCTTTCCACATGTTGTGGGTTGTCAGGACCATCATTAGGATCAAAACCATGAGTGATAAATCTAGGACTGCTAAGCGTCTCCTGTGTCCCCATTCCTGTATCCCCCCACAGGCTTACATAGCATGACCCCATTATACTTGTTGAATTAAATTAGATGAAATTGCTAAGACCCTTTGGCATTCTGTAGTGGATTGAATTACATCTCCCCAAAACTCACTGAGGCTTGAATTGTGTCCCCCAAGTTTTATGTATTAGGAACTTAGCCTCCACTGTGACTGTAAAGAGGGTGGGAAATCCTCTTACAGTAATTGTAAGGTGGAGCCTTGAAGAGGTGATTGAACTGTAGGACCATGCAGTAGTGAATGGATTAAAATGGTGGTCAGGGGCATGGTTCTGAGGGCTTTAAAAGAAGAGGAGAGTCTGTCTCTCTGCTCTCTCTGCTTCCACCATCTTGCAATCTGAGACCCATGGGTCACTGTCACCACCACCAGATGGACTTTGGACTTCCCAGCCTCAGAAACTGTCAGCAATAAATTTTGTTTTTCTTTATAAATCACCCCATCTCAGGTATTCTGTTATAAGCCACAAAAACGGACTAATACACATTCCATGGATAGTTTGGGCAGGTCCTCCTGTCTTGCCCTCCACATAGCTCCAGACCTGTTCGATAGCATTGGCACAGACTCATTTCCTTCCTACATTCTCCTTGTCCATCTCGTGGAACCTTCCTCCGTAAACCCACCATACCTGCCTCAGCCGAGAGCCATAGTGAGGGCCTACTCGGTCTACATCATAGGCTCAAGCTTGCTGCCTTCTTTAATGGCAAGGAAATCACGGTGCTCCAATTTATGGAGCCAGTCTTGTCTAGGCCAGAACTGGACCTGAAGCTGTCTTATACCTACAGTCAGGCAGTCAACCAGCCCTCTCTGGCTCATTCCAGGGCCTTCATTTGTCCTTCCCAGACTCACTGGCCTCCAATTGTCCTTGACAGCAGAGCTCTGGTCACCCTACCCTACCTGTTTCCCTACCCTGTTTTCATGGCAATCCAGCCCTTGTGACCCTGGCTAGTGGAAGGCATTAACATCTAAGATCTAGGGGGCTCTGTCTGCCTTTCATGACCCTCAAACAGAAGGCCTACTTGTTGACCTAACTTTATGGTGCTGTCCCTGGCACCTTGATCCCCCCGAGATTGACCTGGTCCCATTAGCCAAGGCTCGATCAACGGTACTTTACTTCTTGCTGGCATTTCTGAAAACTGAGAGGTTGCTGGGGGATTTCTGAGCCTTGAGTTGATTAGCAGTTAATGATGTGTGTTTTGATGAGAAAATAAAAGATTTTGTTTATCCACTTGAGAAGAGGAAAATTAGGAGTAAAAAGGAGAGAAGGAAAAACACAAATTGTCAGCTTTTCAATGGGGTTTTAAGTGGTTTGGGTCTGCTGAGTTGCCAGCCATTGCTGGAAAATTCTCCGGTGTTGATTTTACATATCAGCTCTCAGAAAAAAATTCAGAGTGTTTGGCTCCACCTAAAGCTGTCAAGAGACACACAGAAGGCCCAGAGGGCTGCTGCTGGAGAAGTTATTTTACATTCAGAGAATGTGTAAATACAATCAGGAGATAAGAGGAGCCCATAGGGACCATGGGCTGTTTCCAACACTGGGTCCTCCAACCAGAGCCATGCTTCAGAAGGACAACACCAACTGGGTCAGCATGTACAGAAAAGATGTTTTCCAAACTTGCTCTTGGCCCATCATTGTTGAAGTCATGGCCAAGGTGAGGAGGGGCTTCAAAAAGGCAGAACCTGGCCATCTGAAAGGAATAGGCTTTGGAGTCAGACCAACATGGGTTTGAAACTCATTTAGTTATTTCAGGTTTCTCAACCTCTCTGAGTCTCAGTTCTTATTCATAAAATGGACCAGTACTATTTAACTTACAGAATTGCTGTGAAGATTAAATGTTTCAATAAGAGAACCATTTAAAATGTGTCTAGAGTGAACGTGATCTGACATTGCTGACATTCAAAACAAATAGATCAGGGTGGCTGTTTTAGTCCGTTTGTGTTGCTATAACAGAATTACCTGAGACTGGGTAATTTATAAAGAAGAGAGGTTTATTAGGCTTACAATTCTGGGACAGCTGCATCTGGCATGGGCCACAGGCTGCTTCTACTCATGGCGGAAAGTGGCAGGCAGCTGGTGGGTACAAGCAGATCACATGGCGAGAGGAAGCGAGAGAGAGAGAGAGAGGAGGTGCCAGGGTCTTTTTAAGCAACAAGCTCTCGCGGGAACTAATAGAGTGAGAACTCACTCATTAATCCCCCCTCCTCCAGGGAGAGCATTAATCCATTCGTGAGGGATGCACCCCCATGACTCAATCAGTTTCCAATACTGCCACATTGGAGATCAAATTTCCACATGAGTTTTGGAGGGGACAACACATCCAAACTCCATCAGTGGCTAACATCTTCTGGGGGCTTGAGTTTTTTCAAAAATAACTCACCAGGGAAATAGTAATTCATAATCCTCTGTTTGGGGCATCCCCTGATCAAATCGACAAAGTGTCCTTTGTAAAGTGCTAATGTTGGAGTTTGACAAATGGTTTGGGCCAATAAACTCAGTTGGCTGGAGTTAGGCAGCCAAAGCCTTGCTTTCTAAATGAGCCCATAGAAACAATGTCCATTGATGTTAGTTAGTCTCACTTAGGCCAGTACAGCCAATCACATCACAAATGAGTATTGATGGTTATCAGCGAGGCTAGATGAGAGGCTGGATGAGGGTCTTTTCCTATCACAATTTCTAAAGCAACTTGGGGCACATCTTACTGGCCCCTTGGAACACATCAAAATTGTGTTCTCTCCACTTGGAGAGAAGTTTTTAGTCAAAGTAAGAACTTATCAGAACTTCCTTATCATTCCGGCACTGATGTAATTCTACAGGGTTATTTAATGGAGGAGTTTGTTTCCCAATTAAGCAACAGTTTTCAGGAACATCTCTGGGATTGAGGTAGCTTTAATATACCTGGAAAAAGCCAAGAGCCATTCAAGGCAGCTGGTTATTAATTCCTCATGAGACAGGTAAAAGCGAGTTCATCAATGACATTGGCAAGTTCTTTAAAAAATGAAGAAGTATGTGTTTGAATTGCCCAAAGTTTTAGAAGGATAAAAGAAAAGACTAAGTTTTCTTATATGGGGAGGTTGATGGTAATGAAGGTGAGGGGGGTTGTCACCTACAAACCAAAGAACATAAGCCAATTGGTAAGTTATTTGGAGTATGGGTAAGGTCAAAGTTATATGCGGAAATTCAGTGGGATATTTTATTTCTTATTTGGAGAGAGATGGACAAGTGTATTTTCTCCAGTAAAAGCTAAGCCTCTTCATGTTCCCTAAAGTCTTAGAGGTATCTTCTTCAACCAATCCCAAGCCAGGAAAGAGAATGACAAAAATTCCTGGTGTCTTAAGGCAGAGTGCTTGCATTTGTTCAGTGAGAGAATTGCCTCCTGTACACAACTTTTTAATTGATATTCTCACAGTGTGTTTGACCCTTCCAGAGTCTTCTTTCTGCAGGCTCTTTGGACAAATACTAGAGTGGTTCTTTAAAAGTCACCTGCAAGGCATGGTCTACTGATGGTTGGGAAAGTCAGTGGGTGAATATTTGAGGAGAAGCAGCACCTTGGGTTGAATGTCCCCCCAAAACTTAATCCCCACTGTAACTCTTGAGGGTGGGAAATCCTATTATGGTAATTCAAAGGTGGGACCTTGAAGAGGTGATTAGATTGGAGGACCATGCTGTAGTGAATGAATTAAAAATGGTGGTTGGTGGCATAGTTCTGAGGGCTTTAAAAAGAAAGTGAATGAGGAGGTTACTCCCTGCTCTCTCCACTCTGCCATTTTCTGCAATGTGAGACCCCTGGTCACGGTTGCCACCACAAAGACCCTCACCAGATGTATTCCCTGGACTTTGGACTTCCCAGCCTCCAAAACTGTAAGTAATAAATTTCATTTTCTTTATAAATCACCCAGTTTCAGGTATTTTGTTATAAGCAACAGAAATGGACTAATACAAGCAGGTTATTGCTCTGAAGGTATTACTAATTATAAGGGGGAAAATAGTAACTTCATTGTGAAGCAATCCAGCAGACATACCTTAACCAAATGATCAAGGTTAACATCACTAGTAAGCAGGCATGTTGCCATCATGTACCCTCTGATATGATGCCTTTAGAAGGGCACATTATCAGTTCTGTGCTATTCTCGTCAAAAATGCATAACCTCAGTCTAATTATGAGAAAATATCAGACAAACCCAAATTGAGGGATGTTCTACAAGATAATTCACCAGTACTCTTCAAAAGTGTCAAGGTCTGAAAAGATGAGAAAAGACTGAGGACTGTTGTAGGTTGAAGGACGGTGCCTAAGGAAGAGTTGATTCTGGAACAGAAAAAGAACATTAGTGGAAAAACTGGTGAAATCCAAATAAGGTTTGTAGTTTAGTTAATATTATTGTATTAATATTAATTTTCTAGTTTTGATAATTGTATTACAGTTATATAAGATGTTAATATTAGGGAAAGCTGGTGAAAGGTATATACAAATTCTTTGTACAATTTTTGCTACTTTTCTGTAAGTCCAAACTAATTTCAAAATAAAGAGTTAAAAAATAAGTCTTCTGAAAACAAAGCAAAACAAAAAAACACAGCCAGTGTATTGCCCTACCTACTGCCTCAGTGCCATGGCGAGCCAGATGAGGATGAATAATTATCTTCCTGCACATTCTGGGTTTAATTCCTACACGTTGTAACTTGTGCAGCTCATCTCGGTCCCGTGGGTGGCCAGGGAAAATGGTATTTCATGTTTCAAGACTAAAAGGGTAAAATTGAGAAGAGCCTCTCCAACTTGGTTTCACAAGCTTTATTACTTGTGAGAAATGTGTCTGTGAACAGGGAAATACCAATGATGTAAAAAGATACATTTTTTAAAGTCTGAAACATGGAAGAGAGAATTTCAGGCAGGAGGACTGCCAATTATTTGATTTCTTTTTCTTAAAAGCTGTGTACTTCTTTTGAACTGGAATCCAATTGTTTCAAGTCTCCATTAATCAGTGACACCATTCATCAAATGGACATATTGGCATAATGAGCTCTCATAAATACAGTGTTTGTGATCTTTCTTGGAATATTAGAGTGAGATGGGGGGGTGAAAAGAGTGAAATCACACAGTCCCTCATGTCCTTAGTCTAAAACATCCTTACATGTGCCACACTGAATTAACATCCTGTCGTCTTTTCTGTTTCATCTCTCTTTTTTTTTCTCTCATCTCTATTTCTCTGTCTCACTTCCTCTCTCTCTTTCTTTCTCTGTCTTGCATATGTAATGAACAAACCAAGGGCACCCACTCCAATCCCTTAATTGAAGCATTTCAGGTCAAATCATGATTGTTAACGGAAAGAAACCAAATCATTTGTCACAGAGCTTAATTTCGCCAGCGCTGCCTGATTTCCTGCTGTTATTTGTACTTACAGTAGATGATAAAAGCAGTTGCTACAGCCTCTTCATAGCGAAAACAAATCCCAGCTGCAATCCAAATCGAAGCACCTGCGGCTGTGGATCAGCTGGAATCGAACAGCTATTTTTTACCAGCCTTGGCTGCCCTTCAGGTTGATTGAAACAAACGGAACCATTTTTGAATGAAAGTTAACTCCCACATTCCCAAGTACTGTCTTTGGTCTCAAATGAGTGAGCATTTGGGGTCACGCCTGGGAAAATATGGAGGCCCCATAGCCCTTTTCTCATTATTATATTCTCATTGTACCTCTTCAGAACTCACAGACTTCCTACATGGGCTTGGAAGCACCCATGTACTAAGGTGGAAAATGACTGTGTACACACTGAAAATTGGAAAGTCATTGCTGACAGGGCAAGAGAGCAGGGTCTTCTTGTGGGGAAAGGACAGGGCATTTGATTACGCATTTGTGGAAGTGACATTTCCTTGGAATCCTATGATTTTAACAGTTTCTCTAATTTTTGCCATGCTAATGGCCTGTCGACTACAGAGGTGGTGCCAGTTTTGAGACCTGTCTTACAGATGGAGAAAAAGGTATGATAGGCATGGCTTTGATCATAAAGGAGTTTCAGAAATAGCATAATAGCTGCTGGTCGTGATTAGCCTTCTGACCAGCCATCCTCATCCCCAAAACTACCCCATAGGGCTTCTGGAGGCCATTCTATAATGCACATCAATGAGAGAGTGGTGTTCCCTTTCTGGAATCCAGCTCTGGCCATGGCTCAATCCAGGTTATGGTGTGTGAGTAGGGTGTATGTCCTAACCTATGTTTACATGTGAGTGTGGGGTGGGGTGTTATTCTGCATGAGAGAGGACAGAGCCTGAGAAGAGAGATTGGGAGGTGCCAGGCATCCCTGAGATGACCCAATAGTGCCTTCTGAAACCACTGCCTTTGAAGACTTCTGCTCTAGGTCAGAGATTTCCACGTCTGGTGGAACATCTGAGTCACCCGGAGAAGCTTTTAAAAATAAACTTTCCAGGGCCCCATCCTAATCTTATTGAATTACAACTTCTAGGGGAAGGGCCAAGGAAAAAGTCTTTCCCAAAAGCATAGCAGATTGCTCAGACCAAGATCCAGGTTTAGGAACTACTGTTCTTAACCGCTATTAACCAATCACCATTCCCTGACTTTATGGGACACCGTGAACAAGTAATAAGAATAAACTTAACATTTATTGTTTACTATGTGCACAGTGCTAAGAGCTTTACATGCATAATCTTATTTAATCCTCACAACAGCCCTATGAGAAAGGTACCATTATTACCATCTTAAAGATAAGGAAACTGAAGCTCACAGAAATATGTAACGTGCCTAAGATTTCACAGCCAATCAGTTGAGGACCCAGGATTCATACGCAAATTGTCTGACTTCTGAGTCTAGGTTCTTACTTTCTAGGGCATAATGCTTTGGGATGCTGGCTATTCTCTTAGATAATTTTGGCCCCAGGGCATGGAGAGTGGAGGAGGGAAGTAACTATAGCAAACAAGAACTAAGCACAGTGTGTCTGTGTGTGCCTGTGCGTGCTTACACACACAACTGTTAGCAATGTGGGGAGCAGATGGGGAACTGAAGAAACTGGTAGATGACTGAGCCTAAGGGAAGAAGAGTAGGATGTGACAGTTGAACAAGAATGAATTTCAAAGCCAAAGACTTAAGTGTGAATCCCAGCTCTGCCATTTGCTAACTGTATGACTTTAGGCAGGGTATTTAGCCTCTCTGGACCCCGGTTTCCCTGTGACAATGAATAAAACTGGTAATACCTATGGTGAAGATTTGTAGATTATAGATGGTTTATAAACTGCTCTGCACAGAGTAGATTCTCAATTATGGCAGTCATTATTAGATGTTAGTATATTACAAAGAAAAAGAACAACAATTCTCAAAGGACTGATGTCTAACCCCAAGCTGAAAGTTGTGATCAGAAATAATCCAACTGAAGAAATAATTCAAAGAGGCTGGGAAAAGTTCAGAATAAAATTCTCTTTAGACAACTGCCTTTAGATGTGAAAAGAGAAAAGTTATTTAAAACACAGTTGTTCTCTGGCCCATATGAAGAATTGTAGAAAAAGTGGGAGATTGATAAAGACCTGAAGAGTGGATACAGATGATTGAAGTATCAAGACAATCATAAAGGATTGGTTGATTTTCTGCCTCTTAGCATCCTGTTCTCAAAGGTGGCCTTGTGTTTTAGATAAGACGATGGTGGTTCCAACCTGGAGGCACCAGGGAAGAGATCTCAGGAAAGAACATACTCTTCCTTTAGATGAAGCTTGCGGATAGCCCAGAGTTTGTCCCATTGGCTGGATGTGGTCCTTGGAATTTTGCTGATGGTTTTGGACCCTGAATTTCCAAATGATGGCAGAAGATAGGAAGACATTTAGAAGTTGTTCTACAAAAGTAAGAAAAGCAATACAGCCAAAGGATGACTAAGAGAGAATAATAGTCTTCCATCATTGGAAGAATATAATGGTCCCAGGGAGAGTAATTAGGTAACATAATAAGGATTCTTAGGAAGGAAAACCCAGACTCTCAGGAACATTTTCTACATGTCAGGACTTGTGAAATAGTGTTCTGAGAGAAGAGGCAGAAACAGTCTTCACTGAATCATGGAAAGTCAAGTGAAAATTGAACATGATAAAACCCTCCAGCTGGGCACCTCCAATCTAGTTCTTGAAGATGCACTGACAAGATTTAGAGTTGAGAAAGATTTTGAACTATAGCCATGAGAGTAAATAAACTATCACTGCATGAAAAATGTGGATAAATCTCACAAGCATAATGTTAAGTGAAAAAAGCTGGACACAAAGATGCATAATATACGATTGCATTCCTATAAAGTTTCAAAAGAGATAAAAGCTATCTATGTATTAAAAGTAAGGCACCATAGTTATCTTTAGGGTGTAGTAATTGGGAGGGGACACAAGGGAGATTTCAGGGGTGCTGGTCATGTTCTGTTTGTCAACCTGGCTGCTAGTTTTGTGGGTATGTTCAGTTTCTAAATATCCATCAAATTGTATATTCATGACTTGTTCATTTTTCTGTATATATGTTATATTTCAATTAAAAAGTTAGAAAAATAATTCAATCTATGAACAGAGAGCAATTTATTTCAAGAGAAACAAACTCCGAATAGCCAACCACAGAGTTTATTTTGAATTGATCTACCCGTGATAATTTTATCTTTTCTTGAACTGCAAATTCTTTAACTTCATTTGCTGGTCAGAATAACCCTAATATATCAGTTTGGGTCTTCTGAGAAGCATATATTAAGATGGAATTAGATATGCAAAGGATTTATCAGGAGAAACTTGTTTGAAGGATTAGGAGAGAGGGGTCAGTGGGGAGAAACTTTAGGCCAAAATGCAGGTCTGACACCTTTGAAAGGAGAGAAGGAATTATAGAGGATTGGATAGGAAGACCTTTAGACCATAGCATGGTCCTGAGAAAATCTCAGGCAGACTGATGGGGAGTTCTTGGGCAAATATTGCCCAGTAGAGCAATACTGTACTGGGCAGAAAGAGCACTGTTCCAGTATTGCCAGCATGCTCAGTCTTGGCTCAGAGCAGCCCAGAGAAAGTGTGGCTTTTGTTTGAATGTTGTGGTGAATTCTAATGTGCAGCAATTTGTGGCTGTCAGTCAAACATATTTCCAGCAGGAGGTCCTTTTAAAGAGAGATCCGAGCAATGCAAATCCATGCTTACCACACCCAGGTATACAGTGGTACTCATGAGATGGGAGCTGGCTACAGCTTTCTCCAGACAGACATGTTATCTAGCATGTTACAGACGTCAAGATGAATGTGCTATAGCTTATTTCTCTACTACTTAATAGTGAGGAAAGAAGGAGAAACAAAATGCAGCAAATATCACATGAGCATGGTTGTTTCTAAATAGAGTGTTTGCCAAAGCTTGCTGGGAAATGAAAAGAACTTCTTAAAATAAAAGCAAAGATTTCTCTTGTTGCATTTAAGCTCACTTCCTGGAGAATATTCCTTGAGCTACTTAAAGAAAACTCTTTTCCTGTTTGAGTGGCCTTTATTTCTTTCTCTTGTCTAATTGCTCTGGCAAGTACTTCCAATGCTATATTAAAAAGAAGTGGTGAGAGTGGGCATCCTTGTCTTGTTCCTGTTCTTAAATATCATTCAGGATGATATTGGCAGTGGGTTTGTCATATATGGCTTTTATTGTGTGGAGATACTTTCCTTCTATACATAATTTTCTGAGAGTCTCTATCATCAAGTGATGTTGAATTTTGTCAAATGCTTTTTCTGCATCTATTGAGATGATCCAAGTAGGAAAAGACAAAGCCAAATTGTCCCTGTTTGCAGATGACATGCTAAACAAATTCAGTAACATTGCAAGATACAAAATCAATATACAAAAATCAGTAGCATATTAATACTCCAACAGCAAACTAGCAGAAAAAGAAATCAAGAAAGCAAGCCCATTTACAAGAATCTCCAGAAAATAAATACCTAGGAATAAATTTAATCAAGGGTGTTAAAGATCTCTACAATGAGAACTACAAATCACTACTGAAAAAAATTACAAAGAGGACACCAAAAGATGGAAAGACATTTCTTGTTCATGGATTGGAAGAATCAATGTAGTGAAAATGTCCATACTACTTAAAGCCATCTACAGATTCAATGCAACCCCCATCAAAATACCAATGACATTCTTCACAGAAATAGAAAAAACAATCCCTAACACTCATATGGAATAACAAAAGACCCTGAGTAATAAAAGCAATCCTGAGCAATAAATAAATAGATAGATAGATAGATAGATAGATAGATAGATAGATAGATAGATAGATAGATAGATAAAGCTGGAAGCATTACACTTCCTGGCTTTAAACTGTATTACAAAGCTATAGTAACCAAAACAGTATGGTATTGGCATAAAAACAGACACTCAGACCAGTGGAACAGAATAGAGAACCCAGAAGTCAACCCATGTATTTACAGCCAACTGATCTTTTACAAGGGCACCAAGAACATACAACAGGGAAAGAAGAGCCTCTTCAATAAATGGTGCTGGGAGCACTGGATATCCATATGTAGAAGAATGAAACTATATCTGTACCTCTCACCATATACCAAAATCAACTCAAAATAGATTAGAGACTTAAATATAAGAGCTGAAACTATAAAACTCCTTGAAGAAAGCATAGGGGAAACACTCCAGGATGTAGCACTGGGCAAAGACTTTATGAATAAGACCCTAAAAGCACAGGCAACAAAAGAAAAAATAAACAAATGGTATTAAATCAAACTAAAAAGCTTCACACAGCAAAAGAAGCAATCAATAGAGTGTAAAGACAACCTACAGAATGGGAGAAAATATCTGTAAACTATGCATCCAACAAGGGATTAATATCCAGAAGATACAAGGAGCTCAAACAACATTACAGTAGGAAAACAAATAATCCAATTAAAAAGTAGGCAAAGGAGCTGAACAGGCATTTCTCAAAGGAGGACATGCAAATTGTCAACAGTTATATGAAAAAGTGCTCAACATCACTAATCATCTGGGAAATGCATATCAAAACCACTTTGAGATATTGTGTCACCCCAGTTAGACTGGCTATTATCAAAAAGACAATGAATAAGAGAAAGGGGAACTCTTCTGCACTGTTGGTGGGACTATAAATTAATACAGACATTACAGAGAGCAGTATGGAAGCTTCTCAAACAACTACGGATAGAACTGCCATACAATCCAGCAATCCCACTGCTGGGGATATACCCAAAGGGGTGGAAAATCATCATGGTGAAGGGATACCTGCACTCTCGTGTTTATCGCAGCTCTGTTTACAAAAGCCAAGAGTTGGAACCAACCGAAATGTCCATCAATGGATGAATGGATAAGGAAAATGTGGCATATATACACAATGGAATACTATTCAGCCATAGAAAAGGATGAAATTCTGCCATTCCAAGCATCATGGATGAGCCTGGAGAAAATTACACTATGTGAAACAGCCCAGGTGCAGAAAGAGAAATACCACATGTCCTCACTCCTAAGTGGGAGCTGAATTCATAAATAAACAAATAAACAATAAAGAAAGAGAGAGAGAGGAAGAAACAACAATCACAATAATACATTGAAGTTTTGAAAGGAAAGAACAGAACTGAGGCCAACAGAGGTGAGAAGGGGGGAGCGGGGGTTAGCAAGAAATCGGTAAAGGGCCACAAAAAATGATTACATTGTGTAATCCTGAACATATTAATTATCCTGATTTGAGTATCACATATTGCACACAGGTATCAATATTCAATGCTATACCCCGCAGATATATATAATCAATTATATTTGAATTAAAAAATTAATTTAAACAAAACAAATACAAAATGTTGAAGAATTTCTGGTTGAAATCTAATGTAATCTAACAGGCATATATAGCTTCCTGTTTAAGAATTTGGCATTTCCAGAATCCCTAGATTCCTTTCCAATCCACCTAAAGTCACCCCAGCAAATAAGACAAGTGACAGGGCTACATTATTGACACTTGGGTGCTGTGGAGGAATTAAATATGGAACAATCCCTTGATGCCTTTCTCTTGTTAAATTTTCTCTGTTTTGTCTGACTTTTCCAATGGACTTAAATATTCTTTTCAGCATCACATTCAGTCACAATCTCTCCCAACAGCAACAAATCCTTACTCATTTTTTAGTATTCTGTCAGGCATTAGCATTTTTCAAGTCAGCCTAAAATGTCCTTACTTAAATCACATTATAAAGCCCTATTACATATTATTGGTGATATAAAGCAGTGAAAAGCTACTTTTCCCCTATCTATCAATCATATTAATAGTCTGTTAGCCTGTCTCTATCTTCCTAGTGCATTTCCTTAGGAAACAAATATTTAGGAAGTACTATTTGCCTCGTCTTTCACTCTTGCTTTGCAGCAATCCTATATGATAATCATTTTACTTCTTCCTTTCCAAATTCCAAAATAATATTCCTGCCATTGTGTTTGGTCCTAACTGTAATTCCTCATATCAGATCTCAAAATGATATTTTGCCCAACTTCCTTTAAGCCTTTAGTACTAAAGCTGAGAATTCATTCAAATCTCACTTTATTTTCTTGAAGATTTTGTTTCTTTACTCATTTTTTTCAATCAGCATGTTTTGAATGGCTTGTAGGTTCACCCCTAATGTATCAATTTCTCTGATTTTCTTCCCCTGAGGGAGAAAGTTATAAATCATAAAGGAAAATGAAATGATCCCAATATTTTAGCCACCTGGTATTTATATAACCAATTGGGATAGACAATAAATTTTAGAACAAGTTTTTGATAGACTGAAACATTAGCATCTTATGTTCTGTGTTTATTTTTTTAAATCTCTAAGTGAATTTTTCAATCAAAATCCATAAAGAATCCAAAATTCTTTCCTACTATTATGTAGAATTAAACAAACATATCTTGAATCTAACCAATAATATAAATGTGCACAATATAAATATTTCTGAACAAAAATTCCATTCTAGGACAAACCCTTGTTATGCTATAAGGCAGCCCAAGAATATTGCTTAACCAGGAAATATCAATGCCCAGGGAAGTCACTAGTGTGGATCCAAAGGGCTCACCACTAGGGTCTCTTCTACTTTAATATTTTGGCTGGAAATGTAAAAGGCATGTATATCAGTTCTGCACCTGACCTGAGACTGGGAGGGATCCCAGGAACCCAAGGGATGCAGGTTGAACCAGTGAGTATCAGCTGAGAGGCTGTGGTTATGGCTGCAAGACAATGGCTGGGGGTAGCCAAAGACTGCAGCTAGTGAATTGCCCACCAAAAGCCTAAGTGACAAGGGCCATGGGAGCAGGGGGGTGGGCAGAGCTAGTGAGCTGTGGACTCTAGGAGATGATCTCAATCAAGGCAGGAAGGGGGATGGAGCTGGGACTGGGAGGTGCCAGTCAGGAACTGGGAGGGAGAACATGGCTGAAGAAGACACTTGGGGCCTGATCTAGATCAGAAATCCCAAGGCATGATCAGATCACTATCACTGCCCAGGACAAAGGGTCAAGGGGCCTGATTATAGGAAGGCCCCTCTGGAAGTCCCTTAGGAAGCAGCCAACCCTCCCCAGATTGGAGCCTTCGGGTGAAGAAATATCCAGGATGAGTGGCAACATTTTAATTCGGTGCTTTCAAGATGTTGGAACATTGGACTGAAATGTGGAATAAGAATGAATGTGAAACTGCTTTTAAGTCTAAAGCAATCATTTGCAGAAATAAAGAATGGGGAAGACTTGGCTTAACAGCAGTCCGTGTAAAAATTCTGAGGAACTTTTGTTGATCAAAAGTTCAAAATTAGCCAACAGGAATACAAAACTGCCCTCACACTCAGCCTTAGCATTTACTTGAATGTCCTACAAAATTCTCTTCCAAAAGGTTTTTGTGGTCAAATTAGTTTGGAAAATACTGCATAATTTACCCTCCCTCAGATATTTACAGTGTCTTTTAGTTGGTTAAAGGCTCAGAAGAGTTCTGTAGTAAACAGCCTTGGTTAGCTTTAGTTAATCTCATGCATTAATCAGGAGGTTATGCTGTAGTAACAAACATCTCTGTAGTGTCAGTGGCTCAACATACCAAAGCTTTATTTCTTATTTATGCTACATGTCTATCAGGGGCCAGCTGAGACTCTGTGCCTTGTCATCACTGGACCCAAGCTGACAAGACAGTCACCACAGAGAACATTGCGAGTGGCTGTGGGAGGGGAAAAGGGAATGTGGCAAAGCACGCACTTGCTCTTAAAGCTTCTACCCAGCCAGAAACGATACACACCCCCTCTGCTCACGTGCTGTCAACCAAAGCAGATTGCATGGCCGCACATGACAGAGATGCAGTTTTGAACTGGATATGAAGACGAATTTTCTGAACATTTGAATAAAGCCCCTCTTCTGACAGTGGCCCACAAGGCCCCACATGATCTGGCCCCTCTTTCCCACTCCAGTTACCCCTCTTAGTTCTAGACTTGCTCCCTTTTCTAAAAGTGTCTAAAACATGCCAGGCTCTTTTCTGTAGGGCCTTTGCATGTTCTAGCCTCTCTGCCTGAAAGTCCCTTTCTTTAGCTTTTGTATAGTTAACGCTTTCCCATCCTCCTGGGCTCAGCTTCAACAGCCTTTCCTGAGCATTCGCTCTAAATTACTACCCACCTCTCATCACTTACTTTCTCTATAGCATCCACCTATTTTAGTTTTAGCACTAATAATAAACTGCAGTTACTTTATTTATTATCTGACTCCTTCATCCAAATATAAGTTCCATGTGTGCAGAAAACTTGTCTATCATGTTCACCACAAAATCTCTAGCACGTTGTACATACTAGGTGCTCGATACATGTTTTCTGAATGAATAATTTAACTTTTTTTCCATTATGAACAATTTCAAGCATATACAGGAATAGAGAGAATGGTATAAAGAACACTGATGTTCCTATTACTGAGGTTCAACAATTAATCAACCCATAGCCAATCTTGTTTCATCTTTATTTCCACCCTCATCTTCCCTCCTGAATTATTTTAAAGCAATCCTAGACATCATATCACTCCCTCTACGAATAATAAATATTTCAGTATGTATCTCTAAAAGATAGGATTTTAAAATATAACCACTCCATGATAATCCCATCTTAAAATATCAGCAGTATGAACACTTAGAGCTGTCCATGAATAGCACAAGTTGCCTCAGAAAGAAGCTGATTGGTGAATGTTTACTGAGCTCCTACTATGTGTCAGACACAGATTTTGAAGTGAACCGTAGGGTAAGTCCCTGGAGCTGATGTTCTGGGGGAGGGGCAGTAGTCAGAAATGTGAGTTGAGGCCTCCTTCCCTACAGAACTCCCCCAACACTGTCTGTGTCCAAGCTAGTCTGAACAGAGATGCAATGGACACCTTAATGCTTATGGAGTCTTATTTGAATGCTATTTTTGCTTTCCTATGAACCAATTCCTTATTTACGTTGCAAAATGTTTATGTGAAAAGCATTTCCTCTTGTTTTTCTTTGCAGGAAGTGAGTGACCTGAACTTTTCTCACTTCTCTGTGCCTTACCCCTTGTATTTACCAAACAGGCCACTAAGGAGTAGGTGGCTTGGGCTGCTCATAGCCCATATGCTATCTCCGTGTGAATTAGAAAAAGGCATGCTTTCCTCCAGAAAAAGGAGCCCTGTATCAGGGTGCGTGGCTTGGTTTGAAGACAAAAGAGTTGGATTTCAGACCCTCCATGCCCCTTTAATCAGGCACTCACCCTTGTGTGGTAAACAACCTGTACGATAGTACATGGCAGACCTGCAGGTGGCTATCAGATCAACGCGCTTCCCTGACTCTTTAAGTCCTGTGCAACTTATGTTACCTGCCCTCAAACACAAATAATTCAGTAAAATCACTAAAATGCAAAGGTGAGAAATGACATATGATTTGTGACAGATAGCTGCTACTCATTTGTCAAAATCCAACTGTGTGTGAGAACAGTTAGTGGGACAGTAGTGTTATGAATATAAAGCATGGAGTTTTACAAACGTCCTGATTCTACTGACAGCCAACTATGTGAATTATTTCATAAAAGTGTGGTATGCCTGTCTCCTTCTGATGCATTTTTAAAAAACGATATATAAACAATAAAACCAAGGTTTATAAATTCACTTCCTATCAAGAAGTATATGTCATTATAATGTCTGTTGTCATGGAAATAGTTGGGAGTTTTCAGACATATGAAGGAACCTAAGTAGGTTGAAAATGTGTAGATGCGCTACACTCAGTCTGTCTAATTAACCTAAGTAAAATGAATTTGGGAAAGCTAGCAAACTTCTGGCAGAGTCCTGGTAGGCACATTTCATTGCAAATCAATTTTCCTTTCCACACTATTTGAGAGAGTCCAGCTTTCTTTTATCAGGGCCTATAGGTGTAAATCTCCTTTTAAAGGGGGAAAAAAAAAAAGCTGCTGCTGAAATTCCTGAATGATACTCATGAGCGTTTAGATCCAGTTACAGTGCCACATTTTCCACAACTGCTGAATGCTGCATGTTGGGTACTTTATTTACATAAATTCTATTTCTTACCATATTCTTGCAAGGTAGGTATTTTCATCGCACTTTAAAAGTAAAAAAAACTGTGGTTCAAATGCTTATGCAGCTTGCCCAAGGTTTCAATGCTACTAACTAGTGGATGGATGGGGGGGATTTGAAAACAGGTTGGTCTGGCTCTCTTTTAGTCCGTTTTGTGTTGCTATAACAAAATTACCTGAGACTGGGTAATTTATAAAGAAGAGAGGTTGATTTGGCTTACAATTCTGGGACAACTGCATCTGGCACGGGCCTCAGGCTGCTTCTACTCCTGGCGGAAAGTGGCAGGCAGCCAGCGGGTACAAGCAGATCACATGGCGACAGGAAGCAAGAGAGAGAGAGAAGGTGCCAGGGTCTTTTTAAGCAATGAGCTCCTGCGGGAACTAATAGAGCGAGAACTCACTCATTAATCCCCCCTCCTCCGGGGAGAGCATTAATCCATTCATGAGGGATCCGCCCCCATGACTCAATCAGTTTCCAACACTGCCACATTGGAGATCAAATTTCCACATGAGTTTTGGAGGGGACAACACATCCAAACTCCATCATTCCACCCCTGGCCCCCCAAAACTCATGTCACTCTCACATACAAAATACAGTCATTCTATCCCAACAGTCCCAAAAGTCTTAGCTGGCTCCAGCACCAACTTCAAAGTCCAAAGTTCAAAGTCTCATCTCAGACCAAAAGCAAAAGTCCTTCCAGCTGTGAACCTGAAAAACAAAACCAAATTTATCTACTGCCAAGATACAATGGTGGAACAGACATTGGGTATACATTCCCATTCCAAAAGGGAGGAATAGGCCAGAAGAAAGGAAAAACAGGCCCCAAACAAGTCCAAAACCCAGCAGGGCAGACATTATGTCTTAAAGCTCCAAAATAATGTTCTTTGACTCCAAGTCCTGCATCCTGGGCACAACTGGGCATGTGGGCCCCCAAAGCAGCAGGCAGTCTCATTCCCACAGCTCTGCCAGGTGCAGCCCAGTGGGCCACGCTGGTGCTTGCAACTTTTCCAGGCTGGTGTTCCACTCTGGTAGCTCCATAAGTCTGGGGTCTCCATGGTGGCCCCACTGCCTTAGCTCTACTAGACAGTTCCCTGGTGGGGGCTCCCTGTGGGGGCTCCAACCCCACTTTCCTACTCAGCATTGCTCTAGTAGATGGCCTCTGCAGTGGTTCCACCCCTGTGGCAGGTCTCTGCCTGGGTCCCCAGGCTTTTCCATACATCCTCTGGAATCTGGGTGGAGGATGCCACGCCTCCACTGCCCTCACATCCTGCCGGCCTGCAGACTTAACACAACGTGGATGCCACCGAGGTTTCGGGCCTCTACTCTCCAGGGCTGCTGCACGAACCACACTTGGGGCCGCTCCAGCCAGAGCAGCTGGGATGCAGGGAACAGGATCCTGAGGGCAGCTGCGCCCCAGGTCTGTCCTTCAGGATAACTCAGTCCATCTAGGCCTCAGGGCCTGTGATGGGTGGGGCACCCTTCCAGACTTCCAAAATGCCTGCAGGGCTTTCCTCTCATTTTCTCCACTATTAGCATCTGGTTGCCTCACCGCCAAGATAATGTCTTTAGCAACCAGTTTATCTGCTTGGCCCGTGCATTGTTCTTCAGCTCTCGGCTTCTTTACTGCATAGTCAGGCTGCAAAGTTTCCAAATCTTTACGCTCTGCTTGCATTTTAAATTCTGGCTTTACATCATGATTTTGTCACCATAACTAAAGGTAGACTCTTAAAAGCAACGATGCAGCTTCCTTACTGCTTTGCTGCTTAGAAATTTCTTTGGCCAAGTGCTCTGGTTCATGACTCTTAACTTCCAACTTCCACAAAGTCCGAGGGCACGGACACAATGCAGCCAGGTGCCTTGCTATGGTGTAGCAAGGGTTATCTTTTGTCCAATTCCCAGTAAGTTCCTCGTTTCTATGAGACCTCATCATCCACATGGCCTTTACTGTCCACATTTCTATCAGCATTCTGCTCACCACCACATAAGTCTCTAAGACATTCTAAGCTTTCTCTCGTGTTTTTCTCTTCTTCTAAGTCCTCCAAACTCCTCCAACCTTTGCCCAATACCCAGTTCCAAAGCCGCATCCACATTTTCAGGTATCTGTATAGCAACACCCCACTCCTCGGTACCAATTTTCTGTTTTAGTCCGTTTTGTGTTGCTATAACAAAATTACCTGAGACTGAGTAATTTATAAAGAACAGAAGTTTATTTGGCTTACGATTCTGGGACAGCTGCTTCTGGCATGGGCCTCAGGCTTCTTCTACTCATCATGGAAAGTGGCAGGCAGCCAGCAGGTACAAGCAGATCACATGGCGACAGGAAGCAAGAGAGAGAATCAAGAGAGAGAAAAGGTGCCAGGGTCTTTTTAAGCAATGAGCTCTCGCCGGAACTAATAGAGCGAGAACTCACTCATTAATCCCCCCTCCTCCAGGGAGAGCATTAATCCATTCATGAGGGATCCGCCCCCATGACTCAATCAGTTTCCAACACTGCCACATTGGAGATCTAATTTCCACATGAGTTTTGGAGGGGACAATACATCCAAACTCCATCAGACTCCAAAGGCTCAGTTCTTTCCTCCAGAAACTCATTGCCTCCTTTTCAAACATGCAGCAGGAATTGTTCCAGAGCTACAAAACTCCCCATGTAGGTCTGCTCTAGGGATTGGATTCCATTCTAGATTCTGAGAGGCCCTCAAAGTGGGAGAGTCAGCTGCCAAAGATAAAACGGCAGTGAGGAACTCAATGAAGGCAGGAGAAAAGGACTAAGGAGAACAGGACTGTAAGGCAAAACATCAAAATCTTTATCATTGGCTTTGAGATGCTGGAAAGATCACTTACTTTCTCTGGGTCTCACTGCCTTTACTCAAAACCTCACATGATATTTATCCATTCTGCCTCCTTTATAGGGTTGTAATGAGGACCAAATTAGATACTATATGAAAAGTGCTTTGTAAATTCTAAAATGCTCTGTAAATAAGGTATTATTAAAATAAAATTTTATATTGCCCTTATTTTTAACGTAGGGTGATATTTGGTTCTTCTTAAGTGGATAATAGTCAACTGAATAAAGAAAAGCTTCTGTGTTTGTGCATATTTCAAGAAGAACAAACCTAAATTCATCCTCTAGAACAGGCGTGAGAGGGAATGAGTTTTAAACACTTTGTAGTGGTAACATGAAAAACCCAGTGGCCAGAAACTAATGCACTATGACCAGAAAGGAGCTTGAGGTCACTCTGGTCCATACCTGGAAGTATTCTTATTCATGCATGTATTTGAATTAAACTACACAATTTTTACTGAGGGACATAAAAACAACAACTGAATGAATTATAGAGACATATGATGTTCTTGGATGGAAAGACTTACTATTACAATAATATTGGTTCTACCTAAATTATTGATAACTTTAACACAATCCCTATCAGAATTCTCATGAAACATCATTGACAATTTAGTACAATTATTTTCAATTTTACGTTGAGAAATAAATGAGTAAAAATAGGATAATTTTGAAAAAGAAGAGTCATAAGCGGGGGATTGGGCTTTAGGACTGATTCCTATCTTTCTTGGCCCCAATTCTTCACCTTCCCCTTTATGCACATCTTGTGCCATGAAACTTTGCAGTTCTTCTCAAGGCCCCTTCACTTTGGGCTCAGCCACATGACTTGCTTTGGCCAGAGGAAAGCCTGAAAAAGTGGCACGAGTCAGTTCTGAGCCTAGACCTTAAGAGACCACAGATTTCCACTCGTTCTCTTGCACCTCTGCCACTGACGTGGGAAAAATGCACCCTTGCTGGCCTGCTGGTTAAAGGAGGATTGCACACACATGAAGCAGAACCACCTCAGCTGACTCACAGACCTGCAGTGAGAAGCCAGCTTCCCCAGCTTTGCAGCCGGAAGCGGACCCACCCGCATAGGTCGATCCCAGTCAATCAGCAGATGCCTGAGGGATAACAAATGATCATTTGTTATGCAGCAATCGGCAACTGATTGTAACAGTTTTGTCAGTATGAAGTGAAGACAGCCTTCAAATCTGGGTCTGTTTCACTCCCAAGACCATCCCTTTCTTTCCTGAGGAAATTAATTCAAGGTTTGTGCCAAAGGATATAATACAATCATTGTGCACTCTAGGCAGGTCATTCCTAATATTGTTTAGGAGTGATATCCAAAGACCTGCTTTGTCATAAGGGATAGATGAAAAATCAGTCCATGTGCTCCAACCTTCCAAGATTCTAAGTGGTTTATTGCCCTTATTCAAAATTCAGTCCAAAGCATACATGACAAAATTAATCTTCTTTGTGATAAAACTCCCCCTTCCTTCTTTCCACAGTGGGCAGAAAATGTGCCCCTGGAAAACCCCTCCTTAGGTGATGTCTTCTACTCAAGACATTCTAAAGGTTTCTTGGAAGCCGTTGACCTGCTAGGAAGGAATAATATGCAATATCTCGGGCAATAATTCATGACTTATAAGGGCAAAGCTTTTTAGTTTAAAAGGAAAAAAATGGCTTCTATGTTAACATTCAACACAGATGGTGAAAATCTTTCAGGAAGACTCCATTGTCAACTTCTCAACAACTGGTAATGACTCTTGGCTCCCACACTACACATTTCTGTGGCTATGCAGCAGTATTTCAGCTTCTTTCAGTATCTCATAAAAATCACAGCTAATAAACTCCAATTGGCACCTGAAGGAAGGGGCGCTTGCTTCTGACTGTAATATACTGGGCTCCGCAGCACTTCAAAGGCAAAGACACTCCTCCTGTCTACCTTGGCCCAGTTTCTAGTCCTAGGTGAAGATTAACCATGTGTGCTCTGGGAAAATCTGTTCTGAGTTTGCCTTAAAGTGTTTCGTATCCCTCTAAATCAGCTTTTCAGGTTGACAGCCCACTAACACAGGCTCCTTTTTCCGCAGGGAGAGAGCATATTCCAGGTTTCCATTTGATCCTTTCATTTCCTCACGTCCTCTCTTACTGACCTCATGCTTCCGATTTGTTCTTTCCAGAAGATGCAGCATGTATGCTCATGAGAGCAGCCTGATAATTTTTTAAAGTTTAATGACAAGTCAAAACTAAATTTGAGATTTATTTGGTGCCTGGTTCCTAATACTTGAAAACAGTTTGTTCTTAGCTAAGGTTGTGTGTCAGATGCACAGTAACAGGGTAATGTGACATACATTTTTATGAAATTTTAACTGATAAAATGTTTTCTCTGTGTCCAGAGCCTTCCTCTCTGAACTTTTCGTTATTACCAAAGCTTTATATTGAAATCTCAAAGTCTGGGTTCTTAGAAAATAACTTGTGAAAATGTGTAGGCATTTTTTTTAATAGGCTGTTTTAAAATAGCCGTGTCTTCTTTTACTACATCTCACAAATGTGGAGAGTGTTGCTGAATCCTGGCAAAATGGGAGAGCAATCCTTAAATCGAAAATACTATGTGATAGATATCACAGTGTGGTGTTGGCATTACTTAGTGATTTAGCGGTAAATTTTCCCTAAGTTTTAACCATGTTTTTTATTCCTTGCAAGAGACAACATTTTGCAAGCTTGCTTCTACTCGTTTTCAAAGAGGTGAAGGAAACAAACATAGACCTCATGAGAACACGTCTAATCATACCTAGTTACTATTTTTAAAAAGGCAAGAAAAACTGCAATTCCTCTAATGAGATTTTGACAGCAAGCCTATAGGGATCTAAATATTTCCAGACAAGCTAGTGGATTTTTTTTCTTCACATTTTCATGTCTCTGAAATCAGGATGTATGTGGCCGATTGAGCCTTACCACCGTTGTCAGCCAGGCATTGGGCACTGTCTACTCATGTGCAAACTTGGTCTAAAAACCTTCAGTGCCTCCTTCAGGTAAAAATCTAGGAAACCAAGCATCAAAATTTGGAGAATGGGCATCAGCAGCTTGGAAGAAAATCCCAAAGACAACAGAAGAGCACATTTCTATGAAAGGCTGTATCCTCAACTCTTTTTACAACACAGAGAGCGATGTTGTGTGGAAAAACATGGATATCCCTGATTTTGAGTCAAATTGATTTAGAAGCCTCAGGCTTGAACCTTTTAATGTATGGTCCAGAATAGCATATTATAAAACAATCTATGTCAACTTAAGTTGAAATGAGCTCACTCAATAAAGATAAAATAAAATTTGTTGAAGTGGTCAGAAAGTGTTGTGTCATTGTTGAGTTGACAGTGTTTTTATTTCTTGGTGGTACATAAAATAATGATGTAGTCACAGTCAATGGTGTCTTGGATTTGCTGAAATGCAGTATTCCAATGGGCTAGTTTCTTCCTCATTCTTCCCAGCCAGGGAAGTTTGGTGTCACAGACGTGAGTCTGACGTTGCCTCCAGCCTATGGATGCTCCTGGCATAGTTCCAGCTTGTGGCTCAGTGACCTCCAGGCAGTAGGATTTGCCTCCTGTGGCTTTTGTCATCGCACCATGGTTGTCTGAGCCATGGATGTGGGAGTTAAGCCTCCCAGCTGGACACATATTTATTTGCCATTTTGTCAGGTAGTTCCCTCTCTCTGGGCAAGTTTCTTTACTTTAAATATGCTGTTTAGGCCAAATGTGTCTTCTGAGAAAACAGAGTTTAGGGTCACTGTAAGTGATCAGACTTTTCATAACCTCAATGTCCAGAATAGAACTCCCAACTTAGGAGTGTGTGAAAAAGTCCTCCAAGTGACGAAAAGCTGTCATGGAATTCTGGAAGAGGAAGACCAATACTCAAGCCTTTTCTCAAATGATTAGGTGCAAACTAAATCAAGAGTTTAGGAGTAATAACATACACAAACTAGCAAAAATCAGGACCCTAAGCTATAGAAAGAGAAAGAAAAAAAAAGAGTTAGCAGAATCAATACATTCTTTTCCAGAGCTATGTAGAAATTTGACAGCCAGAGACTCATTGGACAAGTCTTTTCACTTCTCTAAGTCTCAGTTTTCTTACTTGTAAAATGGGATACATCTACCTCACGAGGTGACTGGAGGCATTAAAATGTTTTCAAGGTGCCTATGTGTGATGCAAACTTAGCACAGTGAAATAAGCAGACATGCTAGAGCACTATGTGACTCAGTGATCTCTGAACATACCTGCCTAAATGGCTGTTCACAATGACCGTAAGTCATGAAGTAAGAATTAAATATGTTCTGAATAATCTTTTTAAGAAAGTGGGGGGACGCAGGCTATATTTTAAAAGATTTCTGTAAAAAATGCTTGTATATATTGGAACTTATTGGTACATTTCAGCTATCTGGATAAGTCACATACATGAAAAACTTCATCCTCAGCAATGCTGGATAAATGAGGCATGCTGGCAAAAGCATATTCTAAGATCACCAAATCAGACTTTGGAAGAATTCAGTGCTATGACTCAGATAAGTCATTGTAAGTTGTGTGGCCAAAAAAAGGGCTTTGAAGCTGGGCCTTTTGTTTTCTTGTTATCCATATAAACACAGTAAACCAAGACTGCTTTAGCTACAGATTCTAGCAAATACTTAAAAGGAAAATGTGAGAAGCAGAGCTCCATAGTGATCACCCCTCCCAAGGTTGACTTACTGAGTCCAAAAAACCATGATTACTGCCTGCCATTATTGGCATATAGCAATGTGTGTAATCGTGCATTTCCAAAAGCGGCTGGAAAAAAGTGGGTGGATAAAATGTTAACATACAGTAAATAACTAAAGAGCAAAAGCCCTATATAGTTCAGCTTCTAGCATATTTCTCTGCTTCTCTCTCATCTGCATTATTCATTAAAATCACCTAAACTGATGTTTATGCAGGTCACCCTGCCCTGCTATCATTCTCAAGTGTGAGTTCTGCAAATAGTCTGGTTAGATAGGGAGACCACTCCATATATAGGGGTCCCTAACATGGCATAAATTTCCTATCTTTGAAGCTTAAGCAAGTTTTCTTGCTCTAAAACAAACTGCCCTGTGCTAGACAGTAGTTCCAATTTAAAGGCATATAAGCAGACTTTCAAAGAGCAAAGAGTGAAGACTATGTTTACCAGACCAGTTTTTCTTGGGAGCCTTTCTAAGGACTTACCCTAAGACAATTTCAGGAAAGAAATTTGTTCTAGACTTGTACCACTAGCCACTAGAGCTTACTGAGCACTTGAAGTGTGGCCAGTCCAAATTCAGATGTGCTGTAAATGCACAATACATACCAGACTTTGAAGGCTTAGTTAAAAAAATAAAATAAAATAATTTTAAAAGGAAGTAAATAATCTCACTAATATTTTTATATTAGTTACATATGGAAATCAAAATATTTTGGGTTACATCAAGTATATTATTAAAGTTAATTTAACCTATTTAAAAATGAGGTTACTAGAAAATTTATGAGTACATATGCAGCTCACATTTGTGGCTTGCATAGTATTTCTACCAGACAGATAGATCTAGGCCATTACAGGGCTGGCATGCCCTGATCTGGGTCCCTGATTCAAGTCCTTTAAGGACTAAGAACTTCAGAGAGAGAACTGAGAGATACAAGTCCTAATCCAGACTCTGCCACTAACCATGCAAATCTCCCCTGACTGAGCCTCAGAATCTGCGTCCATGGTTTAGGGGTAATGGGACCTATACCTGCCACACTTCATAGGTCTGCTGTGAAGATAAAAAGAAATCGCAGATGAGAAAGAAGCCCTTGGCAAACTGCTAAGTTATTAGGACTGTTGGTATCATCTAAAAGACTCTCAACACAAACTATTCATTGGAAGTTTTTCTGAGGCTACTGCTCTTCTCCCCATTCCGGACCTCAGGGGAATGTCTTCTTACATTAGATATTACCTGGGAACATCATATTACATCCCCAATTCATATTTATGGTGCACTTCTATATGGCAGGTACTGTGCTGAGGACTTGCTAAACATTAGTGTATACAACCACCTTATGAGACTAACTCTCAGAGGAGTGTGGTGTTTAAGATCAGTTGTCCTGGAGCCAGACCATTTGAATACATAACTGAGAGTTACCACTTAATAGCTGTGCGACACGGGGCAAGCTACTGAATCTCTCCAAACCACAGGATCCCCATCAGTGCAAAGGGGAAAAACAATAAGACTGCATTAGGTAATGGTAGCTGCTGTAACAAGCAAAACCAAATGGGCACGACAGCCCACACACAATAGAACACTTGTACATGTAAAGTAAGAGTTGGGTATTCCAAGCAGGGATTCAGGAATGCAAGCTTCTTTATGTTTCCTTAGAATGACTTTCAAAGTCACTGAGCTTGTCTGCATCAAGCTGGAAGAGGAAAGAGCATGAAAGATGATGTAAGGAAGGAACTTGAGTCTCAGAGAGACTTAAGAGACTCGTACTACATCATACAATGGGCAGTGGTGGCTCTGAGGGGCACACTCAGGTTCTGAGCCCATACTGTCTGCCCATACCATAACCCAGTATTAGGAACTCCAGCTTGCCGCACATAGAGCTAAACTCCCTCCAGAAGTGCAAAGTGGGCCACTTACCTTGGACTCTACATCCAAGAAGATGAAAAAGGAACTGCCCAGCAACTCCACTGGCTTCATCATAGACAGCAGCCTGGAGAATGTGCCATCCATACGGGAGTAGATGTTGAACACCATCACTGGTCCTCTCGGGCATCACCACCATTGCTGCCACCATCGCCACCAACTTTTCTTTTTCTCGCTGCCTGCCTCCACTTCGTTTTGGAACTTTACAAACCATTAGCTTAAAGAAACAGCTCCTAAGAGAAACAAAAACTGTTTACAAACGCAACTGTGGATTGGGCTGTGGGTTCTGATTATTGCTCAGTCACTTACCAGCTGTAATAGAGTCTTTATAGTTTCAGTTTTTTATTCCTGCATATATTTATGCCCTTTGCCACGTGTCTTTATAGTTCATACTACTAGAAACAGAGAATACATCCCCGTCCTTTCAGTGTAGGATTTGGCCATGTAACTTGCTTCAATGAGCTGTTAGCAGACATATTACAAACAGAGGCTTGAAATGTGCTTACAAGGTCAGGCTTGTTCTCCTGCACACCTTATATTCTCCACGAGAAGAAAAAGCTCTGGCTAGCCCACTGGTCCAAGGGATGAGAGATGCGTGGAGAAGACCTGAATTCAACCCGCAGCTTGAAGCCAAGCCCAGCTGAGCCTGGCCTCAGCCAATCAATCCTTAGCCAGAGCGGAGTGAATGTTTTAAGGCTCTGAGGTTTGAGGTAGTTCGTTACACACATTAGTCTGGTAATACCCAATTCATATACCAACCATGAGTGCCTTCAGCAAATCACTCCTCCTCTCTGGGCTCAGTTTACTTCTCTATGCAATTAAGACATTGAACAAGGTACTCTAAAGCCCCTTCCAGCTGCCCTGAAGACAAGGGCAAGATATCTTTCCATGATTTTTTCCCCAAGGCTTTGTATCCTAGAAGAGGAACCGATATGCAGAAACAAAAGTGGGGCTCTTAAATGACTATCCTTTAAATAGGATAATTGAACAATTATCTCATTATCATTTAGAGATATATGGTATTAACTTATGTTCGTATTTTAATGACTAGAACCAGATTTTCATTAGCTTTCAAATATCAAAAACTTGCTTTACTAGCCTCTTCCCCACAGCCAGAAGGAGCTGGTTTTGCGGCCCTCCTGGAGGCTGCTGGATGGCAGCAAGTGCCCTCTATTCAATCTCCAGCCTTGAGGAGATAGAAGTCTAACTTCAGAGGTATTAGAGATAGCCAATCAGTCATGAAAAGAGACTATGTCCATCTACCTCCTTTCCAAAGGTGGTTACATCAGAGTGAGTTCCGAGGAGATAGACAGCCACAGAGTTGGACATATGTGCCTTATAAATATGGCCATTGATTCCCCAGAACTGGTAGTGATTATGGCGGCAGATTTATTGTATGTGCCACAAGTCAAGGTTCATAGATTACATTCCAAATATCCTTTTCAGGTGTTTGAGAATTCCTATAAAAATATACATTAAGGTACAGAGTAATCTGAGGAAACTTAGTTTATTACTTGCCCCACATGGAGCCCAAACAAAAATAAGATAAATATTCTCTCCGGGGTCTCCAGGTCCTCACGTGTCCTGATGAAGTTTCTGGCACCCAGTGCCAAGGGCCAGATGGACTGGAACTCTATCCTGACTGGACTGGATGCACCTGACATTCTGTACCCAACATATGTCTTCTGACACTTATGCAGCCAAATAAACAAAATCTAGTACTGCCCCCATTTGCTTCAGAAGAATGGCTTCTTCTTGTACACATGCAGAAATGTATGCACAAGGAGAGACATTGTAACCTTATTTTCACAAGCAAAAGATTAGAACTGTCTGGAATGTCCACCAAGAGAGCAGTAATTAAAGTAGCCACTGAGGTGGTCTCGGGTAGTGCTTAATATCAAAGTATCTGGAGTCAAAGGCCTGAACTTAGATCCCAGCCATGTTATTCACTCACCTGAGATACTGGACAAATCTTGTAACTTCTCTACAGTTAGTTCCTCATCTGTAAAATGCAGATGATATATCTCTACTAAAAATGTTTAGAGTTAGTGGGAATTAAATGAGTCAACATACATAAGGCACTTAGAACAACGCCTGGCACATAATAAGCAAATAAATATATGTTAGCTGTTATTTTTAATATTATTTAAAAGAATAAAGCAAATACTTCATTTCAATACTTGATTGAAATGGAATAATGATCCTTAAACTTAGTGGCTGAAAACAACAACCACTCTGTATTATTTCTCATGATTCTGAGGGTTGACTGGGCACAGCTGGGCTGTTCTGCTCCATGTAGTGTCAGCCGGGGCTGCAACAACATCTGAGGGCTCAAGTGGGCTGCAGTTTCGAAAATGACTCCCTCACGTGATTGGCTGTTGGTGCTGCCTGGGTATTTTCCAGAGCAGCTCAGATCTCTTCTCCATAAGGCTTGAAATTCTCTCAGCATGATGCATCTGGGTTCTGAGAGGGCGTGTCCCAAGCGTGTGAAGGTGGAAGCTACGAATCTCGTAAGGCTCAGCCTCAGGAGTTACACTGAGTTACTTCTGCCACATTTTATTGGCCCAAGCAAGTCACATGCAGACCCAGATTCAAAGGGAGGGGAAATAGACTCTAACTTTTAATAGGGTTGACAAAAAATTTGCAACCATCTTTAATCCATCACATATTAAGGAGAGGGAAAAATGTGCAGAAGGTGTGGATATGTTATCATCTATGTACCAAGGGAGCTCTTATATGAGGGTACTTCAAAAAGTTTGTGAAAAAATAGAATTAAAAGACAATATGAGTCTTTCCATGAACTTTTTGAAGACTCCTGTTTACACATATGAGGGTGTCTCCATAAAGTTTATAGAAAGATTCATATTATCTTTTTTCTTTTTTTTTGGCAGCTGACCAGTACAGGGATGGAACCCTGGACCTTGGCGTTATCAGCCCCATGCTCTAACTGCCTGAGCTAACCAGCCAGCGCAAGGCTTGTATTGTCTTTTAATTCTATTTTTCCACAAACTTTTTAAGTATGCTTCTATATATATTAACATCCATAAAACAACATACATACACAAGAAAACTACATATGTAAATGAATGAGTATATGTGTGTGTAGTGCATGGAATAAGGAGCTGGTAACAGGGAGAGGAATTGGGACACTGAGATAGAAGGTTGACTTAATTTACACTGTATGCCATTTTGGAATTATGTTCACTATGTCCATATTTTATTATTCAAAGTGAATAAATAAAAAATGTAAAGAATTAGCAATAACTTTAATGTTTCAGCAGTTCTAGTATGAGGAGAAATTATTCCTGGAAAAATCAACTCCAGGAAACAAACCTCCCCACTTCCCTGCCTTATCAATCCTGAATAGCCTGGAGAACTTTGAGTTGTCCTCACTGACCAGAGATGTTCCACTGTCCCCACACCCCCAGCACACATACACTACTGGTATGTTTCTTTAAACCACCAAAGCAGCTTATGTGTCTGTCATGTTTTCGCTAAGAATCAGGTTACTGGATATTTGAAAAACATTTTTCCATTCCAATTAAAAATCATCATTTATCTGTTACTAACATAACATCTCATTTATGTTTAAAATAGAAGAGCAGACCTACTCCACAGAATAGGGGATTTGTAAACACAGTATCATATTTTGATAGAAACATAGCTGTGGATTTTAGAATCATCATTTGGTAGCTGTGGTTTCGTGCTATTTCCCTGTGGTACTAGATGGTTGCAGGGAGGTTTAAGACTCTTCTTTTACAAAGAAATGAAAACAGAAAGTAAAGGACACATTTCCATCCATCTCTTGTGCAGTAGTAAGGGAAGACAGAAAGTCATTCCAAGGCTGGGGATGAGAATTCATCTGCAGAGTAGACAGAACATTCAGGATATTCTGTATGAGACCCTCTTGTCCTGAGAGCTGGCTAGTGGTGCCCCTGAGGTAGGAGAGAGTCGATTCCAGGCTCCACAGCTCAAGTGCATCTTGCTATTGCTATGTTTAGACTTTCGTTCTGGGCTTCCGCTTGTCCCTAACAGAATCTATTGCGTTTTATTTTTAAAAGTCTCATTCTAACTTCATGGATATGGCAAGTGTCCCAGATTTTTCACTTTCATTCTTAATTTTTAAAATATCCATTCACACCTCCATTTATGACCCCATTTAGCATGATCTTTTGAATAAAGTCCAGCCAGACTGAGCACTAGTAAATTTCAAGTATGAATAAACCATGCAAGGGCCAAAGCGCTAGCCAAAGAGAATTTTAGAGGTCAGATTCACTTCCCCATTTCTCCTGGTCCCTAAATGGGAATTTGAGGGGATATGATAATCAGCTTCTCTATAATCATCAGCATTGTTATTCTGAGCCCATAGATTATGTGACACAGTTGTGCTTATGTATTCATAACATTTTGAAGCTGAAAGGGGCCTTAGAGATTTCAATGAAGCAACAAGTTTAGAGAGGTTAAGTGACGTGCTCAGAGTCACACAGGCAGTTAGTAAAAGAGTTCCAGATAAACTCTCAGGTTTGGCAACTCCTAATCCATTACTCCCTTTCCTGTACCACAATGTTACAGTTGGTATAGCAGGGTTAGATGTCACCTTTGCCTTCATCGTGTTTATGATACAGTGAAACACATCAGGAATCACTGTGGTATTGGGCCATTGGGTAGGACTGAAGCACGTGTGGGAAGAGAATGGTTCTCTATTCAAACTTCAACAAAAACTGCTTATGCCCTTAGTATTTGTGCTTCTGGGTAAGATTTTGTTGGAACAGAGAGTTCTACAACTAAAGCATTTGGAAACCACATCAATAGTTCTATCCAAATTTAGTGCAGGGCATAGGTTTAATAGAACATGTACAAAGCATGCATATGAAGCTGATTAACCCACCCAAATAAGTGAGGGTTGTGACTGGGAAAAGTTGTGGATCTAGTCAGGATTCTGAGTTAAGTAAGCAAGCCCTTCCTCAGAACTCTCTAAGTTCTGGTGTCTTCTTTCTTTTTCCATGTAGTTGAGTGTTTCTCAACTGGGGGCAATTTTGCCTCCCCCACCCCCCACCCCAGGGGACATTTGGCAATGTCTGGGCACACTTTTGGTTGTGACAATTGGGAAGGAGGTGTTACTGGCATCTAGTGGTAGAGACCAGGGATGCTGCTAAACAGGACAGGACAACTCTCACAACAAAGGATTATCTTCCTAAAATGTCAGTAATGTCAAGGGTGAGAAATTCTGCTCTAGTTAAACCCTACCTGTCAGTCAGGGACAGCTCAGAGCCTGTTGCTTCTCTTTGGTGTTTTCCTGGACTCCACCAGCCCTCATTGCTGTGAGATTTTGTGGTCTGTACTCACCAATTTAGCAGTTAATTAAATAATTGTCTTACTTGCTCATAATTTTTTAAAGCCATGATTAGTCTTAGCTACTCAACTGGATTATAAGTGTCTTATGAGAAGAGAAAGTGTTTCATGAATATTCTTGTTCTGGGTACCTTATAAGCACCTAATTTTGGCTGAACATATAGAAAATTCTTTCCTGGGGAAGACGCGAAAGGGAAAATTTCAGAAGAATGCCCAGATGACCAGAGAAACTGATTAAGCAAAAAATCAGGGATTGGATTAAGAGAGATGCTTAAGCAAAAAACGAGTCTATAGATTTTTCTAGCTGGTGTGGTAGAGAACTTTGAAAACCACAGAGGAGTTAATGCTAGAACAAGCGAGAGCCTCTAAAGATTTCATTCATTCATTCATTCAGGGATGTTATTTTTGATGCCACAGTCAGGGAAGATCCCTTAGAGGATGTGACATTTGAGTAGTGAGGTTTCTGTAGAAGGATGTGACCCTGTTTTATCAGTATGTTTAGTGACTTCATGATATCTCACCTATTCTCCCTTCTCCCTGTAGAGCCATAAATGTGGGAAAAATTGAGATTCTACTAGGGTCTCCTTTCACTCCTTTAGAGGAGCAGCTGGTGAGAAGATTTAGAGGAGAAAGTTGAAAGGAGAGCACAAACAAGCTCCCTTTCCCACATCACACCCCTGGGGCCTAGCATGTGGTTTGAAGCCTCTCTAAGAGTAAAGACTGTCACCATATCTGTGGTCCTGCTCAAAGTTGGCTGGAAATCTTGCCTCTCTCCCAGAGTTGGATTGTAGATTATTCTAGGAGTCGCTCCACAACATGAGCCTGGGATACTTGGCAAGGCAGTCCCTACTTCAGGTCATAACATTCTTCACATGCTTTCTGGGTTGTTGTTTTAAAAAAAAAAAAAAAAAAAGCATCCAAATACAACTTTCTATTTTCAAATGAACGCCCACAGAACTCCATGACTACAAACTGGTGTTGGTCTACAAGAGCGGCAATTTGGTTGAGAAATGGGTTTCAGCTTGTAACTTCCACGGGTAGATGATAAATTTCCAGTTGTAAAAATGCTGAAAACATTAGGGAAATGTTTTCAAACTCTCCTTTTCAACCAAGCCACTGATTTAGAGGGAAAAGAAAAAGAAAAAGAAAAAGAAAATACCCTGCATGCCAAAAAAGCATACTTCAGATGTCCCCGTCAACTGCGAGACAGTTGCTTTCCCATGAAGACCCACCATATGGACAGTATGAGAAATCTAAAATTAAAATAAATTGTTATTCAGAGAGAGCCTTTTATTGGAGCCAAAACTCCCAACTTTACATTTTGCAGCCTTTGCTACACAATTATGAGGTCCAGTGGGTTGTTTCAAATATTTGTAGGATTTAATTCCCCAAGTGCAAGTGCAGCAATCTTCATTTTTTTTTTTTTTTTTTTTTTTTTTTTGTCATTTTTTCGTGACCGGTACTCAGCCAGTGAGTGCACTGGTCATTCCTATATAGGATCCGAACCCACGGTGGGAGCGTCGCCGCGCTCACAGTGACGCTCCCAGCGCAGCACTCTACCGAGTGCGCCACGGCTCGGCCCAGCAATCTTCATTTTAATGTCTCCTCTACACCTTAGTAGCCCTGTAGCCAGCGTGGGAGAAAATAGGAGCCCTGGGCCCCACCTTCCAGCCTCCTGCTTCCCCTTGCCCCACCCTGGCTTCTGGGCCTCAGACACTGGGCTGGGCTGCTAAGCCCTGGAGGATCAAGTCCACACTTAAAATGCTGGGCCGGCTTAGGGAGAGGGGGAGTCTGGCTGGGTGGAACACTTAGTTCAGATTGTGCAGTCACTGTGACCTGCAGGGAGGTTGCCAGCCACTGTGGACTTAATACCAGGAGGACAGGCTGGCCCTGGTTTGGCTACATTTGGTGTCAGGAAGAAGGGCATTACAACTGGTCCTCCATATCCTCAGGTTCTGCATCCATGGATACAACCAACCGTGGATTGAAAATACTTGACTAAATAAATAAATAATAACAATACAACAATAAAAAATAATACAAACAAAAAATGATACAATATAACAATTATTGACATAGCATTTACATTGTATTAGGTATTATAAGTAATCTAGAGATAATTTAAAGTATACGGGAGGGTGTGCGTAGGTTATATGCAAATACTATGCCATTTTATATCAAGGACTTAAACATCCCCAGATTTTGGTATCTGTGGGGGTCCTGGAACCAATCCCCTTTGGCAGCTGAGGGATGACTGTGTATTCTCCCTTCTGCTTCTCGTGCTGATCAATGCTTATGGACCAAGCTTGCTCTTTGGGGTTCCTTGCCTTCAGCACTGCACCTCTAATGGTTTGGGGTCATTGAACTTAAAGGCAGGAGGCAAGTAAGCTGAAGAAAGGGTTAAAGCCAGTTGCATTAGTCTGCTAGGGCTGCTGTAACACGATACCACAAACTGTGTGGCTTAAAACAGATATTTATTCTCTCCTGCTCCCTCCAAAGCCTCTAGTGGAGGATTCTCCCTGGCCTCTTTCAGCTTCTGGTAGCCCCAGGCATTCCTTGGCTTGTGACATTACTCCAACTTCTGCCTCTGTCTTTATGTGGTTGTCTTCCCTTTGTCTGTATCCAAAATCTCCTCTTCTTATAAGGACACCAGTCATATTAGATTAAAGTCCACCCTACTTTTGGAGGGACACAATTCAACCCATAACACCACTGAAGAAAGGGACAATTTTTCCCAGTGAAGATGCTCTACTCTTAACACATGCTCAAGGACTCAGTGTGCATGGCAACCAGGCTAGTGATTTATTTCCCAGCCCAAAGGAGGATGGTATCAAGTCTTCCCCGGGAGACATGGGGTGGAGCGGCCAGAAGGAACAGCTGACCAGCACTGGCCTAGATTGCAATTCACAAGCTGAACCTTTGTTGACATTCTTGCGTCAGCCACACACGCAAGGGGGCTTGGGACAGCCTCCTAGTTTGGGAATCTTAACTCCAAATTCCCCGGCTCCCAGAGGTTTAAGCAGACCTGTAATGTTATTTTAACTGTGTCACTTGTGATTTAATGCGGTTTATGTGTGGTATGGATATCTGATCAACAGGAGGATTAAGAGAGGGCTTTGGGGCCTCCCTAATTTATATCTGCTGCAGCCCTTCTCCACCCAGTCCCACTGGCCCAAAAGGCAGATTTCTAGTTGTCTTGCTGCCATTTCGCTAGTGGTCATCCTCTCTTGCCCTTCCTCTCTGGGCTGGCTGGAGAAACCCCATAAATATTCTGAGCTGCTCTCTTGTCTTGGAGTTCACCCAGCCATGCGGAAAGAGGGGTGTGGCCATTAGAGGGTGGGGGGAGCTCTCCAATGTTAGAAAAATCAAAAAGGAAGACTTAGCGGTCAGAATCCTCTTTTTATTTGAGCAGCCCTAGACATCTTTGTTACTTTCTTTGATCCTGAACCCAATTTTTACTCTGGGGCAGGGGAGGGAGGGAGTGGAAATTGTGACCTATGGTTTGGAGATAAAAATGGGATATTGTTTGGCTTCTAGAAGATTTCCTTCCAGTGAATGCCTTCCTACTTTTTCATAACAAACTAAAGAAAAGAAAATGTCCCCAGGCTAAACCCTTCATCCATTTCAGTACTTTTGGGGAGGCAGCCATATATTTCCCCTCAGTGTTTTCGTGTCTGCCTTTCAGAAATTCTACATGCTTTGGTTCACTGTCTTCCGTGGATTTTTGCTCAGAACAGCTAGCCCAGAACGAAAAATCCATCTGGGATGGCTGCCTCTTATCTAAGAAGGTCAAGGCCATTATTAGTCCCACAGTCTAGCTGAGAAAGAGACACAAGCTTAAAGTCCCACTGTCTGGAATTTCAGTGTGGAATAGGATCAGCTTCTGCACAGGCTCTCAGTTGGTCATTTTCAGAAAGTGCTTCTGAGGTTTTTGCACAGACCTTAGGCACAGGAGCCACCATTCTTATTCATGTGGGGTTCAAGTTCCTGAAGCTGTGGTCAGAGAGGGCACACCAAGTCCTTGGAGAAGGTGTAGAAGATTTTTTTCAGGGTGAGCTCCTCGAGATTTAGAAATTTGAGCAGTTGGTGAAGTGCAGGGTGTGAGACATTGTGCAAGCTCTAATTTTTATTTATTTGTCTCACAAACTCTTTCATGGCACTTAGGTGGCAACACTGTTTCATGCGCTGTATAAATATGAATTCAGTTAATCTTCAGAACTGCCCTATCAGGCAGTTACTATTAATATCCCCATTTTACAAATGAGGATACCAAGGAGCTGAGAGCTAAGGTCACTTGCTCAAAGTCACGCAGCTGAGTAAGTGGCAGAGTTGGAATTCGAATCCCAGCGTCTGGCTCCATAGTGCATGCATTCAAATACTAGAGTGATGAGAAATTGGTGATATTTCAAAATCAGATGTCTCAATCATTCCCTAACAGGCAGGTTAAGCCCATGTAATGATCAGGACTCCTTTAGGGCTTCAAGATCTGTGCAGTCAATTTGAAAATCTGGAGGAAATGGATAAATTTCTGGACACACACAAGCTCCCAAAACTGAACAGTGAAGACGTAGAAAATTTGAACAGACCAATAACAATAAAGGAGATTGAAGCTGTTATCAGAAGGCTCCCAACAAAGAAAAGCCCAGGACCAGATGGATTCACAGCAGAATTTTACCAAACATTCAAAGAGGAATTGACACCGATTCTTTACAAACTATTCCAAAAGATTGAAACGGACGCAAATCTCCCAAACTCATTCTATGAAGCAAACATCATCCTGATACCAAAACCAGGTAAAGATATAACCAAAAAAGAAAACTACAGGCCGATATCCTTGATGAATATAGATGCAAAAATCCTCACTAAAATACTAGCAAACAGAATACAGCAACACATACGAAAAATTATTCATCACGATCAAGTGGGATTCATCCCAGGGATGCAAGGTTGGTTCAACATACGCAAATCAATAAATGTGATACACCATATTAATAAACTCAAACACAAGGACCATATGATCATCTCTATAGATGCTGAAAAAGCATTTGATAAAGTTCAGCACTCATTCATGACAAAGACCCTCTATAAGTTAGGTATAGAGGGAAAGTATCTCAACATAATTAAAGCCATATATGACAAACCCACTGCCAATATCATCCTGAATGGGGAAAAGCTGAAAGCTTTTCATTTAAGAACAGGCACTAGACAAGGATGCCCACTCTCACCACTTCTATTCAACATAGTGTTGGAAGTACTAGCCAGAGCAATCAGAGAAGAGAAGGAAATAAAGGGCATCCAGATTGGAAAAGATGAAGTCAAACTGTCCCTGTTTGCAGATGACATGATCCTATATATCGGACAGCCTAAAACCTCTACAAAAAAACTGTTGGAATTGATAAATGATTTCAGCACAGTAGCAGGATACAAAATCAACACACAAAAATCAGTAGCATTTCTTTTCTCCAATAGTGAACATGCAGAAGTAGAAATCAAGAAAGCCTGCCCATTTACAATAGCCACCAAAAAAATAAAATACTTAGGAATTGAGTTAACCAAGGAGGTGAAAAATCTCTATAATGAGAACTACAAACCACTGCTGAGAGAAATTAGAGAGGATACAAGAAGATGGAAAGATATTCCATGCTCTTGGATTGGAAGAATCAACATAGTGAAAATGTCCATACTACCCAAAGTGATATACAAATTCAATGCAATCCCCATCAAAATTCCAAAGACATTTTTCTCAGAAATGGAAAAAACTATTCAGACATTTATATGGAACAATAAAAGACCACGAATAGCCAAAGCAATGCTCAGCAAAAAAAATAAAGCTGGAGGCATAACACTACCTGACTTTAAGCTATACTACAAAGCTATAATAACCAAAACAGTATGGTACTGGCATAAAAACAGACACACTGACCAATGGAATAGAATAGAGAATCCAGAAATCAACCCACACACTTACTGCCATCTGATCTTTGATAAAGGCACCAAGCCTATTCACTGGGGAAGGGACTGCCTCTTCAGCAAGTGGTGCTGGGATAACTGGATATCGATATGCAGGAGAATGAAACTAGATCCATACCTCTCACCGTATACTAAAATCAACTCAAAATGGATTAAGGATTTAAATATACACCCTGAGACAATAAAACTTCTTAAAGAAAACATAGGAGAAACACTTCAGGAAATAGGACTGGGCACAGACTTCATGAATACGACCCCAAAAGCACGGGCAACCAAAGGAAAAATAAACAAATGGGATTATATCAAACTAAAAAGCTTCTGCACAGCAAAAGAAACAATTAAAAGAGTTAAAAGACAACCAACAGAGTGGGAGAAAATATTTGCAAAATATACATCTGACAAAGGATTAATATCCAGAATATATAAGGAACTCAAACAACTTTACAAGAAGAAAACAAGCAACCCAATTAAAAAATGGGCAAAAGAGCTAAGTAGGCATTTCTCTAAGGAAGATATCCAAATGGCCAACAGACATATGAAAAAATGCTCAACATCACTCAGCATCCGGGAAATGCAAATCAAAACCACATTGAGATACCATCTAACCCCAGTTAGGATGGCTAAAATCCAAAAGACTCTGAACGATAAATGCTGGCGAGGCTGCGGAGAAAAAGGAACTCTCATACATTGTTGGTGGGACTGCAAAATGGTGCAGCCTCTATGGAAAATGGTATGGAGGTTCCTTAAACAATTGCAAATAGATCTACCATACGACCCAGCCATCCCACTGTTGGGAATATACCCAGAGGAATGGAAATCATCAAGTCGAAGGTATACCTGTTCCCCAATGTTCATCGCAGCACTCTTTACAATAGCCAAGAGTTGGAACCAGCCCAAATGCCCATCATCAGATGAGTGGATACGGAAAATGTGGTACATCTACACAATGGAATACTACTCAGCTATAAAAACGAATGAAATACTGCCATTTGCAACAACATGGATGGACCTTGAGAGAATTATACTAAGTGAAACAAGTCAGGCACAGAAAGAGAAATACCACATGTTCTCACTTATTGGAGGGAGCTAAAAATTAATATATAAATTCACACACACACATACACACACACACACAAACCGGGGGGGGGAAGAAGATATAACAACCACAATTATTTGAAGTTGATACAACAAGCAAACAGAAAGGACATTGTCGGGGGGGGGGGGAGGGAGAAGGGAGGGAGGTTTTGGTGATGGGAAGCAATAATCAGCTACAATGTATATCGACAAAATAAAATTTAAAAAAAAAAAAAAAAAAAAAAAAAAAAAAGATCTGTGCAGTCAGTTAACAAAAATGACATTAAAATGATCTGAACAGATCTTGAACCCCCGGAGTATTCATGGTTGTTCACATGAAATTATTCTTCCTGTTCAGGAAATGCTCAAGACATCTGATTTTGAAATCTCATCAACTTCCCGTTACTCCAGTGGCTTTAAAATGAAAATCCTTAGGGAGAACACTTTCATCTCTACCAATAGCCTAAGTAGATGCTAACATGTAAATTAATGGTCTTGTAAGAAATGGTCTGGGTGCTTGGACCTGTGAGAGAAAGATAGGAAAGTTTTGACTTTGATTCTCATTACCCACAATGGATGTGAGACCCAGGCAATGATTGCTATTCAGTAGGGCATGGAGTGCCATTTCTGCCAAGAGATGTGGCAAATAAAGAGTTAATTCAGATTCTTCAGAGTAATCTCGGTCATAGCTCTTCTTTTGCTCTCCTTTGAAATACTGAAAAATCAAGAAAAAGGTGGCAGTTTTCCCTTCCAAGTCACCAACATTTGCGTTAATCTCACCTCCTCCATCTTTCCAAAACGGGGAACAACAGTACCCATCCCCCGCCCTCGATGATCATACCACCAGATGCCGCAGCTGCGGACTTCTGGTTTCCCCACCATGAAGTAGCTTCCAGAAGATGTGCAGCGTGGGGCTGTGAGAACGCCGGTTTCAAGGGCTATTTTACTGTGTTGCGTTCTGTGACAGAATGATCCATTGGCTGCTCTTTGGAAGACAATATAGTAAAAAGAATTGGCCCCTGCTGGTGCTTAAAAGGTGCTGGAAGGGGAGTGTTAATTTATTGCTAACATACACTGTGTTAAAAATAGAAAGAAAAATGTCTTTTGTTCCCACTTTGCCTTTTGGTGCTTAAAAAGGAGGGGGTGGGGGGAGGCAGAGAACTAGTGGCCATGATTAGAGGTCGCATTTTGGTCACAACTTAAACTTCATTCTGTTGGCTGAGAGGTAGGGGAAAGAAATCCTTTGTTCTGTGCATGCAAGGAAGCTTCCTGATGGAGCTGTCCTCTGCAGACGCCAGGATGCTCTTGCCACTCTATTGGTTGGGGGCATTTATTTCCTGGCCCCAGACCTCCTGAACTTGTACTTGCAGCACTAATAGGCTCCCGAAGCCTTCTGGGGTGTATCAGGTCTGCGGGCAACAGGCAGAGAAGAAACAGGCTCGGGATCCCTGAGACCTCAATTCAGGGGTCCGGAAACAGAGGCTGAGAGAGAAAAACAGCCCTTCAGAGAGGCACCCCCAAAATAGTCTTGGTATTGACGACTTGCGTCTTAGAGTGACCAGATGCAAATAATAATTAAGGGAGATGTAAGGAGGCTTCTGCGAGCTTTGCAGAGTTGATTTCCTCCTGCACTTGGGTATTTTAAAAAGCTGCTTATGGGTTGTTGAGCCTCAGAGAAATGAGCGAACCCGAAGGGGGAGATCAGCTCAGCAGGTCTCACTGCCAATAGCTGCCTTCCCTACTTGGTCGTGCCAGCTGCGAACTGTCCCTCCATATGAGGAAGCCGGTAGACCCCTGGGGATTAGGCTTGGCTGCAGTTGGAATAAGTTTCAGTGATTAATTAATTTAATTAAGATATTTTAAATTTCGACTGCTTTTAATATAATCTACCTTTATAAAAACTCATATGAATTAAGGCAAATATTTATGTGGAAATAGCCTAAAAATCGCCTCCCAGCCAACCCGGAGGAGAGGGAATGACAGCAGCCTGGATCTAACTACCTATACTGCTCTTTAGGGACTTTCTAAACTATAGGAGTCCTTCTCCTGGAGAAAAATGTAAACGCATTTGTTTTCATCTGATTCCCTTCCCCTCTCCCCCCACCCCTTCCGATTTATCTAACGCTGCTGCAAAGGGACTAGCCCAAGCCATAAGCAAAGAAAGGGCAGGTGCATGGATGAGAGGAGAAGAAGCTGTCTTCCCCATGGGGCCGCGAAGGTCTGAGAAGACACAGTTAATTCCTCAGTGCTAAGCGTCCTTTCCCTTGACCAGCCTGCCTGCCTGACAGTGACCCACTTTTGATTCAGTCATGGCTCAGGCGGAAAGGTCACCCACTCAGCTTACTGTGCTATGAAGAGAAATCAGTCAGGACCTCCCTGAGAGGGTGCGGGCTCTCGGCTGTTCATCATCGGGGGCGAGTTCCATGACTCCTCACTGGTTTCGTTTCATAAAATGAAAACGTGGCTGTTAGCTTGGGGCTGGGGGAGAAAGCCATGTGTCTGTCCTTTTAGGAAGAAAAGGGGGTAGGGGTGGGGTGAGGCGTTAGGGGAAAAAAATGATACAATCAAAAAATAAAAATAAACATAGATATGAAACGAAGACCACACCTAGACCTTTATTTTATTTATTTATGTCATACAATCAGGAACCATAGTTAAAACCTTCCTCCTCTGGTAATAAAAATGTGATTGTCGATCAGTGCTACAGGAAATATAGTTTTTGCTGCATTACATTTAACAAGAAATCTGACTGACCTTTGTTTTTGGGGTTTTGTTTTGTTTTGTTTTGTTTTGTTTTGTGTTTTAAAGATGACTGGTAAGGGGATCTTAACCCTTGACTTGGTGTTGTCAGCACCACGCTCTCCCAGTGAGCAAACCGGCCATTCCTATATGGGATCCGAACCCGCAGCCTTGGTGTTATCAGCACCACACTCTCCCGAGTGAGCCATGGGCCGGCACCATGAGTGACCTTTGAATCCTAAATTGCAGCCAGGCTAACGTGGCCCCAGCTGTACAAGCGTATTCTTTGCTTCTTGTCCCCCTTCCTACCTGCAGAAATAAAGTGGTCCAGATCTACTGACAATTCAGGTAGGACATTAATCAAAAAGGCGGTAGAAATAGGAAGACCATGCCAGCAGTAGGCAAGTCTTAGAGCTGTGAGTCAGGACATTCAAGTTTGCTTCTAAACTTACGTGAACACACACACACACACACACACACACACCCTCATGGGTAAATCTATTACACTGTCACATCAATGTCACTCACCTCCACTCCCACCCCTGCCATCCCCACCTTTGAAAGAGCAATCTGTACTTAGAAACTGTTTAGTATATACAGATTGCATAATCTACTTCTGTGCCTCTTATACTCATAGTTGTGAACATGCATAGCCTTTGAAAAGGAACTCTTAAAGACTTATCAAAGGAGAGGGAGAGGCAAAAAGGAACGGAATAGCTTCCTAATGATAAATTTGGTTGATAGAAAAGTCTTTGCTTTATTTTCCCATTTTTACTCTATGATATGCATGAAATGTTTGGCTAATTACAATCACTCCAAAGCTTACAGCAATGAAGGGAATAGAATGTTTGAAGCCCCTTGGTGCTGGCTACCCTAAGCAACCACACTTAAAAGGGTCTAGTGTAGAGCATCTAACTAACAATTATGACCAGGGCCAGCCCATGAAATGAGCTGGTGGGATTTTTTTTTTTGCCACCAAAGTATAACTGTGGGAGAAAATTAGATACCATGCCAGGACACCTGGTCACTCATGGCTCTTTCTCTCTGGGATGCTGAGTAGGTCACAGTAACCTTGCTAGAACCTGGATTCCTCATCTGTAAATGCAGCAAGATTCTATTTAAAGAACTACTAAGTCCTTTCAATTGGAAAATTCTAGGATTTGGGAGTAGAATAACATTTGCTTTGACTTAATTTTTCTTCTGGGGAGGTGTACCTGAAGTTAAATATGACAATTCAGTTGGTTAGCTGGCCTCTCTATGAGCCATAGCTATGACGTCAGAGAGATGAACTGGTCAGTGGGTTTAACCTCTTGTGGATCATCAGTACCTCTGAGGGTTTAATGAAAATTCTGTATCATTCCTTAGTAAAATACACATATGCCTATTTATGCTCACTTTATACTCTATAGCACATTGTTGGATTCCAGTTAAGAAATGCCATTCCGGAGATTTTAAAGTCTCACCCAAGCTCTAGAGGTCTGCAGCTCCATTATGCAGATCTAGGCTATAAACTAGTTTTAGCATTTCCTAGTTCATTAGGCACTTTTAGCTTTGAAGATCATCTGAGGCTCTCAAACACCTACTGTCTTCTTCAGATCCTTCTCACTCTACCTTCCTCCTGAATTATGCCCTGGTTAACGTTACTTATATCTAACAAATACTTTTTAGCAGTTACTTTGTGTCGGACACATAAATTTTAAAGGTTAACATACCTAATCCTTACACAAACCCCATGAAATAGGTAGTATTGTCATTCCCCTATTACAAGTGAGAAAACTGAGGGTTAGAGAGGTTCAGTAAGTCATCGAGCTAGTGAGTGGTGGCGCTAGGTTTTGAACTCAGTGATCTGGCTCCAGAGTCTGTGCTCTTAACCACTATGCTAGTTTCCAAAGTATTTGGGTCATAGGGATTTAAAAATAACATTCTGTGAAAATTCTTCAAGTTGTGTACTTATGATTTTTGCATATTTCTGTATGTATGTTATATCTCAATTAAAATTTTACCTTAAAAATCTACAGAGTCAGTTGGGAATGCTTTCAGCAGCAAGAACAATCTCATAACAGTGGCTTAAACCAGAGGGTTGTTCACTATTTGTTTAGCAAGGAGGTGGGTGATCTCAGAGTTGATTTGGCAGCTGGATGGCATCCCAGTGACCCCAGACCTTTCAACTTTCCCTCTTGCCCATTCTCAGTGTTCTGGAAAAGTCTTCCCTCATGGTCACAAGATGGCTATCAAGCTTCCAACCATTACATCTGCATAGGAAGGGGTGGGTAGTTAAAATAGGTCTCCTCACATACTCTCTCCTCTCCTTTTGTAAAGCTACCCAGCAGACTTTCCCATTAGTCTCATTAGTCAGAATTTGATAAAATGGACACATTTTTACCTAAGGGAAACTGGAAAAGTGAGCCTCTGACTTTTTCACCCTCTGTGGGCTGTGATGAAGAAGAGAGAAGGAGAGGGGAGTGAACACTGGGTATCTCTCAACAATGTCTGCTACACATTCCCTGGATAAAAACATTTCCACATCGAGAGAGAAAGGAGAGGAACGGAAGTGAAGGGAAGGTCTTCTTTGAAATCAAAGGTATCCATTTACTATTTTTCTGTAGATTACAAAAATCCTCACACTGATCCCTTCGGAAGAAGGTGTTGAATATAGTCGATAGTGAAAACTATCTGGAAAAGCAGATTTGAAAGTCTCTTCTATCAAATTGGAGGGATGAGCTCTTAACCAATGACTTAATTTGAATCTTTGAAAAATGGCCATTTCATTATCTTCCTTAATGGAGTGTACATCAAATTTAGTATGTCTCCCAGACACCAGACTAGATGTTGCCAGATGGTGCAAGTTTTCCAACCTTCTAATAATTCTCGTGCATTTTTAGCAGTTAAAATGCCTAAAGGGGGCTTCATTCTGGTGGGAGGAGAGCAGCAGTTGGTTAAGTGGTCTTGCCATCCGCTTTGTGTCTGGGTGGCAGTGATTCTTCCTGTTCACATTATCTACTCAGCTCCTTAAAATTCATGTCTGGGGAGGGAACCATTTTTCCGTTGCTTTCAAGTTACCTATCACTGCAGTGTCTGGTTTGTGGGGTTTTATCTTAATTTAAGTTAACCCAGAAAGAGACGCTGAGGCAAGGACTTGAGTATAAATAATTTCTTTAGGTGATGAAGGAACATACTGGCAGGAGAACGGGGAAGTGAAACAGGGAAGGGAAGGTGGCAAATAGAGGGCACATTGTCAAGTCCATTACCATTGTGGTTGAGTGGAACTTGATTTCACTGAGGAAATTCTGTGAGACGGTGTAAGACACACACTTCAGGGTTCTTCTACCTGTGAGTGAGAGAGCCGAGGTATTTGTACACCAATCCCCCAGTATTATTAAACGAGGGTTCCTTCCACATGGTCATAATTCTCCAGCATTTCTGGCCTGCCACACAGGCAGACAAATCAGACTTCAATGGCCAGAGACAGCCCTCAGACAAAGAAATACAGGTGCTGGTGCTTGAAAGTGGTGAGGAAAAGGGAATTTAGCATTCTCAGAATAAATGGTTAGACCTCAGGGGGACCTTAAATGTTATAAAGTCCGGTGTCCTCTGTTCCTCCTCCTCCCCATTTTATAATCACAGTAACTGTAGTCCAGACAGGTGAAAGAAATCTCACACCTAGGCTGCAACAATCCAATTCTCCCACTTTTTCATCTTTGATTCTTTCAACCTTGCCAGTGCTATTCACAAACCAGGGGGATACTTAAAATAATAAAGGATGGTTGCTCGGTTGAATTGTCATGACATTTAGAAAATAATTTTTCTTTGTGTTATTAGTAGCGTGTGAATATTAAGAAAATATAGTTGTTAAAATTAATAAATTGGTTATGGGACAAAGTACAAATAATGGTAAACACTCCTTTCTCTGTACATATGCCCCTTGGGCTTTAAGTGATCTTCCCATAGCTGTGAGCAAGACTGCTCTCAGTTCCGGGTCCTTCCGCTGTGCCCGTTGGGTATTCTCTGAGGTCTTCTGCTTAAAGTCTGCCCTTTTGACTATTAAATGCAAACCACCACATGATGTAGCCAGCCCCATCCTCCAACAAAACTCTTGGTGTTTCTTAAAAATGTAGTGAGGAAAGAATTTGCAAAACCTTCCAGTCCCACAGAACTGAAGAAATCCTGCAGGTGGAGCTCTAAGATGTAAGGGACTTCAGGAAAATCTTAGGGAAGAACAGAGCTCAGCTTCAGAATGAGGTCTGAAGTGGAACGTTTGGCCAGTGTTTCTCTCTCCAGACACTCTCTACTTTCCAAGCTATGTAAAGTGCTCTTCACACACTCCTGGGGGCTCCTAGGGCTTCTACGGCTCTTTAGGGTCTCTGCAATGTTCTGATTTTTCTCGCTTACTTTAATCTTCTCACCTCACTCACCCATTTCTCCTGCTCTGGGAAGTATTTAATCCTGGGTCAGAGATCAGAAGAATTGGAGCAGAGGCAAAGTGAGTCTCGTAATTTCATAAAAGTGTTCAGTTTGACCTCTCACTGTTAAGTACGTTTTGACATCTTTGTACCCAGGAATTCATGGCTGGATTTTCCAACTGAAACTCATTAGAAAGTGTAAAAGTTCCAAGTGTACAGCTCAGTGAATTTTAGCAAAGTAAACACACTCATGTCACACTATGTAGCACGTTAAGGTGTGTATTACTAGCACCCAGAAGCCTACTTCATAGCCCCCCAGTCATTATTACCACCCCAAAAGTAAAGATTATCTTTTGCCACTGATTAGTTTTGCCTATTTCTGAACTTTAGGAATCACACATCTTGTACTTTCTTGGCCTGGCTTCTTTTGCTCAACGCTAGTTCTGTGAGGTTCATCCAGACTATGGGCAGCAGCCATTTATTTCATTTTTCATTGATGTATACTATGCAATTGTACAAATCAACTCCAACTACAATTTATCTATCCATTTGAGTCATTTGCAGTGTCTTCTTAGTGCTGAATTTCAGAAGGTCATTTGGGTGGGATGGGATCCTAACTATATTTAGACATTTATGCCTAAAAACATTCATCAACAGAATGACAATGGCCAATCAAGTCTATTTTTTTAGCTAACATGTTTATGGAGCTCACTATGTGTCAAGCATTGACCTAAGTACTTTGTAAATATGAACTAGTTTAAGTTTCATACCAGCACTATGAGGTAGGTCACTGTTATTATTCCCATTAAACAGATGCAGAAAGCTAGGCACGGATTTCATAAGGTTACATTGCTCGTTTGCAGAAGAGGAAGTTCTAGCCAACAGACCTGGTCCAGCTCACGTTCTCTACTGTGTCTCTTGCATGCACTTCTGTTATAGCACACTGCACACTGTATTTATGTCTTTATTTACCCATCTTTCTGCCCCTCTACACGATGAGCCTGAGCATAGCTTCTGTGTCTCATTTTTGCTAGCTTTGGTTCAATGAATGAGCCAGGGGCTGTGCTGAAGTAAATGCTTGTGCGAGAGATGAGTTAAGTGTGGAACAGTGAGCTCATAGGCACCTTTTCTTAAAGCGCCTAACATTTCCTTATATTTTCCTGCTGAAAACTGGGAGAGCAGGATCTGCAAGGAAGTAGGGAGGAGAGGAGGAAAGGGAAAAAGGAGAGAGGCCACGCTGCCCATCTCTGGCAGGTTGACTATGCAAACTGCTCAGAAAAGTTTTTATAACTTAAACCAGAGGAGACAGTGAGGAGGAATAGCTTAGTGCTGTACGATCCACTGGAAATACAGCATGAGCCCCATGTGTAAGTTTACATTTTCTAGTCGCCACATTTAAAATATAAAAAGAAACAGGTGAAATTAATTATAATATATTTTATTTGACCTAATATATCCAAAATATCACTTAAACATGTGATCAATATAAGAATTATTAATGAGGCATTTTAGTTTCTTTTTTACTAAGTCTCCAAAATCTACAACACATCTTATCTCAAACTGGCCACATCTCAAGTGCTTAATAGCCACATGAAAGGCTACCGTTTCGGAACAGCGTCGATCTAGAGCCTTGCTACTCAAAGTGTGGTCTTTGGACCAAGCAGCATCACGTCAATGGGAAGTTTGCCAGAAATGCAGAATCTTGGGCCCCACCCCAGCCCTACTGAATTAAATCTGTCTTTTAAGGAGTTCCTGGGGTGATTTGTCTGCACCCCAAAGTTAGAGAAATCCAGCCTAGTGATCAACCCCATTAATAGGACATTTTCTAATGAATGGCGGATAATAGCTCCCTAACTCTGAAATCACAGCCACAGGATTTCTCATTAATGTCATCTGTTAACTTTCTTTCTTCTCTCCTTCCCTCCTTTCCTCCCTCATTTCCTTCCTTCCTTTCTTGCTTCCTTCCCTCCGTGGGTTCCCACATTAAAAAGACTTTATTTCAATCAATACTGCTGCTCCTCTTAAATGACAGTGCCAAGCTATTAAATTCTGCCAGCTCATCCTTTGTGAATGAAAGGAAGTGGATTCAGCCGCAGCCCTATCTTTCTGCCATTATCCTATGTTAAATGTCCTTCAATTAGTATGTGCAGCGAGTCCTCTGCAAGACCCCCTGCTGGTTTATGTCACTCGTGTGTTAACCTCATTGGTTACCAAACATCCCTATTATTAAGCCATTAAAAGCCAGGCTTGTTCACCTGCCAGCCCTTAGGTTTCCTTTTCCATCTCCTGGACCACTTTCCCAGATGGAATTTCAGTGATTCTCTCTGTATCCATCTCCTCTTTTACCTTGCAGGAATTCATTTTCTCTTCTCTCTCTCTTCCTTTCTCTTTCTGCATCTCATTCTTCCTCTCTACCCACAGTGTGTTGTCTTTCTGCAATTTTTTAATACCACTCTCTCTCCCCAGGAGAAAGTAATTACTTGGTTGAGAGCAGGTTGGTTATAGCTGTGTGTGAGCTCACCAAGCTGGAGCCTCGTCAGCAAAGCTGTTTCCAGCCCCTGCTGGCTCAAGCGACATTTGGCAAGTCATCGCTTTCCAACCCTATTCAATTGTTCCTGCCAGTTTGATGAAATTGCGAAGCAGGTTGCAATATTGGCAATTTGAAAGTGGATATTGCATAGGGTTATAGAACCATATTTTGAAAACCTGCTTTTGTATATCTTGTCCACCTTACCTGTTCATTTTTAAAGAGCAATAAGATATAATTTTAGCAATGGGTATGTAATACTAAGCTTGAGTTTTTAGAGAGAAAATTCAGGATGAAGATAGAAATGCTGAGCACATGGGAATGTGTTTTATCTTCAAGTTGCCATTTCACCAAGAAGGCAATAGAAGCTTTCCATTTTGCTTTCCTTGGTCTGCTATCTCATGTTGCCGATAGCAAGAGGAAACAGCCAACTACAGCAGGTGAGCCAAATCCACCCACCTCCTGTCTTTGTATGGCCAGTAAGCTAAGAATGGTTTTTACATTTTTTAATAGCTGGAAAAAATCAGAAGATACATATTTTGTGACATCTAAAAACTACATGAAATTCCCATTTTAGTGTCTATAGAGTTCTATTGGAACATAGCCATGCCATTTGTTTATGTATTGTCTATGGCTGCTTTGGGGCTACGATGGCAGAGTTGAGAGGCTAAAACAGACTGTAAGGCCTGCAAAGCCCAAAATATCTCCTCTCTGCCCCTTTACAGAAAAAACTTGCTGACTCCTGCTCTATAAGGTACTGGTTCCCAACTCTGGCTGCAAGTTGGGGAGCTTTAAATACTACAGATGCATGAATTCTGCCCCTAAAGATTCTGATTTAGTTGTTTGGAATACTTCATAGGAACTGGTCATTTTAAAAGCTCTTCAGGTGATTCTCTTTTGCAGCCAAGGTTGAGAACCATATAACCCACAAAAAAATGTACATTATGTACAAGGAGATGTAAAACTATATTCACTTATGATGATTTAAGAACCTAAAAAATATTTGTTCCCCTACATAACATGGAAATACTAACATCATTTCCTTTCTTTTCTTTCCTCTTATCAAGCTGTTTTGGGTTCTTGCTCACTTGCCCAGTCCACATTTCATTTCTTTTCTTTATCCGAATGTCTTTTTGGCTCACACATTTCTAAACACCATTGAAGAAAAGCAAGGTTGAATGATGGTTGCTCTTAATTTTATGACTGCTTTGCTGAGGCTTTGATGAGGAATTTGTGGCTTCTCTGGGTGGTGAAAGCATAGCTGAGAAAATCCCTTTCTCCTTTAGCCACCTAACAACATTCTACTCACCCCTCTTCCGAGATGAAGCCCGAGAATAGACTTATAAAGACTTTTCTGCCTACCCCACCCTCTGACCTGTTGAAATTGTCCCCTCCAGCTCTTGTACCCCCATTGCAACCCACACAGCCATTCCCCCAGCAGCTGAGATGCCAAATGGAACTTGCTAGTTTACATGCCTTTCTCCCTCCACTGGAGTGTTCTTTGCTTTAGAGTAAGGCCATGTCTTATTGCCTGTGTCTCTTGCTCCCAGCATCATGCTTATTATCCATGAGGGGCTCAATACCTATTTTATAATGAAGGATAAAAGGGAAAAAACGAAGTTCTATTTTCTCAGGACACCAAGGTGTTTACTGAAATGCCTTTATTGATATTGGAAGTTGCAGGTTGGAGATATAACATGTTGTTGGAGACAGCATCATAAGGTAAATCACTGAAAGACCAAATTCCTGGCTTGGGTAGAAAGCTCTGATGGAGAACATTGACATGGCAAGGAGAGTCATAAGGATCACTATTGGACAGTGTTTATGTTTATTTGGGCTGCTGTAACAAAATACCTTTCACTCCATGACTTATAAACACAGAAATTTATTGCTCACAGTTCTGGAGGCTGGAAGATCAAGGCATGGCAGATTCAGTGTCTAGCGAGGATCTGCCTTCTAGTTCACAGATGGTGTCTTCTCTGTGCCTTCACATAGTAGAAGAGGTGAGAGAGCTTTCTAGGGCCCCTTTTATAAGGGTACTTTGATAAGGGCTCTGCCCTCACAACCTAATCACTTTGCAAAAGCCCCACTTCTTAATACCATCACATTGGGGATTAAGTTTTGACACATGAATTTTGGAGGGACACGAACATTCAGTCCACAGCAGACAGAATCAAATTAAATGGGACTAGCTACTACACTGAAGACCAAACTTTAAGATGGACAGAGCTACTCCATGGAGGTGTTCACCAGGGGACCAGAGTGACCCCAATGGAAAGTCTGCCTTGCTCAGGAGAAATTCTTGGCAATTACCTTTAATAAGCTCAGCTAGCAACTTGTCCATCCTTTGGTTAGAAACAGCCCTCTGGATCCCAGCTCAAATGGCCAATTTGGCCTCTCTCTGAATCATCAGTTCACCTCTGTTTACTTCTTTATTGCCTCTCCTCTCCACTGGTCTATTAACTATCCAAGGGGAGAGGTCATGTCTACTTAATTCACCACTGTATATCCGCACATAGGATGGTGCATAACACATAGTCGATGTGTGATAAATGACTGTTGAATAAATGAATAAATAAATCTGCAGGACCCAAAGCTCCAGTTTCCTTCATCTACTGTGGAGGCTTATGGTGTTTAACTCCCCATCATCCAGACCACTCCAACTGATGAGTTTAAAGTTCCAGGTGTTCTTGACCTCAGGTCAATGGTCCCTTAATTGGTCCATGGATAGAATTCAAGGGATCTATCACTGTGCATGGGGGAAAACAAACAAACAAACAAAAAACCTCTCTGTTTTTACTAACCTTTAACTGAAATGTAGCTTGTCTTTCAATCATAAATGTAGGCAACAAACCACAGTAGTATTAGCCAGACCTGTCTGTGATTGCTACTAGTAGAATCTTTTCTGCTCATGAGCAATTAAGAATTATGATAATAATTATTCTTCCACCAGATTTTGTTATTCGTTGTGATATTGCTATATCACAAATTTGTTGAATGACCAAGTTAATTAGCTTAAATGAATGCATGAAAAATTTAATAACATCATTTCCAAATAATTGGATTCCTTGTATTTCTATGTATTTTACTTTAAACATTTAAAAACATTCTTAGAAGAGGTCTCTATGCTTTACCACACTGTCAAGGGAGTCTCTTGCACAAACAAGGTTAAAAACCCTTATCCAGTGCTGGTTATATAGGTGAGCTAAATTTGTAAAAATATATCAGGCTGTACACATATTTTGAGGTATATTATACTTCAGTAGAATGTGTTTTTTAGTTGGTCTGAACCAATTATGGTAATCCTGTATCAGAAACTAATTTAAGAAAGAGTATATGTCCCAAGCCAGGTCAATGAGACATAAGAGGAAGTTCTTCCAGGAGGACTGGAAAGGAGACATGGAGAGAGAAGCCCCTTTTGGTCTGGACTTTGTCATGGCTGCATGTCACATCAGGAGCCACTCTGGCCATCCTGCAGAGGAGGGCAGAGCCAGCTGGAGCTGGAGGTGCAACATGATGTGCCTGGAGTCTGCCTCCTCTTTGATTTAGAACACGACCTCTGAAAGTATTTTTCCTATTACATTTACTCGAAACTCCAGTACATGACCACACTGTGATGATCCAGTCAGAGCATGCACATCTCGTGATCTTTCCTTCTTAAATGCCTGGGTAGCCACCAGCCGTGAGGCGCATGTTGAGTGTAATGCTGTGGATATTTTTACTCCAGTCTCTGAGTCCTGGTGAGGGAACTAAAAACGCAGCAGTTCTACTCATACCATACACGAAGAACATAAATGCAAACATTATCAGTATTCACAGAATTAATGAGATTGTTTTCCTCCGAAGCTGGGTGCAAGACATCTCCCAAACATGATAAGGGGTGAGTCTCCTGCAAACGCCCTCACAGATACTGCTTCCACTGTGAGATGGCTGTTCAGCTCAGGAGCTGATTTCATGCTGGCTGCTGACATCCATTCATAACTTAGTACCTGGGGCTTGGCTGACGACCCATGTGCCACACCCCAACTGGCCACACAAATTAGCAGCTAACATGCACTGACAGACTAGTAGGGACCTTACTCAGTATCCATTCCACTCCCTTTTGTCACCTGAACATCACCCAGACTCCAATGTTTCTCTCTGGCTCCTGGACTTGGAAAACTCTCTGATGTCATCTATTTTATCAGTTTTATTGGTCTTTGCAAAGAACCAACGTCTGGCTTCCTTAATTTTTCTCTGCTATATTCTCTTCCCTGATTTCTGTTTTTATCTTTTTTCTCCCTTCCTTTTACTTTCTCTGGATTTGATTTGTTGTTCTTTTTCTAACTGTTTGAATTGGAAACACCGATGGCTGATGTTCGGCCTCTTTCCTTATGTATGTATTTACAGCTGTAATTTTCCCTCTGTTACTACTCTAGCTGCACCCAGAAGCTTTGATATGCAGTATCTCTCTTTATCATTCAATTCAAAAGATTTTCTAATTTCCATTGTGATTTCTTCTTTGATACATGGGTTGCTTAGAAGTGTATCATTTAATTTTCAATCAGTTGCTGATTTTCTAGTAATTTTTTTGTTATTGATTTCTAGCTTAAGATTACTGTCATGAAAGAACATAGTATGAATAACTTCCATCCTTTGAAATTTGTTGAGATTTGATTGATGACCCAGTATATGGCAAATATTTTGTACATATTCCTTGTGCATTTGAAAAAGAATGTGTGTTCTGTCATTGTCGGTTCTGTCATTGTTGCTGTCCCCTGTTTGGAACTTCCTCCCCACCTCCCCATATTTTGTTATAGTTTTGTCTCTCCCCTCTCCTCAGACTTCAGCATCATTTCTTGCAATGGGACTCTCCGCTGAGTGCCCCCATCTTCAACACAGAGTCTGCTAACCCCTCCTCTCCCACATGAAGGCGAGTCACATGTATTCAGACAGTCAGCGCCATGTCTCTGGTTCTTAGCAGGCAATTAGAGGCAGTTGCCCTGTACCCAGAAGAATTACCTTAGCACCCAGATCTAGAAATGGAGCGATACTGTGAAAAACTGCATCACGTCTACAGGGAGTGTTCCAAATAAATATCTCCTCCTGGATAAAATCACACTTACACACATACACACAGTTTCTGTCTGGGCGAAGGTGGCAAGTGCCACAAATGGTCATGGAGAGGGTGGGCTTGGGGAAGCAGAGCTCTAGGCCCATACATCACTACCACACATGCAAGACAGATTACATATGGCAGCAGCCACATGGTTATTGCAAGTGCCTCTTTAGTGGTTGTCACACTGAAACCTAAAGATAAACTGGAGTGAAGTGCGATCCCAAGTGTGATATCACAGACCCGTGGACAGTGTGAGAAAGAATATGTATGTTGAGGATTTAAAGATATGCTCTCAGGAGAGTGTATAACCCTCCTCAGTCTTCAAAAAGTTCATAAAAAGAATTGTATTATCTTTTTAAAATTTTTTATTGGAACATAGTTGACTTTACACATCTGTGGGGTACAGCATCAAATATCAATACCTGTGTGCAATATGTGATGTCCAAGTCAGGATAATTAGTATATTCAATTTTATACAATGTAATCAATTTTTGTGGCCCTTTACCAATTCTATTTTTCCACAAACTTGTTGAAGTACCCTCAAATGTGACAGTATCTCAACAGAAATGCCTGCTAAATAGTCCTCTTGGCTCAGAATGGTATATAGGCAGCGTTACCCCCATACACATTTTTCACAATCAGAATGATTTAGGATAAAATGTGCACAAATTGCGAGTCAGTCCTGAGCTAAAGTAAATGCCAAAAGAGCAGTGTTCTGCCGAGGGTGATATTAAGAAAATGGAGGCCAAGCAAATTAGGGGCTTACAACTTCATTTTTACAGGGGCAGGGGTGGAGATGTGCAGAAGACAGAGCCAAAGCTCTGTAACCTTGGTTGGAGGGGCTTGAAGAGAGTGTGTCAGAGAAATGGTTCTGGGAAGTCAAGAACTTCCCCTCCAGGGGTTGACACACAAACTCACTTCCCTATACAGGTTCAAGGTGCAGTTAGTCCAGGGGGCCAGTGTCTTTCTTCCTGAGGGGAAATTCAGAAGAGAGAGATTAAAGAAATGAACTGCAACCTCATCACGGCAATTGGACTTGGGGCTGCAAGTGCTACTTGTCATCTTCATCTTCCACCATCCTGTCTAAGTTCCCTTTACCCTCAGCTGCCACCTTTGCAGGTCTCAATGCTTGCTCGGTGATATGATCTAAACCCTCACTCCTGAGGAGTCTCAGCCCTGGTAACTGTTCCCTTCTCAGGCTGAGGCTGAGGCACATGTCTATTCACAGCCACAGCTGGGCGAGGGAGTATTGCGAGGTGCCCAAGTAAATCACCTGTGTAAAAGCAGCCCCACTTCCTCTTGCTGATCAGGGTCAATTACCCCTGGACCCAGAACATGAGGAGCACACGGTGTCCAGGTAGCAGCCGTAGCTTGCTGAGTCCTCTGAAGAGAGACTTGGGTGGTGAGAGTGCACACGCTTTGGGGCATCCTGATCCCCTGGAGCCCAAAGTTGAAGGAATGGGAAGCACAAAGTTCCCTAGTGGATCGAATACTGGCAGGTGGGGCCATCCCTATTTCCTGTTCACGGCTCACAGACCCACGCATTCTTCCTGTGGGGGACACAGTGCCATACGGAGGTCTCGGATTCAGTGGACATACTGAATCCTGGAGGGTTGCGCTCTCTCCTTGCAGAGTCTTGCCTCTGCACTGGCCCTTCAGCTGTACTTTCAGCAGGCAGTTCTGTGTGCCAATTCTGTGGTGGCCGATGACCAAGGCTGCCTGACCTCAACTGACCAGTTCATTTTGTCTGTTTGGTTGTTCAGTGCCTTGTCCGTGGTGGGTGCTTTCTGGAGGACGTTAACATGAGAGTCATAGATCTTCACACTTTGTACCCACTTCCATATGTCCATCTGTCTACATGCAAGAACTCTCACCAGGCTCACCCAAACACAAGGGGGCCAAGCAGCACAATTTATGTGCTCAAAAAACAGAGAGTGAGAACTATTTGGGGAATAGAGTAATGACTACCATCGTCTGCCTTTGTTATACTTTCTTAGAAAGGTCTCAAAGCGTGTTCTTTCTCTAATGTTCTACAGAGTTTTAGTGAAAGTAAATGTTTACTTACAGCTTTCTTTCTTCCTATAATCCAAGCAGTGTTTCCTCAGGGCTGGGTTAGAGACAGTGTAGCTGTTGGGTTTTACTCAAAACAGTATTCCCTTATGCTTTGTTGCTGGTAAGAAGAAGCATGTTATTCCTGGCTTTTCTTAGTTCTGTTAGGAAGGGACTTTTTTTTTTTTTTTTCTTAAAAGCAGCTGTTCAATATTCATGTAAATAGGCTTCCTGTGGACCCACCCAACCCGTGGCTGGTCATGCCCGTGCATATTGGAATCCCAATAAAATGCAAGTCTGTCCCCCCCACCCCACGCTTATATTACTATTTATATTTTTTGGCCATCAATTGATTCGCTCCTCAACTACAATATAAACTTCTTGAATGCTGAGACTTTCTCATGCATTCAATGTCTCCTTTCTTTTTATAGCTCCAGCTCCTAGGACAATATTCTACCCACATAAAATGCTTTGTAATGTTTGTCATTGGTGATGAAGTGATTCTAGAAAGCAAACAAAATGGGTTTGATGGCAAAGATAGTCACCCATGCAAATAATGCAAGGCAAACAGTTCTCAAAGGATAAACAGGACCTAGAATGTTTTTTACCCGGGGTACCTGCTGATCTGGTATGTGTGCTCTGAACCCTAGCAAATGGCCCTCTGTGCATGAGCCCAGAGAGTCAGAGGGCCTGACTGACATTTTCTATGGCTAATATTCAGAGGACTGAACCTCTTCAGGAAGGCTTTATTGTATTTGAATCCCAGAAAGCAGAACAAGGTTAGCCAAGTCTATGTCAATTAGAAGAGTGTAACTGTTTCATTCTATGTGTATGCAAGACCTTGAGTAGCTCAAGGCAACATTTTCAAGTCAAAAAAGTCAGTCTTCAGGGCCCTTGCTTTCTATCTCTATTGCCTTCCCCATTTTCACTTCACCCCCAGCCCAGAAGCAAAACTAAAATGCCTTCTATTTGGGGAAACCAAGAAATTGTTTTGATTTTTTGTTTTATGACCCAAACCTATATATTACTGGCTGCCATGGCATTATTTCTCCCTGTACACTCATCATTCATAGCTACAGGGGTGAAAATATTCCAAAATAGTATGTAATGTCTGTTACACATTTAGATGCATAAATTTTAGTTGTCAAGATGGTGATTTAATAGAATAGATCTAATAGGTTCATTGTAGAGTATTTTTAATGTCTAGTTTTTTAAAAGAAAGGTTTGTGTGTATATGTTTTCTTTTCATTTCTCTCTTCTTGGAAATGTTGCTTCTTTGTAATATAGTCCTACTTTATCATGATCTGGGTCTAGCAAATTTTGGCAATAGGCTTAAAGTAAATTAAGGAAAAAGCATTTATTAAGAGTCAGGAAGTAAAGCATCTTGCTTTTATATCCATAATGTTGATAATAAACCCAAAGTCTCAGGTCCTGTGACATCAGGCTTGTAAGTTGAATATGGAATTTCTCATTTTAACATATTGTTCCTTTGGGATTATAAATCATAGACATTAGATTAGGCCCATGTGGACTGGCCGGTTAGCTCAGCTGGTTAGAGCATGGTGCTGATAACACCAAGGTCCAGGTTCGATCCCTATACTGGCCAACCAAAAAAGTAAGTCAAAAATTTAAAAAGAAAAATAATAATAGATTAGCCTCCTGAGAATTTGGGTTTGTGACAGTCTGTATTATTTTGAGTACTTTAATAGTGCATTTTGAAATTTTTATCTTTAGTGTTTTGGGAAATGTAGTTCTCTCTCTCTCTCTTTCTCTCTCTCTCTCTCTCTCTCTCTCACACACACACACATGTTCTCATTTACATTCTAACTCTTGTTGTTTAGCTAGTTTGATGTTACTGATCTTCGCTAATTTCCTCACCGATTTTTAGCAGGAATTTCTTTGCAGAGATCCCCCTTTGTAAAGGGGAATGAAGGTGTTTAATAGGTGTCACTAAGAACAAGTTGTCTCTGCCTATTTTTAGGACCACTGTTATACTTTCAAGCTCTCAAAATCAAAGCCTAAATTCTTCATCCCCATGTAGGTTGGCCCAGAATGAAAGCCAGGATATAAAATGTAAAATATTTTTCAAGTAATTTGAATAATTCCTTACTGGGAATTTAATTTGTAAATGCCTTTGCTACACTCTTTTGAAAGCTGGAGCAGGAATGAGTTATAGTAATGAACAGCTGACATTTCTGTGCAGTGGAAAAACACAATGGTGATTTTACTACATTGTTTTTAGCAGTTTATCATCTGGAACTGGGTCATTCTTATCAGCCTAGGCTGGGGAAAGGAGAGAAATCATTCAAGAATGCCACAGAAATTTTTGCTGTTCATGTCCTACTCCACTGACTGTCATCTCAGACTCTGGAAAACACCTCCAATGTAGGCAATCGGAATACTACAGAATAATATATGGTTGGAACAGAGAGGGACCATAGAGCAGCGCTGTCCAATGAAAGTATAATGCAAGCCACATGTGAAATTTAAATTTTTCCAGTATTCACACTTTAAAAAGTGAAAAAAACAGGGGAAACTAATTTTCATAACATTTTATTTAACACAATATATACAAGATATCCTAAATCAAAAGTAATCAATACAAAAATATTGAGATATTTTATATTCTTTTTGGTACTAAGTCTTCAAAATGTGGTACGTATTGTACACTTACAGCACATCTTACTTCAGACTAGCCACATTTCAAGCCTTCAACAAACACGTGTGGCTAGTGATTACCATATTGGACAGAGCAGGCACGTAGAATATCTCATTCAATACCTCTCTCTGACAAATAAAGACCCAACAGCCACTTGCCACAATCAAACTGCTGGGTCAGAAAGCAAGACTAGAAGCCAGATCTTTTAATCACCTCTCAAGGCAACTTCCCACTACTTCGAGATTTTCTTTCTTTCTTTCTTTCTTTCTTTCTTTCTTTCTTTCTTTCTTTCTTTCTTTCTTTCTTTCTTTCTTTCTTTCTTTCTTTTTTTTTTGCCTGAAATCTTATTGGCTACTTATCCCAAATCTCAATTTTATTTTGCTTCTGCAGTTTTCATTAAGAAAAACCATCTAAAAACAGGAACAAGAAGAGCAAGACAGACTCTTACATGAGACTTCAGCTGTGATCTGATACAAGGCCCTTGCCTAGTCAAGAAGTGAAGAGATATGAAGCAATATTTTTAAAGCCCCTAGCTGCTTTGAGTGAGTTAAAATTTCTAAGCCCCAGAAAATCATATCTGGGTCACTGAAGAACATGCAGATGAGATAACAGAACTGCTATTGGTTACCAGGAAGATGATGAAGAAGGGAAGAGACACTAGAGGATTGGCACATGTCCAGATTTTCCGATTGGAAAAGGCAAATGGTATCCATCCTTAATTTAGGTATTGGAGTTTGTTCTTGGACCCCAGCTTGCAACATGCTGACAGAAGACGCTGGTGGCCCAATCTCCTCTCTCCTTAGGTCACTGTACAGAACCTTCTCCCTGATTCCACTTGCCTGCCCATTCTATTCCCTGTTATCTCTTAAGAGACCTCCATGACCCAAATTGCTTTTGCCAAAGCATTGTGTGAAATATACTCTCCACCCACATGTTCCACCTGCAGGTCAGAACTTGCACCCATTACTCATATTGCCCCCAATTGCACACCCATTCTGGTGACTTAGTCTAATTCCAAGGTCCGGTCCCTCCTAGTTTGATTGGTTTTCTGGGTTGGTGAAACCTTCCAGTTATGAGTGAAAACATCATAGTATCAAGTCATTGGGCTGAGCATTGGTTCTTGGAAAAATTATAAGTGTATTATTAAACAGTCTATTTGGAAGCACTTAAAAATGGAAAGTGATAATTACTAAGAAATCTTTCTAAAACCAAACTCAATCTCCTTTCCCCCTTTTGAGATAGTGTTACTAAAATTTCCAGTAAGAAGAATGCCTTACACAAAATATTTCTGGATCTCAGCAAGGTATTTAATAGGGCTATCATAATTTTTTTTTTTTGACAGCTGGCCAGTACAGGAATCCGAACCCTTGACCTTGGTGTCTAACACTGTGCTACAACCAAATGAGCTAACCGGCCAGCCCATTTTTTTTTTTTTTTTATCTTGGTATTTTCATAGATGAGAAGCAAAGAGTGTGGTCTGGACGATAGAATAGATTTGCAAATTCATGTCTGATCTTGAAGATCACCTTTGAGGGAGATTTCCAGTACTGCTCTAAGGGCCTTTCCCTTAACCCTGTCCTATTCTACTCTTTATCAAAGACTATAATAAACACTTATGAGGAAACCTCAGCAAGTTTGCAGTAGATGCAGAAGAGATTCCATGGCCAATGGCAGACAGAATCCAGAGGGTTCTCAACAAGCCAGAATGAAGGATTAAAGTGAACAAGGTTAAATGCAATAATGATTCATGTAAATGTATGTACTTCTGTTTAAAAATTAACTATGCAAGAACAGTATGAAGGAGGGATGGACTAACATCCGTGTAGTGGTGATGGGAAGAGTCTTTTAATTTATTATAAACTCATCATGAGCCAAAAGCATGCATGGCTGCCAAGTATTAAATGTGATCTTGGACTACATTAATTACAGTATAATGGGAAGGCTAATTCCATTGTACTTGGTACCTGCCAGACTCTGTCTGGGTTATTGTACTTAGACCATGGCAGGCTGACAAGTTGCAATGGATCTGAAAGAGCCAGCCAGAGTGGAAAAGGGTCTGGAACCAGCTGTGTGCTGAAGGTGGCTGGTACTGTCTTCCTGGAGACTGCTAGATACTCAGGAATTTTGTGAGCTGGTTGTTAAATGCTAGGTACCTTGAAATGGGCCATGATGGGAGTATTTACACCACTGTAATTGGCAAATGCAGCAAATCAGGACTTTTTGCCTCCAAAGAGTGGATTTGTCAGGACACCACCTTTAATAACCTTCTGATATGGCATATAATTGAGGCCAGAGAGAGTGTCACATTCAATAAAAACAAGCAAACAAAAACTCAAGGGGGAGAGGATGAGGACTTCAGAGCCGTCCTTAAATACTTGAAGATTTTAGATTTTCTTTTTCAGCAAATCAGAATAATGCTTCACAAACATTCCCATCTTCACCCTAAGGACAGAAGAGCCTGAGCTCTCATAACCTCCCCACCCATCCAGAGGTGTAGCCCCAAACTGCCGATCAATAGTGAGAAATTTCTCTCGTTTCTTTTGTTATCTTTAAAAGTTAAGTAAACTTTACATTTTACTCCATAATGGATCCATGTCTCTCTGAATATACAAATAATGGGTTATATGGGCAATTTTTAAACTTTTATGTGTATGAGTCCCCTGGGAATCTTGTTAAAATGTGAGTTCCAATTCAGTAGGTCTGGGAGATACCAAGATTCTGAATTTCTAACAAGCCTCCAGGAGATGACAAAGCTGCTGCTCTATGCATACTTCAAATGGTAAAGCTTGAAATTGTGTACTAGTCTATTTACTTGCCTTATCTCCCCTTACCTTCATCTTCCAGTACATTTAACACCCCAGGATAATGTTCCGTGCTTAATCTGTGGCTTCACTCTACATGACCCCTCTCTCTGCTAACATCCCACAGAGACACAAACCCCTGGAGATGTACACGTGTACCTCCAAAAAGCTTGGAGTTACACCTTTTTACACTTACTTGTATTTCATTATTTGTCCTCTTGTAGAATCCTTTTTACTGAACAGCACTTCAGCCTTATATCTTCTGTCTACACTGAGTATCATTATAAAAAACAGGGGAGGAAATTAATTTTTTTACCAATTGTAGGGAAATTGTCAAGGACGTCATCCACTATATTGCTATTACATTCTGTTCTCTATTTGAGGACTCAGGGGAACTTTGCTCAAGTTTTATTTCCAGGAATTGCTTCTTTTGAACATTTCATTCTTTCTGATCTTACCAACCCTGGGAATCTTGTAGTTGATTGCATTTTCTGCTTTCATTCAACATTTATTCCACACATATTGATTGAACAGGAAACAAAACAGACACATAGCCTTGCTCTCATACAGCCTACATTCCAGCGTGTCTTTGCTCTGATTGTTAGGAAATATGGAGCCACATTTGAGATTCCAACAACTCTGTAAGATCATATGAAATACATTTCTGGTTTGAATTTGGCTCCCAGTTGTTTGATTCTCTAACACTCATCTTCTCTTTACCTGATTCTCTCAACTTCTTATTTTTCTCTTTTGATACCATGTACATTTTGCTTTTTTGTAAACTGCCTCAAATCCTTTATGGAGCGAGGCAGGATATAAACAAACCATTAAATAGGTGGAACTGGAGAGATCAGAACAAAGCCAATGCCGTGAAATAATAGAGAATCAAACTTTATCCTAATATTCAACCAGTCTAATGTCCTGAAATGAAATGGCTTGCCTTATAATATACTGACTTTTCTGACACTGGAATTGGCTGAGCACCTTGTTTGGGGGATTCTGACATGATACTTCCTAATGTGAAGAGTGTTTTTAGTAGATAATATCTCAGGTGGCTTTTAATAATCTGGTCATGTAAAAGTTCCGTGATTTAAATTTTTCTATATAAAACAGTGGCTTCTCTTCTCCCCACAAGCCTCAACATCTATTGGAGAAGATGAGTTCTTCAGGGAAGATGGTGGCTCTGGGGAATCCCACAAGTCAGGGAGGAGGGGTGGAGGGAGAGAAGGGTTTTTGCCAGAAAAGCAGCCCAGTTCTCAAATCCTCCACCTGGACCATGTTTTGTGACACTTACTAAAATCTAAACTCCTGCTTTTTCTTCTATCTTGTCTTGATCCAATTCATTGTTTTCTTCAATAAATAAAATACCCCTGTATTTATAGTAGATGCTGTAAACCAGCCAGCCGTGATATTTTTTATATCGTAAGCAGCTGCTCTCTGAGCCGGCACAGAGTAAAATAGGCCAATTTGTATTTTTACAGCCAGACGTGAAACCAGCTTTCTATAATTTTGAAAGCACGTGCCACCATTTTTGATTCTCAGGATGCTAATTTTTAAATGAGCCCCTAAAGACTACAGATACTACAATTCCTATAACCCTGAAAGGTAGCCCCATTGTAGCCACTTACTCGAAAACAGGATATTTTAAAGAATTAATTGATTTTAACTTCAATATGAAATATTGGCACTTGTGGTGATACTACTCTGTGGATAGATAGAGGCAGCATTTATGACCTTTTTAACTACATTCCATTCACTGAAAAATGACAACTATGCTAAAGAAATACTTTCCTCCTTGCTGCCGGCTTCTCCCAATGAGAGCTTTTAGCAAAGGACATAGAAAGTCCTGCCAATAAATAACAAAAATTTACTATCCCACCATCATTTTACAGTCTTGCCCTCCCCACAAGAGGAACACAGAGAGCAGAATAGATGAAATCAACCTGCTTTGCTCAGCACCAAGGACATATTATTACTGAAAGTGGGTGACTAAGGGAGAGATTAGTCGAGGAGAAATACAGAGATGGAAAACAGTGTTGCCCCAGACATGTTTCTTGCCTTTTTTGTTGTTGTCATCATTGCTCCAATTTCCCACTACTAGTGGCTGTCTGCCCCGATTTTTCTCCAATGTCATAGAAATCAGAACTGTCTTCACCTCCTGAGGACACTCAAAGACAGAAATGCCTTGAGTCAAGAACCACCTAGAAGGAATCATTTCTGCATTCCTTTTGTGGGACTGAACCCTCCTCTCTGTATAAGAGAGACTAGGATGCTTTAGAAAATGCATCTTCAGACTTTTTGAATTGAGGAAGGAAAAGAGACAGAGCCAGAAAGAGCTTAACTAGAATGAAAAGCATTTTCTTGGACTCTGCTCTCCTGAATTAATCAGGTCCAGCATAGGCGGCTTAGAGAGCTTGCTGGGGAAAATTCCTTTCTCGTAGGACTGAGTATTTCTAGCCAGGCTCCCTACAGAGCAATGCTTTCTAGCCTTTGGTCCGGGGCCATCGCAACCCGAATCAAAATAACTGTTTGCCATTCCTATAAGGGACTTTAATGATCTGAAAGGAAATAGCAGGATGTACAAAAAGGCCCAGATTTCTCTCCATTAGTGGTTTCAAGGGCTCTTGGTATAGTGATTCTTGAAATTACAGTTACAGTTCACAAAGTTTCTTAAAGCCCAGCTATTAGATTTGGTTTAAGAAAAAAAATAAGGAGAGCTCCAGCCTGTATTTCAAAGAACCCCGGCTTTACTCTCCTTGTCTAAGTTCCTGAAAATAACTTGAACAGGGTGGGAGGACATGGTGAAAAAGAAGTATATTTCCTCGTTAGTAAGCATGTCTTTTTTAAAAATCTAGCCTAAGTTCTCTCTTTTTTTCCCATTATTTGGGTCTTAATGCCCATATGCAGGCTATTAGTGTTATAGCTAATCCCTCACCACTCTAAATACATTTTTTATTGTGCCACAGATCTCAATAACTTCTTATTACTCTGGTATAGTGATGATATACGCAAACTCTTCTCAAGCAAGGCATTCACTGGAGCAAAGGAAAATGCACTGATGACAATTAGCTGAGTGTCTGATGGGTTGGCCACTGGGCTAGACGTTTTCACCCGTACAATTGAAGCCTCCACCCGTATGCTGTAAGGCTAGTGTCATTCTCCCCACTTCCAAGATGAAGACATTGAGGCTCAAGGAGAATCAGCCATTCCCTCAAATTTCTACAGTTTGAACCCAGCTTGTCTGACCTCAGAGCACATGCTCTTTACTGATATGCCAGACTGCCTCTTGTTCAGGACTGACAATACAATCTCCATTTTGCAGATGGTTACTTTACATTGCCAGGTTGGTGTTCCTGGAAATCTGTTTACTGTACCAAGTTACCCAATACAGCTACTCAAGACAGATAATCTGGCTGAACCAGAGTGGTGCCTGGGAAGTGCATGGACTATTTAAGAGAAGCTCTGACTTGATTATGGAACCCATCAGAAGTTACCTTCTACTAAATGTGAAGAATAGAGCCAGGTCAGAACTTTTTGGGGGGATGGTAGATTCCTTCCCACTATGGTATTAACCAACTTGGTTATATTATACTGTCTTACTGGTAGCCTGCAACCGTTCATGTTTACTGTTTTGTTGCACTATGTAGCTCAGTACTGAGGTTTCCTATACTCATGAGGGCAATGTGGGATTCCGATTTCCCACCTGTGCTATGTAGGCACCCAAAGAGGATAGCTGTATCTTGTTTCAAGAACTGTATTTATACACCATTCCTGGGACCACAGCATAGAGAATAAATATGCACCCAATAAGCCTCAAGGGAGATGTTTCTAGATACTCCCAGCCTCTCAGAGTTAGCAGAATGGGACCAAAGACACTTTTCCATTTACGTGTACAAAAGCGCCATCTGTGTCTGGGGAGGAGCCCCAGGATAAGAAGATAAAAGCCTCCATACCTCATGGGAAAGTCAGGTCTGGGCAGAAGGGGATTGTGGTGATGGCTGATAGCTGGCCACCAAATCCGTATTCTTGTGTAGTAATAGAGTTGCTGCCAGACACATTGAATGCCTCTGCCATGTTCTTACATTTGAGCCCCTCTGTACAGCTACACTATATTTAATGTGACTGCCTGGCCACACACATTTCCTAGCCTTGTTTGCAGTTATTTGTGACCATGTGACTATGCTGTAGACCAATCGTTCTCAAAGCATCAGCACCACCTGAGAGCTTGTCAGAAATGCAAATTCTCAGGCCCCACCCCAAGCCCAGTGAATCAGAAACTCCAGGAGAAGGACCCAAAGTCTGTGTTTTAACAAGCCTTCCAGGGGATTCTGATGCACACTAGTGTTCCTGAAAATAGAACAAGTAGAATCACTGTGTGGCCCTTCTGTGCCTAGGCCTAAAGACACCGAGTGCCCTTCCATGCTTTCTTCCTACTTCCTTCAGCCTAGAGCCAGGCAAAACCTCAACTGAGGCTCAACCATGCAGGTGGGGCAGGGATTTTATGTCAGTTTGATGAAGCTAAAGAATCTTTCTCAGATTTAAGTTTTTAAAGCATAAAGTAAAATGTATAGGATTGCAGAGAAAACCATTTGCGTGGATCAAATTTTTTTTATAAAACCAAGTCTGTGAAATAGAAGTATACATATATTTTTAGTAATGCATTAACTAGTAAGATCTGGTGATGGGTATAATGACTTCCATAAATTCAAGATATCTGCAAAAACTGTAATATAATATGTAAAATATCTGTAATTTCTATTGGTGACAGAGTCCCAGTTACTGCTAATACTAGTATGGGTTGTTGCCTACATTTATAATATAAGAAAACACTATATTCCAATTAGAGATTTGTGGTAAGCTTAATGATGGCCCCCAAAGATATTCATGTCCTAATCCCCAGAACCTGTGACTATTACCTTACATGGTAAAAGGGGCTTTATAGCAGAGGATAAGCTAAAGATATTAAGATGGGGAGATTACCCTGGACTATTAAGGTGGCACCCAACTGTAATCACAAGTGTCCTTATAAGAGGGAGACAGAGGGAGACTGGACAACAGAAAAGGATAAGGCAATGTGATAATGTATGCTATGTTGCCAGTTGTGAAAAGGGAAGGAGGGTTACAAGCCAAGGAATGCAGGTGGACTCCAGAAGCAGGAAAAGGCAAGGAAATAGATTCTTCCTCAAAGCTTCCAGAAGGAATGCACCCTTGCCAACACCTTGACTTTATTCCATTAAAACTGATTTAGGATCCCTAACCTCAGGAACTGTAAGAGAATAAATTTGTGTTGTTTAAAGCCACTAAGTTTGTGGTAATTTGTTACAGCAGCAATAGGAAACTAACACAAAGTTAGTTAAAATAATGGTGATTTTTATTTCCATCTAAGTCCATGAACCCCTTGAATTCTATCTATGGGCCCCAGGTTAAAAATCCTGACTCTAGGGGTTCAGGGAGATACAAGATGGAAGGATCCTGGGTTCCTGAATGATTCCATAAGGCAGAGATGCCCATAAATCTAGAACCCTTACTTTGGGCTAATACTAAAAGAAAAAGAAACTTCTTTGAATTTTTAAGCCACTGAATTTTGGGGGTCTCTTTGTTATAGTACCTTAGCTTCCCTTAACTATTATGGGGAGTAGGAGATTCCTCAAGAGGGGCCAGGGAATAGGTCTAAGGAAATCGTATACAGACAAGAGAAAGAATCCAAAGCACTTCAGCCCATCAGACTGAGGAGTACACCGTGCTAGAGGGCGGCTGGGGCTGGAAACCCAGAGAGCAGACCCAGCGAGGTCAGGAAGCCAGGCCTGCACACCACAAAGCAGGGCCAGAATGGGTGGGATGATGGAGGTTGGGGGAGCCGGGGCCCCAGCAGCATAAGGGCTCCCCTCTTCGTGCTCCAGATTCTAACTCCCGGGCTAATGCTCAGCTCGTTGGGTGACCTGGAGTATTTGGCCGCAAGGACCCAGATTTCTCCAGCAGCTATGCAAAAGAGCTTGGCTTGGGGCTTACTGCATGTTCCTAGTCTAGCTTGTTCTCTCAGCCATGGCTCTCTAGCATTGCTCTCCAACTCCAAGATCCAAATTGGGCCCCTCTGGTCTTAGTGACTTTCTGGTCTCACATCCCTGCTTCTTGGACCTCAGAACTCCCTATGATTTTTAGCTTTCCTTATCTTGTTGTCTTTAGTTCTTCTAAGGTAAAAATGTCCAACTCAGTCTAACCTCCCACCACAGCCTCTTTAAAAACCCATCCCCAAGCTGAGCATGCCTCAGTTTCACCTGGAATAGGTAAGAATTTCAACAGACACATCTCTTCATTTTGGTTCCTCCTTGAAATAAAGAAACGAACATTTCTCAAGAATATTATCTGGAGATAAATTTATCTTCATTTATTATATATGTACACACACATATAAAATATATATATTATATATGTATATATACACACACGTGTTAGGGGTCTTCAAAAATTCATGGAAACATTTGTATTATCCTTTAATTCTATATTTCCATGAACTTTTTGAAGTGCCCTCATACATCTTTGTATATATATTTTGTGTATATATTTTATATATATATATATATGTTCAGTATATATATATATATATATATATATATGTTACAGGCATCAGCCAGTTGAAGTCAATTACTAAGGAATGAAAAAGCATGAAGGTATATGTGCACAGAGAACCCACATATCTTAAATCTTTCTACACGTGTTAAGAGGTGTTAAGAAGGAGAAAAGTTAAATGGCTAGTTTAAACTTGACCTTTCCAATGTTGTGATGTATGTATAACGTTTTTCCTGATACAGTTTCTTATATTTATCAATAAAATCCAGAAATCCCATAATAAAACAGAGTTGCCAAAGAATGTCTGTAATAAAATTCTGGAAATGGTAACAGCTGATAAAAATTGAAAAAATGAAGTAATAAGAAAAAGATTTTCTTCTGGAAATGCTGTCTGGAGTAGCCATTAAATAATCATAACTCCCCACACTGGTGAGGGATTTAGCTGGACCTAAGTAAATATAAAGGCAGCAAACAGTAAGTTCAAATAATTAGACAGATATGAAGAAATAAAGAAAAAAATGTGTAGTCTTAGTTATACATTTTGATATGAAAAATGACTAAATTAGTTCTGGGGATAGAAATATATAAATTATTATTAGAAGATGATTATAACTTAATTACAGTTTTATTTCATTTAATGCCTCAAATGCATTCCTGGAAAGTTAGGCAAAAATCTATCAAATTTTTTCTTGAGCACAATTATAATTTCGGAGCTTCCATCAATACACAGAAGTCAACTGCATTTTTAGGCATCAGGAAAGGAATTTTTTAAAATACCAATTATAATTGTAACAGAAGTATATAAAGTACCTGGGAATAAATCTAACAAAAAATGTACAAAAATTGTATGGAATAAATTATAAAACTATTGGGAGATGTTAAAGAAGACCTAATAGGTTAAGTCTATAAACATACTATGTTCATAGATAGAAGGATTCAATACTATAATAATCCATTCTTCCCCATATTGATCTATAAATTCAATGCAGTCCCAACATGCTGTACATTGGCATGCTGTTTCTAAAATATATATGAAGAATAACGCTCAAGGATAGCTAAGATATTCCTAAAGAAGAGAAACTAGGTGGAGGAATTTGACTCCCCAACCATCATGACTTATTAAATAAATACCATTAAGATAGTGTGCTCTTAGACAAGGGCTAAACAATGGAACAGAAAAAAGATCCCAGACACAGACTCATACATATATAAAAACCTGATATATGAGAGGTAAAATTGCAAATTAGGGAAAAAAGATGAACTAGTCAATATATAGTATTGGGATAACTGTCTATCCCTCGGGGAAAGAAAGGAAATGAATCCTTACTTTCCCATACACTATATGAAATGCACCTCTACATTATTATACACAAAAATCCATTCCTATCTAATCCACCACTATCTAGTTCCAGAACTTTTTCATCACCTCAAAAAGAAACTTCATACCCATTTTTAAAATTAATTTTATTTATTTTTCAGGATAATTAGTATATTCAACATTACGTGAATGAATTAAAAACTTAAATGTTAAAGACCAAACTTAAAAAACTTTTAGATGAAAGCATAAGAAAATATTGATATGATCACCCTCGGGGTAGGGAATGATTTCTTAAGACAAACAGTTAAAACCTTAAAGAAAAAGATTAATATATTTGGTCACATTACACTTCAAGTCTTCTTTACATAAATGGTCACCATGAAGAGAGTGAAAAAAATTGACACAATTTGGAAGAAGACATTTACAACACAGATAAAGAATTCTTATTCAGAAAGATACTAGCAATCTCTCCATGAACTTTCTGAAGACCCCTCCTGTGTGTGCATGTGTGTGTATATAATCCATTTTATGCACACACACTGTTGCGCACACACGTGCCTCTGTGTATATATGTTATCTACTGCTGTGTAACAAATTACCCCAACACCTACAAGCTTAAAACAACACACATTTTTGATCTCATAGTTTCTGTGGTTCAGGAGTGTGTGAGGCTTGGCTGGGTTCTCTGCTTCAGAGTCCCTCAGAGATTGACTGAGAAGGAGCCACTTCCAAGCTCACACTCATGCGGTGTTGGCTGGTAGCCTGAGGCCTTGGTTCCTCACAAGCTGTTGGCTGGAGACCTCCCCTCTTCTTTGTCACATGGACCCTCTCTAGAGTGTCTCACAACATGGCAGCTGCTTCATCAGCGTGAGCAAGTGGGAGGGCAGAGAGAGCCCGCAAGAGAGGGTGTGCTAGCAAGACAAGTCACTCTGCTTTGTAATCTAACCTCTGAAGTGGCGTCCCATTACTTTTGCCATATTCTGTTTGTTAGAAGCCCGTCACTAGGTCCAGTCCACATGCAAGGCAGGGGATTACACAAGATCGTGAATATCAGAAAGTGAGGATCATTGGAGGCCATCTTAGAAGTCCGCCTACCACAATATACACCTACCCAATAGAAAATTATGCAAAAGACATTAACAAATATTTGACAGCAAGGGAAACACAAAAAACCCACAAACAACCGAAAAGCTGTTCAACTTAATCATGCCCATCAAAATGGCAAATTAAAAAGTGACTATATCAATTCTGTATGTTAGATCAATGCTAATCCTCATGCATTTTTGATAAGTATGCAAATTGGTACAACAAAACTTTGGAAAAGAACTTGGCATTAACTAGTAAACTTGACATGCAGAAATCTTCAGTGTGGTAATTTCACTCCTAAGCATACACTCTAAAGAAACCCTTGCGCGTGTGCCTCAGAACAAATGTACAACACTGTACATAGCAGCCTTATTTGTAATAGGCAAACACCAAAAAAAAAAAAAAAACAAGTGTCCAGCGCCAATGAGAAGAAGAAATTGTGATATAACCCTACAAGAGAATACTATACAGCAGTAAAAGTGAATAAAATACAGCTGTACACATGAACATGGCGGAACATAAAAATCATAACATTGAGTGAAATAAGCAATCCACAGAAATATACATACAATATGATTCCATTTATATAAAGTTCAAAAACAAGGGAAGCCAAATAATTTACACATATACAGCTATATCAAGGGAATTTTAACCAAACCAGGATAATGGGGTTTCAAAGGGTGCTGGGCAGTGAGTACTTAAATATTTTTCATTATAATTATTTTATATATATGATTTTTCCATGCTAAAATGTTTAGAAAAAATAACAATAGCTAGTATCTCTTAAGCATTCTACTGTGCCAGCCACTTTGCAGATGCTCTTTAAAGGAATGCATCCTGTGCTTTTATTTTTACTGTCCCACCTCTCATTTTCTGTTTATTGTTTTTTACTTTTAGGTGTCTACCTAAAATAGAACATATTGTGTTTAAAGCAAGGATAAAATCATGTGAGAGTAAAAACAATAAAGAAAATACCAATGCTCAATTTAAGAAGACTTTTGCCTTTATACAGAATACAGAACCTATAATCATTTAATCTACCCACAGAACCTTCTGAACCAAAAGTAGTCACATAGAAAAGCAGCCTAGAGCAGAGTTTCTCAACCTCACTACTGTTGACATTTGGTGCTGGATCATTCTTTGCTGTGGGAGCTGTCCCGCACATTGTAGGACGTTTAGAAGCATCCCTGGCCCCCACCCACTAGATGCCAGTAGCTCCCCTTCCCCCAGTTGTGACAGAAAATGCTTCAGACACTGCCAGGTGTCCTCTGGGGGAAAAATTGCCCCTAGTTGAGACCCACTGAACTAGATTGTCTTAGCATACTCTATGGAAGTATACACACAGGGAACCTATCACATGCCTCTTTCATATTTCCTTGGTGTTTCTCAGTCATTTATTCCCTCGACATTTATTGAGGAACATTCTGTAAGGACTAAATGTTAAGTAATTTTAATAGTTATATCATCATGTCAGGTTTCTTGAATATTACTCTCCTGCTAGCCAAGAAACCAGTTCAGAAAGAATCCAGCACTTTATAAACAAAATTCTGCATATCTTTATTTTTAAGCTGCTTTAAAAATAAATAGAAGGTTAGACCTCAACAGGATTCGAGTGTGCATTAGTGACGCCTTGTATGTTTTAACTGACCTTGAAGGGGGCCGATTATGCCCTCCAAAACTCAGGGCTAATGCAGTTTCTTTGAAGTTTTGTTGGGTTTAGCATATGAGGAGCTTCCAGCTATGTAAATTGGATGGCTGCTTTAATTGATTAAATCATAACTTGAACTAAGTGGATGTGCTGAAAGCAAGATTGACCTGTATTAAAAATTTAGGGAAAGGACATTTAAAAATGTTAATGCACGCACTTATATGTATGCATAGATTTTTTTCCTACTCACCTATGAGGAAGGTTTTCAATCTCTCTGTACATGGTAAGTGTAGGCTGCAGACTTCATTAAACCCTTTAGATGTTCATTTTCTTCGCTTAGTCATTTTAAAGACTCTCTTCTAGCTGTGCATGATTTGCTCTTTCTCTGTCCTTGCTCATATTTTTAAATTGTGCATTTACAAGGAATAAAAAGAAACTCCTAACTTGCAGTGTAATTGTGCACGAGGAGTGTATTTCGGTCCCTGCTGCTGTGTCAGAGGCTCAGAGCAGGGATGCTGTTGCCATGGAGACAGAGATGTTGAGCGGGTTTCATCACCTTTGCCCTGCTATTTAAAATCATCTGCACAGCAAAGCTCTGGCAGACACAGGGCTTTCTCTGGTAGGTCAACCACCTCCTCCTTTTTTCTCTTTTAAAAACAACAACTTGGCAGATTAATGCCATTTTCATTTATGACTGTTATAAAACGTAATGTAAATATCCTCTTGCACAGAATGAATGGGCCGCTCTTTGTGTTGTCTTGTTCCAGCATGAAACTGAAATTCCTTGAGAGTTTGCCAAAACCAGTTCCCCTAATGGGTTCTACCCTTTCTCTTGGCTTTCTGAGAGTACCAGAGCAGTGGGTAGAGAACAGAGAGAAGCCGTGGACATCATAGGATGAGATGAAAAGCGATAGAAAGGAAGTTAATCACAGGCTTTTAAAACGTTGTTTAAACAAACCCCTGTGTGTTTGGGGAATAGGCCCCTCTCATACACTCCTGGTGAATGGGTGGGCAGTGCTGCCTCCCTGGGGGCAATTTGGCAATACATATCAAAAGCTTTTAAAATGCCCCTTGACCCATGGATGACAATTCTAGCAATTTATTCCAAGAGAACATACGTGAACATAAACAAAGATTTCATTCCAGTTTTATTCATGACAGTGGAAAACTGGAAATAACCAGCTTCAGAAACATGTCTACAAAGGGGATTGGTGTAGAAGCGTATTTACTAACATGAAAAGATGTTCAAGTGATATTATTTAATGTAAAAAAGCACATTACAAATTACTAAGTGCTTTAGTATTCCGTTTAAAAAAATAATTATAGAAACGAACACATATACACGTGGAAAAACTGGAAGGTTACATGACAGATTTTAGTTCTTTGTATGTTATTTTAATTTATTCTTTTTACTTCTCAATTTTATAAGTTTTATAGTGACCATTTATTACTTGTTTAATTTAAAAAGTCAATGAATAAAAATATTAATTCATAGTTACATAAAAATGTTTAAATTTAAAAGGTCCTAGAAGTTTTCCTTAAAGAAAGGGAATTTCTACTCAGTGTCCCCAGAATTTCAAGACCAAGTCACCACCTACTGCCCTCAAATTAATTCTTTTCAACATCTTTTGATCAATTTATTCTTTTAGGCTCCACATAACACAACCAGTTAAATCCAGCTAAAAGCATTGAACCTACTGAATTTTTGAGCTGCTCTAAACTCATGTCCAGAATAGCTCCCAAGAAAGCAGGGCTCACCCTATCCATCACCTCTGCCAGAACTCCCAGCTACCCAGGTAACGACACCCATCCACAGAGGGGAGGCACCAGCTGCTGCTGAGAGCTGAGATGAGGTACAGATGAGGGGATTTAATAGTCCCATCTCTGCCCTCTCAGAATCCTGCCATTGGAGATGCAGAGATGGGGGTGGGGAAATGAACCTTGAGCAAACCATAAATAAATTTGAGGCTAGGATGTGATTGCAACTCTACATTCTCTCTCTCTCTCTCTCTCTCTCACACACACACACACACACACACACACACACACTCACACACACACACACACACACACACACACACACACACATTTGTCATTACCAATGGCAGCTTTTTCCAGTATGACAGCAAAGTGAGTATTCCTACATCAACTGTATTTATTTCCTTTTCTAATGGAGAAATTTTTGTGAGTCCAAAGTAATGTGCAGAAACATTTGAGACATGACTTCAGTGGTTCATTACTCTAGTGACACCCTCACCTCCAACCACCACACCAAACAAGATAAACACTTGGGTCACTACAAAGCATAGGACAGCATGGACGATATTTGCATGGGCCACTCTGAAGCGTGGACATCATGTTAACTGTGGAGAGCGTGGATCTGCCTGGCAGGAGAAGTAGCACTTTCCATCACCCCACTGCTGCTCTGGTCCCCAGGAGGCACACGGCCTTCATTATTTGACAGGCAGGAAAGCTGAGGTCCCCAAGCTCCCCCTGGCTTTTCTTAAAGCTTCACCTTCAGGTTTTCATCTACTGACTGCCCTCCAGGTGTCAGGAGGCAGCCCTGCAGCCGGGCAGGCAAGGCAAATCAAAGACAAAATGCCTCCCCAAGTTTCCATTAACTGGAGTGTCTCAAATGGCAGGCCTTAGTCACAAGGGCAGCAACTGCATGGGCTTTGGTTTTTGAAAAATAATATTGACCAAAGGGATAAGATGGAAAGGTCTGGAATAAAGCACTAAAACGCAGGGGAGAAAAGATATGTCATACTAAACACAAGGTAGACAATTGCTTTTAATCTTCCTAAAATTGCTTTCTATATAATATGCAACGGTCTAAACATTTGTGTCCACCCCCACACCCCGAAATTCATATGTTGAAGCTCTAAACCCAGTATGGTGGTATTAAGAGATGGGGCCTTCAGGAGGTCATTAGGTCATGAGAGTGGAGCCCTCATGAGTGAGATTAGTGCCCTTATATTAGGGACATCAGAGAGCTCCCTCACCCTCTTTCTGCTGCGTGAGAACACACAGGGAGAGGTAGACTGTCTGCAGCCCGGAAGAGGGGCCTCACCAGAACCCGACCCTGCTGCACTCTGATCTTGGACTTTCAGCCTCTAGAACTATGTGAAATAAATTTCTGTTGTTTTTAAGCTACCTGGTCTATGGCACTTAGTTAGAGCAGCCTGAACCACACCATGGCACTTTTTTTAAAAAGTCAGAATGTATCTTTATTTTAGTTTAGTTCAACAAAAATTTATCTAACCTCTCTGTACCTCACTCTTCTCTTCTGTAAAATGACAATAGAAATAAAAACTACCCCATAGGGTTGCTCTGAGGATTAAATGAATCAGTATGCATAAAGCCCCTAAAAGTGCCTGGCATGTGGGGAGGGCTCAATGATAATTATTATCATTGTGATTATCATTACAGAGCATCCCTTATTACCAGGCACTCCGCTGAGAGTTTTATGTGAAATAATTGAAATCTTTTTTATTGCACTACGTCATTCCATTGTATAAACACAATTTATTTATCCATTTTCCTGTCAATAGACACATCACATTTTTTGTAGTTTTTTGGCTATTATTGGTAAAGTTGCTTTGAACCTTTTTGTGGTTGTCGTTTGCAGGACATGTGCACCCCTTTCTCTTGGGTACCTACCATGGAGTGGAATTGCTAGATCCCTGTTAAGCTTTAGTAGATGCTGACAAATCGTTTCCAAAGTATTGTCAATACTCATTCATTAAGTGCCTATTTTGTGGCAAACATACAACCATCTGGGTTCTGAAGCTACAGAGTAAACAAGACATAGTCCCTGCCCCCACAGAGTTAGAAGTGCTACCCCACCGAGCAGTGTTTTAAACATCTTGGCTTTCACTATGCCCTTTTTATCCTCCAGTAGAACAGTATGAGTGCCTCATTCTGACAGAAGAGTTGGAAAGCAGCAAACATAAGCGATGGGCTCCTAATCTCCAGGATCACAAAGCAAGTTAGCAGCAAAGCCAGAACTAGTACAGGTACAATGACCGCAAAACAAACAGAGAAAAATTCCACTCTTTTCTCTACGCAAGTGGGTCATAAAACTTCAAAGGGGAGCCACCCTAGGGTGTGTGCAGTAGTGGGCAGTTCATGGTCCTGCCTGCCTTTCTTAGGCCAACATGCAGTACATTAGGAGAGTGTATGCAACACCCCAGGGAGCTCCTGAAACCCTTCTCTGTGCTCTGGAAAAAACCCAAATTGAGCTACCAGAGCTAATCCTTACAGTGGCTCTGTGAGAAAGCAAACGAGAGATACATCAGTAGCTATCTTTCCCTGTGCATAAAGAAATTGGATGTCTTAATTAAAAAGAGAGACACATTTTGGTAAGCACAGTTAAATGTCCTATTTGCCACAGAGAAATACATTCTAAACTCAACATAGGGCTGAAGTGATTTGAACCGTGATATGAACAACCATGGGTGAGGAGATATACCAGGGTTTCTGAACCTCGGCACTATTGACTTTTGGGGCTGAATGACTCTGTCGTGGGGGCTCTCCTGTACATTGTAGGATGTTCAGCAATGTCCCTGACCTTTATCCACAGATGCCGGGAGCACCCTCCTCCCAGCTGTAAAAACCCAAATATCTTCTGACATTGCCAAATGTTCCATGAGTGGCAAAATGGCCCCTGATGGAACCACTGGGATATACTTATGTTAAGAATGTGGGAAAATTGAACTTTTATATTTTCTATCATTTTAAATCTTTAAGATGGGTCCTATTGTAAAGGAAAGGGGCTGACATTTAATAACAAGGAACTTTGATACTCTATAGACAAGTGTCAAAAACAGTTAGTGTTTTATTTCCTTAAGGGAAATGCATTAGGCTGTTAACACTTTTTATTGAAAAGTCTGAGTTATGCAATTTTTCAATACTATTTTATTTCACATGCACCGGGGTGAGTTTTTCAGCCACCTCTTTGCTGAATAATGATTTGCGAATGTGCATTGGTTGTATAAAGTGCTTTAAGGTCTGTGAAAACCATTTCTTCTTTTCTCTAAATGCTTTGTTTTTGTTGATATTATCGATACTTTGTTTTTCCATCTCTGAATAAAGGCTTTGATAAACAGATGCTAAAATTTTGTTTGGACTTTGTCTAATTATGTCCAGCTGAGCCAGAGGAGTTATTTTTTTTTTTAAAGAAAGAACTTCTTTTCCATAATAATAAAGATTCATTCACTTTAAAAAAGTAATTACTGAGCGCCTACTAGGTGCTCTGCCCTGGGGATATAAGAGTATGCAAGACAGACACAGGGTATGTACTGGTGGTGCTAGGTGGAAAGAGCACTACTGAGCACCAGTAGTGGTATGTCCTTAGTTCTGTCCCTGCCAATTGCCAGCTCTGAGACCTTTAGGGGGGCACATCCATCTTTATAGCACCATTTATTAAATGAAATAGCTGCATGAACCAAAATGGCAAATAAGTTTCACTTCCAGTGCCAACTCACATCAATTGTTTTTGGCTGCCCAGAGCACTCGATTCTGAGGCTCTCTCTTCACTCAGTGGCAAAAAAGGCTATACTCGATTATTGATGTCTGGCATGGGCACACTATGGAAACTGATGGCAGCCCATCTGAACTTGCTATCCCTGGATTTCTAAGGTTTCAGATTCTATGATTTGCAAGAAATCCACCCTCCTACTTCAGTATAGTTTGATGGGGGACAGCAAGGTTATTTAAGTTTCTTACTTTGGAAACAGGCCATATTCTCCCTTTTCCCTATCCTCTATTTCTAATACTCTTGTTTTAGTCCTAGAGAAGAAATGCAAATTAATTTCACAGTACCATTCCCCCAAAGGTTAGTTTGCAATATTTTCTTACATACTGCTCCATCTTTGAAAAGATCAAATAAGACAAAACTTGACCTCCCTTCATTCAGGGCCTTTTTGGGTAAATGATTTTCCAGCGCAGTGAGAGATGACTGTTTTCTTAATATTGAATAGGTGAAAATAGACACTAATCAACAAACCTTTGGCTAAGAGGAAAAATCCCTTTAACTCACATTTTGCTTCAATTACATCGAGGACAAAGAAGCACATCACACCCTGTGCATGAATAGATACTTCATTATTCAAAACAAGCATCAAAGAGCATTCCATCCCCTATAGAAAATATGCAATCACTGTTTAATTCAATGGTAGGATGCAAATTTAAATTCCCATAAGGGGAAGGCTGTTAATGCCATTTAAATTGGTTGTAAATTACAGATAATACGCTTGAGACCCCCGAATACAGATTAGCAGAGTATTGCTTTAGGAATTCAATTCCACTTTGAACTTATTGTGTATTTATCTATGAAAAATAAAGCCATGAAGGCTTGTTTACAGCTACATTTTATTGCCTATCTTTTTTATTTCTGAAGCAAATATTTCACTTTTAAATGCCACAGATATGGCTCAGTGTAAGGAAATGCTATGATGTTAAAGACAGATTAGCACTCTTAAGAGGCAGCTCCTCATTAAAAACAAACACACACACATACACACACAACAAAATGAACCTGAGAGACAGTACAATGGCTCTTAATAAACATAGCACACTAGCTGACGTTTTTATCTTTTTACCTCATTTCCATCGGTGTTCCTGCAGTTTAAAAATCCCACAGTTGCAAGACAATCATGATTTTCAGAAATTAGAGGCTGTGATTGTCTCTTGCTGCTAAAGTATATTAGCCACTTAGAGGTTGTTTCTCATTTTCGCAGATTAACTAATCATGAGTGGGATGCCTGATGGGCGAGTCTTTGTTGGAAGAATTATTCTTTAGAAACAAGGACCTTTCAGAAGAAGAAAGTGTTAGATAAAAATGGATACTTTTCAACAAAGGTTTCTGAGCTCCCAGCTTGAAGAGTGCAATTTCCCTCCCAGTTCATAGAAGTAAAAACTGTTCCTTCCTTGATGTGGTTTCATGTCTCAGGTAGGAAATAGGATTACTTGGGGTGATAAAAATAAATCAGCTTTGAGGCTCCTGTTTTCTCCTCTGGCAATCTATGGGGCATGTTTTCACTTCTTGTGTGTGAAAGGTGTGTATATATATATATATAAAGTTGCCACTAATATATACACACAGAATGAAGCCAAGCCATGGAACAATGGAGAAATGCCTAATTCATTATGCCAGAAAATGGATCATTACCATCAATACCACATGGAGTTAATCATTTCCAAAGAACTATAATACCAAGTTACCCATAACACTGCACCGAAATAGAAGAATGTTTTATTTTTTCTTTGATCTGTCAAAGGTGCCTCAATCTTTGCCAGGACCTCAGTGACACTATAAACATTTCATGATACAATTCCTACGAATTATGCAGACCTTGTGATATTCTGTAAGGTTAATTGGATTTTTAAAATCCCCACTATTATCTTATTTGTCTTTTATTAACGCTTTATGAAATAATAGAACCAGGTCCTCCTTTTCTTTTTCTGGCTATTCACATTTAGGTTAAACAGGAGTTTTTCTCTATACCTAAGAGTAAGGATGAAGACATCAAGTTGAAATCCAACCTGAGGCTTTAAAAAAAAGGTAGTTAAGACTCAGCTAATCTCTGCTCATGTTAAGAGACTCTGACAAAATGGGGGAGTAGGGGGATTCGTGGTTTAGATCTTTCTGCTTTTTTTCCTTGCTAGGATTTGGATCAAAATAATCCCGAAGCAAATAAAAAGTGAATGAGGAGTCTGAATTTCCTCCTGAAGCCTTCGGTGCTCTGGATATGTGTATATCTTCAGCCTCTTCCGGTGGGGCTGGAGGCCGGGCTGCTGCCTAAGCAGTGCCCGCTCACGCCAGCTGTGACCGATTGGCACAACGATGGCCACTTATCTTTTTTCAGTCTCTCCTGGGGTGGGTTTGGGACATGCACACTCTTTCTGGGAGAAGCCAGGGACCAGTGTACCAATATGGTGGGTGGGCAATGCCAGCCTATGCTGGGTCCCCATAACCTGGTCCCCAAACCCCAAGCTAGAGCAGGGCAGAATAAGTGCTAGACTTGGGGCCATGACACTGGGGTTCTCAACTGTCTTCTGTTGGAGCTCTCATTTTTGGAAGTGAGGATGGCCATTCGTTTTAACTAACATTTGGTGAGCACTTAGCACATGCCAGAATGTGCCTTGGACTCTGGGTACAGATAAAAATAAGATATGATTCTTATCCTCAAAGGGTTCAAGGTGAGGAGCCAGGACGGGTGTAGACAAACTTGTAAACATATACGGACATTCAAATGAGGTAAGTTCTTCACTCGGCTATTAACAGAAAACTATCAAAGCCCAAAGGCAGAACGAGCTAGATTTAAGATCACTTCAGCATAGCCATCAAAAGCATAGGTTTTGAAACCAGAGTGCTTGGGCAAGACCTGGCTTTCTCCTTACTAGCTGTGTGACCTTGAGCAGGTTACTTAACCTCTCTGTGCTTCAGTTTTTCCTCTTTCAAATGAGAGCAGTAATAGTACCTACCCCCTTGGATTGTTAAGCACTTGGGACAGTGCCTGGCGTGTAATGAGCCCTACATATAGTTTGCTAATGTTCTAGAATTCCTACAAGCCCATGAGGCTGTAAGGGGACTAGTGAATGAAACAGAACCCTCAATTAAAAAACCATATCAAACTATGTTTCAGAGAGAATGAAGATGAGTGTACGTTCTGTGCTTATGCTTATTGGGTATCAGATGGTTCACTAACATCCCTGTCCCCCTTTGATGCCCGTAAGTCAGTGCCCAGGCTGCCAAGCAGGAGCATTTGTCATGGGTAGCAGTACAAGGCATGTTTAGGGGTGTTCTGCATGAAGGTTAGGGCAGGACCTCTCTCTGATCTGGAACTGACTCCGAGAGAACACACACAGAGAAGCCAACCATCCCCTTGCCCACCCGGCTAGGTCAGACCGTGGGAGAGAAGTCTGGAGCAGGAACATCTCGAGCCTTGCTGACTCCCGCACCTCAGAGGGAAAACAGGCAAGCGGGTGGGTCTTTCAGCTTGGGAAAAGGAGGGAAGAACTTGGCCCTGGCAGACATGAGGGCCATCGGACTGGCTGGATGTCAGCTGACTCAGGCCAAGCAAGAGCAGCTGGGGGCTACTTGGGAAGCCCTGCTGGGAAATGGAAGACAAAAAGAGATTGGGTAGAGAGACTCAGAAGAATGGGCTGGGGGATCTATGAGGAATTTGAGAGGAAGGAGATGACAGGAAAACATCCATGGAGTAGAAAGGGGTGTTCTCAAGGTGTGTTCAGGGGTGTGTTAGGAAATATTTAACAACCGGCTCTCGTGGGGGGAAGGAGGGACTCCTTCATATAATGTGCTGATTTCCCAGGTGTAAATACTACCACTGTGGCTGACAATGTGGTGCCACTAAAGTATCCTATTATATATGATTCCCAATGTACAGATACAAGAGATACAGACAGCCTCAATTGCCTGTATAATAGTAAAATGTAGTAAAAGAATTAGAAAGTGATGAGCTTTGAGTATTTATTATCTTTGTTTTGAATAGAATTTTTAATTGTAAAATTATATCATTTAATTTTTAATAATGACCATGGTTGAACTGGCTTGTAAAATTCCTGACAATTTAATAATTGTGCCCTTGGAAGCTGGACCAAGGTGGCTTCAAAGCGCTACTGCATGGGAACCTCACCAAATTCCCCAGTGCCTCAATTGTCTCAATGGTGAAACAACCTCCTCCTTGCTCCTTATGAGAATGATCATATGTAGATCACAGGGTTCTTGTGAGGGTCAGAAAAGTCTGTGAAAGCATTTCAAAAACTGTAAGCAGAATGTAGATATTATTTACAAATAAGTTTATTCTCTTGGGAACAGTATAACTTGGTGGTCAAGAGGGCAGTGTCTGGAGCCAGACTGCTTCAGTTGGAATCCTGACTTCATTCTTTATCAGTTGTGTGACCTTGAGCCAATCCTTAATCTCTCTGGGCCTCAGTTTCCTCATCTATAGAGTTTCTGTGAGGCTTAAATGAACTAATTTGTAAAACACCCAAAACAGTGTCTGGCACATGATGAGTGCCATTTAAGTATTGACTAAAATCGTTTATTAAGTAGAGTGACAGTAAACTTGCAATTCTTCCAGAACATAAGGCCTTTAAGCTGAGGAGCCCAAGATTCTGGTCTCCACCCCGCTTGGTTTTAAAGGGACAGCTCCCCTCTATGGTAACAAATTTGCTTTGTGCTAACAACCAATGATTTTTAGATAATGAAGCCTGAGGCCTATTGCAAAGATAAAGATGTTGCTAGAATCAGATTCCATAGCCACTCACCATAGTAGCAGGGGAAAAGAGCTATCTTATTACACGCCTGGCTGGCTCAAATACCTCAGTCCTGACTTAGACAGATGCTGGAGCCAGCCCAGAGCAAAGCCCCAGTGTTGGAGGGTCCCTTAGCTGCCCCACAGGCCCTGCTCTCATTTGCTATCAGTCACTGCAGGCTATAGGGCTGGGCAGGGGTAAAAAAGTAGACAGGATGAGAGAGATGGAGAAGGACAGAACAAGGCATGAGACAGGAGCCATGGCTGTCACAGCAGCCACAGACTGGACAGACTGGCTCAAGGAGTTTGGGGTTCTTAGGCAAACAGTCAAGGACAGATTTGGGGGGAGGGGAGGAAGGTGGTCAGGGCCTGCTCACCAGGTACAAAGAAGTAAGGTGCCATGGCAGATGGATGAGAACAGAAAGACGGAAGCAAAGAAAGACGGTCCACAAGGGGAAAAACCAACACAGGCCAATAGGGCCGGGTTTGTCAAGTTAAGGGATTGCAACCATTAGAGAGTCCTAAATTCCACATAGTGGGTCAGAACCATCCTTTTCTTTTTCTTAACAAACTAGAATAAAATAGTGTGGCATAGACTGCCTAGATGCTCATCAATCCCATTTCCTCTTCCTGGGCACTCAGGCTATCTTTCTCTGTGGCCCTTAACAGTTAGGTTGGAGACACGTGACCAGGTTCTGGCCAATGGAGTGTAAGCAAAAGTGATATAAGCCACTTATAAGCCAAATCATAAAAGCCTCCTGACTCCCTTCCCTCCCCTTCTCTCTCTTTCTCTCTCTCTTTCTCTCTCTCTCTCTCTCTCTCTCTCTCTCTTTCCCCCCCCCTCCTGTGTTGAGGATAGTAGAATAATAATATGGAAAGAGCTTGGGTCCCTGAGCTTCCTGATCTGCACTAGGCTAGGACATGGACAAGAAATTAATTTTTATTTTGTTTAAGCCACTGAGATTTAGGGGCTGTTTGTTTCAGCATTTAGCAAGCATTGCCCTGACTAACAAAAGTAACAATAAAATGGAGCGGAATTGAATACATTAAACAAGGGTAGAGAGTAATAGAACAGAAACTATTAGAGTTACATTGCAGGTCGTGAAAAGTAAATATTGTTTGGTGAAACATTTGTTTCAGATCACATGTATACTACTTAATACAAATTTTATTTTTTCACTGGAGGTGGAGGTGAAAAGTTTTGAAAAGCACTGCCTTAGAGCTTTGGGGGAGGTTTGGGGGTGTGATACAAGAGAAAGCTTTAGGTAAGATGGGGATTGCATATCTATGACCCTTTTAAGGAAGGTTATAGACTTACTAGCCATCACTACCCTATGGCTGTTTGTAGTGGAAGTTTGTTATTTGTGCCTGCCCAGTCTGCTTTCCCTTGCTTTGGTAATAGCATCCCAGTCTTAGTCCATATAGTTTGTCTGGGGCCAGCTCTATCCGTTGGAATCAAAAGGGAGGACACACGTATGAAGGTTGGACAATCAAAGTGTTCCATTCCTGAAGCCAAAGTGGTTGCTTCAGAAATGAACACATGACCCAGGTTGGTCCACTCTGAGCTAACACTGGGACTTTAGCTGGAGATATCATAAAAATAAGCGCTTTATTTCCCCCGGTTTTGGAGCTGTGAGGACATGAATCTGAAACTGCTGGCAGCTGTCTTGCTGTCAGAGGGGAGAACGTGCATGAGAAGAGGCCCATCACTGAGGAAGGCGGAACAAAGAGATGGAACAAGACCAAGGTCTGATGACATTATTTGAACTCCTGGATCTATCCATGCCTGAAGTTATCCTTATAGTTTTTAGTTGATTCTATAACTTCACCTCTTTGCTTCTTCTAGTTTGTGTTGGGTTTTTGACAGTTGTAATTGAAAGAGTCCTGAGACTGTGTCTTCCACATCTTTAAAATGTCATTTCTTTGGTTAAAATGGGCCTCAGAAAAGGATTAAGGTGGAGAACAGCTGGTCGTCAGGCTCCCCCAGGCTTTGCCAAGGAAAAGTGGTTTCAATCATTGAAGAATCAGGCTCTGACATATGGAAAAACTGTAAGACAAAGTAAAGGAGAAACTCATTTTTCCTTGTTTTCTGCTTCAAGAGGATAAAGAGCAGATGAATACCATTAGAACTGCTAATACACTCCTCTTCGTTTATTCCACAAATATTTATTGAACACCTTCCATGTGCTAAGAAGTGTGTTAGGCCCTGGAGATTATTAGGCCATGGAGATATTATTGAGTAATAATAGAATAGATTCTTAAAAAGACCTTACAATGTGTCAGACACTGTTCTGAGAACCTTATGCTCATTAATGTTACTGGTCCTTCACATCTACCCTATCAGGCGGATACTATTACTGTCTCTCATTTTACAGATGAAGAAAACTGTGGCACAGCGAGGGTAAGCTAAGAAGAAGCAGAGCTAGTGTGGAACCTTGGGAGACTGGCTTTAAGTCTAAGTCTTCCAATCACTGAACCACACTGCCATGGTCCTTGCTCACTCTAACCTCAAAGCTGCTTCTACAAAGGACCATCCTCTAAGCCTCTTAGGATCTTTGCTCTGAGTCCCTCCTACTAGAATTCAGTTTAGTAAAGTCTAACTTTGACTTTGACTTGAACTGTAGCATCACTTGTTGAATTTTAGGCACTGCTCAATTTACCTTTCTGAAATTGGTCTAACCATTAGCAATATGTGTGACTTGTAAGGGGAGGAGAAACAAAAGGTCACTTAGAGACACAGTTCAGCCTAATGGTTAAGAACACAGTTTTGAACTCATCCTAGATACTGGGTTCAAATATCTACTCTGCCATTTTCTAGCTGTGTGACCTTGCAGAAGTTACTGACCCTCTCTGAGCTTCTATCCTTTTATCTTAGAAATGGGGTTAATGACTCCAACTCATCTGATTGTTGCACAACTGTAATAAAGTAATAAAGTGCCTGGGGCAGAGTTGGCAACCAGTAAATGCTAGTTGTTGTTATAGCTCTTCCTCTTTGGCTCGTAACTCCGTGTTTGTTAAATGAGGAACTGGGCAAGATGCTCTCTGAGGTCTCTGCTGGCGTAAGTTCGTGTGACTAGTATTTTCCAAATGGTAATTTGGGAATGGCAAATTCCCTTTGTCATGGTCTTTCTTCTTAAAAAAATTATTTTTCTGTTGTGTTTCTGCAAGATTGAGCTTTGTGCACTAGTTTGAAACAGCCAAAGGAGCTTTAAGCCTTTCATGTGACATCATAACTTGGTGCCCACAAAAGTGATGAAAAGCCATATACCAAACCAGTGAGGAAGAGAATTCCAGGGACCGATGGCCCTGAGCATTCTCCTTCTTGGTAGGGCAGGGGGGTGGAGCAGGTTGGCTTCCTCATTCCTTTACTCCTCTGGCAATCCTGGAGATACTCCCAAACCCAAGCTAGAGGCGATGACACTGGGGGAGAGAAGGGGGAGGGAGAGCAGGGGAGGAGAAAGGAGAGACAGGAGGAGGAGGAGGGAGAAGGGACAGAGCAGGGGAGCAAGTGAGTGAGCAGCAAAGAAAAGGGGAGTGTCAGGGACGGGGCAGGAGGAGAGTCTGGGGGGGGCAAAGGCAAGGGGAGGTGAGAAACAAGAGGTGGGGAGAGGCAGGAGAAGGGGCTGGGGGAGGGGAAGGAGGGGAAGGCTAGAGCTCAACCAGGAGAATACAAAGAACTGCACAGGCAGTTGGGGAAGTCAGCTCAGACCTCACCATGAAATGTTCAATCAGTTCTGGTAGATCCTGATTTCCAAACCATACTGTTGGAAACCACGGAAGAAACTGCAAAATAGGAGACCATATTGGGTTGAGCAAGAATAAATGAACATAGAATGCTCCTTAAAAGCAAAACTATCTTAACACCAATGACCTTTTTTCCACTCTGCAGGTCCTTCACAAACCATGATCTGTTTTATTGTTGAAATAAAAACAAAAGCTAACACAATGCAAACAAGTAGGTGGAAGAGACTAATGCCTATATTCCTCAAAGAGACACTCTTTAATGGGATGGATTGTCCTTCATTCGTTCACTTATTCATTGCTTTATCTACCAGTCACTCCTCAGCATTTACTCTTTGTCATGCCCCTTTTTTTGTGGATGTTGCTTTATTGAGGCATATTGAAGCATAATTGATTATGCATGTTTTGGGGGTACTACGTTGACTACCATCACCTGTGTACAACATGTGATGATCAAATCAATATTATTAGCATGTCCATTATTACAAATCCTAATTATTCTTTGTGCCCCTTACCCAATCTCTCCCCAACCCCCCACTCCCTCCCCTCCCTGCTCCACTAGTAACCATAGATTTGCCCCATGTTAGATGGAAGGGAGTCAGAGATAACCAAGACATTGCCCCTGCCCTGTAGAAGAATGAAAATGCAGTGACAGTTTGGATGCTCCTCTCTTCTAGAGGTGGGGGTCCATGTCCCCTCCCTTGAATCTTATCTGGACTTAATGACTCACTTGTAACCAATAGAATGAAGTGGAAGTAACTTATGAGGTTCAGTCACAAAAGACAATACAGCATCTGCCTCGCTCTCTGGAAAACTCACACTTAGAGCCCAAACTTCCATGAAAGAAGTTCAACTACCCTCAGGCCACCATGGTGTGAGGAAGCCCAAGTAGCTACAGGAAGAGGCCATGTGTATGTATTCTGATTAACAGACCCAGCTGATGTCCCAGACAACAGCCAGGATCAACTGCCAGACTTGTGAGTGAAGACCCTTCCAGGTGATTCTAGCCCCCAGCCATTCAGTTACCTCCAACCATTGAGTCTTCTGAACTTAGGTCCCAAATGACGTGGAGCAGAGGTAAGCCATCCCCACTTGCCCTGTTTAAATGAATGACTCACAGAATCCATCCATAGGCATAATAAAAGTGTTACTTTGTGTCACCAAGTTTGGGGGTGTTTTGTTATGCAGTAGTAGCAATAGAGACACTGCCTATTTGTGATACTTGCTGGGATTTAAAGATAATTACCATTCTCAGAAGTTCACAGCCCGAGATGAACAGACCCAACCTAAAGGGCTTAACACTTGAGAAGCAGACTGTGTCAAGGGGACAAAATATCTGGCCATCTAGGCAGCTTTATTCAACAGCTTCAAAATAACAACTAAAACCCTTCCTCATACTGTGATTCAGGGATATGCCACCTGCATAAACTCAATTTCATTTCCCACCAGTTGGTCTTTTCTAAGAGTACAGATACCCACCCATGACAGCCATGCATCTAAGAAAATGTGATCCTACCATCTAATCATAGAATGCTAGATCCAAAGGAGGTTTGCAGATCATCTGGCCAACCTTCACACTTGCCTATTGAGGAAATTATTGAGGTCTAGAAAGATGGGTGCCTTATCCAGGGCCACATGGCTAGTTGGTGCCAAGTGCCAGGAGCCAGGGCCCCTGCCTCATTTCTCTACTCTGCACCTCTTCACTTAAACATCAGGGAAGTCTCTGTACTCTAGGTGGCATCACATGGAAGTTCCAAATACAGATCATGGAGTCTGATAGACCTGGCAAGAATCCTGGTCTGCTATTTACTAGTTGTGTGAGTGTGGCCAAGTTGACTTCACTGAGCTTCTGATTTCTCATCTGTAAAATGGGGGCTGATTATAATCCTTACCAACCAGGGTTTGTTATGGGGATTAACTGAGATGACACACAGAAAGCACATAGCATGGTGCCCTGTCTGTAGTAAGCACCTAGAAAGCCCAGCTCTCTCTAGAATGAAACATTCTGGCCTGTACCTTACAGAAGTACAGAACAGTGTGGGATGGACTTTGGGCTGAATGAGGAGACCTTTTCCTTTTTTCTAGCTTGAGGGTGACCAAAGGTGGTTCAGGCCAGCACTGCCACCAGCTCTCTGGGAGAAGTGGCTGCTGGCTTCACCTGAGCAGCTGTGATGTTCAGCATCCTCGCCTCTCTTCCCTGTCTGCTGGTAGAGAACTCCTTGGCTTGTCCCTGCTGAGACATTCCACTCTGTGAATGCTGTCTCAACTCCTCGGAGCATAAGTCACGTTGATCTGATTCCTTTCCTCTCTTGAATCTTCTTGTCAACCATCAGCACTGAAAGCTCCCTGTGGATGTCTATGAGGGGCTGTGAGGCGATCAGCTTCCTGCCACCTTCTGCCAGCGGAGTCCCATGGGAGGAGCAGGAGCACACTGCTGGGGAAATAAACGTCCACCTGCTCAGCTCTGGCTCCTGGCAGCTCAGAGCACCCTATCCCCGAGCACCTTCCAGAACTCAGCTCTAGAGCCAGGGAGAGACCTACTGGGGGCCCTGGAACAGGAGGAAGCTTCAGAGGACAGCCCAAGCGAATATTCCCATCCAGGAATGTGGAGCTGATCTTTTGTCAGAAGTGGCGCCAATTACCAGAGAGAAAGGGTTGAATCTCTTTTTGGCTTTCATGGGCCTGTGCAGCTATTCACAAGCATTTCTTACAAATGTACAGTGTGCATTACCTTAAGTTCACAAGTAGGGTACAACGGCAAAAAAAAAATGACAACATCCCTGCTTTCTACAAGCTCATGATCTTTTGAGAGAAGCCAATTACAAAACAATGACAAGATAATGTGATCAATATTGAACTTGCCACATGTGTGAAGACAGTAAGGGATATAGAGGATGTGGCTGTTGGTGCTGTTAGAGGTAGAGGGAGGGGATGGGGAAGACTTCATAGAAGAGGTAACATTCTAACTGCATGCTCAACAATGAGAAGTGTTTGGCTAAAGTGATAAGTGAAGGCCAGGCCTAGGGAAAAGCATGTGCAAATCAGGACCAGGGTCTGAAAGAACATGAAGTGTTCGCACAAACCACCTGGTGGGAAGGGACAGAGGAGGTGGGAAAAATGACTTGGAACCAGACTTGAGAGCCCTTGGCTGCATATATAATCTGGAGTTTGTATTTCACTCCATAGGCAAAGTGGAGCTACAGCATGTTATTGAGCAGAGGAGAGACACGTAGTTTTGTGCTTCCAAAAGATAATGCCTATCCCAGAGTGGAGGGTGAAGCAAATGGGGCTGAACTGAATGTGGGGAGAGCATTTAGCAGGCTCTGGCTTCATCAGCCTTCCTCCAAAGCCACTTTGAATAAACCTGAAGACTGCTAAGAAGCCAGGTGGACTGCCAGCCAATGCAGCCAGACAAGTCACCCAGCCATGTCAGATCCTGTAGAACAGAGTGCCATCTCAATGTGCCAGAGCTGCCACTCTTTAGAGACCTTGGAAAACCGGTGAGTGTTAGAATCACCACCGGGAGCACGCGTTTAAAAGGCAGGTTCCTGGGTTGCACTCCCTGCTGCCGATTCAGTAGGTCTAGAGTGGGACTAGCCACCTGCATTTTAAACAAGACTCCCAGACAATTCAGAATAAATGTTGGGAAGTGCAGTCTTAGAAGGTGCTGGGCATAGACAGGAAAGGGAAGAAGACAGAGGAGGAAAAAGAGTGGCGGAAAGCGAAGTGGTGATGAGATGGGAAAGAGAGGAGGTAGGGCCAGGAGAACACTTTGTAAGGGGTGGGTGGCTGCATCATGTTGGAGGCTCCTGGGCAGTGCTTTCTGCATCATACAAGCACTTTAAAGCCCTGAGCATTGGGAAGCAGGCTTCCCTCTAATAAACTCTGAAGGCGAACATGAGTATTTGAAGGCACATGATCTGAGGGAGTAGATTAAAGTAAGAGAGATTATCAGGCTATCTTTCAGCTGGGGAGAAATCTCTATTCTGCAGTGTTAGATCAGGATAAGACGGATTGTGAGTACCCAGCGGGTCTTCCCACACTTTACAACCTAAAGGGGACCAATGCCTCAGGCACAGCGGGGCAAAAAGAAGACCCACGAGTGCCCGACTGGATGAAATGCATTTCGTAGTATACAAAAGCATCAGTTTTTCAGAAGGTAAATTTTTTTCTGCCATGTCGCTCTTAGGAGAGCTAAACATAGCTTCACCTTAGTGATAGCAAAAAATGAAAATAAAACAAAACAAAAACACCCAAAAAACTGAAATGTCTTCAGAGCCACTTACTTCAGTCTTGGAAGAAAATTGATGTGGATCTGCTGAGGGGCCTGCTGAGGGGCCGCATGACTGAAGTTCAGGCAGTGAAGGTGAGACTTAAGGTAAAGGTTGGTCCTATTGTTCTCACATTTGAATGCACGTCAGAATGACCAAGAAGGCTTGTATCTGATTCAGTAGGTCTGGGGTGGGGCCCAAGACTTTGCTGATGCTGCTAGTCTGGAGATCATACTTTGAGAATCAATGGGTTAGACCAAAGTCCCAGTTTTAGACCAAAATCCAGAATGTCCAAAGGTATATATGAAGCCTTATCTAAAAACTGGGGTAACAAGAGAAGATATCCACAGACCCTAGTCAAAAACATGGGAGGCAGGGCCAGCCCATGGCTCACTTGGGAGAGTGTGGTGCTGATAACACCAAGGCCGCTGGTTCGGATCTTTATATAGAGATGACCGGTTTGCTCACTTGGGAGAGCGTGGTGCTGACAACACCAAGTCAAGGGTTAAGATCCCCTTACCGGTCATCATTAAAAAAAAAAAAAAAAAAACATGGGAGTGGGGAATCCTGAACGATTAATGCTCCCTTACCTTAGCTGGAAGGACATTTCTGCCTCCTACCTGCATGCTTGCTTCTTGGGGGAAAGGGACATTATGTGGTGGTCCCAGAATTCTCCACACAGTTTCAGGATGAAAGGGGTATGTTTATATCTGCTCTATTAAAAGACACCAAGTAAAATGGGAAGCTCTCTGTCAACTTGTGACTTAGAATTCAGGTCACTCCTGACCTTTAAAGAGACTAGACACCTTCATCTGAATAATGAAATCTCTGGAGACTCTTAGTTCCACCCAATAATTTTCAATGCTTGGGACAGGCATGATCCACTGTCTCGTATTTCCAGTCTATTGCAGAATCCTGCGGGCCAATTTTTTTTTTTTTTTTTTTACTGCCCTAGCATTAAGCCAGTTTTGGTGGACATAACTTCTCAGGACACAGGAGTTGAGCTAGAGTAGAATTACTTCTCAGAATATACAAAAATAAGATCTCCTTAGTCCTAGGCCATAAATTAGGCTGTTAGAAAGAAACACGGTAGTTCTTTGAGGTCACTAGGAGACACTTTGGGGCTGGACTTACTGCAACAGGAGAAAGGCAGCTACTTAATAAATCCCAGAGGGGGCTTTTGTTCAGCTTCCTCAGTCCACCATTCTATTCATACCAGCATGTGCCTCTACATTTGCATTCACAATCACACTAGAGCTCTTTACTTCTGCTTTCACTCTAATATGCATCTATGGATTATCCACAGATACTCAGATCACTAAATCATGGGGTGAATAAGACATTGAAGGAGAATCTCTTAGAGCAGCTCTTTATGACTATTTGGGGGCCTCCCAGGCTTCTATGAGAAGCCCACAGAAACAGTAGACTCTCTTCCCAGAAAAATGCATCTATAGACAACATTTTGCACATAATTAATTGTACAGACCCCTCAGGTTAAAAATCTACAGCTCATACCAAAGAAGAATAATCCCAATGAAACTGAAGAGGCTGGTATAGGAGGAGGAATGGGGACAGAATAATGAAGGGCCAGTCTCGGTGGGAGCATCCCCTGTATTAGTTAAAGCAACAGAACACTAGCTGCTATTAGCAAACAACTCTCCAAATGTGTCTTGACACATAACAGTCCCTTCTGGGTGTTCCTGGTCAGCAAGTGACTGGCTTTCTCACAGGCAGTGATTCAGGGACTCAGGCTTCTGCCACCTTGTAGCTCTGCCATCCCCCATAACCTCAGAGTCCTGTGCATACAGCTGGCAGGAGAAGGACCACTGGTAAGGTACATCCACTTTCTCAAAACCTTAGCCTGGAAGTGCTGCATATCACTTCCATTCATATTTCATCCATGAGAACTGGTTACAGGTCCACATCTGGATGGAAATGGGGCTGGAGAATGTAGCCCTTGTCTGTGAAACCACCTGCTATCAACAACCCCACACCATGGAAAGGGCAGCATGCATTTTTGGTGGCCAGCAAGCCACATCACTTCCTGACCATTGTATGCAAGTGAAATTGGGTTAAAATAAATGGTAAGCTGCCTTGAAAGAGAAAAAAAAAGCTATCAAAAGACATTATGATGCCCAAGTCATGTGTAGAAGAAGGCGGCTGCCGTCCCACCTTGTTTGTAGCAAGTAGATGACATTGTAGACAAATAACCTTTCAGCCTCAGAACTTTCTAAACCGGATGGTACAGCCCCTTCTTCTCTGGCTCTATACTTCCTTTTTCCTACTTCTAAACAAAAGCACCAGGCCCAGGAGCAATTTCCTATTTATAATAGATGCTTTCATACTCAGCCATCTGAACCAGAATTTGGTTGGTTAATTGAAAAAAAATAAAGCAGGGAATCTTTTTTAAAAAATGGTACATACAAACTTTAAACATTCTATTTAACTTAAAATACATAAAAATACATTCATTCACTGAACTTTTGATGTGCATTCACGTCACTTTGTTTGAATACAAATCCACTGATAGAAGTTGCAGGCTTACCTTCTTGCACGAGCCATACCTAAAATGCACTGTCTACAATTTCCAGTTTCAGTTTCTTGAAAGTGGAGCAAGACACTTGTGAAGTGAGCTCAGTGCGTAATCCTCCCAGTTTTTAAATGAGTTTTTCAATCTTTTCCAATTGTTTGGCACACATAATTCAACAGCATTTTTAGCTACCTGCTACTATTAAATCTTTCCAATATTTTCAACTTAGTTTCCATAGAAACAACTCCTTTTGGCATTCATATTTCATCAATTCACATGTTGTATAAATTACTGAGTTTTAATAACAAGTACAACTGGAACAATTGTCATAAAGAGGTTTGGAAGCAAACACAATCCATTCATAGTAAGTGTAGGATTCAGCCAGTGAAAACAGAAGCATAGGCATATCGAAGTATGGCTCTGAGCCTTCAGGGGGCCATGGACCCCAGTCAGCATGTTTTGCAGAGGGAAGTGAGAACCTTGGTTAATTTCACCATCCTCCAAGATGGTCCACAATGATCCTTGCCTTTTGGTATTCACACCCTGTGTAGTCTCCTCCCACATTGAACTCATAGCTTGTCTGTGTGACCAATAGAATATGGCAGAAATGTCCATTGCATGACCACAGAGGATTGGTCATACAGGGTGTTGCAACTTCTGCCTTGGTCTCTTAGATCACTCACTTTGGGAGAAGCCAGTCATCATGCCATGAGGACATTCAAGCAGCCCACATGGGAAGGATCTGAGGTCTCCCTCCAATAGGCAGCACCAATTTCCCAGCCATATGAATGGGCCACCTTGGAAGCAGACTGTCCAGCCCCAGTCAAGTCGGCAGGTAATTGCAGCTTTAGCTAACATTTGATTGTACTGTTATAAGAGATCACAAGACAGAATCTTCCGGCTAGGGTGCTCTTGAATTCCCGATCCACAGAAGTTTTAGGAGATAATAAATGCTTACTGGTTTAAGCCAGCCAAGGGAGATTTGTTACCAGTAATAGACAGCTAATACATTTGGCAAAATGGTTACATGTCTGCCATTTAGAGAAGTTTCTGCAATAAGGGGCTGTCCATTGTGCCGGAAAATGCCCTACCTGCATTTGCTTTTCGAGGAGGGGTGGCCATAGACTGTGCATGAGGTGGTTGATCAGGGTGGTTGATAAGGCTGTGATAATGAAAGAGAAAGGATCATGTGAGGATAAATATAGAAATCTTAGCCTTCTTAGCACCAGACTCAACCAAGCCAACAAATTTAGCCTTGATTCAGGACATGGTTAGATAACCAAAGCTCTTTTATTCAAACTGTGGTTCATGCACCAGCAGCATCAGCATCCCCTGGGAGCTTGCTAGCAATGCAGCCTCTCACACCCCACCCCAGACCTATTTAAAAGAATCTGCATTTTAACAAGATCCCCTTAGTATTTGTGTGCACTTCAAAGTCAGAGAAGCACTTGATTTGGGAATTGAAGAGAATACATTCTAGAAGGGTTTCTTCTGAAAAGGCTTTCCTTTTTTCTGGAAGGAGGTTTCAAACCAGACAGGAACACTAGGAACATTGGGGCAGGCTGGATTTCATGTCTTCCAAGATTAACTCCAGTTATCAATAGTCTGTTGGTCTATTCTATGATCCTTGTCTCCAATTTCATCCTGTCCTAGCTGTCTATAGTACCTGTCCCAGGAGCCCCAAAATCCTGAGTTCCATCTTCTTCTTTCTTCCTACCCCTTGCTTTAATAGGGCAAACTCATCAAAACCCAATAATGTTTTCACTCTACTTGAGGGTGCATACAAGGGCCCAGAGAGAAAACTGCATTTTTCTGACTGGGGTATACCTAGGACACATGGCTTCTTGAGGGGGCAAGAAGGCAGACTGCTGCCTCCTGTTATTTATACCCTGAGATTGTCCAACGAGGTGTGAGATGAGCAACCGTGAGCTGGAAAGCAAGATATTTAACAACTAGGCAAGAAGCTGGAGAAGTCATTAATTATATTATCACAAAAAATATTTGGTGCTTTTTCTTACTATTACAGCTACCATTGCTGTCAGTAATGCCCTTTTATTTGTCCAGGGGGGTTTGCTCCCATTAGATTAGATTAAGTGTCTCATCTAAGGCACAATAACAGATTTGGCCCTGTGGTTTAGCTGCTGGCTGTGGTTGACTGATACCCAAGCTTTTGACTCCCTGCTGCGTATCTAAGCGGTACAAGCTGCAGTCAATGCATTTAATCTACATAAAAAGAACACAAATTGCACATTAGCCTTTTTGAGTCCAGTAATCAGGTCCTCCTTGCCCCCCTCCGCTCTACTTTACGCTCTTCTGGACCATTTGAGGCATTCTTGTGTGATCCAGAGAGGTTGCAAAATTTTTTTCTGAGTCAGGTAAAAAGAAAAGTCTTTTGCATTTTAATTGTACTTGATCTGTTCATTGAATGACCCCTGTAATTTATATATTGTTCATAGTTAGGGCTTTCTGCAGTCCTGCTGGGCAGCTGATAACATAATTCACAAGCACTCGCACCTTGGGCTCTGTGGGTATTGGCTTGGGCTTTCTTTTCTTTCTGAGTTTGCAAAATTCTCTCGCTCATCCTTCAGAGTCAAGCTGCTGTGGCTGATGTCAGTCACTATCTGCTTATGCAGGTGTAGTGAAAAGACCACTCAATGAGCCTCAGCCTACTCCTTTGTTTACATTTAAAGATTGCCCTTTCTTTTCCAGCTGCCTATGCAATTTGCAGACCCGCTAGCTGTTGGTGATGCAGTTTCCTCTACACCATCGTTGGACCATGCAATTAATTGGTTTAAACTAGACCTGTGGAAAGAACAGCAAACACAGGTATTACACTCTGGCAGGCTAACTACAGGGGCAGTGAGATCCAAGACAATCAATAAATATAAAGGGTATAATAAATAGAGAATGGGGAGATGGCTCTTTTTTAAATTTCTGAGTACATTAGATGGTGAGCTCTCTGGAATTAGAGCCATTCTATTTTTGTGATTAGAAAAAATATTCTAAACATTTAAGGCAAATCTATGGTAAGTCAAAATTCAGTTTTTACAAAATGTTTAGGTGTTTAGCCATTTTATTTGCTCCATAATCGTACTGAAGTTGTATTCCTCACATTCTCCAGAAGGATTAATTATGGGGTTGAGTTAAATTCTTCTGGCCCATCTCAGATTTTGCTTTAGTGGTTTTGCTCTCAAAACCCTTTGGGTAGAGATTAAATCCTCCAGAACTACTGAATCAGAATCAGCATTCTTAGATCCCCAGGCGGCTAACACATTGGAGTTTGAGAAGTGCTGGATTAAACAGTTGGGTTTCAACCCTGGCTACACATTCAAATCGTCTCAGAATCTTAAAGAAAATACTGATGCCTGGGACCCCACTCCTAGAGATTGATTAATAATTGCTCTAGCATAGTTTTACAAGCTCCTTAAGTGGTCTAACATGAAGCCAAGTGCCAGGATCATTGGATTACACAAAATTTTAGAGAAGGATAGGATCCTAAACAAACAATTCTAAACCTGATTCTAAACAGTTCATGCCCCATGGACACTTCCAAAATCCCCCCCTGCCCAGTCTCCCAGGGGAAAGAATCAGCAGGGATTTCAACACAATTTAACTTGACAAGTATTTATTCCGTGCCTATTACGGGTTTATCTCACCACACCCCACAGGTCCACTCCCATCAGTCAGAGGCATAATCACCTTGTGAGCAAGACAGAATTTTCTGCAGAGTCTCCTGCACCATGATACTGAAAGGTCACCTTGTGTGTCTGCTGATGGCTCCATGGGACTCTGAGAAGGTTGTTCTCAGCTCTGAAACACACCCCTTTGTAGAATTCGTAGGACACTTCATTCTGAATTTCTAAAAAAATAGTTTCAGAGAATCCTGATGTCATGGGCATATATGATTTAGTATTTTAGCATCTTTTCTAGCATATATTTAGCAACTTTTTGGCTTTTTTTTTATTAGAAGAGAGGCAGGTAGTCCTTTGGAAAAGATTTTAGAATGGAAGTCAGAAGACCTGGGTTCAAGTTCTTATTTCACGACCAAGAAGTGTGTTATAATGTCTGAAATTTACTTTAAAATTCATCACTAATTACAGAGTGACATTTACATGTATTGAATTTAGGTTAAGCAATAACACAATTTCCAGTCAAGCGTGCACACCCCAGAGCTGGTCTATGGGCATTCCAAGCAGAGAAGCCACCCTCCAGAGGCTGCTACTATACCCATTTCTGCTGTCTAGATCATCTAGGTTTTGCTAATGAGCATAGGAAATGTCAGAAAGCGGCTTTATTGTTGAAATTAATGACTTGTTAATTAGCATGATGAATGTTAAAATGAGCACTCGTTGATGAAATCACATATTCAAGATATGTGGATCAGCTCAAATATTTTAACAACATTCCCTACTTTTGCATTAATCATGTGTAAGAGCTCAGTGATGTCCGTAGCTTGTACCCTTAGGGATGGCACTCAGGAATTGAACCCTAAGTGGGTTCTTGCCCAGCCATTGGTTTAGGAGGATTTCTCATTGCCTGATGCTGACTATAATGGAAACATAGTCCTATCTCTGCTGTATTGTTGTTACGCCTGCTTTCAAGACACCTCATGCAAGGTGATAGAATATAGTTTGAGAATTGCTTTCCTTGTAACATTGTCCTGAGGCTGCAGCTGAATAGTTAGCCCTCGTTCACTCGAACATTTTCAGAGGCTACCATTAGCTACCAAAAATTTCTAATATTTGAAAACAAACAAACAGGCATGGGTCAGCTGCAACCCAGTTGTGTGGTCTTGAGTCTCAAGTCTGGTTGCTGTACCTCTCTGGGTCTCAGGCATTTTATTCAAAATCAAGAGCATCATTTTAAAGATTTTTTCTGCCTTAAAGTTTAAAAAAAAAATTATTCTAACATATGAGGAAAAGCCAAACAGACCAAGATACTCTAGGCTGAAGCCAATCTTGCTTTTGATACTAGTCCCCTGCTTCCCCGTGCACAGCTCCCTCAATCATAGCCCACACTGTGTGACTCTCTTTTCAGTAATCCCGAGGCCCTGGGAAACTTGGCTCATGTTTGCCATTCCCTCTGTATGGTCCCAATTAAGTCTGTGGACTGTAATATGGAATTCTGACAAGGTTGTGAATATTGCTTAGTTAATAGAATATTCTGGCAAAAAGCAGAGTGGAGAAGAGGATACTTTATAATTGTCTCACTTAGCAGGCTCCTTTATTCTGAGAAACACTGGCAATGGGGTTGGATTCAATTTAACATTTTCCTTCAAGGGAACCTAGCAGTGGTACTCATCTGCCAGTGTGGCTTAAATGGAGCATCCAGTCCGACGACCCCGAGGCATGGTGCTTTGTGGGGTGAGTCAATGAAAGCTATTGCAGGAAGCCAACCCCAAATGGTGAGGCTCAGTCACTCACTTCTTCCAGAAAAGAAGGAAGAGCATTTTAATTGACCCGCTGGTAGATAGTTGTTCCCATTTCATCCTCCTAAACTGTCTTGGTATCTTTCTATTGTGGCTTCCCAAGAATTCCTGGGGTGAGCCTTTTATAGTCCCTAATGAAGCCATTGTACTATTTTCAGTCAAGATCTGTGGTATGAAACAAAGGAGGGACTTGACAGAGCTGTTTCCAGCGCAGTTATTGAAAATAATCCCAACCTATTGGGGCCAAAAATAACTGAGATCAAGACAAAGATCAAGCTATTGTTGCAATCTTGTGCAATAGCAACTCCAATGAGAAAAACGTTGGGCAGCAAACCAACAGAGACAGTTCATCTCAACGATTTTTCCTTAGAAAAATTCTTCAGGACATCTGGCCCCCAGCTCTGAAGTTATCCTGTTTTGTGTTATCTAAATGTTTGTTGGGTTTCAGCTTTGCTCTGCGTTCTCAGTTTTCTAAAAGAACTTACCTTTATCTTAAAAGACAGAATAAAATGAGTGATCCACTAAGGGTTTTAAGCAGGTCGTGATTATGTGTTTTTGTACCTGACTGTATTTTAAATAATGAGAATATTAAAAAGTGAGTATCAGAAGTCTTGGTTAAAATGTCCATGAAAGATAAGGTAGAAGAGGTTGACAGGTATTTCTCTGAGGTAATTGAGGTTTTCAAAGTCCCCGTCATATTTCTAACTCTGGGCTAGTAACTAGTTACGAAGTGAGTTTATTTGTTGCAGTTACGTAAAATGAAAAAAAACCCCAAACAGACCATTTTTTTGAAGGAATTTGAATGTAAAATCCCAGTGATCCTGATGTTTCCCCAGAACCAAATACAATGTTCCTTCAACTCAGGTCAAGATATTTTTCTTCAATAAACATTAGATAAATACTATGTGCCAGTTACTGTGTGCTATGGTTTGAATGTGTTTCCCAAAGTTCGTGTGTTGGAAACTACATCCCCAATGTGGCAGTGTTGGGAGATGGGGCTTAATGGGAGGTGTTTAGTCACAGGAGCACCACCCTCACGAATGAATTAATGCTGTTATTCCCGGTGTGAGTTAGTTATCTCAGAAGCAGGTTTATTATAAAAGGAGGAGTTTGGCCTCCTTTTTGCTCTCTCTTGCATGCTTTCTCACCCATGTGATGCTTCCATCATGGAATGACACAGCAAGAAGGCCCTCACCAGATGCAACCCTCAATCTTGGACTTTCCAGCCTCCAGAACCGTGAGCCAAATAAATATCTTTTCTTTATAAATTACCCAGTCTCTGGTATTCCATTATAGCAGCACAAAATAGACTAAGACACTGGGCTAGAGGATTAGGAGTGTATCCTCAAAAAATGTAAAGAGGTACAAATACAAATTTGAGAAACACCAGCTACCACTGTGATTTTGAAATCCGTGATCCAGCTTTGAGCCATGGAAAGTACTAAAGATGTCCTACCAAATGCCAAGAGGCCAGTAGAAATGAGACACAGATGGAATGCCCTAGAGCTTGGAAGAAGGAAGAGTTAGAAGGCCCAAAGGAGTCAACTTCTTAATTCACCCCATTCTCATCTCCTTACCCTTGTTCTTGTATCTCCAAGGACACTGGTCTTAAGTCAGGAGTGAGTGAGTGAGCCAGTCATTGTGTTCAGTGTCTCAGTCACAGCTGTCCTTCAGAATCATCTGTAGAACTGTTTTTGAAAAAAAAAACAGATCCCCTAACCTCCATCTAGATTTCAGAATCAGAATTACTGGAGTGGAGCTAGTGATTCTGTGTTTTTAAAGCATTCTCCTCATGATTCTAATGTGCAGCCAGTATTAAGACATACTAGACACGAAACCAATGCACCCAGAACAATTTGTGCGGTGGGGCCAAGGAACCAGAAATAAATAGAAAGCCAAGTCCCTGCCTACAAGTGATTTATTACAACCAGGGGAGAAAGTTAGGGAGAGAACAAGAAAATAATAAAGAAAGTGAGAAGAAAACAAATAACCCAGAAAGAAGGTTGTGAGGACTCTGTGCTATATTTGCTGTTTCAGAGGTAGAAAGTATTATTTAAGCCTGTGCACAATATTTGTAAGACCTGAAACCAGAGTACAAATGAAAGCCCTCTGCAGTGGATTGAATGTCCTCCCAAACTCATTGAAGCTTAATTCCCACCGTAACTGTTGAGGGTGTGAAATCCTATTATGGTAATTGAAAGGTGGGGCCTTGAAGAGATCATTAGGTTGCCGGTTTAATGGTGGTCATGGGTGTGGTTCGGAGGGCTTTAAAAGGAGAGGGCATGAGGAGCTACCTCTCTCTCTCTCTCTCTGCTCCACCATTTTCTGCCATGTGAGACCCCTGCATTGCTGTAAAGCCACCACCAAAGAAGACCCTCACCAGATGTGTTCCCCGGACTTTGGACTTCTCAGCCTCCAAAAGTATAAGCAATGAATTTCATTTTCTTACAAATTACCCAGTTCCAGATATTTTGTTAATAAGCAACAGAAATGGACTAATACGCTCATATACACGTCTAAATACAAGCTACAAACTGTTAATTAAACTATGTCCATCCTCCTACCTTGACCAATATACCTTTGTAAGACCTGGAAGACCAGATTTGAATTTAAAATTATTGGACTCTTTGGAGTTCCACACTGGACCACGATGGTATGGGGAGAGTAATCCCAGGTCATCAACCTGTATCCCAACTCCCCCCACCCCCAACTCTTTATTCATAAACTCCATCCCCCACAGTAAGGAGCCTTGTTGACACATGGACCAATGAGCTAGAATATCCATGTAAATTCTATCCACACTTACCTGCAAACAGCTACCCGTTGGCCTTACTTCTGGCGCATGGTGATCTTACTAGTCTGTTCTTGAGAAGAAGAACCCAGGGAAGAAGCCCATGTTGGCTTTGGAAGTTGTCTTGGGCCAGTTAGGCAGGGGATTACAAGGTTCCTGTCATCTAAACCATGGTCTAGAAGGTTTTGACCTTACTGGCTCCTTACCTTGTAGGAAGGGGCCAGCCAGAGTGGAGCCTTCTAATTGGTGAGGCTCAGGATAGGGCCCTCTTGATGGAGTCAAAGAATAACCCTGTGTACAGGCAAGATGGTGGATGAGTACTACAAACTGTAGGCTTGGCCCACAGAAACATGGAAATCAGTATCTAGAGAATAGTTCCAGAGAGGAATGAGTTTATCTAATTTCCTGTCCTTTTAGTCCCAGAGGTGGGTTCAAATTTAGATCTATCAGCCACACCTGCTTCAGGGTTTTTATCAGTTAGGATTAGGTTCAGCTGAAAAGTAGCAGTAGGATTAGGTTTAGCGAAAAAGAAAAAACACAGTGGCATAAAGAAGATAAAAGTGTTTCTCTTTTTTACATAAATGTAAGCAATCAAGCCTGCTATAATGACTTCATAATCCCCAAGGTCACAGGCTCCTTCTATTTTGATGCTCCTCCACCCTCAAGACTTAATTTCTACCTTATGGTCCAATATGGCTGCTTGGGCTCCACCTATCACATCCATATTCCATCCAGCTTGGAAGGAGGAAGAGGGGGAAAAAAGAACATGCTTCCTATTTTAAAATACTCTCCAGAATTTGTACACTTTTACCTCTATCTCATTTATTAGAACTTAGTTATGTAGCCACAACTAGCTGTAACTTGTACCCAGTTAAGAATGGATATTCTGTTCCTAAGAAAAAAAAATGAGTTCGGTGACAACCAGCAGTGCCTGCCAAGGGACGTGTTTTTGGTGGCTGGCCGGTACAGGGATCCGATTCCTTGACCTTAGTGTTGTAACACTGTGCTCTAACCAACTGAGCTAACCTGCCATCCCCAAGGGACTTTTGATTTCAAGCAATAGAAACTGACTCTGAAAAATTTAAGCAAAAAGGGAATTTACTGGATGGCTATTGTGTGGTTCAGATAATTGATAGGCTGAATAGAGGTCAGGCTCTGAAAGTGGGCAAGCAGTCTATCTGGAACACCACAATTAACCCGACTCTCAGAGCTGCCAACACCACCAGACTCTAAATGCTGCTACTGATGCTGTGTATAACTTCTCATACATCTCTGCTGCTTGGCTTCACTCTGTCTAGACCTTTGCTGTCCAATACAATAGCTGCTACATGTGGCTGGTGGTACCATATTGGACAGCGCAGTTATAAAATATTTCTGTCATTGCAGAAAGTTTTACTGGTCTAGACTCAAAGTCCTGGACCAAGGTGTCCAATTTGCCAAGCTAGTTTATGTGCCTCCCTCTTGGCTACCAAGGATGTTCCCACCAAGAAGCAATAGAACTTGATCAAAATAGGAAAGGGATTTGGATGCTGGACAGCTAAAGAAGCAAGAAATGTCCTCTACACACTTAACGACATGTGATCTTGGGCTAACTCCTTTTCTGGGCTCAATTTTTTCATTTTTACAATGGAAATAATGATAACCACCTCTTAAGGTTGTTATGAAGATAAAAAGATAATATGAAAATAACTGTGCCCATCTGAGTTAATAGAGTGTTAGGTGTAATCACCAAATGCAATGCATGGTCCTTGTTTGGATCTAGCTTTGAACAACCAGCTGCCAAAGATATTGGAGGAAATCTTCAGATGGAATGAATATTAGATAATATCAAGGAATTACTGTTAATTTTGTTAGATGTGCTAATGGTATTGTGGTTATACAGGATACAACAAAGCTTTTTTTTTTTTTTTTTTTTATTTTGTCGATATACATTGTGGCTGATTATTGCTCCCCATCACCAAAACCTCCCTCCCTTCTCCCTCCCCCCCTCCCCCCCAACAATGTCCTTTCTGTTTGCTTGTCGAGGATACAACAAAGCTTTAAGGGTAAAATATCTCTATGTCTGTAATTTTAAATACTTCAGCAAAAAGTAGATGAAACAAATATGGTAAAATGTTAAATCTATATGATAGATAAATGAATGTTATTCTTCTTAATCTCTGTTATTTTTGACATTTGAAAATAATTTATTCAAGAAAGAAAAATACCAGGTCCATAACAGGAGTTCAGTAAATGCAAATTTCCATTTTTGCCTTGCCTTTGTAGTCTGACGGAACTTCTAGTCTCATAACTACTGAAATGCTTCTCATACGTTTCTCTCCCACTTTTCCCACTTTTCCCAAGGCCACCTACTTAAAGGCTTCCTGCCCTTTCTCTGACAGCACACTCTATGTATCTGTGGGGAATTCTGAACACAAAATTGTGGGGAGTAGTTTGCTCAGTAATGGAAGGAGCTTTGCAGACAGGCACTTGTCAACAGCACTGACACTGGATACTAAGTTCTTCTCCTTGCCCCATTTCGTAGCAGGGTGTTAAAGAAACACCAGCTTACCAGTGTTTGTTTTCACATTTGACATATCAGCTCCCTTTTCCTGATGACTCATCAGAAAGAAATAGTATCGTGAGGAAGGGGATATGGCAGCCAGTTTTTCATTTTAGCTGATCCACTTATTCAATACACGTAGAACAGAAAGGAATGGAAGTTTGGAGGGTTTGAACCATCTCACAAACACAAAGAGTGGGAGACACCAAACTGGATCTAGAGTGGACCACCTGATTTTCTCTCTGAGTTGTAGTGAAAAATAACTTACAAAAAAAATGGTTGCAAAGCATCTGGCAAATTTACAGAAGGCTATGAATGCTAAAACAATGTCTTTCTGCGGTGTTGAAGCCTAAACAACTGCCATGTGCATGTGAGATTAAGGCCGGTGGAATGCCAGCCTCCTGGCCAGGATTGCCAGTGCCACTTCTAGAGGCAAACTCACTTACAGGACAGGACCTAGCTTTAGGTACCATGTGCCAAAATATCAGCTTTGTACATAAGAAGTAAGCATCTTGAGGCCCACAGCCATTCTCAACAATCAGGATGATAAAATAGTGACTAAATAAGAAAGCAAATCATATATCTGGCACAGTAAGTGAGACAATGAATAATTGCATTTTAAAACTTGATTTTCACCTAAAACAGTATGTGTCAAAATTTAACAATGAGCCTTCTGCTTTCAGCAATGTAGTGAAGCGTGTGTGTGTGTGTGTGTGTGTGTGTGTGTGTGTGTGTGTGTGTGTGTGTGTTGGGGTTAAGAGGAATGCCCTGAGGGATTCTCCCACTGCAGAGCAGATATATGTGTATAGCTATATGTTGGATTCGTATATCTTCAAGGCGTTTCTGGTCTTGCAAGTGGTTGGAGAGATTTTCAAAGGCTTCCACACCTGCAATGCTCCAAATAGAAGCCAATCCAATTCTGGACCAGAGCAAGAAGTCTTAAACTACAAGCAATAGGTGTGGGGAGTGGGGAATGCCCTGAGAGCAGATACTAACAGCCACACTGTTATGAGAATACTGAAGCTTGGGTCAGCATTGTGGTGGTGATGCTCATCCTGAGACCCATTTCCTAAGCCAAGATCCTCACAGTCGCTGAAGTGACCTTAGATCAGAAGTGTCCCTGACTCGGAGCTGAAGCAAATTCTCTTTGGAAAAAAGCTTCTTTAATTTAGTTCCATAGGATTCCCACAGATTAAAATCAAGCATCACAATATGCTAAGCCAAGCTACCACGAGCCAGAGGCAACATAAACAACATATAATAGATCCAGATCTCCACAATGATTGGAGATACAGGAATTTCCAGATACAGAATACAGAGCAGCTATATGGGAAATGTTTGAAAAAATAAAAGACGCAATCACATAGATGAGCAGGCAACAATAGACTAGCAGAAATGACCAGGAAGATTTTTTAGTGGAACTTCTATAAATAAAAGTATAATTATTGGAACAAAAAACCCAAATGGGCTGTTTGAATAGTAGATTAAATCCAATTGAAAGAAGGATTGGAAATTACCCAGAATGCAGCACAAAGGGTCAAACATAAATCTAATTGGAGTTCCAGGAAAAGGGGGAGGGAGAGAGAAAGAGTAAGAGAGATGAGAGAGAGAGAGAGAGAATGCAATACTTGAAGAGAATCCCCCAAAACTGATGAAAAATATAACAACGCTTATCTGTAAGTATTATGTAAGTTATACATGGTGAAATTTCAACGGTAATCAACAAAAGAATGGAAATAGAGTCTATAAAGTTCAAACAAGTAAAAAGAAACAATGAAATAAGAAACAAACACGCACACACATAATGGCATGACTCTTCCAAGACTGATGAAAAACATAACACTTACAAGCGCATATAAAAAAAGAGGAAATTCATGCCTAAACACATCGTAATTCAACTGCAAAACATCAACTGCCAAGAGATCTTAAAAGGGGCCAGAGAGAAAAGATGGATCATCCTCAAAAGAATGGGAATTAGACTAACAGTTGCATACAACAACAATGGAAATCAAAGACGGCAGAATAATATCTTCCAAGTGTTGAGAGAAAATAATTGTAGGCTTAGAATTGTGTATGCAGAAAATCATATTTCATGAAGGGGTGTAAAATGAAGATATTTATCAATACACAAAAACTCAGGGACTTACCACCAAAAGAACTTCATTAAAGGAGCATCTTCTAAAAGATGTACTTCAGAAAGAAGGAAAATGATGCCAGAGGATAATCTGAGATGCCAAAAGGAATGGTGAGCAACAAAATGGTTAAAATATATGTACATATGGGTGAACAATATTTGGAGAAAAAGAAACATTAATGTCAATTTTATGGAGATAAGAAAAGATGACAAAAATAAAATACTGGACAGTAATCACATATAAGTAAGGAGAAGGGAAATCAAAGTCAAAATCTCCTAAGATCCTTAAGAGTATCATTGTGGAGCAGGGTTTTTCTGCAAAGGGCCTGATAGAAAGTATTCTAAGTTTTGCAGGCTATACCATCTCTGTCATGGCTACTCAATGCTGTCATTATACCATGAATGCAACCATAGATAGTACAGAAACGAAAGAGCATGGCTGTGTTCTAGTAAAACTTTATTTAAAAGACAGGTGTTGGGCAGATTTGGTCATTGGGCCATCGTTTGCCAACCTTTGTTCCATAGGGAAGTTAAAATATTGAATTTTTGACTTTGTAAGTTAAATATACATGACGAAATTTCAAGGGTAATCTGCAAAAGAAAAGAAATAGAGTCTATACAAGTAAAAAGAAACAATGGACTAAGAAACAAATATGCACACGCAAACAATAAACCACAAACAATCCAAAAAGTGGCAAGAAATGAGAAAGAATCACAGAAAAAGCAGGACAAAGAAAAAATAAAAAATGAGATGGTTGGATAAATAAACTCAGGTTTAAAAAGAAATGAGCTATCAAGCCATGAAAAGACATAGAGGAACCTTAGATACATATCACCAAGTGAAGAAAGCTAATCTGAAAAGGCTACATACTGTGCGATTTCTATGACATTCTGGAAAATGCAAATCTATGGAGAAAATAAAACGATCATTGGTTGCCAGGGTTTGGAGTGGTGAGAGGGATGAATAGGTGGAGCACAGGAGATCTTTAGAGCAGTGAAACCATTCTGTATGATACTATAAAGTTGGATACATGTCATTATACATTTGTCCAGACCCATAGAACATGCACCATTAAGAGTGAACCTTGGGCCGGCCTCGTGGCTCACTCGGGAGAGTGCGGCGCCGGGAGTGCCGAGGCCGCGGGTTCGGATCCTATATAGGGATGGCCAGTGCGCTCACTGGCTGAGCGTGGTGCAGGCAACACCGTGCTGAGGGTTGCGATCCCTTACTGATCAAAAAAAAAAAAAAAAAAAAAAGAGTGAACCTTAATGTAAAGGATGAGTTTTGGGTGACAATGACGTGTTAATGCAGGTTCATTGATTGTAACAAATGTCCCACTCTGGTGTACATGTGTGGGGAAAAGGGGGTATATGGGAAACTTTTGTACCTTCCTCTCAATTTTGCTGTGAACCCAAAATTGCTCTGAAAAAAAGTTTTTAAAAAGATGAAATGAAATAAAGACCTATGCATATGGTCAAAAAGGTGGCAAAACAAGTCCAAATATAGTAATTACTATTAATCACCATTTATGCAAGTGAATTAAACTAGGCAATTAAAAACCAGAAATTGCCAGGTAGGATTTTTTTAAATGTAGTTGTATGTCGATTACAAGAGCCACATTTAAGGCCTAAGTATGTAGAAAGGTGGAAAATAGGATAAAAAGAGACATATCGGGCACTTACTAACCAAAAGAAAGCTACACTGGGGAATATACACAAAGATAAAGAGCATTATTGGGGTTAGAAGGAATCACTAGATCATAATAAAGGATTCAATTCTTCAAAAAGATAAAATAATTCTAACCTTGTATATACCTAATAAAATAGCCTAAAGTGCATAAATACTGGCAGGGGAAACAGCCCCTTGGGTGACCCTGTGAGCAGATGATGATTTTAGGTGTTTAATGAGATTGACCACTTAAGTAACCAGTGTTAACATACAGTGATGTTATGATATCATAACATCATATGCTCCCTGTCCTTAAAAGTAGAGCCACGCCCCGAAATAGAGTAGTGTTAAGACCACCTAACACCATGAAAAGGAGCGTGTGCGCATGCGTGGGTGTGTTTTAAGTTAATGAATTAGAAAGATTCCTAAGGGAGAGTGGGAGGCGCTAGAGGATTCCTATTTACATAACAGCCCAGAAGCTGGCTGCAATCCATGATTAGATTCCCCGCACACGTGCCCTGGAAAAACTGAGCAGAGGCGAGACCATATGGGCAGCACAAGAAAGCTAGTGCAGTCGGTTCACAAAGATAACTCTCGCCCTGCACAAAGGAGATCTACCCCAGCTTCATTTATTTCAGAGAATGGTGACTTGGCCAGCTAAGGTAAATGTTTAGGAACACTGGGAAGAATTCTGTCGGGGAGAAAAAAAAAACCATTAAAAGCGCAATTCTGAGGTCTAATCATCATTGTCATCATCTTCATCAATGAGTTCAGGCTGCAGTGGGGTGCACATAACATTGGGAATACCAGCTTTTTGCCTTCGAGTATCAGCCATTCTCCTTCTACAGTAAAGGCAAGCATCCAGTGAAAAGACAGAGAAATGCCTCTCTCTTCACGTACGTGACTTCTCCCTGAAAAGTGGAAGTCCAAGCCTGGCAACAGCTGGGAGGCTCTGAGCATGGCATAGGCCGAGCCTGCTGTGAAATGGGGGTGAGAGTGGCTAAGGGAAACTCACTAAACACGGCTGTTCTGGGATCAAGGATGGAACCGAGAGGTTGCTACAGGAGCTGTGCTGGTTATTGTCCTTTGTTCCTCTGCCTCACCCTCCAAGGTCATTCTCTACCTTTCTTTGCCTTCTCTGTGCCCCTGGAGGCTGAGCCCTGTGAGGGGCATTTACAACACATCCCGTTTTAGACTGTAAATTTCCATTGGAAATACTCATCTATATTTGGATGTCATAAAATTTACCGTTGAAAAAGCAAACATACTCAAGTTGTTCCAAACATATTTAAAAGTTTTCCAATAACCAAATTGAGTAACAGTTTTTATTTTTTATTTTTATTTTTTAAATAAGTTTTTACAAGTTTTTAGATAATTTTACGTTTACAGAAAAGTTGCAAAGATGGCATAGAGGTTCCTATACAGAACTCACATTTTCCCTGTTGTTAACATCTTGCATTGCCATGGACATCTGTCACAAATGAAAAAAACAACGCTGATACATAACTGTTAACTAAACTCCAGTCTTCATTTGAACATCTACAATTTTTCCATAAATGTCCTTTGTCTGTTCCAGTATCCAAGACACCACTGCATTTAATCGTGTGTCCTTAGTCTCTTCTGATTTGTGATAGTTTCTCAGACTTTTCTTGTTTTTCTTGACTTTGACAGTTTTGAGGACTGCTGGTCAGGTATTTTAAAGAATGTCTCTCAATTGGGGTTTGGCTGATATTTTCCTCATTAGACTGGGCATGTGAGTTTTGGGGAAGATGACTACAGAGATAAAGTGCCATTTTCATCACAACATGTCGAAGGTACATGCTGTCAATTTGACTTATCACTGCTGATGTTAACCTTGATCATCTGGCCAAGGTAGTATTTTCCAGGTTTCTACGCTCAAAGTTACCTTTTTCTCCCTTTGCATACTCTATTCTTTGGAAGTAAGTCACTAAGCAGAGCCTACGCTTAAGGATGGCGTGGCGGGGGATTAAGCTCCAAGTATCAGATTTAAATTTAAATTTGTTAAAAGTAAATAAATAATCAGTTCTTCAGTCACACTAGCCACTTTTCATGTTGCATACTGCAGTGTTGTATAATGCCACATTTCAATATCAGAAACAAGAGGCAGCTGGTGAGGGGGTGAGGTGCGGAAGGGGGAGCCTGAATTAACTGTAATGCGAAGCAATGATGAGGGATGAGATGTCCCAGGCAGAACTGCTGAAGGACAGGAGAAGGCCAAGGCCAAAAGATAAGTTAATGAGAAGCATTAACACAACATGAGAGGTGTACGCGTGTTTGTGTGCAAAGAGGAGAGGGTAGGAATGGAGAGCTGTCCAAGAGAATATATACCTTAACTATGTGCTGAATTTTTTTTTTTTTAAACTCACAAATCTGGGTTCATGTTTCAACTGTGCCATTTCTTGGCTGTGTGACGACGCTGAGTGAGCCACAGATTTACCTCTCTAAGCTTGTTTCCTCAACTGTAAAATGGGGTAGGTCATAGTTCTTATCTCATGAGGACATGGTGAGGATCAAAGGATCTATGCGTTTCAAAGGGCTTCATAATCTGCAGCATAATCCACAAATGGAAGGGTGTTGTGGGATGGTGTTGTGGGACATGAAAATCAGCTGTTTTGTTGCCCTTGGAAAATTGAGGCATGCTGGTTCCTCTTTTGCTTCTCCCAACCCCAAGATCCAGTGTCTGCTCCTCTCTGCCCTGTTCTGTGTCTCAGGACCTTACCTCAGCACAGTGCATTACCCAGTCTCCCTTATCACCTGGTATCCAGTTGGATTTGGCCAGTAGGAGACACCAGCAAGAGATCTGGGTGTGGCAGGAGACAGAAGCCAGGGAATTTCTTCCCTGCTCTCTTTCCCTGCTTTGGCATGCTGTCTCTGACAGTATCTGCACCCCTCCAGGATCATAGCTCCTGCTGAGAGGCCCCTCCTCCATGGCTCCAACTCTTACCAGGCTCAAGTAACACTACTTCCTTCCGCCTTAGGGGTGGGAACAGTTCCGGGCTTTGGCTGATTCCTGAGTGCCTTGCCATCCCGCTTTGTTCTCCAGCCCCTGCCCATACCTCAGTGAATTGTTCCTTCATTAAATTTTATTCATTTAGAGTACCTGGTGTCAATTCTATGTCCTACCCGCACGCCGATTGAAGTGATGAAGATGGTGATGCAAAGAATGTTGTGAGAGCCATGCAGGGTCAGCTGAAGGCAACGGGAGCATGAGGGGATGGCACCAATGCAAGGACTGGAGTAAGTGAATTGAGGACTCATCAGGCTCTAGACCACATTGTCAGGGAAATCAGAAGAGGAAAGACGCTTTGGAGTAAAGTTATACAGAGAGCCATGGAACATGCCGGTAGTGTAGGTGAGACAGAGAACAGAGAAAGAGAGGAGTCAAAGATTAAATTGGTTTTCATGCCAAGTGCACCGAGAAGTCAGCCAGACCGCAAGAACCAAAGACACAGGGCCTTCGGCCAAGCAGGAAGTACTACCCACAGTGACAAAGACCTCAAGAGGCCATGCTTGGTTTTGAAAAGAGTATGGGTATTGCATTCTGCTATGGTTTGAATGCCCCCCCAAAACTTGTTGAAGCTTGATCCCCATTGTAACAGTGTTAAGAAGGTGGGAAATCAGACTATGGCAGTGTAGAAAGGTGATTGGATGGTGAGGACTCTATCTAATGAATGGGTAAATCCATTCATGGATTAATGGATTAATGAGTTGTCAGGGAGTACACTGGGGGCTTCATAAGGAGAAGAAAATGTGTGAAAATATGTTCTGACTCAGCACTTGCTATGTGATACCCTGTGTCGCCAAGGGACCCCGTAGAGACCCCACCAAGAAGGACCTCACCACATGTGCCCCCTGGACCTTGGACTTCCCAGTCTTCAAAACTGTAAGAAATAAATTTGGTTTCTTTGTCAATTACCCAAGTTCAGGTATTATGTTACAAGCAACAGAAAATGGAGTAATACACATTCATACAAGCATGGTTCTAGTTCCACAACTGACTGGCTGTGTGTCCTTGAGAGATTTAATTGACCTCTCTGTGCTTGTTTTCTCATATGGAAAATGAAGCAGACTTGTGAGATTTAGATAAATAAAAGTCATTTGTTCGTTTATTCATAGGCCACAAATATTTTTTGAGCACCAATAGCATGCCAGACACTATTCTAGGCCCAGCAGTAAATGAGACAGGTAAAGTCCCTGGTCTCATGGAAAATTCTAGAAAGAACAGACAATGATGAAGTACTGGAAACAGACTCTGCGATGGAGTTCATGCAGGAAGTTTATTATGGATGCTCTTAGGAGTGACACTCATAGGAGAGTGAGGGAAGAGGGATTGGGCAGAGGGAGAAATTGAACTGCCATGCACGGGTAACAGAGGCTTCAGCCAATCCCACAGAAGCTCTATAACTGGGATAACCCTTCAGAGTTGCCACAAGTAAGACAAGTATGTGGGCCTTTATATCCCACATTGACCAGTCACTGAATCCAGGTTGCCCCCAGGGAAAGGGTGTGATCAAAGGCTAGGTAGTCCCTTCCAAGGACGATTCTTGGAGAACACTTGTCAGCCAGCTGAGAACACTTGTCACCCATCACTCCCAACACCTGGAAACCATAATCCTGAGAGGAGGATCTGGGGGGCACAACATAACATCTGCTACATAAACACAAAACTGAACAGGATAATTTCAGGTAGTAATAAGTTGTGAAGACAATAAAACTTGATAACATGATAGATGGGGGAGTGGGGCACCTACAGTAGATTAGGCAGTCAGAGAAGGCTTTGGCACACCACAGCTGCTCAATAAAAATTGGTTTCATTGCCTTTCCTTTTGTTTTGTTGAGATCGATGAACATGTAGATATCAACGCATCCTGAGAAATATATGGTGCCACTTCTGGGTGAGGCAGACTCCCAGGTGCTATGGAGGCTGCAAAAAATAGAAGACATTATCTCTGCCTCCAAGCAGTTTGCCATGTAGTTGAGGAAGATTTGGGATATAGGAAATTAGCAAACAGTAGCAGGTGGTGTAGCCTTAGTACCAACAAATGGTACAGGTAAAGCTGAGAATGTCCAGATCCCTTAAGTCTAGGTAAGATTTCACAGGTGGAAGAGTCAGGGGGGTAGTTTTGGTCAAGAAGAATATCTGGAGCAAAAACCAGTAATCTGGGAATGGGAATGAAGTGTTTGAGGGAGAGTGATTTGTGGATTGGGATCCGCAGAGCAGGCTGTTGTCCCTTTGCATTGGCCTGTGATGTTTTTCTAAAGCATTATCTGGTTTTCCCAAAGTTAGAAGATCGCTAAGACCCATGTCTTGGACACATTAGGTCTTGCAGTGCTTACGTGGGAGGGACAGGATGGGACCACGCAGTTCTGGGAGCACTTCTTAACAAGGGGTCAAAGAAACCTGAGAGTTTGAGCCCAGGTGCTGTGTGAATGGCGGCACCACCCGTGGAGGTGGGATTTGCTGGCCAGTGGAATCTTGGGATCGGATCCCTTGAGAGAGGTTGGGAATGAGTTGTAGCTTTGGAATCATACCTCTACGGCTAATGTCTAATGTCTTGAAACCAGTCAGGAAGGGGAGAGCTCCAAGAGAGAACTTAGGAGAAAAGAATGGAGGCTTGGAAGTCGCTGAGCAGCATATCTCCAGCACTTGGAAAATGGATCCCGAATTACTACAAGAGGAATAGGCTTGGGTCCTTAGAAATGTATGTGCTAAAGCATTTTCAGAAGATAGGGATGGTCAACAGCAGAACCACAGGCGTCAAGAACAAAGAGAAATAAATTGCAGCAGTCTTCTGAGACTTGGCCCTGGTACATGTTGTTTCACTGTTGTAGAGACTTGTTGGCAGTGGGTTTTGGGTTTTTTTGTTTGTTTTGTTTTTTTAGTATTCCAAGGGTTTGAACTTGAAGGGGATGCCATTTTTGTTAACCTTTAACCAAAAAGGCAGCTGGAGAAAAAATAAATTATCTGCTCAAGGAGGAATAATGATTGCATTCAAAAGAACAGGGAATCACTGAGGCACTACTGTGAATCTATGAGTGACACTGGGACTCTGCTCTTCACTGGAGGATTGATGGAGAAAAGGGCACCCTCTTCTCCAGGCACTAAAGGTGAAGTCCCAGGAGTACTAAAGAAAGGGCAACAGGACAACTTGAAAATTAAGAAGTATATAAATCAACTAAACAAGAAGGCATTTATCCAAGACTTTTTTTGTAATTTTCCAAAGGAATATTACTTTTATTTATTTATTTTTCTTTTTACATGTTTTGTTTTTTTTATTTTTTAATTAATCAATATACAATGTAGTTGATTTTTGTGTCCCTTTACCAATTTCTCCTTTTCCCCCCTCCCTCTCCCCTCCAAGACATCTAAAGCAACTAAAGAAAATTTACTAACCTCCTAATGAAAATGTTGTTGTGTAATTCATCACTGGAAACAGCTCTTTCAGTAACTGCTGCATTCACCATTTTGGTAAGTTGCTTAGCAGGATCCAAGATCTTCGGATTTCACCTGAAAAGCCTACCTGTTGGTCAAAAGACAGTGACAGAAAGAATTTAGGTTAGAAGGAACAGAATTTTGTTCCACAGTGTTGATGTGTGGTTAGGACAATGGCTGGAGGTGTTAAGTGATATGGTAGACACTAAGAGTTAGTGATTCGAGTGGTTAGTTTAGACTCTGCAAAGATAACTAGATATGGAGAGAATAAAGACCAAAAGATGGAGGAGAAACAGAATGGCAGATTGGTAAGAACTTAAAAAGCATAAAACCGAATGAGGTCAGTGCTGTACCAATATCAATTGCTTGGTTTTGATATCCTATTATAGTCGTATATTATGTCATCCATGGGGAAAGCTAGGTGAAGGGTACATGAGACTTTATATATACTATTGCTGCAACTTCCCGTGAGTCTAAAATTATTTTTTTTAAAAAATGTTTTAGAAAAGTCCTGCCCCCAGGCCAAAAAAAAAAAAAAAAAAAAAAAAAGTGCCCTTTTCTCCAGGAAAAAAAGAGCAATCCTCATGAACAGTAGTGAGTATTTGTGCAGCTCTTTAGTTTTTAAAACACTTTCACATATGTTATCTCATTTGTTCCTCCCAACAACATCATTATATAACAAAGGTGTACTATTATCCCCATTTTATAGATGAGGAAACTGAGGTTCAGAGAGATAAAATAACTCACCTATGATCACAGAGAGTAAATTGCAAAGGCAACAACTCTGGGAGATGCCAACCAAGAGGTGAGGAAGTGGTGTATTTACCTCTCACGCCCATCAAGTATTGAGTGAGGGCTGCTCTCATGGGGACTTATTCCACGGCCCCTCTGGATTACTCACTTCTCAGGCCAAAAGAAAACCCCAGGCAGAGAGTCGCAGACACTGCTTGAAGTAGGACACTGTTAGCATATACCAGAAAGGTTAAAGCACAGAGAATATGGGCAGAGTCCCCACCAACAATGACTGTCTCTTTACTCTAGCACCCACACCCCAAACCTGCTGCCGCTCAGAACGTTTGCTCTCAACTTAGAATATTCTCCAACCACACACACATTGACATGGGCAGACACAAGGGAGAAAAGGATGGTCTTATCTTGCTTGTTGGGCCCAGGAGTAAGGATCAAAGAGAGGAAGAGCAGCAAAAAAGATGTGTATGCATGTTGGTGTGCATGGAGATGGTGCATGTGTGCATACCTGTGACCTTTTATACATCTCGATTTTTATGATCCACCAACTTATTCCAAAAACAATTGAGGCTGAGGAGAAGACATAAATGTTGGTGTCCACTGAGTCAGAGTTTAAGTTAAAAGTCAAAGGTCAGTTGGTATTTTCCATTATACCAACATAAGCCTGGCCCATCTATTGGAACTCCTTTAAAAGGGTCTAAACATGATCAAAAAGAAAAATCGGCTAAGGAACAGGGTTGTAGACAGCATTCTACTTAGCAGTGGATACTACAGAAGTAGATAATGGGATTCTAGAAAAATGGGCTAGATAAGAGGTCATGTGGTATTGGGGTAGAAGGACTTTCTCATGGTGATTGCCACTAAAGGACTGATTGGCTCTTTCCCTATTCATATGGTATTTCTTCTCCAGGGTACATGCTGATACACTCTTCACTTCTGTGGGCTGATTTAATCATTATGTGCACACTCTACAAATTAGTGCCATTTCCCCTACTTGTGCCTGAAATAGACATTTCAGACATTTATAAGTCTCAGTCATTTTAATCTAATCGTTTGCCCAAGTATGTTCCCAGTTAAAGCCATTTTGCTCTGTTTTTGATACCATGAAGTGGAACACATGTTCTGATCTTTCAAAAAATCTTTTAAACAGCAAATATATTCTCTGCTTCTCTGTATTGTAATAATTCAAAAACAGCTGATGGAATCTTTCTTGACTGTTTACCCAACCATAAAAATTTGACCCTCGAATTAAAATAAAAAATATCTAGGGGATGAATGCCTTGAAATATAGCGCATTTTTTTTGTCCCCAGGAAACTTCCGTAGCTTTACTTCATTACATCCTCACAGATTTTTTCGTATTTAAAAGATGCCATAAGGTTGTGATACCAAGTCATGAATAATAAAATAGTGTTCAGTCTTGGTAAATGTAACATCATTTTATTTCCCTATTTAACATCAATTCCTTCCAAATCATAGCCATATTCTCACATTAATACCATCACATTTCCTAAGCCTACATATAAACAAATATAAAACCACTGTAATCTAGAAAATGCACCTGGATTTATCCATATTTTGATTCCATGCTTTTTTGTGCACTTCAAGTTTCACGTTTTTTTCCCTCCCATTTTCTCATCATAAACTGGAAACCAAATCCTCTGACAACCTGAGGCTTTTACACGAAGTCGTCTTTCCTTCTCAAGGTGCTGGCAACTTAAGAGGACTTCAGTCTCTTGTTGAAGACAATGCTGTGTTCACCAAGAACCCGTTAGAATTTCCCAGGTAAAGTACAGGTCTGTCTCCTTTTACAAAATTAGATTGACCTCAACTCTGAACGGAGAGGGGCTTGGCGTAAGCATTGGGAGAGTCTTGCTGTTCCGCTGGTAGCATAGCAACACAGAAGCAGCTATGATGGATTTCCAATGGTATATTACCAAATGGGTGAATAACTGAACACCAAATGAATAATTAAAGGATACTCAAACATGAGGTCAAATGGCAGAGGCTACACTGTAAGTATGAACAAGTATTAAGCAATACCGATAGAGCCTACCATTTAACTTTTAATTTAATTTTAAAAAGTAACTTGGCATATGACTTGACACTGCCAACTTTGGCTTTGCCAAGAAAGATCAATTCAAAAGCAACCTGACCATCAATGATTGCTATCAGTTTGTCAAAGAAAGGCCAGTTGAACAGTCAAAAACTGTGCCAGAAATAAATGTCTCCTGGTAAAGTCTATATCAGCTTCCATAAACATAGCAATGCCCTTCTAGGAAAGGTGAGCATTTATCTCAGTTGGGACCCAGGTTTCTAGAGAAAGGGGCGGATGAGACCCAGTGTCTTGAAGAAACACATGGACTACACCCCACCCCCACCTTTTGGTTGGGGATCCTCAACCTGGGAGAGTATAATGAGCTCTTGGTGAACACAGCATTGTCCTCACCCTGAGACAGAGGTCCTCTCAAATTGTCAGCACTTTGCAAAAGCCTCTGTTAGGAATTTTTGCTAATTACTTTTCTCTTTTGAGGTATAGCTTACAGGAGAGTGCACATATATGAGGTGTACAGTTCAATGAATATTTATCTATGACTACACCTGTGTGACCACTGCCAGATCAAGATATAGCATATTTCCGGACTCCCCCCAAAAGTCTCACTCCTGCCCCCCTCGGCCAGAACCCCAGGGTAAGCACTATTCTGACCTCTAGCGCCATAAAATGGAATTGCTGGATCATAGGGTATATGCATGTTTAGCTTCAATTGGTACTGCCAAACCTTTTGCTTAAGTGTTGAACCAATTTGCAGTTCTAACCAATGACTTTTTGTTTGTTCAGATTTTCTGCTGTTGGCACTGAAAATGCTCAACAGCTCTTTTCTTGCTATTTCCTGGACCTAACCCATGTCAAGTTTTCATTACCCCCCTGGATTTTTAATGGTGTACAAGCCAATATGGCTGTCATTTGTCATTTGTTTGTGGTGGCAACGGCAGAACGAGTGATATGGTGACACACTGGGATTTCACAGTTAGTGTGAGTGTTACTGAGGACTTCATGGTAAGTCTCTGTGAGACAAAACATGGTCATCTCAGTAAATCTCAGCAAATCATGACCTGTGGTATTACCTGATGAGACCCCAGAGCCTGAACTACTTCTGCCTCCCAGGTAATGAGATGCCAATTTTCAAAGGTCCCCCAAGAGCTGTTTGGAAAATAGTGGATTTTAAAACCTAGAAGGAGTGCGAGAGAAATCCAGAAGCTTTGCCAAGGGAGTGTCATCATTAGGCCCCATTTCGAGTCTGAACCAGCTGATGGTGATTCTTCACATTTTTTCTTCCTTTTTTTTTTCAAAATTATAATTAGGCTTAAAATGCTTTGTTTTAGCTTTTATTCAGTTAGACTTAGAAAAATGTATACTTTGAAAGATCTGGGCACAGCTGACAGAGCATGTGCAACACAAGTATTTCGTTTGGTATTTATGTCATAAACTATTAGTGCTATTTGTATAGAATTTGATTTTATTCTAAACATCGCTTGAAAAAAAGAACAGCAAAACGCCAAGTGGCAGTTTATCTGATCTGCTAAAAATGTTGCATTTAATCTAATCCTTTTCTAGGGATTTAGAAGTGCAATAAATATATAAATGCCTACCAGAGACCATCTCTACACTTTCTTGCATCTAACCAACTAAGAACGCATGCCCAGTGACATGAAATGCTGTCTGGGTCTTGCTTTGTGAAGTTCCAGCAAATGGGGAATACGTAAAGGAGAAAAGAGATGAAAGAAGGTTGGCCAAATACAGGTAATTGTTGGAGCTGGATGATGAGTTCAGACGGCTCGACATTACTATTTTCTCAAGAATAATTATGATTTGTAATGATGAACATGCTAATAATATTGATTTGATCATCACATACTGGGCACAAATACTGATAGTCAATTCTGTACCCCATAAATATGTATAATCAGTTATGTTTCAACTGAAAAATTTAAAAAAACAAATTTTCCTTAATCAAAAAATTTAAAATTATATCAACAATAAAAAATGCAACCAAGTTACTAGTAATTAAGGGGCATGGGGCAGTAGTACAAGCAGAATTTTAAAAATAATTTATGGAAATATGAACATGGACTAGCTATTTGCTGATACTAAGGAATTATGATCATGGTATTGTGGTTATATTTTTTAAAATAATCCTTAACTTTTAGCAATATGTCCTATAATTCTGAATGAAATAATATGATGTCTGAATTTTGCTTCAAGATAATATAGGGAGAGGGGAGGGAATGGGCGAGATTGGCCATGGGTAAGTAGCTGTTGCTGGACGACGGGGCCATGCGGGTTCACATACTGATCTATTTATCTTTGTGTGTGTTGAAAAATAAAGTAAAAAATAATTTATACATATACAGTCAAAGAAAACAGATTACTACTGTAAAATTGCAGATTTGTTTTTTTCTTTCATCCTTAGGTTATGAAAAGCTCAAGCTAAAAAATTATTCCTTCATGTGGGGAATGCATTAAAATACTAGAAATTAAAAACGCAAGTCCAAACAACAAAGGTAATTGTAGGGTTCAGATAAACGTCATCCAGTGGACTAACAAATTCCTATGGCTCCAAAGTCACAGTGCAAAACTGCCTAGGGGGCAGGACTTCCATACCTCTGTGGCATGTCCATTGTGTCACCGGGGGTGAGCTAGATAGGGCAGGGTTGGGACCCAGCTGTCAGATCTAGCTTCTCTGCCCTACTCCCTGCCTCTCTTAGAAATTCACAGGCCATCAGATGAAGACTGACCTTCTTTTCTGTATAAGTACCGCGCGCTAACCGATTGCGCCACTGGAGCTCTGACCTTCTTTTCTGAACCACTATCAGAACCTGTGGTCTGACAAGTGCACTGGCCCATATGGAAACCATCGGGCTGAACAGCGGGGAGTATGTCAGTGGTTAGGGATACTGTCTCGAAAGCCAGGCTCCCTGGGCTTGAATCTGGAGCTGTGAGACCTTGAGTAAGCGATTTCATCTGTCTGTGCATCAGCTTCCTCATCTTCAAAACAGGACTGATGATAACAGTACCGGTCTCATGGAGTTATTGTGAGAACCAAGGTCAAGCACTTGGAACACTGCCTGTTACACAGTAAGTGCTCACAAACACTAGCCATTGTTATCATTATTTGTAAGTGGGTGTGTCTTAAAACATCCTTGAAATAAGATCTCTTTACCCATAGAGCAGCAGCCAACAGCCACACATTCCATTTTTTCCATCCAAAGACCCTCAAACCAAAGGAGCAGAAATGCTCACTGCAGGGAACTGTGGGAGTAGGGTCTGAAGGGGTACACTTGCGCATACAAATCTCTTTCAGGTTCAATGTTTTAGCTTAAAACTCCCACATCTTACATCCTGCATCATAATATAGTCTGTCTTATTATAGAAATAGTGTGATCCCCTCATACATTTTTGCATAAAATCAAGGGTCAAGAGGGATGCCATGCATTCATCCTATGGCTTTCCTGATCCTCTGGATAAGCCTCTCAGTTTGAGAAGCTGAGGTCTTTAGAGCCATTTAATTTAGTGAACTTCCTAGATCCTCCTCCCAGACAATCTGGTATGCTTTCTACCAGCTTCTCCTTATTGCCACCTCCCATCCTATGAGGGGCATTGTCTAGTTTGCCTCACAGCCTTTTGTGGACAGGGTATTGGGACACATCTCCTATCCTTGTTTTCATTGACTCCTCTATGATGGTTGACATAGTTGACCACTCAGTCCTTTTCAAAACTCGCTGAGTTGGTTTCTGGGATATCACTGGCTTTGGAATTTCCTTCTACCTCTCTGGCCACTTCTTCTTTGTCTCTTTCTCAGTACCAGCCTTTTCTATTCAACTCCTAAGTGTCATGCTCCCCGGGATTTTGACATCAGCTCTGAGTTCTTCTCAGTCTATATGTCATTCCAAGATGGCCTCACTAATACCCAAGACCTCAGTTTCCACCTGTAGAGAACATTCTAGTCTTTGCCTGCTTAACATCTCTTTTCCACTCTCCCCCTAGTATCAGAATTTTTCTTTCCTGGAGGAACACACTTGTGTTTTTTCATGGAGCTGACCCTGTTCCTATGGCCATAAGTTTGGATTCATGACCCAGGCATTGCCAATCAGAATATTCCAACAGTGGATTATGGCACATGGTTCAGAAATGGGCGTGTAACCTCCAATGGACCAGTCACTGGCTTCACTGAGAATTTTCTGCTGGAATTATCAGGAAACAAGCAAACAAACAAAAAACACAAGTCTCTGATGGAGTTGTTGAATCAATAGATGTGAATCAGGAACTTTGGGATTGCCAAAGGCCATCATGCCCAGGAGAGTTCAAGAGATTAAAAGAGTGACAGAAACCCAAAACAATCATTTAACCTCCTGTATCCAGCTATGCCTGTAGCTGAAGAAACAACCCCTGGGCTTTTTGGTGTCCCAAGCGAGTGAATTCCCTTTTCTGCATGCATTAGTTTATATTGGTGTTTTGGGGTTTTTTTTCATTTGCAGCTATCCATATGCTGATGACTACCATATCCACATCTGGGGCCAAGTTTTCTCTCCCAAGCTACAGACTCATAGAAATAATTTCCCAATTAAACAACCTCCACACAGATGTCCCACAGGATCTTGAACATGATATGTTATTTGTTAAATAATGGCAACCCTAATCACACTATAAATTTACATTTACCTGTAATATTTTAAAATTTTCCACCAGAATGTAAACTCTGTGAGGACAGTAACGTTACCTATTTATTCACTGCTGTATTTCTAGCACCTGGAGGAACACACATAGTAGATGTTCAATAAATACTTGCTGATTGAGTAAATGGACCAATAAATGAATGAAATAAAGAAATTTTCCTTATACAATTAGCCCTATAGATTTTGACTCTTGAATATCTCAAATCTCATATCTGATCCCATCACTACACCCCATTGCTTACTTTGAGCCCGAATTGCTTCTTGTCTGGATCATTGCAAAAGTCTGCTAACTCCTATTTCTGCCTCCAGCTACCCTCCACACAACTACCAGGCTCTTTCTAAAATGGAAACCAGATTATATTGTGCCTCTATTTAAAATCCATCATGATACTACAGGGTTTTCTGGATGGAATCTTGACCCCCGCCTCCCTCTTCAGGGTCAGCTCGTGGCTCTCTCTCCATGCAGGTATCGCCCAAGGATAGGGGAACCACTTGTGGTCTCCTAAGTTCATCAGCACATTTCTTGTCTCTGCATTTTTGCACATGCTATGGTCTGTATATTAGTCCCTTTCTGTTGCTTATAACAAAATGCATGGAAGTGGGTATTTTATAAAGAAAGCAAGATTTACTGCATACAGTTTTGGAAGCTGGGAAGTCCAAAGTCTAGGGAACACATCTGGTGAGAGTCTTGGGGGTGACGACAGTAATGACAGGGTACCACATTGCAAAAAATGGCAGAGCATAGAGAGATTAACCTCTCATGTGCTCTTCTTTTAAAGCCCTCAGAACCATGCCCATGACCATTTTTAATCCATTCACTAGGCATGTTTCTACAAACTAATCATTTCTTCAAGACACCACCTTTCAATTACCATAATAGGATTTCCCACCCTCAACAGTTACAGTGGGGATTTAAGCTTCAACGAGGTGGGGGGGGGTGGCATCAAATCCACAGCAGTCTGATCTTACATTCCCCTTTTCGCTCTTCTGATTTTTCTGCAAGACTTGTGTTCTGTCCTTAAGAAAGCCTTCTCTGTCTCTGTCTCCCATTCTGATTCAGAATCCCTTCTCTATGTTCACAAAGCTCCCTGCACACCCTTATTCTACCAGTACCACTTATATGCACAGACTATTTTAGTGCAGACTAGTATTTATATTTTACTTTTCTCTTGAGTACACAGCTAGGCTTCATTTCCAGCCTCCCTTGCAGCTAGGGATGGCCATATGCCTGAGTCCTGACCAAAAGGATGTGGGCGAAGTGATACATGCCACTTCCAGGCCTGCCTGGCCTATAAAAACCTTGCACATGTAATCCTCCTCCTCTTTCCTCTCAGCTGTGAAGAGAGGACTGAGGACCCAGGGGAGAGAGGATCCACAAGGTGGATGGAGCCACTTGTACAGTTCTGCAGCTGGGGCCACCCTGTGGTCAAAACTGGGAGATAAAAGAGGAAACAAACAATCAAAACAGGAAATTCACCACTGCACTGACTTCACCAGCATTTGACTTCCCTCCCCAGTCTGCCTGCTATTATTTACTTTCCAGTCCTTGGGCAGCTGCTTTTGTTGCTGTTGTTTGGAATCCTGTCCAGAGTTTTTAGATGTGATCAGTGGGGGAAATAGGATGTAGAGGGCTTACTCCATCTTGGCCAGCACCCTTCCATCATCTTCTTTGTGTATCCAAATTCCTGTCTGAATACCTAGCTCATAGTGAAACCTTAATAATGGTTTTCTAGGTGGACTAATTAATTATCCAGATTCATAAGATCAGCTGTGGCATACTCTTACTAGAACAGCATTTCTGGTTCCCAGCTTTACAGTTTATATAAATATAAACACGTTTGAAACAGTTCTCGGGAGAACTGCAGATGTGATTAAGGCTAGAAAGTAGATGCTCCAAAGAGAGGTTACACTGTGTGTTAGTACTTAACTTTCCTGGTGGGAGAAGAATGAGTGGTGAAAATTTTACCTACAGATCTCCAAATTAATAAAGGATATAAGTTTACAGATCTCTCCTTTGTAAACTGAATGTGGCTTGTTTCCTGTACCTTACATATGCATATTAAGCAGAAGTAAGATATCTATATTTATATGTGTGTTGAGAATTTAATTAGTACATTTTTTACTTCCTAAACAACAACATGTGTAACTGCTTATTTTTATTTATTATGAACAAATAGATCATTCAGTTAACACATATTTGTTGCGATCTCCTATATTTGTTTAATGAGAGTTGAAAGAAGTAGAAAAATTAGCTTCTGTTTAAAAGAACAGTAAAGTCTCACTGATGAGAACTTGACATTTCACAAAACACTGTCACTCTTCTTACCTAATATTTTCCTTACAATGTCCCAGTGAGGTAGGTTTCCGTCCCATTTGGCAAAAGTCCACAAAGGTTCAGAACGTTTGAGGAATCTGTCCCTGATCACCCAGCAATGGCAGAATTGAGTCTCCTACTGAGGTTTTCTGGTTCCAATTTCTGTTCCCTTATCATTATATCTCAGTCTAGCTGGGGACTCAAACATCCAATCCACAGACGGTTATCCAGTAGTTTAAGGCAGGCTGTGACAGATACTCACTGAAGCATCAGATGTAACAAGGAGCACATTTTCCTACCTCCCTTCCCTTAGCAGCATTCTAGAAAGGACACTGTCGACCTAGTTGGCTCACTCTGAGTACCAAACTTGTGGTTGCAAATGTTCTTACCACCCTGATGAGGTTATTTTATTCAGGATGTGGTAAATAAAGAGTACAAAAAGATTGAGTGAGTACTTGGGCCCAAACTGTGAGAACTAGACATCTTTAAGTAAAGTCCTGTACATAGCAAACTTCAAACAATGTACGAGGTGGTTCCAATATTCACTTTCAATTATTCCTCAACAAGGAACTGTGAAAAACTTTAGCTAATCATTTTTTTCTTTTGTATAACTAATTAAACATTTGTCTTCTAACTTAGATGTCAAATTAAAGATGTGCCAAAAAAAACCTAATCTAGAGTGAGAGTCACAAAATGCTTGGGGGATTGCCAGGAAAGGTATGTGAGAGAATATTTTGGAGTGATGGAAAAATTCTATAGCTTGTTTTGGGTGGTAGTTTCTCAGACATCTACAACTAATAGGAAAGGATCTGCTAAGGATCCTTAAGGATCTGTGTATTACATCTTACGTTCATTAGACCTTAATTTTTAAAATGTGCAAAAGAGTGTACGGTTTTTCAAAATTCCTTTGGGGACACGTTAGCCAAAATGTCTGATAACCATTGCTCTAGGCATACATCAGTCAAATTTCTAGTTTTTTGAGATTCTTAGTTTTCTTTTCGATTTCTCTGAACCACGCAGCTTGACGGTAAGGTAAAGTCATCCAAAACACCTCAAATTATTTATGTATTTTTAATTGTTAGCTTTAGTATTTTTCTCATAGCCGCTTTGGATCTTTATGCTTAGGAACATTCTCTTATAGAATAGAAGGGTGGGGAATGAAATTTACTAGGAAAAAGGATGTTCTTCAGATAATTTGGTGAATGAACGTATTTTTCTGTTTGTCTTTGTAATCGCTCCCTCCCAGGACCTCTATTTTGGAGCAAGAATGTAGTGATTAAAGTGACTTTTATGGAAGTGGAGTCTCCCAGTTGATAGTCTCATTTTAAAGAATTGCTCTCAAATTTGTATGATTTAGAAGGGGAAAATGCCCTGGCACACAGATGTGTGACGAATGAATGAATGCGTACAGTTGCTTATGCTGAGTGGAGATGCTCAGTAATGACCATTTTATGCCCGACCTTGCCCTGATCATTACCATTTCTCTGCAACTCGCTGATTCAGCTATGCCTTAAAAACCTTAATAACCAGCGGAATCTTCTTGCAAAGAGGACATGAAGCCCCAGGCATTTTTAGCCTTCTGGCACAGTGAAAACAAGTGACAAGGTGGCCTGTCCTTCCATGAGCAATATTCCCCTCTCATGGTCTTTTCTCACTTATGCTGCATGGCTTCAAGAGCTTTTGTCAGTCCTCCATGGTTTTTGTATCTGGCATCTGTCCAGAAAAGCTAATTGTTCTCCCAGGCTTGAGATGGCCTCTAGGATTCCAGAACTGTGAGCCAAATCCAAGAATTCCACTGAGCTGCAGGGGTCAAGAAGCAGGGAGTAAGTTGAGGTTTTTTTCCTTTACATGTATATCTTTGGCTGTAACAACCAGAGCCCAAATGGCTCTTCAGTAATCTGGGAAGTCAATTTCTTTATTTTCCTTCTTTGCAGATGTGGCAGTGATAACAGACAGGAAGAGAGAATGGGTTAACTTACAACAGTCTGATACCAATCTTTCCTCAACGCCCCGCAACAGAAACACTTCTTGTTTGGAGAGTGAAATTTCCCGTAGTCAGTAGCATTACCACCCATCCCCAGAGGCACTTCCACCAGAGTCATCACCTAAGCATGGAGAGTCCTCAAGGTCATTTTTCCCCCACTTCTGTCACCTTTCTGTCACTCACATTCCCTCCTTTTTCACTTGTTTGATCAGTATCAGCAGCTTCAACCTTTATTCCGGCACCTAAGTGCTCTGAGACTGACTCATTCAAAACCATCGGGAGTGCCTGAAGCAGTGGCAGGACCTGTCTCCCTCTCCAGGATTGCTGCATTGATGTGGTGAAGTAGGCAGTATGGGAATATCATCGTCTTTGGTTCTTTTTCAGGAGTTAGAACATTCCTCTGCACATTGCTTCGATTGATCTTGGCTTACAATATCCGTATCATGACCCTGGGGTGGTGGTGACAAGATTCTTTCTTAGCTTATCAAAGAGAGGGCTTGGATCTTTCATGGAGAAGCTCTGACATCCCAGTAGTTCTCCCCAAAGATCTCCAGTGCTGTATACTGCAGGCTGCCCCTGCTGATCACAAGCTGCTTCACCATGACCCACTGGCCTAGACACCGGATGAGCACTCGGACGCAAGCGCTTCACCTTTGCACCTGCTGCCTGCAAGCCCTTCAAAAGTGGCAGTTTTAATCACACTTGTACACAGAAAATCAATCTGATTGATTTGTTGTGGGGAGAACCCACGAGCACTACAGGTTGTTGAACACGGGGCAGAGGTGGGAAATGATGTCATTTTGGCACTGAAGAAATTGCAGTCTGTTGATCAAAACTCACAGTTGCACCATGGGTTGCTCCTCAGCTAAATCTGGACGGGGTTGGTCATGGGTCCTAAGGCCTCAGCAACAGACACTTTCTGCCCTGAAACAATCTCTGTGCTCTTTTGTACTGGGTTGAATAGTGTCCCCTCCCCAAAATTATTCTTGTCCACCTGGAACCTCAAAATGTGACCTTACTTGGAAATAGTGTCTTTGCAGATATAATTAGTTAAGATGAGACCATACTGCATTAGGCTGGGCCCTAATCCAATGACTGGTATCCTTAAAAGGAGAGAAGGGGACACAGAAACACACAGAGCAGAAGGTCATGTGACAACAGAGGTAAAGATTGGGTTGATGCATCTACAAGCCAAGGAACTCCAAGGATTGCTGACAACTATCAGAAGCCAGAAGGAGGCAAGGAAGTGTCCTTCTCTAGTGCCTTCAAATGAAGCATGGTCTGTGACACCTTGATCTTGGACTTCCAGCCTCCAGAACTGTGAAAGAATAAACTTTTTGTGCGTTTGTTTAAGCCCCCTGTTTGTGGTAGTTTGCTATGGTAGCCACGAGAAACTAATATGTCTTCTTTCACTGTCGACACTGCATTATTTGCAAATTCTTCTCTAAGTCCCACACCAGTGAGAAGTCATAGCTTTGTGGTTCAGTGCAGTGATGCTGAAGCCAGATTACTTGGGTTTCAATCCACTTATTAGCTGTGTGACTTTGAGCAACTTACCCCACTGCTCTGTGCCTCGGTTTTCCTGACCTGTAAAGTGGGGATTAAATGAGTTGATAATGTAAGGGCTTAGAACAGTGTCTAGCACATAGGAAGTGCTATCGTGTGTTTGCCATATGAAAAAATAAAATGGGGCCGAGCCCGTGGCGCACTCGGGAGAGTGCAGCGCTGGGAGCGCAGCGATGCTCCCGCCGCGGGTTCGGATCCTGTATAGGAATGGCCGGTGCACTCACTGGCTGAGTGCCGGTCACGAAAAAGACAAAATAAATAAATAAATAAATAAATAAATAAAATAAAATAAAATGCCCACTGGGTTGAAATGGCCACGTGGAAATGGGAATGATTTCATGGAGGAGGAACCATGACATAAGCTGGACCTTCAGGAATTGGGTGAGGCTGGTCAAAGTCTGCACAGGGGGAGAAACAGTGTGAGCACAGGTTTGCTGGAGGCATGAGGAAAGGGGCAGCAAGACTCTCTCAAAGCAGGACTCACCAACCTTTTCTCCATGCGGCCAGCACTGAAACATATTTGTATACAGATGGGGTCAATGAGGCTGCTTGAAGCTGGATGTTGGAAGTCACTGTCCAAGTTCCTAATATCTTGGCACATTTGTAACTCATTACCAGCACCTATGGAGGAGTTCAGGCTTTGAGCAGCTCTTTTCAATCTTGAATGTGCATTAAAATGCAGATTCTGACTCAGTAGGTCTTGGGTGATATCCTAGAGTCTGCATTTCTGACAAGCAGGAGTTACTGAGACTTCTGCTCTAAGGACCATGCTTCAGCTCAAAATCCTTGCTACCTAAAGTGTGGTCTGTGAACCAGGAGCATCAGCATCCCCTGGGAGCTTGTTAGACATGTCGGATCTCAGGTCTCCCCCACCCCAAGCTTACTGAATCAGCATCTGCATTTTAATCAGGTCCTCGGCTGATGAAGATGCACATTAACATCTGAGAAGCTTTGGATTAGAGGACTAAAGGGAAGAATCTAGTCGCCTGGGTTCTCAGAACCAGCTACGCATCAGATCCTCATGGGGAGCTTCTGAAAATCCTGATGCCCAGGCCAAAGCAGCTCAATAAGATCAAAATCTCTGCAAGTGGGGCCCTAGGAAATCAGTATTATTTTTTAAATTCTCCAAGTGCAGCCAGGGTTGAGAACCACCTGGCTAAGGAAGACCCCCTAAGCAGGGCTAGAAAGACTGAGGACATGCAGAGTTCTTGAGGGGGGTTAGATCCTTTTTTCCCAGGACAGCATAGCATAATAGTTAAAGGCATGGACTCTGGAGCAATGAGCATCTGCCTAGGTTCAAACCCTGCTTTGTACCACTCACCAGCTGTGTGATGTCAGGCAAGGTACTTAAATTCTCTTTGCTTCCATTTCTTCCAAATGGGGATGCTGATAATAGTAACTATCCCAAAGACTGTTTATGAGGAATAAGTGAGTTAAAATGGAAAGGTGCTCATTACAGTGCTTGGCACATAGTAAATGCTGTGTGAGTGTTTAAATACAGATCTTATTCTTTCTGATGGGGGATCATAGAAGGTTTCTCACTTTCCTGTCACTCTACCCCATCCTCAGTGCTAGGTTCTTTGGCAGCCATCACACCTCTGATTAGGTGCTCAATAAATGTTTGAGGAATGCATGACTAAATGGTTACAATGCCCCCTTGTGTATTCAGTGGGAAGAAATAATAAAACAGTCAGTTCTGGGTACTAGTATGGTAGTGTGACCAACTCTTCCTCCTGCCCAGGAAAGAGGGGTTTCTCTAGATATGGGACTTTTGGTGCTAAAACTGGTGAAGTACCAGACAAACTGGGATGAATTGGTTACCATAAGTATGGCCAAAATGTCCATTTCATAGAAATACTGTTTTTGAATATGCATAAGGACAGGCCCCTGAGGCCAACTCATTTATGGGCACATAGTCAAGGCAATGGCGATGGCAATTTGCTTCCTGGCAAAGGTTGTGTGTATGTGTGTGTATGTGCATGTGTGTGTGTGTGTGTGTGTGTGTATGCTGTACACACCAATAATAATAGGTGGGATGTAGTCACAATGGGGCACTTCGTGTGCTCTGTGGGGAGCATTTTACATGCTTAAGAGGGAGCATCGGGTGGCCTGGTTCAAATCCTGGTGATGCCACTTGATAGCTTTGTGACACTGGGCATATTTTTTACTCTCTCTGTGCTTCGGTTTCTCCATCTGCAAACTGGGGATAATAACAGTACTCATCTTTCAGAGTCGCTGGGAGAATAGACGCGTTCATACATATGAAGCATTTAGCAGAGTGCTGGCCACTTAATAAAGATCCCATTGATGTTCGAGATGATTGTTACTGCTATTATCATCAGCACTACCAGGCAACCTACATCCCTTCTCTGCTTCTCTCCCTTTCTCACCTCCCAGCCTCTTCTCTTTGCCAGGAGCCCTCTACACCCTGCCTTCTGTTTTTTTCTCCCTGATCTCTCTCCCCTGCCAGAGGGGCCACCATCAATTTTACCTTTCTTTTCAGGGTGCAGGCTGAGTCCCTCACAAGGGGACCCAGTGGAGGGAGCCTAGGAGAACCAAAATCCCAGACCTTTCTCCTAATGTGGAGCAGATGCCCAGAAGGGATGTCTTTTCCTTATTTACACAAAGACTGGGCAAGCTGTGATGGAAATTTGTCAATGGTGTAGGGAGGAATAAGAGTTAGTAACTATATCTCATATCTTGAGTCTTTTGGATCTCCTAGCTTCCCAGGTCATGCTAACCTCAAACGTTCTTCACTTCCCTGAATATATCTGCACAGAGAAACTATGGAGGAATCTTTCCAAGACCAGCGAATAAGATTTATTTTTGTTTATTAATGCCATTTTTCAATATGAAGCTGAAACGACCCAACTTAGGAACAGCATGCATAGCATTTAAGAATTAAATTTTTTTCAACATCCACAATAACATTAATATGAACCATGACCAAAATGATTTGGTTTTAAAAGATGATAGAAGATTATTTCAAAACATTGTATAATATGTAGATAACCAAAAGCCATAGAATATCCACTATAGATCACCATTGAACATGAAATTGACTTTATCTTAACTTTGAATGCCAAATTTGAAGATTTTGTACCATTCATCACTTGTAGTCATATATAAAATGATGATTTTTATTTGCTGATTGGGTGGATAACTAAGGTTCTGTTCCTGCCAGAACATGCCCCTCTGCCTTTCTCTGAGACGCCTGCAAGTTCAATGTAGGCCAGGTGGGCAATTCCTCCTATAACAACAACTGTTACCAGAAGTAAATATCTGTTGCATATTTCACTGCCTTTTTTGTCAAGGACAGTCATCTTTGTAATGAATAGGGTAGAGGCAATATTGATTAAGTAAAAATTTGAAAGACTGAATCTTTAGGGCCAATAAAATGAAATCTTAGATAATTGAGAAGACTTACAAACTAAACCACTGACCTATCAACCATGAGCTGAAGTCTGAAAATAGGAAATCGTTATTCTGATTTTTCAAAAGGGTGAAGAAAGTAGATTCGGCAAACTCAGGACTGGGAGAGTAATCAAAGCTTGCCAGATTCTGAGGCAAACCAGTTGTTTGTTAGAATCTAGAAAAGAAATGGCTGAATGCTGTGCACTGATCTGGGCTTGCCAGACATAATGAGGCAAGACTTTTCTAGTGTGGAAAACACGATATTCACCACTCCATATATCCATACCCTTTGGCATGTGTGTCTCTCCCACCAAAGGAGTAGAATATATTCCCCCTACTCTTGACTTTGGGTTTGGCCATGTGATATGTGTTGGCCAATAGAATGAGGCAGAAGTGCCCGTGTGCTCATTCTGAGACTAGGCCTTCAGCGGCCTTGTGTATGTCCCCTTCACCTTCTGTGCCTCTGCCACTGTCATTAGAAGAACCTCTGCTGGCTAGCCTGCTGATCCTAGGAAGAAGATAAGAGGCACATAGAGCAGAGCCACCACAGCCACTAAAACAAGCCCAGTGGACATGAACAGGGTCCATCACCAGACAGATGAACTGAATACATGCTGTATGTCATATGCCACTACGGTGTTGTGAATTTGTATTAAACAGCACTAACGCGAATACAGAAAACAAATACTATTGTATTTTTCTCCTTTGATTGGTAGATCATAACCAAGAGGTAGATGGCAATGGATGTGAACTGCAGCAGACATGTGGTAAGTTCTGTCCCTACAGCTTTAAAGATGGGATGGAGAATCATAAGCCAGCTACTATTAAAATTAAGTTATTAATGTTTTAAGAATGAACAAGAGTGCTAAGTTATATAGGTTTCTGGTGGAGAAGTAAGGTGTTTCTTGGTCTTCTCTTATTCACTATTTCATATCCATGACTTGTATGAAATATAGAAGCCACATATCAGTTATGCAGGAGATAAGAAAAATAGTAAATACTTTTAATGAAAAGTAGGGATACAAAGTATCATTACCCTTGAAACAATGGGAAAAACATAACCAGATAAAATTTACATGGGTAAATGTAAATCTTGTGCAAGGGTCCATGTCAGGTCCACCGCCAGCCAACCCGAACAGCCCTAGCCTCGTTCCTTTCGGTGGGCAAGCGAATGGGCCTGGATTCCACTTTCCCTCCTGTCCCCTTTGGAAGGAGATGGGGGGAGAGAGCCGTGAAGAGAGGTGAGCACACCACCGGCCCCAAAAACAGCTCGGTTAAAGGACACTCAGATGCGGCGGGGGTTCTGTCAAGCAGTTCCGTTTATTATCACACAAGCACTTGCTTTTAAAGGCAAATGGGGAAGGGAGGTTTTTTTACATAATCTTATCAGCCTAAAGGTCAAGAGAGCATGCATCCTGTCTCAATGCCTAGCTATTGCAACCACAAGCGCGGAAGCGCGTATTTGTTCAATAAGAGCTAAGGCAAGGTTCCCACAGGCACCCCCACCCTACTTCCTCCCGGAGCCATCTTATGCTGCCACTTTAATACGCCCTTGTGGGCCCATAATGGCGCCGCTTGTAATGTCACTTAAGGTGGCGTTAGTTTTTAAGGCCTGACAGGTCCAAATAAAACTCCGCTGAAACATACATAAATTGATATGTTATATGCTATTAGGTTATTCATTTTATAATGATATAATTAATACAGCAATACATTAATGAATTAATATATAACACCACACATATAATATATAATAATCAGTATATTATTATATATGAATCCATATATTGTATAATTATATGTAATTAAATAATGAATAATATAATAATATATAATATATTACTATATATATCTTACAATTTTGCATATCCTTCAGACTCAGAAATTCCATTCCTAGGAATTTACCTTAAAGAAAAATCATATGTGTGGGTGGGTTGGTGGGGGGTGGTAAAGAAATAGCCTAGAAGTAAAGCCAGCACAGAACTAATAATAACATTAAAAAATTGAAATATTTGTCAGTGGGGATTGGTAACTAAATTATGGCAAATGTAAACAAAAGAAAATGAGGCAATCCTTAAAAATTGTGCTCTTTCTACAGTGTTGCTCAAACAGAGATCTGAGAACTTCATGCGTTAGAATTCTCTGGAATGCTGGATAAACATACAGGTTCTTAGGCCTTCCCCAGCATACTGAATCAGAGTCTCTGGGGGAGGGTCTAGGAAAATAAATTTTTAACAAGTACCTTTAGATAATTCTGATAGACACTTACAATTTGACAATTACCATAACAAAAATTTAATGGCATAGGAAAATGTTCATGATATAATAAGTGACAAAACAAATTCCAAAACAAGATGATCTCTTTTATTTCTCTTCTTTTTGTAGAAGAAATTCTGAAAGGAAAAAGGCCAAAATGATAGCCATGGGTAATATAATGTTATATGGCATTAATGGAAAGATGGAATGAAGGAGAAAGGGTATAGTTCCACTTTACCCTGTACTTCTCATATCATACCTGGAATATTCCATGGAGGAGGTAAAATCTATTTAGATTCAAACATTAGTGGATGTAAGGACAATGGGGAGGAAGAGTCAAAGACGGATCCAAAATTTGGAAGAATGGCGATGCGTTAATGGAGCAACGAAGTTAGAAAGAGAAGCTGGTTTAAGGAAGAAAGATGAGTTGGGTTTAAACAGGGAAAATCTGATGTACTGATGGCACATCCAGCAAGAAACAACCAAATTGCAGTTGGCATTCTGGGCCTAGAATTCAAGAAATTGAGTGGGGCTAGAGACGTGGATGTAAAGATGATAGAAGTTACAGGAATGGATTAAATTAAGGAAGAAGGTAGAAAAGAGACAGAAGAGGTGGCGGCCAAGATCAGCTCTCTAGAGAATGCTTTCAATTCACGGAAAGGAAAGGAACTAAAGCCAGTTAAGGAATGAAAGAGGCCATTGTCAGGAAGGTAGAGGAAGAACCAGTAATACCCATAGTTTCCAGGAGGAGAAGGTCAAAGAGAATGAAGACAAAGAGTTGGCCAATGGATTGGACAAATAGGTCAGCAGGGACCTTCTGCACAGTTATTTTTGGACAACTGTGGCATCTGTAGCCAGGTGGCAAGGAGTTAAGAAATAATCAAATGGTGAGGAAGACCAAGAAGCCCTGGTGTAGCCACTGCTGCATTTTGAGGTCTCTTAGTGGCCTTTCTCATTGCAAAGAAGTGAGTCCGTGGTTTTCATGCTCCTTTCACAATGGAGCTGATACAATTTCCCCCTAGCATTCTTTCCCCAGGGAAATGGAATTGAAATTTGGGTTGTGAAGAGCAGGGAACCCTCCTACACTGTTGATGGGACTGCAAATTAGTACAGCCATTACAGAAAATGGTATGGAGGTTTCTCAAACAACTATAGCTAGAACTACCATATGATCCAGCAATCCCACTGCTGGGTATATACCCAAAGGAATGGAAATCATCATGTCAAAGAGATCCTTGCACTCCCATGTTCATTGCACCTCTGTTTACAATACCCAAGATATGGAACCAACTTAAGTGTCCATTGATGGATGGCTGGATAAAGAAAATGTGGTACATGTACACAATGGAATACTACTCTTCCATAAAAAAAGAATGAAATTCTGCCATTTGCAGCAACATGGATGAGCCTGGAGAAAATTATGTTAAGTGAAGTAAGCTAGGCACAGAAAGAAAAATACTGCATGCCCTCACTTATAAGTGGGAGCTAAGAAACAAAGAAAGACCATAATACAATGTTGAACTTGCAGAAGGAGAGAACAGACCTATAGTTACTAGAGGTGGGAAAGGGGGAGGGGATGGGGGGATAGAGAGTAATTGGGTAAGGGACACAAAAAGTAAATACTATTTGTAATGATGAACATGCTAATAATATTGATTTGATCATCACATACTGTACACAAATCCTGATAGTTAACTCTGTACCCCATAAACATGTTTAAATAAAAATAATAATAATTTTAAAAAGAAATATATGTAAATATTTGTAAAAAGCTTTAAAAAAAGAAATTTGGGCGGTTTCTCCTTTCATGGAACTCTAAGTCACTCTGTGCAGTATAATTTTTTGAGGAACAATTTATATTTCCCCTCCCTGCATGTTTTCTTTTCTTTCCCCACTCTGCTTTCTTGCCATGGCAAAGGTGTGGAGTTGGACAAAGAGTAGAAATTACCTACAAAACATTTTCCTTCCTGGCTTTTGTTTCCAAGAGGCACCACCTCTCCAGGAAATTAGAATGGTGTCCTAGAGAATGTGAGGCAAGAGAGGAGATACTTTTGAGAAAAACAAGAAGGATTTCCCTAAGACTAAAAAGAAATTTCCCCAGCTCGGGATAGGACAGACAATTCTGAGAGCATGGAAAGCCACACGTATCCACATTCTGCATCCTGACAGTTCCAGGAGAGGAGGCAGATTTGAGACGATCAAGCTGAGGGAGGGAGGCTGGACCAAGGCTTGAGCTCCCAGCCAGCCAGGGCTTCCACAGCCCCCAGCACAGCCAAGAACTAGCAGAGTCTGAGTGGCTGAAGGGACTCTGTGGGCTGGCTCTGTGACATCTTGGTGATATGTCTGGACCTGCCTGAGATCAAGAGGGTCACCCTGATGTCCTAGCACTGCCTGAGATCCAGAACCTTGGCACACCCCAAAGAGTGAGGAAAGGGGCCCAAGAATGCCTGGGATTGAATTTCCCACCAGCTTGGAAGGATAGGGCTGGTTGCTTTATCAAAAATAAAGACATGCAGTGTTTCTTGCTCACCTGAGTTTGTGGATCGAGATTTATGACTGCTGCACTAGAGGAAGTCAGGTTCATATTCTCAAGCAAGATGAGTGTTTTCTTCATCTGGGAAAAAAACCAAGGAGGTAGAATGAATACCTCTAGGTAATGTGACAATTGGTGTGCTGCTGGTAGTCAGTTGGTAGGATGGGTAGAGGAGGGTAAAAGACAGTGACCTCATTGTCCGAGAAGATGGATCCCCGTTCATCTCTCCTGCTTAAGCTTCCTGCATCTTTGGCCAAGGTATTTCATCTCCCAGGGCCTCAGTTTCTTCATACGTAAAGTGAAAGTATGGGATTAAATGAACGCTAAGTCTCCTCCCACATTCTGAGACCCTTTATCTTTGTTCTCTCCTTTGTCACAATGAATTGATTATTTTTTCATCTCTAAGAAATGAGGTGGATGAAGCAGCCCCATTGCTGCTGAACTGCAGTCAACTTGGCCTAGCACGTGGGAGAAAACAGCAAGCTAGGACAGTTAGCATTACTGAAGAGGCTGCAAAGTGTGCATTTTAATCTACACAGGTCCAGGATTCCACATACAGTGAATCAGTCCATGCAGATTTAATTGAGGGGGCAGAGGGTGATGAAACCGCCAAGCTTACTCTTTAAGGCTAGCCCATCCAGTGAAGATGGGTTTGCATACTCGTATCAGAGGGCTAATTTGTCACTTTGGAGAGCAACTTCTTATTAATGCAATGTCAATACTGCTGGGGATTGGGTAGACCACCTCTGGAAGAGGTTAAATTACCTTTTAATCAGCATATGGAAGAATAAAGCTTCTGTTCCATCATGGCATAGCAGCTTTACTAATTTGACATCTTATAAAAGCCAAGGCAGTTCTAACTATACCTGTGTGATACAACCAGCAACATTTCTAGAGAGGCAGAAGACAGGAAAGGAGGTTTTCTGTGGCTGTTATCCAAACTGGCATAACTGATGTGGGTGCAGTGGGCTATAGCTAACCGTCTGCGTTTAACTGTGGAGGCAGTGACACAAGGCCTCGAGGATGATAGGACACTAACCAGATGATGTACCACTTTCTCAGTTATGAGCTTACTGAGTGACTGCATAGAGAGTTAGTACAGCAGCTAAGTGGTCTAAATTCCATTTTTCTCCTGGGATTTGGGCCTGGTCCCCAAGAGGTGTAAGACTGTGTTTACAAGATGTGTCCAAGCCCAAACTGACAAAGTCTACTGAGAACAGTCATACCCAGGCCCCAAATGAAGTGCTTTGAAATCCATTGCTCTGGGAATCTATTCCCCATTTAAGCCAGGATGGTTTACATTGATATATGTCCAAAATTCATCAGCCGTATTGGAAAGATGCAACTTTTCATCTTGTCTTATTCCCCAGAACAATGAAGCAACAAATAAACTAACAAATAAACAACCTTCTATCCACTAGCTTGAAAAATAATGACAATAACTGTTCCAGAACTGGGTATTATCACACCTTATCCATTCTCAACTTTTGGCAGTAGACTCTTCAGGTTTTAGCTGGACACACGGCTGTCCAGCTAGAGACTACATTTCCCAGCCTCCATTGCAGCAATGTGAAGCCATGGACTAAGTTTCAGCCAATAAGAGGGAAGCAGAAGCGATGTGCTATTGTCTGGGTCATGCTCTTCAAGGAAACTGCTCAGACTTCAATTCTTTTTCCATCCTGTGGGTAAGAGTGAGGTTATGGTAGGTGGTGGTTGTTTCAATCTTGAAGATAAGGAAGACACCCTATGGGATGATGGGACAATAAGAGAGAAGAAACCTGGATCCTTAGATTACCTCCAGGAGCAGGGTCATCCTACCTTCATCAACTGCCTACAAGCTTGGACTTTTACCTGACTGGATCGTCTATCTTGTTGAAGCTGCTATTATTTTGGTGTCCGTTAAAACGAATAAGTGATTTACAGTAGTAAAGCACCTCCTAGCTTGAAAAACACTTTGTTTCACGTGTTTTATCTTTTAGCTGCACAAGACAAGCAAGGAAGGTATTCAGGCAGGGGCATGGTTAGAGCATCTATTTGACAGGGGAGAAAAACGGAGGCTCAGAGAGGACATAGCATTTGTCCTCAGTCACACACCTGCACAGATGCAGTGCCGCACCTGAACCCAGGTTTTCTGATTCTTCTTCCAGTGCTCCTTTTACTATTTTACTATTGCCTTTCCTTCCTGGGAAACCTCAAGACATAGTCATATACGAGAGGTAAATCGCCATTTATTGAAACTCTTAACTTTTGCTGTTTTGGTTGCATAAGCATCCCATCCCCATCTAGCTACTCTCCCCTCCTTTCCACCTCCTACAGACCATCCCCCAATACAACCAAAAAGAAGAGCTCCATAAAGCTGTATGTTTTTCCCCAGCAGTTGACGGCACTGCTTAAAATAAGAACAGTCTGGGGTCAGGCGTGGGAGTGCAGTGGGAGGAGTATTTTATCAATGACATTGTTTAAAATTGCCAGAACATTGGGGTAATAAAAAGCAGAGCAACTTTTAGTCAGTTTTATTATCGTTTTCAAATTTTCAGCAGGTGATGAACCCCTTATTGCCTACACCCCTTTTGCCTACACCCTGGTTGAACCACTTTCACCACCACCACCCCCTTAGTATATCACAAAATAATAAGCTATAAAGAAAAGAAAATCATAAAATGTAAATCCAGTTAGCTCTCCTCTTGATCTCTTTGATATGTGGTCACGTCCAGGAAATGGCTGGCATGTTTGTACCAACTGCCGCCTGTTCCGTTTAGAAGAGTTTCTGTACAGAAGAGGAAAACTTGTCTGTTCCCTTGTATATTTCCTTCCATCTTATCTCCTTAGTTACAAGAGTTGGTTCTGTGCATTTTTTGAAAGCTGGCATCTTGTCCAACTCAAAGTGATTTTAAAGGTTGGGAAGGACAGTTGAGATCTGTGGCTTGATTCCCGCGTAAGTTGGCTGTTTAGAAAGATAGCATTGACAGCCAAGAAAGCCTGCAGATGGGAAGGCAAGTCCAGAGATTTCCGTTTTTTATTAGGGAGTCAATGAATGACTCACTAGCTCGGGCTCTTCCTTGGAGGAACACAGAAAGATAAGTGCCTGGGAGAAATCAGTGAAAAGGTTTTTCCTCAAAAGCTTTATGGTAGGATTGCCAGGTTAAATACAGGACACCAGTTAAATTTGCATTTCAGATAAACAACACTTTAGTATAAGCATGTCCCCAAATATTGCATGGGATATACTCACAATAAGAAAATATATGCCCGGTTATGTTTGCATTTCACATAAACAAGGAATAATTTTTTGGTATAAGGATATCCCAATAATTTTATTTGCTACATCTGGCAGCCCTACTTACAAAAATCCAGCAAGATTTTATGAAATGGTCTTTTTCAATTCAGGAATAGCCAATCTTGTTTTTTCTTTTGTAAGACTGTACAGTTTGTTAGATTTTATCTATTGTTGGGTGGGAGCACACAGGGGAGATGACTAAAGGGAAAGAGATTGGATTGGAAGACAGGAGACTGGAGTCTGAATCCTGCTCTGCCAGCAACTGACCGCATGAACTTGGACAAGGCCCTTCACCTGTCTGAGCCTTAGCCTCTTAAAGGAGGGGATTAAATGGTCTAAGGATAAAATGATCCCATAGTCCTATGTCCTTCCCATGCTACTAATATTTCGATGGAATTCATTTTCCCCTGAGATGATATAGGTTGGTGGTGTCCAGTGGAAATAAAACCCAAGCCACATGTGTAATTTTAGATTTTTCTCGTAGCCACATTACAAAAGTAAAAAGGAACAGGTAAAACTAATTTTAATAATATATTTCATTTAACCAATTATTTTAAAATATTATCATTTCAATACATCAATGTAAAAATAATTAATGAGATAGTTTACATTCTTTTTTGTACTGTCTTCAAAATCTGGTGTTTATCTTTGCTGCACATCTCAATTTAGACTAGCCACATTTAAAGTATCAACAGCTACCTGTGGTTGGACATATTGGACAGCACAGGTGTAGGTTAAATAGACAGATAAACAGATAAGTAAACAAATAAATTTTAGAGAGTTAGGCAAATTCAAGAATGAGAAACCTATAGAAGGCTATGGATAGAACTTAGGGTACTATGAAACATATTCATAGGCTTTTAAAAATTAATATACAGTTGATCCTTATTATTCACAGGTTTCATATTTGTAATTTTCCTATTCTCTACAATTTATTTGGTAAATAAATTCCCCAAATCAATATGGTCATTCGTGAGCATGAACATGCACAGAGTTAAAAAGTTGACTTGTCCAATGAGGACATTCCCAGCTGAGGTCAAGCAAAGCAACATTCTGCCTTCTTGTTTCAGCCTCAGACTGTAAATAAGTGTCCTTCTCGTGGTCCATTTAGTGCCACGTTTTTCACATTTTTGTGGGGTTTTTTGGTTGGCGATTTCATGTTAAAATGGCCCCCCAAGCATAGTGCTGAAGTGCTACCCAGTGTCCGTAAGAGCAAGAAAGCTGAGATGTAGCTTATGGAGAAAACATGTGTGTTAGATAAGCTTCATTCAGGCAGGAGTTACAACTGTTAGCTGTGACTTCAATGTTAAAGAATCAACAATATATATTAAATAAGGTGTCTTTAAACAGAAACACACATAAAACAAGGTTATTTACTGATCTAAAAATGTTGTGACCAGAGGCTCACAGCTGGGGGTAATAACTCAGTATTCACTTTACTTTTTAGAATAGTTTTAGATTTACAGAAAAATTAAGCACACAGTACAAAGAGTACCCATATACCTCCTACACACAGTTTCCCCTATTGTTGACACCTTACATTAGTATGGTACATTTCTTACAGTTAATGAATCAATATCAATACTGTACATTGTTATTATTAACTCAAGTTTGTAGTTCATTCAGATTTCCTTCGTTTTTTCTTAATGCCCTTTTTTCTGGATATCAGGATACCACATCATATTTAGTTGTCATGTCTTCTTAGGTTCCTCTTGGCTGTGACAGTTTCTCGGACTTTCCTTGTTTGTGACGACCTTAACAGTTTTGAGGAGTACTGGTCAGATGTATTATAGGAAGCCCCTTCACTGGAATTTCTCTGATGTTTTTCTCTTGGTTAGAGTTGGGTTATGGGCTTGGGGAGAAAAGATCACAGAGGTAAAGTGCTATTTTTATCACATCCTATCAAGGGTACATATCAGCAACATGATTTGTGTCTGTTGACAGTGGCCTTGGTCACTTGGTTGAAGTAGTGTTTGTCAGGTTTCTCCACTGTAAAGTTACTCTTTTGTCCCTCTTCTTTCCATACTGTGCTCTTTGGAAGGAAGTCATTATGGGCAACCCATGCTTAAGGAGTGGGGAATTATGCTTCACCTCCTTGAGGGCACAGTATCTACGTAAATTATTTGGAATTTTTCGACATAAGATACTTGTCTCTTCTCCCTCATTTATTGATATATTCAATCATTTATTCATGCCAGTATAGACTCAGGGATATTTATTTTATCCTTTGGGTTATAATCCAATCCTACTTTATATATTTTGGTGCCCAAAGGCAATTTTGGTCCTTATAGGCTTTTCTGTATTTAGAACAAGTAAAATAAATTCGAATATAGTTAGAGTCATTCCCAGAAGCTGAATTATTAAATCAGACTGTTTGAAATTCTTAATGTACATTAATAAATTTCTTAAACATGTGTACTACTAATTCAGTTTAGACCTGGTGTCATAACTCTTCCCCCAAACTCTCACCACTCCCTAGCCCTGTGAGGCTGCCTTTTAACATTCTGCGGAGAAACAGAAAGGACCCCAGATCTGACCTAGCAAGGCAACTGTTTGGTTTTCTTTCTCTATTCTGACATGAATCCAGATATACCACAGACAAATCAGGACTTCAAAGCATTGTAATCATAGCAGCTGACATTTATTGAGGACTTCCTATGTGCCAGCTGCTCTTTGGACAGTTTTACCTGTATTAAACTACTTAATTCTTGAAACAGTAAGAGGTATATCTGGTGGTCTCCATTTTGTAGATAAACATCCTCAGGCACAGAGAAATTAAGTAACTTGCCCAAGGTCACTTGGCTAGTACCTGATAGAGACAGGATCTGAACTCGGTAGTCTAGTGCCAGAAGCCATTTTCTTGGTGCCCCCGCTGTGGCTATGTAACAAGAAAACTCCTAACAAAACAGTGCCCTCATTGCTGTTTATTATTACTCTTTCCCAATACCAGCATTATAAAGGGTGCTCTCTTGTCATATTTTATATGTCTGTTTTTTTTAAAGTTTCCATTATAGAAAAATTTGTCCAGTTTAAATGGGTCAGAGAGCACTATGAATAAAGGTCACTTTCCTTATTGACAAGCTTTCTGAAAGAGAAATTTGCCTTTCTGTTGATAAAAACCGTATCATAGATACAGGTGATGGGGCAATGGTCCAATGTTTTAGCAAATAAGGAAGTGCAGGGTGCTGAGCTGAGCTCAGTGACTACAGTCAGGGATTTCCTTGCTCTGCAAGGACCAACCTTCCCACACTGCCTCAGGGATTCCTAAAAACAACCTTCAAAAAGGTACATGACTCTAGAAAATATTTTCTTGTTAAGAAAAAGGTCAGTTTCTTATCTTTCTGCATATAATGTCTAGGAATCGTCTTTCCTATTCAAGTAGGGGGCTCTGGTTGGCGTGGCCTTGAGTAGCTGGAAGAAGCAAAACAAATGATTAAACAAATAGCCTTTGAAAATGTTACCATCCCCTACTCCATTCCCGCTATAACTGTATTAGTTACAGTATCACTAGAATTTCAGTAGAGGAACCCACTAGCTGTTTATTTCTCACTAATGTCAAGTCCAATGCCAGGGCTCTTGTTCAGCAGGTAGCCTTCCACTGCCTCTCTCAGAGGTCCAAGCTCCTTCCATCTTGCTCAAGGCCCTCAGTCAGTGGATGGGGAAAGAGACCCTGCAGAAGGGATACCTGCTGCCTTAACACCTTATCCTGCAAGTGCAAAGTGTAGTTCTACTCACGTTACACTGGTAACAACCAGTCTTCTTCCTAATGGCCACCCCTGGGGGTCAAAATCCCCCAGGCTGGACACATGCTTTCCAGCCATAGCTCTACATCATGGAGGTGAAGGCTAGTCATCTCTGCATGAGAGCCTTAGAAGGAATGAGCTCCAATGTCTCAGGATGCTGATGGGAGTGGAAAAGGTGGTGGAGGACACTCTGTGGAAGGGTGGGCACTGACCCCACACTCTCTGCTGAAGTGCATCACATGTCCACAGGCTATCACTGACTACTGACATGACAGGAGAGCTATCTTTCCATGCACCAGGTACAGAGATCCTGGGGAAAATCATGGTCCTAAATGATCTGACTATAAAGTGAGCACAAAATAAGAAAAGAAAAACTTAATGTGGCATGTAGAACAAATAAATAGAAGTGGGAAGTGGGATGGTTTATCCACAGGCACTAACTTAGTTAAACAACAGAAAAACTGCCTAAGGTTTCAGATAAAAACCAAAACAAATCGAAAAAACCAGATGCTGTCTAGCTGCGTGGCCTCATGCATGACACTTGACCACACAGGGGCTTAGTTTATGCAAAAATGATGATGTTGGCCCAATTGCTTCAAAAGAGTGTTCTGTGATTCTATGACCTATGAACTATAGAATGGTAATGAGCACTTCCAGAGCCCTGAAAAAAGCCTCCTGTTCTATATCTTGATCTGGCTGGTAGTTACACAGATGTGTTTACTTTGTAAAAACTCATTGAACCGTACACTTATGATTTGTGCACTTGTCTTTATGTATGTTATTCTTCAATTTAAAAAGTCTACAAAGAAAAAAAAAGTCTGTCACCTTATCCACCTTTCTTCAAACATGGAGCCTAACACAGTTTTCAAGATTCAATTCAGGCCATGAAACATGCACAGGATTTAGACATCCTTTGCTGGGCACGTCCCCAAGTCCTCTTTCTCTTGCACTCAGTGCCCTTGGGATGGGGGAAAGGCAACTGCCTGCTTCAAATACACTCATTTTCTAGAATCCCTAATTCCATAGAAATCAAGCCAATGGAAGGAGGAAGCAAAGCCAAATGTCGCCATAATCTTTAAGCCTGCCATCTGGTTTTCAGTGGCTCTTGGCAGAATCTCAGGAAGTTTCCTTTGGTGCTGGGTATCTCACACTTCTTAGCCATAGCTGTAGTCCCCTCTGAATGGTCCCTGCCTTCAGGTAGTTCCTTACTCAAAGGTCATGCTGCTGCTACCATGTGACCACATTGGCCGACCATACCAGATTGGGCAGAGATGAACATGTGCCCAAAGGACAGCAGATTTATAGATGACCAGAAGCCAAGAGGTGGCTCCGAGTAGAAGCTGCCCAGAAATAGAGATGACCGAGATTGACTGGAACAACCCAATCACCCTGGGGCACTTGGATGTATTACAAATATGGTCAGGCAGGTAGGTGATAGCAGAAGAGGAAAGATGCCTGAGAGAAGGCAGACAGCAAAGGCCTTGAGGAGGAGGAGTCATGAGTGGCCATGACCATGAACAAGTTGTGAATTGGCAGAAACCAAGAGATTATCAGGCTAGAAGATAAAGCAGTTGGTTGGCAGGGAAAGTGCAGGAATCCCGAAGATGAGGGCACTGAATCATAGAAATGGCAGAGCCCAGAGACAGCAGCCATAAAACCATAAGCTGCCCATGAAGAAGATGCAACAACTCCAATCCGGTTCCCATGAGGCTACCTGCACTGCCATTCCTGCTTTTCCTTTTAGGTGTAAGCACAAGGCCAAGATTCCCAACCTCTAAGCTTCCTCATCCATAAAATGGGATTAATAATAATGCCCACTTCTTAGCATTTTGTGGCGATTAAATAAGTCAATACACGTGAAACACTTAGAACAGTGCCTCCCACATCCTAAGTGCTCAACAAACATTTGTTGTATTAATGGCCAAGAAGATGGTTATATCCACATGTGTTCTTAAACCCACAAGACCCATGGCAACCAGAGTGACTCTGTTACTTTCAAACAAAAGAAAATAATATTTTAATGGGTATTTCCAGTTCCAAACTATGTGGATCAATATTAACTCCATTCCAGCCTCACCTCCACTCATAGCATCCGAACACAGTCCAGCTTCCTCCCTTGGGGTTGGCCCAGAAAATGGCTGATTGTTTAGTTTCTTGGATCTTAATGGCTTCACTATCATATGGAAGCAGCCTATTGATGTTTTAGGCACTAGACAACTTGTGGCAAGCTAGAGGCATAGGAATCTTGCAGCAAGACAGATCTGAGCAATGGAGAAGAGAGACACTCTATGTCTATGAATGTGAAATCAAAATGCAAAAATAACTTGTAAGACAAACAGTAAACAGGAAAATGTGTGCTTGACTGACAGTATTCTAATATATGTCCTCCTCATCTGAAACCCTGACACCTTGAAGCCCGTCAAAATGCTAAGTTGCTAGGACCTCTGGAAGAAGATAATTGTCTTAACTTTGGTTCCTCCAGAAGCCGACCTAGACACAAGGACTCAAGTGCATGTAGCTGATTTGAGAGTCAGCTCGAGGAAACACTGCAAGGAAGGAGGAAAGTGAAACAAGGAAAGGAAAGCAGCCAATAAATGGCACTGTATCAAGCCAATTATTACAGGGGGCAACCAGCATAAATTCCCCAGCGCTTCTGGCCTGCTGCTGCATGAGAGGGCAATGCAGACCTCTGGGGCCAGAAAAGGTTCTGGCAAGTGGAAGTCAAGCTGCAATGCATTGAAGTGGTAAGGGTGAGGGGATATAGACGAACACTGATAGTGTCTGATAGAATAGCCCAGGCCTCCTCTGAAGCTTTTGATAGGCCTGTACTTCTAAGGATCAGGTGTTGTCTTACGAGTCATACTGGCAAGCAGGAATTCTTCATCTTCCAAATCATTTGAGTTGAGACAAATGTGATGGTCCTCCTAAAATAGTGACTGCATTTTCCCGGAAATCAACACAGGTTTGTTTATATGCCACTTGTATGTTGCAGCACATAGCACATGCAGATCTTGAACATCTTGAAAAAGCAGCATAGGGACCCAGCACAAGTCTGTTCACAGACCTGCCCAGAGGATACCAAATGGTATGTTATTTCCTCCTCTCAACTGCTTGTCACCAACAAAGGAACCCTACGTGCTGGAAGTGATGCTTTTCAGAGATCTTGCAGCAGGCCACAGACGTGAGATTTATGCCAATAGAAGGCCTAGCATCCTTTCTGCCATGTGTCAGTGCACGGATGGGTACTCAGGATGGGGAAGGTTGCTATTTTAATTACATGCTATTGCTACCCGTTTTGGCTGGCTCACTCAGAATGCCCCAGATACCTATTTGAATGGGAAGTGTTCCATATTTGTAAGACAGACCATCTTGTGGAAATTGGTGTTTTGTCACTTTCCTGAATAGTGTGAAATTGGGAAAATGGCTTATGTGTCTTGTTTGTGTTATAGAGTACTAGAATTTTTTTCTCCCTCTCTTTCTTTCTTATCAGCATTTTTCTCATGGAGCTGAGAAAAGCCAAAAGAACCCTTTTCGCCATTTTTTCAGAACCATCCAACATGAAAAATATAGTCTTCCATTACATCTTAACTATTGTTTACAAAACCTATAAATGGTTTTATGCCATGATTTCTATATATTACTAAAATTACTTGGTAGAAATTTAAAATGTACCAAAAATCATTTTTGTTTTTGAGAATTTTTTCTTTTTATTTTTCTCTTAGAGTATTGATATATTAAACAAAAGTGGTCCTTTGACCTAGGCCCAATATGATGGTCTGATTTACTTTAGATACTTACTCTTAGAGGCCATATAATTTATTTTATATTCTAAGTATTATGTTGCAACATATTTCTATGCATTATTGAGTTATCACATTTTTCGATTTCATTTTTATACAATGAATTTTGTTTATAGAACACTCAAATTGCCATATATAATATACATGCATATTTAAAATGATAAAGCATTCAAAATTCCAACAAGAGTTTCATATAATGGAAGTGATGTCATATAATATAATGCAATAAAAATGCAATTTATCCCAAGGACATATTTGGCAGAATGCAAAGGTCACTGTTGTCTGACCCTAATTTTCAAGCTACTGTCTGACATTTACATTGTATATCATTAAGAGCATACACAAGTATATCACGTCTTTTTAGGACCAATTTTACATAAATTATATGTCTCTATGATTTGTCTGGATGATGGGGTGTTCAGTCTATAATAGGAATGTCACATAGATTACCACCCCCCTATCACAGAACACTGGAAGTACATCAGAGAAAAGAAAAATTGAAGAGGCCTTCTGAGACATTCCAAAAAAAATCAACAGCAACTTTTTTGTGTGTGTGACCCGTAAGGGGATCGGAACCCTTGGCTTGGTGTCGCCCACACCGCACTCAGCCAGTGAGCGCACCAGCCATCCCTATATAGGATCCGAACCTGCGGCCTCGGCGCTTCCAGAGCCACACTCTCCCAGGTGAGCTACAGGTTCGGCCCCAACAGCAGACTTTCAGCAATAAGACTCAGCTCATGAGTAAGACCCCTCCGATTACTAACGTATAGAAATGCTGAAAAACATCTCCCCCAAATTTAAATACACATATGAGCTCAGAAAAGGATAAGAGGGAAATCCCCAAATGCCAGACAGGAAGAAAGGAATCAAAGTCAGAGAAATAAGGCCAAACAGGGACCACAGCAGACCATGAAGATTGCACATCCAGATCCAGGCACCGCAGTCTGGGGACTGAAGTTGTAGTACCAATGTGGTACAGGAAATGAGGCTTTGGACCTTGATGTTGCAGGGGAACTGGTACCTTAGACAGCTGTCCCATGTAGGTTCTGATGTCTGGTGGCTTTGGAGTGGCCAAAGACATTTTTGAGATCAGGCTGAGGGGAATTTGAGCTGGGGATACATTTAATTTACTCTTAGTGGGAGATATTTATGTGGTTCACAGTGACTCATGCATATAGTTAATTTATCACTAGCCATCCCAGTATAGGATTGGTTCTGGAATCCTACCCACTGTGCCAACACAACCAGCATTGTGACACAAAGACTCAACACAATATGACCCCTAACCATATTGAGATATCAACTGGACCTATGGCGTCTAGTACCAGAAATATATAGGTAGTGAGGAGGAGCAAGGTTTGGAAAGTACGTAGCTTGAAGCTGTGCAAAGTCCTTCCAAACAACACATACAAGTGGCCGATTCAGTTCTCATGGATGCCTAATCAAAATGGAAGTTCTCTCTTGTCAGGGATATTCTTGAATATAGTTAAATGGTGGGTTAAATAGTGTCCCCAAATTCATGTCCACCTAGAACCACTGAATGTTGACCTTATTTGGAAATAGGGCATTTGCAGTTGTAATTAAGATGAGGTCATGCTCATTAAGTGGGCCCTACTAATTTACAGTCCCACCAACATTGTAAGAGCGTTCCCTTCTCTCCACACTCTTGCCAGCATTTGTTATTCTCTGTCTTTTTGATTATAGCCAGTCTAACTGGGGTGAGATGATATTGCAATGTGGTTTTAATTTGCATTTCCCTGATGACTAATGATACTGAGCATTTTTTTCATGTATGGAAAACAGTATGGAGGTTTCTCAAACAACTACAGATAGATCTTCCATACAATCCAGCAATCCCACTTCTGGGTGTATACCCAAAGGAATGGAAATCATTGTGTCGAAGGCATATCTGCACTCCCATGTTCATCGCAGCTCTGTTTTCAATAGCCAAGACATGGAACAAACCTAAATGTCCATCGATGGATGCTTGGATAAGGAAACTGTGGTATATATACGCCATGGAATACTACTCTGCCATAGAAAAGAATGAAATTCTCCCATTTGCAACAACATGGATGATCCTGGAGAAACTTATGTTGAGTGAAATAAGCAAAGCACAGAGGGATAAATACTACACATACTCACTCATAAGTGGGAGCTAAGAGAGAAAGAAGGAAGGAAAGAAAGACCACAGTGGTGCATTGGACTTGCAGAGGGAGAGAACGTACCTAGGGATACAAAGTGGAGTGGGGAAAGGGGGATGGGGAGGGAGGTCTGGGATAATTGGGTGGGGGACAGGGGGTATAATCACAATTTGCAGTAATGGACATGCTGCCAGTATGGATCTGGCCGTCACATCTTGGACACAAGTGGTGACAATCAGCTTTGTATCTCATGAATGTCCATAACCAATATAAATAAATAAATAAATTATGATATACCATTAAATAAATAAATAAATAAAGTGGACCCTAAATCCAATGACCAGTATCCTTATAAGAAGAGGAGAAGGTACAAAGACACATAAAGAAGGTCACATGTAGATTGGAGGCAGAGATTGGAGAGATGCGCCCACAGCTGAGAAATGCCAGGAACCACCAGGAACTGAAAAAGACAAAGAAGCATTCTCCCCTGCAGCCTTTGGAGGGAGTGTAGCCCTGCAGACACTATGAGTTTCGACTTCTGCCCTCCAGAGCTGTGAGAGAATAAATTGCTGTTGATTTAAGCCACCTAGTCTGTGCTAATTTGTTACGACAGCGCTAAGAAACTAATACACTAAAATGCAGCATTTACAATTGTAAGTGCATAATACGTCTCTTTTCATTTACTAATTGGAACATACAGAATTGATTTGAATTCCTGTATTTATAGGCACTAACTGGTAGCAATACTAGAAGTAGTAAGAACGTGTGTGTGAAGTTGCATGTTCTATGCGTCCCAGCTGTCAATAATAAAACAAAAAAATTCAATCAGCCATGATGAAGGTAAGGCTGAATTATTTCTATAGAAAATGATGTTATAAAATTATTGTCACATGAAGGTGTGCTCAAAGAGTACCTAGCCACAAAAAAAGAAGGAAAAAAGTGTTACAGAGATATTGCAGAAAGCTAATTAATACAAAATATTATGCTATTTTTATTGATTTTTGTTTGGGATATTTGTTATCTTTTTTGAAATTTATAATTTGTTGAAAGTTTTGTTCTCATTCTAAATAAATATTCACGTTTGTGCTTAATTTGTATTTGGTATTTTGAATGTTTTTAAAGAGCTTCCCCCACCTACCAAATTCTATAAGCTTCAGGACCCACAAAATCTGGGCCCCACAAAAACTGACTCCAAAGGAATTTGGTGTCAGCATCTGTTCTCAGCACACTTTGCAGAAATCTATATGATCAAGTTAAACCCTCTGGAAGCTTATATCATAAGTGAACCAAGTAATCTCTGGATTTACAGCTGTCCTGCTGTAAATTTTTCATGAGGTGAGATAAACAGCTCTGAAATTGCTTGTAGTTCTTGTAGCGGTTTCTCAACAGGAGTGTTAATGGCATCTTGATCTTGGGTGGGAGAAAAGTTCATTGTTATAGAATGTCCTTCGAACTTCAGAACATTTGGCATCCCTGGCCCCTGCCCCCTAGATGCCAGTAACGAGTTCCAGTCTGTGACAATCAGAATCACTTTCAAACGTTTCTGAATTTCCCCTGGGCTTGTTGGGGGTGGTGGATGGGGAGTACTGCCCCATTGAGAACCACTGCCACAGTAGGTGGCCCTAAGATATTCTTTGTAAATCCCATTTTATCAAATTGAGATCAAATCAGAAGTGTATTCAAGGGTGAGGCCCCTCACTTTGTGCCTCACATGTAGGGCAGACTCTTCCCAGCTCTTCCAGATCAGCCCCTCTATCCGGCAAGTGAGGCCTGGGAAGCGCATCTTGAAACAGCTCCCCATGAGATTCTGATGTCCATCGCAATTCACGAACACTGAGTTTGAAATCAGCGTGATTTGGGCTCCCCGGCAGTGTCTAGAGAGACTTTTAGTAGTCACAACTGGAGAGGGGGTACTACCAGCATCTAGTGGGTAGAGACCAGAGACCTTGTTAAACATTCTACAATGCACAGAACAGTCCTCCACGACAAAGACTAATTCAGCCCAAAATATCAATAGTGCCAAGGTCGAGAAACCCTGATCTAGACATTAGATGTCCCTGAAATTCTCTGTTGGCCTTATTTTAATACACCAAATCCTATTTTTACAGAGTCAGGAGACTTTGTGTCCACCAAGCCCTATGGCTCTCAACCAGGCTGATTTGCCCGGAACCATTAGCAGTGCCATGCCCTGAATTGTTGACAGCCCTCGGGCTTTGATCCCAACCCCTTTCCCACATCTGTCAGGCTGCCTTCTCAGATGTAACAAGGTTTGCATGAGCCCCTAAGGAGTCTTGGTCTCTCCTAGCTGCTCTAGGTAATTATGACACAGTCAGACTATAAGTAATTACCAGATCATTTCTTCTTGAGTACATACGAATCTCGCACTTCCCAGCCTCCCTTGCAGTCAGCTTGAGGACCAAATGACTGTGTCTTGGCCCGTGAAATGTGTGTAGAAGTGATACATGCCTTTTCCCGACAGACTTGGATCTGGGATAATAGGGAAGTTATCCGGAAGATCTCATGGCCCTGTAGAGGGAAATATACAGTAGCCATGGTGCTGGCTGGTAAGCCCACCAGAGAAGATGTTGCAAAAGGACAGAGTGACCCCAAGGCTGAGGACCACAAGGCGAACCCCAGTCCAGGGAGCCCAAGGGAGTGCCAGCTGGGCTTTGAGGGAATACACAGCATATGTAAGAGCCAGGAGAGAGGACTCAGAGCCTTCAGCAGCTGAGCCATACAGACGAGGGCTTGCCAGCTGCGACTCCAGCAGCAGAGACAGCACGGTGAACAGGGATCAAGCAGACAGGGATGCCACTGCTACTGAGGCCTGTAAGGACTCGAAAGGTGTCACTGACTCCCTGCCCACGGCCCCACCCCTTAAGGATGCTAGATGGAATTCAAAAGGGACTTTTTCAGATTTTCTCCCAATTTTTGTTTTGTTTTGTTTTTGTTTTGTTTTTTTTTTATTAGGTTTTTTTAAAAAATTTATCATTATACAATGTAATTGATTTTCATGGCCCTTTACCAATTCCTCCCTTCCCTCCCCTTTCCTCCTTTCCCAACCCCAGAAACCTCAGTTCTGTTCACTTCCCTTAACAAGTTTAAAGAATTATTGTGACGGTTGTATCTTTTTGTTTTCTATTTATTTGTTTCTTTATTTACTTATTTATTTTTATTAGCTCCCACATATAAGTGAGAACATGTGGTATTTCTCTTTCTGTGCCTGGCTTATTTCACATAACATAATTTTCTCTAAGTCCATCCATGTTGATGCAAATGGCAGAATTTCATTCTTTTTTATAGCTGAGTAGTATTCCATTGTGTAGATGTACCACAGTTTCCTTTTCCACTCGTCTGATGAGGACATTTGGGCTGGTTCCAACTCTTGGCTACTGTAAAATAGAGCTGCAATAAACATGGGAGTGCAGGTGTCCCTTTGACGATTTCCATTCCTTTGGGTATATACCCAGCAGTGGGATAACTGGGTCATATGGCAGTTCTATCTGTAGTTGTTTGAGGAACCTCCATAGTGTTTTCCATAATGGCTGTACCATTTTACAGTTCCACCAACAGTGTAGGAGGGTTTTTAAAAAATAATTTCTGAGTAGAACTATTTTATCTTAAAAATTGTTAAATGTTGAGAAGTTGAAAGGTGATCCAATGATTACCTATAAACTTTTCACCAAGAGTCACCTAACATTTCTTCTACTCTTTCTGATGAAACATTTGGAAGTAAGTAGCATATTGGGCATTACAATTCGTTCCTGTCATTAATCTCTTTGATACTCAAACTGTCACAAATTTGGCAAGTAGGAGGACCTTCTAAACAGCTCCTGTGTCCTACTGACAAGAAGATATTAGATAACTTCCTTACTTTCTACCATAAGGTCTTCTAAGTTTAACCTATAATTTCTCTGACCCAGACCTGGAGTCAGCCATTTCTCTAAGGTGGCCTGGTTCCTCTCAATAGGAAATGGTATTTAGAAACCAAGTTCTGGGAGGGCATTGCAAGAAGCACACTCAAGGTGCTCAACACATAATCTTCCCACAGAAAGGGACCAGAGCAAGGAAAGGACAGCTTAGTACTGGGGAGGGCATTGGTGGGAGGGTAGTGGGAGCCTGGTGAGGACCCTGCAGAGCACGAAAACCAAGCAGAGTGGTGTAGAGGAGCAAAAGGCACATGGCTTCAGCCACTGCCATGTCTCCCAAACCAGGATCAGCACAGGAGGAGTTCTCCCTGTGGCAGAAAGAATCTGCTTGGCCATGAGCCCTTCTCATAGATAACCCTCCTCCTGCTCCTGCCCCATCCCACCCTCACCACTTGTGTTGTTGCCTGTGCCATTGTCTAGTCCCAGAGCTGTGGCCATTCTCCCCATAGAGGAGTTCATCCTGTGCAGTGCACACCACTGCACAGTCCATGCCATGCGGCTCCAGCCTTCCAGCTGCCTGCACAGTCCTGGCTGCCCACATGACCCCAACCATCCAGCTCTACCTGCCCACCTGGGCCCAGTCATCTAGCTGCCTTTGCAGCCCCAACCGCCTGGCTACCTGCATGGCTCCACCTGCCCACGTGACCCCAACTGCCCAGCAGCCCACATGGCCCCATCTGCCCACATGGACCCTGCCGCCTAGCCACCTGCATGATTCCACTCAACTGCATGGGACCAACCATCCAACTGCCCATGAGGTTCTAGCTGCCCCAGCCACCCTGTGGCCCCACCTGCACACATGGGCCCAGCCATCCAGCCATGTGCACAGCCACTGCTGCCCCAGCTGCCCACACAGCCCCCACCCACCTGTGTGGGCCCAGTTGAATGTTCAGTCCCAGCCACAGACATAACTGCTGGTATCCTCCAAAAATACTGAGTCGACCCAGATGTACTGAGTCTGCCAGGAATAACTGAGTCTACCCAGAACTACTTAACCTACTGAGTCTACCCAAAACCAAAACTAAAACACCACACCCAATGGGCAATACATAACAAATCTACAGGAGAATCTCTCTCCTCAAAAGCCACCCCAGAGTAATAGAAGAAACAACCACCAGATGACTAGGCATTGATGTAGGGGTACTAGAAATACAAAAAAAAAAAAAAAGAAAGAAAGAAATCATGACACCACCAGAGGGACACTATAATTCTCAAATACCAGATGCCATTCAACAGGAAACTGTTGAAACAATCTTAAAGAAACTCAGTGAGATACAAGAAGACTCAGTTAGACAACACAACAAAATGAGAAAAACAATTCAGGACATGAAGGAGGAAATTTACAAAGAGATAAATACCATAAAAAAGAATGCAGCAGAATTCCTGGAACTGAAAGACTCATTTGGTGAAATAAAAACTACAATTGAGAATGTAAGCATCTGGGTAGAGCAAGCAGAAGAAGGAATTTCTGATCTTGAAGACAGTCTTTTTTAAATAACCCAGGAAGACAAAAAAAATGATGAAAATCTAAGAGAGTTAGCAGACCATCTTAAGCACACAAACATCCAAATCATGGATGTTCCAGAAGGGGAGGAGAAAGTAAGAGGCATTGAAAACATATTCAGTGAAATAGTAGCAGAAAACTTCCCTTCCCAGGTATTGGTAGTGATACGGACTTCCAGACCCAAGAGGCTCAAATATCCCCAAACAGATTCAATCCAAAAAGGTCCTCTCTGAGACACAGTATAGTTAAACTGTCAAAAGTCAAAGACAAAGAGAAAATCCTAAAAGCAGCAACAGAAAAGCATCAAGTCACCTATACGGGAGTCCCCATCAAACTAACAGCAGACTTCTCAGCAGAAATTCTACAGGCCAGAAGAGAATGAGATGATATACTCAAAGTACTAAGGGAAAAAACTGCCAACCAAGAATAATATACCCAGTAAGGCTACCCTTCAGAAATGAAGGGGAAATAGTACACTTACCAGACAAACAGAAGCTGCAGCAGTTCACCACCATGTGACCAGCTCTACAAGAAATCCTTAAGGGAGTCCTGCATATGGAACCCAAAAAATGATAATCACCACCATGAACACACAGGAAAGAACAAACATCACTGGTAGAGCAGATATGCAAACAAGAAAGAGAAAGAAACTATACTATACCACTTCAAAAAAACCAGTGAACACCAAAGACAAACAGTAAAAGGGAAAGAAAGGAACAAAAGATATTTCAGTCAACCATAAGAACAGCAATTAAATGTCAGGAATAAGATAATATCTTTCAATACAACCCTAAATGTAAATGGATTAAATTCTTCATTCAAAAGACACAGACTGGCTGATTGGATTAAAAAGCTAGACCCATCTATATGCTGTCTCCAAGAGACTTACCTCACCTGTAAAGACACACACAGATTAAAAGTGAAGGATAGAAAAAGATATACCATGCAAATGGAAACCAAAAACAAGCAGGAGTAGCTATTCTTACATCAAATAAAGTAGACTTTATACCAAAAACCATAAAAAGAGACAAAGGAGGCCACTATATAATGACAAAGGGATCTATCCAGCAAGACAACATAACAATCATAAAAATAGATGTACCAACATCAGAGTACCCAGATATATGAAGCAAAAACTATTAGGCCTAAAGAAAGAGATAGACACTGATATGATAATAGTTGGGACCTGAACACACCTCTGTTAACGTTGGACAGATCATCTAGGCAGCAAATCAACAGAGAAACACAGGATTTAAAACTACTCTTTAGACCAATTGCACCTGGCATGTATCTATAGAACATTTCATTCAACAACTACAGAATACACATTCTTCTCACTGACACATGGAACATTCTCCAGGATAGACCACATGTTAGGTCACAAATCAAGTCTCAACAAACTTTTAAAACTTCAAATCATTTCAAGTGTCTTTACAGACCAAAATGGATTAAAACTAGAAATTGCTAATAAGTGAAACTCTGGAAAATAAACAAATAAATGGAAACTAAACAACATTCTCCTGAATAACATATAAGTCCAAGAAGAAATTAAACAGGAAATCAGAAAAGTTCTTGAAACTAACAAAAATAAAGACACTTCATACCAAAACTTAAACTTGTGGGATACTGAAAAAGAAGTACAAAGAGGGAAGTTTATTGCAATAAATGCTTACAACAAATGAATAGAAAGATTTCAAATAAACAACCCAACATTACACCTCAAAAAATGAGAAAAACAAGAACAATCCAATCCCAAAATTAGTAGAGGAAAATAAATAATTAAGATCAGAGCAGAACTAAATAAAATAGAGACCCCAAAAATGATGCAAAAGATCAATGAAACAAAAAGTTGGTTTTTCAAGAAGATAAACAAAATAAACAAACCATTAGCTAGGCTAACTAAAAAGAAGAGAGAAGTCACAAATAACAAAAATCATAAATGAAAAAGGAGATGCTACAACCAATACCACAGAAATACAAGGAATCATTAGAGACTACTATAAACAACTATACACCAACAAATTTGAAACCCTGGAGGAAATGGATAAATTTCTGTACACATGCAAACTACCAAAACTTAACCAAGAAGACATAGGAAACCTGAACAGACTGATAACAAGCAACAAGATTGAAGCAGTAATAAGCAGTCTCCCAACAAAGAAAAACCCAGGACCAGATGAATTTGCAGCTGAATTCTACCAAACCTTTAAAGAGGAATTAATACTAATTCTCTTCAAATTGAAAAAAAATTGAAACAGAAGCCATTCTCACAAACTCATTCTATGAGGCCACCATCATCTTGATACCAAAAGCAGACAAAGATACAACAAAAGAAAAAAACTACAGGCCAATATTTCTGATGAATATAGATACAAAAATCCTCAGCAAAATATTAGCAATCAGAATACAGCAACACGTGAAAAAAATTATACACCACAATCAAGTGGGATTCATCCCAGGGTTTCAAGGATGGTTCAACATATGCAAACCGATAAATGTGATAAACCACATCAACAAAATCAAGGACAAAAAGTATATGATTATCCCAATAGACACAGAAAAGGCATTTGACAAAATTTAATATCCTTTTATGATAAAGACTCTCAGCAAATTAGGTATAGAAGGAAAATATCTCAACACAATAATAGCCATATACAACAAACCCACTGCCAATGTCATCCTGAATGGGGAAAAGCTGAAAATTTTTCCTTTAAGAACAGGAACAAGACAAGGATGCTCACTCTCACCACTCCCACTTAACATAGTATTGGAAGTACTAGACAGAGCAATCAGGGAAGAGAAAGAAATAAATGGCATCCAGATTGGAAAGGACAAAGTCAAATTGTCCCTGCTCGCAGATGACATGATCCTATATATAGAAAAACCTAAAGAGTCTACCGGAAAACTCTTAAAGCTGATAAATTATTTCAGTAAAGTCACAGTATACAAAATTACCATGCAAAAATCAGTAGCATTTTTAAACTCAAACAACAAACTAACAGAAAAAGAAATCAAGAAAGCAAGCATATTTACAATAGTCAACAAAAAGATAAAATATCTAGAACCAAATTTAACCAAGGAGGTGAAAGATCTCTACAATGAGAACTACAAATCACTGCTGAAAGAAGTTAAAGAATACACAAAAAGATGGAAAGACATTCCATGCTCCTGGATTGTTAGAATCAATACTGTGAAAATGTACATACTACCCAAAGTGATCTACAGATTCAATGCAATTCCCATCAGAATACCAATCACATTCTTCACAGAAATAGAAAAAATAATCCTAACATTTATATGGAACAACAAAAGATCCCGAATATCCAATGCAATACAGAGCAAATAATAACAATAATTACAATTATAATTATAAAGCCAGAGTCATTACACTCCCTGACCTCAAATTATACTACAAAGCTATAGTAATCAAAACAGCATTGTACCAGCATAAAAACAGACACTCGGACCAATGGAACAGAATACAGAACCCAGAAATCAACCCACATACTTTCAGCCAGCTGATCTTTGACAAAGACACCAAGAGCATACATTGGGGAAAAGACTGCCTCTTCAATAAATGGTACTGGGAAAACTGGACATCCATAAGCAGAAGAATAAAACTAGACCCATACCTCTTGCCATATACCAAAATCAACTCAAAATTGATTAAAGGCTTAAATATAAGACCTGAGCCTATTAAACTCCTAAAAGAAAACATAGGGGAAACACTTCAGGAGTAGGATTGGGAAAAGGCTTTATGAATAAGATTCCAAAAGCACAGGGAACAAAAGTAAAAATAAATAAATGGGATTATCTCAAATAAAAAGTTTCTGCATGGCAAAAGAAACAATTAGCAGAGCAAAAAGACAACCTACACAATGCAAGAAAATATTTGCCAACCATGCATCCAAGAAGGGATTAATATCCAAAATATACATAGAACTCAAACAACTTAACAGTAAAGAAACAAACAATCTGATTAATAAATGGGCAAAGGAGCTGAGTAGACATTTCTCATATGAAGATATACAAATGGCCACCAGATACATGAAAAAATGCTCAACATCACTCAGCATCCGGGAAATGCAAATGAAAACCACATGGAGATATCACTCCAGGTAAACTGGCTATTATCAAAAAGACAGAGAATAACAAATGCTGACGAGGATGTGGAGAAAGGAGAACCCTCCTACACTGTTGGTGGGACTGTAAGTACAGCCATCATGGAAAACAGTATGGAGATTCCTCAAACAACTAGAGATGGAACTGCCATACGATCCAGCAATCCCACTTCTGGGTATATACCCAAAGGAATGGAAATCATCATGTCGAAGGGAAATCTGAACTCCCATGTTTACTGCAGCTCTATTTATAATAGCCAAGAGTTGGAGCCAACCTAAATGTCCGCTGATGGATGACCAGATAAGGAAAATGTGGTATATATACTCAATGAAATACCACTCTGTTATAAAAAAGAATGAAATTCTGCCATTTGCAGCAACATGGATGAACTTAGACAAAATTATGTTAAATGAAATTAGCCAGGCATAGAAAGAAATACTGAATGGCCTCACTCATAAGTGGGAGCTAAAAAAAATAAAATAAACAAATTAAAGAAAGAAAGAAACAAAGATACAACAATCATAATAATATGTTGAACTTTCAGAAGGAGAGTCCAGAACTGAGGTTACGAGAGCTGTGAAAGGGGGAGGGGCAGGGGGGTTAGAGAGAAATTGGTAAAAGGCCACAAAAAATGATTACATTGCATAATGTTGAATATACTAACTATCCTGATTTGAGCATCACGAATTGCACCCAGGTATTGATACTCTACTCTGTACCCCATAGATATGTACAATCAATTATATTTCAATAAAAAATAAAATAAAATAGAATGAAAAGTTAATTTTCATAGAAAATTCAAAAATTAACTTTCTTGGTGGTATAAGCTTCAGCTAGTTCTCAAAAATCTTTCAGCAGCACTAAGTGCTATTATAAATAATACTGGAACAAGCAATCAGGATATTTAGTGTTCAACTCTAGTTCTGCTATGCTATCAACTTATACTTATTGGCAAGTTGTTTCGTTCATTCATTAACTTATTCATTAAGGATGGATCAGATATCAGTAGTGTGGCAGAAAGAATGATAAAAACTGGAGAACAATGACCACATTAACTGAGGTTCCTATCTTCTAAGAGCTTACAAAGCAACAGACAAGTAAGTAAAGTATTATCATAGTACAGCTAGGTAAGTATCACAGTGCACAGGTTGCTTTGGGAGCAGAAAGAAAAGCCATTTCATTACTATGGATGTTTTGTTGCCTGCCAAAAATTTTCTGTTTTTGTGCCACATCACACTTTGCTTTTTTTGATGTCAATGATATAGAAATGCCATGACATCAAAAGACCGAACCCAATCAAAGAGATTTACACTCCTTTTATTCCCTATTAAATGCAGGCTGACATTACCCACAGTCTTTCCAGCCCTGTCTGAAGGTGGCCTTCTTTGATTGTCTAAATAATTCTGAGCCTGAAGACAAATACCACATGATCTCACTCATATGTGGAATTTTTTTTTTACGGTGGCTGTCATAGAAGTAGAGAGTGAAATAATACTTACCAGAGGCTGAGAAGGGAGGGGATTGGGGGATAAGAGAAGTGGTGGACTAACGGGTACAAAACTATGCTATCTAGCCTAAGTGAATCACTGTACGGTATATGCATGTATTGAAGCAACACACTGTACCCCACAAAAATGTACAAGTAAATGTTAAAATAAAAGAAAAAGAAAATAATTTTTTTAAAAAAGAAACCAAAATCTAAGTGCTAGACGTGTTAATGTTATCAGTGTCATTGCTTATAGGCTCTTCCAATAGACAGAGCTAGTAAACAATTTTGAAAAAATGTATAAGTTCATGCTAACATTCACAACTCAAATGTAACATTATAGAGTTTTCTTTTTATTTTTTTCATTCTGTTTTTGTGTCTCTTTTCATCTTATAGCAAAAATCTGGACACCTACTAACATCAATAAATTCACTAATTTGTTTTCCCCAACAATATACATAAAATAGTTTTAAAATTACAATATCATTGCTACTACTAACAAAAAACCTACTAACTACAATTTTAAGATCTCTTTGCATTTTCTTTCATCTTTATAATATGACCCTGTAAGGATATTCAGCACCCAGGATTTACTTGAATTAATTATCTTATTTGTGTGGTTATGGTATACTTGATGTACAGTTAGATTCATTTGTTTCTGTTTATATTCAATTTTAGGGCTTCCTTTATTTGGATTATTTTCATTTATTCAGATTTTTGAGTATGTAAAACATTTTCATATTTCGAAAGTTAAAACTATATGAAAGATATACTCAAGGAAGTCTAGCTCTCACACCCTATCCCCTTCACCGTGTCCTCACTCAACCCCTAGAGGTAACCATTTCATTTTTATTTTTTGCAAAAATAAAAAACAAACACATATGCATTATAACTTTCCCTTGCAACATACAATATACTCTGTTTTATGCCTTACTTTGTAGACTTTGTGATTTTCCTCATCCTTTTTTTACAGCTGCATAGTATTCCATGGTGAGAATATACCATCATTTATTCAACGGTAAATCAATGTACATTAGAGTTATTTTCAATTTTTAGTTGATATGAATAACACCACAGAGAATAACCTTACAAATGTGTTATTTTGTACTTATGGAGGTGTTTCTTCATGGTGGATCTGTGGAAGATTGCTGGGTCAAAAGATGAACGCAAATGTCATTCTGTTACACGTTGCCGAGTTCCCCTCAGTAGTGGCTATACCGTTCTCACTTTCATCTGCAATGAAGAAGAGTGTGTTTTTCCACAGCTTTGCCAGCAGAGTGTTTCGTTAAACTTTTGGATTTTTGCACAAAGAGTGGATGAAAAATGTAGTCTCAGTATAGTTTTAACTTATTACAAGTGAAGTCATTTGTAGGAGTCATTTGTACTTCTCTTCCTGTGGACCGTTATATCTTTTGTCCATTTTTCTATTGTGTTTTTTGTCTTTTTCTTCTTGATCTTTAAGAGTTCTTTATACGTGTGAGGGAGATTAGATCAGAAAAGGGCTGTTTTAAACTGAAAAAACAAGTTTTAAAACTGGGAGAGATAAAGACATGATCAACTAAAAAGTTGAACTTTTTCTGCGACTAAGCAGGAGGGAACATGGGGGTGATTAGGTCAAAGCAGACAAAGAAGTAGGACTTTTTTTACTTATTTTCTTTTTTTTTTCACATGGAAGTACAGTGTGAACAGAGTTGTGACACACTACATATGGCTAAAAGTCAAAAAATTCAAATCCGATGGGCTTTTGCCCTGGGCTTCCTGAAAAGAGACCTGCTGCTGCTGTGCAGTAAGTTTGCAACAAGCTCTTTTCTTAAGAAGATGATGATGTGATCTCAAAAAGAAAACTCCTAAAGAAGAAAACATGTTTCTAGTTTTTAAATACATTAACTGGAGGCATGATTAGAGGATAGCTATTTAAGTACCCAAAAAGCCAGGTGTTTTATAATAACAGTAACACTCTTTTGGCCCTAATTTGAATTGTGGGAGTATGTTTAAAGTAGAAAATAGAAATAGGAAAATGTGGAGCTCAAACTATTGTCTGTAGATAAACATCTTGCTGCAATGCTAACTTGGGAATGTTCTCAGTTCAGAGAGTTTGAACGCTCTCAGTAATGTTATTAGGCAGAGTCTGCACAGGCCTTCTCTTTGATGGGAAATAAAAGGGCGACTGAAAAAGAAACCAGCCAGTCTAAGCAAAGGCAGCTTGATTCTTCCCTTGAATCTTTACTGTGGCTGAGGTGTTCTCCAAGAAGACAGGCCTTGGGTCGAACAGGTCCTGGAGAAATCCTTTCAAGTTCCATTCTCAACCTTAGAACACCAACAGAGGGAGCCTCGTAAAACGGCCCTGCAGAGGCACCCAGCAGGGTGAGTATCAAGTGAACCCTGTCTGTGAGCGAGAGAAGGAAAAGGTAGGTAGAGAATCCAGCGGTGATAATAACAGCAATTTCAATGGGGTGACAGACAAAACCTAATTGGAGTGAGAGCAAGTGAAGACGGCAAGTATAGACGACTCATTCATTCTAGGAGTTCCAGTGTAAAAGGGAGTAGAAGATTAGGGCATTGGATGTACAGTTGAGGGAGGCACGTGTGTGTTTTAAGTCATGAAGATATCACAGTATGCTTGTAAGCTGGTCCAGCTTTCTCCAGCACAGAGAGGGAAACTGATGACATGGGAGAGAGAATTGCTGGGGTAAGTCCTTGAGCAGACAGGTGCGGGGGACTGGCGTCATGTGCCCCATGCTCAGAAGAGACCTGCACCTGGTTTAATGCTCTGTTGTCACCATCTCAAAATTCTTCATGACTTTACTTTTGTAAGTGAAGTCCAGTAGGACATAGGAGCACATGCCAGGAGTTTGGAGCCACAGCTCACACACAGCCCTGACTCCCCCCACCTCCCCAGGAGAGGTTCTGGTGCCCCAGGCTTCAGCTGGCCCTCCCCCAGGATGGCACAATTTCTGTTGCCACCTTCCACCCCAGTGGAGTCTCGGTTTGAGGGTGGTTGGGCTCAGGCGCACACCCTGTGGCATCTCAGGGCAGGGTGTGATGGTGGCCATCCTGCCCCAGGTTGAAGGGTGCCACAGCATGTCTGGGCAGCATAATGGAGGCTGCATCTTGGTGGGAGCAAGCCTCTTGCCCAGCCCCAGTCCAGGTACCTAGTGTGCCCAGGCACATTGGTTTAAAGATCCCTGAGGGTCATTCATCTGACATGAGAAGCCTGGCTCAACTTCCTCAGAGCTCACTCTTCCCTCCCCCCATCTGGTAGGTCTTGTGCTGTGGCTGGGGGGAGGGGGGTGGCAGCCATTAGGCCTGTGTGCAGTGAAAGTTCTGCTAATAACTTGAACCTTTCATTTTTTCTTCACCTAGAACAACATAAAATAGCAAATAAAAGCACCATGACAAATTGAGAGAGGGTGAGAGATACTGCACTGGGCCCCACAAATTATGTAGCCAGCCCTGCACATCATTCAAATTGCAGATAAACTGAATACCTACTATCTACTGCACTGAACGTTTTCACATAAATGATCTCTTCCGATTCACCTGGAAATTCTGTCCTAATGACACAGTTCTTTGAGCTGAGGAAGCATATCCTTGAGCAAGCAAGATGCTTAAAGAGGGACAGGAACTCAGATCTATCCATTTTCCTGGGCGGCACCTTCAGGCAGCAGAAATGATGCAGTGTCTTGAGATAAGCCTTTATCTTAATGTCAGCTCATCAATTTTAGTAGCCACCTATTATTCTCCAAAGAGTTCTGTTTTTCCATCTTTCCTTTAAAAATGTATAAGTTCCCAGATTTTTTTAAGGCAAGGAGGTTTTGCAGGTGGCATGGCACTGCTAGATTGAGAATTCTGGACAGGTGTTGGTGGTAGGAACAGAGAATGTGTGAGATGACCTTATGTGCCCTCACTTCTATCCAGTGGGATGCTTTTAAATGTTAAATGATCAGCTCTTGGTAAAAATTAAAAGCCTGATTTGTAGTGTTTGCCAGTTTCCATGATGCAAATACTCCCACCATGGCTGATTCCAAGCTACCATCCAATGCAGAGTCTGGACAGGATGCACAGCAGCAAAGCATTCTAGAGGCAGAGTAGCCCTTATTCACAACACTTCGGACCAGTGGTATCGATTGTAATGTCTCCTTTTTCATTTCTAATTTTTGTTATTTGTGTCTTCTCTCTTTTTATAGTTAGCTTATCTATTTTGTTCATTTTCTTGAAAAACCCACTTTTTGTTTCATTGCTCTTTTGTATTGTTTTTTGGTTTTCTACTTCATTTAGTTCTTCTCTGATCTGAATTATTTTTTTCCAACTATTAACCTTGGGGCTTGGGTTGCTCTTGTTTATCTAGCTCTTGGACGTGAAGGAGTAGGTTGTTTATTTGCACTCTTTTTATTCTTCAGATGTAAGCGTTTATTGTGATAAACTTCTCTTAGTACTGCCTCTGCAGTATCCCACAGGTATGTTTCAGATTTCAAATTTCGAATTTTGGGAGGGATCTTAGAATAAATCCAAAAGTAGTATTAAACTTACTGCTTGAAAAGGTATTGGGTGGGAATTCCGGTTAAGATGGCAGAGTAGTCGGTTCCTGGTGTTGCTCTCTCCCACAGAACAACCAATTTGCAACTGTTAAGGAGCAACGACAGAAGACCCGAGATCTGTGCTGGAACAGGCAAGAATTGTGTGCTATGGGACCCCAGTTCAGGTTGCTCCCCTCTCTGTAGAGAGACTCCAGAGCTGGGACCACACACCCCAAGCCTGCTGGGCCCACATGCCCTGAGCCTGCTGGGCCAGAGAAGGCAGGCAGGTCAGGACTTCCAGCCCAGACCCGCCCCCACCACCAGGAGAGTCTTAAGAGTGCCAGGGCTCCCACATCCCAAGCCAGCCATCCTGGAGAAGGCACATGGGGCAGGACTTCTGGCCCAAGGCAGTCCCCACCACTGGGAGAGCGTTAAGAGGCTCAGGGCCCCCATACCCCAAGCCAGCTGTCCCAAAGAAGGCAAGTGGGGCAGGACTTCTGGCCCAGGCCAATCCCTGCCCCTGGGAGAGACTTAAGAGCCTCAGGGCTCTCACACCTCAAGCCAGCTGTCCCAGAACAGGCAAGCGCAGTGGGAATCCCAGCCCAGGCTAGTTCCTGCTGACCAGAAGTGGCAGTCCCTTCAGAATCCAAGCCAGACATCAGGGTGAAACAAGTGGACTGTGATACCCCCAGACACAATGACTAAACATCAAAGGAAAGATACCAGAAATATGAAAAATCAAGAAAGTACATCTCCATCAAAGGAAAATAATAACTCTCAAGCACTAGATCCTATAGAACAGGAAGTCTTTGAAATGACAGACAAGGAATTTAGAGTAACAATTCTAAGGAAACTAAATGAGATACAAGAAAACTCAGTTAGACAACACAATAAAATGAGGAAAAATATAATGGACCTGAAAGAAGAAATGTACAAAGAAATCAATGCCTTGAAAAAGAATGTAGCTGAACTTGTGGAGCTGAAGAATTCATTCGACGAAATAAAAAGCACAACAGAGAGTTTAACCAGCAGACTTGAACAAGCAGAAGAGAGAATTTCTGACCTTGAAGACAGGCTGTTTGAATTAACACAGGCAGACCAGAAAACAGAAAAAAGAATCAAAAAAATTGAAGAAAATCTAAGAGAGACTACAGACAACGTTAAGCACTCAAATATCTGAATCATGGGTATTCCTGAAGGGGAGGAAAAAGGAAATGGCATTGAAAACATATTCACAAAATAATAGCAGAAAACTTCCCACGTATAGGGAAAGTCACAGATCTCCAGACTCAGGAAGCCCAAAGATGCCCAAACACATTCAACCCAAACAGATCTTCTCCAAGACATGTGACTTCAAGCTGGCAAAACTCAAAGACAAAGAGAGAATCTTAAAAGCTGCAAGAGAGAAGCAGCAAGTCACCTATAAGAGAGCCCCAATCAGAATAATATCAGACTTTTCATCAGAAACACTAAAAGCCAGAAAAGAATGGGATGATATATTCAAAACACTAAAGGACAAAAATTGCCAGCCAAGAATACTTTACCCAGCAAGGCTATCCTTCCAAAATGAATGACAAATAGTATATTTCTCAGACAAACAAAAACTGTGGGAGTTCACTACCACATGAACAGCCCTACAAGAAACTCTCAAGGAAGTACTGGGTTTGATACCACAAAAACAACCATCACTGCCATGAATACTCAAGAAAAAACATTACCTACCAGCAAAACAAAAATGCTAATAAAAGAAAAAAAATAGTTTATCTATCACCCCAAGAAACCAACAAAGACAGAAGACAAACAGAAAATTAGAAAGAAAGGAACAAAAGGTACTTAAGACATCTAAACAAAAATCAGTAAAATGCTAGGTGCAAATCAATACCTTTCAATAATAACTCTAAATGTAAAGGGATTAAATTCCCCATTCAAAAGACACAGACTGACTGGATTAAAAAGATGGACCCAACAATATGCTGTCTTCAAGAGACTCACTTGACCTGTAAAGACACACATAGACTAAGAGTGAAAGGATGGAAAAAGATATATCATGCAAATAGAAATGAAAAATGAGCTGGAGTAGCTATTCTTATATCAGATAAAATAGACTTTAAAGCAAAAACCATAAAGAGAGATAAAGAAGGCCACCATATAATGATAAAAGGATTGATCCATCAAGAAGCCATAACAATCATAAATATACATGAACCCAATGTCAGAGCAGCCAGATTTACACAGCAAACCTGTGTAAACTATTAGATCAAAAGAGATAGGCACTACCACCATAATAGCAGGGGACCCGAACACCCCACTTTCATCATTGGACAGATCATCTAGGCAAAAAATCAATAGAGAAACACAAGATCTAAACAATACTTTAAACCAATTGGACTTGGCAGATATCTACAGAACACTCCATCCAACAACCTCAGAATATTCATTCTTCTCATCAGCACATGGAACATTCTCCAGGATAGACCATATGGTAGGTCACAAAGCAAGTCTCAACAAGTTAAAAAAATTTTGGAATTATTCCATGTATTTTTTCCTATCAAAATGGATTAAAATTAGAATCAATAATAAACAAAACTCTGGAAAGTCTACAAAAACATGGAAATTAAACAACATTCTACTTAATGACATATGGGTCCAAGAAGAAATTAAACAGGAAATCAAAAAATTTCTTGAAACTAATGAAAATAATGACACATCATACCAAAAGCTGTGGATACTGCAAAAGCAGTATTAAGGGGGAAATTTATCTCATTAAATGCTTACTTCAGAAGAATGGAAAGATGGCAAATAAACAGCCTAACACTTCACCTTAAAGATGAGAAAAACAAGAACAATCCAAACCTAAAGTTAGTAGACAGAAAGAAATAATTAAGATCATGGCAGAATTAAATGAGATAGAAACCCAAAAAATAATACAAAAGATCAATGAAACAAAAGGTTGGTTTTCTGAAAAGATAAATAAAATCCACAAACCTTTAGCAAGATTAACTAAGAAGAGAAGAGAGGAGACCCAAATAACAAAAATTAGAAATAAAAAAGGTGATATTACAACTGACACCTCAGAAATACAAGGAATCATTAGAGACTACTATAAACAACAATATGCCAACAAATTTGAAAATCTGAAGGAAATGGATAAATTTCTGGATGGATACAAACTACGAAAATTGAGCCAAGAAGATATAGAAAATCTGAACAGACCAATAACAATAAAAGAGATAGAATCTGTTATCAGAAGGCTCCCAACAAAGAAAAGCCCAGGACCAGACAGGTTCACTGCAGAGTTCTACCAAACCTCCAAAGAGGAACTGATACCAGTTCTCTACAAACTGTTTCAAAAGATTGAAACAGAGGCCATTCTCCCAAACTCATTCTATGAGACAAATATCACCCTGATACCAAAACCAGACAAAGATACATCAAAAATAGAAAACTACAGGCCAATATCTTGATGAATATAGATGCAAAAATCCTCAATAAAATACTAGCTAACAGAATACAACAACACATGCAGAAAATTATACACCATGATCAAATGAGATTCATCCCAGGAATGCAAGGTTGGTTCTACATATGCAAATCAATAAATGTGATACACCACATCAATAAAAGCAAAGACAAAAACCATATGATCATCTCTATAGACACTGAAAAATCATTTGACAAAATTCAACATTCTTTCATGATAAAGACTCTCTACAAGTTAGGCATAGATGGAAAGTATCTCAACATAATTAAAGCCATATACAATAAGCCCACTGCAGATATCATCCTGAACGGGAACTCGACAAGGATGCCCACTCTCACCACTCCTATTCAACATAGTGTTGGAAGTACTAGCCAGAGCAATCAGAGAAGGGAAGGAAATAAAGGGCATACAGATTAGAAAGGATGAAGTCAAGCTGTCCCTGTTTGCAGATGATATGATCCTATATATTGAACAGCCTAAAGCCTCTATAAAAAAAATTCCTAGAGTTGATAAATGATTTCAGCAAAGTTGCGGGATACAAAATCAACACACAAAAATCAGTAGCATTTCTATACTCCACCAGTGAACATGCAGAAAAAGAAATCAAGAAAGCTAGCCCATTTACAATAGCCACCAAAAAAATAAAATACTTAGGAATAAAGCTGACCAAGGATGTGAAAAATCTCTATGAAGAGAACTACGAACCACTGTTGAGAGAAAGAGGACACAAAAAGATGAAAAGACATCCCTTGCTCTTAGATTGGAAGAATGAACATTGTGAAAATATCCATATTACCCAAAGTGATCTACAGATTCAATGCAATCCCTATCAAAATTCCAATGACATTTTTCTCTCAGATGAAAAAAGTTATCCAGACATTTATATGGAACAACAAAAGACGATGCATAGCCAAAGCAATCCTGAGCAAAAAAAAATAAAGCTGGAGGCATAACACTACCTGACTGTAAACTATATCACAAAGTTATAATAACCAAGGCAGTATGGTACTGGCATAAAAACAGACCCACGGATCAATGGAATAGAATAGAGAACCCAGAAATCAATCCATTTGCCTACAGCCATCTGATCTTTGACAAAGGCAGCAGATCTACATACTAGAGTAAAGACTGCCTTTTTAACAAGTGGTGCTGGGAAAATTAGATACTCATATGTATGAGAATGAAACTAGACCTGTACCTTTCACCATATACCAAAATCAACTCAAAATGGATTAAAGAATTAAATATACATCCTGAAACCATAATACTCCTTAAAGAAAACACAAGAGAAACACTCCAGGAAGTAGGAGTGGGTACAGACTTCATGAATAGGACTCAAAAAGCCCAAGCAACTATTGGAAAAATAAACAAATGGGATTATATCAAACTAAAAAGCAAAAGAAACAATCAACAGAGTAAAAAGACAACCAACAGAGTGGGAGAAAATATTTGCAAAATATACATCTGACAAAGGATTAATATCCAGAATATATAAGGAACTAAAACAACTTTACAGCAAAAAAGCAAATAACCCAATTAAAAAATGGGCAAAGGAGTTGAATAGGCATTTCTCAAAGGAAGATATAAGAATAGCCAACAGACACATGAAAAAATGCTCAACCTCACTCACCATCCGGGAAATGCAAATCAAGACCACTTTGAGATACCATCTCACTCCAGTTAGGATGGCTAGCATCCAAAAGACTGAGAATGATAAGTGCTGGAGAGACTGTGGAGAAAAAGGAACTCTCATACACTGTTGGTGGGGCTGCAAAATGGTGCAGCCTTATGGAAAATGGTATGGAGGTTCCTCAAACAATTACAGATAGATCTACCATATGACCCAGTGATCCCACTGCTGGGAATATACCCAGAGGAATGGAAATCCTCATTCTGAAGGGATATCTGGACTCCAATGTTTATTGCAGCTCTATTTACAATAGCCAAGAGTTGGAAACAACCTAAATGCCCATCATCAGATGAGTGGATAAGGAAACTGTGGTACATCTACACAATGGAATACTACTCTGCTATAAGAAAGAATGTAATACTGCCATTAGCAACAACATGGATGGACTGAGAGGAAATTATATTAAGTGAAACAAGTTGGGCACAGAAAGAGGAATACCACATGTTCTCACTTATTTGTGGGAGCTAAAAATAAATAAATAAATAAATACACAAACAAATCAAGGGCTGGGGGAAGAAGACAGAATAACCATAAAAATTTCTTGCACTGTTTAAGTGAATAGATATGATGGGGGGGCAGGCAGGGGGTGGAGAGGAACAAGTAAAGGGACATGAAAATCAACTATAATGTATATTGAGAAGTAAAATAGAAAATTTTAAAAATTAAAAACTTACTGTTTGAGCATCCCTAATGCAAACATCAAAAATCTGAAATGCTCCAAAACCTGAAACTTTTTGAGCACAGACTAGATGCTTAAAGGAAATGCTCATTGGAGCAGTTCGGATTTCAGACTTCCAAATTTCAGATTTCTGAGTTTTGGATTTCCAGATTAGGGATGCCCAGCCTGCATAGTATTTCCACCATATTGATACAACAGATATTTTTAAAACCCCTTGAGCATAGATAATATAAAAATAATAAAGTAATAAAATGAGCTTTAAATATTTAGTACCTTTGTTTTTAATATAATTTATGTAATTTTATGCTTATTTAATTTTTAATAATGGCTGTGTTTAACAAGCTGCTCACACAATTCCTGAAAATTTAGCTATTGGCTCTCATGAGCCAGTGGGAGCTTGTGTAAGTGGTGTGAGCTGATATGAGCCAGCATGAGCCGGCATGAACCAGGGCAAACCAGCTGTGGCACACTTCTAAGGAGCCGAGCAGGGGGTGGGGAAAAGTGTGTTTATGGGTGCTCCTGACAGATGGGTGCCTGGGGAGGGAGGATGTGGAAACCCCGTTTCAGAGCTTCAGCCATGGGCTCGTCCCATTCATTCCCGTTGCATCCACTTCCCTTCCCAATTGGTCTGAAGAGCATGGCTAGATCTCTCTTGCTCCTTTCTCCAGCTTGTGCCCAGATGCCCCCTGGCTCAGAGGGAACCACTTCTGCCCTGCCCATAGCTTGAGGAGCTTCAGAAGCCCCACCTCTGTGTAGCCACCAGAGCCTGATCCTGAGGCTGAGGAAGGCTTCCTTTCCCTTGGACCAGTTTTCGTTCTTGTCATCCACATCCAAGAGCATGCCCCCAGTGCACTGGACACCTATGGACCTCGATCCTTGGGCCAGTGGCACAACTTTTCTCCACACGGTCAATCCAGGTTTTGTATGTCTGTCTTGTGCTGGGCACCGTGCCAGGTGCTGGAGGCTGGCCAGTGAGAAGTCTGCTGTGGAGCCTATGTAGTGGGCAGGAGTCGAGAGTTCACTTTTGGACATGTTAAATGAGAGACTGGATTCAGACAGACCTGCGTTGGAATCTTGGCTCTGCTGCTTGGCTCTCTGAGCTCTCTGAGCCTCAGTTTCTTCTTTTGTTATAATAGTACTTTTCTCGGGGGACTGTTGTAGGACTTGAATGGAGCGATGTAAATGTCTGGCCCTGGGTAAGTAAGAATTGACTGGTGAGAGAAGAGCAGTACCCATGGGAACACTGGGTTGGTGCTGCAGTTCGCCTGCTGTCCTGGACTACCATGAACACTGTGGTATGGAAGCCCTAGAACCTACTTGCCCTGCTCTGTCTGCCAGGGAGCAGGCAGCTCCTGATCACAGTCCCCCAAGGGTCCAAGGTGGGCAAGCCTTGTTCTGCCTGACACAGGACCCCGTCATCCTGCCTGGCACCTGCCATGTTCCTGAAGCCTCTGCCCATCTTACTGTCCCGCACAGTGCCTCCTGGGGGCCCCCAGCCACATGCTCCTTTAACGACAAGCAGCCTAGATGAAGGCAGCATGCCCTTTATCCTTTAACTCCTTGCTGCAGCTGGAGAGATCCAGCCCTGTCCAACTGGGGAAGTCATTGGCCCAGTGCCGAGTGTGAACATCATGGGCACTTTGCCCGTCCTGTTGCTGGGCCTGGGAAACCCCGTTAAGATGAGCTTTGCCAGCAAGTACTTGTGCCTGCACTGTGGCCAGGACCGCCTGAAGCTCAGCGTTTTGGAGAAGCACATCTGGTCCCACACAAGCAAGAGGCCCTGCTTGTGTGCCACCTGTGGCATCATCTGTATGACCCAGAGCAACCTACAGAAGCATAGGCCAACCCAGACCACCTCAATAACTCCTGATCTGCTGGAATCGGGCAGCCCCTGGAGAGCAAGGCAAGGTTGGAGAGCCCCTCAGGACAGAGGGCAGGGGAAAGCTGGAGCCAGAGGAAAGGCAATGGGGCATCAGAGAGACCTCCTTCTTCAGGCACCCAGGGTGCTGGGCAGTGCCCATTGTCTGCCACACATTTGTCCTTTGTTCTAGACACGAGATCCAAAGCTATTCTCTGTCCAGGTCCACATTTAGGATTACCAACAGGAAAGCCCCCTTGGATTCTAAAACGGCTTCCCCTAGGTTCCTCCTGGTTTAACATGCCAGAAAATCTTCAGCTGCCAGCAAGCCTTGGTGACCCCCTTGAAGAAGTCCTGGGACACCAAGGCCTCTGAGGGCAGGCTGAGGAAGTGTGAGAGCACGGACTCAGGCTACCTGATCCTCTCCAGGAGCAGCTGCTGACCTCGTCCCGTGCCCCGCACAGCTATCTGAGGGGGAAGGAGCCCAGGACTGGGGCCTGGAGGTGCCAGCACTGAGCTGGGTGTGTATGTGGCTACCCCGGAGCTAGACAAGAAACACCTGGAGAGCACCTCCAGACTTCCGGGTGGTAACTCACGTCTGGACAGCGTGTGGCCCTGTGAAACCATCTTGTCCAAGCAGGGCAGTATTGACCTCACCATTCCCTACATCTAAAGGGGCTCCTTGCATTTTGACATCGGGGTGCTGGACCCAGTGACAGGAAGCACACCACCTCCCATTTGCCTCCCCCACCTTCACCCTGATGGGCAAGTCTCAGCCCCTCTTCTTTCACTCTGTCCCCACACAGCTCTCCACTACCATGGAATGTGTGCCTGTCACTAGGAGCAACTCACTGCCCTTGGTCAAGAGCACCAGGACATGGCAGGAGACAGGGCTGGACCCTGTGGGAAGCCTGCCCCAGGAAGCAGAAGCCTCTGAGCCCTGGGCTCTATCCAGCCCAATTATGCTGCAGCTTGGGGTTGACCTTGGTGGCTGTCTCCAACAGTCACCCTGGTCAGATAATGCTGCCATGGAGGGCCTGTGTTTTGCCCCACTGAAGATGTCTTGACTACCATGAAGGACCCGGGTGGAAAGGGAAATGCCACAGCCAGAGGGAGCTGAGGGTGTTTCCCCAGGAGAGGCAGCAAGTGTACGAGGATAAGATATTCCAACGAATGCACTAGAAAATGAAAAGCAGCCACCACAGAGGCAAGAAGGGAGGTGAGAGTAGGCAGTAGGATACAATAGACCCACCTCCACAGGAAGAAGCAGCGGGAGTGTAAGGGTGGAGGAGAGGGTGTGGACCGGTCAGGGGACAAGACATACCCCTTTGTGGAGATGTCATTTTCCCTCCTGGGGGTGAAGATGGGGCTTTAGGAAAGTTAGCCCGTCCAGGAGGTCTCCTTTGCAACTGCATCTCCCAAGCAGAGCAAGACGGTGGTCAGAACAGGAAGCAGTGACTGGTCCAGGGTGAACAGAGCCACATCATACCCCTCACCCTAAGCTGCAGAAACCCCTTTCCCCAATTTGGGCAGTAAGAGTCTTCTGCTTCCTCTAAATGGGAGACCGGAGCCAGAGTGTCAGCTGTCACCAGCACTTGGTCCTCAAAGAAGGTGACCCAGAGACCCCCAAGCTGGTTTTGCCAGACCCCAAGCAGGAGGCTCCCCTGGTTATTGGGGGACAGAGGAATATATAAGTGGGCCCAAGCCATCCTGAGACTGCCCAGTTGTAGCTCTAGCAAATTCTAGCCCACAGAGAACAAGCTCCCCTCGGAGAGGAAAAAGATGAAGGTAGAGAAGCTGAGCAGCCAGGAGAAACTGGAGCCTCTGGGAGCAGGAGACGAGGGAAGAAACCCCAGATGGCTCTGCAAAGGCTACCCTACTGTCCCAAAACCAGTACAGTGACCCCAGGGAGCAGCCTGGGAGCCACACTGGAGTGCTGACTGTATGAAGAGAGGGATGTGAGCCAGCAGATGCGACCTTGGAGTCCTTTGGTGTCTCCTTAGAGGCTTCTCCAGCGGTCCTGAGGCATGCAGGGCTGAGGAAAAAGGAACCCCCGTTTCATTCTGCGTCTGTGGTCACCAAGCAGTGTGTTGTAGCAGCTCCCAGCTGGCCAGCCTGCCATGGCTTCCTGATACTCGCTTCTTTAGAAGACAGTGCCTTTTCCCCTAAATCCTCTTCCAGTTACCACAGGAAGAGACCCATTCACCCTGCCAGTAGCCCCAAAGGCCTGGGTAAGGCCAGTGTTCTCTCTGCAGGAGAGGCTGGCCTGAGAAATAGGCATCCTTTGTTGGATCGAGCCTGGGGACCTGTCTCCCAACCCAACCCCAGACAGGACCAGTTTCGTGGCCATGTGACCTGTGTTCAGAAGGGCCCTGTGCTTGGTTTAATGCTCTACTGTTGGTGTCTTGAAATTCTTAATAATTTTTGAATAAGGGCCTACACTTTCATTCTGCACTGGGCTCCATGAGTTATGTAGCCAGGCCTTCAAGGGAGGGTGGGAGCCAGGGCACAAGTGAGGGGTCAGCCTTAGCTAAGAACAGACAGTCCATCCATAGGAGGGGACAGGAAGGTGCATTGGCAGGTGCATTGGTGCCTGAGGTGGTGAGAACCTGAAGGATTTCCCTCTGATTGCTTCTACCTTTCCAGTGCAATGAGAACCAAGATCTTCGGGTAAGAGTGAGGAAGGGGAGAAGTGACTGCTGCTGGAAAAAACAGGGTGAAGTGTGAAATAGCAGACTTAGGAGGTGGGCTTGAACAGGGTGCTTCCCGACATCTGGGATGATTCATGGGCCCCTCAGGGGTGCTGTATTTACCTGGTGTCTCAGAGGGTCAACTGGCCAGGAAGGACTTCTGGCCCACTCAACAACCAGGCTGCTGGAGCCCATCTTGACAACAGTCGTCCAGCTTGGGGGAAGAGCTTCAACAAATAGACCCACTTAACTGGTGTGGAGCTGACGGAGCTGTGCCAACCATCCCTACCAGTCCCCAAATGGGAACACACTATGGTCAAAATAAACCACTGAAACTGCTCTTATCAAGGACGTGAATGACCTCCATGTTGCCAAATCCTATGGTCCATTCTTAGTCGTAATCCTACTTGACCCATCAAGAATAGAGACACAGTTGATCACTATCTCTTCCTTAAAACTCCCTTTGGTCCCTGAGACACCACCCCCTCTTGGTTTGCCTTTTTCTTTACTGAATTCTCACTATCCCTCACTGTACTTCCTTATCTTCCCAACCTCCAAACTTTGGAGTGCCCCAAAGCTGAAAACACCACCCGTATACTGAGGTTTTGCAAATGTGTATCTCTGGTTCAGACCTCTTCTAAACACCATACTTGTACATCCATCTGCCCACTGGCCATCTTCACTTGGAGATCAAATGCACATCTCAAACATAATGTGTCTAAAACAGAGCTGCGGATATCTCCCACAAACCTCCTTGCTTGCAGACTTCTCCCTCTCAGTTAAATGGAAACTGCACCCTTCCAGTTGCTCAGGCAAAAAACCTTGAAGGCAGTGCTGACTGTTCGCTCTTTCATCCTCTATATCTTATCCATTAGCGATCTCTTGGGTCTACTTTCAAAATACATCCCAAGTGCAACCTCTGTCTTGTATATTGCTTCCATAGTAGCCCAGGATACCCTAATCTCTGGCTGGATTATTGCATTCGTTTCCTAAATGGGCTCCCAACTTTTCTATTCTTGTCCCCCTATAGCTTACACAATAGCCAGGGAGACCTTTTTAAATATATGGGAGACCATGTCATCCTGTTCAAAACCCTACAGTGGCTTTCCAGGTCACTCACTATAATTCCAAGTCCTTACTGTTCTCCTACAAGGCCTGCGTGAGTGAACGATCTGCCCATCCCCTTCCTCCTCTAACCTATCTTCTACCACTGCTCTCATTGCTTACCCCACTTGACCCAACTCTCAATTCTTGCTGTTCTTTGAACACTCCAGGCATGCCCCTGCCTCAGGGCCTTTGCTCTTGCCTTTTCCCTGCTTAGAACATGCTTGACCAGGTATCCCACATGGCTTAGTGCATCACCTCATTCAGGCTTTGGCTCAAATACCACTTTATTAGAGAGGCTTTTACTGACCATCCCTGATTGCTGTCTATCCCTTTAACCTACATTGTCTTTCTGTAGTTCTTATCACCACCTAATATGTAATAATTTTATTTGTTTGTTTGTCTACCCCAAATGGAATGTAAGCTGCTTTATCATCATAGTGTCTAGATAAATTCTTGGCACCAGGTAAGTGTTCAATAAATATTTGCCAACTTTCAACCTAAATCCTGATTGGCAGAGGCACAGAAAGACAAATAGTGCATGCTCTCACTCATATGTGGAATCTAAAAAAAAGGGGAGGGGTTCTCATGATTACCAGAAGCCGGGAGGGGAGGGAGGCTGGGGGAGGGAAAGTGGTGGATTAACAGATACAAAGCTATGCTATTTACCCTAAGTGAATCAATGTATAGTATATGCATATATTAACATATAGTGTATGCATTATATAAACAACACACTGTACCCCACAAATATGTACAAATAAATGTTAAAAATAAATACCTAAATAAATAAATAAATAAAGCCTGATTGGCAGAGCCTAGGTCATGTGCCTGCTCCCTAGCTGCAAGGAATGCTGGGAAAATAAGTTCTGGCTTTACCTTGAGGAGAGAAATTCTCCAAACTTAGGAAGGGTTTTCAAAAGTTGCTGAGTGCCACAACTTACACTGTCTTCATATTTATGAGGAAATCTGAGTATAGACTTTCTAGAATTTTCTAACATCTATCTAATTTTTTACAGCTGAATCTATTACTTCCAAACCAATAGACTTTTATTTTTTTTGCTCCCAGCAACTTGCCTTAATCAAGTCTATCCAATAACCCTCGGGCTTTTTATGGTCCTTTTTCATCAATTTAGGTCACATCTAATAAGAATAAACAGGTTCAGGAAGAAACTCAGCTCTCACTCTGCTGAATGTACAGCTCAACCAGTGGGAATAGAGTATTCTAGCATGTTACAGAGTAGCCCTCTAGCCCTGAGCAGTTGCAGGCCCCGGGCATCAGTATTGTTTCCAGTGGAGAACATTGGTTAATCAGGTGAATATGTAAGTGGAGATGGGTTAAGAGAGCTTGTGCATGCTTTACTTATTACTATTATGAGGGCGATGACTTTACATTAGTGTCTCTCTGGAATCCCTTTTGACACTGGACGTATTGGGCTTTTATGTACCCGCTAACTCCATACTCAGGGAAAGGCTGGTTCTTTTCTCCTTTAGAACCCTTTGCTGATAACATTAGCCTATTGTCTCCTGGAGGAATAATGTGCAAATTCTAGCCCTATTTTGAAACAATCTGATTGCAAAGAGGAAAAACGTTTGGAGTGGAGAAATCATACAGTCATCTAACCAGGGCACTTCTGAGAGTGAGTAAAGGGGGCACTATTAAAAATTAGGATGGGACAACAAGTGTAAAACTTGGGACATCTGTCTTGGCAAACTGGAACATCTGATAACCCTGATGCATAGAATGCTCATTCAATGGCAATCTTCTCCAAAGCTCACAGACAGGCTTGTAGGGATTGCCCACATGATAAATTTTGCTTATTGTATGTCATGTCAGGGAATGCAATGATTTTTAGGGATTGAGGTAAACAGATTTGGCTGTGGTATAGTAGCATTCTAGAAGGACAGACTGTCTGCGATAGACACACAAGGATAACACAGTCCTATCTGGTAAGATTCTGTCCCATATCTGGAAAACCAACATCTGGTTCTGGTTCCAAACCACTGAGTTCTGGTATGTATTCAGACTGTGCCAGCCTGGAGAGTTGGAGGGTGATGGATACCACTTTGTTTATGTTTGAAAATGCCATACCTTGCAAGTATACTGTGCATTGTATAACTTCAAGATTGATGAGGTGTACCTGGACCAATGGTTTGAGTCTTCTCAGCCCAGGTGCCAGACTACATGAGCGAGTGAGCTTGCAGAAGATTTCAGCCCCAGCCACCTGCATCCATCTGAGAGATCCTGGGCCAAAACCTGGCCGACCAAGCCAATCCTGAGCTCGTGACCCATAGAAACTGTAAAAGATAATAAATTATAGTTATTGTTTAAAGCCACTAAGTTGTAGGTGATTTGCTACGCATTAATGAATAACTAGAACAAGTACTCATGTGCTGTCTCAATAGTGTCCGACAATCAATGGAGTTTGTAAGTTGGAACTTTAAGGGAGAGATCAATGCTGAAGACAATAATTTGGGGCGAATCTTCATATACATGGTTAAAAGGGCTGAAGATAAAACCAGAGGTCAATGCATCCATTTAAAAGGTCAAGGAGAGATGGTCAGAGAGGCAGGTCTTGGTGTCCAAAACCCACTTTCTCACAGCTCTCCTCTATTTCACCAGTCATTGCTTCTCACTGTTTCGGCTGCTTTCTCCTCATTTCTCAGGCCTCTAAACTTTGGAGTCCCAAGGCTCATATCTAGGCTACTTCTCTTCGATACCTATCACCTAGGCAATCTTATCTAAACTCATGACTAAATACTATCCATGTACTGATGACTCCTCACTTTGATTCTCCAGATCTAACCTCTCTTCTCAACTCCAGACTCATATATCCAACTGCCTGCTGTACATCTCCACTTAGAGGTCTACCAGGAATTCTCAAACTCAACATGTCCAAAATCAGACTCCCAACTTTCCCCTAAAACATGCTTCTCCTGCAGTTTTCTCTATGTTAGGAAATAATAAATCCATCATACAGATGGCTCAGGAAAAACTTTGGAGTCATGTTTGGATGCCTCCATTTATTTCACATGTTTGATCCATCACCAAATCTTTTTGGTTCAAACTTCAAGATATACTCATAAACCACCCACTTCTCACCATTTCCACCACTTGCTCCCTAGTCCAAGTCACCATTAACTCCCATCTGGTAGATGACAGAAAAATCGCGAGTGGTACAGCCAGAAGATAATGATTCTCAAAGCAGGAAATTTTTTTTAAATGTTTTTATTAAATTAAACTTTTAGTTTAAGATAATTGTAGATTCATATGCAGTCAAGAAATAGTACAGAGCTGTCCCATGTACCTTTTACTCAGTTTCTCCCAATGGTAATGTCTTGCAAAACTATAGTACAATATCACACCAGTGATACTGGCATTGATGCAGTCATGATGCAGAACACTTTCCATCAGCACAAGGACCCCCTCCTATTGCTCTTTTATAACCACACCCACCTCTCTTCCACCCCTCCACCCCGTCCTTACCCTAACCACTGGCAGCGACTACTCTGTTCTCTAAGTTCTAAAATTTTATCATTTCAAAAATGTCATATAAATGGTAGCATACAGCTTTTAATCTTCAGGGATTGGTGTTGTTTTGTTTTTTCACTCAGCATATTTCCCTGGAGATTCATCGAAGCTTGCACGTCTGTGTGTGTGTGTGTGCGCGCGTGCACGCGCGTCTCAATAGTTCATTCCTTTTTGTTGCTGAGAAGCACCATAGCTTGTTTAACCATTCCCCTGTGTTAAGATATCAGGGTTGCTTTCAGTTTGGGGCTATTATGAATAGAGAGACTATGGACATTTATGGACAGGTTTTTGTATGAACATAAGTTTTCATTTTTCTGGGATGAGTGCCCAGGAGTACAATTCCTGAGTCATAGGATAGTTGCATGCTTTGTTTTTAAGAATAATTGCCAAACTCTATTAAAGCTAGCTGTGCCATTTTATATTCTCACCAGTAGTATACTGATGTCACCATTTTTTATCTTAGCCATTCTGATAGGTATAGTGATATTTCATTGTGGTTTTAAGTTGCATTTTCCTGATGGTTTATGATGGTGAACATCTTTTCATTTGCTTATTTGCCATCTGTATATTCTCTTTGGTGAGGTGTTTGTTCATGTCTTTTGTCCATTTTATAATTGGATTAATTGCTTTTTTACCATTGAACTTTAAGAGTTGTTTCTATTCTAGGTACCAGTTCATTGTCGGATATATGGTTTGCAAATATTTTCTCCCCATCTGTAGCTTGCCTCTGCCTCCTCTTACAGGGTTTTTTGTTTTGTTTTGTTTTGTTTGTTTGTTTGTTTGTTTTTTGTCTTTTTCGTGACCGGCACTCAGCCAGTGAGTGCACCGGTCACTCCTATATAGGATCCGAACCCACAGCGGGAGCATCACTGTGCTCCCAGCGCCACACTCTCCTGAGTGCGCCACGGGCTCGGCCCTCTTACAGGGTTTTCACAGAGCAGAAGCTTTTAATTTAGATAAAGTCCAATTTATCAATTTTTCCTTTTATGGATAATATCATGCTCTTGATGTCAAGAACTTCTTGCCTAGCTCTAGATCCCAAAAACCGTCTGCTATGCTTTTTTCCTAAATGTTTTATAGTTTTACATTTTGCATATAAGTTTGTGATCCATTTTGAGTTAATTTTTGTATAGTGTGTGAGGTTGAGGTTGAGGTGCTCTCTCTCTCTCTCTCTCTCTCTCTCTCTCTCTCTCTCTCTCTGCTTATGGATGCCCAGTTGCTCCAGAATCATTTGTTGAAAGGCTACCCTTCCTCTTTTGAATTGTTTTTGCACCTTTGTCGAAAATCAGTTGGGCATATTTATGTGTGTCTATTTCTGGGTTCTCTGTTCTGTTTCATTGATTTATGTATCTGTCTCTCCACCAAACCACACTATTCTGATTACAGCAGCTGTATTAGTCTGTTTTCTGTTCCTTATAACAGAATACTTTAAACTGCATAATGTATAAAGAAAATAAGCTTATTTCTTACAGTTCTGGAGGTTGGGAAGTCCACAGTCCAGGGGTAGCATCTGGCCAGGGCCTTCTTCTGGGTGAGAACTCTCTACAGGGTCCCATGGCAACCAGGGTATCAAACAGCAAGAATGAACTGAGTAAGAGAGCTGACCTTCTCACTGGCTCTGCTTATAAAGACATCAGAACCATGCACAGTGACAACCCATTAAACCATCAACCCATTACTCCATAAATGAATCAATCCATTCATGAGGGCACAGTCCTCCCTATCCAATCACCTCTCAAAGGCCCCACCTTTCAAATACCATAATTGGATTTCCTACCCTCTTAACACTGCTACAATGGAGATAAGTTTCCAATACATGATCTTTGGGGGGACCCATTTGACCCACAGCACTAGCTATTTGGTAAGCATTAATATTAGGTAAGTTATTTCTCCCACTTTATTCTTCTTTTCCCAGGTTGTTTTAGCTGGTCTAGTACCTTTGCCTTTCCATATAAATTGTAGAATAATCTTGTCTATAGCTGCAAACAAAATCTTACTGGGATTTTGATAGGAATTGCATTAAACCTGTTTATCAATTTGGTGAGAATTGACATCTTTTTTACATTGAGTTCAATTTATGGCTATGGTATGTCTCTCCATTTAAGTATATATTTCTTTCATCAGTGTTTTGTAGTTTTGAGCATACAAGTCTCATACATGTTTTGTTAGATTTACACATAAGTATTTAGCTTTTGAGTTAGGTGTTCACATGTTCATTGCTAGTATACAGAAATGCAATTGACTTTTGTGTGTTTTGTTTTGTATCCTGCCACCTTGCTGAACTCACTTATTCATTCTAAGAGTATTTTGTAGATATCTTGAGATTTTCTACATAGACAATCATGTAATTTGCAAATAAGGACAGTTTCACTTCTTCTTTTCAGTGTCTATGCCTTTTATTTCTTTTCCTTTTCTTACTACACTGGCTGGAACTTCTGGTGCTATGTTGAATACGAATAGTGAGAACAAACATCTTTCTTCTTCCTGAACTTAGGGAGAAAGTGGTCAATCTTTCACCATTAAGTATGATGTTAGATGTAGTCTTTTAGTAGATGCTCTTTATCAAGTCGAGGAAGTTCCTCCTCTATTCCTAGTTCTGAGATTTTTCTTTTTATCATAATGGGTGTTGAATTGAAAATACTTTTTCTACATCACTTGATATGACCCTGTGATTTTTCTTCTTCAGCCTGTTATTATGGCGGATTACACTGATTAATTTTGAATTTGAACCAGCTTTGCATCCTTGGAATAAGCCCCACTTACTCATGGTGTATAATTCTTTTATGTAGTGGTGAATTTGTTTGCTAAAATATTGCTTATCTATATTGCTTATAGATTTTGTATCTATATTTACGAGAGATATAGTTCCCTTTTTGGTACTGTCTTTGTCTGGTTTGATGTTAGGGTAATACTAATTTAATAACATGAATTTAGAAGTGTTCCCTCCTATTTTCTGTAAGAGATTGTGTAGAATTAGTGTTAATTCTTTAAACATTTGGTAGAATCCTTCAGTGAAACCATTAACAACTGGAGATTTCTTTAGGGGGATTTTAAAATTACAAATTCAATTTTAAAAATAGTTTTAGGGCTATTCAAATTATCTATTGTTCATTGGGTGAGTCATAGTAGTTTTCACTTTTTAAGAACTTGGTCCTTTTCATCTAAGTTGTCAAATTTATGTGTGTAGAGTTTTCATAGTATTTTATTATTATCTTTTTTGATGTCTGAGGCTCTGTTGTGATAACCCCTGTTTAATTCCTGATATTGGTAATTTGTATGTTCTCTCTTTTTTTACCAGTCTTGCTAGAGGTTTGTCAATTTTACTCATTTTTTTCCAAAAAATCAGCTTTTTTGTTTCTTTGACTTTTTTCTATTATTTTCCTGTTGTCAGTTTCTTGATTTTTGCTCTTATCATTTCCTTCCCTCTGCTTGCTTTGGGTTTATTTGCTCTTCTTTTCCTAGGTTTTCAAGGTGGATGTATTTTAAGATGGTGTATTACTGATTTGAGACTTTTCCTCTTTTCTAATGTAAACATTTAGTGCTATAAATTTCCCTCTCAGCTTTAGCTGGGTCTCACATAAGTTGATATGTATATTTTCATTTTTATTCAGTTCAATGTTATTGAAAATTTTTCCTTGAGACTTCCTCTTTGACACATGGATTATTCAAAAGTGTGTTGTCTAACTTCCAACTATTTGGAAATTTTCCTGTTATCTTACAGTTATTGATTTCTAGTTTGAAGCCATCGAGGTTAGAGAACACACTCTGGTATTATTTCAATTCTTTTAAATGAGTTAAGGTTTGTTTATGGCCAGAAAAACCTTGGTGTATTATCCGTGGGCACTTGAGAAGAAGACGTATTCTTTTGTTCTTGGTTGGTGGCGTTCTTGGGTTCTTCTACCAATATTTGATCTCCTGTGTAGATGTTCTATCAATTGTTGAGAGAAGGGTATTGTTATTTCTAAATATGATTGTGGATTTGTCTATTTCTCCTTTCAGTTATATTGGTTTTTTGCTTCAATATTTTGCAGCTCTGTTATTTGGTGCATAAACATTTAAGATTGCTATATCTGCTTGATGTTTTGACCCCTTTATCATTATGTAATGTCCCTCTGTTTCTGATAATTTTCTTTGCACTGAAGTCTACTTTATCTGATATTAATATAGCCACATCTGCTTTCTTTTGACTAATGTTTGCATGATATACCTTTTTCCATATTTTCCCTTTCAACCTACCTATATCATTATATTTCAAGTTAGTTTCTTGTAGATACAATAAAGTTGTGTCATATTTTCTAGCCCCCTAAGCCAATTTCTGCCTGTTAATTGGTGCATTTAAACCAATTACATTTAACATAATTATTGATATGTTAGTGCTGTAGATTGGATACCCCCCAACCTCATCAAAGCTTAAATTTCCACTGTAACTATTGAGGGTGGGAAATCTTATTATGATAATTGAAAGGTGGGGCCTTGAAGAGGTGATTAGATTGTAGAACAATTCTGTAGCAAATAGATGATTAATGGTGGTCAGAGGGCTTTAAAAAGAGAGTGAATGTGGAGATTAGTCTTTTCTCACTCTGCTCTACCACTTTCTGCCATGTGAGACTTCACCACCTCAGAACTCTTCAGAGACTCCCCACGAGCAAGAAGGCCCTCACCAGATGTGTTCCCTGGATTTTGGACTTCCCATCCTCAAAAACTGTGAGCAATAAATTTTGTTTTCTTTATAAGTTACCCAGTTTCAGGTATTTTGTTATAAGCCACAGAAATGGACTAGTACAGAAAATTGGCACTAGGAGCAGGGTGTTGCTTATAACGAATACTTGAAAATATGGAAGCAACTTTGGAACCGGGTGTTGAGGAGAGGCTGAAAGAATCTGGAGGAACAGGTGAGGAAAAGCTTGGATGCTGGTGAGGAAAGTTTGGAACATTTTAGAGACTGGTTAAATGGTGGTGAGCAGAATGCTGATAGAAATATGGACAGTAAAGTCCATTCTGAGAAGATCTCAGATGTAAATGAGAAGGGACTTAAATGGAAACTGGGGCAAAGATCACTCTTGCTATGAACTGACAGAGAACTTGGCTGCATTGTGTCCATGCTCTAGGACTTAGTGGAAGATGGAACTTAGGAGTTGTGAACCAGAGTATTTGGAGGAAGAAATTTCTAAGCAGTAAAGTATTAAGGATGCTGCATGGTTACTTGTAACAGCCTGCACTGAGTTATGGTAGCAAAGGTATGACATAAAGCCAGAATTTAAAAGGGAAGCAGGGCATAAAGAATTGGAAAATTTGCAGCCAGGCCATGTGGTAGAGAAGCAGAGAGAATTTTCAGGAGAAAAATTCAATGGTACTAAGATTAGTACAAAAGAAAGAGATTACCAAGAGAGAGGGAAAAGCCCCTGAAGGCACTGCAGAAGCCTCTGGGGCCATTTGAGGCTCAAAGGCCTAGGGAGACAGAATGATCTCAGGTAACAGGCCTGAGGCACCCTCCACGGACTTGCTGCCCAGGGCCGATTCAGGAAGCTGCTTCCAGCACCAGCACCCCAGCCATGGCTAAATTGGCCCCAGGTGTGGCTGGACCCGCAGCTTTGGAAAATACAAGCTGGAAGACTTGGTAGTGTCCATGTGGTGTTAGGTCTGCAGGCTCACAGAATGCCAGAGCTCGGAAGGACTGGGAGCCTCCACCCCAGTTTCAAAGGATGTATGGAAAAGCCTGGGGACCAAGGAAGAGATCTGTCATGGGGTGGAATCACTACATAGAGACTTTGCTAGAGCAATGCCAAGCAGAAATTTCGGGTAAGAGCTGCAGCAGACAAGCCCCATCAGCACCATGTCTAGTGGAGCCACGAGAGTGGGAACAACATAGAGACCCCAAAATTGTGGAGCTACCAGCATGCAATGCCAGCCTGAAAGAGCAGAAGTGTGGTCTGAGACTAGGAAAGCCTTAGGAGTGGAGCTGCCCAAGGACTTGGGGATCCAACCCTCACACCAGCAGGCAGAGGACATCGAACATGGAGTCAAGGTACATGATTTGCCAGCTTTGATATTTAATGCCTGCCCTGCTGGGTTTCAGACTTGTTTGGGACCTGCTGCACCTTTCTTTTAGCCCATTTCTCCCTTTTTGAACAAAAATATGTATCCTATATTTGTCCCACCATTGTATCTTGGAAGTAGATAACTTGTATTGATTGCACAGATGGGACTCTGAACTTTGAACTTTTGAGTTGCAACAAGTTAAGATTTGGGGGACAAAATGAAGGTACTTGGATGTAAAAAGGACATGAGCTTTTGGGGGATCAGGGGTGGAATGCTGTAGACTGGATGCCCTCCCCAACCTCACTGAAGCTTAAATCCCTACTATAACTGTTGAGGGTGGGAAATCCTATTATGGTAATTAGAAGATGGGGCCTTGAAGAGATGATTAGATTGCAGGACCATGCTGTAGTGAATGGATTAATAGTGGTGGTCAGGGGTGTGGTTCGGAGGGCTTTAAAAGGAGAGTGAATGAGGAAGTTAGCCTTTTCTCTCTCTGCTTCATCATTTTCTGGCATGTGAGACCCCTGGGTCACTGTTGCCATCACAAAGACACTCACCAGGTGTGCTCCCTGGACTTCAGACTTCCCAGCCTCCAAAACTGTGAGCAATAAATTTTGGGGTTTTTTATAAATTAACCAGTTCTAGGTATTTTGTTATAAGCCACAGAAACGGACTAATACAGTTAAGGATTAAGTCTGCCATTTTATAATTTTGTTTTCTATTTGTCCTCTGTTTGACATTTCTCTGTTTTGTTTTCTTGCCTTCCTGTGGGTTACTTGAACAGTTTTTAGAATTCAATTATGATTTATCTGTAGTGTTTTTGAATGTATCTTCTTGTATAACTTTTTTGGTGATTGCTTTAGGTGTTTTATTATATGTAAATAATTTATCACAGTTTCCTAGACATTGTACCAGTTCAAGTTAGTATAGAAATCTTACCTACCTTTATGTCTCTTTATCCCCCTTTGTTTACAATTGCCTTAAATATTTCCTCTGCATACAGTTAGAGATAAATCAATGTTATAATTTTTGCTTCAAACATCAAATATAATTTAGAAGACTGAAGATAAGGAAAATGTATTTCCCCACATTTTTACTCTTTTCATTGTTCTTCCTTCCTGATGTTCTAAGATTCCTTCTTTTATAATTTCCTTTCTGTCTGAAGAACTTTCTTTAGCCATTCTTTTTAGGGTAGGTCTGCTGATGACAGATTCTCTTACTTTTCTTCATCTGAGATTGTCTTGATTTATTTTTTATTCCTTATAGATATATTCATTAGATGTAGAATTCTAGGTTGACTTTTCTTTTCTTTTAGCACTTGAAAAATGTACCACTTCCTTCTGGCCTCCATGGTTTCTGATGAGAAATCCTCTGTTGTTTGAATTGTTGTCTCTCTCTCTCTCCATAGGTAATGCATTGTTTCTATCTCACTGCTTTCAAGATTTGTCTTGGGCTTTAGTTTTCAAAACTTTGACTATTATGTGACTTGGTGTGGATGTCTTTGGGTTCATCCTGTTTTAGGGTTTGCTCAGTTTCTGGAATCTGTACATTAACATATTTTGGTAAATTTGGAAAGACTTTAGTCATTATTTCTTTGAGCACTTTTTCAGCTCCATCCTCTTTCTCCTCTCCTTTCAGAACTTTCCTGATCCAGATGGTAAATCTTTTATTATAGTTCTGTTTCTTTTTTTCAGACTGTTTTTTCTCTGTTGTGCAGACTGGGTAATTTTTATTGTTCTTTCTTAAAGTTCACTGGTTATGTCCTCTATCCTGTTCATTCTGCTATTAAGCCCATCCACTGAGTTTATTATTTTGGTTATTGTATTTTCATCTCTATAATTTCAATTTGATTTTCTTTCTATCTTCTCTTTCTTTGCTGAGAATTTCTTTTCCATTCGTTTCCATCATGTTTGTAATTGCTCATGGATGCATTTTTATGCTGGCTGCTTTTAAATCTTTGTCATATAATCCTAACATCTCTGCCATCTCAGTGCTGGCACCTATTCATTGTCTTTCTCATCCAAGTTAAGATTTTCCTTGTTCTTTGTAGGATGAGTGATTTTTTTTTTTTATTGAAACCTGGACACAAACTGTGATACTCTGGGTCTTATTTAAACCTTCTGCTCTAGCTGGCTTCCTCTGACACTGCTCTGGTAGGGGAAGGAGTGCCTCCTTGTCTTTGCCAGGTGAACACAGAAATCCAGGTTTCCCACTCCAGCTCTGTTGTCATCTCAGGGGAGTTCCAACTTCCCATGTAGACTCTACTGACACTCTGGGGTGGTTGCTTCATTATTGCTGAGTGGTAGTGAAAGCCCTGACTCTCCATTAGGCCACCTCTGACACCACCCCAGTGGGGATGGAGGGGGTGCCTCATTACTGCAAGGTGGGGGTAGGAGTCCTGGCTCCCCACAAGGGGAATGTGTTTGTTACCACCCAGCAGGGGTGAAAGCCCTGAGTCCCTACTCAGCCTCTTCTGACAACACCCTGGTGAGAGGGAAGCCTCGTTACAGACATGTGGAAATCTAGACTCTTTACTTGGCTTTTGCTGGTGTTCCTGAGGGGTGGGTGAGGCCACACACAGTTCTTTCTGTGGGGATTGGCTGGAGTAGAGTGAATATTTTCTAAAGGCTCTGTCTTGTTAGGCACTTTCCTGATACTTTGGCTAGAGAGAGCAGGCTTTTGTTTGGGTTGGGGTTTTTTGTCTGCTCCTGTTGGTGTTCCTAGATTGCCAGCTTCTTTCAGGGCCAGGTCTGGGATATATGAAGCAAAAAGAAAACCCAGGGAATTCACCACCCTGATGTTCCTCAGGTCCTGAGGTCCCTAGCTGGTCTTCCTTCTTCTCTCCACCCTTCAGTGTCTTCTTATATTTGTTTTCTATATAATTTCTAAGGGTTTTAGCTGTACTTAGCAGCAGGAATAGAGAAAAGTACATCTACTTCATCGTCCTGGGAGTGGAAATTCTCCAGGAGGTTTTTGTATAAAGGTGAAAGAGCAAAAGTTTAGAGAGAGGACAGGGGGATGATGATGACAATGATCTCCAAAACCCCGGAGAATAAACACCATCTGCCTAAGAGAGCTTTAAGAAGTGGAACTTCACAGGAGATCCAGATTGGAATGAGCACTAAATGATGGAGGAATGGGAGTGCACAAGGATGCTTGCTATGGAAGGGGGCATGGGAGTTCCAGGAGATACTGTGAAAGGCTTTGGGAAGGACAGGAAGAGCAAGAGAGGTGAAAAGCAGAGCAAAGAAATGTTTGGCTGAGAGAATGGAAGGGAAGAGATGATGTGTGGGGCTTATATTTCAGAGGTGACAGATGTGACAAGAAAGATTTACTGCCTTACCAGTCACAGATAAATTTGATGTCACATCAGGGTCTGATCACAGTACACTCTTGGCTTCTTAGTGACTGGGAAATGGCTTCTGCTACAATGGGGTACAGGTAGGTAGGAAAAGGAATGGCACCTACAACACTTGGGTCCCATTTCCCCAGGGACATCCCAGCCCTGATACAAATAACCTAAAATTAAGGGTTGAATTTCCTAAATGTTCTGGGAGAGTGGTGAACCCACTCATTCACTAAATCTCCACCCCTTATTTTGTCATTCTAATAAGGTTTTCAGGCAAACCAGTACAATTCCTTTTCATCTAGGCATGTGGAGTATAAATTCTTAGAATATTTGAATATGGAAGGTGTCACTTCAAAACAAATTGTTGTTGCTATGATAATACTACTACTAATAATAACGACAATAATAATTTATTGAGTTCTTATTAGATGCCATGTACTATTCTCAATGCTCGACTTGTTTTAAATCATTTAATCTTTACAATGACCCTATAAGGTAGATAATAATTATTGTATTAGCTCCATTTTGTGCATGAGAAAACTGGGGATGTGGCAAAGGAATTAGAAATATGTTCAAAACGTCCATTGAATTAAAAACTGGCATAGCCATCTTCTCTGTTACCACATTCATTACATGAAAAGCACAAAGAATGATGTTTTCCAACTTTTTTCCCCAAATAATTGCTACAATCCGGCTTTTGTGTTTATTTCAGTTGCTGGGGTAAAGAGTAACAGGGGCTAATCTCATTTGTTTCATCCCTGGCAAATCACTTGCTCCATTATCCCTATTTTTCCTGCCTTTAAAATTGGGGCAGTCATACCAGGCCACCACCCCTCTAACCACAGAGAACAAAAGCAATAAGATTTTATTGCAAAACATTTTGAAAAAATTGAACTTGTACTAAATTATTATTCAACCCATGGGGAGCTGGATGGTGGCTAAAGAAGGAGAAAAGTAGGAAATGGGAGACAAACCACAGAGGAGAAGAGGGGTTGCCCAGCGGGGTGGAACTGAGGGGAAAAGAGGCCCAGGGACATTTGGAAATGCCACATGTTTGTTTTCAATCTCACCCGCCCCGTGTTGGCTCTAGGCTCCTTCGGGCAGGGCCCATGGGCTTACTTTGGTGCCTCACAGATGGCTACATCAATGTCAAATGATTTGACTCGTTGAAGAAGTTTCTTTGGACTATCCCAGTCTTTACCCTTGTCATCTCCTCTTCCGCCTACCTTTCCAAAGGTTCCCAACAGATGGCTTTTAGGATCACCCACAGTGATTTCACTTCATGCAGAAATATGCCCACGCTGAATGGTGTGTGTGTGTGTGTGTGTGTGTGTGTGTTGTGTGTGTGTTGTGTGTGTGTGCTGTGTGTGTGTGTTGTGCGTGTGTGTGTTATGTGTGTGTGTGTTGTGTGTGGGGGTGTGGGTGTGTGTTGTGTGGGGGGGTGTATGTGTTGTGTGTGTGTGTTGTGTGTGTGTTGTGTGTTTTGTGTGTGTTGTGTGTTTTTGTGTGTGGGGGGGTGTTGTGTGGGGGTTTTTGTGTGTGTGGGTGTGGGTGGGTGTGTGTGTGTTGTGTGTTTTTGTGTGTGTGTGTTGTGTGGTTTTTTTGTGTGGGGGGGTGTTGTGTGTTTTTGTGTGTGTGTGTGTTGTGTGGTTTTTTGTGGGGGGGGGTGTTGTGTGCTTTTGTGTGTGTGTGTGTGTGTGTGTGTGTGTGTGTGTGTGTGTGCGCGCAGCACAATTCTCTTGCCTGAAGTGGAATCAATGTCACACTGATTGCATTTATCTTCACAGAGGGAAAAGAAGAAAATTCAATGTGATCTTATTATAACCCATTTTTAAACATTGAAAATTCCCCCTTAGTGATGCACTTCCAGGGTGGGGCAAATTTGGATCCTTTTTGAGTCAAAACCATAAACAGAAAATTCCTCACTCCTGGGTTGAAGACCATCAGGGATCAGCTTACTGCCTGGAAATCTGCAGATTCTCCCATCAAATTGGCACAGGCTCTGAGCAGACTTGAGGATTTTCATGCTGTCACGTTTTAGGAAAACTTGAATAATGGAAGACCGAAAGCTCAGACTCCATTTATTTTCCTCTGTCTTCTTTCCCGAGAGGAATGCTGGCCCATGCTTCTTACCAAAATTTAACCCCCCAAGAAGCACTTCTTTCCTCACCTCTGTTAACCAACTTCAATAATTGCACAAGCTCTTGCACATCCTTTCTTCATGCATCTCTTCCCCTGCCCTGCACCACACCGTGGAACATACTCCTGAAGGACCAACTAGTCCTAGAATAAAGTAGCCATCGTGTCGTGGCGCTACTCAAGCACATTCAATGACTCCCATTGGCCTACAGGATACATTCCCAAGTCCTTGACCTTATTTTCTCCCACTCTTCTACTATGCAATCCCTTCACTTCAGAATCCTCCTAAACATGTCTTACTCTTTTCCCCATCTTTACTCTTGTTTTTAAATTTATTTTTGATTGTATATATTTATGGGATACAGAGTTGACTATGAGTATTTGTGTACAGTATGTGATGATCAAATCAATATTATTAGCATGTCCATTATTACAAATCATAATTATTCTTTGTGTCCCTTACCCAATTACTCCCTAACCACTCTCCCCCTGCTCCCCCTTTCCCACCTTTAGCAACTATAGGTTTGTTCTCTCCTACAAGTTCAAAGTTTTACTGTGGTCTTTCTTTTTCTTTCTTTCTCTCTTAACACCCACTTATGAGAGAAGACGTGGTATTTCTTTTTCTGTGCCTAACTTATTTCACTTAGCATAATTTTCTCCAGGCTCATCCATGCTGCAAAAGAGAGAATTTCATTCTTTTTTACAGCTGAGTAGTATTCCATAGTATATATATACCACATTTTCGTTATCCAGTCATCCATCGATAGACATTTAGGTTGGTTCCATGTCTTGGCTATTGTAAACAGAGCTGCGATGAGCATGGAAGTACAGGTATCCCTTCGGCATGATGATTTCCATTCCTCTGGGTATATACCCAGCAGTGGGATTGCTGGGTCGTATGGCAGCTCTGTCTGTAGTTGTTTGAGGAACCTCCATACTGTTTTCCATAATGGCTGCCCTAACTTCCAGTCCAACCAACAGTGTAGAAGAGTTCCCTTTTCTCCATGTCCTCACCAGCATTTGTTATTCTCAGTCTTTTTGAAAATAGCCAGTCTAACTGGGATGAGGTGGTATCTCAATCTTACCTTTACTCTTAACATCTTCCCCATCTCAATCCCTGAGGGCCCTGTCACTTACATATCTAAAATCCTTCAGAGAAGTAGCTCTCTCAGTGTGGTCCCCAGACCACCAGCATGGGCATCACCTGCAAACCTGGTAGAAATTCAAATGCTCAGGCCCCACCCCAGCCCTGCTGGCTCAGAACATCTAGTGGTAGGAAGCCACAATCTGATGTAGCAGTCTCCAGGCTTGAGAATCCCTTTTCAGCTCAGACCTCACCTCTTCTTGGATGCTTCCCTGATCGTCACAGCTTTTGTCTAAGTTCTTGAGGTGCTTCCATGTGCGTCCACTTCATTCAACAATCACCATGCACAGCCTTGCTTGTGGCTAGTTACCTTTTAAGGAAGCCAGGGGTGATTCCCATCCTTTCTTCCTTTTCTTTCTTCCTTCCTTCTTTCTTTCCCTCTTTCTCCCTCCCCCTTCCGTCCCTCCTTCCCAACCTTTTTCCCTGCTCTTTTTCCTTCTTTCCTTTCCTCCTTCCTATCCTCCTTCCTCCCTCGCTCCCTCCCTCCTGTTCTTCCTTCCTTCCTTCCTTCCTAGTCTGCCAAAGGCACTAGCACAGACAATCAGCGATCGTTGACTGTGCTTGTGTGTATCTGTGGTTAGGTGGCTGAGCAGAGCTCATGCGTTTTGTTAGTATGTTTCTAACCTTGAAGTTTGCAAGAAAGACACATCTTCCCAAAACTTATTCTTCAGTTTCCATGGTAGGAACAGAATACCAGGGCTGACGGCTCTGGCCCTGACTCCTCTAGCACTTCTTGAGGAGACATATCATATGTTCTGGAGACACTAAAAATGGTTGATACAGACAGACCCCTGATGAGTTATTACCAATGACTAAAGCAGGTCCCAGAAAAATCTTGATTTAGCAAACTGTGTTGATTCAGTCAGGCTACTGAAGACAAAGGGTCCCTAAATAGTGAATCAGAAAGATCAGTCTAATCAACCAGTATGTCTTTGTGGCTCTCCACCCACCCTGCCCCGCTCCCCAGGGAAGTGAGCCTTCTCAACAGAGGGCATCATGGCCGACCGTCATGAGCAGTGGCTCATGCTCTCTCAGAATCCACCAATAAACTGAGGGCCACAGGCAGGACCATCAGGGCCCTACCCTTTCAATACCATCTTCTTTTATTATTTCCTCCCCTCCCTGCCCACCATAAACCCCACATTTTGACATTTTCATATTTAAGACAACCTGCTTTTAAGTGCCATGACATCCAAAAAGGAGTTAAGAAGCAACCAAGTTGCTAGAAGCCTTGTGAAAACAGAGGGAGAGAGTCCTTTGTAAGACAGCTCTGAGGAAAAGGAGGGGGGAGGTTATGGTTTTTATTCCATGATTCTACCCTAGCCTGGAATGTTTCAACAAGATTTGTAGTTAGTGCTCATAAACCATTCTGAGATTCTAACCCCCTCCAGAGGAGTGAACGCCAAAACTTTTGTGATCCAGACATCTACATCAATAAAAATATTTCGAGCATAAACTGCCAATACACATATATTTGTTTCTAAATTATATTTGCATATTACTGCTCTAATGTATTCTGTGTATAATGAAACATACACAAAAACATATTTTGAAAGGGTAGGGGGAAAAGACAATGAATATTCTTCAAGAGCTTTCCAATTGTGATGTCTTCCTAGTATCATTTTCTAATAGCTTAGGAAATGATATGCAGTCTCCGAAAGCTTCATTGCACTGGCAGACACTGTCAGAGCCCAGCCTGTATCCCCTTGGCCCACCCTAGCAGCCATCTGCTGGAGGTTCCTGCACAAGCGATAGCTTCTGTGTCTCTCTGCACGAAAGCATTCTCTAACTATTAAGTATGCACTGGAGAGGCCTGAAGCGCCAGGAACCTAACACCCCAAGAATGAATGACTCGCAACCAATAAGGGCTGGGAGTCAGTGAATAAATACCCCAACTTCCTCACACCTCAGAGGGACAATTCAGTTCCACACAGTCTCTCAGAGAGTCCCCAGCAGGATAGAGAATCGGGTGCCCAAAGTGGTAACCCATTCATCAACACACCCTTTCTTGGCTTTCTTGCCATTGTGTGGCTCTTCCCTACTCTCCCCTGGTACTTCCCAGAATCACCTCCTAAATAAGATACTTGCATCTAAATCCTTGTCTTGGGGTCTGTTTTGAGGGGACCCCAAACTAAGATAATTGTTATTAAGATATTTTAAATGGTCTCCTTGATAATTTCTATTTTTATGAGTAATCTGATTAGAACGTCATTACATTATGTAATATGGATGCTGCTGAGCTACAACCAGGGTAGAATTGTCAGTGCTGTCATTTTCTTCTGGCTTTGTAAGCTTGCATTAGTGCTGGCATCTTGATTTATGGTTTCTCTGCAGGGATTTTTTTTTTTAAGGTACATAATACCTATTTTGAGAGGGTTATTAGTTACTACCGGATAATGTAATTTGTAATGATTTGTAATGCTACCTAACAGGAACACATAAACTGTAATACTTTGAAATATGCTCAAAGCAGCAATCACATTAGGGCTCCACTGTCAACTTTTCCCAGTGTGGAACATTCCCTCCTTTCCCAGGGCATCTCAAAAACCACATGGAACATATGACTCTCTCATACAGACAGAGGGAGGGCACTGGTGGCAATCTATATATTCAATAGTAGTAAAACTGAATCTATCTATTCATTCTAACATTTGCTCCCTATACCCCAATTTATTATCTCATTCACCCTGGGGTGTGGTTACCCCATTTTGGAGACCACTGCTTTAGAGAATCAAAGGCTGTATCTCAACAGCCAAAGCCAAGTGGAGGATTGAAGCCAAAAAAAAATGTACTAGCTCACAGAAACTCACTCACCACTAGGATTGAAGGGGGTGTGGTAAGGTGGGCAGTATTTCCATGAATTGCTGTCCATGAGTCCTTGAGTTCTTTAGTCCTGTGTCCGAAGGAAGAAAGAAGAGTTAGATGCATGAAGTGTGGAGTTAGTGAAAACTGAAGAAATTAGATATGAGGCCAAGAGAGCAGAAGGCAAGACTTTTGCTCTTGTCTGGTTGCGCAGCATGCTTTTGATGCCAAGAAAGGTATCTGACATGGAAGAAACCATTTTGTGAGCCACTTGGTGAGACTGAACACAAGTATTTTTGCTTTGGGGCTCAGGTGACAATGAATCTCACACAGTGGAAAAGAGAGACATTCTCTGGACTGCTGCCCAAAACAGAATGCCTCTCTGCTACTGCATCATGAACTATTCAGAGTGCATGGCAAGAGAGTGCACTTGGGTGAAAAGTTGGAATTCTCACCATTAGCACCAGCACTGGGAAGAGAACTTTACTCCACGTCTGAGCAGATAACACTGACAAGGTAAGTCATTGCAGGAGAGAAGGACATTTTGATCGTGGTGAATGTGTGGGGCCTGCAGCTGTCGTGCTGGTTCATGAGCTCCCTGTGAAATCCTGCCGGGGACACCCAGGAATACTCAATTGGGAGAGGGAGGACTTTTCCAGAAAGCTGATGACTCTGAATAAGCAGGTGGGGTTAAGAGCTAGGAAGTTTGGCTTAACTAATTTGACCTCATTCGTATTCCCAAAGAGACATTTGGGTTACAATAATCATTTGGGTTCTTCTACTATCAAATAAGCAAATGATTATATAATAACAAATAATCATTTCTCCACTTTGCTTTGGCACTGCAGAGCTGGCCACGCTGCAGATAAAATAACAATGACTTTTTAGCTGTACACTTCACATTAGGGCAGTACTCAGTGCAAGGGAACATTCTGAAGCATCAGATGATGATACAATGTAGAAGAACAAATGAGCAGGATAACTAATAAAAACGGTGCTTCTTCTCAGCAGGTTTGCAAGAGCAGACTTGCTTCCTGCTCCTGGGTTGCAGAATTATAGATGTTAGAGCCTGCCCCATAAATGAGTGCATCACTCCTCTTGGTGAATCATTTGTACATCACATGAATGATATTTTGTGGACCTGACCCTTAGATTCTTCCAAGTTGAGCAATAATTTATACTAACAGACTAATTCTTGCACTGTAATTTATAAATCTGATCATTCCCACCCAAATCCTTGCCATCTCACCTCCTCATACGGTCATGATTTAATAGCTCAGCTGTGAGGTGAGGTCTCAAATTACCGAAGCATCATAACTTTTACCATGAACACTATAAGACATGCAGGAGGAAGCTAAGACCCCTGAAACCAGTTGCACCTCAGGCAGAAGCATCAGCTAACTGCAAGATACACACTTTTGGAAGCTTGGTTCATATTTTCAGGATGCTGGGAAGTCATTCATCTCCTAGAGGAATTTTTGAGGTAGGGGAAATAGCATCCTGATGTTTTAAAAGTAACAGATTTTTCAAAGACATCTTAATCTATTTCCATTGAGTAGTTTCCCATGGATCAATATAAAAAATAATCACAGCCCCATCACCAAAACGCATAGACTTTTTGTACTGGGTACCAAAGCAAATTTAATTTTCATCCAGGATGCTATGGCTTCTTCCTGCAGTTTGGCTTCATCTGGGAGTAGTTTTCTTGGAGGGCCTTTTTTTTTTTTTTTTTTTTGTGGGGCAGCAGGGAGCCAGGAGCCTCTTGTCTTGAATTTCTTTAAAAAAGAATTTCCCTTAAAAAAAAATCTAAATACATTGTCTATATTTTTTTCAGAGTCAACTTTTAGAAATCCAATGAAAGACACAAACACATTTAATCAGAAAATGGTCAACTTCTACCTGAAATCCTGTATATACTACAGTAATCCCCCCTTATCCATGGAGGATAGGTTCCAAGACCCCCCAGTGGATGCCTGAAACCGCGGATAGTATCAAACCCTATATATACTATGTTTTTTCCTATAGATACATACCTACAATAAAGTTTAATTTATAAATTAGGCATAGTTAGAGATTAACAATAGCAACTAATAATAAAATAGAACAATTATAACAATATGACAGCATCACTGCTCTTGTACTTTGGGGCCATTAAGTTTAATAAGGGTGACTTGAACATCAGCACAGCAATACCATGACAGTCAATGTGATACCTGAGACAGCTATGAAGTGACTACTGGGCAAGTAGTGTAGACTGGATATACTGCAAAGGATGATTCACTTCCAGGTGAGATGAAGCAGGACAGAATGAGATTTCATCACACTACTCAACTTAAAACTTAAGTGAAGTGTTTATTTCTGGAATTTTTCATTTAATATTTCTGGACTGCAGTTGACTGCAGGTAATAGAAACCTCAGAAAGTGGAACTGTGGATAAGGGGGATTACTGTATTGAGAACAAAAATATTTAGCTTATATAGAAGTGACTGTGGGCAAATGAAACTTAGAGAAATATGACTTATTAGAAATTGTCATGCATAAATTCTAGAAGTCAGAAGCTTAAGGGAAGACATAAGTAATGGTTTCACAGACTTATCCAACTGCAATAATAATTTAATATTCTCCCTCTAAGAGAAAGCACTCCACTTGGTAGTTATTATCTCAAAATAAATTCATGAACATTAATTAAGTCCCCTCCAAGCAGCATGATTAAGAGACAATTAACAACAGACATTTAATACTAGGCAAATTTAGTAAACATTTGTTTCTATTGAAACTTTTTGTTCATTTGCCAGATAGACAAAAGGTTTATTTCACTGTTGCAGTATATCTTCTAGCAAATGTTGAGTTAGGAGTTTGAAAGCAGTGCCCTAGGAAACAGTGTGCTGTTACCGTGGTCTTGAAATGTCATAATCCTGAATTCTGCAACCACCCTGCAGCCAAATGCCCAAGCAATTTTGGGCAAGCAACCTAATGCTTCAGATCCTCTCATTTCTAATCCCATCACAAAACAAATGTAATAATAACCCCTCTCAGCTTCTTAACACTCTTTTCACCCTTGGCTTCAAGGCCATTCTTCACAATCTTTCTAATCTCTCCTTTTGCTTTGTCCACTTTCAGTGGCATATATTTGACATCTAGGGCAGATCATTTTTTAAAATGCGCTTTCTTTCTATTCAAAATTATTTTTAGTATCAATCATGTAATAATCATAATCATTTCCTTGAATTGTCCTTTAGTTTGAAGAGGAACAATTAACAATGTTAAGAAAGTTTTGGTCTGGACAGGATGGCTTAGATCCATTTCTCCCTGCTCTTACCTGCTAAGTACAAGCAGCATAACCCCTGGAAATAACTCAAGAGGCAACCAAAGGAACACTCTGAAAAGTGGTAAGAGGAAGGTGAGGTGGTTTTGGATGACTGGACTGGAGGAAAAACATAGCAGCAGGGTGTCTTATATCACCCTACCCAACAAAAGAAGGCAACCCAGGCCTGGCATTTCCAAATCCTCAAACTAGCAACACAAGGCAGCCCAGGTAGGCTCAATCCTTCAGCAGATCATATGGTAGTCCCTCTGACAACACCAGGTAAGCCTACAGTGCTGTCAGGGGGGATGGATCAGGAGCCCCACTAAAATCAAGCATCTAAGGCAAGTTCTCTTCTCCCCTACCAGACCTGAGGCACCCCTTTCCTGCTCTGAGACATTGGGTGTCAGGTCGGCACTGGCCAGAGGGATTCTGACACACACCATAAGCTGCCTGGTCCAGGAAGCATTCTTCATCCCTGTGGGCCAGAGGCTCCTTTCCTCCACCTTTAAACATCGGGAGGCCCTGCCTGGGGAAGTCCCTTTGATTCCCCCAGGCAGCACCACCAGGGACTAGTGGGAGTCCCAGCAGCATCAGATAAAATCAAGCACATCAAGATGCACTGTAAAGGCTCTGGAAATTAAACTCTCATTAAAGCCACAGTCCACAAAAGTAGATCAGGACCTGCATGCTAAACATAAATAGGGTGAATGCCTGCTAAAATAAAATATTTAAATAGGACCTAAAGTCTTCTAACATAATAGGAAAAATGTCTAGGATACAATAAAGTCACCCGTTATATCAGGAACCAAGGAAATCACAACCTGAATGAAAAAAGACAATTGATTGATGCCAAAAAAGAGACAAATCGGATGCTAAAATTATCTGACAAGGAATTTAAAGCAACCATCATAAAAAAGCTTCAACAAGCAATAAGAAATTCTTTCAAAATAAATGAAAAAATAGAAAATCTTATAAAAGAATTATAAAAAAGAAGGAAATGGAATTCTTATAACTGAAAAATACAATACCAAAAATTTTAAAACTTCCTGGATGGACTCAATAGTAAAGCAAATACATCAATAGATAGAATCAGTGAACTTGAGGACAAATTAATAAAATTTACTCAATTTGAAAAACAGAAAGACAAGAGACTGGAAAAAAAAAAAACCAGATTCTTGGAGACCTGTGGAACAATAACAATAGATCTAACATTCATATATCAGAGTTTCAGACCAAGAGGAGAAAGAGTGGCGCTGAAAAGAATATTAGAACAAGTAATGACTGGAAACACCCCAAATGTGCCAAAAGAAAACACACAGGTTCAAGAAGCTGAGCAAACCTCAAACAGGATAAATCCAAAGAAATTCATATCAAGACACACCACAGTTAAACTTCTGAAAACTGAAGGCAAAGACAAGATCTTGAAAGCAGACAGAGAAATGATGCATTACTTAACAGAAAACACGAATCTGAATGACAGTGGATTTATCATCTGAAACTGGGGAAGCCAGAAGAGAGTGCTCCAATATTTTTCAAGTTCTGAAAGAAAAGAACTGCAAACCTAGAATATCCTTCAGAAAGTAAGTGGGGATCAAGACATTCACAAGCAAAGAGAAATTAAGAGAATTTTTCATTATCAGACCTACCCTTAAATACTGGCTGAAGGAAATTCCTTAAACAGAAAGGAAATTATAAAAGAAGGAATCTTGGAGCATCAAGAAGGAGGAAAAAGCAACAGAAAGTGCAGAAATATGGGTGCACACAAAAGACTATCCTCTTCATGAGTTTTATAAATTATAGTTGATGATTAAAACAAAAGTTATAACACCACCTGCTACTCAAGACAATGATATTTGAAAGCCATGAGATTAAATAGAAGTAAAGTATCTACCCTTAAACTGGCAAATGGTGATACCAATAGACTGTGATACATCACACATCTATATTATAATACCCAGAGCAAACCATTGAAAAAGCTATACAAAGAGATAACTCAGAAAAACTATAAATAACTCAAGATGGATTCCTTTAAAAAGTTCAAGTAACCCACAGGAAGGCAAGAAGAGAGAAACAGAGGAATGAGAAACAGAGGAAATGATCATGAAGCAAACAATAAAATGGCAGACTTATGTTCTAACATGCCAATAATTATCTTAAATGTAAATGGTCTGAACACACTGATAAAAAGGCAGAGATTGACAGAGTGGATTTTTAAAATGACTCAACTAGATGTGGTTTACAAAAAAAATGCACCTGAAAGTCAATGACATAGATAGGTTGAAAGTAGAAGGTTGGAAACATATACTATGCAAAGATTAAGTTTAAAAAATTAGGAAAGGCTATATTAATATAAGATAAGGAAGACTTTAGAGCAAAGAAGATTGCTAGAGCAGAGAGGGACACTACAGAATGATCAAAGGATCAATACACCAAGAAGCTATAGCAATTGTAAGTATGTATGCACCCAACAACAGAGCCTCAAAATGAATAAAACATAAACAAATAGAGCTGAAAGGAGAAATAGCTAAATTCAGAGTTATAATTAGGGACTTCAATGCCTTCATCTCAGGAACTGATAGAATTATTAGATAGAATATCAGAGATGGTGTAAAAGAGCAACACAATCAACCAGCAGGATCCTATTGACATATATAAAACACCCTACCACCACCAGCAGAATACACATTTTTTCAAGCATCCATGCAACAGTCTCTGAGATACACTATGTGTTGAGCAATAACACATACCTCAATAAATCTGAAAGTTGAAATCACACACAGCATGTTCTTTGACCATAATGAAATCAAACTAGAGGTCAATAATGGAAAAGAAGAACAGGAAAATCTCTAAACACCCGGAAATCAAGCCACACACTTTTTAATAATCCGTGTGTTAAAGAGGATGCCTCCAAGGAAATAAAAAAATACATGGAAACAAATGAAAAAGAAAATACAGCATAACGAAATATGTGGGATGCAGCTAAAAGAGTGCTGAGAGCAAAATTTATAGCACCAAAAGCTTACATTAGAAAAGAGGCAAGATCTTGAATTAATTATCTAAGTTACTACCTCAAGAAACTAGGAAAAGTAGAGTAAAATAAGCTCAAAACAAGCAGAAGAAAGGAAATAATAAAAAGCAGAAATCAATAAAATTGAAACTAGGAAAACAATAATAAAAACAAATGAAATAAAGTGCTGGTTCATCAAAAAATAAAATAAAATTGATTAAGTTTTAGTATATCTGATAAAAATGAAAATAGAGAAGAAATGTCACGCATATCAGGAGTGAAACAGAGGATATTACTACAAATCCTAGAAGGATAATAAGGGGATACTACAAACAATTTACACTACTAAATTTAGCAACTTAGAAGAAATGGACCAATTCCTCCAAAACCACAAACTAACAAAACTCAACCAAGATGAAATAGACAATCTGAATAACCTAGAACCACTAAAGACATTGAATTTGTAATTTTAAAACTCTCCAAAAAAGAAATCTCCAGGCCCAGACAGTTTCATTGAAGAATTCTACCAAACATTTAAAGAAGAATTAATACCAATTATACCTAATCTTTTCCAGAAAATAGAAGAGGAGGAAAATTTCCCAATTTATATTATGTGACAAATATTATCCTGATACCCAAACTAGGCAAAATAGTACAAAAAAGGAAAACTGCATACCAATATTGTTCATGAACTCAGACACAGGAATCCTCAACAAAATAGCAAATCAAATCCAACAATGTATAAAAAGAATACACCAGGATCAAATTGAATTTATTCCAGATATAAAAGTTTGATTCAACATTCAAAAATAAATCAACTGAGCTAACCGGCCGGCAACTGAGGCCACCAGATGTGGGAAAGCAGGAGGGGCAGGGGGATTAGCAAGAAACTGGTAAAGGGCCACAAAAAATGATTACATTATGTCATGATAAATATAGCAATTATCCTGATTTGAGGATCACACATTGCACACAGGTATTGATATTCAATGCTGTATCACACAGATAGGTACCATCAATTATGTTTCAATTATAAATAAATAAATAAGAATATGATAGATACATAAATTTTAAAAATCAGTGTAATCCATCATATTGATAGGCTAAAGATGAAAAACCAGATAATCAATATTAATTGATGCAGAAAATGCATTTGACAAAATTCAGCACTCATTCTTGATAAAAACTCAGCAAGTTAAGAATAGAGGGAAATTATCTCCACTAAGATCAGGAACAAGATAATAATGTCTACCCTCACCACTTGTACTCAACTTAGTACTGGAAGTCCTAGCAACTGCAATAAGGCAAAAATATATGTAAAAGTATTCATATTGGAAAGAAAGAAATGAAACTGTTTCTGTTTTCAGACAATATTATTGCTACGTAGAAAATCCCAAAGAATCTCTAAAAAAAAAAAAAAAAAACTCCTAGAACAAATGATTCTAATAATTGAGTACATATGAAAACCAAAATTTAAAACAATACCATTTACAATTACTCCAAAGAAAATAGAACACTCAGGGCTAAAGTTAACAGAATACATACAGGATTTGAGTGTTGAAAATGACAAAAGGCTGACGAATAAAACAAATCAAAGACCTTAATAAATGGTAATGCATTTCATGTTCATGAATTGGAAGACTCAACATACAGAAAATGTCACTTCTTTCCAAATTAATCTATAGATTTAAATCAATTCCTATCAAAATCCCAGTAAAAGTTTTTGTAGACATAGACAAGCTTATTCTAAAATTTATATGAAAAGGCAAAGGAACTGGTTTAGCTAAAACTATCCTGAAAAGCAAGAATAAAGTGGGAGGAATCACTCTACCTGATATTAATGCTTACTATATAGCTACAGTAATCAAGGCCGTGTGTGCGAGTGGAGATATAAACACACAGATCAATGGAACAGAATAAAGAATCCAGAAATAGACCTACACAAATATGGTCAATTGATTTTGGACAAAGGTGCAAAAGCAACTCAAAAGAGGAAGGATAACCCTTCTAACAAATAGTGCTGGAGCAATTGGACATCCACAGGCAAAATTAATTAATTAATTAAAATAAAATCTTTGGCTTTTTGAAAACACAAGATACAGATTAAGAGAAAATATTTGCAAACCATATATCTGACAAAGGACTAGTATCTAGAATATATAAAGAACTCTCAAAATTCAAAGGTAAAAAAACAAACAATCCAATTATAAAATGGGCAAAAGACATGAACAGACATTTAACCAAAGAAGATATACAGATGACAAATAAGCACGTGAAGAGATTTTCAGCATCATTAACTGTTAGGGAAATGCTCTTATCCATGGGAGATACATTCCAAGACCCCCAGTGGATGCCTGAAACCACAAATAGTACCAAACCCTATATATACTTTTTTTTCCCTATACATACATACCTATAATAAAGTTTAATTTATGAATTAGGAACAGTAAGAGATTAACAACAATAGCTAATAATAAAATAGAAAAATTATAACAATATACCATAATAAAAGTTATGTGAATGTGGTCTCTCTCTCTCTCTCAAAGTATCTTATTGTACTGTACTTACCTGTTTTTGAACCTCTGTTGACTTTGGGGAACTGAAACTATAGAAAGCAAAACTGCAGATAAGGGGAGACTACTGTACAAATTAAAACCACAATGAGCTTTCACTACACATCTGTTATAATGGCTAAAATAAAAATGGTTCTAACACTAAATTTGTAAAGTTAAATCTATCGATCTTCTGTGTTATGTCTTCTATTATTGAGTAAAAACACACCTACCCTAAATAATTCCATTTTTATTTATTTGGATTTTTTTGGTGTGTGTTGTAAGGTGGGACTCTAATTGTATCACTTTTTCCCAAGTAGTTGGCCAATTGTCTCAATGCTATTTAATATAAAATCTCCTCTTCATTGATTTGTGCTTTCTATTTTACAAATAATAAGCTAATATTTAATAGATTCTGTTTCTGGGCTGTCAATTCTGTTTTGTGGCTCTGTCTCTCTATTTTTTAATAAAATTTTTTATTTTGAGATAATTATCACAGCTGTGTATTTATTCTGAGAAATAACTATTAATAGGGAACATTGATATACACTAAGATATTAATTGTAGTGTTCTTTATAACAGCAGAATTTGGAAATAGCCTACACTTCCAACAGCAAGGGAAAAACTAAGTATGTGGTGATAAATCCACTTAATAAAATTGTATACAGCCATTGAAAATGTTTATCGTGATTATGTAATATTATTTTAATGCCATGAGAAAATGCTTATTATTTGAAGATATTGAGACAAAAGCAGGACTAAAATAATACATAATATTATTTCAGTTGAGTAAATACTAGAAAGAGAAAAACTTGAAGAAATATGCAGATCATTGAAAGCAATTATGATCAAATGTTTATGCTGAAGATAGAATAGCCTTTTACACTTATATTTAATTTTTAGATGAATATTATAATGAACAATTAATTTCAAAAGCATAAATTATATGTATTCTACAGTATTTCTACATTAATTGTGAATATTTTCTCAAGCAAAAACATATTTTTCAAAAGGTCACCTCTTTTTCCTCTAAAATGTTTCCTTGTCAAAAAATAAAGACCTACCTAAAAGGAGTGAAAGAGATTATCCAGGATGGTGATGGTTCGCAATTTATGCAACCTTGCTGTCAAGTTTTGGGACAGTTCCTCTAAGGCAGGATGTCAGTGAATGAGACACCAACTCAATCCCATGTGGACATCAGAGACTGATGGGACATGTTGTTAAGTTGGGTTGGATAGTGGAGCTGCATCTCCAGTGGAAGGTTTGAGAGCTCTGCAGAGAATCAGACCCAGTAGCCTAGTTCTATGAATGGGGCGAACGTGGGAAGAGGTCAGTGAAATGGTGACTGGGGAAAGCTGTGGCTCCAATGGCTGAGTGACGCCCAGTGCACTCCACTCAGGAACATGAGGAGCTTAGATGAGAGTAGCCAACCTCAACTCAGATCCAACACACTGGTGGTCTGGCTCAGAAACTGAGCAAGGATAAGCTGAGGGGTGAAGAGCATCAGAGAATTCGCCTGAGGGGAGGCCAAGATACACAGGGCTGATGGTGAGCAATCTTGTGAGATCGTTTAGATACTGACCCCGGCACAAAGAAGTCACGAATGCGAAGCATGACAATTAGAAATGCTAACCAGCCTAGACAAGAGAGATTTGACACTCGCTTTCTTTCCGTCCTTCTATAAAATTGTTCCATTCATAAAATTCTATAATTTGAGATATTCTCCTAGATGAAAAAAATAAAATGATTAAAGTCCTTGAAGTCCTGTTCAAAAATTAATGACCTTGCAGCTCCTTTCATCTCTTGATGTTATGGCAACAGAAACCTCTTTGTCAATTACATTAGAGACACTTGCAATGCATGAATCAGGACAAACCTAACAGGCCGTGGACACACTGAGGGTGGTAGGACCATGCAATGCAGGTTGTGGCATAGATCGTTTGGGAAACTGCTTGCCACACTCTCATTTGTTTATGAAATGCATGCTAGCTAGTCAGACAGGTTGTATCTATCGGGAAACTAATCGCTTCCAACAGCTGATGTGTTTGATGGCTGAGAAAGTCATCAATAGCTCTTCTCCCAAGAGACTATTGCAAAGATAGAATGCACTCACCACAGTGCCAGGCACCAGGAGACTGTGGTTTGGGGTGATTGCGGATAATTATGAACCACTGCTTGTTGTCCTCTTTAACAACAATGCTCCTGTCTCAGCAGTTACTTTTTATGATCAGTTTTGGATAATATTCTAATTACTAATGCTCATTATTCCAGGGCAATTCTGCTGATTTCTTCTTTCTTACTCAGGGATCAATCAAGCTCATTTGTGAATGAAATTTTAAGAAAGGAAAAGGTAAGTCTGACAACCTGGAAAAAGATTGAAACTTGGCACATGTAAAGGTGTGCGTATGTGTCCAGATTTGCTTGTGCACACGTCTCTAATCCCCGATTCCACCGTCGGCAGGCTGGCTTCTGCAAGGTCTTCTCTGAGCTATCCTATCCTTGGTCCTTTACGTACCAGTATTTCAACCACACTCATGCCACAGTTGGCACTGGTATCCCATGCAGCAAAATAATTCGCTTCCCCCAAAACAAATCTGGGTCAATTTTCACTTAACTAAAATCCACTGGCTTATTATAACATGCCCCTGACTTCAACTCTCTATCCTGGCTATAATCTTTTCTGGCCCTTTCTTGGTGACTTATATGGACTCTGCTCTATCTCATGCATCCTGGCTTCTCACTTGGCTTGTACAGGGCTCTCTGCTGATATGGGCAAATTCTGATAGCCTCAGGTGATGGTCACACGACTACAATGCCAAACCCACTCCATCCACATCCACCCTCCAAAAGGAAAAAATGAAGTTGCATTTGATGGTTATAATACTTGTGGGAGATAATAGATATTAAAGCTCCTTAAGGATAATTAAAGACTAAGCACAAACATGAGGGGAGGTAATAATGAATTTACTACTACTTATTGAAGGCCTCCTACACGAAGAGAACTAAAGTAGATTCTGTGGGAGACACATATAAGCCACACGTCCTCCCACGATGTTTACAATCAAGTCAGAAAGACAAGATGTAAGGGGAAAGATGGCTACTACTGCTGCAAGGAATCCAAGAGAGAGAAGATGGCTTGTTCAAAGCCACTTGGCCAGAGCAATGACAGAGCAGGAGATAGAACTGAACTATCCTGGCCCCTGGCACGGGAGTCTCATCCCTTTGTCAGTGGCAGAAGCATATCTTTAAGGCACTGCTAGAATGAAAACCACCACATGCGCAGCTGGTCTTCCAAGTTAAACAGAGCCATGTACTTCAATCATGTTCTAGTTTAGATGATATCCTTCACTTGTTCCTAAAGTCAGATCAAGATACCAATTCCTGACCTACTTCTTCTCTACACTTGTTTTTGGTAGATCTCTTGACTCCAGAATGGGCCTTATCCCTGGAACTGGACTAAAACAAAACAAAGACAATTCCGTTACTGCATATATGTCTTAGGATGCTTTCAATTGCAAGCAATAGAGACTTGACTCAAAAAAGTTTAACCTATATATAAAGCAATGTAATAATTTACATAACAGGAAATGCAAGGTTAGGTAGCTCTAGAGTTCGTTGTTCTAGTAGTTCAATAACACAGTCATGGTCCCAAATCCCAGGTTCTTTCTCTATTTTTGTTGTGCTGCCTTGAGCATCAGCTCCCTCCTAGGCCTGGTTCCTAGCATCGTGGTGACCATCCACCCTGATTTCCTGGGAAGACCTTGCTTTTGCCTTTGGCCCTGACATAATTATTACTAGCAACCCCTTTCACCCTCAGTAGTGTCCTGGTTTAGATGATCAATTATATGGTCAACTGCATCATGTTTTTGCTGCCAGTTGCAAATGGAGTTACGTTATCCTCATATTCATCAGGAGAGGGAGGGATGCTATTCTAGAGAGTAGGAACTCACCCATGAGCCCCCAGCAAATCTCTCCTCTCATCTATTTGGCCTAAACTATAGCAGGACGGATGCAATTTTTCTTAGATCGAACAGACCCACCCTAAAGATAGGATCAAATTCTAAGGTACATAGGTTTCACAGGAGAGGGATATGTATCTGAACATTTGTGTTCTCTTAGGAAAGAGAAATGGGGAATACAGAATGGAGCGGCCACAAGCAAAGCCCTTTGTAATGAGCCTGCTTCTTATTCATGATAATTTCTCAAAATTCTCTATGAAATGAAATGCTCTACTGATTGTGAGACTAAACAGAGTTACAACTGGATTATCAGAGACTTCAATGCAGGGCAGGGATGGTACTTTATCATTCTTTGTATTGTAGCATGTAGCTTAGTACTGTAAAGTAATAGCTGTTCAGTATATATTTATTGATTGCCTAACTTAAGGACCAACTCACATATCCCTGGATTCAGTCTTTGCTAGTTTTATCCAAAGGGCATAATACAGTTCACATGGAATCTTCAAATGAAGAACACTGAAGCCCCCCGCCCCCATTCAGACCACACCAGATGTCCAGATGTGTCCGTTCTATGAGAATAGTCAAAACCTTTCACTTCCCCCGTGGGCTCTGAACATAACTCAGGTGAAAATGTCATTCACTCAGAACTGTTTCTGTGCATGTTTCCATCCTCTTTCTCTAAGCCTGGGTTTGGTTGCAGCCCTCTGTTCCTCAATTATCCTTGCATTTTCTTCAGCATTTATCCATTTGCATTGCTTTTTTTATCCTTTGCGTCATGATTATGTTTTCAAATGCCCCCTCGTTCAATCACTCAATCACCCAGTAAAGATTATGAACCACTAAAACATTTTTAAAACAAAATTTCCATTTTAAATACACTATTCAACTTCAGTAAAATCGAGACCCTTTAAAAATCTCTTGAAAGCAATAGACCGTTTTCCCCAGACACATTCACACCCATGAGCACTAAACTGGCATCTACAACTTTAGGGCTTTCAGGAACCCCTTGAGATAACCATACAATGTTCATGCAAGTCGGATCAAATCTGTTGGTGTGCCCCAGGGTGATGGGCTCAGCCGCTATTCAGTTTGCTTATGTCTTCTGCAATGTTCATCAATACCCACTGCTTCAACCAACACCCAGGGCCTTAACAACTCCAAAATCTAGGTCTCCAGCTTAGATTTTGAACTCCAGACCTGCTCTTCCAAATTCCCACTAGATATCTCTAGGCGGCTACCTCCAATTCAAGATGTCCTAATCAGAGTTCCCTGGGGCAGACACTGACAGTGCTCCACCCATATCCCTTGGGCGCTGCCATTTCACTGTGCTCTGCAGACATCCAGCTGCCAGGATCCTCTCCATACTTAGGAAGGACCCTCTGCCTGAACTGGGTGGCAGGTCGGAATCGCCAGAAAATCCACGCTCCCTGGACAGCCCTCAACGAGCTTCTTCTCCTTTAGAGTGGGTGTTTTGTATCATGGCCAAGAGTTTGCCAATGGGATTAAGCTCCAGTTGCCCACAGTGGTAACTGTCCTTGATAACAAACCCCCTATTGGCTGTCATCCCCACAACCCTACCAGTGTCTCCTTCCAAGTCAACCGTCAGCACTCAAATCCTTATCTCAGAAACTGCTTCTGTAGGAACCTATGACTTTCATCATCTCCAGCCCCAAATCTGCTTCTCTTCCTAGGAACCCCTATCTCAGTGACAACACCCCCACCCACCTTGTCACCTGAGTTGGAAAACCAAGTGTCAGTCACTCTAACTCCTCCTGTTTTCACCATCACTAAGCCCTATTGAGTCTGTATCCTGAGTACCACTTAACTTGAGTTCCACCTCTTCATCTCCGCTGGCACTACCTTGATTCAAATCCTGATCATTGCAACAGCCTCCCTTACCTGGTCTCCCTGGTGCCAATCTCACCTCCCTCTGATCAGCCCTCCATGCTGACCAACGGAGTGATCAGTCCGGAATCCAAATCTTTCCTGGTCACCCCCTTGCCTAGGGTCTTTCAATGGTTCCCACTGGCTACAAGAAAAAGCTCCTTTACCGACAGACCAGGGACCTCAAGTGACCCCTAGGGTCCTTTTCCCCCTCCTCTGCTATTCCTCACCACCTCTACTCCAGACTCACAAAATATTTGCAGCCTCTAGAACATGCTCTGCATCCAAGTTTGGTGCCTGCTGTTCCCTTCACTTATAATGCCTTTCCCTTACTTTGGAAAACTCCTATTTATCTCTCAGCGCTCAGCAACTGTCACAATCTCTGTGCAACCTTCTCTGACTTCCCTGCCCCATGCCATCCTCCATACCTTCCCAGCACAGGGATAGGCCCACTCCTTAGGTGTTCAGCTAGCCCATTTTATAACTCATATGTACACATAGGATCACATTGCATTATTAACAGTTTACTTATTCGTCAATGAGCAAATTGGGGTCAGCAACCATATATTAACCACGTCTCTAATAAAAGTCCTTAGCTCAGTGACTGGCCATCCAGTAGGTACTTAATAGATGTTTATTGGATAAATGAATGAATCATCCATCTGGCAACTGTGCGAAAAATAGATTATGAGAAGATACTTGGTTCCTTATTTAAAATCGCCAAGTATTAGAATTACAGCTCTCAAAAATGACCCTGACCCACCCTGGAAGATTTTGCTATTGTTCGTTCCTGCTGCTTGGGCATGTCCTTTCTTCCCTCCATTTTATTAGACACCCCTTTAACTGTATGAACGCAATTCTTCTATATTAATGTCCTATGTCTGTTCCAAAGCACCCCCTGCTCCTGCCCCCACTAATCCAGACCTGTCCTTAATGAATCCCTCTTTTTTCCCTCCCTCTGCAAGGGCAACCACAACGAAAATGCAGACGGGTGCCACTGTACATTTCTTTGGGAATGGGGGTCATGATACCTGTTTATTATGCATTAATCTGAATCAATATATTCTTTCCTGAAAACAAAAGCACCTCGAAGGGCAGCAAATATGAATCACAACTGCCAGTGAAGATCAAACATTAACCCAGGGTTGTGGTGAGGCCAACAAAAGAAACAGGCTAGTAATTGCCTTCCAGGATGCCGAGCCCTAACATATACACACACACCACCTCAACGCGCACAAAACCTTTATGGATCTTTCATCCATGAACTTGTCCAATTATAATGGCTCAGCTGTGTCTTTAGTTGTATTCAGGTTATGTCCTGGCAACCCAGACCTCACATACCTGATCCAAGAACTCATCCTGATGCAATTATGAGATCTATAGAGGAAGTCTTTGGTTACTGACATAGTTGGAGACACATTCACAGAAAAATATTTCCACAGATATTGTTAATTACTAGGGGCTGATTTAAAACCCCAAAGGCCTGACCAAAAAAAAGTAGGAAGTGGTACTTTCTGTTGATATTCATAATTACCTATTCTTAAACTCGTATTGTGTCTTTCTGCCCCGTGTCGATTGGGTGCTTCTTAATTTAATTTCTTTTTCAAAAGAGGAAGTTCAGTATCAAGAAATGGTACTGCAAGGGCTGACCTCTCCATTAGGCACTGTAGACACAGTGCCAGGGATCCATAGTACCTTACAGGCCCATATAAATCTTTGAATTTCTCGTAAAATCAGAAGATAAAAGTAATCTTTTAGGTTGAAGAAAATGTTTTAATATATAATACTAATTGTTTTAGTCCATTTTGTGTTGCTATAACATAAATAACTGAGACTGGGTAACTTATAAGGAAAAGAGGTTTATTTGGCTTACAATTCTGGGACAGCTGCACCTGGCATGGGCCTCAGGCTGCTTCTACTCATGGCAAAAAGTGGCAGGCAGCCATCAGGTACAAGCAGATCACATGGCGAAAGGAAGCAAGAGAGAGAGAGAGAAGGTGCCAGGGTCTTCTTAAGCAACCAGCTCTCACAGGAACTAATAAAACGAGAACTCACTCATTAATCCCCTCTCCCCCAGCGAGAGCATTAATCCATTCTTGAAGGATCCGCCCCCATGAATCAATCAGTTTCCAACACTGCCACGTTGGAGATCAAATTTCCACATGAGTTTTGGAGGGGACAACACATCCAAATTCCATCACTAATATATTCATCTTTACACCAATGCAGTTGTAAAATGTAACTTTTTTTTTTAATCTAATTTTTGACTGGCCAGTACAGGAATTGAACCCCAGACCTTGGTGTATGAGCTGGGGTCTAACCAACTGAGCTAACCGGCCAACCCTATGTAAAATGAAACTTTTAATACCATTTTATGGAGGAAGAGGTTCGCAAAGGCAGAAGTGCCCAAGAAAGTCACAGTGCGGCCCTGGTGGTGACCATGTTATGCTTGCAACACAGCATGGTTAGAATAGAGCCTTTCAAACACAAGTTCAGGTTCCCATGCACTAATTATAAACCAGCCAGGCTGCTCTCTAGGTATTTCACACTCTGTGTGGCCACCCCAAACTCTACAAGAGGGAAGTCATGGTTAGTACACACAGTGTTGGGATTTGAGGGGGTTTCAGCGTGCAAAGAACTGCTAGATTCATACTGCTCTCTGCCCTGATTAAAGTAATGTCTGCTCTGCCATTCTGTCACCAATATATTCATCGTGTTTTGATTAACAGAAAAAAATCTTTAGAGATTAAAACAATGTAGTTGCTTCCTTTGCTCTCTTAAAGCATTCTAAGGATTTAGGTTAGTAGTGGACTAATGGGTACAAAACTATGCTATCTACCCTAAGTGAATTGCTGCACAGTATATGCACGTATTGAAGCAACACACTGTACCCCACAAATTATGTACAATTAAATCTCTTTAAAAAATAAAAAAAATTAAATGATCCATAGTACTAACGATACCTATTATTTACCTACTGGTCAGCAACCATATACATATTCATTATCTCTGTCAGTCCAGTTCTTACCAGTGTCTGGTAAACACTAGGTACTTAATAAATGTTAGATTAATACATGAATCACTTCTTGGATGAAAATTAGATTATTTCCGTGGACTAATTTTATCTTACCTAATCTCCCACCTTGTGAGAAGTAGCTTCGAGCCGTATCCCAACTGGCATTTTAGGGCCCTTCCCCACCCCACCCCACCCCCAACCCCTCCATCATCCAAGCACTGCCTCTCTCCTGGGCTCGGTTCCTCTCTCCTCTTCATACTAGGGTCTGGAATGGTCCCCAGCCCGTCGGGAGGCAGCAGCAGGGTCCCTGCTCCTCGGGCCCTCCCCATCGCGCACCCCTCCCACCCCCCCGCCCCGGGCGCCCCTTCCTCCTGCCACCAAGTGCTGCCCACAGGCACGCCCTCCCCGTGGGCGAGATCACCTGTCCCTCCTCTGCCGCCGCCTCCTCGGGTACCCTTTCGCCCCCCTCCTGCTCCCCCTCCTCCGCCACCTCCCCCGAGCCCTCCCCTTCCCCGCCTCCTCCCACCCCTCGGTGTATATAGTAAAGGCCGGGCGCCGCACGCAGACACACAGTCGCCCGGACACAGGCGCGCACACACGCTCACGCACAACCGGCGGCGGCGGCGGCGGCGGCGGCGACAGCAGCTCGGTGACAGCGGCGACGGCGGCTGCCACCGCTGCGCACCCCCTTCAGGCGGCGGGCAGCGAGACCAGACCGGAGAGTCCCCGCACCCGCGACCACCCCGCGGCTTCCTGGAGGCGGCGGCCGCGATTGCGAGGTAGCGGCCGCGGCGCCCGCAGGCGGGCCGGGGTCGCCCCCGCCGTCCCCAGGCGGACCTGCCACCGGGACGCAGGGGGCGCGCCGGGCTGGGCGCGCCTGGCGGGGCCCGGCGCCCGGGGAGGGGCCTGCTCCCGGGGGCAGGACGGCGCCCGGAGGCCGGGGCCAGCGGGGAGGGCCGGGCGGGGGCGGGGACGCGGGCCGAGGCCGCCACCCTTGCGGCGCGCCCGGGCCCCGCTCCTGCTCCCGGCGCCGCGCACTGGCCGGCGGGGCCGGGGACGGCCGGGGAGGCGGCGCCGGCTGGCGGGGCGGGGGGCCCCCCGAAGTGGGCTTCGGGCCGCCACCCGCGCTGGCACCGGGCGCAGAGGGCGGCGCGCGGCGGACTCCGCGCCCGGGCACCGCACCGGGCCGCCTCCGGATCTGCCATTCTGCCCCGGCCCGGAAAACCCGGCGCCTTCCAGGCCCTTCGAAAGATGGATTCTGTTGACGTATCTGGCGGCCCTGGCGAGCCGGGTGGAAAGTTGGGTTTTGCCAGATCGCGCTGGGCTCCTCTTTGTGACGCTCGGCCAGCCCCGCATCCCCCCGGAGCCGGGTGAGTGTGCGTCGGCGCCCCGGGAGCCCGGGTGCCCTCAATGCCCAGACCGGGTGGCCGCACCAGCTCGGGCTTTCTGCCATGTTAAGCACCGAGCAGCGTTCTGGCTGCCTTTTCGCGTGCGTTTCAGTGGCGCCTTTTGCTGCGGAGGGAGTTATTGCTTGTCTCCGCGTTGGCTTTTTCGGGGTTGGGGTTGTGCTCTGTGTGTTTGCTTGTTTGCCGTGTAAAGCCCGACTATTGTTCAGGAGAAGCTCCGCCTGGGTGGGGAAATGGCATCCCACCACAGTTGCTGGCGAGGGGTCGAAATGTTGCCAAACAGCTGCTGCTTTGTGTTTCCCTATCAGAAGTCCCTGGAGTAGGTTTGGGGCACGACGGATGGATGGATAGAGGGTTGGGGCACGGAGGAAGAAGGTGGCTGTGAAGGAGCGGATTGTCACCCACCCCATGGCACGCAGTCAGCCCTCCCTTTCCGCCTGCCAAACTTTTATGAATATTCCTCTTCTGTCAAGAGGAAGCTTCATGAATTTAGCCCAGTTTTCCAAGGAAAAGCAGCCCTGCTTTAACAATGGTTTGAGAACTTAATCAATGAGAAAGGCAGGGGAGGAGGCGCTGACACCATATCGGGGATGTGGCTGCTTCTTGCAGAGTCAGGTAGGGGAGAGGTGGGCAGGGCAGGGCGCAGCGCCTGGGTGGCTGCGTTCCCAGAACTGTTGGTAGCTTTACCTGTGCCCGCTGGTGCCAGCCACCGTCGTGCCCCCACCTCTTGGGCTGCTCAGAACCCGGCGACGGGGCTTGAGGGGCGGCTTACAGCAGTGCGTGGGCCGGCCCCCTCATCTGGCGTTTTTAAGGATGTGTAAATATTTTGCTGAGGATAAGTGACATCAACAGAATGATATTCCGCAGAGCCCGGGTGTGCAGCGATGATAAATAGATACGGCCAAACAAAGTTTTGATAACCGTGTATTCTCATGGCTCGCTCTGTTTCATTTGGGTCTTTGTTTTTGTTGGTTTAGCATTATCTCGCATCCTCTGGTGTGATCCCTTTATTTAGCTGATTCTTGGAAGCTTCTCTTTTGAACAGAGAGAAAAGCAGCCAGCAGGGAGAAAACAATTCTTAGCCTTGAATGCATCAGGCAAGGTTGGCTGTGCTTTTCCCAGCGAATCTTTCCCACTGGTTTCTAGATGTCTCTGTTTGCTCCTTTCGAGTCATCAGAATTGTTTGTTGGTAGACCAAGAGACTTCTGCTAAGTTTGGAAATGTGGTGTGGGTGTGCCTTTGTTACAGGAGAGAGGTGGCGGTGTGGGAAGGGGACAGTAGGGAGGCTAGTGTGTGGGAGCCACTCACCAGCGGTATCCTGCTCCCACCCACTGTCTTTCCTGCACATTTTCTTCTCAAAGGGGAACATGAGGAGCTGTGCCACTTGCAGAAGCTGGGGGTGGGCTGGAAGGCACAGAAACATAAGCCTGGTGGCATCCCAGTTAGAAGCCCAAAGAAGCACACCTCCTCACACACATACACACACACACACACACACACACTCAAACACTCAGTAGCCTACCAATGGGCACTCACTTCTCATCCTGACAGATGCCCACTGGAGGCATCCCTAAGGCGGCCCGGGCACCTTGAGCCAAGTCAGACTGGAACTTAGGGTACTGAGTGCTTCGGCACCAGCCAGGGGGATCATTCAGCCACCCGGGGGGGGGGGGGTTCTTTTATTATGCAAAGAAGCCCAGACCTCCAGCGATGAGGTTTGACCCAGGAAAACCTGCTCATCTCAGGAATAAATAAGAAAATCGTTTTCCAGGTGATGCCAATTGCTGCTGCGAGAACTTGGTCGGTGAGCAGTTGGGCAAGAACTGTAAAAGAAATATCAAAATCTTGTATCCAGAAAACAGAGCCACTGAGACAGGGCCATCTGAACTGCAGAGAAGAACAAGGGAAGGCTAGGAGGTGTGAGACGAGGTGTTGCCGGGAGTGCTCTAGCGTCAGCAGCCAAGGAGCTCTAGCTGTAATGACCCTGAAACTGAGGGTAGGACTGGCCTCCCAAATCCGCTGACCCAGAATGGAGATATTCAGTATGTGCAGATAGCCACGCACGATGTGCTCCAAAGCCACAGTAAGAAAACAGCAAGTGTCTGTTCTCTGGCTCCTCCCCTAACCTTGGATTTTGGGGGAAGAGGGCAGTAGAGGGAAATAAATTAGGGAGGAAACTAGCATTTGTTGTTGCCCTCTGTCTGCCAGGCACTTCACATGTGGGAAACCTTCTCAGGCACCCTGTGATGGAAGCATTATTTTACAGATAAGGAATCTGAGACTCAAGAGAAATTTCCAGTTGTGAGTCCAATTCCAGACTTCAGTGCTTATGATTTAAAGGGGGCAAATGTCCCTTATCCCTGCTCCAAGTCTCCCAAAGGCCAGAGTCCTCAGCCCCTCCCCTTTCACAAAATATGGTACCTAACTGGTATGTGTGTAGGGCAGGGGGAAGCCCACCAGTGAGGCAGCCCAGTCACCCACAGTGCATGCTTTTGTGCCAAGTAGATAGAGCCAAAATCATCCCTAACTATTTCAGATGGAAAGATGTGCCTTTCCAGCTCGGAATCCCCAACACCCAACTGTTCCTTAATAAATGAGAGTTGAGTGACTAAATGACGGAACTGACGGAATGAATGGATGTACGCAGGGAGCTGTAAATCACTGTCAAGGCAGACCCAGCAGGGAGAAATTGATATGTTTGGTTGGGGACTTGAAATTCCTGGTGTCATGCTCCAGTTTTAGCTCTTGGTAGTTCCATGCTGACAAGCCCTATTTTAATCCTTACAACATCCCTGTGAGATGGGCAGTATTATTCCCATCTTGTAGATGGTGAAACTGAGGCTCAGATAGTTTAAGTAATTAGCCCAAGGTCCATTGTGGGATCAAAGGGTGGGTGGGGTATTTTTTACTCATAACTGACTCAATAAACAAACACTCTCAGTAAAAATGAGGAGGGGACTTGCTATGCAAATGCATCATCAAAGCAAGTTCCTTAGCCCCCTTCCAGCCAGACAGTAACCTTTAACCTCCTAGAAATTCTGGAGCCACTGGGAGAGCCAGGACTTGAATCCATATATGAGGTGCTTTTGATTGTGCTGCCTCCCTGATCAGAATATGAGGGGGACCTCAGAGAACGAGGCTCTCCAGGAGGGGAGAGATGGCTAATTACACTTTTCCCATGCACAAAAAGCTTGTGTGGGATTGTGAATTAAGCTTGATTTGGGGATCAGGGTGACATCCTTGCTGTGGAGTTGGCAGCTCTTGTCTTTGGAGAATGCCTCTGATTACCACTTCTCCCTCCCACCTCATCGTCCGCCCGGGTGCCCATCATCTCCTTCTCTCCGGACTCAAGGCCTCTCCTCCGTGGCTCGCAGTTTTTGATGAGCCTCTTGAGTCTACCACCCCCTGTGCTCTGATGGCAGCTGGTGAGAGGGTGATTTTGGCGGCCACGTTAGTACTTCTGGATTTCACACATGACCCTCCTTCTCTCTCCAGCCAAGAACACGTACACGTGCATGCACAGACACAGGCGCACATAATTTGATCATGTTTCTGTATCTGCCTCACCAAATTAGATTGCAAACCCAAAACTGTTATTGAAAGAAGTACGTGACTTTGGTGATCTTCTGTCCCAGCCCCTGCCCTGAACAGACCAGAACAGCTAAGATGGAGGTGGCTCCACCAGCAGATGCCTTGAGTAATGATCAAACTCATTGGCCTTCTCACTGTGTGGGGCCGCCCTCCCGGTGTAGGCATGGTCTGTCTTCGTCCATTCGGGCTGCAACAACAAAATACCGTAGACTGGGTGGCTTATAAATAACAGAAATTTGTTTCTCATAGTTCTAGAGGCTGGAAGTCCAAGATCAAGGTGCTAGCATATTTAGTGTCTGGTGAGGGCCTGCTCCCTGGTTCATAGATGGTGCTTTCCCATTGCGTCCTCACATGGTGGAAGGTGCAGGGGAGCTCTGTGCGGTCTCTCTGATAAGGGCATTAATCCCGTTCATGAGAGCTTAGCTCTCTAGATCTAATCACCTCCCAAAGGCCCCACCTCTTAATATCATCACCTTGGTGATGAAGATTTCAACATATGAATTCGGAGGAAGGGGGCCAGGGGGCAGGGAGGAGGACACAAACATTCAGACCACACATGGTCCCAGGGCCTTTCATAAAAGCTCATTTTAATCTCCACATAGAGTTAGGGCTGGACTCCTAGAACATCCCAATCCTTGTAGTTCCTATTTCTGCTGTAATTATTAGCTCTACCAACTCAATAATTCTAGAAGATTTTGGAGCATACCCCACTCACACCTATCACTCCTCTTCCCACAGCTTTTCGGTCTTTCATCATAGCACTGTCTAATAGAACTTTCTATGATGATGAAAATGTCCTATATCTGCACTGTGGCACGCAGTAACCACTAGCCACATGTGGCTATGGAGCACTTGAAAGGTGGTCAGTCCAAATTAAGATATGCTATAAATATGACATATGCACTAGATTTCTAAGACTTCCTACAAAAAAGAATGCAAAATAGCTGGTTAATAATTTTTATGTTGATAACATGGTAAAATAATAATATATTGAATGTATTAGTTAAATAAGATATGGTATTAAAATGAATGTAGCCTGTTTCTTTTAATTTTTTAAATGTGCTTGCTAGGAATTTAAAATTACATATATACATATTTCTATTAGACAGTGCTGCTCTGGATGGAGCACACTAACCACCACCAACCTTGTGATATCAACTTTGTAGCACCTCCAGATGTGTTGGGGACATAAACTCTGTGTCTTCTGTCTCGATGGCAGATGGGAGGCATGGGACTGAGTAGCCACAACAGTCTGGTGTCAGGCGATTTTGATTTTCAATAGCTAAGGTGCCATTTTGGGGGATCCCCCATCCAGCCTAGCCAGGAGCATGTTTGCTCAGTCATGTTCTGTGAGGAATGCAGACTTCAGAAACCTAATGGTGAGAGCAAGGCAGGGGTGGGGTGGGAGGCAAACACAGGGCTGGCTTGACCAAAGTGGCCCCTTTTCTTTTCCTTTCCTCCCATCTAGCCCACCCCAGGCCGGTGTCCTCTCCGTTAGAGAGTTGTCTCCTGCCTGACCCCAGTGATTTCCTTGACACCTGTTCTAGTAGCAGCTTAAAGTCCTGTCCCTCCCTGGGATTTGTGCTTGGAGAATAACGTCCCAGGTAGACACCCTTATGCTGAGAGTGGGTTATACAGGGCCAGGGCCAACCTTAAAGAAGAGAAGGGAGGAAGGAGGATGCACACAGGCATTTCCTGACATCTCAATGAGAACAAGAGCAAGGACATAAATCAGATTTCTGGGGATGGGGGGGCAGGCGCAGAATAAATGCAAGGAAAGCCAGTTTCACGCACGCGCAGTGCCGCAGGTAAGGAAACCTAACCAAAGGCAAGTTCGGGGGGTGATGGGAGATGGATTTGGGCTGGCATTACAGCCAAGGCCTTGCATTCCTGGGCTCTTCCCTGGGCACTGGGCATGGCGTGAATAGACAGAAAGGGATGGGATAATGAACTTGGGACTGCGGTGATTTATAGGTCAGGCGCCTGTGGCTCTCACTCCTGAGGGGGCTGCCCCCACAGGGGACCCTTGGCTGACCTCCTTGGGCTCCTCGGAAGGAGCTGATTTTGTTTCCCATGGCAGAAGCAGACTGTTTACTGGAGCACAGGAAGAATCCGACATTCTGGCGAAAAATAATTCATTAACAGCCAGGGTATTACCAGTTCCCTGGAAAAGCTCCTCCAGCTGCACTGTAGCAACTGTTCTTTTTCAGCAGCAGAATTGGCCTCGCTGGCAGCCAAGACTGGGTGTGTTTGGGCGTTTTTGTTGTTGTTGTTATTTTTGCCTTTGTGCGTACGGCCACTTTTTGCCTTACAATTCAGAGAGAGGAACGGAGGCCTGGACGGGTCGAAACAGTGTAGCTGTTAGCCCGACTTTCCTTCGTGGTTTAAGCCTGGAAGCTCTAGGCTGACTCTAGGAACACAGGTTTTTTCCTGACCAAAGCCCACCCCCAAGCTGGGGGCACTGCTGAGCCACATAGAATGTTCCAGAACTACAGGAATTTTAGGGAATCACAGCACCTGCTCTTAAGACCCACTGAAAGCAATTGGCTGAAGGATTCTCCCCCCTTCCCCCACACACACTACCACACACACACCAGGCAGAAAGTCCTAGCTTGGCTGTGGGGAATTCTTTTGCTTACTATTAATTGGCACAGTGGGGCCAAAGTATGTGATTCATCATCCCAGTTTTGAGGGCATTTGGAAAGCCAGGCAAGCATAACCAAGAGAATGGGCTGCATGTTTTGCTCGCTAAAGAATGATTGAATCTACAGTAAATAAAACGGAATGGTTCAGGAAGCTTTTTGTGCTCTGGAAAAATCTGCTTTAAAAAAAGGGTTTTGTCTACTTGTTTGTTTTTTAATGCCTCATGTTCAGAAGTGTGTACCCAGCTAGCAAGAAATGGGAAAGAATGGCATTTCCTTGTTTTAGTTTTTTTAAAACTCTAATTGCAGGTTAAGTAAGATACAGTGTATTGATTTTGGTTTTGTATGGAACATAACTAGATAATTTTATTTTACGAGATATTAATTTCCATCCATTTAGACTGATGAAATATGCATTCAAAATGTACCGTAACCTACCCCTACTACCATCGTAGTATTTCTTTAAGGTTCCTGGATTCAGATAGAGAACCTATTTCATTTATGTGGAAAAGGAGTAAATATGTCCTTAGACGACATATATGTAAACCCACCTTAGATTTCAAAGAAGATGAGGCCTTTTCCCTTTGGTGACTGCCAAAATTATGAATGCTGAAGGTCAAGCATATTTGGCTTTATCTGTAGCACGGTTTCTCCCCCTTGTCCCTGTGGGTGTTTAGGCCAGATCATGCTTCGGTGTGGGGGACTGTCCTGTGCACTGCAGAATGTTCAGCGGCATCCCTGGCCTTGACCTGCTAGATGCCAGTAGCACCCCCCCCAACACACGCACACCCCAGACCTTGCCAAATGTCCCCTCTGGGACAAAATCACTCGGGTTGAGAATCACTGGTCTAGACCAAAATTTAATAAGTAATTTGTGGTTTGGGGAAAATTTAATTTGAAATAATAAAAGACACAATTTCCTCCTCTCTTATATATACAATTCATGGTGGTGATTAATTAACAGTTGGAACTGGGTCATGTGCCTGATTTAATTCTAAGGTTGGTGGAAGGATCTATAAGATTGTATAAGCACAGAGATTTTTTTCAAGGCACACAATTGAATAAGTCATAGGTAATTGGGGGGCACATTGTAAGAACTAGAAGCTTCTCTGGTTTTTCATAAAGAGAACAGGTTTATTCCTCCCTAATTTTTTTTTTCATGTGCACCTGATTCCAGGCATGACTTCAAAGCCACCAGCCGTCTTCCTCCACCCCGCCCCCTCCCCACTGTCATCTCTCCTGCAGCATCTTAAGCCCGAGCCAATTAATTTAGCCCTTTAGTGTACTTGTGAGAGCTCTGCTCGTAATATTGTGATAGACTCATTTCAGATTGTGGCAGCCCTTTTACCCACCACTAAATTCTATGTTTTCCAGTACTTCTGAGAGAGACTCAGTGGTGGGTAGATGGAGCATTCTTTGCAGTTATTGGACATTCGAATTCAGGTGGCCCCCACCACCCCTCCAAGTTCAGTTTCTTCTTACACACATTTGTTGCCTTGCAGCAATTCTGCTTGGGAAAATCCTCCAGGCAGACATCATCAGAGATCCTTCAGGCAGCTCGAACGTGGCAGTGCCTACAGGCAGCAACAACAGATGAAATGTTGCCACTGGGACAAGCCCTCAGCCATCTTCCTTCTGGTGGTCCCTTGAAAGGCTAGAAAGAAGGGTCACGCGTTACATAGGGAAGGTGTCATGGGAGTAAACCATGCCCGGTTCACACATGGAACTGGAACGGGCATCTGGGGGGCAGGAGGGGCAGGGTCACAGAGAAGTGGGTTACTCATTACACGGGGAAAGTGTACCCCAGTCAACCCTGTCCTGCCAGTCTCTCAGAGTGGGATGGGCATCGGGGGATGCTGGTAGAGGGCAGGGGCAGGGGCAGGCGCTCGGTGCAGAGATCAGTGGAGGCTGCTTCATTTTGCAGCCGTCCAAGGCAGGCTGACCTTTTCCAAAGAGAGTGTGCAGGAGTTCAGAGTGTCGGTGCACGGGGATTCCCTTGCAGGCCTAGCCAGTGAGGAATATAGAAAAATGAGCATTTAGGGGTTTGCCAGTCCAGCAATATACCTTCATTGGTGAATTCTAGCCTCGCTTGAAGGATCATTTGAGTCTTCCTTGTCATTGTGAAGGGAGAGGCAATGAGCTGACAGGGAGCCGCAGTGTGCTGGGCCTGGGCAGATAAATAATTGATTTGCAGCACGTGACACTTGGTCATTCTAAGGTGCCAGCCCCTTGCAGGCCAGGATTTGGGTGATGGTTGCAACACTGGGAGAGGAAATAGAATCATAAATCTGGGCTTTGGAGGCCACTTTCATGCAGAGGCCACTAGGGCCACCACTGTGTGCTGCAGAAGCAAACAGACAAGTCCAAGTGGTATGTTGTTCCTCAAAATAATGGCAATGGAAATGGCCGTGAAAAACATTTAGACCCTTGTCATAAAAATGCAAACAGTCTTCCTGCTATAGGGAAAAGCTAAATAAACTCTATTGCAGCTGTATTAAGTAGAAACAGATTTGAAAATTGGGTGTTTTTTGGTTTGTCTTTTTTTTTTTTTTTTTTCTGAGACACTTATTTATAGCAGGTTGGGCAAAGGCTGCCACTATCTCTCGTGACTCCGGAAGAGTGTTTTGCAGATGGTCCTCGCTGTTTTTCTCTTTATTAAGCTTAGCTGAACACAGCCTCGCTTGGAGAGGGTCATAGAAACCAGTGTTATTTTTTTCAGATTACAATGGCCATTGATTGGCTAACAAATCAATGGATGGGAATGGATTGAGCCTGTGCCGATGAATTTCCTTTTGCATTTTATAAATGAGAAAAAATGTCAAGGAAAGCTCAAAAGAAGGGTGTTCTTTTGACTATATACATCAAAGCTTTGAAAACCATACAGGGCTGCCTTTCTTATTAATATACATTTAAATTTTTTCCTAAAATAATGCTTTCCTCTTTGCTAAAACCCTGCCACATTATCATTTCCTTTCCAACATCTAAACAATGTCCAGATACATTTCAGATTGAGCAATTAGCTCTGGCTGCAATTTCCTTTTATGAAAAAAAATCACTAATCCTCTAGACTAAATATGAAATTATTGAATGTGAAAATGTCAATATGAGACGATTTGTTCTAAGATCCTTTGTGGCTGATCACTGGCATTCTGTGGAAGTTAGAAAAGGCCGATTCTGCCCTGCCCTTCCATGGCGGTTGCACCCACACCAGAAGCCTCAAGCTTTGTTTGTGCTGGGCAGCTGGATTTGCAGTCATCAGAGAGGAAGCTTACAGCCCAAACCACATGGGCAACCATCTTGGAATGTCACTTAAACCAATGGTCCCCACGGACCAGGCTTGCGGACCACTGCCTCTATGGGACAAGATTTCTGCCTGTTCACAGTAAAGTGGAAGAAAAGTTAAAATGCTGTGAGTTTATTTTTTTGAAGCTAACCCTTTTTCCATTTTACAAAACTGCCCTTTATTCTAAAATGGTCTTTCCCACTTTTCTTGGTGTTAAAGTATCTTTTTTGACTGATCAAGACAGTAGGCGGCATTTGTATTTTACCATCTTTATTTGACAAAGTCAAAGTTGGCCAATTCATACTGGATCCTCCATTTTTTAAAATGTCACTCATCCATGACATTAGAAAGCCTGGGATTCACCCAGGAGGCCTGAGTAGATAGGGAAGGGGAGCCTTTGTTATGATTCCTAAACTGGGAAAACCAACCTGAGCAAGGGTCCTGGGGCTGCTGCCCTGAGTCCTTCACCCGACTCTTCTGATCCTGCACCCACAGAGAGCTGGCTTTGTCCAAAGCCACGTGAAGAATGGAGTTGCCTCTTCAGAGGAGCTTAAGGGGCAAGCTCTTAAACACTAATGTCCAAGCATGCAGCCTCCATGCTGAGAGCCTTGACCCTTTATCTCTGGCTCCGATGTCCACGTCACTGCCAGTTCTCCTGGGCTCAACCCCCTTCTGTCTCTCCTCAGCCCTGTCCATGGCTGCCATGAACACAGGCCTCCAAACAGCTCCCCTGGGTGTGGCCCCAGTCTCCTCACTACTCTGCCCGATTCATGTTGTTGCTCCCCCAGCTGCTATTCCACCTGCCTGCATCAGCTTCCTCTTGCTAAAGCACCCGTCTAGTCATGCCAGTCTAGCTCAAGAACATTCAGTGACTCCCTATTTTCTAATGAATTAGCATAAATCTCCAGTCTGAAGCGCTCTCTCCATTTTCCCAGCTCATTCTCCTCCTCCTGGAGCCCAGACTAGCCTTCAGTAGGGCATCAGGGGAGGGTGTCTCTGGGTTTCTAGGTTGTGCAAATTCTCTGGGCTGGGCTTTGTTTGCTTTCTTATATGGGGAGAGGTTTACAAGAAGGCTATGAGATCTCTTGGGCTTCTTCCTAGGTGAAGAAAACTGGAGCCTTGAGTCTAATATAAAGGATCATCCCAGGGAGTGTGACATTAGTAGTTAAAAAGAAATGAGGAGGGGGATGGAGAAAGAGAGAGAGAGAGAAAGATAGAAAAAAAGAAAGATCCCCACATAAAACGAGGCTTTCTGGCTTCAGGAATTGTAGCCTTACTACAAGTCTCTTACTGCTCCGGGTTACAATGCCACCGTTTTGGCCTGCCAGCAAATTGGTATTACTTTGGAATGGCCCTGCTGGCTTGTCCTGTTGCAAACAGAACCATTTATGCAAGCTCTGAAATTTGCACTTGAAATGTAGTAGAAGGAGTCCATCCAAGCCAATGCAGACTGTTCATTCCATTAGGAAACGTCTCCAATGACTGCTCATAAAATCATAAAAGCAACAATATTACCTGTCATTTGTCAAGCTCCTGCCATAGGCTGGACAGTTGTAACAGGTGATTTACATATATTATTTTATTTCCAGCTCCATAATAACCATACAAGGTAGGTGGGTATTATGAGCTCCATTTCACAGAGGAGGAATTGGGGAGCAGGAGGAGGCTCAGAGAGGATTAGTAACTTACACAAGGTCACAGCGCTTATAGGAGGTGGAACTGGGATTCTATACAGTCTGGTTCAGTAGAACTTTCTTATAACTTTCTGCAATGGTGGAAATGTCCTACACTGTCCCCTATAGTAGCCACTAGCTAGGGGTAGCTATTGAGCTCTAGAAATGTGGCTAGTATGGCTGAGGACTGGATTTTTAATTTTGTTGATTTTAAATTTCAATCGCCACACGTGGCTAGTAGCTACCGCATCGCACAGCACAGCTCTAGACTAGGCCAGTTCCATGACGCCATTCCGCCCCTCTGCCGTGTGTGAGATGTGTTCTCAAATGCATTCATTTTAACCTGGGGCTCCTTGGGAGGGGATGGAGAGCCAGAGGCGGGGTTAAGGAAGAGGCATGGTCTCTAGGCATTGCCTGGCCACCCTGGTGATTTAGAGTGAGCCCAAGCAGAGGCCCATTTGCTGTCTGATCTGCTGTTCTCTGTAATTAAACGGGGGTGGGGTGGGGGAGAGAAAAGTTAACTCAGGAAGAAAACAAGTGAAGCCGGTGAGACAGACAGATGATGAACCCCTCCCTCTCTTATTTCTTCACCCTAATTAACGTCTTTGTCCGATTTGGAGGGCAAAAGCCAGACACTTCAGGGCAAGGCTGGAGGTGAGGGAGTGTGAGTGGCCAGAAGACAAGCGAAGGCCTGGAAAGGTCCCTGGAAAGAGGACTGTGACGTTGGCCACCTTGACTCTTGATCTTAATTTCAACAGTCCTGAGAATGTTTTTCGTGTTTAACAAAATACAGGTGGAAAGAAGTAGCTGAGGTTACTCATTAAAGTAGCTGGGAAGCTGTTTTTCTTATGAATATTTGTAACGTGGAATCATTTTTTTCTGAGTGTGCACAAATCTGTGTTATCTCCAACAGAACTATGCTTTGTTCTTTCCTCTCTCTGTCTCTCCCTCTTTTTTTGTTGTTGTTTTTTTGGTTTTTTGTTTTATGATTTGGGGGAGCAGAAATCATGTGTCTTTTTTTGTGGCTTGGTCTCAAACCAATATTCATTCTCATCAGCCAGGCAGCACTTCCTAAAGCTCATTTTGATCACATTCTATGACAGTCCATCCTCGCTGGCTCCTGGCAGTGCACTCTAGCACTTAGATGCTGATACCATGTGGAATAAAAAAGTGCAAACATACAACTTTCCCCCAGTTTGTCTATTTCCAAAAGCATGAACTCATGGCCTCTCTTCTGTTATTATAGGGGTTCTGGCCCCCTTAATCGGTGGTGAAATGTCAGATTCTTGTGCTTTCCTACTGCTTAGCTCTGTGCCATCTACCCACGAGAGCTTTATTGCCAAAGTCACCTTCCTGTCGTCAACTGAACCTGTGCTCAACTCCATCACAGACGTTTGGAACATGAAGCTCTTCGTTCACCATCCGTATGGGATACTTCTTCGCTGCCTCAAATCTGTGGCTTTCCCCCTTTCTTTCTGTAGAGGACAATCACAAGTGCTCCACCCTCGAAGCTCCAGTGGCGCAATCGGTTAGCGCGCGGTACTTATATGACAAGTGCTCCACCCTTATCTGTCATCCCTTTTTACCACTTCTGTGGCTGGGTGCGAAGGACTCCACGTTCTCCAAATCCAAGATGGAGCTGAAGCACCTGGCCAGGAATTTAATATATGTGCTTCCACCTAAACCACACCCTAATTTCTAGAAACAGCTATTTTCGTTTGCAGACGAGGAGATTGAGGTGTAGGTTCTGAGTGATGAGTAGAAAAGGTAGACAGGGCCCAGATCATAATGGATCTTGTTAGCCTTGATAAACAACTCGGATTTCATCTTGTGCAGTTTCAAGGAGGCCAGTGACTTGATCTAATGTATGTGTTTGGTCTTTTTCCCAGTGGAGAATGAACTGGGGGTTTGGGGCTGGGGAAGTTTGGGGGAAAGAAGACCAAAAAGGCCTTGTTGCACTAATCCAGGGAGAAAGATGAAGAAGACCTGAAGCAGAGGAGTGATGGTGGCTGGAGAGGCAAATAGCTAGAATCGAAAAGGGTTTAGGAGGCTGACCCGGTGGGACTTGGTAATGGCTGGTAGACAGAGTAAATTATAATGATGACAACCTGGTTTCTGGTTTTTTAGGCCTCATGGTGGGCCAGGGAACTCAGAAGAAGGGAGAGAGTGGGTACCTGTGCCCCACCCTCTCTTGCAGCCAGGGGTGGTGGCAGTCCAGGCCTAGCTGAGTGGTCAGAAAATCTCAGTGTGGCCCGTATAATCTTCTGAGCCCCTAATTCTGAAGGAAACACAATGAAAACAAATGAATGGGTCAGAAGAGCCTTTTAAAACCACACTGGGAAAAAAAAAAAATCTGACAGACAGAGTCAACAGCCAGGAGCTCCTTCAGTCAGCAGCTTTAAATACACTGTACAAATACATACACTTTAAATAGGTCAGAATCTGGAAGCCGTGGGGGGACTCGGGTAATCCTGCTGGTTCAAGCTTTGGCTGGGCCCAGCTAGGGAACAGAAGTTTGGCTGGTGGCCTGCCACTAGCATGACCACCTGTCTTGTCCTGGTTTGCCCGGGATTGAAACAGCTCCTGGGACATGGGGCTTTCAGCTTTAAAACCTGAGCAGTCCTGGGCAAACCTCGACTGGTTGGTCACCCCACCTGCCAGGGGAGGCATTGCAACGTTGAAAGCTGAGCTGGTTGGGGCCAAAGCAGTGGAGACTCAGTTCAGCCTGGGGACTCGGTATGGGGATGCCACCCCAGAGCAAAAATGAGCTTGGGAATAGAGAAGGCAAGAACATATTCCAAGTCCTTTTGGATAGCTTCTCTGGTTCCGAATGAAATGCTCCTCTTAAAATAGGATCCTGAGAACTCCATTCTGCTGTCCTGGAAACTAGGCTGTGCCATGTCCTGACCTTGTTATCTCACCCATCTGAGGTCTTGTCTGGACATTTCAGGTGAATGTCAGATGAGTGAACAAATCCTTTGGTCCTGCCGGAATCTGAGACTTGTAAGTCCTTAACTGGATGTGGGAATGAATATTTTAAACTAGGTCCTAGGTGAGGAAAAAAGTTTCTTTACACAATGCATTCCTACATCCTTAAAATTATCATTAGAAAAGACATTTTATCTTTTTTAGAAATGGCAAAATGCAGAATCATTTGCAGCAGTAGACCATTCAGATCTTAATTTGCAAAGCAACCATAGCCCTCCATGATTCATAACTCTTTTGAAACCAAATTACAATTTTTTTAAGTCTTCAAAAGCTTCGCTTCCCCACTCCCAACCCAACTACTTCTCTTGCAAAATAAACCTCAGTAAATAAGCAGACAGCATGTTGTGAATGGTAGGGACAGAAAAGCACTTGAAAGAGGAAGCTAATGAAAGGGATTTTCCTGTTCAGGAAATGCAGAATGAGGTGACATGGTCATCTTAGGATGCCAGTGACAGAGAAAAGCACTCAGTGTCCATTTTTGTGGTGGCCTCTGAACCCTCAGCAGTAGAAATAAGGAGGGTGGTCTAAGAGGAGTTCAGTTGGGGGAAATAAAAGGGAAAGGGAGAAATACAAGAAAGTGTGAAAAAAGCAAGAATGAGAGTCCTCTGGCCACATGGCTCAGAGAGTAAAGGGCAAGAAAGGCCTCAAATGGGACTTGGGTCTTTGGAAAGGGCCCCCAACAATACCCTGCCCTGAAACGAGTCTGAGAGCGAAAGTGAGCTTTGTCATTTATCTGTGCCCTTCTGCGTCACTGTATGAGGAGTGGATAGCAGTTAGAGCAAAATTGCCCACAGTATATTCTTTCCCAGGCCTAAAGGACATGATGAGTGAAAGCTTAAATAATAGCATCAGCATTTTAAAAAGGTTTTCTATTTCACATACACTTTAAGGAGGTCAGGATTTTAAAGCAGTAGGGCCAGCATGCTTTATTCTTTTCTTGGTAATGTTTGATTTTTAAAGCCAGCTATGTGGATGGGAGAAGTCTTAAAGAGTATCCATCACAGATTGTTATCTTTGGATTTTTGTCTAAAATCCTAACATGAATACAAAAAAGTGCACGTTATTAAGTGTACAGCTGGAAGAATTTTCACAGACGGCACACCCATGTCACCAGCACCCTGATGGATACACAGACCACACCAGCCCCCAGAAGCCCCTCACTCCTGTGCCCTCTTCATTACTGTCACCAACAGTAGCCACCATCTCCCAACAGCACGGATGAGTTCTGTCTCATACAGGAATTGTAAGTCGTAGCTTTGTGTGTGAGTGCTCCCCAAAAAACTCATTGTAATTTTTTTTTTTTTAGGAGAGTTAGGGTGGACAGGGAACAGACATTTTGTGCTCATTTCCTTTCCCTGGCTGCTCTGAGTTAAGCCTGTTAAACAGGAAGTTTCCAAGCTGGGTTCTTGCAGGTGTAGGGTTTGGGGCAGGCTGGTCTCTGCTGCCCAGGACAATGCCCAGGCTGCAAGCCAGTAACCAGCTCTTGGCACCACATCTGTCAAAGACAGCCGCCAAGCTTGCCTTATCTACCTTACGAAAGCCTCCGTCGGATCTTACAAAGACACATGTCCAGGAGCACTGAGGACAGGACAACAAAATGGCCGAGAGTCCCTTGAACGTACTGGCCTGCTGGAAAGTAAGGCCAGGCACAGCCACTCAAACAGCATATCTAACGTGGACATTTCTCTCCAACTCCCAGATGAGAGTAAGGCTGATGAATTTCACTTCCTCCTAGATTTCGTCGTATTTGTAGATGTGCTTTCTGCCCCCTCTTCTTTTTGCTGCGGGAGGCAAATAGTAGGAAGGCGGGAATAAAGCTACAGAACATACATCGTAACGTGTCTGGAGCGGCATCAGCAAAGGACTTATTTGTTCTCCTGGGCTGTGGAGTGCTAAGTGATTGAATGCTCGCCAAGCTGTCAGTTTTATGAAACAAATTCCCTAACCCCCTTGGCCCAGAGCTTTGCTTAGCCTGAGATGGAAAAGAAATAACTTTTAATAGAAAACTCATTGCTAAAATCTAAGATAAGATTTCAGAGTTACCTCTCTCCTAAGAATAAAATGAAATATTGAAGAAAGCATTTGATGGGGGACTCTTAGGGAACCTTATTTCTCAGTTCTTGGTTAACAAACTATGTTAATAAAAATATTTAGACTTTTGTGCTGCATAATGCATTTTTATTCCTAGTGAGCTGGCCTGTTTGTATACACAGATGTTTCCTGTGGTCCGTCTATCATCGCTTCTATTTTTTCTGAAACAATATTTCTAGCAGGAAACAGAATCTTATGTTAAGAACCTAAGCCCTTTACAGACCCTGTTAGTTTGAGTGAGGATATTTTCATTTCTTGATCTAATACTTGGGGAGCGGGGTGGGAATCTTCTTTTATTCAAGAACGTGGAAAATACTTTTAATAAAAAGCTAATGCAATGAATCCACTATATGGAAACATCAGACAATTCTGCCTTGGCTTCTAGATTAGACCTGACTGATTTATCCAGACACATTCACTGCTGAAGGGTTGGATGGCTTTTCTGTCTCCTTTCTCGCTGTCAAAGCCGCCATGAGTAATGCCTGCTCTTTCATACAAACCTTAGGTGTGTTCAACTGGGTTTTACAGATTTTCCAGAGCATTGTTCTCATAGAGTTGCAGTTTCCTTTCCAGCGCCAGGAGCACTGTGGCAACACAGCTCGCCAGCTCAGTTTCTTTGCCACTCTTAGGAACACATGGAAATAAATTCAAAATAAAATCCACAGGCAAGTGTGCTAAAGAAGGAAATGAGGTTTTACACACCAGCACTTTTGAAAAAAAAAAAAACAAAAAAAGATGAACCTGTCTTAATCGAAAAACGGCACAATGCCCTAATGAAAAATCAAGCTTCAGGATTTGGTCCCTAATATCTCAGTAATGAGGGTGTATTTCCTCCTGCAGCTGCCCCTGTGAGTGAATTCTGAAATACTCAGGCGGTGTGTTGAAATAAGATACCATTCGGTGTTGCTGTAGGAGTGAGGCATCGCCCTGTCTGGCTGACTCGCCAGTTACTGCCTAAATGCCAGGAGAGGAAGGGATGGAGCACAAGGAAGTCTCCTTTTCTGCTTCTTTGGATTTTTATTTCCTTCCCCTTTTTAGTAAATTTTGTTTTTCTGTGATCATAAAGGTAAGATATACTATTGTTTTAAATTTACAAAAAAGTTTTTAAGAATTACAAAGAAGAGAATAAATATCATTCATAATCCTACCACCCAGAGACTGGCACTACCAACATTTTGAGTTCATGCCCTCAGAGCCTTTTTTCCCTATATGTCTATCCTTTATCTTCTCCGGGAGTTTGGAAGGGATATACCACCATTCAGTCTTTTTGTGCTTACACTGGTTTTTTTCACAACTCTGTTCACATACGTTCCTCTAATCATCAACGTCAAGAATGAAAAGGAATCTACTTTATTACCTCTCTCATATGTGACAAAAAAATTTAGCCTATTTATTTTCCTTCTTCCCCTGCCCATCCTCCAGTCCTGTTTAATGCTGTATCCCCCCAGCACCTAGAACAGTGCCTGGCACCTGGCAGTAGCTCAGTAAATACTGTTGAGTCCATGAATGGATGACAACAGCTTATCCTCATATTACTTCCAGGAGGTGAGCATTGGCTCCTGAGGCCGACCTCTTTCCACCATCCTTTGCTGCCTCTCCCTAGCAGGAGGATTGAGCCATAGGTCCCCCCTGCTGTCTGCTGGGCCTGCTTCCCCTGATTTTCCATGGGGGGACAGGACGGTGAGGGGCGGCAATGGAAAGAGCCCAGTCTTTGGAGTCAAACAGATTGAATTCCCGAGTCTGTCAACTACTATTTACTGGGACAAGTGTCTTAATCTCTCTGGGCCTCAGTGATGCTATCTGTACAATGGGTGCCAGTGATACCTGTCTGGCAGGATGACTGACAAGTATGCACGATGCCTGGCACACAGAAGGACCCACTGTCTGCAGCTACTAGTATTTTTCCCACTCTCTCTCCAATGACAGCATAAATAAAGAGCCCTTGGGGCCCTGGAGCATTGCCTTTCTCTCCTCATTTCCAGTCATTTCATGTAATGAGCATAGGAGGATTTCTGATGAATTACTTTGTGCTTTGGTGCCAGATAAATCACAGAAATAGCAAAGAGTTGAGTGGCCTTTATAATAATCTGATTCTTGTGCTTCCAATGCTATTGCACGTGCTTCCTCTGCAGCAGGTGTCCTGCTGCATTGTCATTGTGTGTTCACATAGCTGCCTCCCCCATGAGACAGGGAATGTGCCTTCCGTCTTGTCATCCTTGACCCAGGACCCACAGTAATTGAGGAGTCACTCAAAATATACTGATTGAATGGATGGGGTAGAATGAATGAATGAATGAATAGTATATTGTACACATCTTGCCCCTATCTCAACCACACCTGTGGACTTTCTACAATCTGCTGATGACAAAAGCAAACCAAACTGTAGAATTAAGTCTTTAGCCTTCTGAATCTATAATGTAAGCCTATGATAGACAGGTAAGTATTGGTTCTACAAAGTGTCACCTTAAGGAAAACAATGATGTTTGTCCTTAGTTGCCATGATGAAGTCCATGGATTCATTGGTTCTTTAGCAGAGAAGGAATGCCAACGTATGCACAGTACAGCTTCTTGTCTGCAGCTTTTAGTTTGAGTTATATGTGTGTTGGCATCTCTTTCACACAGAATCTGATGAGCTGGCATTTATTTTTGACAGCATCTCAAATCTTGTGAAAGTCAGAGCTGAGGGCTGGCGTTGTTTTTTAGTAATATCTCAGATGGTGGCAGGACAACCTTGATAATAAAAAAGAGAGGCTTAAAAAGATGTCCTTTTAGAGTTCTTCCAAAAAAAACTAAAAGTTCAGCAAAAAAAGAGTTTCTGAACTTCCCAGAGCAAAGCCTTCCTTGAGCATCAGCTTTTTGCAGACTGGACACAAATAAACACATACAAACGCTCAGAGTCATTGTGATATGTTTCCTTCTCTAATTCTCTGTGGCAGCAATTGCTGGTTAGGCCCCCAAACCTGTTTTGTTCATCTTCCTAGGCCCCCAGCTAGACTACATTTCCCAGCCTCCCTTGCAGTTGTATGTGTGACCACGTGCCTGAGTTCTGGCCAACAGGATGTGAGTGGTTGCACTTCAGGTCCAACCATAAAAGCTTTCTAGGTTTTCCTTCAAGCTTTTTTCTTATCCACTGGCTGTCTGGGATGAAGGGAAGCCCAGGGTCACCTTGGCAGCCACAGTTAAAGATGGCAGAGCCTTCTCTGCCTAGGGAGGGTCATCGCATGGAACAGAACTGCCTGCTCTGGAGCCCTTACCCAGGACTGTTAATAAACAAGCAGTAAGCTTCCATTACTGAGTCATTACAAGTCTGGAGCTATTTGTTAGGCAGCTTAACCTCCCTTAACTAAGTCATACTCCTTAATTTTTTTTTAAAAATGTAGTTGACAGTTTTCAAAGGCCTTTTATTTGCCAGGAATTGTTTATGTTAATAACAATTCTTGCAATAGCCCTCATTTTACAGCTATAAATACAACTCCAAGTGGACAGGGGGTGAGTATTTTGCCTAATCAGGGTTGCCCCAAGGTTGGCACAGAGGGTAGCACTGAGTAGGCTCTCTGTGAGGCTTGTTGATGATGGAGGAAAGGAAGCTTCAACAAGGCAAAATCACGTGCCCAGGGCCCACAGCAAGAAAATGCTGGACTCACTATTTAATCCCGGTCTACCTGGCTTCAAGGTCCAGCTGCCTCTGATTATCAGTAACCCAAGACTTTAAAAAGAATGGGTGGGAACCAGCGATGGGCATTTCAAAAAATGTTTTAGTCTCTTATCCTGTATTTCTGATTGGAAAAAGAAACATTAAAAAATGAAAACATAGACATCTAAAAGAAATGAACAACCTTTTGTAATCTTTCAGAGAAAACGTAGTACATGCTTGGTTTTATTCTTTAAGTTCTTAACACACACACACTCTCAACAAAAATTAGTTCATGTTATATATATAGAAAAATCTATGTTCTCTCCCACCACGTGACTTTTTCACTTATTTTTCTCTTAAATAACTTCCTTGGTCATGTTTCCATGTCAGGACATACCAATCTGTGTCATCCTTTGCAACGGTTGGGTAATATTCTGCGTAATAATCTGTGATAACTAATTCCCTTTGGTTGACATTTAGGTTGTTACCAGTCTCTATAACACAAAAGAATTGTGATAAACATGCTTGTGCATATATCTTTGGGGTAGATTCCTAAGAGGGAAATTATGGGCACAGACGGGCATTTTTCACTGTCTTTCACGTGTGGAGACCTATTTCTGATGAACGTGCAGATGGTCAGCAGATATTGAAATGGATTCAATGGATTTAGTTCTTCAAGTTAAGGTAACAAAGAACAGCAGAATAAAGGGTTTCCAGAATATCAGAAGGCCGCAGCTATGCTCCAAGCCCGTGGCAAAGACTAACAGGGAGGAGGCCCTGGCATCCCAAAGGGAGAGGGTGGCACCTTCCGGCTGTTGGTTGGCTGGTTTTTCTGCGTCCTCCTGCCAATGCGATCAGTGTTGTCTGGAAGGTCAAGTCTGATCTGGGCTCAGGGAAGACATTGTTCTGCACTAAGAAGTAAAGCAAGGCTCCTTACAGAGAAAGGGACAGTGGTCAGTGGACAGAGGGGGAGAAAGAGGGTGTGTAGATGTCGCTGCAAGGTTCCTGCTGGGGCTGAAGCTGAAGGTTGTGGGACACTCACTGCTCAGAACCAGGCGTAAACCTGATGTGCCTGCACAGCTTTCGGGGTGAGCAGCAGCCCCAGGCAGATGTCTTTGCAGGCACAGCTGTGAATGCTCTGAGTTGTCCCTGTCTATGTGGGATGTTCCTGGAATGATGATAATGATGATGATGATGATGATGATGATGATGATGATGATGATGACGACGACGACAATGACAATGACAGTGGCCGTGTTGGCAGCAGGAAGAAGGAGATGATTACCCAGACCGTGCTGGAGCGCTAAGAGCTGACCCTGCGAGGAGTGAGGCTGCTGCTGCTCTGTGTGTGTGTGTGTGTGTGTGTGCGTGCGTGTGCGTGTGTGTGCGTGTGCGTGTGTGTGCGTGTGCGTGCGTGTGCATGTGTGTGCGTGTGCGTGTGTGTGCGTGTGTGTGTGTGTGTGTGTGTGTGTGAGTGAGATCCCCTGTGGTATGAGCATATGTTGTGTGTTTGTGTGTGTGTGTGCGCGTGTGCGTGTGTGTGTGCGTGTGCGTGTGTGTGCGTGTGTGTGCGTGTGTGTGTGTGTGTGTGAGTGAGATCCCCTGTGGTATGAGCATATGTTGTGTGTTTGTGTGTGTGTGTGTGTGTGTGTGTGTGTGAGTGAGATCCCCTGTGGTATGAGCATATGTTGTGTGTTTGTGTGTGTGTGTGCGTGTGTGTGTGTGTGTGTGTGAGTGAGATCCCCTGTGGTATGAGCATATGTTGTGTGTTTGTGTGTGTGTGCGCGGGTCTGTGCAGTGGGATGTGGTTATGTAGTTGTGTTTCGTATGTGTGGTGTGTAATGAATGTGAATCGTGTGCTGTGGTGTGTGGGTGACTGTGTGAGGTGCGGGGTGTGTGGTGGTAGTGTGGGGTGTTTGTGTGTGGCATTGCAGGGTGGGGTGGTGCAAGGGGTATGTGTGGATGCAATGTGATGTGTGAGTGTGTGGTATACTGGGCTGTGCGTATGTGCATTGTGTGTCAGTGTGTTCAAAGGGGTGCTAATTAAATCCCCCAACCACTCATGTTGCCCGCCAAAGACTCCATGCTCACTTTGAGTTTTTTCTCCTCCCTTCCCTGTTTGCTGTGGCAAAAATGCCAGCTTCACCCTAGAAAAGCTTCTCGATCGTTTCTCCCTCAGGAGGCCAAGCTCTAGGGAAGGGCTTCAGTTTCCCCTGGTCAGAGAGAGGGAGACAGTGTTCTCTAGCGCTGCCTTACTTCACTGTATTACTCTTTTTACTTGCTATGCTATTACTCTATTTTACCTTTTTATTGAGGTACACGTAACACATACAGTAAAGTGTGCAGAGCCCACGAGTCTGAAGTGCCAATGGGTTGTAAGCGCATGTGTATTCACCCATGACAGAACCCCCCAGATCAAAGCAGACTGCAGTTCCAGCACCTCGCAAAGCCCCCTTGAGCCCCTTTCTAGTCAACATCTCCCAAAGGCAAACACTATCCTGACTTCTGTCTCCATAGATGAGTTTTGTCTGTTCTAGAATTTCATATGAATGGAATCATGCAATATGTCGTCTGGCTGTTTTCACTTAGCATAATGCTTATGAGATACATTCATGTTGCTGTTTGTGTCAGTAGTTCCTTCTCTTTTAGGCTGTGTGGTATCTTATTGTATGGATGTATCCAGTTTGTTTATCCATTCTCCTGCTGACGGACAGCTGGGTGGTTTCCAGTTTGGGGCTATTGCAAATAAAGCTGCTACGAATATTCTTGAACATATCTTTTGGTGGCCATATGTAGAGCTGTCTTAATGTTGCCTGTGATAGCGTTTGACAAAGATAGAGCTTGCAAAAAATAACCCCCTGCCAAAAATCAAACAACAACAACAACAGAACCCCAACTTACCCCAGCAGGCTTCCCAGGAAGAATAAAGCAGTCGACTTGCACAAGGCCCGCCCTAAATCTGACTACTTCTCTCCTCCGGGACAAGAGAGCTATGCATTGGGGAGGGTGGCAGGCTCTTTGGGATGCAGAGCTCCGCTGCCAAACAGACATCATCTCTGAGTATTTCAGTGTTTTTACAGCCAGGCTTCCCAGTGATCACATGACTCCTTGATGGCAAATTGGGGTCTTTAGAAAAGCCACTGGCTGCTTCAGTGTTTGTGGGCTGTGAATTGGGCTCCAAACGCCAAGGTGTTCCCATTAGGAGCCCCATAAGCCTGGGTGCAGACAACTTCTAAAGACAACCAATTTACTTTCAGGGAGCTTGGACCTTGGGAAAATTCAGCCTGTTGCTTGTCCACAGGACACCAGGAAGGATTTCAGGGAGTGAAAAAAGAGGAACACCCAGGCCTGCACCTGTGCAGTGGTGTTGCCACACTTCTAGATGTCACACCCAAGCACCTAAGCCCTCAGCTGACCCTCTCTATAGCAGAAGCTATCCGGGCCAACCCTTATGTCCCAGACACTTACCTCCACCCATCTGTGTGCTTACCGTGAACCCCTGTGGCTCTCCGCTCCAAGACTTCCATGCTGGCCCTGGGAGTACGCTTGGCCCAGGCACGGGGCAAGCAAGAGGCTTTGGAGCTTATGTCCCCAGGAGCAGCCCTCAGTCGCTGCTGCAAGGGAACTGGAAGACAGATGCCCCAGCTTCCTTCCCTCAGTGGGATGACCCTGAGGTTAACTCCAGTGGGCTGAGCTGGGCTGCCCCCAGCAGTCAGCTGCTTACCGGGGCATCCTGCGGTGCCTGCCTTCTCTTCCTGACTCACTTCCCCACACCCCCACGGCTGCTGCCAGGGATCGCCTCCCACATGCACTATTTGCGCTCGGATCTTGGTCCCAGGGTCTGCTTTGGGGGGGACCCCAAACTCAGCCAGCCTCCTCCCCAAGGAAAAATGCTGTCTGGCACAGACATTAATTTTGTTTGGGAATTTTGCAAATTCTGTGGCACCCTTTGCCTGGCCCACTGTAGGGTTCAGCCAAGCCACATCTTTGCTGTGGAGAAGTTTGGGATCAGGAGCTGGCCCAGGAGCAGACAATAATGAACGGTATTTAATTTTCCAGTTGCAATGAAGGCAGACAGCCTTTGCTCTCTGTCACTGTCGCCCCCAATACTGTGCACGATGGACGTTTAACTATAGAAAGGTGTGGGGAAATGGAATCATTAAGACATGAGGGTCGAGTGTGGGAGGGGGTGGGGAGAGTGGGGGTTGGGAGTGGACATTGCCCTCTAAGGGGACTCTCAGCTGCTCTGTAGCCCTGAGGAAAATGGCTCATCGTAAATAAAATACAGAGAGAAAAGGAAAAGACCAAAGTTATGTCTCTGCCACAGCAGGTTGTTTCCTTAAAAACATAAAAGAATAAGATCAAAGAAATAGTTTTGATTTGTTGGAAGCATAAGACTACTGAATGAATTTTTTGTTTTATTTTTGATTTTCCAAAATGCAGTTATGATATAGGTGTGAACATTTTTAGAAGAATTCCAAGATGAATCCTTTTGGGGAGAAAAATCGTAATGCACAAAGCAGTTTGTCCAGTTTCTTTTTAATCTTTTCTTGGAGGGGTGTTTTTCCACATAACTTAAGAAAGGGAACAGAGAAGGAAGGTGTGGCTTAGGGCAGAGGGATATAATTAGCTATAGCATTCAATGATTCGAGTTTGAGTTTGCGGTTCTGGGAGGATAAACACACGGACCTGTCTCAGTGGGGCCGGGGTGATCCGGAGGCCTGCAGCATGTGAAGAGGGCAAGATGTCAAACTGCAGATAGGGATCTTGGCTCATCAGTGTGGACCGTACAGTTGGAGCAGGAAGGGCAGGGGACGGGGGCGGTGATCTGAGGACACAGAGAAACTCAGGCTATACAAGGGTCAGGATGGGTTTTGAAGCACTCCCTTTTGCCTGGTACCCCTCGCTGCCTGGGGCAAATTTAGAAGCACACAAGCTGTTTAAGTTACAGTCTGTTAACCTTTCCCCAGCGGCTGTAACTGCCTGGTCTGATCCGGTGCAGTGCCACACACACATTTTCTAATCGTTTTGCTGTTTCACTGATTGCAGAATTAGAAGCATCCACTGTCTGGTAAAAGTAGGTCACAGAAGTTCCTTACTTTGCTGTGTTGCTAACAGATTTCTGAATGGCAGCGTACAGGCGCCCGAATGTGACATTGGAGCGCAAGAACAATGGTGATCACTCACTGACGATTTTGCGCTTGAGTCATTCTTTTCTCCAACATAAACACGTGCCAAGGAGGTCTCACCGATTCCCCACCGGTGCTGGGGAAAGGAAGCGAGGCACTGAGATGTTCATTTGAAAGCACATAAGTGCTTGTATCAGGGTCTTTTCTCTCCAGGACCCCCTCTCGCTGCTCTCTGCCATTTGCCTGGCTCATCATAACTCTCCTCCCTGGGCCACCAGCCCAGGAACCTTTTCTGCAGCTCCTGCCATGTGGCATAGCCCCCCACACAGAATCTCCTTCCATAAACCCACCACCCTCCCCTCCTGTAAGCTGCCCTGGAGTGGCCATCCCACCTCTCTTATCCTGCCTTCTCCTGACTCTCCTTTTTGCCCCTCTTGGTGTTTTATTTGCTTCCCGTATTTATTCCAGCTTAAGGATATTGTCAGCCTCACAGAACCCATGGAAAATGAAACTGTTGCCTTCTAATAAAATAGGTAAGCCTTTAGGTTGCCCCCAAGGAAAAAGCAGTGAATAGAGTCAAATTATAAAAACCTAGACATTGTCAAATTCACCCATATGGACATTGCTATCGTTAGATAGGACATGCTGTGGCCGTCTCTCTTGCTTGCTCTCTTTTTTTAAAAAAAAAGTATGAACAATTTTTGTTTAAACCCACCTCTTTCTTCTAGCTCCAGACAATGGCGATCATAATCATGTCTGACCAAAACGTAATGATTGTGTATGTTCATATTTAGTTTGAAAAATGACAAGAAGGATTTCTTTGAAGTCTGATGCTCCCCCAGAGCTACCCTACCATTGGTGCTCTAGAATCCAGAAGTTCCTAGAGGAGGAGAGAGAATAAATCAACATAAAATGATGTAATAAAATCCTCTTAAATAACAACCTGGTAGTAAATTAACATATACACGACCTTTGAAATGATTGTGTATGGGGAAGTCAAATCTAGCAAACAGCTGGCTGGGTGCCTGCCCTTGACTAATAGGCTGAGAGATACAGCTGCTAGAAAGATATTTGAAAGTGAGTCTTAAATGCAGAAATCTGTCTTTTATTAAAACACACACACACGTATTAGCTCCGTCATTTGACAAACCCTAATTTCATTGGGATTGACAGCACTGCCTTTGTCGAGCATACATTTAACAAGTGAGATTGAGCAACCGACCCACTCAATTTTATCTAATTTAATTTGACAGCCAAAGCAGGTAGGGAGAATAATGTATTTAGAGAGGAGGTAAGAATGCTTTCCCTGGGGTTAAACGACATGGCTGCCGGATCTGGATTAAAGCATGTATCTATTCTGTTGCTTTTGTATTTTTGTTTGGTTTTGCTTTACTTTTGAAATTGAGGTATAAAATAAGTACAGTGAGCTCCTCTTAAGGTACAAGTTAATCACTTTTTGCCAATGGTACGTTCGTATAACCACCACCCAAATCAAGATATAGAACATTGCTGTCCCCACAAAGTTTACTTTCCAATGACTATAGGCCCCTTCTCCCACCTTCAAGGTAACCCCTACCCTGACTTCTAACAGCAAAGATCAGTTTTGCCTGGTTTTGAACTCCGTATAAAATATATTGTACTGTATGTACTTCTATGTCTGTTTGCTTTCCCTCAATGTAATATATTTGAGATTCATTCATGTTATTGCATGTATCAATAATTCATTCTCTGTTATTGCTCTGTAATATTCCATTATATGAAAACATAGTTTATGGATTATTGATGGACATTTGGGTTATTTCTGGTTTTCTCCTTGCATTCCACTTTGACATATTTTCTAGATAGTCTATAGAAGGGCATCCTAGAAATAAGGCAAGAATGATACGCCTTTAGGTGAACATGTTCCAGACTGGTGGCAAAATCCACTCACCACTGCATAAACAAGCGTTCTGGATCCTGAGTGGCAGGACTGCCTTGGGTTGTCTTTCCCTTAAGACTCAAGCCAGCTGCATGTTCTCTTACCACACACCCAACCAAATTGTGGGATAAGGAAGGGTTTTTGCACCTCGCCTTTTTCAACCCTGATATCGGGGAAAGGGAAGTGAGCCTAGGAAACAGCTGGGCAGGTGGTACCTGGGTTATGCAGGCAGCCTGGAAGGGAGAGGAGCAATTGCTAATCTGGAGTGCACAGGTAACTGGCACCATGCCTACCCTTGTGCAGTCTTGGGGGCACAGCTCAAATTTAGGCATCTCTCCTAATCATTCTGACCCCTTCCCATTTTCTGAATCTGGGAAATAAACCACTGTTGTCTCTCATACAGAAGCAGAGTAGGCAGTGTGGCCAGAGTAGGCATTTGCCAGTGGACAGAAACAGGGCACAAGAGGACGCCACCTTAGAAGACCTCCCCTTCCCTCCAGCTGATAGGTGAAATGAGCAGCTGTATGTACAGGTGCAACAGGGTTGGGACCTCCTGGGAGAGGAGGGGCAGGCCTGCAAGCTGAATCTGGTGGTGTGGAAACAAAAGAACAAGGTAATCTGTTTAACCATCCTGGTTTGCCTGGGACTGTCCTGTTTTGAGCACCGAAAGTCCTAGGGCCTGGGAAGTCCCCTCAGTCCTGAGCAAACTGGCACAGTTTTTCACCCTTGAAGAGAGAGCCCTTTCACTCACTTGTCTGTGCATTCAGTTAACGCATTATTGACCTTCTATTACAGACCATGCACCTTGCAAGGTTTGGGAGATAGGGTGGTAACCGACAAGATCATAGAGATCCCTGCCGCCTTTGCAGAGTACTTCCTCTAGGGAGAAAGGTGGGGTTTAAAGAAGTGATTAAAACACAGTGCAGTGCTTGCTTTGACAGGGATGATAGGGCAATGAGTGCTTTAATGAGGAAAATACCAGAGGCTCTGGAAACAGGTGGGGAAGACAATCCACTACCGGTTCTTTATCTTCTTAGCATATCCGCAAAGTTCTAGAGCTGCTCAGAAAAGCAATTTACAGCAAACTCTGATGCACTCATGATGGCTGTGGAACAAAGAGGGTGGGGATAATAAGGAAGTAGACAGATTTAGGTCCATTGATGTCATTTCTCTGAGCTGCTTAGATCCCCAGTTACGTAGCCACAGTTCTTCTCCCACTCAGAGTCCCTATTGGGTGGTGCAAAGTGGTCGGTGTGGAGTGAACAGGAGTCCTTGGCATTGTCCGTGCCTGTAAATTCAGATGGATAAGTATGCCCTGACACAACTTCTGCCTCCTTTCGGGTCATGTAGATAAAATGAGAGAGGGGCAAGGATGATGTACTGGGGTTAATAATTCAGTATGTTAGTAAACAGGACTCCAGGGTTGAAAAGTTAGAGCCAGGTTTTCTGCGTGTTGGTTACAACAGAACAGCATGTACTTCTAAGTATCTAAAACTAGTGGATATGTACCCTTGCCTAACAGGCCTGGATATCGTTGGCTTAAAAAAATTTTTTTTCAATGCACTAGAAATGTATGGCAGCTGTTGTAAGAGCTGAAAGGCCAGCCTAGTGCAGGTTAACAGATATCTATTATATATACACGTGTGTGTGTGTGTGTGTGTGTGTGTGTGTGTGTGTGTGTGTGTCATATATATACATACATATATACACACACAAGAGTATATATATAAAATACCCCTGAATACCCAGCCATCACACAGATCCAATAAAACCAAACAAATCCCCCAAAACTAAAGCTTTATCTCCATGGGAAAGTCCAAACATTCAGTCCAGTGTTGGAGACACAGCCAAGCAGGACTGGTCTTGAATTTTAGAGTCTCTTTCTTGTCTTCCTCAGCCTAGAAGGTGCTAATGAGGTTTCTGTAACACGTGTCCTTTTATTGATGTCTGTAGAAAACATAGGGATGTCTGGCTTATCTAGAGGGGAGTTTTCATTATGTGTAACGCAGATACACTGGGTCAAATTTTTTTTTTCTTTCTTTCCCTTCCTTTGCCATCACACAATTAAGACAGGGGTCCTCCCCAACTATTTTTTTTCTGTCATGTGGGAGGTGATGCCCCACTTACATTCTCTGAGTACTGACCCTTTGGGAGTTCCAAACTATCATACGGCTCTATCCAGCCTAGCTTGTGACAGGCTCAGGAGGGACGACACAACCCTCCACTGGATGACCTCTGAGCTTTCCTTTGCAAGGAAGCAATAATGGAGACTTATCCATGAGGAACGAAGAGCCTCTTTACAGTTTGGCTATGCCTTCCTTTGTAGTTTGTTCAGCATGGCTTGTCCTGATTTATGATATTTTGCCATCTGGTTTATTTCTCTTGTTGTTTTGTATTGTTTTAAATATGCCTGAGGCCATCTTTAACTGAGTCTCTTTTTTAAAAAAATACATATTAAAAAAGCAAATCATAGGAGTGTCATTTGAAGGTTAGGGATGAAAGAGAAGTTTAAATGGGCTCTGACTGTCCCTGTGAAGTCCAGTAGCTAAAAATAAAGTTCTTTTTACTTTGTTGATTACATAACAGAACATGTTCTCAGATGTGAACGTTACGGAATGTTGCAGTTGGTCAGATAATTCTTGTTTGGGTTTTCTGAGATGGAGGTGCAAGAGTTGTATTAAATCATTGAATTCATTCATTTAGTGTTTGAGCACCTACTGGGTGCAAGGCACTTTGCTAGACACACTTTTGGACTTCTTTGTGATGTCAGTGAGTCTAAACCAGAGGCAGGACTTGGCCTAACCTCAGTTTTTATTCTACTAAGCCATCTTACTCTTTCTAAAGAAAAAAATTGTGTGAGAGGGGAGTGGGGAGGGAGTCCTTTTGTAAGAGGAAAGGATAGAGTTGGGTGGGGGCAGTCTCTGTTTTAAAAAGAGAAGGTACTCTCTGGGTACTGGGTGCTGCCTGTGTTCTGGGAAGCCATGAAATATCAGTGACCTGGATAACTATGTTTAAACCACGTTCTTATTAAAACCAGCAGTCCTGGCTTTCCCAGACAAAGAAATTCTGAAACAATTTTGGAAATACATTCAGAAGAGTGGATTTCATAAATGGAACTGTACAGCCATCAGCTGCACTGTTTAGACATAAAGTTGGATGAGCAAAGAGGGAATTTTACAAGTATGGATTCAAAGCTTTTAAATGAACTTGCCTAATTGGTGGTAGAGATGTGGAGCATCTTGCTGGAAGGAAAACAAATCTCATATCTAAAAATGTTCTCAGATGTAAAAGCAAATACAGCTTCAAACAATGCTTGCGAAACATCTTGGTTAAGTATTTTGGAAGAGATTTAAGGATCATTAGTTAGTGCGTGGTAACTTGGTAAACTGCTCCACACAAGATAGAAACCTCATCAAGAAGTTCCTAAATCCAGCTGACTTTAAAATCATCTGGGGAGAGTTTTGGACCTGCACATTCCTGGACCTCATCAGATGTATTGGGTCAGGCTCTTGGGGGTCAGATGGAGAATCTGTGTGCTCAGAGAGCTCCCCAGGTGATTTTGATGATTAGCCTTGCTTGAGAACTGCTGGCCTGCTCCATTGCTCTGGATGGAATCCTATCCACATCATCCTAGACAATTTTTTGCCATACAGATGGCCCTGAAATAGGGTCTTAGTACATGCTAGTGACTCTGGACTGTGCATTTATTCATTTGCCGAAGTCCAAATTTAAAATCCAATCAACTGTATGATTCCTTCAAATGACGACAAATCAAGTCCCATCGAATGCTTCTCAAGGTTTATTTTTGTTTGTTATGATTCTACTGAGTGCTCAAGATATCCAACTGCTCTTGGGTTGGTGAGCTAGAGACATAAAAAGCTTTGGGATCCCTGGGGGTGTCAAGATGGTCAAAAGGATAATGGGGCTAAGTGAATGAAAGGATGAGCATTGGTGAGGAAGCTCTAATCCATACGAAGGGTGAGGCCCTTTTACAGCCTCGCACACTGACCCTCACAGCATCTTTATCGGGGTGTTTCAAGCCCCATTTTACACATGGGAAAAGTGGAATGATGATCCCTGGCCACAGAGCTTGGGAACAGAGCTGGCAGTCAAGTTCAGGCCTTCAGGGCCACATCACCCAGTCCCCCCACTCTCTTCCACCCTGTGTCTGATCCTGTTTTCTCCTTTTCATCATCCATAAAGAGCATTCTAAATTGTCTTGGGTTCTGTCCTGGGGTCTAGCTTGGAGATGTGGCTTGGCCCCAGCTGGGCTCCTCAAGGTCCCCTCACTTCTCCAGAGACCTCTGTAACCTATTAGGAGGAGCAGCACAGTTCTACTCTGATTTGGCATGTTCGAGAGGAATCAAAGGTAGGACTGTTTGCTTCTGAATTATACATAGGTTTCCCTTCATCTCTAGAATGTAATTAAGAGAAAAGGCTCGAGGAATACCAAGTTCCAAGCCAAGAGCATTAAGAAGCTGCCAAAGGAAGTGGGTATTAGCAGCTTTTGCTATGTGCCATGTGGGCCAGGGCTGCTCTTAGCTTCTCAGCAGGAGGGAGCGGCTGTGGTTCCAGGAACCAGGAGAGAGAAGGAGGCAAGCAGGAAGGTCCTTGCCTTTTCCCTGCAGATTTTGTAGAGGTGCAGCAGAATCCAGGCTGGCATTTCTCAGGAATTCACAGATAGGCCTGCCCTTGATGCCCTTACAACCATTTTCATTAATTTTCTGAAAGGTGATCTCTGGTCCAAGACCAGGGCAATTCGTCCTTAGCACTACTGACACTTGGGACTGGAACATTCTTTGCTATGGGAGGCTGTCTTGTGCATTGTAGGACGTTTAACAGCAGTACTAGATGCCAATAGAGGCCCCCCTCAAGTTGTGACAACCAAAAATGTTCCTAGACATTACCACATGTCCCCTTGGCAGCAGGGACAAAATTGCACCAGGTTGGGAATCACTGGCCTAAAACTATAGTAGAAACAGGATGGGAAGAAGAAATCTGCTGTGGGGATAGGGGAACTGGGTTGGAAATGCTGGCAGGATCCCCCAAATTCCCACATCCCCACCTTCCCTTCAGCCAGCAGAGGTGGCACCAAGAAGTGGTGTATAAAGACCACCCAGGGTTCTTTTAAAGGGTAAGTTACCCAACTTCCCCATTTACCCTTTTTCCATGCTGCCATCCCTCCCGCCTGTCTTCAGTACACAGTGCTGTGGCCCTTGAGACGCGTGATAGCACAGGCTAGTAGGTAAGAGCATAGGCCACAATAAGTTCAAGTCCTAGCTCCCCCACTTAGTAGAAAGTTCCCTAGTCTTTTTCATGCTTTAGTTTCCTCATCTGTAAAGTAGTGATGATAATAGCATCTCCCTTATGGGTTGTTTGTGGGGATTGAATATTTGCAAACATTTAAAAGAGTACTTGGCACATAAGAAGCACTTTGTGTATGTGTTTTGTAAATAGAATATAAATGATCTCAACAAAAAAGCTCTGTTAAATGTAGCCATTCAATAAATGTTTATTGGGTGCTGAACAAGGCCCCACACCTACCTTCCAGGAGATCCGAGTTTGGCTATGGGTCAACAGTAACTTAGGTGTAGTTAGGGTTCGGGTTATCATCAGGGTTCACTCACTCCCTCTCAGCTCTAGGGGGCGCTGCAGGAGCAGAGCTTACTGCCCTGGCTATGCTGTCCTATATAGTCTCAAAGGCAAGTCCTCTATACCCCAATGTACAGGTCATTTGGCCTTAGCGCCCCCATGCAGTACTTCAGCTCAACATTTCATGTGACAGTGACTCAACTCTATATATCTTCAGCTATAGTCAAAATAAATTGAACCCATTATTCAATATTTAGTGGCACCTCTGTGGGGAATTTGAAGTATACCAGTCTTTGGGTACACTAGTTGGGAACATTGTCCACCCTCTTTCCCTTCTTCCCTCCCTCCTCCATTCCTCCTTCCTCCAAATAAATATTCATTGAGCACCATCTATGAACCAGGTGTTATTCTAGGTGATGGGGATACAGCAATGAACATGGCAGATGAGGTCACTGCCCCCGAGGAGCTTATGTTCCAGATTGGGTGGAGGAGACAGACTATAAACAGTAAAAACAGGGGTGAAAAAAGATAGTTTCTGAATACGATAGGTGCTGTAGGAAAGACACGCAGAAACTGATATGAGAGAGAATAACTGGGATGGAGGTGGTGGCTATTACAGATAGTCATAGAACCTTCTCTAAGGAGACCATTTTGATTTGAGACTTAAAGGCTGAGAAGGAACCAGCTATGGGAAAGGTATCCCAAGTTGAGGAATCAGCCAGTACAAAGATCCTGGGGCAGGAAAGATCTTGGTAGCTTCTAGGAAAAGAAGCATTCTGATCCAGGAGCAAAGTGATAAGAAATGAGATTGGAAAAGGTTATAGTGGGCCCAGCTCAGATAGGACTTTTGTAGGACTTGGCTTTTATTTTAAAGTACAATGAGATGCTACTGGAATTTATGCAGATGAGTAAAACAATCTTAAAAGAAGGAGGAATGGTCAACCGTGTCAAGCACTGCTGAGATGAGTAAAATGAGGGCCAAGAGAATCTCTCAGTGGATCTGGCCGCTTGGAGGTCACCATGACCTTAACAAGAACAATTTCAATGGAAAAGTGCAGAGCAGCTGCTCTCCCTGTCTTTTGGTTTTAGAATATATGAGGGGACTTTAGAAAGTTCATGGGAAAATAGAATTAAAAGATAAGAATCTTTCCATGAACTTTTTGAAGACCCCTTGTACAGTGTCACCAAGGAATAGGGGCCAATAATCCAGTAACATTTCTTGATACTACTTTGTTTTCAGGGAGTTACTTGATTTTCTTCTTTCTTTACTAAAAGACTTACTGTAATGGTCACAATGATGCTAGTAGTGATGATGTCATCCTTGAAATCCAAGATGTCACTACGTGCCCACCATCAGCCCCCTTTGGTGATTTTCCAGTGCGAGACAGTACCAGCCCAGCCACACACACACACAGCCCCTGGGCCTCCATGCGACCCGTTTCCCGTGTTCATTGCAGTTCATTGTGTTCATTGTAGGCCGAGGCTGGGGGCTGCCTATGACTCAAGAGAACTACCCAGACCCCTTATACATGGGCCAGGCAGGGCACAGAGAGGTGACCTCAGCCTCCTCAGTGGCATGTTCTGATGGCTATCTTTTCACTTCCAAAGTCTACCCAGCCCCCTAACCTTGCCTGAACTATTAAGCCCCCAAATGGTAGGAAATCCTTCAGAATAAATCCTTACAGAGGCGTTTGACAAAGCATATATAAACTTACACTTGGTGAAAAGTGACTGTAGGAAAAAAGTCTGTTTATCACAAGCTTCAATATTACCGAGCTTTTCATGCGGTCTCCCGCAGCATTTTGGAACGCAGACATTTTTCCTGACTGATCGTTCCCTTTGATATTTCTCCCCAGTGCTTTGATTTTGTAACACAAGAATAATATTTTTTCTGGACTAAATTTCTTATAAGTGGTCTTACCCGGGGAATGTTTTTAAATGTAAAGATGATTCTATTTTCTCTTAAGTATCAAGTAGTACATACACATACAAATACATTTCGTAGCTTCAGATGGGAGAGTTTGACTTTTTAAAGGCATATCCACAAAATTTGTTCCTCTTGATTCCAGCCCCTAATTCAAAGTCCCATCATTTTAATGCTGTTGCATACACAGTGGAGAAGGTCCCTCATCACCTGCACGGTAGAGATCCCGTCCCGAGGGGCAGGCCCTGGTTCTTGACAAGGGAAGTTGCCCTAAGGTGTAGTGCTTTCAAGATGGACTCAAAGGCAAATCCGTCCCATCTTCAGAAAGGGAAGGTTTCTAACTCCCCCAAGTTAAAAACCCATCTTCTGTGTTGTGTTGGACAAGGCTTCAAAATGCTGACACCTTTGTTCTTAGCTGGCAGGATCAGGTCACATCATTAACCACACGGGCACGTTTTGCAGTTAACTCATCCTCGGGGGCTGATAGAGGGCTGCTCTGCTCAAAATCAGACATTGGGCCCTGCGTTCCTGTGGTTTATTTTAAGGCCTAGGTGACTAGCTGGCAGGACCTTCCCATAAGCTTTCCCCTATCTACAAGAGGCTCCTTTGTGCTTAGGCCACTGAAATCTGGTATCTACACTGAGTTCTTATCTGAAATTCGGTGCAAATCCCAAACCCTAATGAAAGAAAAAAACATGGGCTTTGCCCGAGGGTGCCTTCCTCTCGCCTGCCCATGGAAGTGGGATAGCAAGAGCACGGTTGCCCCAGAGTGTCCACTCCTCACTTCTATAGCCCACGGATCTCTCTTTAATCAGAACTGTAGGCTCTTGGGAGAAAAAAAAGCCAGGCCTGCATTCCCTTGGGGTGATTCCAAGAAGTATATTTTCTGGGTCAATGGGTATGAATGCTTTTAAATTGCCCTCCAGAAAGTTTTTAACCAATTTACTTCCTTATCAGCAGGCATTTGCTATGGTGCTGTATTCGTCCATTCATTCATTCATCCATCCATCTATTTATCTATTCATTCACTTATTGATTCAGTACCAAGAAAGAATACCAAGAACGGTGGACTCATAAACAAATGTTAATCAATTCCTGCCCTAGATGGGGCTTGGTGGGTTTTCTCTGTTTCTGAGAAGAGAATCGAGACTGTCTGGGCCTCCTGAGGCCTGGCCAGAATTAGCTCTCCATTCAGGTGGTGGAGAAGGGTGGGGTCCAGACTCTAGAAGGATCCTCACTCCTGGCTGCACATCAGAATCACCTGGAGAGCTCTAACAAATCCTGATGCCTAGGCCTGACTGTGGAAATTTCTGATTTCATTGGTCTGGGGTGTGGCTTGGGAATCTGGATCTTTCAAAGTGCCCCAGTCGAGTCTCTTGTGCAGCCAGAGTTGATTGTCCCTTCACACCCTTCATCCTGGGGAGTTTGGCATCATGAAAAGCCTTCATCAGGTCCCCGCTGCCTCTGCTCTTGACCGTACACTTGTCCCTTGAGACTTGATGGTAGATACCATTCTTCCACACACCTTGCCCACTGTGGGCCATGGAAGGCCAGCACCACCCCAGGGGAACATTTGACTAAACTAACCATTGCCACAGGAAAAACTGCTGAGAAGAAAAAGCACCTCCTTTTCATCTTATTTATTGTTTATTTATCGTTTCAAGTATAATTCTCGCCTTATTTATTTAGCATTCCACAGCGAGGGTCCTTTGGCTTCCTGTCTTTCCTTATAATAACAATAGCTAACCTCTATTGAGTGCTTACCACGTGCCAGGTTCTAAGCATTTTGCACAGTTAACTCATTTACCCCCCTTAACAGCCCTGCAGCACGTACACCATTATCATCCCCCTTTTACAGATGAGGAAACGGAAGCATAGAGCAGTTAAGGGACTTGCTTGTGCTCACTCAGCCTATCAGTGGCTGAACTGAGCATCTCCTTCTCATTTCATTAAGTAGGGCCTCTTCTCTACAAGTCGGAAGGACTTGTCTTGGACTTGCTATGCCTTTGCACTGTATTTTCTCCCTTAAATTAGAGCTGCTATGGGGTCGAGTGAGTGTACACCCCTGAGGTCTGCCATCGATCCTATGCTCACAATGATAGAGTGGCTTAGGACAGAAAGCTCAGGAAGAGAATTATCAGCCAACAGTTTGAGTCACTTCTGTTGCATCCACTGGACTGGGTTGTCTTGGTCTTGTGGAGACACAGCGTAAGTAACTAAAAGCAGATGGTTCCTACCTGTGCCAAGGGACGGCGGCCCCTCTGCCATGAGCACTCTCACATCTGCGTACTTTCAGAATCGTCCTCACCAGAAAAAAGGAGAGGCGGAGGAAAGCCGGGGCGTGATTCAGAAACAGCCTGAATACGTCTGTCTTTGAAAATACATAGAACTTCTCATCCGCCTATTCTCCTGGGAGAAACCAGAGGCTCTTGGAAGTCAGTAATTGTGATCTCTTGAGTCATAATTTCTGCAGTTGTATCAGAGCCCAGTGTGGGGACGCAAGATGGAAACAGCACGTGGGTCTGTTGCCGTAGACGAGTGGGAGAGTTGGAGAGGCTGAAATCTCCTCCTGGAAGGAAGGGATTAGCCAGCCAAAGAAGAAAACAGATTTGAGAAATCCATTTACCCTGAAGATTTAATAGGGAATGCAGGTCAGACTTACTCAAATGTCTTTAGTCACGGGGCTCTCTCCTGTTTTTATCTTGTACCCAGCTCAGAATTTCAAAAGAAAGGGGGTAGATGAACCTTTAAACCCTTGACCTTAATATTTCCATCCACATTGTTAGGAAGAATAACTCTTGTCTTCTATTGAATTGAATAGATGGTATTAAAATACATGGAAAATGATCCATCTACTACTACTTGTATATTTCTCAGCTATTTGTAGGTTAAGACAAATTCTTGCTTCTGTTTACGTGATCATAGTACCCAATTCAAATTTCAGAGAACATCACTGGCATATCTTTGATTTTTCTCTTCAGCATAAATATCACCTATGATAAGAAAATAATTTGGAAATATTCGCATGGATTTGGACATGGCCCTAAGGAATTAGCCATTAAAGAATGTCAGAATCCTAATTACTCTTCAAATAATCTTTTTCGAGATAAAGAACTTCTGCTTGGAAGAACACAATTTCAATATACTATTCGTCACCTCATTACCTGAAAGCCACTTGGAGGCATTTTATGAAATTCACATCATTTGAGGGCCCAGAGGGGCAACGTGGTGTCGCAGAAGATGCCCTGAGTCTTGAATCCTGACCATAACCCCGCTCCTAATTCGATGCAATGGCCTGGGGCAAATCACCTTTTCTGGGACTTTGTTTTCTCATCCACACTAGAGGTTCTACTCGAGTGTCTATACAAAATGCAAATTAGAAGCCCATACGTAATGTAGCCTCTGCCTTTCTTTCCTCCCACTCTGGAATTTGCTCCCTCCCGTCCTTCACACACACGCACACACACACGCGCGCACACACACACACAAGCACACACACACGCATGCACACACACACACACACACACACAAGCACACACACAAGCACACACACGCACACGCACACACACACACACGCACGCACACACACACACGCACACGCACACACACAAGCACACACACGCACACACACACACACACACACGCACACGTGCACATCTTCTTGGAGCGCTGGAATGTCGTCATGCCATGATGTCTCTTTTACTTCTCTCAAGTCTTTGCTCAAATGACACCACCTCAGAGGGGCCTTCACCCTCCCTGAAGTGGTCCGTTCCCCACCCACTGCTCCCTGTCACTCTCAATCCACTTGCCCTAATTTACTTTCTTCCCATCCGAGTCACGGCATTGTTGACATAATTTACTTTCTTCCTAGCACTTAGTGCCATCAGAAAGTACAAGACGACACTGTGGCACTGGCGCAGGGGTAGATGAAGGAACCAATGGCCCAGAGACAGACCCACATGCTGTTGGGTGGGGGATGGCTTTACAAAGGTCTATTGTATTATTTTAAATTTTATAATATTAAAAATAAAAGTTTTTTAAATAAAACAAAAAAGTGGGCCATGCATGGAATAGTGACATGAGCCAAGGATTATGATGATGCAAATTCTATGATTATGATTGTGCACATGAGGTCCAAAAATTTTTTTGAAAAGGATGCTAATTTGGCTGGAGGAGATTCCTCCTCCAGCTGAGAGGTTGGCATAGACAATCTGGAAAGGCCCTTGGTGCCCATTCATGATTCTATGTCGAGCATTCACTAGGCATCAGACTGTTTCTACTTTGCCAGCAGTAGGTGTCATTTTCCACATTTCACAGGCAAGAGGCAAGGAAACTGCAGCTCAGAGAGGCCAAGTCACTTTCCCAGGGCCACACAGTTCTCAAGGGGGCAGAACCAAGATTTGTGCGCAGGCGTGACTGGCAAGCTCGTGCCTGTGCCAATAGGTCATAAAACTTCCATCGGCTATTTGAGGGCTGAATGCGGTGAATGGGTGTGACTGTGGCCAGCCTCTTACTAAGGAAATAGAAGATTCCTCTCCACCATGCAAAATAGGAGATCTTTGCCTTTAAGGAACTTCTGACTTTCCACTCCAGTCGGGCTTTTATGGTTATGGGTGCCGTGTCTGTCCGTCTGGGAGGAGTCTCGGTAGCAGCACTTTGAAGTCTCTCCCACAGGGCCCCTCAGCTGAGCAGCAATTGTTGTCCAGAGACCAACACGTTTTGGCTCTTGCTCTCCTTAATACTCCCTCTCCTTTCCCAAACACAAAAAATATTGGCATTTCTTGGAAAGTGGTTTTGGCTCAAAGCCTGATATCTAGCCCACACTCTCGGGCCAGCTTTCCTTGGGGCCTCTGTTACTTTATTTCATTGAGCGTTTGTGTTTGGCGGCTCACGCTGCTGCCTTCTTTGTACCTGAGGTAGAGGGCCCCCTGGCAGGTGTCCTGGAAGGTGTCTCCGCCCCCTTGCCACCAGCTGCCTCTGCTCATCTCCCCTCTCCACGTGGCTCTCAGGAGGGGTGGAAACTCACAATGCACACGCACACAACCACTGAGGGCTTTTTTCCTTGCTGCAGTTATTCAATAGCGTGTTAAATATCTTTTCTTAAATCAAGGGACAATTGACATAAAATAAAATGACTTGAAAGTGGTCAGATGGATCAGTTTGGCAGTTGTAAGCACCTGTCTAAAACCACTGCCTAGAAGGGGCTATAAAACACTCCCATCACCCCAGAAAGGCCCTTCAGGCCCCTTTCCAATCCATTCCCTCTTCTCCCTCCCCAGAGCAAACACTTGCCGATTTCTAGCATTATAAATATTTTTTGCCTGTTTTTCCATTTTGTGTCGATGAAATCTTGCAGTATGTACACTTTTGTATTTGGCTTCTTTCACTCGACACAGTGTTTTTGCGATGCATCTATAGCATTGCCTGCAGCCCAAGCTTGTTGCTTTTTATTGCTGAGTGGTATTCCATTGCCTAGCTGTCCATTCACCTGTTGACAAACATTTTGAGTTGTTCCTGGTTTGCAGCTCTTAGGAATAGAACTGCTATGAACATCTGTGTGCAAGACTTTTTGTGAATACATGGTTTCATTTCTCTTGGGAATATACCCAGGAGTGGGATTGCTGAACATAGAATAGGCATTTATTGTAACTTCATTATTAGAAACTTCCAGACATTTCTTGAAGAGATGGTACCATTTTGCCAGCAGTTTACAAGCGTTTCAGTTGGTGCATATTCTCACCAACTTTTGGTATTATAGTCTTTTTTAATTTTAGTCATTCTAATGGATGTGGTATGGTCATTTAGTTTTTGGGGTTTTTTAATTTCAAAGGACATTTTTAAGAATTTTCAAGCACGTCAATTAATGCCAGCTCATACCCTGAAAAGGTCCTGTGGGAGGAAAACCGGGTGTTAAATTTTCGTGGGCAGGAGGTTTCCACTCATCATCCCCGTCCCTAAAGCAGAGTCTTTCCAGCCCCGAGGGCTGTCTGTGGGCTGCTGCAGGGCAAGCTCAAGGTCAAAGCCCCAGAGAAGGGAGCTAGGGAAGGGGAAGGAGGCAGGCAAGAGAGTCAGAGTAGAGAATCCCGCTGTGACAGCCACAGGACAATGCTCAGGGCAAACTGTGCCGCACACAGACACCAATAATCTAACGCAGACACAGCCAGCGTGCACAGACCAGTTCATAAGCCTGCTTAGGGAGTTCCAGCGGCTCTCCTTTTGGTGGCTGTGGCCACTCAAGGCAGATATGACAACATTTCCAAGGCAGAATTTTGTTACTTTCTAGTTGGCATAGGCAACCAGAAATCCTCCAAAACCAGTTGCCAAGCAGGGGACCAGTTAGGTGACAAGCATTGGAACCATCCCTGCAGGTGCCAGCCACCTGCTTTTCTAGATTCTCCAACCCTGTCCACACAGGGTGGGGGCTGCCTCAAAAATATTTCAGCCAATCTATACAGCTTGAATATCACTGTTTATTCTTTTCTTAGAGTCATCACACTAATTAGCAAGCCACCAATTTCACCACTTAAAAAAACAGTTTTGGTAATTGGCCACAATAATCAACCACATTGTATATTGACAAAATAAAATTAAATTTAAAAAAAAATCTCAAACATTCCAGGTGCCTCCAGTACTAGTGGAGATAAGGAGAGAACTGGAACTTCAAGTAGCAGCCTCAGGATGGGGCTTCCCGGTCAGAACCTGAGCTGCCCCTCCCTGGACTGGGTGCTGCTGTTTAGAACAGTGGCCGACTGGGTTAGTGCCCCACTGTAGGTGCTGGTGTCTTTTACGGTAAATTACAGACATCGTGGTCCTGAGTCAAGTATCTCTGGATCCAGGGAGAATTTTATCAGCCTCGGTTTGGGGTGGTAGAGGGGTTGGGTTCAAGTCAGCTGTGATATTTATTGTGGGGCTTGGGGTGAGACTGAGCGTCCTCATCTATAAAATGGGGATGGTCCCTGCCTACCTCCAGAGGTGGTTGTGAAGGTGGCAGAAGATATTTGGATGGGCCGAGCCCGTGGCGCACTTGGGAGAGTGCGGCGCTGGGAGCGCGGTGACGCTCCCGCCGCGGGTTCGGATCCTATATGGGAATGGCCGGTGCACTCACTGGCTGAGTGCTGGTCACGAAAAAGACAAAAAAATAAATAAAGTAGCTGTTTGTTTAAAAAAAAAAAAAAAAAGATATTTGGATGAGCCCTTTTCACACAAAAGCCCCCACTGTGTAAAAAGGGTTCTGATCAGTTTGGTCGTGCCCCTATGGCAGGGACCCAGTGTCTTTAGAAGAATTGGTATTGTTGGACAGGAAACAGAAAGAGGGTAATTGTGTTGAAGACAAGTCAAGGGCTTGCTATGGTAGGATGTCAGTGGTCAGCAGAGAGGTGGAATATGTTTGAATGGGCAATCTTTGCCTAGAAAATTAATTATGTAGGATACCAAGGGAAAGCTGGCCCTAGACCCTTGAGCCATAGATGAACTCCCCCAAAGGACAATCCAGAGGGACCTTTGGCATGGGGAAAGGGCAGCAATCCGAGGCCTTCCTGCTCTGTAAACCAACAAACCAGCAAAGGAGAGAAGGGGGTGTTGTGTCCCTAGCAGTTTGCTCTGGCCAGAAGCTTCCCAGGTATGTTTGTCTGTGTTGTGCCAGAGACCGTCCACTGCTCCCTCCCACACCCCCACCCTCTCACACAGGCCAGGGCCACCTGAGGAGCTGCGGGGTCCCAGGGAGTAAGGCTGTTGAAAGCCCTGTCTTGCCTGCTCTCCTGCCCCCACCAGCTTTGTGAATGCCGAGGAAATGGACACTTTCAGTAGATATTTATGCAGTTACTGAGCAAAGCATGTCCCTGAACCCATGCTAATAAATTGATTCAAGTCAGGAAGAGTAGCCAAGGGTGCTCGGTGCTAATAAATTGATTCAAGTCAGGAAGAGTAGCCAAGGGTGCTCGGTGCTTTTACTGCAGAAAAGTCAGCATGTGGGAGTTCGGAATTGGGCTCTGGGTACTCGGGCTGCTTCTGCAGTGCTGCTTTTCAGCCAGTGGGTTTCAGGCTGCTCTGAGCATGGAGGAAATAACAGAGAAGGAGCTCCCAGTGGGCAGGGACAAGGCTACCTGCCCCTGGCACAGTGTGCGGGAGCAGTGGGGGTGTCCCAGGAAGCACTGCGTCAGCTAGAGAAATGCTAGCTGCTGTTCCTAACAAGTTGAAAGTGTGTCATGGCTCAAACACAATAGAAGTTGATTTTTCACTCACATATAGCCCCAAATGGATGTTCTGATGGCAGGTGACCCTTGTCTAAGCCATGATTCAAGCATGCAGGCCCTTCCATCTTGTGACTCCACCATCTTCAACAGGTGGCCTCCAAAAGGTGCATCAAGCCGAGGAAAGGAGAAAGGGATTGGAGCATCATGTGTGGCAGGAAGGTTTGTAGGAGCCGGGCCTGGAAGTGGTGCCCAGCACTTTCAGTCACATGGCATTGGCTAGAACCCAGGCACGTGGCCAAACCCAGCTGCAAGGGAGTCTGGGAAATGCAGTCCAGGAAGAAGAGGAAAAGAGTTCAGTGGACAGTTGGCCAGTCAGCCACAGATGAAATATTCCTGGGAAGGTCAGGAATGAACCCCTATCTGCAAGTGGGTCCAGAGGCATGGGAAGCAAGAGTTGAGATCCGAAAAGAAAAGGGAGCATCTGTCCCAGACCATGACCTTCAGGGGCCGATACTCACTAGATGCGATGGTAATGGTGGAGAGGGGAGCTCAGGCAGGACTGGGCCAGAAAGCAAAGCTAGGCAGGCCTGCCTGGGGCACGGAGGCAGGCCAGGGAATTCTAGGTCTGGGTGAAGACAGAGGACGCATGCCACTTCTCCCTCACTTCCTGCCTTTCCTTACCCCCACATGCCCCCACACATGCTACCAGGAACCTTTGCTCCCTCTTTCTCCACCTCCCCCAGACCCTGCAGTGAATGTTGTTCATGTTCTGGAAAGCTCTGTCCCTCCCTCCGATCCAAACAGCTATACCCTAGGGATTCACAGCTCAGTTCTTGGGGATGGGAAATTACAAACCAAGTCACACCAAGGTGGTACCGATCTGCTGGGGTTGCTGAGAAACTGAGATGAGAGATGAATGGAATGTACCTAGTGGGGTGCCTGGTACGTAAGTAAATGCTTAGTAAATGGTTTATTATCGTCATGGTCTGTGGGGGGGGGGGTGAGGAGAGGGAAAGAGAAGAGGGAGCTGGCAGAGCCCTGCAAATTCGACTCCTTCCTCTTTTCCTCCTTTCCTACTGGTCTGGCTGTTGGACTGCCGGCCTTCTGCTCATCGGGACTTGTGAAGACATCACTGTTGTGTTGGTTGAGTTGGCAGTTATTTAGGGCAGAAGGTAATTGCCAAAGGGCGACTCTGAACACCCTTTGGAAGAGCTGGACACCCCTCCAATGTCTGAAGCATCCTGGTCTCTCCCCCAAGCCCTCACCAGCCCTGGGCTCCAGCCACCCAACCTGCTGGCCTGTCCCAGACACACCTGCCCTCTGGTGCCTTTCCTCTTGTCCTGCACATCTGGAAAACTCTCCTCCATTCCACCCTCTCCTTTGCTGAAATCCTACCCATGTGGCAAGGCCCAGTTCCCATGTCACCTGCAGTACTAAAGTTTTGATTAGGGGAATTCAGAGGGAAAATACCAGAGATTGAGCGGGTGAGGAAGAAGGGAATTGACATGAATCCCGGTTTGAGGATCCTCTTTGACTATTAGAGGGACAACAGGTGGCTTCATTTCAACTTGGCCAGTGTGTGTGTGTGTGTGTGTGTGTGTGTGTGTGTGTGTGTGTGTGTGTGTGTGTGTGTGTGTGTGTGTGTGTGTGTGTGTGTGTGTGTGTGTGTGTGTGTGTGTGTGTGTGTGTGTGTGTGTGTGTGTGTGTGTGTGTGTGTGTGTGTGTACACATGCATTCCAGAAGAACTCTTCCTCTAAAGAAAATAGGAAATAACACCTATAATCTTCCCAACTAGCCAGATGTTATGTGGTTGGTCTTTCTCTTTCCCCCACTCCAACTTTGCACTGTTTATGCCATGTTAGCTCCAACCACGATACTTGCTTTAAAACAAATATAGTGAATTTTGAGGGACTTCAAAAGACTGACCAGCCTGAAGATTCTACAGAGTTCTGTTCTGCTCTTGAGAAAGCGTGCCTGCAGGCAGAGGGGTGCCTTTGACAAAACAGAAAGCAGTCTCCCTGTTTAAGAGATGAGCACGACCCACCCTCTTTTTCCTGCAACATCTGCATACTTTGTGGGTCGAGGTTATTATTATTATTATGTTTAGGCAGTGTGCAGCTGATGAAGTGGAGTAGTGTTTATTTATTTATTGTTTTTTGGTCCCTGAGTTGGAACACAAGATCACCAGAAAAGAAACTCCCTCTGTGACTCATCCCAGGAACATCTTGCATTCCAGCCAGCACAAATATGATTAAAAGAACTTTCTGGAGGGCCCCAGTTATATTTTAGCAAAGGAACACATTAGCAAAGCTGACCATCTCTTAAACATTTTGCTTTTGGAAAGATAGTCATCTCTGGCCTCCTTGTGTTCCTTGATTTTATGAGATCTTGAGTCACACTCCTCATAAGCTGATTCTTCTGTGGCATGGACAGTGTCAGTATAACAGAGTCTTCTTCACAGGGGTGATAGAAGGTCCCATCCCCCGGGGAAACACCTGGTCACAGTGGCCTCAATTAGAGACGTTTATGTATTCACATAATAAGCACTGGAACTTTCCAGGGCCTGGCTGGTGTAGCAGACACTGCTGGTGCCCTGCCATGTCCCCTCAGACTCGCCTCCATGCACCAAAGGCTGCTCCCTGCAAATACCCATGACTGTGTCTGAGGGTTTGTTGTTTGTTTTTTTATCTCACGAGCCTCTAGGCCTGCATGCTGGGCTACCTAGACGTGACGAGGGATGAACACCTCCTCCAGGAGCAGCCCTTGACCAGTGATGGATGGGGCTTGGTGAAGAAACACTTGACTTCCTAGCCTCTCAGTTGAGATAATTCTGAGGCATGTGCTGTACACTGTCCTGCAGCTTTCCCCAGTGGAATTGAGCTCCAGTTGCCCGCAGTGGTAACTTGCTTGATAAATTGGTTTCCTTCCTTTCTCCGTCTCACTGTTTCACTCCTCTAGTGGTGTTTTCTGGAATCTTCTCCCAAATAAACTACTTTCAGTCAAATCCTTGCCTTAGGGCCTGTTTGTGGGGCAACCCAAGTTAAGATAACTAGCCAGCTGCATTCACCGAAAACCAGCTGCCTCCCCTTTTCACCTCTCTCACCATGTTCATCACTACTGGGGATGGTCATTAAGTTTCCACTGTGCCTGTTGCATTGCAATAGCATGTCGTGCATGGGCGTACAGTCCTGTGAGAGCCCATAACTTCTGTGTGGAAACCTGGTAAGACAGAAACTGGAGTTTCAGGAGGTGGCCAGTTCAGTAACAGGGCCCCCTACCACAAGGCAAAGACAATTCTGGATACTGCTAAAATCTCTGCACCCAGGAGGCACATCCTCACAGGGTTCCTGTTGGGTGAGCAACAAGTGTTTGCTGGTTGAATCTATAAAGGAATGAATAATTGACTCACATTCCAGTCCTTTCTTAGCTCTGAGCGCTTAAGGGTTGAGGCCATGTCTCCCTCCCCTTTTTTTAAACTCAGGTGCCTTTTAATGCAGCCAGAAACTTGGTCATAGTTGTAGGCTCTTGTCTCTGTGGAGAGATTTCAAGACAGTTAGGAAGGTTGTTGCCCCTGATTGGTGTCAGAACTCATTGATTAGAGTTTCATTTCTTTGTCCATAGCTTTATCACTGACTGGATTATGATTATTATACCAATAAAGAAAACATAATACTTGAGACGTATCAGTCATACACCTCATTGAGAATGAGTTTATCAGCTTCTTTCTGGAAAACCCAATTTGGATGGGGGAAACCCAATTCTGACTGCCCAAGGAGGGGTTGGGATTAGGGTAGGCAAAAATAAAGATCAGACACCAAAAGAATATACATTTACATTTTTTTTCTAGGACTGACAGTACAACCAAGTCACAAGTGAATGTGCTTGGTAATTATAAAAGTATGGGAGAAGTTCGGCCAGAATGGACCTCTAGCACTTGTACTTGTGAACAGTATCGTGTTTTTTACCGTATCCTCACTGTGCTGAGAAGCTCCGGTCCCACGTCTCCCTCCACCGCACCTTTTCTACCAAGCTGTGCAGCTTAACAGCACCACCTTGTGGCCAGTTGAAGAACTCTCACTCGGTGTTTCCCTGACGGCTTTACTCAGTTTCTCTGTTTTATCACTCTTCCAGGGGAGCTATCTCTTCCTCATTTGGATCTATACTACTTTTTAATCTTCTCTCCTACAACTCTTGCTTGGTTATCTCAGAAAATCTCTTTGCTTTCTCTCTCCCTCTTATCCTTACCCTCTTCCTCTCCTCCTCTGCTGCTCCCTTGTTTTTGTGAGAGAGAAAATGTTCCTAATCGCCACTGATAAATAGGGGAGGAGAGCTACTTAGGCCCTTGTACAAAGGAGAAGGAAAATTGAAGGACACAAAGTGAAATTATGCACGGCCAATCAACAGTAACTGTATTTATGTAATTGTTTTCCCACCATCTTTAATTTCCGATACTGCAACAGCATTGTTTTCTATTTGTACTGAAATGTTCAATTTGTCAGCTATGTTGGTGGTTAAGTGGAGTTTTGTGGGCTGGCCTGGAAATCTTACCATCAGGCACACACTAATTCTACAGTAGGTGCCTTCCCAGATCCTAGCAGCTCATTTAAAAATGAACCTTGAAACAAACGGGGTTATAAATGCACAAACCCATTCAGATGCAAAGAGAGCATTTGTGATACTGCTCAAGACGCTCAGAGGAAAGATGGCCAGTGGATCTGATTATGATGACAGTGATGCTAGTGGCAAGATGACCACAGTGATGAGGATCACGATAATGAGAATGATGGCAATGACAATGAGAATGATGAAGATGAAGACAATGATCATGGCAATGACAATGGTGACAACTGATGGCGATGATGGTGATGGTACCAGTGATGATAACGATGACAGTAATGATAGCCATGATTTACCCAGCACTTTCCATGTGCCAGGCACTGTGCCAAGTACTTGGATTAGCTCCTTGCATTATTATGACCACCCCATGTGATAGGATTTTTTAATCCCCATTTTACGCAGAAAGAAACTGACGTAGAACTGATTTGTCCAAGGTTACACACCTAGCAGAGTTAAGCAGAACTGAAGCTTCAACTTAGACCTGTCTGAGTTCAAAGCTTGTACTCCTAACTACTCTCGTGGGGGACCCAGGGTCCAGGGCTAGGGTGGCATTGTCTCCATGCCAATGGCTGGGGAGGGACCCACATGCATTAGGAAAAGAGGAAAATCTGAACTCCAGTCCTTTGTACTTCAGAAATCTGCACCCCTTTCTTCCAGTGACCCTCAGAGGGTCTATTTCTGGCACACTGGTCTCTGGAAAATGTCCTGCTAATGACACGGTATTATAAACAGTCCTTTTCCCAGAACAAAAATTTAACCTTTGTATCTCAATTTAATTAGAAGTATTTTCTCTTTCAGAGGCAGGTTTTTCTCCCCCTCTTTGTTCCAAACTTAAGAGGTTTCCTTGTTGCCAGAAAATTTTCCAAAAACCATAGCTCTTAAAGAGATGCTAGACTCTGGCCCGAGACCTTCAGTGTGCCCTGTGCTCCTGCACGAGGCGGCCGCCCCAGCACTGGTACCTGAGGGCGTGTGGGGCTCTGGGTATTCAGCGGAAGGCTGTGGGGCCTTGGCTAAATGCAGGGACAACACTTGCTGACTGTCACAGTCCACTGTCCAGGTGTCTCCTCCACCCACAGCAGTTCTTCATGACTTTCCCTGCGATGCTGAGGTTCGCCTGTCACATTCCACTGATCTTCGCCAAGACTTGAGGAAGGCACTTCTTTCCTGTTAGTGTCAGAGGCAGCCCTCTCTGGAAAACACACATTTGTGCTCCACCTCGGAGAGGTCCTTGCACTAACAGCGCCTCCTGTAGCTGTCTAGGGACTGGCATTCTTCCCTTAGAGACTTACTCCTCTACCTTTTCAAGAAATGTGGATCTTGAAGGAGCTCTGTTAAAAGTGGATAACCCTGGGAGAATATAGATTTGCAGGTAAATGCAAATCAAAACCACTTTGAGATATCACCTCACCCCCATCAGATTGGCTATTATAAAAAAGACAGAGAAAAACAAATGCTAGCGAGGATGTGGAGAGAGGTAGGACTGTAAATTAGCGCAGCCATTATGGAGAACAGTATGGTGGTTTCGTAAACAACTACAGATAGAACTTCCATGTGATCCAGCAATCCCACTGCTGGGGATATATTCAGAGGATTGGAAAACATCATGTCGAAGGGATACCTGCACTCCCATGTTTATTGCAGCTCTATTTACAATAGCCAAGCAAAGGAACCAACCTAAATGTCCATCGATGGATGACTGGATAAGGAAATTGTAGTATATCTACACCATGGAATACTACTCAGCCATAAAAAAGAGTGAAATTCTACCATTTGCAGCAACATGGATGAGCCTGGAGAAAATTATTCTAAGTGAAACAACCCAGGGACAGAAAGAGAAATTCCACATGTTCTCACTCATAACCAGGAACTGAATCCATAAATAAACAAATGAACAATAAGGAGAGACAGAGAGAGAGAAAGAAACAGCAATCACAGTAATACGTTGAACTTTTAGAAAACTAGAGGTGGAAAAGGGGAGGGGAGGGGGAGTGGGGGGGCCAATGAGGAATTGGTCAATGGACACAAAGAATGATTGTGTATTGTGATGATGAGTAAGCTAACTACACTGATCTAACCACCACACGTTCTACACATTTACTGAAAATCAACATTGTACCCCACATGTATGTATAGTAAAAAATAAAAATAAGTGTATTGCCAAAAAAAAAAAAAGAAAGAAAGAAATGTGGACCTTGAAGGAGCTCTGTTAAAAGTGGATAACCCTGGGAGAATATGGGAAATGAGCTGGAAAAGAAGGCAACATGCCTATGGAGAAAGAGGTGCCAGGGTGGAGGAACAGGAAATGCGGGCCTGGCACACAGTAGATGCCCAGATCGTTTTGGAAGGAATGAATAAATGAATGGGCGTGAATCTAGTTCCCTACTCCAGCCCCACACTCAGGCCTTCGTGGTCCCAAGGGCCGCCGTAGGTCCTTTGTGGGCAGGCTAAAGGTAGTTGGGAATGCAAAATGAGATCATAAATGCAAAGACATCTGACATTCTCAGGGCGAGAAAGGAGGCAGAGCAGCTCCCTGGTGTCCACCCCAACCATTCTCCCAGCTCCCGCTTGTGCTCTGGTAGAACCCAGCAAAGGTTTGCAGGCCTGTGAGCGGCTGGCTTCCTCCCTCCAGTTCTATTTGGTCACCCTCAACTGCCATCCTTCAGGGCCCACAGCAGTCCCTCTTTTGGCAACTCCCAAAAGGCTAGGTTTGACTCCTTCCCAGCAGGCCTCAGTGAGAGTAGGGCAATACCCCATGTTACAGAAGAGGAAACTGAGTCCTACGAGTAAGAGATGATTTTCCTATAGTCGCGAAAAGCTTGTGTGTGTTTTGAATCTCTTCCTTTTATTTCAATGACTTGTCTACTAGGTATAACCAATTCAAGGGGGTATTCCCTCTTTTTTATCAAGCTACTCGCCCATCAAACTCTTTTTGACATTTTGACGGTTTAATCTCACTTTGGTGTTAGATGGTGGCCACAATAGAGCTGTTCTAATCCCAGCTGGCTGACTGCTGACTCTATAGTCAGTGTGTTAGACTCAAGTGCTCTTCAACATCCTTTGAAATCTGAAACAAAGGCAATGGGTCAGGTAGTGTGCTTTTGAGGAAGAAACAGAGGTCTGGGAGCCAGTGTACACTATGCTGTGCGATCTCAAGCAGGTCACTTGACCTCTGAGCCTCAGCTTCCTGCTCTGCAAAACAGGAGGGGTGAACTGAGCCACTGACCCTAAGACTTGTTCAAGCAGGGGACCCTGGAAGTCTCACTGGGCCCTGAGAGCTCCATCCCTCCTGCTGAGTCATGACATTTTCCCATAGCCACTGCCCATCCCCATGAGGGTTAGTCCCAGTTGTAATCTGCACAGCCATCACTGCTTTAATAAATTAAGTAGTGCTGGGGAACTCATTTCCAAAGCTCATCTGGGTAGTCGCACTTCTTTTGGAGGGATGCGTAGATCTCTGATGTAAAAGGCGATCAACCGTTAAGACGAGTGACTATTTCATGTATTCTTCGTATTTTAGCCAATTTGGGAACACATTCATGTGGTAATTATGTTCACAGCTTTGGTAAAAAGGCCCTGTGCTGATGTTTAAAGCTCAGAAAATTTAATCATTGGGGCAAGTGATTGACAATTATTACACCCTATGGGGAGAGAAGAACCATTTTTTATCCAGTAGGAATTATTTCTTAGATATTTAATGCATCTCAGGTCCTGAATGGTGAAACTACATCCACATTGTGTTAAAGGACGAAAATCGTTCTTTTCTCATTTGGCTCACAGTGAGTGGCTAGTGATTTTTATACAGAATTAGGTCAGTCATTGAGGGTGTGGTTTAAGTACAAGATCAAAAGGAGAAAATAGACTTAGAATAGGGTGCAGAGGAGGGAAGCGAGCAGGATTCTTAGCAAAAGTCTCTGGGAAGTCAGTCTTGCAAGGGGGAGAGACATATCACCTCTTCCTTGGGTGAAGGCACATGGGCAGACACTGTGAGGGCTGGCGGGTAGTTGAGGGAGTTGAGGGTTGTAAAGCTACCCAACTACGCCAGTTGTCGGGCTAGGGCTCAGACCCTTCACACCCATTGTACAGACCAGGTCACAAACCCCTCACATGCCACCTGGGGTCACTAGACCCCTAACGCACAGGTCCATGCCAAGTAATTGGGAAAGTTCCTGGGAACTGCTGGCAGGTGACATGAGCTCAGTCCTCAGCAACGGCAGCAGTAGCATACAGGTCTGGCAGTGGCAGCAGCCTCTTGGAGGGTCCTGGGGACACTGGCAGTAAGAGCTTGCAGCAACAGCCTCCACTAGCAGCAGTAGCAGCGGCCTCCCTATGCGCCCCCACAGAGGGCATCCCAGGGGTGGGGGGACCATGTGGATCAGAGCTACTCGTCCTTTATACTTAAGTCATAACCCAGGACACCTGGGTGCACATGCGCAATTACATTAGTCAATAGCCAAGGAACACCTGGGTGCCCGTGCATATTTACATCAAGTACTCCACAAAATTCTGAACATCTGAGGGGCCCTGACTATTTTCCTACATTTTCCCAACAAGAGTGCTGAGTTTCAGTCTTTTCTGTGAAGTAAGAAGAAAGATCAGCCACTGAAAAGAAAGTTGGCTGACCTTTTTAGAAGGCCCTGTGCTCTGGCCTTTAGATTAAGGGTTCCCAGCCTGACTGTACATTAGAATCACCTGGGGAGCTTTTTAAAACTGCCATGCTGCATCCCAGGACAACTGAATCAGAGTCTTGGGGGTGGGACCCAGGCAGTGATATTTGTTAAAGCACAACCAAGTTGGTAGACCAGCACTCCTCAAACTTTAATGTGAGCACAGATTACACAGGGATCTAGTTGAAGGGCAGATTTTGATTCAGTGGGTCTGGGTTATGGCCTAAGGCTCTTCATTTCTAGCAAGCTCCCAAGTGATACTGCTGCTGCTGCTGCTGCTCCAAGGGCCCCACTTTGAGCAACCAGGACATAGACAATCCAGTTTTGACCAGAAATAATTGATAGCTGTCTGCATGCTCCATAAAAAGCAAAGCTGTCAAAATTTTACAGTTGGAACACTTATCTTGAGAGAATTTTCAAGATATATATTTTTAAATGATTTTTTAGGAGAAGAAACTTATCTTGATAGAAGAATCTAGATGAGTCTTACTTTAGTGGAAGAGGAGAGCAAAGCAGGTCACATCTGCAGCCTGTTGGGGACAAAGGGGGCATCCCCAGGAGTGGGGCCAGGGTCCTGGCTCCTCCAGAACACCTGAATTGGGACGGAGGCCTGAGCAAGAGACTTTGAAGCCCGCACCAGAGCCTCCTGGTCCTGGGGGTGGAATCTGCCCAAGGCAGCCCAGGTCACTAAGGTCGGTTTTCCTAAAGCTGAGCGGACCTTCCCAGTGACCTCACTCCAGTAATCCCAGGGGCCTCACAGTGCCCTCAAGCAGCAATGGCCCCTGGCTTGAGTTACTATGAGGTAAACCCCTCCCCACCTCCCCACCACATGGGGGTACCTGTACGCTCCTAAAGCACTTGCTCAGGGGTGCTTTTTGCTGCAGACCAGGGGTCTTGTGGCCATCTTGATAGCTACTTCTGTAGTGAAAATGCTTCCAATTCACAAAATAAAATCAAACCTCTCTCTAGAAGGTGATCGGGCCTTTGAGAGGGCCTCCCAGCATGGCCCAGGGCTTTCGTCCAAACTCCTGGCTCAGAAACTAGGCTCAACCTGAGGTGGTTGCAAGGACGCTGCTCTGTGTCAGTGTGGAGTTCACAGCCACATGCTGAGCTTCCTTCCCCGCTAGGATCACTTAGGATGTGGCTGAGGGCATTAGGGGTGAGGTTATTATGGGGTGTGTGAGTGTGTGTGTGTGTGTGTCTTAGTGCTAAATGCCCACAACTAGGAAATAGATGGGCTTTTGAATAGTTTAAATTCTCTAAGTGGTCAAGTGTTTCTGCTTTTTAAATTAAGCCGTAAATGAGTCCTCGTTGTAAAAACGTCAACGTGTACGGAAGCCCATAGGCTGAAATGGGTGCTTTGTGCAAAGCTCTGGAAGAGGAGGTCTGAGAGGCAGGCTGGAGTGTGGGACACAGACATGGGGCAGGTCACTGCCTGACTGCCAGGGAGTTAGGCCCAAGGTCGGCTTCTTCACCAATGTGGCTCCTTATAAGGAAAGCAGTCGCTTTGATTTTGTTTTCCTGGGTGTGGCAGAGAAACACAGGATGGGTTCATCCACACCCCACCTCTGCAAAGGGCTTTCACCTCTACTGTCTCGTCAGAGTCTCCCACTGACTGGTGAAGGCAAGTGGCCGCCATGTTTTCTTCCCATGGAGCCTGTGGGGCCCACCCCTCTGCTCTTCCCACAACAAGAGTCTGGTGACCTCTGTAATAACTGGCTTTGGGTGAGTTTTAGTCAGCCTTTCTGGGTCACAGTTTCCTCATCTGTAAAAAGAAGGGTCAGGAAGAGGTTAGAGGAGATGTAAGCTTTAATGCCCCCGCCTGCCTTGACATGCCATGATTCTATAACTGGCATGCCTGCGACAAGAGGACGAGGTTGAGAACAGCAGGCTGAGGTAAGGCTTGGGCATTCATTCATGCACCAGTTCATCCAGAAAATGCTTCCAAAACACCTGCTATTCACCAGGTACGGTGCCAGGTGTAAGGAGGGGGACAGTCCCCTGCTCCTAGAGAAACAAATAACTAGGCAATCCCAGTATGGGTGGGGGGCGAGGGCAGGACTAGACAGGGTTAAGTTGGGGTCCTCTGGGGGCTCAGTGAGGGTGGGGGAAGACTTCAGAGGACACGACTTAGGGGCTGAGCCCCCAAAGTCTGACAGATGTTCAGGAGTTGGCTGGGTGAAGGCAGAGGCCAGAGCAGGCTCCAGGCTGAGGGACAGATCTAGGGAGAACAGCCTCTGGTGTAATTAGATCTTTGTAATAATTAGCTGAGGAGTTCAGATAACAATTCTGTGACCTCATAAGTCTCCAAGCCCAGACTGTCCCTCCCACCTCCCCAGCTGCCCTGCACCCTGAGGCTTTCCCCGAAAGTCTCCATCTGGGGGTCACATGGGCTACTCTAGGGAGAGGCCCTGGCAACTGGCTGAGGGCCAAGAGAGAAGGTCTTCAAGGACCCACAGATCCAGATAGCCCACTTCCCACCCGGCCACACTGCCATGGTTTCCTGACCCCATCTCCACCCCCAGTGATAATGGTCATGGGTAGAATGGATGGGCAATCTCATTTAAATCCATTTGAGAATGATGTTTTGTAAAACCCAAACAAAATGTTCCCTGTCACCTCTGAAGCAATTCATGCCCCATCTACTTGAGCATTAGTTGGTGGCTCCTGTATACTCCTTGATTTGAAGAGGTCCCCAGCCCACCCTCTGTCCACGCCAATCAGCAGCTTAGCTGAGCCGGAAGAACGGGTCTCTACCTCTCCAGCTGTTACCTGGCTTCTCCTGGGGGGTCAGAGATGCACCCTTTGAACCCTCACTCCATGAGCTGGTTTTTATTCTCAAGGCATCTCAGGGCTTCCAGTACCGGCCCCTGCAGCCACGACGCCCACCGTGCCCGTGCTAGGTGCGCCCAGACCCCCCAGCTGCTGCCCAGGGTTGGAGGTGCCTGCTGCTGGCAGGTTGAACATGGGGGGGGGTTACAGAGAGAGGGAAAGAGGGAAAGGGCCTCTCTGGGAGGTGGAAGGGTGCTCGATGACAGCACAGTTCGTGTTTCCTTTGCCTGGGTATCCCTGGGCCTGGCACCATCCCTGGTGGGAGCGGGTGGAAGATTGCAAGCCTGTCACAGCGGGCTGATGGCTCTCTAGGGAAGGGGTGCTCATGAGCCTACTTCAGCTGAGCAGCCAGGCGGGCCCAGAGCTGTCATGTCACAGGAGGTGGAAGTGATGTTTTGAGTAGGGGTTTCCTTTCCCCTTCATCCTTGAGATACTGCACACTGCTCCCCTCCGCCTGCATCCCGTCAGGCCCTGGCCCTGCTCCCAGAGCCTGGGAGGCCCTAGTAGGGGACCTGAGGGCCCCCCTGTAACTCATGGGTGTTGGGGTGCCCTCCCACCCGTGGCGATGGAGGCCCCCAGCCCTCCTGTAACAGAACCACAGCTGCTTCGGGCTGCACTCTCCGAGCACAGGAACTCTGCTGACAAGGGGGACAGCGGAGTAAAAAAGAAAGAATAGCATTTCAATGAATTTACTGGAAAGGACCCGGCCTCCACTTTGAGCAAATCTTATGCTTGGGCGCTCTTCCTTGCACGCCTCTGCAGGCACGTGCATGTGGTGGCAAAGGGCAGGCTGTGGGACCGCTCTTGCCAGGAAACCAAATGCATGGAAGGGTGTGGCCCTCACAGCTCCCACAGAGGACAGGGAGCCTGAGATTGGCCCTGAACTAATCCTAGCCTCGACTGTACCCTGAAGCTCGTTATTTAACCTCCCTGTGGAAATCAGTTTTCCCTTCAACAAAATGGGCATAATTATAGGAGCCCTGTGGCACAGTTGTTCTGAGGATGGAATGAGGTAATGCTTGGGAAGTTCTTGGTGAGTTTTAGCTCCTGCCATCTGTGGGAGGCGCCCCGCCCTGGCAAGGTCCCCTCCTCACACTCCCAGCACGAGGGCCCTGGGGGAGTTAGCAGGCCTAGAGCAGGGCCAGGCGGGGCTGGCACCTGAGCCGAAGGTGTGTGTGAGGAGCAGGTGGAGGAGGTCTGGAAGTTTGCCTTCTCTCCCTTGGGAGGGGGTTGAGGGAAACAGACAGAGGGGGAGGGAGGCCGCCATTTCTGGAAGGGTGGACAGATGCAGCCGCTAGGAGAAAGCAGCCTCACAGCTGGATAGTCCAACCCCACAGGAAGCCCAGGAATGGCATCAGAATCCACCTCGAATGGATTCTGCCTCCTATGACCATTGCTGTCCTTGTCCTCACCAGGGATGCCACCCCTAGCATCACTTTGATGCTTCCTCATGCCAGCTAATCTCTGTCTGACCAGAGACACACGCCTCCACTAGACTGGAATCTCCATGGAAGCAGGAACCTCGTCTGTCTTGCTCACGACCGCCTCTCCAGCCTTCAGCAAAGTGCCGGCATTCAGTGGGCTTTCAGCAAATTAATTGTTTGGATGAATGAATGAATGAATACACGCCTGCCTGCTGGAATGGATGGTGTATTAGAGACGTGGCATTTGCTGGGCTGAATCAGGGAGACTCATCTCACGAAAAACCAGGCCCTTCAGCAGGGCCAAGCCCCTCAGCCTCCCTGGGGACAGACTGCCTCCCAACTCTGCCCCAAGGGGCTTATTGGCCAGCCTACTGGGTCACCTGGTGGTTTCCAGAGGGCACACTACTCGTAGGGAGACAGACTCTGGAGTCCTGCCAAGGGCATGGCCCTCCAGTCGTTCTGCATAAATTGTTTGCACAGACAGCATCTTCCCCTTCTCCTCCCTTCCTCCTGCCTCAGAGAAACTCCTTGTTCTGTGCATTTGACACATTTTGATCGCCTGGAACTATCACGGAGTTGCTCATTTGTTAAAGCTGCCTTCCTGTAGTGAGATGTCATTTGTTTATTCCTAACCCCATGGTGTGCTGGGCTGCCTCTCTTTCTTGTTTGGGAGGTTATGTTGGTAATTTGGGGGCAAGGAGAGGAGGACAAGATGACCACAGGACTAAAGTCTAGACAGCTGGGACAGGTGAGGTCCAGAATCTGAGTTGCCCAAGGCCTGCCCAGCAAAACTGAGGATTATTGAATTATTACTGAGCCCAACCAGACTCCAGGGCTGCACAGATCCCTGAGTTAGACATGGTGCCTGCCTTCTCCATGGTAACAAGGCTAAATATGGACGTGTTTCCATGGAGAGCCACATTGCAACTGCAGCCCTGCTTCCTCCAGGAAGCACACGAGCTGGCCTCTTTCGGCCTCTCAGAAGGGAGGTGCGGGGGACATCAAGAAAGCGTATCTCACCTTTGAGGATGTCTGTTGCCAACAAGTGTTTCATTTCCCCAGCCCTAGACTCATTGATGTCCCCTCCTCTTGCAGCCAGGTATTAGGAAAGGCCACAGGTCACACAGATGAGCTGATTGGGAGTGATGCCTGACCCACTGACCATTCATATACATCATCTCATCTTCACCTTGCTCCAGGGAGTAGATTTTCCTGTTATTGGGGAGAAAGGGGCTGTCACTGGTTGGAAGGAGACAGACAACTCTAATGACCCAGGTGTAAATGCACTGCCCTTCTTGCCAAACCTCTTTTGGAAGAATTATTGCTACAAAGAGTTTTTTAAATGCTTTTGGGAATTTTCCATAATTTTAAAATAATTCCATAATTATTGCTGCAAAGGTTTTTAAAATGTCCCCTTCCATGTTCATAGAATATTCATATGCACCTCCTGGTTTTAACTAAGATATGGAAACTTTTTAAAGATGTGGACAGCACTCCTAAGGCAATTATAAGTAGCCTCTTAAGGAAGATTCATATTGCGTGTTCTGTGTTGCAGGCCGAGGGGCGTCAGAGCCGAGTGATGGACGACCTGCAGTCCCAGAACCTCCCCATGGACATGACCGACTCCCCTCCCGCCCTGGCCAATAACAGACTGGAGAATGGCATGGCCCAGCTGATCACCACTGAGGCCTGGAACATCAACTCCACCGACCTGGTAAAGAAGGCTCTGGTGACCGTGCCGGCCCCGTCCATTCTGAACCCTCCTGCCGAGTCCCAGAGCGGCATGGCTCTGAAGGTGGCGGCCACCGTGCTGCAGCCCCTGTGCCTCGGGGAGAGCCCGGTGGTGATGCCCATTCACATGCAAGTGGAGGGAAGCTCCCCACCGGAGCTCAACCCCAACGGCAATGCCACCTACGTCATGACCACACAGGGCCCCGTGCAGCTGCCCGTGGTGCTAGAGCAGCACGTCTTTCAGCATCTCAACTCCCCCCTGGTCCTGCCACAGGAGGCCCCATGCTCCTCCAATGCCATCCACAACAACCTCTTCCAGGGAGCCGAGGACTCTGAGGCTCAGCCCCAGCTCCTGGACCTGAGGATCCCCAGCCAGCCACAGGAGCCCACGTTGCCATTTGAGGCTGTGCTCCAGAATTTGTTTCCCTCCCAGGGCACTCTTGGCCCCCCACCCTGCCAACCTCCTCCTGGATATGCCCCTGTGCCTCCCCAGCCCTTTAACTCCCCTCTGTCCCCCCTGGTCCCACCGGCCACCCTCTTGGTGCCCTACCCTGTGATTGTCCCCTTGCCTGTGCCAGTCCCCATTCCCATCCCCATCCCAGTGCCTCAGAGTTCTGAATCCAAGTTTAGTCCCAGTTTCTCCAAGTCTCCGTCTTCCTTCGGCCTGCACTCCTTTAAAGGCACCCAGACTCCTCTGGAAAAGGATGAACTGAAGCCCTTCGACATCCTCCAGCCCAAGGAGTACTTCCAGCTCAGCCGCCACACTGTCATCAAGATGGGGAGTGACAACGAAGCCCTGGACCTCTCCATGAAGTCGGTGCCCTGGCTCAAGGCTGGTGAAGTCAGTCCTCCAGTCTTCCAGGAAGATGCGGCCCTAGACCTGTCACTGACAGCCCACCGGAAATCTGAGCCTACCCCTGAGACACTGTATGACAGCAGTGGGTCAGCCGACAGCCCAGGTCACACCGTGATGGAGAAACTACCCAGTGCCATGGAAATGCCCTTCACCCCTGCCACGCCCCACGAGGCCTCAGCCACAATGGATAGCCACTGCAGCAGCAGCGCCACCGCCGAGATGTTCAGCCACCCCAGCCACCCCAGCCACCCCAGCCACCCCAGCGGCGAGGTCAAGGCTGAAAATAACATTGAGATTGGGAGCGAGTCCCAGGCAGCTAAGGTCATCGTCTCAGTCGAAGACGCTGTGCCTACCATATTCTGTGGCAAGATCAAAGGCCTCTCGGGGGTGTCCACCAAAAACTTCTCCTTCAAAAGAGAAGACTCCATGCTTCAGGGCTACGACATCAACAGCCAAGGAGAAGAATCCATGGGAAACTCGGAGCCCCTTAGGAAACCCGTCAAAAACCGGGGCATAAAGTTAAAGAAAGTGAACTCCCAGGAAATACACATGCTCCCAATCAAAAAACAACGGCTGGCCACCTTTTTTCCTAGAAAGTAAATAATGGCTTTTTAAAATTTTTATGATTATAATATGGGGAAAGGTGCATTTGTTTTATAAAAAGGCATTTAAGACAAATTATCTTTGTTAATTATTTTGGGGAGTAGTTGGGAAGTGGAAAGGTGAATTGGCTCTAGAGGCCCTGTAAGCCAGTATCATTTTCTTTTTTAATTTTTGACTTTTCACAAATGAGTAAATAAGAGCAACCTATTTTTCAAGCAGATTGCACATTTTTTGCAGCTTTAATGGAATATTGGGTGAATCAAAGGGGTAAAAAAGCTATTTTCATTGCCACAAAGTGCTTTGATGATGTAATACCTAATAAAGGGTAGGATGAATATTTCACAATAAATGTTTGTTTGCACTAATTGGTTGCAGTATTCTGTCATTTATAAAATTTGCATTGCTTAGCTGGCATGATTTGGCCAAAACGCTTGCCTGTAAAGAGCTATTGAGTTATCAGTGTTTAGAGATCTAAGCTCTTCAGGCATGTTGGGAAATATTGCCCTATGTCTCAATAAAAGGAGGATTAGGAATATGAAGGACCTTGAGCAAGTCACTTCCCCCTCTAGGCTTCGGGTTTTTTGTTTTGTTCTGTTTCTTTGTAAAAATGTAGCAAAAAGAGGGGGCAGAGAGGTGTTTCAAGTACCCAAGGCCCCTTGCAATTCACACAGTTGTTGGGTGTGTAGAATTCTGTACCTGGACTAAAACAGAAAAATGTCTCTAAAAGAAAAAGTAACCTGCTTCCCTCCCCCTGACCCTCATCCCCACACCCCAGAGTTTAGCTGGAATGGGTCTTCTTTTCAAGGGCAATAAGAACATGTTCTCAATGACTGAAAATCTTGCAAGTCAAAAGTATTCCTGCAGTCCACTCCGAACCAGAGGAAAGTCAGTTGTCAGGAGATTGGGAGACGTCTCAAAATTTCCCCAGCCTTTTGGGGGTGAGGTCAGAGAGCAAAGAGAAAGTCATTTCTTGTTAGCTTAGCCCAGTGGTTCTCGAATGGGGGTGATTATGTCCCCCAAGGAACATCTGGCAATGCCTGGAGACACTTTGGGTTGTCACAGCTGGGGAAGGGGTTGCTACTGGCATCTAATGGGTAGAGACCAGGGATGCTGCTAAACATTCTATAATGCACAGAACAACCCCCACCACAGAGAATGAGCCAACTTGAAATATCAATAGTGCCAAGGCTAAGAAGCCCTGCTTAGGCCATTCCTTGATGGACCGGAGCGGCGCACCTGGATGGGAGAACGGCGTGTCGCTCTTTCCTGATAGCATAAAGCCACCCACACAAATGAGGAACTGTGAGCACACGTTTAAAATAGAGCTGCTAGGTGGCACATCACACTTGTGTCTGAAACCATGCTGGCGAGAGACTGATTGCCGCACGCCTGCTTTTAAACTTAAAGCTCTTTCTTTTGCTTCTTGCAATTAGTATGTATCCAGCTGTTACTGTGAACATGAACAGGAGGGAAAGCAGTCGCGAGACTGTTCTTTTATTACCAGGCACTCCGTGTATAGGATTACAGTTTCAGCGGGTTCTGTATCCTACACCCAGAGTGGATTTTCTTTTTCCTACTCTTTTCCTGTGTTGTTAAAATTTCTTTTTCAAAGTGTAACCAAATAGCTGTTTTTTGTCAGGCTAACTAGTCTCAGTCTACAGCATCACCCAGACTCCATCCTCTCAGAACATGGTACAGTCTTTTCTCATTTTTATTCCCAGTGTGGGTTTCTGGCCATGTTTCCATGGCAAGTGTATTCTTGTTCCAAATAAGACACACGTGCTGAAGGACTAGCATTTGCCGTTGGCCTGCTGTCTTTTCTGCCCATTCTGCACTAGCCAGTAGGGCCCATGTCTTCACAATGCGCTGGGGAGGGCTGTCGCTCCTCCTGAGGGAACAGAATTTGCAGTAGAAGCAAGTGCTTAAAGCAAGCGACATACGATTGGAAAGGAAGGCATCTGTAGCCTGTAATTACCTTCTAAACCTCAAGCCACACATTTCTCTTTGTTGTATCTGGGATGCCCCTTTCTCCTTATTTTATTTTTATTTTTTATTGTTTTGGCAGCTGGCCAATACAGGGATCCAAACCCTTCCTTTCTCATTAGATGGCAGCTCTGGTTGGGTGAGAAGGGCCAGCTCCACAGCCAACCCTGAGTGTTGAGCCAGTGTGGACCAACCCCCAGCCCAGGGCTGGATTCCTGGAACAGGCCACCCCAGCTATACCCATCCATGGTCCTTGCCATTCGTCACTGGGGCCTTTGGGGGAGAGGCTATTATGGGGACTGGCTGTAGACTTGGGAGACTTGCCCATTGAGATCTGGGAAGGCTGCACACGGAATGTTGTGCTGGGACCAGAGTTGTGCTACTGGGGCAATGACACCCTCTGCCTGTCACCCTTCCCAGCCTTTGATGGAAACTGGAACCCAATCCATTTGGCTACATGCATGCCAGGGAATCAGGAGAAGGGAAAGGGCCCATTGCTGTAGCCAGAGTGAGCCTAGGGTTCCCTGGGGGTTCAATTCCATGCCTCTTCCCCAGCTAGAAGTTTGCAGCCTTTCACACAAACTTTTAAGAGCCATCAGCCTGGAATCGGGGTTCCCGGTCTGAGGCATATGATCCTCAGGGGGCTCATGAAGTGGGCCACCAGCCAGCTCTCAGGCCCCATCGTTTTTCTGTCTGATTCAGGCAGCTACGGTCACTCTTATCCCCGCCCCTCACGTGCTCTCCGATTAACCTAATTTCAGGTTCCAGACATGCAGGATTTCCATCAGGCTTTTTCTCATGACTTAATTTCCCATCGTTTTTCAAAAATGTTTAGGGCCAACTAGCCTAAAGATCAGCCTTTCAGGGTCTTTTAGGAAATGTCAGTAGTCAGAATGTTGATATTTGCTCAGACTCGTCAAGATGGCTTCATCTGGCTCCAGAAATGATAAAAAATTGGAACATGAAGATCCACATTTGGGGGTAGTCATCCTCCTGGTAGAGTAAAAACTAGTTGATCTATAGGGAGAAAAAAATATTTAAAGAGGATCCAGTTAATGTCCTAACCAAGGAAGTCCTTGACAGTGAGTAGAAAATGCTAAAGTGAGATCAAAGATTTGTTTAGATTCAAAGGCAAAACTCTCATACTTTTAGCATGAAAAACTACGTTTGTACAGGTGATAACTCCAAACAAAAAGAGAGAAGGAAAGAAGGAAGGAGAGGGTGGGGGGCGGGGAGAGAGAGAGAAGCCAATTACTGAGAGAAATAGCATAATTAATAAAACAGAGCAGGAAAGGATTTAGATTCTATTTTACAAGTGAGGAAATTGAGGCTCGGAAGAGTTTTCTGCTTTCAGTTTTTAAGAATCAACAACTCAAAAGTATGTATTTTGCAGTATTCTTAAATATTGGGTCTGAAGCCCAATGAACCCAGCAGGAGTTTGGATCCTTTGGGGGCAAAAACCAGTATGAATTAGTGAAGAGTCTGAATTACAGATTTGTTTTTGATTATTTTCAAGACCACTCCAGTTAACTGGAATGCCCAGAGCATTTGGCATGATAGTAAAGGGGAGATTTCAAGCTGAAGTGTGGGACGCCAGGCCTCTAAAAGCCACCCTCAAAAGCTGCTAAGCTGAAAACTTTAACAGCAGGGAAGAAAGCATTAGAGGTTATCCTGGCAGACTTGACTCCAAATGAAATAAAAAAGGCAGATTTCCACAACAGCTCACTCTTACCAGGTCAAATAACTGACTTCCCACATCAGAGAGATAAAATAGGGTGTATTTGAGGTCCTTAGGGTGCCATTTTAATACATTGATCATTTATTTTAATTAACAGATTGGTTGATTTTATAGTAAGTAGTATATATGAATGCTTGAAAGAATTAGTTCCAAAATATTGCAAATAATCCACTGGCAACTGTTATTAAGTCAGGGATTTCTAAGCAACATGAGATTTTAGCTATGCCGTGCCTAGATTACGAACAAGTCCAAGATTACGAACAGATGAACTGTTCAGGTTTACTGTATTAACTCAACTTGTAGGTTATTTTCCATCGTATGTACACTCAGATGAAACTGTAGGCCCTCTGCTGATGAAGATGATAAAGTTTATCTGGAAACAGTTCTCCCTCTGCTAAATAAGTTTTTAAAGCTAAGGTTTAGTAAGCCAGATAATTAGTAAGAATGCAATGAACCTTACTGAAGATTTTTCTTAGGTGCAGAAATTTTCATTAGGACATATTTCAAGCCACATTAAGAAACGCCACTATGAACAGACAATTCTTTGAAGAGCAGGAACTGACTCAGTTTTTAATCTCAAGGTTTCTCAACCCCAGCACTGTTGATGTTTGTGGCTGGCTGGTTGATTCTCTGTTGTGGGGGACTGCCCTATGCATTGTAGGATGTCCAGCAGCATCTTTGGTCTCTTCCCACAAGATGACAAAAGTGCCTCCAGACATTGTCAAGTGTTCCCTGGGAGGCAAAGTCACCCCTGATCCAGACCCACTGCTTTACCTCTAGGGCCCGTCTGGCACCTGGCCCACAGCAGGGGCTCAAAATTCCTTGATGAATGGACGTAATCCAGGAACATTGAGGAAGAGGGATTTGTCGCTGTGGTCTCTGGTGCCCCACTCATATTTTCTGGTTCACTACCTTGAGGCTGATCTGACCAGGAAACTCTTATTTGTTTCCACCTTTCACCCATCCAAAGGGTTGTCATTCATCTGGCATGCTAAGGACCCTCTAGAAGTTTCTCTTTAGTAAACGGGGTTCAGCAGGACTGCCCCACCTCACAGAAAGGGCAGGCACTTCACCAGTCCTGATGGATGTCTCATCATTTTACCAACACCACTGAGGGAGCCATTATTCAAAACTCACCCCATGATGACTGTTCATTGATCTTATTTCCAAGCCCAGCAGAACCCAGGAATTTATAAACATTGCCAGGAAGTCGGGTTTTTTCCCTCATGTTTTACCTAAATCCCTTTTGCTGTAATCCAGTCCAGTGTTTTCTTTGTTTTTAATGGAAACAAAAGCCAAATTTCCTTCTTTTAGTCATTTTCTATTTAAGCACCAGATCCTTTTGCAGCCTCCTTTCCTTTAACTCGAGAGTCCAGTCTCCTCTCACTTTCTCCGAGTTCCTACTTTATAATCCTTCCGTCATCTTGGTTGCTCTTTCCCCAATTTCTCCATCTACTTTGTAGAGTCAAGAACTCCAGGTAGGTGATGAAAATGTTCTAAAATTGGTTGTGGTGATGGCTGTACAACTCTGTGAATATACTTTAAAATTTTTGAATTGTACACATTAAAATGGGTGAATTGTATGGTATGTGAATTATATCTCAATAAAGTTGTTATCTTTTAAAAAATAATAAAAGAACCCCAGATAGAAATTGGGAGCTGACTATGGGCTCCAGCAAAGCCTTCTGGCACTGAGTAGTTACTTCCCATCCTTGATCAGTTGTATCCCTGTTATGCTATCTCCACTTCCCATTGGGCCCCGCCATCTTTGATAGGTTAAATGCATGTTAATACATCCTCTTTCCTGTTGGGCCCCACCTATCTCACTTGCCCACGTTTTTCTTTACTGTCAGAACTTTGCTTGGAACATCATCCCCTGTGTCTCATTTCTTGGAATCTGGAATCCCTTCCCCCAAATGGTTTGCCCTGAACAGGACTTCCCAGGCCTTCGGCTTGGTCCTCACCATTCCTCTATCAGGGTTCAAACTATATGCGGCCACAGGCCTCCTAATTCAAGCAAAATCTCATGAAGAAGACTAGTGTATAAAAAAAAAATCACAAAACAGCAGGTGCTCTGGCCTGAAGGTTCACTGGTCTGCCCCCTGGTCCTCTAGGGCCTGCAAGCGTGCTTGAGAAGAGCTATGACACAGTGGTGGCACTGTATACATAAAGTATTGCAGCTCTATGCCAGCCGCTCGCCACCTTCTCCATCAGGGATCTGGACACCAGAGCAATGTGCCTGCCGCTATTTTGTCCTACATCTTAGCCAGGAATAGAGAGGACATTCAGGACCCACGGAGTCTAATGACTTGTGGGCTCAAAATTAGGAGACCAGGTTCCCGACCATTATTCCCTCCCCCGAAGGAGGGCTGGGACCCAAAGTAACAGTCAGGGATCCAAGCACTGTGCCCACAAAACAAAGACTCAGCCCCCTGATGTCAGCAGGTGTCAGGCCCCAAGGGGGCCACAATAGCAATGGAGAACATTGAAGTGATTTGCAGTGTGCTCAGGAATTCAGTCTTCAGGGGGGCAGAGCCAGTATACAAACTTAACAGGCTTTTTTTTGTTAACAAGTGATTTTTTTAAATGCAGCTTTATGATTTCAAGTACTGATGGAAACCAGCTAACAAGGTCTTGCCTGGCAGAAGTCCTTGGGGAAATCGTGTTAACACATGGAGAACATTATTTGTAAAGAGGGTATCAACTGTTGGTGAGTGAATGGGTGTTCCTAAGGTACTTGAGGGCGGGTGAGAAGAGTCTATTTTCTTTGTGTGGCTGGGGAATGTGACTCGGCAGGCACTGGGAGAGCCACATAATGGAAGGCTAATTCTTTAAGCTCTGAAACCTTTTATTGCAACTGTTTTCAATGGGAATCTTTTCAAAGTGCATTAAGCATCTCGGCATAGGAAACCTTTTCTTGATTCTGTCATTGTTGTGAGCATTGGTGACTGGCCTGGGCTGGGGTGACAGGCTGCCCTGCAGGCCACCCAGGGAAGCGGGGCTCTTTGTCTCTAGCCAGTGTTGGCTCTCCTTTCCCCAGTGCCCACTCCACATTAGCGCCTTTCTTCTTTTCCTTTTTGTTTTTTAAAATCTCTTCCAATCCTGTCCCTTCTCGGCTTCCATGACACCTGGGCATGCCTTGACAGCCATCACTGGCCAGCTGGCTCTCATCCCTAAACTGACCCATAGCATGGAATGGTCCCCGTTACCCTGGTAAGTGCCTCCCCCTCACACCGCAAGGCCCAGCCTCCCAGCCCTTCTCCTCTCCACACTTCTCTGAGCCCCGCTGCAGGGGGCGACACAGCTAGGGAAGGCCTGTCCTGTGTGACTGAGCCGGTCTCCGTCCCTTGGGTCGTAAGATCCCTGTGGTCGGACTGAGCACTGTGTCCTCAGCTTGTGGTCCTCAGTACATTGTTGCTGGTAAAGCCTCAATAACTGCTTATTGAATTGAAACCCAGAGTGCCTTTTCTGTTTTCCTGTCTCACTTCGTGGCTGTATTGTCCCCTGCCCCATGCTCGGCCACTGTCAAGTCTTACTGGTTTGGGCCTGTTTGGGGTCCTGGTCAAAAATGACTTGCATGGGCATCAGATGAACAGGACATGGTGTTTTAGAGATTTCCCCTATAGCCCACCTGTCCTATTTATTTACTCTTTAGACCCTTCCCTATTGTGGCCAGGAAGGTTAAAATCCAGCAGCGCCCGTCTGAGCAGTCACAAATGGCCAAATTATTGAAGTTTCAATTCATGTTTTACTGAAGATTTTCTTTCTTTTCTTTCTTCCATTCCTCTCTTCCACCCTCCCTCCTTCCCTCTTTCTTTTCTTTTTCTTTGTTTTTATTGGTTATGAATATTCATGAGATACAGAGCTGACTGCCACCCCTCGTGCCCAAGATGTGAGGGCCAGATCCATACGGGCAGCATGCCCCTTTACCACAAATTGCGCTTGTACCCCGTGTCCCCACCCAGTCACCCCCAACCTCCCTCCCCTTCCCCCTCTCCCCCCACTCTACTTTGTAGCCCAAGGCATGCTCTCCCCTCTGCAAGTCCAAGGCACCACTGTGGTCTGTCTTTCCTTCCTTCTTTCTCTCTTATGAGTGAGAACATTCTTTTTTTAAAAAAAAAAAAAAACCTCCCAGAAGTGCTGCTTCTGCTTAATTTTACACGTGACATAATTGCCCGGGAGCCAGGCTGTTGCTTGGGCCTCATCTTTCCGGCCTCTGGGAGCTCCCGGGTGCTTCCCTCCCTCTGTCCCCCATGGCCTCCCTGGCACGACCCTCCCCACATGCCCTGTCCCTCAGGTCGTCTCTCTTCCTTTTGCTCTCCTCAGACAGCAATCTGAAGTGCCACCTCTTCCTCCTCTTTCTCTCTCTCTTGCCACCAGAGACTCTGTCCCAGGCCCACGCTTCTTCTCGCTGCACGTGCTCCCCTATGGGGACCTCACATGTTCTCTTAGTTGCTTCCAAAATCTTTATTGTGTTTATTCCTCTCTATCTCCAGCCCCGGCTCTCTCTCCCCTCTCTCTCGCTTTCTGTCTCCACCTCAGACTCCTCATTCCTAAAACCAAACGTTGCTCCCCGCCTCCCCCAGGTCCAGTGCACATCCTCAAACGCCGCCCTCTTCCCGGCTCCCTGAGCAAACTCCCCCTTCACCCCATGCATAAGCTCCAGGAATACAGAAGGGTCAGCAGTTCTCGAGGCTTCCACCCTGCAGTGCCTTCCTCCTGACGCTCCCTCCCCTACTTCTCAGTCTGGCTAATCCTTCAAGATTTAGCTCAAAACAACACCGCCTCCACAAAGCTCTCCATGACTGCCCCAGCACAAGCTAGGAGCCCCTCCTGCCCTCCCATAGCAACATGAGCACACATATATAATCTCACCCATCTCATTCAATTAGAAGTATATTTCTGTCTTCCCCCCTACACCATAAACTCCTCTAGGGCCAAGGTCATGGTTATTGTATCTCACACCCTAGTGCAGAGCTTGGCATTTGGGGGCCTCTCAGTGAGTGCGTGTGGACTGGATTGAACCCATGGGGAAAATACAACTGTGCCCCTCTTAGCCAAACCAATACAGCACACAGAAACCCAGACGTACAAAACAGAAATCATGAAAAAAAAAAAAAAAAAAGATGCACTACTGGATTCTTTTAAATCGTATGGTTCACTGTGCTTTCAAAGCAAGACAGATAAAGTGGTTTCTGCACTTTAATAGAAATATACATAGAACATAAAGCAAGCAATGGTCAAAATCTCATCCCTGCCACACAAAGAAAATGTTTGTGCATTCACCTCCCCAGAGTTTGGGGATTTATTTATAAATGACATGCATGGACTACTGAACAAATGCGTACATTATAAAATATGTGCAAAACTCAATGTTTTAAAAGAATAATACACATATAAATAGGTTCAATATTTTTTCTACACCCCAATTTATCATCTTATGTATGTAGGTTATAATGAGAATATTCTAAGTCTTTCAACTGGCTGAATGAACCTTTAAATCCTCCTGTACATCGAGGCATCCTTTATCTCAAAATATGGAATATACCCAAGCACAAGCTGTTTCTGCATCAGAAACTAGAAACAGTTTATGTCACTACACCTAAGTAATGGGATGGCTAGGGACCCTGAGTAGGAGAAGTCAGGAGGGCTGATTTTAGAGCCACAGAGTCCGGATTCAATTCCCACCTCCGTTCCTTTCCAGCTGTGTGACTTTGGGCAAATCACTTAACCTCTTTGCTTCCATTTTCTCATCTTAAAATGGAAGTAATAAAATATCTTTGAGTACATGAGTTAGAGCATTTGGGGTGCCGAGGACAGAGTGCTCTATACACTTGTTCTTATTATGCCTGGGTTTGCAGATAGTGATAAAGAGCAGGGCCAGCAAAGGTCACCAACGTTCCTGATTTTTAAAAGCCTTTAGTCGCAACTAGCACATTTTTAGATTCTGCTTTATTCCACAAAGATGAGTTTCTAGCTAGGCACTTTCTTGACTTCCTCCACACTACTAATAGTACAATATAAATGTCATTCTGTTTTCCTTCCTTTTGGTCCGAGAGAGGGGTTGATACTTGGCTGTCAGCAAGAAAATGGACTACTTAGAAAAGGAGAAAAAGAAACACAGGCTGGGAGAAAGAAATCCAAAGGCAAGACTGGCCATGGAATCAAAGTCACGCATGTCCTTAAGCCCCTCTCTGCTTTGGATCCCTCGTCCCTCAAGCCACCACTCAGCTGCCTTTCTCTTGGGCATCGATGAGATGACACACATACCCAGCGCCCGCGGGCCAAGATTCCCTTTCTTGCTTGCAGGGGATATCCCCAGTTGAGGATGGAGTTTTCAGGACCTATCTCCCCTGAGGGACAGGCCCCTGTCCAGAGGCCACTGCCCGGTCTCAAGGCCCATTGAAGGCCATGCCCCAGGGGAAGCTCTGTGCTGACCCCATGAGGCTGTGCAGCCTCAGAAGTCTGCATCCTGGTGTGCAGGGGGATGGGGGCTTCCTCAGAAGTAAACCATAGAGCTGAACTCCCTTTCCTCATGCCCTTCTTATCAGAATCTGCTGTTTTAGAGAGCAGAAAAAACACTATTTAAATTAGAAATCTAAAACTTGCTTACAAGCGATAACAACATTTTCTTTTTTAAATGAGGGAGCTTTCTTGAGTGCACTTTAAACACAGTCTAGCAAGTGGGCAATTTCTCAGGAATACATCTGCTATATAAATTAGGGGCAACTGCATTTGAAATAACTGCAGAAAAGGGTTTGTGAAAAGAGCTGAGAAGAGGAATCCCTTGCTTATCCTGTTTAAGAGCTGCTGACCTCTTTGCCATGGGAAGAGAATCCTTTGCAGGAAAGGAAGTTTCAAGAAATCAGAACAGCCAAGGCTTCTCTGCCCACCTGCTGGGGAGAAACCACCCTCAGCTGGCTCCATCCATGCTGGGAGACAGCGCCCTCTGCTGCCACACCTTGGCAACAACCACAGGGAACTTCCCGACATAGTGGTTGTGACACAGGCACCTGGCTAGCCATCTTGGTCCTCTGTAGGAAGCGAGTCTGTGAGCATCTTAGCACATGCGTGGGAAGGGTCCAGATTGAAAATGCTGCAGGGACCCAATGTTCAGAAGGGAGACTCCCCACCCTTCACGAATGGGAAACCGTGTAACAGCACAGCATGGGACAGAGCTCGCCGGCCTACGACTTCGTGGCTCCCGATGCAGGCTAGAACAAAAGCTGGAGGACACCGTACACTGCAGTGTGTGGAGCTGAAATGACGGACTCAGTGATGCCGGGGACGAGAGAAACAGAGCAGGGAGAGGTGGCAGGGGATCTTGGAGTGCAACGGAGGGGAAGGAGGGAAAGGCGCGTTCCCCAAGGCAGCTGGAGGAGGACAGGCGGCTGGGAACATGGGGTCAGGGGCCACCATATCACAGGGGACATTGGTCACCCTGCCCGATGCCTGGTGCTCCTCCCTGGTTACACCCTGGGATCACCAGGGAGCTGTAAAGCCTCCTGACGCCCAGCGCCAGCCCAGAGACTCCCATGTCCCCCCCCCCCCGTTCCCCCCCCCCCCCCCCCCCCCCCCCCCCGGCCAGGGGCGCTGGGGTGGAAACGCTCCGGGTGCCTCTCCCGGGCAGCCCGGCTGCGATCCAGCCTCTCTGCACCACGCATGTCAGTCACGGGATCGTAACATTGAATTCTCACACCAGCTGCCGCGGCCTCCTGTCATCAACCTGGTTTACGTGCAGCTGAAGCCAGCAGGCCGTGCCTGCTGTGCCAGCAAGAGGATGCGATGAAGTCAATTTTATATGCAACCTACAGCATCGCAACCAGGTGTGCCCACAAGACATATGAGGAATACATTTCACAGAGCATGGCTTACTTACCGTGGGCAGTGTCCTCTGATCACTTCTGATCCACGCCATTAAACTACTGCAGCCCGGGGGGGTCGAGTTCACAAGCATCAGGGTCGCCGCCTGTGCGGAAACCCTGGACGCAGCTCGGGGTGGCAGGGCCGAGGTGGGAAGCCCCCACTTTGACTGAGATGCTGCATTCTCGCTGCTTTGCTGCCTCCCCTGGGTCCGTGAGGGGCTTTTTGGCTCCAAGGGCATGTTTAACAAACGTGGGATTCTTTTGTAAAGACAGGGAAGGGCCCAGAAGGGCCATAGGACACCACAAGGTTATGTCCTAGTGGCTGAGAAAATGGATCCTATCGGTTCATTAACACAGAGACATGTGTACCTGTGTACGTGTGTGTGTGTGCGAGAGTGTGTGTGTGTGCGCGTGTGTGTGCATGTGCGCGCACGTGTGTGTGAGAGAGAGAGATTGAGGGAGAGATGGGGGCTGAGAACCGGACAGAGTAAAAGGCTTACAACTCTCCATTTTTGTATTACACACAGAAGGTCGCCTTGGATGAAGTAAAATTGCCTGGGAATCTGCACGTCTCCCAGGCTGAGTCTAGGACTGAGACCCCTGGGGGGAGGTGCAGAGAGAAGTGACCTTAGCTGTCACCTCCTCTCATAGTGTCAGGCCCCACTGATAGCTGCCAGGTGCACAGCTCTGGGACCTGCTTCTCACTTGCCTTGTTGCTGGTGGTGAAGCGAATCCCCCGTCATCTTCCGGACAACGTGTCCTCCTTGGGCGCCTCCATTTGGGGGCGGAGGGCGGGGACCAGTCCGCACCATCCCACCCTTTCACCTCCCCAAGAGGGGGGCCGCAGCGCACTCTCCCCTCCCACCCGGCCTGAGCTTTCTGCTCCTGAGGCTGGTTCAACAAGAAGTCTGCAGCCTCGAATCCAGATGGCAAATGATCAGGGCTTCTGGTTGCCTTTCTGCATTCTTCACCTTGACATTTCAATTCTGAGAAAGCCAATGGAAACACAGGCGTTAAAACCCTCTACTCAGACGTTCAGCTTAAATTACCACTGCCAAGAGCTCAGCTTCTCAGGCCTCAGGCGATCTTCAGAGTAATTTCTTCTATTGTTTTAAAGAGAAAGGTGGTTGTGCTCAACTGTTTGCTCACTAGGATTAACCCAACAACCTGGGCTACCCTCAGAGACACCACTTCTGAGAATAGCCCAGGAAAAGGCAGGACGAAATCGCTGGAGGTGACCCCAAGGAAAACACATGGACGGGACATACATGTCCGGGTACAGAGGGGATGTTCAGTTCCTGTTTGCCGAGAGCTCCATCCCCACACCCAGTAGCTGCCACAATGGTGTGTCTAGAATGCACATCTGATTGTGTGACCTCCCCCCACTTATCATCTTTTAATTGCTTCCCACAGTTCTTGGGATCCCATCCAAAGCTGTCCCAAGCAAGGTCCATCCTGTCCCAGGCCCTGCTCAGTTCTCTACATTCATAATGACTCTTCAATACCTATCCTGTGTTCCAATCACTCTCAACATTTTGTGGTTTCCCAAATGTTTCTAGATTGCACAGTCTGCCTAATGACCTGGAATGTAGAAAATCTGTGCTGAACTTTAAGTGTGGCCCCAAGTACTCCAGCAGTCAACTGGGCATGGAGTAATGTGAGGATGAAGGACTTGAACCTGAACCAAGGTAGACTGAGAGAATGCTCATAGAAAGAGCCAAGATTCTTCTGAGAAATTTGGGACTTCCTTCCCTGCACAGGTAAATAAAGGGCCATCCAGGATCCCAAGTTCCTAAGCCAAAGAGCTAAGATCTTATGCTGGCAGCACATAGGTCAAATTAGTCCTGCAAGCATGTTTTGTTTGGCCTGTATTCTCATATAGTTAAGCCTACATTTTTAAATTTGGGGATTTCACATTAAACTCTGCATTTCCACTTTTGTTTGAAAAGTTGAGAGATCTGTAACATAAGGCTCAAAATCTTGTATGGGAAAAACTAGAAGGATTACTATTCTCCTTAGGAGCAACAGGAAGCTCCAGCCAGATGCAGCCCCCTCCAGTCACCTGTGCCCAAAAGCATGTCTGCCATCATTTTAGCCTGAAAAAGTTTTAAAGCCTTGTAGCAGAAACAATGCTACGTGTATCACTAAATCTGTCATAGTTTTCTTCCTCTTCTTGGGAAAACCACTCTTCCCACATCTCTTGCACTTCATCAGGGTCCTGTGACTAATTCTACCAGTGGGCTCTGAGTAGGACTGCCACATACCACCTCTGGGCTGAGACAACCAAAAGACCCTGAGTTCCCATCCAGCTTCTCTCTTCCCTTGATGTGACAGTCTTGGAGGTCATGTGTTAGGATAGCAGAGCCCCACAAAAGCAGCAGGTATAGAGAACTAGACTTTGCCATAGAGAACAAGCAAAGCCACTGAGATTTCAGGGTTGATTTGTTACCACAGCATAGCATGGCTTATCCTGACCAATATAAGTATATTGACCAAAACCACAAGTTAACCAGGCTTCAAATAAAGCTTCAAATCCTTTACACTATAGTCAGGAGTGCATCCAATTAGCAGGTAATACAAACATTTGTCAATGGCTGGAGTAGAACTCAATGCTGATTGCCACCATTCCACACCCTGGCCAGTGTCTCCTAACAGTCTCCTGACGGAGGGATGCTCAAACGTCACCAACTACAGCAAGTATCTCAAGAAAGGGTTATATAAGGGCACTCTTTCCTGACCAGTCACTTCTGGCGTACCTGCCCCATTCCCACCAGAAGCATTGCTATTGATTTTGCAAGCATCCATGTTAACTTCTGAAATATATTGATACATAAATTAATAAAGCAAGATGCAGCACTAGAAACCAGTAATCCTTGCTCAATGAATTATTTCTAAATGGTGACACTCATATGCTGATTATACATTATAGCTAAACTTCCCATATAGAATTGAGATGTATACTCACGTATAGAAAAAGCAAAGAGCAAGAAAATATTTTAAAATAACAAGAGAGGGAAAAGAAAAAGAAGAAATAAATCTATATGTACATACATAACTGCCCCCTAAAGCATGTGCAGTAATTCCTTATTCTTCCTTAGAATTGACCTCATTCAGTCACATGCAAACATTGAATGACAAGTGAAAACAAGACCCAAGCACTCCACAACAGAGAAGATCTAAAAATAACTACCAGAGCAGGTTGCACGTATCAAATATTTCATGCACTAAGAAGAAATTGTGTATTTTCTTTTTCAAGGAAGTGCGTTCACTCCTTCAAAATCTCACTGACGACTTTAAGCAAAGATTTCCACGGTTCAGATTGACAGATCAGGACTTAAGCAGAAACCAGCCATTGAGAATTTCCTATGCACTCATAGGCAACAGGCAGTTTTCCACCAGATTCTGTAGTTATTATCAGTGGAGGGAGGGAATCAGGGGGAAAATGTCTTGGCAGTGAGGTCTGGAGAAAATGGAATAATAACCAAACACAATTTTTGTCTTTAAAAATAAGACAGAAAATGCAGGAAGCCATTGTTTTAGTTATGCATTGCTATATAACAACAAACACTTACTATCTCAATTTCCATGGGTAAGGAATCCAACCCCAACTTAGCTGGGTGGTTCTGGCTCAGGATCTCTCATGAGGTTGCAGTCATGCTGACTGTGGTCTCATCTGAAGGCTCAATGGGTGGTGGGATGGAAATCTACCTCCAAGCTCACTCACAAAGCTTCCCAACCCTTTTTCTGAGTTCAAGGCTGTCACTAGTGAATTCCACCTGAACCATCCTCCTGCTTCTAAATCTCCCTCTGGGCATGTTCTCCTTTAAACACCTCCATTCCGGCCAGCTGCTCTTCCTTCTTGTCTGTATAAAGACTGGGGATCGTGCTGCCTGAAGCCAAGCCATCCCTCTGCACACCAGAAACCCCAGACACGCTGCCCTGACTGGCACCTAAGAGCAAGGCCAACCTACCCCAAAGGAAAACAAAACCCCTGGCCAAATGCTCACTTCACCCCTTAGGGCTATGTTTCTTCTTTTTTGGCCACCTAAATTCTCTAATTGCTTTTCCTCACTGAACCTACCACCTAGTCCTTCCTTTTTTTTCCTCCACTCCCTTCCACTTCCTCCATCCTCCTATAAGAGTTTGCCTATAGGTAGCCAATGGCTGTCTAAATTCCACATTCACTGGCTACTCTGTTTTGTTCCTCCTTGGTGTCTCCATGGATTTTAAAGCTAGTGACGACTCCTGCCTAGCTGTGTAATTATCCTGGAATTCATTTATTCATTTAACAAATACTGAGCACCTCCACAGTGCCACACACAATTGTAAGGCTGGAACAGAGCAGTCAACCAAACCTACCAGTCCGTGACCTCAGCAAGATTACATTCTGGTCAAGGAAGGCAAGTAACAAAAGAAATGGACAAAATTATGTCAGGTGGTATTGAGTACTGTGAAAAAAATAAGAGAAGATGATACAGAAATGAGGAGACACTAAGACTGGACAGTCACAGAAGACCTCTCTGAGAGGTGATATTTGAACTGAGATATGAATGACACAAAGGAAGAAGGCCCAATACCTGGGGACAAAGAAATCCAGGAAAAGGGACAACAAGGGCAAGGACTGAATTCAGAAAAAAGCCTAACATATGGAGGACTAGAGAAATGGCCAGTGCAGCTTGACAAGAGTGACTGAGAATGAGAAGGGCAGGTACAATATCAAGTGAGGGTATGGGTCAAAGTAAGGCAATAAGAAACAGAAAGGGAACAAACCATGTGTGTGTGTTGACCATAGGAATACAGAAAGAGATAGGCAGGACAGATCATGTATGGGTATGGATCATAGTTGGAAAGAGGGGCATGGCTATAACATGTGTGAGAATGGATCATAAGAAGACAGAAACATATATACAGAGCCAGATCATGTGCGGGTTGGCCAGATCACAGGTGAGTATGTGGGCAAGTACATGGGTGAGTATGAATCACAGTGAGTGAGACAGAAAGATGTGGGCAGAGCAAGATCATGTGTGGTATGGATCACAGTTAGACAAAAAGAAATAGAAGGAACCAGATCATGTGTGGGAATGGATCAGAGGAAGAAAGAAAGAGATGGCAAGGTTAGACCAAATCATGAGTGTATAGATCACTGTTAGAAAGAGATGAGCAGAGCCAGATCACATATGAGTACAGATAACAGTAAAAAAGAAAGGAAAGGGGCAGGGTTCAGATCACATGTGGATATGGGTTATAGTAAAACAGAAAATGATGGGCAGGGCTGGATCATGTGAGGGTATATAAGACAGAAATAAATAGCAGGTTCAGATTATGTGTGGGTACGGATCACAGGAAAATAGAAAGAGATGGGTAGGTTAAGAGCAGACCAACTGGATGGATGGATCACAGTTAGACAAAAGGAGATGGGTAGGGTTAGACCAGATCATGTATGTGTATGAATCACAGTAAGAAAGAAAGATATGGGGCAGGGCCCAAATCATATGTGGGTATGGATTAAATAAGACAGAAAGTAATAGCAGGTCCAGATTATGTGTGGGTATAGATCACAGGAAGAAAGAAAGACATGGGTAGGGTTAGACCACACCATGTGGCTGCATGGATTACAGATAGACAAAAAGAGATGAGCGAGAGTCAGTTCATGGGTAGGTAAGGATTACAGTAAGACCAAAAGATATGGGCTGGGATGTCATCATATGTTAGTAGGGAACACAAGAAAACAGAAGGAGATTGGTAGAGCCAGATCATGTGCAGGTATGGATCACAGGAAGACAGAAGAGATAGGCAGGGACCAGGCCATGTGTTGGTATGGATCACAATAATTTAGAAGGAGAATGGCAGGACCAGACCTTGTGTGGATATGGAAAACAAGAAGAGAGAGAGAGAGAGAAAGAGAGAGAAAGTGACGGAGACCAGATCATTTCTAAGTACGGATTAAAGGAAGACCAAAAGAGAAGGGCAGAGACACAATAATGCCTAGGTATGGATCATAGTAAGAAAGAAAGATATGGGCAGGGATCATACCATGTGTAGCTATAGATCACAGGAGGACAGAATGAGATGGGCAGATCCATATTATGTGTGGATATGGATCACAGGAAGGCTGTAATGGATGTATAAGTTTAGATCAAATCATATGTGTGAATGGATCACATTTAGACCAAAAGAGATGCGTAGGGATTAGTTCATGTTTGGATGTGGATCTAACTGAGACAGAAAGATATGAGCAGTGGTATATCCTATACATTTGGATCACAGGATTACAGTAAAAGATGGGCATAGCCAGAACGTGTGTGAGTATAGATCACAGGAAGAAAGAAGGAGATGCGCCAGATTATGTGTGCATATAAATCACAGAAAGAAAGAAAGAAATGGATAGGGATAGACCAGATCATGTGTGTGGATGGATCACATTTATAAAGAAAGATCGGCAGAGCTAGTTCATGTGTGGGTATTGATCGCAGTAACAGAAAAAAAAAAAGAGAGAGAGATGGGAAAGGGTCCAGATCATATGTGGTATTAATTATAGTAAAACAGAAAGTCATGCACTGGAACCCATTCATAGGTGGTCATGGATCACAGAAAGACAGAAAGTGACGGTCAAGGCCAGATTATGTGTGGGTATGGATCACAGGAAGCATGAAAGAGATGGCCAGGGCCAGATTATGTGAGGGTATGGGTAACAGGAAAAAAGAAAGCAATGGGTAGAGATAGACTAGATCATGTGTGTGGATGGATCACATACAGACAGATTAAAGTGGGGATTAAATTTCCAACACGTGAACTTTTGGGGGACACATTTGACCCATAGCACTGGGTATGGATAACAGCAAGACAGAAAGATATGGGAAAGGATGATATCACGTTTAGGTGTGGACCATAAGAAGACAGTAAGTGATGGGCAGAGCCAGATCATGTGTGGGTGTGGATTTTAGTCAGACAGAAAGAGATGGGCAGAGTCGTATTATGTGCGGGTATGGCTCACAGGAAAATCAAAATGGATGGGCTAGTTAGACAGATCTTTTGAGTGTATGGGTCACAACATTTAGACTAAAAAAAATGGGTAGCAGTCAACTAATGGTTGGGTGTGAATCACGCTAAGACAGAAAAATATGGGCAGGGATAATATATAGTTTTGGATCATAGGAAGACAGAAAGAGATGGCAGAGCCAGATTATATGTGAGTAGGGATCATGGTTAGACAGAAATAGATGGGTAAGGCCAGATTATGTGTGGGTATGGGTAAGAACAAAAAGAAATAAATGGATAGGGACAGACCAGATCATGTGTGTGGATGGATCACATATAGACAGAAGGATGGGCAGAGCCAGATCATGTGTGGTTATTGATCACAGTAAGAAAGGAAGAGATGGGCAGGATCCAGATTATATGCAAGAATAGATTACAGTAAAACAGAAAATGATGGGCAAGGAGTGGTACATGTGTAGGTACATATCAGAGTAAGACAGAAAGATATGGGCTGGGATGATATCACGTGCAGGTATGGAAGACAGAAAGAGATGGGTAGAGCAAGATCATCTGTGGGTATGGAACACAGTGAGACAGAAAGAGATGTGTAGGCCAGATTATATGTGGGTACAGATCATAGTAAGAAAGGGATGGGTAGGGTTAGACCAGATTATAGGAGTTTATGGATCATTATTAGACAGAATGATTTGAGCAGGGATGATATTGTGAGTAGGTACAGGTCACAAGAAGACATAAGGAAATAGAACCAGTCCATGTGTGAACATGTCTCACAACGAGGCAAAAATAGGTGGATACGGCTAGAATATGTGTGGGTATGGATCACAGGAAGGAAGAAATGGATGTGTGTTAGATCAGATATATCTGTGTATGGAACACAGAAAGAGATGGGCAGGGGTACATTATGTGTGGGCTTGAATCACAGGAAGATAAAAAGAGATGGGCAGGGGCAAGGTCATGTGTTGATATGGATCAGTAATTTTGAAGGAGATGGACAAAGACCACACCATGTGTGGATATATACGAACCACAAAAAGATAGCCAGGGTGACAGAGACCAGGTCATTTATGTGTATGGATCACAGGAAGCCAAATCATGTGTGAGTATGGAATACACAGAAAAAGAAAGAGATGGGGCAGGGTTCAGATTACATGTAGGTATGGATTATAGTGAGATAGAAGGAGATGAGTATGGATCATAGGAAGAGAGAAAGTGATGCACTGAGCCAAGTAAGTCAGAAAGGCATGGGCAGACTCACCAGATCATGTGTGGGCGTGGATCATAAGTGTGATGTGGAGTACCAGATCATGTACGTTGTTGTAGGCCATGAGGAGTGATTTGGGGTTTCGCTCAAAGCACAATGTGAAGCTAGTGGTGGGCAGAGTAGTGCAAAGGAAATGTTTACTTTAAAAAATATCCCTCGGGAATCATGATTCACGGCGGATCCTAAGATGGCGGTGGCTGCGGTGGTTGGCACTGAGTAGCTGAGGTGGAAAAGGTGGCCACTGGGCCATAGGCAGCCAGGAAACTTGTGGACCTTCCTCTTGCCATCTTGTAAGGGAGGACCGCTGCTGGTGGCCGGTCATGGGGGCTGACCGCCACTTTGCCCTTGGCAGGAGAGGCTGCCTCGTTTACAGGCAACAGCTTTGAAGTGTGGAGCAGGAAAAGAACTGTTTCTTAGCTGCAAAAGTGAGTCTCTAAACAGGGAACACGGCACAGGGGCCGCTGTCGACGCTGCCAGGATCCCGGAGGACGGGGCCGTGCTGAAGGCGGCCAACTGCCCTATTCAGGATTCGAGGTTTCAGGCCGGCATAAAAGAAGATTCCTGGGAGCTCCCGAGCAGCGCTGCGGGACCGAGTGAGCAGCTCAAGGCGGCGGCGGCCGAGGACGGGGACGGCGACGACGCAGAGGCAGAGAGGGAGACGTCGGCCCGGCCCAGCCCCATGAGCGACCATCAGCCCGGCCCTGCTCAGGGGGCGGATGCCCACCTGGCTTCCGCCTGCCCAACCAGGCCACTCACTGGCCCCGGGGCTGCCTCCATTTTCTCAGGTGGTGGCGGCTCCGGCCCGGCTCAGCCAGGCCTGTCCTCCTCCCCCAGCTCAGCTCCTCACTGAGCCTTCCCACTTGCTAGCCCCGCGCAGGGCTTCCCGGGGCCTGCAGGCCGGCCTCCCCTCCCACTCCCTCTGCGGTTCTCTGGCGGGGCTGGTGGCGTGGGGCATCCCCGGCCAGCGTCGGGAGGGCAAGGAAGTACGGGCTGGGCCAACTGTCACTCCACCGCACCCTGGGCTCTGGCCCCCGGTAAACTTCCTGTTACCGGGAGGCAGATATCATCTCTGTGGCCACCAGTTCGGAAAAACGCCTAACCGATTTCTGGTTAGGAATAGTGTGGTCAGAGTGTTCCCGAGTTCGCGTGAACCTGCCAGAGAGCTGACTGCAGGCGGGCACCAGAGTCGGTCCACGCCGGGGGGATTCAAAGGTGAACCGTGTGCTGCGGGCTCCTCCCCCGAGGAGCTCATGCTCTGGTGTGGGAGATAAGACAAGTACACAAATAACCGTGATACCAAGAGGAAGGTGATAAGTCCCGAGAAAGATCTACACAGTGCTACAAAGGCACCCACAGCGACCGGTCGTCTGCGCCTAGCAGAAACCTGGTAGACTTCCTGGGCGAGGCGGTATCGAGCAGGGTCTTGAAGGCCCGGCTGATAGACGAGGGTTGCAGAAGACACGTCCCAGTCCAGCCCAGTGCACACAGAGCGGGGAGACGTCTGACTAGGGAGGCGGAGAATTGACAGAAACCACACACCCTGTGGGGCCGCCACTGCGTGATCCAGCAGCCCGGGCCAGAGTGCACGGAACAGGGAGAAGTCCTGCACGGGAAGTAGAAGCTCAGCAGAGACCACACACCCTGCGGTACCGCCGCGTGATCCAGCAGCCCAGCAGAGTCCAAGCTGACCACAGAGGTGGGCTCCCTGGAGAGGCCCAAAATTAATATATAAATTTACACACACACACACACACACACACAAAAAAAAAAAAAAAACGGGGGTGGGGGGGAAGATATAACAACTACAATTACTTGAAGTTGATACAACAAGCAAACAGAAAGGACATTGTTGGGGGGGAGGGAAGAGAGGGAGGAGGGAGGGAGGTTTTGGTAAGGGGCAACAATAATCAACCACAATGTATATCGACAAAATAAAATTTCAAAATATATATATATCCCTCGGTCTACTTTATGGAGGCCAGAGTGCAGTGGACAAGAGCAAAAGCAGAAAACCACTGGGGGGTGCTGTCATTGTCCAGGGCACAGGTGACCGTTGCTTGGGTGCCACTGGTGGCATGGAAGCTGGAGGAAAGATGTGATTTCGTGAATCTGATGTTTTTCTTATATCTTCTGTTCTCTACTCACACCTCGGCTAGAGTCACTCCTGGATTATGAAAATTCCCCCAAGATTCACTCTCTGCCGCTCTGCTCTTCTCATTCTAGTTTATAACCCACAATTATGTCCAGTGTTAACCTGGTGAGGTTTTCACAGAAACATTCTGTAACCAAAAATACTAGAAAAGAAATCCTAACTCCTACTGGACTTTACGTTATCATTGAAGGGGCCACAAATCATCGATTCCTTGTATCCCCTTGGAAATCCCCGTCCTCTCCAGCTCTCACTCCCCCACATCTCCCCACAGCCTCCCATACCATGAATCCACAGATAATCCTCGTCCTTGTCACCTTTTCTACCTTACAGATTTCATCCCGTCAGTTAAGCTTCAACCATCATGTGTTGCTGTATGATAATTAAATAAGTGTGTGACGGAGAATGTGCTTGTCCACTAATTCAGTTCTCCTCTTCTTAGATTAAGAGCCTTTTCACTGGGCATGTGGCCACCTCATTGAAAGACCCCCCAGAAGCTAGGAGTGACTGAGTAGGGATGTGGATGTGATGGCAGGAGTTGAAGCAACTGTGTTGGGCCATGAGATGGAAACCATAAGCTGAGGAAAGCAGAACAAGAGGAAGGGGCATGGATCCCTGTTCTATGTGGAGCACCCTCAGACTGCCAACAGGGAAACAAGAGAGAAATGGGTTTTCCACTTTTGGAAGCTCCTGAGATTTGGGGTCTCTCTGTCAAAGTAGCCAAAGGCTATCCTAACTACTGCAGTAACAATGGGAGGAGGCAGGAGGTAGGCGTGTCACCACTCCCTGCTCTCCTTCCCTCCCCACCCCCGCCCCTCCAGGGGCATTTTGGCTTCCAAGGCCATTGAGAAAATGGGAAGGTCAACACAGGTAGCTTGGGGCTCAGCCAGGTGTCCTGAAAGATGATTTGCGGGTGTGCTGCAAGTAGCAGTAAATGGAAAATCCCCACTCGCGACAAGACTCCTCCCATGGGGTCATGGCTTTCCTGCAATATTAGCCCATTTTCTGTCACTGATAATGGAATACCTGAAACTGGGTAATTTATAAGAAAATGAAATTTATTTCTTACAGTTTTGGAGGCTGGGGAGTCCACGGTCCAGGGGGTGCATCTGCTGAGGGCCTTCTTATCACATGGCAATGCAGGTTATCACCTGGCAAAGATGGCAAGAACGATTTTACCCACTCACTTGCTCACCTTGTGAAGCCACCAGGCTACTCACTGATAACCAATTAAACCACTAACCCATATTTCATGAATAAATTAATCCACTCATGAAGATATAGTCCTCACAGTCAAATGACCTCTTAAACACTCCACCTTCCACATACCGTAGTTGCATTTCTCACCCTCTTAACACTGTTGCAATGGGGATCAAACTCCTATATGTGGACTTTTGGGGACACATTCAAATCATAGCACTGCGGTTCCCCAGAAGTGCCCCACAGGTGTTCCTCAGGCTCTGGGCTGACTGAACCTCCTCACCATGGTCCTCCAGGCTGCTCCTCCCGTCTCCTGACCTCCATCCCTAGTTCCCTCCTTCCACAACTCCCCAGTCTCCTAGGCATGAGACTGGGGGAGGAAGGCCCTTCCCTACCTGACCCACTCCCCGTGTGGCTCTTCTGTGCTCTTTCTCTTGAAGATTATAAAGCCCGCTCCCCATCTCCACCCACTTAAACCCTACTTGCTCCGTTTAAAAGAATTTTTTTTCTGCCTCTAAATTCCATGTGGCCCTTGATCTAGAGGATAGAAAATTGTATATGCGTTTGCTCTCCAGTAGCTAATTGGTTGTTTCAGACTAGCATTTCAATCGTGTGTATTTGTGTGTGTGTGTGTAAGAGATAAAGAATACAACACTAATCATTTCATGATGTATACATATATCCAAATATCACATTGTACACAGTAAGTATATCCTCTTTTTATTTATCAATGATACCACAATAAAGCTGGAGAGAAAAAGGAATAAAGAATGAACACAAACTAAGATCTATCCTCTTAGTAAATTCTGAAGTACACAATTCAGAATTGTCTCCTATAGCCACTATGGCGTACAGTAGATCTCCAGGACTTCTTCATCTTGCATAACTAAAACTCTGATCCCTTTGACTAATGCGTCCCCATTCCCCCTTCTGTCAGCCCCTGGCAATGACTCTTCTAGTCTCTGCTACTCTGAGTCTGTTTTACATTCCTCGTACGCACGTAAGTGGTATCATGTAGTACGTGTCCTTCTGTGTCTGGCTTATTCCCTTAGCATAATGTCCTCCACCTTCATTTACATTGTCGCAAATGGCAGGATTTTCTTCTTTTTTAAGGCTAAACATATTTAAATCTCTTATGTCTTCTAACCCCCAGCCGTGGTTCTCAAACTTGCATGTGAATCAGTATCACCTGGAGGGCTTGTTAAAACACAAATTCCTGGGCCCCCTACCACTCTCCAATTCTACAGGTCTGGAGTGGGGCCTGAGAATTTGCATGTCTAGCAAGTTCCAGGCAAGGCAGGTGCCGCTGGTACAGGGACCATATTGTGAGACCCACATTGATCTCTTAGACCTGGACCTTACAATAGCGCAGCCACCAGCTCATGCACTAATGGACACTTGAAGAGGGTAGGTCTGAAGGCAAATGTCCCCTAGGTGAAAAATACACATCAGGCTTTAAAGACATCACACACACAAACACAAAATGGTCAAATATCTCTAAAAATGTTATATCAATAAGAAAATAGTTGAAAAGAAAATAGTTTAAATATCGTAAAGAAAATATATAAGTATTATTAAATCCATCTCACTTATTTGTTCTTTTTAATGTGGCTATTGTGGTATTTGTAATTATACATCTTGCGTTATATTTCTATTGAATAGTGCTGTATCAGACAATGAAAAGAAGTAGGATATCAAACTGAAAAATAAATGAGTGGGATAATTAGATATTTGAATACTGCACAAATGTTTGATGATATCAAGGAATTATTAAATTGTAAATAAACTTTTAAGGTTAGAATAGTTTTAGATTCACAAGTTTCTAAAATAGTGGAGAGAGCACACATTTACCCCATAGCCCTTTCCCCCTATTATTAATATCTTACATTAGTATGGTGCCCTTGCCACAGCTAATGAGTCAATGTTGATACATAATTATTAACTAAGGTCCATGCTCTACTCAGATTCCCTTAGTTTTTACCTAATGTCCTTTTCCCCTTCCAGGATCCCATATTACACTAAGTCGTCATGTCTCCTTGGGCTCCCCCAGGCTTCAACAGTTTCTCAGACTTCCCTTGTTCACGAAGACCTTGTCCGTTTTGAGGAGGACTGGTCAAGTATTTTGCAGAATGCCCCTAACTGGGATCTGTCTGATGTTTCTCTCATGATTAGATTAGTTACGGGTTTGGGGGAGGAAGACCACAAAGTGTCCTCATCACATCACATTAAAGATCCAGGCTGTCAAACAGGACTTCTCGTGGTCGATGCTGACCCTGATCACCTGGCTGACACAGTGTTTCTCAGGTTTCTACACTCTAAAGGTACTCTTTTTTCCATTTTACATGCCATGCTCTTTGGAAGGACATTATTATGGGCAGCCCACACTTAAGGAGTGGGCAGTTATGCTCCACATCCTTGAGGGCACAGTAACTACATAAATTATTTGGAATTCCCTGCACAGATTTGTGTATTCACCGTCATTTGTTTATGTATTCAGTCATTTATTGATGATGGCATGGACTCATGCACATTCATTTTATGCCTTGGGTTCTAATCCAATGCTGCTTCATTAATTTTGTTGCTCAATTCTTCCAGATTCAGACATTGGGGACTTTCTGGGTTAACTCCTGTGTCCTTTTTACATCCCCCCATCACTGTGCTTCCTTTGAGCAAAACCCTCTCATACTAGAAGATGCTGCAGGCTCACCTTGTGTATTCCACATCCCAGGCCTAGAACCAGCCATTTCTCTAAGGACACCCAGTTCCTTTTATTAGAGAATGGTGTTAGAAATTTATTAATAGATGAATATGCCAACTATCCTGATGTGATCATCACATACTGTGCACATATACTAATAGTCAACTCTGTATCCCACAAATATGAATAATCAATTGGTTCAATTTAAAAAACATGGTAGTATTCCAAGAAGAATAAAACAAATTACTTTTGTCTTCCATTATGATTTTATCACATTGAACCTCTTTATTGTTTGGTGCTCCACTAAAGTCTGAAAAAAAAAAATTTTTTTTAAGTTCTAACATTTTATTAATTAGATGTAAATAGCAAATGTATGTAAATTTCGCTGACTGTTTAGAACATATTTTTATTTCCAATTTCTTATTGTCCATTATTATCCTATTATTCTAATAAGGAAGAGAAATAGTTTTCACTTATACATATGCTTTAGGGAGAGCGTAGAGACAAATAAGCTGTGGAAAACCAAAGAGGCAGAAAAAATTCCAGTTCAATGACATTTATGGAGTACATATCATGTGCCTGGAACACTGCACTCTGCATGAAACTGTTCATCAAATGAGCTGAGGGTAGTATCTCCACAATCAGATTTTTATGGCTGGATAAGCATGTTAAAGGCTATTAGGCAACTTTTTTTTTTTTTTTTAACTTCATTTGTATTTTTCTCCAAGGTACACAAGAACATAGTTTAAAAAGCAAAAATGTTTGGCAAGGTTTTTATGATAAACTCCCTTCATTTCCATTTAAGCTTTTAAAAATTACTATACTGCTAAATAATATTTCTTTATTATTATTTCTTGATTTTTTAATTATATGCATCATTTATTGACTTCCCATAATGACAGTTGAGGATTTAGCTGTTTCATACCTTGGTCCATCCTTAACCCACAAATACATAAACATGTCTCAAACCTGCATCTCCCAAAACCATTTTATCAAAATTTTAGGTAGATCAATATTCAATGTTCACAGAATTATGATTCTGTAAATGCTGTTAACGGATGGCTCATGTGTTTCATTGAGCCACATAAAGTACCTGTCTTAGTATTTAAAATGGTTGAATACCGGCAATGTCACATGATTCAACAATCTAATAATGTTTACTATAAGTTTTTTTCCCTCCTGCAGGTTTTTGTTTTAATTGTCTTTTTGTCATCTTCATGTAGTTTTTATGACTTGTCATGGACTCAACTCATTCTACTCCCCTCATTGTATAAAACTCTATTCACTATCTTCAGGTGCATTAGTTACTCTGTCAGTTTCATTTACTTAAAGAAACTTCTCACAGAGATTCTGGCTCTGCTCCTATGGGAGCTGGTCCCCTACACCACCTCTCCAATTGTCATCCAGGGTCTCACTTTGCCTGGAGATTCCATTGACCTCTTTCCTATGTCAGTTCTTCTGTATTTTCTATATCCTCGTCTTCCTTATTCTCGATTTACTCACTCATTTTGGCAGAGGATGTCATCCTTCAACAGCTTCCTAAGAAAGAGAGCTTAGCAAGTAAAGTATTCAGAACTTGTACATGGGAAAACATCTTTATTCTACTCTCATCCTTGATATCTAGTTTTTCTGGGTGAGAATTTTATTTTTTTCTCAAAATTTGGAAGGCGTACCTTCATTACATTCTAGCTTACATCGTTTTTTTTTTTCTTAATTTTATTTTGTCGATATACAATGTGGTTGATTATTGTAGCCCATTACCAAAACCCCCCTCCCTCCTATCTCTCCCCCCTCCCACCCAACAATGTCCTTTCTGTTTACTTGTTGTATCAACTTCAAGGAATTGTAGTTGTTATGTCTTCTTCCCTCCCCCTGGGTTTTTTTTGTGTGTGTGTGTGAATTTATTTATTTATCTTTAGCTCCCACCAATAAGTGAGAATATGTGGTATTTCTCTTTCTGTGCCTGACTTGTTTCACTTAATATAATTCTCTCCTGGTCCATCCATGTTATTGCAAATGGCAGTATTTCATTCGTTTTTATAGCTGAGTAGTATTCCATTCTGTAGATGTACCACATTTTCCATATCCACTCATCCGATGATGGACATTTGGGCTGGTTCCAACTCTTGGCTATTGTAAAGAGTGCTGTGATGAACATTGGGGAACAGGTATACCTTCGACTTGATGATTTCCATTCCTCTGGGTATATACCCAGCAGTGGGATAGCTGGGTCATATGGCAGATCTATCTGCAAATGTTTGAGGAACCTCCACACCATTCTCCACAGAGGCTGCACCATTTTGCAGTCCCACCAACAATGTACGAGAGTTCCTTTTTCTCCATAACCTCGCCAGCATTTATCGTTCAGAGTCTTTTGGATTTTAGCCATCCTAACTGGGGTGGGATGGTATCTCAGTGTGGTTTTGATTTGCATTTCCCGGATGCCGAGTGATGTTGAGCATTTTTTCATATGTCTGTTGGTCATTTGTATACCTTCCTTAGATAAATGCCTACTGATCTCTTTTGCCCATTTCTTAATTGGGTAGCTTTTTTTTTTCTTGTAAACTTGTTTGAGTTTGTTCTGGATATTAATCCTTTGTCAGATGTACATTTTGCAAATATTTTCTCCCACTCTCTTGGTTGTCTTTTAACTCTGTTAATTGTTTCTTTTGCTGTGCACGAGCTTTTTAGTTTGATATAATCCCATTTGTTTATTTTTCCTTTGGTTGCCCGTGCTTTTGGGGTCATATTCATGAAGTCTGTGTCCAGTCCTATTTCCTGAAGTGTTTCTCCTATGTTTTAAGAAGTTTTATTGTTTCAGGGTGTATATTTAATTCTTTAATCCATTTTGAGTTGACTTCAGTATATGGTGAAAGGTATGGGTCTAGTTTCATTCTCCTGCATATTGATATCCAGTTATCCCAGCACCATTTGCTAAACAGGCAGTCTCTTCCCCAGTGTATAGGCTTGGTGCCTTTGTCAAAGATCAGTTGGCAGTAAGTGTGTGGGTTGATTTCTGGATTCTCTATTCTATTCCATTGATCAGTGTGTCTGTTTTTATGCCAGTACCATACTGTTTTTGTTATTATAGCTTTGTAGTATAGTTGAAAGTCAGGTAGCGTTATGCCTCCAGCTTTATTTTTTTTGCTCAGCATTGCTTTGGCTATGCATGGTCTTTTGTTATTCCATATAAATGTCTGGATAGCTCTTTCCATTTCTGAGAAAAATGTCTTTGGAATTTTGATGGGGATTGCATTGAATTTGTATATCACTTTGGGTAGTATGGACATTTTCACTATGTTGATTCTTCCAATCCAAGAGCATGGGATATCTTTCCATCTTCTTGTATCCTCTCTAATTTCTCTCAGCAGTGATTTGTAGTTCTCATTATAGAGATTTTTCACATCCTTGCTTAACTCAATTCCTAAGTATTTTATTTTTTTGGTGGCTATTGTAAATGGGCAGGCTTTCTTGATTTCCATATCTGCACGTTCACTATTGCAGAATAGAAATGCTACTGATTTTTGTGTGTTGATTTTCTATCCTGCTACTGTGCTGAAATCATTTATCAACTCCAAGAGTTTTAATGTAGAGGTTTTAGGCTGTTCGATATATAGGATCATGTCATCTACAAACAGGGACAGTTTGACTTCATCTTTTCCAATCTGGATGCCCTTTATTTCCTTCTCTTCTCTGATTGCTCTGGCTAGTACTTCCAACACTATGTTGAATAGGAGTGGTGAGAGTGGGCATCCTTGTCTAGTTCCTGTTCTTAAAGGAAAAGCTTTCAGCTTTTCCCCATTCAGGATGATATTGGCGGTGGGTTTGTCATATATGGCTTTGATTATGTTACTTTCCATCTATACCTAACTTATAGAGGGTCTTTGTCATGAATGAGTGTTTAATTTTATCAAATGCTTTTTCAGAATCTATAGAGATGATCATATGGTCCTTGTGTTTGATTTTATTAATGTGGTGTATCACATTTATTGATTTGCGTATGTTGAACCAACCTTGCATCCCTGGGATGAATCCCACTTGATCGTGGTGAATAATTTTACGTATGTGTTGCTGTATTCTGTTTGCTAGTATTTTAGTGAGGATTTTTGCATCTATATTCATCAAGGTTATCGGCCTGTAGTTTTCTTTTTGGGTTATATCTTTACCTGGTTTTGGTATCAGGATGGTGTTTGCTTCAAAGAATGAGTTTGGGAGATTTGCGTCTGTTTCAATCTTTTGGAATAGTTTGTAAAGAATCGGTGTCAATTCCTGTTTGAATGTTTGGTAAAATTCTGCTGTGAATCCATCTGGTCCTGGGCTTTTCTTTGTTGGGAGCCTTCTGATAACAGCTTCAATCTCCTTTATTGTTATTGGTCTGTTTAGATTTTCTACTTCTTCATGGCTCCATTTTGGGAGCTTGTGCGTGTCCAGAAATTTATCCATTTCCTCCAGATTTTCAAATTTGCTCACATATAGTTCTTTATAGTAGTCTCAAATGATTCCTTGTATTTCAGATGAATCAGTTGTAATATCGCCTTTTTCATTTCTAATTTTTGTTATTTGAATCTTCTCTCTTCTTTTTTTTGTTAGCCATGCTAATGGTTTGTCAATTTTATTTATCTTTTCAAAAAACCAACTTTTTAATTCATTGATCTTTTGAATTGTTTTTTGGGTTTCAATTTCATTCAGTTCTGCTCTGATCTTAATGATTTCTTTCCATCTGCTAACTTTAGGTTTGGATTGTTCTTGTTTTTCTAGATCTTTAAGGTGAAGTGTTAGGTTGTTCAGTGGCCATCTTTCCATTCTTCTGAGGTTAGCACTTTAATGCAATAAATTTCCCCCTTAATACTGCTTTTGCAATATCCCACAGGTTTTGGTATGATGTATCATTATTTTCATTAGTTTCAATAAATGTTTTGATATCCTGCTTGATTTCTTCTTGGACCCAAATGTCATTAAGTAGAATGCTGTTTAATTTCCATGTGTTTGGATAATTTCCAGAGTTTCGTTTGTTATTGATTTCTAGTTTTAATCCATTATGGTCTGAGAAAATACAAGGGATAATTCCAATTTTTTTGAATTTATTGAGACTTGATTTGTGACCTAATATGTGATCTATCCTGGAGAATGATCCATGTGCTGATGAGAAGAATGAATATTCTGAGGTTGTTGGGTGGAATGTTCTGTAGATATCTGCCAAATCCAATTGGTCTAGAGTCTTGTTTAGATCTTGTGTTTCTCTGCTGATTCTTTGCCTAGATGATCTGTCTAATATCGACAGTGGGGTGTTCAGGTCCCCTGCTATTATGGTATTAGTGTCTATTTCCTTCTTTAGGTCTAATAGAGTTTGTTTTATAAATCTGGCTGCTCCAACACTGGGTGCGTACATATTTATGATTGTTATGTCTTCTTGATGGATCAGTCCTTTTATCATTACGTAGTGTCCCTCATTGTCTCTTTTTATGGTTTTTAGTTTAAAGTCTATTTTGTCAGATATAAGAATAGCTACTCCAGCTCGTTTTTCTTTTCTGTTTGCATGGTAAATCTTTTTCTATCCTTTCACTCTTATTGTATGTGAGTTTTTATGGGTGAGGTTGGTCTCTTGAAAGCAGCATATAGTTGGGTCCTCCCTTTTAATCCAGTCAGCCAGTCTGTGTCTTTTGATTGGGGAATTTAAGCCTTTTACATTAAGAGTTGTTATTGAAAGGTGTTGATTTATTCCTAGCATTTTATTGGTTGTTTGGTTGTCTTAGGTGTCTTTTGTTCCTTGCTTTCTTATTTACTGTTTGTTTTCTGTTTTTGTTGGTTCCTTAGGTTGTAGATAGCGTTTTTGTTTGTTTTCTGTTCATGAATACCATTTTTATTATACTAGTGGGTATTGATTTTTCTTGGGTTTTTATGGCAGTGGTACTTATTTTTCAGGAACCAAACCCAGTACTCCCTTGAGAATTTCTTGTAAGGGTGGTCATGTGGTGATGAACTCCCGCAGTTTTTATTTGTCTGAGAAATATACTATTTGCCCTTCATTTCAGAAGGATAGCCTTGCAGGGTAGAGTATTCTTGGCTGACAATCTCTGTCTTTTAGTATTTTGAATATATCATACCCTTCCTTTCTAGCTTTTAGGGTTTGTGATGAAAAGTCTGATGCTAGCCTGATTGGAGCTCCCTTATAGGTGATTTGACGCTTCTCTCTTGCAGCTTTTAAGATTCTCTTTGTCTTTGAGTTTTGCCAACTTGACTATAACATGTCTTGGAGACGACCTTTTTAGGTTGAATACATTTGGAGATCGTTGAGCTTCCTGGATCTGAAGATCTACGATTTTTCCTATACCTGGGAAGTTTTCTGCCACTATTCTGTTGAATATGTTTTCAATGCAATCTCCTTTGTCCTCCCCTTCTGGAATACCCATGACTCGGATATTTGAGCGCTTAAGGTTGTGTGATATCTCTCTCAGATTTTCTTCAATGTCTTTGATTCTTTTTTCTTTTTTTTTTTTGTCTGCTTGTGTTATTTCAAACAGCCCACCTTCAAGTTCAGAGGTTCTCTCTTCAACTTCGACAAGCCTGCTGGTTAAACTCTCCATTGTGTTTTTTATTTCACTGAATAACTTCTTCAGTTCGGCAAGTTCTGCTATATTTTTTTTCAGGGCATTGATTTCTTTGTACATTTCCTCTTTCAGGTCCTGTATACTTTTCCTCATTTCATCATGATGTCTAGCTGAGTTTTCTTGTATCTCATTCAGTTTCCTTAGAATTATCACTCGAAATTCTTTGTCAGTCATTTCAAGGGCTTCTTGTTCTACAGGATCTAGAGCTTGAGATTTATTATTTTGGGTGGTGTACTTTCTTGATTTTTCATATTTCTGGTATCTTTTCTTTGATGTTTATTCATTGTGGCAGGGGGTTTCACAGTCCACAGGTTTGACACTATTGACTAAGATGTTGCTGTGGTTGCCAATTTGGTATTGCTACCTCAGTGACTATTCAGTTGGCCACTAGTGCCTTGCGTGTGTGGTTGCCTCGGGTCTTCGGCTTCTCCGGGGAACCGCCTCTCTGGTCAGCTTGGACTCTGCCAGGCTGCTGGGTGACGGGGTGGTACCGCAAGGTGTCGCTCCTGCCAATGCCGCTCCCCTCGGTGCTGCCGCTGCCGCCGCTCACACTACTGCCACTGGCTCCGCTGCCGCCGGCTCCACTGCCGCTGCTTCCTCCGCTCCCACCACTGCTGCCGCTACCGCTGGTGCCGCTTCCCCTGCTGCTGCCGCTTGCGCCGCTACCACCAGTGCCGCTTACGCTGCTGCCGCCGCTGCTGACTCCTCCACTGCTGCAGCTGCCACCAGTTCCTCCGCTGCTGCTGCTGCCGCCAGTTCCTCCGCTGCTGCCGCTGCTGCCGCTACCGCTGGGGCTGTTTCCGCCACTGCCACTGCTGTCGAGGGCGCTGCTGCCGCTGCTGCCGGCTCCTCCGCTGCTGCCACTGCCGTCGGCTCCGCCCCCGCCGGTTCCTCCGCTGCTGCCACTGCCGCCGGCTCCGCTGCCACTGGTTCTTCCGCTGCTGCCACTGCCTCTTCCCCAGCATCAGCTTCCAGAGAAGCTGGAAACTGGAAGATGGAGTCCAATCTTGGACTGACACCCACTCAGGCACTCTGCTTTGTATGTTCCAAGCTTCTGGTAAGACCTGGCTTACAAATACAGCCAGGAAAATAAAGACTCACTGCAGTTAACTCAGCAGAGTTTAATAATACATATTTGGACAGGAAAGTATGGAATTGGTAGAAAATTTTCTGGTCTTGTACCTGAATTGAGGCCGACGTTGGATTCATTGATCATGTGATATGCTGCCTCTCCATGGGACTTTGCAGAGAGTTGCCTCCAAGAGGAAGATCCTCACCAGATGTGCCCCCGGATTGTGAACTTCCCAGCCTCCAAAACGTGTGTTCTCTTTCACGTCCAGGTCGCGGGACTCTCACTCTTGAAACTCTGACTTTCCCAGACTACTTCTCATTCTCCTAAAGTCTGAAATTTTTAAAGTGTGATAATGGTGTGGTTACTTTTTAAAAACTTTATCTTTGAAGTACACATACTGACTTATTTACAGATTAAATTATAAGTCTGATTTTCTTCAAAATCACATAGAAATGGGGATGTGGGTAGACATATAGATGAAACACGATTGGTCATGAGCTGATCATTATTGAAGCTGAGTAATGGATAGAGGGTTCCTTTTACTACTTTTTTTGTTTCGTTTTTTTTTGTTTTTTGTATGTGCTTAAAATATCCTACAATAAAGCTTTTAAACAAGAAGGGAATATTTGATAGAGCCAATATTTGCTCATGGAAATAGGGGTTTTACAGTAGATACCAACACCAAGCACAACTTTGACCTTCTATTTTTTAATTTTTAAATTTCAATTCCAAAGCATGAAAAAGGCAATCCCTAAATTGCAGGTAAGAATAAAAGGTTGGCTCGATAAATGTGGAATCACCCAGCAGTTTGTCTGCAGACATAAGATATAAATGGACTATAGGACCTAGGATAGCTTTATTAAAACTTCCTTTAAGTTTTTATACCTCATACTTAGATGTTCAAATGCTACTTAACCACACATGCAAAACACTGACCTCTTTATTTAGAGCACTTGGTTTACGTCTTTGCGAAATCTTCCAGGATATTCACACTTAAAGATTAGGGTTCTTTCCATTCTACGACATGGAGTCCTCTGATCCCCCGTCTTCCACTACTGTTTGAATATCAGACATGCTCCATGGAGTTGGGAAGAGCCACACCAGACTAATGAAATGCAAACATCAACGACAATTATTTTATTTTAAAATAGGAGATGTACTCAAAATGGCCATGTTGTTTAAAAGAAAATTTGCTTTTGTGTCCTTTTATTTATTCAACCATTAAGTGTCTACTATGTAGGAGACACTGTGCTAAACCCTGGGAATACAAAAGTAAGTAAATGTCAGCCCTCGATGTGCTCACAGGGAAGAAACTTACCATTTCTGTAATGTCAATCTGGCCACAAGCTCCAGGAACAACAGACCGGGGGGACCCTAAGACCAGAGAGCTCCGTGGAAGGTGAGGTGCCTGAGACCTGGTGACCTCAGGACTGTGTGCAGGCTGTGGTAAAGGACCTGAGGCCCATACTGGCAGTCACTACGTCAGGTGACAGGATGCACAAGTAGGTAAGGGTGCTAGTGACAAAGCAGGGACTGGTGAGGGGCAGACTGGCGAAGTGAAGACAGGAAGACTCAGGCAAGGTGAGCGGCACACACCTGCATGGGCAGGGGTGGAGGCAGAAGTGGACAGTTGCAGCCACAGGCCTAGAACCCAAGGAGAAAGTTCAGGAAAGAAACCGTGACTAGGAAGGTACTGGTGGTGATCGTTGATTGTATTGTTAGTGTCACAAAAGAGTCTCATTAACTTCTAGCTTTATGTCCCAGACTGTAATCTATGCTGTGTCTTCTGTAACCCAGAGTATTCTTTGTAGAGTAGTGGGTACTTAATTTTGTGAAAGTTTTATGGATTCCTGATAAGAGTATATTCCCTTTTTGAATGTGAGGTCTATTAATAATGCCTTTCCAATTGTATCAATATTTGTCATTTAATTTTGCTTACTTCTGCCAAAGGCTGAAACATTACAATAAAGTCTTTCATTTCTGCTGCATTTCCCTTAAATTATCCATATGGTCTACCTGGTTTTGCTTTCTACTTTTTGATTCAATGTAATTGATCATACATAAGTTATTGATCTGTACTTGAACCTCTTACCATGTAATGAGTCTTGATGCATTGACTGCTTTTTGCCTGCAATTCCACCTTGCCTGGGTAAGTATTATCACTGTGGCCTACTTTTTGTTTACTTGCTGATCAATTTTTGCCCAGCCCTTTATTTTTAATGTTTAAGGCAAATGACATCAGGTAAAATTATATAACTGTTTTTTCAAATCGATCCTTCAGTCTTTCTAATGTGGGTGTCTAATCTATTTATAAATATAAGTACTGTCATTAAATTAACTTGGTCTTCTGACATATGCCTTTTCCCTTATGTTTTTGCTGTTTCTGCTGCCTGCTAAAAGGCAATGTTTTATTTCCTTTTATCTTCCACAGTGATTAGGACATGATATGGCCTGTATCCTTATAATTAAACAATTATTATAAAAGCAATACACTGCAGAGAAATCAGAAAGTAAAGATAAGGAAAGTAAAGTGAAACATATCCAGAATCTCACCCACTCCGAGATGCCCACTGTAAACAGGTTCATGTATATCTTCTAGACATGTAAACACATCTGTATATAAACACAAAATAGAATCCACTAGAGAAGTAATGCTACACATCTGCATCTGAGACCTGCTTTGATCAACATATCATATGATACCTTTTCATGCGAATAAATAACTTTCTCATGTATAATTTTTAACGCCTGCAATGTATCCTATTGAAAGGATGAATCATAATTTAAACACATAATTTCAACACATAGTTCACCTACTGTGGACTCGTTTATTAACTCTTTCCTATTACTAACAATATTGTGATGAATAGGCTTGTTAAAACATTAATCCTTTTAGCAGATGGTTAGTTCCTCAGGATACATTTGAAGTAGTGAAATTATTAAGTCAAGAGGCATGTGCATTTTTCAGGCTTTTTATATGTAATGCTAAACTGCGTTCTGGACATGTTACACCAAATTTATGTCCTATTAGTATGAACATTTATTGTTGGTTTTGACCTTTGCTACATTTATAAAAGGTGAAGAATTACATACATCCTGTTTTGCTTCGTATTTCCTTAATTCTTTAAGTCTGACATTTTTCATGTGTCCAAGAGTCTTCAGCCTCCAAGATGGTCCCTAATGGTTCTCGCCTCCTGGTATTCACATTCTTGTGTAATCCCCACCCACTGTGGATCAGGCCTGATCTGCATGACCAGTAGAATACAGACAAGTGGTCATCTGTCACTTCTGACACTTAGGTTACAAGACATTTTTTATTTTGTATGATTCACACGTTCATTGTAGCTTAATATGTGCTCAGTTTTGTGAAAGTTCTGTGAATGCCTCTGCCTCTCTCTCGCATCGCTTCTGACTGTCCTCTGCCTCAGTCTTGGATTGCTTGCACTAGAGGGACTTTGCTGCCACGTTGTGAGCAGCCCTATGGAGAGGCCCACATGGAGAAGAACTGAGGCCTCCTGCCAACAGCCAGTGAGGAGCTGAGGGTTGCAGCCGACATGCATATGAGTAGGGTCACCACCCATTCCGAGACGGAAGGGTTAGACAAGACACAAGACTTTCAGTGCCAAAACCAGTGAAGTCCCGAGCAAACTGGATGAGTTGGTCACCCTACACAAGTGAACCATCCTGGAAACAGATCCCCCAGTCCTAGTCAAGTCTCCAGCCGACTGCAGTTCTAGTCAACATCTTGCATATGACCTTCTATAAGACCCTGAGCCAGAAACACCCAGCCTAGCCCCTCCCAGATTTCTGACCATCACACAATGTGAGATCACAAATGTTTGTTGTTTTAAGCTGCTAAGTTTGGGGCTAATTTGGTTCCACACAAATAATAAATACATTATGTTTTTAAAGTACTTTATAGTGGTTGAATATGTAATAAAGGTGATCATTTTTACCACTTGGAAAAGCTGACTTATTCGGTGTATGATGTAGGAACAATTGGGTAGCCATGTGGGAAAAAGACAGGAGCTTTACAGTAAAATGATCACCAGATGTATTTGACAACACCTACAAGTTGAGAGACCATTGAGTATTGACAGATTCTCACTCTTGCTCAGTGTCCTTGGCCTTCAAGACACACCTCCTTTCACTCCTGCCACTGGCATCCGTCTGGTCTTGGCAAAAAAGACACTTCATCAAGTGAGCCGTTCATATCTTCTCCACCAGGTAAAGGTCGTCTGGTGTCTCTCTCATGGCTGCTTCAACTTTGCCAGTTTGTACACTTATAAATTACCTAGGTATTTGTATTTTTTAATGCTGCCTTTCCATATAGACTGTAAGCTTCCTGAGGACAGGGATCTTACCTACTTTATTCAGTCTTCCATGCCCAGTTGTCTGTCACTATTCAGTACCTTTGTGGGGGCATTTTCTCCTATCCCACTTCCTAGTTCTTTGACACTGTTTTAAAAAAACATGCTTCGCAGCATTTGCTCCTGTCAGAGCCGTTCTTGTTTCGGCTTCCACCTGGGGCGCTGCACTTGTGGGGTCAGATGTATGATTCCCATGCGCCACCTCCAAGAACAGCATCAGTCTCATCTGCCCCCCGGGCTAGCATTTGCTAACTGTTTTGGAATCAACAGAACCTGAAGGAAAAAGCAAGAGGTGAAGCCGAGCCGCTAATGACTGTACTTCATGGAATCTGAGGATGCCACGGATTGTAAAACATCTTCAGCAATGAAACATATTCATGCACGGGGCGGGGGAGTACATCTTAGAGTGATGATGTAGGTATTTCCTCAATCCAGCTTCAAGAACCTTAGAGGTAGTAGAAATATTTCCCAGACTAGCAAAAGCTTGCCTGCTCATCTTAGTTTTAGGGGTACAATGTATTTTCATCATTTTCATTTCTTACAGGTATTTACTGAGAAGGCAAGAGGGAGTGGTTCAATGGCTGCCAGAAAGATGACACGTGAAACCAGATGACTGGCTGGGGACATTAGTTTTTAATTCTCTTGAAGCCACAGTGTTCTCCAGTAACTCACCCTTTCTTCCTATAGTTTCAATGCCTGACAACACAGAAGTAAAACCAACCAGAAAACCATCCAAAGGCCAAACGGCAAATTGTCATTAACTCTCATACTTGTGGAAAGATACAGGAATGTATTCGGCAATCAAAAACTCTACCTACATCTGATTCCCGGGATGCTGACTCAATCAACAAATAACTGAGCCATACTATGTGCTAGGTGCCAATCTGCACACTGGGGACAGCAGGAATCAAGCTAGTGAAACTCACTGCCCTTACGAACAGTTCCTTCTAGTGGGAAAAGACATCCAATATGCAAATACATACTTGTATGCGGTATCAGGAAGCGTATCAGTTACAACTCACCACATTTTTGAGCTGTGGTAGTAAGTCCCAGATCCCAGAAGTTACAACCATAAACATCTGTTCTTGCTCACATCATAAGAAGGAGGTGATAGGATGGGTCGGGCCCAGCCCCACATGCCTTCTTGGTCCAGTCTGAAGGAGCAGTCCCAATTCGGTGCCTGCCATTCTCATAGCAGAAGGAGAGGAATGAGAGAGATGATCTCTGCCACTGCAGAGCTTCTACACGGACATGTCATTCTTCAGGTCCACTTCATGTCCCATGGGCCAAAGCAGGGTTCAGGGTAAAACGTAACGATGGGGCAGGCAATAGACTGTCCCTTCAGGGAAGAACTGCAAGTCCCGGCCATGGAGAGGATGCAATATCCTTTGCAGGGAAGAGTCCATTATTGCAAACAATATAACCAACCACTATAGTTTAAGTGACACGGAGAAAATGAAGCAGGGAAGGAGGGTAAGAGGAGCCAAGTATGTGAGCGTAATGGGGAAAGTGGGGTGTCACGAGGAAATTGACAACCTTAAAGGAGGTATCAATGGCTTATGTGCTGCTATTAGGACGGTGATGTATGCTCGAGACTGCCAGCTACTTAACAAAGGCCCGTTTCCTCTTCCTCCTGAGCACACACACTACTCCCAGCCACTGTTACACTGAAGTATGGCCATGTGACTGAGTTCCAGCCAGTGGAATGGGAAGAGCAGTGATGTGTCCCCTGCCACCTAGAATCAAAGGACCCTGAGGCACTGGGGGATGATGGACCCACAAGATGGAAGGAGTCTCGGTCCCCAAATCACTATGTGAAGAGGGACACCTACTTTAGATTGTGAGGAAGAAATAAGCTAGTAGTGCATCTGGGGCATAATGCATACTGTGTCTGTCACTAACGGCAGCCTAGGATACTCTAATCCTTCATGTTTTCTCCAAAAATACTCTTTCCTGTCAGGTGCTTTATTTGTAGAACTTCAACAAGAGGAAAACTCGGGGCGAGTGGGGGAATTGTTCAGAACTTCCAATTCCAAAACACAGTCTAGCTTATCATATAACAGTGGTGCCAACAACCAACAATGTGTCAAGGGCTGATTAGGACAATTAAGGCAAAGATCATGTTCTTACAAAGTGTGTCAACTACCAAGGTGAAAACAGGGATCTTATAAATGGAAGCCACCTGGTAGTGACAGTATTTATGGTGATGTTGACTTAAGTGGACTCTCCAGGGAGGGAGAGACTTGTGAACATGGGAACAGGGTATATTGGCAAATATGAATTATAAGAGGCTTTTGCAGGTATATGTAAGATTACATATGGGAAAAAACGAATGGAAAAAGGAAAAGGAATTATCTCAAACTAAAAAGCTTCTGCACAGCAAAAGAAACAATTAAAAGAGTTAAAAGACAACCAACAGAGTGGGAGAAAATATTTGCAAAATATACATCTGACAAAGGATTAATATCCAGAATATATAAGGAACTCAAACAACTTTACAAGAAGAAAACAAGCAACCCAATTAAAAAACGGGCAAAAGAGCTAAGTAGGCATTTCTCTAAGGAAGATATCCAAATGGCCAACAGACATATGAAAAAATGCTCAACATCACTCAGCATCCGGGAAATGCAAATCAAAACCACATTGAGATACCATCTAACCCCAGTTAGGATGGCTAAAATCCAAAAGACTATGAACGATAAATGCTGGCGAGGCTGCGGAGAAAAAGGAACTCTCATACATTGTTGGTGGGACTGCAAAATGGTGCAGCCTCTATGGAAAATGGTATGGAGGTTCCTTAAACAATTGCAAATAGATCTACCTTATGACCCAGCCATCCCACTGTTGGGAATATACCCAGAGGAATGGAAATCATCAAGTCGAAGGTATACCTGTTCCCCAATGTTCATCGCAGCACTCTTTACAATAGCCAAGAGTTGGAACCAGCCCAAATGCCCATCATCAGATGAGTGGATACGGAAAATGTGGTACATCTACACAATGGAATACTACTCAGCTATAAAAACGAATGAAATACTGCCATTTACAACAACATGGATGGACCTTGAGAGAATTATATTAAGTGAAACAAGTCAGGCACAGAAAGAGAAATACCACATGTTCTCACTTATTGGAGGGAGCCAAAAATTAATATATAAATTCACACACACACATACACACACACACACACACAAACCGGGGGGGGGGGGGAGGAGAAGATATAACAACCACAATTATTTGAAGTTGATACAACAAGCAAACGGAGGGGTCATTGTTGGGGGGGAGGGGGGGAGGGAGGAGGGAGGGAGGTTTTGGTGATGGGGAGCAATAATCAGCTACAATGTATATCGACAAAATAAAATTTAAAAAAATAAATAAATAAATAAATAGGAAAAAAAAAAAAAAAAGGAAATAGATCCCCTTGGCTGAAAAGAAAATATAATTAGAGAGATAATAACTAGAATGACCAAATGGAGAGAGCACAAACAACTTTGAAACAATTAGGCCTTGCACTTGGAGGAAGTCACCAGAAGGCAAGGTGAACAGGGGAGAGGTAAACAGGCACCTTTAGACAAGGCAGAGTGTGGAGGGTGGTGGTTAAGAGATGAGGGTCTTCCCTTTCTGACAATCACTCTTCCAGAAAACCACCCTCAAGATCTGTCCTAACCTGATGCATATTCGAAACACCTGTATTTTCAGTCAGCAGAATGGCAGACCTGCCACATGCAGTTTATCTTAGTATTTGTTTCTTCACTTCCTCGCGGTGTTTTCTATATGCCTCTCAATAGTATTTGCTGACAGAGAAATGCGTCTATGCTTTACACCGTTTCACTTTTACGTCTATTACTTCAACCGCATTTTGTTTTTGACCGTATCATAAAGAACGGGAGTTTCACAGCGGTAGGTGGCTGAACTGTTTGGGGGTAGTATTAAGAACCCTCAAGGAAGAAGTCTAAATATTTACCATTAATTTACTGAAATTCTCCATATATTGAAAGTTGCTTGACTTTAGACACCTGTGAAAAAAAATACAGAGCTTTGTCTTCATATTCTGGATACTTTTCTTCAATTTCTTAGAATGGAAACTTCCAAAATACATTAGAGGGATTTGCGAAATGGATTCCCACATATGTGTCACTGGCCTTGACAAACATCAGCATAAGGCCAATCCAATTTCATCTGCACACCGCCCCCCCCCCCCGATGGATTATGTCAGAACAATCCCAGATGTCATCTCACTTAACCTTTAAAGTTTTAGTATACTTTTGCAGGAGAAAAGGACATCTCCCTTTCAAAGTAAAACTATAATACAGTAGCACCATTGTTACAAATGAATAATAACCCTATAGTGTCATCTAATGTCCCCTGGGCATTCACCTTTTCCTGTATTGTCTCATATATGCCCTTTTACTGTTGGCTTCTTTTAATCAGGATCTAAACAAGCTCTATGCTTAACATTTGGATGACACGTCTCTTCAGAATCTGCTAATCTATAATCATTCCAACTTCCTCTTTTATCTCCTTGCTGGATACAAGGAAATGGTTAAATATCTTGCTACATGTGATGTCCTCATCCTAGTATTAGCCAACACCTGAAAGTAAAATACATTTATGGTGAGGCTTTCTGCTTGTAACAGTGGATATAATTTCATATTTCAACGTCTTATGGGTAACTGTGAATTTTCAGCAGATCTGATTAGATTGCTTTTGTTTTAATTAGTACTATGTTTGTTGCAAACCTTGGATGAGCTCTTGTGTTTTCTTACTGTTCCCTTGGACTTACATTATTAGTCTTCAGTTAATACAGCTTGTTTGCATAAACCATTTATAACCACCTGTTTAGCTTTTGAAAGAACATTTTACATGTTTTAAGCCTCCCATTTTTTCACCTGATTAACGCCAATGAAATTGGTTTGCACGGTATAATTCTATTTGGTTCATTACACAGTTGCACACCTTACAATCAAAGGGATCTTAGGTTTTATGAAATACACTAGTTTACCGAAACTAGATAATCTAAAGGCACCTCTCTGTGGAACTTTTCCTTTTCCCTCAGAACAGTGGGCAACCTCTACAGGACAGACATTTCTGAGGAAGGTGGAAAAGTTAGGATTTGACCAGGAACACACAAGCCATTCTAAATCTTCAGAATGGAAGTGCTTTCATACAGAATCAGAAGCTTACACAGCTGCTGGAAAGCAGAGGTCCAAGGTGAGGGAAGAAGTTTCCAGAAATCCAGAAGTGTAAGGGTTGTAGGAGAGCGCCCCCAATGGTCTTGGCTGCCTGCACAGCTGAAGGGGGTGAATCTCAAGATGTCATCCAGAGTCTACTGGCAACCCCCACATCTAACTTTTGGTAATGCTCAAAGGCCTGTCCTGTGCAGCCACCAGAGGAAAGTTGCTTCTCCTTACTTTCCTCTTTCCAAAATGACAACAGATTTCCTCTGGTGGCAGAATGTAAGAACCCAACTCTACTGGCAAAGAACCTTGGGAAATGCTGCTTCCAGGCTTTATGCCTATAAGGACAGAAAGGAACACAGACGGGCTGGGATGGTAGCAAGTATCAAGAACGTGCAGCACTTCAGAACACTAAACATTAATGAATCCATATGTTAAATGTAGAAAAGCTTAATTCCTCTAACCTTATGTGAATATAAAGGGTATAATATATTTGTCCTGTTCCCAATGGATTGGCTTCTGTACCCCATGGAGTAAGTACACCCCACCTCACCATGACATCAGTGGACTTGAGCATCCAAGGCCACCAAAGCCAGGGGGAGGGGTGAAGCCAAAGATGGGTCGGGGCTTGCGGAGGCCACAACCCTGACCTGGCCGTCCCCCTGCCTCTGAGGGATTATTTCCACAAATGAATGCACTAAAGTGCTTTGGTTCTTTGGCCAAAGAGCAGGACACACAATTACTGAAGTGTAATGAGACATCACTTACTGTAACTTGGGGCTAACTCACATGCCATATCATAAGCATCCAGAGGTTCTTCTTTCCATGAATGTTTACCTTAATTATGTTCGAGGCAGGCTGAGGGGAGGAGCGAGGATTGCCCCTCAGTGCTGACAGTATCCCTAAAGGCAGACAAGGCCATCCCAAAACACTAGAGTTGCCTCTCCTGTAGCAGGGAGAACAACCAAGCTGAATCTGAGCATGTACTTACTATGGACAGTTGCTTTTACTCTTTCTGTTTTTGGCGGCTGGCCGGCATGGGGATCCAAACCCTTGACCATGGTATTATAACACCATGCTCTGACGAACTGAACTAACAGGCCAGCCCCAGGAGAGTCGCTTTTAAGGTTCAATCTCATCAACCAACTGAACAAAATAGAGCAAACAGCAGGGAGTTAGAGGAAGGAAAACTGTCCACCACGCATTCCAAAGGTGGGCCCGTTTGTCCCTCCTCTCTATCCTAGAGCACTCCCTCACCTCCCAGGATCAGCCTCAGATGACTTTGTAAGCAAGTCCCAGCATCAGGCTGTAGAAAGATTGAAATCTCCTTTGTTTGCTCAGCCAACTGGGAGTACAATCCTTTCTGTAGCTTGAAAAAGCAGTGCTTCTCCTCCCAGTATTTATGCTTTAATTTTGAACAATACAGGATATGGCATTTCTATGCTTAAGTAGGGAGACCTGGGTTTAAAAGTTTAGGCAATCCACTCTAGAACATATTCTCTATGACATTCCAACCATGAGAAATCACACGCATGGAAGATCAAAGCAAATGCTAGATGTGCCTGGAAGGTCTTAGAGTTCAAGGTGCAAAATTCTGCTGGCTAGAGAGGGTCAAAGGATGAACTGAGAGGCAAAGCTAGAGGAAAGATCATTTTAAACCCCTTGGAAAACTCACAGGAAGGAGAACATGGTAGTCTCTGGACTCAAAATGTACAAATCTTACAGGAAAAGGAGGGGCACTGAATCACTCAAGTCTCAGATCATTCAAGTTGACATCCCGTTCCAGCCAGCTGACTATCAACCCTGGAGCCTCAGTCACGGCCCCACTGTGTCCAGTGAACTACAGACATGCTGCCAAGAAGCAAAGGCAGCAAGAGTTGCTGGGTTCCTTGGCATGGAGCAGCAGCTCCTAGGGCACGGGTCAGATAATTAAGGCTATTCAACTGCAACCCTGATCCTCCAAGAGAACCCCGCCCTGGAAGCTGGGCTGTCTGAAGGCAGAGGGACAAGAGCAGGTATATCAGGACGGCAGCTTCTAAGCACCAATGGTAAAAGAGCGGCCAGAGTTGCCAGCCAGATGTACAGACTCAGACAGGAGGAGGTATCTGGGGGAGAACTGGCATTTTCTAGCATGCTCGCATAATCCGTAATATTTGAAGTAACAAATCTTTGGAGCACAGATAAAGCTCATCGATTTAATTGCTTATGGGCCCCCTGGGGTCGCGTTCAAGGGCCCTGTAAGAGATCAGCCCTTTGCTCTTAGGCATCTGTTTACCAGTAGAATCAGGGCAGGTTTTAAAACTCTAGTATTTGATACAAAAAGCCACAAACCTACTGAAGTGACTTTTTTTAAACTTTAACTAATTCATGCATTAATGTAATAAAGGGAAGTTAAGTAAAATCAAATCTGAGGCTCTGACATTAATTGTTGCAGTTATTTAACTTTATTATATTTTAAAATCAGAAAACAGAAAAACATAGAATTTATACAAACACCTGAGGACTGTTCAATTGGGCACAGCATCTTCATACAAACAATGTGAAACAAGACTAAGTTTAAGAATCTCATCTTCTAACATATAAGGAATAACACAGATGAAGCCATCCTTTCAATAGTTGCATTCATGTCTAAAGTACATTTGGCTTTCTAAAAAGAAAATGTACATTCTTGCCCCTGGTGAACATTTTATTGGCATTTACAACAAATGGCTAATACTTTTATAACTGATTCTTATAGCTTATAAACATTACATCAAAGTTACACAAAGTAATCACAATGAATGTATAGCACCATTTCCCCTTGAAAGTTCTAAGTTATTAAATAAAGCCCCAAACAGTAAGTCAGAACTAATGTATCTTTACAAATGTAGCAGAATAAATGGCTCAGAACTAAGCAAATTAATTAGAACATTGCATAGGACAGAGAATTTCCCTGTATGGAAACCAATCTATGGATTGTTTCTTATCCCCTGAAGAGTAAGCTGAGAGGTACTGGTGATAGTAAACGATGCAGTATTTTTTACGGAATAAAAACATCTAACTATATACATAGTTCCTCGTTACCTCCGTGGCAGTGCAAAGTGCCATATTAAATTCAAAACGAAAAAGATTTACTTTTGTGTATACCTTTAGGTATAGAATAATATATAAATATGGTAAAGTATCCATATGAGGAATAAACACATATAATAAAATATATATCTTAGAAATGTGGACACAGGTATCTTCATATAGAGATATGAGAAATGAATGCCTAGTTAAATGTCCAAGCTTAGCAAAAATATAACGTTTTAAAGTAATAGGTATTTAATTGAACAAAATCTAACCAGACTCCATCCAAACCACCCTTGTTGTATAAATACCTCCTGCATAAAATGATCGTTCTATCCTACAATTTTTAAAATTTATCAAAAACTCATAAAAAACACTTTATGAAAGTTTATAAAGTTTGCTCTTTTTCCTTTAAATATGAACAAATACAACATACAGAGAAATAAAAAAAGAGAGGGAAATAATTTATATGGCTATTCCCTTTCTGGAAACTGGTAGAACATGAACAGAACACACTGCAGTATCAGATAAAATATATGAGAAAGAGAGGATACCTACAGGTGCACCTTTAAATTCTCTTCTGAGGAAAAATTCTCATGGATTTAATTATAGAAGTTGTCAATCCCTGATGTTTTTCCCTTTGGGATTTAGCTGTTTTGGTTCTAGACATAAAGGTTAACCAAAATCAAAAGTTTTTCTCTGTTTACTGTATGAAGTATTTCTGTAAACTGTGCAATGAAAATAGTAAAAAGACATAAAGAACTGCCAATTTGAATATGCTAATACTAACACGCTAAATGGTTTTTAAAGTAGGCTGAACTGTTACCGTAGTACTACAATTCTGATAAAACATTTTTATGGAAACGTACAAAACAAAAACTGCTGAGAAGAAAAATACTTTTAAATTAAAACATTAGCAGAACACCTGAGAATTATGTCCAATCTAAACTTACAATTTTTTTTCAATTGTATTTTCCTTCTTTAAGTTTTTCAATGTAGTAACATAGCTTTAATGCTGGCCCCAGCTTCAGACCCATATACTTCATCATCACATCACTCTTGAGTAGTAGCAGGGCCTTCCCATCGATCTCCTACAGAGAGAAGGAAATTATAATAATAATGCTTTCATATTTTGTCATTACTTATACATAAGAACGTGTAAATTAGAGAGCAGCTGTACATTCCAGATACATATTCTCTGAATATGCATTTATTTCCTGAAAACTATTAAAAATATAGTTCATACAGTGAAGCATCATTTGATAATTAGTAAATTTACTTCAAATTTTAAGAAAGAGGAAATTAACCTAGTATCTTTGAAAAATGTCCTAAGTATCAAACTCTGATTTTAAAAACTGTGTACTGAATAAAATATTACATATTTATGACAAAGGGTCAAAAACTATGAATGGTAGAAATGAATTTCAGACGGTCATCGACTTTCTGAGAAGGGGAAGGAATATGTCAACATCAATGCAAACTGTAAATGTGCTATACAGTGTTGTCTTTATGTTCAAAGCTAATCAGTTGCCTGAAACTCGTTAGATGCTGAAACGAATTACTGATTTTCTTGCAATACTGAAAAAGATACATCAAGTATTAGATTACTAATTTGATTTGTTAGAAAACAGTATGAAAATATTGTTTATTAAGTCACAAGGCATTCTCCTAAAATTCTTTATTACCTTAATTAACCAATTTATGTCATGGAAGCATACTACTTAGTATTCATGAGTTCCTGTTTAAAATAAAGCTGCAGTTAATCTTATGCAATTGCTGGATTCATTGGGTATCAAAACAAGAAGGCCACCCTGATATAGCTTGTGGTCAACTCCCTCCTACTCATGGTCCTGGGGCCAAGCCGGGAGCAGGTGTCGGGGGGAGGATCCTTTTTTCTGTCATCACAAAAGGGAGGTACACCTGATAGTGGCGAAGCTGAATCATCTCTTGAGAACTTGAGGCCATTTAGTATATTAGGTACTTGGATACCCATTTAAAGAACAGATCATTAACCTACCATTTAAGGATCTAACCTTTCTCACATATGGAAAAATCAGTTGATAGGGTTCCCCCACCATCCACACCACTCAGTATCCAAATGAAAGGCCTGCACAGAGGTCATTCAAAGGCATTACGGCAGGAAAACCGGATCAAAAGATACGTTACATGTTGCCTGAAGAGGTCGGCGAGGGGGCCTGATATCTGAGGATCTGTATGTTTCATAAACTGTATCACTTCATCCACAGACCAGGTTGAAGGGTCCTTAGAGAAGCCTTGTTTCAGGACACTGGGGTCAGGTACAGCTATATAACTTGGAGCTTCAATGGGGGGGAAAAAAGACAAATCATACTCGACCTGATCATTATCCTGAAAGAAGAGATGTTAGGTAGGAAGTAACGGTCTCATTCTTGGAACCTTCTGTTAAGTACCCCAGCAAGGACTCAAGACTCCAACTGCAAAATCTAGTGAAAGCCTGTATAAAGATGATCTAAGGATGGCTGCACAAGAGCGTCCCATCTGACCTCCCCCAAACAACAAAAGCAGCTTCAGAAGTTACCTTAAAGTTTCAAAGATCATAAAACAGACTGAGCAATCCAAGGCCTCTATGGCCACAGGCAAATACAGCAAAAGATGTGCTACTTGGGTTAAATTAGGTTAATCTAACCTAACCTATTACTTTAAGTATCTCAATGAATTTGTTTGTCTAGATTAGGTTTCTTTTATTAGCTAAATACAATGGAAATTCCCCAGATTTATAGGTTAGTAATTGCTTAAATTTGTTCCCTTTAATCAACAAATTTCAATAACCCCATTATCTTTGAGAACCAAAGAAGTTCTTTTACCAAATCTCTTCCATGTATTCAATACAGATATTTTTAGTATCACTTTACTCTTCAGATTCCTGTCTCTTATGGCTTAAATGCTTATCCAAATTTTGAAGGAAACAAGGTTATTTTCTGCTGAGCTAGGTCAGAAATAACTTTAACACTTCATTTAATCCTTTTCTGTGTTTAATTGCACAGTAACATATTCTGGTTGAAGGTTTATATGTTTAGAAAAGAAATATCTGAGAATGGAAAAATTTAAGTGCTCATACTTCAAAAGGTTTTAGCTGTACTGTTCACTAAGCTGTGCAGAAATGTGTGTCCTAACAAGTATTCATTTACTCAACCAGAGCACTCGACTCCCTCAATTAAGTGTGTGATAAATGAAATAGGTTTTGTAATTAGGAAGATTTGTTTCTCTAACCAAGGACCATCAAACACAAATTTGGTGTGGGTGGGGGTGGGGGTATGGGTGTGGGGGTGTGTGGGGGGGTGTGGGGGGGGTGTGAGTGTGTGTGTGTGTGAATTAGCCAAAGCATATCCTTTCTTTCCTACAATCTGGGCTATGGCCATTTTAGGAGCATTTTGAGTATTTACCCAGGTAAAGGATTAAGAAAAACAGAAGATAAAAGAAGCTCTGAATTTTATTTCTGTTCTTTCCAACATCACAACTTTGATGTAAAATAAGAACTCCATACTAGGGCTGGCCAGTTAGTTCAATTGGTTAGAGCATGGTGTTAATAACACCAAGGTCAAGGGTTTGGATCCCCAAACTAGCCGGGTGCCAAAAACAAACAAACAAAAAACTGTATACTAAAATATATCTTCCACTCCACTTGTCAGAGAAAAAAAACGTTGATCGTACCTACAAAGAAATTTTGCTAGGCTGTGTCAACCCAAGTAGAACTGGTGATGGTGTAGACCATGATGTGCCTACGGCATTCTGACAAGTTAGACAGAAACACCATCTCCCTTAACTCAATAAAGATGCAATTTAACACTAAAAAATTATTGGCAAAGCTAATCATACCTCTAAATTAACTTACATTTTTCTGGGATTTCTGGTTTCTGTCATCAGAATCAAGCATATTTATGTCTTGAATAACATATAACTAGTTTTACAAATTATTACAGATAAGTGATATGTAAAGATGATTTCTGATAAAACTATAATTTTATATTAAGAAATAACTAAGATGCTCTATTTTTAGTCCATTATAGAAACATAATTTAAATGGCTCATATCTTAAAAACAGAGATGGTGGCACAACATTACATTACTTGTTATTCAAATAATTATATAAAACAAACTAATCATCTGAAAAATAATCAAAGTCCGGCCATGCTTTTCTCCTAAAAGGCTCTTTCTTAGATATACTGGAATATCAATAAATATTTATGAAATAAATATAATGGAAGTGATTTGATTTCCTCCCCAACAATGTTATTGGATTTCTTTCTTAAAATAAAGGTCAGCAGTTTTCTTCATTCAAATAACAGGGCAGGGCAGGACGGGAGGTTGTGTGAGAATTACTGACTGTCCAGGGTAGACTCAGCTTTAAGTAACAGTTCCAACACCTTAAAGAATAATAGTAATAACACCCCTAGACAGTTTCCTAGTGAAATGCTTACCTGTCCCCTGGAGATGCAGGCAGCACTGCAGTTATGAGTACAGCCCTAAAGCCAGAATGTCTGGGTTCAAGGACTGGCCCAGCCACTTTGTAGCTGAGGAAACTTAGCCAAATGACTTCTTAGATTTCTCACCTGAAAATGTTTACCAGCACCTACATCTCAAGGAATTATTGTAATGATATAACGTATAAGGCCATATAAAATATTATGTGCCTGGTACCGAATGTCTGATAATGATAGTGATAATAATTGCTATTACTATTAAGTAAATTACTAGAAAGTAATGTTATTACTATTAGTCTTTCTGCATCTAGAAAGACCAGAAGCTAGGTGTCCCAAAACAGGCTACTTTGGCACAGTAGCATTAGGCATACATTTGGAAGTGAGATATTCATCATTAGAAGTAACCCTCTACCGAGGGTTTTACCAAGAAGGCCTGTCTTCAAAAGCTCATACTTTGTGAAAATACTTAAAAATTCAGGGTATATGACGCTTTATGGAGTAAACATATCTTTAGACTCTCTGCAAACAATGTCACTCTAGAAGCAGAGACAATCTCCACCAGGGGGTGGGGGGTTGGGGGGGTGACAACATTAAATATGTCACAGTCTGTGCACAGTGCAATTGCCCATAGATAACATCCATGACAAAAGGCAAGAGAGTTACTTGGTTTCCACTTCCTTCACTCAACCTTGCCTAGATGCCTACCTGAAGAAAAAGGATGAAACACTTATTCCCACCTTCACTCTCCCACACCCATAATCCTTAATAGTAGCAGCCATCTTTGCACATGAAAGGCTGTTCTGACTCTTTCCAAATGGCAACAGAATGCCCCCCCATTTACACGTCATGTCTTCTTGGTGAGTTTGAGGGAATGACAGAGGATGTGGAGAGTGGGGAAATGGTGTGGCTGTAGCAATAGGATGTCAGTGCCCAGATCCAGGAGCCATACACAGTCTAGGGCCAGGAAAGGTCTCAAGAGAGAGAAAGAAGAAAGTATACCAGGAAGGAGAGGTAGTACATCTTTCCAGGCCTCAGAGTTATGGGAGGTTTGTGAGTCCAGACAGCAACCCCAGGAAATGATAAATTGCAACTATTCCAGAACCACTAATCTGAAAAGTCTATCAGGGACATGGGTGGTGATCCAGATCCCCACAGACAGTTCTGTGATATCATGATGACTGGAGCATCCATAATAGTTTGGCCCTGACATTGATATGAAGGTGAGAACTGGGCTTCCCCAATTTTGGCATTTTCTCCGATGTGATATACTCTCAGAGGATACTGTTGGGCATGGAAACCTCAAGGGGAAAGACAAACACATTGGTTGAGAATAACTGTTTCTGAATATACCTTCACTTTTCCTTTGCATTTGGAATTTAACTTCATGGTAACTGCTCTTAGTAGATGATTTGCTCCCAACTAGTGCTGAACTTGAGGTGCCCGGTACATTTTGAGAAAAATCCCTGGAGACTGAAGAGTATGGAGGATTTCTACAGGCAGGATCTGAAGAATTTCCTGAATTTAGTGAAGAGCTCTTGGAATCTTCAGAAAGCTTTTCCTCTTTGGGAATGCCATTTCCCTCAGGAGACAATGGCTCTTCTATAAGGAAAAAGACAAAGGAGGTTATCTTCAACAGACTTATAGCTCAAATACTATTAAAAGGACAAAAAGCTCCTCATCGCAAACAACAGTTCACTTAACACACACTATACTGAACTGCAAGCCTCTATCACAAAGTATGTGACCATCCCCTCCTTGGCATTTACAGTGATGGACACGGTCCTGAAACCCAAATTGATTCTATGACATCACCTATATTTCTCTTGGTAACTTACTATCCCCTTGCCAGTCTTGACCACCTCACTAAAGCATTCATTTTTAGGAATGCAGTTCTTCACAACTATGGGTTATAATACGATCACACAGTTGGTTTCTAACACTTGCTTACTACCTGGACAGTTAACGCTTTCACTAGGGAAAGGTACTAGGGTTTTTTTTTTTTTTTTAGCAATATAAAGCTGAATGAAAAGGGTTATTACAATTTTTTTTTTTTATCTGAGGAGAAATGACAGCTGTGCACTTCTGAAGGGAATGAAGTGGTACACAAAGCTGCCAAAGTAGTACCCTAATTGGCAAACTTATTTGGGCAAATACACCTTCCTACCCCCCAATACCACCACCCCAAGAATATATGTAAGTGGTGGAAGAGAAACTTTTCTTCCCAATCTTGGGATGTGTAAATGCTATTTACCTTTAGAGGCATGCACCATTATTTTGGGCAGCTTAGGAGAGAGAGGAACAACATAAGGTAGAGGTTGCTGAGGAGGTCGTTTGATGCTTATGTTTTCTGTTATCTCTTCCTTTACTGTTTTCAAAAAAATAAAGGTATCTGTTATAACTACTTAATATCCTCAAGCATTTTTGTATCATCAGCATGAAATACTTCTGTTTCTAAATCATTTGCCTACTATAACATCAACAATTTGTCAATTATTTGATTGGTCATGAATAACATGTGTTTGTTTCATTCTGTTAAATATTTCTACTGAAATAACATTCAAGAGTTAAGAAAAAAAAAAAAAAAAAAAAGTTAAGAACATTTCCAGAAGGACTACGTCTAGGCTTCATTTACTCTGGGGTCAAAAGATTTCTGTAAGTACCTCAGGGAGGCAGTGAGGCAACCCATTATAACATGTCTTAAAATCCTTGGGAAAATTGTTCCCATGTGCAAGAAGAGTTATAAGTTAAGAGAAGATAAAGAGAAGATACACACAACGAACATCCCATTTTGTAGACAATAATCCTGACCTAGGACTACCCTTACAACGATTTTACTGCTTACTTATCATTCAACCAAATACACTTCTACCTAAAGGACACTCCTTAAAGCATGATCCTGAAAGTAAAGACACCTTAAAAATTATCAATTACACCCTAAGCATTAACCAATATCTTGGTTTAACCTCCAACTAAAAGAACAAATAAGGTATAATAGAAATCTAAAAAGTCTGATAATAGATCTCAAAAGGGAAGAAAAATTGCCATGAGGAAGTACAAAAGTCAAACTTATCTGGTTCAAAATATTGGCTGATGGCCAGGCATGCCTCTTAAAATCATATGACGAGTAACCTTTAGCAATCCAGTCACTGATTGATTCCAATGAGTTCAAAAGAGCTCTGACCATTTGAGTTTTCATTTTAATCATGGACTACAGATCCAACAGGCAAAACATATTTCAGTGCATGACAAATATTTCTGCAATTATTTTAGGCATTTAAATTCTAAAGAATGAAATAATTAGGTTCTTTCGATTTCACTTAATGATATAGAAAATTCTACAACTGAAGTATAGTTTTCTATAAATATTTGTTTACCTCAGGATCTTAGCAAGATTAGAAAAAGTCTTATCTTGCTCAGCCCAGAGAGCATGATAAGATAGCATGCCCGGGGGCCAAGGCAAGGAGCCGAGGGCTGCAGCCCCCTCCGCCCAGAAGCAGGCAAGAGAGCACGTCTGGGGTCCTGGGCAAAGAGCCGAGGGCCATAGCCCCCGTCCACCTGGAAGCGGGCAAGAGAGAATGCCCAGGGTCTTAGGCAGGAGCTGAGGACAGCACCCCCCTGCCCAGAAGCAGGAAAGAGAGCACACTGAAAACACCACTTCTACATGGGTAGCCCACCACAGCCACAGCTGCCGAAAAAGCAGCTCAACACAACAGCAGCAGCCATGGCTACAGCCACCATGCAGGCAGCCCACCAGACACTCAACTGCATTGACACATGGAGAGTCACCAGCAGAGAAAAAGAAGAGGACGTCTCTCTCCTTAAAGCCCACTCCAGAGTAACAGAAGAAGCTATCAAAGTAGAGATACTAGAAATACTAAAAACCAAGAAAATATGACACCACCAAAAGAATACAGTAATTCTCAAATACCAGACCCTATAGAGCAGGAAACCCTTGAAATGACTGAAAAGGAATTCCAAGCAACAATCTTAAGGAAACTCACTGAGACGTGAGAAGACTCAGTTAGACAACATAATGAAACAAGACAAAAAATCCAGGATATGAATGACGAAATTTACAAACAGATTAATACCTTAAAAAAGAATGGAGCAGAACTCATGGAACTGAAAGATTCACTCAGCAAAATAAAAAACACAACCAATAGCTTAAGTGGCAGGCTAGAACAAGGAGAAGAATTTCTGATCTTGAAGATAGTCTTTTCAAAATAACCCAACTGTACAAAAAAAAAGGAAAAGAGAATTTTAAAAAATGAAGAAAATCTAAGACAGCTAGCAGACAACCTTAAGTGCACAAACATTCGAATCATGGGTGTTCCAGAAGGGGAAGAGAAAGGAAAAGGCATGGAAAGTCTATTCACCGAAATAACAGAAAATTCCCCAGGTATAGGGAGAGACACGGACCTTCAGATCCAGGAGGTTCAAAGATCCCCGAACACATTCAATCCAAAAAGATCCTCTCCAAGACACATTATAGTTAAACTCACAAAGCTCAAAGACACAGAGAGAATCTTAAAAGAAGTAAGAGAAAAGTGTCAAGTCACCTATAAGGGAGCCCCTAGCAGACTTCTACAGGCTGGAAGAAAATGGGATGATATATTCAAACTACTAAAAGAAAAAAACTGCCAGCCAGGAATACTATACCCAGCAAAGCAATCCTTCAGAAAAGAGGGGAAAATAGTGTATTTTCCAGACAAACAAAAGCTGTGGGAGTTCACCACCACACAACCAGCCTTACGAGAAATCCTCAAGAAGTCCAGCATCTGGAATCTGAAAAACAATAATCACTACTATGAATACACAAGAAAGAACAAAACCCACTGGTAGAACAAAAATGCAAACTAGAAAGAGAAAGAAACTAAATCTTACCACCACAAAAAGCCATAGTGACGATGTAATAATGCCCCTGGTCTCCTCTCCTTTTTTCCTGGTCAGTCTATACAAAGGTTTCCAAATTTTGTTGATATTTTTAAAGAATCAACTTTTGGTTTTGTTGATTTTCTCTGTTGTTTTTTAATTCCCTATTTCATATATTCCTGTTGTAATCTTTGTTATTTCCTACTTACCCTTGCTTTTGGTTTAGTTTTCTCTTCTTTTTCTATTTTCTTAAGTAGAAGTTTACATTACTGATTTGAGATTTTTCTTATTTATTTATTTTTAAAATAACATTTCTTTTATGCCCAAGAACCCTAGAATCCTCACCAGACTATTTTGTTTTGGTTTTGGTGGCTGACTGCTAAGAGGATTCGAACCCTTGACCTTGATGTTACAACCCCGGCTGTAACTAACTGAGCTAACTGGCCAGCCCAAGATTTTTCTTATTTTTAATATAGGTGTTTACAAGTATAGATTTTCCTCTAAGCATCACATGAACCCTGCATCCTACAAATTTTGATCTTTATCTCAACGTACGCTCTAATTCCCTGTGATTTTTCTTTTTTACCCATTGTTTATTTCAAGGAGTGTTGTTTAATTTCCACACATTTGTGAGTTTTCTAAATTTCCTTCTGTTACTGTGGTCAGAAAACATACTTTCTATTAATTTATTTTTAAAAGAATAAGTTATTAATTAAAAAAAAAAAAAGGTGAAGGAGACCTACTAGGAATTAAAGGCTTATAATTGCTTTCTTTTTCCTGGCAGGCTGTTAACCTAAAATTAAATTTATGGTCTTAGTTTCTAAAGAAAAAAAAGTCTTATCTTTTATTTGTAATATATTAATGTTTTCTTTATGAAAAGTTTATGAAGTTAGTGGTCTACTAAGTCTAAGTAGACTTAGTCTAAAGTTATGGTCTACTATCTGAGGCTGAAACAATAACTCTTCACTTCTGCTTCTGGGTAATGTAGTATCTGAGGCAGGAAAGTATTCCTACAGAGATAACTAGGAAAGTACTTTAAAAGTTATCACAGAGAAGTACTTCCAGGATGACTGGATAAAAGACCTTCAAAAACCCACTCCTTCATAAAAACGTTTAAAAACACTGGCAAAAACTGTCAAAAACAACTTTCTCAAACCTCTGGAAATGAATTAAAGACTTGCCATAACCAAAGAGTGTTTATTCAAAAAGAACGGTTAAGTCTCAGAAAGAATCAAATTCTGTGCCCTTCTATCTTGACGTAATATAATTCCCTTCACCCCATTTTCACAGTAGCCTTGAAAATCAACAGTTTCACTATAGTAGGTGTGAAAAACTGCAGCCTAGCAGTCACTGGAGGGGACACAATGAGTTTGGAGCTCTCCAAAAGCCCAGAGAATTGTCACTATTTGACCACTCATGCAGCCCACTGAAAATCTCTTTCTCAGGGCTTGTCCTTATTTGACCTGAATCAGAGCTTGCTCTGTGTGAACCACCCTATCTCCAGGGCATCTATTGGGGGAAAAACAGTGTTAACTGCTTAACTTTGCAGCTACCTGATACAGCAATACCAGTTGAAGCTAACAAGAGGCTGACCAAAGAGGTTATAAGGAAAAACTGAGTAATGAGATATCCATTAGGGAACTTGAGAAAGCACTGACATATTCCTGGGAATCTAGAAGGCCACGTGCATGTGCAGGGGTGTGTACATACCCATGAAAAAGACCTGAGAAGACTCTAATCTTTCATCTCTGGCTGACCTTGAGGTTCTGCACAAAGCAGACTTACAAATTAACTCTTGGAGCACTGAAGTTATGTCCCAACACACATAAGGAATCCCTTAAATGTTTCCAAGCATTTAAGAAAATCCCTATCCAATCATTAGCTGACCACTAAGCTAAATGAGGAGACCTCAGTGACCATGTGACAAAGAATACAGACTTTATGGAATTAGTCCAGGCAATTCACTAAATAAGCAGCACCAGCAACAACAACACACCCTAAGGAGGAAGAAGGAATCTGATTTCCAGAATTGCCACATTATTTTAAAATGTCCATTTTTCAAGAACAACAATAAGAAAAAGAGACATGCAAAGAAACAAAAAAGTGTCGCCCATACAGAGGAAAAAAAGTCAATCAACAGAAAATCCCAGAGGAATCCCAGACATTGGACCTACTAGACAAAGACTTTTAAAAAATCAGTTATAACTATGTTCAAAGAACTAAAAAAAGAAAATCATGTCTAAAAAACTAAAGGAAAGTATAAGAAAAATATCTCACCAAATAAAGAATAAAGAGAAAGTATAGAAAAGAACCAAACAGAAATTCAGGAGTTGAAAATCCAATGAATGAAATTTCAAAATTCTCTAGAGGGGCTCAACAGCAGGTTTGAATTGGTAGGAGAAAGAACCAACAGATGTAAAGAAAGGTCAATTGAGATTACACAGTCTGAGAAACAGAAAGAAAAGACAATGAGGAAAAACGAATAAACCCTCAGAGACCTGTGGAAACCATCAAGCATATGAAAATAAACAAAATGGGAGAATCTCAGAAATCTCAGGAGAAGAGAGAAAGAAAGGAGCAGGAAAAACATTTGAAGAAGTAATGGCAAAAAGCTTCCTGAATTTGATGAAAAACATTAATCTGCACATCCAAAAAAGCTCAAATGTCCAACTAGAATAAACACAAACAGATCCACACTTAGAAAAAAAAAAAACTGTCAAAAGCAGAAGACAGAGACAAACTTGAAATCAGTAAAGGAAAAGCAAATCATCACACACAAGGGATCGTCAGTAAGATTAGCAGCTGACTGCTCATCAGAAAACAGAAGGCAAAAGGAAGTTTTCAAAGTGATGATACAAAAAGATTGTCAATAAAGATCTGTATATCCAGCAAAACTATCCTTCAAAAATAACAAAGATAAGAAATTCCCAGATAAGCTCACTAACAGAGCTACCTTACAAGAAATACTAAAGAGACTCCTTCAGGCTGAAATGAAAGGATGTTAGACAGTAACTCAAATCCACACGAAGAAAATAAAGAGCACCAGTAAATGTACTTCTGGTTGTAACCCTTTTCTCCTTTCTCATTTAAAAGACAACTGCATAAAGCAATAATTATAAAATTGTGTCATTGAGCTTATAACATTTAAAGGTCTAATTTGTATAACAATAATAGCACAAAGAAGGGGGAGGAAACAGAGCTATATTGGAGCAAAGTTTTTGCATAATATTCAAATTAAGTTGGTTATAATCCAAACTAGATTGTTTTAAGATGTTAACTGTAATCCTCAGGGCAACTACTAAAAAAGAAAGACTAAAAAAAAATAGTAAAAGGAACCCCAGTGGAAGTAAAATGGTACACGAGAAACTATTTAACACAAAAGAAGGCAGTAATGAAGGAAGTAATAGGAGACAAAAAATATATAAGATATACAGAAAACAAATAGCAAAATGGTAGATGTAAATCCTATCTTATCAGTAATTATATTAAACGTAAATGAAATAAACACTCCAACTAAAAATCAGAGATTGGCAGAGTGGATTTAAAAAGAAAAAAAAAAAACCCATGCTCTAACTACATACTATAAGAGACACATGTTAGATTCAAATACACAAATAGGTTAAAAGCAGGAGGTTGAAAAAATATACCATATAAACAGTACCTCCAAAAAAACTAGAATGGCTGCACTAATATCAGACAAAATGTACTTTAAGACAAAAATTATTACTAGAGACAAAGAACCTTTTACAATGTTAAAAGGGTCAATCCATCAGAAAGGCATAACAATTATAAATGTATGCACTTAACGACAGAACTACAAACTATATGAAGCAAAAAACTGACTGAACTGAAGGGAAAAACAGGCATTTCAACAAAAATAGTTGGAGATTTCAATACTCCACTTTCAGCAATGGCTAGAATAACTATGAAAAAGATCAAAGACATAGAAGACTGAACAGCATTATAAACCAATTAATAAATTTATAAGTACTGAAATCATACAAAATATGTTCTCCAACCACAGTGAAGAAAAATTACAAATCAGTAACAGAAAGAACTCTGGAAAATTCACAAATAAGTGGAAATTAAACAACAAAGTCATTAAATAAGCAATGAGTCAAAGAAGAAATCACAAAATTAGAAAATAATTCGAGATGGATGAAAAGAAAAACACAATGTACCAAAACTTATGGGATGCAGCTAAATCTGTGCTTAGAGGGAAAAGTATAGCTCTAAACACCTATATTACAAAAGAAGAAAACTCTCAAGTCAGTAATCTAAACTTTCCACCTTAAGAAATGAGAAAAGAGCAAACCAAATCAAAGCAAACAGAAGGAAGAAATAATATAGCTGAGAGCAGAAGTAAATGGGATAGAGAATAGAAAAACAATAAAGAAAAACCAATGAAACCAAAAGTTGGTTCTTTGAAAAGATAAGCAAAACTGGCAAAGCTTTAGTTATAATGACCTAGAAAATAAGACAGAAAACACAAATTACTAAAATCAGAAATGAAAGTGGTGACATTACTCCAAATCTTAGAGAAATAAATAGAAATGTGAGAGAATACTAAGAACAACTGTATGCCAACAAATTAGATAACGGAGATGAAATAGACAAATTCCTAGAAACACACAAACTACTGAAATGGAATCAAAAAGAAATAGAAAACTAAATTTAAGACTTATAAGTAGGTAAAAATACCAAGTAAATAATTCTGAAAACTTCCCACAAAGGAAAGCCCAGGTCCAGATGGCTTCACTGGTAAATTCTACCAAACATTTATAGAGGAATTAACAAAAATCCTTTGCAAACTCTTTTTAAAAAATAGAAAAGGAGAGAACACTTTCTAACTTAGTCTATGAAGCCAATATTACCCTGATACTAAAGCTAAACAAAGAAATCACAAGGAAGAAACTACGGATCAATATGCCTTATGAATGCAGAAGCAAAAAATCTTCAAGAAAACACTAGCAAACTGAATCCAGCAATATATAAAAAAGGATTATACACCATTACCAAATGGGATTTATCCCAAATATGCAAGGTTGATTTAAGATATGAAAAATCAATATAATATGCCATATTAATAAAGGACAAAAACCACATGATCATCTCAATGGATATAGAAAAAAACATTTGAACAAAACCCCAAACCCTTTCATGATAAAAACTCTTAACAAGCTTGGAATGAAAGGTAACTTCTTCAATCTGATAAAGGGCATGCATGAAAAACTCACTGCTAATATCATACTTCATGGTGAAAGACTACAAGCTTTTCTCCTAAGATCAGCAGCAAGAGAAAAATGTCCACTCTCACCACTTCTATTCAACATTGTACTGAAGGTTCTAGATAGGGCAATAGGCAAGAAAAAGAAATAAAAGGCATCCATATTTGGAAGGAAAAAACTATCTCTATTCACAAATGACACAAATTTATATTTAGAAAATCCTAAATAATCCACACACACACAAAAAAACCTAAGAGAATAAATTCAGCAAGATTGCAGAATACAAAATTGGTATACAAAAATCAACTGTATTTCTATACACCTGAAATGAACAATCTGAAAATAAAATTAAGAAAATAATTCCATTTACAGTAGCATGAAAAAGAATAAAATGTTTAGGGACAAATTTATTGAAAAGATTGCAAGATGTGTTCTCTGAAAACTGTAAGATATCACTGAAATAAATTGAAAGAGACCTAAATAAATGGAAGGACAGCCCATGCTCACGGGCTGGAAAACTTAATATTGTTAAGCTGGCAATACCTCCCCAAATTGATCTACAGATTCAACAAAATCCCTATTAAAATCCCAGCTGGGTTCTTGATGAAAATTGATAAGCTGATCCCAAAATTCATATGAAATGCAGGGAACCCAAAATAGCCAAAACAATCTTGAAAAGAGAGAACAAAGCTAGAGGTCTCACACTTCCCAGTTACAAAACTTCATATAAAAAGCTATAGTAATTAAGTCTATGAGGACAGACATACAAGTCAATAAAACAAAATTGAAAGTCCAGAAATAAACCCATATATGAAGGTACTTCAAAAAGTTCATGGAAAAATAGAATTAAAAAATACGAATCGTTCCATGACCTTTTTGAAGTACTTTCGTATTTATAGTCAGTTGTTTTTTTTAACAAGGATGCCAAGACAAGTCAACAGGGAAAGAATAGTCTTTTCAAAGAATGGTGCTGGGACAACTGGATATCCACATGCAAGAGAATGAAATTGGACCCCTACTTCACAACATATATAAAAATTAACTCAAAATGGATCAATGACCTAAAAGTAAGAGCTAAATTATAAAATTCTTAGGAGATAAGAGCAAATCTTTGTGGACTTGGATTAGGCAATTTCTTAGATATGACACCAAAAGCACAAGCAACAAAAGAATAAATAAATTAGATTTCATCAAAATTAAAAACTTTTGTACTTCAAAGGATACTACCAATAAAGTGAAAAGATGCCCAAAGAATGGCATACAATATATGCAAAGTATAATATATAAAAGAACCGTTACAAGTTAACAATATAAAGACAAAGAACCCAATTAAAAATGAGCAAAGGATTTGAACAGACATTTCTCCAAAAAAGATATATAAATGGCCAATAAACACAAGAAAAGATGCTTAACATAAGCCATTATGGAAATGCAAATCAAACCACAACAATATACCATTTCACATCCACTAGGATGACTATAATCAAAGAGATAGATAACAATAAGTGTTGCCAAGGATGTAGAGAAACTGGAACCCTCATACGCTGTTGATGGGAATGCACAACGGTAAAGCCTCTTTAGAAAAGTCTGTCAGTTTCTCAAAAAGTTAAACACAGAGTTACCATATGACCCAGCAATTCAACTCCTAGGTTTATACCCAAGAGAACAGATAACATATGTCCACACAAAAACGTGTACACAAATGTTCATAGCAGCAGTATTCCTAATAGCCAAAAAGTAGAAACAATCCAAAAATCTGTCAATTGAAGAATAAACAAAATGTGATATATCCATACAACAGAATATTATTTAGCCATAAAAAGGAATGAAGTACTCATACATGCGACCACATGTATGAGCCTTAAAGACATTACACTAAGGAAATGAAGGCACACACAAAAAGCTACATATTGCATGGTTCCATAAATATGAAATGTCCAAAAAAGGCAGATCCATAGAGACAGAAAGTAGATTAATGATTTCCAGAGGCTAGAGAGAGGAGAAATTAGGAAATGACTGCTAATGAATATGAGATTTCTTTGAGGGGTGATGAAAATGTTCTGGAATTAGATAGTGGTGACAATTGCAAAACTCTGTGAATATACTAAAAACCACTGAATTGTCTATTTCAAAAGGGTAAAATTATGTTACGTGAATTATATCTTAATAAAGTTATTATAAGAAAGGCATCAAAGAGGAATGCAGTCACAGGAACTAATAAGAATCAAATTCCAGAAACGGAAGACCTATTCTAGGCTAAACTGAAAATTTCATCGACTTTTTTTTTTCCTATGGGAATTTGCTGATTTGTGGCACTGCACTGAAAATAGAACTTGACACAGGCAGAGGGCTCTGCTGAGGCAAAAATAAATAAAAAAAAGATTTAGCAGCTCCACACAGCTAAAGTGGCAAATTGGGAACTCACACTCATAGCTGGTTTTCCCGCACGGGACATGTGCTGAGTTCTGGGCTATACATGAAGGTGGGGAACTAGACTGAAAGCTCTTAAAAGGCACACTGAAATCTCCCAGTCTCGTGGTGATTCCTAAGAAATCAAGACCCACAAGGGGAAGGGGTCTAGCTCAAACACACAGTGATCTCTACCACTCAACCCACGTGCCATATTTTGATAATACATGACGCACAAGACTAACGAGCTAAGCTGCAAATTTCTGAAGGACAGAAGTACAATTTCTCCTAGTCTTTCAGGGTTGAGGAGCTAGAAGACTGCCAGGCTCTGAATCAAAAGCCTAGGAGGGCAACACCTGAAGAACAGGAAGGAGCCGGAATCTTACTAAAACCGCTATTCAGTCCCAAACCAGCACATCTCTGATTGGAATGAGCCTTCTCTTTTAGGAAAACCCTCTAAGGTAGAAATCTGGAGCCTCTTCAGATCTTTTATAAACATGCTCACCATACAAAAAATTGCAGACATGCAAAGAAGCAAGACTATATAACCAATAATTGAGAGAAAAACTACTAGTGTCAGTAGACAGACTATAACACAATTTTAATCACTATATTCAAGAAAACAGAGGAACAGATATAATAGAAAAGAAAAAAGAGTAGAAAATTTTACCAGAGAATCTATATATAAAAAAAGCAGACAGCTGGTAGGAGAGTAAATTAAGGCAAACACTTTGAAAAACTGTTTGGCAGTATCTACTAAAGCTGAATCTATGCATTTCTTATCAACTAGGAATTCCACTCCTAGCAGATACAAGAACAGAAAGGCACACATATTTCACCAAAAGACATGTACTAGAATGTTCACAGTAACACTATTCATAAGGGTACTGAATGGAAGGTACTCAAATGGACACACACCATAATGGCATATTTACATAATAGAATATTTATACAGCAATGAGAATGAATGATCTAACTAGATGCAATATAGATAAATCTTACAAACATAATGATGAGAGAAAAAAGCTAGACACAAAAGAGTACATGCTGTATAATTCCTTGTTTATAAAGTTCAAAACCAGGTAAAACTAATACATGGTACTATAAGTCAGGATAGTAGTTATCCTTGTGGGGAGTGAGAAAAAATAGTGAAGGGAAGGGGATTTGACACATCAGGGTGCTGCTAGGATACTGGTAATATCTACTTTTTCAACCAAGGACTAGTTATACAGGTGTGTTCATGATGGAGTTTGGATGCGTTGTCCCCTCCAAAACTCATGTGGAAATTTGATCCCCAACGTGGCAGTGTTGGAAACTTATTGAGTCATGGGTGCAGATCCCTCATGAATGGATTAATGCTCTCCCTGGGGGAGGGGGGATTAATGAGTGAGTTCTTGCTCTATTAGTTCCCGCAAGAGCAGGTTGTTTAAAAGATCCTGGCACCTCCTCCCTTCCTCTCCCTCTCGCCATGTGATCTGCTTGTACTCGCTGGCTGCCTGCCACTTTCCATCATGAGTAGAAGCAGCCTGAGGCCCATGCCAGATGCAGCTGTTCCAGAATCGTAAGCCAAATAAACCTCTTTTTCCTTATAAATTACCTAGTCTCTGGTATTTCTGTTATAGCAACACAAAATAGACTAAAACAGTTCACTTTCTGAAAATTAATCAAGCTATATTCCATTTGCATTTTTCTCTATGTACATTGTACTTCAGTAAAATTTCTTAAAAATTACTACTGCTAAAATATGCAAACACTGGATTTGTCAGAATCAGTCTCCTAAGAGCAGCACTCTGCCTTAAAATAACATTTTTGAGTCACTTATTCAGAAAATGTAAGAGAAATGGGATACTGGATGTAAAATCTTAGAAAGAATCAACTTTAACTACAAACTGATGAAAGAAAAATTAACATAAAAGTACCAATACAAAGCCATTTATTTTCAAATAGATAAATTAAGCTTTCCATGAGAGAAAATTAATAAAAGCTTAAATAATTTAAAATATTATTTATGATTACTCAATGATAAGGACTGAATTATGTCCCCCAAGTTTTATGTATTAGAAGCTTAATCCCCACCCTAACTGTTGAGGGTGGGAAATCCTATTACGATCATTGAAAGATGGTGCCTTGAAGAGGTGATTAAGTTGATGGTTTAATGGTGGTCGTGGCCATATAAAAGGAGAGCACATGAGAGTCTCTCTCTCTCTGCTTCTGCCATCTTGCAAAGTGATACCCTGTGTCGCTGAAGCCACCACTAAGGAAGGCCTTCACCAGATGTGTTCCCTGGACTTTAGACTTCCCAGCCTCAGAAACCGAAAGCAATAAATTTCGTTTTCTTACAAATCACCCAGTTCCAGGTATTTTGTTATAAACAAACAAAAACAAATATACTTGGTGTATTTTTTCAAACAGTTGCCTATTCTAGTTATTTGATTAGTCTGAAAATTCGAACATTCTGGGCTCAATTTTAAAAGAAAAACTAAATTTTATTTAAAAATCCTTCAAAGAATGGGGTTATGTAAATCATTGGCATTCTTAATGTTTTATGTAAATCAGGAAACTGTACTCTCAACTTCTGTAACTCATTTTTTTCCCCTAAATTACTCTTAGAAACAGAAAACCTATCAAATACACACACACACCTCCCCACACATAGGTGGCCATTCCCTTTCTAGCCATCTTCCAATTTCCTGCTACTTTTGGAGACCTCCTACCTCTCCTGAAGGAGAAAAAAAGATAATGTCACATGAGAACATGAATCTGCACTCTTCTTCTCCCTACTTCTGGCAGCTACCTTTTATTGTTCCTATTTCATGCCAGGCTTAATGCAGGCTAAGAGTTTACATATACTTTCTCTCAGTCTCACAACTCAAGAGGTATCCACTTTGCAGATAAGGAAGTTGAGATTCAGAGAAGCTCACTACTTTGTCCATGGGCACATAGCTAGTTAACAGCAGGACTTGGATTAAATTTAGGCCTGTCAGACTTTACTCCCTTAACACAGTCAGCACTGGAACTCAGGTCTGACAAACTATAACACCTGGCTCTTTCAATTTCACCACCTCCCATGTGTATTTTTGCAAGAATGTCACTGAGTCATACCTGGGACTCACTGGGCAGCTACACCAGAGCAGAGAAACTGGAGAGAGGATTCCAGTTAGGAGATAGCTTTACTACCCAGAGGAGGAGTAAATAGGATTCGTGAAGCAGAGTAGTGAAAAGGAAATGGAGAGGTGGGGATGGATATGAGAGACCTCACTGAAGGAGAGGTGACAAAGTTTATGAAGAAAAGTGGGGGTGACAGGGAGGACCAGAAAAAGAGTAACTAGAGACTATGTACAAATTTCACACTTGAGTGGAATGTGAATTAGAATCCCTGGACTTAAAGAGATAGCCTGTGGTGGTACTCTATATACCCAGAATCAGCAGCACCTGGCCAGAAAACTATGGTGCTAATACCTGAGAAGTTCAGCTACTCTTAAAAGACCCACATACAATCCACAGAACATAGTTTTCATGAGTCAGATGAAAAGAGACAAACCTCTCCCAAAGAACACCTGCAAAAAAACTCAGAGCTTTCTTGCTTTGGGGATCAGTCATCACATCTCTTGATGACTGTAACAATATCTTCATCTTTATAGTCAATGGGCTCAACAGGCTTTGCTAACTTCTTAGGATTATAAAGGTCAATAACTTAAAAGCCACACTTTAATCTAGTAGAAAATGCATAACTGTGAGAGCTAGTTACAAAGAAGCCAAACATAACCCATTGGGTTTGATTGTCCAATTCATTATGAATACAACAAGAAATTACTTTCCCACCTCAAATGAACAAAAAGAACTATGCATTATACATGTCTAATTAGTTCACTGTGGCTTAAGTGTTTACTCTGAGGACACAAGGAAAACTCTCAATTACAAAAGATTCTCAAGTTAATTATAAAATGTAATACAAAATAGAAGCATAGTATAAAAATTTACATTTTCTCTCACCTGATTTACTTTTATCACTCTCTGCAGGGCTATGAGTATTACCCTTGTAAGAGCTGAAAGGCTTGCTACTCAAAAGGTCAGCACACTGGAGGCTGTGGCACAAGTTCTCAAGAAAGCGAAGAGCAAATGATGCACTATTCACTGGAGGGAGCTGGATGGAATGAGTTTCCCCATCAAAGGAGGCTATCAGGGGTTAAAAAAAGACATCAGAGTCACCTCACAGAGAGATGAAAAATACAACACTAATAAACCTCCACCAATTTAGGACATGTATTATAAATCAAATTTGTGGACTTTGTAATTCATAAAGGAATAATCTTTAATTATGAAAGTTCCTCTCAAACACAATAACCTGTATTGGTAAAAACATTCTCATTTAAAAATATTCATAAAGTAAACAACAGAAACCCAGTGACCTATAAAAATACTTCCTTCTATTCCAAACATCCCATGGGAATAAATGTTGTGGTATCTAATCACACAAATACAGAAGCCATCAGCTGTATCTTATCTCTTAATGACTTCATTTTTAAGAGCTTCTTATATAGTCTTTTTTCTATAAAAACTAAAATATATTATCAACCAAAGTACTCTCTATAGTGAGCTTAACACAGCATGTAAAAGGAAAAATCTATACCTTTCACCTCAATTTACAATATTACTCTGACATCATTTGTCTAGTTTGAAAGTAAACTTTCCAAACCAGGGTTAAAAGTCCATAAACATAACTATTATAAACAGTCTATTATGTCAATATAATAAATATTAAAGTTAATATAAATAACATTAAAAATAATAAATATTATATTTGATCTATGTATTATAAAATCCTAGCCTCCTTGAAACCTAAAATCAAATTTGGAAAAGAAGCTGAATAAAAGATTAGATGAGTATACCAGTTATCACTTCTCCTCCACGATTATCTGGCTTAAGGAATCCAAAAACAGTCTTAGGCTGAAAGGCACAATCCACACAGGCCTGCACGGTCCGCCGGAGCACCACATTCACGGGGCCCGGGCCAAAGTGGTCAGGCAGCTGCTGGATTCTCTTTTGATCCAGGTGAGGGCCAGAGTTTCCATGTTTGTTTATATAGACACAGACTTGAAGAAAAATGGATATACAGATATAACAAACAATGAGACTGATTAAAAGGAACTTTTGTGAAAACACTACATAATCAGTTACTATACCCTGCCAGCCACTTCACTCAAAGAGAATCTAAACATAGTTAATATCAGTGATTATTTGTTACCTAAAAATACGTAAATACATTTTCATATTTGTGTAAAGATATTAAACATATAAAGAAGTAATCAAACAGTTTATTCAAATTTTTAGAATTTTTCCCAGATTATGTAAAAATTATAGAAGTTTTAGAAGCATCACAAAACAATTCTTCATATATTCCTATATTGTATAAAATGGTACAAAGACAGATGATTATTTTTATCTTTTAATTGTACACACAGTACAAGAATTTCCTTTCAAAACTGGTCATCTTAGTACACTCCTTTTCGGACTGAACTTCTTTTAAATCACAAATATTGCACCTCAATTGTACTTGTATTTTCTAAAGAAACCAAATGGTTTAAGATATATATCATAGTAAGTTCTAATGACATAGAAAAAATTGATTTCATTAATTAAGAAAATAAAAATGTTCCTCCTATATATGTCGAAATTCACTGAAAACATTTTTTAAATAAACTCTTTCCTTATTATAATAAAAGCATATTATATAGAAGCAATTCATCTATAATCACACAAATGTCAAGTTTCAATAATTTTTCTTTACTGAGAATCAACAAATACAAATCAATCTACACTATAAAAACATGAGGGCACATCATTAACAAACATAAAATACACCGTCCCCTTAAATCAAGACATTATTTCTAATCTATTAATTTATATTGCAAAATTTTCATATAGTCTGTGTTTAATAATAAGAACCCATTAATCTCAGTTTTGCTATGCTGAAATATATGACAACTCAACTTTATGGCAACAGCCAGAGGAAGAATGGACTATCACAGAAATAAAACTGCCATTAAAAACTCAACCCGTGATGCTGATGGTATGCACAAATTCTACTGAACAGAAGAGAAGATAAACAAGAATTTCAATGTTTTATCTCCTTTGTGTTATGTTCACTTAGCTAGTTTCTCCTGCTAACAGATTAAAAATCAGAACTATTAAACCAAAAAAATGAGGTATGTTTCAATAATCATTTTTAAAATGATTTCTATTTCAAAAAATTAAGTTATAATTTCTTTTTAGTCAGGAGAGAAAAATTGGGGGGAAAAAAGTCCAGGGAATAGAAGAATGTAAGGGAGATAATTAAGGATCTACAAGAAGAAGCAACAGAACATGCTTTTTAAAAACAGTTAAAGAATAAGGAAATAGGCAGGAGACGATAAATAAAAGGGATTGATTTGTCTGGGTCTGTGCTGTTTCAAACTCTTCATATAGCAGAGAACAATTTAAAGTCACCATGCCTTTTGACAGGCAAGAATCTGTCAAGAAAAGGTATTTTTTAAAAGCATTAAAAAAAAGATTTGAGGTAGCTTTGAAAATTCATACAATTCAAAAAAACAAAATAAATTTTGAAACAAGATAAAGGGAAAACAAGAATAGATTTGACAATGATGTAAATTTTATAAGTCTAACTTAAATGGATAAAAGACTTTAAGAGTATTAAATCTTCAAGTGACTCATGTAAACAGACTGTTCTTTCTTGACAAATTGAACAATCAGAATTTCAAAATACTTTAATATTAAAAAATGCTAAAAGAAATATTTAATATTATCATTTTTTTCCTTTTATTTCCAGAACTTCAAAGACATTGAAAATAATACAGAATAAAAGATTAGTAATTTTATATTCTTTTTAAAATACTAATTTACCTGTAGACATCACTATTTTAGATGTCCCAGGAATGGCATCCATATCATATGAAATGCCACGGTTTCTGGCCAGCGAACGTATAGAAGCTGAAGATGTAGAACATAGCACAGGAAAACATTTTTGCTGTTTAAAAAAAAAAAAGGAAGAAAAAGAACACAAGTATACATTACCCTTTAAAAAATTCCTACATAAAAAAGTCAGAAAAATAGAGGCAGGGAGAGGGGAGGGGAGGGAAGGGGTGGGGGGGTGGGGGGGCAGGGAAAGGACCAAGTTACAAAGTTACGGTTAGATAGGAAGAATAAGTTCTGGTGCTCTAGGGTGATAATAGCTAATAATATTGTATTGTATATCTCAAGACAGCCAGAAAAGAGGATTTTGAATGTTATAACCACAAAGAAATGATAAATGTTGAGGTGACAGATATGCTAACTATTCTGATTTGATCATTATACAACATATGCATGTATTGAAACACCAAACACGTACAATGAAAAAATAAACTTAAAAAAAAGTCAGAAAATTATAGACATTGTTGGTTCACAAAATTATCAGTTATCAGAAGTCCTCAGGATTCCATGGAAATACATGTGTATGTCATTACCTGCAGTACTTTCCAAACTGAGCTCCTCAGAGGCCCAAGAACTGCCCAGGCAGGGGAGGAAGAGATGGAGAGGCTAGGATTCCCTGCCCTACCCCATGTTCCAACTGATCACACCTTAGCCAAATTAGTTCACTCTGTAAAACTTGTTCTATTTTTTGAGGTTCCCTGTGAGACAAGCTTTTTCACACTGCTAAAGAAATTGATTTTTAAAATATACTGAGTTTTAAATTAATTAGCCTGAACATAAATACACCCATGCAGTACTTTCAATATGCTTGTGAAGAAGCAGAACACTATAAAAGATTTTAAGTTTATTCAAGCAAAGAAATACTAATCTCTCAAGGGTTATGTGAGGCCCAATATATTTTTAAACAGCCTCATCATACTCTTAGTAAAAATTCCTAAACTGTATGTCAAAAATACCAAGGCACTATAGAGACCTCCAATACAGATTAGCAGGAGATACAACTAACCTTTTTTTCTGTATTTGGACCTTTTTTCCTTGGTGTGGTAGTTTTAAGAGTACTGCCCTTCTTGGGGACTGAAGCACGTCCAGGTGGTTTAGTTCGACCTGATTTCTTGACCTGCTGTGTTGGTAATATTACAGCAGTTTTCTGTGGAGACTGCATTGAATGCTTGGAAGAGGAAGCCTGTGTTTTTGCTTTATTCTTTACAATACGAACTGAGGGGGGAAAAAGCAAAAAATATTAAAGTAAATGACATAACTGAGGCATTGTCTTCTTATGACTGAAAAGAAGTTTAACTTGATCTTTAAAACCATTCCCAAAGGTTATTCACTGAAAACCACTTAAAATAAAGGTACCATTTAAAATAAAGTTTTAGGTATTTTAAGATTTCATATTTTCAGGAAATATTCTGATTCTCCATAAAAAAATAAATAAATAAACAGGCCTTTACAAGAGGAACCAGTAACTCTAACTTAACAAAGTGAAAATCTCTAGCAATTTACCTTTTGGCTATTGCCCATATTTTTAGGCCTTAACACAGAAAAGAGTCTTTCCTTCAGAAAACACCATCCAATTATGGCATGCACAGGAATCATCTTGCACATCAATATAGAAAAACAGAGCAAATCAACTGTCTAGGGCTCCTGCTTCATCATTCAGAGGTCAGGGGACTTCCCTGCTTTTGATTTTTTTTTTTTTCCAGCTTTATTGTGGTATAATTGACAAACAAAAGTTAAATATTTAAGGCTGAAATACATTATGTTCCTACACTGTCTAATAATAAAGCTTCATATCTCCATATACTACAATATAGACTCTATATTAATGTCATGCAAAGACTACTATAATGTCCAAGTGATTTGCAGCTAGTAGTTACCTGGTAGGCAATCCAGACAGTTTTAATATTTTGAATGAAGGTTACTTTTGTCTATGTTCACAGTTTAGTAAAAATAGATGTTTTAGTATTAATCCCTTAATAATTTCATTATTACAAAAAAAAATTTTACATAGTAAAAAGTACTAATGCCAAGTAAAAATTCTTTACAGGAAGAGCTGTATAAGTGAAACATTTATACATCTACGCAAAAATCAACTACTTTTACTTTAAGGCCTTCATTTTTACAACTTGAAACCAATCTACTGCTTTGTTCCTCCCATACTCAAAGACTATGTATGTGTAAATCTGACCTGTGATAGAAAATACCAATCTTTCCTGCAGGCTTGTTCTTTACCTTCTAACACTTACCAAACCAAGAGGAGGGGACAGCCTATGCTCAGCTGCCAGGGTAAACAGAGCACCACTTAACTGCCACCATCACTTTCCCCCTCATTTATAAGTAGTTCACCTACTTAGTCCGGCCTCTTTTTACCTCATTACCATCATCTACCTCACACTCTAGGCTCACTTCCACTTTTTTCAAAAACTCCAGTAATCTAACTCACCTTATTTCTCCTTACATAGTCTCCCTATCATCTTCAGGAATGTGACCATCATCCTGACCTCATCATTGGAGATTTCAGCTACTCCCTGAAATGATTATACTTGGCAATTTCTTTTTTTTTTTTTTTTTTTTTTTTTTATACAGTATAAGATGTTGCGGAGCTGTTGGGGGGAAGGAAATAGGGTGGGAGGAGGGGGGCATGGTTGAGGCCCATAGCACCCCCCTCATTCCTGCAAGGGAGCCCAGGGCACTTTTAGCAGTGGCTTGGTAGTCATCACTGGGCTGGTTGTGGGCGTGGGGGGGGGGGGGCATGGCCGAGGCCCTCAACTCCCCCCACCACCCTTGCTCAGGAGCCCAGAGTGCTTCAGTGGTTGTCGCTGGGCTGGTTATGGATGTTGGAGGGGCATGGCTGAGGCCACCAGCCCTCCCCCCTCCCTGGCTTGGGAGCTCAGGGCTTTCTGGTCCTTCTAGGTTTTATAGGTGTTCTTTGGAGATGTGAGACCTTTACTAATTAATATCAAACTGTTTCTGGTCTGTAGGTATTTTGTTTTCTCCTTTCAGTTCTGTATTGGATTGTTCGCTGTTTCCACTACTTAAACTCTGTGCTGGAACTAATTTGTTGTCCTTTGCTTACTTCTAAAATGGGTGAACTCCCTGTGTGGACCAGCACTTGAACCCTGTAGTTCAGCTAAATTGCTTCACTGCTGCTGATTCCCTGGGGAAGGCTTTTTGTGCAGGTCGGGTTTTAACTGATGACCTTGTATGTACTTACAGGTCTTGTGCGTTCTGGTACACTGGGGCTGTGTGGAAACTCTGATCTGGACCTCAGACTTTTCAGCAAACTGCACCCCCTGCAGATCTGTATACCTGACCAGTATCCACTGAGTTGTCCTGCGCTGAGTGGAGGGCAGATCAGCTGTCCATGCTGTGCCCCAGCGTTCCCCTAGTGGGCCCGTCTCCCCCACTGCCCGTACTCCAAACACTTCCCATGGGACAGGCCATGTGCCAGTCCCTTGCAATGACTCACCCGCCTCTGAGTGGCTCCTTTTTTCAGATGTCTGTGGCTACTTGCTTCTATGTGGGTCCATGGGAACCCTGTTAGTGGTCTTTCTGGCCTGAGAGCCACGAAGGCCCTCTTCTCCCCCACCGCCTCCAAGCAACTTCATATGAAGGGCACAGCTGCAGCTTTTGCCAGCTCTTGCTCTGTGCACTTACCAGCTCCAGCCTTGAAGCAGCTGGAATTCAAAATGGTGGGAGCAATCCTTTCTCCCATCGTGGCTTCTCCTGCCTTCATGAACTCCGTAGGTCTCTCCTGCTCTTCCCCTGAGCTCTAGTGGCCCCAGCTTGGCTGTTGTTGTTTATTAATAGCTGTAAATTGGTTGATTTGTGGAAGAGACACAGGACCGTCTATTCTGCCATCCTGACTGAAAGCACTTGGCAATTTTTGAAACTCTTCTATCTCCAAGGCAACCAACTATGTTCCCCTTTCTCCACCTCCAACTTCTTTACCTGCCATCTTTGCTTCAAACCAACCGACCATGCTTTACATTCTCATTATGACATCTAGCCACGAGCCCTCTCCATTTTCATCCAGTCCATTAGCTTTCTTCTGACTTTGCTTACTCCTTACTCAACCTTCACCCAACTATCCACCTCTACCAACACACCTCTAACTAGTATCCCTTCCTTTATCACCCATTGATCTTTGATCATGTGTCTAGCATGTCAGCTCCCACCTCTAAGTCAAACTATCATCTGCTTTCTCTGGTCTTGAGCTAATAGAACAAGGGTTAGCAATCTTTTTCTGAAAAGGGCCAAACACTAAATATTTCAGGCTTTGAAGGCCACATAAAGTCTAACTCACACATTCTTCTTTGTTTGCTTTTTTTTTTTTTTCTTACAACCAATTAAGAATATAAAAAACATTCTTATCTCATAGGCTACATGGACTGGATGTGGCCTTCAATCTGTAGTTTGCCAGCCTCTGCTTTAGAACATTAGGATGTTATTGGTCTCTATAAAATCCATGCAAATCTCAACTGGGAAGTCACTTCACTGATTTCCAAGCACTTTTCCATGGCAGAACATTTTTCCCTATTTAAGTTCCCATCTCTCTCTCACTCTACTCCATTCAGCAAATGACCCAAACTTCTACTTTATGAGAAGATTAAAGGCTGTCTTTTGGGAGTGACTTTAACCATCCCATTTCTCCATATTAAAACACTTTCATTTTCAATCATTCTCATCTTTTTCTCTTGTTTCAAACGAAAAGTTTTCTCTCTACTTTTCTAAGTCCAATTCTCTTTTACTTATGCCTTAATACCTATCTTCTCTAGTTACTCTGGGACATTAGTTTCAATTATCTCCTTTCTCTTCATGTTATTTAATCACTTGATCCTCAACAACTCGCTCTCTCTTACAAATTTCACATATCCCTTATTTTGAAGTTAACTCCCTGTCTCTGGTATACTTTCAAGTAAATTCTCTTGAGAGAATTCTCTCCTTTTATTCACTACCAAAATACCAAGAATCATCACCTATACTTGATACTTCAATTTCCTTATTATTCCATTTCCTTGGCCACTGTAATAAGCTTTTCTTCTCCAAACATATTTTAAGGAAATTCTTTTCCCAGGTCACAAATGACCCCTTCCTAGTTACTAAATCCAAATAAATCCTCATTCTTTTGACCAATCTATTGATCTCTGCAGTTCTAGTCCCCAACTCTGAATACATGGCATGAAGAAGAGGAATAGACTGAGCTATAGACCTGGTTTCAAATCCTGGTGCCCAGTTGGTTTAAGACAGAACCTAGGTGTACAGAAGGTCCTCAAAAAATATTTACAGAATGAATAAAAAATATTTTCAAACTTCAAGTCAATGCTATGCCTCCAAAACTAGTATATTCTATATAAAATAATTAAGTAGCAAATAAAACAGTAACTTTGTAAAACATGGCAAATGTAATGAAATCAACATTTCATCTAAGTATTTTGGAATTTGAAAATCAGAGCTATAGCTTTAAGTATTCCCCTAAAATATAATATTCCACCATAATAAAAACTCCTTGATGTATGGTATATATGAGCAAAGTAAAAAATATATATATTATAAAAAATATTTATTATGAGAAATTTTTTTCAATTTAGAAAGCAAGCTTTTCAAAGTCAAAGATTCAATTCTGTCTACTGCCACATCCCCAGCATCTAGAATAAAATACTTTTAAAACTAATTTAACTAAAGAGGAAAGAATAACCATTCAATACATCACACATCAAATTAAACTCTAAGGAGCAATCATATAGCATTTATATATACTATGCTGAATCTCCGTTATTAATTAAACCACTTCAAATAGAAATGGATTTGTTTGAAGAAGGTTAAAACTATATATAGCATCGTAACTGTGTGTACATAGTAGTCAAAAAGTGAATAAAAACCTTTTTGAAAAAAGCTACGTAAAATATAAAGGATATCCTACTCATCTTTAATAAAATTTTTATGTAAACACCTAACACAAAACTTATCTGATTCTTCAGCTTATGTTCAGACAGAACAGAAAACATTCAGGAAAGAAAAATGTCCAAGAAATGAGAAGTTGCTGAATTGTGGAAATGAAAAAGAAATAAATCTTGGGAAACAATCATTAATCAGGAATAAACTCAAGAGGAGACCTAGAAGCCTGGAAGAGGGGGAACTGGAGAAAGAAAATAGATGATGGCAATATTTACTGGCTACCCATTACATGCTAGGCACTTCAATATCTGTTATTGCACGCAATCCTCCCAAACATTCTATGAGGTAGGTATTGTTTCCCCACTTTATACATGAAGAAACTTAACCTCTGTGAAATTAGGTAACTTAGCCAAGAACACTCATTTGGTTAAGAGTTTTTGCCTTCTAAGTGCATGCTTTTTCCAATATGCTATCCTGCTTTCTGTCCTCTAACAAAAAAGGTTATAATCAAATTCATTCTCCTGAGTCACACTGCCTGTGTTTTTCTTAAAAAAGACAATCTTGTCAACTCCTATATGCTGTATCACTACACAGTCAATGGCCAATAGGTGGTCTTTAACAGAGAGTCTTAAAACCAGATGTGGAAGCATGCTTATAAGGAGAAAACATTAACAAGTACAGTAGTTCCCTCTTATCCACAGGGGATACTTTCCAAGACCCCCAGTGGATGCCTGAAATTTCGGATAGTATCAAACTCTATATGTACTATGTATGAATTTCTTTTTACTTCTTCGCAATTTCATGTGTAGAAGATTCATTTTTACTTTGCACAGATCTCAGCAACCTCAGCATATGATTTTTTTTCTTTCCTTATTAAGCCAAGGACTTTCACCTTTTCACTTAAAGGAAGCACTTTACAGCTTCTCTTTGGCATATCCAAATTGCCAGCATCATTACTCTTGTGCTCTGGGGCCATTATTAAGTAAAATAAGGGTTACTTGACACAAGCACTGCTATACCATGACAGTGGATCTTGTAAGCAAGATGACTACTGACTAATGGGCAGGTAGTGTAAATGGTGGATATGCTGGATAAAGGAAAGATTCACATCCAGGGTGGAATGAAGCAGGACGGAGCAAGATTTCATCACACTACTTACTCAGAATGGCGCATAATTTAAAAGTTATGAATTATTTATTTCTGGAATTTTCCTCTTAATATTTTCAGACTGCAGTTAACCATGGGTAATTGAAACCACAGAAAGCAAAACTGCAGATAAGGGAGAACTATTGTACAGACAAAAACACACTAGTAAAACTTTTCAAACCTGGGGATTTAACCTTATTTAATACTTATTTCCAAACAGTACTTGTTAAATATATGTTTCTGCTGACATATGAAGATGCTTTACTGTTGAGAGATAGTGCTTGCCTTCTCTGAACTGTGAAAAGACAATAGCACATTCAATTACCACAGAAAAGAAAATAACACTTAGAAATGGAAAGCAAGCCCCTATTTCCAATTACACACGTGCTGGTTTAGCTTACACATGACTGACTTGAATAGGAATTGAAATGGATAAAAAATAGAATTAATAGGTATCTTGCTTTTGATCTAAAAAGATTTAATAGGGCCGACCCCGTGGCGCACTCAGGAGAGTGCGGCGCTGGGAGCGCCGCAGTGCTCCCGTCGCAGGTTTGGAGCCGGTCACAAAAAAGAAAAAAAAAATAAAATAAAATAAAATGGATCCTATATAAGGATGGCCGGTGCGCTCACTGGCCGAGCGCGGTGCGGCCGGTCACAAAAAGACAAAAAAAAAAAAAAAAAAAAGATTTAATAGACGTATGGTTGCTTGCTGTTCTCCAAATTTTCCAACCACCATTTAGTTAATACCTAGTATGTTCTTTTTACTAGTCTAGGCAATTTGGGAAATTGAAAAGAAACAAATATGGTCCTTTCATGTGTGTATCTGTATATACATAATATTCCTACCTCAAGTAGATAGATATGTAATTGCCTTCTCCTCAAACTGACTGAAAGTTATATATGTAACCCATATGACAACAAAGGCAGAATTTACTATAAAAAAAGATGCTAGAAATTTGAGGCTAGAAATACACAAAATCAAAATATGAATAGCCAAAAACAGAAAACCATATATATATATATATATCATTTGTAAATATTTGGCTTTGGAAACTTTTTCAGGTTTAGAAAATCTCTGCAAGCCATCTTATTCTTAAAACTGCATGTACAATGAAACTATCATTTATACGAAGGATCTGTCATACTGATAACTATAAAACCACAGAAACAATATAAACCTCAACTTTGAAAAACACCAACATATAGATAGTGATTGTTATACCTAAACTATCTAACCTCAAGGCCTGGTGTTCATATAAATTCAGTTGCACTGCCCAGTGGTTCTGCTTGGAACTTTGTTCCCTGTAGCAGAAAGCTCAGGTTGCCACAAACCTATCAGTCATGGGAAGCAATAAGAGCAAAGGGGCAGTAGGTCAGGTGTAAACACCCTGAACTTCCTCCATTCACTCCTACTGCCATCCCCATGTCATTGTACTGACTTCCTTGACTGATATCTTTAGATACTTCTCCATTTCTTCTCTTCCGTCCCCCCACATGTATCAGAAGAGCCACCCACTCCATCCCAGAAGCTCAATCTTGCTTTAGAAATTAAACATTCATAACAGCCAAAGTCTGCTTTTCTTCTGAAAATAGCCTTTTGAATACCCAAGGACTATTACTGTCACATAAGAATGACTTTACCTTTCTATAGGCATAGCGGGACGCTTTTGAAAGCATGCTTATTTCCTTATTTTCAGCAATAAAAAATTAGTTTAGAATACTTCAAAGGTTAAGAAAAACTCTTGAAGAAACCACAAGGGGTAGTTACTAGTAGAAAGGGAAACAAGGTAACATATTCCTGGTATTTATCACAGCAGATATTTAAGCCATCTGAAGACAGAACTTTTGCAGAAGCGGGGTAGAGATCAGATGGACATGGGGCTCTGGTACCAATTGCTCTTTACAACTATTCCTTCCCTGGCTTTTCACTATCTAGTGCAGGAGCACTGGTTCCAGATTAATTAAGTTCAGATCCAGCTTTGTCACACAATACCTATGAGATTATTTACAAATTATTTAAATTCTGCATATGGCACATTTTATCAACAGCAACATCATCACCATCACCATCCCTGTCTTATCCTCCCTTCCCAGGGCCTGTGGGTGCTCCTTGCCCTCTTCTTTCAGTAGATTAGATATTGGGGAAACCTTGTTGTCAAATGCCTAACAAATGGGAGGGGGGAAAAAAGGTTTCCTCCAAATAACTCCTAGTTATTTACATTCTTTCTAGCCAATACCTTTACTTCTTTTAAGACCAAACTTCTTGAAACACTAGTCCATGTTCACTATTATTACCATTTTCTCATTTTCAACCCTCTGAAATTACATTTCCACACACACCACCTTTTAAAGAACCTCTGAGTGCTAAGGTCACCAACAACCTCCTAACAGGCATTAACAATGGACGCCTCTTCCTTATCTTATTTGACTTCCAGCACAATTCTGATAATGCCTTCTTTTCTAAGTTCTTTCTTGGGTCTCACATAGCCAGCACTCCTTCCTGATTCCCTTCCTACCTCTGTCACTTTTCCTATGGTGCTGCCAAGGATTTAGCCACCTTCTCCCCATCCCCACCACAACTGAGTGCTCTAGTTCAGTCCCATGATTTCAGCTACTGCCTGTGTATAACGATTCCCAAATCACTTGCTCTCATGTTCTCTTGCTTGCTCAAATGCATGCACACTTACACTTTCCTTTCCTCCCTCTCATTTTCTGTCTAGTGTAGGCCTCTCATATGTTCCAGAGATGTTTTCAATAGTCAACTAGATATCTAAATAAGCATCTCAAACTCAACATTTCCAAAAGCAGAATTCATTGTGCATTGTGCTTATCCTATATGCTCTACCTTGATGGTAACATTACCTTTTCACTCAGTTAGTTGAAGTCAGAAATCTTGAGGTCATCCTTACACTCCTCCTTCCTCCACATGTCTAGACAAGCCTATCTCTCAAGTATTTCCCAGATATGTTCTTCTTCATGTCTGTCAATGACTTGGGTTAGGACCTCAAGGCCTCTTACATAAGCTACATTAGCCTCTTAGTTGACATTCCTTGCTGTCCTTTCCAGCCCATAGTCCATGCATAAGCATGATCTTTCTGAAATACAAATTGCATGTCACTTTTCCACTTAATCTTCAGTGATGCCACGTTACCCATATACTAAAATCTGAACTCCCTGGCCTGATGTCCAAGGCCCTCTATTATCTGCCCTCTGCATGTCTTCATAGTCTCATCTCTTCTCTTCCCAACTATCATTAGACACTCAGCCGTAATCAACTGCTTCAGGCCCCCAAACATTCTGACTTCACAGAGACTGATCTTTCTTCTAGGAAAGGCTTTCCCTCCCTTGTCAGTGGCAAAACTACTATGCATTCTTTGAAATTCTGCTCGATTACCAGCTTGTAAACTTATAGCACTAAGCTCCCCTGGCAAACATAGGACCCTGATGCTCACACATCACACATACTGTGTCTATCTCTACTAGCAAAAACTTTATAGCATGTTATATTTACTCACATATCTATCTGTCTCATCACACTGTGAGTTCCCTTAGGGGAAGAAACCATGTGAAGTTCCATTGTTATATCTCCAACACCTGGTCTAGGGACCACCACATAATGGGCATCTAATAAATGTTTGCTGAATGAATACTATTCAAGTTTTGTCTCTGATCTTACAGTCTCATGGAAACAATTCAGGTAGTTTACACATTAAATAGAACGATGGCTTCATAACATTTTACAGTTTTCTTGGCAAAAATATGTTTCAAATACTAATCAACCAACTTAAAAATCAATTTCTAGAATATACTCCATTCAAAAAGGAAGGAAGAACTGCAAATCAAAACCACAGTGAGGTACTACTTCACAGTCAAGGACAGCTGTAATAAAAAAGATGGAAAATAAGTGTTGGCAAGGATATGGAGAAATCAGAACCCTTACACATTGCTGGTGGTACAATTTTTAATTAGTGAGTGAAAAAATGAAAAGAGATCTTTTAATCAAAATATTTTCAATGATAAAGTTTTGATAATGAATATGCTAATTACCCTCATTTATCACACATTGTACACATGTATTGAAATATAACTCTATACCCCATAAATATGTACAATCAATATGTTTCAATTAAAAAATAAATTCCTTTAAAATAAAAAATAAATTTCTTCTATAGAAAAACAAAATACAGAGTTAAACAATTTGGTTCGTTTTTTTTCAAGCTCAAATTTGAGGGAGCTTTCGTTTAAACTACAAAGAAAAAAATGTAAAGCAGATGAAAAATATCAACATGCCCTTAATAATCCAGTGTTTAGGTGCTTTAGTTTTTTCTTTTTATCCCCAGCTTTATTGAGGTACAATTAAGCTTTTTTTTATTATACCTTAAAGTAATTGAGTTTCTTCAACTCTCTTGGCTAAATATACTTTTAAAAAATTGCACCAAATATTGGGGGAGTACTATCTGATAGTCTTTCTTGACTCCAAATTTTCTTGTGGAGTTTCTCTAATTCAAATATTTACAATAAGACCACTTTTTAAGACTATTAACTACTGGAATAACAGAGTAAGAATACCTAAGTGAATAGGACCAAACCAACACAATTCTGATATATGGAACAGAATACAACATATGCTTCTGAAGATGTCCTCAGTTGGTCTCAATGACTATTGGCAACTAAAACTTCTGATGTCTTAATGAAACTATCCTAAGGATTATACACCAAAATAATAGCAGTGATTACCTCCAGATGGCAGGAATACAAGCAATTTTTAGATCTTCCTCTTATCACATCCTTATTTTCTAAATGTTCTACAATAAATACCAATTTTGTCATTAAAATACAAAATGCCCCAAAGATAAACTTAGCCACTTCTTCAAATAACAGAAGAACCAGACATTCTTAATATTTAAATGTCTCTAAATAAAATTATTGTTCAACATAAGCATTACAATATTCTATTTAGATATACAGCCATACAACTTTTAGATCAGCATATACCAATCCACCAAAGATAGCATTAGAAATACCCATGCGGGCTTGCTGTACTCCAGCAGTGACCTTTAGAATCCTCACAAATAAAACACAATAATCTACAGCACATTCTCCAGCAACTTCAGAACTGAAGAGTAGATTGCCTCAGTTACCATAGGCAGAAATCATTCAGAGAAGCTGACTCAGCAGAACTTAACAGTAAAAGCATCTCTTGTTCAAGTAGTTAACTTGCCAGAAACACACAGTATATGTACCTCCCTTCATAGTAGCAGAGCACTCTGTCTTGATCAGACACCCCCTCCTCCAATCCTGTTTGCCAAAGGTCTCCATTTACGCTTCCTTGAATTTTCACTTAAAGACTTTTCTAAAATACTGCCTTTTTACTCTCCCACTTTCCTACTGTGCCCAAAACAAGCATAAAAGCCCCTTTCGTCCACCACCCAATTCATTTTCAAAGGTTATTTGTTTTACAACTGATCACAAGAAAAAAGGATGAAGTTACAAAGGAACACAAGGTCTCTAATGTTTAGTGTTAGGTGTTTCAGTTTTTATGAACATCGGACCTGTTTCTTCATATATTAACCCTTCTTTTACCTTGCACCAACTTCCCTATTCTAACCTGAGGGCTCACCCTAGTTCCCCATTGATTTACCAAGCAGAAATGGCTGACATGGTTGGAGTCCAATAGAGTGAACAAGCCCATCCCTGCTGCCTTGGCTCCTCCATCATCCTTCCTGAGTCTCCTTGATAACCTATGTAGGTTTCCCTCTCAATGCCAAAAATCACCATTTTACAGTATTAGAAATACCCTAAACACATAATAAAAGGTAACCCCCACACAAAAAGAAATAAATCATTCACTCAAAAAAGTAAAGATTTCATTTAAAATAGCTTGCTTCTGGGGTCTGACAGAGCATCCTCATTTGGTAAATGCTGTTATGTCTTTTCCAGAAGCTTTTTTTTAATTGAAGCATAATTGATTATACATATTTTGGGGGTACAGCATTGACTATCATTATTTGTGTATGATATGATGATCAAATCATTATTAGCATATTCATTATTACAAATCATAATTATTCTTTGTGACCTTTACCCAATTTCTCCCTAACCCCCTCTTCTTCCCCCTTTCCCACCTCTAGTAACCACAGATTTGTTTTCTCCTTCTGAAAGTTCAACATATTACTGTGGTCTTTCTTTCCTTCTTTCTTAGCGCCCACTTAGGAGTAAGGACAAGTGGTATTTCTCTTTCTGTGTCTGGCTCATTTCACTTAACATAATTTTCTCCAAGCTCATCCATGTTGCTGCAAATGGCAGAATTTCATTCTTTTTTATAGCTGAGTAGTATTCCATTGTGTGTATATACCCACATTTTCCTTATCCAGTTGTCTGTCAATGGACATTTAGGTTGGTTCCATATCTTGGCTATTGCAAATAGAGCAGTGATGAACAAAGGAGTGCAGGTATCCCTTTGACATAATGAATTCCACTCCTCTGGGTATATACCCAGAAGTGGGACTGCTGAATCATATGGTAGTTCTATCTGTAGTTGTTTGAGAAACCTCCATACTGTTTTCCATAATGGCTGTACTATTTTACAGTCCCACCAACAATGCAGAAGTGTTCTCCTTTCTTCACATCCTCACCAGCATTTGTTACTCTCATTCACTCAGAAAAGTAAAGATTTCATGTAAAACAGCTTGCTTCTGGGGTCTGACAGAGCATCCCCATTTGGGAAGTGCTGTTATGTCTTTTCCAGCAGCTTTTAAAACTTATGTCTGAACAACTAAACAAAAACCAAATATATCTAAACATCTATAGCTTTGATTCACTCCCCTTTCCCCCATTTCAAAGCAGGGCTTAGGGGATCTAAGATTAACAGATTAAAGAAGGAAAAAGAAACTCTTTATATACCTTATAAAACATTAGAACTTAATCTGCATAGAAAATCCTATCTTAAAGTTAATAAAAACTTGCAAAAAAAGTTACTAGGAAAAATTTCCCAAACATAATTGCAAGGTTAAAGAATAGCTTGCTAACTTAAACAAAATACAGAGGTCCAGCTAAAGTTGTTTCTCTATCTCCATACTCAAGTGATAGTGCTTTTTTTCTTGGCATACATGCTAAATTAAAAGAAGAAAATATAACTCAGTAAAATTTACATGGTCTTCCTACTCTGTAGGGATTATATGTCATAAGTATTCATCCTAGAAAGGAAATCATAAAAATTCAAGAACAAGCTAGAAATCACAATTAGAATTTAGGAAGGCTTTAAGAGTCTCATTTTAAAAACCTATTTGTTTTCTACTTACCAACCAACCACTTCAACCTCCTGGGGGTGGGGGGGGAGGGGTGCTTCCCATGAAGACTATTTTATTGCATAATAGCTACTCATTACGCTTACTTCAAAAGAAACCAAGATTTTGGTCACAATGACATTATTCAAGAAGATAATCTCTATAACCTTTAATATTTTCAGTAGAAAGTTAACACAAAAAAAGCAATTTCAGTTGTTTTAGATCAATTCATAATTCATGTAACAATATGAGCTTTTCAAAGCCACAAAATTCTTAAACTACAGTATCTTTTTTCTTCCTGAATGATTTCTATATACAGTGACTTCCATTATGCTGTTAAAAAAATGGCAGTCACTGCTACAATTTTAACAAAAGCACATTAAATGTATTGCTATATATAACTAGTAAAATTGTTATTCACATTTCCATATCATAAAAATACTTTTAATAAGTCTTATCTAATACCAGTGAAAAATCATTTACTGTCATATTCCTAAAAACTACAAAAAATTTGACAACATTCTCATTCAAACTGGTGATTTAAATAATCTTACAATGGGGTTGTTCCTTTTTTAAAAAAGAAAAGACATTTTTATGGTGGAAATAACCAAAGATTGACTTTTTCCTGTACCATAAAATAATTTTTAGAAGTGACTATTCAAATAATATGGCCAACAATTTCAATAAGTAATATTTAGAAAATAGAGGATTTTTCAAGATAACAGAAATTACTGGGATATATAGCATACAAAAGCTAACAAAGCAGACAATGAATTTCCTTAACCACACTTCAATTACAATATAAAGAAACTTCTACGGTAATTCCTACCTTTATAAATATTCCAGAGAAACAAGTTGTTGCTTAATTTACCATTAAGGTGATTTGGGTTCCACTTAATAGCCGTGCTCCTCACTAGGAATAAAACTGCCTTTCTGGAGAAAGCAAGTCAACAACAAAGCCCATGTTGCCGAGCAAGCCTGAATTTCTAGCAAATGGGGATGAAGCTATTTGCATTTGTTGGTTTAAGGGGGGGAGGAGTGGAAGGAGGGGACTAAGGGGACTGCTAAAGTAATTCACATATTGTCTGTAGGCTGTAGAGACAGTGATCATCCGTCACCTGCTCAAACTTCCTTCACTCCTGCCTTCAGAGAAGGACCAAAGGTTACCCTGGGTCAGAGAACTGGGAAAGAAATGAGAAGACATGCAAAATCTCACTGCCAACCCATTGCATCTGTAGACAAAGTAGTCCCCGTTGGACCACATGTCCTCAAAACCAAGACATTTTAATAGTCTCAAGAGAACTTGTTAAAATATATCATAGAACAGAAACAAGAGAAATATCTCCAGGCTCTGCTTCCAATTACTGCAGTATTTAGCTGCAATGCTTAAAACAGAGAAAGGACATTTGTTTTCAAGATACTTCTTTGCATCATAATAGCCACCTCATTTGCACAAGCAAAACATTTGTTTCAAGCTGTTCATATGAAAAAGAAAATATCAGCTGTTTTAAATTTCATGGCTTTTGAGTGAATCATTTAGGTTAATAGCATCTCTAACCATTTCATTTATTACCAAACAAGAGTACTGAATATATTAAGTATATTAGTCTGTATTTTATAATAAACTACATTAAGGGCAAAAATCTAAATAAATACTTGGGTGTTCATTCAGAAGCCTTCTACTTGGACTGACACATCTTGAACTTTTTACAACCTTAGTTATATATGCACCTCTACCACTTCTGACCCACTATAACACAGAGAAACAAAAAGTGCTGCTTTATGTGGCTTTTATTAAATATATACAATCCAACAGGAAAAAAGTAAAGACATGCCTTAAAAACTATAAAATCTTAATTTTAAAATTTAGAGAGGAAGTACATTCACATATTGAAATAACATACCGTACTCTACAAATAAGTACAAGTAAATGTTAAAATATTTTGAATAAAAAAAAATTTAGGGAGGTGATACACAAATTACAGAAACCACATACTCCTTTGTGCATGTCTGAATGAAGAGCAAAAGCAGCCATATTTCTAGTTTTGTTTTTTAAAAAATGAGAATGGAGTGGGGGTGGGGAGTAGAGCTATTTCTTGTTTGCTCAATGAAAGCTTTGAAATATTTCCCAAAAGTCAAACTTTCAAGCAATTCAGAAGGAAAATGTTATATTGGAGTTTTTCAAAATAAGAAAATACTACTATATAAAATGACAAATTACGTTTTTTTAATTGAAGAGTTTAGATTTTAAAACCCCACTCCCTTAAAATTTGTATTAGGAAAAAAACTAAACCACACACATGCACACACACACTTAAACACACACTTGAAAGAAACAAACACAAAAACACACACACTTGCTTGAGCCCATAAAACAGCATTCAAAGAAGCTAACAGTGCCCAAGATAATTATGTTTAAGATCTATTTAATTTTTTTCTACTTTAACTTTAGAAAGTTCCTATTCATACAATTTATATCTGAATTAGCAACAAAGAAAATCTAATATGCCAGGTCTATCAAATACTCGTTATCAGAAATGTTTTATGAAGTTGTGAAGGAAATGTCATGTTACCACTGAGTTTCATTTCTAAATTAAAGTTGTTTCCATGAGAAGTGGGGTAGGGGACCCAATAAACTGAAGGGTTTTATCAAGAAAAGAGTTAAGATGGCCACTAAAAGCCTAAAGTGCCACAGGATAGGAATGTTTGGCTACACCTTCCTGATTCTAGCTTTTCCCCTCCTCCACATTTCCCCTTAGCACCAGAGGAATTCCTCTATACCCCTGGGATCTTGAAACTTTATACTCAAAGCATCTGGAAGTTTGCTGCCTGCCCTCCTTTCTGGTAAGGTCACAATTGCTTAAAGAATTAGGCTAAAAAAAATGACACTTCATACCAGTGTGGGTCATTAATTTACAATAAATGATGCATAAAATCTAAAGCTCAAGTTAAAATCCACTCAATTTTTTAGAAATTATATAAGTTCAATTTTAATTTATATAGTTTACTTTGAAAGTATTCAAGTACCTTAAAGCAAGATAGAATGGTTTACAATGTAACACTTTATTTTTAAAAGAAAACCTTTGAGCGTCCCATAATATTAGAAAAAAATTCATGTTGGGAACAAATTTTTTTAATCTTCTGCTTCTGAATTTCTCCAATTTCTCAAAAGACTAAAAATCTACACTTATTATGTTCATAAATAAAATTATGGAAACAAAATAGTAATACAATTGTTAATAAACTTTCCCTTAAAAAGACAAGAAAAAGAAAAGATTTTTTTAAAAAAAACCTCACATAGCCTTCAAAATAAGGGTGGTCCCAGTTCTGATTCTAACTTGATAGACTGTCTTGTCTTGCTCCTTCATGTATTAAATATATGGACTTCAACGAAATGACTGGCTATAAACTCCTAACTATATGCTGAAGACACGAGAAGGGCAATATGAGAAAAAAACGGTAGCTTGCAGGGCATTCCTAAATTTCTATCATTTTTCAGAGGGAACTAAGATACAAGATATGGGGGTGGGAAGTGGGGAACAACTTGAAAACAGAAAACAGCAAAAATCAAATAAATTCTTCAAGAAGAAAATCTACAATGGGCCTCATTTTCATTTATGTGACTCAGTCTCCTTCTCCAAGTTGCCAACAGACACAGCAGCACACATGCTTCTTTCCTCTTTCTCTACAACACCGTGTATGGGTCTCCTGAGTAAATCTGATGAGCTGTGACAGCACCATCCAGAAGCTAAGGGCTTTGAAAGATTGTAGGGTCATAACAACAGCCAAGAAAAGAAAACCTAAATAAACAAAATGAAAAAAAGCCACATGACTTGCCGAATTTTCTATCCAAGTAAGTTTCTTAGTGGATTTTCCTACCACTGATAAGCCTAACCAGATTTTGCTGTTTCTGACCATAGAAGTGCTTGCACAGCTAAAAAAAATAAATAAATAAAAAGTTGTTTGAAAAAGTTTTAAAGTTTATCATTATTCTTGAAAAGAAAACCAGTAAACCTTAAATAAGCAGTTTTTAAATGTTAAGTCAAATCAAGTAGCACTCCTGGATGCCTCACTATATTTCTTTAAGAAACTATACAACTGAATGTCTTTAGTTATTAATTATTTGAAAAATTTTTAAGTGCTACATCCTTAAAAAATTTTGGAAAAGCAAACTAAATTTTACTTAAAGCACAAATATAATATACAAATAATTCTTATTCTAAAAAAAGCCACAGATAAAAAAGCAAAAATCCCATTACCACCCAACATTCCTTCCCAGAAATAATCAGTATTACAGATTTGATATATAGCTTTCCAGATATTTTTCTATTACTTATAAGAGGATACTTCAAGTTCATGCAAAGATTAGTATTATCTTTCAATTCTATTTTTACATGAACTTTTTGAAATACTCTCGTATACATATTTCTAGAGGTACATACAGAAATACATATTTATTTTGTTTTGACATATGGTATTATACTGTATTTGGGGGAACTTGCTTTTTTCACTTAATATATCTTGGAGAGCTTTTCTTCTTAGTATAAATAGGAACACTCTCATTCTTCTAAATTATTCTATATTATTCTAAAGGATTAACTATACCATAACATTTCAACATTTCAACATTTCCCCATTGATTTCACCATGTGTGTGTTCTAAAGTTACATTAAGAAAAAAATGGTAGTATGAAGCCAGATATAGACCAAGCTGTTCAGCATGATTATCTCTACAAGCCTTTCTCAATTTTTTGCTTTGAGCATTTATCACTTTTTCCATTAGAGTAAAATCGTTATATTAAAAATTATAATAAAAAACAACTAGAAAAACATTTTGCTTTCAAGAATATATCACATCATATCTAATAATGGTACTTTTATTCTATAGTTGCCATCTAAATGAATGATGTATTTCAAAGTGTCTAAGCCCAGTACTAACCAGTATTAACCAATCCATAATTAATAAGCAATGCTTGAAAAAAGGCAAAATGATTCACACATGCAATGTCTTTGGGTGAACATCAACTAACAATTTTTAACCATGCTTTCCCAGAATCCCGAGGTTCTTCTGGGGACTCCTGGGAATCTTTACAAAACAGATTGCACACCAGTGGGCACACTTTTGGTTCTACTCTAACTGCTTCCAAATTCTACTTTAATATGGTTTGGACTACCTGTACTCAATATTCAAAAAGCAGTCATGAAAAGTGCTTTACGACTTCAAGTTACTTGTGCCATTTGAAATCCTTAATAATGATAAAACAGTTAAATATAACATCAAACATTTAAAATTTCTCACAGTGAAAGTAAACAACTTGTCATTTGTATATGCATGGTTCTGCCAAGACATCAAGATTCAACAAAACACACACCTAGAAGTATCAGAGTGAAACTGCAAAACTCCAAAGATGATAAAATTAAAGTCGTTAGATTAAAAAAAAAAAAGACAAATTACAGTCAGAAAAGAAACAGACCAACAGCTGAATTTTCACAGCAATAATGAAAACCAAAAGGCAAAAGAATAATATCTTCAATGTGCTGAAAGAGAATAGCTGTCAACCTGGAATTCTATACCTACAGAAAATGTCTTTCAAGGAAGGAGTTGGAATAATGACATATTCAGGTGAACATAAACTGAGACTGCCACTTGCAGACCTTCACTAAAGGAAATACTGAAGGATCTACCTCCAACAGAAGAAAATTAATCCTAGATGAAAGGTTTGAGATGCCAAGAAGGAATAAAGAGCAAAGTTCAGGTTAAATGTGTGGGTAAATCTCAACAAATATTGGCTATATAAACAATAATAATAATGGTTTATGGGATTACAAAAAGAGATAATTAAAACGTACCAAAGTAACAACATGAAGTTGAGGGGGGTAAGTGGGTAGCATATTCTAAGTTTCTTCTATTATGTTTGTTCAGAATAAGGATATTAATTTCAGACTTCCATTAAGTTAAGGAGGCATGTTAAAAATTTCTAGAGTATTAAAAGATCAGAAAATATAGCATATAACTTCCAAACAAGAGGGGGAAAATAGAATGAAAGAAAAAATAATCCAAAAAAGGACAAGAAAAATTAAAAAATACAGAAAAAGTAGAAAAAATAAGAAGGACAAAATAAGGTGGCATATTGAAAGCAAAATATATCTGTAACCACAACAAATATAAATAGATTAAAAGTTCCAGTTAAAAGAGGCAGGCTGGCTGGCCAAAACATCAAAATCTATTTATAAGAAATGCATCTAAAAGATAAGGATAGATTAAAGGTTAACATTAGAGAAAGAGAGAGATGAGAACACCATCCAAATAAAATCTGGTATAGCTACATTAACATCATATAAAGTAAACTTTAAGGCTAAAATAAAAGTTACCATAGACAAAGAAGGTTACTGTAGAAGGTTCAACTGAGCAAGAAGTTATAACAATTCAAAAATTTTACACACCTAATACAGTCACAAAACAAAGCATAAAGCAAACACTGAAATAACTACAAGGAAAAACAGATCCACAATTATAAAGGAACCTAAAGGGAGAAAACAATTCAAATGACAGCAAATTTCTCATTAGAAACCATGGTAACCAGAAGGAAGTTGCACAATTTTCAAGTGCTGAAAGAACTGTCAACCTAGAATTCTATATCCAGCAACTATCCTTCAAGAATAAAGGAGGAATAAAGACATTCTCAGATGAAAAAAAACTAAGAGAATTTGTTGCCACCCTACACTAAGAGAATGGCTACAGGAAGTTTTTTTAAACAGGAAGAAAATGATAATCCTGAAAATCAAGAAGGAAGAAAGAACAACTGAAAGGGCAAAAAATGTAGGTTACTACAATGGGCTCTCCTCTTGAGTTTTCTAAATTGTGTTCAACAGTTGAAGCGAAAATTACAACACTGTCTAATGTGCTTCTCAATGGAGGTGGAGGAAATATTAAAAGACAATTAATTATAAATAGTGGAGGATAAAGGGATATAAAGTGATTTCTAAATTTCACTTGAAATGGGAAAAGGTTTCTAAATTTCACTTGAAATGGGAAAATGTCTAGTGGGGTAAGGACAGAGGAGGCAGATCTCAAAGTACTGGAAAGCCACATTTTTTTTTAAAACTCTTTGCATTTCCTATTTACTCCCCAACTCTCTAAATCTGGCTTTTTAAAGAAGTCCAGTAACCATGCTTTTACCAAGACGACTACTGAGCACTCCTCTTGCTTGACTTTCATGCTGCATTTGATGATGCTGAATATTTTCTCCTTAAAATCCTTCCTCTCCTGTTGTTGGGAAAACCAACCTAGTGACTCCAGTACATTTATGTATACTTTTTCTCAATGTCCTAGAATGACTTCTGTCCTCTACCCATTCTTTATTTTGTGCTTCTCAAAATTTGGGCCTCAAATCATGTGCACTGGAAACACCTGATCCCTACTCTGGACATACTGATTCATAACCCCTGGATATGAGTTCCAGGGCACTGCCTTTTAGCAAGTTCTCCCAAGTGACTCAAGTAAATGTTGACCCACAGGGTCTGCCTTAGTCCTCTTCTACTTCCACCCATCACATATGCACAATTAAAACCACACTCAAAACTTCCACCACTTGTTATCAACAAAATGTCTAACTGCCCACCTCCCCCAATACCTGTTATCCCACCTGGCACAAAAAATACTCGTATTTGTTTGAGTGAACACGATGATTCTCATACCTGTTTTGTCAACCAACACCTATCTTTTTCAGGTTCCTTACCTGCATGTGCAGCTATCCAATGAACGTGTGCACCTGGATGTCCCAAAGTTACCCTGAATCACTGTATTGCTAAGGCTAGGGCCCACAGACCCTTCAAACCCATTGTACAGACTGGGTCACAGACCCCTCACGTGCCAGGCTGGGTCACCAGACCCCTCATGCGCAGGTCCACAAGCTAGGTAATTAGGAAAGATCCCAGGAGCCAATGGCAGACAACACGAACTCAGTCCTCAGCTTCCTCAGCAACGGCAGCAGTGGCAGCAGCGGCAGCAGCGGTGGCCTGCCAGAGCGTCCCAGGGTCCCTGGCAGCAACAGCCTCCAGCAGCAGTAGTGGCCTCCCAATACCCCCGCCCCCGGGGGCATTCCGGGGGGGGGGGGGCACTGTGGATCAGAGCCTCTTGTCCTTTATACTTAAGTCCGACAACCCAGGACACCTGGACACACATGCGCAATTACATTAGACAATAACCAAGGAACACCTGGGCGCACGTGCATATTTACATCAAATGCTTGGCAAGATTCTGAACACCTGAGGGGCCCTGACCATTTTCCTATATTTTCCCTACAATCAAGATTACGTTCAGCTAACAGTAATGGAAAATCCTAAAAGAATAGTGGTTTATATAATATAGAAGCTTACTTCTTTCAAATAACAGTCTGGAAACAGACAATACAGGCTAATATGAAAGTTTTACTCCACTAAGTTCTCGGGGACTCCAGTTCCTTCCTGCTTTTTACTCCACCGTGCCTAGGATACAGTCTAGATCTCATGCTCAAAGATGGAGCTCCAACCAAAACCACATTCCTAGCAGCATGACAGAAGCAGGAAGACAGATGAGAGGACATGCTGGCCTCTCTATACACTTCCTGGAAGTAGAACACACTATCTGTACTTTTATTCCATTGACCTGGACTTAGTCTCATGGCCATACCATAACACTAGGAGGCTGGAAATGTAGTCTTTATGTTAGACAGCCAAATTATATTACTAAAAAAAAAAGAGAGAGTGAAGAGATACCAGAGGACAATAGCATTTTCAGGCACCCATTCCAAACTCACTGTGTTCCAAACTGAACTCATCCGTTTTCAGGACAAACTGTGCAATTCTGACACTTTTGTGATGTGTCCACCCTACCTTTATCTCCATTCTGCCTGAAAAACTCCTTCTCCTGTCTTAATACTCACATCATGTGTCTTTTTGTGAAGCTTTCCTTTATGCAACCACCTTTCTCTCCAGCCCAGACCATAAGTCTTTGGGCCACCTCTTTATGTAGCATACATCTCTATTTCTGCATTGCTAATTCTATATCTTTTTTTTTTCCCCCAAGTCTATCCCTCCATTCATTCTTCTTCCACTAAAAGTAAACTTCTCAGGGAGAGACTATGCCTTATTTATCTTAGTATCATATGAACACACTTGCAGGTCTGTATCATACTAAATTTTTAAAAATCAACGATTAATATCTACTTCCTAGAATTATGGCAGCAGGAAACTGGTAAAGGAAGAACATGATAAAAAGAATATCATGATATGTAGTATTGTAATATAACAGAATGTATTAAAGTCCCAAATTACAGAAGATTCTAATAGCAGTTACAAGAATAATGTGGCTATAAGCTCTTACCTAACCACTGCCTTTCTCTACACACATTACCTACTCATTTTTTACATCTATCTTTCTTTTTTTCTGATATAAACAAACACATTTAGTTGGGTAAATTTTAAGTATGTTTACACTCAATTACATTATTAAATTTATATTAAACTTATGCCAATGATTGAGTTCTGTGCTTAGACCCTACTTAAATTTCAGCAGTTATTCCATCACAGCAGACAAGGTTAGGTATTTCTAAGCCCCTGAAAGAATCACCAAGGAACTTCAGTATTTTGATGACTTTTCACTGAAAGAAAATATCTGATGATCATAGTATTCAACTTAGGAAACAGTGTTATAACTGATAACCACTACCATGACTAAAATAACATACTAATTTATGATGGCTTCTATAGTCAAAAATTTTCACTGATGTATACATTTTACTTGACTATCAAAGTATCAATTTAAGTTGAAAATAGGACCAAAATCATGTAAAACCTGTTTGTAACAGTTGTTATGCCCAAGCTTTTAAAAAATATCTTTGAAATATGAAAAATGAAATACCATGTGTAATTTTTAATTGAATATCGACTATCAAGGTAGCTGAGTAACCCCCTTCACCCAAATGCTTATAGCAACAAGGCTTCAATGGTCCAAATGTGACTTTTAGCTTTGCCCATATTCTTCAGTGTGGACTGGAACTCAGATTTCGATGCAGGGGTGGCCCTCAAGAATTCTAATCATAGTCTTCCTTTACCTCCAGTTCTCTAGCCTGGACAGTGCTCTTGCTGTTTTGCCTGCCACTCTAGTTGGGTATGAAGTCCTAATATTGCCAATATTAATCACAATGCCATCAACAGCAGTAAGATTTAACATCAATAAAATTTTTAAAATGTAATTACTTATTATCTTACCACTCTTTCCTGGTGGTTGTAATACATCTCCTGTCAGACGACACCACCCAACTGGAAAAATATCTCGAGAATAATACTTGCACCAATAATCAAAAGCTCCACTCCAGCCATCGAATGTGATATGAACTTCATCTCCTTTAACATTTCCAATTGTTGCAGGGCAGATCATATAAGGATTCTTTTTGTCTATAGCTTCAAGTTTCATCCCCACTTTAAAATTATTTAGAGGTGGCTTTGGTGGTTCCTACCAAAACATTAAAACAAGTTTTCATTGTTAAGCTGTATTAAGAACATTTGCCTACATGTATTCTCTTATAAACCTTAGCAACCAAAAATTAAGCTCCATGTTTAATTATCAATTAATACAGGAAAAAAAAAACAGTCCTCACAGATCTGAAACTCTGCTCTCCAACTTTTATTCTAGAGCAGAGCTAAAAACCTGGAAGGAAACAAAACCAGCCTGACTCATTCATTAATTCAAGAAACATGTTTTATCTACTATGTACCAGGAATTTAAGATTCATTGGTGAACAAAAATATCAAAGATCCCTGCTCTGGTGGAGCTTACATTCTAGTGTTGGTGGTAGTAGTGGTTGGGGGAAGAAATTTTAGGAGGACTCAGACAAACCTAATAAATATATAAATATAGGATGTATTGAAAGGTAGTAAGTCCAAAGAGAAGGAACAGGAGCAGATAATATCCTAAAAGAAACTCAAATTATAAAACGAAGACACAAGAACATGAAAGTCATATAGTCTGGGCTCATTTATGATATCCAATCCAGAAACCAATATTTAAAAATATTCCTTAGTTACAAAAACTTAAAGCATGTAAATATGCTAACAGGATTCTTAGAAAGCCCAAGTGCTATGTTAAAAGCAAAATCTTCTTTTTTCAATGCACTTTTCATCCTAGTAAAAGGCACCATCATAGCAACCCAGTCACCTAAGCCAAAAACCTGGAAATAGTTCTGGACCAGTGGTTCTCAGCCCTACTGAACATTAGAATCACCTGTGGACACATGCGCAGTGATACTGATTGAATTGGTGTAGGGTGTGGCTCAGGTATCAGCAAGTTTCAATTCCCCAGGTAATTTTAATGTGCATCTAAGGCTGAGAACCACTGCCCTAGACTCAACTCTTTTCACAATTCAATCAAAAACCACAATGTGCCAATCAGAGATGGATTTTAAACCAAGGAAGTCTGTCTTGGAGCCATCTCCTTGGAACACCCTACCCCTTCATCTGCCTGGCCAACTCGAATTCATCCACTTCAAAGCCCAAGCTCTCCTGTTCTCCTTGAATGCTTCCCTGACCAACCCCTGCCCAATCCTAGGCCCATCTCAAACAGAGCCACTCTTGCCTTCAATTGTGAAATCACTCTTGAAATGTGTTCACTCCTTTGTGAGACTGAGACATATTCATATTGTCATTTCCAGCACAGTACCCAACAGCAAGCATTTTTTTTTAAATGAAAGAACAGGGCCGAGCCCGTGGCGCACTAAGGAGAGTGCGGCGCTGGGAGCGCAGAGACACTCCCGCCGCGGGTTCGGATCCTATATAGGAATGGCGGGTGCACTCACTGGCTGAGTGCCGGTCACGATAAAAAGACAAAAAATAAAAAAATAAAAAATAAATGAAAGAACAAAGAACTCACCTGAAAACAGAAAACAAGCTCTCAACTATTCTTTTACCAGTACAATTTTAAAAATATATCCGGTAGTTGGTTCCTTTTTCAAATGCCCCCTTAAAACCCATCTCATCATCCTGTACTTTCCTGCTATTACTCTTTACTCCTTTGCAATCTGAAAGTTCCTTAATTATTAGTTTTCAAAGTCATTTTAATTACATATTCTTAATTTGATTCTTAAAAACCACCCTGAAAATCTGGAGGCCAAAAGTTAGCTTGATAAAAATGAAAGTATCTAATAAATAAACAACTGGTAAGTAAGAAGCAGTGTTGCATGAAGGGGCTAAAGGTCAACTGTCTGTTACTATATATGGGAAATATAAAGGGTGGGGTATGGGGTGTGGAGTGGGGGAGATTTGACAAAGAATAACCATGGCAGTTGATGAATTTGGGGTGAATGCTTACAGAATGCAAAAACATTCAAGGCACACATAAGGATCCCTGGACCTTACACTGTGCTGTGGATTGAACTGTGTCCCCCAAAGTCCATGTATGAGAAACTTAATCCCCACTGTGACAATGTTAACAGAGTGAGAAATCCTATTATGGTAATTGAAAGGTGAGGCCTTGAAGAGGTGATTACATAGTGAGCACCATGCCCCAGTAAATGGATTAAGTTGATGGTTTGATGGTAGTTGTGGGCATAGTTCTGAGGGCTTTAAAAGGAAAAGGAGTAAGGAGTTAGCTCTCTCTGTGCTTCTGTCATTTTGCCATGTGACACCTTGAGTTGCTGTAGAGTTACCACCCAGAAGGCCCTCACCAGATGTGTTCCCTGGACTTTAGACTTCCCAGCCTCCAAAACTATAAGCAATAAATATTGTTTCTTTGCAAATTATCCATTTTCAGGTATTTCTGTTATAAGCAACAGAAATGGACTAATACACACTGTCATATGAACAGACTAAGAGTAAGACCTTCTGTAGCAAAACAAATTAAGTTCAAATGGCAATATATATTTTCTGCTATAAAACAAAAGACAGGAATGAGCAGAGAAACAGAACTAATTTCAAGATTCAAATATATAACCTAAAAAGATATCCCAATGTGACAGTATGTTACCAACATTACTATTAGCAGGCAAGTAACAAAAACTGGAAAATTATTATGGACAAAATGCAACTCATTCTCTAAAGATTTTCATACTATTTATTAATTCTTCTAAATTTCATAAATGCTCTACCAACTTTTCTTACATTAGTATAGCCACAAAAAAAACATGAACAGAGCTCTAGAAGAAAATTAATCTTTATTTAAAAAAAAAAATCAAAGAAACTCCTCTTTCTTCTAAACGTAGGAAATGAAAGGGTCTTATCTCAAAACAAACTACCTTCAGATTTAGATAATTGGCAAAACGGTTCCCTCTGCTGTCCATAAAAGGTAATGACATAAAGTTGCTTTTAAATGTTTTTCAAAAGTGTTAAAGAATTATCAGTTCTTGAAAAACTTCCTAAATACAAAGATATAATTTGCAAAAGCAATAGCTAAAATAAACATGGAATCCTTTTCTTTTACTATGAGACACAAATGGTTCTATTCTAGAAGGTGACAAGTAAAGAATGCTCTTTCAACCTCCCTTCTTGCTCACCTACAATATGGTTCTCCTTAAAAGCTATTTCTTCCCATATCCCACCAACTCTGAAGCCACTCTCAGGAATATCTGCATTACCCTCTGCCTGGACTATTCTTATTCTTGTAGCCTCGTGGTTCACTCTTTCCCTTCCTTCAGATCTTCACTCAAATGGCACCGTCTCAATGAGACCTTCCTGGCCAACCTAACTAAAATGTCCATCACCCTTCTCCTAAGCATGTACAACTATCAAACATAATATATACTTTAGTTATTTAGCATGGTTTATTAAACATTTCCCCAACTAGATGGTAAGCTCCATAAGGGCAGGAGTTCTTTATGCTTTGTTTACTGCTATATACAAAGCAGTATATCTATTTCTGACCAAAACTCCTATCCTTAACTTCTACCTCCTTACTTTTAATCAACTACTTCTTTGACCTCACCAAGAATTCTAGTCCTTTAACATTCATTTATTCATTTACAAATAATTACTGAGTATCTACTACATGCAACACACTACTGAAGGTTCCTGAGGTATATTATCTAGCAAAGAAGACAGAATCCCACACTTATGACACTACATGCTACTGAAGAGAGATGATAAACATAATCTTAAAAAGTAAAACATAAAATGTTAGAAATGATAAGTGCTATGCAAAAATAAGAGTAGAGCACAGCAATGTAGGGGGAGGGGTTGTGTAATTCTAAATAGGGGAATTAAGACAAGTCTCATATAGAAGGTGTCATGTGAGCAGAAATGTGAAGGACCTGATTATTAACCATGCAAATATCTAAAGGAGGAGTGTTCTAGGCAGAGAGAATGGCCAGGGTGAAGGTCATAAAGCAGGAGCTGCATCTGAAATGTTTGAGGAACATCAAGGAAGCAAGTGTGGCTAAAATGTAGCAAGTGGGAGAGCAGCAGGATACGAAGTCAGATAGACAATGAAGGGTCATACCATGTATAGTCTCTTAAGCTACTGTAAGGACTCTGGCTTTTACTCTGAGTAAAACAGATGATGGAGTTTTGATGTGTTGTCCCCTCCAAAACTCATGCGGAAATTTGATCCCCAATGTGGCAGTGTTGGAAACCAACTGAGTCATGGGGGCAGATCCCTCATGAATGGATTAATGCTCTCCCTGGGGGAAAGGAGATTAATGAGTTCTCGCTCTATTAGTTCCCGCGAGAGCTCATCGCTTAAATAAACCCTGGCACCTTCTCTCTCTCTTGCTTCCTTCTCTCTCTTGCCTCCTCTCGCCATGTGATCTGCTTGTACCCGCTGGCTCCCTGCCACTTTCCACCATGAGTAGAAGCAGCCTGAGGCCCATGCCAGATGCAGCTGTCCCAGAATCATAAGCCAAATAAACCTCTCTTCTTTACAAATTACCCAGTCTCAGGTATTTGTTATAGCAACACAAAACGGACTAAAACAGAAAATTGGTACAGAGGAGTGGGGTGTTGCTAAACAGATACCTGAAAATGTGGATGCAGCTTTGCTACTGGGTAATGGGCAAAGGTTGGAGGGGTTTGGCGGACTTAGAAGAGAAAAAGATGAGGGAGAGTTTGGAATGTCTTAGAGACTTATGCGGTGGCGAGCAGAATGCTGATAGAAATGTGGACAGTAAAGGCCAGGCAGATGATGAGGTCTCAGATAGAAATGAAGAACTTACTGGGAATTGGACAAAAGATAACCATAGCACCATAGCAAGGAACCTGGCTGCATTCTGTCCATTCCCTTGGACTTTGTGGAAGTTGGAACTTAAGAGTTGTGAACCAGAGCATTTGGCCAAAGAAATTTCTAAGCAGCAAAGCTTTAAGGACGCTGCATGGCTACTTCTAACAGCCTACTCTGAATTATGGCGGCGAAGGCATGATGTAAAGCCAGAATTTAAAAGAGAAGCAGAGCATAAAGTTTTGGAAACTTTGCAGCCTGGCCATGCGGTATAGAAGTAGAGAGCCGAAGAACAATGCAAGGGTGAAGCAGATAAACTGGTGGCTAAAGACATTATCTTGGCGGTGAGGCAGCCAGATGCTAATAGCCGAGAAAAAGAGGAAAGCCCCGCAGGCATTTCAGAAGTCTGGAAGGCACTTCCCCACCCATCACAGACTCTGAAGCCTAGAAGGACAAGAGTTATCCTGAAGGACAGACCTGGGGCGCAGCTGCCCTCAGGATTCTGCTCCCTTCATCCCAGCTGCTCCAGCTGGAGTGGCCCCAGGTGTGGTTCAGGCAGCAGCCCTGGAGAGTAGAGGCCTGAAACCTCGGTGGCATCCAGGTTGTGTTAAGTCTGCAGGTCGGCAGGACATGAGAGCAGTGGAGGCATGGCAGCCTCCACCCAGATTCCAGAGGATGTATGGAAATGCCTGGGGACACAGGCAGAGACCTGCCACAGGGGTGGAGCTACCACAGAGGCCATCTACTAAAGCAACACTCAGCAGAAATGTGGGGTCAGAGTTGCAGCAGAAAAACCCCAATAGCACCATGCCTAGTGGAGCAGTGAGAGCAGAACCGCCATGGAGATCCCAGACCTGTGGAGCTACCAGAGTGGAACACCAGCCTAGGAGAGGTGAAGTATGGCCCAAGACCAGGAAAGCCATAGGAGTGGAGCTACCCAAGGACTTGGGGACCCAACCCCCACACCAGTGTGCAGAGGCAGTCGAACATAGAATCAAGGTACCTGATTCTCCAGCCTTGAGATTTAATGCCTGCCCTGCTGGGTTTTGGACTTGTTTGGGGCCTGTTTTTCCTTTCTTCTGGCCTATTCCTCCCTTTTGGAATGGGAATGTATACCCAATAACTGTTCCACCATTGTACCTTGGCAGTAGATAAATTTGGTTTTGACTTTTACAGGTTCAAAGCTGGAAGGACTTTTGCTTTTGGTCTCAGATGAGACTTTGGACTTTGGACTTTTAACTTGGTGCTGGAGCAAGCTAAGACTTTTGGGACTGTTGGGATGGAATGATTGTAATTTGTATGTGAGTGACATGAATTCTGGGGGGCCAGGGGTGGAATGATGGAGTTTGGATGTGTTGTCCCCTCAAATTTGATCCCCAATGTGGCAGTGTTGGAAACTGATTGAGTCATGGGGGCGGATCCCTCATGAATGGATTAATGCTCTCCCTGGGGGAGGGGGGATTAATGAGTGAGTTCTCACTCCATTAGTTCCCGCAAGAGCTCGTTGCTTAAAAAGACCCTGGCACCTTCTCTCTCTCTCTCTTGCTTCCTCTCGCCATGTGATCTGCTTGTACCCACTGGCTCCCTGCCACTTTCCGCCATGAGTAGAAGCAGCCTGAGGCCCATGCCAGATGCAGCTGTCCCAGAATCGTAAGCCAAATAAACCTCTCTTCTTTATAAATAACCCAGTCTCAGGTATTTCTGTTATAGCAACCCAAAATGGACTAAAACAACAGGGAACCCCTGAAAGGTTTTGGGCAGAGGAGTGATATAATATGAGTTATGTTTGAAAAGGAATACTGTGGTTGCTGTGTTGACCATAGCCTGGAAAGTTACAAATAAAGAGATCAGTGAGGAAGCTACTGCAATAATCCAAGTGAGATATAAAGACAGCTTGTACCAAGGTAATAGCAATGGAGATGGCAAGAAGTGATTGGATTTTGGATATATTTCAAAGGTAGAGTCAACAAAATTTCCTTATGGACTAGGTGTAGGATGTGAAAGAAATAATCACCAAGGTTTGTGGCCTGAGCAACTAGAAGGATAGTTGTCATTCTCTGAGATGGGAGACTGCAGGTGGAGCAGTTTCAGATGTCCATTGGGCATCCAAGTGGAGATGTTGAGTAGGTACCTGGATATATAAGTCAGAGTTGGGAGCAAGAGGTCTTGGATTGGAAATACAAACTTGAAAGTCATCTGCATATAAATTGCATTTAAGCCAGGAAATTAGACAAGATCACCAAGGAATTAATATAGATTAGGGTTTCTCAGCCTTGACACTATTGACACCTGGGGTTAGAACATTCTTTGTTGTAGAGAGCTTAGCAGCACCTCAGCTCTACCCACTAGATGTCAGTAGCACGTTCCCCCCACCCCACCCCCAGTTGTGACAACCAAACACATCCCAGACACTGCTAAATGTCCCCGGGGGGAGGGAAATCACACACACACACACACCCCGCTTCTTAATTGAGAAACACTGATGGAAATAAAGAAGAGAAGAGGGCCAAGCAGTTAAACATTCTATTACATCTTTTCATATCCAGGTTACAGGGCATCATTTCACTAATTTCTTCTCAGCACCCAAAAATCAACTTATTCCCTTGTCCTTACCCTGTTATCTCAAAACAGTTTAATATCATCATCCACTTCACCTATTTATACTTAGCTGCTGAGCACTGCTGGAGAAAAGTCCCACACGCTTATTACATGTAGTACCACACATTTTTACTACTCATCCTTAGCTTAGCCTTCCAAAACAGTCATGTATCCCTAGGCTGTTCTCTCTCCCATCTCATACAACCAACACCTATTCTAAACCTTTACCATTCTCCTTAAGTGTAATAATGTATCCTCATTATATGTTTATTATTTATTTGTTAACTGACTTTCTCCCCAAGCAAAGAGTAAGCTCACTGCCTCAGTGTTGGAACATACTAGACATTCGATCTACATAGGAATCCTCCTCCAGCCTTTGTTAGTTTCCTGTTTTATAAAAACAGAAATTTGACGTTGCTATGGTTTGAATGTCCCCCCAAGCTCATGCTGGAACTTAATCTTCAATATGGTATTTAAAGGTAGGGCCTTTAAGAGGTGATTGGATCATGAGGAGTATGCCCCCATGAATGGATTAACCCATTCATGGATTAATGGTTTAATGGTTTATCAGGGAGTAGACTGGTGGCTTTATAAGGAGAGCAAGTGAGCATGTGGAAATGCTCTTGTTCCTTCACCATGTGATATTCTGTGCCACCTAGGGACTCTGCTGAGAGTCCCCACCAAGAAGAAGGCCCTCAGCAGATAAGCCCCCTGGACTTTGGACTCCTCAGCCTCCAAAGAAATAAATTAGAACGAAATAAGAAATACTGTAAGTAATAAATTTCATTTTCTTATAAATTACCCAGTTTCAGGTATTATAAGCAACAGAAAACAGACTAATATAGATGTCTATTTACGGAAATAGTAAATTGAGGCCATCGGGAATAAATCTATCAATATTCTGCCCCAACACTTACTAATTTAGCTCTCTCTCAGGAAACTTTTCATCAGGACTTTAGCTAACATAATTGGTGACTTCCTATCCATCAAATAATCAATCAGCTTTCCTCTTAACCTACCTCTATTAAGTACATGATATGGTCCAGGCACTGTTTAAATCTGAGTTGTACTTGAGAACATAAAACCTAAAGCAGGAAGTGGCAGCCCTAAACCAAATCATACAAGACCTAACTGGCTACATTAAGAAACTTACACTTCATCCTGGGTATGACCAGGAACTTCAAGAGTTTTAAGCAAGGGAATGATGTGGTAAAGTTTTTGTGTCAGATACACATTTCTAGCAGTTGTATGGAAGAGTGAAGATTAGAAGCAGTTAAAACGCTAGTGTAACGGTATGAGCAACAAGAAAGCCTTGTGAAAGTTGTCAGAATCAAAATGAAGTCACTTATGCCAAATCCTAACAAAATGGAGTTGGGAGACCATAAAGGAGGGGGGCTCTCATGCACACATGACTATAATAAAAACTATTACAAGGTGTATTAGTCCATTTATGTTACTTATAACAAAATACCTGACACTGGGTGATTTAAAAAGAAACCAAAATTTATTGCTTACAGTTTCTGAGGGTGGGAAGTCCACAGTCTATCTGGTGGTGGCAACAGTAACCCAGGGGTTCACACTGCAGATGGTAGAAGCAGAGAGAGCAGCAAGAGAGAGAGCAGAGACAGTCACCTCTCTCTTCCTTTAAAGCTCTCAGAACCACACCCCTGACCACCATTTTTAATCCATTCACCACAGCATGGTCCTACAATTTAATCACTTCTTCAAGCCTCCACCTTTCAATTACCATTAACAGGATTTCCTACCCTCTTGACAGTCATAGTGAGGGCTAAGTTTCTAATTCATAAAACTTAGGGGACACAATCCAAGCTTGAGTTTGGGGGGGACATAATTCAATCCACTACACAAGGACTCTCTGAAAACTACAATCTTCACAAAGGCCACCACAGCCTTACGCAAAGAATAATTCTGCGAGAACATCTACCTAGCAACTGCCTGTTCAACCTTAAACTGACACCACCCTTTTCATTGATCCTTGTGGCCAAGGATAATTGTTTCAAAACAACTTATGTAACCTTCCTCATTTTTGCCTTTAAAAGCTTCCCCTTGCCTTAAACTACCAGATATGCCTATGATGCATCACAGCACACATATCCCAGATTGCAATCCCCTGTCATTCATTCCTGAACAAACTCTTTTTCTGGAGAACCACTCTCTCGTTATTTTACGTTGACAGCCTGCACAAGAGGCAGTGGTGGTAAGGTTAGAAAGAAGAGACAAAATAAAGAAATAATTAGGAAGCTCAGTGGGTGGACCTTCCTAGTTAATCGGCTATCCAGAGGCCAGAGTCAAGAAAGAATGAGGATTTAAAATGGTTCCTGGCCAAGTTTCAAGCTTGGCTAAAAAAACGCACCCACGAATCAATAAAAAGAAAAGAAATCCAACAGAAAAACAGACAAAGGCTGTAATTAAGCAATTCACAGAAAAACAAAAGGCCATTAAATTTTAAAAGTTCAATTTCACTGGTAATCAGTGCAATGCAAATTAAAACAATGGAATACCATCTCCATCTCCACCATCCCCCAAAAACAGTCACAAAATTTTGAAAGATGGATAATAGTCAATATTAGTGCGGTGGCGTGGGGCGTCCCCGGCCAGTGTCGGGAGGGCAAGGAAGTACGGGCGGGCCGACTGTCACTCCACCACACCCTGGACTCCGGCCCCCGGTAAACTTCCTGTTACTGGGAGGCAGATACCATCTCTGCGGCCACCAGTTCAGAAAAAAGCCTGACCAATTTCTGGTTGGGAATAGTGTGGTAGGAGAGTTCCCAGGTCCGCTTGAACCTGCTGGAGAGCTGGCTGCAGGTGGGCGCTAGATTCGGTCTATGCCGGGGGGATACAAAGGTGAACAAGTCCCGAGAAACCTGGTAGACTTCCTGGGCGAGGCGGTGCCGAGCAGGGTCTTGAAGGCCCAGCTGATAGACGAGGGGTGCAGAAGACACGCCCCAGCCCAGCACAGTGCACACAGAGTGGGGAGACGTGCGGCCAGGGAGGCGGAGACTCGACAGAAACCACACACCCGGTGGGGTCCCCACTGCACGATCCAACAGCCTGGGCCAGAGCACATGGAACAGGGAGAAGTCCTGCACAGGAAGTGAAAGCTCAACAGAGATCACACACCCTGTGGTATGTGATCCACCAGCCCAGCAGAGTCCAAGCTGACCAGAAAGGTGGCTCCCCGGAGAAGCCCAAGACCCGAGGCAACCACACACACAAGGCACTAGAGGCCAACTGAGCAGTCACGGAGGGAGCCATACGAAATTGGCAACCACAGCAACATCCTAGTTAGTCATTAGTCTCAAACCGGTGGACTGTGAAACCCCCTGCCACAATGAATAAACAACAAAAAAAAGATACCAGAAATACAAAAAATCAAGAAAGTATACCACCAAAAGTTAATAAATCTCAAACTCTAGATCCTATAGAACAAGAAGCCCTTGAAATGACTGATAAGGAATTTCGAGTGATAATTCTAAGGAAACTGAATGAGATACAAGAAAACTCAGCTAGACATCATGATGAAATGAGGAAAAGTATACAGGATCTGAAAGAGGAAATGTACAAGGAAATCAACGTCCTGAAAAAAAATGTAGCAGAAATTGCTGAACTGAAGAAGTTATTCAGCGAAATAAAAAACACAACGGAGAGTTTAACCAGCAGGCTTGTCGAAGTTGAAGAGAGAACCTCTGAACTTGAAGATGGGCTGTTTGAAATAACACAAGCAGACAAAAAGAAAGAAAAAAGAATCAAAGACATTGAAGAAAATCTGAGAGAGATATCAGACAACCTTAAGCGCTCAAATATCCGAGTCATGGGTATTCCAGAAGGGGAGGAAAATGGAGATTCCATTGAAAACATATTCAAAAAAATAGTGGCAGAAAACTTCCCAGGTATAGGAAAAGTCACAGATCTTCAGATTGAGGAAGCTCAACGATCTCCAAATGTATTCAACCCAAAAAGGCCTTCTCCAAGACATGTCATAGTCAAATTGGCAAAACTCAGAGACAAAGAGAGAATCTTAAAAGCTGCAAGAGAGAAGCGTCAAATCACCTATAAGGGAGCCCCAATCAGGCTAACATCAGACTTTTCATCACAAACCCTAAAAGCTAGAAAGGAATGGGATGATATTTTCAAAATACTAAAAGACAAAGATTGCCAGCCAAGAATACTCTACCCTGCAAGGTTATCCTTCCGAAATGAGGGGCAAATAGTATATTTCTCAGACAAACAAAAACTGCGGGAGTTCACTACCACACGACCACCCTTACAAGAAATCCTCAAGGGAGTACTGGGTTTGGTTCCTGAAAAATAACTACCACTGCCATAAAAACCCAAGAAAAATCAATACCCACTAGTATAATAAAAATGGTATTCATGAACAGAAAACAAGCAAACAAAAACGCTATCTACAACCTAAGGAACCAACAAAAACAGAAAACAAACAGTAAATAAGAAAGCAAGGAACAAAAGACACCTAAGACAACCAAACAACCAATAAAATGCTAGGAATAAATCAACACCTTTCAATAACAACTCTTAATGTTAAAGGCTTAAATTCCCCAATCAAAAGACACAGACTGGCTGACTGGATCAAAAAGGAGGACCCAACTATATGCTGCCTACAAGAGACCCACCTCACCCATAAAGATTCACACAGACTAAGAGTGAAAGGATGGAAAAAGATTTACCATGCAAACAGAAAAGAAAAACGAGCTGGAGTAGCTATTCTTATATCTGACAAAATAGACTTTAAACTAAAAACCATAAAAAGAGACAATGAGGGACACTACGTAATGATAAAAGGACTGATCCATCAAGAAGACATAACAATCATAAATATGTACGTACCCAATGTGGGAGCAGCCAGATTTATAAAACAAACTCTATTAGACCTAAAGAAGGAAACAGACACTAATACCATAATAGCAGGGGACCTGAACACTCCACTGTCAATATTAGACAGATCATCTAGGCAAAGAATCAGTAGAGAAACACAAGATCTAAACAAGACTCTAGACCAATTGGAATTGGCAGATATCTACAGAACATTCCACCCAACAACCTCAGAATATTCATTCTTCTCATCAGCACATGGATCATTCTCCAGGATAGATCACATATTAGGTCACAAATCAAGTCTCAATAAATTCAAAAAAATTGGAATTATCCCATGTATCTTCTCAGACCACAATGGATTTAAACTAGAAATTAATAACAAACCAAACTCTGGAAACTATACAAACACATGGAAATTAAACAGCATTCTACTTAATGACATATGGGTGCAAGAAGAAATCAAGCAGGAAATCAAAAAATTTATTGAAACTAATGAAAACAATGATACATCATACCAAAACCTGTGGGATACTGCAAAAGCAGTATTGAGGGGGAAATTTATTGCACTAAACGCTCACTTCAGAAGAATGGAAAGATGGCAAGTGAACAACCTAACACTTCACCTTAAAGAACTAGAACAACAAGAACAATCCAAACCTAAAGTTAGCAGACGGAAAGAAATCATTAAGATCAGAGCAGAACTGAATGAAATTGAAAACCAAAAAACAATACAAAAGATCAACGAATCAAAAAGTTGGTTTTTTGAAAAGATAAATAAAATTGACAAACCATTAGCATGGCTAACAAAAAAAAGAAGAGAGAAGACTCAAATAACAAAAATTAGAAATGAAAAAGGCGATATTACAACTGATTCATCTGAAATACAAGGAATCATTCGAGACTACTATAAACAACTATACGCCAACAAATTTGAAAATCTGGAGGAAATGGATAAATTTCTGGACACACACAAGCTCCCAAAACTGAACCATGAAGACGTAGAAAATTTGAACAGACCAATAACAATAAAGGAGATTGAAGCTGTTATCAGAAGGCTCCCAACAAAGAAAAGCCCAGGACCAGATGGATTCACAGCACAATTTTACCAAACATTCAAAGAGGAATTGACACTGATTCTTTACAAACTATTCCAAAAGACTGAAACAGACTCAAATCTCCCAAACTCATTCTATGAAGCAAACATCATCCTGATACCAAAACCAGGTAAAGATATAACCAAAAAACAAAACTACAGGCCGATATCCTTGATGAATATAGATGCAAAAATCCTCACTAAAATACTAGCAAACAGAATACAGCAACACATACGTAAAATTATTCATTACGATCAAGTGGGATTCATCCCAGGGATGCAAGGTTGGTTCAACATACGCAAATCAATAAATGTGATACACCATATTAATAAACTCAAACACGAGGACCATATGATCATCTCTATAGATGCTGAAAAAGCATTTGATAAAGTTCAGCACTCATTCATGACAAAGACCCTCTATAAGTTAGGTATAGAGGGAAAGTATCTCAATATGATTAAAGCCATATATGCCAAACCCACTGCCAATATCATCCTGAATGGGGAAAAGCTGAAAGCTTTTCCTTTAAGAACAGGAACTAGACAAGGATGCCCACTCTCACCACTCCTATTCAACATAGTGTTGGAAGTACTAGCCAGAGCAATCAGAGAAGAGAAGGAAATAAAGGGCATCCAGATTGGAAAAGATGAAGTCAAACTGTCCCTGTTTGCAGATGACATGATCCTATATATCGAACAGCCTAAAACCTCAACAAAAAAATTCTTGGAGTTGATAAATGATTTCAGCACAGTAGCAGGATAGAAAATCAACACACAAAAATCAGTAGCATTTCTATTCTGCAATAGTGAACGTGCAGATATGGAAATCAAGAAAGCCTGCCCATTTACAATAGCCACCAAAAAAATAAAATACTTAGGAATTGAGTTAAGCAAGGATGTGAAAAATCTCTATAATGAGAACTACAAATCACTGCTGAGAGAAATTAGAGAGGATACAAGAAGATGGAAAGATATCCCATGCTCTTGGATTGGAAGAATCAACATAGTGAAAAAGTCCATACTACCCAAAGTGATATACAAATTCAATGCAATCCCCATCAAAATTCCAAAGACATTTTTCTCAGAAATGGAAAAAACTATCCAGACATTTATATGGAACAATAAAAGACCACGCATAGCCAAAGCAATGCTGAGCAAAAAAAATAAAGCTGGAGGCATAACACTACCTGACTTTAAGCTATACTACAAAGCTATAATAACCAAAACAGTATGGTATTGGCATAAAAACAGACATATTGACCAATGGAATAGAATAGACAATCCAGAAATCAACCCACACACTTACTTCCATCTGATCTTTGACAAAGGCACCAAGCCTATTCACTGGGGAAGGGACTGCCTCTTCAGCAAATGGTGCTGGGATAACTGGATATCCATATGCAGGAGAATGAAACTAGATCCATACCTCTCACCATATACTAAAATCAACTCAAAATGGATTAAGGATTTAAATATACACCCTTAAACAATAAAACTTCTTAAAGAAAACATAGGAGAAACACTTCAGGAAATAGGACTGGACACAGACTTCATGAATACGACCCCAAAAGCACGGGCAACCAAAGGAAAAATAAACAAATGGGATTATATCAAACTAAAAAGCTTCTGCACAGCAAAAGAAACAATTAACAGAGTTAAAAGACAACCAACAGAGTGGGAGAAAATATTTGCAAAATATACATCTGACAAAGGATTAATATCCAGAATATATAAGGAACTCAAACAACTTTACAAGAAGAAAACAAGCAACCCAATTAAAAAATGGGCAAAAGAGCTAAGTAGGCATTTCTCTAAGGAAGATATACAAATGGCCAACAGACATATGAAAAAATGCTCAACATCACTCAGCATCCGGGAAATGCAAATCAAAACCACACTGAGATACCATCTAACCCCAGTTAGGATGGCTAAAATCCAAAAGACTCTGAACGATAAATGCTGGCGAGGTTGCGGAGAAAAAGGAACTCTCATACATTGTTGGTGGGACTGCAAAATGGTGCAGCCTCTATGGAAAATGGTATGGAGGTTCCTCAAACAATTGCAGATAGATCTACCATACGACCCAGCTATCGCACTGTTGGGAATATACCCAGAGGAATGGAAATCATCAAGTTGAAGGTATACCTGTTCCCCAATGTTCATCGCAGCACTCTTTACAATAGCCAAGAGTTGGAAGCAGCCCAAATGTCCATCATCAGATGAGTGGATACGGAAAATGTGGTACATCTACACAATGGAATACTATTCAGCTATAAAAACGAATGAAATACTGCCATTTGCAACAACATGGATGGACCTCGAGAGAATTATATTAAGTGAAACAAGTCAGGCACAGAAAGAGAAATACCACATGTTCTCACTTATTGGTGGGAGCTAAAAATTAACATATAAATTCACACACACACACACAAAAAAAACCGGGGGGGGGAGAAGATATAACAACCACAATTACTTGAAGTTGATACGACAAGCAAACAGAAAGGACATTGTTGGGGGGGAGAGGGGGAGGGAGGGAGGTTTTGGTGATGGGGAGCAATAATCAGCCACAATGTATATCGACAAAATAAAATTAAAAAATAAATAAATAAAATAAAAATAAATAAATAAATAAAATATTAGTGAAGGTGTAGGGATACAAACATGTCTATATGCTAATGGTAGAGCACAGCCTGGAACACTGTTTTGGGATGAAATTTAACAGAATATATCAACACTGAAAAACATACATCCTTTTGAACCAGCAATTCTACTTCCAAGAATATAGCCATTCACACTTATCCACAGAGCTCTATATTAAGAATGCTCACTGTAGAACTGATGTAAACAAAAATATGGACACAACCTAATCATTCATCCTTGGGGAGGGTTTAAATCAATTCTGATAATCCATACTACAGAAGAGTGCAATACAACCCGAAATATATATAAAATGTAAAAATTTCCAAAACATACATATTATAGGAGAAAAGTAAACCACAGAACAATATGTACAATATATGTATTCCCATTTATGTTTAAAAAAATAAAAGCCCATATTTGTTTATGAATGCACAGAAAAAGATCTCCAAGAACAAATAAAACTTCAATTTGGAGAGAAGAGTGGAATGAAGACATAGACGGGACAAAGGCAGATGGTATTTCACTCTAGCTAAGTGTATAGCTTGAGTCCCCCTATGCCCCCTCGTGAATTACTTTTATAATTTAAAAAATTAAAAACATAATATGTATGACATGGGGCATGTGACTGATAAAGCAATTTGGTAAGTAAACCAGATCCAATGGCTTTTCTAAAAGCACAGCCCAAGCTAATAGATGTTTAATAAATAAAGACTGCTGCTAAATATTTCTTTTTTTATTAGCTATTCTCACATGTGGTTTACACACTGGCTAAAGGGCTTGCCTTTGGGCCGAGCCCACGGCGCACTCGGGAGAGTGCGGCGCTGGGAGCGCGGTGACGCTCCCGCCGCGGGTTCGGATCCTATATAGGAATGGCCGGTGGTGCCGGTCACGAAAAAGACAAAAATAAATAAATAAACAAAAAATAAAGGGCTTGCCTTTGCCTGTGTTCTTTGCTGGTAGGGCAAGCTCACTTTCTGCATTCTTGCTGCTCAAAGCTGTACTCACAGAATTTTTCTTTGCAATGCAGGAGTCATATTAATTGATGTTCCACATCCTTTTGTCTTTAATCTTCTTTAAAAGTTTTTTAAAACTACAATCAATTCTTACCATTCCCAGTATGAATAGTTGAAATAAAATTTAAGTAATTGAAAAAACAATCAGGAGAGAAGGTACAAAATATTTCGACACACAATTTAACTAAAATTTGGCTTTTATTGTTTCTTAACATACTCTTTTCCACATTTTCTCAAGAACATAAACTATTTTTGGAATTTTTCCTCTTTTTTACATAACAAATTCTTTCTGATGACTGTTTTTAACATTGTTTACTCCTGAAACCAAATCTCTCCAAGTAACTTTCAAGTGGTTTTTTTGCCCATCATCATTTTCTCCAATATCAAAGGGATGACTACACAGCAAAGCGAGGGGAAGCTTCACTTCTGAAGGTAAATAAACATAGCAATGAACATTTACTTCCAGTAGAGCACCCCTTTCATATCTAAGGTAAAGAAAGAGGGTACTAATTCAATTTGACCACTGGGTGACTATAATGAAGCTTTTTTTATGACTTGCTGTTTGTTATGAGCTGAATTGTGTTATCCCCAAAATTCAAATGTTGAAGCCCTAACGCCCAGTACCTAAAAATGTGACTGTATTTGCAAACAGGGTCTTTAAAGAGGTAATAAAGTTAAAATGAGGTCATTAGGGTGGGTCTTAATCCAATATGACTGATGTCCTTATGAGAGGAGGAAATTAGGACACAGACACACAAACCATGTTTAAACAAAGGGAGAAGACAGTCATCTACAAGCCAAGGAAAGAGGCCTCAGAAGAAACCAACCCTGTTGACACCCTGATCTCAGACTTCTAGCCTCCAAAACGGTGAGAAAGTAAATCTCTGTTGTTTAAGCCACCCAGTCTATGGTATTTTGTTATGGCAGCCCTAGCATACTGATACACTTGCCAATCTAGTCATTTAAAAAGCGTTTTTGCTTTTCTAAGTCAGCAAAGACAAAGTATTTAAGCATTCTCATTAAAACAATAAAACCATAGCCCAGTTCATGGAAGCTTTTTATAACATCTTTCTTACCTCCTTAAAGAATGTCGCAGGTGCCATTTCAGCTCCATTTAGTGTTCGTAAGAGAAACATTGGCCAAGATGACGCATTCGTCTGGTAGCCTATTTTATAAAATAAATTAGATATCATGAATAAACTTCCTTGTGATACTATAACAAGTTTGTATAAAAAACAGGTTTCATTCATCATTGTTCTCCAGGGAATGACTTCCTTATCTAAGAACTCAGGACATGGGCAAGAGGAGCAGATGCACCCTCTCTTGTTATTACTGCCCTCACTGTACTGTCTGGTAACAACAATACAGTGGGGGTAGAAACTCACTTTAGAGAAGCCACTGGCTAGAGTTCACCAACAAACATGTCTATGCTGGGAATGGGCCATAATACTAGGAATGATCCAAGCTGGAGTCCAGGAGAGCTTACATTCCACCACCAACAACCACACAAGCAGAGGCAAAGGCTGCAAAAGACTTCTAGCCCCTTTAGCACCTCAGAACCCCTGGCTTCTTTCATTTCAGAAAGACAGGGGTTTTTTTGGTCAAACTCAGCAAATGTACAAATACAAGAGTATATTTCATTGCAGGTAAATTTTACCCCCAAAAGAAAAAAAAATGTTATAAATAAATACTCTGGTTCATAATATATATGCTAAAGTATTTAGGGGAAGTGTACTGGCATCACTAGCTTACTCCAAAATGCACTAAAAAATAAGATGGATTGATGAATTCATAGAAGGGCAGACATGGAAGACAAGTGATAAAGCAAGTATAGTAAAATAATAATGGTAGAATCTAGGGTATGTGGGTGTTCACTGTAAAATTCTTTCACCTTTTTTGTATGTTTGAAATTTTTCATAAAATATGTTAGGGAAAAAGCACTCACTTTAGCAATCTTAACATGCTAAATAAACATGATCTTTTAGAATTTGTATCAGATGCTATCAAAATAGACTCAGGTGTTTTTTCTAGAGATCTCACCAACTAATGGTGTGTACCACAAAATCTGGCACATGCAGCAGGGAGTAGAGGTGTGCTAGTTTTACTGCTTTCTGGAGGCAATCTGTTTCATGCAACATCTGTCTCCCTTGATGCCAAAATCAGAAAGAACTTGGCATGCACTCCTGATGGATACATGCATTAAGATAGGGAGACACGTATCACTGGCAACAGGTACATGTTTTGTCCTATTGTCCATCAATAGAACAAAACTTGCAAAAAGGTAAAACAAAGTCACCCTCTAATAATCCTGTATACAAACCCCCTTAATCTGACTAGAGAAACAATTGTTGCTGGGAAAAAATGGGAGGAGGAAGTAATTTGTTACATATTCCCTAATAATAAATTCCTAAATAAATAGTAGAAAACTATTTATTAGCTATCTCCAGCATTCTCTGGTGCTTACACCTTACCCTTAACTCCCATCTTATCCTATTCCATCATGTACCAAGATTTTTCTAAATTAGTAGCATTTTTCTTAATTCTCTAATTGCCTAAAGTCAAACACAGATTAAGAGACCAAAAATAGATTAAAGTATATATATAAAGTTCACAAACATAAAACTATAATCTTAAGAAGTCTGAGAAAGGGGAGGTTATGACTGGGGATCAGCAGGAGTAGGTCTTCTGTGGTGCTGATAATGTCCTATTTCCTGATTTGGGTGGTGGTTATACAGGCGTATTCATTTATAAGCTGTACACTTATGATTTGTACACTTTTCAGTTTGTATGGTAAAACTTTAAAAAATCTTTTAGATAATAACCTTTAAGGTTTAAATAAATAAATCTTTTTAAATGCAAAAGTAAAAAAGTTGTGTTATATTAAAATGGAAATTAAACTATTCAAAAGCGCCTAAAAAGCAAATGGGCACAAATTTTGTATTTTTATATGTACTGCCAAAATAAATACTAATCAGCACGTGTTGCCATGCATTTCATATTTTTTAAATAAAACAAACTCTAAAACGTAATTTGAAAAAAGAGAATGACCATAAATCTTGCTATGTATTTGAAATGCTGACAATTATGATAGCTGCATTTCCTTTAAAGAAAATGCAAAAACAAATTTTCACACTGCAAACCGAGACATAAAATCCAAACGGGGAAGCACTAAGCTCCTGGTCTGTACTTATCTCTCATACAGAGTTTTGTATGATTTAACACATATTATAAACAAGAAATAAAATAAACAACAAAAAATATAAATGATGTGAAGAAAGAAAAGGCAAAAAGCAAACACACATGCCCTAAACCACTTTCTTAGAATAACATATCTTTGACTAGTGTTCAAAAATACTTTAAACCAAATTAGTTATAATTAACAATTAGAGCCAGGACAATATAAAAAGATATTGCTTAAAGAGTGGTTATCATTAGTATCTTCAATTTTTGATTCTCAGGGAATTTTTCACTAACAGGAGACCAAAAAAATCCATTTTAAAATTGTGCTTTAAAATAAGGAATTTTTATTTTCACCATTGTAAATAAAAACCAATACCCACCATTCACTCATAATGGAGAATAGTGATCAAATAAACTAAATCGCTTATTTTCTATTGAGTATCATGGTACACTTAAATTTTAAAAAGAAAAATTTTGCCCAAAATTAGAGTTACACCCTTTTTACCTTTTAAAAACGTGGTCAAGATTGATGAGAGGTTACCAGAAACAGGAGCAGAAGGAATAATGAGAAGTTATTACTCAGTGGATACAGAGCCTAGGTTTAGGATGACAAAAAGGTTTTGGAAATATATAGAGGCAGTAGTCATGCAGTATGGTGAATGTAATTAATTCCACTCAACTGTACATTTAAAAATGTTTAAAATGGCAATCCTCATGTTGTATATGTTTTCCCACAATAAAAAAAAAATGGGGGCCGGCCCCGTGGCGCACTTGGGAGAGTGCAGTGCTTGGGAGCACAGAGGCGCTCCCGCCGCGGGTTCGGATCCTACATAGGGATGGCCGGTGCACTCACTGGCTGAGCGCGGTGCGGGCGACACCACGCCAAGGGTTGCGATCCCCTTACCGGTCACAAAAAAAAATGGAAAAAAAGAAAATAAAAAAACAAAATTTGGCCAGAATTGAGTGATACATATTTTTTACCTTAAAACCTTTGCTAAAAGTTCCATCCTCTCCTTCTTTTCAAAGACCTAAAGGTACTGACTCCTACCCCTCCCACTGTAGGTGTAATGAAATTCCCAAGTTTCAAATTGGAGCCTGAATGTGGAATCAATCGTACCCTTCCCCTATGCTCACCCTCACACCAAAAATGCTGAACGGCTCAACAAACATCAAGAAGGGACATGATTCATATCAAATGCTACAAACTTCTTCCCCAGAAGTATTTCTAAATCCACATGTGTAATCTAGTAGAAGTGATTTTTGACATTTCAAATTTGAAGACTTAACACGAGTCTTGCCCTGGAATGGGGAACCTTTAGCACACATACACCAAGTACGTACTTAAGCGAAACTCCACAATATATGGTACTGAGTTCCTCTCCTATCATACATCCTCCATAATAACCACCTAAACATCTATTTGCAAGAACACTTAAGAGAAGAATTTTTTAAAGGCCATTTAAAACTATCTCTATTGAATACCACATTAGTAAGAATATGTTACTTCAAAAACTATTTATCCTTACCCAGTGGAGGTTGAAGTAAGTCTCCTTCCTTTTCACATGTCCCAACAGGCTGAATGTCCGGGGAATCAACAAGCCTCCAAAAATCATTTCTATTGTCACTACCATCCAGCCGTAAACGTAATCTGGCCCCAGTAATTCCAATAACTGTAGCAATACATACTGAAGTAACATTACGAGGATCATGGGCTTCCAACTTCATACCAACTTTGAAGTCATTGGCTGGTGGAATTTCAGACTGTACATATGAATAAAATTTTGTTAAAAAGCATCAACTATAAGAAAAACACATGGTCAGTTATGTTAACAGAATACCTGAGGAACATTCTAGGTCAAAGCAGATGGTGAGTAAGGTCAGGCCCTATAAGAGTCAAGGAAAAGATCTTCTCCAAACTCTCTCCTTGGCTTGACATGCAGCATAAAAACACTGTCTATCACTGGTCCCACTCATCTGCCCACTTCAGGCAACTCAAATACAGCCTCTAAAATGCACCCTGAGCGGCTTTCTAAAAAAAGAATCCGATTAGGCCATTCCCCTTGAAATAAGCCAATCAGTAGCTCACCATTGCCTATGATAAAGTCCAACTCCTCAGCAAAGTTTAAACGTGCCCACACCTTTAACCTCATTCCCACACTATCACCTCTACCCACTTTGTGATCCAGCCACACCGTGCCATCCCTCAACACTCAGATTCTTTCACACCCATGTGCCTTGGCTTCAGATGTTTACTCTGCCTGGAATATACTTCCCCTGATTTCAACTAGCTCAAATAGCACCTCTTCTGTGAGCCTTCCCAGTATGGAGTTATCACACTTCTCAAAATTATTTACTTACATGTCTGTCTTTCCCTCCAGATGGGCAATCATAAAGTCTTAGTACACCTGACAGAGTAAATTCTTAATGAATAAATGCAAACAGACCATCTGGCTCCTAAGTGGTACAACCACAATCCCATTATCTCCTCACACTACCAGAATCTAACAATCACACAGACACCTTTCAACAAGTTAATAGTTACATTAATATATACAACATCTACAGAATTTTGTCATACCTGTCTGAAGCACTCTGAAGGAGCACTTAAAGATCCAGTCTCTTCCAAATACTTGTCCCAGTGAAAATCATCTGGAAAAAACACATGGACAGAATAGGGGTTTTTTTTAGTATATACAATATGTATACTAACTTTCAGTAATAAAATGGGTTTTAGTTCCATACCTCTTAGAAAAAATACTTCCTAAAGAGCAGACTCAAACTTCCTGATCTACGTTTGATTAACAGGATGGAAAAAATAATAATAATAAAACAAATTCCTAATAATAATGGCTCTGATATAAATTACAACTCACACAAAAGTAATTAATTATAACCCAGATCCTCTCAATGTAATGAGGACTACGACACAGTGATTCTAAAAATGTGGATGCTAGAAACAACCAAAAGAATTTTTATAAGGTAATAGCAAAGTCTACTGATCTGTCTATAATATACATTTATTCAAGAAATTTGTTTTCACCATTTCATCCCATTAATGTGAAGGTGCTTCTTGGTTTTTCACAGGGAGCTAAAGGTGTTTAGGCATGGAGTCTAACAGAATTTTATCCCTGCAATGCTTTATGGAAAGAAAAACTCTGAGAACCAGAATAGTTTCTCAATGGATCGCCATCGAGAGTGTCAAGAAGATGGTAGCAGCACAAAGCAGTAAACCAGTCATCAGTGCAGCCTCTGATATGGAATATTTTACTGATCTTCATCTTCTACAAACTCTTGCTGTCCCTTCTCACTTGTCTTCATGATATAACGCTAGGGAAGAAGATCAGAAAGCACCGTACTTTGCCTGGCTTGAACACTTCAATTCACTGTGCCAGTCAGACTTTCAAGACACTGAAAGACTCGACAGTAATACTGAAGATACTATTAATTCATATGAAGTTTAATTCTCATCAACCATGAGGTTTTTCTACACTCTTGTTAAATTTCCTCACTATAAAAGTACTGGGCTTGACAGTTCCTCTTCCTGGGGAAATCTACACTACCTGCTTCATACATATCCTTGAAAGGATGTTACACTTACACACAACACACGAAACAGTGCTGATATATGTTTAACAACCAGTTTTCTGGAAAATACAAACAAAAAGCCTGACTGGGAGTGTTTGCAGATTTCTGTGGTATAAATACCACCACTGTGGCTGACTGCAAGGTGCCAAGGTGAAGTCACCAACCACGAAGTTGGGAAAAGATGTGCACAATTGGCTCTGCCAAGCTAGTGTAAGCCAGCTGCAGTGTACCACACCATTACATATATGTGTGTATGCATTTATACATGTATGTACACATATTATATATGGTATTAAACATACCATAAGTAATGTTCTGTACCTTGCTTTTTTTTAATTTAACAGTGAATCTAAGAGACTGTTTCCTTAAGAAAAATAAATACTGGGTTTGATTCCTCTTCCAGATGATGTGAAGCAAGCACTACTACAGTGTTGAAACTCACGCAGCAGAGTGACAAGAACATGGGCCTTGCAGTCACAACTGCCTATTTCCAGTATGGCCCTATCTCTAATTAGCTATGTGACCCTGAGCAAATCATTTCACTTTCTCAGCCTCAATTCATTCATCTATAAAATGTGGAAATATATTTATTATATATATAATATACCGTACCAGATATTTTGATAATTAAATGAAGTAGTATAAATGTAACTCATTCAATAAATGGTACGTTATAAAACTAAATGTCATAGCTGTGCCTACATTTATGAATACTGGATAGCTTTGTCAAAAGTGAAAACTGAGATCTATGGCTCCAAAATTAAACTGACTGGATGTTTCATTAACGCCCTAGCACTAACTTGACAATCAGGAGACACAAGGATTTAAATGAAGCTCTACCACCACATGATCTTGGAGAGCATTAGAAAAGAACAAAAGAAAATGAATGGTGAAAAAAAATCTGACTAGGATGTCCTTAAGGAACTGACACTCCAGGAGGAAAGGAATGTAACTTGACAACAATGACTAGGAAACTAAAACCATTTCACATTTATACCTCAAAGAACTAATACTCTTTCATAAGCCAGTTACATTTGTAAAATTTTTTAATGACATTGGAAAATACTTAATCCACCTCCCTAACACAAATATTTTTTAATATTCTATCACCATTTGTATCTGAAGGGGCTATAATTTGAGCTAGCAAATCCTTTATACTGGTGCTCTGTATATGATCATTTTCTATCACACTGCTAGCTAATAACCACATGTAGCATTTACCATTTGGAGCCTTAACTTTTTTTCTTTTTTTATAAGGCAAAATTTTTAGTCTGCCTTGATAAAACTGTTCATCTTAGCTGCCCATGTGCTGAGACCCTACCATTAACACAGGGGAAACACATATAGCTCCAGACATTATTAATTTAGATTTGACATATCTACATCAATACCACAGTTAGAATTCCTAACCAGGAGCCAAAATAATCAGAAAGTCTTAGCTAAAGCCTGAGGTCCCAGTCTGCCTCTACATCATGTCCTCATTGATAGATGTGGGGGAGGGGGCTATTCTCTCAGAAAAGAGGCCTGGAGGGCGAAGGGAAGAGATTAGATAAGGGGCATAGAGAATAAGTATGATTTGTAATAATGAATATGCTAATAAAAAAATTTTTTTTAAAGAAGAGAGGCCTGGGAACTGATAGGTCTTTTCCCAAGACAGGTGGTACATACATAAACTTGTGGTCTAGTTGTTATTTGCACATGCCCATAGTCCCTCTTCTTGGTACACTGTATATAATCTATATGACCCCCCTGGTCTTCTCTAGAGTAAATCAGAATCATACTGTCTTCCACCAGTGCTAGGCTTGGGTTCACAAGCTATGTGAAAAAGGTAGGCAAAATATCTAGAGCTGTAAGTTTCTCAGCTGAATGATCAGCACCCACTACTTCACAGCATTTATCACATCTGTAATTAGGCATTTATTTAACAACTATCTTGCCCCCTAAGCTCAAGGAGGGCAAAAATCATGTTTGTCTTGTTCATCACTGGATTCACATAGTAGGTTGCATGTGCCAGGCACTGTCCTAGTACCGTGTCTTAGTTCCTTAAGAGCAGGTCCGATGTGTCAGATTCTATTTCCTGAGTCTCTCTAATGCAGTGTTATACACATGCTAAGAGACATTAAGCAATTTGCCCAAGGTCACATGACCAGTAAGGAGTGAGGCCAGGAGTCCAGAACAGGTCTGTCAGACTCTCCAGTGCCTAACTAAGCTCTTAACCACTGAACTGTCTTCTGACCATGACAAAAAGGACTTTCATATTGACTCTAATGATAGAAGAAGAGTTTTTAATAATAATCAAATCATTTTAAGTCAGCAATACATGGTCATTAATAACTAGATATCTATGATTTGGCAAAATACGCGATGAAATGCACAGTTATCTTTCTACTTAATCCACGCCAATTTATCTCTAAGTAAAACCAAAGTAAAATTCTGAAAATAAAATACAACTTTTTGACCTTTTTATTGCTTAGATTTTGTATTTACAGGAGTTTACTGTATGTAGACTATACTAAAAGCAATAAGAAAAAAGTTCATTTTAACACTGAGTGAGTAAGAAAACTATGTTATATTAAACTACTTTAAAACCTACCACTTAATCCTTGTGCAGAAGATGTGCTTGAGTGAGGAGTTTCCTCCTGACTCTCCTTCTTGACATCCATTGAATCTAATAAAAAAGAAAATAGTCAGCAATACTGAAAGGCCACTGCAATAGCATTTTAAAGCACTTCAAAAAACTGTAACTAAAACTATTTATATAGGAGCCAGTTTTAATCTTATAATTAATATCCTCTATGTACTTTATAATTTGCTCATTTATTTTGTTTATCATATACCTCACTCTATTCAAGTGAAAGCTCCAAAAGGGCAGGGACTTATTTACTTTATTTTGTCTGTCCTGTTCATTACTGTATCCTCAGTGCCTAGAAGAGGACATGGCACACAGAACACCCTCAAGCATTTGTTAAATGAATGCATCAAAAAACCAAAACGAACTGATCCTTACAATGTTTAAATTAACACCTCCCAGAAATAAAGTGGATGCTTTTGAGAGTTCAAAACTAACAGGGAAGCTAGAATACAACGTAATTCAACAAACTAGGCAGAGTTTTTTCTCTGTGCTAAGCTAAAGAGCTCAAATAGCACTGGAACTTGTGACCTCGCCAAACCTGATATATCTTTTCACCCACATATATTACCACAGATCTCTCTAAATGGACTAGTTTTTAAAAACTTAAGCATAATATATTACACCAAAAAATTAACCATAATTCCTTAATATAATCAAATAACCAGTCAGTGTTCATAGTTCCCCAATTGTCTTAATTATTTTAAGAGCGTCTGTTTAAATCAGGACCCAAATAAAGTCCTCACATAGGAATGCTGATGTCTCTTAACGTCTCCTTTGATCTACAGGCTCTTCCTCCTCCTCTTGTTTTTTTCCTCTTCCCCCTGCAATTTTTTGGCTGACAATACCTTTAGAATTTTCCAGTCTGGATTTTGATGACTGCCACCCCATGATGTTGGGTTCTGGCTCTGGTATTTTCTCTAAATTGGTAATTAGTATTTCAATCTAGAAAGGTTTAATCAGATTCAAGTTCAGCTTTTTTGTGGGGAGAAGAGGAATAAGATGACTTCATATGCAGTGTTGTGTACTTCCCAAAGGAAGCTAGTTATCTCTCTTTTTGTGATGTGAAAAGCCATGGATGACTACTGCCTAGATCCATTAGTTTATTAGTGGTTGCAAAATGGAGGAATTTCAGGCTGAAGACACAAAAAATGGGTAGAAAAGAAAAAGTCTCCTTCCTCCTCCACCAGACTATGAAATGCTGGAGTAGCTCAGGTTCTCTCTGGGCTCTCTTCTCCCTCTACAATCTCTCAGGGGCCATGGCTTCAGGATCTACCCATACACAGACAGCTCACAAAGCAATACCTCCTCTCCTACACCTAACTTCTGAAAGTTAGACTGGAAAAATCAGTCAAGTGGACTGACTCTTTGATACCTCTGCTAGGATGTTGTCAATCAAGGACTATAGCCTAGTAGCTAAAGAAACAGACAAGAAAGTAAAATATATAGAGGGTGCTGAATCCAGGGAAATGGTAAAGGAAGATGCTCTGTAATCCAGGTAGGGAATGAAGGCACTTATTGACTCTAATCAGAGAGTAAAAAGTTGTGAGTAACATCAAAATAAGTCTCATTACTATACAAAGGAGTTCAGTCCAATAAACTGAGGAATGGGTAACACACAAAAGATATATGCAGGTTCCCATATCCTCTCAAATACTTAACCCATTAGTTGAATAAGTGATTTCTGTAACCCTGGAAGGTATAGGAATATGCATAGAGATTATTAAAAGTAAATCTTTGAAGAAAACCTAAATAAATAAATCCATATGCCATATTCACAAGTTGAAGGACTCAATATTCTTAAGATGTCAATTCTCCCCAAACTGATCTACAGAATCAACACACTGACAATTAAAATCCTCACAAGTTTTTCTTGTAGAAAGGGACAAGCTGATTCTAAAATTTATATGAAAATGTAAAAGGGTCACAATAGCTAAAAACAATCTTGAAAAGAACAAAGATGGAGAATTTACATCATCTCATTTCAAGATTTAGTGTAAAGCTACAGTAAGCAAAACTGTGTGATACTGGCATAGGACAGACAGATTAGTGGGAACAGAGCAGAGTCCAGAAACAGACTCATAAATATACGGTCAATTGATTTTCAACTACAGGACAAAGACAATCAAATGGGAAAAGAAGTGTCTTATAAAAAGAATTGGTCATGTTATTTAAAACTGTACTTGGATTAGTTGTGAATGTATATTGCAAAGTCTACAGCAATCACTTAAAAAAGTGAAAAAAGAAGTATAATCGATTTGCTAACAAACAGGCTGGCCCGTGGCTCACTCGGGAGAGTGCGGTGCTGATATGCTAACAAAGGAGAGAAAACAGAATCATATAAAATGCTCAGTTAAAACCACAAAGGGCAGAAAAAGGATGAAAGACAAAAATAGAAAAAAGAACAGGGAAAAAAATAGAAAACAGTAAGAAATACTAGATATTAATTTAACTATATCAAAAATCACTTTAATCATCAATGGTATACATACACTAATTGAAAGAGATTGTCAGAGTGGATCAAAAAACAAGATAGACAAATGGCCAACAGGTTCATGAAAAAAAATGCTCAACATCACTAATAATCAGGGAAATGCAAATTAAAGCCACAATGAGATATCACCGCACACCTGTTAGAATGGCTATTTATCAGAAAGATGAAAGATGAGTGTTGGCAAAGAGGAGATGAAAAGGGAACCCTTATACACTGTTGGTGGGAACGTAAATTGGTACTAAAAAACTCCTGCACAGCAAAGGACACAATCAAAAAAGTGAAGAGACAAACCCCCAGAGCAGGAGAAAATATTTGCAAACATCAGATGAGGGGTTAATATCCAAAACATACAAGAAAACCAAACAATTCAACAGCAAGAAAAGAAATAAGGTGATTTAAAAATGGGCAAACGACCGGAATAGACATTTCTCAAAAGACAGACAGACACATGGCCAACAGGTTCATGAAAAAAATCTTCAACACCACTAATAATTAGAGAAATGCAAATTAAAATCACAATGAGATATCACCACACACGTGTTAGAATGGCTATTATCAAAAAGATGAAAGATGAGTGTTGCCAAGGAAGAGATGGAAAGAGAACACTTATACACTGCCGGTGGGAATGTAAATTGGCACAGCCATTAAGGAAAACAGTATGGAGGTTCCTCAAAAAAACTAAAAATAGAACTACCATGGGATCTAGCAATCTTACTTTGGGATATATATCCAAAGGAACTGAAATCAGTATGTTGAAGGGATACCTACACTCCCATGTTCACTGCAGCATTATTCACAATAGCCAAGATATGGAATCAAACTAAGTGCCCACCAATAGATGAACGGATAAAGAAAATGTGGTATATATACACAGTGCAATTCTATAAAGCCTTAAAAAAAATAAGGAAATCCTGTCATTTGCAACAGTGGATGAACCCGGAGGACATTATGCTAAGTGAAATAAGCCAGGCATAAACTGCATGATCTCACTTATACGTGGAATCTAAAAAAGTTGAACTCATAAAAGGAGAGTAGATGACAGTTACCAGAGGTTGTGGGAAGGGAAAGAGGAAGAATGGAATGGGGAGTTGTTGGTGAAAGGGTACAAAGTTTCAGTTAGGAGGAATAAGTTTTGAGATTTATTGCACAGCAGAGTGACTATAGTCAATAATAATGCATTGCATATTTCAAAATAACTGAGAGAGTAAATTTCAAATGTCTTACCACAAAAAATCATAAGTGATGCTATGAAAATGTTAACTACCTTGATTTAAACATTATACACTATACATGTATCAAAACACCACACTGTACCCGATAAATGTACACAATTGTGATTTATCAATTTAAAATAATAATATAAAAATAAATTAAAAAGAAGAAAAGAAGACAGATGGCCAACGAGCATGTGAAAAGATGCTCAACACTACTGGTAACCAGGGAAGCACAAATTAAAACCACAATGAGATACCACGGCACAAAAGGCTAAAGTTAAAAAGACTGACAATACCAAATGTTGGTGAAGATGTGAAACAACTGGAACTCTCATACACTACTGGTGGGAATATAAACTGCTACAACTACTTTGTAAAATTGTTGGGCAATTTCTTATAACCATACACCTATGCTGTACCAAATATTAAGAGTAAAAATACTGTCACCATGACATAAAATTAAGAAAGAATATTTCAAACTCTCTTATGTAACCAATTAAATTCAATATCTGGAGTATTTAAATTTTAAACAATAACATTTTCAAGTGGATAAAAGTAATTTTTATAATCACGTTAAAACAAGTATTTCTGCAGGAACAAAACTTTCTTAGAGTTAAATACAATGCGAATATTCTTAACTTCAAAAATAATGCTTTGGAATCCAAACCACTGATTTTAGAGGTAGAACCACGAACCAAAGAATGAAATAAATACGGGAGTACTTCAAAAAGTTCGTGGGAAAAATGGAATTAAAAGATAACACAAATCCTTCCTCGAACTTTCTGAAGATCCCTGGTACTCATCCCTAAATAAAGACAGGACAAACTCAAGATCTCTTTATAGTTTGAGATTAGCTACATTACATAAAATCAACTCTTTCAAAGTTTGGAAACTTTTCCTTTTCAATTATCATAGTTATTCAGCACCACTGAGCAGACATATCTTCTAGTGAAACCCAAAGTCATGCCATATACAAAATAAAGACTTCCATATACAAAAAGAACTCTGTTTAGGAAATGAGTTAGTGATTCAATAAGCTTTCCCTTTTGGTCATCACAGTGTTAAAATGCAGTGAGTTGTTTGAAGGCACCATAAAAAGTGAGCTTAATGACCACTGTGATAGCTAAGGATTCTTTCAAGGTTATGATAACATCAAAATCATTTGTCCTAAACACACTTATTTTACTTCAGAGAGCCTTTACTGTTTTCCCTCTTACGTCAGGTAGCTTCTATGCCTTAATACACTGATCATTTCAATGTTAAATGAAATAGTCTTCTCTTATTTAAGAGAATGTGATTATGGCCCTGTTTTATTTCCTTTATATATATATTTCATTAGCACCTAGAATAGTGGGGAGCACAGGGGAGATTCAAATTGAACACGTGAATATTCTATAATATTCACCAAACTTTAACAAAATATTTCTTTTCAAATCCATACATTTCTTTGGAGAGCTGTCTCTCTCCTGAGTCTCCCCAATATTCTTATTATCCAAGTTTTATATTTGGCATATACAAATGTATAAATTCTCAATCTAGGCACCGTTGTAAAACTGAAGATCAAACTGAATGCTTAAGCTTACTTTTAAGCAAATAAAGATTGTGTTAGAAAGTATAACTACTCAAACTACCTTAAACTTCAAACTGTCATTCATTATACAGACAAAACTGTACAGCAAATATGAAGGGTCATCAAAAAGTTCATGGAAAGATTGTATTATCTTTTTTTTTTTTTTTTTTTTTTTTTGTCTTTTTCGTGACCAGCACTCAGCCAGTGAGCGCACTGGTCATTCCTATATGGGATCCGAACCCGCGGCGGGAGAGTTGCCGCGCTCCCAGCGCAGCACTCTACCAAGTGCGCCACGGGCTCGGCCCTGTATTATCTTTTAATTCTATTTTTCCACAAACTTTTTGAAGTACCTTTGTATTACATCCTCCTCCTTGTTACAAAAACGCCCAAGCCTTAAAGGAAAAATAATAATAATAATAATTCCCTAATGGGACAATGGATAATTCCCTACCAAAGAAACTTTCAGATATACAAACTGCTTCTCTACTGAGCTCTCAACGTACAAAAGCTAATCCATTTAAATTGGTCAACAAAATAATCTTTTTTGTTTCACTTGAACACATGACTTTTCTTTACAGACATTTATTTACAGACCGGTGGGCATAATTCCATTTATTAGGGTTTTATGCTCACAAGAAAGAAAAATGCAAGGCCTCTGTCCCCTGGGAGCTCCCCTGCAGAGCTCCCAGGCTGTGTTTCCATCCCGCATTTAGCAGGTATCAAAGCAAGTCTGGCATGGTACAAGTTTTTTACCTGCTCACCTTTTGTCCTAGATGGGAAAGTGAGAATATGGGTCACACATTATTCTTCCTTGTAGCTCTCCCACAGCTGGCACAAAGTCTTGCACTTAAAAGTACTCAAATATTCACTGTTAGTCACTAAACAGTGACTAAAAACCTGCTATAAGTGTATACATAGATTACACAGGGTTGTATGAGTAAAAGCTCTTTTAAGCATGGAGAGAAACACAGGACATATACTAGGTTAACAAGGCTTATCTGAGCGGGTAAAGATGACGGTATGTGCTGATGGAGGATGAGGGGAGGATGTATTTTATAACTATATCCTGTGTGATATAACCCCATTTGTATAAAATTTTGTATGGATGTTTATATAAAGTAACACAAAAATATTTTGGTGATCATCCTTTTATGTATTACAGGGTGCTGAGATTTTAGGTGACCTTTATTTTCTTCTTTTTTATGTATATATTATTTGAATTCTTTATACTGGTAAGCATTGAATAATCAGAGAAAGTTATTTTCATGGGGGGGGGAGTACCCTGTTAGTTTTTAGTTTAATAACCCCTAAATGCTATGTTATTAAGAAGTTTTATATATGAAATGCTGATCTATCACATAAATTTAACAAATTATATATTCTCAAAAAAAAAAACAACTTATACTATGATGGTTACTAGTAATGCCATATCAACTGCACACAAATATTATTCCAATTGCTTAAAGCTACAAGTTACTTGTCTCTCTGATTTCTCGTTTTCTCATGTGTAAATTAAGGCTAAACTACCTACCCATCACAGTATAGTCATGAAAATAAAATGAGACAGTATAGGTAGAGCACCCAGCATAGTACCTTGAACAAGTGGAAGCTCAAAGACTGTTCTTTATCTCACCCCATCTGTCCTAACTAAAACTTCCTGAGATGAATGAATTTTAGCACTAACACTTAACATTAATTTTGTTGTAAAATAAAACTATGATCCAACTTTGATTCCCAAGCATTACTTGCTTACTCTTCCAAAGTATAGACTAAAAAGGTGTTTAATGAAATAGAAACTGTAAATTTAAATCACTCAAATTGAGCAGTACTAAATAAACGTATATATTTACAATGATCAGATATATCATTACCAAAGAAAGCAGCCATCATCTACTAATCGGCATTATCAGAAAAGTTGTATATTCTAGCTAAAGCCAAAAGAACATTGATATCACCTATTGCTGGATAACTTTGAAGTCATTATTCACGAATATATTATTTCCTTTAGGGTAGGTGAGTATTGAAAATAACTTTTGACCATTTGTGAACCAAAATGGCCTTGTAGACTCCTAGAAACTATAACTTTTTTTTTTTTACATTCATCATCAAAAAAAAAAATCAGAATACAGATAAGTAAAAAGAAGGAAAAAATAATCTATAATCTCCCCATCAAACCATACCTGCGATTAACCAGCTGTTGTATATCCTTCCAATTTTAAAAAATCATATATGTATACCCATTTACAATATACATTTGAACCACATTTAAATATATACTTTCCAAATTCCTTATAATCTTTAAATGAAATTCTGCTCATATTATAAATTCATAAAGCCAACATTGTTAGCTAAAATGAAAATTGGACAATGAATAAATGCCTTTTAAAAGTTCATGCCTTAAGGAAAAACTCCACTATTCTCAAGATTGACACTCAAAACAGGACAAAAATGATAAACACCAAGGTAGATGGAAATCCATTAACTAGGATTTTGGGGTAATTTTTTAAGTTTATGACTGTATTTATCAAATATTACTTTTTTGATAGTTTGATCACCAAACTTTTCATTATTTTGTATATAATTCATGTCTTATACTTTGTGGTTTTTACAAAAGAATTAGCAGTTCCAAAATAAAAATACACTTAGGGACTTAGGGCGGAGCCTTTTTTTTTTTTTTTAATTGGAAAGAGCAAATAAAAACATACTAGTTAGTTAGGAAGAATTTAGTACTCAACCCAAATGATTAATTTCTTTCTGGGCTTCCTAGCAGCTAAAGCAAAAAGTAAAACACTTGTGTTATGTAAGTGTCACTAAAGATAAAAGTACATACAAATTCTACAGGAAAGACACTTTCCTAGAACTGAATACGGGGAGGAATTTGTAAACATCCTGATGTAAAGGAATACTGGCTAATTTAATGGAAACTATCTTTGACTATAATTTGAGAAAAAACTAAAAGGTTCTATTTTCCTCCTTAAAATGCCCCAGCATTACATTGTAACCCACCTATGTCTTTCAGTCACAATATGAAGGTAGAGATCATAGAAGTTAAAGGAACAGAAGGTTACCATAACCTATTGGTAAATTCTGGATAGCATCAACTAACTCATAGTTCAATCTTCAGAATGCCTCAAATAAAGATATACCATGGAGTTAAAAACATATCTATGTGATTTACATACCAGATATGCAGACAGAAGAAGCATAGCTTCTTTCTGGGAAAAAATTAGGAACATGATATTCTTTTAGAAATAAAGAAGTAAGATCACTTCCATAATGGCAGTCTGCAGGGAAAACTGCAAAAAAGCTTATCTTTGCTCTCAATATACTTTGAACCTGCTTCAGCACTATAGGAAAGACTCAAATAAGACTCCCAATGTAGTTCTCCATGTTACATGGGAAAGAAAATTTTGATGTGGAAAAAAAATTAAAAGCTTTGTTTTGTTTTGCCAGCATAAAAAGTAGAAATTACTTCACTCAAATGCATATAAGGAGCATTAACTCCACTGTGTTAAAAAAATTCAAATATAAGTAAGCCAAAAAAACTTATTAGGTTAGTACTATTTTATAGTGTCTGACACTGAGATTTCCTTTACCAAAAGACCACAGTTATACTAAATCTAGCAGGCTTTGAACAAGTATGGACAATGTGAGATCTTTTACAAAACCATTTGTTTTACAAATTGTAACTTGTTACAGAATTAAGAGCTGACAAGAGATCGACAAATGCTTTGAAAAGTCTTGCTTGTTTTCAACCATTTTCTCGATATCATCAGACAATGTAAACTGATTAATAGTGGAATTATTAAGCCTAAAATTCCAATAGCTCTTATCTGATTCTGGAGAAAAGTCTACAATTTGTTGAGAAAAACAGTTTTAAAGGACTACTCATATTTAGCAAATTAATAGGTCTATAATTCTAAGACTAAAGGGCCCTTCCATTGTTTATTTTCTGGGTTTTTTTTGTTTGTTTGGTGTTTTTGCTTTGTTTTAAGGTAAGCTACACCTCAAGTCTCTAATTAGAGATCACTACCTGAAGAGTCAATAAGGGTAAACATTTTGACAATGACCAGGAACTAAACAAGTCTGAGAGCAAGAAATCTCCCAGGGCCCTGTTCAACTTTAGGCCATTGGTCTCAAATGGATGCAATTATAGAATTTCAACTTGAGAGAGCATAAAAATCAATAAAATACAGGTATTAAGCTGAAAAAGATAAATTTGTTCCCATACCAACAACAAGATTTGCTGCCATATTTCCCAGACAGAACTCCTACAGGAGGAAATAATATCCAAACTTAAGCATTCGTCATTAGACTTGTTCTCTGGAGCTGTTAAAATTCACATTTTCTGAAATAGTAAAGTGCTTATAGTGGGTTTTGGCCTTAAGTGGAGACAACATCCAAATTTTTATCAATTTAGAAAAGATTTTCAACTATATATTTACCAGACTGACTAACCTTTTCCTGATGACCATAGTTATGGTAATAAATATCAATGATAACATCCATAACATGGAGAAAAGAGTTGCAGAGATACTTCACTTTCTGCCATATGGCCTCTACTTTCCCTCTTCTCCAGTAACTGCTTTCCAAGGCCCCAATTACCTTCCAGACATCAAACCCCATTTCAGTGTTTCAGTCCTTACTCTCGACTCTTCAGAAGCCCTTTGTGAAAGGTTACCCCTCATTCCAGACACCTCTCCTCTCTTGGCCTCAGGTATGTTATTCCCTGGTTGTCCTCTTGGACTCAGGTATGTGTTATTCCCTGGTTGCCCTATATCTATTATCCCTTTGTATCTACTTTCTCTTTCTGTCCTAACCATTGATCTTCTTCTCTAGTCACAGTCTCTTCCCTGAGATTCTAAAAACTATGCACGTGACTCCTATATCAGCATCTCTAGTCCCAATTGCTCTCCAAAATTTATAGTCTAGCCAAGTGAATATCAGTCTGAATGTTTCACATCCACCTCAAACACTACATATTTAAGAAACCAAACTCTTTAGCCATCCAAAATGAGCCCCTCGTCCTTTGCCTCCTATGTTAATAGGCATCACTAACTCCCAATCTTTCTGAATTAGAAGTCATCTTTGACGTTCCTCTTCCTTTGTCCAATGTCTTATCAGTTACCAAGTTCTGCTGATTCTTCAAGATCAGAAAGCCGGTAGTGAAACAAAAAAGATTCAAACAAAGGTTTGTCAGATGCCAAAGGACAAGACTCCAATACACTGCATGTGCTTTGAAAGGGAGGAGATATCATAATACAGCATGCACTCTGGATAGGATGGATCCATGAGGGCAGGAAGAATAAAAGTTATGGTCCCAGAGATCTAATGATGGTGGTGTTCTCAGTGGTGATAATAATACTATGAGCTATCACTTACTGAGCTCAATGTCTGGTACCCTAGTGTATTAGTCCGTTTCTGTTGCTTATAACAAAATACACGGAACTGGGTAATTTACAAGAAAATGAAATTTATTGCTTACAGTTTCTGAGGCCAGGAAGTCCAAAGTCCATCTGGTGGTGGCAACAGTGACCCAGGAGTCTCACATTGCAAGATGGTGGAAGCAAAGAGAACAGAGAAAGAGACTCTCCTCTCTCTTCTTTTAAAGTCCTCAGAACCACATCCCTGACCACCATTGTTAATCCATTCACTACGGCATGGTCCCACAATCCAATCACCTTTTCAAGGCTCAACCTTTCAATTACTATAATAGGATTTCCCACCCTCTTAACAGTCACAGTGTGGACCAAGTTTCTAATACATAAAACCTGGGGGACACAATTCAAGTGAGTTTTGGGGGGACATAAGTCAACCCACTACACCTAGTAAGGCCTTTATATACATTTTTTTCTTATCTAAAGCCTATTAAAAGCCTGTAGATAATATTATTAATGTGCATCCAAGTCCGTTTGAAAGTTAAGGATATTGAGGCTCAAAGACCTGCCCAAGATCACCTAGCGAGATATGAACCTAGGTCCAAGAATGTTTAACCATTACACTAAAATTGCCTCTGTTGTGTTTAATTGTACAAACTTGCCTTATCTCCTCTGACAGACAATAAGCTCCTGGGGGCAATTTCATGTCTGACTTATCATTGTATCCTCCAGAATAACTAGTACAGTGTCATATCACATAGTAGGCCCCCCAAAACGTTTGCTGAATTAGTAAATAAAATCTGCCGTGGTATGGACTACTTGTATCTAAACCATACAAAACCAAAACATTGTGATTTTTTAAAAAATTTTTGGTGAGATTTTTCTCTTGATTGTCATTGTTCTTGTCTGTTCCTTCCTGCAGTATCAAATCTGCAGTCTTTATCTACACACAAGTCAATGGGACAAGGAGAAAATTCTGTGAGATCTGAGACAATCCCCCACCCCCATTATCTCCCTCCTTCTTACACAGCTGATTGACCTTTATTTTTTTTTTTTTACTCTGAATTTGATCTCTTTCTAGAATGTCTGAGGTCTCCAAAAGACAAGTCTCAATATAAATGGGTTACGAGTATAGATATTTTTCTTTTCAGGGAGAGGAACTAAGAATATATGCTATACCAGAATCCAGTTTATAAATTCCAATTACATAACAGGTACAACTAAAACATGTGCTTTAAACCAATATTAACAAAAAAGAGAAAAGACACAGTCCCTATGCACAAAATAATTTAATTACAAAAATGTTCCATCATATCCCCTTGAGTATAAAAATAGTATAAGAAGTTTCAAGACTAAGAGAAATTCACAAATATGTTTGCTGGTATTTTAAAGAAAATGTTGGAATAAGTGACAGAAGTCATACACACAATTTACCAGAGATTAATGAAATAGCACAGGTAGAATTTTTTCTTCTTTTTTAATCTATCCGTTATAAAGAACTGTTTTCATAATCAAACAGCAAACAAAAAAGCCCTTCTTTATTGTCCAGTCCATATGTAAGAGGGAATGTCTGAGTTAACTGCACAAAACACCCTTAATCTTTTCATTTTGACTTGAAAATAGTTTACTACTTTGTTTCAAGAAATACTTCAAATTTATACCTAAATGTAAAAACATACTGATTTAATTCAAATATATTATAGCTATACCTTTTTCTTTGACAAAGGGAAGCTCTCTCTTTTAACTAGGATTTTGTTTATGGTTAATGGTGATTATCCTAACACAGGATAGAAAAAGTATATATACCCACTGTATAGCCATATATAACTTGTTGAATTGGACATGACTCATCACTTTAAGATTTCACAAGTATCTACTCAATTCACTCAAGTAAATAAAATAATCAAATGTCCCATTTTCTGACATATGTATAAAAAGTAATCAGAAAAAACTAAACTCTAATGTAATTACATTTGAAAATAAAATTCCATCTCTGAACTGTGACTAATCAATATTAAGAAAGAACATTTTTGGTAGGAAGAATTTATCAAATCAAGCTTTTTGGAGGAAATTAAGGTTTCTAGAGGAATATTTTAATTATGCTTTAGTAAAGTCTACCCCAACAAATTAGAAATTAATCTTTTTCTGTGTCAAAACAAGCCCAAGAACACTTAACTATGTTCAAGAATTTTTAATTTATATAAAAAATTACAACCCACAAGTTAAGATAACTAATCACCTACAATTTTAAAATGACATGTGAAAGCTATATACTTAGTTAAGAAGTATGTCATGTCAGGAAACAGATAAATGAAAGATAAGTCAAGGGTTGCCAAAATCCCAGTTTATAGTTGTAAATTCCTAAGGTTTTAAAGCACAGCCACAGGCTAATTGCCCAAAGACCTGCTGCCCACTGACATTTGTAGAGGACTGGAGTTAATGGCAGGGCATGTCAATTTACTACAGGCAGCTCATGGTTTGACATTTTGACAAAAGAACTGGATCAGGTTACAGCCTGTTCCTATTATCACTGAAGTCTAGATTTATGGTTTCTAACATCGGCCCTACAAGAAATAATGGAAATGATGACAACAACAATCCCCACTAGACAACAGACTGCATAAAAGCATGCAATAAACCACAATCTGAAGTGACGAGAAAACTAAACATCCCTGACAATACTTCAAGCATAAGGCAAGTGTCAGCAAATTACCCATTTAAATATTTCTACAACTTCTCAAAATCTCAACATAAATAATTCTCAGAGTTTCTAAAATAATCTAAAACCAAACAATATATAAATGTACTTACCATTATTGAGTACTATATCTTAACTCTTTTAATTAATATGAAAGACACTGTGTTTCATCTGAACAGATTTATGAAATGCTACCAATTTAGTTTCAAATTAGATAATACTGGTTATATTACTTTTCAAATAAGTTTAAAGTATACTGAAAAATACTCCAAATACTACTTTTTTAAGCCTTTCTAAAGAAGACAAAACAGTTTCACAACAAAGGGCACGTTTCCAACTGTATTCAGAGAGTCCAGAACTGAAGAAACATTTGATGCAGTGTTTAATTTTTTTTTTTTTTTTTTTTTTTAAAGATGACCGGTAAGAGGATCTTAATCTTTGACTAGGTGTTGTCAGCACCACACTCTCCCAGGTGAGCCAACTGGCCATCCCTATGTAGGGATCCGAACCTGTGGCCTTGGTGTTATCAGCACCACACTCTCCCAAGTGAGCCATGGGCCGGCCCAAGCAGTGTTTAATTTAAAGATCAATATATAATCAAAAAACTTAGCTTAAAAAACTATGTCAAGACTACAAGGTACATACCAAACAAACGGAGCTGTTATGTCTGGAATTCAGCACGGGTTAATCCTTATGAGAAACAAAGGTTGAGAAAAATCAAACATGTATTGTAAAGACAAGAAACAAAGAGAGACCCCCCCAACTTTTCCCTAAGAAAGCATCTGCAAGGTATGCCCTAAAACTGCAATATATCCGTCCCTTCTGAAGTTTACAATGGCACATTACCACAAAAGGTGGGCACTCTTTCCGTTCATAACAATTTGCTCCTATAAACTAAGGAGGGGGCAGAGCCAGAGCCATAAACACAGGTCACAAGTAGTAAGTAGGCAAATGCTCTCTATCTTCAAATGTTTCCCAGCTCTTTACTCATACAAAGACTCAATAAAAGCTTATTCTATTGTTTAAAAACTGTTTAAATAAGGAATTCATGTAAACTAGGTCAAATGATCATGAAATTAAGATGAACAGTACCATCATATAAGCTGCTATAGAAGCCTTAAATCTTTCACTTTTCACACAGTAAGATATCCCAATTTCTTACGTTAAAACCTTTTCATCACATGCCCAAAAAATGAAAGTAAGAGAAAGAGTTAGGGACATATGTTTAGTAGAAATCACTTAGAAATAATACTACTTGTGGTTTTTATCCTAAGTTTGCCAAGGTTTACTTATATTAGACAACATGAAGACAAAATAAGCAAAAATGCCTTATTCATGAAAACCAAAGAACATGTGCACATTTCAAATCTTAGATGGTTTGTGATATTTTCACAAGTTACCCTGCTACCTTTTTATAAATGAGATGTTACCACTACAGTAAAGGCATTTCTATGCTTAGAGTAACCAAAGCCCAAGCTAGTTAGAGCCTGGAAGAAATACTTACCAATAAATTATACCAGCATTTACATGATGATATAAATTAATTATACCATTTTAATCTAAGATAAACAGCAGTGCTTTCTTTCATCTATTTCCCCAGGGTGAAGGGATCATGAATATTAAGACCCCAAGCCAGGGAAAGGTAAACTTTCTTTCAAAATCACTAACATTTGCCATTTTCAAAATTTCCAGGTTTTTGATCCTGGAATCAATCACTTCAAATCTAAGATTCTATGTAATAATTCTCAGACATTAATAATGGTCCCAAAATTCTTAGGGGTGCTTGATTTGCTCACTCCAAACCACAAAACATCTCCTGGCAATGACAGATCAATTTTTGCACCACAGCTCACAACTCTAATGCTCATAGCTGGAAGAGCTGACTTTGTTCTTTCTCATATACCCTGAAAACCAGGAATATGACTATGCTATGAGGAGACAGTGAGACTCCCAGCAAGAGGAGCAGATAGAGAAGATGACCTAAGATTTCCACAGCTGGAATGAGAACAGAGCCAAGACAAAGGGGGGAAAAACGGCAGACAGGGTAACCTGGCAAAAAAGGACTAAAGGTGACTAATAACTCAAATAACAGAGGATCCCTTGCATCCCCAGTGTTCCAGTTACTAAAGTTACAACAGTTATTTCTATTAACCCAAAGAGAGAAGCAGCAAAATATTCAAGTGAAATTTTCCTCTCCCAACCCCCCTAAAAGCTCAAACTAAAATTGGGGTTTGGATCTTCCTTAAATGGAACAAAGGGATACATCATTTTCATTGAAAAGACTTAGTATCTACTCGGCCTTTTTAAGGCACTTTACCCTCATCAATTATTTCTCAGTGAGACAGCGCAGGATTACCCTGGCCATTTCACTGATGCGGAAACAGACACCAACAGCAAAGGGAACAGGGCCAGGAAGAAGGGCAATAGGAAGCATCTGGGAGGAACAGGCAGGCAGCTAAAAAGGAACAAACCCAAAAGAAAATGAGAGTCACATCTGGCTTATAGCTGACCATAATAACCCTTATTTGTTATTTTTGAGCTCAGAGAGATTTCCAAAATATTTTGAAAAAAGAAAGTGCTTTATTTTAAAATATCAGTCAGTTAAAATCTAGTTACAGCCTAAACTACTTGGTAATAGAAGTGAAGTTGCTTGGCACGAAAAAATACCCAATCTCCAGAGCATATACTGATTTCAATTTATACTGGCAACGCATTTTTTTCCTTCAAGCCTAACCAGTTATGTTATCTATTTGGTCCAGAAAATAATCTCTCATAAAAATGTATAGCTTTATATAATCATAACAAAAAAGGCACAAAGTTAATATCGCATAAGTCAGAAATAATTTGCAGATATACCCGGAATTTTGTTTAGAAAATTGACTCCCTGGGATAGCCCTTTAAATAAAAGTAATACTTGTTCTACATTCATATTGATTTTCTTAGTTACAACATCGAAATTTTCAGGAATAAACTACTGGTGGAAAGCCTTAAACACCCAGAAACCAGCACACATAGTAGGCTCTGAAATAATGTACATTCAACTCCATACTAAGGACAGCACAGGTGCTTAATGAAGATGTGATTGAACCATAAAGCAAAAGGACTGACTAACTGCCTCATGAGAAAAACTGATAGCACCTCTTTAAGAATGACTCCAGTGTTCTTTGTACATATTATGACATCATCAGCTTTAAAGCATCCTCACCTATAACGCAGTACAGATGCATTAATCTTTTTTTCCAGACTATCAATTCCAAAACAAATCGGGTTCTCTGCGGTAAGCAGATATATGCCCTTAAGAAGCTTATACAGTGGCATGATATATACGAAGTTTATTCAAAATTTCAAAGCCATTTTACACGGTGTTTGACGAAGTTTTTTAAAAATTCTATCAGACTGTTTTAAAGGTGATGGATAAAGCTATAGCAGAACATATACAAGGCATCAAGTGAGTGCTTATAAACTCACTCCTTTCTCAAAATCCCAACAGGACTCATTTCCAAACTTATTTTCACATTCCTCCCATTAAATATACAAAACCACAAACAGCCTGAAAGAACATTCATCACTGGAAATGTGTTATTTAATAATTAAGACATAGAATGGCAAGAAAGGTAAAATTTTCATTACTGAAGAACATTCCCAAGCACTGTTATTGAAAAGAAATATGCATCTATTAACTATTGTTATAATACAATTGCTTGTCATAGGAAGTTGTACTCCATAAATGTACATCTTACAATACTCTTCCCTCAAATCAGAAATATGAATAGCTCTGGGAACATTCAAAATGCAGCAGCATCTGCAGTTGTTTCGGGGGAAAAAAACTATCGCCTATCATGTTCTAAATCATACTATCATAAGCAAATTGCTTACTTTCTCTGTCTGTTTCCCCCTACTAACCGATCCATTTACTCTCTAGAAATGTTCTGAAGTCACCCTACATGTAAGTCTTCAAAGTTCATCTAATTCTTCAAAGCAGAGGCAAATTTCAAATTGAAATCACATTTTCCTTATGACAAATGTTTAGCAATCTTTATTTTAAAAAGTCAATAGCTGTAAGTGGGAGCCTCTAAGTAAATATCTGTGCTGCCCAAACATCTAGGGTGGGGGAAGCCAAATTACAGTTCAGCCCTTTGAAGCTATGCATAAACTCAAAGCCCAAAATCGATCCAATTCGCCTACATCCGTTCTCCCTCTGGTTCTTCACACTCGGACGGCGCTCAAGCATCATCCAGGTGAAAAGAGCCAGAAAGGTAGGGAACCATTTCGGGTCTGTTTCTAAACGCAAGCAGCATTAGTCTTCCCTAGACTCGTCAAGCCGCGAAGGCACGGCGACCCGAGGCTGCGTCGAGGCTGCCTCGCGGGCCTTCTGCACACTTGGAGCCACCCCCCCCAACACCCCCTCCTCCCTGCCCGCCCCGGGCGGGCCGCGCCCTCCGGCCCCGCTACACACTTGGAGACCCCCCTCCCCCGCCCGCCCCGCGCACCCTCCGGCCCCGCTACACACTTGGAGACGCCCCCTCCCCCCAGCTCGCCCCGCACGCCCTCCGGGCCCGCTACACACATGGAGAACCCCCTACCCCCACCCGCCCCACGCGCCCTCCGGCCCCGCTACACACTTGGAGACACCCCCCCACCCCACCCACCCAGCGCCCTCCGGCCCCGCTACACACTTGGAGACGCCCCCTCCCCCCAGCTCGCCCCGCACGCCCTCCGGGCCCGCTACACACATGGAGAACCCTCCTACCCCCACCCGCCCCACGCGCCCTCCGGCCCGCTACACACTTGGAGACGCCCCCTCCCCCCCCCCCCGCCCTCTGGCCCCGCTACACACTTGGAGACACCCCCCCACCCCGCCCACCCCACGCCCTCCGGCCCCGCTACACACTTGGAGACCCCCCTCCCCCCGCCCGCCCCGCTACACACTTGGAGACCCCCTCCCCCTGCCCTCCCCGCACCCTCCGGCCCCACTACAAACTTGGAGACACCCCTCACCCAGCACCCTCCGGCCCTGCTACACACTTGGAAACACCCCCGCCCCACCCTCCCCGCGCCCTCCAGCCCCGCTACACACTTGAAGACACCCCTCCCACCCCGCGCCCTCCGGCCCGCTACACACTTGGAGACCCCCTCCCCTTGCCCGCCCCATTACACACTTGGACACCCCCTTCCCCCCACCCGCCGCGCTACACACTTGGAGACCCCCTCCCCCCGCCCCGCTACACACTTGGTGACGCCCCCTCCCCCGCCCTCCCCACGCCCTCCGGCCCCGCTACACACTTGGAGACACCCCTCCCCTCAGCTCGCCCCGCGCCCCCCCCCCCCGCCTGCTACACATTTGGAGACGCCCCCCCCGCCCGCCTCGCACCCTCTGGCCCCTCTGCACACTTGGAGACCCCCCACCCCACCTCCCTGCCCGCCCTGGACGGGCCGCGCCCTCCTGCCCCTCTGGACACTTAAGGACCACCCCGCCACCCGCCCTCCAGCCCCGCTACACACTTGGAGATAACCCTCCCCCTGCCCGCGCCGCGCGCCCTCCGGCCCCCGCTACACACTTAGAGACACCCGTCCCCCCAGCTCGCCCCGCGCGCCCTCCGGCCACGCTACATACTTGGACACCCCTCTCCTCCCGCCCGCCCGCTCCGCGCGCTCTCCGGCTCCGCTACACACTTGGAGACACCCTTCCCCCCAGCTCGCCCCGCGCGCCCTCCGGCCCCGCTAAACACTTGGACACCCCCCTCCTCCCGCCCGCCCCGCGCGCACTCCGTCCCCGCTACACACTTGAACACCCCCCTCCTCCCGCCCGACCCGCGCGCCCTCCGCCCCGCTACACACTTGGAGACGCCCCCGCCCGCCCGGCGCTCTCCGGCTCCGCTACACACTTGGAGACACCCTTTCCCCCCAGCTCGCCCCGCGCGCCCTCCGGTCCCGCTACTCACTTAGACACCCCCCTCCTCCCGCCGGCCCCGCGCGCACTCCGGCACCGCTACACACTTAGAAACACTCCTCTCCCCGCCCGCCCCGCGCCCTCCGGCACCGCTACACAGTTGGAGACGCCTCCTCCCCCCTCCCGCCCCGCGCGCCCTCCGGCCCCGCTACACACAGGGAGACCCCCCCCACCCCGCCTCCTTGCCCGCTACACACTTAAGGACCATCCCGCCAGCCGCCCCGCATCCTCCGGCCCCACTACACACTTGAAGACACCCCTTCCCCCCAGCTCGTCCCGCACCCTCCGGCCCCGCTACACACTTGGAGACCCCTCCCCCAGCCCGCCCCGCTACACACTTGGAGACACCCCTACCCCCAGCTCGCCCCGCGCCCCCTCCGGCCCGCTACGCACTTGGAGAAGCCCCCCCACGCCCGCCCCGGACGCCCCGCGCCCTCTGGCCCCTCTGCACACTTGGAGACCCCCCACCCCGCCTCCCTGCCCGCCCCGGACGGGCCGCGCCCTCCGGCTTCGCTACACACTTAAGGACCACCCCGCCACCCGCCCCGCGCCCTCCGGCCCCGCTACATACTTGGAAACACCCCTCCCCCCAGCTCGTCCTGCGCGCACTCCGGCACCGCTACACAGTTAGAGACACCTCTCTCCTTCCCGTCCCGCGCTCTCTGGCCCCGCTACAGTTAGAGGCACCCCCCCCACCCCACGCCCTCCGGCCCCGCTACAATTGTAGACACCCCCCACCCCACGCCCTCCGGCCCGCTATACACTTGGAGACATCCCTCCCCCCGCTCGCACCGCGCGCCCTCCGGCCCCGCTACAGTTGGAGACACCCCTCCCCCCAGCTCACTCCGCGAGCCCTCCGGCCCCGCTACAGTTGGAGACACCCCCCCCACCCCAGGCCCTCCGGCCCCGCTACAGTTGGAGACACCCCCCACCCCACGCCCTCGGCCCCGCTACAGTTGGAGACGCCCCTCCCGCCGCTCGCACCGCGCGCCCTCCGGCCCCGATACAGTTAGAGACACCCTTCCACCCCAAGCCCTCCGGCCCCGCTACAGTTGGAGACACCCCCCACCCCACGCCCTCCGGCCCCGCTACACACTTGGAGACCCCCCACCCCGCCTCCCTGCCCACCCCAGACGGGCCGCACCCTCTGGCCCCGCTGCAACCCCGCGGCGAGCCCCCCCCCCCGGCGCCTCCCGCCCCCGCCCCGAACCCCGCGGCGCGCACCTGGCACCGGGACCGGCGTCCGCACCGCGCCATAGGCGCATCCTTCCGGCCTGGCGTTTCCCTCACAAACTCCAAAAGTTATCTCACAAGTCGCCAGAAGGCGCCCAGGCCCGTCTCAGTCCAGACCACGCAAAGTCAACCCAGCTCCTCCGCCCCGCTGCCCACCCGCAATGCCCCCGAGCCACAGCTCTGCCCTACCCACGGCGGGGAGGCTGCGCGAGAGGGCGCCGTCCGAGCTGCCGGCGAGGGGGCGGCTGGAGGACCGCGGCCGAACGCCGCGGGCGGGATGGGCCAGCGAAGGGGCCTCAGGGGAGCGTTGAGGGGCGGCGCGAGAGTGGATGAGGGGGCGTCCGCGGAGGGCGCTACGTGGGGTAGGGGAGCGGTTACCTCAGGAGTGAGGCCGCCAGAGGTGGGTGACTGGGGTGCGGGGCCGAGTTCAGGCGGGACCCCGGAGGGGCGGTGAGGGGGCGTTCCTCGCGCGGGACGCGACGCCTAGGGTTCCCCGCCGCCCGCCCGCGGACAACGGTCAGGGCCCGGCCACCACAAATCCCCCTCTCCGCTCCTCACGGGGCCCGGAGTCATCATGTACCTCGTGTCTTGTCAGCGAGAGCACCGAAATTCTGTCACACTAGTCCCGCGAACCGGCACCAGGCTTCACACCGCCGCCGCCATATTTGAGAAGCCGCGCGCGAAGCCGCGCATGCCCCGCAACCGCCAACGCAGCCCCGCCCCCGCGCGGCCGGCCCGCGTGCCCTGCGGTTGCCGCGAGCACGCCCTCTGACCGCCGCCGCGTGCGGGGCCCGAGCTGGGGGCCAGCGGCCCGCCTGCGCCGGCGCGAGCGCGGGCAGTGGCGGTCGGTGAGACACCGCGAGCCCGGGAAAGTCTTTGGCAGTTTTCCCTCATCCTCCCCCGCCAAAATAAAGCCAGTTGCAACCCATGCACCCAAGGCCGAGTCAAGTTCCATCCCAAGAACTCCCCGCCATCGCCTTCGACTCCGGGCCACCACCCACCTTGGCCACGCACCCAAAAAGCAGGCGCTTCCGTAGGCACTCAAGCCTAAGTTCGAGGAGCAGGGAAAAAGCAGCTCGCTACAGTAGCTTGAGCAAAGCCACTCCTTCGCGAGTTGCAGCATATTCCTTGAAACAGCTTTTTTTTTTTTTTTTTTTTTAATGGGTTTTTGCCACGGATTCCCCTCCCAGCTCCACTTTTTGGATTTAGTTGTACCTCTAAACCCAGGCTTGAGCTAACGGGAACTAGATTAACTCAGAGAAGGGGATCATTTGCTCACTGCCTTGAGGGTGCTCGGGAGTGCGTTTTGGGGTCCTCTCTGACCGATCCCCCTCGCCCCCGGAGGGGCCGGTCGCGCAGGCAGAGGTCGCACCAGGGGGGAGGGGGCGTAGAAATAGCCCTAAAACGGCCCACGAATCTCTCAGCACGAAATGCAGCAAACAGAAAGCCGGGGGAAAAAAAATCCATCCCTCGTTGTGAAGCTGGGTATAAGCGGATTTCGAACTTTTGTTTGAAAAATAATACAATGTGCTATGTTAGCCAAAAGTAAACCATTGGCAGGCCTTCTCACTCTACAACTCTTTCCAAAACTGGCTGTAAGTTTTGCATCCGTGATCACCTTAACTTAGGGTATAGGGCATGCTGTACTTTTAAAATAATTCAGAAATCAGACCCTAAAACTAAAACCAAAAACAGACAAAAAAAAAACCCCGTGGGATATATCCATTTTCTGCAATGCAGAATAAAATTATTTTCATATGCAACTTTTGCAGTTATTAAAAGCCAAATTAAAGTTTTTTTATTGTATCTAAACATTGGCAAATAGCACAAAATCAAATTGCTCTGTTTAAAATCAAATCCTTTAAAAATGAAAAATTTTAATGCAGAATTTGAGTAAACTTTAAGGTGAAAATAGAGACTAGGCCAATGATATGTAAATATTAAAGAGATTTGGTCATATCAATTGTATAATATCTATCACATAGGATAGAATTTTGAAATGGCCTAAGATGAAGGTTCAAAAATGTTTTTAAAAGCCAGAAAGAGATCCTTAACAGGAAGAAATTAAACAGAGGTTTAATCTAAGCAAACTCTTAATAGGGGCAACAGCAAGGCTGGGGGGGAGACTAAGTTCTCAATTAATGGCCACACTTTCTAATCCTGATGCAGTGGAAGTTTTTGAAAATCATCTCTACATTCTATATATGAAAGATTCAGCTTCTTATTTATACCTCTTTTACATGTATGGAACCTTTATTAAATTGTAGGAATACTACTATGATTGCTAAATTGCCTGTCTCACTGATGCCTCACCTACTTCCTGTATTTCTGGTTTTTACATGAAATTTGCAAAGCCCTTACTCTAAAAAGGGAGTCGCATTATCTATATTTGAACATCTTCTCAATGGCTGTTTTCACCAAAGGGTTTATAAAGGTGTGACTCTTTGTTATTATTAAATATGAGTTATTGATAATGATAACAATAGCCACCATTTATTGAGCGCCTACTATGTGCTGAGAATCATGTTAGTCTCTTTAGATACAAATTTCCAATATTCACAATGTTCTTTCACAACTTTCCTATAAGGTAGGTACTCTTATACCCATTTTACGTATGAGGAAAATGAATATTACACAGCAAATAAGTGGCAGAGTTACTAGCTTCTGAACATATATTTGAATATTTCTTAACTATCCCTTCCTCCCTTGTCATCAATCATATGCTTTTATCATACACTATGTATATAAACTTCCAATAATGATTATTTTATTTACTTATACCCTGCTTTTCCCCTTTTGCCAAAATAAATTTGAGACTGCTCTCTGATAATGTTAACATAGGTTGGAACATCATTATTTATTTTATGTTATATGGAAGGGTCTGTACATAGTAGGAATTTGGTAGATATTTGTTGAATGAGTGAACATATGAATGGATGAATGAATACCTACTATTATGATGTTCAATTAATTTTGCCTAGAAAATATGAACATAAGGAGACTCTTTGAACTAAGAAAGTAAGAATTAAGGCTGGTAAAATCTAAGTTTTCATGATTTACTTTTCAAGCCTCAGATTTGCTCCTGTCAGTTTGCTCTTATAGTTCACCGACTCAGCCCAAAACCTGTGAAAATCTTGAAGAAGATACATCACCCCAACCAGCCCAAGTCCAATGCAAAATACTCCTGTATCTCAAGTATGTTTGATTACTTCCTTTTATACCTTTCTTTGGAGTTCAATATCAGTCAAACAGAATGAAAAGGTAATTTTCTTTCCAAGTTTAATCTAGATTTTCATCAATATGTACACTTATATAGAAACAGTATTATTTACATAAATAAAGTTAATGTCTTAGGATGAGTAGTGAAGATTCCCCCTAGTTTTCCCATTTCATGTGCTTCTTTCTCCCTAAAACACAGAAGCCTAACTAAGCCTGGAAGAGACTAGAGATCCAAGATGTAACTAGTAAACTCACCATTTATATTTTCACCTTAGCGAAAAAATCCATATAGCAGGTATGAAATAACTAATAAGTTAATTAAAATAGTAACTGAGTTTCTAAAAAATTGCCCTCTTTTCCCCATTAAACCAAGAGAATGTATCAGTAAGATATAAATTAGTTTTAGTATTGTTATCATTGGTTATAATAGATGTCTCTTCCTAACTTCAAAATATAACTTTCCTGGAAAAATATCAAGAGATAAAGTCTGTGATAGGAAGACAGAGAAGCTAGTCTAACAGGAAGGCAATATATCATAGTGAAAGGAGGACAGGGCTGCAACAGGAGACCTGAGCTCTTGTTTGGAATCCCGAGTCTATCATCCACTAACTGTATCTCTTTAGAATCTTTACGTGACTCCGGTTTTTTTGTTTTGTTTTGTTCATTTTTTAAAGTGGGGAAATAAAATCTGCCACATTTACTTCACAGATGAGAAAGTGCTATTCAAATCTATCAGAAAACCACAAGGTCTTTACTTAATGGATCCCCATACTTTTTATTAAAAAAACATAAATTAGTCTTTTACCAACAAAATATGTGACATTTAAGTTGACTTTGGCCAAGTCAAGTATTTTATATGCTGTGAAAACTGGCATAACCTCAATGAACACTACACAATGATCACGACACAATACTACATTTGACCATTATTACATTCACTCAGTCCTTTATTCAAACACCAATGATTTACTGAATGCTTGTGGTGTGCTGCTCTGCTAGAAGTGGGGATACCAAGATGAATAAGACAGTTTGAATATTCCAGGAGTTAACATGCAGACCAAAGAGAAGAGACAGACAGACAGATGTTTTAAGATGTTCAAAAGAGTTAGATCTCTTATCACACCCTTCATCATAAAAAACATTTTTAGACGTACCCATATCATATAATATTGTATAACTAGATGAATGGAATTGCAGTTGGCCAGCTGACAACTGGCCCTTTGAACATTTAATTAAAATATTTATTAATTTTGATTTTAGACTTTTTGTGCTGGTTATTCTCCCTTTGAGCTGCCCACCACCACCACCACACCCCTTCCTTCTAGGATCTCAGTGCTGGCAGTGGGAGTGACAGTGGCTCTACAATAAGAGCTCCTGGCAGGGGCTCCTCTTTCACAACTTTGGTTCTCAAGGGGTCTTCAGGAAGGTAGAGGGAGGGAGGAGGAGAAGGAGGTACAGCTTCCAGCCTCCAGTTGTTACTAGTCCCTGGGCTCCTTCAGCATCCCATGTTAGTTCCCTTAAACCTACCCCCACCTCTGCAAATAATCCAATAAATTCTCTTCAAACTCACATATGAGTGTGCCTTCTTTTCCTGCTGGAACCGTTATTGAAATAGTTTGCTTTTCATATTTCCAGCCAACTGTAGGGATGGGGGCCTCAAATATTTCCATAAGGTCTTAGAACTTATAGACCTGAGGCACTCTGTCTGTAACATCTAAGAGTTTTACAGCCTGTCCTATGAAAAAAAAAAAAAAAAAAACACTCTGAGCTAAGAGTGAATAAAATTAAGTTGGAGAAAGTATCTTAGAGTGAAGGTTAGAGAAGATAATGAGATAATGTGTGAAAAGCACCTAAATGCTATCTAGTTGATAATAAACACTCCACAATCATTAGTTCCCCATATGCCTATTTCTTAAGAGGGTAAAAGAAGTGACATTTGAGTTGAAAGGGGAAGAATGCAGGGTTTGCCAGACAGACAGCAGCTCATAGGGAACAGCATGTGGGCACAGTAATGAAAAGTCAGTGCAGGGTCTCTGACCAGTGAAAGATTCCTTGGGCTGAACAAAATAAGACGTGGTCAACGTACACAGGACTTGGAGTGCTATGCTAAGGTTTCTGAACTTCATTCTGTGGATGATGGAGAGCTGTTGAAGGTTATTAAGCAGAAAAGTTGTAGAAACAGCTGCAGATCCCTCAATCCCTTTAGCTGCTGCTACAGCTCCGAGGCCTCTGCTCACCTCTCCAGATGGAAACGTAACTTCTGAAAGAGCAGCCCAAGATGGGACAAGCACTGACAGGAGGCCACTGGTCCTCCAGCAGCAGCCCTGGAGAGTGAGCAGAGGCTGGGAGCAGCCAGAGAAGTAAGGGTTTGATGGTCACAGGGAGACTGAGGAGGACCAGAGTAGGCAGCAGGCCAGCTGGATCAACAATTCCACAAGGCCACCTCAACAAACATGGTCTCAGCCATTTTTTCCCCTTCATTTGAGATTTAACCTACACACAATAAAGTATACAAGTCATACATGTACAGCTCAATTAATTCTTACATATGTACTTTTTATTTTATTTTTATTGGCAGCTGGCTGGCACAGGGATGGAACTTGACTTCGGTGTTATCAGCACCGTGCTCTAACCAACTAAGCTAACTGGCCAACCGCCTTAATTTTACATATGTATACACCCTTATACACACACCCATATCACGGTAGAAACATTTCCAGCACCCCAGAAAATTTCCTCACGATTCCTCCCAGTCAAGAATGCCCCCTTAAAGTAACCATTATTCTGATTCCTATCACTATAGATTGGTTTTTCCTGTTCTTGGATATCTTATCAATGCATGCATATAGTATATACTCTTTAATGTCTGGCTTCTTTCACTTAACATTATGTCCCCGAGATTCGTCCCTATTGGTAAAACGTTACCCTCATTCTTAGCGAGTGTTACAGACAACTTCACTGTACCCCCCTCTCCCACAAACTGTTCTTTTTGATTAAAGCATTGTAATTCGTACTGTAATTTGTAATTATTTTTTCCTTTTTACAATGAATTCTCTTTAATTAAGGCTGTAGTTTGGCCTCCAATTAAACTAAACTTTAGTTATCCTGCTAATGAAAACTTTGCTTTATTCACAGTCGGGACAAGTTTGACTTCACACCTGTGCAAGGTACTGTGTAGGTAAACTATTGACCCTTTTTCCCCTGAGAGTCTTCTGTCTAAATACAGACTTGTAAACCAACATGGTGATTGGGAAGACACACATATTTAGAGGCCCTTTGCATTCCATGTACTCCATAGATTTCAGCATTTTTGTTTTGTTTGTTGTTTGCATCTGTGTTGCCAAAAAACAAGCAAAAAACTAAAGCAAACAACCAAGAGAAATTGGTTGGATAGGCAGAAATTCAAACTTAACATAGGCAATAATGGAAATAAGAGGCAACAGTATATAACAAAACGAACGGTATAATTAGAGGAGAGTGATTCAGGAGAACTGGAAAGGAGAAGAAAAGAAAGCAAAATGGTGGGTAGAAGTGGTCATCTGTCTACCCTTGAACAGCAAGATGACTCAGAGCCTAAGAGACAGAAAAGAGCACTTTTTGCCCTACGAAGCATGGCACATTTTTTGCTCCTTGACAGGTTCAATTCACTGACTTTCTGTTCTTTGTACATATCGATGTATTTGCTGATTTAACTCTTCCACTTTCCTTGGGCCTCATGTCCTTCATTTCCCTTCCAGCCCCTGTCTTTCCTGGGCTGGGTCACTTAGGTCTTCTCCTATGCCAGTGCCAGCCTGAAGAAGGTCCCTCTCACTTGGGTCCTGATAATACTTTCACTCTGGATGTGTTACCACCTTTCGATGAGTCCAGCTTGGATTTCACCAACCTAGCTCTTCAGAAGTCTTTTACATTATAACACTTAACTGTTTTTTCTTCTGTGTATGTATATGTTTATTTTTTTAAATACAAAAAAGTATAATAGTATAATGGACCCCTAGGCACCCATCGCTCAGCCCCAACGATTATGTCCAATCCTGCGCATGCACATCTCTCTCCGTTCTCCACACTCCCGTATTATTTTGAGACAAACTCTAGACAGCATGTCATTTATTCTGTAAATATTTCATTATGTATCTCTAGGAGATGACTCTTAACATAACATAACCATATTAGCTTTCAATTGATGCTATAACGAATTACCACAAACTTAATGGCTTAAAAAAACAGAAGTTTATCTTACAGTTCTGGAGGTCAGAAGTCCAGAATGGGTCAGAAGGGCTGCATTCCTTTTGGAGGCTCTAGGGGAGAATCCATTTCCTTGCCTTTTCCAACTTCTACAGACCACTGCATTCTTTGGCTCGTGGTCCCTTCCTCCATCTTCAAAGCCAGCAGTATAGCATCTTCAAAGCTCTCTTTCTTTCTCTTTCTCACCTCTGCTTCCATCGTCTAATCTCCTTCTCTCACTCTGATTCTCCTACCCCCTCCTTTCCTCATAAGGACCCAAAGATTACATTGGGCACAGCCACATAATCCAGAATAATTTCCCCATACAAGATCCTTAATTTAGTCACATTGCAAAGTCTCTTTTGCTGCATATTCACAGGTTCCAAGGATTAGGATGTGGACATCTTTTAAGGGTGGGGGACAATATCCTGTTTACCATATGTTTTAGTCCATTTAGTGTTGCTATAACAGAAATACCTGAGACTGGGTAATTTATAAAGAAGAGAGGTTTATTTGGCTTATGATTCTGGGACAGCTGCATCTGGCATGGGCCTCAGGCTGCTTCTACTCATGGTGGAAAGTGGCAGGCAGTCAGCGGGTATAAGCAGATCACATGGCGAGAGGAAGCAAGAGAAGAGGAAGCAAGAGAGAGAGAGAGAGAAGGTGCCAGGGTCTTTTTAAGCAACGAGCTCTTGCGGGAACTAATGGAGCGAGAACTCACTCATTAATCCCCCCTCCCCCAGGGAGAGCATTAATCCATTCATGAGGGATCCGCCCCCATGACTCAATCAGTTTCCAACACTGCCACACTGGGGATCAAATTTCCATGAGTTTTGGAGGGGACAACACATCCAAACTCCATCATTCTGCCCCTGGCCCCTCATAACTCATGTCACTCTCACATACAAAATACAATCATTCCATCCCAACAGTCCCAAAAGTCTTAGCTTGCTCCAGCACCAACTTAAAAGTCCAAAGTCCAAAGTCTCATCTGAGACCAAAAGCAAAAGTCCTTCAAGCTGTGAACCTGAAAAACAAAACCAAATTTATCTACTGCCAAGATACAATGGTGGGACAGACATTGGGTATACATTCCCATTCCAAAAGGGAGGAATAGGCCAGAAGAAAGGAAAAACAGGTCCCAAACAAGTCCAAAACCCAGCAGGGCAGGCATTAAATCTCAAGGCTGGTGAATCAGGTACCTTGATTCCATGTTCGATTGCCTCTGCACACTGGTGTGGGGGTTGGGTCCCCAAGTCCTTGGGTAGCTCCACTCCTACAGCTTTCCTGGTCTCGGGCCATACTTCACTTCTCCCAGGCTGGTGTTCCACTCTGGTAGCTTCACAGGTCTGGAGTCTCCATGGTGGTCCCGCTCTCACGGCACCACTAGGCATGGTGCTATTGGGGTTTCTCTGCTGCAACTCTGACCCCACATTTCTGCTCCACATTACTCTAGTAGATGGCCTCTGCGGTGGCTCCGCCCCAGCGGCAGGTCTCTGCCTGGGTCCCCAGGCTTTTCCATACATCCTCTGGAATCTGGGTGGAGGCTGCCATGCCTCCACTGCTCTCATGTCCTGCCAGCCTGCAGACTTAACACAATGTGGACGCCACTGAGGTTTCAGGCCTCTACTCTCCAGGGCTGCTGCACAAACCACACCTGGGGCCACTCCAGCCATAGCAGCTGGGATGCAGGGAGCAGGATCCCAAAGAGCTGCCCAGGTCTGTCCTTCAGGATAACTCCGTCCTTCTGGGCCTCAGAGTCTGTGATGGGTGGGGCACCCTTCAAGACTTCTGAAATGCCTGCGGGGCTTTCCTCTCATTTTCTCAGCTATTAGCATCTGGCTGCCTCACCGCCAAGATAATGCCTTTAGCAACCAGTTTATCTGCTTCACCCTTGCATTGTTCTCGGCTCTCTGCTTCTTTACCGCATGGCCAGGCAAATTCTCCAAACCTTTACACTCTGCTTCCCTTTTAAATTCTGGCTTTAGGTCATGATTTTGCCGCCATAACTCAAGGTAGGCTCTTATAAGCAACCATGCAGCTTCCTTACTGCTTTGCTGTTTAGAAATTTCTTTGGCCAAATGCTCTGGTTCACAACTCTTAAGTTCCAACTTCCACAAAGTCCAAGGGCATGGACACAATGCAGCCAGGTTCCTTGCTATGGTGTAGCAAGGGTTATCTTTTGTCCAATTCCCAGTAAGTTCCTCATTCCTATCTGAGACCTCATCATCTGCCTGGCCTTTACTGTCCACATTTCTATCAGCATTCTGCTCGCCACCACATAAGTCTCTAAGACATTCCAAACTTTCCCTCATCTTTTTCTCTTCTTCTAAGTCCTCCAAACTCCTCCAACCTTTGCCCATTACACAGTACATTTTCATCCACATTTTCAGGTATCTGTTTAGCAACAATCCACTCCTGGTAACAAAATCTGTGTTAGTCAGGGTTCTCCAGAGAGATGTAATCAATAGGATATGTTTTAATTATATGAGAGGGATTTATTAGGGGAATTAGCTCACGTGGCTATGAGGAAAAGTCCTACGATAGGCCGTCTGTATGCTGGTTGCGTGGCTCAGTCCAAGTCCAAAGGCCTCAGAACCAGGGAAGCTGATGGTGTCCTTGGTATAAGTTCTGGAACCCAAAAGCTGAAGAGTCTCAAGCTCTGATGTCCATGGACAGGAGAGAAGAGTGTGTCGCAGCTCCAGCGGATCAGATCGAGAGAGAGACCTTCCCCTCTTTCCTCTGTCTTTTGTTCTCTCCGGACCCCCAGTGGATTGGATGGTTCCCACCCACACTGAGGGTGGGTCTTTCACACCCAGGCCACTCAGACTCTCATACTAATCTCTGCTGGAAACACCCTCATGGACACACCTGAAAAGATTGCTTTAGCCGGTTTCTCAGCATTCCTTCATCTAACCAGGTTGACATCTAGAATTAACCTTCACACCACATAACATAACCATAATGCCACCCAAATAATTAAAAATTAGGTCCTAATATCATCAAATATCTATTCACTATTCAAATTTCCAGTTGTCTCATAAAATACACATCTTTTACAGATTTAGAAAAAAATCAGGTCCACACATTGCAATTGATTGATATGTCTCAGAAGTCTCTTTTAATCTATTGTTTCCTCCTCCAACTCTCTTTTTTTCTTGCAGTTTGTTATTTGAAGAATTCTGGTTTCCCATGTTCTGGACTTTGCTAATTGCATCCCCATAGTTTAATACGTTACTGTTCTCCCTATATTTCCTATAAATTGGTAGTTTTGAGGCTTGGTATGATTCAAGGAGTTTTTTGTTTTTTGTTTTTATTACCCGGCAAGAATGCTTCCTAGATGATAGATAGTGTGTTCTTCCATCAGGAAGCACATAATGCCTGGTTGTCTCTCATGTTATGATGTCTGCAGCTGATAATGTTCAATGCCTCAATCCCTTAGGTCAGTGATTCTAAAAGTGTGGTCCCCAGACCAGCATCATCTGCCTCACCTGTGAACTTGTAAGAAATGCAAATTCTTGGGCTTCACCCCAAACTAACTGAATCAGAAACCCTGAGGGGGGTCCAGCAATCTGTGTTTTAACAAGTCCTCCAAGAGATTCTGATGCAGGTTAAGGTTTGAGAAGAATGGCTGGTCATCAAGAGTTGCCAAATGGTGATATTTAAGACTGACATTAACTTAAAAAGATTTAGGCAAAATAAAGTAAGAAAAACCTCCAAAATAAAGTAGGACGATGCTCAAAAGAGGCAGCTAGAGGAGCAAACACAAAAGGATTGAAAAGGTGAAAATATGGAATCAACACCACCTCACTGACAAACATACACTAGAAAGACTCAAAACCAAAGGCTTACCATTTTGAAATATTTTAAATTACTTCTTTGAAATGACAGGGTAAGTTAAGAATGCTATGCAAAACAAAATCTCTCATTAAGATTTAGCAAATTTTATTTTATTTTATTTTTTATTGAAACATCGATTGTACATATCTGTGGATTATAGCATTGAATATCAATACCTGTGTACAATATGTGATGCTCAAATCAGGATAATTAGTATATTCAACCTTACACATTGCACTCATTCTTTGTGGTCCTTTATCAATTTCTCACTAACTCCCCCTTTCCCACCTCTGTTAGCCTCAGTTCTGTTCTCTCCTTTTGAGAGTTCAAAGAATTATTGTGATTGTCTTATCTTTCTTTCTTTCTTTATTTTTTTAGCTCCCACTTATGATTGAAGACATGTTGTATTTCTCTTTCTGTGCCTGGCTTATTTCACTTAACGTAATTTTCTCTAAGTTCATCCATGTTGCTGCAAATGGCAGAATTTCATTCTTTTTTATGGCAGAGTAGTATTCCATTGTGTATATATACCACATTTTCCTTATCCAGTTGTCTGACGATGGACATTTAGGTTGGTTCTCTTGGCTATTGTAAATAGAACTGCAATGAACATGGGAGTGCAGGTATTCCTTCCACATGATGATTTCCATTCCTTTGGGTATATAACCAGCTGTGGGATTGCTGGATTGTATGGCAGTTCTATCTGTAGTTGTTTGAGGAACCTCCATACTGTTTTCCACAATGGCTGCACTAATTTACAGACCTACCAACAGTGTAGAAGGGTTCCCCTTTCTCCTCATCCTTGCCAGCTTTTGTTATTCTGTTTTTTGATAATGGCCAGTCTAACTGGTGTGAGATGATATCTCAATGCGGTTTTGATTTGCATTTCCCTGATGCTTAGTGATGCTGAGCATTTTTTTCTTGTGTCTATTGGCCATTTGTATGTCTTCCTTTGAGAAATGCCTATTCAGCTTCTTTGCCCATTTTTTAATCAGGTTACTTGTTTTTTTACTGATAAGCTGTTTGAGTTCTTCCTATATTCTGGATTTAATCCCTCATCAGATGCACAGCATGCAAATACTTTCTCCCATTCTGTAGGTTATCTTTTCACTCTGTTAACTGTTTCTTTTGCTGTGCAGAAGATTTTCAGTTTGATATAATCCCATTTTTTTATTTTTTCTTTTGTTGCCTGCGCTTTTGGGGTCTTATTCTTAAAATCTTTGCCAAGTCCTGCTTCCTGAAGTGTTTCCCCTAAGTTTTCTTTTAAGAGCTTTATAGTTTCAGGTCTTATATTTAAGTCTTTAATCTGTTTTGAGTTGATTTTGGTATATGGCAAGAGGTACGGGTTCAGTTTCATTCTTCTACATATTGATGTCCAGTTTTCACAGAACCATTTATTGAATAGGCAGTCTATTGTAAACAACTATACACCAACAAATTTGAAAACCTGGAGGAAATGAATAAATTTTTGGACACATACAAACTACCAAGACTGAACCAAGAAGGAACAGAAAACCTGAACAGACCAATAAAAAGCAATGAGATTGAAGCAGTAATCAGCAGCCTCCCAACAAAGAAAAGCCCAGGACCAGACGGCGTTACTGCTGAACTTTACCAAATCTTTAAAGAGGAATTAATACCAATTCTCTTCAAACTATTCCAAAAATTTGAAACAGATGCTATTCTATCAAACTCATTCTATGAGGCCAGCATCACCCTGATACCAAAACCAGACAAAGATACAACAGAAAAAGAAATCTACAGGCCAATCTCCATTGATACAAAAATCCTCAACAAAATATTAGCAAAGAGAATAAAGCAACACATTAAAAAATTAAAGGCCATGATCAAGTGGGATCCACCCCAGGGATGCAAGGATGGATTAACATGTGTAAGCCAATAAATGTGATACATGACATCAACAAAATCAAGGAGAAAGACCATATGATTATCTCAATAGATGCAGAAAAAGCATTTGACAAAATTCAACATCCCTTCACAATAAAGACTCTCAGCAAATTAGGTATAGAAGGAAAATATCTCAACACAATAAAAGCCATATAGGACAAACCCACTGCCAATATCACCCTGAATGGATGGAACAATACAAGGAACAGGAATAGGAACAAGACAAGGATGCCCACTCTCCCCACTCCTATTTAACATAATATTGAACATACTAGCCAGAGCATTTGGACAAGAGAAGGAAATAAAGGGCATCCACATTGGAGAAGACAAAGTCAAATTGTCCGTGTTTCCAGATGACATGATCCTATATCTAGAAAAACCTAAAGACTCTACCAAAAAACATTTAGAGCTGATAAACAATTTCAGTAAAGCTGCAGGATACAAAATCAACACGCAAAAATCAGTAGTGTTTTTATACTCCAATAACAAACTAGCAGAAAAAGAAATCAAGAAAGCAAGTCCATTTACAATAGTCACCAAAAAAATAAAATACCTAGGAATAAACTTAACCACGGAGGTGAAAGATCTCTACAGTGAGAACTACAAATCACTGCCGAAAGAAATTAAAGAGGATACAAAAAGATGGAAAGACATTCCACGCTCTTGGACTAGAAAAACTAACATTGTGAAAATGTCCATACTACCCAAAGCTATCTACAGGTTCAATGCAGTCCCCATCAAAATACCAATGACATTCTTCACAGAAATAGAAAAAACAATCCTAACATTCATATGGAACAACAAAAGACCCTGAATAACCAAAGCAATACTTCTGAGCAAAATAAATAAATAAATAAAGCTGGAGGCATTATACTACCTGACTTCAAATTATACTACAAAGCTATAGTAACCAAAAACAGCATGGCACTGACATACAAACAGACACTCAGACCAATGGAACAGAATGGAGAACCGAGAAATCAACCAACACACTTACAGCCAACTGATCTTTGACAAAGGCAACAAGAACATACATTCGGGAATTTTTTTTTTTAAATGAAGAACAACAGCAATTTTGATTTAATGAGCAATTGCTTGGAAAAAATAAAAGGCAACGTTTTAGGCACTTCTGCATTCAAAGACTTGAATTCAGAAAGATATAGCCAAAATTCAAAACTTCTATACAGGTTTTATAGCAGTACCTGTGTTTCCAATGGACGCAGTTTGTGAATACTTAGGGTCTCTTTTGAGAGTAATAGAGAAAGCACAGGAAGTTGGGGGGCCTGGGTTAAAGTAGGCTCTGCTCCTCTCTGGAATTTTGATTGATTCAAAGTACACTGGACTTGGGCCAGCCCGTGGCTCACTCGGGAGAGTGTGGTGCTGATAACACCAAGGCCACGGGTTCGAATCCCATATAGGGATGGCCGGTTGCTCACTGGGTGAGCGTGGTGCTGACAACACTAAGTCAAGGGTTAAGACCCCCTTACCGGTCATCTTTTAAAAAAAAAAAAAAGTACACTGGACTCTTAAGTGAATGGAGAACAACCCCACCAGACATAAGCCTCTCTTGGGGCTGCATCTGCATGACATGCCATGCAAATTCATTCCTCATTCAGGGAGGAAATATTTACTGAGCCTATCACATGCCAGGTCCTGTGCTAGACACATAGTCTGCAGACAAATAAAGAAGTGATTTTAATGGTAAGAATTATCAATGCAGTTAATGCATTGCTTGTAGACACAAATAGGTATTCACTTGTTGAGCAAATAGACTCTTATGTGTTTATATAAATGAATAAAAATAGTCCTTCATGCAAAATCCTGTAAACTTGGAATATAGAACACAGTGAAATATGACAAACTAACATGAAATTCACTTAGAGAACATTTTCCTCCTTTTCTTAAAGAAGTTGTTTAGCTCCTGTTTTTGGAAATTTCCAACAAACTCTCCTTCACACTTTCGGAGCAGGTTGTCTTTCCAAACCTTGCCTCGAGGCATCTAGAGAGAGGGAGTCAGTCAACCACATGATCTAAAGACCTGGTCCAGCAAGCCTTGAATAGCCCAGTATTCTCAATGGCTTCTCTTCTCCCCTCCAGTGGCAGGCACCATCAACCCAGGTGCCCGAGAAAAGAAGATGGAAATTTGTGGCTTTGTGGGATGCTTTGTGTAAACCCACAGTGAGCAAACCTTTTTTATTATATAATGTTCAGCTAGGAAAGGGAAAGAAAAATATACCAAGCCTAAGTCTGCAAACTTCCAAAGCATCACACAACACATTAAAGGTTTAGTGTCATGAACAATCAGGTCCTTGTCGTCTATCCATTTGCTAGCATAGTTTCCACAAATAACAGGCAAGCTCTAAATTTTCATAAAACGTTTTGGCAGTGCGAGATGGCCAGCTTTCTGGCAGTCTCTCTAAGGAAATGACTGCAAATGTTTTTTGGTGTGAACAGCCGTAAGTATTTTAAATCCTTGGTAAATAGAGTTGCCAACAGTCCCAAATATGTTTTACTATTTCTGAATTGGACATTCAGGATTATTTTAGGACGATTTTTTTCAATAATAAATATTTCAATAAATGAGTTATTCTATTTCCCTTTCTTAAATATTGACTTTGAAAACTTTGTAAATGAGAAACAAACTTTAGAAGCCAAATTGCAGAAGTTGAGAAAAATAAAAATTTCCTAGAAAGCATACTATAAAGACAACATGACTCTATTGGGCCTTCAGAACAATATATTCCCACAATCTTTAGTATTTACTAATTTCTAAATCAACGGTTTGAGAAACTACATAACTTACTAACCTAAAATGATTCTATAGTACTTGCAGCAAGTTATCCTGAAGGATGTTCTAAATCTGGCTTCCAATATGGTAGCCACTATCCACATGTGGCCATTTTAATTTTAATTTAAATTAATTGAGATGAAATCAAGTTTAAAATTCACTCCCTCAGACATAGTAGCCTCATTTCAAGTGCTGTACAGCTACATGTGGATAGTGGCTGCTACACTGGACAGTGAAGAACATTTCCATCTCAAAGAAAGTTCTATTGGACATAATTGCTCTAAATCCTTGCTATTGAAAGGGTGGACTAGCAGCTTCAGCATCATCTGGGACCTTGTCAGAAAGGTAGACTCTCAGGTCCCACACCAAACCTACTGAATCAGAATCTTTATTTTAACAAAATGCCAAGGCTATTTGTGTGCATGTTAAAGTTGAGAAACACTGGTCTAAATCAGCGTTTCCTAGACTGGCTTGATCATAAGAATCACCTAGCACACTCATTAATCACTCAGAGTCCAAGACCTTGCTCTAGACCTATTACATTTTACTGTTAAGAGCAGGCGCTTGAGAATCTATGCTTAACAAACACTCCAGGTGATTTTTATTGCTCTGGAATTGGGCATTGATATATATTTTTAAAATCCCAGGATTCTGACTGGCAGCCAAGGTTAAGAACCACTGCTATAAATATTGATCTCAAAACTGCTTCTAGTATTAAAATTAGGCATTAGATTTTTAAACAGAGGTAAAATGAAATGGCATGAAAAGTAAATCTAATAATCTATACAGCTTAGAAACACAGCTAAAGATCTCCTTATTCTGCATTCCATGAGCTAAAACAAGAAGTACTGATGTAAGGTTTTGACGGAGTATTTTGCCAATTGCCATGTTTTATAATCAGACATAATTCTGTATGGTTATATTTTGTTTTATCTATTTTTTGTGTCTTGGATTTCTGAATAAACCAATTAGTTCCTTGAAGATGAGAATGAGGTTTCCTAATTTTTCTGGACCCAAAACCCCTGCCCCAAAATATTATACTGTTGACTCAACCTAACCAACAATGAAACCCAGTGTAGGGAAAGTGAAGGAAAAGGTCAGGAGGCAGGGGATGCTGTGGATCAGAGCCACTCATCCTTTATACTTAAGTCCATAACCCAGGACACCTGGGTGCACATACACAATTATATTAGTCAATAGCCAAGGAACACTTGGGCACACGTGCATATTTACATCAAATGCTCAGCAAGATTCTGAACATCTGAGGGGCCCTGACCATTTTCCGATATTTTCCCTACAGTCTCCAACTTAAGAAGTTAGAAAAAAAAAATGGAATAAACCGAAGGAAAGTAGAAAGAAAAAATAAATAAAAACAAGTGAGAAGGGCCGAGCCCGTGGCGCACTCGGTAGAGTGCTGCGCTGGGAGTGCGGCGACGCTCCCGCCGCGGGTTCGGATCCTATATAGGAATGACCGGTGCACTCACTGGCTGAGTGCCGGTCATGAAAAAACGACAAAAAAAAAAAAAAAAACAAGTGAGAATATCAAGGAAATTTTTAAAAATAGAATAGAGACTAACAAAGTTGGTTCTTGAATAAAACACAAATGAGTCACATATTTAACCAACTCTACTCAAATTAATCTGTAGATCCAGTGCAATTCCAATCAAAATTTCAACAAAGTTTTTTCAAGAACCCCAAAAAGCTGATTCTATATCAGGATTTCTCATCCTTGGCAGTATTGTTATTTGGGGCTGAATAACTTTTTGTCCCAGGGGGTGGTCCTGTGCATTGTAGGATATCTAGCAGCATCCCTGGCCTCTATGTACTACATACCAGCAGAAACCTTCTCCTACCAAGTTGTGACAACCAAAAACGACTACAAACATTGCCAAATGTTTTTAGGATGGGAACAAAATCACCACCAGATGAGAATGACAACTTTATATCTTTAAAGGGAAAGGACCAAAATAGCCAGAATACTTCTGAAGCAGAAGAGCAGACTTGATGTCCAGAGCTCACAACTAATTACGAAGCTATAGTAGTTAGGACAATTGTATGGTACTAGGATAGACCAGCAAGCCCAGAAATAGTCCCTTCCCAAATTACAAACTTAGAGAAGATATTTGCAATCCACACAACTAGAATATGTAAAGAACTCCTACAAATAAATAAGAAAAGCCCAAGTGACCAAATAGAAAAATGGGCAAAAGGCATGAACAGATATTTCACAGAAGAGAAAATGTATATGACCAATGAACATGTATGTGAAGAGCATATAGTTGGATGTACATTGTAAAAGTCCTAGCCTTCATGTTAGGTGGTAGGTTCACTGGTAGGTAGGTAGATAGATAGACAGTAATTGGAATGGGTCATAAATGTACCAATGATGAGAGTGGTTATGAACCAAGGATTATAATTAATCCAAATCTGTGCACCTAAATTCCATTAAAAACATATTTTAGAGAGCCTCAGGCAGGGAAGGTGTTCTCACCCGCCAGTAGTCTTCTGGCTTCTGGGAGGCGCCACCTCCCTCTAAAGCCTGGGGACATACCCTCTCAAAATACTGCGTCACCCTCCATTCAGCCTAGAACCCCTCAGAGTTGCTGCAGGCCAACTCCAGCCCAACATTCTCTCACTCTGGTTCTTGCCCCTTTGAGAACCGCGGCCCCACACTTTCCTGGATAAGCTGTCCCCTTCCACCCCTCTAAAATGTCCAATAATCTAGAGGGTCTTCCTGAAACACAGAGGAAAATTCAGGCAATGCCTGGAATTGATACAGAATGAGATGGCATCAACATTAGAAAAGGGTACTTAAGAAAGAAATGACAAGATTCTTGAGGAAGAAGTAACAAGGCATTGTACCTGAAGATATTTAGTCTTACTAAAGATGTGAGAGTGTGCCTTTCTCGAATTCCTGACCATTTGAGCTCTGGAGAAGGTTTTGACTCCTTCAGCAGTTTGGCGAAGAGTGAAACTTACAAAGAGACAGTTTGTGGTAAAGGAAAAAGAAAGAAAACAGAGTTTTGATAAGAAAAGTAAAAGCCATTAATAAGACAGATCACACAAAGAAGAGAAAAACACAGTCACAAATGGGGAAACTAATGTCACCAGTTGCCAACTTCTCAGCAGTATTTCACCAACTTTAGATGTATCTCAACATAACATTCTCACAAGCTACAGCAAAACCAAAGAGATCTGAGAAAATACACCATACTCATGAGAAGCGCATTGAGTTCAAATGCAGCTTTTTTGAACAAAGTCATTCCTTTAATAAAACTTATACTGAAGATACTTTCCCAATGACACCACCAGAATTAGAAGAAACCATTCTAGATGAAAAAATAAGAAGACAAGCAGGTGCTGAGAGAGAAAGAAGCAGCTCTTGAAGAAATGCATAAGATGCACGAAAAATAATGTCTTAAAGACTTTGATGAAATAGCTGTGTTTTTTAAATATTCCTTTGTATTAATAAGTTAATTACAGATGCATTCTGAAAGTGTCTTTGAATAGGAAACATGTTTTTGCATCAGTTTATTATAAAATTTTATTTAAGAAATACAGAAAAGTTTCATTCACATATGACTTGTGAGTAATCTACATAGGGTATCTGAACTTTTGTCTTAGATACCTTTCTTGGGAGGAAAAATGTTATATTTTTCTATTAATTTAACTAAAATTCCCCAAGTTTGAATATTTGTGCAGGGTTTTTGTTATTGTTTGTATCTTTAGCTAAGTTGCTCCGGTGTTACCCCAACAATACATAAGTATTGTGTACTATTGAAATTCCACAATCCGAAAGGAGAAATCAGCTCTAAAGTCAGCTTTACCAATGGGTTTGTATACGTACTTGCTTGGTATTTTTACCATAAAATGATGATACCTTCTAAAAAAACCATATTTTACATATAAAATATTTCATAATTAAAGAAAATGAAAAAATAACAAAGCACACACTCACAAGAACTTTCTGAAAAACCACATACAAAATTACATTTTTGCCAGTGGAATGGAATCAAATTTAAAATGTCTTACTGGACCTTGTTTTTTTGTTGTTGTTGTTATTTTTGTTTTTAATAGCAACCCTATAACAAATCATTCTTAAGGTAAATAATCACTGTGGTGTGCATGTAATTCTCTCCTAATTTACATATTTAGTAAATTTCTATTTTCAGCCACTCTCTGACTTCTCTCTATATATAATACTCATGTGTGTATATATATATATGACCTCTACATATATATAATCTCCCTCATAGGAATAGCTATCCAGGGGACCCCCCCCACCACTCCTTTTCTCTCCCAATCTTGCCAGAGTAGGGTTTGCATCACCTCAACCCAGTTTACCCTGCGCCAGCCTGGCATCTCTCACTCTCACTCTCTTCCCCCTAGTTCTGGCTTCTCACCTCTTATTATGGCCTGTACAGGTTTGGGGTCCAGAACTATGCTCTTTGAATCCACACCTCCTTCTTCATCCCCAACAACCACACACCCATTTCCTATTTCTTCACTCAAGATCTAGACCTATTCCTCTCTTCACTCAACAAATATTTACCAACCACTTTCATTTCATGCAATGCGCAGAATTAGGTGCAACGGGAGGTGAACCAGAGAAAGCCCTGGCCTCAGACCAGCGGTGGATGTGACATATGTACAACAGAATTAATTATCAGGGAGAAAGGAATGTGACAGGTCTTGCCCACTCATAAAATCAACAGTAATCCAGCTCCCGGGATGAATCCAACCTAAAGCAGGAAGCATTTAACAGACTCCAGTCCCTGGAAGGCCGGACATGAGCATCCACTGCCCTTCCTCATCATTTGATTCTGATGTGGGGCCTTAATTCTTATATCCAGATTCTTATTTTGTTAGTGCATCTGAGTTCCTGTTCTGAAAACTTGCTTAACATCTCAGTCTCCTACTGGGGGCTCCAGATCTTACCACTGGATTCTACTGTAGCCTGTGCCCCTCGTTTTTGGTTCTAGTAACTCTCACTGTAAAACATCTTCTCTTTGGCCTGGGGTCCCTGCATGAACTGGGGAACTGTCCCAGAACTGCAGCTACTAGATGGCACCTTGTTCATTCATTCTTCTTTTTTTAACAGCTTTATTGAAGTATAATTGATATACAAAGAACTGTGCGTATTTAACATGTACAATTTGATGCGTTTGGACATATGCAAACAGCTGTGATAACATCACCACAATCAAGGTAAGAGACATGTCCAGCATCTGCCAAAGTTTCATTGTGTTCCTTTGTTTTTGTGGTAAGAACACTTAACATGAGATCTTCCCTCTTAAATTGTGAAGTGCACCATACTATAGGCACTACGTCATTCCTCTTGATGATGCTCTCTAATGCTACATATCTGCACTTTCAGACTTCACCTTCCTGGGATTATTGTGACCAGTTGAGGATGCTGGCTCCTTCATCCTGAGTCCCCATGTCTGTCTGTGACTCAACGGTAACTTGCCCTTAGATCCTGAGCCCCCTCATTTGTCCAGCTTAACTGTCTTTCCAGGTCCACCAAGCAAGCTGTCCCAAGCTAGGGAGGGACCAGTTCCAGGTCTCTCCTCCCAGCTAGCCAGGTTTAACTGATCCTGCCCCCCATGTATACTGGGATGTGACTGCAGATGCTGTAATAGGTATATGTAAAGTGTTTAGAGGGTTAAGCAAAGAAAGAGAGGGATTACTTTCTAGAAAAGAGGGTGCTTTCGGGAAAACTTCATGGGAAAGCTCCAAAGGGCTTTTTCAAGCAAAAGCACAAAGGTGAAGAAATTCAGGAGATGCATAGGAAACAGCAAGTCATTCAATTTGGCTGGAGCAAAGAGCATAGAACAGAGTGGTTTGGTGAAAGTAGGTTGATTCCATTTCATGGAGGGTCTTGAATATTAAGCAAAGGAATTTGGATGTTGTTATTCACTAGGAAATGAAGAGCCACTATAGGTCTCTGAGGAGGAGAAGACATGATTAGTGCTGCACTTCTCTAGATATACAGTAGTGTATCTGAGTATATCTGGAGACCTGTAATGAGTACCTGATTTAAGGCAGTCACAATGGGAAGGGAGAGGAGGAGACAATTACAAGACTGCTGTAGAGGAAATAGCATGAATGGGCCAGCCCCTGGCTCACTCAGGAGAGTGCGGTGCTGGTAACACCAAGGCCACGGGTTCGGATCCCATATAGGGATGGCCGGTTTGCTCACTTGGGAGAGCGTGGTGCTAACAACACCAAGTCAAGGGTTAAGATCCCCTTACCGGTCATCTTCGGGGAAAAAAAAAGATAAGATGCCATTAACTGATACTTCCCGCTTCCTTGCCTTTAGTATTGAAAGATAACTTAGGTTTGTGACTTGAAAACCAGGAGGATGATACCGTGTATTTGACAGAAATAAGGAATGCAGGAGAAGGAGGTAGTAGAAAAAAAAATCTTAGCCAGCTCACAACTGACCATGCTAACCTGGAATCTTACAGAAAGACAGATGCGGAGATATAAATTCAAAAGACATGGATTTGGGGGAGATTTATAAATGAGGGATATAGAGAAGGGGGGGAGTCAAAATCAGAATCAGGGTCCAGCCAGGAAACAGGAACCACATCAGTGATTTGAAGAGGAAAAACTAAAAATAAAGAATTGTTAACTAGGCAAGGGGTAGTTAACTACTGCAACGTAGTTAAGTATAACAAAGATGTCACACCTTTGTCAAAAGTGTAACACAGGTAGCTACTGCAGAAAGCAGCCGCTGCTTCTAGGGCTGAGGGCAACGTGAACAAAAAAGGAACTTGCAAAATTCGAGGAGGCCCCCACCCCCGCCAGGCTGAGAGATTGAGACGTCTGAGGAGATGGCGCGGCTGCCGCAGGAGACTTCCACCTACCGCCACAGTGAGAAGGACACCCACGGGAGCTGCCCAGCAGAACTGCGAGAGCAGCGGGCCGCACAGGGGACGCCGCGGGACCAGCGGCACACCCGGCCAGTCCAGCCCGTCGCAGCAGTGGGAAGAAGAAATCAGCAAACAGGAAGCAGAAAGGTCCTCCGGTGCCCCCTATTGACAGAGCATAACGTGCAGCCGGCTGCCCACGGAGAAAAAGTGGTTTGCAGAGTTCCCCTCCAGTATTACAAAGCAGGGAAAAGACAGGTGAGTCAATACACTAATAACTGGAACATTGGTGTTCATTTAAACTTAGAGAATGGGAAAAGGGGAAACTAGACAAGACAACAGGATAAGCTTGAGATTGCAAGCAGGAGGCATTGGCCACCAAAGTCCAAGACAACTCCTCTACATTTAGGAGCTAGGAGGTCATCAGAGATGTTTAGAGTTCTTTCTTTTAAATTTTTTTCCCAAGCAAAACTAATCTACAGTTCTAGCAGTCAGAATAGTAGTTACCCGTGGGGGATGGGATACTGACAGGGCACCAGAGGGCCTTTTGCCGTTGCTGGAAATGGCCTATATCTTAATCTGGGTGGTGGTTACACAGGTATAGACATAGGTAAGAATTAATCAAGCTATGCATTTAAGATTTGTTCACTTTACTGTATGTATGTTATATCTCAATTTAAAAAAATTTTTTTTAAATAATATTTGTTTCTCAATTTATAAGATAATTTTTTGCCTCCCCTGAGAAAATATGGAAGATAAAGAAAAAGGACTTCTAATTTCTGATGTGATAGGCCGTATTATTTGGAAGGATTATCTTTATGAAAATAACTACAAATTCTAGGTGAGATATTGCTTTAAACTCTCATAAAAGCATCAAAAAGTAGACCAGATTTTAAGAATCAGGTGAAATCTTAAGAGAAATAAAGAAGTCAGCGAGGAAAGCAGGGTGCTTTTTGCTGCTTTTGCTCTGAGAGCATTCTACAAATCACTAAACCAAGTTGCAAAAATACGCATTGGTTTTGAAAGTCAAAGGTAGGGAGCCTAATAGGAGACCCCAGTCACATTAAAGTGGGACAAGAGTGAACCAGAAGTAAATCTCCCACTGCTTCTACCCCCAAGGAGCTTGCAATAATGCTTGCCTTGAGTTGGCGAGAATGGGGGAGAAAAGAATAGAAAACTTGTTGAAGTTTCATCCATAGTTTGACACATGTAGGGAATTGCAGCCCAAATCCTCAAAAACCTCAAGCCATGAATATAGTTTAGTGCAATCAGGACTAGGCTCCTACTACTCTTAAGCCCCAGGCAAAATAAAAGCAAACCCTCACTGGGCAAAGTTGCTTGTATCTTAGACTATCAGGGAATCCTCACAAATAATTATTCAGGAGCACCCAGCCAGTGCTCAAAGCTAACCAAGCACACATAAGAAATGGCAGAAACCAACTTCAGATGTTGTGATCATCTGGCACATATTATTAAAAAAAAACAAGACAAACAAACAAACAAAAAACTCTCCTTACTTTCTTTAAAGAAACAACAGATGAATTTGAAATTATCTCCAGAAAAGAGGAAACCATTTTGAAAAGACATAGCAAATAATAAAAAGGGCCAAAAAGAGCCCCTGGAGATGGAAAATAAAATAACTGAAATGAAAAGCTCCGATTGGACAGTGATTGGACACAAAGAAAGATTTATTGAAGTAGAACAGGGGTTGGAAAACTACAGCCTGCAAGCAAAATCTGGCCCCCTGCCTGTTTTTGTAAATAAAGTTTTATTGGACCATAGCCATGCCCATTAGTTTACTTATAGTCTATGGCTGCTTTTGCCCTAAAATGGCAGTGTTGAGAAGTTGTGACAGACACCATATGGCCTGTAAAGCCTAAAATATTTATTATTTGGCTCTACAGAAAAAGTTTGCTGACCCCTAGGCTAGAATAAACATCAGAAGAATTTATCCAGATTTAGCACAGACAGATAAAAAGGTGGAAAATAAGGAAGAAAGTTTAAGAGAGATGAAAGATAGAATAAGAAGATCTAACATACATTTACTTATGGCTCTGGAAGGAAAGGAGACAGAATGGGATAAAGATATTATTTAAAGCGATATTGGCTAAAAATCTTTCAGACCTATCGAAAGATAACTACCCACAGATTTTAGAAACTCAGTGAATCCTAAGCAAGACAAATAAAAGGAAATTCACACCAGCCACATCATAGTAAAACTCCAGAACATCAAAGGCAAAGAAGAAATCTGAAAAGCGGCCGAAGCAAAGAAGATAGATCATTTTCAAAGAAGTAATGGTTAGACTGACAGATGACTTCAACGAACAAACAAAAAACCTGGAAGCCAGATATTTTCAATGTTCTGAAGTAAAATAACTGCTAAACTAAAGTTCTATGCCCACTGAAAATATTCCTCAATTCTGAAAACAAACAAAAGCTGAGTCCCTTGAAGACCTGCACTGAAGTAAATACTAAAGTGAGTTCCTCAAATAGAAGAAAAATGATCCCAGATGTAAGAGGAGAGATGCAAGAAAGACTAAAGACTAATGAAATGATAAATAGATGAGTCAATCTAAATGAATATTGACTGCATGAAAAATATAATATTAAACTACAGAACTGTACTTCTCACAATTCTAGAGGCTAGAAGTCCAACATCAGGGTGCCAGCATGGTCAGGTTCTGGTGAGAGCCGTCTTCTTATGCTGTAGACGGCCACCTTCTCTCTGTGCCCTCACACAGTGGAGAGGAAGCTCTGGTGTCTCTTCCTCTTATAAAGGCACTAATCCCAAGATGGAGTTCCCCTCCCGTGACGTCTTTTAAACTTAATTACCTCTCAAAGTCCCCACCCCCTAATACCATCACATTGGGGGTTGGGGCTTCAACACATGAACTTTGGGGAGATACATTCATTCTATATATATATATGTAGAGAGAGAGACAGAGAGAGATAGAGGGAGTAAAAATATACAAAACAATGGCATATAAGTGGGATGACCATATTATTGTATATACAGTCCAGGACAGTTTTGAAAGTGAAAGTGGGAGATATTAGTAGTTACACAGGAACAACATGCATAAATCAGGACTTTGCTGGGCAAAATGGAATATGTAATCACCCTACACATATATGTCAGAAAGTGGGTAAGTGGAATTAAAGTGTCCTTAAGGTCTGTGCACTTCCAGGAAAAGGGATAAAGTACGACATATTTTTGTTGCTGTTGTAAATGGAGTATTTACTTAAACTTCACTTTCTGTTTTGTTTTTTAGTATAAATATTGAATAATGATTAACCTCATTAGTGATCAGGGAAATGCAAATTAGAGCCACAGTGGGATACCACTACAAACCTACCAGACTGGCAAAAATTTTAATTCACAGTCTTCTAAAAGAATGCCAATTATACATGAATAAAAAGGTGTTTTTAAAAAAAAAACTGACCATACCAGATTTTGACAAAAATGTGGAGCATTGGAACTCTCATACACTTCTGGTGGGAGTATAAATAAGTACAACCCTTGGGAAAACAGTTTGGGATTATCTAATAAAGATGGAGATAAACACAGCCTATGGCCCAGCAGTTCTCCCCTGTGTATATACCCTGGAGAGACTTGTGTATGCACATTGTACATCAAGATAAATGTTTAAGAGTGTTCATAGCAACATAATTTATAACAGCCCCAAACGAAGAACTTCAAGTCCATCTATAGTAAAATGCAAGTACGTATTCTGGCATATTCATTCAATGGAATGAATACTCTATAGCAACAAAAATACACAGCTGCACACTGAGATATGGATGAAATCTCAAAAACGTAATGTTCGGGGAAAGGAGAGAGAGAGAGAAATGAATCCAAATGGTATGACTTCATTCCATTCATACAATACTCAAATCCCAGGATACATACCTAAGGGTAAAACAAAAGCAAACACGTGTGAAAAACAAGGACTTGATTATCATGAATTAGGAGTTACCCCTGGGGAGGAGGTTGAGGTGCATGATGAAGGAGGTTACATGCAGTGGACTTCAGTAATGTTCTGTTTTATAGACACGGGTGACAGTTCCACCAGATTGGGTTTCTTCCTTTACAATAAAAAGTATATATGTTTGATAACATTTTTGTATGTAGGTTACGTTTCATAATTTTTAAAAAGTAAATATGGGAAAGCACAAAAAAAGAAAAATAATGTCTATAATTCACCACTTGGGAATATGCATAGTTAACATCTTAATAGATTTCCTTCCTGTTCTTTTTCTTTTCCTACACATAAATACTTTTTGTTTTTACGAAATTGAGATCATGTTGCAAAACTTACAAAATAAATATCAAAACTTTCTCTCTTTATTAATATTTTACCTTGATCCTATTGGATTTCTTCAGGAGATCAATATATAGTGATAGAGGCAGAAGACATTGCATGGGAGACTGTATGAGTGATCGGCAAGGTACTGGACAAGGAGAGGTTTTTTTCCTATTTTTTTTTTCACTTTACATATATCATTTGATTAATCCTTTTAAAGCCCTATGAAGTAAGTACAACTTTTTTTTTTTTTTTTGCTTTTTAGTAAGTACATTATTACCCCACATTATAAATAAGAAAGTAGGACATAGAAAGTATAAGCAACTTTACCAAGAACATACAACTAATGACAGGCTGAACAATGATTTAACTCAATGTTCTTCTTTACATAAACTCACATTTTTATGTACATATATGTATTTTGAATCTAACTGTTTATCACTATTGGAAAAGCAATTTATAGTTATAAATAAAAAGCAGCCATAAGAATGAATATCATGAAAACAAATTGTTGTTAAATTTTAGGTAGAGATGCTTATTTGTAAGAATCTAGATCTTAGATCTGCTCTCTCTTTGTTCAAAGGGAGATTAGTAAGTGTTAGGTGTTAAAATGGTAGAGGGGTCAATTTGCTTTAGAAAATTTGTTAGTTTTTGTCTCTGTTTTAATTACAGGTCCTTCCCTTAGCCATTTTTAAAATTTAGATAAATTTTGTATTTTCGAGTAGTTTCAGATTTACGTAAAAGTTGTGAAGATAGTACAGAGTTCCCTTATACCCCATATCCAGTTTTCCCTATTTTTAACATCTTACGTTGGTATAGTACATGTGTCACAACTAATGAACCAATATTGACACCTTTCTATTATTAACTAAAGGCCATACTTTATTCAGGTTTTCTTAATTTTTGCTCAATGTCCTTTTCTGTTCCATGATCCCATCCAGGATACCACATCATGTTTAGTCATGTCTTCTTAGGCTCCTCTTAGCCATGACAGTTTCTCAGACTCTTCTTGTTTTTGTTGATAGTTTTGGGGAGTACTGGCCAGGTATTTTGTAGAATGTCCCTCTACTAGAATTTATCTTGTGTTTTTCTTATGATTATACAGGGGTTATGTTTTTGGTAAAGAAGACCACAGAGATAAAGTGACATTCCTATCACATAATACCAGCAGTATATGCTATTGACATGACCATCACTGGTGATATTGATCTTGATCACTTGGCTAAGATAGTGTTTGTCAGGTTTCTACACTGCAAGGTTACTCCCCTCACCCGTGATCCCTCACACTTTCCATACTCTACTCTTTGGAAGGAAGTCACTAAGTGCAGCCTACGCTCAAGAGAGGTGTGTGTGTGTGTGCATGTGCGTGTGTGTGTGCGTGTGTGTGCGTGTGTGCGTGTGTGTGCGCGTGTGTGCGTGTGCGTGTGTGCGTGTGCGCGTGTGCGCGCGCATGTGCGTGTGTGTGCTAGTCTCCACCTCCTTGAGGGCAAAGTATTTACATAAATTAGGACATTTGTCTCTTCTTCAGGAGAGGATTTTTGTTTTTTACTTGTTTGTTTTAAATAATTTTTATTTCTTAGAGCAGTTTTTGGCTCACAGCAAAATTGAGCAGAAGGTAGAGATTTTCCATACACCCTCTGTCACCACATATGCACAGTCCCCCGCAATTTGTTGCAATCAGTAACCTACATTGACACATCATTATCATCCAAAGTCCATAGTTTCCATTAGTTTATTCTTGGTGTTGTAAATTTTAGATGGGTTTGGACAAATGTAGAATGACATGTATCCACCATTACAGTATCATACAGAAAGTTTCACTGCCCTGAAAAATCCTCTTTTCTTCATCTCTACATCCCTCTCTCTCCTTCACCCCTGGCACCCACTGATCTTTCTACTCTCTCAATAGTTTTGCCTTTTCCAGAATGTCATATAGTTGGTATCGTACAGTACATACAATTTGCCTTCTCAAATTGGCTTCTTTCACTTAGTAATATACATTTAAGATTTCTCCATGCCTTTTCATGACTTGATAGCTCTTTTTTTTTTTAGTGCTAAATAATATTCCATTGTCTAGACATACCACAGTTTATTTATTCATTCCCCTACTAAAGGACATCTTGGTTGCTCCGAAATTTTGTCAATTATGAATAAAGTTGATATAAACATTTGTGTGCAGGTTTTTGTGTGGCATAAGTTTTCACCTCATTTGGGTAAATATCAAGGAGGATGATTGCCGGATGGTATAAGAATACTTTTAGTTTTGTAAGAAACTAGCAAACTGTCTTCCAAAGCGACTGTACTACTTTGCATTCTCATCATCAATGAATGAGAGTTCCTGTTGCTCCACATCCTTGCCAGCATTTGGTGGTGTTAGTGTTTTGGATTTTGGCCATTCTAACAGGTATGTAGTAGTATCTCATTGTTGTTTTAATTTGTAATTCTCTACTGATATATGATGTCGAGCATCTTTCATGTGCTTATTTGCAATCTGTATATTTTGTTTGGCAAGGTATCAGTTTAGGTCTTTTGTCCATTTTTTTGACAGTTTTTTTACTGAAAAATAATTGATTATATATACTTGTGGGGTACAGAATTGAATATCAATACATGTGTACAATACGTGGTGATTAAATCAGGATAATTAGTATACTCATGTTTACAAAATGTAATCAATGTTTATGACCCTTAACGAATTTTGTCCAGTTTTTAATTGGCTTATTTGTTTTCTTACTGTTGAGTTTTAAGAATTCTTGGTATATTTAGAATAACAGTCCTTTATCAGATATGCCTTTTGTATATATTTTCTCCCTGTGGCTTGCCTTCTCATTCTTTTGACATTGTCTTTTGCAGAGAAGAAGTTTTTAATTTTAATGAAGTCCAGCTTATCAATTATTTCTTTCATGGATTATATCCATTTCGTGGTACTGTATAAACAGTCATAACCATACCCAAGGTCATCTAGATTTTCTACTGTGTTATGTTGTAAGAGTTTTATAGTCTTGCATTTTACATTTAGGTCTATGACCCACTTCAAGTTCATTTTAATGAAGGATGTAAGGTTTGTATCTAGATTTATTTTTTTGCATATGGATGTCCAGTTGTTCTAGCACCATTTGTTGAAGATTATCTCTGCTCCATTGTATTTCATTTGCTCCTTTGTCAAAGATAAGTTGACCAAATTATATGGGTCTATTTCTGAGCTCTCTGTTCTGTTCTATTGGTCTATTTGTCTATTTTATGACAATACTACACTGTCTTGATTACTAGAACTTCATAGGAAGTCTTGAAGTTGGATAGTGTCAGTTCTCTGACTTTGTTCTTCAGTATTGTGTTGACTATTCTGGGTCTTTTGCCTCTCCATATAAACTTCAAAATCAGTTTGTCAGTATCCAAAATAACTTCTAAGATTCTGATTGGGATTGTGTTGAATCTATAGATGAAGAACTGACATCTTGACAATATTATCTTCCTATTCATGCACATGGAATATCTCTCCATTTATCTAGTTCTTCATTGCTTTCTTTCATCAGAATTTCATAGTTTTCCTCATATAGATCTTATACATATTTTGTTAAATTTATACCTAAGTATTTCCTTTTGTGGGGTGCTAATATAAATGATATTGTGTTTCAATTTCAAATTCCACTTTTGTATTTTAACCTCGCATCCTACAACCTTGCTATAATCGCTTATTAGTTTTACGAATTTTTTTTTGTCAGCTATTTTGGATTTTCTACATAGATGATCATGTCATCTGCAAATACAGCTTTATTTCTTCCTTCACAATCTGTTTATTTTTATTTCCTTTTCTTGTCTTGTTACATTAGCTAGGACTTCCAGTAAGAAGTTGAAAAACAGTGGTGAGAGGGGTCATTCTTACCTTTTTTCTAATCTTAGTGACAAATCTTCAAGTTTTCTACCATTAAGTATACTGTTATAGTAATGTTTACTATATATATAAAGTATATATAGGGGTTTTGTGGGTGCTCTTTATCAAGTTGAAGAAGTGCCCCTCTGTTCCTAGTTCACTGAGATTTTTTATAATGAATGAGTAGTGGATTTTGTCAAATGCTTTATCTGCATGTGTTGATATGATCATGTAGCTTTTGTTCTTTAGTCTATTGATGTGATGGATTACATTAATGATGTACTAGGTAAAAGGAACTTCAGTAAATAGGTCTTCAGTAATGTGGTAATTGTGGAGAAAAGGGAAGATTCCATAGTCCTATGATTAGGTCTCAGTCTTTTAGTGAGCCTCTGCCTCTGAACTGTGAACTTCTTAAGTGTTTCTTAGTTTTTGTTCCCTCCCCCTTTCAGTGAGACAGGATAGCTAGAGTGGGCTGGATTTGGATATTTCCCTTCCCCCAGGACAGTTAGTCTCTGATAAAACCCCAATCATTTAGGCTCTGGTAGAATAGTTTCTCCTGAGGGCAGACCTTGTTAGGAAGAACTGAATGTTCTGATGCTCTGACATATTTCAAAATGCTTCCTTTTCCCCCTCTCCCTGCCAGAAGCATGAAGGAATTTTTCTCAGATATTCACCGTGACAACCTGATCAAGCTCCTGGAGATAAAATTCATTAAAGTATGGGGACTCCCCTGTGACTGGGTCCCCACAGAGTTTTTATCTCTGTCTTGTCCACAATGAACCTCCAGCAATCTGTCAACTTCAGTTCAAGTTTTCCTACCCCAGCACTGGAGGTTTCTGCTCCATTATGTTTCTCTGTGTTTGCCTATCTGTCTCTTTAATTTGGGGGGCAGCAGTTTGCCTATGACCTCACTTCTCTGATGGATCTAAAAAGAGTTGTTGATTTTTCAGTTTGTTCAACTTTTTGTTAGGATGGAGTGACAACTTCTAAATTCTTTATATCCCAGACTGGAACCCTCCAAGGGAGGTTTTTAAGAAAAAAAGTTAGACAATCAGATTTGGTTTTAGGAGGGAAACTGACAGCAATATGAATGATAGGCTAGAGAAAGGGAAGTCTGGTGATAAGGACTGAATTGTGTCCCCCAAGTTTTATGTATTAGAAACTTAATCCCCACTGTAACCATTGAGGATAGGAAATCCTATTACGGTAATTTAAAGGTGGGGCCTCAAAGAGGTGATTAAGTTGATAGTTTAATTGTGGTCGTGGGCATGGTTCTCAGGGCTTTAAAAGGAGAGTATATGAGGAACAATCTCTCTCTCTCTGCTTTGCTTTTTCTGCGATGTGAGACCCCTGAGTCACTGTCGCCACCACCAAGGCCTTCACCAGATATGTTCCCTGGACTTTGGACTTCCCATGCTCCAAAACTATAAACAATAAATTTCATTTTCTTACAAATTACCCAGTTCCAGGTATTTATGTTATTAGCAACAGAAACAGAATAATACAGTAGGTGGCCAAAAGATCAGATAAAATAGTCTTGGGACAATGCAGGCCAGAGATAAAATCCTGGACAAGGTAGTGGCTCTGGGAATAGAGAAGGTCCTACAGGATTTGGGGAGGGGATAGAAGAGAAGACAGTTTGCTAGTAGTGGAGGAAACGAGCCCATGTTCAGTTTGACTGAGACATCAAGGGGGAGGTATCAAGTAGCCTGAGAGAATTTTTAGTGAAGAGCTTTGATCACAGCTGGAGTTAAAATGTTTTCAGTTATAGCTGGCACTAGAAGGTGAAGTCATAGATGAGGCTGATATCGTCCAAGGAGAACATGTAGTTGAAGAAGAAGAGGAACAAGGGAAAAAAATCTGAGAGCACCAATTATGTGGAACAATACAAGGGCACTTCAAAAAATTCATGGAAAAATGGAATTAAAAGATAATACAAATTCTTCCATGAACTTTTTGAAGACCCCTCATATATGCCAAATTCCATATTAATAGATTAATAATTTTGGAACATTCATGCATTTGCTTGCACAAGTTCAAGAATTGGCTAATAATCAAGAACATATTTTGGTACTGCTTTCTCTTTGTATGTAATTTAAAAAACTTTTCATGTGGATATTACACAAGAACATAGTTTATTCAAAAATGTATGAAACATGCCAGTAATTTTTGTATGCAATTTAGTGTGCCAGTAAAAAAAAAAAAAAATCAAGATTTGTTTTTTTCAGATTAAAACAAATAGTATTGTTCAGAGCAAGAATTAAAGAAAATGCCAAGTTGGAGGTTTAAGAGCAGACTTTCCTGGGGCCGGCCCGTGGCTCACTCGGGAGAGTGCGGTGCTGAGAACACCAAGGCCTCGGGTTCGGATCCCATATACGGATGGCCGGTTCGCTCACTGGCTGAGCGTGGTGCTGACAACACCAAGTCAAGGGTTAAGATCCCCTTACCGGTCATCTTTAGGGAAAAAAAAAAAAAAAAAAAAAAAGAGCAGACTTTCCTTTTTTAACTATTCCTTTAATAAATTTTTAATTATGCAATATTTAAGACATTTAAGAATGTTGAATTAGAAGAGATAAGAATGGTTATTTTTGTTTTTTTCTCTTATTCAGAGGAAAGCTTTCAACATTTCACATTAAGATGCTGTTTACTTTTAATTTGTTTTTGTAGTTTAACCCAACTAATCCTCTGGAAAGTAGAAGATATTATAGAAAAAGTGTCATATGATGGAAAAAAAATTACACTAGCTGTCAGAAAACCCAGGATCCATTTCCGATATTCTTACTAATTGGGTAATCTTACAGCACTCAGCATTCCTGTGTCTCTGTTTCCTCATTGATAAAAAGGCGAGGGGTGGGGGGGAGGACAGAATCTACCTGTCCATCAAAAGGTAGTTGAAAGGCTCAAAAGAAATAGATTCATGAAACTACTTAAGAAAATTCAAAACACTATGAAAAACAAGATATTATTATTATTGAAAAAGATTATGACAACATATCAAGGAGTGGAATAAGGACTGGAATACCAAAGGAGAAAGATCAGAAAATCCCAACTTCTAATATTTCTATATTCATTTCATTTATCGAGCACAACTACCATGGAATATTGTTCAGTGCTGAGGAACTTAGAGGAAGTTGAAAGGAAGATACACAAGTAAACTGATATATACAGAGGTAAGACAGTCTACTATGATAAAAGTGACTAATTCTGCCTGAAAGAATAAAGGTAGGTTTCTCAGAAGAGGTGACGTTTGAACTGGACCTTGATAGATGAATTGAAGTTTGCAGAAGAGAAAATTGAGAGGTGATAATAGAAGTCACTATAGCCCCAACAAAGGATTGAGGAAAATAATGTGCAGAAACATCATGGAGAGTAATTAGTCAGATAAGAGGCATAAAGAGTAATTATGATTTGTAATAATGAATATGTTAATAAAAAAAGAAACATCATGGAGTTTTGTAAGGGCAAAATGAGTTTGGAGATTGGTAAGTGTTTTAGTCCGTTTTGTGTTGCTATAACAGAAATACCTGAGACTGGGTAATTTATAGAGAAGAGAGGTTTATTTGGCTTACAATTCTGGGACAGCTGCATCTGGCATGGGCCTCAGGCTGCTTCTACTCATGGCGGAAAAGTGGCAGGCAGCCAGTGGGTACAAGCAGATCACATGGCAAGAGGAAGAGAGAGAGAGAGAGAGGGAGGGAAAGGGAGAAAGAGAGAGAGAAGGTGCCAGGGTCTATTAAACAACCAGCTCTCGAGGGAACTAATAGAGTGAGAACTCACTCATTAATCCCCTCACCTGGGGAGAGCATTAATCCATTCATGAGGGATCCACCCCCATGACCCAAACTGCCACATTGAAGATCAGATTTCCATGAGTTCTGCGAGGACAATACATCCAAATTCCATCAGTGAGATATTTAATGAAAATGCAAACATTAGTCTCATTAGTATGTAAATGAGCACTTTTTTAAAAAGGCTCACTACTTTTGTAAAAGAACTGCAGTCTAATCCTATTTTAGGATTGCCAAATAGGTCTAGTCAATGGAAAAGTTCTTTACAGAAGAATTCCAGCTAATAAGCACAGGAGGAATGATAGAATTATAAAATCACCATTTTGACACTCCTAATGAAATAACTGATGCAGATAATCATCATCAAAGGATGCTAAAACCATTACAGGAAAGCTTGCCATGGAGCTAGACAATATCAGGGTGACAAAGTATCACTCTACTGATTACCCAGTTTGTAAAGGACCAACATTTTTATCACGGATGGGTCAGACTGTCATCACTTGAACCCAATGGTCAATCTAAAAGGAGGATAACAGACTTATATACCTCGTGATGTGAAGCAATAGGAAGTGCACAGAAGTGCCTACAGTATAGCAATAGTACTCTCCAAACCATTGAACCCAAATCCAATCAAGCCAAGGGCTAACTTTTAGTTTAGAAGCAATACAGGAGACAGAGGAACAAGTTAAACACCATCATGAAGAAGCAACCAGACTAATTCAGAAGGTGAAATATTCCACAAGACAACTGGCCTGGCTTCTTCCATAAGTCAATGCCATGAAATAATTATATCCTTTGGATATAATACCCAGTAGTAGGATTGCTGGATTTTATGGTAGTTCTATCTGCAGTTGTTTGAGAAACTTCCATACTGTTTTCCATAATAGCTGTGCTAATTTACAGTCCCACCAACAATGCACACTTGTTTCCCTTTGTCTGCGTCCTCACCAGCATTTGTTATTTTCTGTCTTTTTGATAATAGCCATTCTACCTGGGGTGAGATGATATCTTGTTGTGGTTTTCATTTGCATTTCTCTGATGATCAGTGATATTGAACATTTTTTCATATACCTATTGGCATTTGTATGTCCTCTCCTGAGAAATGTCTATTCAGCTCCTTCACCCATTTTTAAAATCAGATTGTTTTTTACTGTTAAGTTGTCAAGTTCCTTGTATATTCTGGATATTAATCCCTTGTCAGATGCATAGTTGGCAAATGTTTTCTCCTATTCTGCAGGTTGTCTCTTCATTCTGTTGATTGTTTCCATTGCTATGCAAAAGCTTTTTAGTTTGATATAATCTTATTTGTTTATTTTTGATTTTGTTGCCTGTGCTTCAGAGGTCTTATTCATAAGATCTTTGCCCAGTCCTATATCCTGAAGAGTTTCCCCTATGTTTTCTTCTAGAAGTGTTATAGTTTCAGGTCTTACATTTAAGTCTTTAATCCATTTTGAGTTGATTTTTGTATATGGTGAGATATTGGGATCTAGTTTCATTCTTCTGCATATGGATCTCTAGTTTTCCCAACACCATTTATTAAAGAGACTGTCCTTTCACCAATGTATGTTATTGGCTCCTTTGTCAAAAATCAGTTGGCTGTAGGTACATGGATGTACTTCTGTGTTCTCTATTCTGTTCCATTGGTCCACGTGTCTGTTTTTATGCCAGTATCATGCTGTTTTGATTGCTATAGCTTTGTAGTATAATTTGAAGTCAGGGAGTGTGATGCCTCCCACTTTGTTCTTTTTGCTCAGGATTGCTTTGGCTATTTGGGGTCTTTTGTTGTTCCATATGAATTTTTGGATTGTTTTTTCTGTTTCTGTGAAGTATGTAATTGGTAGTTTGATGGGTCTTGCGTTGAATCTGTAGATTGCTTTGGGTAGTATGGCCATTTTAACAATATGGATTCTTCTAATCCATGAATGTGGGATGTCTTTCCATTTTTTAATGTCTTTTTTAATTTCTTTAATTAGTGTTTTATAAAATCATGTCATCTGAAAACAGGGACAATTTGTCTTCTTTTCCAGTTTGGATGTCCTTTATTCTTTCTCTTGCCTAATCGCTCTGGGTAGGACTTCCAGTCCTATGTTGAATAAAAGTGGAGAGAGTGGGCATCTTTGTCTTGTTCCAGTCCATCCAGTATCATATTAGCTGTGGGTTTGTCTTATATAGCCTTTATTGTATTAAAATAGTTTCCTTCTTTACATCATTGTGGGGAAAACAGGATAATTTAGTTAGGCTCCCTTGACTCAGGTCCCGGTGGGGGTCAAGCAGCACATTTCTTGTAAACAAGTTGTGTGTGGGTGGAGTTAGTGCACATGTGCACCAATGTATCTTTTTAGTTAATTGCTATTGTGTGCTCTGCAGTTAGTGAAGCAAGCTGGCCGGCAGAGAGCTCATGCCTAAAAATAGAACATGTTTACTCTGCTGGAAGCTGCTGTTTCTCTTTGGACTTTGCCCATAACAGTTGAGTGTCTGAGTTTCTCCTTTTGTACTGCCTAACTCTTAGATGTGTGTGTTCTGAATAAAGACTATTCCTACTTTGGCCAAGGCTCCAAGAACCTTTTTTCCCATTACCTAGCTCATAGACCTGCATGTGAAGGGTTTGTGAATGGGTTCGAGGGGTCAGTGAGCACCAGAGACCCAGCCCTAGCTCTACAATCATGAAGGGATGTTTAATTTTATCAGATGCTTTTCTGTGTCTATGAAGATGATCGTATGTTTTTTTTTCTTTTGTTCTGTTTATTTATTTGCATATGTTGAACCATCCTTGCATCCCTGGGATAAATCCCACTTGGTTATGGTGTATATTCTTTTTGATGTGCTGTTGGATTCAGTTTGCTAGTATTTTATTGAAGATTTTTGCATCTGTATTCATCAGGGATACTGGCCTGTAGTTTTCTTTTCTTTGCTGTGTCTCTGCCTGGTTTTGTATCAGAGTAATGCTGGCCTTGTAGTGTGAGTTTGGGAGAATCTTCTCCACTTCAATTTTTTGAAATAGTTTAAGAGGTATGGGTATTAGTTCTTCTTTAAATGTTTGATAGAATTCAGCAGTAAAGCCATCTGGTCCTGTGCTTTTCTTTGTTGGGAGACTTTTTATTACTGATTTAATCTCATTATTTGTTATTAGTCTATTCAGGTTTTCTATTTCTTCTTGGTTCAACCTTGGCAGGTCATATGTGTCCAGGAATTTATCCATTTCCTCTAGGCTTTCATATTTATTGGCATATAGTTGTTCATAATAATCTCTAATGGTCCTTTATATTTCAGTGATATGAGTTGTAGTGTCTCCTTTTGCATTTCTGATTTTATTTGTTTGGGTCTTTTCTCTTTTTCTCTTGGGTAGCCTAGCTAATAATGTGTTGATTTTGTTTATCTTTTCAAAAAACCAACTTTTCATTTGATTGATCTTTTGTATTGTATTTTTGGTCTCAATTTCATTTGTTTCTGCTCTGATTTTTATTATTTCTTTTACTTATTTTGGGTTTGGTTTGTTCTTGCTTTTCTAGTTCCTTTATTATTTCTTTTCTTCTTCATATTTTGAGTTATCTACATTTTTAGTATGTTGAAATTTTTCATTAAAAAAATTTTTTTTAATATGAAAAAATGCATGTCTGATTGTGTCAATTCCCTGCCGAGAATCGCTCCATGGCTTCCCATTGTTCTTCAGATAAAGACAAAGGTCCTTACTGTGGCTTATAAGGAGTTCTATGAGCTGACCCCTTCCTTCCTCTGCAGGGGCATCTCACACACCAACCCCTGCCTTTTAGAAATTAAGATTCAGTTGGAGAAACGAGGTAGATTTTTGGCATCACATAATAGATTTTATTTTGCAAGACTTCCCTATAGGAACTGATTATATTTTCTGTGGCCCTGAGCCATTCATTTCAGCAGCCGCCTTTGAGCATATGGTGGTACCTGTTAATAGGTTCCCAGTGGTCAGGCCACTCCAATGGGAACAAATGAGAGAGGTGTATCCGAGCCCACATTTCCTCTTCCACAACTTGAAAAAATTATTTTTTAAAAGAATGGTATGAAGGGATGTTCTTGAAGATCCCTATTTGAAATGTGTTGTGGGTGTCTTCCATTGCCATCTGCCACTGCCCTGAACTAGGCCACAGGGAAGAGATTCCCTGGCCTTTGGCAGCAGACTACCAGCTGGTCTTTCAACCTCCAGTGTTCTGCCCTCCAATCCATCTTCCATATGATAGTGTTTTGTTTTGTTTTGTTTTTTTCTTTTTGACAGCTGGCTGGTACAGGGACCTGAACCCTTGACTTTGGCCATCTTCCATATGGCAAGCAGAATGATCTTCTATGATACAAGTGTAATCATGTCACTAATCTGCTTAAGTAGCTTCCTGTTGCTCCAAGAGAAATTCTGAATTCCTAAACAGACTTGGAAAGCCCTTCAAGGCCTCTTTCTCTCTCCCCAACTTCATCTCTCCCTATTTTCCCCTCCTCTTCCTCATCCTCCAACTTAAAGGCTTTAGATATAACTGAACTTCTTTCAGTTTCTCAAAGGAGCTCAGTCTCTCACCTCTGAGTCTTTGAATGTATTCTTCCCTCTGCTCAGAGGGCCTTCCCACCACATCACCAGGCTGACCCCTGACTCATCTTTCAGTTGTCAGCTTCAGTGTTGCTTTCTCTAGTTATCCTTGTTGTATTCTCATAGTATCCTTTATTTAGCATTTACTACACTGGATTGTCATTTCTCACTTAATTACTGTAAGCTTCTTGCAACCAGGGACTGTCTTGCTTCGGTTATAGCCTCAGCATCTGGTGCAATGCCTGGGAAGTAATAATGACTTGGTAAGTATTTGTCAAATCAATGAACAAACTACTGTTCTACCAAAACAGCTCCTAGATGGCCTACCTGATTCTGTCTTCGTCTCCTCTAATTCTTGCTAGACGTATCTTTCTAAAACACCACTGTCTTCATGCTAAAAGCATTTTGTTGCGCCCCTTTTCTTACCAAGAAAACTTTTTATCAAGTGCAAAAGTTTTCAAGGGCCTCCATAATTTTTTCCTATGCTCTCCATCCAACTTTGCATTATGAGGAAGATTTTTTTTTTTTTCTCCAGAAATGATGTATAAATTTTTTTTGCAAGAGAGGAACTAAATCTCCCAGGGCCCCCACCAGCTTTCATTTGCTGGGACTGCGGTGGGTAGGGTGAGCATGGAGCCCTGGGTCCTCCAGCTGTCCTAGAGCAGCCCAGAGTAGCTGAAGCAGGTAGTCTTAGTGGCCACTTTTGCCTGGGAGACCAGACAGCATAGTGCAGTGAAGGAGAAAGTGAAGAGCAGGTGGATGCTACTGCGATGATCAGAAACACAGCTGCAATCTACTTTCCACAGCTACAACAACCTCTTGACATCCATGAAGCGACTAGATCCCGGATCTTGTTTGCATAAAAAACCCATGTCTCTAGGATTTTGCTTGCCAGCAGTAACACTAAAGCAACAGGAGGATGGCTTCTACCACACTCCCACCTTCCAAAGCTCAATTAGCAGCAGAACTTAATAGAATCAGAGAGGACGAAGGGAAGTATAGTTTTTAGCTTTCTAGCCTCTGTGGTATGGGCTATCTACAAAAAGGAGATTGAAATGCGTGCCAAGTGCCAATCGACCCCACCCAAACTGGTATGGGAGGAATAGATGGCAGAAATAGTGCATTGCTTACAGTGGCGGCAGCAGCAGGAAAGTGCCAATGACTTTGAATCTTCTTTGTACTCATGAAAGAACTGCCCAAGTCTATGACAATAACCTAATTTTCACAAGATGATGTATGCTTCCATCATTTAAGCTTTTTTTTTTTTCCTGGCAGCTGACCAGTACAGGGATCGAACCCTGGACCTTGGTGTTATCGGCATCACACTCTAACTAACTGGGCTGACCGGCCAGGCCCATCATTTTGATCCTCAGTTTACTCAGGTGGTTGTGAGAGGCACAAACCTAACAGAAGCTGCAGCAGACAAATGAGAGAGGAATGCAGGCATATGCTCAATACAGACACTAGATGTGGTAGGTGGATGTGCCAAGAAATGGTTAGATTTCTGTTACTTTAGAAATAGTCAAGCTCAATAACTACATTGAGATAGTAGCAGCATATTTGCTTATAGAACAGTAGGAATACTTCAATCCAAAGCAGTTTTCATGCTTTCAAGAATGTACAGCATCTGTAGTTAAACTAATAATGCATCGTCCGGGAATCCAATCTTAGCAAATAGATAAAAATTTTTGCTATCAGCATACTGATTTAGTGCTTGTATTTATCATATCAGCTGTTTATATATGGTGTGTAAATGGTTGCCTCTAAAGGGATTGCAAATAGCCTCGCCACTCAATATTCTTGTCTGCACTATTAATTTGTTTAACAGACCTTTTCATTATACAGAATACAAAGGTACACTTCAGCTCAACCACCAAGTCAATGTAACTGGTATAGTCATTAGTGAACTTTAATTGTAATTATTAGATGTGGTAGTAGCTACGGTGATCATTTGAGAAAATATTATTAGATCGCTTCCTTGTATTGCCTTGGAGTTTTCTAGCATTTAATGGGTTACATGATAAATTTGTATCCCGCCCCTAGGGGAAGCAGTGTGGCCTAGTGGAAGGATCTGGTTGGCTTCAAGGACCTCCCCTTACCCTACAACCCACCGATTCTCTGACCTTGAGCAGTCAGTTATCTTTACATATAATTTTATTTCCAGTTTAGAATAAACTGAACACAAACCAAAAAGTGGAGTCAGCTGCTGAAGATAAGTAGCATCTGGCCTGAGATACATTTGGTCACAGATTAGAAGTCATGATTACGCTTCGGCATCCATGAGATAAGGGCGTCAAGACCCACAGATCCAAACACTGAAAATCATGTTTATAATTTGACGTTTCTAAAGATCTCCCATTCCAGTCCCCTCACATGCATGCGAGCCTTGGCATATCCACCTACCACGTATGGTGTCTCTGTACTGGGCATATGCCTGCTATCCTCTCTATTTTGTCTGCTGCAGCTTCTGCTAGGTTTGTGCCTCTTACAACCACCTCCTTTGTCATTGTGTCACATGGTCCTGACAATTTTAAAGGAGCTCAATTACTGTGAAATCAGGATTTTTAAGCTCCGAGAGTTTTGACATTCGCTACATCATTATGTCATTAGTGGAAAGCCACAATAGGAAAGGTAGAATCTGCTCCTATTTTTGGTATCCACATACAACAATTAAGTCTCAATGAGCGGCAGGAGTTTCTATCTTTGTGGCTGTACCATCTGGGCTTGTGTCTGTGTAACACCCAGGTGGCTGTGCCCTGCCACATGGGTTCCAATGCAGTTCCTGAAGTTCCAATACGCTTTGCCCTAACATCCAGGAGAGGGCGGCCTGGTGAGAACTAGTACATTAGACCTACGGAGCTCCCACTAATGAGGGCAACATTTGCTAGGAAGAGTCCCCCAGACAGTATGAATATAATGACACAAATTCTAATTTTCTACACCAAGAAGCTGCCTGAAAGTACTCAGAAAAACATAAGCATAATGCACATAAAAAACAATCACTGTCAGGTCCACCTTTGGAATATCAAGGCATAGAGGGTAGCAGAAGGACCACAAAGTAGAAATTTTAATTAAATGAAACTTATAATTAATGTGACATTTAAATGGAATCCACAAAAGATTGGCCTACAGAGATTACATCCAGTGAGAATTCAAGCCATTGTAGTTGATTTTAATTACATTCCTGAAATAGAAGCCTGCAATGGATTTGAATAGATGGCTTACTTACATGAATCTTTGCTCCACTGACAAATTTTACTAGCAATATTCTCAGTCTACCCAAATTTGAAGGTGATAATAAATTGATAAAGAAGCATCCTAAAGAGGATTGTCAGAAAAGAGATCCAAAACTAGTGGGTTAACACAATTTAAAGGTTTTGGGGGGTAGCAGGGGAGTAGGTGCCATGGAAATGTAAGGCATTGGTAGTAAGGAAACATAAGTACCATTTTGTAAATTTCTTCTTCCCTCTTCAGAACTTTCAGCTCCAATTTTCTGCCAAGTTCTCCAGTCTCTTTAGCTTGCAAAATAAAAATGAATATCTGCATTTACGTAATATGGAATATTTTTATTTATTTGGCAGGAAAGGTCAGGAACAGTGAAGAGTCTGACTAATTTCTAAGTCACTCCATTTCTACATCTTTTATATTGCCTGCCATGGACTGGACAGCTGCTCGTGGCTTTTTCGCTAACACTATATTAGGTTCCTAAGCTGCCATAACTAATTACCACAGACTTGGTGGCTTAAAACAAGAGAGATGTATTCTTTTACAGTTCTGGAGACCAGAAGTTTGAAATCAGTTCACTGGGCTGAAATCAAGGTATCTCCCTCTGGATCATTTGTTCCTTGCCTCTTCCAGCCTCTGGTGGCTGTCGGCATTCCTGGGCTTGTGACAGCAGCACTCCAGTCTCTGCCTCTGTGGTCACATTGCCTTTTCCTCTTCTGCGTGTGCGTAATCTCCTTCTGCCTCCCTCTCAGGTCACAAGGACACTTGTGATTACATTTAGGGCGAAATTAGATACTCCAGGATAATCTCCCCATTTCAGGCTGCTTAGTTTAATCACATCTGCAAAGTCTTTGCCAGACAAGGTAGCATTCCCAGGTTCCAGGGGTTGGACCTGATATATTTGGGGGGCATTATTTAGCCTACTATGAATATAAATAATACTAACAGCCACGATTTATTGGGATTCATCAAGTGGGAAGTACTGGGCTAAACATGTACATTCATTTAATCCTCACCATTTTTCCAAGGGGTAGATACAATTGTTACCCCATTTTACAGATGAGGACACTGAGTCATAGGTAATTTATCCATGGTCACACAGCTGGCACTGAAGCCCAATCTCTTGGTAACAGAGAAAATTAGAACCAGAAGTAACTTAGTACACTTGATAATTACTCTTTTAGTAGTAGTAGTAACGAGGGCCTAGGCCCAGTCCATCACTGACTTCAGGCCCATCTGCACAGGTTTGGCAGCCTGGCAGTCGACTGGACTCCTACTTGCATGAGGATGGTATTGAATAGCTGTTATTTTGGACTGCCCAGCATCCTTTCAAGGATCAGCAAGATCTCCACTTTTTTCCTGTTAGTACTCTGCTTTCCTTTGGGAATCCGCCCCTTGTCCCATTCGGTTTGGTTCTAGTTCTGGTAGGGTATCCAATTATATCACCTGGTTTCCCTGACCACAGGTGATGACACATGCACTGGTCATCTATTGCTGCATAATAAATTGCTTCAAAACTTAGTGGCTTACAACAGCAACATTAATTATCTCACAATTTCTAAAAATCAGAAATTTGGAAGTGGCTTAGCTAGGTGGTTCTGACTCAGGGTGTTTCATGAGGGGGCAGTCCCACTGTCATCTGGGACTACTGTCATCTGAAGGCTTGATTGGGGCTGAAGGACCCACTTCCAGGCCCACTCACATGGCTGTTAGCTGGAGGCCCTAGTTCCTTACCACATGGGCCTCTCCTCAGGACGTGGCAGTTGGCTACCCCAGAGGGAATGACCCAAGATAAAGACAAAGAGGAATGTATAGTGCCTTTTATGACCTAGCGTCGGAAGTCACATCACTGCCTTATTCTATTGGTCACAGAGACTAGCCTGATACAATGTGGGCGGACATGACAAAAGAGCATAATAACCAGGAGGTGGGAATCATTGGGGGCCGTCTCGAAGGCAGGCAACCACAGCACTTGACTCTGCTCCCCCAGCCCCTTGGCCACTGATTTGTTAAGCAAGGCCAGGTAGAGTGCGAGTCTGAATCCAGGGGTGCTGGGATTGAGAACCACTCTCATTTGCCTTGGATCTCAGGCTTGCATCTATAAGCCTGCAGGTTTCGGTGGTCATATCCCCACCACGTGGAGGAAACCTTATAAACTGGGATAGAATGAGGCCAAATGAAGAAAGAAGCAAAGGTAAGAGTAGGAAACAGAGAAAGGCCTGACAACCTTCTGTGGGCTCCTGGATCCCTCCATGCCTGAAGTTTACCCTGGATTTCCCAGTAACACAAGCCCGTTCATTTCCTTCTTTTTTTTTTTTTTTTTTTTTTTTTTTGCTTAAGTCAGTAGACTTGGGTTTCTGACTTTTGCAACTGAAAGAGCCTGGACTCGTGCACAGCTTGAAGAGCCCCCTAGGAATGACCTCATTCTGCAGGAACAGAGAATCATACCCAGCACAGTGACAGAACCTTAGCTATGAGGGGAGTAATCCCCAGAAAGGAATTCGTTACTCAAATTTATCTCGCAGCCCTGCTCCCTTAGAATCAGACCTAAGCTTTATGGATAAAGAGGAGAGTTTTTAAAAGGAGGGAAAATAGTTTCATTATTAACTCTGTAGGAGTTTGGAGCAAAGGCAGTCCTGAATGTGCGCCCTTGTTACGATGGGTCACACCAAGCGGAGGGGGAGGCGCTTTCACTGCTTCTGCACAAAGCACAGCCAGGCTCCGCAGACTAGAGAACCCTGGCTCAAAGGCACAGCTGATGCTGTAGTGAGAGGGGCTTCCTGGCTACTGTCAGCACCACCGTGGCCGGGTGGCTGGGTGGCCAGGTGCCCAGATGCTGGCAGTGACCTGTAAATGTTCCTGCTAGAGCCGATTACTTTCTAGACTTGGGAGGGAGAGAGATACCCCCTCTCTGGCATCTTTTCCTACATGGCACCAAAAAGCTCCCCTGAACCCCACCTAGATTTTGTGCTGCTCCAGCTGCATCCCCAGGGAGCTTTGCCCTGCACTGAATTTTGCCCCCAATAAACACTCCAAAAATATGGATGGGGTTAAAGCCTAATTGAATGAAAATATTCTTTTTGGCACCATCGAATGAAGGCATGATAAAAATCAAAACTCTAGATGATTAAAGTTCTCAAAGAAATTTTAAAATCCTTATTTAAATTCTCCTAAAGAAATTTTTTTTTGGCATCTGGCCGGTAAGGGGATCAGAACCCTTGACCTTGGTGCTATCAACACTGCTCTCTAACCAACTGAGTCAACCGGCCGGCCTCTAAAGAACTTCTAGGCTTTTAAAAAGTTTTAGCTATACAGAACCTCAGAAGTTTATCAGTGTTACAAAACAAGACAAACCAAGGAAACAACCTTTGTTCAAGAGAATTTACAAAATTCTCTTGCATTTACAAAGTAAATGGCCATCACTTGCAGGTGCCTGCTGCTTTCATACAATAGATGGCACTGTGGGACAATTAGAAAGGGATCTTTTTTACTGTCGCTTAAAGGAAGACAGAGAAATGAAATCAAACACAAGAATCTTCTGCTCCATCTATACCTATTTAAAATCTACATCTCCAATGATGTTGGTCAAAGGATATATAATTACAGTTAAATAGAAGGAATAAGCTCAAGAGATCCATTGTACAGCATGGTGACTATGATTAATGACAGTATATTGTATTCTTGAAAAATGCAAAGAGTGGATGTTAAATGTTCTCACTGCAAATAACTATGTGAGGTAATGCATTTGTTAATTAGCTAAATTTAACCTTCCACAATGTATCCGAACTTCAAAACACTATATTGTGCACGATAAATAGGTACAATTTATCTGTCAATTAAAAAAAATTTTTTAAACAGGAAATTTAAAAAAAATAAAAACGAATAGCAATAATATGACTAGTAACAGAAAAAGGAAATAAATTACTTAGAGTCCCAACAAAACATTTTCAGTAAAATTTTCTCAAGGAAAAAAAAAAAAAAAATCTGCATCTCCAAGGTCTCATCTCAGGGATGAAAAAAATGCAATTATCTTGTGGAGGAAGAGAAAGAAGTTGTTTTTACAGGTGTTGATTGTCTGAGAGGCCCCACACAGTGGAAGGGTGGCAGGAGCCGCGTCAGAGTACCTCGAGAGCATTCCTCAGCCTCCTCCAGGGGTATGCCTCATATGAAGGTCTTTCTTCATCAGCCCCTAATAGTGTTTAAAAAATGCATCCAGGAGGGTTGTACTATAGAAGTCCCCTGCTCAGTCATGTGTGCTACTCAGGTCTGTCCCCTCGCTATTAAAATGTGGCCCTCAGATCAGTGGCACTGTCATCACCTGAAAGTTCCTTAGAGATGCAGAATCTCAGGCCCAGACCCCCTGAAACAGAACCCACTCACTGTGCAATGCCTTCTTAGCTGATCTAAAGCTTTTTCAGTTATGCAGAACCACAGGAGTTCATCAGTATTACAAAACAGCAAAGCAAAGCAAAGCAAAACTAACCTAACCAACCCGAAGCAAACCAAGGCTACAAATGGTTTCTGTTCCCTTTAAGAAAAAAACTGCTCTTGTAAAATACATGGTAAAGTAACTTGCTGACGCCTGCTGCTTTCAGCCAGCAGATGGCAATGTGGGACAACTATAAACTGTATTTCATGGAGCTTGGAGGAAAGCGGAGAAACAGACCTGATGAACACAACAATCGCCTGCTTGATCCAGACCCATTTAAAATCTACATCTCCCAGGTCAGAAGATTAGGAATTCTTCCTGGTGAGAAAAATAAAATAAGCTTGTGGAGGAAGTGGTCAAAAAGAAGACAAGGACTTTCCTCTGAAAGGGCAGGAAAAAGTTGCATTTACATGTGTTAAATGCCAGAAAGGCCCCCTAAAATAGTTTCTTAAAATCCATCCCTGTGGATTAGTGCTTAAAACACAAATGCTCCCGGGAGGCAACACATTTTCACCATCATTAATTCCTTTTTGGGCATTCATTTGCCACCTTGCTTTGTAATACCCTGACAGCAAAGAAACTTCCCCAAACAGGCCAGATTTGCTAGGGAAACAGGGAGAAGATCAAGTCTGATGCTCAGGGGTATAAGCCTGGGTAGGACCCCAGAGTCAGGCCTCTCGGCCCTGAGTCCTAGGGGTAGGGGTTCTGGAAGGGAAGGTTTCAAGGCAAATTCCCATCGGCCTGCTCAAAGGCGTTTGGAGACAGGGGCACATTCCCAGAGAGCCCTAGTCTCCCTTGGCATCGCATGACCACACCCTCACCCACTGTCAAACCCTATTAAAGACCCAATACAGGGTCTTGGATGACTGAAAACTAGATTGAGGGTCATCTTAAGAACATGAAATCAAATTATCATATAAAATTTTTAGAACCAAACCATGTTGGAGACATTATTTTAGGATGAACAATACTCACACAAAAACTCCTCTTCTAGGAGTCTCCCCAGATGGTTCCCAAACCGAGAAGGGTTTGTCATCTGCTGCCCCAAAATGAGTAAACAGTCCTTCATGCCAAAGTTCACAGTGATAAAGATCAGTGTTTATTAGAAGGGCCAAAGGAGGCCATGGCAGCTAAAGGAGCTTTAAGACCTTGAACTCCCAGATAGCTTAAAATCACAAGCATTTACAGAGCAAAGTCATGAGTGGGGGTCCAGGAAGTCGTATGGGAAGCTGATTGGTACAGGGTGAAGTCAGCACAACGATTCCTGGCATCCTGACTGATATTTTCCATGGCACCTTAGTGTCCAGGGTGTACCCACTTCAAAGCAGGCTCATAGTTGCTAGTGGTCTGCAGAAACAATTTGAGACTGGCATTACACGTGTTATCTTAAGCCATAAGGCATTCAGTTAAGGAACAAACATCCTGACCTTCAAATCAAGTTTTACCCTAAGGAACAAACATCCTGACCTTTAAATCAAGTCTTAGCCTGAGGAAGTATATGTTTAATCAACTCTACTCTTATCTTACTATTAACAGAATTTTATTTTTACTGCTAGAAATCCAGCCCATCCTGCTTAGTCACGCAGATTTTCTTTTGCTAGTTCCTTCCCCCCAGCCAAGGCCAGTTCTGACTGGGGTTAGGGGAATAGCTAGGGGAAATCAGCCTCTGTCCTCTGGTTTCAAGAAAGAGTTGTCAGGTTTAGCAAAAAACAAAACAAAACAAAAAACAGGATATCCCATTAAATTTGATTTTCAGATAAACAATGAATGATTTTTTAGTATAAATATGTACCATGCCAGATTTAGGATAAACTTTTTTTTTTCTTGGTGGCTGGCCAGCACGGGGGTCCAAATCCTTGACATTGGTGTTATTAGTACTGCATTCTAAGGATAAACTTATACTAAACAATTATTTGGTGCTTATCTGAAATTCAAATTTAGCTGGACATCCTATATTTTAGCTGGCAACTCTACTGCTGGAGAAATTCTCACACAAGGCAAGGGGATGTGCACAAAGATGCTCACCACAGCCTTGTGTGTAATCAAGAAAAGGTGGAAACCATCTAATGAGCCCTCTTGTGAGGAAAGAAACACAGTCCCACCCAAAGCACAGCCTATTAGGGAGGGGACAGGGGGCGGTTGCTCATCTCACCTCTCATCTTCTGCTGGGCCTCCCAGTGGCAGAGCCCATCTGAAAGGCAGAGGGCAAATGGCCTGGAGTTTGCAGTCTTTAGTGGTCAGTCTCCTGGGGTGTGCTGGGGCTGACTCTTAGCCACAGGAGGAATATTTATAACACAGAAATCAGCAAACACTACAAACCAGGGTCAATTTTTCTCCTGTGGAGCTTGCTGTTAACCATTTGGTGGCACCCCATTGTCAGTTTCCCAGGCACAGAGCAGGGCGAAGAAGGGTTGAGTCTAGAAGGGAGAATAAAGACTACCCAGCATAACTGTTGCATCCTATTCTATTGTACAAATAAACCTCCATTTATTTATCATTCTCCAAATGAGGCAGCCACTCTCCCCAACTCTGTTTCTTGCTGGATGTCAGTAGTGGTTCACTCCCCTTGGCCCTTCAGGCTTAGCAGGGATAATGGTGCATTGGTTTGGGGCCAATCAGGAGAGAGAATCCACACACTAATTTGAACAGAGAAAGATTAATATAAAAAAATTATTCACTATAACAGGGGGTTGGAGTAACAAGGGATTGGCTAGTGAGAAGTAAAGAGAACTCTGGAGAATATAGGACTAGCAGCCATACCCCTATGACTGGGACAGAGCACCCAAGGAAGAGCCCCTCGCTGCTCTGGAGCTGAGATCCAGATGTCATTGGGAGGGCATAGCTGTGGCTCACTAACAGGCAGAGAAGTCACTGGGGTGCTACACAAGTGGAACTGGAAATCTGTGCTCTGGAACTTGCTAGGAATCTTCCCTCTAGGGTGGCAGGCAAAGCTGCTCACAGGGAGACGTCTCACTGGAGGCTGCAAAACCACCTTAGGTGGGTGTCAGGGGAACCTACTGGCTGCAGGACCACTGCTGGCTGCTGTACACAGCAAGAGCCAGGCACTGCAGAATGCCACCACTGAAACCCTTTCCTCCTGCACCATCACTCCCCTGCCGTATACTGACACCAAGGCTTAACGTCATGCCAGCCTCGTGATGTTCTGACTCATTTTCACAGAGCTGGCAATGAAGGGTAAATTTGGAGTGAAGAGAATCAGCACAAAATCTTGATGTTCCTGATGCTGCCAGTCCCTGGTGTGTCACCACCATTCTTTGTGGGTTCCCTTAACCCTGCCTACATCTCGACAAAGAACCTCTGTGATGAATCCTCTTCAGTTAAATCTTTTGAGTATGTAATCTCTTTCTTATTGAGACCCAAACTGACGCAAAAGGTACAATGGATGACAGGCACGATGCATGAAGGCATCAACACAAATAAATCTCAAAAACAACAATTTGGGTGGGAAAAAAAAAAGCCACATTAGAGCAGGTACAATATGATAGCTGTATAAAATTTTAAAGCACACAATTATAGGTAATATTTATGGAAATGTACATATAGAGTTAAAAGTACAGACATTCTTGACAAAAAGGACAGGGGTGGCCTCTGGAGAGAAAGGGAAGAAGCAAGTATACACAAGAGTACTTCACAAAGTTCATGGAAAGATTCATATATCTTTCAATTCTATTTTTCCACGAACTTTGTGAAGTACACTCGTACATGGGCTGTGGGGAGAGACATGGGCTTTAACGTTCCCTATTATGTTTTGGTTTTTTCTTTCTAAGATTCCTGAAGCAAATTTGGTTAAATATTAACATCCGTTGAATCTGGGAGTCGGTAGCATGGTTGTCTATTATATTGGTGTCTTTATTCTTCTATATGTTTGAAATATATAAAAATTTAACAATGTTAACTGTTGTGCAGATAGTTGTTAAATATAACTTTTTAGATCACCTGTCAGTGCTTGCTTGGCAGTGAACATACAAAGATGTAGAGAAAACTGACAATTCAACATTCCAGTGCGAGAAATCTAGCAATGGAAGTGGGGAGTTGCTTCTCAAATGAGGAAAGGAACTCTGGGCTAGCCACCCTGGGAAAGCTTCAAGGAAAAGCCAGAATGGAATGGGGTCTTGGAGGCTGGCCAGGGTTTGCAAAGTGGGATTTGCATGGCAGGATTTGCATAGTGGAAGAGGGTTAGCACTCCAAACAGTGAACTTGAATTTTGTGAAATGCAGTGGATCCAGAGCTCGAGGCACCTGAATGGCCAGCAGAGTGTTCGGATGGGTCCACAGTTGGGTCTCAGGATGTAGAACCCGTTGGAGCAGGACCCTGTTAAATCTGAAGATTCTCCCCACCTGGGGCATTCTGTTCAAGCCTCCATGCCCGCCAGGCAAAGAGAAGCCTCTAGAAGGCCTCCAAAGTCCCGTGAGGAGCCCGGATCTTTCTTTGTAGTGTGTGGGCAGTCATAAAGCTTTTCTTAGCTAAGCAGTGACACGATCCAAGCTGTGATTTAGGCAGATTAGCTTGGCAACTCCACCCGAGATGAACTGAAGGGAGGAGAGAGCCAGAGATAGGAGAAACTGTTCAGAGGCCGAAGCTATTGTTGAAAGACGTGTGGAGGTAATGGCCTAAACAAGGAGTGAAAATGAGGGAAGGAATGAAAAGAAACTGAGAGGTCATTGACAGAACTCAGCAACTGTTGCATCCAGAAGTCTAAGGAGAAACTCTTTAAAGAAAGACTCCAAGAATTGGAAGGACGGTGGTGTCCTTAAGGACAATAAGCAGCCTTAAGAGGGGCAGGCAGCTTTGGGAAGACTCAAAGAAGTTCATTTATATAAATGTTGAGCCTAACGTGGTATCTAAGTGGCCAGTCGTCAAGCAGGAGATGGGGGTCTTGGGAGGCAAGGCAAAGCTTCCAATTCAGATTTGGGCACTGTCTTAGTAGCCACAAGATTGTCCCTGCTTTTTTCAGATGAATGAGTAAGAGAGAAAAAGGTGCATCGATAGGCCTTTTCTTGGAGAATAAAAATCAAGAAGGTACAAGGAACTAGGAAAAACAGGGCCATGCTGACCAGCACAAGGGCAAAGCAAAGCTTCCACAGGCCTTGGAGATTGCTTGCCCAGCCAGCATACTTTGGGCAGGGCAGCAGCAGGTCCTGAACAGTTTCTAATGGTCTCCAGCTTTCTCTCAGCTCCGGCTGGTCACAGATCCCCAGGACCTGGAATCTTCACTAATCTGTAATTCTCTCAGGAAGCTGTTGTTTTGCCAGTTCTCTCATTTCTCATCTGTCTTGAAATGATCCAAATAATCAAACGTGTCTTCCTCTGCAACCCCACAGCACATCTCTTGGCCTTCCATTGGCCATCAAATAATTCTGCCCAAAGGAGATTCTGGAGTCACATGCTTGGGTTTCAACCAGGGCTCCATCAATTATGCTCTGTGACTTCGAGCCAATTACTGAACCTGCCACGTTTGATTCAATTTGTATCCCAGGGGCCTCGCACAGTGGCAAGTGCAATTAATGTTTATTGAGTTGGATCAGATTTTGCAAACCCCCTGGCTCCACGCATCACTCTTGCCTTGCCTCCCAGTTTTCATTTTGTCCGCACCATATTTTCAGCAGAAAAGCAAGGGATATTGACCAGAAGTGGAGCAGTGAAGAAGAGAGAGAAATGAGATGGTAACTAGAGGAGGCAGTGAAAGGCTTTTCCAGGGTAGTGAAGACCTGTGTGTAGTTGAAGAGTGGAGGAAAGAACTGATGTAGGTTCAAGAGCTGGAAAGGGAAGGAACTTTGTAGGGCTGATAATTGGGAAGGAGGAGTGAAGGATTTAAATCATGAGTACCAAGGGAAGAAGTTTGACCTTATTTTACTAAAATACATTTTTTATTTCTTTGGAAGCAATAAAAATCTTCTTAAATAGCAATTAACAGTAATTAGCTGAGAAAGCCAGCATGCCAGATATATTATTATTTAAACTGATCCTTCACTGAACCCTTGAAATTTTCATGCATGCACTGAAAAAGATGTATGCGCTGGTATTGTGTATGTATGCCTAAAAAAGGATTTAACAAATTCATTCAACTCAAGTGATTCTATCTAGAACTTCTATTCAAGAGGAACTTCTAAGAAGCTAAATGAATTTTAGAACTCACCTAAGGTACAATCTGTTTTTTTTTTTATTAAAATTTTATTTTGAAAAAATTTCAAAACTATAGAAATTTTGCATGAGTATTGCAATGAACTCCTGACTTCCTTTCCCCGAGATTCACCCATTGTTAACATTATGCACTAGGTATTTTCTCTCTCTCTTCAAACATATGCAATATGCATATATAATTTATATCATATTATAATGTACACATTATTCTTATTATTTATGTGTATATATTCTTTTGCTCAATCATCTGAGAGTAAATTGATCATAACCTTCTGCCCTGAATACTGCATGCAGTATGCCTCTCCTAAAAACAAGAACATGTCCTTGCATACCACAGCGCATAATCATCAAATTCAGGAAATTTAATATCAATACAATACTTTTCTAATATATAGTTCATATTCAGGTTTCACTGATTGTCTCAATACTGTTTTTTATGGCAACTTTCCCCTCTCCCCAATGCATGATCCAATCTGGGATCATGGATTGTTTTTAATTTCATGAGGGGTTTGCTTTTAAAAAGAGGAGTGACACTTCTACTAAAACAGTAAAGGAGGAAGAAAGGGATAGAGGTAGAGAAAAATAATTGTATTTGATTACCTGATGTCACTAAAGTAGAAGGGGAGGACATAAATTGGGGATAAGGGAAGTGGGTAGAATTAGGGCTTGAGAGAGAACAAAACTGAGGTTACCAGAGGTGGGAAAGGGGAATGAGAAGGGAAAGAGAGGAGAAAAAGAGCCATGAAAAACAATAACATTGTATAATGTTGAATGTACTAATTATCCTGATTTGAGCATCACATGCTGCACACAGGTATTGATATGCATCTCTGTACCCCACAGACATGTACAATCAATTATGTTTCAATTAAAAAAAACTATGCTATCTAAAAAAAAAAATCTCTTTTCAAAAGAGAGGGAATTATTGGAAGAGATGTTTTAGTGTTGGAGACAAAGAGGTGAATTAGAAGAGTATGCAACAGCTCTGAACATCCATTTGAAACTGGACAACCTAAGCTTATAGAATCATTAATACTCTGACATCCTCTAGAAATGATCAATAGGCCACATGAATAGAAAATGAGATGATAGATTGTTGCTTTGCCTCCCACAGATTTGTCACCCCTTTTCCCCTGGGTGACAGAACCGCCAAAGATTACTCAAAGCCCATCTCTTTTGAGCAGTGAGAAGCCCCAGAAAGGGGTTAATATCCCAAGACCCTCAAGCATGAGGCATCCTTCCATCTGGGAAATTAACCACCAATTGGGGTTCTCTTCCTGCATTTATTCTCCAGACCAAGAAGTTACAGGAAGAGACATAGGTGCAGTTTTGTTAAGTACAGTTTAACAAGTTTAACAATAGAAGCTGGTAACATTTAATAAGTCAAGCAAGGTGACCTTTTGTAATGCAATTTGCTACAAAGGCTTGATTTTAGCAAACATCATCTTCTTACTACAATTTCCCAGGATCTTTACATATCAATCAGTAACTTGTCTGTCTTTGAGCCAGCAACCTTGCTGTGTTACAATTCTTATCTTGCAACAGAGACTCAATAGCCTGGGGAAAATTTCCTGTCCTTTGCAAGGTCAATATTTGAAACTGCAAGGCTTTGGAAAACCAGGCCTTGTGAAGCACATTGGCTTTATGAACCCTCTACAATAGGTGATAAATCTTTCTAGATTCAGCATGGAAATTTGGAACAATAGAGTTGGCAGAAGGTTAAAATGAGATTTGGGTATTAGTGAAGAATGTGCTAAGATGGTTAACTGGGTAATCAAAACTAGGAGGGGGTTAGTTAGGCTCATGCGTGAGTTTGGATAAAGTGGTGGATTTGGGGGGTTGGGTTCTGAGAGAGAGAAGCTGAGCAGATGTAAGTCAAGGAGCTGGCATTCCGAGGTAGTGGGCATTCCAAGCTGGCATCTCGAGGTAGTGAGTGAACACACACAGATGAGATTGTGTGTGTTCAGGGTGACATGGCTGTAGACTATGCTGAGCTATTCAGGCTTCATCTGGGCTGGCATTGGCTATCGTTGGAGGTGTCATTAGGTTTAGAATGCAGGAGAGTTGGCCCAAAAAGAAGTGGAGACTCATCAGGCACCATTGGATCACCCCAGGGATGAGTGGATCAGCATGAGTGGATCAGGCTGAGTAAAGTCGAGTCAGGGATTCAAGTACAAGTGGTGCCAACAGGAGGGAAAAGAGCCAGAGAGCCCCATTCTTAAGAAAAGTCGTGGGTGATCGTGGGAGGCCTCAGCCCGCTGTAGTATTCCTTGGGGCAAGCGGGACCTGGAGATCACCGTTGGGTTGCTTCTGCTGGACACGAGCGTTTTAGTCTTTCAAATAGATGTCGTAACTCTTGAGAGGCCTAGCCTCTGAAAATGCAGTGAAAAATATTGGACCATCCCCAAAGAAAGGCGTAGGGGTACACACAACCAATTCATGTTTTGCATATAATTTGGGGGAGCCATGGACCCCCTGGAAATAAATCTTGGATCTCAGGGTAAGAATTCCTGCTCTGGAACTTTTAACTTCACCCCCTTTCATCCGTGAAATTGAAATATGTACTTTATTTCCATAAATTAGAGGATGCTTGGATTGGGAGTGTGATCAGCAACATAGTACTCCCTAGCCCCTCCATAGCACAACTGAGAAAGCTGAGATGCAGTGACAATATGCTCACAAATCCTTTTTAAAAACAGTGTGGCCTCTCTACCATTACATTCTCTGCCATTGCTCATCTCATCTTCAACTTCTGTGGGAGTAGAGAGGAGCAGATGGGTTTAAAGGGCTCTGGGAGCCTTCAAGTATAGCTTTGCATAAGGTGGCTGTTATGGGTTGAATTGTGTCCTTCCAAATTTATATGTTGAAGTCCTAACCCCCAGTACCTCAGAACACGATCTTATTTGGAAATAGGGTCATTGCAGATGCAATTAGTTAGAATGAGGTCATACTGGAGTAAAGTGGGCCCTAATTCAATATGACTGGTGTCCTTATAAGAAGGGGAAATTGACACGAACACACATACAGGAGAATGTCACGTGAATATCGAGGCAGAGATCCGGGTAATGCATCTACAAGCCAAAGAAAGCCAAAGATTGCCAGTAAACCAGCAGAAGCTAGGCAAGAGGCCTAGAACAGATTCTCCCTCACAGCCCTCAGAAGGAACCAACCCTGCCCACACTTTGATCTCAGACTTCCAGCCTCCACCACTGTGAGACAATAAATATCTGTTGTTTAATCTACTCGGTCTGTGGTACTTTGTTACAGCAGCTGGAGCAGACTGATACAGTGGAGGACTGTCTACTGCTCTTGTTTGGGCACAGAGCTGTAATATATACACTGACTGCTGTGTCTTATAGGGAAATAACCCTCATGTGTGGGCATTTCTTTGATGGAGAGGAGGCAGGAAGAAGGGAACATGAAATACACTGAGGCCCAGTCGTAGAGGCCAGCTGGCTGTTGGCAAAAGGGAAGCAGGTTTGCTTGATTTTAGGATTGAGCAGCCTTCAGAGGTGGGAAATAATGAGAAATGAGGTCAGAGCGGAACGGGCAAATAGCTCAAAGTAAATGAGATGGGGTTTAGATGAATTTGGTCATGGAAAGAAGGGCTTGTCGGGGAGGGGTCTTGGAGGTCACAAATAATCTCTTCAGCCTCACCTCCATGCAAGCTACCTCAAATAAATATACAACCTAAATAAAGACTGTGTTGATGTAAACATAGAGTCTTTAGGAGAGGTTGCCTAGGCTGACTTGTTGCCCTAAGCCCCTTTTATTACCTTGCTCTGGCTACCATAACAAAATACCACAGACTGGGTGGCTTAAACAACAGATATTTGTTATCTCACAGTTCTGGAGGCTGGAAGTCCAAGATCAAGGTATTAGCAAATTTAGTTTCTCTTGAGGTCCTTCTCCTTGGCTTGCAGATGGCAGTCTTCTCACTGTGTCCTCACATGGCCTTTTCTCTGTGTGTGCACATCCCTGGTGTCTCTTCCTCTTCTTATAAGGACACCAGTCGTATAGGTTTAGGGCCCCACCCTAAGGCCTCATTTAATCTTAGCTACCTCTTTAAAGGCCCAATCCCCAAATACAGTCACTTTGAGGATCAAGACTTCAACATATGAATTTTGGAGTAACACAATTCAGTCCATAATACCCCTCCTGTGAAAAATTCTGGGGCCATCTTCGTAATGAAGAGAAAGAGCTGGAGAACTGCAAGGAGCATACCTGGTTTAATAAGATAACTTTGAAAAGGAGAGCAGGAACTGCTAGAAAGGAGGAGGAAAGGTTGAACTAGGTGAGGTAGTCAAAAAGTGAGATCATGTAGGTTAGTTGTCGTAGAGAAATTTATTTAAGTTTGTGTGGGGAAAATCTTTCCCCACCTTTCTGTCTTGGAGCTGGCCATAAAGAAATTCTCTGACCTACCTTATCCGATTGTAGGTCATAAGACCCTCATTGCAGAGGGGTCCTGCCCCATACCAGAGGAAAGATTGTTGCACAGAGAGGCCAAGGAGAATCTAAACAGACAGGCCTTGCTGGGTTTCCCCACCAGGGCTGTTTTTCCTCTGCTCTCACAGCATAACATCCATCAACACAGAAGACTGACTTCTGTGAATTCTGTGATGTCTGTTTTTTTTCCCCACACACCAAGCAATTCTGCAGCGGACACCAGCTGGATGTCCTCTAATTCAATTCAATTCCAACACTACATATGTGGAGATAGTATCAGATCACACCAGTTGAGGACTCAATCCCTAAGACTGCCCTCCCATGTCAATCAAAAGCTACAGGTTGTTTTACCTGTGCTTCTGACCAACTGGTCAGAAATGGGATTCCTACAACTCCCTCCTCTAGTTTAATTGATTTTCCAAGTGGCTCACAGAGCTCAGGGAAACACTTACATTTACCCATTTATTGTAAAGGATATTACAAAGGATACAGAAGAAGAGGTGCATAGGGTGAGGTATGGGGGCACGTCAACATGCTCAGCTCTCTGGAAGCTCTCCGAATCCAGTGCTCTTGGGTTTTTATGAAAGCTTCATTAGGTAGGCATGAGTGAAGCATGGACAACTGTGTAGAAATGTGATTGGACAAAAAGGATATCACCCAGGTCTGTCCAGTTAGCTCAGTTGGCTGGAACATGGTGTTATAATACCAAGGTCATGGGTTTGGATCTCTGTCCTGGCCAGCCACAATATAAAAAAAAGACATGATCTAATACTAATAGACTGAGTGAGGAAACCCAGCAAGACCTTTCTGTTCAGATTCTCCTTGGCCTCTCTGTGCAGCCTTCTCTTCTCTGGTATGGGGTAGGACCCCTCTGGAATGAGGGTCTTATGACCTACAATCAGATAAGGTAGGTCAGAGAATTTTTTTATAGCCGGCTCCAAGACAGAAAGGTGGGGGAAGGTTAGAACAAGCCAGGAACTGTGGATGAAAATGAAAATACACATATCATAATATCACAAAGTTGCAAGTGAAGAATGGAGGATTGAGAAATTCATGGCCCTTACAGCGTAGGAAAGCGATTACAAGTGAGAGGAGAGGGAAAACTGGACTATAAGAAGTATTGCGGGAGTTGCAAATCGGGCCTACCTTGGCACTCTCTCAGGGACCCCAGTGAAGTGTGGTTACTTTTGGAGGCTGGGCTGTGCTGCGTGAGTGACTCTCAGTAGGTAGACTGGATTATGTGGGGTGCTGATTTGTATGTGGGTTGCAAAAGAAGCAAAGTGCACAGAACTGGAAAGAAGGTGTGAGGTCAGAGCTCTGCCTCCAATTTATACATTTTCATGACTCAGATATCTAAGGAACAGACACCACTACAACTAAATGCTTTCAACAGAACAAAATGCAAAGCAAAAAAAAAAAAAAAAAAAGTGAATAGATTACACATTAAACATAGAAAGAGGATTTCCCAGATGGCGTCAATTTGGCACCATTGTTCCCTCAAATTGTTTAACTCTGACTAATTCTTTTCCCCAATTTGACATTTTGAAAAAAACCTTTTGGAACCATATTTAATATACAAGAGAGGCAGAGAAACCTTTTGGTTGCTGAGTAAATACAGAGCTGGTTGCATTCATTTCAGTGGCAGTCATATTATGGTAATAAAACTTGATACTTTTTGAGCTCTAACTAATTTAAGGAAGGTACAATTATGAGGAAACCAAGACTTAAAGTGGTGAAGGTACTTGTCCAGGGTCACCCTGCTGGTGAGCAGCGGAGCTTGTAGTAAAGCTGGGGGTTTGCGCATGAAATCCAAACACGCCACTGCAGGCAAAGGCCCATACACAGTTCCCCCTCATTACACATTCTCTCAGTTTAGAGAAATTTGCCACAACTTAAGAAATGAATGCAAGAATTTAATACATGGTATTTGAAACTCATGTTTTTAGAAAATTGTAATGATTATAACTAGATTAATGCTTGATATGTATACATATATACATATGTGTGTCCACATATATATATATAGAGAGAAAAAGAGCAGGAGGAGGAGGAGGAGAGGGAGAGAGACAGAAGGAGAAGACGAAAGGCTTCAACTTACAAAGAGGCTTTGCTCCAAAAGTTTATTTTTATTTTATTTTATTTTATTTTATTTTTTGCTGGCCAGAACAGGGATCGAACCCCTGATCTTGGTGTTATGAGCACCATACTCTAAGCAAAAGTTTATTTTTAAGTTGATGGCATTTTCTCTTAGAAACGGGGTTCTAGATGTTGGTGAAGGGCCCAGGTCAGGATGGAAAAGCAAAGTTAACCAAAGTCCCAGAAGCACACTAGTAGTGTCATAGAGCCCAGACATGGCTTGGGACAGCAGTGTCCCTGTGGGAAAATGTATTGAAGGTGGTGACTTGGATGTCAGGGATTTCTCTCACTAGAGAACCTCCTCCTCTCCCCTCTACCCTACAGGGCAGTGGAAGTGGTCACTTCTCTAACACCAAGGTGCAGAGGGAAGCTTCTGGGCCCGGGAGCAGGGGTGTGCAATATGGTAAGTGATCAGGGATGGGATGGGAGCAGGCCTGGGGCCTTGGGGGATAGCGAGGACTTGCAACAAGGCACCTTCTGTGGCCTGGGAGGCTCCCCCAACCCCTTACTTGTTTTTTAGCTGCACCTGGTGATGGCCCACCCACTTCCTTTCCTACTACTACCAACCCACGCTTCCTACAACTTTCTTTCCTCCCCACTCCATCCTGGAGCAGCACATGGTCTCCACGTTTATTCTTTATACTCCTGTTCCTGAAGCAAGCACTTAACATTTTAGAAATTTAGTCTGGTGTATAAAAATGGTCAGACTTTGGCTTTGCCTATGTTTGATCTTAAGAGCTATCAGGTGACTTGCACCTTCTGGTGACAAGTTGGATAAAGCCTGGGGTCGGTAGATGGTTGGGCAGATGGTTGAGAAATGGGTACATCATGTCTCCAGTGACCAGTATGTCTCCATTGAGTAGCACAGAAGGGCCACTCGTCCCAAAATATCCAGCACGAGACTAAATTCTTTTAGGAAAGGTGAAGGCAGGAAGCTTTTCCATTTGCAGATTCCTCTGAGAGTAGTGACACATTAGACATGATCTCAACCAGAGTTGCTTGGTGACAGTGGAGCTTTTGGGGTTAAGGGAAAAGTTAGCTACCTGTACTGATATCTTGCCAAATTATAAAATGCCCTCTACTCCTCATTTCTTCCTATAATGGTTCCCTTTCTCTATTGAATATGAGATGGGTTTTTAGTGAAAAAATAAGATAAAGTTTGAGACTTGTCACAGGTTGACAAGTCTGAGATGGACACAGGATATTTACTAGAAAGCGCCCTTCTGGTCAACCCCTGTGGAAGGGAGGGGAGGGGAACAGGAGTGGCAGCTGCTTGCAAACCCAACCACAGGCTCGGGCAAGTTCTGGCGCTTTGTCCTAGGTTGGGCTAAGATGGCCAGGCCTTTATAACCTTGCATCTGTCAATCCTGGGATGCAGGCCACCAGGGCCAGGTGGCTCTCGGCCCAGAAGGGCCAGTAGCTGGAGACGGCCTGTGGGGGCAACAAGCCCTTCACTGAAGAGGGTCAGGATGGTGCACCAAGGTGTCTTTCACGACACTTGAAATAAAAACGGATGGCAGATATGACTCGATAGTGTAAAAACAAAAAGGACACCTGCTGAAATTGTTATTCCCGCCTGCCCTGATTCATTCGGCAGAAGGAGCACCAGCCTGCAATCCATGGACCAAGAGGTTCACGTGCCTGTTGCTGAGTACAGAGGCTGGGCTGAGACCAACACCTTCCCATTCCTGCCATGGAAGCCTCCAGCAGACATGCCAGGGAAATAAAGAAATAGACAACTCTTCCAAGATAGAGGGTTTTCTTTTTCTTTATTTCCCTGGCCTTGAACTTTTTAAGACAAGTGAACAGATATGATGTGGGAGGGAAGGGAAAGGGGGAAAGAGGAATGGGTAAAGGGTCATGAAAATCGACTACAATGTATATTGAGAAGTTAAAATAAAAAAAGAAAAGAAAAGAAAAAGAAAACTCTGCCTCTCTTCGAACTTATTTTTAAGAAAGGAGGTGAATTCGACTATTTATCCTAACTATAAAAGTAACTTATGTCTACTGTAAAAACAAATGCATAGTATCAAAAAGGTATAAAAGCAGAGGAAATCATCCATAAGCCTACTAACCAGAAGTAATCAGGTAATCATTGTTAATATTTTAGCGTATTTTCCTTAGAATATAAATATATTTCCCACCCACACACATCCAGAGTTAAACTCACACTGGACCAGTGTGTCGTAATTAAGAACATAAACTCTCAAGACAGAAAGACCTGGTTTGAATTCACTTACTTGTACAACTTTCATTCATTCATTCAAAAAATAACTGTTACATGGCACTGAGAATATGAGGGTGAAAATGAGAGATAAAGCCTTTCTTTCATGAGCTCGCCTGTTAGGGGAAACAACGTTTCTTAAAGTCTCCCCTTTCTCACTCGCAAAGTGGAGATAATAGTAGGATTTCTGTGAGAATTATCTCCTTAAACAAGATAATATATGTAAAATACCCGCACATAGTAATTGCTCCAAAAATGTCAGCTATTATCATCACACATGTTTTGCTTGTTTTCACTGAACATTGTATCATAGTTTCCCCATGTCAGAAAAAAAAAAAAAAATCCCTTTTATTGGGTCACCATGGGCTTCCTACAACATCAGCAGGAGTACAGGTGCTTGGTTTCCTGCCAGGAGGCTATGGCATGTGCCCCAAGTGCTATGGTTAGTGTTTCAGCAACCCCAGCGGCACAGCCCACCTGGGCTCAGGGGAACCCCGTTTTCCCTTTTGCTTTCCAGTCCTAGGGATGGTAAGGCTTCCTGCAACCCGTAACCTCTGGGTAAGCTCATCTTTCCTCTTCCACTTCTTCAGCCCTTCCATCGCTTCGTAAGCAATTCTCTCTGTCGCGTTCTTTCTGGTATATCTAGAGAGGGTTCTGTTTTCCTGCTCGGACTCTGACGGAGACAAACACGATGTTTGATTTTGAGCTTCCCAGTTTAAAAGACACTCTAAGAAATAGATAAAGGTCAATTGGATAGTTATAAAAAGAATTCAGACTTGAAAAATGGGGCAGATGAGGAAAAGATGCATTAAGTTAACAGGCAAAAGGCTGAAGGTCATCCGCAAATAAAGGATTTATTATATAAGGCATCTGACTTAAATACAGGCATCTGAAAAGTAGTTATAAGAATTTGGCCATTTATTTTCCATCTCCCCTGAAAAAAGGATAAGAGGAAATCTTTTCAGAGCCAGGGATTTATAAATTATTTTTAAGGAAAAGCTTCCATATCCTAAAGGCAGAGCCAACTTTATGTACAAGTCTATGGTTCTCAGGTGGGGGTGATTTTGTGCCCCAGGGGACATTTGGCAATGTCTGCTTTGTCTGCAGGCATTTTGGTTTTCATGACTAGAGGGAGGGTGCTACCAGCAGATAATGGGTAGAGGCCAGCGATGTTGCTAAATAGCCTACAGTGCCCAGAAAAGCCCCTCCCCTCCCCCAACAAAGAACGATCCAGCCCAACCCAAAATGTCAATAGTGTTGAGGATTAGAAACCCTGGTGTCAATGAATTAAGCGGAGTCTCTAGGCACTGCAAAGTACTATTACCAGTGCTACAAAATGCCTCTCTTTCTTGTCTTACTGACTTTTTTTAAAATAACTACTTTATCGAAATAAATAGTAGTTCATACACCATGAAGTTCACCCTTTCAAATTGTACAATTCAGTATATTTTTAGTATATTCACAAAGTGTGCATTGATCCCCACCATCTAATTCCAGAATATTTTCATTGCCCCCTTAAGAAACACTGTACTCATTAGCAGTTACCCCCGTGCCCCAACCCCCCAGTCCTACGGCGCCATCTGCTTTCTGAGAACAGCAGGCACCATAAATTACCTTACCATGTATTTTATAAGAGCAGTTCCTTTTCTTGAAGAGAACAAAGATTGTTTTCTTGCTTTGTTTTGTAACAATGATGAACTTATTCAGTTCTACATAACTGAAAACTTTTCAAAAGCTTTAGGTTGGCTAAGAAGGCATTGCTCAGTGAGTGGGTTCTGTTTCAGGGCGTCTGGGCCTGAGATTCTGCATTTCTAGTGAACTTTCAGGTGATGCCAGTGACGCTGGTCTGAGGGCCAGCTGAATAGTGAGGGGACACACTAGAGTAGCACAGACACGTGGGCAGGGGACTTTTGTAACTTCTGTGTATTCTCCTGTGTATTCACCTATTTCTTAATTAACTTTTTTGAGATATAATTCACAACCCATACATTTCACCCATTTAAAGTGTATAATTCAATGGTTTTTAGTATATTGACAGAGTTGTGTAACCATCACCAAAATCAATGTTTGAACATTTTCATGAGCCCCAAAAGAAATCCCATGTCCACTAGCAGTCACTCGCCATTTCCCTCCAGTTCCCCCTACCCCAGCCATAGGCAACCACCTATTTACTTTCTGTCTCTATGGATTTGCCTGTTCCAGATACTTTATGTAAATGGAACCATACAATATGTGGCATTTTGTTCTGGCTTCTTTCATTTAGTATAATGTTGTCAAGGCACATCCATGTTGTAGTATGTATCAGGATTTAATTCTTTTTTATTGCCAAATAATATTCTATTGTTCTGGAAGTTCTATGGTACGGGTGATGGGTGTTGTGTAGACATACCACATTTTGTTTATCCATTTATCAGTTGATAGACATTTGGGTTGTTTCCACTTTTTGACTATTAAGAATAATGCTGGTAGTTTCACTGAATGTTGGATTTTTATTTTTTAAAATTTTTTGGTGGCTGGCCAGTATGGGGATCTGAACCTCTGACCTTGGTGTTATGACACAATACTCTAACCCATTGAGCTAACTGGCCAGCCTGAATGTTGGATTTTTATACCTAGAGGTTTTGCTTCTGTGTTATTGACTGATTGATTGGTTACTTCACTGTTAATGTGCCAACTGCCAGGAAAGATTACACATAGCACATGAACATTACAGGCCAATTTCAGTAAATTTATCAAATGTTTTTCTCAGAGCTACTTTTGAAAGGGAGAGGATAGGAGATCACTGGTGGTACGAAATATGGGATGATGTGGAGCCAGGGAAAGGGGGCAGGAAGGGAGGCTGGGGCCCCTAAAATGAACACTATTGCCTAGCCTTACCTTGTGTAAATGCACAAAGTTTGCAAAGGAGCCCGAGATATTGCAACTATTTACGTGGTATGGCTAGTTAGATACTCTTGCTTGGAAGCTGGAGAATAGACAACAGGACACATTGAAATCTCCTATCCACAAAGTCTTGAAGTTATTATATATTTTATACTAGTGAAGTTAATTAATGAGAAAACGAACTTACGTTTTGTTTTTACTTGGTTAGTCTGGTCAATGTTTTCACGAATTCATTGCCTTATTTCCTTCTTTTTTCGTGATTACTTTTTGGTTATGTCCATGTTTATGAGCAGATTGCAGGAAAAATAATCAGAAAAATATAGCTTATGATGATTGGCTGCTCCATTTGTGTATCCTACTGTGAAAAGTACAGTGTTTTTTATGTAATAGGTACTTATTAATGTTTTTGGATGGATAAACTAAAGCCAACCTGGTTATTTGCTAGCAATTCTTGTGAAAGAAAGATTTCATATGTGAAAGACTAACAAAATTGATTTAAACAAAATAGTTGGATTATTGATAGATGTCAGTTGGCTCAAAAATCCCTATCTCCTACTAGAACAGTAATATAGTTACTCTCTTGATTTTGGAAACCAGTGTGTGTAAATCCACATGGTTTTTGTCTTGGGCATTATATCAGTTATCGATTATTGCATAACAAAATACCCCTAAAATGCAGTGGCTTCCAATTTACTTTGATCATGAATCTGTAGTGTGAGCAGGGTTTGAAGCAGACTGGTTATATCTGTTCCATGTGGCACCAGCTGAGGTGGCTTGACTAGGAATGGAGGCTATGCTTCCAAAAGTGGCTCACTCACATGCCTGGTAAGTTGGGACTGGCTGTTGGTTCCTCTCTTTGGTGACCTCTCCATAGTGTTGCTTGGGCTTCCTCACAATACAGTGCCAGGTAAAAACAATGAGCACCCCAAGAGAACCAAGTAGAAGATATATTGCCTTTTGTAACTTAGCCTTGGAAGTGGTACTGTGTCACCTTCACCATAGACACAAGCTCACCCAGATTCAAGGGGAGGGAACATCGACTCCCATCTCTCAATGGGAGGAGTCTCAAAGGCACACTGTAAGAAGGACGTGTGGGATGAGAGATATTGTTGTGGCCATTAAATACAGTCTGTTGTAGGGATTATCGATGATCCTTCCCCATGTCCCCAATTTCCCAGTTTTAAAGATTTTTTTTCTATTTGTCTTTATGATATTTTTTTTCCAATTTACCTCCTCTAAACTTGGTAGCTATAACATCTCAGAAGCTAACATTCTAATCATTTACGTTCTGGCAGATTGTTCTTACAGTGCACTAAAGGTACCAGCTGAGCGTCTTTCTGGAATGGGAGTGTGTCCTGCTGGGTTTATTCCTCCATGTAATTCTAACCTCTGTCTGGTTTGGAGAAGAGAATAACACAGTTAAGCATAGATCTATATATAATAAATAAAATGAATGAAAAAAAATATATATATACACACATATTGCCTGGAGGCAGCTTTAAATCAATTTTGGGGAAGTTCTATGGTATAGGTGATGGGTGGATATGGGTGGATTCAGGGGAAAATCTTACACACAGGTGTAGAATAATTAGTAGTCTATATTTTTGGATTATCACAGCAAATTATCAAAATTCTCAAAATACTAAAAGTTGGAAGAATTGTGCACTGAACATCCATATACTCACCACCCAGATCCTACAATTAACATTTTGCTCTATTTGCCTCATCACATATCTATCCATTTGCCATTCCTCTATCCATCCATCCTATTTTTTATACATTTCAAAGCAATTTGCAGTCAGCAATAGATAAAGTAGCATATTTTGAGTTCTATTTAAAAATGTGGACAGTTTTCTTCTTATTTCAATCTATCTTATAAAAATTATATTGGACACTTATATGAAATCAGGTGGACTCAATCTTTTCTCATTATATTAAAATTAAAATATATTAGAATTTAGTTGAGAAGTTGCTGGAGGAACAAATTGTGTGAAGATTGTGCTTTGTGATGCATATTCTTATTTAATGTGCTGCAGATCATATCTTTGCTTTGGCTTGAAAATATAATAAAAACATATACATTATGAACTGAAAAGGAATAGTTGTGTCCCTTTATAGTAAAAAGGCTGGCTAATGAATAAAATGGGCATTGTTCCTTTCCGTTTCCTTAAGCATTTTGGAAGCCGTATTGGATTTTTATCTGTAAAGCTGCTCAGGAATTTTTCTTAGACAAAGTGAAATCGAGACTCAAGTGTATTAGGGTTCTTTGGAGAAACCGAACCAATAGGTTATATATGTATATATAGATATAAGAGATTTCTTATGGGATTTGACTCATACAGTTATGGTGGCCGAGAGGTCCCAAGATATGCCATTTGCAAGCTGGAGAACCAGGAAGGCTAGAGATGTAATGTAGTCGGGGCCTACCATGTAAGTCTTGGAGTCCAAAGGCCTGAAAACCAGGAGTTCCAATGTCCAAGGGCAGGAGATGATGGATGTCCTAGCTTAAGAAGAGAGAGACAAAGTTCACCCTTCCTCTACCTTTTTGTTATATCTGGGTCCTCAGTGGATTGGATGATGCCTGCCCACATTGTTAAGGGTGGGTCTTCTTTACTCAGTCTACTGATTCAAATGCTAATCTCTTCCAGAAACACCTTCACAGACACATCCAGAGCCCTGTCAGGTTGACACATAAAATTAATCATCACACTTGAGGCAATTGTTTAGGTAGATCCAGTTAACTACATAATTCCCATGCCGTTTTATTTCAACCCACCTCCTCAAATGGGATAGCCTCAATTTATCTGACCACTTTGTGTTCACCTTTCTTTTCTTCTTCTTCTACTTCTTTTTTTAATGTATGTTCTTCAGGTAGTTGTCTGGATCCTTAATTTCCCTCTATTGTGTGTCAGCACAGCACAAAATGATGTGGTTGATTGATCGGTTAATTAATTTATTAATTCAGCAAATGCTTATTGAGTGTCGGACTCCATGCTAGGCATAGGGAAAACAAAAACAAAAATGAATAAGACACAATCGTTACTTTTAAGGTAAAGGGGTTAATATTGTACATTGATCAATAGAGGTGACAAAACTGGATAACTGAGACCCATTAGAACATTTTTTCCCACTTTTCTAATGACAGTAACTTTTTTTCTTTGCCCAATCACTTTATTTTACACTGTACACATATCAAATAGGAGTGCACACAGAAGACCAACTAACATTATGCTAATGAATACTGTATTAGAAAGTTTTTAAAGAATAAGAATTGTTTCGTGGATTTAAGAAGCAAGATCAATATGTTTTCCACGTGTGTGTTTTATGTAACTCTCCCAGAATTCCAAGATCTTTTACAAAAAGTCTGTAAAATTTCATTGAATCAGGTCTGATATAAACCTAGAAAATGACAGGCACAGCCATTTTATTACTTTTTAGTACTTGAACTCATTTGTTTCCTTTACAAATTAAATGCTGTGTTTAAAATTTTTTTCCGTTTTTAATTTAAATTTTGAGATAAGGTAATATATTATTTATTACATCTCAGTCTACCTGCAGATATTCAAGGGAAGGGCATCATTTGGGATCATTTTAAACTATCAAAACACTTTGAGGGAGGGATATTAGTAAGATGTTTATCAGGTCACCTCAAACTTGAGCAAAGCAAGTAAGCAAAGGACAAGAATGAAATGGACAACAGTGACACCTCACTCATATACCTTCATGCACATCATCATCATTCGATTCCCATATGAAGATAGCAACCTACTTTGATACCTTTGGAAGGCAGAAAGAAGTCTTCCTTGCAGAACTGTTGTGGGAGTAAATGTGACAGTGTAAGGAAAATTCCTGGCACAAAGCAGCATTCTATAAATGGTTTCTAGTGTTGATGAGGTATAGCTTAATGGTTAAGAGTTAGGCTTCTGGAGTCAGCCACCTGGGTTCTGGTTCCACTGCCTACTGGCTGGGTAAGCTTGGGCAGGTTACTAAAACCTTATCTGTAAAACGGAGATAGCGACCACTTGTATTAGTTACCCATCGCTGCATAGCAAATTACCCCAAGACTTAGTAACTTAAAACAACAAACATTTGTCATCTCATAGTCTGTGTGGGTCCGGAATTCAGGAGTGACTTAACTGGGGGATTCTGGCTCAGAGTCTCTCAGGATGCTGCAGTCAGGATGTCAGCTGGGGCTGCTGTCCTCAAGGGCTTGACTGGGGCTGGAGGATCTACTTCCAAGATGGTGCAGTCACATGGCTATTGGTAGGAGGCTTCAGTTCCTCACCCCATGGGCCTTTCCATAGGGCATCTTGAGAGTGTCCTCACATGTAGCTGGCTTTCCCCCTAGTGAGTGATTCAAGAGGGAGAGAAAGGAGGAAGCTGCAACGCCTTTTAGTCCCAGGTTATGGCCACCCATGACCACCACTTTTGCCATATTTTATTTGTTAGAAGTGAGTCACTAAGTGTAGCCCACATTCAAATGGGCTTTCATGGGTTGTTAAGCAAGAGTTGATGGTTCCTTCCCTTCTGCCTCCGACAAACCCCCATGGTCAGAGGAATTAGGCTTGGTGTGGGAACTGATCATATCCTCTGCCTTGGGATGAATGTCCCCCCAAAACTTAGTCCCACTGTGACAGTGTAAAGAGGGTGGGAAGGCCTCTTATGGTGATTGAAAGCTGGGGTCTTAAAGTGATGATTAGACTGCAGGGCCATGCTGTAGTGAATGGATTAATAATGGTGGTCAAGGGCATGGTTCTGAGGGCTTTAAAAGGAGAGCACATGAAAAACTATTTCTCTCTCTCTGCTCTGCCATTTTCTGCATGTGAGACCCCTGCATTGCTGTAAAGCCACCACCAAGAAGATCCTTACCAGATGTGTTCCCTGGACTTTGGACTTCCCAGCCTCTGAAACTGTAAGCAGTAAATTTTGTTTTCTTTATAAATCACCCAGTTTCAGGTATTTATGTTATAAACAACAGAAACAGACTAATACATCTCCAAGGAACTAGAGTAGAAGTGAAAGGGCCCACCACATGCCTTGAGCCACAAGCTTGGCAGGTGATAGTGGTGGGAAGCGGGGAAGGAGATTTAAATCAAACACAACATTCGAGTTTTTAACTGGATTGATTTTTAATAGCTGAAAAAGACCTAAAAGGCAGAAAAATTATCCAAGATATAAAGGAATGTAAAAAGCAAATTTGCCATAAAATCATGATTCAAAGCAGTGATCGGAGAAAAATAAACTGCTTCAAGTTTACACCTCACAAAATTGAGGCTGCTCAGGAACAGCTAATCCTTATAAAGTCTTTACTATGGGCCAGGTACTCCTCCAAGCATTTCACAAATAGTCACTCACCTAAACCTATGAGGTAAGCACTATTATTATCTTCATCATCTCCATTTTACCGAGGAGGAAACTGAGGCACAGAGAAGTTGAGCAATTTCCTCAAGCATATAACTAGAGCTAGCATTTGAACCCAGGCAATCTGGTTCCTGAGTCCATGGTTTTAGCCATTAAGCTACACTACCACAGTGACAAACCACTTTCATGAGGCATTTTATTCTGGAGTGGTTTTCTCTTGGGTCTTTTGATGCTGACATTTCTTTCTTTTTTCCACCTCCTTTTCTTCTCTCCCACCCTTCCTCCCTCCCTCTCTTCCTTTCTTCCTTCCTTCCTTCCTTCCTTTGTTTTTAACATAGAACAGACAAAATTTTTTTTTATTTACTTCCTGCTATCAAACTCTAACAAGACATTAGGATTTAGTTACTATTTACAGCTCCCTTGCCAGTTTTCATTGGCTATGATTGTGGTAGTCATTGTACTGCTCAGAGATACAGCTTATTTGGTCAGAGAACAATGTCCTGAGATTTTTTTAAAAGATATGATTGTAATTTAAAGTTTGCTCAAGGTGCAGAAGAAAATCGGTTAGAGTGTTGAGACCAACATTTCTGTTCTTGTCACACTGTTTGTGGTAGAACTTAGTGCCTGGAGGACAGGGACAGAGGCTTTAATAGTTTAAAATGAGGTACTGGACTCAAATTTCTTTTTTTTTTTTTTTTTTTTTTTGTCGTTTTTTCGTGACCGGCACTCAGCCAGTGAGTGCACCGGTCAGTCCTATATAGGATCCGAACCCGCGGCGGGAGCGTCGCCGCGCTCCCAGCGCAGCACTCTACCAAGTGCGCCACGGGCTCGGCCCCTGGACTCAAATTTCTAAAATGACATTTCCCCAAATGGCATAAACTTTAAATAAAAACATGTAAGATCTGACAGTCTGATTTAAGCTCTGAGTGGGGCCAAGGAATAACTAATGCTCACCTCTTCCTGTAAACACTGCACATTTACATATCGATTTGATTCTTAAGCTTTTCTCCCAGATACTGATGCATCATGAGGTCTAGGCCCAGATGGGCATTTCATAAATGCTTTTTGACAATGAATAGAAGGCTTATTTAGTCTTCAAGACTTGTCCCACATATATCTAGGATAAAAATGTCTTACATCTTGATTACCACTTGTTTATTTATTATTGAAACTCATAATGAGTAGCACTCATGGGTTCTGACATCTGTAGTGGGATGCTTCTGCGGCATCTATCAGCTCTGATTCGAACAGTCTTAAGTGCAGAATTTGTTTTAAAAGGCAGAATTTGTTTAATTAAGCAACTTAGTGATGTCACCAAGAGCCCAGTTTTTTATTTTTTTCTTTCTATGTTTCAACACTGCCTTACTTAGTGTGTAGCCTTTGAGCTAAGGCTGATTTTCCTCTTAGTCACAAAATGGCTGCCAGTGGCAACTGAGGTATTTACTTCTCTGTTCATCCAGTGGGCTAGACAGAAAACCTTTCCTTCAAACCATAGGATGTTAAGTCCTTTCCTTCCATCTGATTGGGCCACACATTGATTGATTGAGTCTAATTGGGACTCAGCCCCTGGAGTGGAGGGGGTGGATACCTGAACACAGTTGGAGTTCTATGATGGTACTTCCAAAAGCTTATGGAAAAATAGAATAAAAAGATAACACGGATCTTTTGGTGAACTTTTTGAAGTACCCTTGTATTAGAAGGAGGAAGCAGCAAATAGATGCTGGGGAGGATCTGTAGCTGTTTCTTCATCTGGAAAATGGTGAGACTCTTGCAGAGAATTGTAAGGATTAGAGAAAGTGGTATATATAGAGTTGCCAGATTTAGCAAATAAAAAGAGGCTACCCAGTTAAATTTGAATTTCAGATAAACAGCAAATAATTTTTAAGTATAAGTATGCTCACCTGTTTCTATAAACACTACAAATTTACACATTGCTTTGATTCTTAAGCTTTTCTCCCAGATCCTGATTGCATTATGAGGTCTAGACCCAGAAGGGCATTTCATAAATGTTCTTTTGACATGATTTGTTTAGTCTTCTAGCCTTGACCCACACGTAGCCAGGATAAAAATACATATGTATACTAAAATTATTCATTGTTTATCTGAAACTCAAATTTAACAGGGCATCTTGTATTTTATGTGGCAACCCTAAATGTATGTAAAGTTCTTGGCACATAGCAGGCGATCATTCAGTGGTATTTGTGTTCTTTCCACATAAGAAAATAGCTCAGTTAAATGGCAGCATGCTACTTTTTAAACTCTTGCTAACCTTCTAGAAAGGTTGGTTTTTGATCAAAAGGGGAATTAACGGAACTGGGTGTGGCTTCAAGAAACCCTTCACCACTGCTTAAAACCAGATCAAAGCAAATGTCCCTAAGCAGGTCATATTTGTATATATGGGATGGCACATTATAAAGCATCTGATATTACTACTTAATATTAAATTGGACCTATATCACCAGATATTCAGTTATTGTTTTTTCCTTATCTTTCTCTGAATCTACATAGATAAATCATCCCTCGTGTAATTCAAAGGTAATACTGCTGAGATTCCTAGTGCAAAGGCACCGACATACAGGGATGAAAATGGAGTGACTGCTCCAGGAATTCTGGCTGCACGTGGGTGAAGCTTGAGGTCACAGCACTATTACTTTGCATCTGGTGGAGGCAGGAGACTCTGCAAAGCCCTCTGCTGTTGCCTCTGACTCCATTTTCCCTCACAGCTAATTCATTGTTCCTACCTGTACAATTTTCTAATATGCTTCCTGAAAAGTTGAAGAGAAAGCAGGCACCTTCATTTCCTCATCAAATATTCACCATGTTATGAAAAAGAAAACCCCATTGGCTTAGCACCAAGTGGCCAAAATTAGCATATTGCTACATATTTTTACCAGATTCACGAAAGGAATAGATTAAATGGGTTTTATCTAAGATATCTATTTCCTATTACAATGCTGCATATTTCTAATTTGGTGGCTGCTATGACTTCATACACTGTCTATTTTCTGTGCTTTTCCTAAAAACTAGAAAAGACCTTATTTTTCCTCTTTGCTTTTTAAAGCGGAAATTATTATGCAGCTTTACATAGATTGGTCCGCAATGTCTTTTTGAAAAATTATTTTTCTTAATTTTTAAAAAGTGGCATTGGAAATGTTTCTTCGTCTATTTCATCGCCTTTTCGTCTTCATTGAAAACCCGATCCATGGTGGGTGTTAAGATCTTTACATTTCTACTGCTCGGGCGATGACTTCATTGCTTTCATGCCAGCTGGGGAATCTTGTGTGGCAGAGCATCGGACCGAAGCGGAGCTGTGGGTTGCTGCTGCTGCTGCAACAGCCGTTTGCATACGCCCAGCTGCTGTGTAAGGAATCCTCAGGCTGATAGTTTTTTGCTCCTAACTCACCCAAGGGATCGCAGGCTGCTGGATGAGTGTGTGTGTGTGTGTGTGTGTGTGTGTGTGTGTGTGTGTGTCTGTGTGTGTGTGTGTGTGCGCGCAGCTGCAACAGTTGGGCAGCAGCAGCAATGCACTTCGATGTCATTTTTACCAACGACAAAGATAAACCATCCTCCCTCCTTTATTTCTAAGCAGTGCCTCGGCTCCCGCCCCAGATGTGCTCTCCTCTCTTCCCCGACCTCCCGCATGGGTCCCTCCGGAGGGAGGCCAGGATAGCTGCGCTGCAGGCAGGATTCCCCCTTTTTTTCCGCAGTGACAGGCGGATTCCGGGGCCTCCTCGCCCCCTCCATACCCCCGCAACCACCCCTTTCTAAGTCACGATCTCCCCCGCTTCCACTCCCCGCCCCTCCCCCCGGCGTCAGCTCTCGGCTCGGGCCCCGCCCCTCCCAGCCTCCCAGCCCAGGTTGCTAGGGTCTGGCGGGGCAACCAAACCTGGCGCGCGAGGAAGCGCGGCGCGCGCGCACGCGCTCCGGCGAGCTTGTACGAGGAGCCAGTGATCTTCGGCTTCGGGGACGCGAGCACGAGCAGCGCGGGCCGGGCGCGCGAGCCCGAGTCACAGGAGACCGCTCTGTCCGCATTGGCTCCTACCAGCAGTGGGCGGGGCGAAGGCGGGACCTGATGGAGCCTGAGGAGCTTCTCCATTGGTCCGGGTGGGCCGGCCGGGGCGGGGCAGTTAGCAAATTAGGCTGCGCGTTCGCTTCGGCGAGAGGGCGGGGCCGGAGGTTTCGATTAGTTGTTGCTGCTGCTGGGGAAGGTAAAGCAGCGACGGCGGCTTCGGGAGCTGTGGGGTTCCCGGCTGGAGGTGGGGGACTCGGCGGGGTGAGTAGTCGCGCAGCCACCCACCCGCCAGGCCTTCTTACCCTCACATCGGCCCCGCGTTCACCCAGCTTCTCCCGAGAGAGAGGACCCACCCGGTCCCCCCGGGCGGACTAGAGAAGGGGCAGTAGCGCCGGTCCTCCCAGAACGGGGCGACGCCGCGAGGGAGTCCCAGCCTAGAGTAGCCCTTCCTCGGCGCCCCATTGCACCTCTGGAAGGGCTTCCCCGGAGGAGCTGGGGCTGTATTAGGGGTTGTAGGGAGGCGTGAGGGTGTGAAAGAGGGGCGGCGGGTCTTGGCCGCCCCGCGGGGCTCCCCTCAGCGGCGGGTCTGCGGCGTCCCCGCCCCATCGCCCCCGCGGCTCGAGCTCCCCGGGGCTTGCGGCGAGGGAAGCCCCTTCCCGCCGGCGCCGAGGAGGGGCCTGCGCGCTGAAGCCCCTCGCCTTAGTTCGGAGGGAGCCCGGGACGTCCCCCGCCGGGGGCTGAGAGCCGCGGCTCCGGCCCTTCTGACCTTGGCTGCCCGCGAGGGTGGGCGAGCGACCCGCCGCCGGCCCCGGGGCTCCTGCAACCTTCCCCGAATAAGTTTCAGGCATTGCTGTGAAGTTGACGACTGGCATAGTGGGGAGAAGCAGAAATTGGCCCCTTCTCAGTCCTTCATACCCGTTGGACCGTCATAGAAATCGAATCCTGGTGTTTGGAACCGTCTCCCAGAACGAACAGGTCCTTCTCGCACCGACACGTTTTGTGCCCACGTTGGGGAAAAAAATAACCTGAACATATTTTAGTGTAAAGGCAGATCTTCCTTGAGGGATTTGTTTTTCGCTTGACTTGAGTGTTAAAGCACAGATGTCTGAATAAGAAAAGCCTGACCTTAGTTTCTCTACAGTGAGGTTAGACGGATGCTGATATTTCAGTAGTTGCAGATCAGTATTCTGTTAACACGTCTATTTTAATTGGCTGGAATTTAAGCTGATTTTAGAAAGTATTGTTGACACAGAATAATTTATTCCCATGCATCTGAATTAGCTTTCTTTGAACGTAATGGTTATGTGGTTAATGTAAAAGATTACACAAATTAATTTGAGAACATTTGACTGAAACAGGAGACATAAATATGTATAGAATAGGATTATCGTTTTAGGTAACATCTACTACTGGAACATTTCCAGCTTTTCCCTTCTTGCTGTAGGGTTACAAAAAAGACATCATTAGCGAGGCTATTCGGAATTACATGTGAATGACATTTAGATGTAAATTTGTTTTCAGTTCCTGTAAGTGTTTTAAAATATTTTATTTCTAAAATGTGTGAAGAAGCTGTATTGTCTATGTATGTTTTAATGTTGAAGGGGATATTATCTTATATTTAAGAACCCAGTTAAGGTTCACTTTTTTTCGAGAATATGGTAGTTGAGTACCTAGCAAGCCTTTTAATTTCTTTATTATAACTACTATTTTAGGTTTGAGCATTTTCGGCGTTGACACTGGAACAGGAGTAAGGAAGCCTGCAGCAGTATTACCAGTTTGACACCACCAGTGGGTGTTTCTGTTGACAAATGGAGAGAGGAGAACATTTGGGAAGGAAATCTTTTTTTTCGGGGGGGTGAGGGTGGGTGAGGGTGGGTGAGGGGGGAAGGAGCCAGAAGAGAAAAGCTGTAGAACTAAAGCTGCCAGCATTGTGTATGCGGAGCATTTCACAAGTGCAGGGAAACCTAATTAGGAAAAGAAAAATTTGCGTTTGGCTGTATTAAATAATAAGAGCTCCAAAAGAGGCATACTAAATAAAGTTAACCATTCCACGGGTGTTAAATAATCTACATTTCACAGTAGTTGGAGGGACCTCCGTTGGAGAGGAGTATCAAATCTCTTGGAATTGTCTTGCCCTTTAAACATAATCAATGCAACAATTAATTTCATATATGTGTATATATGTCAAACACAGTTTCATATTCCAATTTTGTTTATTTAGCATATTTCCTATGCCTAAAGTTTTTAAAAACATAATTTAACATATTTAAAAAAATTAGAAATAGCATTCGTTCTCCAGAGAGTATTATTTTTCTCTGCTCGCTCTTACAATTTATCCATGATTTAGGGGCCTGTGGTAGGGTTTTTTTTACCCCTTTATCTCAGGTTTTTGATTTTTACGTATTCAGGTTCCCTAACTAAATCTGCCATTGTTTTCATGGTGATTTTCTTGGAGTTAATTAAATCAGAGTGTGGCATGTACTGTGTTCCCTGGGTTTTAAAAGGAAAGGCTCTCGTTGAAAGAAGTTGCAGGGCCATCTCAGGTAGATGAATAATAGGAGGTTGACTGGTGAATAATAGGAGGTTGACTGACTGCGTGCGAATCAGATGTATTCTGTTCCAAATATGCTGCATGGGGTTAAGGCAGTTTCATTTAACGAGAACCAGATTTTACATGGTATTTCTACTTCGAAGGTGCATTGTTACATTGCAAACTGAAATGTGGAGGTGGAGAAATTCCTTCAAGTGTGATTCCCCAGCCCCCCACCTTGTTTCCCCACTGTGTCCAAGAATCTTTGAGAGAGACTCAACAATAGTTGCATTGTTGGAAATGACACTGGCTTCTCTTGCAGAAAGTTAACCTTTCATTATGTTTATGTTTCAGTTTACTTTGTAATGGAAAATTCAGCTATATCTGAGAAATTGGCTGTAGGAAATTTGTAAAGAAGTGAGCAGTGAAAATAAATTTTCTTCAGCATGTCTTAAAATTTCACCTTTCCCCTCTTTTGTTTTGATAACTTTAGCGGTAATCTCCTTTATGTCTTCTAGATATTAGAAGATATGGTAATATAGTACTTTATTTTTGGCAGTTAGTGTGGGGATATGACTTTTTCATGTAATAAATTGATGTCAAGTAACAACAGAGGCATTTAAGAACAAATGAATCCATATGCACGAATCCAAAATGTGAAGGAAATCTTTTAGATAACAAGAATAGCGAAATTTGAAGTAGTAAGTTGCTTTCTAAGTAGAAAAGGCTGTTTACTCAGAATTGGATAATTTTGGATTTTAAAGTTTTATTTTTTTGGCAACATCAAATTCCTTGATAGAGGAGGAGCTAGAATCTCGAAGGTTCTTTATCATCTGATGATGGTGTCAGTTGAGCCACATAATTCAACTTAGAAAAATAATGCAATTAAAAGACTACATTTAAACTTTCTTTTTTTTTTTTTAAAAAAGATGACCGGTAAGGGGATCTTAACCCTTGACTTGGTGTTGTCAGCTCCACGCTCACCCAGTGAGCAAACCGGCCATCCCTATATGGGATCCGAATCCGTGGCCTTGGTGTTATCAGCACCACACTCTCCCGAGTGAGCCACAGGCCGGCCCTAAACTTTCTTTTTGGAGGCTTTTCCAGTTTGCTTTCAATCTTAAACTCAACTTTAAAAATCTTTTGTTGGTGATGCATGATTTTAGTGTTTGGATTTTAATTTTTGATACTTTTTTAGAATGTTTCCTTTATATAGAGCAGTGCATGGATGACTGAATTACTCAAAGATCTGGCATCATTTCGCATTTGAGTTTGTACATTTCTTCATACTGAGATATGAACTTGGATGCAACTCTGTCGGTGGGTGTGAATGCTGAGAGTGAGGACCTTCTACCTAAAGAGACTGGTACTGTTTAAACATTTCAGATTTGGGAATTAACAAAATTATTGATTAGGTTAAAAGGACCTAGCCCATTCAGGTCTTTGAAATTGATTGTCAACACTTTGAATTAAGCTCTTTACTTAGAAACAGTTGTGTTTGAGATAGTTCTTAATCAGGGTCAAGTTTTGGGTGTTGTCTCTCTTTGGGGCAGTCTTCTCTATAATAATTAAATTATAATATTCCACTTATTGAGCCTTGCTGAATATCAGATACTGTGGCAAATAATATATTTGTATGAATTTATGTATGTATGTATGTGTGTTCTCACAACATCTCTATGAGGTAGGTGTTTTTCTTATTTCCTGTATACATGTCAACTGGACTCAGAGAAATAAGATAATTTACCCAGATTACCCAGTTAGTCAGCAGAAGAGGCAAAGTTGCCATCCAAACCCGTCTGACTTGAAACTGTGCTCTTCAAAACCATGCTTTCTGCTTCTCTTTAGGATTCTGATTCCCCAAGGGTATTTTGAGCTCCTACTATACATCATGCCTGAGGTAGTAATTGGAGGTATAAATATTCTTCCTGGAGTTCACCGGCTACATTGGCAGGGCTGCCTGACCTTTAGTCACATGGGGGCTGGACTCAGATCCATCAAGACTGCTGGATAAGACAACTGGAAGTGTAAACTTTTCTAACAGAGGATCATTAATTTCTTCATAAATGAAGGTCGTACATAATCATTTATGCCCAAAATGAGGTAGCTGTTTCTAATTAACCACTTGGTATTTCATGTTTATGCATGTTCCATTATGATTTTTAACTGACTTTGATTAAATTTGCTACACCAATAAAAGGCTATGAAGATACTCCTTGAATTCAATTTTGTGGTTTAGATGTACTCTCGAAGTAAAATGGCAGCCATTACAATTTGCAGACAGGCATCTCTTCTGTAATTATAATGACTTCAGTGAAATAAAATCTGGAGGTGAAGTCTACAGAGATACGTGATTATTGTTTCTTAATACATAAAGGTTGAACTCTGCTGAAAATTTTTCTAGTCGAAAGTAGAATTTTCTGCTACTGAAAACCTCTTGTGATTGATTTGATTTTTTTTTTCTTTTTAAATAAGACCCATCATTAAGAGAACTAAACAGTTGCTTAGCCTAAAAGAACATTTAGAGGTCCATGTTAGGGAGGAAAAAGATTTAACATCATTTTCTGTAATTGATGAAAATCACTTCTGTCGCTTATTAAAGTTAGAAAATAGTGATGAATATTGTAGAGTCTCAGGGTCAGAAATTATCTTGGTCAAAACAGGATAGTCGTTCTACACAGATGGGGCCTATACATAAGATTTGGCTGATTTCTTTACAAAGTACAGTTTTTCAGTATGCATTTTTATCAGTTTTATTGAACTATAATTTGCATAACATAAAATTCACCCTTTTTAAGTGTACCATTCAATGATTTTTTTAGTAAATTTATGGAGATGTATAACTATCACTGCTGAATTCCATTTTAGAACATTTCCATCCCCCCATAATCTCTCCTGCCATCATATTTTTTTAACCTTATTTACTTGCTTCACCTAGGTCCCTTTATCATCAGACACCGATAAATGAAATCCTGTAGATCTTAAAAGATGTCTTTAAAAATATCTTCTTACACATATTACCATGTCTTAGTGTTTTTGTATTTTCAAAAGTTTTTGCCTAAGCATAATACATAGTAGAATGTAAAGGACTGTATTGCAAATGGTATAAATTACCTTGTGTTTGTGGTTTTGATTTTATTTGATTTAGTCTTTTTCAAGCAGGCAAGTAAAGTACTGTGTTCTTAGTGATATGTTGGAAATGCAGGGGAAAGAAATAAAGGTAAGAGTAATGTAATTACTGTGCAAGAAAAACTTACTTTCAAATTTAAGATCATGAGCAAAATAATCGGTTTTCTTGATTTTAAGCCAATAACGTGCGTTTTATTGTTTGAGCCCTAATCCCCCTTGACAGATCCATGTCTACTGTGCATGTCATTGAGCAGGCTTCATCAAATTCAGGTATTCAAACACATTGTCTACTTCAGACTGGATTGTCGTGGGATTTAGAAACGGCTTAACATGCAAGGTACTGTAGCTGTTTTTCCCTATCTGCCTCATTTTCTTCTTAGTTACCTTCTAGGGTAAGCTGGGGAGTAAAGCCAATTTGGGAACGTACAGGCTGATTGATATCTGCTACTTTTGGGGGTGTTCTTCTTTGCTTGGAGTATTGTATAGATGGGCACTGCTGATAGCTTAGGGATGTTATTTTTTGGGTACACGTAATAGAGAAATGCAATGGTTTGGCTGGAAGTACAGTGCTTTGAAAGTCTAACCTTCATTGCTTTTAGATTAACGTTTCTCTATGGAAAGTGTCCTCTTACAAGTGCCAGGCAGGTAAATTAATAACTCCTCGTGTGATAGGTTGTGTCTGGATTTTTAATAACAAACAGGTTAGACACACAGCACTGGTCTGATATTAATAGTTTATGGTCAGTTCAATCATAACTGGTTTGAACTAGGCTTACCTTTTTTTTTAATTGTTTAACAGCTATGGCTGTATGGTTCTGTTGTTACTTTGTATCCTTTGTAGGAGAGAGGCCTAATATCAAATAGTAGATATGAAGTGCTTTCTGACAATGTTACTTTTTTGACTTATAGAGAGATAGTGATTTTGATAGTAAGAACAATTTTAGTTTCTGGAAGTTAAGAAAACATGGATGAATACTAGGTAAGTTACAATTTTAGATCTCTGTTTTAGATTTTGTATTATACCTAAAGATTAGATTCTTGGCAGCATGATTATGTTACAATAATCAGATTAAACACACGCTCATATGAGGAAGATATGGCAGATAAAAAATGGTGATAAGAAAGATACAACAATCACAATAATACATTGAAATTTCAAAAGGAGAGAACAGAACTGAGGTTACCGGAGGTGGGGGGGGGGGGGGTGTGTGAGGAAGGAATAGGTAAAGGGACACGAAAAACTGTTACATTGTATAATGTTGAATTTTAAAATAAAGCATTTATTAAAAAAAAGAAGAGGAAAAATGTGATAAGTAATAGTTGAAGAACAACTTACTGACTTCGATTTGCCCAGTTACCCTGACCTTGGCCAGTTGTAGAAACTAGTTTTCTGATGAGTAGAATTTTTCACAGATTATCAGAGCTGGTTCAGATGTGACATCTCTTAGAATTTATCCACACGCCCAGACACACACCCCACCCTGGTTTGTCAGCTTCTTGTGGGACATTAACTTTAATTGCTAGTAAGTAGTATTACTAATATTACCACTAAATTGAAGTTTAGCAGTGCAAATGAAAAAAGTTTGATCATAATTGTACTTATTGAAAATGGTTGAGGTAGACAAAAGCTAATTTTGCGCAATTTGGTATTTCATACTTAGTCAATTATTTCTTTCTGAAATAACCTGTCCTACAATCCTGAGGATCTGTCTTCATTCATTTAGCAAATACTTAATGAGCATCTACTATGTGCCAGACTGTGCTAGAGGCCACATTAAGTGATAAATAAAACAGAAGTAGGCCCTGCCCTTAAAGAATTTAGTCTTCACATGGAGGAGAAGTATAGAGCACTATGGGAGTGTATAACAGGGTAGAGGTGGAGAATCTGTCCTTGGGGAAGAGGTAAGAAGGCCACTTTGAGGAAGTAATATTTACGTGAGACCTGAAGGATGAGAAGGATTGGTCTAGTTGGAAAAATAAATTTTCCACACTGAAAGTGCAAATGCCCTGAGGCAAGGGGGGAGGTAGGGATAGAGAGACAGACAGACAGACAGACACGGGCTTTTGAAAAACAGAACCTTTTAAAGAACTGAGAGAAATACAAAATGGCTGGAAAAGAGAGAAGCCAGCAATGAAGGAGAAGTACGTAGGGGTTAGGTCTTGAAAAGACTTAGTATGCCATCTGCTGGGGTTTTGAACTTGTCCTAAGTTTCCTGGGAAACCATTGAATGTCTTAAGCAGGGGTGTGACATGAAATGAAATGCTACAAAAAGCAAGAATTTTAGTTCAGTGGAACCTCAGTAATTTACTAAAAAGGTCATAATCTCTATGAGGTAAAATATTCTTCCATCATCTCACTGCTTCCTTGATTGATTGTCATCTGTGGTACTCTTTTCATTGTTTTTACAGAAATTACCTTTAATTTTCTAAAGGCTCCTTTTCTTTTATCCTTCATTATTCTGTTAACCTTATATAGGAATGTCATTTCTATTTATAACTGAATTAAAATATTTTTTTTCTAATGGTTTTAGCTCTCTTCCATATTTAAACTTAAAACTGCTGTTTTTTTCCCCCAGACACTTTTAATCTGCTCAAAGTATTTAATGTTTTCTCAAAATGTTTCATTAAGTATCAACATTAAATTTGCTTTATTCTTTTGTTTTTTCCAAATACAGTGTCTTAGATCTAGTTTAATATTTTTCAGCATTTATGCTATTTCATATTTCGTATTTTATGAAATCACATTTGAGCACCTACAATGTTTTTAGAGAATTTTTGTTAATAGGAGCACTAATCTTTAGCAAGTACCATTTTCAAATCTGGTTCACATTCTGTGACCTTATCTTTTATATTAAACTTGTCTCTGTCAAACTTTTTATGTTCAAGTGAGTTTATTTATCTGAAAGTGCTGTAAAGGTGTTATTTTGTATATCCTGATTTGTTTCTTTCTCCTACAGTAAACATCCCTACATGCTTAGTTCTTTTTTGGAAATCTTCAGCCTTGTTATGTTTTTGCTTGCCTTGATGATTGAATGAGCATTCATTTGGATCTTCTTTGGAGTAAAGTTGTTAGATCGTGCCTGTATAGAATCGTCTTTCCTACTTTTGCCCTCTACATATACCAAGAATAAGCACAGCGTCACCTCCTTCTTCAAATATTTCCTTTGAAATCTCCATTTTGATGCAGCCTTTATCATAGCTCACTTTTGCCATAAGTTCTTAGGCTTTTCTGAACCATTCTATACCTGCTGTGTATTCTTTTCTTGTTGCTCTAATCTTTTTTTTTTTTTCCTTTTCCTGTTGGTGGTAACTTGAAGAGTTTGCAAATGGTTTGTGTCATTATTTTTTTTCACTTTCTATTCAGCCCATAGCATTTATTTTAATAGAGTTATGCAGACCCTGGCTGGTTAGCTCACCAGGGAGAGCTTGGTGCTGATAACAACCAAGATCAAGAGTTTGGATCCCTGTATCGGCCAGCTGCCAAAAAAAAAAAAAAAAAAATGAAAGCGTTGCCTCATTTCAGATTTTAGAGTTTGAAACTGATGTTTTTGTGCTGGTGGTTTCTCTAGCATGCAGAGCTACTGCCCTTGGTTTAGAGTTGTGTTTTCAAGTCTGTCCCTATGTGCAGGCTTGGTAAAGGAAGTTCACGCTTTTCTTTGGCTGATCTTATGCTATGGTAAGAGTTTGGGTATCTTGGTGTCTGTGTTATTGTTCAGGCAACTGAGAGGGTGTCAGCATCATGGTATGTGATGGGGATACAGAGACAAGCTGCTGTGTTCTGCCATTGTGGAGTTTGTAAACCAGCAGAAGAGGCAGAAAACAATGACTAAAGGGTGATACACACGTTCAGATAGAAATAGAGGGTGCTGGTGTTCTAGGCCAGAAGAGGGACACTTAGCACAGACTTGAGGGGACTGGGCAAGACAATGATTTGTGAGTGTCTGTGAAGAGTCTAAAAGGAGGCCTAGAAGTCACGTGGAGGGAAGAGGGTTTCAGGCAGAGGGTGTATTCAAAGTCATGGATGTTGAATGGGCATATAAAGCTGGGAGAAATGTAAGAAATAATGTGGATTTTTGTATTACATGTCTTTCTTTGATGCTTGTACCCCAGCTACATCCCAGCATCTTGATTTTCTTTCTTTATGGCCTTTATTCTGTCCATTTTAACTTTTACCTGAGAATATGTGAAGGAAATACTAAAACCAGGAGTTTAAATAGGGGATATGCCTTAGGAAAAATGGATAAGCAGATGGTATCCATTTGTACGCTTAGTGGAGGCATGGAGTGTTGACTGTTGTAGCTTTGAGGTAGGGTGACCCCCACTTTCATAACATACGCAGTTCGTTTCTGTGAAAGCTTCAGCCTGTAGTGCATTGCCTGGCACATAGGAAATGCTCAATAAATATTTCTCTTATTAAAGGAGCCCGTTTTCTGCCCCTTCCCCTCCATCTCCTCATGTCGGTACCTTCTTCCTTGTTCAGTGGCTTCTCTTCTATATCAGCACCTATCTAGTGTATCTTCCTCTCTGCCCACCCTATAGACATGCCTGTCCTGTGTGTCTAGTCACCTGTCTAGGACATAACTGTTATAATTGGATCCACATTGGCATATGAGTAGTTGCTAAAGGCTCCCCGTGGGGCTTCAGAAACCTTTGTACCCATGTTTACAGTATGGCAGATGAGGGAGAGGACAAAGTTGACAACTACACGAGTGACTTTTTTCTAGATTTATTGCCATGAATTCATTGAAATGCTGAGTTCTGTTCCATAATAAACTCGTGTGTGTGTGTGTGTGTGTGTGTGTGTGTGTGTGTGTCTGTGTCTGTGTCTGTGTCTGCCTGTGTGTCTGAATTGTATATTACCATTAAGCAAAGCTGACATTCTGTGATGATGTTGCTTATTTATCATGTGGTTTCTCTACCCCCCTAGATTACTGTTTATGTCCCTTAGATTGGGAAACTGATTTTATTAAATGTGTCACCATATTTAGGTAAAATATTTGCCTTATTAAAATGCCCTCTGCGGATACAATGACTTCACCAAAAAATCTACCATACAATAGCCGGTTAGTTAGGTGGAGGTTTTTTTAGTAGGCTGTAGCAAACTTTTGCCATTTTGGGTTGCCCAGTGTTTTTAAATATCCTCTATACATTTTGATAATTTCTCATACTATGGGTCCCACTTTCCCAGAAAACTTGCATCCTCAGTCTCTCTTGCAGCTGGGATACAGGCTTGTGAACTTGGTTCGACCAATCAGTTACACAGAATGAGACTTGTATACAGAAGTAAGCATAGTGAGGTGGCAATCGTGTAGTTGAATGGATGACCTGGTGATCATGTTGACAGAGGTGTTTGGATTTTAGGGAGTGGCAATGGCAGGGCTTATGGAATTCAGTCCTGAGTGTCTCAGGTGCTGAGTGATGGTGGCAATAATAATAATTATTTTTTTTTTGTATTTATCTTCCTTTGTTTTCTCTGATTATCTGCGGTTTGTGGCTAGATGTCTTAAATTAATTTTGGAATATTTTTAGTCATTATCTCTTCAAATATTTCTTCTGTCCCATTCTTTCTTCTCTTTCTGTGATCCCAATTGCCAGTGTTAGAAGCTTTGATATTGTCCCTCAGATCTTGAATGTTCTGTCCCCCACGTTTTCTCTCAGTGTTTTGGTTGGAGTAATTCACCTTGACCTATCTTTTTGTTGTTTTTGATGTCTGTCCAGTAAGGGGATCTGAACCCTTGACCTTGGTTTTATAACATCATGCTCTGACCAACTAAGCTAACTGGCCAGCCTTATATTGAGCTATCTTTAAGTTCATTGATTCTTTCCTGAGTTGAGTCTACTTATGAGCCCATTGAAGGCATTCTTCATCTCTCTTAACTATTTTTCATTTTTAGCACTTTCATTTTGTTCTTTCTTATAGTTACCATCTCTCTGCTGAAATTACTCATCTGATTTTGCATGTTGTTTTCCTTTTAGGTTAGAGCCCTCAACCCAATAAATACTATAAATACTATATTTATAAAATATAGTATATTGCTTACAACATTTTATTTTTTTTTTAATGTTTTTGGTGGCTGGCCAGTTATAGCGATCTGAACCCTTGACTTTGGTGTTGCAAGGCTGTGCGTTTTAAATTTCATTCTAGATATTTCCAACATCTGTTTGATTCTGCATCTGGTTCTGATAAGTTCTTTGTCTTTCTAAGTGTTTCTTTGCTGTTTTTTATGCCCTGTGATTTTTTTTTTTGTGCGTGTTGTTGTTGCACGTCTGATGCTGATGTATTGTGTAGAATGCTAGAGACTGAGGTACATCATTTTTATGTCTGTAAATTGGCATGTCTTTTCTACTGCTAAGCCTTTAGTGCAGGAATTTGAGTAAACTAGTTAGGAGTTGGGCTGAGTTTGAGTTTTTTGTTGTAGTTACCCTCAGTGTACCTCAGGCTTCAAATTCTCTTAGAGATACTTTGTGATTAGGGTGGGAGTTCGTTTACCAGAACAGTGTCTGTTACATTCTGAATTTCAGGTCTCTTCTTTGAACTGTGGCTCAGTGAGGGTCTCTTTAAATGCTCTTATTATTATTATTATTTTTTCTCTCTCTCTCCCAGTAGTATTACTGTTCCTGACGTTTGTTAGCTTGGGGGTGGGGAGGGGTGCTGGGATGTTGTCTCTGTTGTTAAGATTAAGCCTCAGGTTTAGGCCTGAGTCCCAGGGTCTCATCCCTCCCCTGGCTGTTGTAGTGGGTTCAGTGTCGAATCCTGCTCCTTTTGCAGGACTAGGGCCCCCCCCCCCCCGAAACTGTGAGTTTTCACCTTTGTCTTAAAGGTAGGAGTAATCATTGTCTTCCCTTTCACAGATGAAGGCTTGTCCTCCATAGTATAGACAGGGGAGAATGATCTGGGTGTAGTGTCTTGCCCTTCTGGGATAGCTGCTGTTCCATCCCCAGGTCTGCATCACAATGGGCACCCCTCAGGCCTCTTCCTTCTCTGTGAGTGCGGAGTGGGGGAGGTTAGTGGAGGAAGATTCTGCAGAAGGTTGGGGTCTCTTCAATTTCTGCACGTCCCTCAGTGGTTTCACGCTGTCCCTTCAGCAAGCCACATCAGCTTTCACCAATCTGCCAACTATTCTACCTGATCTCCTCTTTTTGGTGTTTAGGTGCCATCTATCCCAGGTGAGCACATGATTGTCTCCCCTCTCTGCAGGCACTGTATCGCCTTATTTTTTGAGCCAGCTGGTTGCTCTATGTTGGGTTTAAAGAAAGTTGTGAATTTGAAATTAGCCCAGCTCTTTTTTCATTGTAAGGGGGGCAGCTAAGCTCCTGCCAACTCTCTTATCCCAGGCTTGAACCCAGAAATTCAGTTACTCTTAAAATTTTAACATGTGCATTTACTTAAGTATAAGCTTAATTATTCCTGTCCTCCTAAAACCAAGATTTTAGAATGGTTTACCTCTTAACCCTCATCCCCCTTCCATGTTAATGTTATTTATGCATTAGTTTTGTCTTAAACAACCTTAAGCCCATAAAGATAGTATTTATTCACCAAGAAGTTTTTCAAATTTCTTTGTTCACCATTCTTTATTCACCCCATTTCTTCCTGCTCAGGTCGGTTTCCATCTTTATAAAGAATGTTCTTAAGTAATTCTTTCTGTAAGAGCCTGTTAGTAGTAAGCTTGATCTTGGTGTTTCTGAAAGTGTCTTCACTTTTTTTCTTGAATGATTGTTGAGCTGGTTATGGAATTTTGGGTTAACAATTATTTTCCCTCAGCACTTTGATGTTATTCTCTTGTTTTTTTTTTTTTTGTCGTTTTCTCGTGACCGGCACTCAGCCAGTGAGTGCACCGGTCAGTCCTATATAGGATCCGAACCCGCGGGTGGGAGCGTCGCCGTGCTGCCAGCGCAGCACTCTACCAAGTGCGCCACGGGCTCGGCCCGTTATTCTCTTGTTTTGACAGGTGTTGTTTGTTAATGAGAAGTCTGTAGTTGTAATTTCTTTGTAGGTAGGTAATTATCTTTTCTCTTGGGTTTTAAGATTTTTTCCTTGTTTTTGATCTGCAGTTTCTTTTCAGTATCTCTAGGTGTGGATTTGTTTTTTAATTATCCTGCTTTTTTTTTAGTGTATTCCAGCAATCTGAGGACTTGTGATGTCTTCAATTGTGGGAAAAAAATCTTAGCCATTATCTTTTAAAATATTGTTTCTCCTACATTTTCCATTTCTGGAACCACTATTTGGATATATCTTGGAGTTTTTATTGTATCCTTCATGTTGCTTAAATTTTCTTCAATATTTTACATTTCTACCTCTTCTGGGTGATTTCCTGACATCTATTTTACAATTCACTAATTTTCTCTTTAGTTGTGTCTAGTCTATTAATCCATTTATTGAGGGTTTTATTTAAAACATTTGAGTATATTTTTAAATTTAAGAATTTTTATTTTTTTTCAAATCTGCTTTTTAATATTCATAAGGGCATTTTCTTTTTTTTTTTAACATTTAAAAAATATAGTTATGCTTTGAGTTATTTTCTTAGCTGTAGTTCTTGAATGAAACCTCTCATATGTCTTCCCTCCCTCCTTCCAAGTTTTTTGCTTGTTCCTGTGTGGTTTGCAATATTTGACAAGTTGGCAATTGTTTGCCTATGCCTGTGGGATGCTCCTTTGAGTGGTTTTGCATTTGTCTCTGGGACTTTTCGGGTTCACTGCTTCTGGAGAGTTTTTGATCTATTCTCAGATGAGCCTGTGGCACCCTAAGAGAAGTGTGAATTTGGATTCCATTTCTGCCTAGAGCAAAACTTGGGTTTTTCCTTCTGCTTTGGTCACTCTTTCTACACATAGCCCTAGGTTGTGTGTGTAGCTTTTCTTTTTTCTTTTTCACTCGAGGACTGCCTTTTGTGTCTCTTGTTTTTATGCTGGTGGTTCTCCTCCAGCTTCTTTCCCATGCATAGACTTCAGGCAACTTCTAGTCTCCTGGTCCTATAATCATTTGAGTTTGTAGCCCTTGGTTTAGAGGGCAGGAGTGAGCAGGTTTTTGTCCAGTGAAGAATCTCATTTAATGTGATTCCTGTCCTTGCAGCAATTCTTCTCTATTCTAGTCTTTATCCTGACTGTTTGTTGGTCAGGAAATAGTTCAACCAGTTAAGAACCAGGAAGTATTTACTACCACAGGAATCCTCTAACTTGAACAGGTTATTCACCAAAAGTTCATTTAGATGTTGATTGTATAGGAACAAAGTCCACATTATCTGATAGGAACTATTATTTAAAAAAAAAAAAAGGATTAGTTTTCCTGGTAACCATCAGGAGTCTGTTCTTTCCATTATGCATTTGAAAGTCATATAGACTCATGAGCTCTTAGGGTCTGTAATTGGTAGATAGGAGGTGATTTCTATGGGAAGATGCATTTTAATATTCTCCTCAGTGAGAATGGAGTATGGTGGTTTTCACCCTCAGTTGGACTTCCCTGGTGCAACCTGCCAGCTACCCTATTAGTTGTTAGAAACCCTCACCACAGTTTTCAAATTTGCTACTAAATCATCACCCCTTAAACTGACCTTGCCTCCACTCCACTGAGAATCTTGAGCTTTCTGGTTAATTTTCTCTCTGGCTCCATCTACAAATTTACGATCCCCTCCCTCTCCAGAGCTGCCCTTTCCTCCTGTTTCAGAGGATGAAATGCTTCTCTGCTATTCTAGGCCAGCCCCTTTCTGGAGCCTTCAGCTTTACTGCTGCTGCTTTGGCAGTCTTTTTCTATCAGTATTTCCTCCACTTTCTCCCCATTTGTTCCCAATTGGCAGGGGGGAGTACATTTTGGCCTCTGGATGTTTGGCAATGTCTGGAGACATTTATGGTTGTCTCAGTTGGGGAGTAATGGTGATGTGTGTGCTGCTGGCATCTTGTGGGTAGAGGCCAGGGATGCTGCTAACCATTCTATAATGCAAAGAATTACCTGGTCCAAAATGTCAGTAGTGCCAAGGTTGAGTAACTTTGCTGCATTCTTGAGTCTCGCTTTTGACTCCTTTGTTTTTCTCTGCCCGTTGTCTTATTCCTGAGGTTCTCATCCTATAAACCCTTCCTGGAACCACATGTGCTCTCCCCTCCTAGCTAAACTTTCTCCTCCCCTTCCCATCTAAACTTCTGAAAGAATGGTCTGTACACAGTCTGTGCATTTCTCATTCACTTCTCAAGCTTCAGCTGTTGCTGTTTGGCTTCCCTCCCCCATCATTGCTTAAACTGTTTGGCCGAGATCGCCCTGTGACCTCTTATGTGCTGCAGCTAGTGGGCTCATTTAGTCCTAATTTTACTTGACATTTCTGCTGCACCTGACACTGTTAATCACTATCTTCTTGAAACAGTGTAGTCCCTTAGCATCCTTGTTCTCCATGCCCTTCATTTATATTTCTTTCTCTGCCTCCCCTCTGGGCTCTTATCAATCCACTTACTCCTTACACACTGCTGTTACCTGACTTCTTGGCTAAGGGTTATCATAGGTCATTGTCTCTATAAAATACCTCAGTTACACTTTTATGCAGATTTCTTTTGTATTTCTAAATTCTTCCCTGAATTTTCCCTGCAAGCTTTAGACTCAGTCTTAATAACCTGCTGGAACTCTACACCTGAATATCCCACAGGTACCTTACACTCAGCATGTCTACTGTGAAGTACATCATCCTCTCTTCAAATGTACTCCTCCTTATTTAAAAAAAAAAAAAAAAGGCCCTGTTAATGGTTCTGCCACCCATCCAGGTGTCCAAGTTGGGTCTTGTCCAACTCAGATATGTAATGTTATCTACATTTGTAAGTATGATATAAAATGTGATTTTGATCATATCACTGACCTGCTTGGAAGTCTGCACTGGTGCTCTCTTGCTAATGGGAGAAAGGGAAAGTTAGGAGAAAGACTGAATTGCCTTCTGTGGCTCATCATGTTTTCCTCTGTATGTTCTCTGCCTACCTGCCTCTCCAGCCTCACTTCATTTCCCTGTCTCCCTCAAACGCTATGCTCCAGCACGTGTAGTTCCCTATAAAATCTTGTTTCCAACTTGATGTCTTTGCTTATTGCTATCTCCTTTGCCTGGAAAGCAGTATTTTTCTGTAGAGTGTGTGTGTTCCTTGCGTTCTGAATGGTGGGACTCCCACTCTTCATGGAAGCTACAGTTAATTGGCACCTTGCCCCACTTCTCTGGCTTCAACATTATTGAGAACTGTTCCTTATTTGAATTATCATTTTAGAGACCAATACTAGTAAATGCTGGCATTAGTCTTGCTGAAAAAAGGTAGGGAGGACAAGGGTGTTTCACATCTCTTCAGTTATGTAGTTTACCACTAGCCGTTTCTTTCCTCAATCCCTACTACCTCTAATTTCATTATTTTTCAAGGGTTCTCCTAGAAAAACGCATCTTTTGAGGAAGATCCTTTTTTCTTTGCCTATGTGAAGTTTTCAGTTCTTCAGCTCTTTTGTTTCTTGCCATCCATTCTATCTTACTCTGCTTCACAGCTCCTTGGAGTTTCTTACTGATCTGTCTGCTGGGAGCACCTCCTAGATTACCAGGACTGCTCCGGATTTATTTTTATATTTCTTGTGCTTATTTCATTGGGTCTTAGTGTGGAGGGAATGGTAAACATGGGTGTTTGGTCAGCCATTTTGAAGTAGAACTTCAGTGCCCTGTACCTCATGTGGTTTCCCCTTTATTGTAGACATTGTGGCAGAGAATGTGTTTTAAAGTAAATCTTTGTGTACACCTTTGATCGTTTTCTTAAATCACTGGCCTTGTATCCCTCTTGAGAATTGCTGGGGGTGATGGTAGGTGATTTGGATGGGAGTGTGCCACACCTGAGAAGGCTGTAGAGGAAACACTGCTGATTCGCCTAAAGGAAAAGTTGCCTGTTAAAAATTTTTATTGTGTTGGCCAATCTGGCCAAATGGTTTCTCATTATTGGTTTTTTTTTTTTTGTCATTGTTGATTTTTAAAGATTACTGGTAAGATTGAACTTTTACAGGATTCATTTATTGGCCATTTGTATTTTTCTCCCTGCATTTTCTTTTCATGTTAATAAAGGTTTGTTTTTTCTTAATACCCTTTTATAGGGTTCCCTTAATTCTTTCAATATTAAATAAGCAAACGCTGCCAAATGTAAGATATGCTGCTCATTTTTTTTTGGTTTAGATTTATTATTGCCTGATTCTTAGAAAATGAAAATCCACTCCTGGTTTTTTGATTAATAATACGTACCTCATAAGGTGGCTGTGAAAATTAAATAACATAGGTGAAATGCCCAACACAGTGCTTGGTACATAATAGGCAGCAGTAAATATTAGTTCCTTTTTTCTCCTTTGCCAGATTATTAAAATAAATATAGTATTCCATACTTCAGAGAGAGAGAGGGAAAAAAAAATCCCACTTACTGAACCCTTGTTACATGAAGGGCAGTATGCCAAATACCTTGAGGAATACAGAGATGTTTAAGGTTGCCTCCTGTCCAGGGATAAACATTAGCGTACTATTTAATTTTTACATTTCTAGGCCTTTTTTATTTTAAACATGTTGTTCTGAAAACCTTTCTGTCTTTGAACTGTGTTATTTTATTGAACACAGAATACTTTAAAGGTCGGTTTGCCACACTGAATCCATTACATCTCTTTGAGAGTAGTTATTAGCTCCATTTTATAGATTCGGGCCCTGAAGGGTGATCTGCCCAGCTTCTGGCAGAGGTAAAAAATAGGGTATATTGAGATGTAGAAGAATGCTAACCATTGTATTTCCAACCTCTGTAGTTGCTGGAAAAATATTTGTTGAATGAATAAATAATCTTTCATTAGATGGTATGTTAAGCCCATTCCTAAATAGTATCTCTCCTTCTTACTATTTTACTCAACCCCCTTTCTATTTTATCTGGTTAAAATAAGCATTAAAGTGCAGTGGTTGATAGGGAGAGGATATTGGAAGTTGGAAAAGAAATACCCACACTGTTTTAGTCGTGATGAAAAAAAGACGAGGGAAGATTTATATGCTAGTACTGATTGTATTTGCTAATTTAACTTTTTGCCCTGGTGCTGATTCTTTGCAAGACCACTGTGGGAAAGCAAAATATTTCAGTCCCCAAATATATTTCTTTGACATATTTCAAGGTGGCCAATTCAGAGACTGGAAAAACAAGATTAGCTAAAAGGCTGTTTTTTTTGCGGAAAGAAATTTACATCTGTAAATGCAAACAGCCAGGCTTCCTCTGAGGCGCCCTTCCTGTGGCTGCTATCTGTTCTTTCTGAGGGAGGCTATGAGACTACCTGAAGTATTTTTATCTGCATACAAGACGTCTCTACTTAGCTTTTAACTTCTGACTTGCTTCTTTCACCTGTGATGACACCTCTCCCTAGAGCTTCACAGAAACCTGGTCTCAGGCCATTGTTCTGGGGCTTGTACCTCTCCCACCTTGTCTCTCTTGAACACTGGTATATAAGCTCTGTACCCCATTGGAAATGGGGGCATTACTCTTTTGTGATTCCCCCAAGTTTTGCCCCATCCCAGCATGATAAAAATAAAATATTTTATGGCTTTTCTTCCTATTGATCTAAATTTGTCAGTGATTTTTATTAATGAACCTTCAGGAGTGAAGAGCAAGTTTTCCCTTGGCTCCTACACCACTTTTCTGGTTTCTGTAACAGCTACAAGGGACTTCCCAATTTGGGGGCCAGGGTAAATGGCCCAATTTGTTGCACTCTAAGGATGACTGTGCTGTTAACAGGTTTTTTAATTTTTAATTTCTAGTAAAGTAGGAAAAATTAGCAATTACAATTAGGCTCAGAGACTTGAGGGGAAAACTTTTTAGATGGATGAACTAGCAAATATACAAACTTTAATGGAATGAGTGATTAGTGTCTCAGAGTTTACTCTGTATTTAGCTTTTTGTAGTTATCTTGGATAGTGAACTGAGGACTCTTAGTAAAAATAAGACCCTGTACAGGATTGAAGGTGGGGCATCCATGAGCTTATTGCAGAGAGTAAGTAGTACTAACACATCTCCTTCACTCTGCACATTTAGTCTTAAGCTTGCTAAATTCACTTCTTTTTATGAATTTTACGGATAGGTAGATCTATTCTTCATATTTTTGGTTTTCCCAGTTCATTTTTCTACTCAGGGTGCATTCAGTGAGGCTTACAAACAACTGTTGTCTTGCAAAATAATGTAACAGTTAAAAATAAGCTTTTGGGGGTTGAAGAAACTTTGGTTTGATTCTGGCCTTTACACTTAGCTGTGTGACCAGGGACAAGGTATTTAATGACTGTGATGGTTTTCTATCTTTTAAAACACTGTTAAGATTAAATGTGATAATGTATGTAAAAATACTTAGCATCATGATGCCTGACATAAAAGTTCTCCAAAAGCACTAGTTTTAGGCTATGTGCCTTATCTGTTAAGGATTTATAATATTGGTAGGTGGATTGTTTCCAGGACCTCCCACCGTGTGGTATTTCAATATAACCTATGCACATCCTCCTGTATACTTTAAATCATCTCTAAATTACTTAAAATACCTAATACAGTGTAAATACTGTGTGTAATGCGGGAGCCCCGAGTCTGCAAAAGCACTGGCATAGTGTTTGCAGGTAGAGACACTACCTGTTATTAGACTTACAAGAGACACTAATGGTGGCAGGTCAGTCAGATATCTGCGCCACCACAGAGTACATATAACAGTTATATAGTGAACAGATCAGAGTAGGGATGTAAATCCTTTTCAGGCTTACGTGCAGACCCTCACCCAGCTCACATAACTCAGAGTGTGTGGGAGATCTGGCTGAACAGGTAAGTTAATCTACTTGCTACTCTCCTTGCGCCAGAGTGCTAGTTCCTTTACTTAGAGTCCCTGCTCCCTCTGTTTGTTCTTAAAGGGGACGTGCCTTTCAGTGTGTAACTACCTTGGCCTGGGGTAGTCTCCCAGCAGGGAGGGGCAACTCTGGTATGCATGAGGAGGGGATTATAGGGCTATGTCCAGCATTTACTACCCTACACTATGTAAGTAGTTGTTATACTGTATTGTTTAGGAACAATGAATACAAAAAGTCTGCACATGTTCAGTACAGTCACATTTTCTTTTTTTCTGAATATTTTCTGTCCGTGGTTGGTTGAATCGGGATTGCAGAACCCACAGATATGGATGGCTGACTGTACAGCCCGGTGGCTACGTATGGGGATTCTGGATCCCAACTGCCTGGGTGTGAATTTCATTTCTGCCACTTACTGGCTTTGTGACTTTGGGCAAGTTACTTAATTTCTCTCTTAGTCTCTTTGTTAATAAAATGGGCTTTCTGGTAGTAAAGTACCATAAAGGGTTCTTGTGAGCATTGAATAAATTAATACAAATAAAGCAGTTAGAACAGTACTCAGCACAAAGTGCTATACATTTTAACTGTTATTATTTCATCACATTGGAAAATCCATTGTGTCACTGGGTTTTTAAATTGGAAATATTTTGCTTTACTAATGATTTTAAGCTCCATGAGGGCAGGGTCTGGTCTGTTTTGTTCACTACTGTTTTCCTAACATCTGGTGATTTCCTAACATCATAGTGATTTACATAGAATACTTATTCAGCAAATATTTGTGGAATGAATGATTAATGTTTAATTTTCCTTGAATTGTGTTTGCCAATATTTTAATACAAGTAGTTTTTTCATTGTTATGTCACTGAAAAAAATTGTAACAAAACTTGTTATAAGTTCCCAATGTTTATAGTCTGTAGTGGATTGAATTATGTCCCCCCAAAACTCACTGAAGCTTGAATTGTGTCCCCCAAGTTTTATATGTTAGAAACTTGGCTCCCACTGTGACTGTTAAGAGGGTGGGAAATCCTATTATGGTAATTGAAAGGTGGAGCCTTGAAGAGGTGATTAGATTGTAGTACCAAGCCTTAGTGAGTGGATTAAAAGTGGTGGTCAGGGCATAGTTCTGAGGGCTTTAAAGGAAGAGAGAGGAGAATCTCTTGCTTTCTCTGCTCCACCATTTTGCAGTGTGATAATCTGCAGTCACTGAAGTCACCACCAAAGAAAGTCTTCACCAGATGTGTTTCCTGGACTTTGGACTTATAGCCTGTGAAACCTGTAGGCAACAAATTTCATTTCTTTATAAATCACCCAGTTCCATGTATTTTGTTATAAGCAACAGAAATGGACTAATCATAGTCTAAAATCCAAGTGTCTTAGTTTAACATTAAAAAAAAACCAAACCTATGGAATCTTACTGTACCCAGATTTCTTCTCTTTTAGAACGTGGGATTTTGACCAGATATCTTTTTTCTGTCTTTGGGTTGTAAATTCACTTGGTTGTTGTCATGTCCAGTAAGTGAAATGGTAAACATGAAATCACTTTGAAAATGATATATCATTCTCATCACTATTTGTATTTATCCTCAAGAGTTTTAAACCAAATTTTGCTGGAATGTGCCCTCTTCTTTTTGTTCACACAACTTAGCTGTAACCCCACTCATTTTTCCAGACCTGGTTCAAATCCTATCCCCTGTATAAAATGTCACCTCCCCAGTCTGAAATGAATGCTCTTTTCTTTGAACATTTATAGCCATTTTGTTTTGTTTTGGCAGTTGGCGGTTGGCCAGTAAGGGGATCTGAACCCTTGACCTTGGTATTATCAGCACCATGCTCTAACCAAGTGAGCTAACTGGCTGCCATTTTGATTTGTATAGTTCATTTGGTAATCATGAGTCTGAATTGTCTCATCTTGCCTGTTGTCTTGATGATCTTGACTTAGCATTTTGAGATGTTTAACTCTTAATGAAACCAGCAAATATTTATCAAACATCTACATTGTCCTAATCTCTGGACATAAAGTTTTTATGTATTAGTTCCAGTTTTCATAACAGGATTGTACGATGTTTTAAGGAAAAGACTATGATGTGTTCTTCTTGGTTTCACGAATGAATCCTTTATACATAATAAAATGTGGCAGTGGGTGATTTAGTTGATGTGTCATTAATGTTGAAATGGAGTTTAAAACATCGGCTTTGTTTTTAGAACATGTCTGTGATAACTGGGTTTTTGTTAAAATTGGTCCATATATATTTTCTTCTTTAGTTTTCAAGTATTTTGACTTATTTTCGACTTATTTCTCCTCCGTCAAGGTAGAAATATTATCTTAAATTGCTTAGCCTTGGATTTTCACAGATCCTTTTGAAAAGCCTTCCATTTCACATGCATGTTGTCTTTGTAAGGTCTATCTCTGCAGTGATTGAGATCATTTTGTTTTACTTTTTGAGCATTGAGATCTAGAGAAGAAAAATAATAGAATTTTCATTATCCGTAATGAATTTGGTCTTGTAAAATAGTTTGTAGTTAAAACCAATACAGTCTAGCACCAGTTGAAGGTATTTTGAAGAAGCAGCACTCGGGGTTTTTCTCAGGAGGTGGCCTTTGTGCAGAGACTTGAAGGAATAAGTGTTAGCCGGATGTTTCTCCTGGGAGCCCTGGTTATTTGATGGATTGGAGTCAATAATTGGAAAGTTAATTTTAAAAATTGGTAAAGCTCTAAGTAATTAAATAAGAATGCTCATTCATTATTTTGTCATAAAGCATACGTTTCTTTGTCAGTATTTCTTTCTTTCTTTCCTTTTTTTTTTTTTTTTTTTTTTGTGGCTGAGCATTATGGGGATCTGAACTTTGCCAGTATGTGTAAGTCCAAGGCCTTTTTCAGCTGACTAAAGTTCAGTGTCATCTTTCTTGTTTGAACCATATTCATAATCCATCCTATCTAATTTTGATTTCTTGAAAGTGGAGCACTAATTTAGATAACCTGTGAAACCATCCAGTTCAGAATGATAGATTTTTACAGTTTTCTCCTGTCTTTGAACATTATCTAACGCACATCTAATTTGACAGCCACATTTTTAAAGTGACTCATCACCTTTGTTGAATCTTGCCAAAGCATCCAACGTAATTTTTATAGAAACAGCAACTTTCTTTTAATTGGTTTGCATACTGTTTAATTGAAAAACATGTGATGATTATTACTAGAGGAATTGACAGATCATTTTGGGGAAGAAATGCAACTCTGGCTTTTGGATACATGCTTTTTGTACAAAGCATACAGCTCAATTTAAGGGAGCAGAAGAGTGAAGTTAACTAAACAGTCACATATTAGCCAAAAATATTTGTACTTGACATCAGCCATTCTGTTTTATGGGGAGTTGGTAACTGTTATGTCGAGGTCTGTTGAGAGACCTGCAAGAGGCCAATATGGCTTGAGTGCACAGTACAAATGGGGTTTTGTAATACTTTTCAAAAAGTCCATTTTCCATGAATAATATGCTTTTTTTTACAATGTAACAGAAGATAAATATTATTTAGAATGCCTGAAGAAAATTGCTCTGTTCAACCAAGATCTCTGTGAAGCCCTTCCCCAAGTAGTGTTTCTCCTCTTCTCCCCGGTCATAAGTTTCTACCTCTTGTGGGCATGTGAAGCACCTTGCGTGTACCTTTATTTTAGCACTTCTCATGTAGAGTTAATTAACCCATTCACCTTTTCTGTGAGCTCTTCCTCCAAGGAGCTTTGTACATGATGTCTGATCCATGATTGGTGCCCAGCAAATTGAATGAAAGAGAAATTCTGGCCACTTAAAGTCACAACCCAGTTTTGCTGAGATGTAGTTTTCATTGATGTGCCATAGAAAAACAAGCTGTCGTTATCTGTAAATGCAGTTCAGAAAATATTTAGTATAATTGTACTCAGTTGAGTATATTATATTCCACATGTCCAAGATACTGTGCTATGTTTACAAAGTCCAAAGTTTAATAATACATGGTTCTTGTCTGTGGACATGTATATTATTAGTACAGTGGTAATATATGGAGAGGAGAGATTAATTATAGCCTGGAGGAATCTCAGAGGAGTTGAGAGTAGATAGGATCTGAACTGGACTGGTGCTTACATCTTGCAGAACCTTATAATAATTAGAAAACAATCGTATATAACGATGGTAAGTAGTATGATAGAAGTACGTATAGAGTTGCACTGTCAGATATGATAGCTTCTAGCTGCATGTGGCTACTTAAATATAAGTTAATTAACTTGATGAAATTTAAGTTTAAATTAATTAAAATGAAATAAAATTAAAACATTCAGTTCCTCAGTCACTAGCCACAATTCAAGTACCCAATAGCCACATTTGACTAGTGGCTACTACATTGGACAGTGTAGCTATAGGACATTCCCATCATTGCAGAATGTTTTGTTAGATCGCATTGGTCTAGAATGTGGTTCCACAGTTGTACCTGGAGGGTTGGAAAAGATTTAGTTACTTTCTGGCATTATTATTACATGTATTTTTTCCTTCACGGAGGTCAGGGAACTTGGCTTTTCTTTTTTTCTCTTCTGTCTTTCATTTTACCAAGGCCTGGGACAGTGAGTAGTAGGTATCCAGAAAAAAACAACTCGAGTGAAAGGAGGAAAGGTTCCGCATTTTCATAACAGCAGATAGTTTTGCAGGCATTATTCAACGTGTGTCCTGGTGTCCCTTTCTAAAGAGGGGTTTTAAAATAAATTTCATCACATTGAATACTTCAGAACTTTTACCTAGGTTCTTATCACTAATCAAGTGGAATTCAAGGAGGCCCATTATGTTAGAAGGCTACGGTTTGGCAGGATGCACCACAATGAAAACTTCCAAGTTTCCAAATTTGATATTCACAGCAGTACTACATGTAATTTCTCAGGGAAGATATAGTTGGACATGATAGAAATATTTATGTGAACCATTCACTCCCATGGATTTATTTCTCATTTGGTGAGTGTTGTGGTTTGCACTGATTTGAGTATGTTTCCTGAATCTTGTTTCCATTTTATTGTATGGTAAAACACAATTTATCCATTCTCTTGTTAATGAATATCTAGGTAGTTTCTTGGTTTTGGCTAATACAAATAAAACTACTATGAATGTTTTTATACAAGTCTTTTGGTAGGCAGATGCTTTCATTTCTCTTGGGTACACACCCAGGTGGGAAATTGCTAGACCATAGCGTGTGTACATAATGCCAAACAGTTTTCTAAAGTAGCTGTACCAATTGATGTTGCTTTCTTTTTGACACCACAAAAGATTAAAGTTTGTAATCTATGCATTTTTTACTAAGAGTTTATTTCCCCCAAGCCTGTGTGAGTTAAGTCATTAATCACTACATGTCACAGATATTTGGGGTCACTTACAAATAAATCTGAAAATAATACAGACCTACCATATCATTCAAATGTCCTTAAAAGAGTACAGAAACTAAGCATTCGATCCCTCCCTCCATTGGCAATCTTGATTGACTTTCAAGACATATGGTCTTTGAAGAAACTTGTTCCTGCCTTTGCAAATTGATTGTGTTGCGTACTAGCTTCCTGTTGCTTTCTGCTATGGTAACTAGTATACTTTGCCTGTCATTGATATCACTAGCTACTATTTGAGGGCTTACAGTGTGAAGTGTATAAAAGAACAAGACCCTTTTGAAAGTTTAATTCAGCCTATTTCAGCATAATACATGGGTACTCAAAAAGTTTCTGGAAAAATGCAATTAAAATATATACAACGCTTTCCATGAACTTTTTGAAGACCCCTCATAAGTCAGCGAGTTTCTGAGTTGTGGGTTTTTGTTGTTGTTGTTGTTTTTGGTGTCTGGACAGTATGGGGATCCGAACCCTTGACCTTGGTGTTATCAGCACTGTGTTCTAACCAACTGAGCTAACCAGCCAGCCCCGAACTGAGTTCTTGATATTTGCAAAGTTCTGTCCTAGACATCTCCGTGTCCAAAGACCAACAAGAATGAATGAGTCTCCTAACCTCATAATCTTGTCTACTTAGGGGATAAGATACCCATATAATGATAGAAGACCTACTATAACTGTCACTAGAATTGCAAATATAGTGCCGAGGGGCTTCCATATCACACCATATCACATCTTGTTTGGGTTGCATGGGGAGGGGGTGGTATAGGTGGTCAATCTTGAATTGATTTTAATTGCAGTTGTAGTATATGCCAGGTGGAGGGAATGCTTGCTGGAGCCACGAAGTGGGAAAGTATAGTTTATACCAAGTGATCCCCAGACCAGCAGCAGCATCACCTGGAAGCTTGTTAGAAATGCAAATTCTTGGTCCTCACTTCAGACCTACTGATTCGGAAACTCTGGGAAATCCCAGAAGTCTGGGTTTTAACAAGCCCTCTAGGTGATTGTGATGCATTGAAGTTTGAGAACCATTGGTCTGCACTGCTTTGTAAATTGACTTTGGCTGGAGAGTAAGGTTTAAGAAAGAGAGTGATGAGAACAGAGAGGCAGGGGTCTTACTGCAGAGACCTGAGTCCTAGGGTGTGAGTATATAGGAGTTGGGAACCACTAGAATGAAGGAAGGGGCATCCTAGGAGCTTACTTTGGGAAGAGTAAGCTGACAGACTTTAGTTAGGTGAATTAAAATTAAAAGATGCTGGAAGCAGTGAGGTAAATTTGGGGAGGAGGATCCTTGAGAACTGAGAGGAAGACTGCTGCTGAGGAACAACACAGCCGGGATGGGTAAGCCTTGACAGCCGCCTGGCCAAGTGTCAGGAAAGAGGCCATGGCCTCAGAAGTAGGTGAGGCTTTGAACCTGGGTGTTGGGAGAGGATGGTGGTGCCTTCAGAAGCAGTGCAGGCAGAAGGTGGAGATGCCATGTGGTGCGGGAAGTGGGATACGGGGGAAGAGGATGATTTCCGCAAATCAGATAGCTTCTTCCCCCAAATGATACAAGGTCAGTGTAAGAAATTCAGACACTCGAGACAGAGTGAAGAAGCAGCCACAAATCCCACTTTCCAGATTTAAACAACACATTTTTCTGTTTAAATATTTATGAGTATACATTTGTTTATTTAAACTCATTTTGCATATATGGAATTATACAATTCTGCAACCATAATTTCTTAGACAAATTGATCCTGAACACGTCAGTGTTTTCACACATGAAAGAGTATACCCAGGTCAGTGCATGTCTGAAAATTGGTGGATTTTATATTTTGGAAACAGAATGTTTATACAAGCAGCTAATTGGTAAAGATTGCAATTTCATTTCATGTGGTCATAAAAACATCCTGTCCACATCAGTTGTCACAGAAGAAATCTGGGGCAAAACAGTCTTAGATGCTTGTTGTGCAAACTATTAGTCTGAGGAGTAAAACTCCAACTATATTTGAGAAGAAAAAATGAAACATTTGTGGCTCTTGTTAGAATAACAAGGTTATTTTGATGTCTTATAAGAACCAATTAATATTGGGCATAAAACAGTCTTATTACATAGGTCAGTACTAAGTTCTAAAGTTCTCCTTTTAAATAGGTACCTAGCCACTAGTGAATTTTTATTATTTTTTTTAAAAGATGAGCGGTAAGGGGATCTTAACCCTTGACTTGGTGTTGTCAGCACCAGGCTCTCCCAAGTGAGCCACAGGCTCTCATTGACTTATATTAGGTTGTTTTTTATTGTTGGTTGTTTTGAACAGCACTGCAGTATACACCCTTTGCAGTATCGATCTTTGCCCATTTGTCTGATGATCTTCTCTAGAAGTACAATTTTTGAATCAAATGGTACTCATATATTTAAAATATTGATATCTATTGCCGTATTACTCTCCAGAAACCTTTATATTCCTGTGTACTGTGAATGTGAGTTCCCATTTTCCTCTATCTATGAGAGAGCATTAGATATTTGTCAGTTACTTTAATCATTAATCAATCTGATAGGCTAAAAATGATTTCTTTCTTGTTTTTATTTTTTATTTAATTGATTGCTAGTGAGATTGAACAGCTTTTCATAGGTTTATTAGATAATTGTATTTCTTTTGTGAAAGACCTGTTAATATCTATTCTTTGCTCCTCTTCTCTTTGTTTATATCATACTGATTTGTAAGATGCTAACATATTAAGGATATTCAACCTTTGTCTCTTTGTAAATCAAGGGGTGTACATACTTGTGGTGGACTTTCTAAACTGTCTTATAATGAAGCATGACAAACACTCAGTAAGGTATACAAGACATCAGTGAATTATCACAAAGCCAGTCAGTAACTTGACCCAAGTGAAGACATAAATATTGCAAAACCCCAGAAGTCAGTGGTGTACCAAAGGCTGGGGGTGATGGCTGAGGACTGCTCCAGGTTCAGGTAGTAACAGAGTACATTTTCTATAGAGAATTTAAAGCAAATAAAATTACTGACTAAAAGTTGGACTGCTTTTTATTATCACCATGTGTTGGCCATTTAAAAAATGTCAGTGCGTGTACGTGTGTGTATAATATGTACTTTACTCTGGGGCTTACCTGTTCACTCTTTTTTTGACATTTTAATATAATTTTTACTAAAGTCCAGTTTATCTGTCTTTTCCTTAGTGGTTGATGCTTGCTGTATCTACAAAGAGATATTCTTCTATATTGTCTTTTAGGGGCTTTATTGTTTTGACTTTTACATTTAAATCTATAATCCACCTGAAATTAATATTTATGTATGGCGTGAGTTGGAGGTTGTATTAGTCCATTTTCTGTTGCTTATAACAGAATACCTGAAACTGGGTAACTTATAAAGAAAATGAAATTTATTTCTCAAAGTTTTGGAGGCTGGGAAGTTGAAGGTCCAGGGAATACATCTGGTGAAGGCCTCCTTCTTGGTGGGGGAACTCTGTTATCTACAGTGTCCTGTGGCAGTGCAGGGTATCACATAGCAACAGCTGAGCAAGAGGATATTTCACATGCTTTCTTCCTCTCTTTATTAAGCCCTCAGTCTACTCCCTGATAACCCGTGAATGGATTAATCCATTCACAAAGGCAGAGTCTTCATGATCTAATCACCTCTTAAAAGCCCTATCTTTCAAATACCACATTGGGGATTAAGTTCCAACTTGAGATTTGGAGGGGACAAATATTCAAATCATAGCAGAGGTCAAGTTTAGTTGTTTTTTTTTTCAACTTATGGATATCCAAATGACAGTGCCATTTATTGAAATAATTTGATCTGCAGTACCAACTGTGTTGTACAACAAGCATACATTTCATATATGATCTGTTTCTGGGCTTTCTGTTCTTTCCTTTCATCTGTTTGTCTAATATACTGTCTTAATGACTGAGCCTTATAATATGTCCTCATATCTAGAGAGAAAGTCTTCCTGTTTTTCTTCTTTAAGGGTGCGTTGTTTGCTTTGGCCACTTGCATTTCTGTATATGTTTTCAAATCAGCCTGTAAATTTCCATAGAAAACTTGTTAGGATTGATTGGGATTGTATTGAGTCTCTAGATCAATTTGGATATAATTGACATTTTTACAACGTTAAATCTCAGTAACATGGAATATCCCTTCACTTTTTTAGGTCTCCTTTAATTTTTAAAAGTACTTTAAAAAAAAAAATAGCTTTCTATGTAGAGGTTTTCTGCTTTTCTTTTTGTTTATTTCTAAGAATTTTATATTTTTTATGGTATTATAAATGGTATTAAAAATTCATTTTCTAATTTTATTGCTAGTATATAGAAATACTATTGATTTTTGAATATTAACTTTTGTATCTCTCAGCTTTGATAAGCTCATTTTTTCTGCTAGTTTATTTGTAGATTATTTTGGATTTTCTGTGTGTTACAGTCTGTGAGTAATGATAGTTTTTTTCTTCATTCCCACCTCTCATATTTTTGTCCAGCTTTCTACTTGTTTACAGTGGAAGGATTTGTCTGAATTACCTAGTCAACATTATTGGAAGCAGAAATTCTTCCTAAATGAGAAATTAAAACTGCATTCTGTTTTCATTTCTGGAATTATCTTTGAATTTAAACCCAAATCTCTAGGTTCTTCAACAGCCATGAGGCCCAGTGAAAGCTAGTAGTATCTTTTGACACAATGCCATAAATATTCCTAAAGCTTGCATAAACAAATTTTACGAAATCTTTATTTTAAATCTTTAAAACTTAATTTCGATGGTGAGCACTTACAATGTGTATCTCAAGGACTTATATATGAAAGCTTATCAGTTTGAAAAAATTCCTCCAAATAGTGGAGTGACTTGTGAAACCACAAGGAATCTCTGATGTACTTATTTTTCTTAATTGTTGTTCTTATGAGACTCCTACAGGAGGTAGCCCAGGGAGCTCTCCACATTTGCAGAGGGCATTGACTTGCTTGGGTGATGTCATGTGGTGCCAATAGAGATGAACTGCAGGGAGAAGTCTACAAGCTGCATGGGGAGAGAAGTGGAATGTGAGCATCAGTGTGGACAAGTGTCAGGTAATATTTTACAGAGGAGAATTCTAAGTTGACTAGTAGTTTGGGGAGTTGCAGCTGAAGGATCAGTGTATTGTCATAGGTTGTCCTTGGGCAGTGTCATACATGCCCCTGTGGGCTTGAGGAGTCTGTAGTCAAGGAAGTGAACAGATACTGAGCAGCCTCAGGAAAATAGATTGTACCTTAAAAAAGCCTTCTGCTGCAGGTTCATCTCCGTGGGGGACTCTAACCATCCTGGTTGTGGCATTTCAACAATAACGTAATAGAGCTGTAGAGATGTACCAGCAACGGCTCTATCGACTATTTGGGGAATTATAGCTTTTGCTTACCCATTCCCGTAACTGTAATTAGTGTTGTGGAAGGAAAAGTTTTCTACCCCCCTCCCTTTTTTTTTGTCTTTCACAGCATTTTGCCCATGATAGGTGTTTGATTAGTGTCAGTTGTATGTGTGAATTGTCATTGAGACTTTAGGAAACTTTTAGAAACTATTGCAAGTGATAAATGTGCTCAGATTTTTTTTTTTAATTTTAGTATTTCTAGCCAATATAATCTGGTTAAGTAATTTTATTCTTCTAGATTAAACATTTTAAAATATCAAGTTTAGAGGAAAATCTTATCCTAATTTTGGAGCATGATTTAGTTGAATTCAATTTGCAGTTTTTCAGTTTGAAGAAAATAGTTATAGCTGTAATTATAGTCAGCAAATGAATGGGATATGAAACTGACTTAAGTTAAAAAAAATTGTGACCTTAAGTTAATTAATTCAGAATGTTCTGGATTCTTTTCAGAATGTACTGATACCATAAGTAAAATTATTCTTCATAATAAATGTAAACTAAATGTAAACTCCATAATGTAACAAAAGGATTCTATAGGAAGCCACATAAGTTGATACTTTCTTTCCCCAGTGGTATTTTACTGAATCATTTTATTAGTTGTACAAGAGTACTTCAAAAAGTTTGTGGAAAGATTAATTAAATTTTTCCACAAACTTTTGAAGTACCATTGTATATGCCTTTCTTGAGTTGGGAATTCATGGAGGAAGCTGAAGAAATTCTTCTCACCCAAAATATAAATTCTATACCATTTTGTGGTGGGGATCCAGTGGTAGGCCTTTAGTAAGCACAAATGCTAGTTTTACATTTATGTGTGTTTTTATAGAATAACACTGTGTTGTAAAATGGTTTGTTTCCAGAGATTTCCTAGGTGGAATAATTTCAAACACACTTTAGTAATCCTTTCAAATAAATTATGAAGTGAACTCTTTTGTAAAACAAGAGTTCATTTACTAGCATGAATATCTCCCTAATCTCTCCCTCCAAAATGCATATTCTAGCTACTTAAACAGAGTTGGGTTTTCATATATAATAGATTTTTTCGGTCACAAGTAGTGCTTTAGAGACTAATACCAGAATCTGGCATTTAATTATGGTTCTTACTCATTAAAGATATTCATGGCAGAATATCTTTTCAATTTTAAGTTGTTCTTATGCCCTTGAACTTGACAGGTTAACTATAGGATCTAATATCACATTCATAAAGAAACGGCTGATAATTTATAAAAGCTATATGAAAGTGTATGTTAGTATGTTATGGTTGTTAAGGTAGAAGTAGTAGAACCTGAGGAATCTTTAGAAAAGGTGACTTAAAAAAAATCATTGAATCAGATCTACCAATGCCTAGTTCAGGATTTGAGCACTTAGTATATATTCATTTTGGTGTGGGGGGGAGATATCTCTAATGACTATTTCATATGTTTTGCATTTTTATAATTTTAATTCATGGGCTGATTTCAGAGAAGACTTCTTTAAAATTACTAATTTTTAGTTCATGTTTTTTTTCTCTTAGCAAGTCCCCAAATGACAAATTTATTAAAACAATGCTTAAAAAACTGAAATATCAACACATTCTTGTTAAACATACTATAAGTTGGATTGTTTAATATGTATTTTTTACATGCCATATGTAGGGAAATGATTAAAGATAAAAGTAATGGAGGAGAGGTTTTTAGGAATCACGTTATATGTAAGAAATGTTCTCCGCTTTCTTTCAAAGAAGTAAGTGGATGAAGTGAAGCTGCTTTTCTCAGGAAGAATTCAGCTTAGTAGTGACAGGAAAATGGCTTTCAGTGATTGAACCCATTCTGTCAGTACAGCTAGATTATAAATTAATTGCTGAATTTTGAGTATATTAGTCAGGATTCAGTCAGAGAAATAGAACCACTGCGAGTGTTACAGGATAAGGAATTTATTAAAGTAATCAGTCCGTACGCAATTGCAGGAGTGGCTGGGGATGGGAATATCTGGGAAAGGATCAGAAAAACAGTCATTAATAGGTCATCCTGAAGTACTGGTACAGGTCGATAAATCAGAGTTTACTGGGAAATTTTTAAGAAGCCTAGTGTGTCCAGCCACTGAAGTGGGAATGTAAAGAGGCTCTTTGCAGAGAGGTCTGTGGGAGGCTGTTGCCTCTGTGTAGCTACTGCCTCTGTGGGTCCACAGCCCGCAACTAAGCATCTGTTGCTGGGTCTTGGGCCACTTCTGGCCAGGTCAGAAGAGGAGCTGGACACAAAAGAAGGGATGGGAGGGAGGAGAGTGAGGACGAGCTGGAAACTGCCAGGAACCTCTGCATTTGTCCTCACCCTGTCTTGTAAGAGTGCAGCCATCTCTAATTCAGTGTACCATACAGGGAGGGGAATTCTGAGAAACACAGTTCCTAGCTTAACCTAGTTCACAAGAACATGATCTAATACATTGAGCTTCCCATTTTGAGCATCTGTTTTGGTCTCATTGCATCAGTAGATGATGGGAATGTTATAGTGCTTTGAGCCTCAAGATTTCCGTTACCTTATGGTATTTACAGAGGAAGTGTCCATATGCGATCATAACTGGAGAATTTACAATGGGGTACTTCGGTTAACTTTACTTCTTTTTCTTATTAGCACTATGGTCTTCTCCTAATGTATTTTACCATATAATTATATAGTAAATAAGTAAATATATATAGTACATAAATAAATATCTTATTTACTTATTTTTTCTCATTGTTCTTAAAGTTTTACAATCCCAGTAAATAATTTCAGGTCAGATATTATCATTCTAATTTCACAGAGGAAAATGGAAACAAAATTTAAATATGAGTAACTTTACATAGTCCTTGGTGGAATTTGAGGTTAAAAATAACCAAGCGTACCATAAGACTTTGTGCTGCCTTTCTGAAAGGTTAATATTCCACTATAACAATGGCAAATAAAAGGAGATGACCTTTTGCAAGCAATTTTAATTTGAGGACTTCTAGGCTCTTTGAATACAGAGCCTCAAAATTTTGTCAGCTAGGTTGATATATTCAGCCAGTAAAATTAAATCGTCTGCTTTTCTCAGACTCCCACAACATCGTTTGTGTTCTGGGTCTGCCTTCTGACTTCTGCAGTGCAAGTATAACATACATGCCAGCTGGGTTTTGATATTTTTTTTTAAATGAATGATCTGACGGGGCAAGGGAGTAAAGGCGTGATAAAATATAAAAAGTGCTGAAGATAGTTTTCATTTATCTCCTTCCTGCAGTTCATAATGGGGGGTTCATTTGTCTCTTTCCCATTTAATTTTTCTTTTCTCTCTAGGGTTGGATAATCTTTTCTAATTTCTTTTAAGAACATTCATTGATAATGACTGAAGTATTCTGGAGAGCTACATGTATCTTTTAGACATAGTCTTAGAATAATATATTCTAAGCTCACTTCTAGTATCTGTTCACTTTTAGTATAGTAATTGATTTTTTTTTTTTTTAAAGTAGGCAGTTGCCACCCAGGTGAAGATCAAATTTCCCAATCTCCTTTGCAGCCAGGTGTGGGTACAGGATTAAGTCTTGGCCAATAGGATATGAATGGAATTGTTGAGTGCATCGTCTGTGTTTTGCCCTCCCTGCACCACCCTTTTTCCCATTTCCTGTGGCTAGGTTGCAGGAAAAATGGTGAGAACTGAAGCAGATATCTGGGTCTGTGAGATGGAAAGCACTGGAACCACTTACCTAGACTTTTACATGAGGAATTTCTCTTCTATTTAAGCCACTATTATTTGGGGGTTTTCTGTTAGAACAGCTAAACTGAATACCTAATACATATATTAATGTGATGTACCTCGTATTATGTCAGTGTCTAAAGGAATAGAAACTTGCTCAACAAAATTTATGCACGATGAGGTTTCATTATAAGAACCCAGGATATCACCTGGAATTAATTAGGCAGTTGCTTCTCTTGCCTTTCTCTCAGAATTGCTCCTATCCAAGTCATTTTCAAATTTCTCATTCATCTAGTTGCAGATAGTATGTTATTGCTGCCTCAAAATAGCAGCCTAAGCCCCTGAGTTTACAGGACCTCCTAATGAACTCTCTATAACAAATTACTGTCTTGGTCTTTGAGTTTGAATTCCTGTCTACCAGAAAAAAGAATATATGTCTAGCTTTGGCCAGGGGTTTCTCTCTAGTCCAATATGTTATGGCCAAGAGACAGTGCCACATGATATGTAGGACTGGCATCTGGGACCATGAATGGAATCTTTCCTTTTTTTTTCTTTAGTGTGGCCAGAGTAGAAATGATTGGCATCTTTCCTAGGCACACACTTGGACAGTCAAGTTTTTTTTGTTGCAGCTGGCCGGTAAGACAAAGTTTTTTTGAAATGTGTTAATGCTTTCCCCTTTCTCTTCAAATAGTTTAATTTTTGTAACATTTGAAAAGGTAAAAGATTTGAAACATTACAGGAATCCTCTAAGTGTAGGCTAGGTCATAAGCCCTAAAATAAAATACTAACATTAATCAGGAATGTACAATAATATCATGTAAATCCATGAGTCATGAGTGTAAATCATGTAGTTTGAAAAATGTAACTTCTGTTATTTGACAAGACAGGAAGGATGATACAAATTTAAAGATGAGGAGTTTGTTTCCTTTTATATTACTTATCATATTAGGTAGTATATTTTTCTTCTGTTTGGTACCTTAATCTGGAACAATTTGGATAAAGTTGGCAATGAAGTATTTCTCCATACTAAATTTGTTTTCTGAATGTTACTTGGGCTTTGTCTCTGTGGCTATAGAGCACATATTGACTGGGATGGGGAATGTTTATTAGGATGTATAGTTAATACTCATGGGAAATGAATATCATCATTATTAATTTTATTAGAAAATTTTCTTTAAATGCAGATCAAAACTGAATTAATATGACAGGTGCTTCTAGATGCTTTCATGAAAGAAAGGAAAAATAAACCTACATAGAGCACTTATTTTGTGTGCTGCACCATGAGCACAGAATTGGAGATTATTTACTAGAATATGTGAGGCAGGTATTGCTGTAAATTATATACTTTTAAAATAAAAGCTCTTGAGGTAGCCAGGACCCCTTGCTTAGTGATTGGTAAGGTGCCTGATATTATTTGATGTTGTTGCCTTGAAGAGAGTAGAATAAGGTACTATATAGAAGGTGATGGCTTCAGGCTAAAGTTTTGTTTGCTTTTTCCTTTTTTTTCCTGCCTCAGAGTTAACACCATTTCATTTTGTTATCTTTCATTAGTGATTCAGAAAAATCCAAGTTAGAAGTGAAATGTGTGAAATTAAATCTGTTTACTTCTGACTGACCATAAAGATTCTTTGTTTAAAAGAAAATTTAAATTTCTCTTCTTCCCTGATTTATTTTTAATCTTAAGTTTAAGAATTGTTGTGTTTTTTAAAAGCCTGCGGTGGGGAGAAAGGATAGTATATAAAAAGTAGGCCATCAAGGGAACTTTGATTTTAATGAAATACTCTACATATTAAAATGATCATTTTTGTTCCCTTGATAGCATCAATCTAGATTTTGTCCATTTTTATAAGCCTTTCTAGCAGTGACCATTCATGATTTAGTATAGTAACAGAAAAATTGCAGGGGTATGTTATGTGTTAATCATTTCCCTGAAAACTATCCCATTTTTATCTCTGCTGCCACTACCTTAATTAAGGTCCATATCATCTCTCACCAGGCCTTTTGCAATAATATCCTGTTTTGCCAGTCTCCAAGTTTCTTCTTCCTCCACACCATCTCCCAATCCCCCCATCCCCAGTAATGCTTTCTGATAAGTTTAGTGTTATCACTGCTCTCCTTAGAAACCTTCAGTAATTTCTAATGCCTAAGGATCAAAGTAAATATACCGTAGTATAATACTCAAGGCCCTTTTACAGGATATTAATCAAATTGTTGAAGTGACTTGCCCAGGCACAGAGTTAGCAGAGGAAGGTGAGAGTGGAAGTGTGAAAATGGAATTCCTGCTCCTAGGGACATTACTTCTTGGTAGTGGGAAGGCAGTTAAGGCAGATAGGCAATTCAAATCTTTGGTATTAACTAGTCCAAAGTAAGTATTCAAATGTGTCTAAGATAGATAAAATTGGGAGAATCTGTTTACCAAACTTTTAAAAAGAAGCTGAATAGCATTATCTTACATACTGAAACACAATTTTCCCATGATGTATTTTTTGAGTTTTTATATATTTTAGTCTTTGTAATTTTTAAATAACATTTTAAGGAAATAATTGGAAAAATAGCCTCTCTACTTTTTACCTCTCAAATATTATGTACATCACTTGTAATACATTTGAAGCTTCTAATATTTAGTATTAATACAAATAGAATTGGTGGTGGTACTTTAGTGTTTCAACCTCGGTCTGTTGCTTTTCTTGGAAAGGATGATGAAAGTAACTACTTTAATGTTTGGTTATTCCTATTTTCTAATATCTGAATTTTAAAAATAATTATATAGAGCTATGTTTGTTCATATAACAAATTTTTGATTTTGTTCTTGTAATATGTTATATTCATAAAATAAGTGACATTACTATTCCTTAGTAACTTGTATAACTCAAGACCAGAAAACTTACATTGATCAAAGCTTGAAATCAGAGTTAAGCATTCATGCTTGAAAAAAGAATAGGTTTCTTGAGTATTTTCTCTGCAATTGATCCCTATCTATTTCTTGCTGTGGTCACACAAATTTTCTTATGGTTCAATTTTTGTGTACTTTGGGGGTTCATTAGGTGCATATATGTTTATAATTTTTAAAACTTCCTAATGGATTGACCCTTTTATCACTATAAAATATCCCTCTTTACCTTTAGTAATTGATTTTTGGTTGCCAATTACTGGTTATTGATTATTGATAATGATTGTTAATAAAGTCCATACTTTATTCAGATTTCCTTAGTTTTTACCTAATACTTTTTGTCTTAATATGCATTTTGTCTGTTTTAGTATAGTCATTCCAACTTTCTTATGCATGCTATATCTTTATCAATCCTTTTACCTATTTGTATCTGAATCTAAAATATATCTCCTGTAGATAGAATATAGTTGGATCTTGTTTTTTATATCTAGTCTGGCAATCTCTGCCTTTTGATTGGTTTGTTTAATTCATTCACATTTAATATAGTTATTGATATGATTGGATTTATACCTATTATTTTGCTTTTTGTTTCTTATATTTTTCATGTCTTTTTTGTTTCTGTTTCTCCTTTACTGTTTTCTTTTGTATTAGGAGAACATTTTCTAGTGTAACATTTTAATTTCTTTAATGATTTATTCACTGTTGTTTTGAGTTATTTTCATAGAGGTTGCTCTAGGGCTTAACTATATACGTACTTATCAGAATCTACTTCAGATTTATGCCAACTTAATTCCTGTGAGATATAGAAACATTCCTTCCATATAGCTCTATTCTCTTCTCCACATTTTGTGTTGTTATGCATATTATGTTTATGTATGTTAAAACCCAACAATATGTTGTTAAAATTATTACTTTATATAATTTTATCTTTTAAAAAGCTGAGAAAATGAAGAACAAATATGTATTTTTAGTTTGTTATATTAACCTTCTTATTTACCATTTTTGGTTCTCTTCATTTCTTCCTGTGAATCTGGATTACCATCTGTGTCATTTCCTTACTTCAGTACAGCTTTGCTGCCACCCACCTCCTTGGTGCTTTAGTGGCCCCTTTAAAGAATTTACGTGGATTCACATTACTGTCTAATGTCACTTGTTTTTGGTGTGAAAAATGTCCTTTAATATTTTTTGTAAGGTGGATCTGCTAGCAATGAATTCTCTCAAGTTTTTATTATCTGGGGATATCTTTATTTGGCCTTCATTTTAAAGCATAGTTTTGTTCACCGTTTTTTCTCTTAGCACTTTTAATGTGTCATCCTAATGCTTTCTGTCTTCCGTTGTTTCTAATCAGAAGTCAGCTGTTAACCTTTTTGAGGATCCCTTGTATAAGTTGTTTTTCTCTTGTTGCTTTCAAGGTTTTCTCTTTGTCTTTCAGTATTTTGACTATGATGTACCTGGGTGTGGATCTGTTTGCATTTATCCTACTTGGAGTTTGTTGAGCTTCTTGGATGTGTAGATAAGTGTTTTTCATAAAATTTGAGGTTTTCAGCCAGTATTTCTTCAGTAATTTTTATGTCATTTTTCTTCTCTTTCTTATCCTTCTGGTACTCCCATTGCATGTATATTGTTGTGTGTATTAGTCCAGGCTTTCCAGAGGAACAGAACCAATAGGGTGTGTGTGTGTGTGTGTGTGTGTGTACACACATAGGTTTTTTAAATAAGAAATTTACTCAAAAGATTATGGAAGTTCCAAGATCTGCAGTATGAAGGCCTGAGAACCAGGAGAGGGGTGGTGTAAGTTCCAGTCCAAGTCCAAAGGTAAGAGAAGACCAGTATCCCAGCTCAAAGACCAGACAGTCATGCAGTGAGAGAGAATTCTCTCTTGCTCAGCCTTTTATTCTATTCAGGCCTTCAACATATTGGATGGGGCCTGCCCACATTGGTGAGGGCAATCTGCTTTACTCACTCTGTCAATTCAGATGTTAATTTTATCCAGAAACACTCTCACAGACAAACCCAGAATAATATTTAACCAAATATCTGGGGACCCTGTGGCCCAATGAAGTTGACTTATAAAATTAACCATGACAGTATGCTTAATGGTATCCCATATTTCTATGAGTTCTGCTCATTTTAAAATTCTTTTTTTCCCCTTGTTCTTCAGATTGCATAATCTTTATCAGTCAATCTGTCTTCAGATTCACTGATTCTTTCTTCTGTTGGCTGACATCTACTGTTGAGCCTCTCTGAGTTTTTAAAATAAACTTCATAATTTAGAATAGTTTTTGGTTTAGAGAAGCATTGCAAAGATAGTAGAGACAATTCCCATATGCCCCACACCAAGTTTCCTCTATTAACATCTTACATTAGTATGGTACATTCATTATAATTAATAAAATAATGTTGCTAGTGATTACTGATTACTGATTATTAAAGTCTATATGTTATTCATATTTCCTCAGTTTTTACCTAGTGTCTTTTTTCTGTTCCGAGATCCTGCTAGGATATCATATTGCATTTGGTTGTCATGTCTCCTTTAGGCTCCTCTTGGCTATTACAGATTCTCAGACTTTATGTGTTTTTGATGACCTTAACAGTTTTGCGTAATACTAGTTAGCTATTTTGTAGAATGTCCCTCAGTTGGGATTTGTCTGATGTTTCTTTTCATTAGACTGGTGTTAAGTAAGTGTTTTGGGGAGGAAGACCGCATAAGTATTGCCATTTTCATCACATCATATCTAGGGTACATATGAGAGTACTTCAAAAAGTTCATGGAAAGATTCATATTTTAAACCTATTTTTCCATGAGCTTTTTGAAGTACTCTCATATTATCAACATTCGTATCAGTGTTGATGTTAACCTTGATCACCTGGCTGAGGTAGTGTTTGTCAGGTTTCTCTATTGTAAAACTACTCTTTTTTCCCCTTTTCCATAATGTCCTCTTTGAAAGAAAGTCATTTTGTGCAGCCCACATTTAAGGAGTGTGGAGTTATGTTCCACCTCATTAAGAGTGGGATACCTACATAAATTATTTGGGATTCTTCTGCTCAGGCAGTTTGACCACTATATGATTACGGACTCATGGATATTTATTTTATACTCTGGGTAATGATCCAAGTCCAGTGCTACTTTATTTATTTTCGTACTCAAATTATTTCTGCTTTGGCCATTGGGAGCCCTTTCAGTTGGCTCCTGTGCCACACTGACATACCCCATCTTTTAAAAAAAATTTTAAGCACTTTCTTACTTTCTGGCTCTACCTATGCTCCAGGCTCATCTTGCACATTTTTTTGCTCAAGTCCTAGATTCAGCCGTTTCACCAAAGAGCCATGGTTCTCTATATTGGAGAATGGTACAAAGGTACTTCAGAAAGGTCATGGAAATATCTATATTATCTTTCAATTATATTTTTCCATGAACTTTTTGAAGTTCCCTCATAGTAGAAACCAGGATCTGGTTATTAGGTGGGCACTAATGAATCTTTCATTTTGGTTATTTACTTTTCAGTTCCACAATTTCTGTTTGATTCCATTTCCAGTATTCTCAGCCTTTCTTGCCTGAGGTAGAGCTACTGTTCTATGAGTGAGGGCTAGGTGGAGGTAAGGAGCCCATCTTCTCAGCTGTGCTTGCCTGGAAGAATTTCTGTAACGTGGATCTGGGAGTAGGCATTGCAAAATGCTGGCAACCTGCTACTCCTGGGGAGAAACTTTTGCCCTAGACTGGGAGCTGGGGTGAGAGATGCCTTGTCTTGGCTGCACCCACTGCGAGTAGAGCTGGGGGTGGGGGAGGGTAAGAGTGGTTCAAGTGTCACAGACTTGCTGTCCTTACTACGATTTAGTAAATTTTCTTTAATAAATGCTTCTGCATTTGCCATATGCCCTTAGGGCAATTTCTGGAGACTGTAAATAGTTGTTTTTCAAGACATTTTTACCAGTCAAGGTTGTTTTGCTGGGGAAAGGGCCCACGAGGAGCTCCTCACACTGCCATTCTGGAAGTGCTTTTCCTCTTTGGTTTAATTTTGTTGGAATAAAGTATTACTTATGGAAACAGTTTTAGAAATATATATTTTACCTATTCTGAATAATATTCTTCATTGCCTCATCATGTTTTCTCTATGCTTTGATAGTATACAACATTTCTTTAGAATTTAGACTATAACTCACCTCTTCTCTCTGTATTTTATCTTTTGAGAATGAAGCCTCATTTTATTATCCATATCTCAGGCAGAATACTTCCATTAACAGTCCTCTGACTATTCGTTTTGTGTGTGTGTATTGTTTCTGTGGTTTCTTTCATGAAACTTCTTAGGGTTAAAGGTAATTGAAGCTCATTTACTTTTCCTTCAAGTCAAATGCTTTGATTTCCTTCAAATCAGATACTGCAGCAATTCTGCTTATAGATGCTCTTCGATTTGTGAGTTCTTGTGTTTTTTTTTTCCCTTGGCACAACAGAAGATGTTTCATTTCATACAGATAATAAGAGGTATATTTACTTATGTGGATATAAATTATCAATAATGGTAATAGTGCAGTGTAATTTCAGAAGCGGTTCCGGATTTAGGATAGAAATTGCCAGGCCGAGTAGGAAATTTTCCAGCAATACTGTTCAACAACTTAATAAAATAATAGTACTTTCCAAATAAGTTGTCGTCAGAGCTGGCACTAGTAAAATACTCCTTGCCTTAAAAATGTTTTATTTTTCTTAATAAAAATATTGCTCTCAGGCTGGCTGGTGGCTCACTTGGGAGAGTGATGTTGGTAACACCAAGGTCAAGGGTTCGGATCCCCGTACAGGCCAGCCACAAAAAAAAAAAAAAAAAAAAAAAAATACACACACACACACACACACACACACACACACATACACACATACACATATTGCTCTTAAGAATTAAGGACATTTTATGAATTATTCCTTTTGGGTCTTGACATGAATTACTTGTCTCATTTGGGGAATCACTTTAAGTGCAGGCTTATAATTGAGATGATAAATCCAGCTTTCTAGAGATGTTAGCTTTTTTACTTACATCATCTATTGTGTAATATTAGAATTATTATATAATAATAGTTCTTTATTATGTGGCTGTTATGCATAAGAGGCTTTATTTATATAACCTCAAATCCTCCCTACTAGCTTATGTCTTAGTCTGTTTTCTGCTGCTGTAACAGAGTACCATTGACTGGGTAATTTACAAAGAAAAGAGGCAGGCCGGTTATCTCAGTTGGTGATAGTGTGGTGCTGATAACACTAAGGTCCAGGGTTCCATCCCTGTACCAGCCTGCCACCAAAAAAAAGAAGAAAGAAAGAAAATTATTTGGCTCACAGTTATGTAGGCTGGGAAGTCCTAGATCAATGGATAGCATCTGGTGAGGGCCTTCTTGCTGCATCATAACATGGCAGAAGGCATACATGGCAAGGAGAGGGTGAGAGAGCATGAGTGAGAGAAAAAGAGGGCCAAACTCCCATGATAACTCGCTCACTTCCACTCCCTTGATAATGGCATTAATCCATTTATGCGAGTGAATCACTCCTGACCTAATTACCTCTTAAAGGTCCCACCTCTTAATACTGTTAACAATGGCAATTAGATTTCAACATGAGTTTTGGAGTGGACATTCAACCAATAGCAGCCTATAAGTAGGTAGTATCAGTTCCTCTTAGTGAATGGGAAAATAGGCTTTAAAAGGTTAACTCACTCGCTCATGAGTGCATAATTAGTGAGGGATGACACACAGATGTGTCATTATTCTCAGAAGAATAGGAGTTGTCTAGATAGAGGAAGGGTTTTTGCCAACAAGCAGTGCACTGGGACTGATTGTTCGTCATCTTAATCGGTCTTAGATTGTTGAAATAATGATTTTTCATCTTCTAAGGAGGACGTATCAAAGTGTAGAAACTAAAAAGTCACTTCTAATTTTTAAAATTATTAGGATATGTTAGCTTAAATAATTAAAAATATCAGATAACAGACAATATTTAAGTTTGGAATGTGTGTGGGTTTCGTTAAAGTATTGAATTCTGTGTCTGAGATTAAGCAAACTGGGAGTTATTTCAAGGAAAATGATACCATGTTGAGGATCAGGCTCCGTGGTTACTGGGAAGCTAAATTTCCCTACCTACTTTGCTATGAATGGAAAGAGAGGGTCCTTCAGTCAAGCCAGAGCAGAGCTCCTTTTCAGAAGCTTATTAGGAAACCCGCCTATGAGCTGTGTTTCCTCTTTGTCATAATATGTGGGTAGGGTTTATTCTAGCATTCAGATTCTGTGATTCCCCGAACGGGAAGATGGTGGTTTGTATTTCAGTGGGCTTTACATGTCATTTGCATGGGATTAAAAACAGAAGTAATTAAGTTAGCTGGTACTGTAGAATTGTAAAGTAAAATGTACTATGGATAATCTACATACAGATAGTAATTGACAGTAATACTATTTACACGTTCATTCTCTGTCAATTACTGTTATAAATATGGCATAGTCAATTCTTAATTATCTATGAATTGTTACAATGGTTTATCCCAAGCTTATTTCTTTTCTTTCCCTGTATCTTTCTTTTGGAAATGTGAATTATTATTAAGTTCTCCCTAAGTTAATAGGCAGCAAGTAGTTGAAATACAGACTGATTTTTTTTTTAATACTTCATAAAAAGATTTGGTAGGAAGGATAATGAAATTGACGTAAACACCCCCCACCCCCAACATGAAGCTTTGGAATAACCTGAGTTTTATTTATCTATTTTGTTCTAAAAATAAAGAAAAATTTTTGAATGCCTGTTTTATAGGCATGGGTTAGACCCAGGATATTGTAGAGGTATGGTATCTAGCTTCTAGGAAGTTATGATTTACCTAAGGGAAGTAGATATGTATACAACCAGTAAATGTTTAAATAAGTGTATGACAAATGTCATGTAAGTGCTGAGTGTAAGAATTTATTTATTTATTTATTTATTTTACAATTGTAAGAAACTATTTCTTTCAGAAATAGGGAATTTTTTTTTTTTTTTTTTTTTTTAAATAGAAAAAGAAAAAGACAGGAAGAAGATCAAAGCACAGAAATTTATTCTATCATGATACAGACTTTTTGCTGCTTGGGCAGATTACATAGGTGGTAGAGAATATCATGTACCACCCTCTGTGAACAGAAAGCTAAGTATTTAAAGACCAATTGTAATTTTAACAGAGTGAAAGTCAAATTCTAGTTTTTCATTAGTACAATATTTGGCCATAAGGATTCACAGGCTGCCTTTTAAAAATTATCTTATGAATAAGCCCTCTAAAACAACAAACTGTCAAAATTTTAGCACATTTCATTGCTTTTACTAGGCTGAATTTGGCTATTATTTTATTTAGCTCTTTATTTATTATTAGATTTATTCCTTGATGCTTTAAGTACATATTTTTTTCTTTTTGTTTGTTTAATTTTAACTTCTCAATACACATTGTAGTTGATTTTTGTGTCCCTTTACCCCTTACTCTTTCCCTGCTCCTGCTCTCCCCTCCCCCCCAATTGCATCCTATCTGCTCACTTGTCTTAACAAGTTCAAGGAATTGTTGTGATTGTTGTGTCATCATCCCCCTCCCCCCGCTACCATTTATTTGCTTGTATATTTATTTATTTATTTATTTTTAGCTCCTACAAATAAGTGAGAACATGTGGTATTTCTCTTTCTGTGCCTGACTTGTTTCACTTAATGTTATGAATGGTAGTATTTCATTCTTTTTCATAGCAGAATAGTATTCCATTATGTAGATATATGACAGTTTCCTTATCCTCTCATCTGATGATGCACATTTGGGCTCATTCCAACTCTTGGCTGTTGTAAATAGTGCTGCAATAAACATGAGAGTACAGGTATCCCTTTGGCATGGTGATTTCCATTCCTCTGCGTATATTCCCAGCAGTGGAATAGCTGGGTCATATAGTAGATCTATCTGTAATTGTTTGAGGAACCTCCATACCATTTTCCATAGAGGCTGCACCATTTTGCAGTCCCACCAACAGTGCATGAGAGTTCCTTTTTCTCCGCAACCTCGCCAGCATTTATCATTCTATGTTTTTTGGATATTAGCAACCCTGACTGGAATGTGATGGTATCTCAAAGGGATTTTGATTTGCATTTCCCGAATGCTGAGTGATGTTGAGCATTTTTTCACGTGTCTGTTGTCCATTCGTATATCTTCCTTTGAGAAATGCCTATTCAGCTCCTTTGCCCATTTTTTAATTGGTTTTTTTTTGCTGTAAAGTTGTTTGAGTTCCTTGTATATTCTGAATATTAATCCTTTGTCAGATGTATATTTTGCAAATATTTTCAAAATGGGACTATATCAAACTAAACAGCAAAAGAAACAATCAACAGAGTGTTGAGTGTAAGAATTTATAGACTATCCTTTTGACTTTTTATTATACGAATTGGCAAATAAAGAAAATAAACCCAGAGTTTTTAGAGAATAACTTCTAACTGGGCAGAACAGAGAGGGAGTTATAATTTACTTGAGTTTTAAAATGGCTAACATTTCATTCGGCAAAGACTGCAGCTGGGGATTGGGAAATGATCTGAACAACATCACAGAAGTGGGAAAGTGCAAGGCATGCTGTAGGTGTTAATGAGTATGCAGAGGATTTGTAGCCAGGGATTCTTATAGGGGACAGACAAGTGGCTGATTGCCAAAGATTATAGTTAAATTCACAGGAATGAGCAGTTGCCAAAGGTTATAGTTATTTTCAGATTAAGTCACATAACTGCCCTGAGTCTAAATTTTCCCCATTTGTAAAATAAGGTCAAATAAGTTGTTTGATAACCTACTTAATAAGCCTTTAGCAGTCATTTGTCAAATGAATGAATGAGTGAGCAAGTGAAAGAGATGTCTTTACCTATTTTCCTTGGCATCATGCCTTAGGAATTTGGACTTTTTTTGGTAGGTAGTGAGAAATTGACAATATTTGATAGTAAAATGATATAACAGTCTTAGTCTAAAAAGATTAAGTCATGGTTTCTTCCTATAAATAATGGCTATGTGTTTTTAAATTTCTTTCTGTAGGAGTCAGTGGATCCTTGTTTGGGTTATGAATTAACAGGGTTCTTAAAATATTGAGTCTTAAAAATATTAAATATTTTTGTATAAAAATATTTAAAAAGTGAATATGAGTTTAGAAACCTTTATAGCAATTTAACATTGCCATACCATTTTTATTGTATTTTACAATACGGTTCAGCAGGGATTGAAAAACAAACAAACTGGATATTTATTCCAAATTGATTGAGAACCAGTGGTCCAAATGATTCCAAAGTTTCTGGCTTTGGGTAGTTCAAAATGCCATGATTCCATGAATCAACCATTTTCTAATCAACTGTTTTCTTTAAGGATTCTACAAGGATGTGATTATCATGAGTTCATCTGAAAAGTGACTTTCATGGAACCTTAAAATATATGACAGACAGTTTTACCCTCAGAGCAGGTTATATTCTTGATGAAGTTGCCTTTAAATTGGAAATTAAGTAAGTTAAATATGAGATTATCATATTCTCAATTTATATGGCTTATGTTCTTTACCAATGACCTAGACTACAACTTTGTATTCATTCAACTCTCCATGATGTCTCCATATTGTGCAGCATAAAACTTCCCATAATAAATAACAATTAAATAAGACCCCATAGTTGTCAATCATGTAGTGTTGTTTACCATATGGTCCTTCTGTATTCTCAGTTTCATGTAGTAGTGCTGTGATACATCCAATAGTCAAGGCAGAAATTTTGGAATCAATCTAGATTTCGCCATTACTTATTCATCGGTTTTTAAATTGTCATTGTGTCTTTTGAGTACACCTCCTAAACATCTCAAATCTATCTGCATTTGTCTGTTCTCCCTGTTGCTGTTTTAGTTGAGAGTTTCATCATTTCATGCCTGGCATTTATCAGTAGCTTTTTTCTAGTGTCTCTACTTTAACCCTCTTCTTGCCTCCATAGTGATTTTTTCTGAAGTTAGTACTGATAAAGTACTCAGTCAAAAACTTCTCTTGATTTCCTGTTGTCTGTGGCAGTAGCTTTCAGACTTCTTGTAAGTCAACTGAATCCTTTCTTCAAATATGAGTATAGGGTGTCAAAGAACAAAACTTCAACTAATCGAGTTTCAAAGATCTAATTGGCTTTTATTAGTGGTTCATGAACCGGCAGCATCCAGCCTACAAAGTAGAAAGGATCACCCATGAGCCAAACAGAGTGGGTGAGTTTTATAGGCAGAAAAAAAGCAGAGGAAAGCAGGAATGAGGAACAAATAGTAGATTCCTTGATTCAAGGTTACTTTCCTCACAGAGGTGTAAGCGAAATCTTGCTTTTCATATGGATATTTTCATATGTGCATTTAATTTTAAGAGTTGGAATTTTTGAACTTTAAGATAGGCTGATGTGGAAAAATGAAATTGAGTGCTTTTGTTTTGATATTAAAATGATGAACCTAAGTGGTATTTTTCTGCTAATTGACCTTTTGAAATTCAAGTATTACTTAATGCTGGTATGGAGCAGTAGAGGAAATGGGAATTCTAGTCAGGGAAAACAAGGAGAAAGCACCTCTTGAAGACTAGATTGACAGTGAAATTATGGAACCTTAAAAGTTGAGATGAATTACAACAAAAAATTTGATATTTGATAATATATTTGAAGAGAGAGCTATATTAAAGTGTCCATCATAAGTTAATTACAGTTTTTTCTATAATTAGGAAGATTACTAAAATTTTCCATCGTTTGGAAATATGCATTAGAACATTAAAAAGTTAAGTGTTAAAAAAAAAAATATTAAAATTCTAACCCACAGTACTTCAAAAAAAAATGTTGTGTTCCACAACAAAAAATCATCAATGAAGAAGTTATATGATAAAAGAATATGATGGAATTGTAGGTTCATTTAAATTAAACTTACAGAACTCTTTTTTTCATTCGAAGACTTCAGACACTGGAAGTAAAATTAAAATTGAGGTTTAAGAGGTCTTTATGAGAAAGCTGGGATTAGAAATATTCAGCTCTGTATTTTAGGGACAAAGTCTCGACTATCACCCCTCACTCACCCCTCCTGTGTCATAGCAGTGACTGAATTAGCCTCCTATACAGTGGTAGTACAGGCTTTGCCTCTGAAATCCCCTGACAGACCATCAGGAGCAATATAGACATTTCCAACTCATAATAGCAAGCTAAGAGTTCAGGATTTTCAGCTGTATTTATTAAATCTGGAAATTCACGGTTATTTGTCATTCTGCCATATATTTGAAGTGCCTTAATTAATGGAATTTCATGTAATTCACAATAAATACTACATTTGTTATTAGTATTACCATGGTACAAGTGACAACTACTACTAGCTAACAGTTATTGGACACCTACTATGTGTTAAGGACTGTTGCGTGTTTAATGTGTTGTAGTGGTTTGTTGATCCTCACAACAACCCTATGGGATTGTGTGATATAGTTAAAAAAAAAAAAAAAAAATTATTTGGTTTTTGTCCTCATTCCTGGCACAGAGTTCCTAAAACCTTTGGAATCTCCTGTGTGATGAGAGTATCTTTTGTATGCTAATGTGAGGACTTCTGGCAGAGATGCCTAGATAGCTTCAGGATGGGGGCTTGTCACCTGAAAGACCTAGGCATGGTTAGAGGGCTGGAGGTTTCAACCTCACCCCAGACCTGTAGACCTGCCGAAAAAGAGAGATTGAGGTTCAGTCACCAATGGCCAATGATTGAATTGATCATGTCTACATGATGAAAATTTCCTAAAGGACAGTGTTTGGGAGCTTCTGGGCTGGTGAACACTTAGAGGTGCTGATCGGTGGCACACCCTGAGAAGGCATGGAAGCTCTGCACTCCCCACACCTTGACCTGTGCATCTCTTGTGTTTGGCTGTTCCTGAGTTGTCTAAGAAACTGGTGAACATAAGTAAATTCCTTGAGTTCTGTGAGTTATTTTAGTGAATTATCAAACCTGAGGAGAAGGGAGTGTGGGACCCCCAAATTTGTAGCCAAGTCATACAGAAGTGTGGATAGCCCGGGGACCTGGAACTTTGTGACTACCGTCTGAAGTGAGGGCGGACTTGTGGGACTGAGCCCTTAAACCTGTGGATTGAACTGCAGAACACCAGAGAATCAAAGAATTGGTGTTGGAAAAGATACCACGTATTTGCTGTCAGGGAAAAAAAATCCCTCAGGTAGGCGCACATATCTACAGTTTACAAATGGAAACAAACCAAAGCTTCATTAGACTGCTCAGTTCAACATTAAGTTATCATTTGGGAGAGCTGTAACTCAACAGTGCTCTTAACCACATATATATATATATTTTTTTTAATTGCAATCTCCTTGAGAAAATGAGCCTATCTTTTTAACATATTAAATCTTTATTATTTGTCAAGAGCTCAGATCTCTCTTGAATTTAATTGAATGCTGTCATCAATTAATGGTCTTGAAATTGCATGTATTTTTGGCTATTGTTTGATCAAAGTAATTTTACTTACCCTTTTAAAGTTAGCAGCACAAGCAGCTGAGGAAGTACAAGATTTTTAGCTTGATTTTTCTTCAGTTTCTTCTATATTTTAAATAGGACACAAATATCTCTGTAAATAAAAATAACTTCCAATCCATTTGGAAAATATCCCAGACTTCCTCTCCATGCTTAGCAAAGTTGCTGCTGTCTAGTCATTATTACTATTTGTTTTTTTCCTGTAACATAAGTGACCCTTGCTGGAATAGCTTAATCACCAGCTGTTTGGCCAGCAGTATTCCACTTATTCTGGTTTTGCTGTTTTTCTGAAATATGCTGAAAGGTAATCAATCCTTTTTTTGATCTAAAATGGTTTTACTCAATTGCTCTGGAAAGTTACCTTGGTAAATGATTTGGAACCATAATGAAAAGAGAGAGGACAGGCTGTGTATATTTTATGCTGGTCCCTTATAAATTGACATTTATTCATTGAGAATTTTTGCACTCATTTTCAGTTTTAAAGGTTTCAAATTTTTAAAAATGAAATTGTGGGATTCAAAAGCTAGAAGGGGCTTCAGAGATTATCCAACAAAGGAGCCTTGTTTTTTAACTGAGGAAACAAAGGTTGTCAAGGTCAACCATAAATCTGATACTTTGGCTTGGTGAGAGAAACCTGGGTTTCGGAATCTCTCATTTAATTTCCATTCTACAACTGCAAGAACAAGGAATCTGGAGACTTGATAAGAAGGTCAGTTTGTCAAGATATTAACACAGTTTAGACTGGAAGCAGCCTTTGTGAATTTTCCATGTCACTGACAGTGTTTGGAGTTGCTCAATGTCTTCAGGACCAATAGCCTCTACCACGTACTTTTATACTTTTTCAGTTAGTGGATTTTCAAACTCTTAAAAACAATAACCCCTTTTTTTCAATATAATCTTAGGTGGAATTGCAGTGTACAAAACAGATATAAGTGGTATTTAATTAGAATACAGTTTTAAACATAATTTTTAATTTATTGGAAAATAAATCACTGAGACCATAACTCAAATTTGTGAAATGCTGTATTAGAGTATATACATATTTCACTTCTGTCTCTAGCTTAAAATAATTGAATGGATGTACCATAATGTATTTAACCAGGCCCCTGTTGATGTATATTTAGGCTGTTTCTGTTCTTTTGCTTTTAAAAACAATGCTGCAGTGTATAATGTATGTGTGGGTGGAGATGGGGGGTGTGTGTCTGTTTGTTTCTGAGAATAAATTCCTAGAAATGTAATTGCCGTGCTATTAGAATATGTTTTTGGCTTTGAAAGATACTGTCAAGCTGGCCTTCAAAAAATTCTATCAATGTACATTCCCACTAGCAGTGTATGAGCAAGCTTAATTCCCTTATGCTGTCATCAACATGATATGTTATTTTTGGTCTTTGCAAATCTGAAAAATTCTATCAGTGTGATTTTAATTTTCACTTTTTATTATACGTAAAATTGAGTAATTTTTATAGTTTAAGAGCCATTTGTGTTTCCTTTTCTGTGAACTATTTCTTTATGTCATTTTGCCCATTTTTAAAATTGGGTACTTCACCTCTCTTATTGAGCAGTAGGAGCCCTTTATATATTAGGATATTAACTATTACTGATACAAGTTGTAGATTCTCTCCCTCAGTTTTTCATTTCTGTTTTCCTTTTTTTTTTTTTTTAACCTCTCTCATTTTCACAGATCTCTAAACTCAGACTTAACATGGCCAAAATGGAATCCTGGATTCCCTCCCTTTTATTAACCTGCTCTGCTCCTCTTCTAGTCTTCCTCACATCAAGAAACAGCAACTCTTATGGCCCAACTCATAGCACAAGCCAAAAACCAAGAAGTTATCCTTGATTCCTCTTTCCCTCACTCCCTGTCTCTAATCCATCTCCAGTGGTATTGACTTCCTCTCCAAGCATATCCTGAGCCTGTCCATTTCTCTTCATATCCATCAATTTAGTCCATCCTGCCCTTATCTTTGACCTAGGTGGCTGTGAGGGCTTCCTAGCTGTTCTACCCCCAAACCGACATCTCCCTTTTCAGGTACTGAGCCATTCTCTACTCTGTAGTTTATGTGATCTTTTCAAAATGCAAATCATCTGATTGTCATATCACCGCCTGAGCCCCTCCTTCCCATTCTTGTTCAAAACCCTCCAGTGGCTCTTTATGTCCAATGGTAAAGATTACACTACTTAAAATAGCCCATCCTGCTATTTCTCCAGCTTTACCTTGTGCTAGGCTACTAACTACCCCCCCCCACACACACACCTTTTGAGTCTCTTGTGTCTGCCATCTGCCATGTTCCCTCCTGACTTAGCACTTTTGCATAAAATGTTCTCTTCTGGAGCATCCCTCCTCCTCCATAAGTTCGTGTCTAATTCTACCGATCTCAGCTCACTCATTGCTTTCTCTGGAAGAGCCAACCCTCCCTAATTAGGTTGTAAACCCTTGTCACAAGCCCTCCTAGCACCTTATATCTCTTTTTCATAGCACTGATATTTACTGTTTTACACATACTATGTGATTCTTTGATTAAACTCCTTGAGATAAGGGATCTTGTCTATTTCCTTTACTGTTATGTCCCGAGTCTATCACAGTCCCTACATATCCTTAGCTCACCAGACAATATTTATTGAATGATTGCTTAATTATAAATTCTCTGGTGCAGAGTTTACAGAATGTACTGTTTTAAGTCTTTCTGAAAAATGTGACTATATTTGCTCTTGGCATCTTTGTTCTCATCTTCTTTTCCCTGTTACTTTCCCAGGACTACTAAGTTTCAGCAGTCTCATCTTGAAAATCTTAAACCATTTTAGACGTGAAATTTAAGGCCAATTGTCTTGAATTCATTTAAATCCTGTGGGTGTTCTTCAACAGTCTTGGACTTTAGTTCCTTCCATCCTTTTTCATCTGAAGGTTATTTTTCTTAAAATAGAGAATAACAGACCACATTTTCTGACCCATATCAGTCCAGCAAAATCTAGGTGGTCCTCAACTTTTGTAAGTTTATTTTACATTCAGTCATTTAGAATTTGGAATTCAGAACATATTCCCCCCACAGAAAACATGTTAAAGTTAATACTTACATTTTTATGTGGGTGCCTTCAAAATTTTTTTTAACCAGTAGGGTAAATAGTACAGTGTTAATATGAACTCTTGAATTTCTTTGATCCCATTTTGGCTTTTTTTTTTTTTTTTTTTTTTTAATCTAAACCCCAAGGCCCTCAGATTCTTAGAAAGGGCTGGGGGTTTAATAGGATTGGCAGTGCTGGGAGAAGTATCAAGTAACTGGTAGAAGATAAATTGGGCTAGTACTGGATTTCCTCCCTTGTGGAAGGATTCAAAAGGTCAAGAATGGGGAGGCAAGCTAACATGTTTGGTAGTTTAAAATTTTTATGCTAGTAAAATCTGTGTAATTCCTGATAGTCAAGTATCTGATTTAATAATGGGAACTGAATTATAGATAATGGAGTGATAAATCAAATTATTCTCTATTATTGGGAGAATAAAACAAAATGAAGATCCTATTAGTTGTGGGTCAGATGGCCCCATCTAGGAAGAAAACTAAGTAGGAATGCATTATCACCTTGCTTGTGTTCAACATGGGGAAAATCTCTACAAGAGGTTAATTAGGATGTTTTTCACAAGGCTGTGCTTTCCGTAGGAATGGTTTCCTTTCTTACATGGATCACGAGTTTTAGGATGCTTTCAAACCATTTGAATTCTCTTATTAAACAGAAGTTTAGTCATGTACCAAATATATTCCTGTGCAATTTTCAGTGACAAAATGGTTCTCTCATTTGTATGTGTAAAAACAATACCAGGAACAAAAATGAAACTCATGATTCAACTGATTTTTGTACTCTCTTTGGGAAGAAGAAAAGACCTGTTGAGATGAAGATTATAATTTCAGCAACAAAGGAAACATTCAAGGCCCAGGCAGCTCTTAAACTCAATACTGATAATATATGAAAGAAATTATAAGCCTTACATTTCTGTCAGTTCTTGTAGGTAACTGCTTACTTGCCAGTGCAGAAACAAGATTGCTTAATTCTCGTATTTCTTAGTGTGAGACAAATCCGCTTTAAAATGTATTGAGTTATTTGTTTACAAAGTTAATGGTTGGTAATCAAAAACTCAAACGATTTTTAATACTCTTATAATCTTCACATTGCAAGGTACATTAGAGGACATCTAGTTTTGTACAAGATTCTTTTCTACCAGGGACAGACTGTTTACAGCAGGCCCTTCCTGCCATCTGCCAGTCTCCTTGTCTGCTCTTCTTAGGTATATAGGCCTTGTCTGTTCCATGAACTTACCAGCTCTGTAAAACTCTTTGTACTGCCTTGAACGATCTTCTCATAGCTCTGTGCCTGTGGCTTGCTTCTTTATGTGAAACAAATTTCTCTGAAATACTGCTTCTTCAGACAGGCCTTTCCCAGACAACCTATCTAAAGATGATCACCCACCCCTACCAGCTGCCATAATCCACTAATGTAAGTCTCTGTTTTGTTTCCTTTATAATACTTGTCACTGTCTGAAATTATCATGTTTGCTTATTGTCTGTCTCCCCTTAGTCTGCATGAGAGCATGAGCCAGGTCTGTGGTGTTCACTGCTGTATCCTGAAACATCTATAATAGTGGCTGGCCCATTGTAGGCATCTGACAGATAGGAGAGTGAATGAATAACCATTGACGGTTGATGATTGTCCAACTGTTACTGAGCTGAAATCTGTGTCCTTTTTATTTCTGCTGCAGATCTGAGTTCTGTCCCCTGAAATAAATCACCTGCTCTGTTCCCTCTTTTTCAAAGAGTTTTCAGACATTTGGATGTCAGTGATCTCTCATAAAGGCCAAACTCACTCAGTTTCCTCACCAACTCCTCATCCAGGTTATATGCCACCAGAAGTTTTTGGTTTTGTTGTTGTGATACCCAGCATTAGACATAGTACATTATGTGGAGTCTGAGCCCTTGGAGAGAGATATTACATTAAACAAAAAAGTTTAACTGTATTATTTCAATGCTTTATCTTTGATAAAAATTATCTTTTATTTCCATATAAATGACCAAGGAACTATTTATATATAATGCCATTATCAGAATTATTCTGAGTTCTTAAAAACTTGTTTTATTGTAGAATATAACAACATAGAAATATATAAAACATAATGAATAATTATAAGTGAATATCTGTTTAACCATCACTCAAGTCAAGAAATAGGAATAGTGTCCCAGAAAGTCCTCCTCTCAATCTTATCCTGATTTTTATAATACTTCCTTGGTAACCTTTTTAATAGATTTACCACTTATATATGTAAAATTAATATAGTTTGTAGTTCAGCTTTGCCTGTTTTAAAACTGTGTATAAATGGAACACTGCCATTGTATTGGTTTTCTGTTGTGTAACAAATTACACAAGTTTAGCCATTTCAAATGACACCCATATTAGCTCATCGTTCTGTGGGTCAGAAGTCTGGCCTGGCACGCGTGGGTTCTCTGCTCGGGCTGTCTTTTGTATCCTGATACTTTTCTTTTTGATTGAGGATTTTTTTTTTCCCCTGTTATTCTGTCTTTCTAGCATTCTAATTTACTTTTCGAATTTGATCTTTTTACCTTTTGGACCTTTAACTTCTGTCAAAATGTTCAATCCTTGGCTTTTATTACTTCAATCCAATAGTTGTTTATAGGCTATTCCTGATTGTTCTAGTATTATAAGTCTTTCTGGGTAATTTTCTGCCTTTGTTCGTTTCTATTGGTTCTTGTTCATGGTTACCTTACTTTGTGTATCTGGCCATCTTTGATTATTTACCACACACTGTACATGAGAAATTATCTGTAGCAATATTGCAAGGCTTGGGTTGATGCCGTCTTCCTGCAATTGCTTTTTTTATTCTTTCTTCACCAAGGAAAATGATGGTACTATCAATCTGAATGTGGGACCACCTTAATACAAGGTGCATTTATTAGAGGTTTTATCTATCTAGCTCACCCAGATGGCATAAAGCTACAATTCAATTCTGTCCATGGGCTGGTTTCCCTTATCCTGGGAATGTAGCTCTTTGGGGTCTCAGCTTCAAGTGAGTGGTGGTTTATCAAACTTTCTCCTTTTAAAACACCCTTGGCTTTGACTTTTGTGATCTTGAAACTGGAAGAGTTTCAAGAGCAAGCCTGTTTTTCATCTATTTTTTCTGGATCTTCAAATACCAAAAGGGCTAAAATGGTTTGGGGTGGTTTGGATTGCCTCTCTGGGTTCTTCTATTCTTTTGCCTTGATTTTGAGCAGGTAAGTCTTCACAGTCATAAGTGTTTGGGGCTTTTAAGCTCTTTTTGAAAAGTATTTCCTCCAGCATTTGTATTTGTCCTCAAAGGGACATTTCATCCAAGTTATGTAGTTTGCCATTACCAGAAGCTAAAGTGAGTTTTTATGCTGTTTTTTTTTTTTAAAGATTAATCAGCGTTATTCCTATTAAAAAAAAAATTTGCAGCTCCATCCAATTTGGCGTAAATTTTTTCTTTCTCAGTGTGAATACTGGTAGTTAAAAGACTGTTCTTAACACGTATGTTATGTATTCACTCACGTATTTAAATTCTGATTCCCAGCTTACATTACTCAGTTTTGATTGCCACAGAGAGTAGGTAGGACCAAATGTTCTTTACATATACTCATATATGGAACTTTTTGGGTGTTGGGTCTTCTTAGTGGGAATGATTTAATTTTTATTTCTAGTTTCCTTTTAAATGAGCCATACCATTATTGGCAGGGAGTAGAATATTTAAATGTTTACTGGGTGCTCTTCCAAACCAGCCATAGAAAATGAAAGTCTGATTCATTTTCAGAAGCACTCTGAGCATCTTTTACCTGGAATGTGACCGACTTAAATCTTCATATGGCTGACTGCTACTTGTCATTGAGATCTCAGCTCAAATGTCACCTTTTTAGAGAAGCTCTCCCTATCTGAGTAATCAACCTTTTTAGCCCCCCTCATAACATGTGTCAGTATCGGATAATAATCTTGTATATTTTCTTAGGAAAATGTAAAGTTTCATGACGGCAAGAACCTTGCCTATCTTCACCACTGTCTTGTCTGTCTTATTTACCCAATTCCCTGAAATATGGGAGGCAGCCAGTAGCTGGTTGTTTAATGAATGAATAGGATAAATATTTCTTCTCAAATTGTGGCATCATTTTCTCTAAATGTCACAGTAATCCTTTAAAAACTTGTGATTCCACTGAAGTAAAGTTAATTTTTCTAAAATATGTATAGCGAAAGAGGAGGTCAGTGTGGCTGGAGTGAAGTGAGCCAAGGGAGAGACTAGTAGGAAATGGTATCAGAGGAGGGGAGGTCAAGGCCTGGGGCTCATGTGGACTTTGGCTTTCACTCTTAATTGATATGGGAGACTGTTAGAGGGTTTTGAGTGAGAAGTGACATGATCTGACTTATCCTAAAGAGTTACTGTGACTCTTGTCAATAAAACTAGGAAGCTATACGGATACTGAAGTATGGTCTATTCTGGGCTCTCACATTATTCCACTGGCTAATTTGTCTATCTCTGTGCCAAAACCACCCTGTCTGAATTTCCATAGCTCATTATAATCCTCAATGTAATTTGGTAAGGCATCCCCTCAAGGCTGAGCCTTCTTACTTTTCAGAATCATGGAATTCTGTTCTTCCATGTATATTTTAAAATCAGCTTGTCTTAATTCCTCTGAAAACCCTTTTGGTATTTTGATTAGGATTGCACTGACTATCGGTTAATGTGAAAAGAATTAGCATCTTTATAGTATTGAATTTTCCTAGCCTTAAAACTTAGATAAATCGATTTATTTAGGTCTTCCTTAATGCCTTTGAATAAAGTTATATTATGTATATTTGAATAGAGGTCTTGAATATCTTTTAGGTTAAATCCTAAATACTTTTTCTGTTATTGTAAATGTGATTTTTAAAAATTACATTCTTTGTTTCTTATGATGTTTACAAAAGCAGTTGATATTTTTATATAAGCTTATGTTCAACTACCTTGCTAAGCATTTATAATTCTAATAATTTATAAATTCCTTTGCATTTTCTATGTAGATAATATCTAGAAATTCTGTTTTGCTTCCCTCTTTCCAATCCTATACATTTTATCATTTATTTTTTTCTTATTTTACTAGGCTGGTTAGAACCCACCAGGATATTTAATAATAATGTTAGTAAGTGTTAATAGTAGAACTCCTTGTCATGTTCTTAATTTTTATTTATTTATTTATTTATTTATTTATTTATTTATTTATTTATTTATTTTTAAAAGATGACCGGTAAGGGGATCTTAACCCTTGACTTGGTGTTGTGAGCACCACGCTCAGCCAGTGAGCGAACCGGCCATCCATATATGGGATCCGAACCCGGGGCCTTGGTGTTATCAGCACCGCACTCTCCCGAGTGAGCCACGGGCGGCCCATGTTCTTAATTTTTAAAGGGACAGTGTCTAATATTTTACATTTAAAAATGATTTTTGTTGTAGGTTTTGTCAGATACCTTTATCAGAATATGAACATTTTAAAATCATTTCATTATGGACATATTGCTCTTTATAAAGCTTGTACCAGTTTACGTTCCTACCATCAGTATATGAGAGGGAACTCCTTGTCAATACTTATCCACACAACATGGGGTTATTCTTACGTTTATAAAGTTCCAAATTTCATAGGCAGCAAAGAAAATTCCTTTACTTGTTTATATTTCTGACTTTTAAACCGATATTTTGTTGGTACCACTGTTCTTCTTAGAGATAAGATAGGGGTTTTTTTGAACCAGAAGAACTTATTTTGAAAATATCTCAGATTTAGAGAAAAGTTGCAAAAATAGTACAAAGAGTTTCCTATTTCCTATACCCTTTACCCAGATTCCCCAAGTGTTAACATTTTACCATATTTGCTTTATCATTCTCTCTTTTTCTCTTCCTCCATACACTCATGTGTATTTTTTTCTGAATGGTTAAATTGCAGACACGATGTCCTTCTGTTTCTAAAAACTTTGGGCTGTTTCTGAAAAACAAGAGCACTGTTGTATATTACTACAGTACGTTTATCAAAATCAGAAAATTATCACAAATATAATACTATTATCTAATCTTTAGACATTAAATTTCATCAGTTGTCCTTTATAGCCAAAAAAAACCAAACAAACAAAAAACGTTTTTGCTTGTCCAGGATCCAACCTGGGATCATGCAATATATTTAGTTATCATGTCTCTTAATCTTCTTTAGTCTGGAACAATTACTCAGTCATTACTTATCTTTCATGACCTTGACATTTTAAAAGAATACAGGACAGTTATTTAGTAGAACATCCCTCAACTTGGGCTTATCTATTGCTTCGTATGTTTAGATTCAGGTTTTACATTTCTGGCAGGAATGTCACAGAAGTGGTGATGAGGTGCATCCTATCAGGAGGCATATAATGTTGGTTTGTCCCATTATTGATGATGTTAACTTTGATCACTTAATTAAGGTTGTGTCTGGCAGGATTCTTCACTGTGAAATTACCATTTTTCCCTTTGTAATTAATAGGTATCTTGTTGGGAGATACTTTGAGACTAGATAATATCCTGTTTTCTGTCAAACTTTCAACCACTACTTTTAGCATATATTGATGATACTTGCTTGAAATTATTACCAGGGTGATTGCCAAATGTTGATTCTCTAATTCCATCACTACATTTATTATTTGCAATTATACTCTGTGAAAGAGCTTTCCCTTCTCCCCTATTTATTTATTTATGTCAGTAAGGACTCATGCATTTTTATTTTATTCTATGGGTTATGATCTGTTACTATCCTTATTTATTTTGTTGCTCAGATAGTCCCCATTTGGCCAATGGAAGTTACTTCAAGCTGACTCCTGTGTCCTTTTGACATGCTCTCATCACGCTTTGAGCATTTCCTTACTTTCTGGCACCACAGAAATATATCCTAAATTCGTACATTTCCTGCCCTATCCTTGTAATCAGCCATTTCTCATAGCTATTGGGGTGTCATTGCTTCTAGGTCCTCTAAGTAGACAGAGCTAGGGAATACATGTATATATGTGAGTGTGTGTATTTACAAACATTTATATCTATTTCTATAGCTCTATATATTAGAAACTGAGCTTATATTGTTAACTCCAACTTCAAGCCTTCCGCCTTCTCATATTTGTAACTTCCTTTTATGAAAATAAGAAACCAATGTCTCCATTATCCACAATATATTTACTTCTTTTGTCAGTCCTAGAATACATGTAAAGAAGCTTCATATCACTGTATAATAGCAAATATCTAAGTAGAGTACAGTATTTGTTTATATTTCTTTTTGTCTTTAGCTTGAGAGTAGATAGTTAAAATACTGTTTTCAAAAGTTACCTGGGGTTAATTTTCTTGCCCTGGTCCCCTTCAGCATGGTTCTGTTATTCATTTCATACAGGGAAGTTCATTTGTTTGTATTCATTCCATTTGGGGTTCTTTCCTCCTATTATTGTTTCTTCTTCTTTTTTTTTTTTTTAGCATATGAAACATTAACATGGATTTAAAAGAATTATACGAAAAGTAGAAGTGGTTATTAGAGTACTATGATATAAAACTTATGGCTTTTAATTATGTTTGTTCTTTCAGGGAATCATTTAATACTTCACTATTGGAACAAATATGTGAAAGTTCCTGTCAATCATTGAGAGTTTCTTCTTCGGACATTTTTTGTTCTACTTACTGCATAGCCCTCTCAGAAGTTCCTTTTTTGGTGCCATGTTCCGTGGCTTGCATCAAAAGAGGAGTTTGTCTTCATGAAGATTCCTAACATTGGTAATGTGATGAATAAATTTGAGATCCTTGGGGTTGTAGGTGAAGGTAAGTTGCAATTTTTGCATTCCTTGAATTTCGAGCAATGTATAGTTATACCTACCACCAAAAAGTTACTGATTCAGATTCTGTTAATTTAACCTATATCAATTCGGATGTGCATCTAAGAGTGAAATATTAAAAATAAAATTGCTCTTAAACTATTTGGGTCTTACTATAATTGAAAGCCAATAACATTTAAAAACCCTTTAAAGTTTAATAAATCAAAGATTTCTTAAGACTTTTTTCATTTCATTCTTTTCATTAGCAATCATGGTTTCTTTACATTTTTTTTTTTTTGTTACATTTTATTTTTATATCAGCTAGGCTTATTTTAAATAATTTATTTGTTAGCTCACTTGGTTAGAGCATGGTGCTGGTAACACCAAGGTCAAGGGTTCAGATCCCCCTACAGGCCAGCTGCCCTTCCCAAAAAACAAAAAAATTATTTGTATGTGTTCAGTTTTTTTTCCTGCTTAGTGATTTTTGCTCTTGACTTAAAAATAATTTTATAGAAATTTTGATAAACAATTCTTTTAATGGGATAAGTGACTAAAATTATGGTTTATTTGCATTTATATCTTTAAAGCAAATGTTACAAAAATTTCATTCTTCAGAATTTTCAATAAATTTTGAATTTCAAAAGAAGTTTAAAAATTTACCTATGTGAACAGCAAAGCTGTTTAAAATTTTAATATTAAGTCAGTAAATCCTTTTCAACTAAGTAGAAACAATGAAAATAGAGAGTCTAATCACTGGATGCTTGTTTCAAGATCTGAAGTTGAAATCATATGAAAAGAATGAGTCTTTCCTTCACTAGTCAACTCCTTTTCCATTTCTTCATATTGATTATGTAAATAAAATTCATTCTCAGTGTCTTACCTACTATCTGTTCTATAATAGCTGTCTTTTTTGCTTATTTTATCGTATTTTATTTTCCAATAGTATTGCAATTATATACTTATACGGTGAAGCTGCTGACTGGAGAAGTTCAGCACAAGGTTGAAATGTTCCAGATTCTGAGCCTAAGTTTTTCTGGATCATAACCTTATTTTTCTCAGTATACCCGTAGGTAATCATTTTCTCAGGGACTGGCACAGATCAACCAAAATTACCAGACTATTCTATAAATCAGAAATGTTAGTTTCAGTTGTAATTAGAACTATCACTGCTGTATATTTTTTTCTTTGTTCTTCTTTCAAAAAACACCATCTCAGATGTTTTTTGGCTAAGAAATACATATATATTAAGTATATAAAAAATCTGTCAAGCAAATTCTTCATTCCTGTAGCCTAAACAGTGCATTTTCACCCCATATAAAAACTGGCATGGGCAGGTAAATGAGGATTGAACAACGGCCTGGTGATTGTGGAGTTAAGTTGGATGGTCATAAAGGCTGGTTCCATCCTAACTATGGTAATAAGAATCATCCATCTCCACCAAAGTGAGGGAGACTAATTCAGATCTCCTAGACTCTGTGGGAGAAACATTTCCCAATTTTGTCTCCTTGAAGTCACTTTCTTATAGATGCACGCAGGCCTTGCCTGTCTGCTAACGTCAATGTTCTTGATGTTTCTACAAAGCTCAGTTATCATACATCACGTTTTGATTTCTTAATTAGATTTTTCACAGTATAACTTTAACCTGTTTCCTGGGTACTTTGCTGTCAACTCTATTCTGCATCTAAGGAAGTAGTTTATCACCTAGATAATAGGATGCATAACCCAAAAGGTAGTGATGAATCTCATCAAAAATACCCAAGAAAGGGGGAATGCTTGTGGCCTGTGCCCTTGAACTTTATCTTTATTTATGGCAAAAAGATAGCAACTCCTGCTAGTTAATTGGAATCCTGAGGCCAGTATTATTTTGCCAGTCAGGAGAGACATTCCAGTATTCTAGAAGAGGATTTAAATGTCCCCTAGGACAGATAGCGTATTAGGTAGGCTCTGCGCTTGAGCTTACTATTGGGAAGTCATTAGCTCTTAAGTTGTAAGTTCTCTAGAATCTTTTGATTTAATTTTCATTTACTCTCAAAGTTCTTATGACCAAATCTTCTCTCCAAAAATGTTTAAGCCTAAATTAAAAAATGTCTTGAGTGAAATTTTCTTTAAAAAGAGAAACATTTAAAATACTTGGGGGAAATGACTTGTCTATACTCTTCATTTTTAAAAGATATGTAATAAAATAGCCATGCTCTGGGCCGGCCCGTGGCTCACTCGGGAGAGTGTAGTGCTGATAACACAAAGGCCCCGGGTTCGGATCCCATATAGGGATGGCCGGTTAGCTCACTGGCTGAGCGTTGTGCTGACAACACCAAGTCGAGGGTTAAGATCCCCTTACCAGTCATCTTTAAAAAAAAAAAAAAAAAAAAAATGTGCTCTGTTGGTATGTGGTTCATTATTGCATTGTCACTATAGAATATTGTCATTTTAGGCATCATTATTATAATATATGCTGATAAGCAATGTAAATATAACAGAATTTTGATTTCTTCAAGAGCTGTGGTTCATATATGTGTCCCTGATTGTTTACTTCTTTTTATTATAGGAGCCTATGGAGTTGTACTTAAATGCAGACACAAGGCAAGTGCATGGTTTTTAAAAAGAAAATATCTGTATATGTTTAACTATTTTGAAATTAATGCAGTGCTGTGTGCATGTGGGCATATAATTAAAACTGTCTGGTTATGATGATGATGCTTAACGTAGTAGAAGTAATATGTGAACCCGAAAAAAAGAGGCTTCTTTTGGATAAGCTCGATCATGGTTAAGTAGTCATTAGCCCTTTGCAATCATGTGCAATTTTTTTCGACCAACCTATGTATAGGCGAACCTATGAAAGCTGCTAAATAGGAAGAGAGAAAAGGTGATAGGATGGGGAAAAGAGAACACAATAGTGACAAGACAATTAATTTATGTTCAAGTACTTATCAGCAAGTAGGAGTTTTGTTCAGTATTTTTCATGTAGACCTAGTAACTTAAGATTGCTTGATGGGGGCCGACCCCGTGGCTCACTTGGGAGAGTGCGGTGCTGGGAGCGCAGTGGTGCTCCCACCTCGGGTTCGGATCCTATATAGGGATGGCCGGTGCGCTCACTGGCTGAGCACGGTGCGGGCGACACCAAGCCAAGGGTTGTAATCCCCTTACCGGTCACAAAAAGGAAAAAAAAAAAAGATTGCTTGATGGGTTTGAATCCAGATTTTGAAAGGTAGTGGATAAGTGTTTGGTTATGGATGAGGACTCGGGATAATAGTGTATGCTTATGATTGCTGGCTTTAATTGATCACCCTTGAACAGCTTTCAAATGAACATTATAAGTTATTTGACTCTGATAATAATCACAAATTATTCAGAGAAGTTATTTGGTTATTTGAAGTTTCCGTTAGCTATTGCTCAGTGGTATGTTTTACTTGGAGACTGCCTGTAAGATGGCAAGTGTTGAAACTAACAATTTCAAACATTAGGTTAAATATTTTTCTATTATGGTATACCTAGTCTGAGTATTATTTGGCCTCATGTTATTTTGCATATAATTTGTTAAGACCAAGGTTGAAGTTTTTTTGTGATATTTTATAGTGATATAATTTATGTCTGAGATGAATTTAGTAATTTAACCCAAAACATTTAATTTAAACTCTTGAATCTGTCATCTATCAATAGTAATGTGTGTGTGTGTATGTGTGTGTGTAAAGGATGATATAAATCTTTATCTTTGCTTTTTCTTTCCTATTTTACAAAATACTACCTACCTTTTGGATTTAAGCCTTCATGTCAGTTCATATATTTTTGCATTTTAGATCACAGATCTCTTACTTTAATGCAGTTTCTTTTCTATTATTCTTGAAATTGGGTGTTCAGATTATTTTATGTTGATGATAGTTATCTGAAGATCTCTTTGCCAGTAAATCCTCAAAAATTGAGTACTATTGGTTCTTGATTAAGGATGATTGAGAATTTAAAATAAGTTAAATGTAATCAAAATAAATTTAGCACCTTGAACACCTCATTAAGAAATATTACTACAGTTTGAAGTTAAACAAATGGAAAGCTCCCTAATGAAATGCAATGCTTTTAATGAGTTGCCTTGGGTTATAATAAATTTCTGAAGCTTAAAAAATATATAAAATTCTCAGGTGGATATTACTTAGGTGAAAATAGGCTGTTAGTTTCCAAGTTAAATTTGCCTCTCGTGAACATAATACCATCTCTTTTTATACTATGGTTCTGTTTATACAGCATAGCAATGGAAGCTTCAATTCCAAATCTTAATCTTGGGTTTTAAAACTCAAGGATTTCTGAGATATATACATATACACACACATATACGCGTACATATATATTATATATATACATATATCTGATATATGTAATTCAAATTGTGCAAATGTTTTCTCCTGGTTTTTGTAATACTTTGATGTGTGACCATTTTCCCTATGTTTTCTTTTGACCTTATCGAAGGTCTCCTGCCTTTTATGTAAAAATAAAGCTTATTAGTCAAATATATTGTTTTTATCTTTCCATTTACTCATTTATCAAAATATGTTGTATGGACCCAGAGTGAAGTGGATGAGAATGGGCATCTCTGCTCTTGAGAAACCAACACTAAATTTCTAGTGGCTATGTATAGTGCACTTTGAATTATAAGGTTGAACAAACTATAGTTTCCTTGTCCTTATATGGCTTACGGTTTGTCTGAAGAGATAGAATAGATACTTTAAAAAATAACTCATGAGGTTGCTGCAAATGAGATTGCATCTAAAAAATTTCTCTTTTTGCTGCCCTTCACTAAATGAGGGTATTGACAGGCCAGCTAAGTATTGTTGCTTTTTCCTTTCATGCATCTAAAAAGATATCACTGGATGGAAAATTTAAAGCATAAATTAGTGCCTAACTCAGAGTAATATAAAACTCTTTTTAGAATCAGCAGCTGTTTAGTCATAAGACTTGTTAGAATATATCCTTTTCTCAGCTAAAATCAAACCTTCAGATCTATACCCCATTTCCCAAAAATAGAGAACTTGGTGTTTCTGGTAAGATTTATACTTTAGGATCAAACAAATGGATTACTGTGAAACTGATGTTATAGTTAAAAATGTATATAATCCTCCCTATTGTACCCATTATATGTAAAATAATCATGCCAATATAGTTTGCATACTTTTAAAAAACTTAGTGAAATGCTTATAAAAATGTATAGATCAGGTCTATGATTACTTATGCATAGGTCTGTGTGATTACTTATGCATGAATTGGATATCTTTTTGAAAAGGTTGGCTGTGGCTATATATATAATTAAATAATTCTTAGCATATTGTATATTTGAGCAAGTATGAAAGAAAGTCACTGTTTTAGTCTGAGTACTGTTGCAAAAATTTAGAGGTCATGTTTATAAACAGGTATATGCTGTCTTTTGTGAACACAATACAATGTTGGGCTATTCCAGGCCAAAGACCATACTTCTTAAGTTACTGAAATAAATGTACAGCTTGTACTCTTTTTGACAGCTTCTATTTATTTTTATATATACATATATTGGCATGTATATGGAACCTCTTAGCAATGACTGTTAAGCCTCTGTTTATGACTTCTTATGACTATTCACATTTGGAAGATGTTCTGGTTTGGACCTTTACCCTGCAGATATGCATTGTAGATTTTCTTTTTATTTGCGTATTTGTTTCTTTTCAAGTAGTAGGTGACATATGCTCTTGGGATAGCTAATTGCACAAAGCCTTGAACAATCCAGTATTGGGGTACAGCCTCTAAGTGTTCAGTAAATAATATCGTTGACTTAAGTTAAAGAAATGAAGATGAAGGATGCAGTAGAGAGCTGTTGCGGAGTAGCACAGACTCAGTCCTTGTGGAGGGATTGAAGATGATCCCAAGGATTTGAACGTGGTAAACTGGAAAGCACTGGTATTATTTAATCTGACTGGAAAACTTATAAGAAGTGTATAAGTTTGGGGGGAGAAATAATGAGTTTGGCTTTAATAATAAAGAATAAAAATGTCAGATTATAAAACCTGATGTTAGTAAATACTACATATTGAGCAGCTACCATATGCTAGACACTCTACTAGATATTTTAATCCCCACAACAATCCTACTTTTATCCCCATTTTAAAGAAGAGGAAACTGAGTCACAGAGGGGCAGTGTAACAGTGCCAGGATCATGCTGCTGGTAAGTGTTGGAACTAGGATTTGATCTGACTCCAGAAATAGCTAACTTGAGTGTGAGATGGAGCTGTGAAATGATAATGAACCTTCCAAGAGGGAGTACAGAGCCAAGTGAAGGGGATGTTTAAAATTGTGAGACTGAAAGGAGGACGTAGGCGAACCTCTTGAAGCAAGGAAGAAAGATTTTTAAAGATGGTATTCACCACCATTGTAAAAATCCATTGTAAAGATCCATGATGATAAGGATTGAGGGTGAGTAATTAACATTTCATTTAACAACGCCATCTATTAATGACTTCTTTATGTGAGATGGTGCATTGAATGCCCGGTTGCAAGAGGTTAAGAAGAGGGTAGAAAGAGGAAATCTGGATTGTGCCATTTTTGTCTTTTGAGAATTGAGAAATGGAGATTGAGAGTACTAGGAAGAGTAGACTTGATTAAATATTGACTAGTCAGGAATACCTATATTTTCCCCTACTAAAAGGCATTCTTGGCTGTTTGTTATTACTTCTTACAGTTTATCTTTTATTATAAGGTTGCATTTTTAGCAAGCATTGTACATTTTGAATTAGTGATCCCTTTTTTCTTTTTCAGATTAATTTTATTTTTCTACCAAAAAGCTGAATGAGGATTTGGCTACTTTTTTTTTTTTTTATAAACCAAACTTTTATGAAGATACTTGAGAAAAAGTCTACAAACCATCACCAATTTAATGGATAGTTATTTGGGGACATATTTGCCTTGGGCAAGTGGCTACCATCTAAAACAATACAGTTATTTTATACGAAAACAAAACAATCTTTTATTGTTTCAGTTTTTTTCCCACATTAAGTAAAACAAATGTTTTCTTTAAGTTTTAGTTTTAGATTTTATATGCAAATTGAATTTTTAAAACAAAAATTTAAGTGAGTCAACATTACTTTCCTCCTTATTTAAATAAAAATAAGATGAGGGTTCTTGCTTTTCATGTACAAAATTTCTAGCATTTGAAAAATATTATAGTGAGGCTTGGGGTTTTTAATAAAGATCATAAAATGCTGGAAATATCTTAGTGTTTATTTTCCCATAATAATTTTTTTAAGTAACTAGTCTATTAAATGGCATTAATTAACTGCAGGTTATGGAAATCAATATGATGCCACTGTTAAACTGGACTTCAGGCTGGTAACAAAGATAGCAGGAATCATTAATGGGAAAAAAAAGATCCTGTGTCTCCTCTTACAGAGGCATGCATATAGAACCATTACTTCTGTGTGGGTTCTGCTCCTCTTGACCTGGTTTTTGTTACTGATCCAATTAAGTGTAGAACAGTCTCTGGAACACCACAAAAGTCTTACCAAAATCTTCTTTGTATTATAATATTTTGTATTTCAGGTCTACTGGTCTGTTTATACAGGAAACACTACCCATGTTTCTGTTATCTTTTTACCAATAAAAGGAATAATGGCTTGTGTCATTTTCCAGGTGGGTTTGACTTCTTTAGGGGACTAGAAGAATATTGAGCCTTTGCAGCCTTCCTGGTTGCCTTTATCCTCATCATCTTAATCTGGATTTCATTTTTTGTTTGTTTGTAGTTTGGAAAATGGGGTAAGGGAACAGTCATATTAGAATTAGCCAGTACTAGCTCTGTCTACATAGAAGACATTACTTCGTTCATCCTTTTTACAGTGACTCGGCTCCTAAATCATTTCCCCTCCTCATCTGGAGGATGAGTTGGCTAGGATGCTTTTCCAGTTTGCCCCATTCAAATCCTTGGGACCATCTTTGATTCCTCCACAGGGACTGACTCCCTCCTCCTATGCACCAGCTCTCTACTGCGTTCTTCTTTTTGGTTGTCTAATTTAAGTCAACATTATTATTTATTGAACACTTATAGGTTGACTTTAAAGTCCCTTTCATGATAATCATAAAAACATAATTAGTTCAAAGAAGAGAACATTCTTTCTACACCTTCTTAAGATGAGTAATTTCATTAGTCTCATAAATTTCTTTGCTTAAGTCATTTTTTACTAGCTCCTTAATGCCACTTTTCTTCAAAACTTCAGGAGCAAAAGTGAGTGTGGATCATTTTTCTACACAGGCCTGAAATATATATTCACTGATAATATAAGAAAAAGAAGTGATTAACAAATGCCTTTATAGAGGATACTCTTAAGTTAGTTAAGCATAATCATTTATGACTTGTTGAAACCAGTGACTGGAAAGTAGTGCATGGTGATCTAGTCCTATATAAAAAGTAATCCAGCCTTGAAATACTATATAATTAGAAGCTATAGTTCATTTTCTACAATGCTTTTGAGCTTTAATATTTCTTAATTTAAAGGTTTTTTTCATGTATTAAAGCATTTTAACTTAAGAAACCAGTACTTGGGGTGTGGAGGGTACTGCCTCCTATACTTAAAGCACTGTGTTCTTGGCATGGCATTATAAAGTAAAAGTCAACCAAATACCTGTTTAAGAAAAATCTATTGAGTGCCTACAAAATATCAGGCACTTAGCTAGGCACTGGCTCTGCAAAAATCGGTAAGATGTAATTCTTTCTTTGGAGGAATTTAGTCTACATGGATAAATTAACAGATGTCATGTCATGTTTTCTATTGTTGGGAAGCTTAAAATATAGTTTAGGAGAGGTAAATATGAGGGAAGATGGTAGTTGAAATGATAATGTAAAACCTTTCCCTTTTTTAAAATGAATTCTCCATTGAAACTTGCTTAGGAAAAACTCATGTCAGTAATAAAGGGGAAAAAAAGCATTTCCCATAACTACACAAGAGGACTACTGCAAAGATTGGAATAGAATTAGGAAGTAGCACTGTTAGTTGATGACAGACTGAATGAGAATGGTATAGTGACAACCTCTGTTTACCTCCGAGTGTCAGAGGGCCCAGAATGCTTGGTGTAGTAATGATGGATTGTAGAACCTTCCCCAAATGGTACAGTTGAAACTTGATCTGTGAGGCCCAGGTCATATTAGGATGGGCAGGAGAACCATCCCTGACAATGTAGATCTGGAGTTGGCAAACTACTGTTAATGGGCCACTTATTTTATAAATAAAGTTTTGTTGGAACACAGCCACACCCATTCATTCACATATTTTCTCTTGCTTTTGTGATACAGTGACAGAGTCGAGTAGTTATGACAGAGGCTGTATGACCTACAAAACCTAAAATTATTATCTGGCCTTTTACAGAAAAAGTTTGTTGACTTCTGCTTTTGAGTAAGCCCTAACTAGGAGAATATGGTGGAAATAGCATAGTGGCCTAGTTAACCAACAATGTCAATTTCTATTCGTCTCTCTGCCCCTGGTGCTCTTGGAGCCTGAGGAATAAAGTTAATAAGGTGGGGGACTTCCACTGAAAATTACTTTTCCCTTGATCTGGATTTGGGTAAAATCCTTTGTGTGGCTGGGTAGGAAATTTTGTATTGGTTATGTCTTTCATATATCAACTGTCAGAACAGGGAAGTGGAATTTGCTGGGGACTACACATAAAGAGACACACACAACCTATTCACCCTACGTCCTACCACTGGCTTGAATAGCTTTCTTTTCACCCAAAGATGAATACAAAGAAGAAAATAGTCTTTATCAAGACTATGAAAAAATCTTTCAGTTTAAGAGGACATTCTTACAAATATGAAGAGAAATTCTTTGGAGAAAAAAATTTGAGCTATCTTCCTAATATGACTCAAGTGGACAAAGTGAGAAATTAAAAGAAATAGTTGTAACTTCTGTTTCAAGTGTTTCTTGTATTCCAGGCTTTGTGCTAGCTGCTTCGTTTTCATTTTTCTTTAAATCCTCATAACTATAAATGTTGAAAGAAATTATCCTCCTTTTACATGGGGGAAACCGATGCTCAAATAAGCTGATACAAGTTAGTAAAAGTCCACACAAATTAGTAGATGGTACAGCCAGGAATTAAGCCCCATTTTAGGCCCATCTTTTTTTTTTTTTTAATTGGGGTAAAATTTCCGTAACATGAAATTAACCATTGAAAGTTTACAGTTCAGTGGCATTTAGTACATTCACAGTGTTGTAGAGCCACCACCTCTTTCAAGTTCCAAATCATTTTCATCACACCAGAAGAAAACCCTGTACTCATTAAGTACTCACTCGCCATTTCCCCTTCTCTTGGCAAACATCAGTCTTTTTTTCTGTATCTATGGATTTATCTATTCTGGATATTTCATATAAATGAAATCAGGTACCATGTGACCTTTTGAGTTTGGCTTCCTTCACTTAGCGTAATGTTTTCTAGGTTCATCCACATTATAGTATGTATCAGTACTTCATTCCTTTTTATGTCTAAATGATATTCTGTTGTATTGTATGTTTATATCATATTTTGTTTATCCATTCATCAGTGGATGGACATTTGGGTTGTTGCCACTTTTTGGCTATTGTGAATAGTGCTGCTGTGAACATTCATGTGCAAGTGTCGAGTCCCTGTTTTCAGTTCTTTGGGGTATATACCTAGGAGTGGAAATGCTAGGTCATATGGAATTCTATGTTTAACTTTTTGAGGAATTGTTTAAATTGTTTTCTACAGCAGTTACACCACTTTACATTCATTCCTACCAGCAGTATACAAGGGTTCCAGTTTCTCCACATCCTCACCAACACTTGTTTTCTTATTTTTTTATTGTAGCCATCTTAGTGGATGTATAATGGTATCTCATTATAGTTTTGATTTGCATTTCCTTAATGATTAGTGATATCGAACATCTTTTCATGCGCTTTTTGGCCATTTGTATACCTTCTTTGGAGAAATATCTATTCAAAAGTCCTTTGCCCATTTTTAAATTGGGTTGTTTGCCTTACTTGCTGAGTTTTTAGAGTTCTTCATATAACCTAAATATAAGTTCCTTATCAGATATATGGTTTGCAAATATTTTCTGTCATTCTGTAGGTTGCCTTTTCACTTTCTTGATGGCGTCCTTTGCACAAAAGTTTTTAATTTTGATGTAGTCCAATTTATCTATTTTTTCCTTTATTGCTTATGTTTTTGTAACCATTGCCAAATCCAAGGTCATGAAGGTTTACACCTGTGTTTTTTCTTCTAATAGTATAGTAGTATAGTTTTAGCTCTTATATTTATTAGGTTATTGACCCATTTTGAGTTAGTTTATATAATTTTTGTATACGATATGAAATAGGGGTCCAGCTTCGTTCTTCTAGATGTGGATGTCCAGCTGTTCCAGCACCATTTGTTGAAGAGATAGTTCTTTGTTCATTTACTAGTGTTGGCACCCTTGTTGAAAACAAATTGGCCATGGATGTGTGGGTTTATTTGTGGACTTTCAATTTTATTCCATTGGGCTATGTGCCTATCTTTATTCCAGTACTACACTGTTTTGAGTACTGTAGATTTGTAGTAAGATTTTAAATTGGGAAGTGTGAGTCTTCCAACTTTGTTCCCTTTTTCAATACTGTTTTGGCTATTGAGGGCCCTTTGCAATTCCATAGGAATTTGAGGATTGCCTTTTCTATTTCAGGGGGGAAAATGCCATTGGAATTTTAATAGTGATAGCTTTGAATCTGAAGATTGCTTTGTGTAGTATTGTCACCTTAACTCTAAATTCATCTAATTCATAAACATGGGAACTTTCTATTTATTTAAGTCTTCTTTAACTTCTGTTAGCAGTGCTTTGTAGTTTTCAGCATATTATCTGTATTAGTCTGTCTCTGTTGCCTATAACAAAATACCTGAAACTGGGTAATTTATGAAGAAATAGGGTTTATTATTACAGTTTCAGAGGCTGGGAAGTCCAAAGTCCAGGGAACACATCTGGTGAGGGCCTTGTTGGTGGTGATGCTATAGTGACACAGGGTATTTCATGGTGAAATGGCTGAACAAGAGAAAGTTTCTCAGTTGCTCTCCTTCTAAAGCCATCAGAATTGTGCCCATTACTCCATGAATGGATCAATACGTTTACCAGGACATAGCCCTCACAATGTAATCACCTCTTTAAGGCCTCACCTTTCAATTACCATAATAGGGTTTCCCACTCTCAACACTGTTACAGTGGGGATTAAGTTTCAATGAGCTTTGAGGGGACATTCAGTCCACAGCCCTAGTCTTTTATCTCCTTGGTTAAATTTATTCCTAGGTGTTTTATTCATTTGTATACTGTCATAAATGAAATTGCTCTCATAATTTTCTTTTTGGATTGTTCATTGCTAGTGTATAGAAATAGTACTGATTTTTTTTATTGTGGTAAAACATATACAGTTGTGTGTTGCTTAACGATGGGGATACATTCTGAGAAGTGTGTTGTTAGGTGATTTTGTTGTGTGAACACCATAGAGTGTACTTAAACCTAGATGGTACAGCCTACTATACACCTAGGTTACGTGGTATAGCCTGTGGCTTCTGGGCTACAAACGGGTACAGCATATTGCTATACTGAATACTGTAGACAATTGTAACACAATAGTAACTACTTGTATATCTAAACATAGAAAAGGTACAGTAAAAATAAGGTATAAAAGATTTTTTTTAAGGTACACCTGTATAGGGCATTTATCATGAATGGAGCTTGTAGGACTGGAAGTTGTACTGGATGAGTCAATGAGTGAGTGTGAAGGCTTCAGAAGTTACTGTACACTGTTGTAGAGTTTATGAACACTGTACACTTAGGCTACACTAATTTATAAAAAAATATTTTTCTTCAGTAGTAAATTAACCTTAGCTTTTTTGCTTTATTAACTTTTTGACTCTTTTGTAATAACATTTAGCTTAAAACACAAACACATTGTACAGCTATACAAAGTATTTTCTTTATATCCTTATTTTATGTTTTTTTCTATTAATTTGTTTTACTTTTTTAACTTTTTTGTTAAAAACTAAGACACAAACACGCACATCAGACTAGACTTACACAGGGTCAGGATCATCAATATCACTTTCTTCCTTCCACCTCTACATCTTATCCCACTGGAAGGTCTTCACCAATACCATGCTGTATTGATTACTGTAGCATTATGGTAAGTCTTAAAATCAGGTAGTATCAGTCCTCTGACTTTGTTCTTCAGAATTTTGTTGGCTATTCTGGGTCTTTTGTCTGTCCATTTAATTTTTAAAATCAGTTTTTCAGTATCCACAAAATAATGGGATTTTGATTGGGATTGTGTTGAATCTGTAGATCACATGGAGAAAAATTGACATCTTAACAATATCAAGTCTTCCAATCTGTAAATGCAGAATATCTCTACATTTATTTAGATCTTCTTTGATTTCTTTCAACAGTGTTATGTAGTTTTTCTCATACAGATCCTGCAAATATTTTGTTAGATTTATATCTAAGTACTTCTTTGGGGAGTGCTAATGTAAATTGTATTGTGTTTTTACTTTCAAATTCCAATTGTTCATTGCTGGTATATAGGAAAGTAAATGGCTATGGATGTTAACCTTGTATCCTGTGGTCTTGTTATAATCGTTTATAAGTTCCAGGAGTTTTTTGTTTGTTTGCTTTGTTTTGTTTTGTATTTGTAAATTTGGGGGGATTTTCTACATAGCCAATCATGTCATCTGTGAACAAAAGTTTTATTTTTTCCTTCCCAATCTGTATACCTTTTATTTCCTTTTCTTGTCTTATTGTATTGGTTGTGACTTCCAGTACAATGCTGAATACAGTTGGTGAGAGGGGACGTCCTTGTTCTTGATTTTAGGGGGAAAGCGTGCAGCTTCTCACCATTAAGTTTAACACTGGCTGTAGGTTTTTTATAGATGTTCTTTATCAACTTGAAGAAGTTCCTCTCTATTCCTAGGTTGCTGAGAGGTTTTTGTTTTTGTTTTAAATCATGAGTGGATATTGGATTTTGTCAAATGCTTTCCAGTAGCAATTGATCTGATTGTATGAGTTTTCTACTTTAGCCTGTTGATGTATTATTTGGTGTATTACTTGGATTGATCTTACAATGTTGAACTAGCCTTACATACCTAGAATAAATCCCATTTGGTCATCATATATAGTTCTTTTCATACATTGCTGGATTCAGTTTCTAATATTTGTTGAGGATTTTTGCATGTATGTTCACAAGAGATATTGTCCTTTAGTTTGCTTTTCATTTAATGTATTTATCTGGTTTTGGTATTAGGGTAATGCTGACCTCATAGAATGAGTTAAGAGAAATATTCCCTCTGCTCTATCTTCTGGGAAAGATTGTAGAGAATTTGTATAATTTCTTCCATAAATGTTTGGTAGAATTCACCAGTGAAACCTTGTGAGTATGGGCTTTCTTCTTTGGAAGGTTGGTAAGTATTGATCTACTTTTTTTCATAGATATAGGCTTATTCAGATTATCTGTTATTTCTTGTGTAAATTTTGGTAGTTTGTTCCTTAAAAAGAATTGGTTCATTTCATCTGACTTATCAAATTTTTAGGCATAGATTTGTTCATAATATTCTTTTATTTTCCTTTTAATGTCCTGGTGATTGGTATTAATGACACTTCATTCATCTCTGATGTTATTAATTTGTGTTCTTCTCTTTTTTTCGTGGTTAATCTAGCTAGAGTTTTATCAACTTTACTGATGTTTTCAAAGAATTGTTTTCACTATTGATTTTCTGTTTTCAATTTCATTGATTTCCACTGTAATTTTTTATTACTTTTTTCTTTTCCTTGCTTTACGCTTAAATTGCCCTTCTTTTGTTTCCTAAGGTGGAAGCTTAGATTATTGATTTCAGGTATGTGTTCTTTTCTAATATATACTTTCAATGCTATAAACTTTTCTGTAAGCACCACTTTTTCTGCATTATATAAATTTTGATTTAGTTCAAAGTATTTTTTAAAACATGTATACAATATGTGATGGTTTAATCAGGGTAATTAGCATATTCATCATTGTAAAACTTAATCATTTCTTTGTGATGTGGACATTTGATCTCCTCTCCTCTAGCCAGTTGATAACATGCAGGAAATTGTTAATTATAGATGCCTATTTTGACTGTACACAAATAGAACTTATTTTTCCTATCTAGCTGTAAGTTTGTGTCCGTTGACCAGCCTCTCACTATCTCCCTTCCCCGACCTTTCCTGCCTCTAGTAACCACAGTTCTACTCTCTCCTTCTAAAAGTTAAATTTCTCGTGAGACTTATTCTTTGACCAATGTATTATTTAGAAGTATGTTGTTTAATCTTCAAATATTTGGGTATTTTCTACCTATTGTTTTGTTATTGGTTTCTAGTTTAATTCCATTGTGGTATGAGAGCATACTTAGTATGATTTTTATTCTTTTTAATTTGTTTTATAGCTCAGAATGTGGTCCATCTTGGTGATTGTTCCATGTGAGCTTGAGAAGAATGTGTGTATTGTACTGTTGTTGGATGAAGCATTATATAAATGTGAAGTAGATCCAGTTGTTTGATGGTGTTCAGTTTACTGATATCCGTACTCATTTTTTTGCCTGCTGTATCTGTTACTGAAGGTAGTGCTGAAATCTCCAACTATAATAGTGCATTTGTCTGTTTCTCTTTGCAGTTCTATTGGTATTTCCCTTGTGTATTTTGATGCTCTCTAGTTTGGTTTAACAAATTAATGATTATTATGTCTTCTTGGAGAATTTATCATTTTGTAATTCTCCTCTTTATCCCTAATGATTTTCCTTGTTCTGAAATCTGCTTTGTCTAAAATTAATACAGCTACTTTAACTTTCTTTTGATTGGTGTTAACATGGTATATCTTTCTCCATCTCTTTACTTTCAACCTGTGTCTTTATATTTAAAGTGGTTTTTTTCTTAATCTACTATGATAGTCTCTTTTAATTGGTATATTTAGGCCATTCACACATATAATAATAATTAATATAGTTGGATTAATATGAACCATGTTTGTAACTTTTGAAGGATAATTTCACTGAATAACTTCTATGTTGATAATTTTTTAAAAACACTTTAAATATTTTACTGCACTTTCTTGCTTGCATGGTTTCGGAGAAGAAGTCAGGTGTAATTCTTACTTTTGTTTTCTATAGGTCAGGTTCTTTTTTCCCTTTGCTTTCTTTTATGATTTTCGCTTTGTGTTTGGTTTTCTGTAGTTTGAATATGATGTGCTTAGGTGTATGTTTTTGGGTATTTATTCTGCTTGGTGTTCTCTGAGCTTCCTGGATGTGTAAGTTGGTGTTATTAATTTTGAAAGACTCTCAGCCATTCTTTTAAATATTTCTTCTCCTTTGTCTCATTTTCTTCTATTGGTATTCCAATTTCATGTATAAGGGTACTTCAAAAAGTTCATAGAAAGATTCATATTATCATTCGATTATATTTTTCCACAAACTTTTTGAAGTACCCTTGTATGTTACACCTTTTGTAATTTTCCTATAATTCTTGGATATTCTGTTCTGCTTAAAAAGTTTTTTTTTTCCCTTTGCATTTTAGTTTGGGCCATTTGTATTGATATATATTTAAGATCACTGATTCTTTCCTTAGCTATGTCCAATCTACTGATGAATTCATTAAAGGCATTCTTCATTTTTGTTACGGTGATTTTGATTTCTAGCATTTTCTTTTAATTCTTCCTTAAGGTCATGTATGCTTACATTACTCATTTGTTCTTGCATGTCATCTGCTTTTTCCATTAGAGCCCTTAACATAGCAATCATAGTTATTTTAAATTCCCTATCTGATAATTCCCAAATCTGTGTCATATCTGAATCTGGTTCTGATGCTTACGTTCAGACTGCATTTTTTTCTTGCCTTTTAATATGCCTTATATATATATTTTAAAGCTGGATATGATGTATTGTTTAATAGGAACTGAGGTAAATAGGCCTTTAGTGTAAGGTTTTATGTTAATCTGGCTAGAAGCTGAGCCATGTTTAATGTAGGTATAGGTGCCAGAGTTTCCTCTAGTTTCCTCTAGTGCCTTTGTTTTTTTGTTTTGTTTAATTTTTTTCTACCCTGTTGTCTTTGGGTTTCTCTAAGAACTCCTTTTTAAATAGAATTTGTGTCTTGAAACTCTTTCAGTTGTATTCCAGTGTTACCGTACTGTAACAGCCTTGTTGACATGGTGGAAGGGTATGAGGAAGGGAAAGTGTTCTATAATCTCAGTTATTTGTTGACCCTGAGTCCTTGGCTACAAGCTGCGGAAGTGTTTCTTAACCACCCCCACCCACCCCCTTCTTTCTTTTCCCTCCTGTTAGGTAAAACAGGAAGGCTACAGAAGCTGTAGTTGGCTAATTTTCCCTTTCTTAGGACACATAAGGCTGGTAAATGTTCTCTTGGCATGTTGGCCTTTGTTATGAAGAACATTCTGGGCTTATTTCAAAACTGTTACTTTTCCCTTGGGTGCATTTCAAAATGGTTATTTTCCCCTTCCCCCTCCCCAAAAGAAGAGAGGATTTTTATTGGCTCTTACCCCTGGGCATATTTCAAAATGGTTACTTTTCTTCTCCTCTCACCCAAAAGGGGAGGAGATTTTTCTTGGATCTTCACCGTCAGAGCCTGGTGAGATTTTTAGAGATAAAGCCACAAGTGCGTGGAGGGCCTTCTAAGATTGGGTCCCCCAGAGTTCTCATTTGCCAAAATTATCATTTAAGTTTTCTTACTAGTGTATGAGTTTAGTGTTTCCTGCTCCAGGTAAGCTGATTTTGGATGTGATTCTACATATTTGCCTGTCTCTTTAGATTTCAGGAGGTCAGGTTGCCCTGTGACCTCAGTTCTCTGGTAGGTGTAAGAAAAGTTGCTGGTTTTCAATGTTAGGGTTTTTTCTTTTTGTAAGGACAGGAGTGATGATGTCCAAGCATTGTGTGTTTTGAAGCTAAAACTGGCAGTCCTACGTTTATATTTTAAAATTGGAAATATCTGGTCCAGCTTAAAAATAATGTTTAGCAAGAGGTTTTTAACTTTCCTCTGAACCACTTGCTTAGCTGAGATGACTCATTCTTAGTTATTTTCATCCCTTGAATCTCAGATGTCTTTATTTTCATGCACACAGTAAGAACTTTTTCAGAACAAAATACTTGAGAAACTTAAGAACTTCATCTAGTTCTTGAAAATGGCTAATAATTCTATCCTAAATTAACTAGAATTAATATACCTATTGATTTTCTTTTTTCCCTTTAGCATTGCTTTTTGTTTTATCAGATGCCTTCTATAAACCATTCTAAAGTATTTCTGGGGATTCTGTTCTTCACTTATTATTTCACCCCACTTGTTTCTGAAGAAGTAACTCAATTTTCCAAGGCACTTTGAAAGCTCTAGAGATTAAGCACTGTTTAAATTTGAAAAACCAATGAAAATAAATGCAAAACTCTTATGCTGCCAATGGTTTATTTTCAATTAACCTTGAAGAATGTATTAAATTATACATCTTGGTGACTTTAGCTTAATAGGATTACTTTCAGAATCTGTGAGATAGAGGACAATTTGGCTAAAATGTGTTATTTAAGCAACTGAGAAAGTACTGTATGTACTTTAAAGCCTTATAATTTGATTACTTGCCAAAAATTTGCATTTTGGGAGGCTTCATTTCTTATCCTTGGATAATAGTTGTAACCAACCTTGGGTGATTGGGACATTGTACATTTCGTTAACCTTGCCATTTTTTAAGGATTCGTTTTAAGTTTTATTTTTCTCAATGAATCTGCTGTAAGGAACAGCCATTAAACCAAGAAACAAATAAGCTGTATGATATCTAAGATTGCTTATTAGTTGGCAAATTTATATCATGTTTACTTTAAGAAATATTTTTCTCTTGATTTTTCCCAGTTGTTTAAGATGAGTATCTGTCTTTGGGAATTAAAGATATTTTTGAAGAGGGAGAATTGAAATGTTAAATATTATGAATGTAATTTTAATATACTAAATAAAATTTGTTTTAAAACGATTTGCTGTATTGCAAGGATTTGGTTGAAAATAATTATTTTTGCCATGTAATAATCAATTAGCTGGGCCCATTTTAAGGTAGATCCATTTGTCTAGCATGCTCTGAATTAGAGGCAGAAACCTTTCACTACACTTTTGCTTAGACATGTTTCTTGTGAAGAAATTCGGGCTGTAAGGAGGAAATGGGTGAAGACTCACAGGCCCTCAGTAGTGGCGTGGAGATGTGTTATGCACCATTCCTGTTCTACCCACCCTCAGCACGTTAGTGAGGTGGTATCACTGTTGCTCCTCCTAAAAGTGTTTTTTTTAAAACTCTTCATATATTATAACAATAACCTAGAAGAAACTCACAAGAATGAACACAGTATATCAGTAACTTAGTCTTAATAAGAAAGCTTCCATTTGCTGACAATTTAACTGAAGATAGGTGGTCTGTATTCACTAAATAAATATTTAAATTGGGACCCCTGTTGGCCGGGGACCTGACCTCCAATTCCCAGATGTTTTAGACCATTTGTGTTGCTATAACAGAAATACCTGAGACTGGGTAATTTATAAGGAAAAGAGGTTTATTTGGCTTACGATTCTGGGACAGCTGCATCTGGCATGGGCCTCAGGCTGCTTCTATTCATGGCAGAAAGTGGCAAGCAGCCAGTGGGTACAAGCAGATCACATGGTGAGAGGAAGCAAGAGAGAGAGAGAAAGTGCCAGGGTCTTTTTAAGCAACGAGCTCTCACAGGAACTAATAGAGCAAGAACTCATTCATTAATCCCCCCTCCCCCAGGGAGAGCATTAATCCATTCATTAGGGATCTGCCCCCATGACTCAGTCAGTTTCCAACACTGCCACATTGGGGATCAAATTTCCACATGAGTTTTGGAGGGGACAACACATCCAAACTCTGTCACCAGATAGTGAGGGAACAGCAGCTCCTCTTGTACTGCTCTTGCTACTTCATGCTAACTGGACTGGCAACTACCCTTGGAAAATGCCACCTCATTCAGCAAAGCATTCAGGACCACAGCACCAGGATTAATTGCCCATTCCCCTCTTCAGAGACTTAGGACCAGCCCCATCATTCTTGACATCCTCTTTTATTTTTTGTCACCACCAACTCTCACTGGTCATCCATTGGCACAGAATACCCATCCCTGTACTGCTCTGTACATCTCTCAATCTGATCCCGTCTTCCCTAACCTGCCAGCTGTCCGCTAGAGCTCCTGAACAGCCATTTGTAATTTCTACCATGGCCTTGATCTTGCCCCAGCTTCTCAGTGTAATCTTGCCTTCTGTCCCTGGGCCACTTTGTGGCCAAGTCAATGCCCGAGGTAGCCCCCAATGGCAGCAGTCTCAGACCATGCTACCTCTTCTTTTGCCCACCATCTGGTAACTGCACTGCCTGCCTTTTAGTTCCTTGAATACAGTGAATTCTTCTCCCCTTAAAATCTTTGCACATGCTGCTTCCTTAACAATTTTCCCACTCTTTGCCTGGCTGACTATTCAGTCTGGTCTGGGTTTCTTCACATTACTCTCTATTGGGGCCTCCTATTTGTTTTCTTCTTGGCACTTATTTAAACTTGCAGTTGTATATTCACTTGCTCACTTAGCCTTTTTTCTTGATTCTGAGATATGTATTTCTCCCCACATTTCTGAAATTGGGTTGCATCTTACACTGGATACCTTGATTCCTTTCTCAGTGGTAAGTAAAATGATGATTTATCTTACAATTGATTTTGTCTTAGATTTAATAAAATGCTTCACTTTTAATTATCTGTTTACCCCAGGTGATTGTGAATTCTACAAGTACAGGAATTCTGTCTGTTTTACTCAGCAGTAGGAACCAGTGCCTAGTATAGTACCTGGCACCTAGTAGGCACTAAATAAATAATGGCTGGATGAATATTATTATCTGTTTGGGAGATCTTGGCCCTAATTCTTCCGCAGATGAATCAGTCAGCATATGAGTATGAGTTGTTAATTCAGTTTCTGTCTTTAAAGTCATTATTTTTGGAGATTACCTTATTCTGGAATTGAAGGAGACCTTTAGGTTTGTCTGTTTTGTTCCCCCATTTATGTAATTTGTCCCATTATGGCTGTCTGTATGGCCTTGTTGAGGAGTACTCGCCATGTATGAAAAAGAATCCATATAAGCTTTTACCTGGTATCAGCAAGTTTTTTCCATTAGGGGGAAGGAGTGCGGAAGGTGCCAAACAACAACAGACTTTTAGACTTGAAACAGTTTTGACTACTTGAACTTACTTTTTCATTTCACTTCATCTTCCAAGGAGTGCGATTACTTGGCGTGCCTACTTTACTTCTTTTAAGCGAAAGAGCAGCAAACAGGCAATGTAAGTGACTGGAGTGCCTTAGGCAAACTCCTGGATAATATTCAAGCCTACGCCACAGCTGGAGGGAAGGTGTGGCTTTCAGTCCTTTTCATTTTCGGAATCCTGCTCCTGGGGACCACGCACGGTTGAGCCAGCCTGGGATGATGAGCAGTTTGCCTTTCGTTGTAACGCTCAACAGCCTGGTTGTGAAAATGTCTGCCATGACCAGTCTTTCCCAATCTCTCATGTGCACTTCTGGGTCCTGCAGATCATATTTGTGTCTGTGCCCATCCTTTTGTACCAGCGCACTTGTTCTGTGTGATGTAAAAAGAGGAGAAGTTGAATGAATAGGTGGAGGAACTCAGAATTGTCCAAAGCAATGGTGTCAGTGTGGAGATGCACTTGCTGGAAATTGAGATGAGGAAGTTCAGTACGGCATTGAAGAACATGGTAAGGTGAAAGTCCAAGGGGACTTGCTGTGAACCTACACCATCAGTGTCTTCTTCAAGGCTGTCTTCGAGGTGGCTTTCCTGCTGATCCAGTGATACATGTATGGATTCAGCCTGAGTGCAGTTTACACTTGCACACAAGACCCCTGCCCGCATCAGGTGGACTGCTTCCTCTCTCACCCCACAGGGAAAAGCATCTTCTTCATCTTCATGCTGGAGGTGTCCTTGGTGTCTCTTGCCTTGAACGTCGTTGAGTTATTCCGTCTCTTATTTAAGAGTATTAAGGATCATGTGAAGGATCAGGAGAGTGATCTTTATCATGATACAACTGGTCTGCAGAGCCCCTCCAATGGCTTCTCATCAACTGTTCATCTCTGCACCACGTCTCCTCCTGGGGATAAGCTGGCTCCTGGAGAAGAAACAATTCTTCTTGCCACAGTTACAGCAAACAAGGAAGTATGCAAAACCATGCCAGTTACAGTGCATATCTATATGCACTATACAGGGCATAGCTGTATGCACTGCCCCAAATGAGGCAGGCGGGAAGCATCACCTCTAACTCACACACAAAGCCTTTTGATTTCCCTGCCGATAAGTAGAATTCTACAAAAAATAAACAAAACAAAAAAACAACTTAGTTAGTGGGCACTAGCCACTGTAGACCAGCAGCCATCCCACACAGCCAACAGTGATGCCAGCAGCAACCCGATGACCTAGGGATCGAGATATGTGCCTGAAAGCATTGGGATTCTGCTTGGTTGTTAAAGAGAAGAAAGGTGCAGTAGAAAGTGTACCTTTGCTCCAGTGGAGGTAGTACTTAGCAACCTCAGTCATGAAGCTTAGCAGATGCAGACATTAGACCAGGGTGCCTTTGGGCATGTCTGGAATAGGAGGGTGGAGAGAGGGGGATTAACAGGAAGTATATGTTGGTATTTAAAGTGGTTCACTCAAAGAACTTAGATTTTGAATGAAATTGCATTAGGTGATGTATAAGTAAGGGCTTTTTCTCTCCCAAACGCCCTTAGAATGCTTCAACATATGTGAAAGAGTGATATTTGCTGCGTATTGATACAAGCAGATGCAATATAAACTCATGAACATAGATTTAAAAATAATGTACACACAGTGTTAAAATTTGACCCTTTCTCATGAATTTTGTGGTGTGGGCCAATACCTTCTGTGACAGTAAAGTACATTTTTCTCCCTAAAATACCCCCCACCCCCCACCCCCGTATACTATTATGGATACTGGTTCTGTTAATTATGATTCTTTTTTTTTCTTTTTTTCCCTTTTGTAGAATATAGCAGTGATGCTGTTGCTGACATGAATGTTTCCTTTTTCTGAAATGTGGTCATTGATGCTTGAATGATAGAATTTCGGTACTGTTAATAGCACTCAGTAATGTGAGAAACTTAAAAACGCTTAGAGCTGGACTATTAAATGTGCTTACATGAATTGGCAGTAACTAATAATTCTTGGCTTTGCCCTACTTAATACACATTAATTCAGACCTTATATTCTGTTATGAGTTTGGCAGTCTATACTTTGGGGTGACTGGCGTTTTTGATGTTTGTACTAAGATTTCATTTGGAAATCATGAGAGGTTGAAAGAGATTTGAGTAGTACTCATGTAACTAATTTATTTGAAATGTGTACTAAAGAAATCTAAGTTTTTTCAACTGCCTTTATTAAAGCTCATCACAGATGATTGGCGAAAATGCTGAGCTTCATATTTTATTCTTGCCTGATGGCTACATCAACAGTTTTGTACAACGAGAAACACTAATTTGCTTAACATTGATGTTAAACTACTGTCGTTCAGCTTCATTGCATGAAATGTGGACCTAGTCTATCATATCATATGTTCTAGAGAGTGTTCTTTGTTCAATAAATTTTTAAGAGAGCCTTGTGTGCCTCCTCTGAGAACTTCTGGCTGCACTGATCTTTCCTAGTCTTTTGAATTCTTCATCGGTACCTTTTAACCAAAATACACTAGAATCATAATTTTAGAAATGGAATCACAGTGATTATGTTATAGGTCTTGGTATTAGCATCTTTAATTATATGTAGCAGGATCACAGATACAACCACTACTTTCAGATGTGCAAAAAAATCTAGCTTCTTTTTTTTTTCTTTTAACTGATCTACTTTTCACCAGAAGCTTCTTCTTACCCCAGGACATTGAGGGAAGAAGACAGGACCACCTAAACATTAAACCTGCCAATCCACAGCATCTTGCTCTGACAGTTTAAACAGTCTCATTGAGAAAACCTGATCTCTTGGTTAAATTATGAGTCTTTCAGACTTCCTTCTCACAAACCCTTTCGTGAGCATGAGGGGTAATCGCAACTATTTTCTAATGGGGTATGTGTGTCTACTGGGTGCTACAAACCTTCTGAAACCTTGGGATCAGATCAGACACTGCCACCCTTACTTTGTTTCACGTCCGTTTTCATGTATGGCTTGCTTTTTTCCTTTGAACTTTCTATCTTAAGAATAATTATAGATTCACATACAGTTGTAAGAAATAATAGATTCCATATACCCTTCAACCAGTTTCTCTCAGTAGTAACGTCTTGCATAATTATAGTATAATATCATAACCAGAAAACTGACATCGATATAATCCATCAACCTTATTCAGATTTCACCAATTTTACATGCACTCATTTATGCATGTGTGTGTTTAGTTATGTGTAATTTTATCACTTGTGTAGATTTGTGTGTCCACCAAAGTCAAGATACAGAACAGTTTTATCACAAGGATCCCTTATGCTACCTTTTTACAACCACAGCCACATTCTTCCCTTCCCTTCTCCAACCCCTGTCAACCACTCATCTGTACTTCATCTCTATAATTTTTTCATTTCAAGAATGCTATTTAAATGGAATGATACACTGTATAACCTTTTGAGATTGGCTTTTTTTCACTTAGCATAACTCTCTTGAGATCCACCCAAGTTATTGTGTGTACTAATAGTTCTTTTTTATTGCTGAGTAGTTCCTTAGTAATGGAGTTACCACAATTTATTCACCTGTTGAAGGACCTTTGCATTTTTTGCAGTTTTGAACTGTTACAAATAAAGCTGCTTTGAACATTCACATATAGGTTTTTTTGTGAGCAGAGGTTTTCATTTCCATGGGATAAATGCCCAAGAGTGCAATTGCTGGGTTGTATGATAAATGAATGTATAGCTTTGTAAGAAATTGTCATACTCTTTTCCAGTGTGGCTGTACCATTTTACATTCCCATTAGCAATGCATGAGTGATCTAGTTTCTTTCTTCACGTGCTCACCAGCATTTGGTATTATCACTATTTTCTATTTTTATTTTAGCCATTCTGATAAGTATGTAGTTTAAATTTTCACTTCTGTAATAGCTCACAACGTTGAACATCTTTCATGTGTTTATTTGGTGTCTGTATCTTCTTCAGTAAAATATCTGTGTCTTTTGTTCATTTTGTATTGTATTGAATTTTTTACTGTCGAGTTTGTTCTTATATATTACAAATTTAAATCCATTGTCAGCTATGTTTGAAAATGTTTTCTCCCAGCTTGTAGCCTGTCTTTTCATCCTCTTACAGGGTCTTTCACAGAGCAGAATTTTTAATTTTGGTAAAGTCATTTATCAGTTTTTTCCTTTTATGGATTGTGCTTATGGTGTCAAGTCTGAGAACTCTTTTTAGCCCTAGGTCCTAAAGATTTTCTCCTATCATTGTTTCTAAAAGTTCTGTAGATTTACATTTTACACTTAAGTCCATGATCCATTTTGAGTTAATTGTTGTAGGTGTGAGATACAGGCCAAAGTTCTTTTTTTTCCCCTTATGGATGTCCAGTTGCTCCAGCACCATTCGTTGAAAAGTCTGTCCTCCCTCCATTGAATTCCTTTTGCAGTAAAAAATCAGTTGGGCAGATTCGTGTGGCTCTTTTTCTGGTTCTCTGTTCCTCTTCTAATTTCTGGAAGAGATTGTGTAAGATGGCTGTTAATTCTTCAAGTGTTTGGTAGAATTCTTCAGTGAACTCGTCTGAGCCTGCAGATTTCTTTTTTTGGAAAGTTTATAATTACAAATTCAATTTCTTTAATAATTTTATAACTATTTAAGTTGTTTATTTCATCTTGGTTGAGCTTTGTTTGGTATTTGAGGAATTGGTCCATTTCTTCTAAGTTATCAGATTTATGAGTGTAAAGGTGTAAAATTTTTAATACAGTAGCCTCCCCCATATCCATCATTTCAGTTATCTGCCATCTGAAAATAGGTGAGTATTGTACAGTAAGATATTTTGAGAGAGACCACATTCATATAGCTTTTATTACGGTGTATTGTAATTATTCTTTTATTAGTTATTGTTGTTAATCTTACTATGCCTAATTTATAAATTAAACTTTTTCATAGGTTATGTATATATAGGAAAAAACATAGTATATATAGGACTTGGTACTATCTGTGGTTTCAGACATCCATTGGGGGTTTTGGAATGTATCTTCCACAGATAGAGGGACTACTGTACTCTTTTATTTTCTTTTGGTGTCTGTAGGATCTCCAGGGATTTCTGTTGTTTCATTCCTGATATTGCTTTTTTATTTTTGCTGGCCAGTACAGGGATCAAACCCTGGACTTTGGTGCTATCATCGCTGCGCTCTAACCAACTAAACTGACCAGTCAGCCCTGATATTTTGATGATTTTTGTCTTCTATCTTTTTATCTTTATCAGTCTTGCTAGAAGTTTATCAATTTTATTGATCTTTTTTGAGGAACCAGCTTTTTGCTTCATTGGTTTTCTCAGTAATTTTCCTGATTTCTTTCAGTTTTATTGATTTCTGCTTTTATCTTTATTATTTCCTTTCTTCTTGCTTTGGGTTTATTTTCTTTTTCTAGTCTCGAGATAAGAATTTAGCTTATTGATTTGAGACCTTTCTTCTTTTTCAATGTATATATTTAGTGCTACAAATTTTCCTCTCTGTACTGCTTCAGTTGCATCTCACGTGTTTTGGCACATGTTGTATTTTCATTTTCATTAATTTCTGTGAAATTAAAATTTTCTTTGACCCATGGATTATTTAGAAATGTTTTATTTCATTTCCAAGTGTTTGGAGATTTTCCTGTTGCCTTTCACTTATTGATATTTAGTTGGATTCTGTTGTGGTCAGAGAAAATACTCTGTACTATTTCAGTTCTTTATAATTTGTTAAGGTTTGTTTTGTGGCCAAGGATGTGGCCTATTTTGCTGAATGTTCTATGGCCTCTTGAAAGAAGTATGTATTCCACTGTTGTTGGGTATAGTATTTTACATATGTCAGCGAGAGCCTGTTTCATTTTCTTATTTTTTCTAGTCTTCAGGTTTTTAGGATTTCATCTGGATTTGTTTGTTTTTGAGTATATCAGTTTGTATTGTGTTCTCAGTCATTGATCTATGTACTACAGTATATATATGTAACTTATTGTTTACCCCTCAAGTGAAGTGTAGAAAACTTTCTTTCCTTTAAGCCCCTTTACCCTCCCCACTTTTAAAATACATGTGTCTTAAATACCAGAGTGCTTCAAAAAATTCATGAAAAGATTCCTATTATAACTTTTAGGGCTGGCCAGTTAGCTCAGTTGGTTGGAGTGTGATGTTATAACACCAAGGTCAAAGATTTGGATCCCCATACTGGCCAGCCGCCCAAAAAACAAAACAAAATAGAAATTTTTAATTCTATTTTTCTGCGAATTTTTTGAAGTACCCTCATATTTTCCTCTGCATACATTGAGCACCACATCAGATGATTTTATAATTTATGGTTTGCTTCAACCATCGAATACAATTTATGAAACTCATGAGAAAAAGGATAATTTTGGGCCGAGCCCGTGGCGCACTTGGTAGAGTGCTGCGCTGGGAGCGCGGCGACACTCCGCCGCGGGTTCGGATCCTATATATAGGACTGACCAGTGCACTCACTGGCTGAGTGCCGGTCACGAAAACAACAACAACAACAACAAAAGTTAAAAAAAAAAAAAAAAGAAAGAAAAAGGATAATTTTATATTCTACCCCCACCGCCTTCATTTTTGTAACCCATTTTGATATTTTTTTTCTGAGGTTCCAAACCTCTTTACTTATCATTTACTTTCTGTTTAAAAAACTCCCTTTAGCTATCCTTTTAATGGTAGGTTTGCTAGCAACTACTTCTCATTTGTTTTTCTTCATTTTTAGCTCCGCTCTGTTTGTTCTGTCCTAGTGACATGAATATTAGGTATTTTGTTATAGTTCAACATGTCCCTGTGCCTCTGTTCATTTTTTCTCCATCTATTTCCTCTTGTCAGATAATTTCTATTCTGTCTTTAAGTTCACTGATCTTTCCTCTGTCTCTCCATTCTGTTATTAAGCCTGTTGATGAAGTTCTTTATTTCACATATTATACTGTATTTTTTATTTCATAAAGTCCTTTTTTTGTATTTTCTGTTTCTTTGCTGAGAGTTCCTATTTTTTTCATTTGGTTCAAGTGTGTTTGTAATTGCTTGTTGAATTATTTCTATGATGGCTGCTTTGAAATCCTTGTCAGATAATTCTGACATCTCTGTAATCTCTGTTCTCATCTCTTGGTAGTCTTTTCTGAATGCTGAGATTTTCATGTTGCTTAGCATGATGAGTGATTTTCTGTTGAAATCTGGACATTTTAGATATTGTGTCATTAGACTCTGGATTTTATTTAATCCTGTTTTATTTGGACTTCTCTGACATTGCTCTGGCAAGGGAGGGGTGTTCCAGGTTGGCTGGAAGTTTGGTTTCTTCATTCCACCTCTAATGACACCCACTGGGGAGGGGTTCTTTGTTACTGCATATTGTGAGTGGGAATTCCAGCTCCCCACTAGGTCTCTGCTGACTACCCTGGCAGGGAAGGCTGGGAGTCCCTTATTACTGCTCACCATATGGCCTCCACTGACACCACCCTGGCAGGAGGTTGGACATACTCTCTACTCAGCCTGGCATGGGTGGGGCTGCAGTTTTCAGTTTCATCTAGCTGGAGTAGAGTAGTTATGGTGTAAAACTTGTCTGTCTTGCTAGTCTGCGTCTTTCCTGGTCCTTTAGCTGGAGAGAGCAGGCTTTTGTTGGGGCTATTTTTTGTCTGTGCCCATGGCGTTTCTGAGTTACTTGTTGAAGTAGTTTTATTAAGGTTGCTTTAAAATCCTTGTCAGATAATTCCGACATCTGCTTCATCTCAATGTTGATGTCTCTTAATTGTCATTTCTCGTTCAAGTTGTAATTTTCATGATTCCTAATATATGACGAGTGATTGCATCCTGGTCATTTGGATGTTACAAGACGGGATTCTATTTAATTTTTTTTTTAACAGGCAGTCACCCTGTTGAGGTATAGCACTTGGTCCCACGAGCACCTTCCCAGTGAATGTAGACCACCGATTTGCACTGCCTTATTGCCTCTGCTTGGTCCTGCAGACACTGCCCTGGTAGGAGAGCCAGAGTGCTGCTACCTGATTGGTGATGGAAGATCAGCTCCCTGCTCAGCCCCACTGACCCACCAGGTGGGGGAATTGGAGCACCACTGCCTGCTTTCTTGCTGTGTGTGTAAGAGTGTCTTCCTGCTTGGCCCCACTGAAACCTCAGTGGGGTGGTGGTACAGCTTTTCCCTTGATATTTGCCTAGAGTAGAGCAGGTATCGCCAGAAAGATTATCTGTTGTTAGCACATTCTTTTCCTGTTCCTTTGGCTGGTGGAACAGGCTTTTCTTGGATTTTTTTTTTGGTATTTACCTGTGGGAAGTTCCAGGTTGACCTCTTCTGCAGGGCCCTATTGGGGTTATATGGGAGGCAATAAGCAAACCCAGGGAACTCAATGCCATGTTGTTCCTCAGGTCCCAAAAGTCCTAGGCAGTCTACCGCCTTTTTCTTGTCTTCCATGCTTATTTGTTATGTCCAGGAATTTTCAGTTTTAAGGACGAGGACTTGTGAGGAATGGGGCTACTCCATCGTTACCAAAACCAGAAGTCTCCGTGTGTGTGTGTGTGTGTGTGTGTGTGTGTGTGTGTGTGTTTAGTGTGTATAATGAAAATTCCTAAATAAATTCTGTAAACTTTTTCTTTTTTCCTTGACTGACCGGTAAGGGGATTGTAACCCTTGGCTTGGTGTCATCCACACCACACTCGGCCAGTGAGCACACCGGCCATCCATATATAGGATCCGAACCCACGGCCTCGGTGCTATCAGCACCGCACTCTCCGTAGTGAGCCACAGGCCGGCCCAAATTCTGTATACGTTTTATATGATGATAATGTTAATTCATTCATTTAATGACAGAGATACATTCTGAGAAATGTGCCGTTAGGTGATTTCATTGTTGTGCAAACGTCATAGGATGTACTTACACAAACCTAGACTGTATAGCCTACTACACACCTAGGCTATATGGTGCAACCTATGGCTCTGACCACCATTGTATATGCAGTCTGTTGTTGACTGAAACGTTATGCAGCTCATGACTGTATACTATGTATCAGGCACTATGACTGACCCTTGGGACTATAGATAGGACAAAGACATAGGAGGGTACTTCCAAAAATTAGTGGAAAGATTCATATTCTCTTTTAATTCTATTTTTCCACTGTCTTTTTGAAGTACCCTCAAAGTTCTTACTTTTAAATACCTCACTGTTTTGTAGAGTTCAAAGACCTGTGAAATAAATTTTAATTGGCCCCGTGACACTAGGGTGGAAAACACTCACAATTCTTTATTTTAGAAATAAAACTAATTCTAGCTTCATACTACCTGGCTTGGGGTACTATTGGAGCTACTGTTGCTTTGCCTCCCACGGATTTGTCACCCCTTTTCGCCTGGGTGATGGGGTCAGCAAAGATTACTCAGAGCCCATCTTTTTTGAGCAGTGAGAAGCCCCAGAAAGGGATTAATATCCCAGAACTTCCTCAAGTGCGAGGCATTTCTTCCATTTGGGAAATTAACTACAAATTGGGGTTCTCTTCCTGCATATATTCTCCAGACCAAGAAGTTACAGGAAGAGACATAGGTGGGGTTTTGCTAAGTACAGTTTAACAAGTTTAACAATAGAAGCTGGTAACATTCAGTAAGTCAAGCAAGGTGACCTGTAATGCAATTTGCGACAAAGGCTTGATCTAGCAAACATTCCTTTTCCCTCCAGCAGCTTTTTAGTAACTTTACATATCAATTAGTAACCTGTCTGTCTGTGAGCCAGCACTGTGTTACAATTCTTATCTTGCAACAGAGATTCAATAGCCTGGGGGAAATTTCCTGTCCTTTGCAAGGTCAATATTTGAAACTGCAAGGCTTTGGAAAACCAGACCCTGTGAAATACATTTGCTTTATGAATCCTCTACAGCTACTTCTCTCATTGGCTGGGACAAGCCTCCTTTGTTTTATGAGGTACCAAACAAATGGAGAAGGGGCCTAGTGCTTAGCACCCTGTACCTTGGTTACCATTACTGTTACACTGGTTACCAATAAACCCTTTGTCAGGAGCTGCCATCCAGTAGGCAGTGCTTCTCCGGCCCCAGCTCTCCAGGCTGTGGTGCTTAGTGATCAGATGGGAGGAATCTCTGCAAAAGTCCTGGACAACCCCCTGCCTCATGCAGAAGCTGCAGCCCCATGATCCTCCGAGTCCTGAAAGATTGTTTAATCCTGAAGAAACTCTACCTCTCTTTGATATTGATCTATTGGATGGGAAGTTCAGCTCTATTGCCTTTGTGAGTCTGGGATTTATATTAATAAGGACTATTAGTTCTCCCTGGGGGCAGGGGAAGCTAGACCTTAAGCACACAACTCCATGCTTTCTGAATTCCTTTGGAAACTTGTTTTTGATGATTTGGGAATGCCCAAAAGTAGAACATTTTGAACTTTCTCCTTGATGATGATGATGACAGTGATAACGGTGATAACATTTATTTAACTTATGTCTGTTTTGAACATTTTACTTATATTTTCTCATTTAATCCTAATAGTAACCTCAGGAATAAGTGATATTGTTAGACCCAATTTTCCCAAAGAGTAAATCGAGGCACATAGAAGTTAAGTAACTCCCTTAAGGCCACTTAGGTAATAGGTACTGGAGCCCGGACTCAAATCCAACAGTCTGGCTCCAGAACTGAAATTCCTACCCTTCTTTTGGAGATGTGACAACATTTGAATTTCACTTTGCTTTATTATTATTTGCTTGAAATCAAGATCGATGTATCTGAAAGAAGTGCTTCTGGGATTCTAAAAGATATCACACATATATTACTAAAGAATGCTTCTAATTAGAAACTGTTTTTGTTTTCTTTCTTATGAAACCACATAGGTAGATTTGGCAACAGCAGTATGAAAAATAACCAGTACATAGCTTACATTTTTCAACAATTTGGAGAATAGCCCTCTAATAACCAGATATTTTGGTTTGTTTCTGTGAGTAGGAAACAATGATTTTTTTTTTTTCCAGAAATCTTTGCTTTTTTGTTCAGTTGTTTAGGGCTCAATAGAAAATTTAACCAGATTGTTTCACATTTCTTTATACATTTGTGATAATTTCTATTGCTTTAGATGTCTTTTTCTTCAAATACAAGTGGTAGAATAACAAGATAGGAAGACATGTTTTACAAGTCATTATATAAATATTATCCATGCCAATAGATTTAAATTCTACCTTAGGGATTTATTGTAAAGCAGTTACAATGTAGCCAAGTTCCTTTGTTCAGAAAAGATTCATGCTGCCCTTTACCTTGCCTTTTCAGTGAAAATGTTTAAATTTTTCCATTCATTTGAAATGTGGAATCAAGTTTCATTTACATACATATTCTGTGTACTTGGTACTATAATCTCACAGTTTGTTCTATTCCTTGTAAACACAGTGTTCAATACAAATTTTCTGCTGTGTTTTGTTAGGTAATAATGTGTAATTTCTCCTAAAGTCATCCATTAATTTGCATTTTTTTCGTCCATTTGGCTCTTAAATTTCCACAGGCACTTAGCCACTATGTCATTTATCTGAAACAGATATTTTTTTCAAATTCATATTGATTTCTCAACCATGCCATCTGAGTACATATTGTTGATATTAAAAGATTCTTTGTTAGTGTTAGCTCAAGAGAAACCACAGGAGTGAGCTTTAAAATTTCAGATTAATTCATTAAACAGACATTTGTTAATGCACCTGCTGTTGTGAGTCGTGCTGGATATTTGGGATATGCTGGATAGAGGATGAGAAGGGCATGGTCAGTGATTATTGAGAGCCCCCATTCTAGAAGGGAAAGCCTCATGACAGCATAGTGATGGGGCCTGCTTGCTGCCCTTGAGGAGATCACAGCCTGTCAGAGGATAAAAATGTAAAAAACAGGTTATTTCAAAGCTCAAGTGGTTAGTCCTTTTAACAAGATAATATTTTAGTCTTTACTTTCTGCAGTGTTTTTAGTTACAATAAACTTTCTCATTTCTTTGCCAAGTATGTTCCTTGTCTCGTTCCTTCTTGGTCACTGTGAGTTTCATCAGAGATGCTTAGAATAGCTGAAATGCCTAACTCATTCATCCCATCCTTTTGGAGGACTTTTCTGCAATGTCCTAGGGGCACAGAATTAAATGAGGCACCTACCCTCATGGATCTTAATCACCATCTCGTGAGGCCATGTGGCAAATTACAGATTCCAGTTCAGTTGTGGTCAGTGCTTTGCTGGAGGTGTGGATAGAGTGCTGGGGATCACTAAAAAGGGGTACACAAAACAAGCTGGGGGATCCTGCAGTGCCTCTAAAGGAGGGATATGAAGGAGAAAAAGAAATGAACTAGAAGTAGGAGGTCTGGCTTCTTGTCATTAAGTGAAGCTAAAGCATCACCTCCTTGGATACTCCCCCATCCAAACACTCAATATTGAGTTGCCCTGTTTTGTTTTCTTTATAGCAGTTACCGTTATCTTCTTGTTCTGTTACTTGTTATATGTCTCCTACCCTCAGAATGTAACCTCTGTAAGAACAGTGCCCCCTTTGTCCTGTTTCCTATGTATTCCCAGTGCTTAGCCTAGTGCCTATCACATAGTAGGAGCTTGAAAAATGTTGATTGAATAAATGAATGAATGAAGAAGTTATGAATGCTTGAGGCAGAGTGTGAGCAGATAAAAGCAAGTATGTGTGAAGGCTCAGAGACAATGCAAATGATTAGGTGTGACAGGAGCAAGGGGGCTTTCTCTTAAAAGTCAGGAGATAAAGTGCGGAATTAGGATTTTATCCTGAAAGCCTTGGAAAGCCACCAGGCTGCATGGTATGTAATACATAATTCTTTTCCTGAATTCCTGTGATTGACAGCGGAACATATCTTAAATACCTATTGTGTGCAAAACCGATGACCTCATTGAAGCCTTTAGAGAATATTGCTTGAGATTATGGAGTCTAGATGTCTTCAGCACCAATTAAAGCTGAAAAGGAGCCAACCCAACTGAGCCAGACACCTGGGCTCTGAGTCAAGAGAGCACACCTGAGTCTACAGTCCCTATGGGTTCCAATAGCAACCCGGTGTCTTGGGTACAGGCCTATATGGAACCTTGTGTTGGAGACCTGAGAGCCCCTCCCTTACTACAGTGAGGTTCTGTTACCCCACCAACATCCATACACCCAGCTGCCATCTTGGTAGAAGCAGAGAGAAAACTGGAAAAACTGAGCATTTACCTGAAAGAGACTAAAACCAGAAAGGACTGAGCTACCATAGAAGGCAAGTTAAAGTCAAGGTGGGGGCTTGAAAAGCAAGGTTAAAATCAGTTATAGAAAATTTAAAAGCTATATTTTTTCTTGGCACAGCTTAGATTTAGTGTGCTATAAATGACTGTTCCTGCCACAGCAAGATAGTCTTTGAGGATATGTTTCCTACATTTTAAATTTAAATTTTGTACTCTGTTCACAACTGAACATAGCTTAAGTCCAATGACTGTCTGATTGAGGTTGTAGGTTGCCTGCATTTGGCATGCCTAATTAATGCTATCTTGGTTTCAATGACTTGATCACTAGAAGTGGAATTTTCATTTCTCATCTCTTCATTGTTATAAAATAAAGGCAAAATGAAGTAGTAACACAATAACTGTAGTATAGACATGATGGATAATATTACTAAACTGAAATGCTGTCTGACAGGCATCACTACAGTGTAATCGTCTCTAAAATTTTCATTCATTTACTGATATACCACTGTCTGAATCTGGTAGACAAGGTGGTTTGAGGGCATCTACATATAATGTATGAAAGCATGAGTTATATGAAAATCAGATGGATCTCAAATTTTGTATGACTTATAAATATGGGGCTAGATTGGTTTGAAAGTTCGCCTGTCTCTTCCTTTCTATTGAAGAGTTGCTATTTGCTCTGCCAGAGGGGTTAGTGAAAATTGTTCTTTGGATTCCTCATTTTTCATCTTGATAACTTTGATTTTTGAACATTTTATTAATTGCCTAATCTATAATATGAACACAGCATAGTAAATTTGTATTGGTCTATAACTATGAGGTGAATTGTTTTTAAGTGATTTATTTTAAATCACCCATATTGAGGTATACTGTACATACAAAAAATGCACCCACATATACAATAAGATGTACCCATTTTAAGTGTATAGCTATGTGAACTAGTCCCCTTAGTTCATCTTTTGACATTATCAACCAGTGTCCCTTCAGGTTAATACTGATCCACTGTAACAGTTATACTGGGCCATATTAGAAGGACTTAGAAAAGCTTTCTGGGTGTGTGGGTTTCTTTGCATTTATCAACTAAGTGGTCTGAGACTTTTATGTGTTGTTATTCTTGTATTTGTGGTACTCAGATGTCAGCCATCTAGGTGGCCCCTAGTCTCACAGCCTTACCAGATACTTTAACTTTTAATGTGCAAATAAAAATAGTTCAAGACTTCATTCTAAGGACTGTGGGAAGTCCTATGGCCTGAGGATTTGGTGATCAGGTTACTACACAGCACTATAAGCAACATAGCCAGTTATAAGTCCCATGACTATTCCCTCACTGGGAATATCTCAGACAATATAAATGTGAGTAGTTATGTAACATCTCTGTTTTCATTTTACTTTTTGCCAGGCTAGAGGAAATCTTAACTAGTTTAGAATGGAACAGAGATGACAGTGAAAGAGAATAATCCTTATTTTATTGTTTCGGGTGGAGAAATTGATCAATAAATAATAATTTTTAAATGTAAATTTGATATAACTTGATATATATTGGCAACCTAGTAAATGCAATCATTTTATAGTAATGGTATGAAAGAAATTTTTGACAGAAAGAAAGCAATAGTGGTTTTGCAGTACATTTTTATGATCTGCAAGAGGCCAGAGTAGCCGAGCAGCAAAAGGGGTTTTTAATGAAGATAATATAATTCTTTCTTAACTTGAAGAGCTAATTCAAAATTCTTGCCTACTAAAGGACTTCTGGAGAAGGCCAGATGAAGTTCTGAAGGATCTTATATTGTTTCCTTGGGTTGTCTTCATTTTTTTGAAACTTTCTAAAGCGTAAAAGAACAGATCTATCCTAATACATCTTCTAAGGAATATATTACCATTAAAAAAACTGAAATGTGTATACAAGGGTACTTCAAAAAGTTTGTGGAAAGATTTGTATTATCTTTTAATTCTATTTTTTGTGAACTTTTTGAAGTACCCTCTTATTTGTCTTCTATGTTCTTGGTTTGTTTGTTTTTCCTTGTGTACCAAGCAATGTCTTTTTTCTTTTTTTCAAATCATGGTAGGAAAAAGTATTTCTCTGTTAAGCTTTGGTGAATTTAGTAAATATGTCCAAGAAGAAGGCTGAGCTGGGTCAGCAGGCTGTATGTTTTCATGGTGGTGCAGTACAGGAAGCTGTTCATGCTAGATCTTCCTCTTTCTTGCTGAGCACATTTTGGGGCTGGTTCTTCATTTATTTCTCACCCAAAAGCTTTCAGTCTAATGGTAGAGTCAGACCTTGACCAAGTAGTCACATAAATCTGTAAAGGCAGAACTTTAATGCGAGTTATGAAGAAGAGGCGTATGCTGGGCTGTGAGAAGCTCCTCTGAGCAAGTAAGGATTGAGCGGGGTGTGGTGTTCACTGAGATAGAGGACAGGAGACAGGCCCAGGTTTAGTGTGGGAAGATGTGGGAATGGTTAGACATTCTATCGAAATATTTTACACCCAGGTATTGTCATTGTCCATCTCAATAAAAGATTCATGGAGGGCAGATCCAACCCAGAGAGGGGAGAAGGGGAAATAAATGGAAATTTTAATGGAAATAGATGAGAAAATAGTTTGTTGTGTAGGAATTTTATCACTGACTTGGCTTGAAGTTCTATACAAAATCTCTTTCTTTGTAAGATCCTACTTCTCAAATCTTCCCCTTTTTGCTGTATGATGTCTCATGTTCTTAATAAAGAACATAAGACTATCCTATTTTCAGAGGCTGAGCATGAAGTAAATACCTTGTGAGTTTTCCTGGTAATGCTTTTTAAAATGTAAGATTTTCCTTAAAGTATTCTTAGGACACTGATTAATTCAAATTATAAACAGTTTAAAGTTTACACCAATATTTCCTGTAATAATATCTCCATAAGTGAATCTCAGTAGCAGTTTTGCCAACTATTGGTGTAGACTTAGGTGGGACTCTGCCAAATTGTTTTTGGCCAAATGAAAATCATCCTGAATTTTTAACAAAAAAAGTAAATAATATGTTTTTAGTATATCTTTTGGTATATTTCACTATATAATATTTTAATAGAGCCAAATTACAAAAGTTATTATGAAAGTAATCATTGTTTTATGAAAATGAGATGAGTGTAGACATTTTAGTGCTATGATTAATAATTTTGATGATTTTTGGAAATTGATCTGTTAATTGTATCATTTTCAATTAAAGTTTCTTTTCACAGTATATTAATCTTTTCAGCTTTACCTAATCTCAGCAAATGATCAGTCTCACCTTTTTAAGGAGGAGTGTTTATAGGGGTATACCAGAAAACAGTTAAAATGAATAAACTAGAGCAGAGTTTCTCAACCTCAGCACTGTTGACATTTGGGACTGGATAATTGTTTCTTTGTTGTGGGGACTGTCCTGTGCACTGTAGGATATTTAGCAGCTCTCCTGGTCTCTATTTACCAGATGCCAGTCTATGTGACAACCAAAAGTGTCCCCAGATACGGGAGGGGGGGACAGTTGCCCCCAGTTGAGAACTACCAAACTAGATTTAGATTTCAATCTCAGATACACATGGTTATGTGGTTATGTTAAAACAAAAAACAAAAAAGCTGTTCAAAAAGATGCATACAATGACATGCTAGTTACATGATTTTTAATGTACAAAGCAGTAGTAAAATTATTTATGGGTAAATTCATTTCTGGTAATAAAAATGTGGGGGGAGAATGATACATACCAACTTCAGGATAGAAGTTACCACTGGGATGAGGGAATGGGAATGAAGCTATATGTATGACATTTTACATCTCAAAAGGCAAGGGAGAGATCAGAAGTAAATAAGCCAAAATAGCATATCAACTGTTAAATCTGAAAGGGGTGTATGGTTTTTCTGTATGCTTGCATGATTAATCTTTTTTCACCTCTTGTGGCATATCATATAACATTTGTCACTATCATACATTTTTAAATTTGTCATGCGTTTTTACTTGCTGTCATGCACTTTTACTTTCTGTCATGCATGACTACATACCAGGTTGTAAGCTTCTGTATACATGAGATAGCTTCATTTACTCACTTGTGTCAGGTACAGGATGACATGAGATCAGAAAACCTTACATAAAGCAGAGGCATAATAGACGTTTGTTAGTTGACTGAACAACTCCCCTTCTTTGCTATAGATTGTTTCCTTCCTGATTTGGTCTGAGGTACTTAAATGTAGCAGTAAATCTGACTTAGTATTAACAAACTATGGTAGTTTTCAAATAATAAGTAATACAAGTCAAGATCTCTAAGGAATTTCTTGGAAAAATCTAGCTTTTATCATTGCATATAATGGATAATATTTTGTATTTCTATGGCATTTGGCAAACACATATTAGCTGTGTACAGCAGGGCAATGGAATGTACCCTGTGCTTGAATTCACTTCTATTTTATAATTTCGCTCAGTAAAAATAACTTAAATAATTTTCGACCTAAGTTATTTAAGAAGGTTTCTATGAAATAAAAGTCAGAATAAAGATGAAAATAATGAAATATTTGCATACACTTTTAAGTGCATAAATATTATAATAGATGTAATTAGAAAACTCTTTGCAAATATTGGTGTTAACATGTATTTCTGAGAAAAACACAGAAGGGAAGTAATGATTCCTCCTCAGTGGGGTGTGTTGTGTGTGTGTGTGTGTGTTTCGTAATCTATTCTTTTCCACAACAAAATTTACGTATGACTTGCAAAGGCAGTGTAGCATGGCCATAGTTGAGAAATGGCATCCAGAATCAGTCTTCTTGGGTGTAAAATCTCAGCTCTACTACATCTTAGCCATGTGACCTTGGGCCAAATTATGGAACTTCATTAAAACTTCACATCCTCATCTATAAAATGAGCAAGAGAAGATCCTTCTCAGAATGATGATTTGAAGATTAAATGATATAATCCACGGGAAGCACTTACTATGAGGCATACGCAAAAGAACTTAAAAATAATAACCTAAAATAAAGCTATACTCGTCTATAAAATAATAGTAGTGTCTGTGTTTGTAGGATTTTGCACCTACTGAAGGAGAGTGTCAGTGTGTAAAAGCAGGTAGACAGCTGAGATATTTACATGTAAGACATGAACAGACATATTTAAAATACTTTAGTTGTCAAGTTGTATTCCTTGTTACTTGGATGAAGAAATAGAAAATTTCTCCCAAGGAAGGGCTTCCTCAGAGTAGACACTGAATTATATAACCTTTGAAACGGCTTAATCCATAAATAGTAGAATAAAATAGAATCAATATTTTTTTCTGTTTTGTTTCATGAGAGCAAAACATTTACAACAGTGCCTCCTGCTTACTTCCTTGCACAGTGTATGAGTTTACAGAATCCAGTGTTTCAGAGTATAATAAAGTTATATAATTGCATTTTAAAATTACTTAGTAAATTTTATGACAATACCAATTAGTTGCTTTGCCAGAATCTTGAGTAAGGGACAGTTAATACTGAGAATAAAACAATTACTTGGAAGTTTTAGATGATCACTAACAGGAGTGAGTTTATGGTTGCAAGTCTTTTGGTCCAATATGGTTGTTTAGTGATTGAGGATTGATTTTTATGAGGTGGAGATCTTGAGAATATTGGAAGAACTATAGGCCCCCAGATATTTTTGTATTTGTTACTAATAAAGTTTATTTTTCACTATCTTTCTAATCTTTTTTTTTAGCTGAGGAAATTTATTCTGGGAAATGTTAAATGCCTTGATTTAGTTTGTTCACTCACAGAGATAGTAGGTAGCATTCAGGAACCTTTATCTAAAAGTTACCTATTCTTTCCTTTTACCTTCCAAAGTAATGTAATCACAATTTTCAGGTAGAATTAAGGGTGAGGTATGGAATTATTATTAATGGGTTATTGATATATTTGATCACATTCTTAGTTTATTGCCTAAAATGTAGGCTTTTAACTACCTCATTATTTAAACAGAGTAGGATACTGAAACAAGCAGCAAATTATGCCTATCTTGCTAACTACAGCTGATGACATTCTGTTGCAGACGTTGTGGGGGCAATGGCATGCTTTTGTGAATAAACTGAATTTAAAACACAAGTTCTTAAGAGTTATTTTTCATATATTTTTCTTTTTTCTGTACACCTATATTATGTATAGCATCTCATGGTGGTGGTAGAATAAGTAATAAGTTTGCGTGTCACTTCCTACCTCTCCATTAAAAACCCATGAAGAAATTTAAAACAAAAATTAAACATCAAAGGTTGTTGGCAAGTCCAGGGAGAATTTATTTCATTAGCAGGAATGTATTGAAAACCATAGTCTCGAACATCATGCTATTTGTTCTACTTTGTGACCCCAAATCAGGCAAAATATCTGAAGGGAGTAGGAAAAGACTTGGACCCATGCCCCCAGGGGCTGAAAAACAGCAGCCATCTCATCAAGGTAACTATCTCTCTGGAGCTTGAGTTCTCAGTCCCCCAGTGGCCCACATTACTATCTGCATTTCCGGATCTTTCCGCAGACTAAAACATCCCAAATACAGTAAGGCAAGTAGTGGAGGATTGGGAGAGGCATGTAGCATCCTAGGATTCATAGTCCTCCATGGGAAAGTGTTGTGGGAGCAGGCTGTGCTAGAAAATGTGGTCTCCAGAGCGCCGCATAGGGAGCAACAGCCCTGCCCATGCAAGCCAGCCTCAGACCAGCCAGCCCAAACAAGCAGAATGTTTGCTAGGAATCCAGGTTTTGAAATTGGGCTCGGGGTACATCAGTCTGTATTTGAAATTCAGGTGGCTGAAAAATCCAACTACCCTTTTTTCTGCCAGATGGCAGTCCTGGTGGATCTCTTTCAATCTCAGTAAGGATGAGTTTGGGTTTTTTTTGTTTTGTTTTTTAAGAGGCGGGGGCCTCAGGGAGGACACTAGGAAAAGACATGGGAAGCTAAAGACAACATTGCTCTGAAGATTTAGAAGCAATATATAGTTCTGAAAATGATTTTTTTCTAACAAGCAGATGAAGTTAAGACATCTACTTAGTCTCCTGAAAGAAAGTCAGGAGGGATATGGTCTCTACAGAGAGAGAACAAGCTGAAATGGGGCAAAAATGCAGCGTTAGCTGAGATAAGGAAAGAAGATAAAGAAACCCAAAATGGAGGAAGTAAAGGACAAAATCGATGCAGCAGTTTTGAGTAATTCACTCATGAAATGTTCATTCATTAAATATTTATTGAACACCTACTATGTGCCTGCTCTTCTAGGCATTGATGATGCAATAGTGAACAGAACATATTAAGTAACTATGAAAGATCCAACCCCAAAATTATAAGGTTTGTAGTGGAAAATACTAGAAAAATAGTAGAAACAACATTTAAGATTGCTAAAGGAAAACTTTTCTAATTTCATTGATTTTCAGGTAATATTAGTTAACACACGCACACACACCCTACTCCTCTGGATATATTCTGATAATTTAAAATTCTTATTTTAAGGAAAAAGGAAAGGTCCTAACACTATTCAGGCAGAAAAAATAAGTTATCTACATGGGAACAAAAAGCAAATTGGCCTCAGACTTCTTTCTTACAGCACTAAATACCAGAAACCATCAGAGTATTGCTCCCCATTTGGAGCCTTATGTAATATTATTATAATTTCTTTATGTTAGAAAGTGGCATCTCTCTTTTAAGACCCTTAATTTTCTTCTTCTTGGAAAAGTGTCTTAGTATATGGATTTTGTTACAACACAGTACTTTATCTGCTTTAAAGGTGTTTTAATAAGCAGATCTATGGTGTTTGTGATGTGAATGACACTTCCCAGGGCTTTGCAGTGCACACAGGCTGACAGGGATCCTGAAGAACATGAGGTTGCCTTCCCAGGAATTGTGTGCCTGCCAAATTGCCATGCATGTGTGAGGATGTTCAGATATGCAAAGACTGGAAAAGTAGAGTACTTCCTCAGAAAACCATTCGTAGATGCAGTCTGGCTGAGCAAAAAAATTAATGCAAATCAAGCACTCAAATATGTGGAAACCATAGGAGAAAAGAACTGGTGGTAAACAGTGAAGCCAACTGAATATTTTAAAGAAATAGAGATGAAATGTAATAGTTCATGGGTGTATAATTACAAATTAAATTCAACAGCCAAAACATATTTTCAAAAATAAATTTATTTACAAAATGGCATAAGAAGAATCAGGGTGTATAACCCCAGATTAATTTAAAATGGTTTAAGGTCACAGTAATTTAAACTGGTTCTGGCAAAAAAACAGGTCACTGGCTTACACTAGACTAGACTAGAGTCAACTAGAAAGCTCTGAAAGCAAATCTAGACTATAGATAAATAGATAGATACTAAGATATAACAAAGAACTAAAAATCCATGGTAAAGGGTATTGGGAAAATTGGTTCAGTATTTAGAAATTGTATTAAATCTAGATTCTCTCACTGTGTCATAAAATGAATTACAAATGGATAAAGGTTTAAAGGAAGAAATTAAGTCATTAAAATATCAAGATGCATAGCTGTGCAAGACTCTTAGCCAATATTATTCAGGCTATGTAAGGAATTTGAGTACAAAAGTAGTGGGCATAATTAACAAAGACTTTTAACAATAAATTTGACTATGTGATAATAAGTTATATTCAACAACAACAAAACCCTAAATAGTTAATGATCACAACCACCTAGGGAAAGTATTTGTAGCAAAATTTGGCAACAAGTTCTCATCCATGAATCAGTAAGGAAAATATTATCTCTAGTAGACCTCATTTCACTTTCCAGTTGATAGAAGAAAACCTCTCTAATCTCATTGAATTCCAAAGTTTTTTTTAATGGCTGTATTTCATTTTGGCAATGGTTGTAGACTGGGTATTCTCATACACTGCTGAAGGGAACTGTGAAATGATGTATTTTTGGATGTCAGTTTGGCAGTCTGTTTTAGGAGCCTTTAACACTCATACATACCCTTTGAGCCAATTATATCACTCTATGGAAATAAAGATGCAGATGTTGAAGTATGTTCATGGATAGACTGTTTAAATAACCATCCATTAAAAGTGTTGGTTTTAAAAATTATCTAATGACGGATCAAAATGTTGTTTACACAATATCAATGGAAATAAAAGCAATATACAGCAAATTATACAATATTACTATTCCAATTTGAGAAAAATTTACTGGGAGAAACTATACCAAAATGTTAACAAGGATTATATGAATATTTTTGATGTATTCTTTATATTCTTTTTAAACCCTTTATATTCTTTTTATATTTTCTGCAATGAGTTTGTATTATTTTTATAAGCAGTTTGAATACAAGTGAAATGTTAAATTCTTTCCAGCATCTTCTCTTAATTGCATGTGTTTTCCACTAAACATTGAATTGGTTGGTTTTATGTAGAAAACTTCACCTACTGTATTTGGCTTTATTCTTTAAGTAAATATACAAACTGTATTGAAAGAGAATACGTGTGTGTGTGTGTGTGTGTGTGTGTGTGTGTGTGTGTGAGAGAAAGTGGATTTCCATGGTATTTGTGAAAGGATAAATAAAAGAATAAACATTTCACTTTATTTGAGCCTCTTAAGCCACCTGTTTTATACAGTAAATTCTATTTATGAGATGCCAGAAAAAAAAAATCACTGATGAATTTCTTCAGGGTGATGTAAGTGTGCTAATTATAAATTTAAATTTGTAGTCATTATCAGTAGACAGTTTTGAACTGAGCAAGTTCATTTATAAAATCAAAGTTTGTAGGCTCGGATATATGGGACTCTTTCAGTTAGAGAGGAATATAGGATGGAACACCACCTGGAGTGATGTTCATTTGGGATGTGAGCAGTTTTCCTCTGTTCCTGGAAGTACTGTGAGCAAAGCAAGAGTAGGTTTCTCATAGGGTTTGTCCTTTAGTTAAGCTGTAGGTAGGTTACTAGCTAGAGCCATTTGAAAAGGAGCAGGATAAGACAGTGATATCAATGTACCATGAGAGAGTAGCATAAGTAGAAGAGTCACCCTTGTACTACCAGTGCTATTACAGCTGATAATCTCCTACACCACTTGGAATTGGAAGTTATTCCTTCTCAGTAACAAAACAGTTACAACATGAGAAAGTAACTGGAAGACTGAGTTTCTTTGTCAGATGACCCCCTAATGTACAAATAGGTTATATCCCAAAAGTTGTCTGTAACCTACAATTCCATCTATTCCTCCATTAAAAACAAAAACGTGATACCCTTAAGAAGTATCCTTTTTGCCCTCAATAATTTATAGTACTTTCAAGATAAACTTTTTTTCTATAACATATTAAAGCTGATATATCTTTTTATCAATGGGTAGGTGAGAAACAGAAAAGGTTTGATTTACAGACATAGGAATCAGTTTGTCTTTCAGCATAATGATCAAAAAATGGTCTTCCCTTCCCTCCCTCCCTCCCTCCCTCCCTCCCTTCCTTCTGTGATTCCCCTTCCTTTTGAAAAGGACTTAAAAGAAAAGCTTATACTTTTAATAAATTAATGTTTTATATCCTGTTGGTTACTGCCTGGTACTGTGTCCAGTTTTAACATCTTCATTTTGATGCAGGGTCAGTGTTTTATTAAAAGATTTGATCTGAAAGTGTACCCACTTAGAGTAAGGAGCAGGACTGAGTCATTCTTTAGTCTGGCTTTCTATCTGGCATATTGGCTTTGAAGAATCCGTATTATTTTACCAAAAGCTATTCACAAGTTATTTAGCCTAGTGATACTTAGTTATTAGCATTTCCATCTCATTTCCAGCCCTTATTTTCTTCTCTCCCAACCAAAAAGAAAAAAAAAGAGTTGTCACATTTTAGTTTCAAGTAGGATTCTGCTCACAAACTACTTCTGTTCAGAAGAGATAATTAAGGACAGGGAGAAGGTGATGATTGGTATTTGATGATGGAATGTTTATCTCACTTTGGATTTGTAGTGACCATCAATAAGGAAAAGCCAGTGAACAACTAGATGTGTTTGTTAGGAAAAGGTAAGTGAAGGAAGGTGAGTTGGAAGAGGTGTTTGCTACCAGCAGCTACTAAGTATGGTAGAGGACCCTTCTCAGTCTCAGAAGCCCAATTCAAGTGTGTCTCTGGGTTTCAGAGGGCAGAACAGAAGACTGTGTGCCGCTTATCCTGGCACTTTTGAGTAGCCTCAAGACATCGACACTTCACTTATGATTCCTGAAACTTCTATCACCATCTCTGCTCTTTCGTCCCCACCCTCTCCCCACCCTTCTTTTCCTTCCTTGACAATGTCTGCAGGGTGGTAAACAAGAGAATTTTGGAAGCAAAAAATGAAGGGCTGGAGAGAAGAATGATCTATTTTTTACTCTCTCAGTTATTGCTACTATGTCCCAGAATATACCCCCAGGCAATTGGGATTTCCAGTTGGGAAAACAGTGGAGAATGACTTTCCTTCTGCCTCTTTTCTTTTACAGGAAACACATGAAATTGTGGCAATCAAGAAATTCAAGGACAGTGAAGGTATATATATATATATATATATTTTTTTTTCTTCCCTTTCTGTATTAAGTTTTTGTAAATACAGTGTGGAATAGGTGGGATTTAGCTGGTTAGACCCTGTCCCTGAGATTTTAAAGTCACAGTCTCATATAGCTTATTTATTATGCTTTACTTTGAAACATTTAGTTTTTTCTGTGTGAATCTTTTCAAATCTCATGATGTTAGAAAATTCATTTTGTATTTTAAGTTACAATCAGTATGGGAAATCTTGTTCTAAAGGCTGGATAAAAGGCATGTTATATATGCTGTTTCTAAATATTATTAAAATGAAAAAACTGATTTAAAGTAAATATTTCTGTGGGTTCACACAAGTAACAAGTGCCATGTGAAAGGTTTCAGTGTTAGTTACTGTGATCTCCGGCTTCTAATCAAAGTCAGAAATACAAGGATAAGTGGTAAACGGTATTGAGGGAGTGATTTTATATTTAGAATAACTCATTGGGAGAATAAAAGTTTTTCCAGAAGAAATACCATACTTGGAGGCCTTGATCCAGACTATTTCATATGGAGTATTAAAATTACCCTATGCTGAGTAAGAAAGTTTAAAATAAAGGATTTCAATAGTTCATTAGTTTTTAAATGTAGGCTGTTGGCCATCCAAATACAGCCAAGCAGAGAAACTGATCACGAAAATACTCATGGCCTTTAAGAAGCTCTAGGCAGCAGTTTTTCAAACTTTTTTGGGCAGAGACTATATTAATCCATTTCTGTTGCTTATAACAAAATACCTGGAATTGGGTGATGGTCAGAAAATGAAGTTTTATTGCTTACAGTTTCTGAGGCCGGGAAGTCAAATGTCCAGGGAACACATCTGGTGAGGATCTTTGGTGGTGGCTTTACAGCAGTGCAGTGGTCTCCCATGGGAGAAAATGTTGGAGCAGAGAGAGAAAGATTCTCATGTGCTCTCCTCTTATTTATTTTTTTTGGCAGCTGGCTCGTACAGGGATCAAACCCTGAACCTTAGTGTTAACAACACCATGCTCTAACTAACTGAGCTACCCACTCAGCCTCATGTGCTCTCCTTTTAAAGCCCTCAGAACCATGGCCCAGACCATCATTTTTAATCTATTCACTGCAGCATAGTCCTACAATCCAATCACCTCTTCAGGGACCCACCTTTCAGTTACCATAATAGGATTCCCTGCCCTCAACAGTTACAGTGGGGATTAAGCTTCTAATATATGAAGTTTGGGGGACACAATTCAGTCAATTCACAGCAGAGACCCACAGTAGAAATATATTTTATATCCTAACCCAGTGTCCACCCACATACTGTACTATATGTAACTGCAGCAAAAGTGTCACAAACTACTTTATTGTATTATGGTGAGGTTCTCCATTTTCTGTTCTCTCCCATTCATGTACATTCATACATGCCTATTGTGGCATCAAATACATTGATTTCATCACTAATGAATCACAATCTGCCATTTGAAAACCAGTGGTCTAATGGTAAGAGGTACCAGCATAGCATCAACCTTCATATCTAATCAGATGTATGCAAATAGCAGTCATAGCTTACCTTCACCAGCACACATTTGCTAAGTACTGTAAGACACCAGCTTCTATATTTATGAACAGTTTCATCACCCTCACCTCAGAGACTTAGCAAACATTAAATAACAAAAAGGGCTTGCTAACAAGAAAGTCCCGGGATACATTCAGTAACATTTGATATAGCCCAGCTCTGATGTGCCGTTATGTGGAGCACATGCATATCAGCTGGGAACTTCAGCAGCCATTGTGTGGGTGGGCTTAAAGGGAGTGCAATAGAAAAATACTTTTAGCTTGTTCTGGGGGGAAAAAAACATGCTTCAAATGGTGGACCTGTGATCTAACAGGAAGCAGTAGGCCCAGGCCAACCCACTGAGAGACTATTGAAAATGAGCCCTTTGAGCAGTGACTTTGGGCTAACGACAGGTGGCCAAGAGACAAATGGTGATCTCCTAAAAAAGAGTGGTTGCAACAGTAGATCAAAACACAGCCTTCACCTGCTTGTAAAGACTTCTGGCTGTGCATTCATCTTGCAGGGCACATGGGCAAGCATCGGTTATCACCAAAAATAATTGTCATCAAATTTTTAAAAAGAAGTGTAATCTAGGCCATGTATGCCATTGCTTTTTTTTTTTTTTAAACTAAGTACCATATTCTTCACAGTCTCTATCATTTGTATACCAGTTCTTAGCCTCAATTATATTTTTACCTGTGTTATGCTGCTTTCAAAGTGGCAATCAATAGTTTATCTGTTGAAATTCATTGAGCACTGAGCCAGGTGGTGTAAGAGCTATGAAGATAACTCGTGTGGATACTTTCAAGAAGCTTATGACCTATTAGTATAATTAAGACCTGTAAATAAATTAAGATAAAGCATAGTAGGGAACAGTCAGTGCCTGAATGGCGACATGGAACCTGCATCATTTTGAGAGAGAGATTGTTTTTAGCTGTGACATCCAGGAGTGCATGAATAGTATAGACATGGAAAATATTTGATCTGTTCTTATTTTATTGAACCAACAAAACATTAATCCGCTCTGCCCTCACCTCTGCCAGACCATCATCGTTCAGCATCCTTCACAGGCATGCAGCCTTATCACTCACCTCGTGTCAGTGTGATGCCTACATATGCTTACGCGTACTTCTAGAGGGACACTTCCAGAACATTTCTGTGATAGAAACTGGAGACATATCCAATTATTCATATACTTTTTGGTTCCAGTTCTATTATAGGCCTATTTTCCTACTGTTTCCAGTTCCCCCTGGGAGATCTAGTTCTCTCTTTTCTGTCTTTACCCTTTTCCTCCTGCCAGAGTATAGGGTCTTGCTTAATGGAATGAAAGCATATATGTGTGGTGAGCAACCTTCTTGGAGTGTAAAGTGTACATAGTTTTGAACAGTGTGAGGTTGTCCATTCAACCTCTATGTAAACCATTTAATTCTGAATCGGTTTATTAGCTCCAGAAATATACACAAGTATCATTGGTCAATTAAGAAAAAAATTTTTTAAAAAGAGTGTTATGATAATATTGTCCTTATTGTCATGTAGCTTGCATTAATCTCTTTAATTTGTTATTCTGAAAATATTCTTTTGATATTATGATAGTGATTATTCTAAATCCAGTGTTTTAAAATCTTTGTGAAGATCATGAGATAATCCTGTGAAAATATTGTTCAGTTGAAATAGGATCTGTACTTGATCTGACCCATGTTCAAGCTAATTCAGTATTCTCTCACTGATGATATCAAGGGATATTTTGTGAAAGCATACAGTATGTTACCTTCTGGTAGCTTTAAAAGATTTATGGTAAGGTTCTACTTTCTTGTTAAATTCGTGTGTATCCACAAATTTTTGGAAAACATTTTTGAAACTATATTTTAGGGTAGACTGCTATTTAGTTCAAAAGGTCCTCATTATCCCAGGATAAATGGGAACCGAAATTTCACAGTAAATGAAAGGTTTTATTGGGACTTTAAGTGGGAAAAATGAGACTAAAATAATAATTTTACTTTATAGCTAACACAATTTAGGTTAAAATAGCAAGTATGTGCTATTTCTTAGAAGAAAGAATCAAGTGTTATCTTTTTTGGGAGGAGGAGCAATTTTTACGTAAAATTGTAGGCTAGGCCACTGAATGACTTCCACAATAAAAAGAGGATCATTAAAGAATACACAGCAGGCTTCATCAGTTTTCGCTTCCTTTTTTTTTTTTTTTTTTTTTAAATTTCTGTCTTTCTGTCTTCATCTTTTTCAGGCTTTTATTCTCCAATTGTTAGCTGATATAACTGTGTCAGATCATTTATCAGTGTCTTTGCTAGTGATTCTCCCTGAAAGACTTTGGCATGCTGGGTGGGGATAAGAACTTCTGTTAAAAGAGAGTAATGTTTAGGGCCGGCCCGTGGCTCACTTGGGAGAGTGTGGTGCTGATAACACCAAGGCCACGGGTTCGGATCCCTATATAGGGATGGCTGGTTAGCTCACTGGCTGAGCGTGGTGCTGACAACACCAAGTCAAGGGTTAAGATCCCCTTACCGGTCATCTTTAAAAAAAAAAAAAAAAAGAGAGAGAGAGAGGAATGTTTGAGTGATAACAAATTTTTATCCGAGATCACTTAATTAGTTAATTTTGTCTTGTTTCGATGACTTCTGCTTCTTGATACTTCATCATAAATTTGGAGTCTCAAATGATGAATTCTTAATGATACCCTGAATGACAGTATTATAAGTTTGTCTATTGATGTAAGTTCCCACAGAGAAACATTAACTAGCAAATACTAATCAACCAAAAGTCTCCATTGAATTAGTTCTGCTCATTATTTGGATTTTCTGAGAAGAGAAAAAAATGACCACAGACCATAAAGATACTAGAGGTTATCAATCTAGTTAGAAGGCACTTTTCAGACTATATATAAATATAAATTTAGCCTAATTCTCCTACCCTTCCTATAACTCTAGTCGTGTACAATGAGATTTGATGTTCAGATGAGAATCTTCTATTACTATTGGATCATCGTTCTCATGTATACACATATGCAAGTGTCTGTTGTCCTCAGTCTATTAAATAATTTATGATAACTAGATAGCTTTGGACCAGCAAGATTTTAAAATATTGTCTGTTCAACCTTGACTTTAGGGGGACCTGTGGTCTAGAATTTATTTTTTACATACAGTTGGATCTCCCTTTTGCTTCTTTGAACTTTTCAATCTTTCCTTGAATGTCCAGATGGCATGAGGAGGGATCCTCCCTACTTGTCACTGGGCCTCAGTACATGGCAGGTAGTCTGACTCCAGGGAGCTGCACAGCAGCCTACGTTCAAGGTGGAATTTAGGTTGTGTCTCTGCTTTTATAGCAAATAAAATTGCTTGCATGTCCTGTCCTGCTGCTGCTTATGTTTTCTATAGATGAGTATTTTTCTCTTGAAATGGACATATGTATTCATCTTAATAATTAAAAAATGTTTAATTGATCAACTATTCTTTCCTCCAATTTATTTCATTCTTATTTTTACTCAGACACTAGAAAGCTCTATGCTGGTCTTTGGATCAGAGCTTCTCTGGTCTCTTATTTTGTATTATGGTGCAAAACAGAAGTTAATGATCTTGAGTCTTTAAATTCAAGAGCCCAGTTTCTCTGTAAGAGAGGCCTTGAAGCAAAATTTCCAACCTTCAATTAAACAAAGAATTCGATTAACTGAGCTTGATCATTCTGGCTAGTCATGATTTCACCCCATTTCCTTTTCATGTCCAAAATGGATCTCTTTCAAACTTCAGGGATACTTCTAGGATTTGGTAACCGTTTTGCTCCTTTCATGATTTAATAAATTTCCACTGTGCTTTTACTGGCCCTTCATCTGTGAAGATTGAAGGGACCTCATCTTTTTTGGTATGTGTAACAGCAGCACCAGCATTCGAACCCCCCAGCATGTTAATCACCCTGCTGTTGATGGTGTTTCTTCAATCAGGGCAACCAGACTCAAACATGGCACCCCCATGGTTTTGTAGAAGGATGAACTGACTTTTCTTCTTTAAACAGTACATCTGTTTAAAGGTCCATTTTGGGGGGCCTCTTTGGCTATACAAAGATGTCAGTTTGTGGTTTCATAAAGTAGGTTACAGCTATTCCTGGATTTCGTTTTTAAGCCCACAGTTCTTTAAAAATAGAGTTACAATAGTTTCTGCTCATCTTTAGATTTTTCTCTTTTTGTTACTTACTTATCTTTGAATTTCTTTTGCTCCTGTGATCTTTCTTCTTAAAAATTGTTCTCTTTTACTTTAGTGATTCTTTCTTGATTTTTAGGTATGTTAACTTGCCTGACTGGTAAGCTTAGAAGTAGGTCAGTTTTTTGATTATTTGTTTTTACTTAACATCCTTTTTCTACCCTGCCATTTAGTCCTCACTCAGTGCATAACTTTGTCCGAGTTGCTCCTGCATTCAGGTTAACCCCCTCACTGGTAACTGATGATGACTAGATCAGTCAGTCAGTCAGCATGCACATAAGCACCTATCACATGGAAGTACAGACTCTTAGAATTGGAAGAGACCCTCAGAATAATCTAATATAACCCCTGCCCCAATTTACTGATGCCGGCCCCAAGGCCCAAAGGTGCACAGCTTATATGTGATTAACACACTAAAATGCAGACCCAGGATCTTTATTGAGCTTTTCTTCTACTTATGCTCTGCTGCTCTGCCACTTGGCTAAACAGTAGCAGCATCTAGACCTGAATCTGGGTGTCATGACTCACGCTCTAAAGCTCACCGTGTTACCCCATGCCACCTATGTCCCTGTGCTGTGCTTAGGCTATGAGACGGAATGTTCAATTTCACTCACCCTGAGAAAGTTAGTTATCCTTTCCAGACTTGGTTTCTTCATTTGTAAGCTGGAGGATCTAGCCTAAAGAATCTACAAAGATTACTTCAATTAGTAGGCAGTGTTTTTTATGCTCATTTCAGTGGGCTGTGCTTCCATCTTTAAAAAACTACCTCACTGAAGTGCTTTGCTACTTTCCGAATCTCTGAGAGAAGCATGTATAAGTGGAATGTGCATTCTTTTTCCCCATCATCTAATTGTTTAATGCCCCAATTTTCATCATAAAGTACAGGCCAGGACAGGAACCTTTAAAGTACTTAGAGAATCAAAATTATAGGATGTACCAGATAACAAAGAGTGCATATTTTGTTTGCATTTAGGGATTTAATAGCTCTACTTCCTGCCTGTTCCCATTTATTACAATGTTAGTGCTCAAGTGCTTACCTCAACTCTTAGCACCTATGACTGTCATAAAACAGAGACACCTTCATTTCCTAAAAATGGCTGCTCAAATGAGGTTGTTTTGGCACAACATGCTAAGTGATTTTGTGTGCTTTCTTTTGAAAATTCATTTATCTTCTCTCTGTAACCATTGTTAAGTGGAGTTGGTATAGATTGAATAATGTATATATAACAAAGTACCAAAATTCACTGAGGTTTAGGCTTAATCAATAAGATTTTAATGAAAAGAAATAGATTATTAGATTTGGAAAAGACCATACAGTTTTTCTGAGGCAGGGGGACATTTATTTATTTATTTTACTGATGAAAAGTTAAGTGGCTTGCCCACAGTTACATGTTACACTGTTAGTTGGTTAAAAGGCTGAATCCAAAATCTAGGTCACCCTAGTCCTATTCCAATGTTCCTTCTACTAAAGCCATTCTGACTTAGCCATTTTGAGGGGGCTTTATCTGTTGGCAAAGTGAAACTGCCATGAGCTGATAATAGTATAAAGCGCCCCTTTTTTCATTTGCTTTTCGGGTACCAAAATTCACCAAGCATTTGATCAGGGAAGATATACCAGCTGTATTTACTTAGTAACTTTGTTATAACGTTTATTTGTACCCAGCTCCATCCAGAATGGCTTATGGATGCTCTTAAAGATTATATATAGAGAGAGGGTCCTTCAAAAAGTTTGTGGAAAAATGGATTTAAAAGATAATACTATGCTAATAACACCAAGACCCAGGGTTTGGATCCCCACTGCCAGCCAGCCACCAAAACAAAAAGAAGAAAAGAAAAAGATAATTCTAATCTTTCCATGAACTTCTTGAAGTACCCGCGTGTGTGTGTGTCTGTGTGTCTGTGTGTCTGTGTGTATTCTTGACCCTGCGTACTATCAGTTTTCTGGATCCTCCATTTTTCATAATCACATATTGTAAGGACAACCAAGGGCAGAGTTGAGTAGGGGAAAATAAATTCAGTTTGTCTCATGGCCTGACGAGCAGCCCCTTCAAAGTTCTCAAGAGAAGGTGGAAAGAAGCACTGCACTGAGAACTGAGAGAGCAAGGTGCCTACTGTCAGCCACCCATCACTGGTCTGTGCCGTGTCCGCAGTGTGGCAGGAAGACACCACATGGAAATGATGCCAGGTGAAGCATTTGTATAGGAAGTGTTTCTTGATCACCTCTTTGTGCCAGCTACAGCCTTAGGTAGTTGAGTGTATATTATTGAGTAGGGAACTTAGTACTGTCCTCCTAGATCTCTTGGTTTACTACAGGTGGTTGCACAGATGGTAAACCAGTAAACAAACAGACATCAAGAAAACGGTGAGAAGGCCTGTGAAAGAAAAGTCCAGAGTACTGTGATAAGGAATAATGGGGATGGGGGCCTACTCACATTAGTGGTCTGGGAAAGGCTCTTGAGGAGTGACATTTAAAACCTGAAGGAGCCAGCCTTGTAGAAAGAGCCTGGGAAGTAGGCTGAGTGTCCTAGGCAGAGGGCACAAGTGTAAAGGCCCTAAGGTTGAGAAGGAAAGTTTGGGGCTATTTTAGGGAACTGAAAGACTAAGGTGAGGGAGAGGGAGAGGGGCGTGAGATGAGGATGGAAAGGCAGGCAGGGACCAGGTCATGAATAATCAGTATATTTGTCCCTTGTTAGGTCATTTGCTTCTTATTGAGATCTATGTGTCATTCTGTCTCTTGGAGATAGATTATAGTCTGATTACCACAACCTTGAGAGTCACTCTGAGGGGATAGCTGAGAAGAGGGTTCCTGATCTAACTTCTTTAGGAGACTGGTGGTAGTCCCTCGGCTTCAGCAGCTGGGGCTACTATAGCGTTCCATCAGTCACAGAACACCACTTCTCTGGCTCAGCCCCAACTTGCAGAACAGCTGGACCTTTGTCCCCTCACAAATCTCTAATCCGCTTTGGAAAGTCCCCTGATTGCATTTCACACATTCCCCCTACTGCCAGATGGCATCCACTGCCACACCTTTTCCCTGACGTGGACCCTGTGAGTGCCCAGTTCCCAGGTGACCTCCCTGATGTGGGCTGGGCTGGTTTCCTGCGTGTGCTGCTGGTGGCCTTGCCTACTGCTGGCTCTCATCTTCTAATAGGCATTATCTCTCTCTGTCCTGTCCTAATTTGTGTTCCAGCATTCTCCAACAGTTTTCTGGCTGAAGTAGGGGAATACTTCACTTATGTAACCACTTCACAAAGGAGTGTTGACTTTATGTTTCCTGCTTATTACAGATACTTTTGTGCTACAAAGCCCCTACTTTTATTACAGTCTCTTCTTTAAACCCAGTTTAAATGGGAGTTGGAAGAGGGGGCTGGGATAGAAAATAATCTGAGAAGTACTCCAGGCACTGCATTTAGAATCTGCCCTCTCCCTTTGCCCCATTCAGCCTTTCTCCTCTTGTGCACCTTGTTGAGAAAACATTTCTTCCCAGAGGGCATATCAGTCTTTATTGCCCCTATCCCCAAACTTCGTTTTCTTCCTCTTCAGACTGGAAGACATGTCTGAACCTGAGCGTCCCACAACTTAAACTCTCAAGCTATGATTCTGGCCCTTAACCAAAATCTTGGGGACAAGTGTGTTTTAGAGTTCATAACTTTTTGAATTTTAGAATGGAAATACAGCATGTTGTATAACACCCTGTAATAAGTAGTATTTCTATCACATAAGACATGAATATTCATATTAGGTAAGATAAAGAAAGACTGTAAGTGGTCTTATTTCACTTCAGGTTTTGCCTCTAAATGAATTTGCCACAAACTTAGAGAAAGCTTTTAGTTTTCAGACTGATTTTTGGATTTTTGAATTGTAGATGAGGGATTATGAACCTGTACACGCACACACGCACGCACACACGCAAACACACACACACGAAAACATGGTAGTTTAAAGCTATCATAAAAACTCATATAAAATGAAATATTATCTTCCCCACTCCCCTGCCAATTAATCTGTTAGAGTTAATGTAACTTCTTTCCTTCCTCCAAGTCTGTGGAGGTTATCATAAGTGAAGTTGATGGTATGGAAGAGGGTATATTGATTTAGCATAAGTTCTCCATCACAGAACAGCTACACCATCTGGGATGGACAGATGGACATGCCACAGGAGGACAGCAGAAACCTACAGCAGCTGCTTTGAGAGAGAAGATCAGACACTTTTAAATTACCCTGCACCTTGGCTGTGAGTTGCATTGTGGCTGCCTGGCACATGATCCCTGCTCAATGAGGTGACTCACATGCAGCCTGAGGAATAAAATGCTCTTTTAAGACAAAGCTTCAGGCCAACCTTAAAAACATCAGTTGCTGCAGACGCTGGCTGCGTAGAGACTCCTCTGCACACTGATATGGTTGATTCTGTATTACTACCCTTTTAAACTCCTCATCCCCAATATAGAACGTTAGAGTTAAAATGACAATGGATTCATGTGTCGTATCTGTAAGTCTGTGTTTTTACACATACACTTTGCAATAAGGAGCATAAGAAGATACAAACAGAAAAGTAGGTGCGTGCTGGTCAAGTAAGCCTTTTCTTCTTTAAGTTTCTTATTTTTGATCCTTTCAACAAGAAAATGCATTGTTTAACATTCCATCCTTGGACTTCTTATGCAGAAGTACTCAAAGTGGAAGGTGAAGTTGGGATGTTTTCACTGTTCTTGGAATTCTTCGAACAGTAGTTTGAAACCTTTAATGTTACTTTCTTCACTATTGTTTACATTCTAGAAAATGAAGAAGTCAAGGAAACGACTTTACGAGAACTTAAAATGCTTCGAACTCTCAAACAGGAAAACATTGTGGAGCTGAAGGAAGCCTTTCGTCGGAGGGGGAAGTTGTATTTGGTGTTTGAGTATGTTGAAAAAGTAAGTCATTAATTGCCAATGTGCATATTTGCCCGATTATTTTATTTAGGGCTATTTCTGACATTGAAGAAAGTATTATTATGTAGTATTACTTGTCAGTGTACTCATGATCTGAGGACATTAAAATTGAAAGTATTATCCATGATCACTGAAGTCCTGAAATATATTTAAAGATTTTAATGATTTTTACATTTTAACTTGAAAGAGATAATCTTAAGTTTAAACAGTATACCGACTTGGCTTCTGAAGTCTTAGAATCTGTGTCCAACAAATAATTTGTAGACTTGTTATTTTAATTAAACCTAAACAAGGCCTCCGAGGGAGAGGCGGGTAAATTGACAGTGATGTTACTGGCTGGTGGAGGTGTGTGGAAGATGCCACGCAAGCATAGGCCTGGTCTGAATCATACCTGGGGTAGTGAATGAATGGGTTCATGAAACAGCCTTTTGTGACCTGCCAGTGCTTTGGTTTCATCTGAAGGGAGGAGACATGCCAGGAGGCCTAAGTGAGGCTTGAGGTGGTAGGTGAGACCACAAGTAAGGAACTGGAAGCATGAGAGAAGAAAAGCATATGTTGTCCTAGTTGTCTGCACACTTGCATCAGTGCTTTCAAAAACAATGTCCAACTTATCAGTGACAGTTTTAATGATGTGACTTAAGGGCAAATGTACACTACAGTAATCAGTATTGTGTGCCTAGAAATTTCTTGGAGAGCAGCTGACCTACAGCAGTTTTATGTCAAGAAATTAAATAAGTGCCTAAACAATAGTAGAAGAAACTGGATCCAGATGGACCTCTTACAGGTTTCCTTGATGAGTGAATGGCCCCTGTTGATGTCCTATGCTGTTATCTAAAGCAGTTTGAAACTGGAAAGATTTATGTTTGATTTACATCAATTCCCAGTTGCTTCCTCTGCCATAAATGACAGAGTATGCCACCACCATTGTCATCACCACATGGAAAGCAGTGTTGCCAAGACGACTGACCAGTAATGTGGCTTTGACTTCATTCAGCCATTACAAATTATTTTTTGAAATAAAAAAAAAATACATATATAGTAATTTTATTACTAGCAAAACTTGAAAAATACTAGAAGGCTCTTTGTCATTTTAAACCACTACTTTTATGTTTCTTTTCCAAAATCTGTTTTAAGTTTCTTTTTCTGTGTCAATTTAGGTGTTCCCCTAAAGTATCTTCCTATCAAAATAAAAATAAAAGTTGACATTTTTAAATTTTAACTTCTCAATATGCATTGTAGTTGATTTTCACATCCCTTTACCCATTCCTCTTTCCCCCTTCTTTTTCTCCCCTCCCCCACTACATCATATCTGTTCACTTGTCTTAACAAGTTCTAGGAATTTTTGTGATTATTGTGTCTTCTTACCCCCGTGGCATTTATTTTTCTGTGCCTGACTTGTTTCACTTAATATAATTTTCTCTAAATCCATCCATTTTGTTGTGAATGGTAATATTTCATTCTTTTTTATAGCAGAGTAGTATTCCATTGTGTAGCTCTACCACAGTTTCTTTATCCACTCATCTGATGATGGACATTTGGGCTGATTCCAATGCTCAGCTATTGTAAATAGTGCTACAATAAACACGGGAGTATAGGTATCCCTTCGGCATGATGATTTATATTCCTCTGGATATATTCACAGCAGTGAAATAGCTGGGTCATATGGTAGATCTATCTGTAATTGTTTGAGGAACCTCCGTACCATTTTCCATAAAGCCTGCACCATTTTGCAGTCCCACCAACAGTGTATGAGATTATTTTTCTCTGCATCCACACCAGCATTTATCATTCTCAGTCTTTTGGATATTAGCCATCCTAACTAGAGTGTGATGGTATTTCAAAGTGGTTTTCATTTGCATTTCCCAAATGCTGAGTGATGTTGAACATTTTTTCATGTGTCTGTTGTCCATTCATATATCTTCCTTTGAGAAATGCCTATTCAGCTCCTTTGCCCATTTTTTAATTGGGTTTTTTTTTGCTGTAAAGTTGTTTGAGTTTCTTGTATATTCTGGATATTAATCCTTTGTCAGATGTATATTTTGCAAATATTTTCTCCCACTCTGTTGGTTGTCTTTTCTCTCTGTTGATTGTTTCTTTTGCTGTGCAGAAGCTTTTTAGTTTGATATAATCCCATTTGTTTATTTTTCCTTTGGTTGCTTGTGCTTTTGGAGTCATATTCATGAAGTCTGTACCCACTTCTACTTCCTGGAGTGTTTCCCGTATGTTTTCTTTAAGGAGTTTTATGGTTTCAGGATGTACATTTAATTCTTTAATCCATTTTGAGTTGATTTTGGTATATGGTGAGAGGTACGGGTCTAGTTTCATTCTCCATATGAAAATTCAGTTTTCCCAGCAACATTTGCTGAAAAGACAGTCTTTTCCCCAGTGTGTAGACTTGGTGCTTTTGTCAAAGATCAGGTGGCTGTAGGTATATGGGTTGATTTCTGGGTTCTCACATTGATCCATGTGTCTGTTTTTATGCCAATACCATGCTGTTTTGGTTATTATAGCTTTGTAGTATAGTTTAAAGCCAGGTAGTGTTATGCCTCCAGCTTTTTTTTTTTTTTTTTTTTTTTTTTGCTCAGGATTGCTTTGGCTATTCGTGGTCTTTTGTCATTCCATATAAATATCTGGATAGTTTTTTCCATTTCTGAGAAAAATGAAATTGTTAAAAAAGGATTGCTGTACTAGGATTCCAGGGAAAATTAGATGTTCTTTATTTTTTAGTTGTCAGAAATAATCACGCAGTTTTGAGTTTTCACTGCCAAATAAAATTTGACAAATCTTTTTCAGTTTATCTTTTTTTATTTCTGCTCTGCTCATGGTGATTGTCCAAGATTAATAACAATTTAGTATAGCAAATGGAGAAATCACCTCCATGTATCTGTTTCCTCACTGGGAGAGGCTACTTGACATACCTGAAATCTCTCTGCTGATAAGTGGCAGAGTTGCTACCAGAACTCCAGTCTTTGATCCCCAGGCCTGGGATTCTTCCCTCACCCCTGTGGCATCAGTAGCAGTGCCTAACAATCGACAGTGAGTCTCAGGAAGGCAACGAGAAAGATGCTCTAGGAGTAGGGGGTTGGTAACAGAGACCCAGGATTACAGTGGCTTAAACAAAAGAGAAGCTTCTTTCTCCCTCACATAGAAATGCAAAGGTAGACAGTACAGGGCTGGTATGGCAGCTCTGCCCACAATCAGAGGAAGCCCAAGCTGCTTCTGCCCTTCACCACCACCCCTGAGATGTGGCCCTTGTCCTCAAGGTCAGGATAGAGCTCCTGCTGTCACATCCCATTAGCCAGGATGTAGTTGCATGGCTGTACTAGCTGCAACACAGAGGGGAAATGTACTCTTCATTCTTGGCAGCTAGGCCTCCACTTGCAAATTGTATTCAGTGGAGTAAGGGAAAAATGGGTATCGGGAGACAGTATCTCTGCCACTGAGGAATTTAGAGTGAAATATGAAATGAGAGATAAAATTTGCTCTCTGTATTACAAAGCTCTCCTATTCCTCCTGTGCTTTTGGGACCCTAATTGAAAAAGGCAATTCAAGTGGAAAATCATAAAAAATGCTGTATAAATACTTTAAAATTTTTATTTTAACTGAAAACATACATAATCACTTAGAGATAGGGTCAAGGCCTTTTGTGTATAACTCTTCTGATCAAAGTTCTGATTAGTCTTTCTTATGTACATTATACCCATAACGCATCTTTAAAGTGAAGTAAAAGCTCAGAAACGCTTGCAAAGCAATCTCAATGGAGAATCCGTCAATACTTATTCTCATCACCACCGGCACTGTCCCTTGCCAGTGTTTTATAGTTGTCTGGCTCACATTTGATTAGAAAGCAGTATGTTTACTGGCTTTCCTTTATTAACCCTTTCCAAAGTATTCAACATTGTTTTCTTATAAACAGCAACTCTCTCTTTTTTAAAAAACAAGCATTATTTCATTGGTTTATATGATATTCAATTATATTAAATTAACAAGTACATCTGTTATAAGTAGGTGCAGGAGTAAACGCAACTGATTGCTTGTAGGTACACAACTTGATGGATAGGAACAAAATCATGAGGCTGCATTAGAGCAGTGGTTTTCCAACTTTTTGGTCTTAGGACTCCTTCACACTCTGAAAATTGTTGGGAACTGTAAGAGCTTTTTAAGTGGGTTTTACCTATTAATGTTTCTCATATTAGAAGTCAAGTTGAGCAATGTAGAAATATTTATCAATTTACCTAAAAATAGCAGTAAACTCATTACATCTTAATATGAATAAGTTTGTATGTCAGTCATTCTTTCAAGCAAAAAATGGTGTTCCACAAACAAAGTGGCTTGTTCAGCTTGCATCTCAAATCACCCCAGTGCTTTTCCTCAAGACAGCTGTGGTACAGGTGGCACCTAAGCAGCTGAAGTGCTTTGTGTGTGTTCCTCATTTTATCATGTACTCAAGAATCTAAGTTTAGTAAAAATAATATTTTTTACTGCTTCATCAAAGACATCCTTAACTAAAACTGCTTTTTTTTCTTTTTTAACTGTAAAGGTTAATTGGCTTGAAGTATCCAATGCCTTGATTCATGCTGTTTTGCCAGCAATTTACCCATTATTGCTTTGTATCATCAGTGTAATTGCCAACACAGTGAAAAAGGCAAACATCTGAGTATTTTTATGAATATAGTTTCGACTTCATGGCCCTCTGCAAGATGTGAGACCTCCAGAGATCTGCAGGCCACACTTTGAGAATTGCTGTCCCGAATGTCCTGGATGGTTGCCTACAAGCAATAAGCTATGATTGTGGTGTGGGCCTTAATCATTGTGCTTTACAGAGGGAATGGAGAATGTTTGGTTAATCTGGAAATTTAGTGGAGGCTGGCTAAGTGGAGTTTCTACTTAATAAAAAAAATTTGTGTGAATTTTAGAGTGGTCTCTGACTCCAAACCAAGGTTTTTGAGTATTGAATTGTTTGGGGTCTGTGAGTTTTTATTTCAAAAGTATTTTTTAGCCTGTTTTAATTCATGTACTAAATGTATTGATCACTTCTAATCTTAGGGATCTTTTTTTTTTCTTTTTTTTCTTTTAAGAATATTGTCCAGGTTTCCCAGAAATATGTTCAAGGCTTGATTTTATTGCAAAGTTTTATTAAAGACACATAGTGCACTGTGTTAAAATGACTGTTTTCCCCCCTTTATACATTACAGTGTCACATTTCTACTTTGTATTGCTTTTTCCTTCAAATTATTCTAAAATGATGCCTGAAAGGCTTTAGTGGGGAGTGAAAAGTGCACAGGGTTATTGTTTGAGGCAGCATTGGGAGTAGTAAAAATGGAATTTCTCATAAAAGAAAACCTTGATTTAATGCAATATCCTGATACAGCATGAAAAAAGTTGTAGATGGAAAGCAAAACAAAAAAATACATGCTGTGTGTTGGATGAATTATCATCCAGATACTTTTTTAAATTGTTGATATATAATTTATGGGCCTACTTAATTTTGGAGATTAATGGCTCTCTATTTAATTTTCAGAATATGCTTGAATTGCTGGAAGAAATGCCAAATGGAGTTCCACCTGAAAAAGTAAAGAGCTATATCTATCAGCTAATCAAAGCTATTCACTGGTGCCATAAGAATGATATTGTCCACAGAGGTGAGTATGGAATTTTTGAAATGGAAAATATTACAGAAAATATCACATAAAGATAACAAAATATTTCACATGTTAATGACTTAAGAATATTTCCATAAGTACTGACATTTCCATTTCATTTAAATACATTTTGAAAGTATAGGATATAAGTCGTTTGTCCTCCAAATCTCTTTTTGTATCATCAAAAAGATGGGAGATAAATTTATTTAGATGTTATGGTGAGATTTCTGTGTTTGTATAACTAGGTCCACGCTTAAATGTAGAAACACCTAGTAAGATGAGAGAATTCAACAAATGCGAACTTTGCAGCATGCAGCAGGGAAGCAAAGGGATGATCTCCGTAGCCTTTTGGTCCTGTAGGTAGCCCAGGTAATGTGAACTAACTCAGAATCAGGCTTTCTAGGTCCCAAAGTCACTGACTCCATTGGCACTCCCCTTTCCCTCTTAGACCAATGATCTCCAGTATGTATCTTCACCTCCTAATTTTCCCTACCCATTAATAAAAAGCACCCACTGTCATCCTGCTTAACCTTTTACTTCCATAACTGTTGTATTTTGTCCTTTACTACTGTGAAGTGGGTGGTTTATAGAAATAAAAGGGAAATCACTTGCTCAGCATCATCTTTGACTCTACACCATTTATCTTCTGATAATCTCTCTTGCATTGCAGAGTTTTCTTGCAGTCACCCACAAATTTGTACAATGATGAAGCTAAAAGATGTTTACCAGAAAGTGGTGCAGTATCCACTTCTTGTCTTTGGATTATCAGATAACATGAATGCTACATTTTCATTTACCTATACTAATGCACAAGATATCAAATTAAAAATAGTATTACTTTTAAGAATAGTTTAAAGGTCAGATGAAGAATGTCAGCTCTCATTTCTAGAAAGACAGTTTATATTTCTCTTGCATTTGACTCTCATAGCAATTACCTCATCAAGGTTGCTGGTGGCATGGATAGATCTCCAAGTGAATGGGACATCTAGTGTCTAGGATACTGATTCTAAGAACAGTCTATATTATAGTAGTTTGAAGCTATTAATGAGGAACTAAGTTGGCTGCATTTCCATCACGGTTAAGTGTACAGTGAATCAGTGGTTGCAAATTAACAGTAGAAACCATGATTCTGAAATTCACAGATTTCGCTACCTCTGTCCTTTCTCCGTTTGTACCTCTATCTTAGGATATAAATGATGGATACTATACTCTAAAAATAGAAATGTGGGATGACTACCAAGGAGAAAATACAAGTACATTGTCTGTGAATTTCCATCCCTCAACTCCCACCACATCTTCAAAATATCCATGGAAAAAATTAGAAATTTTAACTTGATTCATCCAGTATAGCTTCGGCATTAGACACTGATAATTGTGAACCAAGCAGAAGAGCTAAAAGATACGTAAATATAGAAATTATATAGAAAACCATAGCAGAATATGTATCTTTGTATTTTGTCCTTTAGTAAATACAGTGGTAGCTACTTACTCTATGTATTTTTAAGGTATCTTGTGGGTGTAAACATTATATATTCTATTTCTCAAATGTTTGTATTATTAGTATTTTATGAAGTAAAAATAGTTTCTTGAAATGGGTTGGCCTAGATGCAATCATTCTTAAGTTTCTTTCAGAGATCCAATGAATCCCTTTAAGATTTAAAGGGAAAATAATTTTTCTTTGAAATTGTCTGTATGTTTCTCAAAAAGAAATTGAAACTTTTATGTACCACCATAAAACGTTACTCTGCTTTTCGCTGCCACAGTTTCTATTCAAATTAATCTATATATTTCTAATTAGATGCCGTTATAGTGATCTAACAGTGTCAATCAGGAGAACATAGAACATTTTTATTAATTGTTTTTTAATCTTGATACTCCAGATATAAAGCCAGAGAATCTCTTAATCAGCCACAATGATGTTCTGAAACTGTGTGACTTTGGTAAGTGAAAAAGAAATTGAATCCTGGTACTTACAAAATTAATTTAATGTAACACAGAGGTAGCTTTTAAGGCATATTAAAAGTAATTTTTATGTTTTGACTTAAATTAGCAGAGGAACATTCTTTTGGATCGTATGTTAAAAAATTGATTGCTGGAGGAGTACTACTCTCTCTTTGCAGAATTCATGTGGTATTTGTTTAATGAGGATTAATTCAAAGCAAATATATGTATGTGCATAAGCCCAGCATCTAATGAGCACAGAAAAAGAATTTTCTAGGAACATCACTATGGCCTTCTGATTTGAGTAGGATTAAAAAAAAAAAATTTTTTTTAATGTTGATAGAAATTGTTCTAGGTTTCGTGTACACTGAATATATGCCTATATAAATACGCACATATGTACTGTGTACATGCAATAGTTATATATCTGTAAGGTCAAAGGACATTTTTAGAATACTTCCATTTATTCCCTCTAAATGTTCAAGGAGTGCGATTGGTGATTGTATAATATTCCAATTCTTGATTGAATGGTTAAGGAAGTTTTTAAGTTGTACTCTTCTCCTAGTAGGAAATTGTGTATTGTCTCCCATATAGATAACTCTGTATTAAGTGCTGTTAAACACTTAAATTTAAATAATTCTGAAAAGATTTAAAACCATAGGGGTTTTGGGTCATGGGTCACTTTTTAAAATTATGATTTTGCCTAATAAGAATACTGAAAAATAACAACTTGATTTTTTAAAAACTTTTTTCATATATTCAAATATAATCACAAATGCAATGTAAACCTCCTCATATAACTAAGAATGCATCTCCTTATCATAAACAAAAGTTAGATTAGATTCGTGCATAGGAGACGGATCGCACAAATGAGAAATGGAAGCATTGTAAGAATTTGCTTTGTGGATGACCCCTTTTGTCCAGCGTAGCAATTAGAAGAATGTGTAGCTGTTTTCACTCAGTATTTTCAAACAATTTGAGTAATATGAACCTGTTTGCCTGAGGAAAAAAACGTTTTATTGGACTTAATTTTTTTTTTCATACTTTATAAGGAAAATTGCAAAATAAGAGTCTTGCTATATCCTGAATTTTTAAAGATGTGCTTAGGAGAATAAAAAGGAAATATTGAATGCTGTAACTGAAAAGTTTTAATCTTGGCATTTTTGGCCTTTCCTGAGCTTTATGATCGTCAGGAACAGTATATGTTTCTGACTCCCTGTCCCTGATTGTGATTACCACCCAGCACTGAGACTTTATGCACCTCATGCACCATTTGCTATGCATGCATACTTATGTGGGTGGCTTATCTGCTTAAACTCCAAAGTTGCTGAAATTTGTAAAGCAAGTTACAAATACAAAAGAAAAGCCTGTAGAATGGTTAATAATAGGAAAAGAGTACTCTTGGTGTCTAGCATTATTTCTTAAGATGATTTTAAATGGTCAGGAAGTTCCTCATGGCAGCACTCCATGTGGCATTCTGTGTCCTGTGCATCCCCAGCAAGGACTTCCTAATTGATTTCCCTCTCAGAGCGTGAAGCTCCTTTGTCTGGCACGAAGAACCCCATTCAAAATGTCTCTCAAAGAAGTATTCATTAACTGAAGTTAGGGGTTTTCTTTTTTTGTTGTGGTTGTTTTTATTTTTTACCATTTTATTTTAAGAAATACTAAATTTTTACCCCTAATTTTAATGTTCTCTGTAACTATTCACAATGAATCTATATTGCATTTGGTGAGTTAGATGAGTAATTAACTTATCTTGCTGCCTTATTTTGTGGCTGTGCAGTGGCCCCAAAACCTTTTGAAAGGGTAGGAGGAAAAGTAATGATAGAGTCTTATAAGGTGGTTAAGATACTCCTGATATGCTTCTCAGTCATTAAGAGAGGACAGTAATTTTAGCCTACTTTATTTCCATCACTGCCGACTGTTGTTTACATAATGGCTGAAACTGCTTAGCAACAATAGATATACAAATACGTTGTATAAGTCCTATATAGCAGAATTAATGACTATCTGTGATATGCCAACTTAACTTTGACTCCTGGCTCTTGTGAGAGCTGATTTAAAAGTATGCTTGAATGCTTGTAAAAACATGGGGTGACTTTGAAAACATGGATTTCTTTAGCATAGAGGACAGACTGGGTTTTTAGTAAATATATTATATACTTTAATTGACATGAATACTCTGCTAACTTTTTAAAATAACAAGGACACTATTAATAAACAGCCAATTTAATACTAGTCATTATATTCTTTTGATGTTCTTTTAAAGTATTACTAGCACTGAAATATTTTGCCAACATGATATTATTATTCTTTCAGGTTTTGCTCGGAATCTGTCAGAAGGCAATAATGCTAATTACACAGAGTACGTGGCCACCAGGTGGTATCGGTCCCCAGAACTCTTACTTGGGTGAGTTACCTTCCCCAAATAGAATGACTTCTACACATCTGCTAATCCTATATCATTGGCTTTGGGATCAGCTATAGGGAATAAGAACTTCAGTTAATTAAATGTATCAGGTATATATTGCAGTACAACAAACCAATGAAAATGTTAATGCTATGAAACAAGCACCATTTTATTTGCTCACGATTCTGGGTGTCAGCAATTTGAGTTCAGCTGGATGGTTCTTCCGCTGGTCTCTCTTCAAGGTGCTCATGTAGCTACAGTCATCAGACAGGTCATCTGGGAGCTGGTTGGTTTAGGGGGCCTCAGCTGGGACAGACCATCTTTAATTCATGGGGACTCATTCTCCAGTAGGCTAGTCCAAGTTTCTTCACATGATAGCAGGAGAATTCTGTGTTGCCAGAGGGTAAGCCCCAAAGCAAAGGAACTTTTCAAGCTTGTGTTTGCAAGACTTTTGCCTCATTGGCCAAAGCATGTTACATGGCCAATCCCTGATTCAAGGTATAGAGAAATAAATCCTACCTCTTGGTAGGAGAAGTGGCAGAGACATATTACAAAGTGGCATGGGTACAGAAAAGGAAGGAATTATTGCAGCCATCTTTGCTAATAATCTTCCACATTAAAAATGTGAATGTCCACAGAGTTTGACATTCTGGCTTGCCTATTTATTCATTCATTCAACAAATTCTTATCGAATACCTCTTATGTCCAGCTACTTTGCCAGACACATTGGGTAAATATTGAACTAATTGCCATTTTTCTTCTGAACATTGTAAATCCTGTTTGATGATAAATGGTTATTCAAACTAGCACTGCAGTTATGATTTTCTCAGCAGCTTCCACATCCATCCACTTTGTGCCCACCCTTCCACTTTCAGTGCTCTTTCATTCGTGTGTTAATACCAGAAAAGGATCTTCTGAGAAGGTTCTTCTTTTCTTTTTAATGTATTTTAACTTTAGAGCCTGAGGAGGAGCCTGTAGTCCTGATCATCATCAAGTAGTTTCATTAATAATTTTCCATCTACCATGGTTACAGTATTTTCTTATTTTCCCTAGATTATATTTCCTTCTTTGGTACCACCCAAGAAAAGAGAAAGAAGGCACACTATACATACAAAATTAGACAAAGTGGCAATGAAGACAAGTGCACAAATTGTAGGTTTCATCTCTTTTCTTTAGTGGGGGACATGAGGAATTTAATTTTAATTTTTAAAAAATTTTAATTTTGTTCAACAGCTGACCGGTACAGGGATCTGAACCCTTTTTTTTTTTTTTTCACTTTTAAAAGATATCTTTTATATAATAGCAATATCAATTTCTGGATTTCTTCTAAAGAGCACGATGATTACATTTTTAAGTTACCAGGGTTTATTTTGATGTTAACTATTCATTTCCCAGTGTCTACCAAACATCTGCTGGTAATTCTTGATTCATTGCTGACCTAGAGCCTATAAGAATTATTGGCATCAGGTATTGAAAGCTTTATTATTTTTTGGAAACCAAAAGCTCACTTTATCCTGAGAAACAAATGATAATTAGTCACTTTATTATTTCTTCATTTATGTGGACAGAGTTTTAGAATTTCTTTGCTAATTTTTAATCTTGGATTAAGGATTGATCTTCTTTGTGTCCATCTATGTTTCTTCTTCTGTGTACCTTTCTCGACTCCCTGGGATGCATAGTCCATTTAATTTGGGCGGGATTGGAATTTGGATTTACTGGACACTATTTGCCAATGAAGAAATGATTATGAAGTAGATCATTCTTAGAACCCCATCAGAGGACTTGTTATAATACGGTTTTGTCTATAAGATGGCCCTAAGGAGGTCATTCTGAGGGTAGTCTATTGTGAATCTTCAGAGTATTTGCTGCCTAATAATACCTATAGGAAAACTGAGGTTATATTTAGAGACATGTGGTGGTTGCCAAAAGTAGATGGGGACAGTACAACTAATTTGAGCTAAATTGAATATTGCTAATTAAGTGATGGTCAAGTAGTAGTTGAAAAACCATATTTGTGTAAAAATCCCATTGAAATCAGTTGATACTTGGTTATACATTAAGAATTTACATTTTATACATTCTCAAGACTTTGTCCTTGACATTCAAAATAGTTCCAGCTGCATATATTATTCAGATCAGATGACCGAAGAAAAATAGCTTGAGCGGGTATGTGGAGATTTTCCATCTAGCACTATGAAACAACTTTTCTTTTTCTCAAACAGATATGAAAGAAAGATCAGTGTCCTTCCCTCCTCAACAAGTAACCAAAAATATCTAAATGAAGTTATCTTATATGGTTCTTAGATTTTTATATGAAGGAAATAAGATAAATGAAATATTGACTTACTGTTGCACTGATTTATTATCCTAGAAACATATTCTGTGTAATATTTATAATGCTTTAATTTCAAAGTTTTGTATCCTATATTATTCTAGAATTTCATTCTGTATTCTTTTTCAGATATTTGACTTTGGCTTTCCCTTCTTAAAGTCTGGATTGTTTGTTTAAAACTAAAAAATATATATGTGTATACATGGCTTCTTAATCTGCCATAAATAATTTGAGCTAAGGCTGTAGATACTGGGGTATAGGTATAAAGCTGTTCTGGAAATATCTACATTTTCGTGTATAGTCTCCATTTGTTAACAATAGAAGCATCCTAAAGCCCTCAAGTAAACTCAGACCCTAGAAGAGAGTTATGAACCTCTGAGTAAACTGAAAAAATGCTTTGAGGGAAATAGCTATCATAAAGTCCCATATTCATAAGGTACAAGTAAATAACACAGTAGAGCTTAGCATAATCTTAGCTATTAGAAATGTGACAGCAGGGCCGAGCCCGTGGCGCACTCGGGAGAGTGCAGCACTGGGAGTGAGGCGACGCTCCCGCCGCGGGTTCGGATCCTATATAGGAATGGCCGGTGCACTCACTGGCTGAGTGCTGGTCACAAAAAAGACAAAAAAAAAAAAAAAAATGTGACACCAAATAATCAAAGGTTAAATAATATTCAGTGTTTGTTGTTTAAGAAGACATATAAGTCAGTATATTTTAATAGACTGAATTCAAAATATGCATACGATGTAACTTTTTGACATTTAGAGAGTTAAAGGATAATTACCTAGAAAATACATTTCTTGGGAGCATTTTATTCCCCAAGTGAGGTATTACTCATCACACATGTACACAGTATTAAGGTTTATTAAGCTATTCATGTTCAAGATATACCCAGACTTGAATAGACTTCAAACTAGTGTATGCGAACTAAATTCTCATTCAACTGATGGCTTTATTAGCATACGTTTATTCACTTGTGTTCTGAATTTTTTCTTGGGTATTCGTAATCCCTTTTTTTCAGCCTCACTTTTCTCCACATGGCACTTTTTAATTCCTTAAATACACAAATGTGCTTTAAATTATGAGTCTGTTCAAAATAATTTGGGAATGTTTAAAACATTGTATTTCTTGAGTTGCCAAGATACTCTCTCCCTTTGCTTTTCAGAGCTCCCTATGGAAAGTCCGTAGACATGTGGTCAGTGGGCTGTATTCTTGGAGAGCTTAGTGATGGACAGCCTTTATTCCCTGGAGAAAGCGAAATTGACCAACTTTTTACTATTCAGAAGGTGCTAGGACCACTTCCCTCTGAGCAGATGAAGCTCTTCTACAGTAATCCTCGCTTCCATGGGCTCCGGGTAAGAGGTTTTGCTTAAACCCAAAATGGAATCAATACTGCAGTATTTAAATCATTGTTCATTGCACAATGGAGTGCTAAGATATCCTTTGAATACTATTTCCATTCCCATTACAGTGTTTATAATCCCCACTCTAATATTTTATTTCTGAATATTGTTATTTGTGATTTTAAAAAGTGGTCAGAATTTGAAAGTGGGAGCTACTAATGTTTTTTGTAATTAGTAAGTTCCAATTTTTAAAATGTTTTTTAGCATATACATTATTATATTCTAGATTTGGTTACATTAGACCATTTCTTTATCCAAAATATTAAAGAATCCCCAAAAGATATAAAATGTGCGAATGGGTGCTGCTAATTTGAACAAACATATTTGTAGTGATTTGAGGAAAGCCATGAATACTTGCATTCTACAGATTTACAGGTTATTACTCTGGCGCATATTTCTTGTCCATTGAAAGTGAAACATCAGATCCTCTTTTCAGACTAGTGTGTTGTCTTGGGCAGACTCACTAACTTTGTACAAAACTTGTTTTCTGAGAATATGCTAAAAAGCACCTTAGACAGTATAAACTTTCCCCAAATGAGGAACTTGTGGAGATACCTTATTGGAGTAGCCAGTGAATTATAGGCTGCTTCTCTTGACTTTTTCAGTTTTCAGTCATTCTTTTGGGACAACATGTCAATTGGTGATGATTGTGGAAACAATAAAATAATCTCACCACCTCTTCCTTTCTTTCTCTTAAGTGCATGATTCTCAAACCATATTATCTTGCCATTTGCAAAGCACTGTGTTTTTTTCTTTGACTTTCTGGACCTCAGTTAATTTCCCTTGGGAGAGCACTACTGCTCACATGTGAGTGTCCAGCACGGTCCCAGCTCCTGCTAGTCTCAGTGAATGCCGGTGCAAGGAATGAACAGAGGTACACCCAGAGTCTCTTTCATCTCCTTCCTGCTTTCTTTCTCTCTTCCAAATCTGTCTGAGTTATCTCAGGCTAGTTTCCCTTTTCTCTTTTTGTTTTTGCTTTTGTAAGCCAAAAAGTAGCCAAATTATCACCATTTATTAGGGTACAGATAGCACATGTGGTTCAACAGATTAGCTCAGTAGTTACTGAACATTTGTTGTACTAAATGCTGAAAATAAGACAGTAAAAAGGACTTCTCCACAGTCTAGGAGAAAGGAAAAATCTATTATATTAAAAAATAAAGTTAATCATAATTAATGATTTCCTGTTCCACTGAGAATCAATCTAAACTCCTTGCCACAGCCTATGAGACCTTCCCTGATCCGGCCCTTCAGGCTTCCTGAGCTCATCTCATACCTATCCCCATTCTCCTCCCTTTCCATATTCTCACCACACTTACTGTTCATTGGCTTCCATAAATATTTCAAGGTTTTTCTAGCTTCAGGGATTTGGGACCTGTGGCTTCTTCTCCCCCATAGTTGCTTCCCTTGTGTGGCCCCTTCTCATTCTGTAAATCTCAACTCAAAGAATGCCCTCTCTCTCTGGCCACCCAGCATACTGCCCCCACTTCCTTCCTGGTCTCTCTCTCCCATTGCACCCTTCTTTTTTCTGTTATAGCACTTATCACAGTATGGAATCATTTTGTCTATTTGTTTGCTTGTTAATTATTAACTGTTTAGTTCTCCCCCACTAGAATATAAGTTCCCCAAGAGCAGAAACCTTCTGTTTTATCACTGTTTTTCCAGCATCTAACTCAGAACCTAGCACATCCTAGTAGGTACTCACTAAACATTTGAGTGACTGATTGAACCAATTTATGCCATCAACACTGAAGCCCAACTATATTTCCTTTCTCCATCTCTAATGCTTCTTTCACCCTATCTCCCTTTTGTTTAAAAACCTCTACAGGATTGCCAATAAAGTTTAAACTCCTTAGAGTAGCATTAAAAACCCCTTCCTCTTAGCCCTCTAGTCTCATCTCTACCCTTTCCTGCCCTCTGACCCCTGCCATATTGAATCTATCACCATTTCCTTGACATGTTGCTTCTATAATGCTCCCAACACTCACCATACTTCCTTCTCCTCCTTCTTCCCCCAGACTCAGGCCAAATGTTTTCCCTCCTAGACTCCCCCTCATGAGCTCCTATAGCACTCTGGTCATATCTCTTCTGTAGCACCTACCACATCCTCTTCATGCAGCTGTTTGCAATTATGTGTTCTAACTGGACTAATGAGTTTCTCGAGGAAGTGAACTATTATGTTCACCATTATATTTGCAGCACACCTAGAATAGTGCCTACTAGGTTGAATGGTGGCAAATGATTGAATATTTGACCTCAGGATTTTAACACTAATTGCTGGATACATTAAGCTTGGTCTGCTAGCTGACTTGTTGTTGGCCTGGTTCAAGAGGCACAATGCTGCCTTCTCTGATGGTATGAACAGATCTAACATGGTACCTAGCCTTAATAACTTATAAACTAGCTGGAGAATTAAGACTTTCATCCATGAAATAATTAAGAAACAATACAGTTTATAAGAAAGTGTGATATATAACAAAGTACTGCACTTTTTTACTGCATTATACTGTTTTCTGATGTATCCCAATATAGTTTAGACCAGGAGAGTGTCAGACATTCTGGAAAGTTAGAAATCATAGTTGGGGACTCATCAGAGAAGGCTTTATGGGACATTCGAAACTTGAATTGGATATTGAAGAATGAGTACCATTTGGATTAGATAGACCACACAAAGGCTGTCTTTTCCTCTTTTGTCTGTGGTCCTGTTTGTTCACAGACCTCCTCACTAAACAATATTGTCTATAAAATGCTAGACAGCCAGCATGTCACCACTGCTTTATAAATATCCTTCAGGGAAATTGCTGCTTCCATAACACTTTGATTTTTATAAACCTAATATTTTTACATTTTAGCCTAAAAATGTATGTGGTGTTTTAACTAAATCAGTTTTATTTCATCTCTTTGGAAGTTTAACAACATCTTTTGAGGGAAAAGTTTTCCTTTGTGATATTACTTGAGAATATCTGTGACAGATAGCTAAGCACATAGGACATGTGAGCTATGTCTACTGTGATCCCCAGACTCACCAGTAACCAGTCCAGTGTAACATGCATTTGGAGTCAGTTATGTAGAGATTGGAAAATCCACAAGACGTTGCTCTAATGATACATGCTATTTGGAACAAGTAACACTTGATATCCTATAGTATAGGGCATAGGCTCTAGAGCTAGACTGCTGAGGCTCAAAGCCTGGCTCTATATTTACTATTTGAATAAACTTGAGAAGTTATTTCACCATCCTGTGCCCCTTTTTCTTCTTGGGTGAAATGATGATAACAAGTACCACCTGATCAGGTTGGTATAAAGATGAAATGTAAGATGCCCAGACCAGTGCCTGGCACCTAGTGCTCAGTAAAGAGGCACTCTCATTGTATAATACTGGCCAAGTGATTAAAAAAGAAACTAAATAAACTACTGATTGGTATATACTTTAAGCTTCTGTGCTTGAGTTTTGGCTATTTGTTGAATTATCTCATATTAGAATGGTAGGTTTCATTCAAAAGCACATAAATTAATTATTTTTTAAGTTAGGAGTTGCCTTGTCATTTTTTATTGTAATATTTCTAATACCTTTTGACTTCCAGCATTAATTTTCTTTTTAAAAATTTTTATTATTTATTATTAGCATATTCATTACTACAAATCATGATTTTTCTTTATGCCCTTTACCTGGCCTGTCACTCCCCAACCCCACTCCCTGCCTCTAGTATCCTTAGGTTTGTTCTCTCCTTCTGAAAGTTCAACGAATTGCTGTGGTCTTTTCTTTCTTTCTTCCTTCCTTTCCTTCCCTTTCCCTGTTCCTTTCCCTTTTCCTTTTTCTTTCCTTCTTTTTTTCTTTCCTGCCTCCTTTTCTCCCTCCCTCCCTCCTTCTCTCCTTCCTTCCTTCCTTCCTTCTTCCCTCCTTCCCTCCCTCTCACTTATGAGTAAGAACATGCAGAATATTTCTCTTTCCTTGTCTGGCTTATTTCACTTAACATAATTTTCTCCAGACTCATCTATTCTACTGCAAATGGCAGAATTTCGTTCTTTTTTATGGCTGAGTAGTATTCCATTGTGTATATGTACCACACTTTCCTTATCCAGTCATCTGTCAGTAGACGCTTAGGTTGGTTACAAATTTTGGCTATTGTAAATAGAGCTACAGTGAACATGGGAGTGCAGGTATCCCTTTGAAATGATGATTTCCATTCCTTTGGATATGTACCCAGTAGTGGGATTGCTGGATCATGTGGTAGTTCTATCTGTAGTTGTTTGAGGAACCTCCATACTGTTTTCCATAATGGCTGTGCTAATTTACAGTCCCACCAACAGTGTAGGAGGGTTCCCCTTTCCCTGTTTCTTCACCAGAATTTATTATTCTCCGTCTTTTTAATAATAGCCAGTCTAATAACTGGGGTGAGATGATATCTCATTGTGGTTTTGATTTGCATTTCTCTGATTACTAGTGATGCTGAGCATTTTTTCATGTGTCTGTTGACCATTTGTATGTCTTCCTTTGAAAAATGTCTATTCATCTGATTTGCCCATTATTTTTTTACTTTTCTTTTTGTGGGGGTGGAGGTGGGACTGGCCTGTACAAGTATGTGAACCCTTGACCTTGGCGTTATAACATTGCATTTTAACTGACCAAGCTAACTAGCCAGCCCAATTTTCTTATCAATGAAATGTCACTAGTAAAAAAAAAGGGAGTATCTGGCAGCATAAGATGGACCTCAAAAGTAAAATATTAATTAAAATGTACCAGTATAGGGTCTTTTATCACAGCATAATAGGTGTCTTTCTCTTTGGGCTGATATTTAATGCTCCAGCAACATAAAAAGGAACCTCTGTACTTCCCTTAGGAGAGGAGCCTAGGAGTGGGTTTGAATCACAGAACTGGGTGCAAATATGAGTTCTGTTGCTTTTTAATTATGTAACTTGACTTGAACCAGTTATTTGAACTTTCTGATGGTCACCTTCCTCATCTCTAAAATAAGAATAATAATATCTAAAATGCCTCGCATAGCATTGCTTCGCTCAGAAGTCAGTTTTAGGTTATTGCCTGGGCATCTGCGTTAAGTTCGTGTTATTATTTCTACTCCCTCTATCTGGAAGGTGCTGTCCTACTTTTCTCTGTCCTCATATTTTTTTTTCTTATCTTTCAAAACCCAGTTCAAATATTACCTCTGGGTTCTTTCTTCGACAGCTGCAGACCACTTTGGTCTCTTCTTTCTCTGCGCTTCAATTAGAATGTACAGCTGCGCTGTTTAGCACTGGCCAGGCAGGGGATTCCTCAAGAGCAAGGTTTGCATCTTACCCATATCCTGCCATACAAAGCACAGTGTGGGGATGATGTCATAATCGCTCCTTAAATACCTTTTTGAAATTTTACTACATAATTAATTCTCACGTCCACTTAGCATATTTAGGGATTTCAGTATTTTGAAATGCTTTTATGTTAGTAGAAAGGAAATACAGATTAGAAGCAAACTAACCCCCACATTTGGAGGGAGTATCTGGCACTGGGCTCTGCTGGTCATGGTACCTGATGCTTTAACATTCTCTGAGCTACTGCAAAATGTGAGTCGGCAGAGGAAAGAACAGAACAGCTAAATAAACTTGACTCCTTCTCATTGTATTGAAGAATGCATTTGTTAATATAGGAGACTTGTTTGTCTTCTGTTCCAACTTACGAAAAGGCAGAATTTGAAAACAGGTCATTAAAAGAGTTTATTAAAAGCAAGAACAGATTGTTTCTGAATTCACTATTTCTACTTCTGTGGCCTTTTAGGTAATGGCCTCTCACAGGCTTTTTCTCTTTTTACTTCTCTATTTTCAGGAGTAAATGATATGTTGTTGTGAAAAAGGTGTAAAAAATTCGATTTGATGTCTTATGAGTATACCTTTTGTTAGTCCCCCAATTACTGTCAGAAATTAAGAACTGTCTGTATAAGCAGACAAATTCTGTATATACTGTATTAGAACTGAATTGTCTGTATAAGCAAACAATACTGTATAAACTATAAATATAGTTTCAAATTTTTATATTTTAGTTTATTTTACGTCCTTAGTATTATCTGCCTAGATTTAAATATCATCTTTCACCTGTGAGTTTTTCTGTTATTTAACACCCAGTCCTATTAATCCATACCGAAAATACATAGACTCCAAAAGTGATATACAAATATGAATTTGACTTGGACTGGCACTAGGGCAATAACTTCTGCTCATCTGCTCCCTTCTGCAACACTCGCAGCACATGCAGACACACACACACACACACACACACACATTCTTTCTCAAATGCTGACATTCCTGTCTTGTTCTTAACAGTTCCCAGCTGTTAACCATCCTCAGTCACTGGAGAGAAGATACCTTGGAATTTTAAATAGTGTTTTACTTGACCTAATGAAGGTAGGACAAGTTGATGCTGTCTGTATAAAATGTCATTTGGTTTGTGGATTCTCTTGTGTCTACATGTAACCATAGCCTGCTTTTAAGAGTTAAATGTTTTGTTTGCCGATATATAATAGTGAATAATGGGGGACTGTGTCATGTTAAAAGGCATGAAATTTACTTAAAATTGCAACAGGATGTGATATTTATTGTCACAGTCCATCCAGACAGGACCATGAGATCCCTAAATTACATTCCTGAAATGGACAGAGTAATAAAAACCTGTTAGCATGCAAGTGTTGCTCAGGCATAAGGTTTTAAAACAAATCTTAAAGTGAATGTTGAAAGATTCTACAATTTTTTTTTTCTTTTTTTGCATAGTATTTAAGCCTCCAGGCCTATACAGATTTGCTCAGTGAACCTAATTCTTCTCTTTTTCTAACTTGGCCTCTCCTCTCCCAGACAGATTGCTCTTTCTGGCTCTTCAGGCATCTCAGGATCACTGTTACTTCTGTGACCTGAGTGTTCCTCCTTGTGTTAGCCCTCCTGTCTAGAAGTCTTCCTGCTCTGGACTACTAAAAACATTCTCAAATTTCTTTATTCAAGTTTCTCTTCCCCAGTAGGCAGACAGTCAGCCCCTTGAATAAGAACTGTTTTTCATATTTCTCTAGCTTTTGCTGCAGCCAGCTAGTGCATAAGCAAATGTTGGCTGCTTGTTAGTAGACCTTCAAAAAACACTTGTTAATGGATCGATTTTATTTAATGCTCATTTAGTCAACTGTCAAAATCAGTGGAGGTTATATTGTGCATAGAGCCTTTAAAAGGCATACTTAGCACAGCTGGAAATTGCTGAACAGCATTCTCAGAAGTTTGCTACGCTTTGAACTATGTTAATCTGTGTTCTGGGGAACACAGTATAAACAGGTGTGGTGGAGGAGGTGGGGTGTGGCATTTGAGAAAGGCCACATACCATATAACCTTTTATAGAGATTCACAATATTCATTAACCTGTAAAGGCTTTCAGAAATCCCACAATAAAGAAGCATTTCTGTCTCACCCATCGTTTCCCAAATTTAATTAAATACTGAATACTGTTTTTTATAAAACTTTAAAGCACTATTGTTTTGAACACAGATTGAGAAATGCTACCAAAAAAAGAACATTCAAAGCCCTTTCAGTTTAATTAGACATAAATTATCACTTAAATCAGTTGGGTTTTGTCAAAACACTGTTTCAGGCAAGTCAATACTTATTGATCAGGACCTTAATTATTTGGTAACTTTTAAAATGTAAATAGAATAAAGTAGGAAAATGGAATTAAATACAATTTCATGTTTTCTGCCTTTTGTCTTTTTTTAGATAAAAATACTTGAACTTTTTTGTTAAATCATTACCAACTAAAATTACCAAGTATCAGCATGATACTTGATTAAAAGCTAGCACAGATAAAAGTAGAAAGATAGGGCCGAGCCCGTGGCGCACTCGGTAGAGTGCTGCGCTGGGAGCGCAGCAACGCTCCCGCCGCGGGTTCGGATCCTATATAGGAATGGCCGGTGCACTCACTGGCTGAGTGCTGGTCACGACAAAATTAAAAAAAAAAAAAAAAAAAAGAAGATGTACATTTAAAAAAAAAAAAAAAAAAAAAAAGTAGAAAGATAACCTGAGTCTTTCTGCACTTCTACCAGTTTGGAAGTTAAACATTCTAATTCTTATTCATTTAATATATTTACCATTAAGTTTCTTTAATATGGAGCAAATGCTTTTATTGAAGTAAATATTTTCTTTTTACACTCAGAAGGTGCACAAACTATGTCTACATCCCAGATAATTTTTATAATGTAAACATAGACGTGCAGCCCGACCCAGATAACGATAAAATTATTAACACCCCAGAAGCCTCCTATCATCCCTCCCAGACTTTACATCCTTGTCCTTCCCCACCCCCAGAAACCACAGTTCTGACTTTTATCACCAAAGATTAATAGTGCCCTGTTACTAATGAATGTTATATAAATTGAATCATTCTTTTTGTCTTTTAGCTATTTTTGAAAATGAATTTGAAAGATGAAAAACACCAATTATTCCTTCATGAAGAAATAGTCTTTTTGCCATTACCTAAAGCTGTCTTGATATTTTGTCCACATATAAGTACTTAAAATGGCCATTTCTTCCTGCATCTGTTCATATTAGCCATTTTAGTGGGGATGCAATTCACCAGAATTAACTCAAGTAACTCAAGCACCTAATAATTTTAAGAATAGCGACAATAATTATATTGGCTCTATTTTCATAAAAAAAAATTGATTATGTTGTTTTCCCCCCAAATACTGAATTTTAGAAACTATTTACAGGCTGGGTTTCATAATGACTTCATCCTTTCAAGTAATTTGAAAATTAACAGCTGTGTTCATGAATATAAATGTAGTTCTTTGTATGTACAGTAATTTTTACTGTTGATATCAAATAAAAGAGCACTAATACTAATAGATATTTGGCTTCTGAAAAGTCATATGTCCCATACTTCTAATTTAAAAGACTGCTCAAGGGCCGACTTGCCTTTGTTTTTAACTGGTGCCTTAGTTGAAACCATTTTGATGTTAAATGTTTTAACTGCTAGTGAGAACAAAATCATTTTATACACCTTTACAGTTTTTGTTCTATAAGAAGAAGAAAGAATTGAGATAATTTCAGAGTTGTGTCTGAATCAACATGATCATGGGGCTTGGGTTTCAATAACCAGAATCTTTTGACCCAAAGTGAGTATTTCAGTATATGGTAGGATCAGAATTCAAATTTTCTGTGGTGCTAGGTTGAAGGTGGTTGTCTGAAATTGAAGTCTGGCTTATTGGGAGTAGATCTAGGTTTGTTCTCACTGTTTAAAAGTCAGTCATAAAGAGATTAACTATGGGCAAAACCAATGAAAGTGAGCTGGAGATGGATTTGGGAATGCTGGAATTTTACCCTTCTTCCTTTCTCCGAGGGAGAATAGCAGTCACTCAAAGAGCAGATCTCAGTGTGCTCTGTTGTGTTAGGTTATGTAGGTAATGTTTCTTTATATATTTGCTTAATTTGTAAATAAAAATTAGTTTTAATAATGATTCACCTTTTAAAATCTTGTCCAGTTACTAATAAGATAAATAATATTGAAAGAAAACGTTTTAGTTGTAAAGAATCTAATATGTGTAACATAAAACAAAGGGGTTAGTACCTTAATGAATAAAGAACACTTACAAATAAATAAGAGTAGATGCAGAAATAGAAAAATAAGAAGAGATATAAGTAAGCAATAAGCATATTAAAACATTCAACCTAATTAGTAATCAAAGATGTGAATTAAAACAGCTGTGAGATACCATTTTTTAAATATCTAATTTACAAGTACTAAAAAGAATGAGAATGCCTGTTGTTGATGTGGTTGTAGGAAGTTGGTGGACTCATACAATTGCTGAGAGGAGTATAATTTGAGACAACCTTCCAAGGGGGTAATTTGACAACACATGGAAGAGAATCCTTAAAATTTGCATACCTACCAGTTTCATCTTTAGGAGTTTATCCCATGAAAGGAATCATGGATGTACACAAAGATTTGGGGTGTTCATCATAGCATTAGCTATAATAGTGAAAAACAGTTGCCATCTAAATGTTAAGCAGTACAAGGCTAGTTAAGTAAATCAAGGTATGTCCACATCACAAACTTCTGTATAATCATTAAAAAACATGTTGCCAGGTTATTCGTTGCCACATTGTTCATAATAATAAAAGAAGGGAAACGACCTGAATGTTTATTATTAGGGAATTGCTAAAAAAAAAAAAAAAAAAAAAAAAAAAAAAACTAAGGTACCTCCACAAAGTTGAGGCTCTTTACCAATATGGAATAATCTCTTTAAGATCTTACGTCAAGTGGAAAGAAAACTAAGTGCAGACAGTTGTGTGTATGCTACTTATTTGGGTAAAATAAAAGGAACGGATAGAGATAGATATAGACTATCTATGGAAGGATGCACAAGAAACTGGTAACCTGGGCTGCCTCCAGAGAGGGGAACTGTGTATCTGGGGGACAGGAGAGAGATGAAGAATGTATATTCTTTCATGTGAATTTATACTTATTAAAAATGTATTTTAAATATTTAGATGATGCTGTAAAAATATTTTTGATTAGTAAGTAGAAAGTTCAGGTTATAAAACTTATGTGTATAATATGAGTCAGATTTTATAAAAGAATAAATATTCAAAAAAGGGCTGGGAGCCAAATGTCCATCATCAGATGAGTGGATACGGAAAATGTGGTACATCTGCACAATGGAATACTACTCAGCTATAAAAATGAATGAAATACTGCCATTTGCAACAACATGGATGGACCTTGAGAGAATTATATTAAGTGAAACAGGTCAGGCACAGAAAGAGAAATACCACATGTTCTCACTTATTGGTGGGAAATAAAAATTAATATATAAATTCACACACACACACACAAAAAAAAAACCGGGCTGGGGGGGGAAGAAGATATAACAACCACAATTACTTGAAGTTGATACGACAAGCAAACAGAGGGGACATTGGTGGTGGGGAGGGGGGGAGGGAGGAGGGAGGGAGGTTTTGATGATGGGCAACAATAATCAGCCACAATGTATATCGACAAAATAAAACTAAAAAAAAAAAAAAAAAAAAAAGCTGGGAGGATCTACACCAAGAGGACAACAGTGGTGAGATTTTGGGTGATTTAGATAGTTGGTGTTTGTTTTTTCCTTCCTGAACTGTGTTTGCTAAATACTCTGCAATGACCATGTATTTCTTTTATAAGGAAAAAAAAATAAGGTTTTTATTAGAATTTAATTTGACCTTGTACTGTTCTTTTCAATTCTAAACTTTATTTCCTAAGAATTTGCTGAAATTGGACCCAGCTGACAGATACTTGACAGAACAGTGTTTAAATCACCCTACATTTCAAACCCAGAGACTTTTGGATCGTTCCCCTTCAAGGTCAGCAAAAAGGAAACCTTACCATGTGGAAAGCAGCACATTGTCTAATAGGTAAATACTCCCTTTTAAGGAAATAGAGATGCAGTGTTGGTCTTACAAGTAGGTGGAGGAGGTGGCTGCTTAAATGATGCAATTAGAGAAAAGAAGGAGAGCCCTCTTTATTCAAAAATATCTTCCTTATGCTTATTACATGATTCAGAACCACAATTAAAGAGTTGTGTGGGTCTCAAAGACTTTTTCTTATCTTTAACAAGTATATTATGGAAACCTATGCATTCCCTGGGAAAGGTAGCATTGGGTTAGCAACTAAGGGGATTTCTAGCTTCAAGAGCTAAAAGATTCTGTGTAAATGGGACCCAGGGGTGATGCCTGGAGGAAGAAGGATGGGTGAGGGCAAGGGGATTCCTGGAGGGAGGTGAGGATGCTAAGCACAGGTGGGTGGTAAGGGACCTAAGACAATCTTTGCCACTGAACCAAGTAGGTCTGGCAGGCTCTATAGAAGGGTCATGTGTTCTTGTTGCTCTTGTCTTTTAATCATTTAGTTAAATTAATTTTTCATGAAAAAATAGAAATAGTAAAGTCACTGATTAAAATGGATGCTTTTATTTTTTAGATTTTATTATTTTTTAAATTTTTATTGAATCATAATTGATTAATACATATTTTGGGGGTTCAACATTGAGAGATGTTGATCAAATCAATATTACTTGCATATATATTGTTACAAATCATACTTACTCTTTATGCCCCTTATCCAATCTTTCCCCATCCCCCTCTTCCTCCCCCCCCCATTACCCTGGATTTCTTCTCTCCTTCTGACAGAGTAATGGTTACTCTCTTGATTTGCTGCCTAGATGATCTGTCCAATGCTGAGAGGTGTGTTCAGGTCCCCCAGTATTATTATAGAGCAGATGCTTCTTTTGTCTCTCTGGAATGGGCTTTGTGGAGAGAGACATCCTCTTCCTTTCTTTGGTCTCTGCTGGTGACTCTCCTTGTATCAATGCACTCCAGTGGCTGGCAGAGCATCTGCACAGTGATTGTGGCATCTAGCCGCTTTCACAGCAGCCATGATTATTGTAGTGGCTGTCGTGGGCCACCCACATGGAGGTGATGTTTTTGGCATGCTCCTTACCTAGTTGCTGGTGGCTCCCAGCTCCATGCCTCAGGGCCCCAGGCAGGCCCCGTGGTGCTGGCAGTGTGCCTGGTTGTGAGCAGAGGGTCTGGTCTTCAGCTCCATGATCCAGGACCCTGGGCAGGCCCCAGTAGGTACTCTGTTTTTTTCTTTCAGTTCTGTGTTGGATTATTTGCTGTTCCCACCACTTAAGCTCTGCGCTGGAACTAATTTGTTGTCCTTTGCTTACTTCTAAAGTAGGGGGACTTCCTGTGGGATAAGTACTTGAGCTGTGTGGTTGAGCTGAATTGCTGCTTTGCTGCTGATTCCCTACAGAAGGCTTTTTGTGCAGCACCAGTTTTAATGGTTGACTTTATAGGTACTTCCAGATTTAGTGAAATCTGCTGCACCTGGGTTGTGTAGAAACACTGGTCTGAGCCTGAGTCTTTTCATCAAACTGCACTCCATGCAATTCTGTATTCCTGACCAGTCTCCTCTGAGTGGTCCTACACTGATTGGGAGGTAGATCAGTTGTCCTTGCTGTGCCCCAGTGTTCTCCTGGTGGGACTGTCTCCCCCATCGCCCATACTCCAAACACTTTCCATGGGACAGGTTGTGCTCCGGCCCCTTGGAATGACTCACCAGCCTCTGAGTGGCTCCTTGGTCCTATGTGGGTCCATGGGAACCCTATTAGTGGTATTGCTGGCCTGGGGGCCACCAAGGCCCTCTTCTCCTCTGCTGCCTCTCAGCAACTCCATCTGAAGGGCATAGCTGCAGCTTTTGCCAGCTCCTGCTCTGTGTGCTCAGCAGCTCCAGCCTGGAAGCGGCCAGAGTTTAAAATGGTCAGAGCAGTTTTTTCTTTCTTATCATGGCTCACCTTCATATACTCTGTAGGTCTCTCCTCCTCTTCGCCTGAGCTCTAGCAGCCCCAGCCTGGCTGTCATTGCTTTTTAATAGTTGTAAATTAGTTGATTTGTGGGAGAAAGTGACGCTGGGACCGTCTATTTCACCATCTTGACCAGAAGTCAAAATGGGTGCTTTTAAAATACGATTTTCCAGCATAATCTTTTAAAACACTGTTTCCTGAAAACACACACATGCACACACACGCGCGCGCGTGCGACTGGACCATACAATCAGGTTGTCTTTCCAGACCTGACATCCCCTGATCCTGTGGGCTGCATTTACAGGAGGACCATATTCTAGTCACAGTGTCCCTGTCTTCCTTCATCTCCCAAGAAGCTGATCTTGTCATCTGGGGTCAGATTATGGGACATAGGAAATAGTTTATCTCATCTAATATTAGTAGAGAAATAGAAAACAATAATTCTTAATGTGAAGCTTTTTGAATTTAAATCCCCCCCTCCCCACCTTCAATCTTTCCTCCATATAGAACAATTGTTCTTAACAGATTAGAAATTTGAAATCTTAAAACCTGGAACTTTAAAAAAAAAAGCGGTTTTTTCTTTAGCAGCTGGCAGTATGGGGATCTGAACCCTTGACCTTGATGTTATAACATAATAGGGCTGTAACCAACTGAGCTAACAAGCCAGCCCCCTTGACCAGGAACTTTTTAGGTCGGGGAGAGCATTCATAAATTGGTGGTAACCATTTAGCCCATATTTGCTCTACTTAACTGAGAGAGCATGGACTATGTTTAGAGCTCTTTACTCTTCTTTAAAATGACTGGTTTCAGTTTTTGTTTCCTCTCACATCTTATAGACCATTCTTAGCTGGCTTTGTTGTTTGTTTCCATGAAATTTTAGTACAACAAGTCAAGGAATAGTAGTCATCATTTGGTTGCTCTTTTGTATTTGGGAGGTTCAGATTATTTCTGTGTTTTCTCTGGGGTCATTCCCAGTTCAGGTGCTTTTGTCTTTCTTCTACCTTAATTGTCACTGGCTCCCCTAGTTTACATTTACAAAGAAAAATTGTCCCAATGTTATAAAGTTCAGTAGACTGATAAGTTTCTGATTTGTGTTGTGGTGATTCGTGGTGTAACCCGTACTGTGAAAGGGGGCTTGTGTATTTGTCTTCCAGTGATTCACTTGAGACAGTTCTTGGAGTTAATCCCTGGGGATCCAAGGCTGTCCGTGGGAAGCCTCTTTAGGGATCTGTTAAGGAGGATGTGTGTGGTGATGGTGTTTTCAGGGAGTACAGAGGATATGATTTGTATGGGTCTTTGAGGAGTCATCCCAAATCCCCTTTTGAAATAGACAGGAATAAAAATTAGAAATAAATTAAAATCTCTAGAGAATTTTATTTGCATTGACATCGTGTTGAATATATTAAAGAAAAAGTCCTAAATGGTTTCTGTAGGCATGATCTTACCTCATTTTTCATACATCTGAGGGCTTGCTCACCACATTGGTCTATGATCCATACTTACTCCATGGAAGCCCTTCTTATTAGGGACGCTAATTCTAGCTTGACTCTTACCACAGACTGTGGTTCCCACAGGCTTCCCAGGCCATTTTGAAGATGCTCATAGCACCATATCACACTGGTTGTCATTTACACACTGCTACCTTGTCCGTGGAGACACACATACTGTCACATCCCCTGTCTTCCACGTTCTTTTCTCTATAGGACAGACAGCAGCCTCTCGCGTTCCTTAGCCTCTGCCTGTCTGCTTCAGGTGCTCCCGAGGTTCTGCTCACCTTGGACGTGGCATGATGGTGTTTCCACTGCCCTCCACCACCACTCTCACTAGTCCTGCTTCGCCAGCCTTCCCTGTCAAAATGTAGCTTCATGCCTTTGACGTTTGCTTTTCAAACTTATTTTAACTAAATACATTAATCATCTATCTATCCTGCCAACCATTTAAGGAGGGTTTATATATAAAATCTTCTTAAGTGGTTGGCAATTTAACAGATTCCTTACAGTTGTGTGTCAAAGAGATCTATGGAATTTTTGAAGCTGTTTTTTATTGTTGTGCTTTGGCAGAGCTCCAATCTGAGGATATTATGATGCCCTTTCTACATAGCAATTATGTGTGAAGCTCAGTGGTTTCCAATTAATCCCAAGACAGAAACGTTCAGAATAGCAGTTTAGGCTCTTTGTACATTAATGGAAAGCCTAAAGCTTTGACAAATGTTTCTACCTTAACTTTATAGCCTCCCTTTTCAGGTTAGAAATTGTATCTTGCATTGCTATGAATGTTCTTCCTAAGATCAAGTGTAGGATTGTGCTAAACATCAGTATTTCTAAGACTTCCCAAAGCTCTTGCAGCTATCTTTGCTATTCTCTATCCCCTTCTGGTCCTCTTTTGAGTTTAGGACATTTCCCAATGTCTGCCATGTGTTATCTCTGCCATTACTACCTGTAGGCATGAAGGGGAAAGGGGAATAAATAGGGTTCTGTGAATTCAGGGAGACCTTGGCAGGAGGAGCCACCTCGTGGAAGCTGTCGTCTGGAGGGGCACAGCTACGATCTGAATTGGTGCCGATGCCAGGAAGGAGCAGGGAAGACATCCCCCAACCTCTTTCTTTCTCCTCTTGTCCTGTGATGCTTTCCACTGCGAACCCCAACCGGAAGGAAGCTGGCTAGGGAGCCTGGGGGATGCAGTCTGCGTGGTTGGTCTCCTCAAGCCCAGGACCAGGCAGAGATGGGTGGATGGGTGGAGAATGGGTTGGGCAAATGGAGAATAACCAACACACTCAGTCTAATTTATTTGTAAGACTGTCTGTCATTGTTTGGGTTTTTGAAAAGTTGCTGAGATATTTTAGTTACCACAACTCTAATTGTTTAAAATCTGATGCCTTTAGAATACAAGAATTCTATTGATCTGGGGATAGACTCTGTTGACATCATTTAACAAAAAGTGAAACCTAGCTTTTTCCTTTCTTTATAATTTCTTTCTGGGTCTGGGGTTTGCCATTTAGTTAGCTGATATTTAAGTGTCCTTATTTAAAGCCATGATTCTTATGACTTACCTGGGAGAGATCAATGAGTGCATTTAGGAGACGAGGCCCTTCCACACTGGTACAGGTTTGCTCGATAATCAGGTATTTTTGGACACACAGGTAGTTTTCTGGCAGAGATTATTGTCTGAAGGGTAGGATAGGAAAAACGGCCTTTACATTATTTGATGCCTGTGCATGCAGATTCTCACAGGGAAAGTGGGAATCATGGTTTCACAGCTTGCCATTCTATATGAAAAAAAAGTGACTTTTCTTCCAAATTAGTGTGTGATCAGAACAAAACTCCCAAATCAAACCATATTTAGCAATAGCAATATTTACAGCAAAATTTTCTGAATGCATTTCAAAAAGGAATTTTGTAAATCATTATTGATTTTTAAGAATTCTAACCTATCCCAAGCTACAGTTTGGTCCTTTCAATAGTTACAGTAGAACAAACTGACCTTGCTATGGCATCAGTTTCAACTTTCAAGTAGAGGTTTTCCTTTGGATTTATATTTTGTACTTTAAACCAAGTAGAAAATGAAGCTTTAAGTCCTAAAGAAGCCCTCAGTCAGTTTGGAATAATGAAGTGTGAAATGAAGACAAGAATAAATTGTGTTGTTTGAAGAGAAATTAACTCAGATCCCTGTGATCCAGTCCAGTATAGGAATCCTGTTTAGTGTACATGGAAGGATCTGGACAGTTCAGTGATGCATTCCTATTCAGTGTATGGAAATATCTGAAAAGCCCCAACTAATTGCCAGTTCTCTAAAATATAAACAGTGATCATCGTGTTTTCCAACGGACCTCACCCAACAGATTACATTTCTTTTTAGAGTATCATTTTCTTTTATTGAATATATTGCTAGAAATGGCATTCATTGACTATACAGGCTAAAGATAAAAGAGACAGTGGTATTTGTATGTGTGTGCTATGTGTATGTATCTCTGAGGCAGGCCATAAGTTTTACAAGGAAAAATGAAGTTCAAGGAACACAGTTATATTCAAGTCTAAATGTTGTCTTTTGTATTCAAGCACACAAACGAGTTGTAAAGAACTTGTCTATAGCTCGGCTCTCTTCGTAGCAGGTGTTCTATAACAAAGACTCATATGAGTACCAACATAGCAAAAGCATATTTTTAACCAGATTATCAGTTAGAAGCTATTGACAGCCTGTTAGCCCAGGCATTTAAGGATGTCAAAATAACGTCATCAGGACCAGTGCTGTGTTGCAGAGTGACTTGGTTTAAGAAATTTAATTCTTGATAGTTTATTTGTTATTGGTAGACACATGTTTGAGAGAGTTAATGTTTTTAGTCTTTGAGGTATTTCAAGTATGTGTTCTTTTTTCTTTTTTTCTTTTTTTAACATGATACTATTTGTGGGTCTGCTATTGAGGGAAACTAATATACTTCTGTTTTTAACATAGAAGCCAAGCCAGCAAAAGTGCTGCTTTGCAGTCTCACCACAGATCTAATAGCAAGGACATCCAGAACCTAAGTGTGGTTCTGCCCCGGGCTGAAGAAGGTCTTCCTGCCAACGAAAGCTTCCTAAATGGAAACCTTGCCGGAGCTACTCTTAGTCCGATGCACACCAAAACCTATCAAGCAAGCACCCAGCCTGGGTCTACCAGCAAAGATCTCACCAACAACAACATACCACACCTTCTTAGCCCAAAAGAAACCAAGTCAAAAACAGAATTCGACTTTAATATAGACCCAAAGCCTTCGGAAGGCCCGGGCACGAAGTACCTCAAGTCAAGCAGCAGGTCTCAGCAGAACCGGCACTCATTCATGGAAAGCTCTCAGAGCAAAGCCGGTACGCTGCAGCCCGGTGAAAAGCAGAGTCGGCATAGCTATATTGACACCATTCCCCAGTCCTCCAGGAGTCCCTCCTACAGGACAAAGGCCAAAAGCCATGGGGCACTGAGTGACTCCAAGTCTGTGAGCAACCTTTCCGAAGCCAGGGCCCAAATCGCAGAGTCCAATACCAGTAGGTACTTCCCATCCAGCTGCCTGGACTTGAACTCTCCCACCAGCCCAACCCCCACCAGGCACAGTGACACGAGAACTTTGCTCAGCCCTTCAGGGAGAAATAACCGAAGTGAGGGCACTCTGGACTCACGCCGAACCACAACCAGGCATTCTAAAACGATGGAGGAGTTAAAGCTGCCCGAACACATGGACAGCAGCCATTCCCACTCGCTGTCTGCACCTCATGAATCCTTTTCTTATGGGCTGGGCTACACCAGCCCCTTCTCCTCACAGCAGCGTCCTCATAGGCATTCCATGTATGTGACCCGGGACAAAGTGAGAGCCAAAGGCTTAGACGGAAGCTTGAGCCTAGGGCAAGGGATGGCGGCCAGAGCCAACAGCCTGCAACTGTTATCACCCCAGGTACAGCTCAGCACGTTGACTGGATCTGGTGGCTCGGCAGGGGAAGGTGGCGCAAAGGATGTGAGGAGGGTCGTCTGTGGTTTTCCCTGCTGCAGGGGGTTGTCCTCTCTTGCTAGGATGAAGTTAGGGAGCAGTACTTGGACTAATCTGTGTTTTTAAAAGAAGTAGTTTAATTATTTAAATCAACCATGGAGTACTCAAGAGAACTTGCAAGTTGGTTTTTAGTAATGATTCCTTTCTTAAATGTTGCTTTCTGGCATAGTTTGTTGGGAGAATCCTATTTTGATTTATTACAGAATTCATCAGCTTTGTGGGTATTAGTTTTATCAAAATTCACTGAATTCATGGGTATTTTCTCTAATCCCTCCAAATCACATTTGCTTAAATCAAACCTTTTTGCTAAAACCTTACTCAATATTTTAACTGAATTTAAATTTTAGATTTACCCAGAACTGTAGATAAATTTAACTTCAGGCCAGGATAAATGTTAATTTTTAGTCTTTTGGATTGTTTTTAAATCATAAGGCAATATTTTTGACATAATGCTTCCTCCATCTTGCTGATCATTAAACTCTAGAACTGACACTAACCTGCTTAAAAGAAGTAGCATTCTTACAATAGAACACATTTTTTAAGTAATGTTGTCTTGATTTCATGCATAAAGTCTGGCACAGAGTAAGTGTCTAACAAATTTTAGTTATTGCTGCTGCTTCTGTGATGGTGGGGCTTTTATTTAGACATTGAACACCTTCTCTGCTGGGTGTTCTCAGGCACTCAAAAGAGTCTGAGATGGGGTTCTTGCCCTTGACAAACATATCTTCTCTCAAGGAAGATTAAATTATACATGATGACAATGAAATGATTAAGACCGAAGTGAATATGGCCCTGGCTATAAATAGGAGTTGAGAATGAGGAGAGATCATTTTGAGCAGGAGCAGTTAGAAATGGCTTCAGGAAGCAACTAAAGGTCTTGCTCTGGGCTAAGATGTATAGACAAGCTCTGAGTGGCTAAAGAGGGAAGACATATTTGGGCATGTCCTGAGCTAGGCACCATGAGAGGCTCTAGTTAGAAAGATGAAAATGATAGGGTCCCTGTCCTTTTGGAGTGTATGGGCAGGCAGAGGACACTTGCCAACAGATAGGGCATTCTGACACCGAGGTTGCATTCTGGCAGCTGTGCTACAGGCAGGCATGTCTGCCGAAAAGAGAGAGGGGAGTGTGACAGTCCAGGCAGGGGGTCATGGGAGGCTCCCAGAGGAGGTGGCATCTGAGCAGAGACTTCCAGGAGGGAAGAAAGTGATAATGACATCAGGAAAGAGTCTTAAAGGGAGAGAAGAAAAGAGCATTGCAGGAGAAGGAGGGGGATAGAGACATTAAATAGCACGGCGTGCTTCAGGGGTTGCAACTTGTTCCACATTGCTGGAGAGAAAAATGCAAGATTTCGAGTGGCTTTTGCAGTAATCCAAGCATAGGTGAGGACAGTATGTTCGGGATTAAATCAGTGATGGTGGGAAAACAGAGAGTGGGTCTTAAAGACCTCTCAGAAGTAGGAACAGCAGGATTTGTGAAGTGAAGGATTGAATATAGGAAAAAAGAAGAATTCCAGCTTTCTTTTCTAGGAGCTTCTTTTTGGAGTGGGAGAGAGGAGTTTTGAGGTCACCTCATTCAACTCCTTCACTTCACAGATGGGCATGCTGAGGCTCAGAGAGGTTTACCCAGCTAGAGGTGGAGCTGGGATCAGGAAGCAGGCTCCAGGTCCCAAAGCCAGCACTCCTTCCACTGTGTCATGCTGATATGTCGAGTTTGAAGTGATCATGGGCCTCTAAGCAGGGGTGTGCCCTGAGAGGCTGAAAAGACAGACTAGTGCCCAGCTGACTAGAGAGGGCAGGAGGTGCACATTTGCAAAGGCTACGAGTGGAGTCAGAGGAATGGTCGGAGGAGCTCCTGAGGAGTCACTGTAGAGAACAGAGAACGTCTAAAGCCTAGAAACTTCTCTAGAGCCTGGCAGCTGCCCATAGATGGGAGATGGAAGTCAAGACCAGGCAAAGTATGCTAGCATTAAGCAAAGTGTAAAGCAGAGAAAAGAAAAACCAAAAACTGCTTAACTTAGAGAAAGGGCAAATGACTGGCTCTCTGAGAATTCTAGAAAAAGGATTTTTGTGAAAATGGTGGTTGTAAGCTAATTATAAACAATTGCTGTGGACTAAGCACAGATCTGACTGTTAGTGAAGTTGAAGTCCAGTTCAGGAGGTACAGGGCCAAGCTGCAAGAAAGTACAAGTTTGAAGGCACAAAGATGGCAGAAGGCTTGAAAAGTAACTAAAGCTGTGAGTGAATCATGGGAATCACTTTCATACAAACTATTGTGGCCACCTTCAAAAGCCTGCGGACTCTTACTGAGTTTAGGTTAGATGTCAATAGTTTGTTTTCTAAAATACTTTTCTAGAGGCCTTTGTAAACAATACAGGCAGCAAAAGTCAAATGAGATCTTGTCACGAAGTAGAAGAAAGGATATATTGGATGAATTCTTGCCGAGAATACATTTGGGGAGCAAGGGGAAGGAAGAATCACAGTTTAAATTTTAAATAAAATGTTTTTGATATATCACGTAGGCTGGAGGTAATACTCTTTCTGTGCGTAATATGCAGGTACACAATGCAGCTTAACTCTTCCTAATGACTTGGTAATTTTGTTCCTTAATCTTTTTTTCCAAGGGTAGAAAACGCTTACATTTTTTCCCTTCAGTGAACACCAGTGTGGACTGAGTGCTGTTCTTATCTTGTGAGTCACTTCCTTGAGAGAGGGAGTGGTGGCATCTGCGGAGATGAGCACTGTCATGATTATGGTTTAGAAAGTAAGTGGAACGTGAGTGCTGTCATCTGAGAGAAGATGAGGAAGAGAACTTAAGCACGTCAACTATTGTAGTTAGGGAATTTTAAGACAAAAATTAAGAGGACTTATTCTATTCCTTGATACATTAAAAAAACATTTGTTTTCATCTGAATCTACCATATCAGTCCTTCATGAAAAACAATTTTGGATCTGTACAATTCTTTTTGGAGAATTCTGCCTAAAATCTGCTAGAGAAATTTTGGATTAAATAATAGAATCTCTAATCAGAGTGCTGCTCAGAAGCATGACTGTCTAGATATTGGAAAGATAATTTTTTTGCTTTCAATAATTAATTGAACTATTTTCAGATAGTTCTACTTGCCTTAACTTTAATGAGAATTTCACTTCCCATCTCTATTAAATTTGACTTACTTTACATTCATCAGATGATTCACTCTTTTGTATTTTAGCCAACTAACATTTTTTATTTTAGCTGGTTAAGGTACTAGTATATCAAATAAAGGTCATCATGATTTTCATCCCTAGGAACAGGATGCTCTTATAAATCCTTTTGAATTTGAATTCCAGCCTGGAGAACAGCTCCCTCCAGAGATGACTGTGGCAAGATCGTCCGTTAAAGAGTCCTCCAGAGAAGGCACCTCTTCATTCCACACTCGTCAGAAGTCTGAGGTCTGAATTCTTCAGAGTTGCTACATTTTATAATAAAATATGTCTGTAAAGATTGTTCATTCTGCATCAATACAGCCTAACCTTTAACATTTATTCATATCCAGTCTCCTACAAATAAGTTGAACTGGCTTATAACATAAGTAGTTTTCCTCATGCAATGATCTTGAATTTTCTTTTAAACAGATCATTGAGTAAATTATACATTGATTAGGCAGGGTTCTAAATTTGTAGGCGACATTGTCATCAATGTAGGGTTTAACTTTTATAAATTTGTTTACTGCCTTAGAGTGGTGTGTATCATGACCCACACTCTGATGACGGCACAGCCCCGAAAGAAAACAGACATCTGTACAATGATCCGGTTCCAAGGAGAGTTGGTAGCTTTTACAGAGGTAAGCCTGCCCCTAGCAGCCACCAGGGTCCAGTCTCCTCTCTCCCTTACTACATGTTCACTGCCTTGCCTGACTTCAGACCAGCAATATTCTTACCTATGCTGTCACCTTCCAACAGTTCTCCCTGCCTCCAATCTCACTGTCTTAGTTCAGGCCCTCCTTGCTTCTGACTTGGTCTCCCCACCTAGCCACTTAACTGCTCTCCCTGTCCCCAAGGTACCCATTAAAAGTCACTGGAATGATCCTTCTGAAGCTGTGTTCTGACAATACCACTCATTCATTCAATTAAGTCATATTTGTCAATGTCACCTGTGTGCCTGGCACTGTTCTAGCTTGGAACATGTCAGTGAACAAGACAGCCAAAGATCTCCACCCTCACAGAGCTCACATTCTCGGGAGGTGAGGTGGGCAGGAAACATAATAATTACATGGAGCAATAAAAGGTAATAAGTGCTACCGGGGAAAAAAAATAGAGCTAGGCAACCCATTGCCTGCCACCGCCCAATCCCCTATCTCTCACCTGGTGAGAGTCCTTTGGTGGCTTCCCATTGGTATCAGGACAAAATCTGAATTCCTTGAGATGTCATTCCAGACTTTCCATGTCTGGCCTTTGCCATTCTCTCCAGTTGCCCCTTCCCCCAGCTTCTCTGGAGCCCAGCCTGTGGAATTTGCACAGGCCCTGCCCTCCTCTGGCCTGAAATGCACTCCTCTCCCTGCTGGGGCAGCTTGCTTTTGTTCCTTTCTTTAAGATCCTCTCTAGTGTGATGTCTTTCCTGCCCACCCCAAACAAAGTGAAGCATTTCCTTCTCTGTTCTACCCGTGGTACCTTGTCTTATAAAACACAGACCACATCACACTGATTCTTTGTCTGCATTTCTCTCTCATAAGGTTGTAAGCCCCTCAAAGATACTGAGTTCTCTCCATCTTTTCTGCTTTTTACATTGAGTAGCACAGTGCCTGGCACAATTTCATAAGTATTTGTTGATTGAATTAAAGAAAAGGTTCGAGAGTACTTGCACAACCTTGAAATTTATCTGACAACTAAAACAGATGCTTTTGGGATCATATGAACTTAAGAAACATTGATAGGGAAAGATAATCCCTTTGCAGAACTATGTAATGATAGACTGTAAAACCCTCAGATATCCCAGCTCCCTGGTGGGGAAATGGCAGTAAGCCCACAGGGCAGGAGCAGGGCCCTGGGTCGGCTCACAAAGCCTTCAAGCGTCACCACAGCCTCCCACACCCACGTTGCCTGACTTCTCACTCTTTCTGTGGTTTTAAGAGGACAGATTGGAAAGGGACAGGAATTGGGGGGGAGGGCGACATGAAGAACTGCTTGGTTATTTTAGTTAGGAAGCCAAGCTAAGTAAATGCATAGAAGTATTTATTCGATACTCAATGTATATTGAATGATTAGGCTACTCTGTTCCCTCCCAGCCCCACCTTGGAAAAAGCATAAAGCACTGAATGTGCCTTTTAATGCATTTTTTTTTCTGATACCATGATTACTTTAGAATCTTATGGGGCTAAACTTTTAATTCAGGTTAAAGTTAATAAAAATAAAATATTAACAGTGTACGTGAGCAAAAGCCTTTTCTTCTGTCAGTGTAAAGTCTTACTTCAAAAATGCACCACACATGTTATATACTTTAATATAAGATGTTAGTGGAGTTTTAAATTAATTAGTCTTTGACCTCTGGAAACAGTTTTATTTTGATTGCAAATGAATTAAATTGGTTAATATTGGAGACATACCTCATTTGTCTACCTCGATCCACTTCAGGGTTTGGCAGGTAGAGTATTTTAATTTTAAAAACTTCAGAAATAGAAGGAAAAGATGTAACTAGATGAAACATCTGGAGACATCTGTCACTTCAGTGATACTACTAAATCCTAGAAGATTTAGTGGATGTTTCCAGAATACTTCCCATTTTCATTCCTATTGGTCAAGAGTCACATGAAATGGTGTCATTTATCTTGATATACAGCATATTCCTTTTGCAGTGAAATTTGCAGTGTATTTTGATTTGTGGCCAAATTCAAAAATCGACAGGAAAAGTTAGTAAACCCTCCCCCCAAAGCAGAAAGGTGTTTACTCACATACATTATAGTTTAACTTTGTTCGTTCTTAAATTGAGAATTTAGAGAAAAATAACATTTTGTGCAAATAACCAAATTTGTTTGTAATTTAGTTTAAAAATATATGAGTGACGCTGCCTCCCAAGTGTCAAGGCTTAAACTGTGGTTTGTTCAATCCACCACACATGCAAGGGTACTTCAAAAAGTTCATGGAAAGATTTCTATTATCTTTTCATTCTATTTTTCCACAAATTTTTTTGTGTACCTTCATATTGTTAAGAATTTCTTCAGACTAAGAACAGATTTAGCACAGTTGACTGTGATAGGAAAGCCTTAACTTCAAAGAATGTCAAAACTGTGACAGGGGCTTGGAGGGATGGGGCTGTGATATTCATACTTTAAAACGTCCTACGATGTTCTTCAATTTACCAGCGGACAGGTCAGTTTCCTATTTTGAATACATGTTGCCCAGTATTAACTGACCCTTGCAGGTTAATGTTACAGTAGTCGGGGAGGGAGAATGTTCCTTGGAATGCCCCAACCTTTGGAAAACAGAAAAGCTCTGTTAAGAGCTGATGAGGATTTTTATGTATTTATCCGTTTTATTTGTGTTAGAAAGAAAAAATGCAATAGAATAACATGAGAACTGCTTTGACCAAAAGAGTACATCAGTGACTGACCTTTTTTTTATTCAGTGCCATCTCCACGTCCAGACAACTCTTTCCATGAAAATAATGTGTCAGCCCGAGTTTCTTCCCTACCATCAGAGAGCGGTTCTGGAACCAACCACTCAAAAAGACAGCCAGCATTCGATCCATGGTGAGTATTTGGTTTGTTTTTACTCTTCTTTTTTCTAATCGTAGATCTGAGAGTTAAAAGAAAGTGTGCATAACCTTTTCAGCATTCTCTCTAGGCTTTTCTTCCTCAAGAGAGATTGTTGGATAAGGAAAATGTGATTTGTCATTATTTGTAAGTTTTGAGTTTTTTTCAGGTTCAGCATTTATATTAAATATCATGTAAAAGAAAAAAATTTCCTGGATCAACAAATACCTGATAAGTCTTCCACTGCATTCTTCTGACATGAATTATGGCTTTTGCGGTCTTTGTCATTGAACCACATACACTTTGCTTAGCACTTCCTATGCACTGTCTCAGTCAGTTCTCACAATCGCCCTTTGAAGTAGTGGTTACTTCCATTCTACACATGAGGAAACTGAGGCTTAGAAAAGCTGAGGAACTTGTCTGGTGCTGGACAGTCAGTAGCACGGAGGAGAAAGCCAAGATTCAGGCCTCAGTGGGTCCACACACAGCTCGTGGTTTTCAACGCTTTGCCACCTGTCACTCAGGGTAAGAAGACAGAAATAAGGGAACTGCCCTTATGCCACCATACAAGCATAATGGTGGTAGTCACAAGTTCAAATGATGTGACAATTTTTCTTATCCTTTTATCTTTTTGTGTCCTATGTAATAAAAATTTAGGGAGAGAATTACAATGTATATCGAGTTCTCTTAGCAGATCTGTCTGGGGAGTCAGGACTTTTTTAAAAATAATAATAATGTAGACTTTTTATTCTCAGCTGCCCAGAAAGACTGCCCAGAATCTAGCTATGCGGGGTGTTTATATGTACTTCATAGAAGTTTACTAAATTCTCCACCAAGAGAAAAAGATAGAAAAAAGAAAAAGAGAAAAAGACATCACTGTAACACACTGAACTTAGAAGAAGACCATTGTGTCAGAAAGTCCGTCTCTGGTGTTTGTTGCCAGAAGTAACGGAAGAATTCTATGTCAGTACTTCTGACCCTATGTGGTTTCACAATTTGGATTCTGTTGGCAGGGTTTTAATCAAGGTTTCAGTGCCCTGTGGTGAAAATTACTTTATTCTTAAAACAAAATAAAAAACATATTTAAAGCTGTAAAAACACTTTTTCTATAAAAGCACACTTTACATCCGTTGCCTTATTTATAAAATGAGAGTCTTAACATTAGTGACTGAAACTTTAGATTTTAGAAATAGGATATCTTGATTGACATCAACTTCTAGCCATGTGACTTTAACCTATCTGTCCCTCGGTTTCCTCAACTGTAAAATAGGGCTACGAATAGCACCTCCCTCATCGGGTTCTTGTGATAATTACATGACGTAGTACATAAAAAGCACCTGGAACGGTGCCTGGCACCCTAAGGGCTCGTTAATGTTAGTGACTGTAGTTAGCACTAATGTCTCCAACTTCAGTATGACTTGTCAGGTGTTTCCCCTCCGCTTAATGTAGCTGATCAACTTTGGCATGTTCTTCCTCCATGTCACTGTTTTATGTTCCCTAGAATGTGGAAAAGATCTAGTATGCATCGACCTGAGAGCACAGGTGCAACTTCTTTTAGTTACCGGTGTTGCCCATTTTCAGGTGTGGCTTTGAAAAGCCATGAGAATAGTGTCTAAATTGTGAGAACACAGAAGAACAGAAGGAATTGGTTTTCTTATAGTCATTGCGTAATGAAGTGGTGATGGTTTAAAAGAACATCAAGTACAGATTACCATAGTCCTACGAAACTTAGGTAAATCAGATAAAAACTGAATCCAAATGTAAAATAGGCAGTAAGTAAGGTGCTGTTTCTGTCTTTTTGATGGTCAGTTTCAGTAGAACTGGTTCAGACATGGATATGTGTAGAAACCTGAAAACAGTTGCTTTAAACCAAATCAGAGGCACAATTGGGCCATTGAACTTTGGCCATGTCTTCATCAGGTCATCCCTACTCTAGTATTGCTGTTACGAGCCTTGAGAGAGTTCCAGAATTATCAGTGATGAAGTGGCTCTTTTGCTCTCACTACCCCTCAGGGTAATGCTGCTGTAACACTTCTTCATGCAGCATGTATAACTTAGTGTTAGTCATTAATTAAACTTGACTCATCTTGATATTTTTTCTTTAACATGATCTCTGATTGGTTCACCATATTCTTTATATTTGAGAGAAATGCACATTTGGTAGCTGTTACAAAAACATAAAAGAGACTTGTTATGGTAACGTAGAGAATTGCTGTTCCTAAATTATCACTTACCTAAGGGCAGTCTATTTCTCCTTGATATTAGTACTTTAAGTTTCTTTTGGGAGGAAGATATTTGTACAGTGCACACATTTCTTGCAATGGAGAAATCAAGCTACAATGTCATATTTTAAAGTGATGAATAGACAATGTAGTGTAATATCCAGAGCTGTTATGCTGGCCATCTCTGCTATCTAGAACCCACTTAAGAACTGGGAGATAGGTCAAAATATCTCAGAACAAGAAAAGAAGAGTTAATGCCATCAGCTCCATCATCTTCACTAATAAGATAATACCTCGACCCTCACTCGGACCCCATTTCTTCTATGTCCAGTTTTGGCAGTTAGCACTGAGGTTATCAGGCTAAGAAATGTTCCAGGTAATAATACAGTGCGGAGGGGGAATGATCCCAAGCAGTAGCTGTGGAGAGAAGCATGTGTTTCTCTCTTTTCTCAGGCCCCCAGTGGGAAAATCATACAGATCATAGATATCCACGTAGAGTGTATATTTATGAAATAGGCAGCTCTCACTTTGCTTGAAAAGACATCAAAGTATATAAATACATTTAGAAAGACTGCCGTCAAAATTGGGTTAGAAATTGACACTTAAACAGTAAGCCAAATTAATGAGAAATCCCACTAGTTAAGATAAAGAATTGCTGTAACTTGCGTAATCCCCATTTTTTTCTTATAAAGTTATGAATATGTTGGTGTCCAGTATTGCTTGTCACCATAACTCAGAATTACTCCTGCAGAACTTTTCACTCACTTTCTCTTCTCACACACGAGCTGACCACCCCAGACACAGTGCCAGGGGAGGGGAGGTGGCAGGGAAAGTGGCACAGAGGAATGCCCTTCACCTCTCCAACTTACCTTCCACACTGCTGCCAGAGGGATTGCACTAGAGCCCCCTAAGTGTGACCCTGTCGCGTCCTCATTCCCTAGCTGTCAAATCTCTGGCTGTCGTGTGTCGTCCGCGCCCCCATGAGTCTGTGAGCAGCTTGAGTGCAGTCAGACTCCTTGTTCTCTTTCTCTCTGTATCTTCAACACCTAACACAGGGTTTGGCACATAGAAAGTACTCAGTAAATATTGGTTGACTTTGATGAAGTCAGCTTTAATCCTTCCTTCATGTAGGTGAGTCTTTGGAATTCTCTTTCCTCTTGATCCCTCATGGAAATAGCTGTCACATTAGAAAACGTCCGAGTCCCATGACTGTGCAGAAAGGCGCCTGTTTTGGTCCCATCCCCCTCCTCTCGTGCAGTTTGGATGGGATAATGAGCCAGGTGACTGGGTGGGTGATCCTACTCAAACTTCTATCCACGAGACTTATGTGAACCCCACACTTAGGCTTCTCCTGCACTGCCCCTCTTCAGCCCACTCAGCACAAAGCTGCTGCCGGGACCAGGGGGAGTCGCAGGGACCAGAATGCGCAGATGAGGGAAATGACTGGCCACACTCTCACCCATTTGGCTCAGGGCCAGTCGTCCATGTTCAAGGCTCATTCGTTATTCCTTTATACAGCACACAGCTTTTCAAGTGCCCGTGTGCCAGGCAGCCTCTCTGCGTCTCTCCATCTCTCTCTCGGGCTTTTCTCCCCCAGTTTCTCTGTTCCTCCTCTGGATATGTATGTTTCTGTGTAGCTTCTCCCTTGCTTTGTTTTTTCTTTCTCTGTGTCTCCCTGTCTTCTTCTCTCTGACTTCCTTCTCTGCCTTTTGTGAAGCAAACATACACATGCTCCACCACTAGTTGTTACCACCAAAAGGAATTTATTTTATTTTTCCTTTTGGCCTCTGAGATCTTTCCCTGCCTGGATCTTAGCCCTACCACATCCGCTCAGCTTCAGCTTGAAAATGGTTTCCTCATCATTCCTCCTTCCCCTCCTGGGCTCTAGTTTACCCAGCACCTCTGAAGAGACCTTGCAGAGGATCTTTGACGCATCTTCCCTGTGTTTGGGGTACCCAACACTGCAACAGCCAAACTGCAAACACCAAGCTGTTTTTCTTGCTCCTCCTCCTGCCCCAGCCTCTCACTTTCATCTTACTCTATTTCATCCTGGATGGACTCCTCTCCCATGCAAAATCCCACTTCCACCTAAGCCTGGTGTCTACAGCCTCTGTCTCCTCTCATGCCCACAGGAACGTTCTCCTGCAATGCTGTGCTCGTTCTGAGATGGCACTCATGATAAGCATGTCCCTTTAAAGAGTTGCTACATTGACAGAAAACACTCTTACCTCCACGCACTTTTGGTATTTTGTTAGACTTTCACTCTGGTTGCCAAAAACTTCTGCCTGTTAATCTGAATATTCTGTTGTGCTTCTAGGTTATATGTAGATACCACCATGCAAGGGCATTAGCTGTAGCATAAGCATGTAATTTTTTAACTTCTGAAAGTTACAAAACATTAAAAATAGTATTGCTGGTTAGACTAGATGCTCTCTGAGGTTCCTTTCAATCTGAAGAGTCATGCTTTTGTGATTCCAGTGAACTACACTGTTCTATGTTCCCTAACACCCTCACGTGACTGAATGCTGTGGCTTGGAGTTAGCTTAGGGCAGTCTGTCTTTAGGCCCCATGCAGAAGGGTTTTATCTCCTTAATCCCAAAAGTGCTTGTCATAAGAAACTTTGACCAAATTCCCAGGGCCTAGGCCCAGTCTGTCATTGGGATGAGTATTTTTCCCAATAGTACAACACTGCATTTAAAGAATCTTTAACTTTTCACCATTCCATTCTCATCCATTCCATCATGTCTCAAGTCTTCTAGCTTTCAGAATTGTAAATGCTTCATTCTGAGTTCCTATGCTAGTTACTTTATTGGCTGTGTCATATTACAAAACTTATACTTCAGAACTTGGAACTCTCTCAGTGATTTTTAAAATTAAGTCCTAATGTGTTTCAGGAACACTTGGGCTTACAGTACCTGTTTTTACTTCCCTGGTATTCCCTTTAAGTTTCAGGCCACTTTAGAAGAAATGGTCATTGCTTCTTCAAGCAGGCATGGTTTTTACTTCTCTGTCTCTTCCCTTGTTGTCTTTGATTTTCAGTTCTTGGTTTTTAAAATAAATTTTCTATGGTTTGTAAAACCTATTTATTATACCTGTAGCTCATGTTTGTTGTTGAAAATTAAAAAGAAGAAACTATAAGTTAATAATCCTACTATGCAGATATGATAGCAATTAATATTTTTTTTATTTTCTTCCTGCTTTTAAAAAAATGCATATAGGGCCGAGCCCATGGCGCACTTGGGTGAGTGCGGCGCTGGGAGTGCGGCGACGCTCCCGCCGCGGGTTCGGATCCTATATAGGAATGGCCGGTGCACTCAGTGGCTGAGTGCCGGTCACGAAAAAGACAAAAAAAAAAAAAAATGCATATATATGTACACATGTATACCTTGTTTTATACAGTTGGGCTCATCCCATATAGAAAATTTTGAATCCTGCTGTTTTCACTTAATATTGTCATTTGAATATTCCTTCTACTATTGAATATTCTTTGAAGGTGTGATTTATTTTTAAGAGCTTCATAATGTTTCTGTCACTTAGATCTGTAATAGTTTATATAGACGTTTTCTGCCTTTACACATATTTAATCAAATAAAGGCAGGGTACTGCTTTGCTTATATTTTCTTAGGTATTCTAGTAACTTTATCACTGTTAGGCATTCTAAAACCATAAATATGAATTAACTCTGTCACTTTTAACATTTCTACCATTCTTGATTTTAGGGAATAGCTAATAGAAGAAATCCAATTATTTGAGAAAGTGGCTTTCCTCACATAGGTGTTCAAATTTAAAATAGAAACCATGAAATGTGCATTTTTCAGGAATAACACCAGTCGAGTTGCTTTTTCTGTAATTAAATTAAGTAATGTAGGTCCTCTTTTAATGTACAAGTAGCCAGCTTGTTAATGCCAAGGTGTCCTGTTTCCTGTCTTTTAATATTTTCTAATTTTATTAAAATATCTGCTGGTGTTGGTGGTATTAAGCTTAATGTCAGTATTTTCAGTTAGGAGCTTTTTTCTTCATGAGTGTTTTGTATTAAAGCATTCATCTGGTCTACTTTTTATTCTTGACTTTTTAAAATTTAATTTTATAAATAAAAGGTTTGATAAATAGGAATGTTCCCATTTCGGGCGATTTTTCCTTTTATTTATAATGTTTCTGTAGCAGCATTGATTTTTATGTTCAATATCTTGGCAAGCCACTAATAGTAAACTTGTTGAGCTGGTTTTAAAAAGGTAAACAGAGAAATGAGGATATTGAAAAATCTTTTTGCTTCTCCCTTAGAGGGTACAGAAAAGGCATCCTTTAAGCCGTGTATTTTGCAGAATATCTAATTCTGAGGTTTCCAATAGCATGGAAATGGTCCTGCAGCACAGTTACAGATCATTTGTAGTAATGCTCAAATTACTATTTGAGAGAGCCTGTGCCAAAGGATAATCATTAACCATGGTTGATTAGATTGGGTTCCTCCTGTGCTTTTTTAGAGGCTCTTTACCTATGTGCTTGATTCTCCATGTCTATTCAAACTTGGTGTCATGCATGTTCAGTCTTCATTATATTTGTCACACAATGGCAAGAGAATGATTGAAAGATCAATATGATAAAAATGTCTTCTCATTTAGGAAAAGTCCTGAAAATATTAGTCATTCTGAACAACTCAAGGAGAAGGAGAAGCAAGGTTTTTTCAGGTCAATGAAAAAGAAAAAGAAGAAATCTCAAACAGTAAGTGGATGGCCAATTGCTATATATAATGGCATACATTTCTGCATTATTCTGTGGATACTTTATACTTTGTACATGGCAATCAGAATTAATTATTTTCTATTGAGACGACATGTGTACACTGTATATGTCTCTTTCTGAAAGTGTCGATAACTATCCTCCTCTCACAGAGCCTTTTCTAGAGTCAACAGATTCTCCAGGCATAGAAGAAATTTAATTTGGATGAGAGAGAACACATTAAGCCTCTCTCAATAAACTTTTTATCCATGTGGATTTATATTCACATAAAAACTATGAAGATGCAGGATTTGTTTCTCTCTGAGGGGTTTAAAGATATGCGAAAACTTAGGAAATGTTTTTGATTTACGTTTAAATTTTGAAATTCATAAATAACCATCATTCCTTATTCTTTCCTGGCTGGTTATAGAATTCCCATGTTGACAAGTGCGTTTCTGGGCTGTATAGTCACAGAGGACAGATTGCGTCTGACATTTCAGGGCTTGCCTTAGTAGGAAAACATGTTTACCTTGTGATTGCACTGTGAGCTGGAACATAAACCCTTATCCCCTGGGAGCCCACTGCCTGAACAAAGGGCTCGCTCTAAGGGACCACTCCCCTTGCTTCCCTGAACCACCCGAGCAGCAATTCTGCTGGCTAGTGACCAAGCAGAGATTCTCCTAACTAGTGACCAAACGTGGAAAAACCAGGCCTCTGGGACAGCAGCAGGAACAGTTCTTCACCCAAGTAAGGCCTGCTTCCCCCTTTGCTTTATAACACCTTCAAGACTAGACAAGGTTGGGTTAGCCATTTTAAATGGTTTTGTTTCTGGTTTTACTTCATACATGATTTACTCTCATTTATTTCAAGAGGAAGAAGATGTAGTTACAATGGCTTGTTCAGATGGACTTCATTAATTTCATCTGTAAAATGAGTAGATTAGACTCGATGTTTCTGAGGCCCTTTCCATTCTGAAAACTCTAGGATTATGGCTCAATAGCAAATAAAGATGAGGTAGATGGTGCAGATTGAATATCTCTTTTCCGAAATGCTTGGGACCAGAGTGTTTTGGGTTGTGAATTTTTTCACCTCTTGAAATATTTGCATTATACTTATCAGTTGATCATCCCTAATCTAGAAATCCAAAATCCGAAATGCTCCAGTGAGCATATCCTTTGAGCGTCATGTAGATACTCATGTTTCAGATTTTGGAGCATTTTGGATTGTTGCATTAGAGATACTCAGCCTGTAGCAGCAAAATATTCAATAACCTGAAGGATTTTTATCTCACAGATGTTCTAGAATTGTTAACAAAGCCCTTCCTAGATTATCTTTTGCATCATTCTTTCACTTGCTTGTTTGTTAAATTTATATATTTCATTATAAAATAAACAAAGTTTGTTTTAAATAATAATCATTATAGTACAATTTCGTTTTCTGACTTAACAGTATCTCTATCTGCACACACACATACACACACAAAATATGAGGGGTCTTCCAAAAGTTCATAGAAAATATTACTGTATTTGTTACTTAGACTGGATGAACAAATAGACCTAATTTAACCTAGATATGCTTAAAGTATTTAAAGTGCTTGTAAAGCAAAACTATTATCATTGCCTATTATCTATCATAAACATTTAACTTCAGCTACCTCCTCCTGACTGCTGTTATTTTCATTTTGGGCTTTATGTTCTTAACCACAGGTCTACAGCTATTGTGGTTAAGTGGTAGAAAATAGTAAGTAAGGATCAAGGAACTGAAGATGTTTTTTATGTATAGATTTAAATTTTGATGTCTGTTTGCCTTAGACCAACATTAAACTTAAAGCTCTGGCTCACTGTGGCATGAGTATGTACATGTTGATCGACTTTATTCAGGATTTGGTTCAAATTTTAGATATTTAAATAGTATAGATTAGGGTAAATAGGGAAATTACTATTCTCTAATATCCTCTCCACTTAAACTTTTTGTTAGGTTTTTATGTTTCATTTTTGATATGTAAAATAACTGCAGAATATCTCTGCACAGGCCATAATGCCTTAAGCCTTCCAAACCAAATATTGATTGTACCTCTGCATTTTTTAATTAAAAGAAAAAAAATGTAAGAGCTTTGAAATCTCGAGTCACGTTTCCAAAGAGCATTCAGTACAGCCTGCCAGACCTAAGGCTCCTAAGCCTGACATTGGGTTAATTTTGCCTTCTTTGAATGAGCATGTAAATATAATTAAAGTTAATATTTTTTGTTACTTTCTAGAACTCAACAAAAGGAAACTAAGTAAAACAAGCTTTGAAAGATTTAAGGCATTGTGGCCTTTCAAAAGATTTTAAAAAATGGAAGTCTGATGCCCAGTGCATGTAGAGAAGGATGACATTTTAAAGCTGAGGTAGACATTTTAAAGCTGAGATAGATCCTAAATCTAGTTTAACCCCTTTATTTCACTATAATAGGAACTGAGCCCAGGCAAGTTGTGACCTGCCCAAAGTCACACAATCAGTTGGGAGAACTAGAGGTGGGTTCTCCTCTAGTGATATGCTAAGTGATGATGCGAGTCCAGGCATAGGCCATGCCATGGGCCACCTCTGTGGAGAGCCTCTGGCAGCCCTCTTCTCACCTCCCAAGCAGTGCAAGTTAAACCCTTCCCTGGGGTTCCCATCATTGCAATAGGAAAATATTTATGGGATATTTTACTTGAATGTCTTCATACACACATCCATAAAAGATGGTCTGAATACTTTCGTATACATCCTAGTTCTCTGACAACTGAGATATCCAAAACAGGGAAAAATAGTGCCAAAAAATAATTCTGTATTGTAAAGGTGCTTGCTTTGACTCGAGCAAATCTGGAAGCTGCCTGGGAAAATCTGGCTTCAGTTACATATCCAGAGAGTTACATAAGCCCTCACAGCATATGGTGACTTTACTAACTTGGTAATTGTATCCTAGTTAGTTAGTATCTCAACTTGTGATGATGCTTCAATTTAAAGGTTGAACTTTCTGTTTCTTCACTTTGGAAACCAGTATTCTCAATTGTGCCAGATATGCAGATATTTTCCATTGGGTAAATATTTCTTAACAGTGGCTTTTTATACATTAGTATCCCACAGCAGTGGTATTCCTCTTCCAAGTGATGTTTTCTTCTGGTTCAAGAGTTGGTCAAGTTTGAAAGGCTTTGCGGTATCTTTTTCTTTTCCTAATAGGTAGATTATAGGTGGATTTTTTTAGTTGCTGAAGTCCTCTCTAGCAATTAGGAAAAGGTTGAAGTTTATCAGTAGCTCCTTAAACACAATTCTTTATTATAATCTGATGGTAAATAAATTCTTAAATTTTTTGTAAGCTTTATGTGAGTAGATGCATGTAGGTCTCTGGGCATTCCTACTGTAGGTATTGATCACGACCACATATTAGAAGAAGTTTGTGCTTATCTTGAATTTACATTATTGACATCTTCATGTCCAGCTGAGAAATGACACAGAACCTCTCTAGATACACAGCACAGATTCTTTCAGCGACCGTTAATATTTAACAATTTGAGGGCTTCCAAGGGATCGTAGTTTCAATAAAAGCACCTTTTTTTTTTTTGCAATTAGTTTATTTGTATCTTATATTGCAGACAAATTCCACCAGCGGGGAGAATCCAAGCATCAAGAAATCCCTCTTTCCTCTTTTTAATTCAAAGAATCATTTAAAGCATAGCTCTTCTTTGAAAAAGCTTCCTGTAGTCACTCCGCCCATGGTACCCATTTTTACGTATGGTAGCCCTGAAAACTCCAGTAAACTTGTTTTACTGTTGACAGCAGCATGTCTTTTTTTCATGGGGTCATATTCTCTTTATGCTAGTTAAGTACCTGAGCCAGTTCCATAAATTCCCTGCTATGTAAATTCTTTGCCATTCTGGATTTTCTGAATCAGTTAAGGTTGAAGCATAAACAAACTAGTGAAAAGCTAGTTTGGATTGTCTAAACAGCCAATTGTTGGCAGACAGCATTCATAAAATCCTTTATTTCCTATAAAGAATTTGATTAACATTTACAATTAACAAATGTCTTTGCATTTGGCTCACGAAGTTTAACACTTGATTGGCAGTTTGTTTTTTTGAAACCAAGTTGAATTGACCAAATTGAGCTAGCAGGCTCTATGAAAAAGCAGCTTCTCTTAGTTGGTGACTTGCTCTTTCCTTGCCTGGCTCTAGCTTTTGCTGGTCACTTAGTTTAAAGCCAGGGCTTTTCCTTGGCATTTGGCATTATTCTCCTGCATTCACCAAAATTGGTGAATAGACCAATTGCATTCATTGGAATTTGGGACACAAATTTCCAGCATTTTCCTAATCATAACACTAGACCCAGATTTACTGGGTAGGGGTTTGGGAATATGATTCAAACCAATCTTTCCCACTTTGCTATCCTTGAAAGCCCACTAGACTTCTTTGGCACCAACAAATAGAGTGTTTGGATCATATTCCCAGCAGGAAAAAAGTTTTGTTTTATTGAACTGGTTCATAACCTAACTGCAATGTGAAATGAGGATACGACAGCAATTCCTGGTACAGCCCAGTTTAACTGCTCTCTCTTACAGCGACTAAAACTAACAGCATGGGAATGTTTTAAGGGTTGAGGTTTTAACAAAACTGCATGATATCTGTCAATTTTTCCTAATGCAGGGAAAATTATTAAGAGGGCAGCAGATTTTAACTAGCATCACTTGCATTGTGAACATTGGGAGAGTTGTGGTTTCTTTGTATTGGATTGTTTTTTTTTAATTTTTTTTGCTTTTTTTTAAAAAAATTTTTTTTAATTTTTTTTTTTTTGGTTGAATTTTGGTTTGGTTTGATTTGCTTTTTGGTTTGGTTCTCCTCTTGGGTGTGGTTGCATATCTTAATTAGGCTTATTAGTGTGCTTTTTTGAGTCCTTGTCCATATTTTGCTCTAGGTGCCCAATTCTGATGGCCCCGATCTTCTGACACTACAGAAAGCCATTCACTCTGCTAGCACTCCAAGCAGCAGACCAAAGGAGTGGCGCCCTGAGAAGATCTCAGATCTACAGACCCAAGTGAGTGGAGCCTGACAAGTCTTTGACTCTTCAACTCTGCAGTGACTTTCGGTACCGGGGGCAGGGCAGGGTAGAGAAAACTTAGCCTCTCAGTGTTACAACAAGGCTGAGAACCTCCCCAAAACAGACTCTCATTAATAGCCAGATGCATCTTGGGAGTCAGGATGAATCTTGCTTCAGTGACCCACGTCTTATTGGGAAAAAAGCAAGCTTCCATTAGCCTTCATCTGGCTGGGGGAGAGGGGTGTTTGGGAGAAGTCATAGTCCCAGCCAACAAATACTGTACAGCCCAGGAGAGAGAGAAAATCCATAAAGAACCATAATTTGTGGTAGTAAGTGAGGCGTGCCATAAAATGTTGGGGAGGATGGATGGAGATGGTGGGAAGATTAAGGTTTTGTTAAAGGTGGTAACATACAACAAATTGGGCCTTGGGAGTCAGATATGAGAAGCTTTCTGGAAAGAATATTTCAACTTTTAGAATCCATACTATTTTTGACAGAAAACAGGCAAACAGTTGCATTAGGAACTGCATATTAGACAGTATTACATAGTTGCATTTATCTGGCATAATGGAGAAATAAGCAGAAACTGAATGAGTAGATTTTTCAGGTAACTGAGGTTTATCTCCTTTAAACAACTATATTGATTGAAAATATTTTAATAATTTATCTTTCCAGTATCCCATAATGAACATAGTAACATAATCTACCTTGTTTTTTGATCATATTCAGCATTTTATAAATCCATTATTCCTCTGTACTTGAATTCCTAACAACCCTCATGAGCTTTTGAGGCTGTAGGATTACTTGTGCCTGTAAACGTGCACAGATTTCTGTATTGTGGGGAGAGAGGGGTCTGCTTTTTGTAGGTTTTCTGCTTACTTCCTTTAATTATAGGCTTTTACTTAGAGCTGCTGACCAGGAGTTCCCCAGATTGCCATTCTTTTTGCCCAACCATTTATATTTTATGCTTCTAACATAATATGTGATGGGGGTCAGAAGGGGCAGAGAGAACTAGATATCCAAGTTGATCGGACAGGCCCAAAGAGGGCCTGATGTGCTATTCCCAATTTCAAAAAAAAAAAAGGGAATATGGGGCTTTAGAACCTTCTTTGTGAAACCATTTATTTTGCCAAGAAGCTCTTTTCAAGTAACTTTATATCTCCAGCCAAATCTGGATTGTTGTAATTACTCAATAGTTATGTGTGGTCAGGGCTGTAAAAATCACCAGGGGTCTCATCGTGTTATCATACCAATTTAATAAAAAACAAAACACTTCTGCGCACTTACAGTGCACAGTGTACTGTGCTACCTCCTGTGGGGAGTACAAAGCTTTCTTGGAAAAACTTTGGAATGGCAATGGAGGATACTTCCCCAGGAACGATTTCTACTTGAGTCAGTTCTCAAGCCATTTACCTTGGGTTTCAGTGCCCTGTTCCTTCAAATCTTGTGTTCCTTGAGATCTTCAACATTTTATTCAAACTTTGTTGAGCCCTTTGCATGTCCCTTGTGCCATGGCACTCAAAGGATTAGCAGCCCCTCAGGACTAGGTTTGTAGCCTCAGCGGCAGATTCCAGCAGTAGTGACTGGCCATGAATTTCTGTGTGTTTTCCATGCCTCTTCTGATATTGACCCTCATACCTCCGAGGCAGAGATAGGGGAAGAAGAGAGTGAACCACCTTTTACCGTTGAGGAGCCTGAGGCTCAGGAATTGTCTGAGAATAGTTGACCAGTAAGGGGCGGAACACTTCCAGGACCCAGCCTCTGCCTTGAAGCCAGTATCCCTCCACAGTGCAGCATCCTGTGGGGCCTTTGGCCAGCAGCCACACCGTGGGCAGGCAATCAGGCAGGCAGGCAGGCAGGGCCGCTGTGAGCCCATGTTAGGAATTGAAGGCCTCCTGTGAATGAATTGTCTTTTAGATTCTCTAGAGATTTTACTTGTCTCTCTGTGCTTTGCATTTTTAATGTCCAAACCTTACCCTCCCCGCCCCGTCACCCCAAAATAAAAACATAAAAGTGCAACAAGAGCATTTGGATTTTGCAATATCAAAAGAAAGGGAAAATAGGAAGTTTGGGCCTGTGAAATACAAGGGGAAGCATTATGTGGAGTTTCAGGGAAGTCTTCTCACAAGGCAGAGGCATCGCCCTTCTTTCGTTCGTTCTCCTTCCTGCTGGTTGAAGCATGAGAACCCATGGTAAAGATAGGACACAGACAGGAGCCTGGGCCTGTGATCGGCCGCCATACCAACCCTAGATGTCATAACTAGACTTCTAGGCTTTTACATTAAAGAACAATCTTATTTGAAGAAAACACAAAGAACAGATATGACTGGACTAGTCCCTCCTCCCGCATGCTTGCCCTCCCTGGCTACATCCTGTCATCTCAGATCTGAGCTCCATTTCCTCCCAGCTTTATGGTCTACTCTAAATTAAATCCTACATGTACTCTCCTCCTCTCTTTCAGAGCCAGCCGTTAAAATCACTGCGCAAGCTGTTACATCTCTCTTCAGCCTCAAATCACCCGGCTTCCTCAGATCCCCGCTTCCAGCCCTTAACAGCTCAACAAGCCAAAAATTCCTTCTCAGAAATTCGGATTCACCCCCTGAGCCAGGCCTCTGGTGGGAGCAGCAACATCCGACAGGAGCCCACACCAAAGGGCAGGCCAGCCCTCCAGCTGCCAGGTCAGATGGATCCTGGTTGGCACGTGTCCTCTGTGACCAGGAGTGCCACAGAGGGGCCTTCCTACTCTGAACAGCTAGGTGCCAAGAGTGGGCCAAACGGGCACCCTTATAACAGAACAAATCGCTCACGAATGCCAAATCTGAACGATTTAAAAGAGACAGCCTTGTAACTTGTGCTGGCGGGGTGGGGGGAGCGGGGAGGGTGGGCAAGCCAGGTGGGAGGGGAAGGGTGGGGTGGGCTGGGGAATGGGCTGGGCCAGTGGTGAGCCAGTATTTTCAGCTTTATGAAGGTGTGTGCAATATTGCATGTGTGGGGCCACCTGGCTCCTCACAGCTGCAAATGCTAGTCAGGGATCTTAGAGCCACAGGGGTTCCTTAGGGACCACCACTCCCCACAGGTCTTGGGTGAGAATGGATAGAGTGTGCCATGGAGGAAGAAGAAATTCTTGCCCGTTTCTCCCCCTTACATTCCAGCTTTAGTGCAATCTCTGTTGAACTTGGGAAGCCAGGATGTGTCCTGGCACTGCAAGGGATAGAAAAATTTGTGTTGACCGATGCCCTTACCATGTATTTTCTTCTGCCTAGACTAAATGTGGGGTTAATTGTAATCCAAGAGTATCCCTTCGAAGGGTTAGCAGATAAACTGTATGTCTTAAATTGTTTTCTAAACTTCCATATTTGATAGGATTTGTAACATTTATTTATAATTAATATTGTACTGTTACAATCATACCTTTTATGTTATAATGTAGTTATTTTGAGCTGTTTGGAACATTGTGAAGCAGTGGGACAGCTACAGTAGTTTCTATAAAAACTAAACAGTAACATTTATATATTGCATCAGGAGTATTTTATTCTATATATAAATATATATATATGGTAAATATCTGTCTGTTTTATAAATATAATCATTTAAAGAAAGTATCGTTATGACACTATCTGCCATATTTTTATACATTTGTGATATGAAGTAAGTATTATACTTCTAATAAAGGGAGTTGAATTGTGGCTACATGTGACTGTAACAGTATAAATCTTGCTCAACTTTTAGGCCCTAGCAGTAGCCTCGAGACATGATCCTTGGTAGCAGACGAGATGCAGCATCTCTTTCCAAATCTGCAGGGGAAGAAAGTGGGATAGGCCAGTGAGAATCCCAGCAGACCTCGTTTCTGTCCTCACACACTTGGCTCCTGTTTGTGTCCAGGGACATTACTTGCACGCAAGGGGAGAATAGTTTGAGGCGTAACTCGTGGGTCTTTGCAGGAGAATGTGCTCTTCCACTTAGCATTAGTGTAGAGTATAGACCAAAGATTTGCCAGTGAACATTCCTTGTGAGGTTGTAAGGAGGCACCTGTCTGCAGATTTTGCAAACCAGCTCTATGCTCATGAATACTGTCCACTGTCCTGGAGACTCTTGGCTGGTGGAGTGTGAGATTCATGTGTGGCGTTTCTATTTCGAAATGCTTCCTTTGTTGTTATTGCTCTTTCCAATATGTTTTAAAGGCTCCTGAAGCAATTCCAGATGTAGAGAAAATTGCTATATCCATTTTTCTTACTGGGACTTTCCATTTATAACAAGGTTATCACACACACACACACACACACACACACCCATCAGAACAGGATCTATCTTTCCCTCATTATATCTCTTTCAACTCCCAAGTTACTCCCAAGTATCATCAAGGCCTTTGGCCAGTAAGTGTTATACTGCAGTGTCTCTGGGCCATCCTTGACAGAAATCACCCAACACTATCATCTATCAGTAGTATTAGATTTTTGGAAGTAGTTTCTTAGCAATAATGTTTTTAATGGTCCCTCTTACCCCTCAAAGAGGTAACTTCTCAGTATTAATCACTTGTTCCAGAATTCTGAGTGTCACCCCCTGAATTAAGACAGCTGTAATTGAAATGTGCTGAGTTACTGTTAACCTTCCCTGAAGATTTTGAGAATCATAGCTCTGATGATTATGAAGATTATGGAGAAAAAGGTCTTAGTTTCTTTGAAGCTTAAATTGTGTGCATATTGCATTTTTATATAAATACTATAATGATGTGTATTGATTATATATAGAGGTCATTTTAAGGTGCTTTTTATTTAATTTTAATAAGTGTAATAGGCACTAAAATGAAACTCAACTGGGTACTATCATTGAAACAATTTGATTCAAATCAATAGTTTTGCATGCTCTTCAGTTCTTTTTCTATCTTGTTTCTTTCACCAGTTCAGTACTGTTTGGGTAGTTCTGAATTCTGGCTTTTCCCAGGCAACTTCTTGGTTATATAAATGAGGTGGATCCTCAGCAGTTTTTGCCTGGATACTAATTACTCTAAAGGGTGTATATTTAACTCTTCTTTTTCATAATAGATCTGTACCTTGTATTCCCCTTTGCAAACAAGAAATTACATTTTTTCTTCTGGAAAGACTTCTCACTGTGCTGTATGCTTAGGAACTGCGCAGTCCCACTGCCGTATTGTGGCATTCGAGGCTCGTTGTCACCTAGGGGCTGGTTTCCCATGTTGTCATCCTTGCGAACACTGGGATCTCAGATGTTTGCAGAACATGTGTATTTATGATGGTTCTTCAACGAAGGGCTATAGAATAATTGCCTTCTACCTAAGAGCAAAGTAAACCTAACTGATGAAGAGTCAATACGTACTTTTTGTACATTCCCAGATTTGAGCCAGAAAATATCTACAATGTTTTCAACTAGTGTTTTTTGAGGTAGCTCTTTTATCCTCTTCTCAGCTTTTGTCTGTTCTGACTTTTCATTGGTCCTCAGTAAGCCGTAAGTGAACTACAATCCGCATTTCTAACATAATTCTCTTCCTGCTCACAAAGGGGTTGGTAGTTTTCTCTCAGATCTAATGGGCCCTCTCTAAGCTTTTAACTGTAGTTTTCCCCTCTGGTTGATGAAGAATTATTGACCTCACAAGGATTGCCATCTGTGATAGGAAGGACTTGATTTAAAGTCACAAATTTGTGCTTTCTTTAGGAAGGGGAATTTATGACGTCCATGTTCTATTATCTGCCCTAACTTTCTAAAGGATAAAAAGTGAATGAAGGCTTATGAATTACTTTGCTTTATGAAAGTATTGCTGATCTCCTTTTAGGAGGGAAAAAAGCCTCTGCTTCACTCTTTTTCTACTTTTACTTCTCCACCATCCTATTTTTTCTTCTCTAAAGTTCTAAATGAACTTTAACTGAACCTTGTTTGGTCTTGATCTGAAGTTTAGCCCTCTCTTCAGAGCCCAAGACCAAAAAGTGCTCCAGGCTAAGGGGCTCAAGTGAGCTGTCTCTACAGCAGCGGTTCTCAACCAGGGGCGATTTTGCCTCCCAGGGCACGTTTGGCAATGTCTGGAGACATTTGGTTGTCAACTGGGGGTGGTATGTGCTACTGGCATCCAGTAGGTAGAGGCCAGGGATGTTGCTGAGCATCTTACAGTGCACTGGATAGCCCCCCAAACAAAGAATGGTCCAGCCCCAAACATCACTAGTACTGAGGTTGAGAAACCCTGCCCTACACCATTCCAAGCCCACCAGCCTGCAGAGCTTGGCTCTGGCCTTGTTCTTTCCAAGTTACATAACTGCAGGTGTGAATTCTTCAACATCGCATTTCCTGAAAGAATCTTCTGCCTCTATTCTTGAATCCTTGAAATCCTATTGTTCGTTTCCATTGTCTTGGGCCTGCTAAAAGGTGCATAATTTGGGAAAAGACCAGAGTTACTTTGTTGGTGTTTGAGAACTTAAATTTTAGGTTAGCATTCTTAGAAAATCTTTCATAGAGCCATGAGGCTTGTATTTAGAAGCAAGCAACAGCCTGGCAGATTGGCATGATTTTTACCAACTGCTCAAAGGCATCCATGGCTTTTAGCTGTGTCTCCCGAAAGAAAATGTCTTTGTTTTTTATTCAAGTCATTTAATAGCTCTTTACGAATATTAGCATATGACAGACCGATTAGAAACAAAAAACTTTATTGGTGGTTGTGATGTGGCTGTTATAGAAGTATTTGTGGTGTGTGCTTTGGTTAAAACATGCTTTAAGATTCACCATATGCAGTTGTACTTTAATTCTAAGCTCAGAACTATGCTGGTCAGTCTCTAGTCACGCTGTGTATTATAAAGTATGTTGTGATTGTAGAATTAGCCAGTTTAGCATGTTCCTAATCTGAAAATTAGTGGACTACACTAGGAAACACTATCCCATTTCCCTTCCCAGCACCTCTTAGTGAATATCATAGTATCTTCACCTCTTAAAGTAGTTTTTAGAGTAAATAAGGAAAAAAGCCATTTATTTTTCTTCTAGCCATGTATTGAGAATGACTCATAAGTATACAACTTTTTTTCAAAGGCTAGAGGATTACTTTTCAAATGTGTAGAAGGATCTGTCCATTTCTGTTCACCTAGGTCCTGGTGGTGTCCGAACTCTTTCAGCAAGGGCAATAGCTCATTGTGATTCATTGCTAGAGCTCATCTGGAACTCAGTAAATCTGCATATTCTCTCCTGGTCAGAACACATTTTCTGGAGAGCATTGCTTTTATATCTAGTAGGTTGTTACCTCCTGCATTATAGTGGAATATTGAACTCCACGTGGGTACTAAAATCCACAGATTCATACTTTTTTGAACTGGGAATGTATAATGATACACTGAACCAAGTTAGAAAATATTTCCTTGCCTCCTTCAGCTCATCACTAATAAAGTGTGTAGGCAGAGAAAACTTATTTATGGTTTAAAAAATAATAATTCTGGTTTCTTTGAAAGGGGCTGCAGGAAAGACAGTACAAAGTGCTGTGAGCATTCTGTCGCTAGTCCCGAGGCCCAGAATTGCACGAGAAGGTCCTCTTAGAGACTTAAAAGGCCACTTACAAAAACAGAAAACAAAAAACAGCCTTGGAAGTGATTACGATTTCTTCCTTTTGCTTCTTGATCAGCTGAGATAGAGAATATCTAGAGGTCTAGTTCAGCTGATTAAAGAATTCTGTCTCAGAAACCATGAGTAAGAAACCAGGCAAGAAAATGAAATCCCTCATCTGTCTGTATACACACAATGTGGGACCAGTAAGGTGGCTGGGAAACTCTGGGCCTGCTGTCCCATTTGATTCTTTTTGTTTTTTTTAATTGAATGTACTATACAAGATGATAAACTTTTGTACGAGCCAATTACTACGTGGATCTTCATTTCCCACAGTGCTTTGTTAGTTCATAAGCCTTAGGCCTAGTCCTGACTCCACCTTTCTGTGTATTTCCTGTAGGCTACTAAATAAGATCATGACCTGCCTTGCATTTTCATTCATCAACTGTTTACTCCCAAATTTAAGGGAAGTTTGTCTCTTGTTTTGCCAGAAAAAAATTTGTAATAGTCTGTATGCTGGATTTGTAGGGGCCGCAGAACCACAGCAGTGAAACTGGTTTCACTTGTAAGGCCCTTCATTTCCCATGAGGTTAAGCTCTCTAAACCCCATTTGATCCTTGGGTCATATATTGATCCTCCTTTGGAATCTGAAAATCGGTCTCCTTGTTGTATGCAGATTAGAAGTTGCCTTGTTCGCTACTCTTCCAATGCAGAGTATCAGGGAGAAAGAGGCCTTATCTGTTCCTCCATCCCCTCTGTTTTGACAGACTGCTAAGAATTCCTCAGGACTTCCTTTGGTTGGGGATTTTACTTTCCCAAAAGACTGATCTGATTCATTTCAGGCGTAGACAAGCTTGTCCTAGTGCCCTGCTTCAGGTCTAATCAGAAGAAACCCAGGAATAGAAAAGGTAGATGCCTTGACTTTTGTCCCTGTTGTGGGACTAACGTGTTTATTGCCAGAGTTGTCAAAAGCTCCAGTTCAAACTCTGTAGAGTTTCATGAAAAGAACAATGCTTTTCCTCCTAGAGAATTTGTAAGTTCTCCACAACAGCTTAGATTTTCCAAAATGGAAAGCAAAGCTTGCAGAAAATCTGTTTTCACTAGAGATGTACAATTGATTCTAGTCATCAATTTCCCTCTCCTTGTTTACTCTTTGGTCACCGATTGAGTCAGGCTTGGATGGGTAATGCGGTGGTTGAAAGAAGTAAATTGTCACTGTAAACTTGGATTAATAGGAACAAACCAAACAAAAGAGTTGCCCCAAATTCCTATCTCCAAGAATTACTTTGTGCCATTTTAAATTCAGGTAGTTATTCTGTATATACTTGGACAACTATTCAGAGCTTCTTCAATCTCTAGTAAGTTTAAACGTGGTGTCTGGGAAGACACAGGGCAGGGTGACATTGAGACCCTGCTCATTCTTGAAAACAAAAACAGGGATAAGCCAGAAAGATGTGACATCCAATTTGTGGTAGATGAAGAATCAGTGAAAATTCCTAATTGCACAGACTTTATAATCCATTATATAAAGTGTAATTCCATACTTTTTACTGTGGCAAGGGTGTGACGTGGTTGTTAATCTTTTTAATTTTTGAATCCAAACTGAATTTAAAGTGTTGAATACTTAAATTCCTCACAAGCTAATTATGAACCATTTGTAAAGCGTTTCTATAACTCTTTGTATCATGTGTTGGTACATCTTATCAAGTTTTTTCTGGCATGTATTCCATTCTAAACTTCTGTAAAATTTCTATTGTTGCTGTAAATATTATACAAATATCTATTCCGTGGTAACCTTCATTATCAGCATGAAATGGTTAATTTTTACTGAGCACAATGTATTTTTGAATGGATCTTCCCAAATGTCTTTAATAAAATGCAGATTTTGCACTGACTGATGTGACTGCCAGGCTATCCCAATCTTGAGCACTGTGGTCCTTCATGTTTAAGCAGCAAGCAGCTCCATTTTAGTTCTTTCTTTGTTAAGAAAGAACGCATTCGAATTCAAATATGGGATAATGGACCTTTGAAGATGTAATCAGTTTACGGGACAGAAATTAAAGTAAAGAAAGGCAAGTCCTGTTACTTAATGATATTGGTAACTTTTTTCCTATTTTTAAAGCTTTTTCCCTCTTACAGCATTTTGAAAACTTTGTTTTCTTTTACACTTGAGTGTTGTTACCTTTGCACATTGTTAGACACTCACTCAGTGGTTTGAGGAGGAGGGGAAGAGATGGCAACCTCATGCTTGGTGCTGTGGAGAAAGCAAAGATGGACAGCCTAATGAGGGTTTCTTCTTGCTCTAGAACAGGGGGTGGCAAACTTTTTCTGTAATGAGCCAGATGGTAAAGACCTCTGTGGGCCGTCAGGTCTTTGTCACCACTACTCTGCTGTTGTAGTGCAAAAGCAGCATAGATGATATGCAAATGAGTGAGTATGGCTGTGGTCCCATAAAATTCTGTTTACAAGAACAGCCATAGGTCACTGACCCCTGTTTTAGGCCCTCACTTTTGTCATTTAGTGTAAGACCAACTGAGTAAATGCACAATTGGGGGAAACAACTTAAATTTCATGGTAACTTATATATAAAATATTCTTCAGTTTTCTTTATCTTTCTGAACAAAGGGTAGGAGCTAGAACTCAGTGCTTTGCATTCTTAAAAGCACTTCTTTCAACCCGTTCTTCTCTCTGAGTGTCTCCTTAAGTGGCATGGAAACTTGTGGCCTGTGATTTCAACTATACTTTTATCAAGACTGAATCAAAGTATCTGGGGCTTATAGCTTTTTTAATGCTCGTAGCACTTACTATGGCCAGGCACAACGCCAAGTGTTTTACACATTATTACATTGACTTTTCGCAACAACCCAATGAAGTGGGTACTATTATTACCCCCGTTTTGTAGATAACTTGCCAAGGTCACCGAGTTTGGAAATGGCAACACTAGGATTTGAAGCCAAATGTGTTTCCTGTAAAGCCTGTACCCTTAAACACTGTTAAAGTTACTTCATCTCTATGTACAGAAACTGACATGGAATGTAATGATGGTCACATTCAGATATTGTTTATTCAACTAACACCAAAGTTCAAATTTTCAAAAACAGTTTCCAACAGAGTATATAAAAGGTTTGCCTGAAGGGACTCTAGGTGCAGAAATAAAGGCAACTTAGTCAAGTGAAGGAAAAGGATAACAGACTTAGAAAAGGCTGTCTTTATTGATGGGATAAATATACTAATTGGAGCATGTAATGATGAGCCCTCACAATGTATGACATTCTTTTCTAAAAGTTCACAACAGTTCACATACCACCTTCCATTCCATCTCCCAGCAGGTGGTAATTGATTTGATTGAGAATGGAACATTTCATTGAAACAGGTCACTGGAGGTCCAGAGACTGGTGAAGTGGTTAAAAGCTTAGGATCTGGAGTCAGATTGCCTGAGTAGAGTCCTGGCTCCATCACCTACATCTCATATGACTTGAGGCAAGGTACTTAACTTCTATTTGCTTCAGTTTCCTTATCTGTAAGTGAAGATATATAATCATAGTACCTACCTCATAGGGTTGTTGTGAGAATCTAATGAGATGATAACTTGCAAAACACTTGAGTCTCAATAAATATTAGCTATTATAACATTATTGTTATTATTTGTGCCCCAGTTGGCAGCTCCATGAAGTTGAGAAGGAATGTCACTAAATCTTGATGCCAGTTCCAGAGAGCTCATTGGGTGGCTGCCAAACACTTTAGATGCATGTACCCTATTTGATCTTCATATCAGTCCTATAAGGTGGTTGGGATTAAGAACAGCCCAGCTTGGAGCTAGTCTTGGGATTACAGGGGGAAGAGACAGCATTTGTCCAAAAGCTCACTTTAAGGGGTACAATTTTCTGGGCTCTGAGAACGGATTTATAGCAGTACTTCTATTTTGAAATACCTTTGCTTTGTCCAAGTAACCTCCTCCCACACTGAGTACCAGAATTAGCTCAGATTTTTTTCTTGATATTGGCAACACTTAATGATTACTTCTTTGTTTATAACATTTCATTTAATTATTTAAAAATCTGCAAAATGTTGTGTATGTTTTACCACAATTAAAAAAAAAAAATCTCCAAGTGTAGACCACACTCCAGCATTTCTAAAAATAAAGGAAACATGTTAAAATAAGGTAAGAGTGAGTTTTTGCTACATTATATTTTTTTAAATTAAAAGTTTCCCCCACAAAAGAAATGATACTCCAAACGCAGTTTGTGTGTTTAACAGCACGATTCTCTTAGGCTTCAGATTTCCTTCAATAAATGTTTTATTTTTTTTTAATACATTCTGTCATGAATTGAATGAAGTAAATAATTAGTATGCTGTCAGAAGCAAATAATGCACAAATGTTTTATGGATCTCACTATCTCGTTGTTTACTAAATTCTGAAGTATTGAGCACTTTCCAATGTGATATCCCAGCTGGTTTCTTTGCAGAAATTGACAAGTTGGTCCTAAAATTCATATGGAAATTCAAGGGACCCAGAATAGCCAAAACAATCTTGAGGAAGGACAAAGTTGGAGAACTCACACATCCCAATTTCAAAACTTACCACCAAGCTACAGTAATGAAGACAGTGAAGTAATAAATTGTGAGTCCAGAAGTAAACCTTCACATTTATGGTCAATTGATTTGGACAAGGGTGCCAAGACCAATCAATGGTGGTGCTGGGACAACTGGATATCCACATGCAAAAGAATGACGCTGGAGCCCTGTCACATACCATATACAAAAATTAACTCACAATGAATCAAAGATCTAAATGTAAGAGGTAGAACATAGAACACTTAGAGGAAAACATTGGGGTAAATCTTCATGACCTTGGATTTGGCAGTGGTTTCTCAAATACGACACCAAAAGCACAAGCAACCAAAAAGAAAAAAATAATTGGACTTCATCAAAATTTTTAAAATTTTATGCTTCAAAGGACTCCGTCAAGGGAGTAACAAAAGTAATGCACAGAATGGGAGAAAATATTGCAAATTATATATTTTATAAGGGAATTGCATCTAGAATATACAAAGAACTCTTACAACTCAATAAGTTGTAAGCTAATTTTAAAATGGGCAAAGGATCTGAATAGAAATTTCTCCAAAGAAGATGTACAAATGGCCAGTAAACACATGAAAAGATGCTCAACGTCGTTCGGGAAATGCAAATCAAAACCACAATGAGATACCATTTCATACATACTAAGATGGCTGTAATCAAAGATATAATAATGTTGCTAAGGATGTGGAGAAATTGGAACCTTCATACACTGGCTGGTGGGAATGTAAAATGGAGCAGCCACCTGGGAAAGTAATTCCTCAAAAGGTTAAACGTAAAGTTATCATGTGACCCGGCAGTTGCACTCCAAGATAAATGAAAACATACATCCACACAAAAACTTGTACACAAATGTTCTTAGCAGCATTATTCATAATAGCCAAAAAAGTGGAAACAACCCAAGTGTCCATCAGTGGATGAATGGATAAATAACAATGTGGTATATCCATACAATGGAATGATATTCAGCAATAAAAAGGAATGAAGTGCTGATACATATTATAACATGAATGAACTTTAAAAACACTATGCTTTAAAAACAAGAAGCCAGTTACAAATCATGATTGCATTTATATGAAATGCCCAGAACAGGCAAATCTATATAGAGACAGAAAGTAGATTAGTGGTTGCCTAGTTCTGGGGCGAATTGGTAGGTTGGGGTCGGGGGAATGGCTAATTGGTGCAAGGGCTTCTCTTTGGGGTGATGAAAATTTTCTAAAATTGTGATAATGGATGCACAAATCAATATACTAAAAGTCATTGAATTGTACACTTTAAGTGGGTGAAAATTGTATGGTATGTGAATTTTATTTCAATAAAACGGTCACTAAACAAAAGCTTCCAACATGAACAATTACTTGGAGAACTTTATCCCTGCCTCACAGTGTTTTGTTCTTTGTTCCCTGAGCTGTACTCTTACTTGCCTCCTGTGTTTGATATGGAAGCCTGTTGTGGAAGTCCTTAACTCTTGGGCTACTGCCATTTTCTCTGACGATCTGTGTCGTGATCAAAGTTAATTCAACTTTCCAAATAAGGATCTTTGCCCAGGCATTTTATTCAAAATGGATTTGTCCATGTGTCCTAAGACTGGGGTCTTCCCTCTCCCCCAAAGTGATATGTTTATATTTGAGAGAAGATTGGGCAGGGAAAAGCATTTTTCCAGGTTTAAGTATACAGCGTGGGGATTAGAAAGATGCTGGGTTGAATATAAAGCTGTTCTGAGCCCCAAAACACCAGGAAGGAGATTTGGGGCTTTTAGGATGCTGCCTGTTCACAGAGAAGGTGAATGTGACATCCAGGATCAGGTTAGTGTGAGTCCATTCTCTCACCTTGGCATTTGAAAACAAAAAGTAACTCAGAAATGAGTGGCTAGCAAAGGCTACACTGAATTAGGGGCCAGAACAGTCTTTGGATTCCCCAGTCTCTTTGGAGGGTCCTCATCCTCTGATTCTACCCCCTCTCAGCTCCTACTTTCCATATATCTCTCCTGCTCCCTCCCCGCCCCGCCACAGGAAGGGACCTGAAAACTGAGCTATAGATGACAGATGAGACTTAAACTGCCATTCTTCCAAGCTCCCTGCTTACTGAGCTCCTCTGGGAAGGGAAGGCCAGGCCAGGCCCATTCCTTCCCAGAGGGGTTTCAAGCGTCAATAGCAGGCATGTTTGTGTATTATGAGGCAGTTTGGACGGTGAGAAGCCTCCAGAGGAGAAGCCACATGGTCCTTTTTATGATGTGCATCCTGACCACTTCCTGCAAAGCATGTAGTCAGCTAATGGGCCTCCTCCAAGTAGCCGGGAATAGTTCATGCGCTACCTGTTTTCAAAATATGTTAACTGTGTTAAAGAATGGTACCCCTGGATAAAGGGAAATTCCTGTGTGTTCTGGTCATCTGGGGTTCCTAAGTATAGGGAAACTTGACTTCGTACACGTGCAGCCTGTCCCATATGTGTTCACCTAAATGGTGACCACAGACGAGTAATTTGCCTAAACGTGTTGCAGAATGGAGCTGTGTGTAGTGAGCACTCTAGACCCTCCGCAATCCCTTTGTTCCTAGGGGTGGAAACTCAGAGCAGGGGAGGCTCCTACCTCAGACATTTGGTCGTTTGTTGTATACAAGCTCTCAGGAGGCCAGGGATCTCATCCACTGCATTCATCCCTGCCACCCAGCCACCTTCGAAACCTTCAACTTCCTACCCTCTGGCCGGGATTTAATGAAAACCTAACTAGGAGGAACTGCAAGTCTGCTCCCCTTCTGCATTCAAAGCGAAGCTTTATGAAACTCTATGTTCCTATTATGAATGTGGTAAATCAAAAGAATTTTCAAATTATCAGGGCTGCTTGGAGTTCCCCTGACTGCACCTTTCACCGTGTCACTGAGATAAAAAGAGAGCAGCAAATCACTCCTGCTACTCAGGCTTTTGTAAGAAAATTGTTTTTAGGGACATTTTCTTCCTATTTTCTTTGGCCCTGAGTGGGAAATAAGTTCATTTTTCTTTCTCTTTCACTGAAATCAGAAACTCTTTCAAATATATATATATATATTCTCTACCTGGCTCTGCATTGAAAAGCGCTTGTAAGATACAGCCCTGTTGATCACAGTGGTATGTCAGGGGTCACCCCACGGCCCGCTCCGGTCCCTGCCCCGCCGGTGGGTGTCAGGTGCACTTGCTGACACACTCCAGCAGCTCCATCCGGATGGCGATGCGCACGTGCCAGCCCAGTGGGATCAGGCGGATGAAGCGGGAGATGATCGGGGGCCGCAGAAGGTTCTGGACTGTGGAAGTTCGATCCGAGTTTCCGTAGAAGACCTACGGAAGAAGGAAAGAGGAAATCCTGTCACCGTCACATCAGAGGAGGGGAATGGAAGAACAATTCTCGTGTGGAGCTAGCTCCAACTTTCAACCGTGTAAAATCTCAGGAAGTGATTAAAGCACAGAGAATTTGCAGGTGCTCTCCATAATCTGACCCTGAGTGATGTTCAGCACCTACATGCTGGTGGCATCTCTGAGTCACTCACTACATGGGGACATCTGGAACCGCATCATCCTACATGGTAGCCACATGCATCTATTTAAATTTAAATGAATTAAAATGAGAGAAAAATTCAGTTTCTCAATCCCATTAGCCACATTTCAAGTGGTCAGTAGCTACATGTGGCCAGAGGCCACCATATTGGACAGTGCAGATAGGACATTTCCATCTTCTCAGAAAGTTCTATTGGATAGCCCTGATAGGAAATGCCTCTTGACTCTTATCACCAATTTTGTGTTTTTATCCTTTGCATTTTGACAAGAAGTTTTGAAAACCCACATCACAATCCCATAAGAGGAATGTTCCCGTGTTCTGCAGGTATCCAAAATGAGGCTCAAATAAAAAGTTGTGCCTGGTTCCGAAGTTGTGAGCCAAAGTTTAAATGTGTGTTCCTACTTTGATACAAGTGACAAGTACCTTTTAGACTTGGAAAAATGTTTTTTCAAAAAGACAAAAACTAGAGGGAAGATTCTGGAAAGTGAAGGGCAGTGCCAGAGTAGAAAGAAAGAGGGTTTGCTTAGTGTTTTTCAGGATGTAACATGGAAAGGTGCAGTGGGTGTTCGACACTGTTTCCAAAGAAATCATGCTTTCCACTCTTTCCGGAGTCGTACTGCTCTGCCCCATGACGCTGGAACGTTTCATTTCCTTCTGGGATTATCTCCTGCAAAATCTGGCTGTTGCATTTGACCTCATTCATCCACAAAACAGGAAGGGCCTTGTCTGCCATGATCTTGCCTTTCTTCCCAGTACCGCCCTCTCTAAGCTGTTTATCCTTGAAGTGTATTCAGATCAGGAGCCAGGTGAAGAGGGGACGACAGAACAGGCTCCACCGCCAGAGTGCACAGGTATGGAGTGGAGTGCCTCTTTGTAAAGAACCATCAAGGCCTTCAGAAATGCAGGGCTTGAAAACAAATTCTCATATCTTTTGGAGAAGCCAACTAATAAGGACAAAAATGAAATTAGATGCCCAAGTATCAAGATGGTCTTCCCTATTGTGTCCAAACTCTTTGAAACCTCAACCCATGAATGTCTTGCTGTAGAAATTGTCATCAGAGATACAAAGCCTTCTGATCCTCAGCCACACATGTCTACTTAACCTGATTAAATGTCAAAATTAGCCTGGGGAATTCCTTACTCTCAGGCTAAAGGACAGTTAACATTTTCAAACAGCTAGTGGGTTGTTCGTTCATTTTTATTCATTGCAAATATACGTAGTCAGGAGCCTACTGTGTTTAGTCTTCTCTAAAGAAGACTTCGGTCTCAATCCTCAAAAATTAATAGGATATAGAGTTGCCCAAAGTTTTAAGTGCATCCGTATTTGCACTGGTGGAGTCTTTTTTAACTATTTGCATAGTTATTTGGCTAACTTGCTAGGTTGTCAAAAGTTTCTCAGCAGTTGATCTCAATCAATAGTCAGGAGAGGCCATATCTCTATAAATGGACGATTATCTATCCACATCAGTATCAGATCAAGCCAGACCCATGAAGCAAAGAGCATTTGATGATCCAGTAAGTTTGGAGTAGTTCAAATGGCCAGATATGAGCATTCGACTATATGCTGACCTGAGAATTTAGGCAAATAGGTCTTTTGCAAATGAGTGGCACTCATTCTCAAACTGTGCTGGGCACCAGGACTACAACACAGATGACCCACCAGCCCAGGGGGTCAGTGCTCTGACAGAGGGCGGCGACAGGAGCACAGGGATGGGAGGGGAGTCCCAGTGGGTTTGAGCCGAAGGTGCTTTGGGGTACGCCCGACTTACTCGGTTGTTTCCAGTCTGGTCCTTATAGTAAATCCAGTTCAGGCGCTCATCAGTCCTGTACTGCACACTGTACTTGGTCATCCACTCATCGATGTCACAGCGCCCCTGGGTGAGGATCCCCGAAATCACCTTGATCTCTTTCAGATCTATCTGTAACCACTGGCTGCTGTCCTGGAACTTGGAGAGCCAGGCGCACCTGCCGAGAACAGGCCAAATCACCACCAGGAGCCATTCCCTGTGAGTGCCAGCCACAAGCTGGCGGCTGCTGGTGTTTGGGGGGACGCTGGTGCCTCAAGAGTCCCCAGCAAAGCTCAGGCAGGCCAGGCTGCCGTCCAAGAGCACCCTGTGCCTTGTCTCCGACAAGTGTCCAGCCTCTGTTACACTTGCATCTCAGTCGCTCTCGCCCTGCACCTCCACCTCCTGAGAAAAATTGCCAGATTCAACTCATCTGTCAAAGAAACATGTCTTTCTTCAAAACACACAAGCGCAGCCTTGTGTGGTTAGCGCAGTGGTTAGCGCAGTATTACACAGCAAGGCCCAGGGTGTGGACCCCAGTACTGGCCAGCGGCAGGGAAACAGACATGCCCGCGCCTGGCTGTGACACCTGCCAGCGCCTTCCCTTTGCATTAGTCTCTCCTGATGTCTCTTTCTCCATAAGTCTGGTTTTTTTAAAAAAATTTCACTCTCTTCATACCTGTCTGAGTCTCCTTCAGATGCTGCCATCGTGGCATTCAGAAAGTGTCTACCATGTGCACAACACTGGTCCACACGGATCTGGAAGGGCTTTGACAAGTGTAAAAGCAAAATAACCATTGACAAAACTGATTTGTTTTCTAGCCACATTCTCATAAATTGTGGAAACCTATAGTCTCCCCCTCCTTTTTTTTCGTTTACTGCATATTAATTAGCTTCCCAGGACTTAGTCCTTGGCTGCCTTTTCTTCTTTTTCTAGACTTGCTCCATGGGTGGCTCCTGACTTTTTACTTCCATCTCAGACCTTTTCTAAATTCCAAATCCAGAGTCTCTTACCGGCTAGACAGCTTCTCCTGGATGCCTTACAGCCTCGCACATGAGCCCTGTCCAAAAGTGAGCTCCTCATTGTGCTGCCCCCCGTGCCCCTGGCCCAGCCTCTTCCAGGACTCCTCTCTAAGTGCTACCCCGTCCTCCCAGGCGTTCACACCAGAGACCTGAGAGCCGTCCATGGTGCCTTCCGCTCCACCACCCCAAACGTCCAATCCATCCATTGGCTCCCTTGCCACATGTGTCTGAGCCATCCTACTTCTGTCCATCTTCACTGCCACCACACCAGCCGTCACCCTCATTCCTTGCCGTACCTTAACTAGTCTCCCTGGATTACTCTTCCCCCCACCCACTACACAACGCCCCCCACAGACAGGAGCCATAGAACTTTTCTTAAAACACAAATCTGATTGTGATACTTCTCAACTTTAAATCTATCTGGCAGAGTCTGCTAATCGTCTCCTAATATTGTCTTCCCATCTTCCTCTAGCAATAGACCCCTGAGATTTATCTGGGCAAATGGCCACCTGGCTCAGATTACATTTCCCAGTCTCCCTCGCAGCTAGGTGGGGCCATCTGTCCAAATTCTGGTCAATGGGAAGTGGCCAGTAGGATTTATTTGTATCCTTGAAAGAAAAGCACGTACACTCTGCTCTTTTTTTCCTCCCTGCTGACGAGAATATGGAAGTGAATGGTGAAAGCTCGAGCAGCCACCTTGGGCCCCCGGATAGAAACTTCGTGTTAAGGATGACAGAACTACAAGGCAGAAAGAGTCTGGGCCCTAATACCATCAAGCTGCCATAACACCCCTAGACGGCCTAATGAAACTTTTAGGGGAGCAAGAAATACATCTCCACATTGTTTAAGTCACTGTAACCTGGGGCTCTTTGTTACAGCAGAACAAACTCATGTGCCAATAACACAGTCGTCCTTTGGCATCTGTGGGGGATTGGTTCCAGGACTCCCCTTGGATACCAAAATCCACTGATGCTCAAGTCCCTGATATAAAATGGTGTGTTTGCATATAACCTAGGCACATCCTCCTGCATACTTTAAATCATCTCTAGATTACTTATAATACCTACTACAATACCTACACATCACTTTATTTGCATGGAATCAATGTAGACCTCAATGCACAGCAAATTCAAGATTTTCTTTTTGGAATTTTGTGAAATTTTTCCCGAATATTTTTGATCCATAGTTGGTTGAATCCATGGATGTGGAACCCACAGATGCAGAGGGCCGACTGTACACACCCAGGGTCCTCCCAATAGCCCTAAACTAAGGACCATAATCGGGGACGTGACTTCCAAGGGCCCACGCCATCTGGCTTCTGTCTACCTCTCTCCCTTCTGTCCCCTGTGCCCTGGCCTGGCTCGCCTTCTCTGTTTCACATCCATGCCCTGGGGGTATCGTCCCAGCTCAGGGCCTTTGCACCTGCCCGTGCCTCTTCCCCTCCCTCAGCTGGCTAACTTGAAATCTCAGGTTAGATATTTGTTTTCTTAGAAAGACTTCCCTGTGCTTCAACTGGATGAAGCCTGCCTTCTTTCTTCATCTCCCCCACGACACTCATCACACGCGCTTACTGAGTAACCAGTTGTCCGATGTGCTTCCAGTCCATCTCCCCCTCTAAACTGTGTGCTTCCTGAAGGCAAGGGCCTCATCCATCTTGTCCACTCTATGTCCACAGACCTTGGCACATGGAAGGCACTCAATCAAGATTTGTTGAAAAAATAAGCACCTTCTGTGTTGTTCATTTATTAGACCTATTTTTTTCAAAGCATGTAAAAGAAAATCACCTGGGCCACATGCCCTGCTTACCCAAAGCCTTGACTGTTGAGCCGGGCCTTGTTTGCAGTCCACGAGGAATACCAGCCCATGTACTGCTCCGGGTTGGAGCAGGTGATCTGGTCTGGTGTGACCTCCCCTGACTCAAAACCCAGAGGCTTGTGATATGGGCATTCTGGGAAAGGAAAAACAATGCACATTTCAGACACTCATCTCTCAATCCTCGGCAAACACGAGAAGACTGAAATACCGAAACAAACCCATCTCACTTGCGCTTAGGAGATGGAGAATGTTTTCCTCGTCAGCGTGGTTCAGCATGGGTAGAGCTGGACCTTCAACTGCCCACTGCTCATGCGAGAGGAGAGTGAAGGATGCAGTGAAGGGATTGCCACAGAGACCCACAGCCTTCGTGAAAGCAGAGGGAGGCGGTTCTATGGCAACCTCGCCAGGGGAGGAATTTTGAGAAATACTTCACCTCCTCCCCCAACGTAGAGACCTAAAAACCAAGAAGTGCACAGCAAAATATCATCTTTAAATGCCATACAGCTTTAGTTCCCTCATTAACGTAGGTTTAGCCATCCTGCATGATGACAACGGGGTCCTTCATTGTCCTTGGGCAGCAGATGATGCCAATCACAGGAACAAAACAATGGTGAGAGGCAAGAAGGGCAATTATGTATTGAGAATGACTTCCACTTGTAAATTGCAGTTTTCTCACCAGTCTAATGAAAATTTAAAAAAAGGATGATGTGTGCCTGAGCGACTGCTGAATAAAGAACAGCTGAAAGGAGCTGCTTTTCCCAGATGGGAATAGCCAAAGGTGGTTCTTACGTGCTGACCGTCTGCTGCTTCCTCTGGTCTCTGTGTCATCTCTCACTACAAACAGTGCTGGATTACCTGGTCAAAGACTGCCAATCGCCAACTCAGTATCCATTCTCTCCTTTTTTCACTAAAGAACCCTAATTTTATTGGGGGGCAGCAATGTGGCCAGCTAAAAAAACCACCTTTCTTAGCCTCCCTTGCAGTTAGAAGTGACCATGTGGCACAATTTCTGACCAGGAGATGTAAGAGGATGTCTGCTGGGGATTTCTGGTCAGGTTTTGCTTGCCCCTTCTTTCTTCATGTTGCCTAGACTGAAGGAAGACTTGATGGCTGGTGCAACAGCAGCCATCTTGCACCATGGGGGCTAAGGCCAAGAGAACTGCAGAGACCTCAGCTCTGGTATCCTTAAGCAACTCTCTACCCCTAGACTTTTTACCGTGAGTCGAAACAAAGCTCCTAATTCAATAAGCCACTACTTAGGGGGTCTTTTACTTGTAACCAAACTCAGTTCCTAACTAAATTTCTGTATGAAACAAATAATAAGCTTATGTAAATACAGTCTCCTTGTTTTCTGATTGTGAATGATGAACTCCAAGTAAGGCAAATTAAATTATTTTCTCCATGTGTAAATTTGAGTTCAGGTTGGAGATCTGAACATATTTATTGGGGCATCATCTCCTGTAACAGTAAAATGAGTGCCGAAGTCTTTCTGGAAGACAATTTTTCAAGTCAGCAAACCTGAATGAAGCATGCAAAAGCTTAAAGGCCATCCCCAGGCTCCAGAATGTCTACAGAGGCTGCCATGCCCTGTCCCTAGAGGCTGAAAGACAGAAGAACAGCTTCAGGCCTCCGGCCAGGGAGCTTAACTTCCTTACTGCTCTAATGCACCAAAGGAAGAACCCCAACCCCCATCAGTATTGGCAGCTTGGTGAGGCTGGGGGTGAGGAGACAGCATTTGTATTTTATCAAGCATTGAAGACTTTGTGAGTCTATTAAAATAATGTCAATTCCTGGGGGAGAGGAGATGAGCACTTTACAGGCCACTCAATCATGCCCGTGTGGCCAAATCTTCAGGGGAGCTTGTTAAAAATGTAGTTCCCAGAGTTCTACCCCCAGAGCATCCACATTTTTAACAAGCACACTTTCAAAGTGCACTTTGAAAACCTTGGCCTGCCAGGGACGGCATTTTGTTGGCTGGCGGACTCAGAGGACTGAGTGCCCGGGGCACACAGGCTTCTCCACTCCGCCAAAACCCCTCCAGCCTGGAAGACGTAACAGGAGGGAGGGACCAGGCCCCAGCATCGGAAAGCAGGGCTGCAATCTGGAAAATTCTGCCGTGGATGTCTCTGAGGCCCCTCCATGTCAAGTCAAGCATCTGATGCCTGAACCTGAACCTCCTTCTTTTTTGTTTGTTTGCTCAGGGCCACTGGCTCTGAGGAGGAGACCGAGGGGACAGAAAAATCTATTGCTACCTCTCCCACCTTAGTTTTGGCATTTTGCTCTGTCTGTTTCCCCTCACATCTCTTTTGCAATTTTTTTTCCCAATTAGCCTATATAATGGTTAAGAGAGGGCTGAAGCCCTGCAGGGGGACCTGGCCAGTGGCAATGGCCTTGGAGGCCTGTGAGAGCTTGTCCAGGCAGCAGGGAATCTGTTGTTCACCTTGTGATCTAAAGACCCGTTTGTCCACACATGGATCCTGCACCGACTCTCCAGGGGAGGCGATGATCTCTCCGTCCCCTGTGGTTTCAACTGGTGTCTGGGAGCCAATGCCTGACTCCCAGGTCCCAGCCTCATCCTACTGCCCCCTGAATATTTTCCAAGTGAATATTTCCACATCGGTGACCCAAAGAAGTGTTGTGCCCCATATGCCCCCAACTGAGCCCTTTATTATCTGACCTCCAAGCCTGCTCCCTGTCTCAGGCAGTGACACCTCCAGCTCCCCAGCTGCCTAACCAGAAACCTGGTGGTTTGGCCCAGGGCACAAAGCAGAGACTCCAGACCAGTGGGTCTCAGCCTGGGCTGCATCCTGGAATCACCTGGGGAGCTGTAGAAACTCTGATATTTGGGCCACACCTGCAGAGATTCTGATGTAATTGGTCTTGGGTGGGGCCTGGGCACTGGGACAAAGCTACAGGTCATGGGCAGCCAAGGTCAAGAATGCCTGCTTAGAGTCAAGGAGACTGCATTGGATCCCACTCTCCCTTGGCACAAGTTTAGGCAAGCTGCCTAACCTCTCTCTCTGAGTCTCAGTCTCCTCATCTGTGAAATGGGCACAATGGTAGTACTTGCCTTCATAAAGTTGCTATAAGATTAAGTGAAATAATGTTTGGAGACTGTAGAGATTGCAGCATAAAGCCTGGCTAAAAAGTAGCAGTTAACATTGGTGTAATAGGGTGGATTCATGAGACTATATTGATTATCTTCTTGAGTTTCGCATCTTTTTCTGGCGAAGACTCACCAAGAAGAAAAATCCAGCACCCCTCTACCCTACTCTGTTATGCCGCCATCATACCTGCCCCTCACCATCACCTCCCTGTGGTCTGAGAGAAGCGAAGCCTTTTTGACAGCATCTCTCAGGCTTACGGATTTGGAAGATCTAGGCCTCAACAGGGATTAGCCGATTGTTCCAGAGGAGGAGGTGACAGCCCCAGCTAAGGTAGCAGGGGTGTGGTGGGGGCCTAAGCTCAGTGGGGTTGCACCAGGGAACAGCCTGGGAGCCTTGTGCTCTGGAAACCCTCAGGCAACTTGAGAAGGTCTCTAGGACCGAGCTTGGCTCAGAGGGACAGGAGCCACCGAGGAGGTATCTGCCTTCCAGTGGGGCCGTGGACCAGGCAAGGAGCCCAGCACCCAGCCTGAGCCCAGGCCCTGCCCCTGGGCAGCCCTTGCAAGCAGGGTTCTTGTAGTCCGAAAGGGAGAGAAAGGACCTTCAAAAGTCCTATCCTTAGACTCCTCAACAGGCCATGACGAGAGAGGGCTCAAACTGGATTTATTTTAACTTGGAAAAATAGAAAAGTGTGACATTTCTCACATTTTGTGTGCCGTAAAATAAACTGCACTCCAGTTCTATTATTGTGATCTTTCCTGACTCCTCTTTTCCCCCTCCGTCCTCCTTCCACGGTCATGGGGAGCTCCCTTCAGGTCCCATGCGGGCCAGGAGGCCTTCTCTTGAGGCTGTTTTCTGTCCTTCCCCTCCCCCTTCACCTGGCCAACTTTCCTCATCCTTGAGATCTCTGCCCATTTCCCCTGCCCATCTGAGCTGGATAAGGGGCCTGGCCTGTCACTTGTCACTCCTTCTGATTGCTTCATTGTCAGCTCCCCTTGTCTGTCTTGCTCCCCATTGTGTGTTCTGAGCCAAGCAGAATGCCTGCACGTGCTGGGCACTCACTAGATAGTGATCGGATGGATGGATGAAGGGACATGCAAATACTGCTGCCCGGCCTTGGGTGGCCACTGGGGACTCACAAAGAAAATGGCAGAGACAGGAAGCAGAGAGCTCAGGGAGGAAGCGGAAGTTGACTGCAGCCAAGAGAATTCCCTCTGGCCTAATCAAAAAGACACTGTAAACTGAGGATAAACTAGAAAGCAACATAAATAATGTTGCCAACGGAATTAAGGGGATCCTCATTGGACACACAGAGAATATGACCTTCTCAAGTTTTCTGCCCCATGAAACTTTGTCGCTGTAGCTATTAAACCTGTTTCTATCCTCATTTCACTCTTAAGGAAAAACCTGGATCTTTTGTGGCTGAAGTGGCTCTTCTGAGCCATGATTTGATAATTGGGTGGATAAAGGTGTATTTGTAATGTGCTGCTAAGAGGCTTTGTATGCTGAACAAATGAGCCTTTCATTCAGTCGATACTTTCTGGGTTTGTAGGCATGGAGGCCAGATGTACTTATAAAGAATGTTAACCTAAAGAAACACAAAGAGTTCAGGGACATTCTTGACAAGACATTCCAGAGAGACATGAGTAGTATCATGCACATATAGTAGACTTGAATTTATACGACAATATAATAGGATAGGAATAATAAAATATATAGCATAATATTTGTGGAGGACTAGATTATAAACTCAAACATAACATAGAATATAAAATCTAGAATAAAAGTAAAGCGTTAGCATCTCATTGGATTGCTTATCCTTTCGATACCTTCTCTACCCTATTCCCTGCTGTCAGAGTGCTGGGGTAATCTTGGCTCAACTGTGGAAAAGACGGACCCGTTAGTATTTCTAATAGCGTTAAGCTGCAGATTAGGGGGCCATAATGCACCCAGCCTTCTGCTGTGAGGGTGGGGCCCCGGACATTAACAGGCAGTGTGCACCAGCAGCTCCGCCTGGCAGCTCTAGGTGACCCCACTGTCCTTCTGTGTTTTCTAGGGTCTTCTTCTCTCCCAAGGCGGGCTGTGGTGGAAGCACTGAACCTCAGGGTCCAGAGAAACCAAGCAGCCATCTTGACATTCCGATGAGAATTTGAGGTACTGCCAGGCAAGTGACTTCTGGAAGCTTGTGGCTAGTCCTGCTGCCCTGAATCCTCTCTTTCATGGAAGAACCAATTAATACCAATGAAGCAACCATTTAACGCTGAGGTTGTGTTTTTTTCCTTTCTGAAAATATCGCATTGTTAAAAAAAAAAAAAAAAAAAACCAGTGGGGAGAGAACACTTAGGCTAAAAGAATTGCTAAGTTTAGAACTTCAAGTTCATGTAGGGGAGGTAGACTGGGGGACCAGGCCCTTCTCAGCGTCACAGTTGTTGAGGTCAGTGAAGCCAGTCCACATAAATAATCTCTCTTCAATTTCTTCTTAGACAGAACTTCCTTGGAATGGAATCCACTAGTTCTTATGTCTCTATTGAAAAGAACGCTTGTTTCCACTCAATGGTAAATTCCTCCAAGGTGGAGACAGCGCCTTCATTTCTATCTCCCTTTCAGTGCCTGGCACATCATAGGTACAGAATGAAAGAGGGTCGAATTGAATTGTAAGTGGATTTTAAGGAAGGTGCTTCGATATTGACTGGGCAGATCACACAGACACGTAACGGCTGCAGGAGCTAATGCCTGGCACGAAGGGATGTCCCGGAGGAAGAGTCCACTGGGCAGAACAGCGCTTGCTGCTTTCCTTAGGACCCGGATGCCAGTGTCCCCCTGGAGAACAGACTTCCTTCCTACTCCTTTAGTAAATAGGAAAACAGAGGCTTTAGAAGCCATTGTACCCTATCTCTCCCTATGCAGCAATTTGCCGTTTTAATGCAAATTTAACAAAAAAATGAAGGGAGGCTCGCTCACATAGCCACAAACCTGCCTCTCTTGGAGCTATTATTAGGCAATTATGTAAAGTGAATGAGGTTGCAGGGCACCATCATCACCCTGAAGAGCGGAGGCAAGGCCAGTTTTATGCAAAATAGGCTCTGAACCTTAGAAAGGATTAAGCATTGCAAATATTTGCTGGGACTGACCAGTCCTCTAAAAGCCTCTGAAAGTCCTCAGAGTGTGAGCTCTTAGGAGGCAGGAAGAAAAGGAACTGACCTTTATTAAATGCTACAGTTCACAAGGTACAACCCAAGATGCCTTGATGCCTCATCTTATTTATTTCTCACAACTGCCCCTTAGAACAGGGGTCAGCAAACTGTGGCCCTTGGGCCAAATCTGGCCCACCACCTGTTTTGTAAATAAAGTTTTATTGGAACACAGCCATGCCTGAGCATTTACATATTGTCTATGGCTGCTTTCCAACTACAATGGCAGAACTGAGTAGTGGAGACAGACTGGTCCATAAAGCCACAAATATTTACTGTCTGGTCCTTTACAGACAAAGTTTGCTGGCCCCTGTCTTAGAGGAAGGCATTCATATTAGCCAGGACAGCCTACATTCGCTGCAGAACAAATTGTCCTGGAAATTTCAGAGGCTTCACACAACACAGGATTATTTTTCACTCAGGTGACTTGTCTACTGTGGGTGGGCAGGGGGTTCTGCTCCACTTAATCACGCAAGAACCAGGCTGAAGAAGAAGCCACTATCTCAACAGGTGGCTTCCCAGCAGGGAAAAGGAGAGCTGGAGAGTTGAGTGCCAGGCCTGGAAGTGGTCTGGAACTGCTCATAGGGTGCCACCTGACTGCAAGGGGGCTGGGAAATGTGAGGGGCGTTTGGTGAGCATAGTATCCAGGCACAGGACTGTCACTTCCATTGGTCAGAAAAAGAACAAAATCGGGTCCCAGCTTACCACTGCAGCCAGGCCAAGTAGAGATCCAGGAAGCTATTTCTGAACAACATCAGTGCAGTCTGCTGAAGCAGTGGCCAGTGTGAGACTTGAAGCTCAGAGGCCAACTGGAGAAAACCCAGAGCATAGCATTCACAGCGTTAATTCAGCTGGGTCGAAAGGACTGTTCCGATCTGGTGCCCTAAGGAGAAGGGACACTCACCTGGTATGCAGTCTAGGGTGGTGGCGCCTGCAGACCACAGAGCGCTGGCTCCTCCTTGGCAATCGCACTTGCACACTTTGTGGTACCAGGATTCCTCGCCCTCGTCCTGTGGGCAGCCAGAGGGGCAGGACGTCAGAATAGTCACAGTCAAAGGCAACTGTGCTCAGAACCACTGGAAATCTAGTTTTTCAAAACCATGCCCATTCCTGATGTATGGTCCGTGGCTGCTTTGCTACAATGGCAGAACCGAATTATTAATCCAGCTTCTACACAGAGTTGCCATGTGTCTTTGATTCTAAATAAGCAAATGTCTGCCACTGTGGGTGATCAGCTAATAATCTCACAGACACACCCATGTAGAGGGTACTGTTTACCCCATTACGGTTAGTTTCAGGGGTTTGGGGAGCCCCAGTACAACACTGGGTACTGGACTCAAGATTATGCCATCTGATTTAAGACATGGTTTACTTGCCTCCTCTTACTTAACACCAATCTTGGAGCTTGCCCAGATAAAACATGCTATTGCCACCACCAGAAAAAAAATACATTAATAAAAAAAACAAGAAGAAGCAATAGTGCTATACATTATTTTTGGCTAGGAAAATCCTCAAAAGCAGTATCCATGTAAATTCTGGCCTTCTTACTGTAACATACCTCTGTAGACGATAATCCCAGTGTGGCTGAGCAAAAGGACAAGAGAAGAAAAATCAAATTTAAAAAAACCAGAGAAATTCAACAAAACATTCATTACATGGAAAAGTGAAATGAAAATAGTGAAAGTTAACAAAGCCCCTTCTGGAAGAATCAAGCTAAGGAAATATCTGCCCAGAAAAACATCCACAGATACTGAGAAACTAGGGCTGGTAAAATTAAACACAAAGAACGAGATGACAATTATTATTTTTGTTCATTGTAGAATTTTGGAAAATACATCAATGTCATTTTTCTGTGTATATATGTGTATTTTGGCTGCTGGCTGGTCTAGGGAATCCGAACCCTTGACCTTGGTGTTATCAGCACGACACTAACCAACTGGCCAGCCCTCTCTATGCGTAGTTTTTAGCATAGTTGAGAAACTACTATCTAAACAATGTTGTATCCTGCTTTCCTTCCCACTTAACATTAGCTGTGTAATCTTTTTCCTTTTCTTGTTAACTCTTCTTCATCCTCGTCCTCGTCACTCCTGGTGTCTGCCTAACAATGTGCTCCTCAGGAGTCGATTCCCAGTTCCCTCACTGTCCCACATTTAGATTATTTCGGATGAGAGCATTGTTTAGAAATTCTTTTTTAGGTTTGTTTATAACATATAGGAAACAGCAAATAGCAAAGTATAAATACCATATAAATAACGTGGGAAAATGGAAAGTATGCAAAAATTAACATAAAACTAACATATAAACTCTCTTTACAGAAGTAGGAATAAACAGAATGAATGCACAATTTAGTAGGAAAAGAGCTTGTGTATGTCAGCATACACCGATTGTTTAAAGCTACACTGTTCAGTGCAGTAGCCACTTGTGCCCTGGGGCTATTGGCATTTAAAATAATTAAATAAATAAAATTAGAAATTTAATTCCTCAGTTGAACCAGCCACGTTTCAAGTGTTTAATAGCCACAGGGAGCTAGTGGCTCCTGAACTGGACAGCACAGATACAGGACATGTCCATTATTGCAGAAAGTTCCAGTGGACAGCACTGATTTAAAGCACTGATAAGGTATAGGAAATACTACCCCCAAATATGGCTCCTTGGCATACTGAGTATTTTTAGCAGAAGGAAATTGTGAAAACTGCAGAAGCAGGAAGCTTTCTCTGAATTTCTCCTGCCCCCTCTCCCCTGAAGTGGGCCATAGAAACTAGAATCCCCCTTGCCCCTTCTTCCCTGAAGCAGGCCATAAACCTAGGAAGGTCACTCCAACTTTGTCCCCTGAAGACACTGTGATAGTTAATTTTATGTGTCAACTTGACTGGATTAAGGAATACCCAGAAAAATGGTAGTTCAAGTTGGGTGTGTCTGTGAGGGTGTTTCCAGAGGAGATTGGCATATGAGTGGGCACTGTCCAATCTCCTGGGGGCCCAGATAGAACAAAAAGGGAGAGAAAACGATTTCCTTTCTCCCTCTTTTGGAGCTGGGACACTCCCCTCCCCCTGCCCTCAGGCATCAGAATTCCAGGCTCCCCAGCCTTTGGACTCCAGGACTTACACCAGCAGCCCTCTGGGTTTCCAGGCCTTCAGTCTCCGACTGAGAAGCCATCAGCTTCCCTGGTTGGGAGGCTTTTGGACTTGGAATGAGCCATGCTACCAGAATCCCAGGGTCTCCAGTTTGCAGATGGCCTGTCATGGGACTTCCCAGCCTCCGTAATCACGAGAGCCAATTCCCTTATTAAATCCCCTCTCATATATCTATCTCTTTCTATATATACAAGGACACTTCAAAAGGTTCATGGAAAGATTCTATTTTTCCATGAACTTTTGGAAGTACCCTTGTATATCCTATTTGTTCTGTCTTTTTGGAGGACCCTGATCTCCCCATTTCTTTCTGTCTTTATTTCTGAAGCCTCCCATGCCATGTACAACTTATTAGCTAAATTTGCGTGCTTTTCTCTTGTTAATCTGTCTTTTGTTACAGGTGTCTCAGCCATGAACCTTGCGATGGGTGAGGAAAAGATAACACTTTTTCTTCCCTACAGTACCAAAACTCCATTTCCCATTTTCAGCAAAACAAATATCTTTGTTTCTTCTCTGACTATAAAAGCAACACATACCTACTGTAAAATTTCAAACAAAACCTGAGTGTAGAAAATGGGAAATAAAAGTTCCTCCTTTAACCACTTCGCTATTTAAAAAGTGAATCTGATGCCCATAAAAAGCTTTCACATTGTTTTAGAGAGTAAAGAAATGGTCTCATCTTTTTATCACAATTATAAAAGCTATCATTTGAATACTATTTACCCATTGCACAACCACTTTTGCATGTCCATTGTGAGCCTGGCACTGTACAAGGACCCACACCTCCTGAAATGGAAGCCTCGCTCTCCTCTCACAAGGGGCTTGAGTTGCCGGGAGAAGACAGACACTGGATAGTGCATATGGTGAGTACTCCAATGGGTTATGCATAGGCTGCACTGGGAGTCAAAGGGGCATATCTTTTATCCTGGAGGATTCAGGGCCACCTCTCACCTGTAGCCACCACACTGCTGTCTCTCCTAGGTCCTTGTTCCACTGGTTATTTACTTGCTGAGGGCAGAATTGACTCTCTCAGGTAGCAATGAAGGTTAGAGAGTGCCATCTTGGTAGAAGGCCACCATAGTACCTGCTGTGGTCTGGATGTTTGTGTCCCCCCAGATTCATATGTTGAAACTTAATCACCAATGTGATAGTATTAGGAGGTGGAGCCTATGGGAAGTGAGTAGGTCACCTTTGGGAGGTGATTAGGTTCTGCCCCCTATGAATGGGATTAATGTCCTTATAAAAGAGTCCCCAAAGAACACCCTCACCCTCCCACCATGTGAGGACACAGCAAGAAGTCACCATCTATGAGCCAGAAAGCAGGTCCTCACCAGACAGCAAATCTGATCAAGCCTCGATCATGGACTTCCCAGCTTCCAGAACTGTGAGAAATACATTTTTATTGTTTATAAGCCACCCAGTTTATGATATTTTGTTACAGCAGCCCGAATGGACTAAGACAGTAGCATGGTGCCAAGTCCTGTGCTGGCAAAGGAGGTTACTGATGACTTCTTATCTTCAAATCCAATGGACTCTTCCCGACACTGACCTTCCATCTTTCCACTGCAATGTTGGGTGCTATCAGTCACTCCCGTCTTCCTTTAGCTCCCACCACTCTGGATAAACCTTCTCAGTCTCCTTTGAGAACTCTGCTTCCTCCACCCACCCCGTGAATGTTGCTAAACCAGGGTTCAGACTCTTGCACTGAATGACTTACTGGATAGCTCCTTGTAGATGTCTCTTGCTATCTAAAACTAGACCCAACCAAGTGGTAGCGAGGCCATGGAGTAATCTGAACTTTCATATGTTGCTGGTGGGGGTGGAAGATAGTCTAACCTCTTTGGAAAACTGTTTGACAATTTATACTAAGGCTGAACATATATGTGCCCTAAGACCCAGCAATTCCACTCCTAAGTAGTTACCCACCAGAAATGCTTACATATATTCTCCAAAGGCCAAAAACATGTACTAGATTATTCATAGCAATAGTATTTGTAATACCCCCAAACTGGAAACATTCATATGTCCATCAGGAGTAGAATATACATCACAGTATATTCGCACAATGGAACACTATAGCACAATGAAAATAGTCTACAACTACATGCCACAATACGGATACACATCACAATGCTGAGTGACAAGTCAGATGCAACAGCAGATATACCATATGAATCCATTTAAAATTGTACAAAAACAGGCAAAAGTAATTCATGTTGTTAGATGTTAGGATACTGATTACACCTGGGGCAGGGAGTGGTCGGGAGGGAGCCCACGGAGGGTGCTGGTTACATGGGTGTATTCAGGGATGAAGATTTGCTGAGCCATACACTTATATGTACCCTTCTGTGTGTATGTTATACTTCAATAAAAAGTCTATTAAAAAACCGAACTCATGTCTTTCCATAGACTGCTGTCCTTTATCTTTTTCTTATCCTGCCAAATGGCTCTGCCATCCACCTTCCTCCCTATCTAGAGACCTGGGGCTCGTCCCAGCCTCCCATTTTTCCTAACCCCGCACATGCAGTGGCCGGCAGAGGCTTTCGCTGCTCTCCCTGCATCGCCACCGCCTGCGTTGGGGCCCCACCCTCTCTCCCCAGATACTCGCCCTGCCAGAGAGTCACCTTATCCATCCTCCATGCTGCCAGTGCCATGAAATGCAAACCTGATCGTGTCAGTCTCCTGCTCAAAACTCTTTGATGGGTCCCCATAGCTAGGGTCCAAGTCCCACCTCTGACATTTACTAGTATCTCTCCATTTCCTCATCCCTAAAATGAGTATAGTAAGAATGTGACCCTCTGGGAGTCGCCTAGCTCTATCTATCTATCTCCTGCCTACCTCTCCACATTTATCTTTTGCACTCTAGTACATTCCAGGCCCGGGTTTAGGTGCTGGGGATTTAGCAGTAAACAAAACAGGAAAAATACCTGCCCTCATAGAGCTTATAGGCCTGTGCGTGCATGTGTGTGTGAGAATTAATAAACAAATGAACAAATAAAATATACAGTATGTAAATTGATGGTGACTGGTATGGAGAAAAAGAAGCAGGGAAGTTGGAGGACAGGGACTTGTATTTTTGGTTGGGGAAGCTCTCACTGAGAAGGTGATGTTGGAGCAAGGACCTGAAGGAGGTGAGATGCCCAGGGGCAAAGCATTCTGTGGGGAGGGAGTAGCAGGTGTGAAGCCCCTGAGGTGGGTGTGTGCTTGGCATGTTCTAGGAAGAGCAAAGAGACCCGTGGGCTGGAGCCAGAGTAAAGAGTCTTAGGAGATGAGGAGATGGAGGAGGGGGGCACTTCCTGCAGGGCCATGTGGGCCACATGAGGGTTTTGGCATTTACCCTGAGTGAGACCTTGGAGGGATCTGAGGAGTGGAGAGACGTGACTGACCACAGTTTCAAAGGCTCCCTCTGGTCTGTGTTGTAGACTAGCCTGGCCGGGTCAAGGGAGGATACAGAGTCCAGTTCCAGGGCGAGTGCAGACATCCAGGGGAGAGAAGATGGTGGCTTGGCCAGGGTGGTGGCAGTGGAGGTGATGGGAAGTGGCTGGGTTCTGACTGTATTTGGAAGGTAGTGCCAAGAAGATTTGCTGACAGATTACATGTGGGGCGTGAAGGAAAGAGAAGTTGGAGGCATGAGCAGCTAGGAGGATAGAGCTCCCATTTACCGAGCGGGAGAAGGTTCCAGGGGGGATGGATTTTGGAAGGATAGGGTGGAGGATGTTCCCTTTGGGACACAGTAAGTTTGCAGAGGCCTAGGGAACAGCCAAGGGTTCAAGTCGAGTGGGCATCTGGATGGATGCTTCTGGAGTTTGGGGGGAAGCCCAGAAGGGCTGGGTGTGCTCTTTGGAGCTCACATCTACTGAACCCATAACTTCAGTCCCGTAGCTGTTCATTAAGAAATACAAAGGAAATGATCAATCAGTATCTAGTTGACTTGGGGACTGTTAATCCAGGAGATGCTCTGCTCCACCCTCACCTGAAGGGACGCTGAGAGCAGTTTCTGAAGGGCCCTGTCAGTTGGGCAAACATCAAATGTGCCAAGACCCTCTTTTGGGGGGCCTAAAGGCGAGGGGTGTCAGTCACTGACAGTGTGGCTTTAGTAACCAAATCAATTTGGCTCAATGGCCGTGTCTGTCACCGAACAGGGCCTATTCGGCTGCAGCTGAGCAAACCCAGAGTTCAGCTGAGGCTGGGGGACGCTCGCATTACTCAGGGGCCATCGTGAGCCCGGGAGGAGGGAGGTGTTTCCACATTCTGCCGAAACAAAGCAGAAGGCCAAAAAGAAAGGGTGGGGGACGTGGCCACTGTCTGCCTGTGGAGAGATGAGGCCTAAGAGGAAGGCCTGGTTTCAGAGCCAATTCCTGTGCTCAGGCAGATTTGGGGCTGGTTTCTTGAGTTGTTTTTTTTTTTTTCTTCCCAGGCTCCCCTCCCCAGAAAGCATTTGTCTGTAGGCAGCCTGGGATTCGGAGGTGCCAGATCCTTATGGAAATGAGCAGAGAAAGAAGGAACAACAAGCGTTCACAGGAAAAGCTGTCACCAAGGGAGCAGCATCGCGGCTGCTGTCGTCCCCCAAAATGATGTAATCTCTGAAAAACTGGAGAACAAAAGCAATGCATTTTTGACAACAACATATTGTCATACCAGAAAATAACATTGTTGGAATGAGAAAAAGAAAAAATGTCAGCCTTTAAAGGAAAAATAGTAAAAGATTTTGATGACATGTCATCGCATGTTTTTCTCCCTATTTGGATTGTTTTTGTGATTCCTCTATTTGTTACCTACCCGTTAATCTTAGATTTATGCAATATGGGCTCATTCTGTCCTTTCGTCCAGAGGGCCACTCCACTGGGGAAACCTTTGCTACCACGACAAGAAAATTTGAGGTGTGCCTATTTCTTGAAATGTACTTTGCAGGTCCAAGAGGAAAAGTGTGCATTAGACACAGATGAGAGAGACTATTTTAGTCTCTTTGATTGGATATCACTAAATACAGAGTGTTTCTTCCCATGGAAACAGATGAAGCCGAGGAGAAGATCATAAAATTCTGAATGATAAAAACTGTCTGTAACCAGCTTCCAATCTACTCGAGAAACAAGAATAAGACACAGGAGAATCGCAGGAGGCTGCAATAATGCCCCTCTTGTGAAGAAGAAGGAAATTGCTTCTGGTGTGAAAGTGTTACTATTTTAGGCGACAGGCGTATTCATGGGTAAATCTGTTACCCCTACATGCTCCAACCCAGAGGAACCTCAAAGACATATGCTAAGTGAAAGACAAAAGACCATGTTGTAGAATTCCATCTAAATGAAATGTCCAGAACTGGCAAACCTATAGAGATAGAAAATAGATTTGGGGCTGGGGAGAATGGGGTGTGAATGCTTTATGTTTGGGGTGATGAAAATGTTCTAAAATTAGATTGCGTGCTCCACAGATCTGTAAATATACTAAAAACTATTGAATTTTACACTTTAAACGGGTGAATTTAATGGTACGTAAATTACATCTCAATAAAGCTGCTTTTAAAACAACCTGCAATCCCTGATGGTTGACATACCTGCAGAGGGGACACATTCACCTCTTAAGATGTGGCTGGATGCCTTTTTTCTGGTTTTTATATAATAAACATGACCAAGTAATGGACTAATTTATTTTAATAAGATGGATGTTTTTAAGAATCATTATTGATGTCAAATCCAAAATGTGCAATGTAAAATAAATAGAAGCCTGACTCAGTTATAAGACATAGGTAGTGCCTTGCTATGATGATGTGTGTGTTCCCAAATGATCCTTCATCCAATGCATAAGTGCCTGCCGTCGATCCATTTACCTTATTTCAGTGTAGTGCGGAGCCACCGTCACTGAACTGAAACCGCGAAGAGTTAAGTTAGACAGAGAACTTTTGTCTTCAGATTCCTAGTTGTGCAATGGAATGCAGCTTTCCCATGTGTGTTGGCCTATGTCTCCATCTGGATTATAAGCTGATGAGATGCAGAGAGTGTGTCCTGTATTTTTTCTCTGTCTCCTAGAGCATCCCTCTGGCTCAGAGTAGAGCACACAGTAGGTTGCCAAGCTACACTGGCCATTCTTGGCTGGCTGGCTTCCTTCCAAGCCATGTGAGGGTGTAGGGCCTGCGTTAGGTGGATAAGAGAATTGAAAGTCCCTGGGCCTTCCCACTGGAGCGCGTCCCATTCCATCTCTGTGGATGATATTGTCTGCTCTTCGTGGACTTTTCTGGAGCTCCCCAGCTATGCACAAAGCTATAGAACAGGAAAGAGTGCTGTCCTTTGTGCTTTCCTGGCAGTGTATCTTTTATGACCGATATCCACTGAATGGGCAGGTCTAGTTTAAAAATGCGTTGGTAAACTTTTATAGGACTTTTTCCCATTTGGGGGTCATGGAGCAGAGTTGTTAGACTCAGCAATGCAAAAGCAACCAGGATCTGCCCTGAATGTCAAGTTTTTTTTTTTTTTTAAACATAATCAACTTTATTCTCCTTAAACTACAAAATAGACTTTGGTTGTACAAATATCACTAGTTACAGTCTCGCCAAGAGATCCCAGCTGGGAGGTGGGGGGTGGGGTTAGTCAGAGGCCAGAATCCTGAGGGGTCTCTTCAAGTTCTGACACAATATTTGCCCATTGCAGATGCTCAGGGATGGGTTCTTGAACGAATGGACAGATGAAGGACTGAATGTGAATGCCAGTCACAAAGAAGGCAAATCTGAGGATGAGCCCTGTGGATGCCAGAGAACCAGGGGGATTTAGATCTCAGCCATTTTTGCTGTCTAAGCCTTTTCGTTTGTTTGTTTTGGGCACTGGCTGGTGTGGGGATCCGAAGCCAGAGCTAACCGGCGGGCCCCTGGATCTAAGCCTTGAAAGACTCTGCCTAGATGTTCCTGCTGAGGAAAGGGCAAGGAGCAAAGGAAAAACAAAACCCCTAAAGCACCTTAAAGTATTAAGGGTTACTGGGACAAGTTGCTGACTCTTAATTGGGAGGAAAAACAACTGACAATTGATCTAAGTGATTCCCTACATAGAAATATATCTTGGGGGTTGCAAAATGACCTTGGGATTATATTTTCTCAAGTCTTTCCAAACACAGAGAAATGTGCCTAACAAAAGTCATGAGACTGGGGATTCATGAAAGCGGGTACTCTACCAACAAAACACAGTGAGAGGGTAGAGAAGAGAATGATTTAAGCCAGGGGTTCCGACTCCGCTTGTGTGAGCTTCGTCGCGTCTGTGTTCCAGGTCATTTGCAGAGCACAGAGGCCTCCCCCTCCCCGCCTTCCTTATTTCCTGTAACACCCACAAATACACAATGCCACAAAGACACTCAACCCATTTCTAATGTCCAAATGCACCCGAAAAGGAATTCTGAGTTGGTGGGTACTTGAGAATTGAGAGAGGCATGAAAGAGTATTATCTCAAAGACTGAGAGAGAATTTAAAAGTTGGATTGGATGACGTTTTAGAGATTTGCCTTTGATTTTGCCTTATTTAAGCATATCACTCCTGCCAAGGTCATATTTAGAAATTTTTAAGTGATTGAGTGTATTGAATCTTTGGGGTTTCCCGACTCTCAGTTGGATTATGCTTTTTATTAGATTCCAGTTGGTACTTGGCGTGTTATGTTAATCCATATTTAAACTAGGGTGACCTTATGTCCTGATTTGCCTGGGACAGTCCTGGTTTACACCTGTTGTCCCAGTAGAACTATTAATAGCATCCTTCTCCACCTTCAATAGTGTCCTGGTTGGGAAGATTAATTTCTACCATCACTCTAACTTTGACTCATAAAAGTTTTCAAGAATACGCTACACTTTCCCATTAATTATTGCAATTAATAGCCATTTTATACAATTTCTGAGACCCACGCTTCTTTCTGTCAGATTTTAAGCATCCTTTGATGGCTATGTAATAATATTAAGCCAGTGGCAAGACAAAGAGGACCACATCCACACTAAGACCACTGTTGTTCATTAATAACACATGTTAGTTACCATGTGTTGCTAATTAATAATATTTTTATTTCGATTTATCAACTATATCATTAATTAAATCGTATCATTAAGTATGTAATGGATGACCATGGTTGAATAGCACATACCTTCATAGCCAAAGAGAAGTAATAAGAAGACTTCTATCTTGCGTGGCATTTTCCCCTCGTCCTCGGCTGCAGCTTGACCTCACTGAAGTGGACAGCTTGCCCAGGAGCAGGGGATTAACTCGAGCGCAGGCCTCATTAAGCATCTTATTCCATTTAGATCTTGGGTATTTGGCTGAGCCCCATCAAGATAACCCACATAGTTACCTGCTTCAACAAGGAAGTCTCAGAGAAGATACTAACGTCAACTGAGGTTGGTTTAGCAAAGAAGATGGTTTTATTCTATCTTTAAATGTAAGGGGAGCGATGGAGGGAAATAGAAACTTGAATCAGAAGATTCAGTTCTTAATTCTTTCTCTGCCATCTTCTAGGGGGTGACCTTGAGCAATTTCCTGCCAAATAAGTGCTAATATTCCCGAATTATAAGAAAATGCCATGAATTCCCCTCTTAGCAGGCAATTTGGCATCATGTTCACATCTACTCAAGAGAATACTAAATTTGGTGGTGGTGTTAGGGACAGTTACACAGAAAGATGTGCATTGCCGTGTTACTTACAATAACAAAAAATTGGAAACAATCTGAATGGCCAAGGTTAGGGGCTGGTTAAGGAAATTAGGGTTAAGAGTAGAGATTTCCAAGTCAGACTGGGTGCGAATCCCCGTGCTAACACTTGTTACCTTGTGACCTCACGGCAAGTTACTTAACTTCTCTATGCCTCAGTTTTTTCAGGTGAGATGACAGAAATGCCTACTTCAAAGTTATTTGGGGGCTTAAATGGAATGATATATACAAATATTTATGACAGTGTTTGACATAATTAGCTGTTATTACATAGCCATTAAGAATAAACTTGATGAGCGGAAAAGGGGAGTTGTTTAATAGGTATAGAGTTTCAGTTTTGCAAAAAAGTTCTGGAGATTGATTGCCTAACAATGTGAACATACTTAACACTTAAAAACGGTTAAGATGGTTTATAAAAAAAGAATAAAGTTGATGAAGTGATTGTAATAACAGAAAATCACGTTATACTCTTGAGTTAGAAAAAGATGCAAATTTATACATTGCATGAGCAAAACTACGTGGAAAAATGCAGAGAAAAGTACTGTTTCCCCTTCCCTTTTTTTCTTCGCGACCACTATTCCACCCTGGTCCACACCCTCAGCCCCCAGGGTCCCAGACACTTTCCCTTCATTCCTCTTGTCGAAGATGAAGAAGGCCAATATTAAAAATACTAATAATAATCCCCCAAACGAAACTGTAATGAAATAGTAACGAAAAGGAACCAAAGAAAGGTTTGGTCATTCAACCACCATTTATTGGGTGTCGACAAGCCCTGTATTTACTCTGTACTGTGTATGGATTCTTCATTGAACAAACCCTACTGCTGTATTAAAAAGAAAAGAACTATGTGTTGTAGCACAAAGGTCAAGGGTTCCGATTCCCTTACCGGCCAGCTGCCAAAAAAAGAAAATAACTATTTTTTTGTGGTTGTTCTTCCCCGCTCTGTATTTTAGAGTTTAATGAAAAGTTAAACCTTGAGTCATAACCTGTAACGATGCGGCTGCAAAGCGCTGCTCTATTACCCCGTTTTAGCTGGAGGCTTTGGAGGGCCGGCCCGTCCTGGCTTGCAGGGGAAGGGCTGCGCCCGGTGCTTCCCACGAGCGTGCATTTTCCGAGGCCGCCCCGGAGCACCCGGAGGAGAGGTGGGGTAGGGCCCGGCCCCTGCCCCTGGGCTACGTGTTCGAAGGTCGGGCGATGGCGGCCGGGACCTCGTGGGACAGAAGAGGGTATCTATTATTTCTCTTCTGCGATAAAAACATGCCCCCAAATAAATGAAAGATGTTTAAAAAAGAAAAAGGGGAAAAAAAACTACCTCGTCTTTGTCGTTTGTTCATTTTCCTTCCAAATCGGGACTCTCAAGGAGAAAAAAAAGGCGACTTCCCAGCCGTGGTTCCACTGGGGCTCGAACCCAGGACCTTCTGCGTGTAAAGCAGACGTGATAACCACTACACTATGGAACCGCTTCGGAGAGCACCGTTGGAACTTTATTCAGGTCTCACAACCGCTCGCACGCCTTCGCCCAAGCCCCGCCCCTCCGCCGTGGCCCCGCCCCGCCACGGAGGCGCAGAGTTTGCGGCGGGATCGCGGCGGGATCCCGGCGTCCCTCTCCCGCGGCGGGATCCGGGCCTCCCTCTTCCGCGGCTGGGTTGCTCGCCTTTCCTGGCCGCCATCCTCCCGGTTCCGTGACCAAGGCGAGGCCGGGGCTCGGGGTCACCCTTCTGGCTGAAAGCGCCGCTCCCCTAATCAGCTGTCCCCAAACTTTCTCTCAGCTGAGGCGTTGGCGAGGCGGCCGTTGGGCGGAAGTGCACCCTGCCCGGGCAGCTTCCCTCAGCCCTTAGGGACCCGCAGGTCGCCCATTTTCCTCACGGGCATACTGAGTCTGGGCGACCGACTGGCTGACTTGCCCCGTCCGAAGTCAGAACGTCGCTTCCGGCAGCGTCGAAGACCTTGAGTCCGGAGCAGGGAGACGGGAGAGTCCCTTGGAGCCAAAGATTGAGGCAGCGCGGGCTCGGGGCTGGGTTTGGGGGGAGGGGAGCGCATTTTCACGTTGGCACCATTTTGCCAGGCTTAGGCGGCCCCTTGCCCGGGGCGCGGGCCTCCTACTACTCCCCTGACCTTTTTCAGCATTCTTCCCCTCCCGAAACCGGAGAGGGGGTAAAAGTCGCAGGTCCCATTTGGTCCCATTTGTCTAGGGTTGGGGGGGGCGTGTAGACAGGCCACTCCTTTATGGCTGCGGGGAGGAAGCAGCACTGGCCACATAATTTGAGGGGCCCAGTGTAAAATGAAAATGCCGACGCCAGGCCTCTTGTTCGTAAGTTATTAAGAATTTCAGATGGTGACGGCCGACCATCAAACCCAGTGCGATTGCACAGGTGGCGGCCCCCTAAACCTGCTACTGTGCTTTCAGGACTTACTTCCTGGTCAGGTGCTGGGACCCTGCATCACAAAGGGCTCCTGTATGGTCTCGCTTCTTGCTTTTCATTGTCAGCGTTATTTGCTTTCTCCAGGGTTTCTGGATAGATCTTCATCACCATCCTAGGATTGTTCACCATCCTCAAGCTTGAAACCCCACTTAAAACCATTTTGGGAGGCATCTTGAAGCACCCAGGTGGACTTGACCTGCAGGCTGAGGCTGTCCTTTTCTCTGGTATCTTTAAGGCTGGCAGGCTCATGGAGAAATGACACTGATTGTATGAAAGCAACCTCCCTCAGCCAACTACTGTCTTCCCGGGAAAGGCCCTGGAAGAAACAGGTGGGTAGAAGGAGCCCTAATGCAGGGGCATGATGGGGATTCTAGTCCTGTCTGGGCTACTCACTAGTTGTGTATTCTTGAGCTGGTCAGTTCACCTCCCAAGTCTCAGTGTCCTCCTTTGTGAAATACAGGGGTTGGACTAGTCACTCACACTTTCACCTCTGGGTCTGAATGTAATCCAGGTAGGAAAATGGAGGCAGTTATGTGCCCTGTAATTTTTTCCATAGAAATAGTAAAAAGCAAGCCTGTAGCTAGAGTTTGGGTTTTCTAGTACCCAGTTTCCTATGTCCTCAGCTCCCTGTAATACTCATCATGGGGACCCTTTCCAGTCTGCCATTTAAATTTTTTCTTTAATTGACACATTATAATTGTACATATTTATGGGGTACAATTTGATGTTTCAATACATGTATACGTTGTATAATGATCAAATTAGGGTAGTTAGCGTACCCATCACCTCACACATTTATTATTTCTTTGTGGTGAGAACATTAACCTCTCTTCTAGCTATTTTGTGATATATAATATCTTACTGTTCACCACAGTTTCTCTATTGTGCAATAGAACACAAGAACTTATTCCTCCTATTTAATTATAACTTTGTACTCGTTGACCAACATCTCCCCATCTTTCCTTCTCTCTCTCCGCTCTCCTCCCCTCCCGTCCCTTCCCCTCCCTTCCCTTCCCCTCCCTTCCCCAGTCTCTGGTAACCACTGTTCTATTCTGCTTCTATGATATCAACTTTTTTCTTTAGATTCCACACATGAGTGAGATCATGCAGTATTTGTCTTGCTGTGTCTGGCTTATTTTGCTTAATATGATGTCCTCGTGGTTCATCCATGTTGTCACAAATGACAGGATGTCATTCTTTTTTATGGCTGAATAGTATTCCATTGCATGTAGACTACATTTTCTTTATCCATTCATCTGTTTTTGGACATTTAGGTTGATTCCGTATCTTGGCTGTTGTAAACAGTGCTGCAATAAACATGGGAGTGAAGATATCTCTTCTATATACTGATTTCTTTTTCTTTGAATAAATACCAGTAGTGGGATGGGATTGCTGGATCATATGGCAGTTCTATTTTAATTTTTTTAGGAGTCTCCATACTATTTTCTATAATGGCTGCACTAATTTACAGTCCCACCAACAGTGTGTAAGTGTTCCCTTTTCTCCACATCCTCTCCAACACTTGTTTTCTTTTGTCTTTTTGGTAATAGACATTCTAACTGGGGTGAGGTGGTATCTCATTGTGGTTTAATGTGCCTTTTTGTTGATACATTTTGAGAGGCCTGTTGAGCACTTGGTACCTAGATTGTAAGTCATGAGATAACCGTGAGTGGCCAGCCACCAGTTGGAGGATGAATTCATAAAAGCTCCATGTTTCCTGCTAGTTGATGAGCCGTAATGACTCCTGGGAAGCCCAATAGTAAGTATATCCCACCTGTTTCCAAACCTCTATCAGTCCAGAACAGGGCTACCAAGAATTGGCCCTGAGACTGCACCCACCAGTTGTGGGAATGCTTTGTTCTCCCTCCGGCTTTCTGTCTGTCCTTGTCTGTAAGGGGTAGGTTCACCAAGTACAAGCTTTGGCCAAATTCCCACACTTACACTCTGTGTAGAAAAAGAGCTGGTGCCCTTCTGATGCATACAACACAGGTTTCTGCTTTTAGTGAAAAACTCTTGCTTCTTTTTTCCATTCTGACCAGGAGGGAGACTTTAGTTTCATTCCTTCTGCCACTCTCAAGGTATAGTCACAATCTCTATTATTAGTAAAGTACAATACGGTTTACAAAGCACGTTCACATACATTCCTGGGCAAAAGCCCTGTGAGGTGGCTGTAGTATTACTAACCTCCATTTTTCAGCTGAAGAGTTCGAATGCCTTGCCTGTAGCCATTCAGCTAGTGAGCAGCAGGGCTGAGCCTTCTGATACTTAAGTGATTGTGGGAGGCCCAGGTCTATAAAGACTATGTGTTGTTCCCATAACAGTGGTGTTGGTCTCATGTTATGTTTTGAATGCATGCCAGTGAGGAAATGGATACCTTTTATTTTTTTTCTTCTGTAACTTTTAAACAAAATCCTCAAAAGTAGGAACCAAGAGCCTGCCAGAAACAACTGTTGATGACTTTCACCTTGAAACCAACTGTCTTAGTCCTTTTTGTGTTGCTCTAACAGAATACCATAGACTGGGTAATTCGTAAAGAAAAGAAATTTGTTTCTTACAGTTCTGGAGGCTGGGAAGTCCAAGGTCAGGGGGTCTGCATCAGGTTAGGGCCTTCTTGCTGTGTTATAACATGGCAGAAGGCATCACATGGTGAGAGAGCATGAGAGACTGACAGACAGAGAGGGAGGAAGGGAATAAGCCAAACTTATCCTTTTAATCAGGAACCCATTCCCACCATAAGTAACCCACTCCTGCAGTAATAGCATAAATCCATTCATGAAGGCTGAGCCCTCATGACCTAATCACCTCTTGAAGGTCCTACCTCTTAACACTGTTGCACTGGGGATTAAGTTTCTAATACATGAAATTTGGGGGACACATTCAAATCACAACACCATTAGAATCAGGGATAATGCCTCAGGTGGCCACAGTTTTGCCTACCACTTCAGTTCAGTCAGATTTGTGAGGCCTGTCAGCCCCAGATATACCCACAAGCATCTGAACAACTATAAGAAAAATACATATTCATCGCAGCACTCTTTACAATAGCCAAGAGTTGGAACCAGCCCAAATGTCCATCATCAGATGAGTGGATACGGAAAATGTGGTACATCTACACAATGGAATACTACTCAGCTATAAAAACGAATGAAATACTGCCATTTGCATCAACATGGATGGACCTTGAGAGAATTATATTAAGTGAAACAAGTCAGGCACAGAAAGAGAAATACCACATGTTCTCACTTATTGGTGGGAGCTAAAAATTAATATATAAATTCACACACACACACACACACACACACACACACACACACACACAACCGGGGGGGGGGGGCAAGATATAACAACCACAATTACTTGAAGTTGATACGACAAGCAAACAGAAAGGACATTGTTGGGGGGTAGGGGGGTAGGGAGGAGGGAGGGAGGTTTTGGTGATGGGGAGCAATAATCAGCCACAATGTATATCGACAAAAGAAAATTAAAAAAAAAAAAAAAGAAAATGGTATTAGAAATCAAGATCTAAATGTTATTTTATTTTTTTCTTACTGTTCTTTTCCTAGTTCTGGTTTTTACTCTTTTTTTTTCTTTTCTTAAGACTTTCAATAAACCAAGTATAAATTCTGCCAAACAAAAAAAAAAAAAAAAAGAAAGAAAGAAAGAAAAATACATAAACAAATTACTAAATAAAGACTAGAAGTCATTTCAAACTTTTTGAATTCTCTGATTTCTCAGATATTTCGTGTTGCTTCCCTAGTGTTTGGCTTCACTGATGGAGGGTAACTTGACCAGAGAAACCACAGCCCCAAACACTGAGCTTAGTTAGGAAGCTTAGTTTACCTGATTTCGTGTAGAAACTGTTGTACTCTGTCCTTCAGTATCGAGTATTAAGAAAAATTAAGTCATTACCTTAGTGTGGCAGAGCTCACCTTATCTTTTCCCCTTTGCAGCTCCTTTTGTTAAAAACATCTTGAAACTACCCTGTTGTGATGGACATTTGTTGCTTTTTTGCCACCTACCTGTTTATAATCTCTCTATCCCTCTTTCTTCTTACTGAGCTCAAATTCTGTGGTCATTTTTATCATTCACTTGTTTGTGTCCGTTGCTTCCTTGTACTTGTTGGCAAAACCATAATCTATTTAATCCAGCTCTCTCCCTACTCCACCCCTGACTCCACCCCTGAATATGGCCTAAGAAAAACACACATCCAGGCTGACTCGTTTCATATTAAATTCATGACTACTTATCTCAAGTGAGCCCTTAATGCAGCCTAGGGTCATGTCCATTTCTCCTGGCCATTCATTCTCCACCTCTCCTAAAGAACAATTTCATATCTTCTCTTCCTAAACCTCCTGTACCTCCTCCCCCAAACTCGGTTACAGCTGATGAGCTTGCTTCCTATTTCAGTAAAAAACTGGAAGCAATCAGAAGAGAACTTTCCTAAGTCCGCACCACACCTACCCACTGCTGGCATCTGTGCCTTTGTACTCTTCCTCCAGTTCAGGGCTTCCTATCACAGCCCCATGGGTTGGTACTGGTAACTCTATAGCCCCACCCATTCGGGACAACCCAAAATGTCCCCTGGGGTGGGGGAAATCTCGGGAGCTATTTAGCAACATCTGGAGACACTTTTGTTTGTTATGACTGGAAGTGGTGTGCTATTGGCATCTAGTGAGTATAGGTCAGGGATGCTGCTAAACATCCTACAGTGCACAGAACAGCTCCCACAACAATTACCAGACCCCAGATGTCAACAGTGCCATGGTTGAGGAACCCTGCTCTAGATGAATTGTCTGCATTCCTGTCTAAACCCAGCCCCTGCGCTTGTGCGCGGTATCCCACCTGCTCTTGCTTACTCAAGGAACTCACTCCAACAATTTTCTCCTCTTTGTCCTACATTATTCCCCACCCCCGTTGGATCATTCTGATCAGCAAACACATGCTGTAATTTCTCTCATTAAAAAAAAGTCTCCTAATCCCATTTTCGCCTCTGGCTACTTCCCTTTCTCTGCTCTCCTTTATAGCAAAATTCTTAGATCTGTCTTTGGCGCTCTCTCCAATTCCGCTTCCCCATTGCCTTCTGCTTTCAATCCATCAAAATTCTTCTGATCCAGGTCACCAGTGACTTCCACATTGCTATACAGAATAGTTCTTCCTCTTCATCTTATTTGGTATATCAGCAGCATTTGAAACAGCTGATCACTCCCTCCTTTTTTGAAGCACTTTCCTCTCCTGGTTTTTAGGGTGCCACTCTCTGTGGTGTTTGTTTCCTACCTCACTGCTTACTCTGAATCACCTTTGATCGATTTTCATGTCTGTGACCTTTAAACACAGCTGTACCCCAGGTCTTGGTCCTTGGACTTCTCTATTCATTTTCACCACTCTGGCAACCTCATTCAATCTAATGGCTTTAAATACTTTTTTTAAACTAGATGAGTCCTAATGTGTATCTCTAGTCCAGACTTTTCTCCCAAACTCCAAACCTACATATTCAACATCTCTGTTTAGATGTCTAATAGGCATCTCAAACCTATTATGTCTGTATCTAAACTTCCGATCTCCACCCCCTAAATCTGCTCCTCTCTCAATCTTCCTTATCTCAGATAATGGCAACTTCATCTTTCCAGTTATTTAGGCCTGTAACTTACAATCATATTTGATTCTTCTCTTTTTCTCACACCCCAAATTTGATCTCATTAGCAAATCCTATTGGCTTCACCTTCAAGATTTATCTAGAATCTGATAGCTTTCTACCATCAGCCCTGTTACCACCCTAATCAAGGCCACCCTCACATTTTGTCTGGATCATTGCCAGTAGCCTCATCCCAGCCTAGCTTCTGCCTTTTCTCCCTACAGACTATTCTTCACACAGTAGCCAGAGTGGTCCTTTTAAAAACTAAGTTAGACTTGTTCCTCTGCTGAAAGCACTTCAGTGGCTCCCCACTTAACTAGAATAAAAGCCAAAGCCTTATAGTGGCTCTGCATGGTCCGACCTCCCCGCCCATTACCTCTCTGATTATATATCCTATTACTCTGCCATTTCTTTTACTCCACTCCAGCTACACTTGCCTGCTTGCTGTTCTTTAAACATACAAGGCCTTGCCTGCCTCAGGGCCTTTGTACCTGCTATTCCCACAGCCTTGAGTACTCTTTCCTTAGATCACCCCTGCTGTGGATTGGATGCCCCCCCAACCTTACTGAGGCTTAATCTCCACTGTAACTGTTGGGGGTGGGAAATCCTATTATGGTAATTAAAGGTGGGTCCTTGAAGAGGTGATTAGACTGTAGGACCATGCTGTACTTAATGGATTAATAATGGTGGTCAGGGGTGTGGTTCTGAGGGCTTTAAAAGAAGAGCACATGAGAGGTCAGTCTCTCTCTGCTCTGCCATTTTCTACCGTGTGAGACCCCTGTGTTGCTGTAAAGCCACCACCGAAGAAGGCCCTCACCATAAGTGTTCCCTGGACTTTGGACTTTCCAGCCTCTGAAACTGTAAGCAATAAATTTCATTTTCTTCCAAAGTACCCAGTTCCAGGTATTTTGTTATAAGCAACAGAAGTGGACTAATATGACCCCATTGCTTGTTCTCTCACCTTGCTCAGATATCTAGCCAAATATCTTCTCAGTGAGTCCTTACCTGACTGCCCTATTTAAAATTGCTATTATCCTTTTCCCTTCACCCTAGAAACTCAGTATTCCCCTTTCTTGCTTATTTTTCTCTGCAGAACTTAGCACCATCTAAATTTCTTGGTATTTACTTATTTATTTTCTTAATTGTCTGTCCACACTGCCCTTGACTAGAATGAAAGTTCCGTGAGGGCATGAATTTTGTTTTGTTCACTGCTATATTCCACAGAGACTAAATTGTTCCTAGCACATAGTAAGTGCTCATTAAATATGTGTCAGATAAATTTGTTAGTGTTGGGGTGACTCAAGCCAGGTCAATCATTTCCAATCAGAGCTAATCCTGGGGCTTTTGCTTGCATTCCTAAGAAGAATCATTTTCTTGCTTACCCTGGACTTGAATGTGAAATGATCCAGAGGCTGGAAGTTCTGCTGCCGTCTTACCATTGCATTGTATCAGACAGGGTTCTTAGTTGCATACAACAGAACCCTCTTGCTCAAAATATTCACTTCTCTTCCTCATGTAGGATTTTTACACCATTGCCCCACTGATAGGCCTGACCAAAAGACTTGTTTTGGCCAGTTGAATGAGGGCAGAAGTGATGTGTATCACTTCTAAGCAAAAACCTGAGAGCCAGTGTGGTTCGCTGTTTCTGTTCTTACCCTTTACTCTGAGAACACCAGTGCCCAAGACACAGGTTGGTCTGAGTGTTAGAGGGAAGAATACATGTTACAGAACTGTAGCTCGCCTGTACTGAACATGGAACGGGAGTGAAAAATAAGCCTTTTTTATTGTAAGCCACTAAGATTTTGGGTATGTTACCAAAGTATAACATCACCTAAGCTGTTTCAACACTCCCCCTAGTTTAAGAAGAAAATGAGTTTATTAAAGGATATTAGGTGGTTCACGGGATCTCTGAGAAGGCCTTGGTCACTCCAAAGCCAGGAACAATGTCCCAGTCTCACCAAGGGATTGCACTGGCACAGATGCCCACTGTTGCCTCCTCTGAGTACAGATTTAACAACTTGAGCCAATGATGGAGTCCAGAATCTCTACCACTACTGTCTCTGAAAACTGGACAACTCTGCCTCTAACTTTGTTAGAAGATGCCTTTCCTAACCCCTCCACTTCTTCATGTTGCCTTTTCTGAACTGAAGTCTCTGGAGGAGCTTAGTTTACGTGCCTGTGCTCTTGCTATAAGAGAGGCTAGAAAGGCAAATTTCTTATTTCTGCCTTGGGAAGGTAGGAGTCAAACGTGAGGAATTACCAGAACATAGGGAAGAGGTTCAGAAGTTAGTGGATGACCACAAACTATGAAAGACATCCACTGCCTGATCGAGGCCTAAGAAGGGAGCCAACACCAAGGGATTTGAACTGAGAAATGTAGTAGCTGAGTGCCATCATTTAAGTCCTCAACCAAGTCATGCCTTAAGTATACCCACTGACTTTTCAATTATTTGAGAAATATATTCTAAGTTTGCTTAGGCCAGCTGGAATGGGTTTACTGACACTTGCAACAGAAAGAGTCCTAATGATCTATGTCTAAAATGGATGTGCATTGGCACTGTGGCTGACAGTGGTGCTCTGGCTTGGATGCTTGAAAGTTTTGGTTGTTCTCGGTTCCTAGTAAGTGGGGACGAGGCTGATGGTCATGGGAATGGCCACTTCTGGGAGGTAGGGTTTTGGTTTCCCTGTCTCCTGGGGAGCTCATTTACAGCAAGGCACTTGCTCACATGTGGCACGGTAACCAGGACAGGTAAAATTATAGAGTGGCCAACACATCTGTGGCAGATACTGTTAGTTGCTTATCCAATATCCAGTCTTCTTTTCCTCAATAATAAAAATAAGGAAAACAAACACTTCTTTAGTGTTTGCTGTATACAAAGGTACTTCCAAAAGTTCATGGAGAAATAGGATTAAAAGATAATATGAATCTTTCCATGAACTTTTTGGACACCCCTCATGTTAGGGACTATTTTAAGCTCTTTGCTCATATTAACTCATTTAATTCTCACAAGAACTCTGTGAGAAAGATACTGTTATGCTTAGTTTACAGGTAACAAAACTGAGGTACAGATTAGGAAACTAGATTAAGTCATACAGCTGGTAAGTAAGGGAGCAGGGTTTTAAATCCAGGCCAGCTGGCTCCATAGGCTGTTTAATCTCTGCACTATACTTCCTGATTTTCTTTGATTTGTAACGTGTCCAGCTAAAACAGCTTGATTTCCTGGGCTCCCTTACAGCTGGGAGAGACTGTATGACACAATTCTGGCCAATCAGATGTATTTAAATAGGTAGGCTTCAAAAACAGTTCTTTAAAAGGAAGTAGACTCAGGTGGAATGCTCCATTTTGCCCTTAAGTTCTTTACTTTCTGCCCAGAATGTGGATGTAATGCTGGAAGCAGAGCAGCCATTTTGTGACCATGAGTTGACAGTTATGAAGAAGAAAGTCATGTGGCTTGGCTGAAAGAAGGAAGTTGCCTGCGTCCCAGCCCCAGATTTCCTACTTTCAGATTCCTTGTTACATGTGGAAAAATAAAACCCCTAATTTTTAATGTCACTGTTTAGTGGGAGTTTCAGTTACATAGGGAAAATACAAACCCTATTGATTCAACATTCCCACATTTCTCACCTGTAATGTCTCCTATACCATTTTGACAGTATCTTTAATCTGCCCACCAGCTACTGAGGGATTACCCTGTGTTCCAGTCTCATTTTCTTTGGCAGCTAACCGGTAAGGGGATGCAAACCCTTGACCTTGGTGTTATAACACCGCACTCTAACCAAATGAGCTAACTGGCCAGCCCCAGTCCCTTGATTGAAGTTGTTTATTATCACATGCCTGCACTATGTCTAGGAGCACAGTGTTGGGCAGTGTGGGAATTTTTTAAAAAGTATATGACATGGCCCTATCTGAAGAAGTTTGAAGACTAATTTGTTCTGAGATGTTAATAGAATATAATGGCTTTATGTGGTTTCCCTATCCTAGGTGTTATTGGATTTAAATTAGAGCCCTGTCAGGCCGGGCTCGTGGCGCCGCGGGTTCGGATCCTATATAGGAATGACCGGCGCACTCACTGGCTGAGTGCAGGTCACGAAAAAGACAAAAAAAAAAAAAAAAAAAAAAAAAGACAAAAAAAAATTAGAGCCCTGTCTCCTCTCTTAAAGAAGAAACTTGAGAGTGGAGAAGGCAGATGGGAGAGGGGGGCAGGGTTATATGCAAAAGTCTGTCTAATAGTAGAGAAGGCCTCGTGTGGTATTCCTAACCACATTCAATGAGATTAGATTTTACAGAGATAGCCACTCTAGAGAGATCAGCCCAAGATACTTTGTCTCCCCCTCTTTTACTTAACTTGAGTCTTGAGATGGCCCTTATTTCTAAAGTCACTCCCCTGGGACTATGAAACTGAGCACAGAACAATTTGGCAACTAACCACTCCTGTAGAGCCGCACTCAAAAGGCAACATGTGGTAGCAACCAATGTTAATTGGTGATGGGAAGAAGATGGGCCACTCCCTCTACCTCCTCAACACTTACTGTCTTATTTAGATTTCCACGTGGATTCAACTGTGCACATAAGCTGTTCTCTATAGTCTGATGGAAAGATTGCAAGAGTGGGGCAGGTGTTAAACCAAAATCATATTGTACATTTTTATTAGTAATTTAAGTGTTTGGGAAATTGTTTTTGATGCAATTATAATCTGAAGGCTATGTACAATAATAAAACCAAACCAATTAGTAGTTTGTTTAACTCAGTGAGAGGCTGTCTGCAGGCTAGCAGTTCTCTGCTAAATCCTGTTGAAATGCAGTGGATTCTATTTTGTGCAGAATGAGCAGGCTGCCATGACAACTGTCTGTGAATATTATTTCAAAATTAGTCATAGGTTTCCAGTGTCTGCCTCTGGGCTCACTGTTCATTCTAAAGCCCGGATGCACATCTATTCTTAATGGAGTTTTCCTGGACATGTTTACAAAAAACAAAAATAAAACACTTTCAGCTGGTTGACTTTTTTACTTTTGGAAAAGAAATTTGAATTAATTCACATAATTGCAAATTAATTGTGGATTTTATTGCTGTTTTTTCTTTTGGAAAGGTAATTTGGATATGAATTTATATTGTGCTTGAATATCGATTTTATTAAGTAGATGCATTAGACCAGAGTTTGGAAAGTTCCCCCCTAGGTGTATAGTCTTTACATTAAAATTATGAGTTTTTTCATCTAAAAGTATCAGAAGGAATCTTGTGGTTGCAAGTGACAGAAGATCCAACCCAAACTGAGTTAGCAAAACCAGTTTCAAATGAATCTGGTTTGAAAATTCCATAGGTAACGTTTGATCCAGAGATTTATGATGGAGGGTTCCAGCTCTATTTCCCTGCCCTTCTCTTGGTTTGTCATTTTCCATGTGTCAGTTTCACCCCCTGTTATGGCTCTCTTCATGGTGACAGTCTTGCTCAGAGTACCACACTTAGTGGAGATGAGTGAGTTTGTCCCAGAACTCGCTCCAAGAGCCCTGAGATTCATTGGTATTACCTGTTTTTAATGATGTGCCCACCCTGAATGCTTCCTTTTGCCAGGAGAAGAGGATGTGCTGTCTTAGGCCTGAGTTATGTGCCCATTCCTAAACAATCACTGTTGCTTGAGCAATGGGCTATGCTAATTGGTCTAAGCCAATCAGGGCCCATACTTTGAGTTGGGGGAGGGGTGTGTCAATCCCAGGCAAACCACATAGCTGAGAATAGAGGGAGGGTTGATTTCAAAAAGGAAAATTGGAGCCTATTACAAGGAGGTTGGGGAAGTATTTGCTAGCCACCTAGTTAGGGAACAGAATGTTGGTCTAACAACAACAACAACAATAGCTCACATTTATTGAATATATGAGCCAGGTACCATTCAAACCACTTTACAAGTATATTGGTTAGAAAGGGTGTTTGGCTACGTGTAATAAGGTAAATGAAATAGCGAGGGCTTAACACAGAGGTGTTGGGGTTTTTCTCACATTATGTGAAGCCAAGAGACAAGCAGCTTCACATTGTCATCCATGTCTCAGGCTTGTCTTTCGATCTTTCTGCATCATCATTCTCAGTGTGAGGCTTTCTTCCTAATGCTTACAACATGGCTGCTGTTCCTCTAGGCATTTTGTCTTGGTTTCAGGCAGAGTCAGGAAAGAGCAAGGAGGAAAAGGCTTGTGCCAGCTTAGTCTTTTCCTTTTTATCAGGAAAATAGTTTTTCTGGAAGCTCAGCCAATAGATTTCTGCTCATATATCATTGGCCAGAACTGTGTCATGTGACCACCATTAGCTGCAAGGGAGTCTAGCAAATCAAGTTTTATTGGCTGAGCACATTGCCACCTAGAACAAAACTAGGGTTTTATTGGTAAGGAAGAAAGGGAGAATGGATGTTGGTTAAGCAACTATCAGTGGCTACCACAATACATACTAACTTATTTATTCTTTACATCAACCCAGTGTGGTTGGTACTATTACTGTCCTGATGAAGAAACAGACTCAGAGAGGTTATGTAATTTGCCCAAGCTCACATACAGCTGTTAAGTGGTGGAACTAGAAAATGAACCCAAGCAAGCTAACTCTAGAACCTAATTCTGTTGTGCTCCCAGACAAATCCTGAGCCACAGGCCAGACCACATTTCTTGTCTAGGATGTGTATCTGCTTGGGAAATGCAGACTTCTCCTAGAAATGATAGCTAATATTTGTTTAGCAATTTGTAGTTTATGAGGACATTTCCACTTTAATTATTCCCTTTAAATATTATTATCCCCATTTTAAAATAGGGAAACTGAGGCTCAGAGGAATTAGGTTAAGTCATCTAAGGTCCCAGGTTGTAAGTGGCAGAGCTTATATCTCCTTAAAATTACAAGAACTGACTCCTGGTTCCCTTATCTTCCTACTCTTCTATGCACAGAGGACTTCATTTTGAACTTTTTAAAATGACCATATTTTGCTCTGGACCCTGTATTAACCTCATGACCTTCTCAGGAAAAACAATCCAGAGAAATCTTGGATCTCTCACCAACTTGTTTTCATAGTGTTCTTTTCACGTAGCCACACAAACAGGAGCGTGGCATATCAGCAGGAATTGTGTTCAGTAGTAACAGAGACCGAACAGGGGAGATTACTTTTATCTCACATAATGTAAAATCCAGAGTTTCATCTAGAAAATGAAAGTATTAGTTAAAAATGGCTTTTATTGACCTGTTCATGTAAAAGAGTCATTAAACATATAGAAATTTCTTGTCATTACTTACATCAGGTTAATTTATATTACTTTTCTTTAAAACTACTTTGTAAATTGGATTTTCACTGAATAAGAATGACAGTTCACCTCACTGGGGTAAATTAGTGAAGTTTTACTGCATTACTGATATCTCAATTTGCTTATAATTGTTATTTCTCTCATTCTTTCCAAATATTTGAAATCTGTAGCTTATAGCATTCATTGCTTAATTTATATATCACAACATTTTTTTGTTTTGGTGATACTGCCGAGTAGACCATAAAAATCACAAGAACACTGTAGAATATAGTTTGACTTCAAAACTCATTAAAGAGTGGAGTGAAGAAGAAATAGCGATTAAAAAATAAATTAAAAGTTTGTGTTTTAGAGCAGTGCCACTCAAAATATGTGTCACCATCACCTGGGAGCTTATTAGAAATACAAATTCACACGCCCCACCCCAGACCGACTGAATCTGAACCTCTGGGGGTTGGGCCCAGTAATCTGTGTTTTGACAAAACCCCCAGGTGATTTGTAAGTACATTAAAAATTGAGAAGTACTGTTTTAGGAAGTTTCATGTAAGTGAGTTGTAAGAGACTCACAGATTGTATGTATAGTCTTTGAATATTGGTAAAAATAAGAACTTCAGCTTTAGTAAACCCTAGATTCTCCTTTGAATGTCCCTAAATCATAGACTCCAGTTATCTACTTCAGATTGTGAGCCTTAGCTTGACTCCATCTTCCTATCAATACCTTCACCTAATTAATCCCTATTCATCCTTCAGATGTCACCTTCAAAGGTGACTTCCTCAGAGAAGCCTTTGCTTGACCTCCTGACTCCTCTCATAATACGAGTACTTGTCCTTTGCAATTTTACATTTAATTTTATGATTATTTGATTAACATTTATTTCCTCCACTAGGCTATAAACTTCAAGAGGGAAGGGACTTAGTTTTCTTAATTGGTATATCCCCAGAGTGTAAACAGTAGCTGGCACACAATAGATGCTCGACAAATATTTGTTGAATGAATATATGAATGAAATCAAGACCTGAATAAGTGTTCTCAAAGAAAATGCTCTAAAAACTTTTCCAAAGACTTCACCTTAAACTCTTATCATCTGAGGCAGTGACAGTAAGAGTTTTGAAAAGAAAGCCATGGATCTTTCCCAGGCCTTGTTTTAGCTAATAGTTTCAAAATTCCTCCACGAAACAATTTGTTCTTTTTTTTCCATGTTTAGGAACACAAAAACAGTTGGCAGGGAGGTATTGGGGGCAAAAAGAAAGCTTGAAGAACCTGGAATCTGCCTTTCAATAAGAAAGCAGTGGTTTTCTCATCCAGGTTGTGTTGTCCACATTCCATGGGCAGTTACTGTCATATCTGCATCCTTCCTTGTGGGGTTGCCAAAGCAACCTATTAAAGAATCATTCTAGAATCTACCTCTAAAAGATTCCAGGTGAGGCCGAGGAATCCTCTTCAAGTAAGACCTATAAGTGAGATGATGGGTTGTGTCCTGAGCTTACAGGTCACGCTGAAAGATTCAACAACCAGTGAAGTGAAGATCTAGGAGTCTTATTTTCCTTGAATCTGTGTGGAACTGATAAAACCTAGAGGGAAGGGTAAGAGCACTTAATGTACCAGATGAATTGAGTAAGATCTGGGGAGGCACAGGGCCATATTATTGAAAGTTAACCTGCTTCCTTTGTTGGTTTAGTTGTTTGGCCCAACTCTTGTAGACTTTATGTTTTATGTATGAAGTTTATCATACTTTAATATACAGTCATGTGTCACTTAATGATGGGAATATGTTCTGAGAAATGTGTTAGGCAATTTCATTTTTGTGCAAACATCAGAGTGTACTTAACACAAACCTAGATGGTATAGCCTACTACACACCTAGGCTACAGCCCATGGCTCTGACCACCATCATATATGTACTCTGTCGTGGGCTGAAATGTTGTTATGTGACATATGACTGTATATTATATTTATAGGGTGGAATCAGGTCACCTTGATGTAGTGGAAAGAGTATAGGCCACTGAGTCACAAGACTGTGACTTTGGGGAGGCCACCTAACATCTCTAGGCCTGGCTTCCTCTCCTATAAAATAGAGATCTCTGAGGGCCTTTCTGAGCAAGTCCAAAGGACCAGAGCATCTAATCACATCACAGGCTCACCTGTTACAGAGCTCTGGGCTGAGAACCTCATGATGGTCTTGTAACACAGCTCCATTGTCTGTGCCTAGATCAGTTTTGTCCAATTCTCAGTGCTTTGACATGAAAGGGAGTTATATAAACGTATATTCTTTGTTTTACTTTTGTCTTGGAATGGCAGATTATAGCTCCTGCAGAAGGGATGTAAGAAGAAATAAGGAATTACCATTGCTCTGCCACTGACTCATGCTAGATGTCAAACTGAGGTACATGCAAAACGCAAGCACATACAAGATAAAAGAACAGATTGTGGCAATATTTAAAAACATCAGAGCTCCCTAAATTAGAAGCAGTTCTCATAAGCCTATTTGGAATTCACGCAAAACACCCATAACTCTGAAAATCTGAACTGTACATTGCCCAGGTAAATTACTTCTATGTGGTAATTATTGGTAAAAGTATATGTGGATTATATGGTAGTCCAAGTCTCCCTTGGTTTACAGATTCCCTCTCTCCCTGGCTTCTTACTTTCCACATCGTGTCCTCTTCAGCCTCCTTGTTTGCTCCTTACTCTTCTCTTCAGTGTCTCTATTCTCCAGTGTTCTGCTTTTGCCCCTATAGCCTTCTTACTCGATAAGCTTTCCCTGGCCATTTTATCTTTTCTAATCACTTCAGCTATTGTCAGTAACCTGATGACCTCCCGAATCTTACTCTCCAGTCCTGAATTATTTCCTGGGCTCTAAACCCAGGTTTCTACTGCCTATGGGACATTTCAACACTGAGATCTCATGAGCACTCAGATTTAGCACACCCCTAACTGAACCCATTACTTTTCTCTGCCATAAATATGCCTATCCCCTTTGTGTCTGACTCTCATACTCTTTAATACCCTATTAGAATTAATGGCATCCTTCCTAAACTGTAAATCATAAGAAGGCAGGGACCATGTCTGTCTTGTCCACCTTGTATCCCCAGCACCTAGCATAGTGCTTAGCACATGGTAGACACCGAGTAAGTATTGTTGAATAAATGATGACTCCATCTTTTCTTCCAAACTGGAAACCTTGGAATCCTCCTTGATGCCCCTGTCTCCCTCACTCCCCATACCCAGTCTGAGACCTGTTGGGTTTATTACATAAAACTCTTTTACATTTGGTCCCTCCCTTCTCTCCATCCCCACTGCCACAGCTTTAATTCAGCCCTTACCAGCTATCTTCTGTATTATTGCAGGAGCCTCGTCATTGGTCTAACTACTGTTGACTTTCCCCAGATTCATCACCATCTGATCCCCAGTGTGATCTTCCTACAGTTTGAATCTAATCAGATTACCCTCAGGCTCCCCTTAACTTAAACAGGGTTTGCAATCTGACAGCCTCAAACTGAACCAACGCAGTCTATACAGTGTTTTGAGAAAAAGAGAATTACTGTATTTCATTGATTCTGAGATGTACATTTTTTCTCATTTTAGAATCTCTGATATTGGGATGTATCTTAAAATTGATAGAGTGCCATAGTTTGATTGGTGGTGGTTTTCTTTCTTACTGGTACATAACATAATAATGCACCCTGTAACTGATGGCATCTTAAATTTGCTGAAATACACTTGTGCTAACATTTAAAAATAGAGAGATCCTACATAAAAGTATGTTCAGCTTCTCTTAGGTTGGGCAACACTGGGCCAGGATTTCTGGATGCCAGCTTGAGATGGAGCTATCAGTAAGCATCAGCTGCCTCATTTAGACAAAAACTCTCTACAGTGTCCTGTGCTTTCCACTCAGGCTGCTTTATTCATTTATATTATCTGCTCAGACCCATTAAGCATTTGAAATTACAATCTCTGACTGATAGGTTAAAGTCCAAATTCTTTGTTGTGATTTGTAAGAATGCTCTCAGTTGGTACCAATCTACCTTCCCAGTTTAATGTCTCCAACCTCCACTCTATACACCTACTATCCCCTAATCTCAAAAAACATTACTCAAACATAAAATGCTCCCATGTTTTCTGGAATGCCCCACCTTTTATGCTCTTGGAAACATTTCCTGGTTTTCCCAGTAGTACGTGGGCATATCTCTGTGCCTACACCTCCTGTCTTGAAATTGTTTGTATGTATGCCTGTGTCCCTCATTATACTGTGAACCTGGTAGGGGAATGCATCATAATTTATTCATCATTGTCTCCCTGCCTCCAAACTGGAATGTGCTCAGCAAGGATTTGTTGAGTAAAGAATGGATGGGCTGTACCTTCTGACTGGAATCTCGGTGTTTTTGAGTTTTCCCCATGGAAAGAAAACTAAAAGAGAAGTCAGAGGGAGGGGCAAGTGTTTTCTGGGTTGACAGCAGAAGATACTGCTTCTGGCTGCAATTTAGAAGGCCTGGGCAGTCAAGGTCAGCCTCTCAGGACTCTAGTATCTATAGACCCAAAGGCGCTAAACCAGAGTCAGCTCTGTGAAGTTTTTAAAAAAATGTATTTTTAAATTAGCATATAATGCAATTGACTTGTTGTAGTATGGTTCTGTGAATTTTAACACATGGATAGATTAGTGTAACCACCACCATAATCAGGATACAGAACATTGCCCCCCAAAACTCCCTCCTGCTAGCTCTTTGTAGTCACTCGCCCTCTCCCACCCATAAACCCCTGGCAGCCACTAATCAGTTCTCTGTCACTAAGTTTTGTCTTTTTGAGAATGTCATATAAATGTCTGTCACCTTTTAAGCTTGGCTTCTTTCACTCAGCATAATGCCTTTGAGATCCATCCAGGTTGCGTGTATCAACAGTTCAGTCCTTTTAATTGCTAAGTAGTATTTCACTGTATGGATATCCCACAGTTTGTGTAATTCATTCACCCACCAAAGGACATTTGGGCTGTTTTTAGTATTTGACTGTATGAATGTGTACATAGGTTTTTGTGTAAATAGAAAATTTCTATTTCTCTAGAGCAACTAACCAGGAGTAGAATTGCTATCATATGATACATGTATGTTCAACTTTATAAGAAACTACCAAACTCTTTTTCAGAGTGGCTGTACTACTTTACATTACTACCAGCAAAGTATTAGAGTTCTAGTTGCTCCGGATTCTAACCAGCACTGGGTATTGTTTGTATTTTTTAAAAAGATTTAACCATACTAATAGGTGTATAGTGGTATCTCATTGCAGTTTTAATTTGAATTTCTGCTTCCTTGAATCCAGTCTGGGGGAACTGCAGGGGAAAAAATAAGTTAAACTCACTGCCACATCAGTGACGCTTCAAATTCCCATCTGTTTCCATAATCTGCCTTCTACCATTTACTTTTCAGAGTCCTCATGTTACTTATTTATTGCTGTGTAACAAATTATAAAAAAATATAGTGGCTTAAAACAACACACATTTATGATTTCACAGTTTCTGTGGGGCAGGAACCTGGGCAAGGCTTACCTGTGCCCTCTACTTCAGGATCTGTGATGAGCTTCTGCAATCGAGGTGTTGACTGGGCTGCAGTCATCTGAAGGCTTGACTGGGGAGGGATCCACTTCCAAGCTCATGTGGTTGTTGGCAGAATTCAGTTCCTTGTGGCCTATTTGACTGAGGGCCTTAGTTTCTTGCTGGCTTTTGGTCAGGGACTTCTCCCAGTCCTTTGTCACATGGCCCTCTTCAATATGGCTGCTTACTTCATTGAAAGCATTCAAGCTGCGAAGGTGATAGAGTCTGCTAGTAAGACCAAAAGTCACAGTCTTTTATAACCTAGTTACAGAACTGACATCCCGACGCTGTTGCCATGTTCTGTTAATTAGAAACAAGTCACTTGGTCCAGCTCACATTCAGGGGGAGGGTATTACACAAGGGCATGAACTGACCAGGAGGCAGGGATCATTGGAGCATCTTAGAGCCTGCCTGCGATAGTCCTCAAATAGCTGCTGATTGGATTCTGTTCATGTGTTCATTCCATGGGAGAGACAAAGTAGAGTGGGTAGAATGTCCTTTCTCCATCTTACCCAGAGAATGGACCCTTGATATGGGCATATTTATTTATTTACAACTAATACTACTGAACTCATCTATTATGTACATGATCAAATATACATGGAAATAGAAAAGTTAGCAAGAATAAGAAAATAGATAAAATGGAGAAAACTATGAAGGTTTTGATTTGATTTATGAACATTCAAGGTTAATTTAAGGAGACCTTTTAAACTCAAGCCATCTAGGACCAATCTAGGGTTAGATTAAGCAGTGGTCAAAATTTAAGCCCTGATATCTACTAATCTTCTGTTTATTAATCAAAACTAAGGAAAGTCCAACTTTTACATCTAAGGTGGAGCCTTTTCAAAGCTGAACTACCACACCTCAGCATATGACAGCTCTTTCAGCCTGTCATTGGGGTTGCTGACCAGTGATCCCAACAGACACATCTGGCCAGTACTGACCTTAATGACACTTGATAGTGGCTCATAACCCACCTTTGATTTCTTATAATGACTTCTTAATGACTTGCCAAATCTGGTCTCTTTTTTCTTTGATTTAATGTGGTATTTCAATACCCAGAACTCACCCTTGGAAATATGCTTAATCTTTTCTCTTTATTTAAATGTAAAATTACTTAGTATTCCTTTCCTCTCTTTAAAAGGGAGCAGGCCCCTTAAATCAGGATTCCTTGAATTTTTTTGATCATGAATCCCTCATGGTAAAAGCTTTTTGAGAATGGATCCTTGATACAGGCATATTTATTTATTTGCAACTAGTACTACTGAACTCATCTGTTATGTACATGATCAAATATACATGGAAATAGAAAAGTTAGCAAAAATAAGAAAATAGATAAAAATATGAGTTTTAATGTTTGTTTTCTGCTCTCCAGTGGATCTCTGCACATCTGCTGTGGGCCAGGAATCCCAATTTTGGAGACTACTAGGGATTAGGAAGTGATAATTGGATATGATTGCTTACTATTGGCCCCAGCACCAGAAGGCTACCTGAGAGTTGCCAGAGCTGGGAGGCCAGCCCCACCCGAGCTCCCCTGCTTTGGTACTATCTGGCATTGAGGTATCAGGAGCCAGAAGTGGATGGACGCCTTAAGTACCCACCACCAAACAGATCTGTGCATGTTGCTGTTATTTTAGTCTACTCCTCAATCCAGCTGCTTTGCCTAGATCCTAGCATACTCCTCAGGGTGTGTCATGATTAATAATAGGAGCTGCCCGTTAGAATTACTTTGCCTTGGCAGAAATTGGAACTATGGCCAGCTCTAGGAAGCTTGTGAAATAGGAGAGGTTTGCCTACGATGTCCTCTTTCTCCCTTGCATGATAGCCAGCCTGCTCTGATCCCCTCTGTTTTTCCATAGTTTGCCATGGACTAACTACGTGTCATGGTTTGGGTTCCCTTAGAAGCAGACCCTGAGACAAGCATTTGAGAGCAAGAAGTGTATTTGGAAGGTGAAGGCAAAGCCAGTAGGAAAGTGGGGAAGTGAGAAAGGAAGGGGAGGCAACCAAGAAAGAGTAAGTCCACCCGAAGAGCTGGAGAGGGCAGCCATTTTTTAATCTTGACAGATTGGTACCTTTCTCTACTGGCCTGGTTCCCCTCTCCCATTTCACATCCTTGTTAAGTACTGTAGAACAGGTATATCTATGAGAACACCCTTTTCTCCTACTTTTTTCTTCTGGCCAATGCCTGCTCAGTTGTCAGGCCTCAGCCTGTACATCCCTTCTAGAAAGCCTTCTCTCTTCCCCCTTTCTATGACAGGGCTCTTTCTTTGTGCCCCCATAGTGTCCTTTATCTGTCCTATTAAAGATTTTATCATACTATATTGCTTTTGTTTATTCATGTAGTAGATATTTATGTGCCTGGGCACTGTTATATGTACCTGGAGCTTGTATTTTAATAGGGGAGACAGATTTCAATTTGTAATTTTATTGTAATTTCTTATGTACCTACGTGTTTGCCCCACCCAATCATGTGTATTTTGTTCACCATTTGTGTTCCTGTCCTTCAGCACAGTGTCCGCCACATAGGAGGTGCTCAATAAACATTTGTTGAATTGAATGGAAGAGCTCGAGGCATCTTAATTAAGGATGATTTGGTATTGCCATGGCCTTTCTCCGGGGGTAAACCGATCTCTCACTTTTCCTATTGGCTGTTTTCATACGATAATATGCCCATCGAGAAATAAATTGATCCACCTTAACTGTTAGGTGTATAAATCTGTTAATGAGTAGCTTTTGAACTGTTAACATTACTTTGCCCATTATTTTTTTCTTTTTTTCAGGCTAGGAGACCACATCCCTGCTCAGCTGAAGGAAAGCCAGAGAGCAACTGAGAAGAGGCTGAAAACTGAATTTTGCAAACACACAAGGTGCTGACCCAGGGAGTATAGTGTAATGATTAGAAATAGGGGTAGGGGTTCTAGAGTCAATGTGCCTGGGTTAAGATCCCAGCTCTGCCCCTCATTTGCTGTTTTCCTAATGTGTAAATATGGATTATAATAATATAGACTTCTTAGAATGGTGTGTGGATTAAATAAGATCAACACGTGTAAAATTAATAAGTGCCTAGAACATGGTAAGTGCTCCATAAATGTTATTATCATTATTGTGATTTATTCACATACATCAGTGTTGGTTCATTTAACAATTGGAGGCTGATTGTAGGATTCCTTGTAATGTTCATTTCAGTATCCTTTGTACAATAGAAAAATACAGTGAAGTTGTTCATTTAAAGCAAATTCTAAGTTTTAAACAAATCACATAAAGGGCACAGCCAATCCAGTGCATGGTCCAGAGGCTGGCCATTAAAATAGCCACCTAAAGCATGAGTTTTTCCCCCCCTCCTTTCCTTTCTTTCTGTGATTAAACAAATATATTTGGTGAGTACATTTTATGCATTCAGTGCTGGGGATGCCAAGAGGAAGGAATGACGTGGGTTCTTTCCCTTTAGGAGTTCACATGTAAGGAGGCAATTTACAGCATACTTTGGGAAGCTCTATAATTGGACACACACATGGCCTTGAGAGCCAGAAGACAGAGTGACTAATTCCCTTTTGGTGATTCAGGGAAGGCTTCACACAGAGGAGGTGACATGTGAACAACTGTATGTAGACATAGCTATCATTTAAACGCTGTGGATTGAATAGGCATTTGGCCAGGAAAGCCAGCCATATAGCTACATTGTCCACTATTTTTTCAGGAGCCTGGGTAATTATGCTATCATTTACAATGTGTGTGACAGGCTCATCAGGTCTTAGTCTTGGTGTTTCAGCCATGGAAACCTGTACGGTTGTATTGCCTCACAATGAGGCCCTCTGATAATATTCAATATGCTAATAGGAATACAGAAGCCCAAAGCTGACTTTCCAGTTGTTTTTGAAGTGACGCCATTAGATTAAATAGCAAACTAGGTAGCCACTTTACTAAATCTCCTGTGGCTATCAATTGCAGAAAGGAATTGGGCTAAAGAGCAGTTTGGGTGTGATTATGAAATGGCTATGGCTGGAGTGCTTTAAATCCTAGTTGGTGAAGCCTAAGGACAACAAACTTGAAGACATGCTGTGTAACCAGCTAGGAAGAGTTTGGGAGAAAAATTGCTGCCAGTGCAGCTACAGTCAGCATGAGACTCTGGAAGAAAGACAACCCTTGGGTTGCCTTGAAAGATAGGAGAATTGTGGCTGCTGGCATCCATTACTGACGTTGGCACTTTGGGTTTCCAAATGTGCCTTCCTCCTCTTTCTTCTGAAACTCAGCAAAATTACAGATCAACTTTCCTTTTCCTTTCTGCTAATGAGGAGAGGTGACTCTCCCTTTCACACACAGGTTCTCTAACAAGGAGCTAATTGAACACCTGGTGGAATACAAATATCACATGAATTAGTTTATAGCACTGCACCCAACGACTGCTCCCTTAAACCCATCCCTTTCCAGTCCTAAGGAGCAATGTTTAGTTTTCCCACTACCTTCTCTTCATTGTACTCAGGTTACTGTAGTGTTTTCTAAAAATTATCCTCAGTTGATCTAAAGAATGCTTTTCTGCCCTTATTTATGGAAATTCTCTTTTCTGCTTTGTACTGATGTAGATTATTTATGCAAATAGCAGCCAGGTCTGGCCTGTACAGAGCCTGGTCCCCTAGGAAGCAGTCATGTGACCACTGACTTTGCAGCCCATTACTTGAGCACATCCTTTTATCTCCAGGCCAGACACAGAGCAGGGTTGGGGCAGACAGCTGCGGCTCACAGCCAGCTTGGTCTCTCCTAGATCTGTGGCTCTGGGCTCTCCTGCCAGCCTGAAAGGCAAAGCAGCCTGGCCCTGTTCTAGTTCTAGTTATTTCTTTATGTATGTTTGTGTACGTGTATTTATTTATTTATTTAAGCAAGAGCTTTTCCTGCAGACATGTGAGCTGTGTGCATGTGTATGTATGGGGCAGGGGGAGGGTAGGGTTGGGTGGAGCTCCAGGGAGAGCTGGAATTCTACCTCTTTTCTTTCAGACCTCTGCATTCCCTCATAGGGAAGGTTTTTTCTCATCTTTGTTTCTCTCGAAGCACCTGGTGTGAGGAAAAACCTCTGCATTGTCCAAGCAGAAGAAACAGGTAATATGTTTGTTTGTTCTTAGGCATTTGGGACAAGCAGAATTCTACATTGTAAACATATATTGTGTGGCAATGAAACAGGGAACATGCACTCCTTGGAGTAAATTTTATTGCTGTGTAATTTCTCAGAATAATTTTTCTCAGAGATGCTGGTTATAAATCAGTTGTCATCATTTTAAGAAGGTGTACAGATGACTTTGCAATCTGAAAGACTGTGGCCTATTTCAGATAAACTTGTTATTTGGAAAAGTTCTGTGGTCACTTGGGTGAGAGCCAGAAAATGAAGGAAAGGATACCTTGAGAAACCCTTCTAGGTCTTTCATATGGTATTCCCCAAACTCCACTACACAACTTCATATTTAGAAATTTTCCTTTAGCTCCCTTGGCCTCTTAGAATCCTAGAGGACCACAGGGTTTCCATCTATCTGTAAGAAATAGAAACAGAATTCCTTGTAATGTTCGAGTTTTCTTTAGTGATTTAGTTCTCACACAGACTGGTCAGATTGGATCCTGAAACCAAGGCATAGCTAGCCTTTTTGTGGACAGACATTTTTGTTATTTAATGATTAAACAGTGAGTCTTCAGTTCTGCCACTAATCAGCTGTGTCTCAGTTTCTTCATCTTTAATGTGGGGGTGATGATACTACCCTGAAGGTTTGCTGTGTAGATTAACTGGAATAATAGAAATATAAAGCACCTATCACATGCTTTATATAGTAGTCCCTTAATAGTAGTGATTTTAGCTATTATTATTATGACGACGACGACTACTACTACTGCTAGTACTACTACTACTACTACTACTACTACTACTGGTATAAAATTCTTTCAGATCTTAGAGTTCTTGGTGAAAAGAGCCCATTTGTTTGTGAGTCTTCAAGTATCCTAGAACCTGTAGGCACCCAGGGAGTTTAATCTCTGGGAGACCCCAGACAAAGCATTCTGGAGGAAGAGATTTGAGAGCAAACACAGTGAGTACCTACCTATGCATGGCCCCTTTAACTCATTGGCTAAGAAGAGTTGCTCTTCGTTCAAGCTAGTTTTTTTCCTACCACTGAGCTCCTCATTAAGTCATCAGTATAAGTTAGTAAGGTATGTGGTATCATCCCTATTTTCTTATGAGAAAACTGAGGCAGAGGAATTAATGACTGAGAATTCAAATTCCGGTTTGTGTGACTTCTAAACTCAAGGCTCCACTGGGCCAGAGTTAGGCAGTTAGGAACAATAGTTGTTCTTGAAATGTTCTACCTCAAATGGGTCCCCTGCTAGGCTCTTTGGGAAACAGTGGTCAGCTCTCAGAGATTCACAGATGCATAAATATATTGAAGGCTCTGAGAAGTCCTGCAATAAAGAGACCTGTTTAACCCTACCTCTCCTGAACTTATCTGATAGTGGGACCTTTTTGTGTCTTATTTCTAGAATTATAAACCTATAGAACTACTCTTCCTCAAACACACTTTGGAAAACCTGGTACCAGGCCAAGCTGCCCCTTGATTACAATCATGTCTGATGTACCCATAGACACCTTCTGGTGGTCAGTATAGTTTCTCCCCTTCTCTTATCCTTTCATTTGATGAGACCCAGGAGGAATCACCAGTTTAGTCTTGCAGACCTCTCCTTATTCATTTAAGACCCCAGACACAGCAAATGCTACAGTGTTCTACTGGAAAGATAGCAGTGGAAGGAACCTTTCTAGCATGGCCTTCCTACCCCACCCTATGCCCCTTAATTATATTTAGGCCACAGACATCAGGCTATAAAACCTCTGTTTCCATGAATACCAAAGAGAATGCTGTAAGGTGAGTCTGATAAGGTATCTGTCTGCCGTGCTAGTGTCTACACAGTCTGGGGGGAAAGAATTAGACGTCTACTGAACTCCCACTGTGGGGGTGGGGAGGGGTAGGGGTTTGGTGCCAATTGAATGACTGTGGGTTCCAGATTTGAGTTCCTCAGGGCCAGAGCTAGAGTAGGAATTTCTCACAAAAGCCAACATCTCTAGGAACAGCTGAGTTTCTAGAATGGGGAACTACACAACTTACATCTAGAATGCCAGAGGTGGAATCATGGCTAGGGTGGCTTAACCAAGGTGTGGGAGTTGGGCAGAGATGCACTTTGAAATAAAATAGTGTTAAGAATGAATAAGAACAACTTGGAGAGGCTGGGCTAGCACTTGGAAGGTGCTTGGTGGTGGAGGTTAGGTTGGCTCCAAGTGCCATCTTTTGTTCTTTCCTTGCATTTTCAGCTTTGGAAATGAAAAATGGTTAGGATGAAAAGAACCAAACACCTTCAAACACTCCCATCCTCCAGTTCTCTCCACTCACCCCCCAACACACATGCACAGTAAAAACCTTTTAGCAGAAGCTTTTCCTTTTGCAGAGTATGAGTGCCAGTTATGACTCACTATTTTATATTTACTCTTTCAAACCATCCTTGGTATGTTTTGGAAGGAGTAGCAGCACTGGGCAAGCACTTGCCAAAATCCACCCCAGTGGTTTGTGTCACTGACTAGACGTCCTTAGGCCTTTGTAAACCCTGCAGAAGCCCCCCACTTCTTGAGCCTGAGAACCCCTTTCAGGCCCCAGGGAATTGCTTCTTCAGAGACTTCTTTAGTGCACTAAGTGCTTTTCTAATGCTGACAGAGGGTGGGGAATGGAAGAAGCTTAGGTTTTATCAAGTAATGGAAAATCCTTAAATCATTTTTATCAGCTTTACCCCTTAATTATATTTAGGCCACAGACATCAGGCTATAAAACATGTGTATGTGTATGAGGACAGAGATGTCCTCAAAGGCACATACACTGCCTTACAAACTTGCTTCTCCCCCTACCTTGAAGTCTAGGTTGGGCAGCGTGTGGGAGTGGTAAGTGGCACCTTGCCTTAACCAGCTCGTGTTTTGGTGAGAATTAAAAAGAACTGATTTTTTTTTTTTTTAAATCTGTTAACCGAGAAAGAAAAACTGTTTAAAAAAATCTTAATAATTATTTAATAATGTAAAAATTCTCATAGCCAATTATTTTTTTCTGGTAAATAACCAAAGACTTCTAGAACAATTATTATTCCTTTCTGTCATGATTTTAAAATTTTCTTTAAAAATGGATGTATAAGCACAATTCATTTTTCTAGTTCAATAAAAGACTTTGTATAATCGAATAGCATGTATCTGTGCACAAAATAATGGACTAATGATGACTTTTAGCAGTTAATTTTTTTAAAGAACTCTGGCCTAGAAATATTTATTTGTTTATTCATTCATTTATTTAGCATTTATCAAACATTTGTCCAGTCAGTGTTCGTGGCCAACTCAATGCTCACCTCTTATGTATTCATAAAAAGGGGTAGAAAAAAATAGCATAAGAATGAAGCAAAGCCCAAGAGAGAAGTGGATACTGTTGGAGAGCAGTGTTTCTCACACTGAGATATGAGGACTGCCTGTGTCAAAGTCCCTTGAAGAGTGTACTTTACATGTAAATTCCCAGGCCCTTGGACTTTTTGAATCCGAGTATTGTCATTAAAGTCTGGGAGTCTATGTTTTTATCTCCCCCCACCTCTATAAGTCTTATGAGTACTCAAGTCAGAGAGCACCAGTCTAGGCACGTGAAGAATGTCTCCAGGACTAGATGAGTTACTTCAAAGGGTGATGAAGGAACCAGCAGATGTGTCCTCATAGGCACTCAAGATGACCTTCGAGAAATTCTTGAGTATGGAGATAGATCAGTTGTATCTCAGTTTCAAAAATGAGAAAAGTGTAGATGCCAGAAGCCACAGACTTGTAAGCGTGACATGACCTCTGGGAAAATTTGGTTTCAAATAGATGGATTCAAAGCATTTCAAGGAAATTGTGATGATCACTAGGCATCATCGTGGGTTCACTAAAACATTGTCCCTATTAGAGATTGTCAAACTTTGCCGCATATTAGAATATGGATGCCCAACCCCCGCCCAATACCAATTACATCAGAACCTCTGGGGGTAGGACTTGGGCATCAGTACTTTTAAAACCCTGATTTAAAGAATTGAAGTTGAAAAACCCAGATTAAATTCTGATTTAATGAGGTGCAGGCTGAGTTGGGAATTTTAAAATCTCCCCAGATGATTCTAATTGCAGCAAAGTTTGACAACCATGGGTCTCTGTGACACTAGGCAAGTTGCTTTAACTTCCTTGCACTTTGTGTAAATAGTAGGTAATTTTAAAGGTATTTCCAACCTTTAAACTTCTATGATTCTGTTATTAAAAATCATGCTAAACTGAAATCCTTTCTCTCTTTCTCCCTCCCTTCTTTCCTTTCTTTCTTCTTTCCTTTTCTCCTCCTCCTCCTCCTCTTCTTCTTTTGCTGGGGTAGGCTGGAATGTCAAGGTATCAAGCCATATATTGTAATTTTATTAAAATATTTAGTAAAATTTCTCAGGATGTCTCATAGATAAATAAGATGACAGTTATGATAGGTGAATTTACCAGCTAACTGAACAAATGTAAGTACGCTCAGAATATGTGAATGTAATGGATCTGTGATGACCCTGGAGAGTGGTCTGGAGTGGAATGCCACAGGGCTTGTTCTGCCCTTAGACCTGACCTTGTTAACATTCTTTATCCATGATGTAGATAAGGAAGACATGAAAGAAATGCCTATCAAATTTGGAAATAACCCAGTTTAGGAGGGTTAATTAATTCAGTACATGAAAGAATCAGGCCAAGCTCTGATTAGAAAATCTGTTTGTTAAGGTTATTGTTTTAGAAATATTCCCATAGATTAAATATTTTACTCTTTTAGTTTTCCCTTTCTTTAGTTGACTTGAAATTCTGAAGCTTTTAGTGTAGTAGTGGAAAAACAGACAGGTCAGATAGAGTCCAGAATCAGTTGTTGTCTGACTTTGTTCTCATCAAGAAATGCAAATATATTAGATGAGGCTGGTTTGGAGCATCACGAAATAAAGGAAACATTACCCCAAAAAGCGATGAAATGGTATACTATATAGAAAGGGATTTTGTTGAAAACTCCCATCAAGTGGTTATGGACATGCCAATTGTGCAAACTCATCAGAAGGCCTAGTGAGCATGAGGGTAGACTTTGGAGGGCCCTCAGCAACGCCTGGAGAGCTTTTCTAAAAAGGACGCTCTCACAGATTAGGACTCCTAAATTTCGGGGGAAGTCTTGAGCCTCCTTTTTTTTAAACAAGCATCCCGAACTGATTCTGAGAAATATTGTCAAAGAACTCCCTTTGATTTGAATTTTGACAGTTGTTTAAATATGTTGTTGTCTCATAGTCAGCCTCCAATTTGTATTTATAAAAACCCAGATAGATTTAATTACTTTGAGCTTAAAACTAAAACAATTAAATTACGTCAGCTTCTCCCTATCCCATTCCCTATATTTCAATGAGAAAATTGTAGACTTTTACATTTCAATTTTTCTTTTCATTTTTAATGCTTTATTTTATACAGAGCTTGATCTGACCTAGACATGTGGAAACTATAATTTATGTGTACCAGAAAAGCAATCTATAGCTGCTCTGTAGCTGCTGCTGTGTTTTAGAAAATAAATCAGGATTACATTATGTCTGATCACTTTCCATATCACATGATGAACAGCAATTCAGAGAAGCATAAAATGATTCCTGCCGAGCACCCCCTTAGATACCATGTTATTAACTGGCGGTTTTCTCTCCTCCCTCCTGTGTCTTCCTCATTAGTATCTATGACCGAAAGGGATCAGCTAAGGTGGCTCATCGCAGAGTAAAGGGAGTGACTTTTCGCATTCTGTCTTGGAATCAGAAGTTGAATTCACGAACACATAGGATTTAGATAAAAGTCATGGGGTGTGGCAGTTCTTCAATGAAAGACAAGAAATCTGAGACAGGTGAGTGCTGGGAACATGCCTGTGTTTATGAATGAAAAGGGGCGAATGAGTCGGATTCATCCTCTCCCTGTTTACTGCCACGGTTCTTGAGCTGCCCTGTGTGATTTTGTACAAGGCATCATCACTTGAACTGAAGGTGAAATATTAGGGGAACATGGGAAACTACCTTTAGGAAGATGTAACTTTGAATTTATGATGTACCGTAAAGTATTATCTAAGAGATATTTTATGTTTGATTTAATTTCAGTTGAAAAAGTACCAATATAAAATCTCAATTTAAAACTTAGAGGCAGGGAACAAGAAAGACACTGTCATTTATATCTGTTTCCTTAATACTCTTATAAATAGCTATATCCATACCTATGTGACATTTAGTAGCATCACTGAATTTTTATTAGATTTTATAACTTGGTGATCACATTATTTTTTATATCTGTTCAACACAGAACTTCATGAGATTTGCCTCATGATTTTAAGATATTCTAGGGAGAATGGGGGTATACTAGATCATTTGTTTCCAAAAAAAGTGTATTGTTTCTAAATAGATGACATGCCCCCCCCCCATATAATTAGAGGCTTAAATATTTACTTTGCTTACTTTGTACTGAGGTTCTTTCTCACGGCTACTGGAATCTAGTTGAAACTCCACTGAGTGTTTAAGGGATGTAGCATGCACAAGCAAATTAAAATAAAAACAGATAAGTAAGCTGGAACAATTATATGAATAATTTGCCCCTGAACTCCTTCCTTTGTTATCTAGGTTATAGATAATTTTCCCAGTTTCTGTTCTACATCTTGGTTTTGGAAGTTTGCTCAGGCTTAAGGTGAAGAGTTTAGGATGCAGAGTATTCTATACTAATTAATGCGGGATGTTTTCCTTTGGAAATCAGATATTGTTCTCCCTCCTAGCTGATTTGTGCTGACGAATTAGCAAACTAATCTCTGAAAGTAGGAAGGGACATGGGAGGTGCACTAACTCTTTCAAATCTGTAAGCACGTCATGAAGTAAATCTTTCGAAAGCTCCAACTGAACTAATTCCATAGTAGTAATTTATCAGCAGAGTGAAGAGTGTAATTATCTTTTTGTATCTAGAATTACTCATAGCTCTTTAAATTTAGCCAAATTTCTTAGGTTAAAAAAAAAAAAAAAAAAGTCCAAGCCCAACTTGCAAAAGCAAATTCACTCTCTTTTTGAAATATTCTTGAACTTTTAAAATGCTGCATGTAAATGGGTGTATTAGCTTAGATTTTTGGATTGCTTCCTTTTTCAAATAATTTATTGAGGTAGAATTCATATAACATAAAATTAACGTCATAAAGTGAACTATTCAGTGGCATTTGGTACATGCACAGTGTTGTCCAACCACCATCCGTATCTAGTTCCAAAACATTTCCATCACTCCAAAGTAAAGCCCCTTATCCATTAAGCAGTTTCTCCCTATTTCCCTCTCCCCCCAGCCCCTGGCAACCAACAATCTGCATTCTGTCTCTATGTATTTATCCATTCTGGACATTTTATGTAAATGGAATCATACATTATGTGACCTTTTGTGTCCGGCCTTATATCCTGAAACCTTGCTGAGTTCATTCGTTAGCTATAATAGATTTTTAGTGGATTCCTTTGGAATTTTTATTTACAAATCATGTTATCTGCAAATAGAGATAGGTTTACTTCTTCCTTTCCAATGCCTTTTATTTCATTTTCTTGCCTAATTGTCCTAAGAATCTCCGTTAGAATGTTAAATAGAAATGTGAAAGTAGACATCCTTGTCTTTTTTCTGATCTTAGGGGGAAAGCATTCAGTCATTCACCATTAAGTATGATATTAGCTGTGGCTTTTTCACAGATGGTCTTTATCAGGTTGAAGACATTTGCTCCTGTTCCTAGTTTGTTGATTGTTTTTTTAATTACAAAGTGATGTTTAATTTTATCAAATGCTTTTTCTGCATGTATTGAGATTATCATGTGCTTTTTGTCCTTTATTTTATGATATGGCATATTATATTAATTGAATTTCACATGTTAAACCAACTTTGCATTCCTGGGATAAATCCCACCTGGTATAATGCTTTGTATATATCGTTGGATTCAGCTTGCTAGTATTTTGTAGAGGAATTTTCCATCTATATTCATAAGAAAGATTGGTCTATAGTTTCCTTTTCTTGTGATTTTTTTTTTTTCTGGTTTTGATATCAGAGTAATACTGGACTCAGAATGAGTTGGAAAGTGTTCCCTTCTTTTCCATTTTTTGGAAGAATTTGTGAAGAATTGATATTAATTCTTTAAACATTTGGTAGAATTCATCAGTGAAGCTACCTGGGCATGGGATTTTTTTTGTGCGTAGTTTTTTGATTACTTATTCTATCTCTTTACTTATTATAGATCTATTCAGATTTCCTATTTCTTCTTGAATCATTTTGATGGCTTGTGTTCTTTTAGGAATTTGTCCATTTCATCTAAGTTATTTAATTTGTTAGCATATACTTATTCAGAGTATTCCCTTATGATTCTTTTTATTCTTTCATTATGTCTTTTTGAATATGTCAATTGTTTATTATGAGTTCATAATATGATCTCATAATAATAAATCTGCTGGAAGCTGATGCAATGATGTTTACTTACATTTATCCACAGACAAACTTTTTATCCATAAAATATTTTTTTGTCATTTAGAAATTTTGGAAAATACAGAAGAGCAATTGGAAGTAATTAATACTCATTCATCATTTCACTACCCAAAGATAATGACTGTTAACATTCTGATAATTTCCTCCCAGCTTTTTTTTTTGTGTGTGGAGTGTGGATTTTTGATCGTCTTAAATATTATTTTTTTTTGTACTGTCACTTTTAGTACTAAAATGTTATTTTATAAACATTTCTCAAGTTGTTATGAATGCTTTTTTTTTTTTAATGATGAGCAGTAAGGGGATCTTAATCCTTGACTTGGTGTTGTCAGCACCACGCTCTCCCAAGGGAGCTAACCGGCCATCCCTATATAGGGATCCGAACCCGCGGCCTTGGTGTTATCAGCACCACACTCTCCCGAGTGAGCCACGGGCCAGCCCTAAATGCTTTTTAAACATCATTTTAGCCATTGCTTAATATTTCATTTAGTGGATAGGCCATAATATGCTTAATTATTCTAACTTTGGACCTTTTTTTAACTAATATGAATAACATTGTGAAGAATTTCTTTGTGCAAAGCTTTTTCCTTATTTTGGATTATTCCCATATTTAGGTGATTAGGTATGAAATTACTGTGTCAAGGGCTATGAATTTTTGAAAGTTCTTGATAGAAAATAATAGCTATTATTTCCTGATTACTAACTGTAATCCAGAGTGTTCAACATATTCTACATATATTTTATTTAATTCTTGCAATAAACATAAGTAAAGTGTTATTATTCCTGTTTATATAGTTGAAGCAGCTCATGCTCAGCAAGGTAAGTACTTGTTAAAGTTATACAACTTACAACTGCCAGAGTTGGGGTTTAAACCCAAGGAATTCTGACTAAAAAGTGTTTTTTACTGTCAACCATTACACCTTTTTATGCTGCCTCCTGATGTTGCTGCCTTCAGAAACTTGCTTTAATGAAATTTACTTATATAAAGTATCTTTTATTTGCATAGTGCTTTTATAGTTGGCCAGGCCCTTTCACATCCATTTGATCTTCACAACCTTGTGAAGGGTTGTTCTCAATTTACAGAAAAGGAAACTGAGGCTTTGAGAGGCAAAGTGATTTGCTTAAGAGTACATAGCTAGTAAGTGGCAGACCAAGGCTACAGCTTGATTCCTAGTTTCTAGTGATCTGACTGGTGATAAGGGTTTTCTTTTGCCTGCTTAGTCATTTAGCCTCACCACACACAGTACTCTGCCTCTGGAGTACAATGGCAGTTTTGAGAAAGAGTAGCCTACATATAAAATCGAGGATATCCCCTTCTTGTGGGCCATCCACGTTCTATGTAGAGAAGTAGCATTGATTTTGTACTGTTATTGTTATTGTTGTTATTTCACTTCTTTTGTGATATATAAGAGAATATTAATAGCTATAATTTATTGAGTGCCTACTACATTAATTATTTCTCATCAAAACACTTGGAGGAAGCTTTGATTAATCTCCTTTTGTATATGAGGAAACTGAGACTTAGATTAAAGAACTTCTCAAAGTGACACACTAGTTGATGGCTGAGCCAGAACTGGAACAAGATCTGACAGATTCCAAAGTTCTTATTTGCCTCTTCTGATATGCTACCCTGACTTGGAGAATTGGAATTTATCCACATAACGGAAATTAAACATTGCAAATTCATTCTCCTGAACTTCACTTTACACTTAAAATTTTATGTTAATGGGTTTTCAATTAATAATCTATTGCCTTTTTTTTTTTTTCCCATGGAGCACTTTGAGAACATTGATATATTTTATTTTATTTCTTCCCTTGAGACCACTTAGAAATGCATCTGTTCAATTTCTCTAAGTGCTAAGGAGCCAACAGAGTCTATCCTTTTTTGGCTTTGAAGTGTGATGCTTAAGCTATGACAAATAAAAAATTTCTCTAATGGAGATTATCCTTTTCAAAAGTAATTTTTCTCTATGTCTATTTAAAAATTTAAAAAATGCTAAATAGCAAACCAAATATTTCTTTAATTCTTGGTAGGATTCTTGGTAAAACATCTAGTTAATTTAGTTGTTTAAAAATCTAACAATCAAGCCATTCACAACTGCTTGAGAGGCCCCCTTCCTTGTTTTTACTTTCTGCCAACTTCCTCACTCATTGGAGACTCACCAAGTGTCAGCATCATCCTGAGTATCTTCCCTGTCCATATGGATAGCTCCAAAACGCTTTAACGTCTCAGTTCCTTGATCTCCTAAACTCCAGCAACCCTCTCTTCTACTCAACTTTCGCTGCTCACTCCCATTTCTTGGCCCCTATGGTCATTTGGAATGACTTCACCTCTGAAATCTTCATGATTATCATCCCAATCTCTGATCTGTTGGTCTTCATTGAAACCTCTAAGTGTTAGACCCTTCGCATGTGTTTCTGTCTCCCAGCCCCCTCTTGTCTTCACTTTCTTTCCCATCTGTCTTTCCCCATCTTCTATTGGCTATCACTTGAACCAGTTAACAGAATTATATTTTAGACTGTTTGAAGGAGAAGTAATAGGTGTAATGTTTAGTGTTCCCAAACCAATTGCTAGCAAACTTTGGCTACGATTCCTTGATGGGAAAGCCAAAGACTGTATTTTTCTACAGGGATAATTCAGATTTATTCATTTATTTTTGAGTTGGCTTTAGAATTTGTCTTCTTTGTCCAGAAGTTTCTGGTTTGAGTGTTTAGTTTTACACTTCATATTTTGTCCTTGAATGGTTATTTTCAGATTTGTTATGTGCAATAGTAGGTGGACTGCAACTGTGGCATTAAAAAAAAAATGGATGGATGTGAGGGTGATCTGGCTGTGACATCTGTCACCCCATTGATCACCAGGGTTGATTTGGCTGATCTGGGTGTCTAGGCGGGTGTCCCTTCCTCCCTCACTGCTCCATGTGTGTCCCTCCCAAAACTGTGCACTCGGTCGAAGAGGACGACCTTCCCAATAGAGGAGAGGACCATTCTTCGATCAAGGGTATACGAGTAGCTGCACTCCCCTGCTAGAATCTCCAAACAAGCTCTTGAGGTCCATTAAAAAAAAAAAAAAATAGATGGATGACTTAGAGTATTTTATTACTGGAAAGGATCTTAGAGATAACATAATCCAAAGTTCTCATTGTTTAGATGAGAAGCTGAGGACCAGAGCAGTTAAGTAATTTGCCTGAGGTTGCACAACTGGTACCCGATTGAGTCAGGACCAAAATGGAAGTCTCCTGATTACAAATTCAGAACTTATTTTTATTAACCAATGTGGATGGGGTTGGTGGGTGGGAGAATGAATAAGTAAATAAAAAATCATAGAAATGACCTCTAATTTTTACTCTTCTCTAACTGGAAGGCCAGAGGTTTCTGAGAATGATAAAATTATGATCTCTTTTGTCATTTGGGAAAAGGGATAGTTTTGTTTAAAATGTCTATCATTGCTAGGAGACTGGGCCTCATGCTTTACTCTCTTGTTTCCCTCTTGTTTAAGAAAATACTTTCCAGGGACAGGGACTCTGTGTTGTGCCCTTGCTCTGCAAATATGCCAGAGTTTGTGGATGAGCAAGTCTCATCATGGCTTTGCTTTCCTTGCTGCCCAAGCAGGCTTTGTGACCATCTCATGTCCACTGCACATGTGCTTTGAGCTGCTTTTCCAGTTAAGGTGGAAGTTTCACTGGGACAGCCACAGTGAGATCTGCAGATGGCAGATGTAGAATATCTGTAAACAAAAATAACAATAATGAAAATGGTGGTCCCAGGCTAGAGTTGAGCCATACCCTATTTTCATCAGGCTTTAAACAACCGAGGTAGTGGATGTCTTTCCTCCTGGCTTAAAACCTTTTACCAAAGAGGTTTCATTGTCTTTCCAGTTCATTTGAATTCCTTTTAATCAGCTCTGTCACACTTGTGCCTCTCTCTCCTCCTGATTGGATGTCAGGCCCCTTAAAGGTACATTAAATATTCGCCCATCCTGGTGCTTCCTCAGGAGGCCTCTGCCAGTAGAATTTCAAAAGCAGAGAGTCTTTAAATGCCTTATTCTGTATATGAAACTTCTTGTTTAAAGAACTATCTGTCAAATAAACTACTATTTAAAAAACAAAAACAAACCAAACATAAAAAGATTCTGCTGGTCAGCATGAAGAGAAACACAAGACAGAAAGTCTTAACAGTAATTTCATTCATTCACTCATTTATTCAACAAATATTTACGGAGCATCTATTATGTTCCAGGGACTGTTTCAGACTCATGAGGATATAGCAGCTAACCCAACAGACCAAAATCCCAGCCCTTGTGGAGATTACATTCTAGTGGGAGGAAACAGACAATAACAAATAAATAAAATACATACTATATCACATGGTGAGTGCTATGGAGAAAAAAATAAGGTAGGAGATAAGCAATAGGGGGAGAGATGTCATTATAGAAAGGGTGGTGAGGAAAGGCCTCACCGAGAAAGTGACAGCTGAGCAAGACTATGGACTCAAAGGGAGTGAACCCTGTGCATCCTGGTGGCATGTCTCTTCTTGCTCAAGGCTCTCAGGTTCTGAGATGGTAGCCTGTTTGTCCAGCAGTCTGTGAAATTTCTAATGAAATCCTATGTGTAATTAGGAAGTCTTTGGGGCACCAGAATTTGTTAGCCTGGAGAGAGAGAATTTTTTTGCTTTTTTTTTTTCCAATTTATGTTTATTTTTGTGAGTACAGTGTCGTTTCAATACATGCATATCCTGCACAATGATTCACTTAGGGTAGACAGCATAATTTTGTACCTGTTAGTCCACCCCTTCACCCTCACTCCTACTCCTCTCCCCTCCCAGCCTCTGATAACCATTATTCTACTCTCCACTTCTATGAGAACCACTTTTTTTCTTTTTTTTTTAAGATTCCACAGGTGAGTGATATCATCTAGTATTTGTCATTCTGTGCCTGACTTACTTCACTTAACATGATGGTTTCCAGTTCCATCCATGTTGTTGCGGACAATTGGATATCATTTCTTTTTATAGCTGAATAGTATTCCATTGTGTATACATATACCACAGTTTTTTAATCCATTCATCCATCGATGTGCATTTAGGTTGATTCCATCTCTTGGCTATTGTGAATAGCATTGCAATGAACATAAGAGTGCAGCTGTCTTTTTGATATATTGATTTCATTTCCTTTGGGTATATACCCAGTAGTGGGATAGCTGGATCGTAAGGTTGATATACTTTTAATTCTCTGAGGAAACTCCATTCCGTTTTCCACAATGGCTGTACCAATTTACATTCCCATCAACAATATAGGAGGGTTCCCTTTTCTCTGTATGGTTGCCAGCATGTGTTATTTTCTGTCTTATTGATAATAGCGATTCTAACTGGGGCAAGATGATATCCTATTGTGGTTTTAATTTGCATTTCCCTGATGATTAGTGATTTTGAGCATTTTTTCATGTGCTTGTTGGCCATTTGTATGTCTTCTTATGAGAAATGTGTATTCAGGTCCTTTGCCCATTTTTTAATTGGATTATTTGTTTTGTTACTGTATAGTATTGGTATTTTACTCTTGAGTTGTTTGAATTCCTTATGTATTCTGGATATTAACCCCTTGTCTGATATGTAGTTTGAAAACACTTTCTCCCATTCTGTATGTGACAGAGACAATTTCTTTAAAAAGTATCTACCATTTATTGAGTGCTTCCTATATGCTAGGCCATGTGCTAAGCATTTTATATTAATCAGTTCATTAATATATTACTAATACCTGTGTTAATGCATTATTAGTACATTATTATGTTATTACAACAGCTCTAGAAGTTATTCATTCATTTATTCATTCGTTTATTCAACAAATATCCATTGCCAAGCCTTGCCCCAGGTGCTGGAGAAGCAGTAGTGAACAAAATGAAGTCCCTGTTCTCATGTAGCTTAGCTAACAAGGGAAGGTAGACAATAAACACATAAACAAATGACTGTATAGAATGTCGGATGGTAAAAAGTGCTGTGGAGAGCAATGGGACAGTAAGGAGGATAGGGAGTGTGAGGTGGGGGAAGGTGTGGGAGGGAGGTGTATTCTATAGTCAGTCTCATTTTTCATGGCTGATTCCAAATGCCACTCTGGGTTGTATATCATAATGGTTATGAGCCCAGGTTTTGGAATTACAGAGATCTGGATTTGACTCTGTGTTCTCCCACTGACAAGTGATGTGACCCTAAACAAGTTATTTCTGAGCCTCAGTTTCCTTATCTGTAAAATAAGAATAATGACACTTCACAGGACTGTCGGGAGGATTAAATCAAATCAAATAAAATTAGATGATCCACATAAAGCACCAAGCACAGTGCCTGGCACAAAGCAAATGTACTGAATTTATTGTTTGTCTTGCTCATGGATATTTAATTTCTTGCAAAATACCATGATAGTGATCACCACCAGAAAAAAGAATCCATTAAAAAATGAAACAAACCAACACAAAATAGCTTGGCAATAGAGAAACCACCTGTGCTGGGCATACAAAATTGGCCAGGTAACTTATTAAACCTATGTTGTTGCTTTCTTCTAGAAACAAAAATAAAAGGCTCTTGGGACACGTATGATAGTAGCTTTTTTTTTTCTGCATGGAATTAACGTGACAGGGAAGAAAAGCCCTGTTACATGATGAAGCAGCAGGAGCAGAAGCAGATGTAAGCTGTCTAGCAAGTTCAGAACTGGGATGATACAGATCTTCAACTCTCTGGGCAGGGTAGGGGGTTTTGGAGCCAGTGACTCCCTAGGGTAGGGTCTGTCATGTCTGAGCTCTACATCTTGCTATTTTGGAGATTCCTGCTCTGGAGGAGGGTCCGCAGCTGGCTACTGTTACCCCACAGTAGGTGGGTAGGCTCTTAGGAATTAGTGAGGTTTTAGAGGTCTGATGTAGGTATGCCCAGTCCTGCCCTGCCAGTCTCCTTCCCTCTCCAGGAGAAGTTTCTAAGGGAACTTTATGCCCAAAGGACAACAGCAAGATGTGAATCAAAGTCCACTTTATCAACTGCTGCACACGTACTCAAAATCCCAATGTAGAACTCTAGTAAGGGCCTGACTTAGAGCATCCAGGAAGTTGGAGGCTTGAGGCCTAAGCAGGAGCTATTTTTCCCACCCCTCTGAGACTAGCTCATCAGGCAGGGTCTAGTCAGGAGGCAGAAACCACAGTAATTTGAACAGAGAGAATTGGAGGTAAGGAATTGTCAAGAAGATATCTGAACTGTCACTAAATTGTCACTAGATTACTGAACAAGAACTCCAAGGTTTGCAGAGGTTAGCAACTGCAGGAAAGTTCCCACTCCTAGGACTGAGAGAACAAAGGGAAAAGATTGGAATGATCACACTTTAGACACTTGGAGGAGGGTCCTACAGAACTGAAACTCAGACCTGTAAGAAGGGGTGCTGCTCAGCTGGAGCTGGTGTTTCAGGGTTGCCATGAGGCTCATTTTGCAAGTGCTGGATAGACTAAACTGGACCTAGCTGCTGCTGCAGGAGGGAAGAGCAGTTGCTGGGTTCTACTAATGGGAACAGGAAGCTGACAGGAAGGAGTGTGGCCCTTGTCCCTCCTTCTACTGCCCCTATTGGCAGAGAACTAACAAGGAACAACTGGCAAAGCTGGAATGGGGTCTGCAGAGTCCCAGCCTCAGCACCACTGAGCTGACTGGAGAAGGGTGGGAGTACAGTGGAGACATGATAGCTTAATAAGTGGCATTCGTGCGCAGAGCAGGTACAGGAGGGCAACTGTAGGCAGAGATGGCTGATTACCAGCTGGGGGTGGGGTGCAGGTCAGCTTCCTGACTTTGCAGTAGAGGAAGTATAAGACAAAACTGAGCATGGCTGTATACCTCCCAAGGCACAGCGTCTGCACCTACTGGTAGAATAGAGCTCAGGGAATGTATTGTGTGCTTACCAAACAGAGCAGCCACTCCTCCCTTGGAGAGCAGGCCGGGATCCCCACAGGGGACTTGACAGAAGCCAGGCAGAGGATGGGAAGGAGGGGTTAGCTCGCCTGTCTCCCTGTGTGGGGGAGGAGTAGGAGTGGTAGGATACGTAAAGTGTCTAGCCAGTGCAGGCACATAGTAGGCATTCAATAAATGGTGGCTATATTCAAAGGAAGAAAAGGGACAAATAGATTAGGGAATGAAGTGACTGGCTATAGAGGAGAAGCCCAGGGTTTGGACTCAGAGATCATGAGTCCATACTAGGTAAGTGACTTTGAGTAAGATACTTTCCTCTCTGAACTCAAAGTATCTTTATGGGTAGCGTGGAGATGATTATACTTGTGAGGACTGAATGTCTTATAGTATATCCTTAACATATGGTAGCTCTTTTGATCTATTATTAATTATAGAAATAAAATAAACTTGGTTATTTATTATTGGTGTTGCTAATACTAAATAGAAAAGACTTTAGTAATCATTTATTCTACTACATCATTGTACAGGTAAAGAAACTGAGTCACAAAGAAAGGTCAGTAGCTCTGTGGAGGTTAAGAGCTTGGGCTTACCCAGGTCTGTCTCGCTGACTTACCCAACGAGTCAGACCTGGATTCATATCCTTGATGTCCGTTTCCATGTATTGGCTAAGTGAGCTTAAAGTTCCTCAATCTCTCTGAGCTTCAGGACTGCAGGAACTAAGACATTGACTGGTCCTCAGCAAGCACTCAGTAAATAGCACTGGAACTGCACCACTGTGCTTGGTGAATACGAGAATCCCTGACATGAGAGGTTGGTTCATCGTGACAGTGACTGTCACACAGGACAGGCCTTTCAGGTGCCTGGGCTCTCTACAGTGATATCATGAGGACACTTGCTTTTTCAGCCATGCTACTACCATACAGATCATGGTACTTGACCTTAGGTCTGTCCCCAGGGTTTTCTGGAAGCTGAATAATGAGATGAGAGTCTCTGAAACCCAAGAGTCTTGGGGAAGCTCAAAAATAAACATTTTCAGATGACTAGGTCCTGGCATATACTCAGTATACCACAGCAGTACTAAACCAAAGGATGCTAGGACTGGAGGCTGGATCCCTGCTTTCAGAACTCAAATTGTTCTTGTTATAGTCACCTCTTAATTTTTATGTGCTAACTGGGAAAAATAATAGCATGAATAAAAGGAGCCAGCTGGTGGTGTTGATTGCTCTTTACTCTAAAACTTGATGAGACATAAGAGACTTTATTTTAAATCTCATTATCTCACCTGATCTCTTTCTTCGATAATATAAAACTACAGGATGGTTCAAAGGTTACCGGCCCCAGAAGAGAGACAGTATGCCTGGATAGTCCACAAAAAAACCCACTACTTATCGTTGCCATGTATTTAGCATGTGCTTTACACCAGGCATTGGGCTAAACTCTTCACCTGTACTATTTCATTTCATCCTCATAGTAACTCTATGAGGGAGGGAGCTGTGTTTATTTATTCATCTGTCTTTTATCAATTGACTCTTGTGTGCAGAAGGTGGAATGAATCATACTTCTCACTACATTGTATATTGTTGTCATTGGTTTGTGCAAGACCCTTTCTTATGTTAATTAATTTGTGCATTCTTTTATCCATGTATCCCATGCTCATTCACCCCCCCATAAATAACCACTCTATTAAGTGTAGTGTGTGTCTTTTCCTTCATATATATTCTGATGAAACGTATATTGTGGTTTTGTGTATGTATATTTTTAATTGATATAAAATGGTATCATGTTATATTTCATTCTGTCTCTGACTTTGTAACAAGTGTTCCAACGGAAGCACTATGTTTTAAAGACCTATCCACATTGCTGTGGGTTTATCTAATCCATTGCATCCAGTTGTGGCATGATACTCCATGGTATGCACCCACCACAGGTACTAGTCTCTTTCCTAGCGATGGACAGCCAGGCTGTATTGGTATCAAACTCCCTACTGCCACAAACAAAGATGCAGTTGCATCCCCATGTGTCTTCTTTATGGACTGTCTGAGAATTGCTTTGGGGTATATAGTAAAGAACAGAATTGCTCCCTTATAGGATATACATAGATTTAATATGCCTAAGTAGTTCCAGAGGTAGGTGCTGTCATTATCCCCATTTTACAGATGAGGAAACTGAGGCTTAGAGAGTTTTAATGACTCACCCAAAGTCACATAGACAGTAATTAGCAGAGCTGAGATTTAAATTCAGGAAGTCTTACTCCAAAAATGTTCCTAATGGCTATGCTGTCATTATTCTCTGAGTGTTTGAAACTTAAAGACATTTTATGAAAAACATAAAGGTCAATCTCATTATTTGGATTTTTTTATATTCTTAAAACCTAGGAATTCAGGTGGACTGATATTTTTTTTTTTCTGAAGCACCTACTTCCCCCCAGTAGCTGCACAGTAACTATTTCTCTCTGACTTTCATATCCTGTGGGTCTGCAGTGCTAAAAGCCGCATTGATCATCCAGAACTGGTACCGAAGGTACAGAGCTCGGTTGAAGGCCAGACAACACTATGCTCTCACCATATTCCAGTCCATCGAATACGCTGATGAACAAGGACAAATGCAGGTCTGTTTTGCAAGTTTCTCTCTTCTTTTGGTGAAATACTTCTCTTTACTTCTTGTTATTGAAAGAATGAAAGTTTAGGTCCATTATAAGCTGAGGAACCTTGGTGAAAGGCGTTACTAGAGGATGTAGTGACATTGTCTGAGAATTGAGACAGTGTCATTTGAGAAGAGGATGGTGTTTTTCAGTTTTGAAGTTGACATTTTTTAGAGGGCTGCCAGATGTCTAGTTAACTAATAAAATAGTCTTATCCTATTTTGGGGTATATGCCCTAATAGAAAGTAAAGTTAGTTTATGAAAGAAAAAATACTTTTACAAGTTAAAAAAAGGGAAGAATTTCCTGGGAACAAACCTATGAAAGTTCTAGAAGAAAATGTACATGGGTAAGGAAGGCCTTTTTAAAACTTGCATAAAGGATACATAAATCTAGCTTTAATGCTCATTAATAAAAAAGGTTCTTTCTTTTAACAATAAAAAGATCTTGGAAAGATCTCCAATATAGTTGTTAATGAAAAAAATCAACTTGTAGAACAATATATGGAGTTTATGCCATATATGTGAAAGAAAATTAAACATACAGTAAAAGTCTGGATAAAGATACACAGCAAATTGTTTACAGTGGTTAATTCTGGGGACAGGAGTGGTATTGGTAGATGGGTAGGGACCTCTCATTTTCATTTAGTATTGTTTGTAGTTTTTAACAATCATATATTTATGTATTACATTATAATCTTTAAAATAATTAAGAAAATTTCAAAAAGAATTAAATTGCTGGCTTTTTCATGGCAGCTATGAAAATGATATACTGTGATTCAAAAGATGCTCCCTTTACCGTGATTTGGAGCTCATAGCATTGGCTATCTTTTTAAGCACTGTAGCATAAAGTGATGAGCATACAGGTAGAGTGAGCCCCCAAATTGATATGCTTTATACACAGACATTCTGCTATCAGTACTTTCTTTTCTATGGACTCTTTTTTTTTTAAAACTAATAGCTTTGTTGAGATATAATTTGGATAACATACAATTAATCTATTTAAAGTGTACAATTCAATCATTTTTAGTATATTCACTGACTTGTGTATCCACCACAGTCAATTTTAGGAAATTTTCACCATCCCCCACAAAACTACATAGTTAGTCACTCCCCATTCTCCTCTCCCAAAGCCCTAGACAATCACTAATGTGTTTTCTGTCTCTGTGGCTTTGCCTGTTCTGGCCATTTCATATAAATGGAATCACACAATATGTGGTCCTTTGTGTCTGGCTTCTTTCACTTAGCATGTTTTCAAGGTTCATCTATGTTGTAGCATGTATCAGTACTTCGTTCCTTTTTATGGCTGAATAAAATATTCCATTGTATGGGTAGACCACATTTTATTTATCCATTCCTCAGTTAATGGATCATTTGTGTTGTTTCCTTTTTTTTTTTTTTTTTTGGCTATTATGGAAAATGCTGGTATGAACATTTGTGTGCAAGTTTTTGTGTAAACATATGTTTTCAATTCTCTTGGGTATATACCTAGGAGTGGAATTGCTGGGTCATATGATAATTCAGTGTTTATCTTTTTGAGTAACTAACCATTTTCCAAACCAGCTGCACCATTATACATTCCCAATGGTGTATGAGGGTTGCAATTTCTCCACATCTTTTGCCAACACTTGTTATTTTGATTATAACTATTCTACTGGGTGTGAAGTGGTATCTCATTGTGGTTTCTAGTGACACTTAATTGACAAACCCATCAACAGCATTAAAATCATACATTTTGATATTTGTATGGAAAGTCTTCCTTCAACTCCCAAACCTTCTCCCAAAGAGATTAAGTTCATTAGCGTTCACTCTTCATAGGAAGAAGCGCTTGGAGGAGAAATTATTTGTGCTGTATAAATGCAAGTCTTTGCAGATAATTGGTAGGCACAGAGGCACCACCTAGTTGATAGTTGGAATGCTGATGGATTTCCGCCTTTCCCTTCCTCCCTTCCTTTATTTCCCAAATATATTTAGCATTTTAGTTCCCCTTAACTCTTAATCTCACCACCAAAAAGAAAAGAGATCATAATGAATAAAATTTAGTAGCTATCTTAGGTTGGATTTTCTAGAAGCAGAGTCTCGGACAAGGATTCCGGTACAAATGACTTATTGAGGGAGTGTTCTTAGAAAAAAAACCTGTAAGGGAATGAGGAAAGCAAAGATAGAACAGGGGAAGAATCTAGGCACAAATGTGCTTTCTGGAGAAGTCTGACCTCAGCCTTATCCCATCAGGACTTCTCAAGTGTGAAATGCATCACAGTTTGGCCCAGGAGGGCAAGGGAGGTGGGGGACTGGGCTGTTGTACCCTTCCTTCAGTCAGCCCCCCAGGAGGGGCGTATATATATCTGTGCAGCTCTGGGTGTGGTGCTGCCTATCTGCCACAGCAGCCCTCTGGAGGCAGGTATAGGTGTGACCCTTAGCACCTGTAGCAGCTGGGAGATGAGTGTCCCAGAAGAGTAAGGGGACTTGCATGGAACACTGATAGCATTTGCCACAGTAGCTGTTTGGGGTTCATTAATTGATTAATGTATTTTTATTTTGTCCAGCTATCCAACTTCTTTTCCTTCATGTTGGAAAACTATGCGCTTGTATGTGAGCAAAGTCCACGTAAGTAAAAAGTTTAATCTTTTGAAAACTAGTCATTAAATATTGAATTGCCCTTGTCAAGATATGCAAATTCTGAATATGGGAGAACACTAAGAAATTTAAAAGATGCCCATCTCTCTTGTCTGGTGAAATCAGTTCAACTGGCTTTTTTCCCCTCTGGATGGTGTCAACTAAATTGGCCATTTAATTTTTTCACTTTTCAAAAAATCGAATTAGATTTCATCCAACATTCGTTTGTTGAATACCTTCTTTGAACCACAACCTATTGATGCACAATGGTAGCTTAGTAAAGAGGATCTTATTTTTCCAGCCACCATAAATAAATAAATAAGTGAATGAATCAATGTGTTTATTTTTCATCCACAAAACTTTTCTGCTGAGAGATCAAAATATCTTGTTTCCTGCAGCAGATCTGGGGGGAAATGGCAGGTTAAACACAGTTGGCCCCATCATGTCTTTGTTTTCTGCTTGCTCTATGTGTGTATGTGTGTATGTATCATCTGTCTGTCTATGTATCTAGCTGTATATCACCTGACTATCTATCCAGGCTGGAGATGTAACCACTTAAAAAAAATTTTTTTTGGCAGCTGGCCAGTACAGGGATCTGAACCCTTCACCTTGGTATTACAAGGTGGCATTCTAACCTGTCTATCTGTCTATCACCTGTCTGTCTGTGTGTCTGTCCATCCATCCATCCATCATCTATCTACTTCTATCAACTATCTGTACTGTCTATCTATCTATCATCTGTCTATCTGTGTGTCTGTCCATCCTTCTATCCATCTATCATCTATCTACCTCTATCAACTATCTGTCTATCTATCTATCTGACTATCTATCATCTATCTAGTCATTGTGAAGCTGAGACAGGCAATATAGGTGTGGTTCAAAAATGATTTTAAAGTGATAATTATTCACAAGGCATGTATTTCTCTTACAAATTAAGATCTGCCTGTTGTTATCTTTATGGTAGATGCCAGACTTAAAAATTCATTTTTCTTTAATTTGGGCCAGCAATTTTTTGCTCTAATTAAAATGTTTATGGCATATAGGAGCATTTTTTAAATAATCTGGTAAATACCCTTCAAAGTGGTATAAAGAATGGTGTTTTAATGGCATTATTTGAGCTAAGTACATATGTATAAAACTAATTAGAGCATTTAATGATCAGTAGAAGCTTTCTGAATGGTGGAATAGACAAACCTGTGGAGTGGGGAGTGGGTGGAAGTGGGTACTTTGTCATCTTCTTTTAGATAATTGCAATTTGAAGACAGTTGTTTGTGCTTCGTGTTCTTTGGCAAAAATGTTTTTGAGAGGAAATATAATAATGATGAAACAGCACTCTTTCTGCTAATGACCTACTATTTCAATTTGGACTCACTTCATCAGAATCACTGTGGAGTTTCAGAGCTACAGATGGCTGGGTTCCAGCCCAGAGATATTTACTCAGACTTTATATTTTTTAAAAATATGCATTAAAAAAATGCTCCAGGTGATTTTAAAATATAACAAAATATTTTTTTTTTTTTATCAGAGAAGGGGATGGTGGTATAATACTTTTATGTAAACTTTTTCTTGAAGTATAATATACATTACAAGAAAGTATACAAATTATAAGTATATCAAACAACACATTTTCTCAAAATAAGCACACCCATGTACCCAACACCCAGGACAAGAAATAAAGCTTTATCAGAGTCACAGAAGCCCCCAGTCCTGCCTTCTTCTAGTTATTACCCAATCCCATTCCACCCAGTAACTACTTTCTTTCTTTCTTTTTTTTTTTTTTTTTTAAAGATGACCGGTAAAGGGATCTTAACCCTTGGTGTTGTCAGCACCAACACTCACCCAGTGAGCTAACCGGCCATCCCTATATGGGATCCGAACCTGTGGCCTTGGTGTTAGCAGCACCACACTCTCCCGAGTGAGCCACGGGCCGGCCCCCAGTAACTACTTTCTTGACTTCCACCTTACATTAGTTTTGCTTGCTTTTGAACTTCTTTATATAAATGGAATCATACAGTATATATTCTTTTGGGTCTGGCTTCTTTTACTCAATATTGTATTTGTGAGAGTCATCCATTTTGTAATTTGGTCATTCTTATTGTGAATAATATTCCATTTTATGAATACACCATAATTTATCCATTCTGTTGTTTATAGGCATTTGGGTTGTTTTCAGTTCAGCAATTTAAATGGTGCTGCTGTGCACATTCTTGTATGTGTCCCTTCTGGTAAACATATGTATTTATTTTTTTTGCTGCATACTCATTTACTGTTATCTATTGCTTTAAAACAAATCACACCAAAATTTAGTGGCTTAAAAACAACAGCCATTTTATTGCTTAAGATTCCATGGTCAGGCATTTTAACAGGGCTCACTGGGAATGGCATTTCTCTGTTCTATGTGGTATCAGTTGGGCTCACTCCTCTAGGTCACCTGGGCAGGAAAGTCCAAATGGTTTTCTTCACATGTCTGGGACTTTGGTGTTGGCTATTAACTTGGTTGCCTCTATTCTTTTTATGCAGCCTGTCTGTCCAGCAGGATATTCTGGACTTTTTTACATGGTGGCTAGGTCCAAGAGGGGCAAAGCAACAGCTCCAATGCCTCTTAAGGCTTATGTGCTAGAACTTTGGAAAATCAGTTCTGCTGTATTTTCTTGGTTAAAGCAAGTCACAAGGCCAGCCACAGATTCAAAAGGGTTGAAAGATCTCTTGCTGAGAAGAGTGACAGCATTACAGTATAAAAGGATATGGACCCAGGGAGGCATGATTCATTGGGGGCCATTATTATAAAGATGTACCACAATCCAGGGATGGAAGTTTTAGGTTATAGGATATATATGTATGTTCTGCTTTATTAGATACTGACAAACAGTTTTAGAAGAGCGTTGTAACAAACTATATTCCCACGAGTTCCAGTTGTTTCATATCCTCAGCAATACTTGGAATTGCTTATTCTTTTCATTTTAGCCATTCCAGTGGGTATGCAGTGGTATCATATTTCTGCTTTAATAAAAAATGCTTTTCCCTGGTGAGCAATAAAGTTGCTCACTTTTTTGTATGTTTATTGGTTGTGTAGACATCTCATTTGGTAAAATGCCTCTTCAGGCCTTTTGCCTATTTTTCTATTGGGTTACTGTCTTTTATCAATTTTTAGGAGTTCTCCAACTATTCTAAATATGAATTTTATTAGATAAATGTACTGCAAATATCAAATATCTTCTCTCAGTCTTTAGCTTTTATCCCCTGGTCTTTAAATGGTGTCTTTTGATTAACAGACTTTCTTAATTTTAATGTAGTACAATTTTTTATTCCTTTATGGTTAGTGTTTTCTGGTCCTGTTTAAGAAATCTTTCCCTGATATGAGTGTGTACACACACACACACATACAAATATATATACACACACAACATATTTATATCTTTATTTGTGCAACAGTAAATACAGGATAAACCAGAAAATAATGACGTTATTTACCTACAGAGGATGGGTGGGAACAGGTCAGAAAGAATGGGATGAAGGCGGAGCGACACTTCTCTGAGTACATCTTTTTGTAGTTCTGACCCTAGAATCATATAATGTTTCACATACCTCCCCCCCAATAATAATTAATTAAAAACGGGAAGTGTATGTGTGTGTCTAATCTCAAAATAGAATATATAATATGATAGATTAACCTAACTGTGTTACAAAAGAATAACATAACTACCTGGAGGAGATGGAGAAGAAACATACTAACCTAAGTAACTCTGGAAAATAGTATTTTAACCCTAATGTGCCTTGAAGAGGTTTCATTTTTATTTATCCTGCTTCAGGTTTGCTGGCCTTCTGTGATATCTAAGTTGATATTTTTCATCAGGTTCAGGACATTTTCAACTATTAATTATTTAAATATCTTTCTTTTCAATTCTAAATATCTTTTTCTTTGTGAATCCTTCTGCATTTGAACTTAGAAGGCCTTGAAATATTTAAAATTTGTGTTACTATGTATGTATTTGTAGATGTTTTTATGGTTTGACTTAAAAAATTTTAACACTTTATAAAGTTTGAAATTTTTTTATTAAACTAAATAAGAAAATTTTGATGTCCAGTGGTTGAGAATAATTAAAAAACACAACTACAAAGAAAATTTACAAGTAGTTAACCAATTTTTCCTCAATATTTATTTGATAATAGATCTTTTCACTACTGATTTGTAATGTCGCCCTCATAATATATTCATTTTAAAATATATAATTGGGCATATTTCTGGGCTGTCTATTCTCTTATACATTTCTCTATTATAGAGTTAGACTCACACTGATTTAATTATTATAGTGCAGCAGAAAAAGAGATTTACAGGTTATTGCTGTAGGTTGATTTATGATGGCCCTTTGGTGGGAGAATTCCAGACATTCTCCACTTTGGCCTGTTTAACTGAAGTGCTATAATCCCTAAGCAGGGTGTTTTTAGGAACCAGAAGGTTATTTAACATATCTAGATATCAGGGCCAGATTAATGGTTTTAACTCTGAGACACAGAGTATCTCAAGACATTCTAGGTGTCCCAAAGGTGAGAGGTGACCTGAAAGCAGTACTTGTCCTTGCAGTCTTACCACCTCTTTTGTGAAAATCAATTATGCCAGTTTTTCTTCCTGTCCTACTACTTAAGGAGCTCAAAGCCAGTTTGTAGGACTTGATGGAGAGCAGAGACTCCTCACAAACATTCCCAGTCTTTTTCCCACAGGCAGAAAGCCAAAGTTGCCATAGGTAGCAATAGGTTTAAACAGAAACTGGTGGAAGTGAGGAGTGGGATGGAGTGTGTGGAAATGTTTTGACTTTTCTTTCTGTTCCCCAGATCAGCCAAAATGTCCTATCAGACTATGTATTTTATACGTGTTGTTGCTATGGTAAATAGGATATTTTTCCCATTATATCTTACTACCATTGATTATTGGTAGTATTTAGTAAAACTTTTGATTTATATCTATGTATCTTATATTGTGCTACTATTGAATAATAATGAAATTATTATTATTACTGATATTTATTAAATGTTTACCATGTGCCATGTATTTTAGTGCCTTAAATACACTATTTCATTTAGTCTTCATGACAAACCAGTGAAATTATTATTATTATCATTATTATTATCATCCCCTTTCTGTAGAATCTGAGACTTATAGGGTAATCTCCCAAGGTTTTTCATCTCATAAGTGGGAAAGCTGTGATTCAAACCAGTGTGATTAACCTTTGTATTATATTTAATTCTATCAATTTTGGGAATTTTTCAATTGATATTCTTGAGTGTAGGTATCTAATTCCACAAACAACTTTATTTTTCTATCTTTCTATCCAATAGTTATTGCTCTTATTTCAGCTTCATGTCTTATTGTGTTAGCCAGAGATGGTAGAGCAATGTTAAAATGAAACAATGAAAGTGGGCGTGCTTGTTTTGTTAATAATTTAATGGAAAAACCATTATCGTTGATTTAAATTTTAAAAAATGTGTTAAGGAACTGTTCTTCCATTTATAGTTTTCTGAGTTTTTAAAAAATCAGAAACAGGTGTTAAATTTTATGAAATGTCATTTTAGCATCTATCAGCTTTATCTATGGACATCAATGGTTTTGGTACAGATTCATAATTGCGAAATGAAATAACTATAACTGTGGTCCAATTGGTGCTTTTCTTTTTCCAGCAATATGTAGAGCTCATTTTTAAAGTGACATGTGAGTGGTAGAGGCAAAAATTGTTTTTGTTTTTTAAGTTATGGGCTTTAAATTTTTTTCTGTCCAGATTTTGAGTCTGTGCTAGGTAAAAGAAAAGATTGTGTGTAAGGGGTATTTATTAGGTATTTTCTTTAGAACAACTTGTAAAGGTATCATTTGGTTATAATTCATGATCTTATATTTAATTAGTTTACATTCATGTTGACAAAATTGTAAATCAATAGGTAAGGATTAATTCTAATTACATGTTGCAAAACTCTTCATATATTTTTGACATTCATTAAATTATTATTATTAGTTATAATAGTTATAGCCCACAGGGAGAGCATATGCATTAGCGGTGTTAAAGCTTTTGATTGTTTTCATATATGACATATATTAGCTGTTGGAAGAGAATGTTATTCATTTTTATGTTGCTAAAAACCAGCAGCAGAAGAATTATGATTTGCTTTTGACTGATATTTCATGTTGAGTAGTTTTAACTAAGAATTGCTTTAGGAAAAGGGTGCTTTTTTATATATTTATCACTGAACTTTTAAGGAGTGAGGGTTATTAAATCTATGGAAGAAAGGGCCAGACTGAGCTTATTTTTTAAAAAAAGAAAAACAATATTTTTAAACAAGGCTGAGTTTTAATAACTGGAAGTGATGGAATTGACCTGAGGTGTCAGTTAGCTGATGAGAAAGGAAGAGATGACAGAGCACGAGTATGCAGTAAAAGTGTGGTGTTTAAGAGTTTGGACTTGGAGCCTGCTTGTCTGAGATTGAGTTCCATCTCTCCCACTTACATGCTGTGCCCCATTTTCCTTGTGTATGAAATGGGGATAATAACAATACTTAACCTCATCAGATAGTTGTGATCATTACATGAACATGTATGTGTAAGGAGCTTAGAACAGTGCCTGGCACATAGTAAGCATTCAGTAACTGGGAGCTATCATCATTATCAACATGATGCCATAGTAAAGGTGTGGTTTGCGACCGAACCTGGGCAGGGGGGGTTGAGTTTTGAAGGATGAGGAGAAATTATCCGAAGAGGAGAAAGAAAGGGTAGTCTAGGGAGAGGGAACAGTGGGAACAATAAAGGTAGAAATGTCAAACAATAGAGTGCAGGAGTGGAAGAGGAAATCTTCTTCCTCAGTGTAGGGCAGATGTGGGGTCTAGGGGTGACATTTTAGATTAGAGGAGACTTCAACTGTCTTTAATTGTGGGATAATGCTGAAGGTATAGGCAAGAGAGAAAGTGACTAATGGGGTTGCCAGGCCTCTGAGAATTTGGAAGGGGTTGGGATGAGACATCTTCATATGTATATCTACATCCTCAGCCTCTCTTCCTCCAGCATCCGGGTTTTCAAGTCAGGTGTGCGTCAAAAGCTATACTGCCTTTCTCATGAATACTACAATCATGTCATAAATCCCTCCCCTATCTAAAAAACAAAATCCCCTAGTTCTGACAAAATGTGTTCCATATTCACTTCATTTCTTAGAGTCTGTAACAGAAAATAATCTTCACAACTCTGTTAGATGATGTAGGGAAACTGCTGGGATTTTTTGTGGTGTTTTTTTTTTTTTTTTTTTTTGGTGGGGGCGGGGATTGGTCCTAAATTCGACTTCTTATAAAACATCATCAGCCAACCACCACCAAAAAATATTGTGGTACATAATAATTTAGAAAAAAAAATTTTTTTAATTACTAGATATTATGACTTACTTTAGAAAAAAATTTTTCAAGTTTAAATCTTAACTGTAATCTCTCAGCATAACTGGATCATGAAAAATATGTATTCTGTCTATATCTGCTATCATCATACTTCCCAAACATGACTACTCTTAATATTCAAAAAGATAGAAACTGTTTGCAGTGGACTTCTGATAAATGGCCTTGGTAGCAATTCAGTGTTAATGAGTTGAAGAGTATATCATCATCCTCTGGGTCAGTTATCTGTTACTGCAATTATACTGTGTATTAAACAACCACAATACCTCTGTGGCATGTAATAAACATTTCTTTTTGCTAACAAGTCGGCAGACTAGCTGAACACTTCTGATAATCTTGGCAGACTTGATTTGGCAGCCTTTTGGGTATTGGCTGGAGCTCACTCATGTGTCTGGAGGTCTGCTGGCTGGTAGCTGATCTAGGACAGCCTTGGCTAGGATGACTTAGCTCTGCTCCATATGGTCTCGGATCTTTCAGTAGGCTAGCCCAGGCTTTGTGGTAGTGGCACAGATCCAAAAGAGAGAGTATGGAAGCATACAAGGCCTCTGGAGACCTCGGCTTGGAACTGGTACGTATCACTCTACCACATTTTTTAGTCCAATGAAGTCATGAGCCCAGCCCAGCCTGAAGGGATGGGGAAACAGACTCTTGATGGGAGTAGCTGCAAAATCACATTAAGAAGAGCATGGATTGAAGTTGGGATATAGAATTGGAGTCACTTTTGCAGTCAATCTACTACATCCCCTTTCATTTTCTTCACCTGAATTGTCTGGATTTCGGTTCTTGGGATGACTGTTTCATGGGCAGTCTAGCAAGAAGAGACCCTGGGTATCAACATCTACTAAAATGGGCAATGCAGGCAATCTGTTATATAGAAATGTCTCTGAGAGAGAGAGGCTCTTTGGGTATTTCTGCCTACTGTTTGTCATTTAACTTTATCTGCTTTCTTACCAAGAAAAAAAGAAAATCATGTCAGAAAATTTATTTTTATGTAAAGAGAGAAACAAATAAATTACAACTAAGTAAAAATCCTCTGAAGTGTTTAACAGGGGAAAAATTGAATGTTGCAGTTTAATTTTCTGTAGATCCTGAATAGCAGCAGATGTTTGAATCAAATACAACACATTGTTATGTTTTCAACCTTATTAATAAAAATCTGAGATGTAAGAATGGGCAAAAAATTCAGAGCTGGAGCTTTGAGCGTCAAAATACCTTGATCGATCAGTTTTCCCTGTGACTCTCCCTCCCCTCCCCACTGCTTATGGACTCCTGTTGTGGTAAAATGTCTACCCAGGAAGGGATATGGTTACCCATGTGACTGTAACTACTGATCTCAGAATCAGTTATTCCTCATGATTATATGTGGGTTATATTGGTATTTATGACCTTTAGCACAGTGCCTTACATGGCTAGGTATTCAAGGAGAATTAGAATGTTGATTCCTGCCCTGTCTGCTCTACCCTCCTCAATTGTGCCTTTTATTTTCCAGAATTAATAAGGCGACTTTTTGAAAGCACCCTCCAGGATATCAAGGATAGACAGGACTACGTGGCATTGATAGATGTCCCAGATTCCTATGATGGTCCTCGCCTACAATTTCCTCTCACTTTTACTGATATTGATTTACTTATTGAGGCCTTCAAGCAACAACAGGCAAGTGAAAGCAGATGCTAACCTGATTCTTGTACATAACAGGTATTCAATGACTATGGTATTCCATGACTGCCTGTTGAATGAATGAATGGAAATAGTACAGCAGAAATGTATTTCCTTGGAAAAATGTTTCACATTAACTGATAGCTACCCTGCTACCCATTAAATAGAAGTCTCAGATGCACAGCAAGCTCCTCTTGATAGGCTTACAGCGTTTCCTTTCTTTTTTTCTGAGATATAAATCACATACCATGAAATTCACCATTTTGAAGTATATAATTCAGTGATTTTTAGTACATTCACAAGATTGTGCAACGATCACCATTATCTAATTCCAAAACATTTCCATCACCCTGAAAAGAAAGGCCATACCCATTACCATTCCCTCCCTCCCCACCTCTGGCAACCACTATTCTACTTTTGTCTCTGTGGATTTGCCTATTCTGGATATTTCATATAAATGAAACTATGTAATATGTGGCCTTTTGTGTCTGGCTTCTTTCACTTAAGATAGTGTTTTTAAGGTTCATCCATGTCATAACATCTATCATTACTTCATTTCTTCTTATGGCTGGATAATATGCCATTGTATACCACATTTTGTTTATTCGTTTATCAGTGGATGGACATTTGGATTGTTTTCACCTTTTGGCTATTATGAACAGTACTGCTAAGAACATTCATGTACAAATTTTTATATGAACATATGTTCCCAGTTCTCTTGGGTATTCTACTAGGAGTATTCTACTAGGCCATATGATATCTCTATGTTTAACTTTTCCTGTAACTGCTAAACTGTTTTCCATAGTGGCTGCACTATTTTACATTCCTACCAGCAATATATGAGGGTTCTATTTCTCCACATTTTTGCCAACACTTGTTATTTTGTTTTTGTTTTTATTTTTATTTTTATTATAGCCATCCTGTGTGTGTGAAGTAGTATCTCATTGTGGTTTTGATTTGCATTTCCCTTGTGACTAATGATGTTTAGCATCTTTTCATGTATTTATTGGCTATTTGTATACTTTCTTTGCAGAAATGTATATGCAGATCCTTTGCCCATTTTAAAATCAGGTTATTTATCTTTTTACTATTGAGTTATAAGAGTTCTTTCTAGAGGTAAGATCCTTATCAGATATATGATTTGGAAATATTTTCTCCTGTTCCGTAGGTTGTCTTTTCACTTTCTTGATAATATGTGTTGATGCACAAAAGTTTTTAATTTTGATGAAGTCCAATTTATCCATTTCTTCTCTTTGGTTGCTTGTGCTTTTGGTGTCATATCTAAGAATTCGTTGCCAAATCCATGATCATGAAGGTTTACCCCTATATTTTCTTCTAAAATTTTTATGGTTTTAGCTCTTATATTTAGGTCTATGACCATTTTGAGTTAATGTCTGTCTATGGTATGGGGTAGGGTTCAGCTTCATTCTTTGCATAGTTGTCCCAGAATCGTTTGTTGAAGAGACTGTTCTTTCCCCATTGAGTGGTCTTGGCACTCTTGTCAAAAATCAACAGGCAGTAGATGTATGTTTTTTTCTTTTTCTGTACTCTCAATTCTATTCCATTGTTTTATGTGTCTATCTTTATGCCAGTATCACACTATCTTGATTACTGTAGCTTTGTAGTAAGTTTCGAAATAGGGAAATGTAAGTTCTTCAACTTTGTTCTTCTTTTTCAATATTGTTTTTGCTATTTGTGGCCCCTTGCAATGAATTTGAGGATCAAATTTTCCATTTCTGCAAAAACGTCTGTTGGGATTTTGATAGGGATTGCATTAAATCTTTAGATTGCTTTTGGTAGTATTGCCACCTTGACAATATTAAGTCTTCCAGTCCATGAACACAAGATGTCTTTCCATTTATTTATGTCTTCTTTAATTTCTTTCAGCAATGTTTTGTAGTTTTCAGTGGACTAGTCTTTCACCATTTTGGTTAAATTTATTCTTAGGTATTTATTCTTTTGGTTGATACTGTAAAAGGAATTGCTTTCTTAATTCCTTTATTGAATTATTAATTAATTATGTGTTGATCTTGTGCTCTGCAACTTTGCTGAATGTACTTATTGGCTCTGGTAGTGTGTGTGTGTGTGTGTGTGTGTGTGTGTGTGTGTGTGTGTGTGTGTGTGTGTGTGTGTGTGTGTGTATTCTTTGGGATATTCTACATATAGTATTATGTAATCTGTGAATAGAGATAGTTTTACTTCCTCTCTAATTTGGATGCTTTTATTTCTTTTTCTTGACTAATTGTTCTGGCTGAAACTTACAGTACAATATTGATAAGCAGTGGTGAAAGTGGACATGTTTGTCTTGTTTCTCTTTTTTCTTTTTTCTGTTCTCTATTTCATTTATCTCCACTCTAATCCTTATTTTCTTTCTTCTGCTAGTTTTGGGTTTAGTTTGCTCTTCTTTTTCTAGCTCATTAAAGTGTTAATTTAATGTGTTAAAGTTAAAGTGTTGATTTGAGATCCTTCTTTTTTAATGCAGGCATTTATAGCTATAAATTTGTCTGTGAGCACTGCTTTTGCTGTATCCCATAAGTTTTGGTATGTTGTATTTTTGTTTTTATTCATCTTAAAATATTTTCTAATTTGTCTTGTGATTTTTTTTTTTTTTACCCATTGGTTATTTAAAAGTATGTTGTGTGATTTCCACATTTTCATGAATTTTCCAGTTATGCTTCTGTTACTGCTTTATAGTTTCATTCCATTTTGGTCAGAGAAGATATTTTGCATGATTTCAATCTTTTAAAAGTTATTGAGGCTTATTTTGTGGCCTAACATCTGGTTTGTCCTGGAGTATGTTCCATGTGTACTTGAGAAAAATGTGTAGCCTGCTGTTGGGTGGAGTGTTTTATAGATGTCTGTTAGGTCTAGTTGTGTATGTGGTCTCTGAAGTCTCTGTTTCTTTACCTTGTATTCAGTTAATGTTTTGACAGAGATTTCCTTGAGCAACCAGGAGCCATTAAAAAGAAACGAAAGAAAAGAAAAAGAAACAAATTTCTCTGTCTTTACAGATTGGCTCTGTACTGGGGCATTCCTTCACTACTTAGCCAAGCCATTTACAAATCTTAGTCTTTACTTCCTCCTAGTGCTGAGCCATTGTTAAGTTTCCTTTTTCTTGATTCAGTGTTTGTTTGGTTGCTGTAAACTTGAATATTTTCCAGAGTTCTGATAAAGTTTATTCTGACAATTTTTTTGCTTGATTTTTCAATGTTTCTGTGGAGGGATGGGATCTTGGAGCTACCTGCTCTACAGTTTTCTCAGACATCACCCCAAAATCATCATTCTCAGGTCAAGACCCTAAAAGGGCATACCCTAAGAGTAATAGTGAACTGGAAGTAGATTGGCTATGCAGTATACTGGAAGTAGACAGCTTTGAATCATCTTATTTCTGAAATTAAATTGAGATCACCCTAGATAGCTAGTGCTCCTAGCCACCTGCCAACAGCAAATTTAAATCCTCTCTGGAAGAAAATAGGCCTGAAATTATTTCTCCAGTTTTTCATATACAATTTCCAGAGCTCAATACAAATATAACCAGGCACAGGAGGTTACAAGATGCATGAAAGAAAACTGAAGTAAACAACAAGCAATGGAAACAGACCTGTAGGGTATTTAGTTAATGGGATTATCAGACTCAGAGTTTAAATATGCTTAATATGTTCAAGGAAATAAAAGATACAGCATCAGTCCAAGGAGCCATAATAGAAAAGATTGATAATTTTGACTTTATAAAAATAAAAAAATTATGTTGTTAATAGAAGAATAAAAGGTTCAATACAGTGTATGGTGTGTTCTCATTTGTAAAAAAAATTAAGGATAATATATATATATTTTTAAATTGAGACAAAATTTATATAACATAAAACTGATGATTTTAACGATTTTGAAGTCCAATTTAGTGGTTCTTACTATATTCAAAATGTTGTGCAACCATCACCACTATCTAATTCCCCAATAATTTTATTACCCCACAACAAAATCCTGTATTCATTAGCAGTCACTCTTCTTTCTCCTCTCCCCCCAGCCCCTGGCAACCACTAATTTACCTTCTTTCTCTACAGATTTATCGAATTTGAACATTTCGTATAAATAGAATTGTACAATATACTTGTATGTGGTCTATCGTGTCTGGCTTCTTTCACTTGGCATGTTTTCAGGGTTCATCCATGTTGTAGCATGTACTGATACTTCATTCCTATTTTGAGTTGAGCAATAATACATGTACTTTGTATGGATATGCCACATTTTGTTTAAGGGATTGTATATTTATACATGCATTTGCATATTCATGTGTGGTTATATTAATTTTTGTATGCTTGCAAATGCATAGAATATTTTTGGGAAAGATTCTTAAGACAATCTTAACAGTGGCTGTTTCTGGAGACAGGGATTAGGGGACTGAGGTCTGGGGAAGAGGGAAAATTTATTTTCATTGTTCTATCCCTTTTTACTGTTTAAATTTTTGTTTCAATTAAAAAAATGAGTTGTTATTCCATTTAAAAACTAGTTACTTTTTAAAAAAGAAATGTCCTTTAAAGGTAGTATTTTTCTCCTTCAGTGCCTTTAAAAGAATGTGAATATTTTATTCAAGTGGTTATTTAATCTGAGTCTATTTATAAATGTAGAAACCAACATCTGAGTTAACTGTTTTGAGTATTGAATATTGCAGTTGTAAACACAATTATGCTATTGAAAGATATCCTTATAAGCAAGTACTAATATTAACAAAGTGACTTTAGCCAATGTAAAGAAGACCCAGAAAAACTATTTTAGTAATAAGAATTTTCTGTTGTTGTAATATATTCTCAGTGAATATTTGTTAAATTAACTTTAAAAAAAAAATAAAATCACCTCTTCAGACAGCTCTTACTCTGATTAGTACTACGAATGGACAAGAAAAGCTACAGTGGCACATTAAGGTAACACTGAGGCCAGTGTTGGGAATTGTATTAGTCTGTTTCTGTTGCTTATAACAGAAATACCTGAAACTGGGCTATTTATTTATTTATTTATTTTTGGTGGCTGGCCTATATGGGCGTCTGAACCCTTGACCTTGGTGTTGTAACACTGCGCTCTAACCAACTGAGTTAACTGGCCAGCCCCTGAAACTAGGTAATTTATAAAGAAACAATATTTATTGCTTATGTTTCAGAGACTAGGAAGTCCAAAGTCCAGGGAACACATTTGGTGAGAGCCTTGTTGGTGGGTAGTGACTCTTCACAGCAAAGCACAGGGGTATCACGTGGCAGAAGCAGAGAAAGAGAGAACCTCTCACACACTCTCCTTTCAAAGCCACCAGAACCATACCCACGACCACCATTAAACCATCAGGTTGATTAATGCATTCACTAGGCATGGTCCTCACAATCTAATCACTTCTTCAAGGCCCCACCTTTCAGTTATCATAATAGGATTTCCCACCCACAGTTACAGTGGGGATTAAGCTTCATTGAGTTTGGGAGGATGTTCAGTCCACAGCAGGAATCAATGAATTAAATGTGCAAACTGAAATAAGCTATTATACAAATGCGTTTTTGACTATTCCTTGTTTATCTTTAATCCTTTTATTATTCTTTTTTAATGAATGGCTCCAGGGATAGGGGAGCAGGGACCACCCACCCCTCTCTCCTTTATATATTTATAATCTATATATAAGCCCCGGGGGGTGGGGGGCAAGGGGAACTCCCTCAGCAGGGTGGTGGCAACCCAGGCTCCTTGTTTCCTCAGGACCCAGGTTCCTCTGCCCATTAGGTAGGGTGTTGTGGAGAAGGTTTGCCCATTCCTTTAAATGTGGCTAAAGGAAAGTTCACATTCAAATTTTGATTAAAGCTGTAGATTGACTGGATTTAGAATGCTTTTGAGGGGGAAATACTTAGCAGTCCAGTAGGTCTTGGATAGACGGGAAATACAGATCTGTCCCTACTAATCAATATCCAGGGGCCTTTCTCTTTCCTCCTAATTCTCACATTGCTTCAAATCCTGTTCCTTGTCTCTTTAAAAAATTACATAATCATGAAAATTCTCAAAACTTAAATTGTATGTTTTGGGGTCTGGGATTGAAAATAATTTTATTATTTTTATAGCTATGAAAATGAAAATTTCAGGGCATCATGAGACAGGATTGGTCCAAAGGGTTCTACCTGACCTTAATCCTACACTCGAAGCAGTTTCTGAACAATATGTAGATATGCCCCCTCTCTCAGCCTCCAATAATCTAAACTGCTGTCCAATGGAAATATAATGTGAGCCATATACCTAATTTAGAATTTTCTGGTAGTCACATTAAAAAAGTTAAAAAAGCAGATGAAATTAATTTTAATATATTTTATTTAACTCAATGTACAAAAATATTATTTCAACATGTAATCATATTAAAAATTATTAACGAGACGTTTAACTTTTTTCTTCATACTAAGTCTTTGAAATCCAGTGTCAATTTTGCACTTACGTCACATCTTAATTCAGACTAGCCCCATTTCAAGTGCTTAATAGCTCCATGTGGCTAGTGGCTGCTGTATTCAACTGCATAGGTCTAAATAGTCCTGAATCTTAAAGTTGTGTTAATATCTGTTAAATTTGTGTGGTAGTCACATCTCTGCTACATTATATTTTGGATTATGTATTTGGAATATTTTATAATTTTAAAAAGGGAGAATGACACACTAGATTAAAAAAAAAAAAAACCCCAGTAAATCTGTATAAAACAATGATCCCATTCATCCTATAACTTAAAGAGAGCAATGGGATGAATAGTCATAAATAGGAGATCATCCAAGTGTTTTACTTGGGTTTGGAATATGTTTTATACTTAGACTTTTATGTAAATGTACTTGCTGTTCTGAAAATTCTTAAGGCTGTACACCAAATACTGGAGCCACACCGAGAGACCTGACTCAAGAGTTCCTTGGAAGCTTGTCTTGCTGCCTTGTGATATCTCTGTGCCCAACACCTACTTTCCATCCCAGGTGGCAGGATGTCCCAACAAATGCAAAGCAACACCTCTTCAACACACTCTCTACTTTTCTTTCTTTTCACATTCACTCTCTTCTTTTTCTCCTTCTTTATTATTATTATTATTATTTTGTCTGAACATTTCCTTAGGGCAAGTGAGTCCCCTTTTATCCTGTCACTTCTCTTGGGCTCTAAGGACCAAGAATAATCAGAAATGTTCTGCAAATGGATAGTGTCAGTTAAGAACATGAGATTATAAATGTCTTAGGAACCATTTATTCATTCAATTACAAATATCAACTGAAGGTTTATATGCCAGGCACTGTACTGGAATAATCTGAGAATAATGTAGAGATTATCCTGAAATACAGTGATCAGAAATGTGCTCATCTTCTCCACCTTTATAGTTTTCTATATAGTCATGTCTTTCTTCCTGGTTCATTATACCTGTTTCCTCTGCCTCCCCCCACAGATACTTCATGCTCATTATGTCTTAGAGGTGCTGTTTGAAACCAAGAAAATCCTGAAGCAAATGCCGAATTTCACTCACATAAAGACTTCTCCTTCCAAAGGGATAACAATCTGTGGTAAGTTTCAGAGCAAGTTGTCAAATTAATGTTTAAGAGCCTCTTGGTCCTACATCATTTGCCTAACTTGAAAACTATGTAAATTGGACTGTGTTAAGGGAAAAATGTTAATATAGAGTTATCTATCATGATAATACTGTTCCCCATCTTGTCTTTGTTTTGCGTACCAGCTGGCAGGAATTAATTATGTGAGAAATTAAAGAACTCATAGCTTCTTATAAAGGCAGAAAGCATTTTAATATGGAAAACCACCCATGGGTGGAATAAGCATTCTTTGCCCTCTGTCTAGCTCTCATTATCTTTGTTCCATGTCACTTTTTCTAGGTGGGCCTCTGCATGCCACTTATGCTGGGAAGAGAAAAGCCCAAGGCAGGGTAGAGATTAAACTCATCTCTGCTCTTGGCTGCTGTTTTAGATTTTTCCAACTGGCTTCTGCAGCTTTTAATAGAGTAGGAATGTCCCAGAAATCTGTTTCTTGTTCTTCTAAATAACAAGATTTGAGATTTTGTTATCATATAGGCCAGCCTGGCAGGATATTGCTTCAAAAAACAGTACACATTGAAATTCATCACAGTTGGTGCTCAGCATGCTTGCAACTGTCTGAGAGTGGGGTGCGTGGAAGGAACAGCAATTTCCTTAACTTCTAATTAAGCCTTTAGGTTACAAAATAGTGATTGTTATTTTCCAAATCAGTTTTTAGCCTGTGTTTCTCTTACTCTGGCAGGTAGAAGTGGATTTGACAATCTAATTAAACCATTTCCATTTCTAGCATCTGATAGTGGTGACAGGGACTTGATGTAGCAGTACATACCTCATGACATGCCCTGATGCAGGTTTTTGAAGAGTCTCTCAGCAGTGGGGGCCTTTTATTCAAGGCCTCTTCAGGCCTTACTTTTCATGGAAATAAAGAGCTTTGGGTCATAGAACAACTATAACAATATACTGTATAAAAGTTATGTGAACGTGTTCCTCTCCCTCAAAATATCTTGTACTGTACTCACCCTTCTGTGATGAAGAAGGGACAGAGAGGGATAGTTCGAGATTTCATCATGCTACTCAGAACGGCCTTCAATTTAAAATTTATGAATTGTTTATTTCTGAAATTTTCCATTTAATATTTTCAGACCACAGCTGACCACAGGTAACTGAAACTGCAGAAAACAAAACCATGGATAAGGGTGGGCCTACTATATATAATAGCCAAAACAGAGAGTGGGATCTGCTCCCACGTGTTTCCAGTATACCTCCAGTTGCCATTGCGGACTTATCTTTGGCTAAAAGGATCTGGAAGAAGACGTGAATTAATCAGAGTGTACGGAAATCCTAGAATCCCATAGGGCAAGAACTGAAGGGTTCTTAAAAGATGGTCTAACCTATCTCTTGCTCTTATGGGTGAAACTGAGGCCCAGAGAGAAAAGTGTGTTGCCTTCCATGCATTTCTATGTAGTAACTTTCCTGCCCACTCAGCTAGTTAGTGGCAGGGTCAGAATCAAAAATCAGGTTTTCCGTATCACAGGTCAGAAGCATCCCAACATCTGCTATTCCAACTCCTGTTCATTCTTGTCTGGCTGATGTTTCATTTTTCATCACGAAACAAAGACTAGGGAATGGATAGATTGGACAGTTCCATTGATTTTAAGATCCCTACATCTTGGGCATTTATTTACAGACTTCTTCCACATAGCAGCATTGGTAGAGGGAAAAGCCAAGGTCAGTAGGTTCTCTTAACATAGGAATTATTATTTTCTATCTTTAATAGCCCATTAAAGACAGAACTTTGAAAAATTTGGTCATCATTTAAAATAAAGTTTAAAGTTGGGGCCGTATTTTCAAAATCATCTTCTATTTGAGACAGTATTAAGACAGGAGAGGAATTGTGATAACCAATTCTGCACTCATGTTTTTGTTTGCAGTGGAAATACCTTTCTGTGTTTCTCTTCTCATGATACAAATTTTTCTTTTACTGCTCAACTAGAAATTTCAAATATTTTTATAGCTTCAACTCTTAATATGCTAAAACAAGTTTGTTTTTAAACATGCTAGCTATGACAGTCCTGTATACCCAAATCTTTGAAATACAGTCATCCTGAAGAAAATTAGCAAAATAAATTAATTAAAAATATATATTAAACTGATAAGTAAAAAGTCCTTCCACCTTTATTTTCTTAGATTTGGAGTGATAACATACGAAAGCAATGAGATTTAAGCATACAATAATAGCATTAATATGCTCTAAATCTCAATATTATAGTCATATAAGGGTATTTCAAAAAGTTCATGGAAGGGCCGGCCCGTGGCTCACTCGGGAGAGTGCGGTGCTGAGAACACCAAGGCCCCGGATTCGGATCCCATATACGGATGGCCGGTTCGCTCACTGGCTGAGCGTGGTGCTCACAACACCAAGTCAAGGGTTAAGATCCCCTTACCGGTCATCTTTTAAAAAAAAAAAAAAAAAAAAAGTTCATGGAAAATTAGAATTAAAAGACAGTACAAATTTTTCCAAGAATTTTTTGAAGACTCCTCATATTTTATAAATAAATGCTGATGATATAGGGTTTTAATTTTATTATTTCCAGCATTATTGGAGTCTTTTTTAGCATATATTTGGTTAATCTTGGTTGTGGGATTTTAAACAAACTAAGGAAAAGTATTTCTAAATTAAATTCAATGGTGATTAAGTTGGTTACAAAGAATAAAAATTTTTAAGTTGAGCTTGTGAAAGACAGATATTTTACCTAGAAATGGTTACCCAAATAGGGCTTTTGGATATTCATATAGTCACTTATTTTTTCATTAATTGCTTCATATAGTCATATGGTTTCCCTTAGTTAGCTCTGATTTTTATTTCCTACATAACAGTCTCATCAAAGAATGTCAACTATTTACTTTTTAGGTTTCAGATGCTACTGCTAGAGCATATTCTTTAAAACATGGCTTTGACGCACCATGCATTTAGTGATTAAATGTATTTATTGAGTGCCTACTGTGCTCCAGGATTCTGTGGTAGGCACTTGGGGATTTAATACTGACTAAGATATTGTTGTTGCTCTCCTAGGCATTACAGTAGGCAGTCCACGGTAATTGCTAAGAGCTTGAATTTTGAAGTAAGATAAAGTTGGGTTTGAATTCCAACTCTGATGCTTGGTGGCTGGGTAGCTTTGCATAAGTTACTTAACTACTCTGAGCCTCTTTTGTAAAATGAAGATGACAATAATACTCATCTCACAGCGGTTGTAAGGATTGAACCAGACAATTTATGTAAAACCATTAGCACAGTGCTTGGCCCAGAGTAAGCAAAGCCCTGTGTAAATGGCTGGAGCAAACAGGTGACTGCAGTACCAGATGCTATTTCCTCCTATAGGAGAGGAAGAAAAGAGTGCTGTGGAAATGAAACTCCTGTCAAATTAGAATCATCATAGGGTAAAAATCCAATGCCCTGGGAACACTTGGAGTATATCAGCAGTATTTCAGTTTTAAAATTCTGTAACAAAATGGGCATCACATCTTGTTTCTTACTGAATAGTGATTTTTCATTTGCACTCCAGGTGATTTGCATGGGAAACTGGATGATCTTTTTTTGATCTTCTATAAGGTAAATGATTATTTTGCTAAATATTTTGCATTTTTGGTTGGGAAGGGCAGTTCTACTAGGGCACGTAACAATATTAGTTTTATTAGAGATATGTAGAAATACAGGTATGTTGTAATAGTTTTTATCTAAGAAGCTCAAAGATTTGTAGAGGCATAAAATCTTTTGGTTTTTTTCAATGATTTTTTTTTTAATAGACAAAATATTTTGATTTTTTTCAATGATTTATTTTTTTTAAGTGACATGTAATATTTGTACATATTTATGGGGTACAGAGTGATATTTCAGTACATATGTACAGTGTGTGATGATCAAATCGGGGTAATTAACATATCATTACCACGAACATTTATCATTTCTTTGTGTTGAGAACATTTGAATTCCTCTTTTCTAGGCATTTGAGAATATACAGTAAATTATTGTTAATTATAGATACCTAGCACTACTATAGAACACTAGAACTTATTTTTCCTATCTAGCTGTAAGTTTATATCTATTAACCAACCCCTCCTTATCCTCCCTCCCCCCATCCTTTCCAGCCTCTAGTAACCACAATTCTGCTTGATTTTTTTTTTACACACATCTCATAAAAATTTTTTGAAAAGTTAACTTAGGTCTTTGTTCAACATTATTGTTATCTGTATATCAGTATATCATTATGATTTGTACCTGATTGAATTTATCACCTTTATTGCATCATAAATGTCTAGATGGTGCGGGATGGGGAGGCAAGCAGTCTGTTATTCAGAAATGAGCATGTCACATACCAGTCTTCTCTTCCAATGCACAATAATTATGCATGAAAGGAGTTTCCAGTAGTAAGTTCCAAATTGTTCTCTTCTCTACCCTGATTCACCATCTCTGGGCTCAGTTGCTTTTCCAGTGCTGTGTGATTCCTCTTTATTTATTGCATTGTGATTGTGAGAGCCAACACAGAGGGCACAAAGCAGCTTGGCTGGCATGGAGTTTCTCTGCATCTCTTTGATTGGATTTATTTCTCTCTGTGAGCTGAGAGTTGCAACCTGAATGTTTGCTTCTGGGATGACTGACTGCATATAGAAAACTGATTCCGAGGTCTCTTCCTTCACATATTGGTCATCTGAATGTCTCTTTTTGATTAATGTGTTTATTGTCCACCCATCCCTGTCATCGCCACAAGGATACCTATGCCTGAGACTAGCATGTCGAATAATTGGGCATAGCATAGGTATCTCATGTGGGCTGAAAGAAAATATATTCTCATTATTATGATAACCAATCAGTTACATTCTTTGAGACTGTGAGTGCTTGAGTGAGCCACATCACCTCCATGAACCTCAATTTTTTCTCATCTGCAATATTACCTTGAACTTCCACCCCATAAGAGGTTGTCTTGTAGATGAAATAACATAACTGTCCAAAAACATTTTATCAAGTAATAAATTATAAGAGAACTACAAGTTTTTCATTTCATTAATTCAGAATGGAAGCTTGGAAGGGAATGGGGTAGGCCAAACCAGAAGTGGGTGAACAGAGCTGGCACGTAGGAGGAGAGTCAGTTGAGACTACAGGAGGTCTAACCAAAGATACAAAGTGTGATAGCTAGGGAGTGGTGACAGAGGAAGTCTGAGGCTGCCCAGGTAGTAGGTTGATATAGGAAGTCCAGGCAAAGGTTTGCTGATAGGGAGCTAAGGGTGCTGGTAAAAGAGCAATTCTGGATATCAACCAGGGTAGGGAAGGGAGAGAGGCCAAGATGGGCCAATCAACTGGGAGAAGTGGGAGTACTGAAGGATCGGAATGCACTGTAGGGTCAGGGAGCGGGCTGACTGGGACTAGGGTCTCAGGAAGCTGTAAAGAGAATAGTCCTAGGGGATGAGAGGGTCTGAAGTGGAGTCCAAAACATGGGTGGCTGAACTGAGTGAAAGGGAATATTGGAGGTGAGGAGGGCAAGGACCCAGAAAGCAGGTATGTGAATGGGTTGGCCACATAGACTGATAGATGAGGAGCAGGGTCAGGAAGTCTAGTTAGAGGTCATGGGCCTGAAAGGAGGGTCTGTTAGTGGCTCTGAGGAGCAAGCTGACCTTCTCTTGCTCCTGACCCTGAGGAGGAATGGGTCCTTTCCTTTGAGAGGGCTGCAGGAGTCAGGAGTCCAGCAGCGCCCTTAAGGGAGGCCTGGATTTATGGAGAGAAGTCTTTCTGAACGAGTTGAAGGCAGAATGGAGTTTATTTACCATGAAATGGGGATTCTGTTGGCCAAATTGGAAAGCTCTGGGAGAGGTGGAAGGATGGACCAGTGAGAGGAAGCCAAGGAGTTGTACAATTTGGAGAATTGGATTTGTTTAACTCAGTATATAGCTCCTTACCAAATGTTCTGAAGTTCAGTCCTGCTATTGACAATTTCAATTTGAGGAAAGAGGAGAGGGGCAGGGGGAGGTAGAGAACAACAAAAAAGCCGGTAATTCTTTCCCTAAAGGCTTTGGGAAATACATAAAAGGAAAAATAGTTGACTAAATTAAGTTGAGAAAGTAGTCACTAAATTCCACAGCATTTAGAAAATTTCTCGAGAGGTAGTTGAAGATATTAAAGAGTGATCAGGGATAGGACTCTGGAGTAGACAGATGAGAGAAGAGAATTCTGACGTGTCTCTTTAATTCCGTCGGCAGAACTACATGGAGCATATAAAGCTGGAAGGTGCTAATGTAACGATTGAACAGGAGGAGGTGGGTGGCAGGAAGTACTATAAAAGGAACTAAAGGTGAAAATATAGCATTCAAATGGAAGCAAGAAATATTTTGAGAGCTAACCAATGACAGTGTTCAGGAAGTGGAGGTTGCAAGCCCAGCCATGAAAGAGTAGGGCACTGTTAAATTTGGGATGGATTTGGGTAGAGGGAGGTGAGAGGAATGTTTGGAAAATAGAAGTATGCAAGAGCTATGAATTAGAATTTTGGCCAGCTTGAGTGAGAAGAAGGTAAAATGCATCTTAGATGTGGAATGAACCACATACACTAGAATCTCAAAATTGCCTAGTTTAAGAGGGAAAACTGAAGGACGAGCCACAGATGACAGCAAGGTTATACTGTAAGAAACTGAAAGAATTCCAATGTACAACATAAGGTAGTAAAATTGTACTGTATATGGGATTCGTGCTAAATGAGTGTATTTTATTTGCTCTTGCCATAAAAACAAAAAATGGGTAACTATGTGAGATGATGTTAATTTGCTTCACTGTAGTAACCTTTTTACTGTCTATGTGTATCTCATAATATAATGCTGTATACCTTAAATATACACAATAACATTTATTTTAAAAAAAGAAGAAAATAGCAACTATGATAAAGCAGTGAGGGAAAAAATCTGATTAACAATATCATTTATTAGTATTTTCAATAGTGGTACAGCAAAAAGCCCCGAAACTATATTATTATTTTAGAGGAATTTGTGACAACTGAATAAAGACATTACTTAAGCTTATTAAAAAAGAAAATGACAAAAAAGAACACTGAAAGCATGGTGTAGTTAAGTTAATAGTGTCTGAGAAAGGAGAATGACATGGTGAGCTTGGGATGATGGTGCTGGGTCACTTCGCTTATGGCAAATGAGTGTCCTAAGCTAAAGGCAGCGAAATATAAAGACATTACACAGAGATGTCTGAGGAAGCTCCGGGCGTATGATCTCTAACTTGCAAAAGTAAGCATTTTGCCTTTCTCTGTCTCATTTTTTGTTTACAGTTTAAATGCAGAATGATGATAGATTGACAAGTTCAGTGTGGCCTAAAAACAGTGAATACAAACATGGAAACAGTGTTTCTATGTTAATACAAATGACAGTGATACTCCCCCTCTCCAGATGTCAAACTTCAGTCTACTTTCCTTATCTACACTTATCCCTCATATGGTCCCAACCCCAGAATTAAGGGTCTCTGAGCTCTAGAAACAGTTCTCACAAATCCAATGAACTTTACTCACAGGACAGGCCTTAAGCCCTACTCAAAGACCAGTAAACATATATCAGCAAAACTTTCTCTCACATAAGGTTCACACAAGTTTGCCTGTCTGGCTGCCCACCTCACAGCAGATGAGGGAGTGGAAGGGGAAGAGGCAAAAGTCTTACTTTTCATGACAACAATGAAAAGTAAGAGCTCTTCCTAACAGAAGTAATATAAAACTGTAAAAGTGGGATAGGAAATAAAGCAGTAATATTCAGTAATCTGAGGCCGTGTAGTATAGGGAAGGGAGTTCTAGACTTCTCAGAAGTGCCTGAGGGGATGTTTAGATCGATATACCTGCATGGTCAAGAAAGTTTCAAGTTGTATGGTATATACTCTGTTAAGAAGTAAAGGGAAAAAATGGCACATTTTAAAAACTCCTAACTAAAATGGATAAAGTAATTTTAAAAGACATTTTAGCTTTTAAAGGAGTAAGCTTCAATGATCTGGAAAATTCATTTCAGCAATGCTTATGGTATGAATGAGTATCATTGTTGGGTCTCAGGTATAGGAAGATGAGAAAACATGAAAAAAGAGAAAGATTAGTTAAGAGAAGAGTAATAGGCCAGGAAAACAGATGAAGAGGAAAGGAAAAAGAAAATCTCAAATGAGGAGAGAGGTGGGGAGTGGTGGATTCCTTTTTGTGGCATCAGATACAAAGATTGCCTGCACAGGGATTACAACAGATGCATAATTATGACCTAAGCAATCACTTGATTGCTTCAGGAAATGGTAGAATTTCTGTGTTGGTCTTTGATTCTCACTGCAATATTTTGTACTCAATTGATGCATCAACAACTCATTGGATCCCAATTACGTGTAATGTCTGACTCTGGTTCATTGATAGGAGCCACGAGATTGAGTCACATCACTAAGCCACAGGCTCCCATGGGCTTCTAATCTTCTGTTTAGAAGTAGCTAGAGGGGCCGGCCCGTGGCTCACTCGGGAGAGTGCGGTGCTGATAACACCAAGGCCCCGGGTTCGGATCCCATATACGGATGGCCGGTTCGCTCACTGGCTGAGCGTGGTGCTGACAACACCAAGTCAAGGGTTAAGATCCCCTTACCGGTCATCTTTTAAAAAAAAAAAAAAAAAAAAAAATAGAAGTAGCTAGAGGCCATGCTTTAACATGTCTTTATTTTATTTTTATTTTTTAAGAGAAACAGAACTTGAATTGTGGGGAATAGTTTGGTAGACACATTCTCTTGGGGACTTTGGGGGCTATAAATGACCAAAGTTTATATACTATGACTAACTGATTCCTCTCCAGCAACCCAAAAGAGAAACCAGGAAAACCTAAGGCTTTGAATTAAGATAGAATTTTAATTCATCTTTCAATTGGTGTTTTGCTAGACACTTTCTTCCTCATTAGTTCTTTTATACAGTATAGCATGAATAAGCTGTAGGGCTGGGGCTGGCCCAAGGCCAACCAAAGGCCTAGCCTGAGAGGAAGTTATGATTTAGGGTCACTGAGATGCCTCAACATATTACTCTTTTCATCCAAGTGGTTGGTTTGGTTCAAGACTTCTGTCATTCTAACTGATCATATGCAAAATGAATCTGTCCACTAATTTATTCATTCAAATTACACTTTTATCTGGTCCCTATAGTATTCAAGGTATCATATAAAAACTGTAGGAACATATAAAATAAATACAGTTTATTCACTTCACATATATTCATTGAACACCTATTATGAATAAGATACTAGGCTAAGGGTTGATGATACAGTATGATGAATTCACAGTTGTTGGCCCCAAAGACATCATGATTTAGTGGGGAAAGTTGGCTGATAAAAAGACAGGATGGTTCAGGGTGGGGCATGTTATGATTGGAGTAAGCACAGAGCTCCAAGGGAGCACATTGGAGGGGCACCTAACCTCATGGAAGACTTCCTGGAAGAGGTGACATTTCTGACAGTCCCCTCAAAAAATATTAGTAATTTATTAAGTGCCTAAACCATGAAGGAAAGTTTTGGAGGATGAGGAAAGATTTTATTCTCACACGCTTTTTGTGGTGCACTGCAATAAATGATGGGATTTGTACCAATGATTGCTTTTGATTGATTGTTTTTAGATTTTGGTTTTCTTTAAGAATGTATCATTTAGCACCTTAATACTAAGAGAGACATTTTCAGCTCATAATCTCATTTGGGTTTGAAAAGGATCCTTCCCCCCCTGGGTACTACACTCTTAACCACGACAGACCTTTGCTAAAAGAGCATCTCAACTTTTACATGGCTTCAAATATAACTTTATCATCAAGTGAATTAATTTACATATCATTAGCTAGGTCATATTTTTAGATTTTTATTTTCTGAAAAGGTTAATTTTAATCAACCACTTTTGCTTAATTAGAGTGACCAATTTGAAATACTTCATTCAGAGCCTCAGCCTTATTAAAATTACAAGACATTTTCCATCATTGAATAGAAAGCTTGAAATTTTAGATCAAGTATTGGCAAATTAGTTTGTTAAACTGATGCTGTGAGTGGCGACCTCCTGAAGCTGAAAAAGAGATACACATGGGCTGAGAGAAACGAATTAATTCTGAACCCTGTGGTTACCATACTGATGCTGCCTAGTGGAAGCTTGTTTTTTTTTTTTCTATCTCTCTTCCTCAACATCCTCCATCCCCAACACCCATACTTTTCCAGCTGTGAAGGTAATCAAACATTTTCTTTATTCTCTATCACTGATAAACTTCACACTGCCACAGTGGTCAATTCTTTTCCTTTTGAGATTAAGGCAGTATGTTACAGTGAGAAGAATAGACCTCTGAATAGACCTTTTTCAAACCTTAGGGTTTGAAAAAGAAAGAAAAATTAAAGTAATGTGGAGTTAAGGTCCAGAGGTTATTGTTTGTGCCTTGGGAAAACGTCCAGCTACATTGGGATAACTTCCAGACATCTATTGTAAAATGCTTCAGTAGGAAATAAGTGAGAATATAGGGAAATGTCTTGTTTTTGTCTCTATTCAAGTTAATCGTGGTCTGCTATTTTTCCCCCTGCAGGTCATCTGAATGCTGTTCAGAATTGTAGTTACCCTGGGTTTTTTGTGTTTATCAACTTAATCTCCATGTCGTAGATGGTTTGTTGTATATCAGTTGCAGAATGAGCCAGAGACTTTGGTTTAGTGGAATTGAATAAGGGATAGGTTATCCACCCCATCAGCTTTTGCTTCTTTGAAGAAAACTCAGGGAAATCTGAGTAGCTAGAAGCCCAAATAAATCCTAGAGACTCATGTCCCAGGAGACTTAGTTTCCCATTGTGCTGCCTGTTTTCCAGTCCCTTATTATTCTAAGACTAAACATATTCACACTTAGACTATATAAAGTAATATGTCTAATCTTGAAACAGCAGAGGAGATCTTCTATGTCTAAATGAGGCTTACCTTCTTTGAATGGTTTGCCTTGAGAGGTTCAGTATACATTCAGGGCTCTTGGAGACTACAACATATTCTTTTGAATGAGCTTCATTATCACAAATTTTAGTCTTTTGAAGATGTATGATTTTTTTTAAAAGACTAAAACTCAATGGGTATCAAATGTGCTGTAAAAGCTGATGTTCTAGCTGACCATTATTATTTTTGGCTTGAAATGAGGTTTAACTACAGAAATTCATTACTCTTTGCTCATAGTAGAGGTGAAATAAGACAGAAGTAGAAAAGAATCCACCTACAACAAAGCTTGGTTTAACTGGAAATGAGAAGTTTTAATATAAGAAAAACTGTCATCACAATGGAAAACATGTTTACCATTCAAGCATAATAAGTATAATTTTATTTATTTATTATTTATTATTTATTTATTTTTATTTATTTTATTTTTTAAAAATTTTTATTTTGACGATATACATTGTGGCTGATTATTGCTCCCCATCACCAAAACCTCCCTCCCTCCTCCCTCCCCCCTCCCCCCAACAATGTCTTTTCTGTTTGCTTGTCGTATCAACTTCAAATAATTGTGGTTGTTATATCTCCCCCCCCCCGGTTTTGTGTGTGTGTGTGTGTCTGTGTGTGTGTGTGTGTGTGAATTTATATATTAATTTTTAGCTCCCACCAATAAGTGAGAACATGTGGTATTTCTCTTTCTGTGCCTGACTTGTTTCACTTAATATAATTCTCTCAAGGTCCATCCATGTTGTTGCAAATGGCAGTATTTCATTCATTTTTATAGCTGAGTAGTATTCCATTGTGTAGATGTACCACATTTTCCGTATCCACTCATCTGGTGATGGACATTTGGGCTGGTTCCAACTCTTGGCTATTGTAAAGAGTGCTGCGATGAACATTGGGGAACAGGTATACCTTCGACTTGATGATTTCCATTCCTGTGGGTATATTCCCAACAGTGGGATAGCTGGGTCGTATGGTAGATCTATCTGCAATTGTTTGAGGAACCTCCATACCATTTTCCATAGAGGCTGCACCATTTTGCAGTCCCACCAACAATGTATGAGAGTTCCTTTTTCTCCGCAACCTCGCCAGCATTTATCGTTCAGGGTCTTTTGGATTTTAGCCATCCTAACTGGGGTTAGATGGTATCTCAGTGTGGTTTTGATTTGCATTTCCCGGATGCTGAGTGATGTTGAGCATTTTTTCATATGTCTGTTGGCCATATGGATATCTTCCTTAGAGAAATGCCTACTTAGCTCTTTTGCCCATTTTTTAATTGGGTTGCTTGTTTTCTTCTTGTAAAGTTGTTTGAGTTCCTTATATATTCTGGATATTAATCCTTTGTCAGATGTATATTTTGCAAATATTTTCTCCCACTCTGTTGGTTGTCTTTTAACTCTTTTAATTGTTTCTTTTGCTGTGCAGAAGCTTTTTAGTTTGATATAATCCCATTTGTTTATTTTTCCTTTGGTTGCCCGTGCTTTTGGGGTCGTATTCATGAAGTCTGTGTCCAGTCCTATTTCCTGAAGTGTTTCTCCTCTGTTTTCTTTAAGAAGTTTTATTGTTTCAGGGTGTATATTTAAATCCTTAATCCATTCTGAGTTGATTTTAGTATACGGTGAGAGGTATGGATCTAGTTTCATTCTCCTGCATATGGATATCCAGTTATCCCAGCACCATTTGCTGAAGAGGCAGTCCCTTCCCCAGTGAATAGGCTTGGTGCCTTTGTCAAAGATCAGATGGCAGTAAGTGTGTGGGTTGATTTCTGGATTCTCTATTCTATTCCATTGGTCAGTGTGTCTGTTTTTATGCCAGTACCATACTGTTTTGGTTATTATAGCTTTGTAGTATAGCTTAAAGTCAGGTAGTGTTATGCCTCCAGCTTTATTTTTTTTGCTCCGCATTGCTTTGGCTATGCGTGGTCTTTTATTGTTCCATATAAATGTCTGGATAGTTTTTTCCATTTCTGAGAAAAATGTCTTTGGAATTTTGATGGTGATTGCATTGAATTTGTATATCACTTTGGGTAGTATGAACACTTTCACTATGTTGATTCTTCCAATCCAAGAGCATGGGATATCTTTCCATCTTCTTGTATCCTCTCTAATATCTCTCAGCAGTGGTTTGTAGTTCTCATTATAGAGATTTTTCACCTCCTTGCTTAACTCAATTCCTAAGTATTTTATTTTTTTGGTGGCTATTGTAAATGGGCAGGCTTTCTTGATTTCTCGTTCTGCATGTTCACTATTGGAGAAAAGAAATTCTACTGATTTTTGTGTGTTGATTTTGTATCCTGCTACTGTGCTGAAATCATTTATCAATTCCAGGAGTTTTTTCGTAGAGGTTTTAGGCTGTTCGATATATAGGATCGTGTCGTCTGCAAACAGGGACAGTTTGACTTCATCTTTTCCAATCTGGATGCCCTTTATTTCCTTCTCTTCTCTGATTGCTCTGGCTAGTACTTCCAACACGATGTTGAATAGGAGTGGTGAGAGTGGGCATCCTTGTCTAGTTCCTGTTCTTAAAGGAAAAGCTTTCAGCTTTTCCCCATTCAGGATGATATTGGCAGTGGGTTTGTCATATATGGCTTTAATTATGTTGAGATACTTTCCCTCTATACCTAACTTATAGAGGGTCTTTGTCATGAATGAGTGCTGAACTTTATCAAATGCTTTTTCAGCATCTATAGAGATGATCATATGGTCCTCGTGTTTGAGTTTATTAATATGGTGTATCACATTTATTGATTTGCGTATGTTGAACCAACCTTGCATCCCTGGGATGAATCCCACTTGATCGTGGTGAATAATTTTACGTATGTGTTGCTGTATTCTGTTTGCTAGTATTTTAGTGAGAATTTTTGCATCTATATTCCATCAAGGATATCGGCCTGTAGTTTTCTTTTTTGGTTATATCTTTACCTGGTTTTGGTATCAGGATGATGTTTGCTTCATAGAATGAGTTTGGGAGATTTGCGTCTGTTTCAATCTTTTGGAATAGTTTGTAAAGAATTGGTGTCAATTCCTCTTTGAATGTTTGGTAAAATTCTGCTGTGAATCCATCTAGTCCTGGGCTTTTCTTTGTTGGGAGCCTTCTGATAACAGCTTCAATCTCCTTTATTGTTATTGGTCTGTTCAAATTTTCTACGTCTTCATGGTTCAGTTTTGGGAGCTTGTGTGTGTCCAGAAATTTATCCATTTCCTCCAGATTTTCAAATTTGTTGGCGTATGGTTGTTTATAGTAGTCTCGAATGATTCCTTGTATTTAAGATGAATCAGTTGTAATATCGCCTTTTTCATTTCAAATTTTTGTTATTTGAATCTTCTCTCTTCTTTTTTATGTTAGCCATGCTAATGGTTTGTCAATTTTATTTATCTTTTCAAAAAACCAACTTTTTGATTCATTGATCTTTTGTATTGTTTTTTGGGTTTCAATTTCATTCAGTTCTGCTCTGATCTTAATGATTTCTTTCTGTCTGCTAACTTTAGGTTTGGATTGTTCTTGTTTTTCTAGTTCTTTAAGGTGAAGTGTTAGGTTGTTCACTTGCCATCTTTCCATTCTTCTGAGGAGAGCATTTAATGCAATAAATTTCCCCCTTAATACTGCTTTTGCAGTATCCCACAGGTTTTGGAATGATGTATCATTATTTTCATTAGTTTCAATAAATTTTTTGATTTCCTGCTTGATTTCTTCTTGGACCCATATGTCATTAAGTAGAATGCTGTTTAATTTCCATGTGTTTGGATAGTTTCCAGAGTTTCATTTGTTATTAATTTCTAGTTTTAATCCATTGTGGTCTGAGAAGATACATGGGATAATTCCAATTTTTTTGAATTTATTGAGACTTGATTTGTGACCTAATATGTGATCTATCCTGGAGAATGATCCATGTGCTGATGAGAAGAATGAATATTCTGAGGTTGTTGGATGGAATGTTCTGTAGATATCTGCCAATTCCAATTGGTCTAGAGTCTTGTTTAGATCTTGTGTTTCTCTACTGATTCTTTGCCTAGATGATCTGTCTAATATTGACAGTGGGGTGTTCAGGTCCCCTGCTATTATGGTATTAGTGTCTGTTTCGTTCTTTAGGTCTAATAGAGTTTGTTTTATAAATCTGGCTGCTCCCACATTGGGTGCGTACATATTTATGATTGTTATGTCTTCTTGATGCATCAGTCCTTTTATCATTAAGTAGTGTCCCTTATTGTCTCTTTTTATGTTTTTTAGTTTAAAGTCTATTTTGTCAGATATAAGAATAGCTACTCCAGCTCGTTTTTATTTTCTGTTTGCATGGTAAATCTTTTTCCATCCTTTCACTCTTAGTCTATGTGAATCTTCATGGGTGAGGTGGGTCTCTTGTAGGCAGCATATAGTTGGGTCCTCCTTTTTAATCCAGTCAGCCAGTCTGTGTCTTTTGATTTAAGCCTTTTACATTAAGAGTTGTTATTGAAAGGTGTTGATTTATTCCTAGCATTTTATTGGTTGTTTGGTTGTCTTAGGTGTCTTTTGTTCCTTGCTTTCTGATTTACTGTTTGGTTTCTGTGTTTGTTGGTTCCTTAGGTTGTAGATAGTGTTTTTGTTTGCATGTTTTCTGTTCATGAATACCATTTTTATTATACTAGTGGGTTTTGATTTTTCTTGGTTTTTTATGGCAGTGGTAGTTATTTTTCAGGAACCAAACCTAGTACTCCCTTGAGGATTTCTTGTAAGGGTGGTCGTGTGGTAGTGAACTCCCGCAGTTTTTGTTTGTCTGAGAAATATACTATTTGCCCTTCATTTCGGAAGGATAGCCTTGCAGGGTAGAGTATTTTTGGCTGGCAATCTTTGTCTTTTAGTATTTTGAAAATATCATCCCATTCCTTTCTAGCTTTTAGGGTTTGTGATGAAAAGTCTGATGTTAGCCTGATTGGGGCTCCCTTATAGGTGATTTGACGCTTCTCTCTTGCAGCTTTTAAGATTCTCTCTTTGTCTCTGAGTTTTGCCAATTTGACTATAACATGTCTTGGAGAAGGCCTTTTTGGGTTGAATACGTTTGGAGATCGTTGAGCTTCCTGGATCTGAAGATCTGTGATTTTTCCTATACCTGGGAAGTTTTCTGCCACTATTTTGTTGAATATGTTTTCAATGGAATCTCCATTTTCCTCCCCTTCTGGAATACCCATGACTCGGATATTTGAGCGCTTAAGGTTGTCTGATATCTCTCTCAGATTTTCTTCAATGTCTTTGATTCTTTTTTCTTTCTTTTTGTCTGCTTGTGTTATTTCAAACAGCCCATCTTCAAGTTCAGAGGTTCTCTCTTCAACTTCGACAAGCCTGCTGGTTAAACTCTCTGTTGAGTTTTTTATTTCGCTGAATAACTTCTTCAGTTCAGCAAGTTCTGCTACATTTTTTTTCAGGACATTGATTTCCTTGTACATTTCCTCTTTCAGATCCTGTATACTTTTCCTCATTTCATCATGATGTCTAGCTGAGTTTTCTTGTATCTCATTCAGTTTCCTTAGAATTATCACTCGAAATTCCTTGTCAGTCATTTCAAGGGCTTCTTGTTCTATAGGATCTAGAGTTTGAGATTTATTAACTTTTGGTGGTGTACTTTCTTGATTTTTTGTATTTCTGGTATCTTTTTTTTGATGTGTATTCATTGTGGCAGGGGTTTTCACAGTCCACCGGTTTGAGACTAATGACTAACTAAGATGTTGCTGTGGTTGCCAATTTGGTATGGCTCCCTCCGTGACTGCTCAGTTGGCCTCTAGTGCCTTGTGTGTATGGTTGCCTCGGGTCTTGGGCCTCTCCGGGAAGCCACCTTTCTGGTCAGCTTGGACTCTGCTGTCCTGGTGGATCACGTACCACACGGTGTGTGATCTCTGTTGAGCTTTCACTTCCTGTGCAGGACTTCTCCCTGTTCCGTGTGCTCTGGCCCAGGCTGTTAGATCGTGCAGTGGCGACCCCACAGGGTGTGTGGTTTCTGTCGAGTCTCCGCCTCCCTGGCCGCATGTCTCCCCACTCTGTGCGCACTGTGCTGGGCTGGGACGTGTCTTCTGCAACCCTCGTCTATCAGCTGGGCCTTCAAGACCCTGCTCGGCACCGCCTCTCCCAGGAAGTCTACCAGGTTTCTGGTAGGCACAGACGATCAGTCGCTCTGGGTGCCTTTGTAGCACTGTGTAGATCTTTCTCGGGACTTGTTCCCCTTTGTATCCCCCCGGCATGGATCGAGTCTAGCGCCCGCCTGCAGCCAGCTCTCCGGCAGGTTCAAGCGGACTTGGGAACTCTCCTACCACACTATTCCCAATCCGAAATTGGTTAGGCGTTTTTCCAAACTGGTGGCCGCAGAGATGGTATCTGCCTCCCAGTAACAGGAAGTTTACCGGGGGCCGGAATCCAGGTTGTGGTGGAGTGACAGTCGGCCCCGCCTGTACTTCCTTGCACTCCCGACACTGGCTGGGGACGCCCCACGCCACCAGCCCTGCCAGAGAACCACGGAGGGAGTGGGAGGGGAGGCCAGCCCGCAGGCCCCGGAAAGCCCCTCGCCGGGGCAAGCAAGTGGGAAGGCTCAGTGAGGGGCTGAGCCGAGCCGGGCCGGATCTGCCAGCACCTGGGAAAATGGAGGCAGCCCCGGGGCGGTGAGTGACCCGGTGATGCAGGCGGGAGCTGGGTGGGCGTCAGCCGCCCGAGCAGGGCTGGGCCAGGGGTCACTCACAGGGCTGTGCCAGGTCGGGCGCTCACTCTCTGCCTCTGGTTTGTCGCCTTCCCCGTTCTCGGCCGCTGCCGCCTCGGGCTGTTCAGTAGGTCCCGCGGCGCGGCTCGGGCGCTCCCAGGAATCTTCTTTAATGCCGGCCTGAAACCTCGAATCGTGAATAGGGCAGCTGGCTGCCTGCAGCGCGACCCTGGCCTCCGGGATCCTGTCTGCATCCACAGTAGCAGGACTACAATTTTTAATTTCCAAGGATCTAGAATTTTTTTCTAATCACATTTTTATTATTTATTTCATATTCTATTGGGTTATGAAATGAGAATGTGGCCTACAAAATATTTCTTATTTTGAATTTGTTAAGGATTTCTTTGAAGTCAAGTACAAAGTTGATTCTCATAATGGCTCCATGGACATATGAAAATTTAATTCTATTCTCTATTTGTAGTATGCAAAGTTCTTCATTTTTGTTTCTATTATATCATGTTTATTAGTTGTACATTCTTTTTTTCCATATTCTTTCTATTATATCTGTCTAAATATGTGTATTATATATTGCTGTATAACAAATTACTTCAATACTTCATGGCTTAAAACTATAAACATTTAGTATCTCACAGTTTCTGTGGGTCAGAAATTTGGGAGCAGCTTCACAGAACCTCGTTCTGGCTGAGGGTCTTTCATAGGGTGGTGGTCAAACTATTAGCCAGGGCTGCAGTCTGAAAGGCTGATTGGGGCTGGAGGACCCATTTCTAAGGTAGTTAACTCACATGGCTATAGGCACAGCATTTCTGTTCCTTGCTGACTATTGGCAGGACAGATACATGGGCCCCTCCACAAGGCTGCCTGAGTATTCTCACAACATAGCAGCTGACTTTCCCCAAAGTGAGTGATCCAAGAGCAAGAGCGAGCAGGAAGCTGCAGTGTCTTTCTGACTTAGTCTCCAAAGTTGTACATCTTCACTTCTGCCTTTTTTTTATTCATTAAGCAAGTCACTAAGTCTAGCCCACACTCAAGGGAAGGCAGCAGATTAGGCTTCAATATCAAAGGGAGTGTCAAAGATTTATGGATATTATTTTAAACCAATACATCTGAATAATTCACTGTCTTTTTAAACAATTTCTTCTTACACTTCTAGTAGTTAACTATATGAAGCTAAACTTATTCTTTTGTTTATTGACCACAAGTTCATGAATTGTGTCTTTTTCATAAAGTGTCTTTTATTATGATATTGTGTTGCTTCGTGATCCTGTTTAGCAGTTTAATCTTAAATTCCACTTTGTCTAGTACTAATATTTCCAGTCTTGCTTTCTCTTTGCTACATTTACCTTGATTTCAACCTCCTCATATGTACTTTTTTTCAGGTATATTTCTCACAAACAATACAAGAATACTTTAAAAAGGTCATGAAGAGATTCATATTATCTTTTAATTCTATTTTTCCATGAATTTTTTTAAGTACCCTCATATATACCTGAGTTTTGTGTTTTAACACACACTGGTAATCTTGGTATTTTAATGCGAGAATTTAATATAACAACAGGTATATTTGAAAAATTCCCTTCTATTCTACTTTACTACTTATTTCACTTTGTTTCATCCTTTTTCTTTTTGCTGTTTTGGTGAACTTTTCTTTTTTATTGTTGTTTTATTTGGATTTTTTTACTGTGCTTTTCCATTCACTAGTGGTTACCTTTTCATTCCTGACATTACTAACATGTTATGTGTGCATGTTTGTATTTCTCAAGTAGCTATAACTTTGTTCTTCTACTATGACACTCTCTTTCTCCCAGTAAGATAACTATTTATTTTCACACTTTTCATGTCCCTCTTTCAGATAAGATTTGTAAAGCGTTTTACTTTTCTCCCCTTACCTCCACTGCAAATCCTAGCTATTACTCATGCCTTATTTTTAGTTCTTGACTATTATTAGGTTTTCCTTCACAGTATGTTTCTTCTATTTCTGGAATTCTTGCTTAGTACTTAAATGTAAGTTTCATATTATCATGTAATATATAATTTAATTATATATTGCAAATATATATTATATACTGCATTGTTCACATCTGTATTCTTTCCTCATGGTCTTCCCTGGCTTGAGGAATTTTCCGTTACTGTTCTTATTTAGTTAAAGGTATTTTCTTGAGTGTTTTCCCCTATGGGGCATGTGGGTGCTATCTTCTCTGAATGCAAGCTCCTTGAATACAGGGACTTAGTATTGTTTAATTCTGTGTTGCTGGCACCGAAAACTGTTCCTTGTACATAACAAGCAATCAATGCATGTTTATCGTTTTTCTGGTATTAGATCACTACATATTTGCATATGTCTTTATTCCACCCTGAAGAACATTTATGTTGGTGGTGGTATTTGATCTCCTACACACCTGCAAATATTTTTCTATCATCCGGAGCAGTTAATGACATCTTGGCCAATATAGAATTCTTGCTTCATAGTTTTTTTTCTCTCTTTAATCTGTAGATTTTATTCTACCATCTCCTGCTTCCCACTACTACAGATGAGAAGTCTGATGCTAGGCTGATTCTTTTCCCTTTATAATTTGTTCTTTCTGTCTGGCCTTTTCTAAGACTTTTACCTGGTAATAGGCATTTTTCCCACATCAGTTGTGCATAGGAATCATGAGCTCTTTCAAACTTCAGACTAAAGTTTCTTTTTAACCATAGAAAATTCCCTCTCTTATTTTTGTAATTATTGCCTCTTCTCCATCTGTTCCTTTTTCCTCATTCTGGAATGCTTATTATTGGTGTATTAGGTCTCTTGGCTCTGAACTCTAGTCTCTTACTCATTCTTCATGATTTCCATCATTTTGCTTTTTGCTCTGTGTGAGAGATTTTTCATCTGCTTGCTCTTTCAGGTCAATAATGTATTTCCCAATCATTCTTTCTTTTAGTTGGTGCTAATCCATTGATATTTTAATTTTTTTTTGGAGGGGGGTTGGGTGGCTGGTTGGATATTTTAAATTTGAATAGCATCTTTTAATGCCAAGAATTATTAACTTTTTGTTCTTTTATTTTATGCTCCTCTTATTATTATTATTATTATTTTTTTGACCAGTAAGGGGATTGCAACCCTTGGCATGGTGTCGTCCACACCACGCTCAGCCAGTGAGCGCACCAGCCATCCCTATATAGGATCTGAACCCGCGGCCTCAGCGCTACCAGCGCAGCACTCTCCTGAGTGCGCCATGGGGCCGGGCCGGCCCTTATTTTATTATTTTTAAAATGAAATTGTCCTCTGTTTTTTCCAGCAGTCCTGTTTCATTAGAGACCATCCACTTTGGCAGATCTGGTTGATCTGCCTCTCTCTGGTTGCTGGATCATTTTAAGTACTAGTTTATTTCCATTTTCTATTTTCCACTTACGCTAGGTTAAGCCTTTCCATAGCTGAAGGCACAACAGTTTCTGCTCCTGCATTAAGAGTGTGAAAGGGAGTGGGGGATAGGGAGAGATTGGATAAGGGGCAGAAAGAATAAGTACGATTTATAATAATATATATGCTAATAATATTGATTTGATCAACATACGTCAACGTTAAACTCCCAAAATATGTATAATCAATTATGATTCACTTAAAAAAATAAATAAAAATTAAAATTAAAATTAGAAGAAAAAAGAGTGTGAAAGGAAGTTTCTATGTTCCTAGGTGCCCCTGAAAGCAAGTGTTTCTGTTCTCTTAGCTTCAGGGATGTGGAAGAAGTTCCCTTACACTTTTTCTAATAAGATCCAACATTTTATGTCCCACCCCCCCAACAGGATCATACTCATACTCTGAGGCAGAGTCATCCCCTTAATCAAGGTGTCCATGGGCTCCTACCTGCCTAGTTCTTTCATGTTCTCACCCCAGAGCTCTCTTCTGCTGCTCCTTCAGACCTGTACATCCCAACATCCCTCAGCCTCCTCCAGTTTACTCATCCCAGCCAGCTAAGGTTGCGGAAAGGAAGAGTATCAGAGATGCAGAATCCTTCCCCTTTTCATGAGCAATAGCCTATAATTGTGCAGCTGGTTTGCTCTAAGCACAGTGTGCATAAGCTTGTGTGAAATAAAATATAAGAAAATGTAAAATAATAGAATCCTAAAATTAGATACAACATGGAGGTCGTAATAAAATAAATTTCTTAATTTATATGGTACTTTACAGTTTTCATGCAATTTTGTACACATAGTCTCATTTGAATTCCAAAATAACCCTGTGTGGTAAGTATAGAAATTATCATCCCCATTGTACACATGGGGAAACTACAGCTCATAAAGGTTAAATACAACTTACCCAAGGACACATGGGTAATAAGTGCAGCTGGACTAGAGAACTAATCTTTTTATTACATTGTGCCATGGCTTGTTTGTTTGTTCCCAGTTGCGTTCAGAGCATGTTACATTGCATAAATGATTTCTAGAATCCTTAAATTATTTGTTGTAACCTATTTCTATTATACTGATATGAACAATTTAAAATGTATATAAATAGTAGGATGCTGAGTATAAAGTAATAAGATTTTCTTATGTAGTTCGAAATCTTAACAAAAGAGGAGTTTGAAAAAGATTAAACTAGAATAAAAATATAAAATAGATTATAACTAGAATATGTGTATTATTTCCTGAAGGTAGTTTTTTAAAAAATTTTACATTACAGAATGTAAACATTTTTTGTGGCCCTTTACCAATTTCTCCCTAACCCCTACTCCCCCTCCCCTTTCCCACCTTTGGCAGCCTCCGTTCCGCTCTCTCCTAATGTGACTTTTTGAAGGAGGACATGCATTTCGATATATGAGTAGTTAAATTTTTCTCTTTATAATGAATTTTTAAAACATTTGAATTTATCTTATTATGCAATAGAAATACAGCCATCCATTTCTCTATCAGGCATGACACTGAGAAAATGTAACAATGTTCCATATGTTTGCTTTGTCTTAGAGTTTTGTAGGGTAGGACTAATGAATTAATAGTTATTACAAAGACCAGACCTTTGTCCTGATTCCAGTTCCTTTTCATGCTAATGCTGTGTTTAAAAGTATCATCTTATACTCAGTAGTTGTTAAATATTTTGAATATCACTCCTATGGCCTGGTCAGCGATCAACCAGAATACATGCAGGCTATACACACCCGATGTGGCTGTCTCAGTGTGCACTGATGGTATATCAGCCCTGCTCACATAGTACCTTCCACTTGCCTGGGTACTTTCATATCCTTTCTCCCATATGATCTGGGGAGGGAGCAAACTGGGGGGATCACAGCCCAGAGAAGTTAAACATAGGGCCCCTTAGTTAGACTGAAAGATTTCTGGCTCTTAGTTCAGTGTTCTTCCTTAGGTAGAAATCTCCCTCTTTTCAGGGGAGAAGGAAGAGATGAGAGTAGCCATTTTTGACAGGACAATTATCAGCTCCTTTCAGAGAAGACTCCTAGAAGGTGGTGGGTAGAATAAGCAATCCCCATCTCCCCTAGAATCTTCCTGTCCCAAGCTAATTCTTCACTTCCTGGTGCCTTGCAGGAGATGCCTGCCCCAGAAGAGTGAAACTGGCTCAAGCGAGTGAGCAGATTTCTCCCAGTAGAAGAACTGACTCAGCCTCTTCTCTCCATATTCACAGGAACGTTTTGTACAAAACTGTACTTTAAAAGTACATTCTTTTAATTGCTTGTTTTTCCCCTTCTCTTCCTTCCACAGAATGGCCTCCCTTCAGGGAGCAACCCATATATTTTTAATGGTGATTTTGTAGATCGAGGAAGTAATTCCATGGAGATCCTAATGATCCTGTTCGTGAGTTTTCTTGTCTACCCCAATGACCTGCACTTGAACAGAGGGAACCATGAAGATTTTATGATGAATATGAGGTAACCTAGGCCTTTAGATTTCCTCTTTTGTTTCACACTCTGGAAGAGGCTGCCACATTTAGTTCCTAGCAGAGAGTTAGAGGTCAGGGTAGAGAAGGAGGGATGAGGGGAACCTCAACGAAGACCTCAGTTCTCACCCCTGTTCAACACCCTCAATCTTCTACTGAGTATCATTTTCTCTGAAGCACCCTTCCCATCTTTTCTTTCTCCCATGCCCACCCTTCACAGGCCAAATTGTGTGTTGGGTAGGTGTGTTAGGCCAGGCTTGGAGGTGTGGTAAGTTCTACGAGCAGACTTAGATGGAATCATTCTGTTGCTACTCTTGGCCCACCTTGGGTATTGTCTCAGAAACTAGTACCGTGTTTTTCACTGATGTGTATATATTTTTTATGACATGATAATTGCTTCTGGCATAGTTGTTCATAAACATATTTGAGAACAGCTGTAATATAACATTTAAACTATTTAAGTCACTGGAGATTTGAGGAATAAAGACTGGTTAAAAGGTGTAAGAATTTTTGCTGAAAGGCACAGTAGGTGACAAATGCTCCCTTTTCTCTTCTTTTTTATTTTTTTCTTTTTCTTCATCTCTTATTTTATAAAAAACAAATCAGTTTGCTCTAGGGCAGTAGAAGATATGACATGTCTCACACTTTTGGTCCTGGGCTTTTGGGTACCTTGGTCAAAGCTCAGAAACTGATTAGCTTTGTCTGTTGGGCAGTTTTGGCACCTGGCCTGAGTACAGTTTCAATTCTATTTTTCAAGGTGTGGAAGCACATGCTAAGACTATGAAGAAAAAAATCCCAGGACTATTATCAGAGTCCCACTATAAATAATATAGCTCAATACTTTTATGTGGACATGGCTTTTATCCTTTGATTTATTCAGTTACTAATCATATTTATTTAGTGCCTGTAATGGTTAACAAGAGACATGGCTGCTGCCCTCATAGAGTTTACATCTAGCAAAGAAGACACATATTGAGCAGATTTTTCAGGTGTGATAAGTTTGTAAAGAGAGGATCAAACCTTGTCTGAAGGGTGACAGAAGGTTCTCCCATAGAAGTATGGCATTAACCTGAGACCGGAAAGATGAACTGTGCAATCAAGAGAAGGCCATGGTGGGGGGATGGGAAATAGTGTTCCACAGTGAGGGGACAACTTATGCAGAACATGAGACAAGACTTTTTAGACTTGGAAGAAGTTCAGGAGAGCAGGAGCATGGATTGAGAGAGAGGATGGTGCCTGATAGGGCCAGATCCATAAGAAATGGTTGGATGGTGCAAAGAAATTTGGACTTTCTTCTAAGGATAACAGAATATCATTGAAGGGTAGTGTATTAGTCAGGGTTCTCCAGAGAGACAGAATCAATAGGATATGTTATAATTATATGAGGGATTTATTAGGGGAGGTAGCTCACGTGGCTATGAAGAAAAGTCCTACGATAGGCCGTCTATAAACTGGATGCTGGTAGCGTGGCTCAGTCCAAGTCCAAAGGCCTCAAAACCAGGGAATATGATCATGTCCTTGGTGTAAGTTCTGAAACCCAAAAGCTGAAGAGTCTCAAGCTCTGATGTCCATGGACAGGAGAGAAGAGTGTATCCCAGCTCTAGCGGATCGGATCGAGAGAGAGACCTTTGCCTCTTTCCTCTGTCTTTTGTTCTCTCCGGACCCCCAGTGGATTGGATGGTTCCCACCCACACTGAGGGTGGGTCTTTCCACCCAGGCCACTCAGACTCTCATACTAATCTCTGCTGGAAACACCCTCATGGACACACCTAAAAAGATTGCTTTACCAGGTTTCTCAGCATTCCTTTATCTAACCAAGTTGACATCTAGAATTAACATTCACAAGTAGCAAAGTTTGTGTTTTAAAATGCAGCAGGAAGAGTGATTTGGAGAGGGGCAAGAGTGGATACAGGAGGTCAGTTAGGAAGTAATTGAAGATGATGGGGTTTCACTTAGACTGGGGTGGTAGTGATGGAGATGCGAAGAAATAGATTCAAGAGGCGTTTAGGTAATGATAATTTAAGGCTCAGTAACTTGATATGTGGGGCTTGAAAGAAGAGGGAATCAAGGGTGACCTCCAAGTTCCTAGCCTAATTTTGGGAGTATAGCAGCATCATTCACTGATACTGGGAACACAGAAAGAGGAGAAGGTTTGATGAGGGAGAATGATGAGTTAGTTTGGGGTAAGCTGATTTGAAGTACTGTTGACTAGGCAGTTGAGTATATGTGTCCAGAGATCAGAAATGAAACGTGGCCTGGAGCATCGTCCTGTTGTATTGACAGTAGATAATAACTGAAGTCCTGGGCAGGGAGTAGATTGCTAAGGGAGAAAGTGAAGGGAAAATTGGGCCTAGGGCGGAATCCGAAGGAACTCTGACGTTTAAGGCTAGGTAGAGGAGGAGAACTTGCAAAGGAGATTCAGAATAGCCAGAAAGATAGGAAAACCAACAAAGTTTACTGTCACAGAATCCAGGAGGAGGAAAGTTTTCCAGAAAGACAATATAGTCAACTGTATTTAGTGTTTCAAAGAGGGTGAGAAAGAAGAGAACTGCAAGGTGTTCATTGGATTTAACAACATGGACACCTTTGGTGAGTACAGGACAGAATTCATCTTGGAAACCATAAAGCTAAACCATAGAACCCTGACATGACACAATTTGCATGAACACCTGGAGTGAATGACTTATGTTTCAACTTCACAGTGTTGGATATTAAGGGTACATATTATTATTCCTAAAGCAAGGACAAGTAATTGAAAACCATTTCCATTATTAAATCTCCCTTAGCTACTGCTATTTAGGCATTAAAATTCCTGACAGTTGTTATTTAAACCCTGGATACTATTACATGTCCTGTATCAGAGAGAGCATAAAGAGCCAACTTGTTATTTTCTAAGCTTTTCTTTGCCTTTGTTCACCCTTTTCTTTTTTCCCATCATTTACTGTAAGACATTCTGTCTAAATGAAAAGCCTTCTCACACACAGCTTCCCCCAGTTGCCACAGCAGACTTCTCTGAATACTTGAAGCATTTACACGACCTGAGCCTACCACATATTTCTTAAGTTGACTGGTAATTTTTTCGTGAAAATCTATCTTCTTTCCCCATCTATACTATAAGCTCCTTGAGGATAGGGATGATGTCACCGATTGCTTTTGTTCTTTCCCATGCCTAGCAAAGACTTGGGTAGTAGTTAGCTCCAACTGAAGTCTGTTTCCTTGAGTTCTTGGTACTTGTGATAGTGAGATGTCAAGGGATCCCCTTTCTGCATGACTCATGTAAGTAGGAGTTTTCAACAATTAATTAAATAGTTTAAATCCCATTTTTTTCAGGTATGGCTTCACGAGAGAAGTTTTATATAAATATAAGGTAAGACTCATATTTTTGTTTTTTTGTATTCTCTTTAAAGCTGTTTATACATAGAAGTAAAAAAAAAAAAAAAATAGAGCTAATGGAGACCAGATTGATGCATTAGGACAGGTGGTGGGCCAACTAGTCAGAGTCCATGCTAATAAAATAAAAGCACAGCAGGAAGCCCTGGCCATAGTAGAGTCTTGTATTTTCTTTCTGGACTAAACCAAACTTTTTCAATGTGACTTTTGTGTAAGTTTCATCCTAGATTCAAACATACTCCAGTGCTTTAAAGGTGCTGGGGATTTGTTTTCCTCGGGTATGGTAAAATACACAGACACAGAAATCACAGTCATAAAGGAAGAGTTTTTTATTCACAGTTCTCTAGAAACAGGAGGCACTGCACGCCACACTGGGGGGTACTACCTGGGGAAGCACCAGAGTTGGTCAGAAGGCAGAGAAAGTGAGGGGAAAACACGGGGAAGAGCCCTTATTGTGGATTTCTTGGGAGGGAACAGGCAAGGTGCCTCAGGATAATCAGGTTTTTGACTAGTTTGAATTTCAGCCTGCTTTGGGTCATAGGGGTTGTCCCTAGTTGTCTGGTACCTGGCCCTGGGGCGATTAGTTCAAGGGAATAGTGGCCCTCAGTGCGAAAGCCCAATAAAGGAGGTGGTTAGGGTGTAGGCTTTGGATTGGTTGATTTGCATATGAAAGGTGAGTCATTTACCATTTCTAGAAATTAGCTAGCCCTGGGAGGGGCAGTCTCTCCTTCAAAGGAGCAAGGCCCCAAGATGTCATATCAAAAAATACAGAATAAAAAGGCATGATTAATACATGCTAGTTGGTTAATGACTCCTGCTGACTTCCTTTGGGTGGCATGAAAACTGTTGCTTTTTGTCCATACGTTGGGACTAGTCAATAAACTAAACCTATCAAAAAAACAAAACTTACTCAAACTCCTACTTACAGCTACACGGAAAAAAAATCTTACAAATCTTGGAAGACCTCTATACCTGGCTCCCAATTGGTACGATCATTGACAATGAAATCCTGGTCATACATGGCGGAATATCAGAGTCCACAGACTTGAATTTACTCCACCGTTTAGAAAGAAACAAAGTAAGAAGTAATATTGGCATGAATCTTGTCTCAGATATTTATAAGGGAATATGTACCTCTTTTCATTTATTATTTTGAATTGATTTATGTTTTAGTGTTTGTTGTAACTCTGAAGAGATTAATACAAATTTTAAGAAAATCTGTGATTGCATGGTAAAGAATTAAATGGTAAATGTGATTGCCTGGTAAAGAATTAACTTCTATATGAGGAAAATGTTTTTTAAAAAATTCATGTTGAAAGTGGAAAAATGAGGAAACAGCATTTCATTAAGTTTCTAAAAGTGAAAAGGCCTGATTTTTTTAAAATTAAAATCTCATCATTTATATTGTGGTAAAATATACCTAACGTAAAATTTGCTACTATAACAGTTCTTAAGTGTGTAGTTCAGTGGCATTAGGTGCATTCACATTGTTGTGTGACCATCACCACTATCACTACTGTTTACAGAACTTTTGGTTTTCCAGAACTTAAACTCTGTATCCATTAAACACTAACTCCCCATTTCCCCACCCCATGGCCCCTGACACCTACCATTCTTTCTGTCTCTATGAATTTGAATACTCTTAAGTACCTCATATAAGTGGAATCATACAGCAATTTATTTCTGAATATATGATTTCCCTTATAATATACCTCAAAATGGCTCAAGATAATTTTTTAGAAATATTTTAACCCTAAATACTCACATTGAATACAACAGAAGCAGAGCAGGAGCTTGTATAGAACTTCTGAGGGACCGATAATCAACTGCCAGCCAATCTGGGCAGTTGGGTCTGGAGCTGGAATGTAATCTGATAAAGAAAAGCCACCCCGACTGCACCTTGAGTTTTGGGAGCCTTTATACCTCTATACACATATGAATGATAATATTGTTGCTAATGTCTTCTCGTCCTTTTAATTTGAGCTTAAATAGAACCTCCAGACTAGATCAGATCCCCTTTCATATGCTCTCAAGCCCCTCGTACAAGTTGAGCATTCCTAATCTGAAAATCCAAAATCCAAAATGCTCCAAAATCCGGAACTTTTTGAGTGCCCACCTGACGCTTAAAGGAAATGCTCATTGGAACATTTTGGATTTCAGATTTTCAGATTAGGGATCTTCAACCAGTGTCTATTCTGCAAATATTCCAGAACCTGAAAAAATCAGAAACACTTCTGGTTGCAAGCATTTCAGACAAGGGATACTCAGCCTGTATGTACCCTTCATAACAGTTGCCAAAATTACCTAAGGAATTGTGGTACTGTTTGTTTACTATCTTCCTCTGCTTCTCTAGTTCACTGTTAAAACCCCAGCAACTGAGATATAGTAAGTACTTAATATTTGTTGAATATCTCCTAAGAGATTTAAAACCAAAGCAGGACAAATCTAAGACAAAACTGGATAGCAACTTTTTTACAACCCTCTCTTGATTCCATGGTTATTTTATATACTTCCTTCCCCCATCTCACTGAGTGATGACCATAGTTCCAGGTTTACACCTGTTGTGCTGGTATAATTATTAATAGTGCCTCTTTGTACTCTCTAAAATATCCCAGTTGCAAAAAATTTTAAGGCCACACTAAGTTTAAGGCACCATTCTCATGGTATCAGCAAATAGTCAAGCCAATAAGATGTTTGGATCAAGGTGAGATAGTCAATGTTAACATACTGAGTGAATATTTTTAGGTTCAGCAAGACTGAAAAGAGAGAGAGACCTAAGCCAGGCGCCATTTCAGCCAAAAGCTTTATTCCACTAACGTGGAGGGGAGACTGAACCAGATCAGCTCCTTTGAACCAAGGAAAACAGGAGGTTTATAAGACTTTTAGGGAGCGTTCTGACAGAGTAATGGGCAACTTTGAAATCAGTGGTATGCAAGGTGATTACAGCCCTTGTGGTCCGATAACATCTGGTCAGTTAGGGCATAGGCTTCTGAAGCATTCCTTCTAGCCCAGCCCAATTGCCTTAAGCTGGCCATGAGGCTAATAGGTATGATTCTAGCCAAGAGCAAGGGAATGCGATGTTTTTTTCAGTCAGATATTGGCAAGCACATGGCATGAGTGCTAGACTCCTCTACAAGCCCTATGCCTGCAGCACTACTCAGCCATGGCGGCCACTACCAGTTGATCAGATTGAAAACTTGAACATTCCTGAGGTTAGCCTGAACAGCCAGCTCTATCTAGTGCTTCTTGAGATATTGAGAACATGTCTCTGGAATATTCCTTACTAGCTCTGTGGAGACTCTAAATTGAGAGCTGCCTCAACATAGTAAAGACTGTGAAGCTGTGACATCAGACAGACATAGCTAGGTTTACATCCTGCCTCTGCCACTTTCCGGCTAGGTGACTGTGCAAGTTACTGAAGTTTTCTAAGTCTCAGTTTCCACACCTATAAATTGAAGATAAAAATACCTACCATATTGGGTTGTTGGGAGGAATAACTATAATTACTCAGATGAAGAAAATGGCATATAGTAAGTACTAAACATAATAGCTCCTCTCTCCTCCAGCTCTCTCCTCTTTTTTCCTGATACTTGGATCTGAGGTTTGAATTTCACTCACCAAGACAGACCCTGGGGGAGAAGTTTTTGGGCTAGCAATTTTCGCAAGGTACCTCAGATTTCACCCTCTTCAGGGATCACTGTTCTACCTGCTCATAAGACTGGTTTTAAAGATAGAAATTTGACTTGTATATTGTTTGTGTCTTCTACCCCTCCTAGAGTGAAGTTGAACTGGCAGTACATACTGTTGTAGTAAATACGATTGAACCGTAATGAAAGTAGTAGGTTCAAGCCTTTAGAACTCTATCAAATGAGACACAAAAGTAGATAAATGGGAGAACCTGATGACAACCTCCATTCTAGGTTTATTAAAGGCATTTTGTAAGGTGGGCAGCTTGGGAGTCAATGTGAAGGGACAGAAAAGGAAGATTCTGTAAGATGGTTTAGTATTCTTCAAACTCCACAGCAGAGGGTGTGGGGAAGGATGGTTAATAGGACTCCCAGAAGAAAAAGATGGTGTATTACCTTAGCAGGGGCTAAGGCAATCTATCCCGATCCCTAGTGGCCTTGAAAACTACAGAGCTACAAATACGTGAGAGACTATGTGGTGTTGACCTCTGTGCTTGTCAGAAGTAAGTTGTGTGTACCCAAGTCCAGAGGGCCCTCCCAGAATATTCTGCTCTGCCTAAGACCTGGGGACATTTGCTGAGGGAAGACAGGGAGGGTAGGCTGTGAACTAGCTAATAATAGCTGAGATTGAATTTCCAACCAGCTCAGTGAGGAAGGACCTCAGAATAAGATTCAATTTTAGTTTTGAAAAATAAAGGTACGATTTCATACACCCCCTAATTTGTAGAAGAAACTAAGTGCCTACCACAGAGAATTGTCCATCACTGAACTATGGTCACCAGTATAGCACAAGTATTGTTTAAAATTGTTTTGTATAAAGGTATGGTACTACAAAGACACCAGTATAAAATTACAGTCTCAGGTTGTATAAGGGAACACAGAACGGATTATAGTAGTTGATATGCTATCAGAAAGACATTTTATTTTCAAAAGAAACATAACAGCTTTGTTACTAGGATTATAGAACATAATCAATTGCCGGCAGGGTCAGGTTGAAAACTGCACTGCATTTAGGCTGAAGGGCTTCCAAAGTTTTCAACCTATGTCCCCTTTGAGAACTTTCCTGGACACAGATGTACCTTTTCTCATTTCTCCTGGAAAACACAGCAAAATAAAAAGCAGCCACTCTCTTAAGAGGTGTTTCTGAACTCGTCAAAGCACCATGTATAGATAAAGGCTCAGAGGGAGTCTAGTTTTCCTTACACTTATCATCTTCCATTTCCTGTGCTGATGCCTCAGAACATGTCTAGAACCTACATCTGTGCCCCCTGGATCCCTTAGAAACTCTAATGGGAATCTCTTTGTAGGGCAGTGTCTCTAGTTGAAAATGTACAAACAGAACTTAACAGGCCCACTTTACAGACATCAGTGGATCAACAAGGTACAGGAAGTGGGTGAGATGGAAAAGGTGACCATGTGTTTTCCATTGGGTTGAGGCACAATATAGACAGAATCTCAACTGGTACTGAAGTTTCTGCATGCAGCACAATAAGCAGATTTGCTAAAGCTTGAATTCATTTTGTAGATGAAGTCTGTGCTGATGCCACCAATGTCAGTAAATGGAAACCTTACCACTGACTTGAAGAAAAATAAAGGAGGTGTACCTGTTGCTATGCATGGAAGACTCAGAGCAAGTCAATCTTTTTCCGAACAGTTATCAAAGAATGAATGGGGACAGGTAGGTAATCAAAGTGTTCAGAATAGCAATAAAGACACCAGCATAGATGATGCTGTCCCTTATAATATATAGCTAAAAAGGTGACTTTTCCTTTATAAGCAGACCATATTATTCTCTCTGAATTCATCACTATATTTTTAACAGCTCTGTTGGGATATAGTTCACATGCCTTACAACTAACTCATTTAAAGTATATAATTCAACAGTTCTTAGTATATTCACAGGATTATTCAACTATCACCACAATCTAATTTCAGAATATTATCATCTCTGCAAAAAGAAACCCCATACCTATTAGCAGTCACTCCCCATTCCCTCTCTGCCCCTCCTCCCCTCAGCCTTAGGCAACCACTAATCTATCTTCTGTTTTTATAAATTTACCTATTCTGAACATTTCTATAGAAAGGGACACATATAATATATGATCTTTTGTGTCTGGCTTCCTTCACTCAACACAGTTTTCTTGAGGCTCATCCATGTTCTAGCATGTATCAGTACTTCATTTCCTTTTATTGCTGAATAATATTCCATTGTATTGATATACTACATTGTATTTATTCATTTTAAATGGATGGACATTTGGGTTCTTTGCACTTTTGGGCAGTTATGAATAATGCTTCTGTGAACATTTTTGGCAAGTTTTTGTGTATACATATGTTTTCATTTTTCTTGGGTATATACCTAGGAGTGGAATTGCTGGGTCATAAGGTAACTCTAAAGTTTAACATTTTGAGAAAGTTCCAAACTGTTTTCCCAAGTGGCTGCACCATTTTACATTTCCACCAGCAATGTATGAAGGTTCCAATTTCTCCACATCCTCGTAAACACTTGTTATTGTCTGTTTTTTTAATTATAGCCATTTTAGAGAGTGTGAGGTGGAATCGCATTGTGCTTTTAATTTGCATTTCCCTAATGACTAGTGATGTCGAGCATCTTTTCATGTGCTTATTAGCCATTTGTATATCTTCTGTGGAGAAGCATCTATTCAGATCCTTTTCTCGTTTTAAAAATTGTAAGAGGTTTTTTTCTTTTTTTTTTTATTCTACATACAAATCCCTTATCAGATATATTACTTACAAATATTCTCTCCCATTCTGTGGGTTGTCTTTTCCTTTCTTGATGGTGTCCTTTGCAGCACAACAATTTTTAATTTTGATGAAACCCAATCAAAATTATGTATTTTTCTCTTTGGTTGCTTATGTTTTTGGTGTTGTATCTAAGCCATTGTGTAACCCAAAGACATGAAAACTTATTACTATGTTTGTTCTCTTCTAAGAGTTATAGGTTTAGCTTTTACATTTAGGTGCCTGATCCATTTTGAGTTAATTTTTGTGTGTGTTCTGAGGTTTCTAAATTCATTCTGTTTCATGTGGATATCCAGTTATCCCAGCAACATTAGTTAAAAAGACTATTCTCTCCTCATTGAATTTTCTTGACATGCTTGTCAAAAAAAATCAATTGGCTATAAATATGAAGGTTTATTTCTAGACTCTTAATTCTTTCACAATCTATATGTTTATACTTATGTCAATACTACATAATTTTGATTACTGTAGCTTTGTAGGAAGTTTTGAAATTGGAAAGGGTGAGTTCTCCAACTTTGTTCTTCTTTTTCAGGATTGTTTTGGCTATTCTGGGTCCCTTGAATTTCCATATGAATTTTAGGATCAGTTTGTTAATTTCTACCAAACAGTAGCTGGGGTATTGGTAGGGATTGCCTTGAATCTGTAGATCAATTTAGGTACTATTGCTATTTTAACAGTATTATATCTTCAATCTTGTGAGCATAGGATGTCTTTCCATTTATTTAGATCTTTAATTTCAACAGTGTTTTATACTTTTCAGTGTACATATCTTGCACTTATTTTGTTAAATTTATTCCTAAGTATTTTTGATGCTATTATAAAAATAGAATTGTTTTCTTAATTACATTTTGCATTGTTCATTGCTAGTGTGTAGAAATACAACCAACTTTTATATGCTGACCTTGTGTTGTGAACTTTGATAAACTTGTTTATTAGTTCTAATAGTTTTTCGTCAGTTCCTTGAGATTTTCCATGTATGAGATCATGTTATCTGTGAATAGAGATAATTTTACTTCTTCCTTTCCAATCTGGCTGGCTTTTTTTTCTTTTTTCTTTTTTTCTTTTTGCTTAATTATCTTTTCTAGAACCTCCAGTACAATTGAGTAAGAGTGGTAAGAGTAGAAATCCTTGTCTGGTTCATATCAAGGGGAATAATTCAGTTTTTCATCATTAAGTATGATATTAGCTATGAATTTGTTTGTAGCTGCCCTTTATTAGGTTGAGGAAATTCCCTTCTGTACCTAGTTTGTTGAATGTTTTTATCATGAAAGAGTGTTGGATTTTGTCAAATGCTTTTTCTGCATATATTGAAATGATCATGTGTTTTTTGTCTTTATTCTATTGATATCGTTTATTACTTTGATTGATTTCAGATGTTAAACCAACCTTACATTCCTGGGATAAATCCCACTTGGTTGTGGTGTATAATCCACTTTATATGTTGCTGAATTCAGTTTGCTAGTACTGCTAGTATTTTTTTTGAGGATTTTTGCATCTGTATTCATAGGAGATATTGATCCATAGTTTTCTTTTTTGTGATACCTTTGTCTGGTTTTGGTATGAGGATAAGATTGGCCTCATAGGATGAATTAGGATGTATTATCTCCTCTTCTATGTTTTGGATGAGTTTGTGAAGGTTGATATTAATTCTTCCTCAAATGTTTGGTAGAATTCATCAGTGAAGCCATCTGGGCCTAGGCTTTTTTCTTTGTGGGAAGTTTTTAAATTATTAACTTAATCTTTTTTCTTGCTATGGTTGTGTTCAGATTTTCTATTTCTTCTTGAGTCAATAGTAATGTAATATTGATAGTAATGTCCCCACTTTCATTCCTGATTTTAGTAATTTGAGTCCTCTCTCTTTTTTTCTTGGTCAGTCTCACTAAGGTTTGTCAATATTATTGATCTTTTCAAGAAACAAATTTTGTTTTGTTGATTTTCTCTATTCTTGTCCATTCTTCATTTATTTCTGCTCTAATCTTTGTTATTTCCTTCCTTCTGCTTGTTTTAGGTTTAGTTGCTCTTCATTTTCTAGTTTCCTAAGGAGGAAGGTAATATCATTGATTTAAGACCTTTTTTATTTTTTAATAAAGCTATAAATTTTCTCTAAGTACTGCTTTAGCTCCATCCCATAAATTTTGCTATGTTGTGCTTTTGTTTTCATTCATGTCAAAGTATTTTCTTTCTTTCTTTTTTTTTATTGTAACATAGTTGATTGTACATTTCTGTGGGGTTCAGAGTTGAATATGTGATGCTCAAATCAGGATAATTAGTATATTCAACATTATACAGTGTAATCATTTTTCATGGCCCTTTACCAATTCCTCCCTTATCCTTTCTCCCCCTCCCCCTTTCCCACCTCTGGTAACCTCAGTTCTCTTTTCTACTTTTGAAAGTTCAGTATGTTATTGTGATTGTTGTAGCTTTCTTTCTTATTTATTTATTTATTTTTCAGCTCCCACTTATGAGTGAGGACATGTGGTATTTCTCTTTCTCTGCCTGGCTTATTTCACTTAACATGATATTCTCTAAGTTCATCGATGTTGCTGCAAATTACAGTATTTCATTCTTTTTTATGGCAGGGTAGTATTCCATTATGTATATATACCACATTTTCCTTATCCAGTCATCCAATGATGGACATTTAGGTTGGTTCCAACTCTTGGATATTGTAAATAGAGTTGTAATAAACATGGGAGTGCAGGTATCCCTTCGCATGTCAAAGTATTTTCTAAATTCCCTTGTGATTTCTTCTTTAACCCATTGGCTATTTAAGAATGTGTTGTTTAATATCTATATATTTGTAAATTTCCCATATTTCTTACTCTTATTGATTTCTGATTTTCTTTTATTGTGGTCAGAGAATACACACTTGCATGACTTAAATCTTTTTAAAACTTTAATGGTAAATCCTTTTAAAACTTATTGAGGCTTTCTTCGTGGCCTAGAGAATGCTGCATGTGCACTGGAGAAGACTGTGTATTTTGCTGTTATTGGGTGGAGTGTTTTATATATGTCTTTGTACATATTTATAAAAGTTGCTTTGAAATCTTTGTCTGCTAAGCCAACATCTAGTCCCTTCAAAAGCAGTTTCTATTGCCGACTTGTTTTTCTCTGAGTAATGGGTCATATTTTTTTCTTTGCATGTCTTGTAATTTTTTTGTTGAAGACTGGGTATTTTAGATAATACATTGTAGTAACTCTAGGTGGTTATTCCCACGTCCCTCTGGAGCTTGTTGTTACTTGCTTTTTTGTTTATTTGTCTAGTGACATGTCTGGACTAGTTTAATGAAGTCTGTTCCCCTTCAATGTGCAGCCTCTGATGTCACTCCTCACAAGGCACGTACACAGTTTTTCAGACCACTAGGGATGGTTGTGGTTTTAGCTGGGCTCACTTTGACCGTCTCTGTTTGGCTCTTGAGCTAGTGTCAGAATCCTGCTGACGTCGCCAATTGTAGAGCTACTAATCCTGTTCGTGATGCCAATTGTAAAGCTACACGACCACACCAGTTGTCAGGCTCTTTTACCTGCTGGTAATCCTGCCCTGACTGGGCCAATTATCAAGCTAGGGCTGGGTCTGGAGCTCACAGACCCCTCAAGCCCATTCCAGACTGGGTCACAAACCCTTCATATGCCAGGCTGGGTCACCAGACCCCTTTACATGCAGGTCTATGACCTAGGTAACCGGCAAACAGTCCTTGGAAGCCGCAGGCTGGAAAGGCATGGCTGCTTGGGCTGCTGCCCAAGGCAGCAAAATCCAGCCAAAGTGGCGGCCGGTGCAGGCACACTAACTCCGCCCACACACAACCTATTCACAACAAATGCTTGGCAAGATTCTGAACATCTGACGGGCCCTGACCATTTTCCTATATTTTCCCAACAGTCTCTTTCCCTGATCTCCCCTTTAAGCTTCATCTGCCTCTATTTGTATCAGACCCAGCTATTAGCCTTCAGTAATTGCTAGCCCAATTGCTCTATTGTTTTTAACAATGCTCTGGGCCACAAATTGCTCGCTACAGTCTGATCCAATTAAAGTTGGACCCCTTTTCAGGGACAGGACGTTGACTGTCTTTGAGGCTTACTCTGACCCCAAGAAGTCTCTTCTCATCTGCCTCTTTCACTGATTCTGTTAAACTTTTAGCTGGTCTACTGTTGCTACTAGTATCACAGAACTACCACCCTCCACCTAAATGCTGACTCCCACTATCTCCATTGTTTTCAACAACACCCTTGGGCATGAACTTCCCCTCTGCTCTGTGCCAAATAAGGCCAGTCCCATTAGGCAGAGTGGTAGAGCTCTCTGTTCTTGATCCTCCTTTCCCCCTGGGCCAAGCCTCTCTGCCATTGCACTGGAGCTTGGAGCTGGGACTGCAGCCCACTTCTGGAGTGACAGTCCTGTTCTGCAAGTGGGGTAGTAGGCAGGGATAATCTCTCCTAGTATTCCTGACATGGCATCTCTTCCCTGTGAGTGAGCAAGGGTGGGGGCAGTTGGAGTTCAGTATTTGCAGCCTTCTGTGCTTGGGGTGGAGCTTCCACCCAATGAGTGGGGGAAGTGAGCCCCACTTCTCTCTGCTGTGCTTGCCTGGAATTTAGCTTCTGTAACACAGAGCTGGAGGGGATGAGGAATGCCCATGGGCAAAACCATAGCCTTCTCCTGGGAGCTGGGGGAAGAAGTTTACTGACAGACCAGGCTCAGCTTGCCCTCTCGCACTAAACAAATGACTTGAAAGTCCAAAAGTTTGTGCAAGGATTGGAAGGTTTATTCAGATTATCAGTACTCAACTAAATGTCTAACCAAATAAACAAACAACGAAAAAAGAGGAACAGTAGGGTGCAGTTTATCTTAGTCCCAGTCGGCAGGACCAGCCTCTTCCACTGACACAGTAATTGATAAAAGCATTTCTCCCCACTGTTGTTGGCACAAAGAAGAAAAGTACCGACTAGATTTAAATCAGAGAAACAAAGCATAACCAGGAGCCCTCCAAGGGTGCACCTATACAGAGCAGCAGAAGAGTGCTCAGAAAATCAGAAACAAAGCATAGCTGGGAGCCCACATAGTAGTGGATACAATCCAACCAAACAGCAGAAGAGGGCTCAGAAAATCTGAGAAAGGTAAAGAGAATTTTAGCAGCTTCCGGACTTCTAGTCACTGCACGGTATGAGAATGAATCCCCACCACTCATGAATCCCCCATCGGGGGAACCCGGTCAAGCAAGATCTGTGTGGTATAGGACTGGCCTTCCCACCTCTGCTAGTCACCCGTCAGGGCAAGCCGCTGCTGGCCAAGAGGGAGCATGGCTTCTCACAGGTTGAGAGGAGTTTAAGCTGTAGTTGTACAGCAGTCACTTTAAAGAGGAAGAAAAAGGGGCGGGGGGAAGAGATAAAAGAGAATAAAGCATTGCCTTGTCAGAATTTAGGCTGGGAACTCAAGGAGAGACTTACCAGCAGCAGAGACATGGGAGCAAAATAGTCCCAGTGGCCACTTGCCTCTTGCAGTTAGAGACTTCTCTGGTGCCCAAAGCTTTCCAATTTTCTCCAATGACTGAATTAGGATCTTGGATTCCAAAGTCATAGAAATGAACAGTGTACCCAGCAGTAAAGCAAACTATGCTTTATTAAAAGAGGAGATAGACTTATGCATAAGGGGGGTAAGCTACAGTAAAGCCAGCCCCCTGAGGGGAGGTGTTCAGGGTCTTTTATAGGGAAAGGTGTTAAGGGGTACAGGCCAGCATCACTGGAAGTGGTCCATTCTATTCTTCCTGGTTGTGTCACGGGTGCATGCTCAGTAGGTTCAAGATGGTGGTGGTGTTTATCATTGTCACCCCAGGAGGGTCATGGTAGCAGTCACCTTGAAGCTTTGTGCACAGGCGAGAATTCCTAAAGGGGTCCTTAAGGTTAATCTGTAACTCTTACAATTATAGTAAACAAGCCTTGGGGAGTGGTTTTGCAACTCAGTAAATATCTGTTTTCTTTCTTATTTCAGTCTATTTTATCATGGCAGCCATGGGGTAATCATTTGCCCTGGGATAATCATTTGCCCTGGGGGTCTCGTGACTGAGGAGTGGAAAAGTAATAGTGTCCTCTGCAGGGAAAATGGAGTCAGTTTGGTTCACAGGCCTAGCCTCACTCTGTTTCAGAAGGAGCCCTATCTTCTTGGATGCACCCACCTGGAGTGCAGCTTCCTTCACAGTGATCTAGGGGTGGGGATTAGAGTAGATCACGGCTCAAATGCCACAGACTCTCTCTGCTTATACCAAAATTTAGTAGACTTTCCTAAATGAATGTTTTTCCATTTGCTGTCTACCATTAAGACAATTTCTAGAGACTTTAACCATTAAAAAAATGTTTTTAATGAATAATTTTCACATGTTAAATGGTTGTTTTACTGGGGAGATGGACTGCCAAGCTCCTAACACTGCCATTTCTGTTATTGTATTTTTATTTTGAGAATTTTGATAAATATTTCTGTAAACATGGATATAAAGGCAGTAAGACATGTACCATCCCTCTTTGTGGCAGCATGCATATCTCAGAGCTGCCTCTCTGGAGTCTGTAGCAGCTTCTGGCACATAGGCAAATCTATAAATGTTCCTCTTATTTATTCGTCCATTCAGCAAGAATATATCGATCATTCAGCAAGAATATATTGATCATTCTTGGGTACTTTTGCTCATTTTTCTTAGTGAAATTTGACATTTTCCTGAATTTTCAATCCTACATTTTAACTGCTTTCCTGTCAATTTTTACCCCATATGGCAGGGACGAGTATTTAAGAACAACAACGTATGTATATTATCTCATTGAATCTCTAAACCAACCTGATGAGATAGGTAGTATTAGTCCCATTTCACAAGAGGATACTGAAGCTCCCATAAGTTGAATAATTTGTTGAATGATGTGTCTGGATGTGTCTTGAATCCAAATTTGTTGGTCTCTCAAGTTTCCAGTTTTAACTGCTGAGCCATACCATTTCTCTCATTGTAAGGAAGAGATGTTAGAGAATACTGCTTTTCAACTTTTCAGATGAAAATTTCGTGACCTCTTGGAAAGGTCTTTTGTAGATGTTTCTTTAGGTTTCCTGTTCTGAAAGAGTTGAAATAAAATTATTCGAATGGACTAACATTTAATCATAAAGGTGTTCTTCATGTGGTTTTAATTATAGTCATAATGAGTAGCTTTCTTGTTCAGATATAAACACACATACATGCATTTGTGCACATGTGTGCTCACAAGTGCACATAGACACACACCCACATAAGGTTGGCTAACATCTGTAGCTGAGAAAAGTAATTAAATAAGTTTCCAAATGGTGTTTAAGTTCTTACTTCCTTTAGGTAATTGTTAAAGAAGCCTCGATTTCTTGGTTTGGTACCCTTATACCTTGATTTCTAGAAATGTTGACTAAAATGTGATTGCTGATGTGAAATATACTGTAATCAGTGTGGGGGGGTGAGGGGTGAGAGAGGGAGAGAAATGAAATTCATCACTGGCTTTTGCATACAAAATATTTAAAAATCAAGTAAGTATTGGAGGCATCCCATAGCAAGTAGGAAAGGATGCCGTGTTAATTTTTTTTTTTTTTCTGGCAGCTGGCCAGTATGGAGATCCAAACCCTTAACCTGTTATAACACCCCACTTTAACTAACTGAGCTAACTGGCCAGCCCTGTCCTTAAATTTTGACATTGAAATTTCAAAGACCGAAGGTTAGAACAAGCTCTTCTAGGATTGTAGTGAATAAAAAGGATGATGCTGAAGAGACTGTAGCTGCACAAAAGAAAAGTATGACCTCTAGAAGCCTAGATGTGTTAGAGTCTCAAGAAGTGGGAGGGAGGAAACTGGGGGTCATTATTCTGCAATGGAACCAGCCCCAACAATATAGACGTGGAATCTCGCAGACTCCACGCACAGGACTGTAACTGATGTAGGGTAAAATTGACCAGAATCTCATTTCTGATATTTTAATAATTTTAGTTGTACCTCTAATTTTCTTTCCTCAGCTTCTGGTACATAGTGGACATGCACATATAAGTTAGCTAGAGTTGAAATTTTCAGATAAAAACAGTTCACAATTATTTTTAAATATCTATGAGCTATGTTATAATAAAGATCATATGCTCTTTATTTTGTCTTGTACTAATTCTTGGCAGAATGCTATAGTTTAAATTTTACCTTATGTTCACTGAGATGTGGGGGATATATTTACTCAAAGTGAAGTCATTGTATAGAGGTGGATGTGATACTCTTCCTTCAGGACAGACTTACAAGAAGAGGGAGGCCAGAGAAGTTTCCAAAATAATTTTAATTATTTATAGCCTAAGCAGCTCCCTTCTCTTCATTCATTCATTCAACAGATATTTCTTGAGCACCTAATATGTGTCAAACACTTTTGTAGGCTTTTGGGAAATGTCAGTGACGAAACAAAGATCCTTTACCTCAGAGAGCTTACATTCTAGGTGGGGAGTTAGATAATAAACAGTACAGTAATAAGTAAGTAAATGATATAATATTTAAGTGATAAGTTCTATGGAAAAAATAAAAACTAGAGCAGGGTTAGGGGGAACAGACCTGGACTTGGGGACAGAATTGCAGTTTTAAGCAAGGTAGTCAACCTCATTGAGAAGGCTCCCAAGAGGGAAATGACTCATTTGAGGTCCCTTTGCTAATCAGTGGGTAACAGACCAGGATTTGATCCCAAGGCTGACTCAAATGCCCATGCTCTTTTTGTGAAGGGATAGATGACTTGAGAGTGATAGGTGGACAAGAAGCAGGAGAGAGGTATCAAAAGAAACCTAGATAACTGGGCTAGAAGATTTGGGCTGAGCATAGTGTTTAAAAGCTTGGAAGAGCATATAACTAAGAGAAAATACAAATGAATAGTGAATCCACAATATTAGTGTCTTAGAAGAGAAGCATGTTATGCACCTTTCAGAGCTATTAACCATTTCCCCAAAGCATACTTGTGGAGACTGGATTTCTTAGAGGTGTAGACAAGCAAAAGGTACTTCTTGAAAGATTTATTTTAGATTGAGGAGATTTAAAGACTGAGACACAAATAGATTTTTGTTGACCAGGTCCTATAAAAGCTATAGTTCAGTAAAACTTACCTATTTTTTGGTTTAAAATTTTTCAGGAAAGAAGGTTATAAATAATTAATCTTTCTACAATTACCACCCAAAGGTTCCTGCATTTCAGAGGGTAGGGTGGTGTTGAGAGGAAAGATACAGTTTCTATGTAGAAATTTGTTTTACCAACAAAGGACCCTTCATAGAATATTTTTGTTTGTGAGCACCAGAGTGAAATCTGTTATGACCACAATCTGGGTAAACCTAGTCAAGTGAATGATTTCTAGACAGAAAAAATAAATGCAGAACTTGTGGAATGGATTCTGAAGGAGAAGCTCATTTTAATAAAACTGTTACCCTTTATGAATTTGAATAAAAGAAAAATGAGTGTTAGATATATCTTCCTCATTTCATTGATGATGACTAAGGTCGAAATAGGTTAAGTGATTTGCTCAAGGTGACATAGATAATTACTTGAAGAGCTAACTTCTTGGCCAGTGCTTATTCTATTTCAACAGAATACCATCATATATATATTTAATTTATTCAATTTCAATTATTGCATATGTCCAAAATGGGGGAAAATACTGTAAATTTTAATTTTCATATATATTCTTTATCATATTCTATCCATTATAAAATGTTCACATATCCATATTATTGTATAAGGTTGTATACATAAAATCATGTGTACTTTAAGGGTAATTTAAGAGGTTTTCTGGGGGTAATTTTGGCTATCAATGATTTGTAGGAATTTTTTTTTTTTTTTTTTTTTTTTCTTTTTCGTGACCGGCACTCAGCCAGTGAGTGCACCGGCCATTCCTATATAGGATCCGAACCCGCGGCCGCTGGGAGCGTCGCTGCGCTCCCAGCGCCGCACCCTCCCGAGTGCGCCACAGGCTCGGCCCAGATTTGTAGGAATTGAAAACTAATCCCTTCCTGATAAAATACAACTCCTTGTGTTCCATATTTCTACCTTCATTATACCACGGGTCAAATCATGTCCCCCAAATATGGTGTAAGAGCCAGATATGACTCAGTTTAAAATACAAGTGTTATTTTTGTCGTAAACACCAGCAAAGTAAAGGGGTTCCATTGTATTTATTTGTAGGATAGGGTTGTGCAAATGTTGGAATTCAGTGGGGGAGAAGGAAGGCTCCAGGGCTGACTCTTCTTTAGGTGGTTTTAATTCTCACTTCAATCAATCATCAAAAATTCTGCAATTATCTGGTATGTGCCTCGCGCATAGTTCTCTAGTTCTGACCAGGTGCTTATCATTCCAGGGTAGTTCTCCTGCCAGTTCTGTTTTTTTCTCAACCTCACTGTCTTTTCCCTCACTTATTTCTAGCACCCTTTCAATACCAAACCTGTGAACAGTGTACAATCAGGTTTCATGGAGTCATTTCTGGTCCTCTTCTTAAGACCTGATTTAGGCCCACTAGAATAACTGCACAACTTCAAATGTACGCTTTTTCATCCCCTCAAAAGAAACATATGGAAAATATAGACTCTTAGAATCATAGTCTGTTAGAACTTTGAGATACTTCACAGGTCAACTGGCCCAAATGCCTGATTTTAAAGATTTTGAAAGTGAGACCCAGAATTTTTTCAAGATTGTACAGCTTTAGTGACAAAGAAAGTTTTTCTCATATGAGAGCCACAAAGAGGGAGCCTCTGATTTTCTATGAAAAATATTCTTAGAAACTTGGATATTCAGTCCTGGGCATACGTGTAAACTGCATTTACCTCTTCCCCCCAAAAGATGGGTTATTCTAATAAAACAGTTGTGGAATTAGGAGTACATATTGTGGAAACCAATCAGTGGCTAAATGTATTGCTAAAACTGAGAATGTACTTATCAAGGGGGCAGAGAGGGCTGATTTTTCATGATTACTAAGTATTACTACCTTGGTTATTGTGGTTGCTAAATTGGTTATTGGGGATGAGCAGAAAGGGGTTGGGGTGGCTGTAGGCATTAAAACTATTCTGGAAAGACTTCATGGAAGAGATGAATATGAAATAATTTTGGAGGAATGAGAAGTAGCCTTTGGGATACCTTGGGTTAATATTTCTGACAAATAAGGTGGAATCTAGAAAGATGGACTCTCACTTGTAAGTAGTACCCTAATCTGGTTTGTTGTTCTAAGGTTATTGATATTCTGTGGAGTGATCCCAGAGGCATAAATGGCTGTTACCCAAACACAAGTCGAGGAGGGGGCTGCTATTTTGGGCCAGATGTTACCTCCAAGGTTCTCAGTAAATACCAGCTGAAGATGCTCATTAGGTCTCATGAATGTAAGCCTGAAGGGTATGAAATCTGCCATGATGGGAAGGTAAGCTACAATTGTTGATGACATTCTCTTAGACATCCTTCCCTCAAGCATAATCTTCTCTTCACAGAGTGTGTCTGACCTAGAAGCCCATGGGAAGATGTCTTCCCTAGTACCAAACAGAAACCAGAGACTGTTCACATAGATTGTTTGAAGGGCCACACCCTAAGAGTTATCTGGCTTATTTTTCTGATCTTCCCTAATCTCAGAAACTGAAATATGACAAGTGGTACTAAGTACACACACACGCGCGCACACACGTGCGCGCACACACAGAGGCTTTATTCTTTACTAATTGTAAGGAAACTTTTCATACAGTGGGGTTAAGAGTGTACTTTTCCTCACAGAGCACATAAAAGGCAGCAATGAATCCAGTTTTCTCTCTTTCCCTTTTTGCACATTCCCTGTACAAGGCAGAAAACACAAAATATACTTCCCTTCAGCTCGCTGAGTAGGTGATCTCCAGAAAGTTGCTCGCTGTGGTCAGTTTAGCTGCAGTCACGAAAATGGAGTGTGTTGTGCTCCTTCAGTGATATTTGATACTGAGGAACTGGTTCCTTGTCTCAAGTTGTCCTGGGATGCCCCTTTTCCTATAGTGAACAGCAATAAATAAAAATGAATACCAAATTGTGTGGCATTTCCTTCTATGTTAGCACTTGGCTTTTCTTTATTAATTCATTTTAGGCTCATACTAAGATCGCATGCATAATGCAAATGTTGTTTAGGATTTATTTGTAATAAGAAAATAGAAAATAGCACTGGCTTATCTGAAGTGACATGCTCATTAGGACAGAACTGGGCCTAAGCCAGGTTCCCTGTCACCAACAAGTATTGTCCTCCCATATTCCACCACAAACTCAAATAGAAGGAACTATTCTATCAAATAGAAGGAACTATTTAGTTCCTTCCCAAGATAGTGGTCTTGGTCCCTTCCACTGTTTCTCTGCCCTCAAAGCACTGGTTTTGTGGGACCCTGAAGCCTCTAAATCATTCAACTCCAAGCAAAAGAAAAAGACTGAGATACTAGACAAGTTTTATGTGAATGCTCAAATATTGCAAGGCAAGAACATAAGGGATTTATCCCCTTGGAAAATTAGAATACACAAAACTAAACTTTAAAGAGGATTCTAAGATCTGTCACTAAAATTGTACACAGGATTGCAGAGCCATACACTGGAGATGTTGGACGAGTGGCTAGGAGTTAAGACTCCTGGGAACACTAAGTAAAAATCCTTGTTTTCCTCCAGTGGAATCACAGGAAATCACGTCAGACTTGGATAATTTTCAGGGATTATGAACTTTGTTTGATTTTTCCTTTTTAAGAATCGAGCTATTTCTGACTTTATTGAATGACCTTCTGAGAACTAATTTTATTTGAACCTGACCCTCTTTTTCTTTAATCAGGTTGTTACTGTATTTTCTGCTTCTAATTATTATGAAGAAGGCAGCAATCGAGGAGCTTACATCAAACTGAGTTCTGGTATGACGCCTCGATTTTTCCAGTACCAAGTAACTAAGGCAACATGCATGAGACCTCTTCACCAAAGGTGGGTATACTCTAAGGCGAATACTGAGCACTGGTATCAGAGACTAAGTAGAACTAGTCCCAAGTAACTAAGAGCAGCCATGGGAGTGGCAAGAATCCCCTGTCAGTTACTCAGTGGCATAAACAAAATGGAAATAGTTCCAGACACCAAGTGGTGAACGCACCCATATTTGAAACCAAAAGGAACAAGTTTCAATTCACATACATCTTTTTAGATGGGTAAAGCAGTGAGCACCCACAAATGTAACTGAACGTAAAGAAAAGAAGGTCCGCACACCCACTCAGTTCTCTAACCTATAACCTTCTCTGCCCCACAAACAGCCCCATCTGGTCTTGCCCTTTCTTCCCTATCCAGAATTATATGTGACTAAAATAGTGAGTGTCTCTGTCCATGTGATGGTATCCATACCTTATCTTTTTTCCCTTTAACATTATCTTTTTTAGATTTTTACGTTATAAAACTAATATATCTATTGTCAACAAGTGAAAAAAAATCAAAGAAGTATGAAGAAAATGTTAATGATCTTTTCTCCCCTTACTTCTCAATAATCCTTTTCGTTAGAGGTAACTTAAATGGCCTAAAGTGGCCCCTTCCACTCTCTTCTCCTTGCTCCTACAAAAATAGGCAAGCAATTATTCGTTCATTGAATAAAAAACTTTTGAGTACCTACTATATGTCAGTCACTGTTCTAGGCACAGGTGTTATACCAATAAACAAAATAGGCAAAAATCCCCTCATCAAACATGTTTCAATGTGAGGAAAAAGGCAGTAAACAACATACATACATTTTTTTTTTTTTTTACAAAGGTAGAATCACACTGCACACACAGTTTTGCAACTGACTTTTTTTCCTAAAGATTATATTGTGAATATCACACCAAGTTAGTACATACAGACATAACTCATTCTTTTTGGTAGATGCATAATATTCTGTAGTATACATGTACCAGTTATGGAGTGACTAAATCTTCAATTGATGGACATCCAGATTGGTTTGAGAATTTTGCATTTTGAAAAAATGCTATAACAAATGTTCCTATATATAAGGAACTCATATTACTCAATAGCAATAATAATAATAACAAGATTAAAAAATGGGCAAGTGACCTGAATAGACATTTTTCCAAAGACATACAAATAGCCAACAGGTACATGAAAAGGCGCTCAGCATCACTAATCATCAGGGAAATGCAAATCAAAACCACGATGAGGTATCACTTCACGCCAGTGAGGATAGCTGTTATCAAAAAGACAAGAGATAAGTGTTGGCAACGATGTGGAACCCTTGTGCACTGTTGGTAGGAATGGAAATTGATACAGCCATTTTGGAAAACAGTCTGGAAGTTCCTCAAAAAGTTAAAAATAGAATTAACATATGATCTAGAAATTCTCCTTCTGGGTATATATCCAACGGAAATGAAATCAATATCGTGAAGAGATATCTGCACTCCCATATTCATTGCAGCATTATTCACAATAGCCAAGGTATGGAAATAACGTAAGTGTCTATCAGTAGATAAAGAAAACATGGTATATGTATATATAACTGTATGATTTCACTTATATGTGGAATCTAAAAAAGTCAAACTCATAGAAACAGAGTAGAATGGTGGCTGCCTGAGAGATACCTGGGGGAGATGGGGTGATGGTCAAAGGGTACAAAGTTTCAACTGAGAGATGAGTAAGTTCTGGGGATCTAGTGTACAGCGTGGTGACTATAGTTAATAATACTGTATTATATACCTGAAATTTGCTAAGAGAGTAGATCTTAAATGTTCTGAGCACACACACAGACACAAATGTACCTAACGGTGAGGTGGTAGATATGTTAACTGACTTGATTGTGGTAATCATTTCACAATATACACGTATGTCAGATCATCCTGTTGAACATCTTAAATATAAACAATTTTATTGGTCAATTATATCTCAAAGCTGGAAAATATTTCCTCTGGGTATATGTATATATACACCCATACACCATCATACATACATATACAGTCATGCACCACTTAAAGTTGTTTCGGTCAGTGATGGACCACATATATGATGTTGGTCCCATAAGATTATTGTGGAACTGAAAAATTCCTATTGCCTTGTGACATCATAACCATTATAGCATCATAGCACAACATATTACTCACGTGTTTGTGGCCATGCTGGTGTAAACAAACCTACCATGCTGCTCTATTTTTACTGTACTTTTTCTATGTTCAGATATGTTTAGATACATAAATACTTACTTACCATCGTGTTGTAATTGCCTACAGTATTAAGTACAGTAACATAGCATAGGAGCCATAGGCTGTACCATATAGCCTAGGTGTATAGTAGGCTACACTGTCTAGGTCTAAGTACACTTGTGATGTTCCAACAACAATGAAATCGCCTAACAACACATTTCTCAGGATGTGTCCCTGTCATTGAGCAATGCATGACTGTACCTATAGAGGGAAAACTTCCATCCTCTCTGAATGTTCGCTGGAATGAACTGACAGTAGACAGCTTAAAAGGAGAAAAAAAAGCATACAGATTTATTAATGTGCACGTGGACATGGAGTCCTGCAAATGTGAGACTCAAAGAAGGGCCAGACGGTGAGGCATGAATTACTCTCTTCATAGGGAAGAGGAAAGTGGGGGGCTGTAGGCAACTTTACAGGGGTAGTAAATGATTTTTAGAGGAAATGAATGGACCTGAATGATAAATGATAAATGATAAATGAATGGGTAATGGAGACAATCATTATCCTGTAAATGATTATCTTAGGAAACTGAGTTTATACATATAAATTCTTCTGAAATTTATTTTAACAGCTTTGTTGATATATAATTTACATACTATAAACGTCCCATTTATAATTCAATTATATTTAGTGTATTTACAGATTTATGCAACCATCATCATTATCTGATTTTTTAAGATTTTTAGCACCCTAAAGAGAAAGCTCATACTCGTTAGCAGTCACTTCCCAGTCACCTCTTTCCATCACAGCTCTAAGCAACCACTAATCTATTTTCTGTCTCTATGGATTTGCCTATTCTGGGCATTTCATATAAATGGAATCACACAATATGTTGTCTTTTATGGCTGGCTTCTTTCACTCAGCGCAAAGTTTTAGGTCATTCATGTTGTAGTCTATATCAGTAATTCATCCCTTTTTATGGTTGAATAATATTTCATTTTATGGATATAACACATTTTGTTTATCCATTCATTAGTTGATGGACATTTAGGTCGTTCCCACCTCGGGGCTATTATGAATAATGCTGTTATGAACATTTGTGGACAAGTTTTTGTGTATGTATGTTTCATTTCCCTTGAGCATATACTTGGGAGTAGAATTTCTGGTTTATATGATAACTCTATGTTTAACATTTTGAGGAACTTGCAAGCTTTTCCCCAAGGGGCCAAACAATTTTACATTCCTACCATTGGTGTATGAGGATTTCCGTTTTGCCACATCCTTGCTAACCCTTGTTATGATCTGTTTGATTGCAGCCCTATTAGTGGGTATGAAGTGGTAGAATCTCATTGTGGTTTTGATTTGTGTTTCCCTGCTGATTAATAATGTTGAGCATCTTTTCACATGCTTATTGGACATTTGTATATTTTCTTTGGAGAAATATGTATTTCATCTTTCCCTTTTTAATTGAGTTATTACTCTTTTTATCATTGTAAGAGTTCTTTATATATTCTGTGTACTGTCCTTATTAGATATTTGATTTGCAAATGTTCTCTCCTGTTTGGCAGGATGTCTTTTCCCTTTCTTGCAATACAAGTTTTTCGTTTTGATAAAGTCCAATTTATCTGTTTTTTTCCTTTGTTGCTTATGCTTTTAGTATTGTATCTAAGAAGCCATTGCCTAACCAAGTCATAAGGATGTGATTTCTTGTAAGAGTTTTATAGGTTTAACTCTTACATTTAGGTCTCTGATACCTTTTAAGTTAATTTTTGCATATGGTATGAGGTAAGGGTGCAACTTCATTCTTTTACATGTGGATATCCAGTTGTCCCGGCATCATTAATCTATCTTAATGATATCTTAATGAAGAATAATCATTAAGACTATTCTTCTTTCATTTAATTGCCTTGGCACACTTGTCAAAAATCAATTGACCATAAGGTAAGGATTTATTTGTGGACTTAAGTTGTATTCCATTTGTCTATATGTCTATCCTAATATGAGTACAACACTGTCCTAATTATTGTAGCTTTGTAGTAAGTTTAGATTTGGGAAATGTCAGTTGAATTTTATACATCTTTTTAAAGATCGTTTTGGCTATTCTGGGCTCCTTGCATTTCATTATGAATTTTAGAATCTGCTTGTAAACTTGTAAGAATGCCAGCTGGGATTTTGATAGGGATTATATTGAATTTATAGATCAATTTGAAGGCTATCACCATCTTAACAGTATTAAGTCTTTCAATTCATGAACATGTAATATTGTTCTATTTATTTAGGTCCTCTTTAATTTCCTTCAACAAAGTTTTGTACTTTTCTGTGTAGTAGTCTTGGACTTATTTCGCTAAAGTTATTTCTAAGTATTTTATTCTTTTTGGTGCTATACTAAATAAAATTGTTTTCTTGTTTATATTTTTGGATTATTGATTTCTAGTGTATAGAAATATAATTATTTTTGTATATTAATCTTGTACAGTCTTGATGAACTAGTTTATTGATAATTTTTAGTGGATTCCTTGAGATTTTCTGTATACAAGATTATATAATCTGTTAATAGAGATAGTTTTACTTTTTCTTTTCTAGTCTAGATGCATTTTATTTCTTTTTCTTGCCTAATTGTCTTGGTTAGAACCTCCAGTACAGTATTGAATAAAACTGGTGAGAGCAAATATCCTTGTTTTCTTTCTGGTCTTAAGAGGGATGCATTCACTCTCTTTACTGTTAAGTATGATATTAACCATGTATTTTTTACAGATGCCCTTATCAGGTTGCGGAAGTTCCTTTCTATGCCTAGTTTATTGAGTGTTTTTCTCATGAGTGTTTGATTTTGTCAAATACTTTTTTCTGTATCTATTCAGATGATCATGTGGTTTTTGTTCTTTATTAATATGATGTATTACATTGGTTGATTTCAGACATTAGACAAACCTTGCATTCCTAGAATAAATCCCACTTGCTCATGGTGTATATACTTTTTATATGTTGTTGGATGTTGTGTGCCAGTATTTTCATTCACCTTAAAGTATTTTCTAATTATCTTATGATTTCTTCTTTGACCCATTGGTTATTTAGGATTCTGTTGTTTGATTTCCTTGTATTTGTGAATTTCTCAAATTTCTTTTTGTTATTAATCTCTAATTTATTTCTTTTGTGGTCAGAAAAGATACTTCCTATGATATTAATTCTTTTAAATCTGTTGAGGCTTATATTATGGCCTAGCATCAGTTATATTGTGGAGAATGTTTTAAAAGAATGTATATTCTGTTGTTTTGGGGTTGACTGTTTTATACATATGTGTTAGCTCTAGTTGGTTTAGAGTGCTGTTCAATTCTTCTATATCCTTGTTGATTTTCCACCTAGTTGTTCTATCCATTATTAAAAGTAGTTATTGAAGTCCCAACTTATTGTTGAATTGTGTATTTTTCCCTTTGTCAGTTTTTGCTTCATATATTTTTGGGCTCTGTTGTTAGGTTCATATATGTTTATAATTGTTTACTGTCTTAAGTTACTAACTCTTATATCTAGTAACAGTTTCTGTCTTAAAGTCTATTTTGTTTACTATTAGTACGGCCTCTCTAGCTCTCATGGTTGCTGTTTGCATGGTATTTCTTTTTTTGTCATTTTTCTATCAAACGCTTTGTGTTTTTAAAACTAAAGTGTGTCTCCTGTAGACAACATATAGGTGGATTTTGTTTTGTTTTGTTTTTATCCAGTCTCACAATCTCTGCCTTTTGATTTGATTATTAATCCCATTTGCATATGATATTATTATTGATATGGTTGGATCTACAGCTGCTATTTTGCTATATCTATGTCTATCTATATATATGTATTGCTATATATAGCTGTGTGTGTATATATGTATATATATAATGACTATTTTATTCCTCTGTTCCTTTTTAATTTCAATTTATTTTTGTAAATGGTCTGAGGTAGAGATTTAAGTCCAGATGGTTAGCTAACTATGCTAGCACCATTTTTAAAAAATGTTCTTCTATGGAATTGTAATACCTCTGTTGTTATATATATTGTTCCCATATATAGTTGGATATATTTATGAAATTTCTATTATTTTCTGTTCATGTATCTTGTCTTCTCTTGTGTCAATACCTGTTTTTTTGTTTCAGTAACTTAATGGTAAATTTCAATATATGGAATAGTAAGTTCCTCTTTATTTTTCTTGCTTTTCAAATAATTGTTCACGTGAATCTATGAAATCCAAAATAAAACACTATTTGTAATCCTTTAAAAAATTTCACAAAATGAACATACACTTATATGTAATATATGCATACATTCACCATCTAGTAACATAGTATGTGTGAATTTAGGTAATTCATTTAAATTGGACACTGGTGAGTGATAAATAGCGCATTAAAATGAAACACTACAGGATGATTTATATAACTTTCACCTGGTGATTGTTTTCTTAACATAGGGTGGATGCCATGGAATGCAGTGCCATCAGAATATTAAGAGAGAGAATAATTGCACGAAAAACTGACCTTATTCGTGCTTTCCAACTTCAAGACTACACTAAATCAGGTAATAAAATTATGTAATGCCTACCATTTAACATACCTGGTTACATACAGATCAGTTTTCTTTGCTTACTTAAGATTTCAGTTTTCTATTTTTCCTAGAAAGAAATAATAGATATAAAACCAAAATATAATCCATTATTTACTTTAAAAGGTATATTTCTCTTTTATAATCTTTCAACTTAAAAAACCAGCAACAACCCTGAATTAGACCTCTTTTCTGGTAGTATTTCAGACTAGACACTCTGGGTAGCTTTTTTGTTAAGAAACAGCTAGGTTCTGGAGGATCCAGAATTTTAATGCATTTACCAGCCTCACAGTAAGGTAAATCTCTTTCCTGGCTGCGTCTCCACTCCTCATGAAAGGGGATTTGAAACCACACCTAGGAGCATGGCACAGCAAGCAAACACAAAAGGCTGGATTGTCCTGGGAGCAAATGCTAATACTGGTGTAACAATCAGTCCTGAGACTAAACTGTATAGTAGAAAGATGAAAAAGCTGAATTTGAGACTTCCACATTAAGTCTGGACCCTCAAAGTGTCTAAAGTAGTCCTAAGTCTGTAATACTCCCTGATTCCTGGCAAGCAAATGCAAATTCATCTTCCAGGGAGGCATCCCTAATTTTGGCCACTAGTGTATCCAGAGATTAAGCTCAACCAACATGAACTCACAACCAAAGATTACCAAACAAACAAGGAGACAAGCTACCATGAGTGAGAGTCATCAGGAACAATAAACAACAGATTTAGTTCGCCAAGGACATCAGATATTGGAATTATTCAAATACCAAATATAGAATAACTAGGTAAGAAATGTTTAAAGAAGTAAAAGATGAAATCACTAACATACATTTGAAAATGATTTGAAGAAGAACCAAATAGATATAAAAATATACTTGTTGAAATAAAAAAAAAAGCATAATGGATTGGTTAAACAGAGGGTTAGACACTGCTCAAGAAAGAATTAGAGAGATTAAGGGTTATGAACAGTAAAATGACAAGGTTTAACGTACACCTAATCAGGGTACCAGGAGGAAAGAATATAGAGAATATATTTGACATGATAATGCCTGAGACTTATCCAGAACTATGAAAGACTCAAATTCATAAGTTAACGGAACAATCATTCTCAAACAGGATAAATAAAATTAAATCCACACCTATACACACTTGTGGTGAAACTATAGAGCACCAATAGAAAAGAGAAAATCTTAAAAGCAGGCAGCGAGGAAATATACATTGCTACAAAGAGACAACAATTAGACTAGTACACTTCTTAACAGTTGCAGAAGAAGCCAATAGATGTTGGAATCATATACACAAAACATTGGAAGTTAAATTTAGTTAAAGATATACCATGAAAACACTAACAAAAGCAAAGCTGGAACAGCTCTAGTAATATCAGACAAGGTAGACTCTAAGGAAGTATACATTAATAGAAATAAAAAGGGACACTTCATGATGATAAAATATTCATTATTCTGGTTGAATCCATTCCAGATGTGTAGCACCTATTAATATAGCCTCAAAAACATGTAAAACAAAAATTGACAGAACAAGTAGAAGTAGAAAAATCCACCATCATTGTGGGAGATTCTAATAGGCCTCTCTCAGGAACTAAAAGAACAGACAGACAAAAGATTAGCAAACTTTCCCTAAAAGCCATATATAGAACTTTGCACCTAATATTTCAGAGTAAATATTCTCATCAAGCACAAATGGAACATTTACAAAAATTTACCATAAACTGGAGCATAAAGTAAATCTCAATGGATTTTGAAGGATTGGAAACATTACAGAATAAATTCTCTGACATAGTGAATTGAGCTACAGCTCAGTAACATAAGGTAAACATAAAATCCCCCTTTTGCTTGGAAATGAGAAATACACTTCTAAATAATCCTTGGATCAAGGAAGAAATCACAGTGGAAATTAGAATGCTGAAACTGAGTGATAATGAAAATACAACATTTTAAAACTTAAGGGATGCAAATTAGAGAGCCATTGATAACCTTAAATGCATATATTTTAAAAGATGAAAGTAGGATCAACAAAGCAAAAGAAAAATGGTTCTTTGGAGAAACTGGTAAGGATGATAAAACCCTGGTGAGAGAGAGAGAGGGCGTGCATGCGCATGTGCACACACATGAATAACCACTGCCAAGATTGAAAGGGAGGATATTACTACAGACTTATAAATATTAAAAAGATCATAAGATGCACTATAGAAAACTTTATGCCAAATGAATCGAAACTTCAGATCAAATGGACAAATTCTTGAAATATATATGTATACACACCCTCCCTGCAAAAAATGACACAAAAATAAATAGAAAATCTGAGCAACCTTGTGACTATTAAAGAAATTGAATCTGAAATTTTAAAACTTTCCACGAAGAAAGCTCTGCACTCAGATAGCTTCATTAGCCTTTACAATATATGATGGTACTTCCAAAAACTTCATGGAAAAATAGAATTAAAAGAGAATATAAATCTTTCCATGAACTTTTTGAAGTACCATTGTACATTTAAGAAAGAAATAAAGGCAGTCTTACACAAACTCTTCCAGAGAACAGAAATAGAGGGAACACTTGCCAGATTATTTTAGGAGGTCAGCATAACCTTGATACCAAAACCTAACATTAAGAACATTATGAAAAAGGAATATTGAAGGCTAATCTCATTCATAAATTCAGAAGAAAAAAAAATCCCAAATGAAATACTAGAGAAAGATTAATATATCACAGCTAAGTTTGGTTTATTCTAGGAATTCTGGGAATTCTAGGTTGTTTTAACATTGAAAAATCGATCAGTGTAATTCACCACTTTACAAAATTAAAGAAGTCATGTAATTCTCTTCAAATAAGAAAAAATGATTTGATGCATTTCACGGTTTAAAAAGCATTTAGAAAACTAAGAATAGAAATGCACTTCCTTAATCTCATAAAGGATATTTACCAAAGCCTATAGAAAATAGTGTGCTTAATGGAGAAATGTTGAAACCTTTCCTTGTAAGATTGGGGATGATGGAAGGATGCTGTGATAGGCTGAATAATGCCCTGCCCTCTAATATGTCCACATCCTAATCCCAAGAATTTGTGAATGTTACTTTAAATGACAAAAGGGACTTTGTAGATGTGATTAATTTAAGCATCTTGACCTGGGGAGATTATCTTGCATTATCCAAGTGGGCCTGATGTAATCACAGCTGTCCTCATAAAAGGGACATAGGAGGAAAAAGAGTCAGGGGAAGGTGATGTGATGATGGAAGCACATATTAAATTGATGCACTTTGAAGATGGAGGAAGGGTCCACAAGCCAAGTAATATAGGCAACCACTAGAAGCTAGAAAAGGCAAGGAAACAAATCCTCCCCTCAGAGCCTCCAGAAGGAACCAGCCCTGCCAACACCTTGACTTTTGCCCAAGGAAACCGATTTTGAACTTCTGACCTCCAGAACTAAGAGAATAAATTTGTGTTATTTTAAGCCACTAAGCCTGTGATAATTTGTTACAGAAGCAATAGGAAACTAATAGAGATGTCCACTATCAAGATATCTGTTCAACATTGTATTAGGGATGCTAACCAGTACAATAAGGCAAAGTGTCACTATGTATAGACAACATGGTTGAGTATATAGAAAATCCAAACAAATGCACAGAAAAGCTATTAGGATTATTAAATGAATTTAGCAAGTGCTTGAACACAAGGTCAGTACACAGAAATTGATTGCATTTCCATATTCTAGTGTATCAGTCAGAAGATACAGGATACAGATTTGAACAGGGAAATTTAATATACAAAGAATTACTAACTAGTGAAAGGTGATTAACTACTAAAAGAGATAAAAGAGAACTCTAAAGAATATAAGAAATAGCAAGTATAGGGAGGAACTACTATTTCTAAGGCTGAGAGAGAATGCTCAAAGAAAGAACAAACTTGGGAGAGTCCCCTACGCCTAACGAAGGCTGAGATTCAGACCTCACTGGAGAGGATGTGGCTGTGGCCCACTGGACAGGGCAGCAGTTCGCTGAGGTGCTTCAAGTCAGAGTTGGTCTCCAGCTAGTGGGCCAGGACTGCAGAGGATAGAGCCACCCACTCGAGTACCAGCAAAACTCTTTTTGGGCTGTGCCCCACTGTGTCTCTCACACATTGCTGGCAAGGATGCCACCCACTGTGGTGTCAATGAAATTCACTAGAGGGTAGGTGCCACAGCATTTCCCACACATCTCTGGTAACCATGCTGTGCTGTAGAAATAAGAAGCAAAGCACACCAGAAACAAAAAGAAAAGCTATTTCTCCTGCTATGCCTCGCAGTATTCTTCCTGTACCCTCTACTAACAAAACCTAACATTATACCAGCTGCCAGAGGAGAAATGTTTATAAGGTCCAATTCCTATATCACAAAATAGAGCAAAGAAGAGTAGTTTGGGAACTGAGTGGGAATAAATTGATAACTGGAGTAGCCAGCAATGAATTTTTAGATAAGAAAATCTTAAAAGATACCATTCACAATAGATAATCAAGTACCGAGGAAGAAACCTAATGAATGATATATGAGCTTTCTAAAATATTATTAAGAGAAATTAAAGAGGACCAAAATAAATGGGTGGATATTGCTGTGTTCAAGGACTGTAAGGGTTGAAGTTGTCAAGATATAAATTCGTCCCAAACTGAGCTATAGGTTCAGTGCAATCCCAATCATAATCCCAAAGTGGAGATATTTTGGTAAATCTTGAGAATCTGCATCTAAAATTTATGTGGAAGTGCAAAATTCCAAAAACAGCTAAGACATTTTTGAAGAAAGATGATAAGATGGGAGAACTTTCCCTATTATATATCAAGATGTATTCTAAAGATTCAGTAGTTACAGTAGTATGGAATTGGCACAAGGATACCTGTATAGACAAATGGAAGCAAATAGAGAACCCCAAACAGATTTCATGCATATATGTACACTTGAAGGTGGCACTCCTGAACAGTGGGCAGAGGACAGTCATTCCAATAAATGATCCTGGGCCAAATGGATATCCATATAAAAATAGAAACAGCTGATAGCTCACAGTGTATAAGAGAATCAGCTCCAGGTGGATTGTAGATATAAATATGAAAGACAAATACCAGAGCTTCTGGAATATGACAGGAAAATTTATTTATGCCATTGGGCCTGGCAAATATTTCATAAACAGTACAGAAAATTATTAACCATAAGGAAAAGAGTGGTCAGTTTAATTACATTAAAATTATAAACTTCTGTTCATCAAACATTTTTAAAGAAGTGAAAAAGACAAGCCACCAAATAAGATATTTTCAACACACATAATTAACAAAAGGCTCATATCTCGAAGATATAAATAATACCTACTAATCAGTAAGAAAAAGAAAATCCAGTAGAAAACTTGGCAAAAGACATGTATAGACAGTTCACCAAAGAGGATATCCAAATAGCCAATATATGAAAATGTTCTCCACCTCTTTAGTCATCTAGAAAATGCAAATTAAATCCACAATCAGGTATTACTACCCATCCCTTAAAACAGCTGATATGAAAAAACGCTGATAATATCAAGTGTTGGCAAACATGTAGACCAACTGGAACTCTTATATACTGCTGGTAAAAGTCTAAATTGGTGTAACCACTTCAGAAAACTAGAGAATCAAATGAAGCTGAACATTACACATGCCCTATGATCCAGCAGTTTCACTCCAAGGTATATGTTGAACAGAAATGTGAGTAGATAGATGCACCAAAGGGGCATGTACAGAAATGTTCTCAGCAGCACTGTTTGTAATAGCCACAAACTGGAGATAACCTAGTGTCCACCAGTAGTACACTGGATATACAAATTGTGAATATTCATACCTATGAATATTCATAGGGGTAGTATATGTCAATGAAAATGAAGACACTACAGCTAAATGGAACAATATAGCTGAATCTCATGAACTTAGTATAGAGCAAAAGAAACCAGACTCCTCCTCCCCCTGAAATATATACTTTATAATTTCATTTATATAGGGATAAAAAAAGGGAAAAAATAAATCACAGTGTTAGAAATCAAGATAGTGACCTTCCTTGGGAAAGTGGAAGGTGATAGTAATTGTGAGGGGTCACAAGAGGGCCTTTGGATATTGGCAATGTTCTATTTCTTGTCCTTGGTGGTGGTTATACAAGTGTTCCCTTTGTAATAATTCACTGAGCTCTGTATTTGTTCTGTGAACTTTTCTGTATGTTAAACTCCAATTAAAAAAATACAGAGTTATATGTGGCAGAATTGTCTAGTGGGAATGTAAATGGATAGACTCTTTCTTGAAAGCAGTTTGGCAATATATATCAGAAGCTTAAAAATCTGCATACCCTTTGATCTTGCAATTCCACTCCTAGGAATGATCCTAAGGAGATAATGGAATAGTTTGACAGCCATTAAAACGATGATGTAGATCTATGTTTATTAACATAGATGGATGTCTGTGATTTATTTTAAGTAAAAAAACAGATTAGAATAAATGTGTGTGTGTGTGTTTTGTCATATGCAATACATGTATATAAAACATCTGCTAGAGTACAATGCATAATATTTGATTTGATTTTAAGAGAAAAAATATATACATTTATGTATATACATGTTTATATACATAGAAAAAAGACTAGATATAATAGCATGTTTTCTGTATATTCAAAATTATTTAAAATGAGCATATCTTTAATAATCAGAAAAAATAAAAATATTCATAGCTTGAAAAATAATGTATAATATTAGGGGAAAAAAGATATTAGCTGGGAAAATGACAGGTGACTAATATACCAACATATTAAAAATAAAAGTAAATATTTTATTCTTTATATTCTTTTGTGTTTTCGAATCTAAAATAAGCATACCTTGTTTTGTTACTCAGAAAAAGGGGGAAAAAAATCTAATACCCAAAGTCTGATTTCTTACATATGACATTATGGGCAGTACTAAAGACTTTCTTTAGTTATTCCTCCCTCAGGACAGTGGGGCCAGGAAGGATAAATCATAAATTAGGAGAGCAGCAGTCCCTGAGGCCTTAAAACCCCAGGCAGCCTACTGGCTCTGCCAAGGAGGTTGCTTTTTTTTTTTTTTTTTTTTTTTTTTTTTTTTTTTACTAAATTACTGTATAAGCAAATTATATGGGCTTTGTTGTTATTGTTAGGAAAACTGTCTAAGACCCAGTGGGCTTTTTCCATGGAGAAGACTTTGGGGCTGAATTTACCATGGAGATCTCTGAGTTCACATCTGGTAAAGACAGACAAAGATGGAAATATTGACTACATGTCCAGCTTCCAGGATATACGCATTGAAAAACCTGTGAAAGAGGCAAGTGAAACATAGCCCCAGCTAAAACCTCGCTGGGGCAAAACATCCTTTGGACAACCTATAAGAGCAACTTAGTCCTTTGGAAACTTGGGAGTGCATCATCTAATGGATGGGAGTGGCAGTCTTAGGTAGGAAAGGGTGAAGGGAAATCTCCCAGGTACCTTTTGATCTGTTCAGGAAATTTGTGTGTTCTAAGGACAGGTAAAAAGAAAAAGCTTTGGCAAGCAAATTCATTTCAAGTGCTGTCCAGTAGAAGGGCAGATGTGACATTCATTCTTTCATACAACACACCATTTAAAATACTTAATGTATTCCTTATTAAACTGTGAGTGTATAGACTTGCTGAAAAGACCCAGAATATGCCTTGATGATTTTGAAAATGTAGACTCCCTTATTAAAATGATAATACCCCAGAGAGTTATCAGATCCTAGTACTTATTAGTTAACAACTCATCAGCAGTTAGTTATAACATTGAGCTGAAAGTGAGCTTATTGGACTTGGGCGATCATTTGCAGGGACAATGAGAAGTAAGAGCAGAGAGAAGGGAAGTAAAAGTAAAGGTTGGAGACTAAAATTTCTATCTAAGTCACATAATTTGAATTGATGGTGATGTTTTGCTTTTGTTACATTTTCTAAAATTGATCTGTGTCATTCTATGTTTTAACACTTAAAAAATCTTTATTTTAGATTCAGTCTACTCTGGTTGAAACTCTGTACAGATACCGATCTGACCTGCAAATCATATTTAATATCATGGACTCTGATCACTCAGGTAAATGAACTCTGATTAGTTCAGTAGTAGTGGAAAGCAAAGACTAGTCCATTTCTTTGAAATCAGAACTTTGTTTTTATCTATCTCATTCTTCATCCAAACTTGATGACACTTGAGGGGAAAAAATAAACTCACGTTTAATATTATTGTTATTTTAGTTTGGCCACAAACTCTCTATTCAAGACCATAGAGTTCTACAAAAGCCTATGTAGCCATCGTAGCTCCTGTTATAAATCACCAGCATAGATGAAAATATAATTCACTGTCCATTTTAATATCTTAGTTACTCCTAGCAATAAAAATCATTCCTAGAGTTCTGATTCTGTTTTTGGGACTGAGGCCTATGAAACTCATTTTCTGCTTAGCTTTGATGCGCAATTACTTATTTTCAAACTTAAAAATAAGTTATCAGATAATCCTCTACCAGAGATACCTTTGAACATCAAAAAATCAATAATTGACACCTGAAAGTAAATTATTGCCTATAAAAAAGGCAGCACCATTGTTTGCAATCTTCTTATTGACTCCCAGGGTGTCTTCTTCCTCTGCTTTGATGATGCTGTCCTGTCTGCACTCCATCTGTGTCCCTTACCCTTAGATTTTTAGATCCTGTCATTTCTCTACCACATTTAGTCCCACAGTCCACAGTCCCCTCCCCATTTCTTTCCTGTTCACTCATTCTGGCTTTAGAATAATCTCAGGATCACTTGGTAGTTGAAAGGGACACATTGTTTCTTTCATTTATGATCTTCTCTTGTCTTGATGGTCAGGCATGTTAGTGAGCTTCTAATTGGGCCTATTCTGTCATTGTGGCTTCCCTTCTTCTCTTAGGTGGGTCTTAAAATGAACACTTACAACCTTCTCTTATATTGTTTTAGGCCTGATTTCCATGGAAGAATTTCGTGCCATGTGGAGACTTTTCAGTCTTCACTACAATGTTGAACATATTGATGATTCCCACGTTGATGAGCTCGCCAGCTCAATGGACTTCAACAAAGATGGAAGCATTGACTTTAATGAGTTTCTAAAGGCTTTCTATGTAGTGCATAAATTTGATAAGTTGGCCAAATCAGACACCACCCTTGCTGAACAGGAATGAAGGCTTCCCTCAGGCTCCTTGTAAACAGCTGGGCCCAAATCACATGCAGTTTTTTCCAGGACCCTTGAAATTTATTGTCAGTAGTAGAGAAAAGTAGACTGCAATTCACACCACAAACACATGCATAGTACAGGTTTTGGAAGTCCCTAGTTAAACTGTTATTGGTAAGATTAGGTTAAATGCTAGCTGATAAGATTTGGCTTCAGTGTTAGGACCAAGAAATTATCAGCGAGAAACTGGGTTTGAGCCTAGTGTTGGTCTCCTGAATACCACCTAACCAGGAGACCAGAGCAGTTTGTAAACATATTGAAAGGAGCCCACAAAGCACCAGAGAAAACTATTAAGTGCAACATCTGTGAGTAACTGAGGGTTGGGAAGAGGAATACTAAATTACTAATCGAATAAAATACTTCCATCCTTAAACTGTAATCTTTTTTGGTGATTTCGTAAACCAGTAATCCTCAATTGGCGGGACCACCCTTCTGAGATGGAGACCATATCAGATTCTTGGGGGAAGCAGTGGGAATATATTATTTGAAAAAGCGTATTTTTTCATGTTTGTTGGAGATGCGAAGTGAATACCTTTGGATTGAGCCCTACAATTAATATGGTTTACCATCACTGGTAAGATGGGGCCTTGGTTATGCATACCATCAAACAGAAATTATAGGAGGCCATTGTTTTGGACTAGGCTCCTGCACTAGGCCCCAACAGACCAAAGATCAAAATGGAGTCACTTGTGCTGAGGTTCTACATCACCAAACCAAAACGGAGTTGTTATTTGACCTTCTGAGAAATCAGGAGAGAGAGATAACAGCCTAATTTCCCAAACAGGCCAGTTCAATCAGCATGATAATGAAGTTCCCTCTGCCTTTAATCCTTATAACAAAAAGTAACCTGAATTAACCAGATATTAATTAATCAGTTATTTCTTTTTTGTTCTGTTTCCCTGTTCCCACCTTACAAGGAAAGTAACTTAAACAATCCACTTTTTATTCTTTGTTTGTTTTCAGCCCTTCTCTGTCTTTAAAATCAATTCCTTCTCTGCTAAGCTCATCGGAACACTCATTCTATTTTTATGGAATGAAGTGTTGCCTGATTCTAGAAATGCAAATAAAGCCAATTAAGATCTTTAAACTAAATTGTTGTAATTTTGTCTTTTGGCAGATCTGATGACCAACAAAGGGACCTGAGGGAGACTGCTAATAACTCCCGAGACCCTTTGAGGAATGCAGAAGAGATGCCACTAACCCTGCATTAGTGGTCATCTGTCTTCCTCACAAAGTCCCGAGGGTTGTTGTACGTTCCTCTCAGGGCAGGCTCTGCAGTTTGCATTGAGCCCCCCGATCTTTTTGGCATTCAAATCCAGGGTTAATTCTGTGAGAGAACATTTGATCTTGGGGTATCAAGGGTTAGTCTGTGCCATGAGAGGGCACATGACTTTTGGGTTTGCAGTAGCTGAGGAATTGTAGGCAAGGACTGCAATTTAAAGGCAACTGACAGTGGTTATAATAAGTAGTTATTACTGCAGGGGCAAATTCTGGCTTTTAGAATTCACAGGTATCTATCCTCTTCATTTCTTCTCTTCTTGCCCACTGAAGTAAGGAAAATCATTGGCTAAGTTGGTCAAGGGGATCTCAGAGCCAAAGCTGTCTTGGCCCTGAGAGACCCAAGATCCAACACAAAAATGTAATCCTTAATTTCTAAAGAACTGAATAATCTTAGTTTTGGGGTACCCATTTGTTAGTGATCGTTTTCCTCCTGTGGACAGCTACTGCTTTCCTGTTTGTCTTGTTTTTGTGTCCTGAGAACTTGGTCAACCAACCAAAAGGTTGGGAGTTGCCAAGAATATGACTGGACAGAAATGTGGGTTGTACCCCAACTGTTATGTTAAATATTTATTTCTTTGGCTGCCTTTGGAAGAGGGTCTGGATTTTGCTCTTGAATGATTAATAAGAAACATAATGGGACCCCCCAAATTCTGAAGCATGCCAAGATAGTCTCTCTTCAGGGACTCCAGCCAGCTGGATGTTCAAACATTATGGTCCATCCATTCTCATGAACATTTTTAAGCTAATGGGCAAATTACACCAAGAGGGATTTGGAGTTCCAGTGGCCTTCATGAAGACCATTCAGACTTCCCCAGAATGTTGTTTTTTTCCTTGAACTAAATTAGAAGACAAAGGCTATAGAGTTAAACAGTCTGAAATACAAGATATTGCCCATACCAAGGATGGTAAAACTGACATAACTCCTGAATATTCACAGTCTACTAACTCTGTCTGTATTGCCTTTCTTCTATGAAAAAAAGACCAGTTAAACAGTTTCCCTATAAGATAAAGTTCAGGAGATAATCCTGAATATAAAATTCAGGAGATAATCCCTGTGTGATTTAAACTCCCTGGACAAAACAGAGCTCAGGGGTTATCACACCACAAGTTAGTCAAGCAACCCCTGTTAAGCTATTCTTGAAAATGAATCACTTAGGCTATTTTCCCACAGGAGGACGAATCATGGGTAACTTTTTAGTCTTTTTGCTTCTGTGTTATTTTAAATACTTGCCCAATTTATCAAAACATAACTTGAGATGATGGCTAGCTTTGTTCAGTGAACAATTCGAGCATAGTTGTCAAAAATGAGTAAATTAAGTGGATGTAAGTGGAATAAAAGTTTATACATGAACTTTTTATAATTTCAAAAATCTTTTTCAGTAACTTAATCTTAAAGTCATGTTATAGTTAAATAATAGATATTATGAAATGTCTCATTTCTAAATAATTTAGAATACTGAAACATTAATTGCTGAATATAGTTTATTTTTGGCTTGTTCAATTTTATAAAAAGGGCTGGCCAGTTAGCTCAGTTGGTTGGAGCACGGTGTAGATAACACCAGGGTCAAGGGTTTGCATCCTCCACCAGCCACTAGTTTTATAGAAAGACTAAATAAATGCAGGTCTGTTAATAAACATGAAGTATTACTTGAGGAACCACGTATTTCTAGGAATTATGAAATGGCTTTAGTTTACAGAATGCTGATTCACAATTGGTAAGGATTAAAAATTCTAATTAATATATGTAATTAAAATTAATAGAAACAAGGAAACAATTCTGTATGCAAAGTATACAAGGAAAGTAAGATGCATTTTTGGTGAGAAAAATTGTAAAAAGACATACGGTATATTTTTTGTTAAAAATAATAATTTCATCTAATTTGGAGGTTATGTAAAAGTTGTTTCAAAATATGCATTTAGGAAGGAAATAGAAACAAGGAAGGAACCAGTAAGTAGGAGAGAGATGTGAAGAAAGTTATGAGGATGTATTTTTGGCTTAAAAAAAGTTGAAAAAAGAGGTTTTTTGTTTTGTTTTGATTTTTATGAGAGAGAATTTTGTACGGTCAAAATGGTAAGGGAAAAAGGGAAGTAAAATTTTTGTCCTAAGGTAGAATGATTGGGTGTTCCAATATAAAAAAAAGGAAGGAAATGTAGGACAAAACTGAAGGTTTAAGCAAGCTGTAGAAGATTTGAGAAAGTTGTAAGAGATTGGGGAAGTTGTAGAAGGTTTGTGAGGAAAGGAATTTTGTATGTGATCAAGTTGGCTAAAATTAGGAGGAAATTGTTTATAGGTTGTTCTGAAAATTAAGCTTTGATATTAAAATTGCACTAATACAAAAGTAAAATTTAGTCCCCTGTGTTAAAACAACAAGGTTTTCTTGGAGTGTTAATCTGCTCTTAGTAGAAAATAATGAAAGTTTTTTCTTCACCTTTTAGGTAATTAACCTAGGAAACAAAGATTCTGTGTTTTATTAAAATAATTTCCTGTGCTTCATGTTTTCTTTATTAGGTCATTGATTACTTAGAAAAACTGAGTTTCCTCTTTATTAAGAGTTAAGGTTTTCTACAACTGTTTAACTTCCTGTGTTTGCTTTTGAAGTCTTTAAGTGATCACTCTGATTAAATAAATGACTGTTATTTCACGGTGACCTGTGATCCTACTTCGATCAAGTGTTTTAAACTTTTGATATGTTTGACAAATTTCCCAAAATCAAATTCTAACATTAAGTCTTTTTGACCTTGAACTAACTTTGGGATTTCCAGAGGGCCCCCAAAAATCTGAAAGATACTAAACCGATTAGGTTTATTGACATGTTAAATTGTATGGGAAGCATTGTCAAATAAGAAATGATGTTTAACCTTATTTGAGTTATATTTGTACGGATATATTATTATGTGTTCCAAAATTGTATGAAATTCCTAGAAATCTAATATATCAGTCACAATTTTGGTTATTATGATAAAATGTTGTATGCCACAGAAATAACCAAATTTCTTTGTCAATTGCTGGTTATAGTATAATGTACAATGCTGAGAGTTCTCTCATCAGATTTTAACCATGGCCGTTCTAAATCTTTGTCATTCACAAACAGTGGTTTTGATTTATCTTTAAAAGCATTTGCAGTCAGCTATAATCCAAATTTGCTTTTCCCTCAGGGTTTCTGATAACTTTGAGATTATACCATTGAAATGGGTAAGAGTTTCCAGAACTCTAGTATAAAGACTTTGTAGCTCACACATTTTTTGCTGGTGTGAGGCAGCAGCGAGGCCTGCGGTTGCTCTCACCTTTCCCCTGGATCCCGTCAGCTTCTCTGATTTCTGGGCTGTGTATGTGTGTTTAACTCCATGACAAAGGGCCCTGGCTTCTGCAGGACACCCCTGTCACCAAGGTCAAACACAACAAGAAAGGGCACAGGCTTCATTTCGTTCTTGTGGGGTACGAACTTGTGCTTGTGGGTTTCTGCTTGTGATCTTCCTTCCTGACTGACTGCCCTGTGGACTTCAAGCTCCAGCATCAGATATGTAGACCACAGCCTTACAGAGACTGCTCAACCAGCTCCTATATATGTATAAGCCACTACTTCTGGTTTATCTATTTATCTAACTATCTACCTGCCTACCTGCCTATATTTCCTACTTGTTATGCCTCTGGTTGAACCCTTACTGATACAGAATTTGGTACTGAGAGTGGTGCCAGAATAACAGAATCTTAGTGATGAGTGCTCTGGCTTGGTTCCCTAATCTGATTGTTTTAAAGGCACTAATAATCCTCTTCCCAGTGATAAAGAAAATGCTTGTAATCCATGGCATGAAGTGGCAAAATAGTTACACGAATTATCACCTTTAATTAATTAATTAGTTTGTTTATTTTTGAGACTGCTGGGCCTGCTGGCCAGTGTTACAATGGTAACTTTAACTGTTCACATGGCATAGCCTATGAAAAGTACAAAATGAAAGATGTACATCTCAAACCCTTTAAGGACAAATATTTAACATGACAAACTGGTTGTAATATCTGAAGAACTGAGTTCCTAAAGCCTATTTTTGTTAACTTTATGCACACACCTATTACCTGGAATGCCTGACCACATCTTTGACCTGTTGCAATTAGGACTTAGAAAGAAAAAAAAAAAAAAAAGAAAAACTGTTGAATCAACTATCCTAGTCCCATCCAAAGGGGAAAAGAAAAATCTGACAGTGATATATTTCCCATTGAAGTTATGTTCCCAAATAGAGTGCTAGAATTCTTCCGGTGGGAACACCACACAATGGTGACACAGCCTAATGTTTGGTCTGTGCGTGCCAAACATATTTTCTGCACTATACCCAGGCTTGATTGATGTTAACATTAGGAAAATGTAGCTACAGTGTACCTCATTACGAACATAAACAGACTACAAATACTCCTAAGAACTCCCATAAAGCCAAACTGTAACCTCAGGAGTACAAATTTAGAAATGAACAGGTGGCAAGCATGAATATTTTCCTGAAGTGTTCTAGTGCAAAATGCATTAGCACCATTGACATCCTCGCTCCCCCTGCCCCACCCCTACCCTGTGTCCTGCTCCCAGGAGATTAAAAACTTGACACTTAAAAACTTAACACTTAACATGCTCACCACCTAAAGAAAGTAATTTCCAGGGACCAGCATCTTAAAGGAAAAGAGGGTTCAAACATAGATGCTGAGTGCTCATAGTCTAACATTCTCTTACAAGTATATGCTGGCCCTTTGTTTTAAACTAACTTATAGTTTATTAAAAGCAGTCAAGAAGCTCTAGAACCTTATTTTCAAGAACCAGAGTATAGCACACATTTTCAATTTGTACAGACTCCTAGCAGACAGTTATGTCTCAAGAATCTTCTATTAAAAAGCTGTACTCCAAACTAGGCATATATTCTCTCACCAGGACACATGGGGCAGTGGGCACACGGTACCAGAAATTATCACCTTTAGATACTTACAGTCAAGTGCCTATAGAAGTCAAGACTCTAGGAGACCAGGTGTTTGCTACTTAGAACATTTTAGTCAAAATAAGTATAATAAGGTTGGTTGGTTAGTTGGTAAAGAACTTGGGTGAAGAAAATGTTTAGCTCAAGGCTTAAATTCCCAGTTCAAGGCTTACGTAAAGGACCTGATAGTTTCTATGACTAGCCTGAAAGAAACTCTTATTTCCTATAGCCACAGGGCTGAGATTTCTGAACGCCAAAACCAAAGTCAAGTCCTATGACTGGTTGAATGACAACACAAATTGAATTCCCAACCTCATAAGGTCTCTTTTGTTGAAATGAGGCCATTAATCGGGAAGGAATGGCATCCTGAAAATTGGAATGGGGACCTACAAGCAGATTCTGATTTATATCTTTGCCAGGAGAAGCAGCCCTTTTACCTCTGCCTGAGGAGGTTAGTCTTCCCCTTTTTTGTCCTGAGGGACCTGTAGTGGCCTCCTCTGCGGTAGTTGCTTTGCAAGGCACTACTGATCCTTCTCAGGACCTACCCCCACCATATCTCTTCTATTTGAATGTGCTGATCTGACCCTATATGGAAGATCAGAAGTGCTTGAAGGAATGAAGAGCGTTGAAATGGTAAATATGTGGGTAAAATCTAAATGAATAACAACCTCTTATAAGACTTGAAATATTCAGAGACTAAATAATGATGGTCCATAGTTGAGGAGAGAATAAATGGGGTTAAAGTGTTATAAGGACTTTTTATTGTCCAGAAACGGGGTAAAAGCAACAATTAATATTTGATTGTGATAAGAACACATGTTGTAATCTCTAGGACAACTGGTTTAAAAAATAGTAAATGTATATAATTTTCAGTCTGTAGAGGGAAAATGGAATAGTAACTTAAAAAGTCAATAAAAGGGAAAAAGGAACATAGGAGAGATAAGTCAAACAGTAATATGATAGATTTAAGCTCAAATACAACAACTATTACATTCAGTATAAGTTGATTAATTGCCCCCAATGGGGAAAAAAATAGCTTTTGAACCATTTCCAACTAAACAAACTCACGCCCCTGGAGGAAGGCCCAGTTATCCCAACTGAATCCATCATAAAGCAGCCAGCCCCAGCTAACCCACCATCTGACTGAACATGCATGAATGAGTTTAGCAGAGATTACCTGAGATCTTTCAGGCCAGAAGAACTACTCTGCTGAACCTAGCCCAAGTTGCTGATGTATATAAAATTATGGTCTAAATAATTGATTGTGTTTTAAGACATTAAATTTTAGGGTAGTTTATAATGGGGCAAAAACTAAAAGATAAGGAAATTGATGTCTACAAGTAGAGTGCTGTCCTAACAAAAACTGAAATATGTGTCATTGGTTTTGGGACAAGGCGTAAAGACAGAGGTTGGAAAAGCAGTGAGGAAACATCAGAGGCTGGAAAATTAGCTAGGAAACTGCTACAGCAGGCTACAAAAATAGTTACACATGGTATGTAGCTTTGAAACAATTTCCAAAACTGTAGTCTATGGTAGCATGGAAGATGAAAAAGATTCTAAATGAACTTTGGATTTTATTAAGGAGATCTCCAGGCTAAATGTTGAAAGTGACAGCTGGCTGGTCCTAGCTATGTATAAGAGTATAAGAAAAGGGAGATGAACTGAAGCAAAAACTGTTCAGTTTGCAAGCAGAATTTAGGAGGAATATAAAAGAGCCAGGGCAGGCTGGGTTAGAAAGTAAAAGTATTTTTAATCTCTGTCATCCAGCTAGCAAAAGATTTTTAAAGCAAATTAAAACTTGAAGGCTATTTCTGCTTCTGATCAAGATGGAGTAACAGGGATCAGATTTATCCTCCTGCCTGAAACAACTAAAACAATAACAAAAACAAAAAGACAAAATATATGAGACAATGGTTTTCAAAACACTGGACACCAGGCAGTAGAGAACAGGCATCCTGGAGTAACAAGAAATGAATAACATGAGTTCTCCAGTTGCCTCAGTTTACTGCCTTAAGACAGTTTACAGGCTGGGGCACAGGGAGGGGAAACTCAGGCAAAGCCCAGAAGAATCCCTAAATTGGGAGACCAAGGTAGCTAGAGTTTGTAGGACGTAGTACTGGAGAGGAGACAGCTGTAGAGAGAGAGAACTCTGGAGATCTGCAAAGCATTCCCACTCAAGTATTCAGCAGAGGACTAAGAAGTGCATGTGCATGAAGAACCTACCTGAGGCCAGGGAAAGAACCACCCAGTGCTCACTTAGGGCCTGGAATAGCGCCTTGTCCCACAAACTAGTGTGGAAATCTTCATGTTTTATGGGGCATTGGGTAGAGTACTCCAAAGGGGTACTCCCCTGAGTAATGGGGAATAATTAGCTTTAAACTAAATGTGCTCTGATCCTGCCTTACAAATCTTAAAAGTAAGGCCTAAAAGGATCCAGTGCTTCCAGGTAGCTCAACCATGTCCGAGAACAAAGCCCAAGAATATTTATAGAAATACAAAAATATCCAGCACCAAAAAAACTAAAATTCATGATGTCTAGCATCCAAAAAATAATTACCAGGCAGGTGAAGGAGCAGGAAAATACCATAATAAGAAGAAAAATCAATCAGTTAAAATTGGCAAAGTTATTGAAACACTTATTACAACAGAATTTCATATGTTCAAAAGCTAAGGAGAGTCATGAAAGATAGAAAAATATCCAAATAAAACTTCTAGAGATGAAAACTAATATTTGAGATAAATACTTGGATAGGATTAATGGCAGATTAGGCATTGCAGAAGAAAAGATCAGTGAACTGGAAGACATAGAAACTATCCAAAATGAAACAGAAAGAAAAAAATTATTTTAAATAAGAGTATCAGTGAGCTGTGGGACACCTTCAAGAGGTCTAGTATGTGTGATTGGAGTTCCCGAAGGAGGAGGGGAAACAGGAGAAATATTTGAAGGAATAATGAACAAACATTTCCCAAATTTAATAACTGTAATCCTATAGGCTGAAAAATCTCAATGAACTCCAAGCACAAGAAACCTGAAGAAAAGTATACTGACACATTGTAAATTATCACAAATCATACCCAACAATGTGAATATATTTTAAAAAATACATTATGATCGGGCTGAGCCCGTGGCGCACTCGGTAGAGTGCTGCGCTGGGAGCGTGGTAACGCTCCCGCCGCGGGTTCGGATCCTATATAGGAATGACCGGTGCACTCACTGGCTGAGTGCCGGTCACGAAAAAAAAAAAAAAAAAAAAAAAAACGACAAAAAAAAAAAAATACATTATGATCAAGTGAGGTTTGTTGAAGAAATGAAAATTTGATTTAATATTTGAAAGTCATTCCATGTAATTCACCACATTAACAAAGGATGAAACACCATATGATAATACTGGTTTTGAGCAGACATTAATATAATAATAAAGAAATATTATGAACAACATTGTGCCAATAAATACGTTTGAAAATTTAGAGAAAATGGATGCACGCCTCCAAAGACACAAAATACCAAAGCTCACCCAAGAGGAAATAGAAAATCTGAATCTGAATATTCCTATGTCTATTAAAGAAATTGAAATTGCCATTAAAAACCGTTGCACAAAGAAAACTCTGGGCCCATTTGACTTCACTGGTGAATTCTACTAAACATTTAAGGAAGGAATAACACCAATTCTACACAAACTTTCAGGAAATTGATGAGGAGGCAATAATTCCCAACTCATTCTATGAGGCCGGCATTATCCTGATACCAAAACCAGACAAAGATATTACAAGAAAAAAAATCCTATAGAGCAATATCCCTTATGAACATAGATGCAAAAATGACAAACAAAATCTTAGCAAATCATATCCAGCAATATATTTTTAAAAATACTTCATGACCAAGTGAGGTTTGTCCAAGGAGTGAAAGTTTGGTTTATTTATTTATTTATTTATTTTTGTCTTTTTCGTGACTGGCACTCAGCCAGTGAGTGCACCAGCCATTCCTATATAGGATCCGAACCCGCGTGGGGAGCGTCGCTGCGTTCCCAGCGCTGCACTCTCCCGAGTGCGCCACGGGCTCGGCCCGAAAGTTTGGTTTAATATATAAAAATCATCCCATGTAATTCACCTTATTAACAAACAAAAAAGACAAATCGTGATTATCTCAGTAGACACAGATGATGGACAAAACTCAACAACCATTTCTGATAAAACCTTTCAGCAAGCCAGAAATAAAGAGAATTCCTTAACCTAATAAATGGTGTATATGAAAAACCCACAGCTCTAGCCAGTACGATCAGGCAAGAGAAAGAAAGAAAGGCATCCAGATTGGGAGAGAAGAAGAAAACCTCTCTTCATTTGCAGATGACATGATAATCTATGTAGAAAATCTGATGGAATCTACAAAAGAGGTAATTAGAACTAATAAGTGAGTTTAGCAAATTTGCAGGATACAAGATCAACATGTAAAAATCAATTTTACTTTGATATACTAGCAATGAACAATCAGAAATTGAAATTTAAAAACCAATACCATTTGAAATAGCTTTAAAAAATGAAATATTTAGCAATAAATGTGACAAAGGATTTTCAAGTCCTGTACACTAGAAGCTACAAAATATTGCTCAAGGAAATTAAAGAAGATCTAAATAAACCCTGAGATATACTGTGTCTTGGGGTCAGAAGACTCAATAATGTTAAAATGGCAATTATCCCTTATTTAGTGATCTTTAGATTCAACACAATCCCAATCAAAATCCCAGCAGACTTTTTTTTATACAGAGAAATTGACAGGGTAATTCAAAAATTCATATGGAAATGCAAAGGACCTAGAATAGCCAAAACAATATTAAAAATCAGAACAAATTTGGAGACCTAACTATCTGATTTCAAGATATATTATAAAGCTCCAGTAATGAAGACAGTGTGGCATTTGTGTAAAGATAGATAAATAGATCAACTTCAAAATAGAGTCCAGAAATAGATCCATACATGTATGGACAAAAGATTTTTTGTGTTTTTATTTTTTAAATATAATTTTTATTTTAGAATAGGTTTAGAATAACAGAAAAGTTGTGAAGATAGTGCAGAGAGTTCTATATACCTCATACTCAGTTTCCCCTATTATTAACATCTTATATTGGTATGGTATACTAGTCACAATTAATACAATATTAATGCATTATTATTAACTAAAGTCCATACTTTATTCAGATTTCCTTAATTTTCACTTAATGTTCTTTTACTTTTCCAGGATCCCATCCAGGATACTGTATTACATTCAGTCATCTTGTCATCTTAGGCTCCTCTAGGTTGTGACAGTTTCTCAGACTTTGTTTTTGATGACCTTGGCAGTTTTGAGGAGTACGTCAGGTATTTTGTAGAATGTCCCTCAATTGGAATCTGTCTGAAGTTTTCCTCATGATTAGACTGGGGCTGTGGGTTTTTTGGAGGAAGACTGTCACCTCTCCCAGGGTGACGGAGATGCAAAGTATTACTCAAAGCCCATTTCTTCTGAGCAGTGAGAAGCCCTGAAGGGGTTAATTTCCAGGAACACTCAAGAGAGAGACATGCCTCCTCAGAAAATATCACCAAACTAGGGTCTTCTCTCACAACTTAACATCTCTATGTGTGTTTTTTTTTTTTTTCAAGATGGCGGCGGCTGCTGCGGCTGGCGCGGAGTAGCTGAGGTAGAAAAGGTGGCCACTGGGCCTCAGGCAGCCGGGAAACTTGTGGACCTTCCTCTTGCCATCTCTTAAGGGAGGACTGCTGCTGCTGGCCGGTCGTGGGGGGTGACCACCACTTTGCCCCCGGCAGGAGAGGCTGCCTCATTTACAGGCAACAGCTTTGAAGTGTGGAGCAGGAAAAGAACTGTTTCTTAGCTGCAAAAGCGAGTCTCGAAACAGGGAATGTGGCGCCAGGGCTGCTGTGGATGCAGACAGGATCCTGGAGGCCGGGGCCGCGCTGAAGGCGGCCAGCTGCCCTATTCAGGATTCGAGGTTTCAGGCCGGCATTAAAGAAGATTCCTGGGAGCGCTCGAGCCGCGCCGCGACTGAACAGCCCGAGGCGGCAGCGGCCGAGAACTGGGAAGGCAACAAACCAGAGACAGAGAGTGAGCGCCCGACCTGGCACAGCACTGTGAGTGACCCCTGGCACAGCTCTGTTCGGGGGGTGGATGCCCACCTGGCTCCCGCCTGCACCACCAGGCCACTCACCGCCCCGGTGCTGCCTCCATTTTCCCAGGTGCGGGCAGCCCCGCCCAGCTCGGCCAACACTGAGCCTTCCCACTTGCTTGGCCCGGCGCGGGGCTTTCCGGAGCCTGCGGGCCGGCCTCCCCTCCCACTCCCTCCGCGGTTCTCTGGCGGGACTGGTGGCGGGGGGCGTCCCCGGCCAGTGTCGGGGGGCAAGGAAGTATGGGCGGGCCGACTGTCACTCCACCACACCCTGGACTCCGGCCCCAGGTAAACTCCCTGTTACTGGGAGGCAGATACCATCTCTGCGGCCACCAGTTTGGAAAAAAGCCTAACGAATTTCTGGTTGGGAATAGTGTGGTAGGAGAGTTCCCAGGTCCGCTTGAACCTGCCGGAGACCAGGCTGCAGGTGGGCGCTAGACTTGGATTATACTGGGGGGATACAAAGGTGAACAAGATCCGAGAAAGATCTACATAGTGCTACAAAGGCACCCAAAGAGACCGGTCGTCTGTGCCTAGCAGAAACCTGGTAGACTTCCTGGGTGAGGCAGTGCCGAGCAGGGTCTTGAAGGCCCAGCTGATAGACGAGGGGTGCAGAAGACACGCCCCAGCCCAGCACAGTGCGCACAGAGTGGGGAGACGTGCGGCCAGGGAGGCGGAGACTCGACAGAAACCACACACCCTGTGGGGTCGCCACTGCACGATCTAACAGCCTGGGCCAGAGCACACGGAACAGGGAGAAGTCCTGCACAGGAAGTGAAAGCTCAACAGAGATCACACACCCTGTGGTACGTGATCCACCAGCCCAGCAGAGTCCAAGCTGACCAGAAAGGTGGCTCCCCGGAGAAGCCCAAGACCCGAGGCAACCACACACACAAGGCACTAGAGGCCAACTGAGCAGTCACGGAGGGAACCATACGAAATTGGCAACCACAGCAACATCCTAGTTAGTCATTAGTCTCAAACCGGTGGACTGTGAAAACCCCTGCCACAATGAATAAACACCAAAAAAAAAGATACCAGAAATACAAAAAATCAAGAAAGTACACCACCAAAAGTTAATAAATCTCAAACTCTAGATCCTATAGAACAAGAAGCCCTTGAAATGACTGACAAGGAATTTCGAGTGATAATTCTAAGCAAACTGAATGAGATACAAGAAAACTCAGCTAGACATCATGATGAAATGAGGAAAAGTATACAGGATCTGAAAGAGGAAATGTACAAGGAAATCAATGTCCTGAAAAAAAATGTAGCAGAACTTGCTGAACTGAAGAAATTATTCAACGAAATAAAAAACACAATGGAGAGTTTAACCAGCAGGCTTGTCGAAGTTGAAGAGAGAACCTCTGAACTTGAAGATGGGCTGTTGGAAATAACACAAGCAGACAAAAAGAAAGAAAAAAGAATCAAGGACATTGAAGAAAATCTGAGAGAGATATCAGACAACCTTAAGTGATCAAATATCCGAGTCATGGGTATTCCAGAAGGGGAGGAAAATGGAGATTCCACTGAAAACATATTCAACAAAATAGTGGCAGAAAACTTCCCAGGTATAGGAAAAATCACAGATCTTCAGATCCAGGAAGCTCAACGATCTCCAAATGTATTCAACCCAAAAAGACCTTCTGCAAGACATGTCATAGTCAAATTGGCAAAACTCAGAGACAAAGAGAGAATCTTAAAAGCTGCAAGAGAGAAGCGTCAAATCACCTATAAGGGAGCCCCAATCAGGCTAACATCAGACTTTTCATCACAAACCCTAAAAGCTAGAAAGGAATGGGATGATATTTTCAAAATACTAAAAGACAAAGATTGCCAGCCAAGAATACTCTACCCTGCAAGGCTATCCTTCCGAAATGAAGGGCAAATAGTATATTTCTCAGACAAACAAAAACTGCGGGAGTTCACTACCACACGACCACCCTTACAAGAAATCCTCAAGGGAGTACTGGGTTTGGTTCCTGAAAAATAACTACCACTGCCATAAAAACCCAAGAAAAATCTAAACCCGCTAGTATAATAAAAATGGCAATCATGAAGAGAAAACAAGCTAACAAAAACACTATCTACAACCTAAGGAACCAACAAACACAGAAAACAAACAGTAAATCAGAAAGCAAGGAAAAAAAGACACCTAAGACAACCAAACAACCAATAAAATGCTAGGAATAAATCAACACCTTTCAATAACAACTCTTAATGTAAAAGGCTTAAATTCCCCAATTAAAAGACACAGACTGGCTGACTGGATCAAAAAGCAGGACCCAACAATATGCTGCCTACAAGAGACCCACCTCACCCATAAAGATTCACACAGACTAAGAGTGAAAGGATGGAAAAAGATTTACCATGCAAACAGAAAAGAAAAACGAGCTGAAGTAGCTATTCTTATATCCTTGATGAATATAGATGCAAAAATCCTCACTAAAATACTAGCAAACAGAATACAGCAACACATACATAAAATTATTCACCACGATCAAGTGGGATTCATCCCAGGGATGCAAGGTTGGTTCAACATATGCAAATCAATAAATGTGATACACCATGTTAATAAAGTCAAACACAAGGACCATATGATCATCTCTATAGATGCTGAAAAAGCATTTGATAAAATTCAGCACTCATTCATGACAAAGACCCTCTATAAGTTAGGTATAGTGGGAAAGTATCTCAACATAATTAAAGCCATATATGACAAACCCACTACCAATATCATCCTGAATGGGGAAAAGCTGAAAGCTTTTCTTTAAGAACAGGAACTAGACAAGGATGTCCACTCTCACCACTCCTATTCAACATAGTGTTGGAAGTACTAGCCAGAGCAATCAGAGAAGAAAAGGAAATAAAAGGCATCCAGATTGGAAAAGATGAAGTCAAACTGTCCCTGTTTGCAGATGACATGATCCTATATATCGAACAGCCTAAATCCTCTACAAAAAAACTCTTGGAATTGATAAATGATTTCAGCACAGTAGCAGGATACAAAATCAACACACAAAAATCAGTAGAATTTCTTTTCTCCAATAGTGAACATGCAGAAAGAGAAATCAAGAAAGCCTGCCCATTTACAATAGCCACCAAAAAAATAAAATACTTAGGAATTGAGTTAAGCAAGGAGGTGAAAAATCTCTATAATGAGAACTACAAACCACTGCTGAGAGAAATTAGAGAGGATACAAGAAGATGGAAAGATATCCCATGCTCTTGGATTGGAAGAATCAACATAGTGAAAATGTCCATACTACCCAAAGTGATATACAAATTCAATGCAATCCCCATCAAAATTCCAAAGACATTTTTCTCAGAAATGGAAAAAACTATGCAGACATTTATATGGAACAATAAAAGACCACGCATAGCCAAAGCAATGCGGAGCAAAAAAAATAAAGCTGGAGGCATAACACTACCTGACTTTAAGCTATACTACAAAGCTATAATAACCAAAACAGTATGGTACTGGCATAAAAACAGACACACTGACCAATGGAATAGAATAGAGAATCCAGAAATCAACCCACACACTTACTTCCATCTGATCTTTGACAAAGGCACCAAGCCTATTCACTGGGGAAGGGATTGCCTCTTCAGCAAATGGTGCTGGGATAACTGGATATCCATATGCAGGAGAATGAAACTAGATCCATACCTCTCACCGTATACTAAAATCAACTCAGAATGGATTAAGGATTTAAATATACACCCTGAAACAATAAAACTTCTTAAAGAAAACATAGGAGAAACACTTCAGGAAATAGGACTGGACACAGACTTCATGAATACGACCCCAAAAGCACGGGCAACCAAAGGAAAAATAAACAAATGGGATTATATCAAACTAAAAAGCTTCTGCACAGCAAAAGAAACAATTAAAAGAGTTAAAAGACAACCAACAGAGTGGGAGAAAATATTTGCAAAATATACATCTGACAAAGGATTAATATCCAGAATATATAAGGAACTCAAACAACTTTACAAGAAGAAAACAAGCAACCCAATTAAAAAATGGGCAAAAGAGCTAAGTAGGCATTTCTCTAAGGAAGATATCCAAATGGCCAACAGACATATGAAAAAATGCTCAACATCACTCAGCATCCGGGAAATGCAAATCAAAACCACATTGAGATACCATCTAACCCCAGTTAGGATGGCTAAAATCCAAAAGACTATGAACGATAAATGCTGGCGAGGTTGCGGAGAAAAAGGAACTCTCATACATTGTTGGTGGGACTGCAAAATGGTGCAGCCTCTATGGAAAATGGTATGAAGGTTCCTCAAACAATTGCAGATAGATCTACCATACGACCCAGCTATCCCACTGTTGGGAATATACCCAGAGGAATGGAAATCATCAAGTCGAAGGTATACCTGTTCCCCAATGTTCATTGCAGCACTCTTTACAATAGCCAAGAGTTGGCACCAGCCCAAATGCCCATCATCAGATGAGTGGATACGGAAAATGTGGTACATCTACACAATGGAATACTACTCAGCTATAAAAACGAATGAAATACTGCCATTTGCAACAACATGGATGGACCTTGAGAGAATTATATTAAGTGAAACAAGTCAGGCACAGAAAGAGAAATACCACATGTTCTCACTTATTGGTGGGAGCTAAAAATTAATATATAAATTCACACACACACACACACACACACACACACACACACACACACACACACACACACAAAAACCGGCGGGGGGAAGAAGATATAACAACCACAATTATTTGAAGTTGATACAACAAGCAAACAGAAAGGACATTGTTGGGGGGGAGGGGGGGAGGGAGAAGGGAGGGAGGTTTTGGTGATGGGGAGCAATAATCAGCCACAATGTATATCGACAAAATAAAATTAAAAAAAATATATATATATATATATATCACTAAAAAAAAAAACAAAAAACATTTCTATGTGTAATTCTAAAAAGTTAGGCCCTGTGAAATACATTTGCTTTATAAATGTTAGCATACTCCACAGAAGACCACAGAGGTGAAGTGCCATTCTCATCACATTATGTTAAGGGTACATACTATCAACATGACTTACCACTGTTGATGTTACCAAGTTTTTCTAAAGTCAACACTTGTAAGTCTGTTTGGTGACCTGTATCACATTCTGGGACTCAGAGAGACTTAGGTCTCTCAACCCAAACAGAAAGATACCCATAGAACCAGACATATCCACTGTGTGTACCTACTATGTGTTGGGCACTATACTTAGCAATTTACATGAATTATCTCTTTTATCCTCATGCAATCCCACAAGGGAGATGCAATTCTCTTTGTTCTACACACAAAGAAATTGAAGATCAGAGAGGTTAAGTCCCTTGCTCAAGGTTGGCCACCACAGCATAATGTTATTATGCCCCACCATCTCTCTCAGTTGCAGCCAAAGGGAGGCACTTCCATCATTAAGTGTGTTAATGGATAACAGCTGAAAGACCTTGCTTGTAATCCCCACCAGAAGGTCCAGTGGCTAAGGTAGGTAGTCTGAGTGTCAGTCAGACCCCCCAGGATGTCAGCAGTGGTGTAGTGGGGCTGTAGTAGGGAGGCTCTGGGCTCCGGTTACCAAAGGGGGCTGTCAAAAGCAATGAAAGACCCTCTTAGGTTAGAACTGGGGCAAGAAGGTCTCAAGGACAAAGTCTAGTTGTTACAAATGGGATACATAGAGCAGGATCGGAGTCAAAGCCAAGTTGACTCAGAGTCACTTCAGCTTTTCAAACTGCCCCTGCCTGAAGGTGGTGTCCTGTTCCTGGGCAGGAAGGCACTGAAGGCCTGAGCATTGGGAATGGAGGAGGGCCCGGGGACCAGAAGCCAGGCAGGGCCTCATGCCCAGGCATGTTATTCATCTCAGCTGGCCCCTGAAGCTCCCTTATGCTGATTAGGTGTTTTTTTCCTTCACTCTCTCAAACGAACTTTATTTAGGCATATTTTGCATCATATAATTCACCCTTTTCAAGAGTACAATGGTGTTTTAGTATACTTACCAAGTTAAGCAGCCATCACCATAAATACTTTCATCAGATTAATATGGTTCCTCATGCACATTTATAGTTAATCCCCATACCTCTACCACACCTACCCACTTCATCCACTTCCCAGGCAACCATGAACCTACTTTCTGTCTATAGATTTGGCCTTTCTGGATATTTCACATAAATGAAATCATACAATGGAATGGTCTATTGTGTCTGGCTTCTTTCACTGAGCATAATGTTTTTGAGGTTCACCCATGTCATAGCATGTATCCATAGTTCATTCCTTTTTATTGCTGACTAGTAGTCTATTGTATGGATATACCATATTTTGTTTATCCACTCATTGGTTGGTGAGCATTTACTTTGTTTCTAATTTTTGACTATTATGAATAATATTGCTTAGAACATTTATATGCAAGTCTGTATGGATATATGTTTTTCCTTCCCTTGTTTTACCCTCTCCCTTTAGCTTCAATTTCTTTTTTATTGGGTTTATTCTACACTTTCTAATTGTAAGATTATCCTTTCTTTCTTCAGCTTCTTCACTGGCTTCCTATTGTCTTCAGGATAAAACTCAAACCCCTTAGTGTAGGCAGAGAAGTGCCCTCCTACCTATTCAGCCTTATCTCTTGCCCTTCTCTTTTTGAAGAGAAAACGTATATCACTTGTAGAAGGAAGAGACATTGAGACACAAAGAAATCCAGGAAAAGAAATATTTCTCAGGTAATGTTCTGTTACTTATTGCCAATCACCCATATTAGATCATCTGAACTTGTGATAAAATATTCTTGATTTTATATAGTAACTGAATGACCATTTTGGGCAGTGCTCGGTGCTTAGTAGAGGCCTAATATTTATTAAATATTTAATTTAAATTAATTCTGGTGAACAGCAGAAGACATTGATGGGAGTACTGTAAAAAGACTGACACTGGTTTTTGTATATGGTTATGGTCATAGCCTAGAACAGAATTAATGAGAATTAGGAAGTGGGCTTCAGTTGCTTAATGGCTGCCCAAGCTCTCCTCCAAAGCATGGAAAATAGAATTGCTATTACATTACATGCAGGAAAAACAGGGAGAGACAGTGACTCCTCAGGTCTGCTACTGCTTTAAAGATCAAATTCCATGCTTCATTAAAGCAGCAGCTGTGAAAAAAATGGAGTCTTCAACGTCATGTGTACAGAGCTCTTGCACCATTATCTCACATGAAAACCCACTGATAATCCCGGGATTAACATTAAGAAATGTCTAATTCCTCTGACGGTACCTGGTGGGTCTTTTCTGTTGCTTCCTAAATATCATTTGGTTATTTATTCTCAGGGTTCTTTCTGGAACTCTCATTTTCAAATTAATTCTAATTTCCAGAATTAATTATATGTCTTTGTTGGAAATTTTACCTAAAAATGCATTTTGATTTTACTAATGACTGTCGTTTAATGTTGTTAACTTCTGCCTAACACGAGTTTTACTTACCACACTTAAATTTTACAAAGTGTGTGTATAAATATTTCAGTTTCTGTTTTTTTTATTGCAAATAAGACTGATCGTTTTTTAAATTAGTTTATTGGCCAGTCTATTTTCTTCATCCATAAAATGCTTGTTCTTATCCTTTACTCATTTTTCTAATGGTTAGTACTATTTTTCTTATTGGTTTCTAGGAAATTTAAAACTCTTCTTGATACTAATCCTCTGTTCTTTAATTTGTGAAGCAGATATCTTCTCCCAGTCTGTGACTTGATTTTTCACTTTCTGGCATCTATTTTCTTTTTTTTTTTTTTTTTTTAACTTTTATTTTGTCAATATACATTGTGGTTGATTATTGTTGCCCCTTACCAAAACCTCCCTCCCTCCTCCCGCTCCTCCCTCGCCCCCAACAATGTCCTTTCTGTTTGCTTGTTGTATCAACTTCAAGTAATTGTGGTTGTTATATCTTCTCCCCCCCCCCCGGTTTTTTTTTTTGTGTGTGTGAATTTATATATTAATTTTTAGCTCACACCAATAAGTGAGAACATGTGGTATTTCTCTTTCTGTGCCTGACTTAATATAATTCTCTCTAGGTCCATCCATGTTGTTGCAAATAGCAGAATTTCATTCGTTTTTATAGCTGAGTAGTATTCCATTGTGTAGATATACCACATTTTCCATATCCGCTCATCCGATGATGGACATTTGGGCTGGTTCCAACTCTTGGCTATTGTAAAGAGTGCTGCAATGAACATTGGGGAACAGGTATACCTTCGACTTGATGATTTCCATTCCTCTGGGTATATTCCCAACAGTGGGATGGCTGGGTCATATGGTAGATCTATCTGCAATTGTTTGAGGAACCTCCATACCATTTTCCATAGAGGCTGCATCATTTTGCAGTCCCACCAACAATGTATGAGAGTCCCTTTTTCTCCGCAACCTCGCCAGCATTCAGAGTCTTTTGGATTTTAGCCATCCTAACTGGGGTTAGATGGTATCTCAGTGTGGTTTTGATTTGCATTTCCCGGATGCTGAGTGATGCTGAGCATTTTTTCATATGTCTGTTGGTCTTTTATATATCTTCCTTAGAGAAATGCCTACTTAGCTCTTTTGCCCATTTTTTAATTGGGTTGCTTGTTTTTTTGTTGTAAAGTTGTTTCAGTTCTTTGTATATTCTGGATATTAATCCTTTGTCAGATGTATATTTTGCAAATATTTTCTCCCACTCTGTTGGTTGTCTTTTAACTCTGTTAACTGTTTCTTTTGCTGTGCAGAAGCTTTTTAGTTTGATATAATCCCATTTGTTTATTTTTCCTTTGGTTGCCTGTGCTTTTGGGGTCGTATTCATGAAGTCTGTGTCCAGTCCTATTTCCTGAAGTGTTTCTCCTATGTTTTCTTTAAGAAGTTTTATTGTTTCAGGGTGTATATTTAAATCCTTAATCCATTTTGAGTTGATTTTAGTATACGGTGAGAGGTATGGGTCTAGTTTCATTCTCCTGCATATGGATATCCAGTTATCCCAGCACCATTTGCTGAAGAGGCAGTCCCTTCCCCAGTGAATAGGCTTGGTGCCTTTGTCAAAGATCAGATGGCAGTAAGTGTGTGGGTTGATTTCTGGATTCTCTATTCTATTCCATTGATCAATGTGTCTGTTTTTATGCCAGTACCATACTGTTTTCGTTATTATAGCTTTGTAGTATAGCTTAAAGTCAGGTAGTGTTATGCCTCCAGCTTTATTTTTTTTTTGCTCAGCATTGCTTTGGCTATGCATGGTCTTTTGTTATTCCATATAAATGTCTGGATAGTTCTTTCCATTTCTGAGAAAAATGTCTTTGGAATTTTGATGGGGATTGCATTGAATTTGTATATCACTTTGGGTAGTATGGACATTTTCACTATGTTGATTCTTCCAATCCAAGAGCATGGGATATCTTTCCATCTTCTTGTATCCTCTCTAATTTCTCTCAGCAGTGGTTTGTAGTTCTCATTATAGAGATTTTTCACATCCTTGCTTAACTCAATTCCTAAGTATTTTATTTTTTTGGTGGCTATTGTAAATGGGCAGGCTTTCTTGATTTCTTGTTCTGCATGTTCACTATTGGAGAAAAGAAATTCTACTGATTTTTGTGTGTTGATTTTGTATCCTGCTACTGTGCTGAAATCATTTTTATCAATTCCAAGAGTGTTTTTGTAGAGGATTTAGGCTGTTCGATATATAGGATCATGTCATCTGCAAACAGGGACAGTTTGACTTCATCTTTTCCAATCTGGATGCCTTTTATTTCCTTTTCTTCTCTGATTGCTCTGGCTAGTACTTCCACCACTATGTTGAATAGGAGTGGTGAGAGTGGACATCCTTGTCTAGTTCCTGTTCTTAAAGGAAAAGCTTTCAGCTTTTCCCCATTCAGGATGATATTGGTAGTGGGTTTGTCATATATGGCTTTATTATGTTGAGATACTTTCCCTCTATACCTAACTTATAGAGGGTCTTTGTCATGAATGAGTGCTGAATTTTATCAAATGCTTTTTCAGCATCTATAGAGATGATCATATGGTCCTTGTGTTTGACATTATTAACATGGTGTATCACATTTATTGATTTGCATATGTTGAACCAACCTTGCATCCCTGGGATGAATCCCACTTGATCGTGGTGAATAATTTTACGTATGTGTTGCTGTATTCTGTTTGCTAGTATTTTCGTGAGGATTTTTGCATCTATATTCATCAAGGATATCGGCCTGTAGTTTTCTTTTTTGGTTATATCTTTACCTGGTTTTGGTATCAGGATGATGTTTGCTTCATAGAATGAGTTTGGGAGATTTGCGTCCGTTTCAATCTTTTGGAATAGTTTGTAAAGAATTGGTGTCAATTCCTCTTTGAATGTTTGGTAAAATTCTGCTGTGAATCCATCTAGTCCTGGGCTTTTCTTTGTTGGGAGCCTTCTGATAACAGCTTCAATCTCCTTTATTGTTATTGGTCTGTTCAAATTTTCTACGTCTTCATGGTTCAGTTTTGGGAGCTTGTGTGTGTCCAGAAATTTATCCATTTCCTCCAGATTTTCAAATTTGTTGGCATATAGTTGTTTGTAGTAGTCTCGAATGATTCCTTGTATTTCAGATGAATCAGTTGTAATATCGCCTTTTTCATTTCTAATTTTTGTTATTTGAATCTTCTCTCTTCTTTTTTATGTTAGCCATGCTAATGGTTTGTCAATTTTATTTATCTTTTCAAAAAACCAACTTTTTGATTCATTGATCTTTTGTATTGTTTTTTGGGTTTCAATTTCATTCAGTTCTGCTCTGATCTTAATGATTTCTTTCTGTCTGCTAACTTTAGGTTTGGATTGTTCTTGTTTTTCTAGTTCTTTAAGGTGAAGTGTTAGGTTGTTCACTTGCCATCTTTCCATTCTTCTGAGGTGAGCATTTAATGCAATAAATTTCCCCCTTAATACTGCTATTGCAGTATCCCACAGGTTTTGGAATGATGTATCATTATTTTCATTAGTTTCAATAAATTTTTTGATTTCCTGCTTGATTTCTTCTTGGACCCATATGTCATTAAGTAGAATGCTGTTTAATTTCCATGTGTTTGGATAGTTTCCAGAGTTTCGTTTGTTATTAATTTCGAGTTTTAATCCATTGTGGTCTGAGAAGATACATGGGATAATTCCAATTTTTTTGAATTTATTGAGACTTGATTTGTGACCTAATATGTGATCTATCCTGGAGAATGATCCATGTGCTGATGAGAAGAATGAATATTCTGAGGTTGTTGGGTGGAATGTTCTGTAGATATCTGCCAATTCCAATTGGTCTAGAGTCTTGTTTAGATCTTGTGTTTCTCTACTGATTCTTTGCCTTGATGATCTGTCTAATATCGACAGTGGGGTGTTCAGGTCCCCTGCTATTATGGTATTAGTGTCTATTTCGTTCTTTAGGTCTAATAGAGTTTGTTTTATAAATCTGGCTGCTCCAACATTGGGTGCGTACATATTTATGATTGTTATGTCTTCTTGACGCATCAGTCCTTTTATCATTAAGTAGTGTCCCTTATTGTCTCTTTTTATGTTTTTTAGTTTAAAGTCTATTTTGTCAGATATAAGAATAGCTGCTCCAGCTCGTTTTTCTTTTCTGTTTGCATGGTAAATCTTTTTCCATCCTTTCACTCTTAGTCAATGTGAATCTTCATGGGTGAGGTGGGTCTCTTGTATGCAGCATATAGTTGGGTCCTGCTTTTTAATCCAGTCAGCCAGTCTGTGTCTTTTGATTTAAGCCTTTTACATTAAGAGTTGTTATTGAAAGGTGTTGATTTATTCCTAGCATTTTATTGGTTGTTTGGTTGTCTTAGGTGTCTTTTGTTCCTTGCTTTCTGATTTACTGTTTGGTTTCTTTGTTTGTTGGTTCCTTAGGTTGTAAATAGTGTTTTTGTTTGCTTGTTTTCTCTTCATGAATGCCATTTTTATTATACTAGTGGGTATTGATTTTTCTTGGGTTTTTATGGCAGTGGTAGTTATTTTTCAGGAACCAAACCCAGTACTCCCTTGAGGATTTCTTCTAAGGGTGGTCGTGTGGTAGTGAACTCCCGCAGTTTTTGTTTGTCTGAGAAATATACTATTTGCCCTTCATTTCGGAAGGATAGCCTTGCAGGGTAGAGTATTCTTGGCTGGCAATCTTTGTCTTTTAGTATTTTGAAAATATCATCCCATTCCTTTCTAGCTTTTAGGGTTTGTGATGAAAAGTCTGATGTTAGCCTGATTGGGGCTCCCTTATAGGTGATTTGATGCTTCTCTCTTGCAGCTTTTAAGATTCTCTCTTTGTCTCTGAGTTTTGCCAATTTGACTATAACATGTCTTGGAGAAGGCCTTTTTGGGTTGAATACGTTTGGAGATCATTGAGCTTCCTGGATCTGAAGATCTGTGATTTTTCCTATACCTGGGAAGTTTTCTGCCACTATTTTGTTGAATATGTTTTCAATGGAATCTCCATTTTCCTCCCCTTCTGGAATACCCATGACTCGGATATTTGAGCGCTTAAGGTTGTCTGATATCTCTCTCAGATTTTCTTCAATGTCTTTGATTCTTTTTTCTTTCTTTTTGTCTGCTTGTGTTATTTCAAACAGCCCATCTTCAAGTTCAGAGGTTCTCTCTTCAACTTCGACAAGCCTGCTGGTTAAACTCTCTGTTGCGTTTTTTATTTCGCTGAATAACTTCTTCAGTTCAGCAAGTTCTGCTACATTTTTTTTCAGGACATTGATTTCCTTGTATATTTCCTCTTTCAGATCCTGTATACTTGTCCTCATTTCATCATGATGTCTAGCTGAGTTTTCTTGTATCTCATTCAGTTTGCTTAGAATTATCACTCGAAATTCCTTGTCAGTAGTTTCAATGGCTCTTGTTCCATAGGATCTAGAGTTTGAGATTTATTAACTTTTGGTGGTGTACTTTCTTGATTTTTTTGTATTTCTGGTATCTTTTTTTTGGTGTTTATTCATTGTGGCAGGGGGTTTCACAGTCCACCAGTTTGAGACTATTGAGTAACTAAGATGTTGCTGTGGTTGCCAATTTGGTATGGCTCCCTCCGTGACTGCTCAGTTGGCCTCTAGTGCCTTGTGTGTGGTTGCCTTGGGTCTTGGGCCTCTCCAGGGAGCCACCTCTGTGGTCAGCTTGGACTCTGCTGGGCTGCTGGATCACGGGGCGGTACCATAGGGTGTGTGGTCTCTGCTGAGCTTCCACTTCCTGTGCAGGACTTCTCCCTGTTCCGTGTGCTCTGGCCCGGGCTGTTGGATCACGCAGTGGCGACCCCACAGGGTGTGTGGTTTCTGTCAAGTCTCCACCTCCCTAGCCGGATGTCTCCCCGCTTTGTGCGCACTGGGCTGGGACGTGTCTTCTGCAGCCCTCGTCTATCAGGTGGGCCTTCAAGACCCTGCTCGGCACTGCCTCGCCCAGGAAGTCTACCAGGTTTCTGCTAGGCACAGACGACCGGTTGCTCTGGGTGCCTTTATAGCACTGTGTATATCTTTCTCGGGACTTATCACCTTCCTCCTGGTATCACGGTTATTTGTGTACTTGTCTTATCTCCCACACCAAAGTGTGAGCTCCTTGGGGGAGGAGCCTGCAGCACACGGTTCACCTTTGAATCCCCCCGGCGCGGACCGAGTCCGGTGGCCGCCCGCCGTCAGCTCTCTGGCAGGTTCAAGTGAACTCGGGAACTCTCCGACCACACTATTCCTAACCAGAAATCGGTTAGGCGTTTTTCCGAACTGGTGGCCGCAGAGATGGTATCTGCCTCCCAGTAACAGGAAGTTTACCGGGGGCCAGAGCCCAGGGTGCAGTGGAGTGACAGTCAGCCCAGCCCGTACTTCCTTGCCCTCCCGACGCTGGCCGGGACGTCCAACGCCACCAGCCCCACCAGAGAACTGAGGAGGGAGTGGGAGGGGAGGCCGGCCCGTAGGCCCCGGGAAGCCCCGCGCTGGGGCAAGCAAGTGGGAAGGCTCAGTGAGGAGCTGAGCCGGGCGAGGAGGACAGGCTTGGCCGAGCCGGGCCGGAGCCGCCACCACCTGTGAAAATGGAGGCAGCCCCGGGGCCGGTGAGTGGCCCGGTGGGGCACGCAGAAGCCGGGCGGGCATCCACCCCCTGAGCAGGGCTGGGCCGGGGGTCACTCACAGGGCTCTGCCGGGTCAGGCGCCTCCCTCTCTCCCTCTGCATTGTCACCGTCCCCGTTCTCGGCCGCCGCTGCCTCAGGCTGCTCACTTGGTCCCGCGGCGTGGCTCGGGCGCTCCTAGGAATCTTCTTTTATGCTGGCCTGAAACCTCGAATCCTGAATAAGGCAGCTGGCCACCTTCAGCGTGGACCCGGCCTCCGGGATCCTGGCAGCGTCAACAGCAGCCCCGGTGCCGTGTTCCCTGTTTAGAGACTTGCTTTTGCAGCTAAGAAACAGTTCTTTTCCTGCTCCATACTTCAAAGCTGTTGCCTGTAAACGAGGCAGCCTCTCCTGCCGGGGGCAAAGTGGCGGTCAGCCCCCACGACCGGCCACCAGCAGCGGTCCTCCCTTAAGAGACAGTAAGAGGAAGGTCCACAAGTTTCCCGGCTGCCTAAGGCCCAGTGGCCGCCTTTTCCACCTCAGCTACTCCGCGTCAACCGCCGCAGCCACCGCCATCTTAGGATCCAAGATCTGGCATCTATTTTCAAGCAGAAGTTTTAAATTTTTATTTGTCCAGTTTTTCAGTTTTTCCTTTATAATTTGTGCTTTTTGTGTCTTGTCTTCAAAAAAAAAAAAAAAAAAAAAAAATCCTTTGCAACCCGGGAAGTATCATAAAGATACAGCTGATCCTCATTATTCACAGACTTCATATTTGCAAATTTGCCTACTCCCTAAAATTTGTTTGTAATCCAAAATCAGTATTTGCAGTGACCATGTGCAAAGGTAGTGAAAAATTTGATTCAGGCACATTCCCAACTGAGGTCAAACAAGGTGGTGCTCCGCCTTCTCGTTTCAGCTCTCAGACTGTAAACAAGTGTCCTTCTCAAGGTATATTTAGTGCAATATATATATATATATTTTTGTCTTTTTCGTGACCGGCACTCAGCCAGTGAGTGCACCGGCCATTCCTATATAGGATCCGAACCCGCGGTGGGAGTGTCGCTGTGCTCCCAGCGCTGCACTGTCCTGAGTGAGCCATGGGCTTGGGCCTAGTGCAATATTTTTGTGTGTGTGCTTTATTTTTTTGCTTTTTTGGTGAGTTATTTTGCTGTTTAAAATGGCCCCCAGCATACTGCTGAAGTGCTCTCTAGTGTTTCTAAGCGCAAAAAGGCTGTGGTGATGTGCCTTATGAAGAACAAACGTGTTAGATAAGCTTGGTTCAGGCATGAGTGATAGCGCTGCTGGCCATGAGTTTAGTGTTGATGAATCAATGATACAAGGGTGTCTTCAAAAAGTTTGTGGGAAGATTCGTATTATCTTTTAATTCTATTTTTCCACGAACTTTTTGAAGTTCCCTCATATATGTTAAATGAAGTGTCTTTAAACAGAAACACATATAGAACAAGGTTATGCATTGATGATTTGATAAAAATGTGACTGGAGGCTTGCGGGAACCCAACTCTGTATTCCCCTTGGAGCAGTGGTTTGGTATTCCCTAATTCAGTGTTCGCAGAGAGTTTATAGAACATAACTACTGTAAGGAGAATTGACTTTTTTAAAAAAAAATTTTGCTTTTCAAGAGCATTTAACTCTTTCATCCACTGGAAATGATTTTGGGGTATGATATGGGAGTACCATTTATTGATTAGTTCATTCTTTCCCACTCATTTGTAATGCCAACTCTATCATATGGTAAACTCCCATATACACCTGGGTCTGTTTTTAGACTCTTTGTTACGATCCGTTGATCTCTGTCTTCTTACTAATACTTTATGTATTAAATATTACAGATTTATAATAGTCTTGATATCTGGTAGTAGGAGCCCCCTCCCCCACACACCTTTATTCTTCAAAACTGATTTGGCCCTTTAGCCCTGTGTACACAGTTAAGGATCAGTTTGTTAATTCTGTGAAATCTGCTGTTGGATTTTGATGGGAATTGCTTTACATTTATAGGTTAATCTTGACCATCTTTACTATTGAGTCTCTCTGTCCATGAATATGGTGCATTTTCCCCCAATTATTTTAGTCTTCTCTGATGTCTTTTAATGAAGAATTTATTATCCTTCCTATAATCTTTTTTTAAAAGATCATTCCAAGATACATTATGGGTTTATTATTGCTGTTGTTGTTGTTCTATTGATTTTTGTCCCCAATTCTGCTTGCTCTTTTTTCATAGGATTAGTTCTATTCTTATGATTTGATTATTTCTTTTCTAGTCCAGTTATTTTATATGTATTTTTTTTAATAATCTCTGTGTATTTGGAGTTTGTGGGGGTATAATTGTATGTGTGGACTCTTGATTGGGTTGGATTGCTCACTCATAGATTTTGTAATTTTTTTATTGTAAACTCATTATTAGCAGGGCTTGTATTTTTTTGTGTGAACATTCCATGATATTTGGGTTGTGGGAGCTTATCTTCAGAGAAGTTTTTTGTTTGCTTCTACCTTGTGCCCCAGGAGTATAACTGCTTGAGGAATAATTCTTATGTCACTTTTTAGTCTGGAGTTTCTGAGTAGAGTAAAAGCAATGTGAATTGTGGTCCTATGGTTTTGAATTCTCAGAGAGCTTTTATTTTTTTCCCATCCAAAGCCCTGTGTCCTGTGGTCTCTCTTGTTTTTAAATCCTTTCATAAATAGAGTAGTTATTTGAGGGTCTTGGCTTTATGCAAAGTTCTCAGTTCAATTCCCTGTCTCCCAAAGCCCAAAGCCTCATTTCATGCCCCAGTGTGGGCATTAAATCCCAAACCCCTAGGTTCTGGAGACAAATACCCCCTATTAGCTCAAGCACTCACCCCTCTGCATTTTCATTTCCGTCTTTGTTTCTGGCGCTTGGGGATTTGCTTTTACTATTTGTGATCCTAGCTGTACATTTAAAATAATTATGTTACATTTTATCCAGTATTTTGAGGTGATTATACTAAAACGATTCTCAGGTTGTCTGAGTCCATCATATGACAGCAGCTGATAAATAGACTTTTTGTATTCTTTGCTATTTGTTAACAATCATTAGACTTCATATGAGGATTTTTACCCAGACAATGATTGAATGTTTATAATATGCCATGTGCTTGAATTATACAACATGTGTCATTTACTGGGAGGACTTATTTCTGATTTTTTAAACCTTGGTAGGACTTACTTCTGATTTTCTATATATTTTTTTTTCACATAAATGGGATCATATTATTCTTAAAACAAACAAACAAACAAAGGCATTTTTTTCCCCCTTTCACCTTTTTTCCCCCAGCATCAGCATAGCTCTTATCATCCTTTCTCCCTCACCTAGGGAAGCCATGTTAACCTGCTATATGGCCTTCCATATTTTAATTTGTCTGCATATAACCTATACAGGCCCATATATGTCCTCATATATGCATATATTTACCCATACAGTAATACATAATCAAGGAGGTTTTATTGTTGTATGCTGTATAAAGATGGGATTACATTATACATATTGCTTTTCTCAACCAACAGTACCAAGTTGAAATCCCTGCAAGCTGTTTTGGCTCTAATTCTTTTTTTTTTTTTTTTTTTGAATGCACAAATCATTAGCATACTGCTTGAAGAATTTCCATAATGAATACACCCACGTAACCAGCACCCAGATCAAGAAACAGAACATTACCAGTGCCCCAGAACTGCCCCCTCCCCCTCCCATGCCTCCTTCCATTTACCTCTCACTTCCCCAAAGGTAGTCATCATCCTGACTTGTAACTGCATAGATTTTGTTAGCCTGTTTCATGCTTTATATAAAAGGAAGCATTCAGTACACACTCTTTTGTACATTGTATTTATGACATTCATAATGTCATTACATGTAGTTGTAGTTTGTTCATTCTGGTTGCTGCATATTATCCCATTGTGTGAATATACCAGAATTTATTTATCCATTCTACTGGTGATAGGCATTGGGATTATTATGGTCAGTGCTGGCATGAACATTTTTGTTCATTAATTGATTCTTTTTAATGGCTGTATAATATTCATTGCCATGGAGAATGCTATGAGAACTACCCTTTATTCAGCCCTCCTGCTTTTGTTAGGTATTTACTTTGTTTCCTGTTCTTGACCACTAAGGCAAAGCTGTAATAAATACTGTATATATGTCCCTACGTAGAAGTACTAATCGTTCCCTACTAAAGGGATAGATTGCCAGAAGTCAGATTGCTAGTTAGCATAATAATTGCCTTTTAAAATGAAGAGCTGTTGCTAGATTGTTTTTCAAAATAAAAAACAAAAAATAAAACTATGGCAATGCCATTATCATCAGCAATGCATGAAAATTCCTTTTTCCTTCCTCTCTACCAGCAGTAGATGTTATAGTTCTTTCTATGTTTTGTGAACCTGATGAGTATAAAATAATAGCTCATTAGTATGTTATATTCCCTGACTACTAAAGACGTTGAGCATCTTTTCATGTGTTTGGACTTGATCTTCTGTGTACTATGTATTCATATTTTTTGCTCATTTTTTCTATTAGGCTACACATCTTTTTCTCATCAATATTTAAGAAATTTTTGTGTACTGTAGAAATTTACCCTTTTTCATTTGCATTACAAATTTTTGTCCACATCTATTGTTTGTCTATTGATTTTGTTCATGTTAACTTTTGCCGTACAAAAGCTTTTATATTTTAAATAGTAAGTATATTCATATTTGCTCTTATAACTTCTGGACTTGCAGAAGGTCTTTCCAGCCTCTCTAGATGATACATTTACTCTCTTGGATTTTCTTACAAGATTTTTATTTTTGCATTTAAATCTTTACAACCTGGAATTTATTTTTATATAGTATAATATATGGCTTATTTTTATATTATTCCATATAGATACCCCTGTCATGCCAGCCTCATTTATTGAATAGTCCATGCTTTTCCTCCTGAATTGAACTATCACACTTGTTATATACTAATTTCTCAAATATACTGGTATTTAATTCTAGGTGCTTCCATTAGTTTTTGTCTATTTTTACATCAATATTATATTGATTTGATTTTAGTAGCTTTATAGAATTCCCTTACATCTAATAACGCAAGTCCCACTACACTGAATCTATGAAAACTTTTCATAGTTTTTTTTCAGCTATTCTCAGACATTTATTTCTCTATAGGAAATTTAAGATAATTTTATGCAATTCCAAAAAAGCCCTGGTAAGATTCTAATTGAAATTGAATCAAATTTAAATATTAAATTTGGGGGAGGGAGAAGGGAGGGAGGTTTTGGTGATGGGGAGCAATAATCAGCCACAATGTATATCGACAAAATAAAATTTTAAAAATAAATAAATAAATAAATAAATAAATAATAAATAAATAAATAAATATTAAATTTGGAAAATTTTACATTTTTTATATTAAATATTCCTATCAAAGAACAATTTGTAATTTTCTATTTGTTCATAAATTGTTTTATGTCTTTCAGTAAAGTATTATAGTTTTCTTTTTATGGATCTAAAGCCTCTCTTATTAAATTTATTTCTAAATGTTTTATACTGTTTTGCCATAAAAAGCTATCTACTGTTGTAATGTATCTGGTATCAAGCTTCTTTACCAAATATTGTTATTAATTCTGAAAGTTTTTCAATAGGGTCTCTTGGGTTTTCAAGGTAGACAATTATAAAGCATCAGCAGAGTTAATTTATATCTCTTCTTTTAGGGTTGCCAGCTTTAGCAAACAAAAATAGAGAATGGCCAGTTAAATATAAATTTCAGATAAATGATGACTACATTTTTGGTATAAGTATGCCCCAAGTATTGCATGGGACATACTTATATTAAAAAATTATTCATTGTTTATTTCAAATTCAAATTTAATGGGATGTTCTGTATTTTATCTGGCAACCCTACTTCCCTCCCAATGATGGTGCCTGCTGTTTTATTTCTTTTTATGTTGCATTTGTTGAAGCCTCAAAGACTGTGGTTCTCACCCTGGGCTACACATTAACATCAGCCAGGAAACTTTAAAAAAATTTCCAAAGGCAAGCCCGTAGGTCACAGTTTTAATTGGTATGTATTTTTTAAAAGCTTCCCAGGTGATTCTAATAGGCATCAGGGGTTGAGAACCACTGCTTTAAAACAATGTTAAATAATAACGATGTTAGTGTGCATCAAGAATCTCATTTTTTTTTTTTGACTGGTAAGGAGATCGCAACCCTCAGCACAGTGTTGTCTGCACCACACAGCCAGCAAGTGCACCGCACTAGCCATCCTATATAGGATCCGAACCCGCGGCCTCGGCGCTACCAGCGCCGCACTCTCCTGAGTGAGCCACAGGGCCAGCCCAAGAATCTCATTCTTAATTACAATTGTTTTGACATTTAAAATAATATTTGTTGTAGGGTTTTTTTGTTGTTTTTTTTTTTAAAGATGACCGGTAAGGGGATCTTAACACTTGACTTGGTGTTGTCAGCACCACGCTCACCCAGTGAGCCAAATGGCCATCCCTATACAGATCCGAACCCATGGCCTTGGTGTTATCAGCACCACACTCTCCCGAGTGAGCCATGGGCCGGACCTTGTTGTAGGTTTTTAATAAATATCCTTAGTTTTGTTTTACATAGTTTCCATCTAGTCCTATTTTACTTAAAGTTTTTTATTAGGAATGGCTGCTTTTAGCACATGTTAATATTATTATATGGTTTTCTCCTTTAGTTTATCCATATAAAGAATCATATTGCTAGATTTTTTTTCTAGATTTCTTCTATTGGAAAACCTTCTAATTCTCTTGTTTCATAGAGTCTATTTGCTAATATTTTATTAGAATTTGCATCTATATAAATGAAATTGAGGTTGAGGATCTGTTTTATTATTGTTAGAATTAACTTTTTCTGATTTTAGTATTTAAGTTATGCTGGCTTCATAAAATGAACCAGGGAACTTTATATCATTTTTTCCTACTGCCTGAAATAAGTGGTTTAAATTGTTGCTATGCAGAGTGTGGCCAATGAACCAACAGTATCTGCCTTACCTGGGAGCTTATTAGAAATGGGGAATCTATGGCCCCACCCCAGATCTATTGAATCTGAATCTGCCTTTTAACAATAGTCACAGGTTATTTGTGTACACATTGAGTTTGAGAGAAGTAGGTACAGATAACATCAGATTCATTCATCCACTAAAGGTTAGATAAAACTCAGCTGTAGGCCCATGTGGTCCTGGTGCCTTTTTCCTGGTAGATTGCTACTCCCTTTTGCAATCTTTTTTGTGGCAGTTGGTCTATTTGAGTTATTGGTCTATTTTGGTAGCTTTAGTTTTGCAGAGCAATCATGCATTTCTTCTAAATTGTTCAAATCTGCTTGTTATTGTTTCTTATGAATCTTTTAATTTCTACTAAATCTGTGGTTATGTCACCTCTTTTATTCCTCCTCTTGTGAACTTCTGCTTGCTTTCTAAGCAAGGGGTTTGTCCGATCTGGTTTGCAAGGGGTTTGTCTTTACTGTTTCCAAGTACCAACTTTTGGATTTATTTACATTTTGAGCTATTTGGGGGGAGAATATTTGTTTTCTATTTCACTTGTTTCATCTTTTATCTGTACTAATTCTTTCTTCTAATTTCTGTTGACATTATATACTGTTCTTTTTTCTAATTTCTTAAGATTAGTATAGGTTCTCAATTTTTAGACATTTAAAAAAATAACAAAGACATTTAAGGCTAAAAACTTTCCTTTAAGCCTTTCTTTCACTGTGTGCTGTTGATTTTAGTGCAAAGTATTCTCCTTTTCATTAGTTTCTAGGCAGTAGTTTCCCCTTTAATTTCCTCTTTAATCTATGGGGTTTCCAGAATGTGTTTCTTATTTTCCACATTTAAAATATTCCATATTTTAAAATTTCAATCTTTTATTATTCCTTAAAAATTCAATATGATTTTCTTTGTTGCCGTGTTGTAGGGCTCTCTATGTATTTGTTATACCATATTGTTAGTTGTATCAATTGCTTTGTCTATGCTCTTACTGACTTATTTGCTTATTAGGTATATCCAGTACTGAAAGTGGTAAATTGAAGTATCCCACTAAAACCATATTTTTATTATATTCTGTTTGTATTTCTATAGTTTTTTTGCTATATGATTTTGGCATCTAGGTCACTTAGTGCACATAAGTTTATGAATATTGTATGTTCTTAATTGTATATTTTATCATACCTAAGTTCTTCTTGACCTTGTTTAGGGTTTTGAATCTTAATTTTCTCCTTGCATCTGCTCTTCCTGTTTTCTTTTTATTGGATTGATTGTTTGATTTTTTTTTTTTTTTTTTTTTGGCATTTTATGTTCAACCTTTCTCTGTCATTTTATTTTATGCATTTTTCCTCTAAGTAGCATATACCTGGATTTTTATTTCATTTTTAACTCTAACAGTCGCTGTCTTTTATTGGGTGAATTCAGTTTAATTACTTTTGGTAAACTGACTGCTATAATTGACTTTATTTTATTCATCTTATTCTGTTTTTGTATTAAACTTTTGGGTTTCTTTTTCTTTATTTTTTTTCTAGTTTAATTAAATTTCCATTCATTCCATTTCCCCCCTTATTAATATGTACCACAGATAAAGAGACTTTTAATGAAAATGTATAGGAGTTTAGGATTTTTAAAAAAAGTTTTCACATGAGATTTTAAGTGATAAAGTAACAGAGATAAATTCATGGAGTTGAAAGTTAAACAAGTGTCCTTTTACTCTAAGCCAAGAGATCGTTCCACAATAACAAGGATTTAGAGCAAAACCCAAACATTTCTAACTGAAAAACATGGCTCATGCTTAGCCCAGCTTAGGGTCAGGATTGTCACCCTCTCTGGGCACATCAATGAGGATCTCTAATAAGCCAGACTGAGCATCTTAGGAGGTAAGAGCTGAGCCTCAGTGTCCCACGGCTCTATGGGCCTGGTGTGGCCGGAATTTCAGGCCTAGTGGGTGTGTTCTTCAGGAGGCCCCTTAGGAGAGTCCTGGACTTCCTGCCCTTATAGGAATGTATTCTTACCAGTACAGGGTCATAACCTTGGATTCTGAGCTTCTCAGGACAGGGGCAGAGCTTTGGGATCTGTGTCTGGAGGTCTAGAAGATGGCATTCTAAGGGGCCCTATGGATGTTGGGGCTGTCACCAAGGGAAAGGGGCCCCAAACCATTAGAGTGGGTAGACTCTGCTTTGGGTACAGGCTCAAGTCCTGGCTCCCAGCACCAGTTATTAGGTTCTTTCCTCTCCCCCACTGCTGTCTCCTTAGGTCCTTACCCAATCATTATTCTAGGGGGACTTAGACTGCCATGGTGGTATCACAGATCCCCATGGCTGCCTTCCCTTCCATTTTAACAGGAGTCCATCAGGTGTTGTCATTTTATAAAGCCTTCCAGGGAATGTACATGGAGCTCCAAATTCATATTTCTTGCTTTTGGCAGGAATACCAGCTCCTCAGCTTGAGAACAACATCTATCCCATGCTGAACAGAAACTTCATTTGGCTATTATGTTCATATCCAATTAATGAATTACAGGAGAACAAATTAATTTACTTATCATTTGCAGCTTGGAAGATAAAATCTTTCAAAGCATAGAGAACATGGGGTGATAAAAAGATCCCTGCTGTAAAAAAGTTGGGTATCCCTGAGGGCACTTACATGTTGGATCTGAGTAGATTAAATAGCTCTTCATTAAATAGCTTCCAGAGGATCCACAAGAGGGGCAGGGCATGCCACCCACCACCCTGCTATCCTCCTAAGATGGATGTGAGGATCCAAGTGAGGTGACAGTGTTGGAACTTCGCATGTCCTGAATGTGTGCGCTGAGTGATGAGGGTGGTTGCATCACGGTGCTGGGGACCGTGCCTACACAGCCTTGGTATGACTCAAAGTGGCAGACGGTCCCTCATCACCTCTCTATGCTACAGACCCCACCCTGCAAATCTCCTAAAGAGAAAAATCTGCTCCCCTCTCTAAGAATGTCAGTGCAGTAGGTCCCCCCTGGGAACACATGAAAGAGCCCTGGATGGGGAGTCAGAAGATTCAGCCCTGCTTGGGCTCACTGCTAACGTGCTTGCGTTGGGGCTTGTGTTTCCTTGACTGCAACAAAAGTGACCAGATGAGATACAGGGAAGGCCCTGGCAGCTTCCCCATCCTGTGTATACTGCCTCTGCCCAGTGTTCTGCCTGTGGTTGTCTGTAGAGCAGTTGTTGTCCTGCTCCCCCACTGCTCAGTGAGGCACCTGGTGATGATGGTGGTGATGAAGACTAACTCACTAGCACTTCTTCTGAGCTCAGCACTCCACATACCTTAACTCATTCATCTTCACAACCACCCTTGAAGGTATTATTTATCACTCCTATTTTACAGAGGAGGAAACTTAGACACAGAGACGAAGACACTTGCCATAGATTGTACAGCGGGTGTGTGGTGGAGCAGGGCCTGGAGCCTGCCTGGAGCCTTCAGGCTCCAGGGTCAGTGTGTTGGTCACTAGTCTGTGCTGTCTGGAATGTCCTGGGCCTGTGTTAACCAAAAATTGCACGAGAATCAGGAAACTTCATTTTAACCCAGAGTTTCAACCTCCTCCCTCTCATCAAATATTTTACTTAAAAAAAAAAAAAAAAAAATTCAGATAGCAATAGTCGAAATGACCAGATTTCCCCCTATTTTTATTTCTCCTTCCCTCCCCCTGACTGGCCCTGGGGCCCGGGGGCATCCTTGCGGGGAGAGGAGCGCTGGTGCTGGTGAGATGATTCCCTTGGTATTGGCCAAGCCCCCCATTCCTGCTCTCCTTCCTGGCTGTCCTGTTGGACCCCTAGCCATGTCCAGGCTTGAGGGTTTGTCCCCAAGAGGAAGAATAAGTGGGGGCGGGGGGCAGAAATCCTGAACGAAGTATAAAGACCCCAAATAAAGCAACTATAAATGGAAACTCAGGCTGTGTGATTCACTCAACTAACATGACTCATGTTCTGCTAAGGTTTCCGTGAACAATATGTTCACAGTCTGATTTAATTATAGCCTAGATTTACTGCTGCCTCGGTGAGCCTGCAAAGCGCACCCCATCCCTCACTACCCCCGGAGCGCAGCGCCAGTTGAAATGCCTCGCAGTACGAGGTGGGAAAGGGCACTGCCATTCGTCACAGCAGGCACAGTGGACAGCTCCTGAGGGCCCTCAGCCGGGAGGGCGGTCTCCTCAAACAAGTGAGGACAGCTCTTGGTGGAGCCCAAGCTCACCTTGGGGCGTGCTTCCCGGGCTGCCCCTTCGTGCAGAGGCTTCAGCTGAGATCCATGAGCGCCGAGTGTGGGTGTTTGCAGTGATTGATTGAGAGAAAGAAAAGCGAGGGTGGAGGGAAACCCAAGGCTGCCTGCCGAGCTGGGGGCGGCTGCCACGCAGCCCTGGTCACACCGGACAGAAAACGAGCCGCTTCCCCACCCGCTTCACAGTTTCAATGAGAACACCCCGAGTTACTGCATTTGAAGGGGACCATTTTACAAATGTGGAGATGTAGCCTCAATGATATTCTTTTTATGGGACGAAAACAGTAATTCCCTCCCTCTGCAAAGCATGAAAGCATTAGCGTGCATTTCGATTTGAAATACAGCATTTTACCCGGGAATCTGGCATTACTGGGGTGTGATTCCCACCACCGGCCTGTGCTTGCTCGGGTAGCTAGCCGGGTGGTGGTAGATGGCAACCTGGCGCCACGGGCGGGCACTAGGCTTGCCAGATAAGGTACAGGACGCCCATTTATATTTGCATTTCACATAAACAACGCATAGGTTTTTAGTATAAGCATGTTCAAAGTGTTGCCCGAGACATGCTTGTACTAAAACTGTATTCCTTGTCTACCTGAAATCCAAATTTAAATGGGCGTCCCGTATTTTTGTTTAACTCTGGCAACCCTGTTACATGGGCTTATAAGTCACACAACCTGGCTTCAGATGCCACCTCTGTCACCAAGGGGCTGTGAAACTCTGGACAAATTACTTGAGCATCAGGAGCCTCTGTTTCTTGTCCAACAAAATTCAGGTGACTGCGACCATGTCCTGGAACTAAGCGTGTCGGCCTGCAGAACTCCATTCCCCTGCCTCAAGGCGTCTTGCAATTCACACTCCCGGCTCCCTGTGGACTCAGGCTAAAGCTGGTCACTTGAATCCACAGCCTTCTCAGCTCCCTTCCTGCTGCTCTCACTTCCTTAGAGCTGTCTCCCAGGGACAAGCTCTCAATATGTCACTTGCACAGAAATCCTCAGCTTAAGACACTAGTGTTACTGATATGCACATTGATAGTTATCAGCAGTCACACAGGCACACGAGCACTCAGTGCTGAAACCCAGGACGCCTTGTGCCCTGAGAATGGGGCATGTCAGGGACGGGGGTACTTGCGGTTGGGGTACATTGCTGCGGAGAAGACAAGGGATTTGTCTCCTCTTGGGAAGTTGAGAAATGGTGTGTGGGAGGGAGAGAATATCCAGGGACAGATCTGGAGTCCCTTCTGCAGATGTTGTGGGTGGATGTAGGTCAGCCACCTCCTTCTGGAGCCAGGTTGAAGAGGCCACATGGGCCCGGAGAGGCGTCACTTAGATTGGGCAGAGGTTGGGGAAATTGTCAGGACCCAATTAAATTCAGAAAAGTGAAATAAACTGCAAGGCTCAACTGGGTGCTACATTAACTCTCTACCTCTCTCTCCATCTGGCCTGTGCATTTGGTCTGTTACAATGCATTACTTTAAAAACAAGTGGTGGAAAATGAATCCTTTGGCCTCCAACCCTTGAAGAAGGCATATGGTTTTTTATTCTTTTTAATTTTATTTATTTATTTTTTAACCATTAGAGTTCATTTATTGTAATTCTACGTGTAAATTGGTATGAATTCCAAACAGTTTTTAAAAATATAATTAAAAAAATTATATATGTATATTTTTTTAATTTAATTTTATTTTATCAATATACAATGTAGTTGATTATTGTGGCCCATTACCGAAACCTTCCTCCCCTCTCCCTCTCCCTTCTCCTTCCCAACAACCTCATATCTGTTCTCTTGTCGTAACAACTTCAAAGAATTGTGATTGTTGTGTCTTCTTCCCTCCACCCCCACAGTTATTTGTGTATTTATTTATTTATTTTTAGCACTCACAAATAAGTGAGAACATGTGATATTTTTCTTTCTGTGCCTGACTTGTTTCACTTAATATAATTCTCTCTAGGTCCATCCATGTTGTTGCAAATGGTAGTATTTCATTCTTTTTTATAGCAGAATAGTATTCCATTGTGTAGATGTACCACATTTTTCGTAACCACTCATCTGATGATGGACATTTGGGCTGGTTCCAACTCTTAGCTATTGTAACAAGTGCTGCAATGAACATTGGAGAACAGGTATACCTTCGACTTGATGATTTCCATTCCTCTGGGTATATTCCCAGAAGTGGGATAGCTGGGTCATATGGTAGATCTATCTGCAATTGTTTGAGGAACCTCCATACTATTTTCCATAGAGGCTGCACCATTTTGCAGTCCCACCAGCAAAGTATGACAGTTCCTTTTTCTCCACAACCTCGCCAGCATTTATCGTTCACAGTCTTTTGGATATTAGCCATCCTAACTGGGGTGAGAAGGTATCTCAGTGTGGTTTTGATTTGCATTTTCCGAATGCTGAGTGATGTTGAGCATTTTTTCATGTGTCTGTTGGCCATTCGTATATCTTCCTTTGAGAAATGCCTATTTAGCTCCTTTCCCCATTTTAATTGGGTTACTTGTTTTTTTTGTTGTAAAGTTGTTTCAGTTCTTTGTATATTCTGGATATTAATCCTCTGTCAGATGTATATTTTGCAAATATTTTCTCCCACTCTGTTGGTGGTCTTTTAACTCTGTTGTTTCTTTTGCTGTGCAGAAGCTTTTTAGTTTGATATAATCCTATTTGTTAATTTTTCCTTTGGTTGCCCGTGCTTTTGGGGTCATATTCATGAAGTCTGTGCCCACTCCCACTACCTGGAGTGTTTCTCCTATGTTTTCTTTAAGAAGTTTTATTGTTTCAGGGTGTATATTTAATTCTTTAATCCATTTTGAGTTGATTTTGGTGAGAGGTATGGGTCTAGTTTCATTCTCCTGCATATGGACATCCACTTATCCCAGCACCATTTGCTGAAGAGGCAGTCTCTTCCCCAATGTATAGGCTTGGTCCCTTTGTCAAAGATCAGGTGGCTGTAGGTGTGTGGGTAGATTTCTGGATTTTCTATTCTATTCCATTGATCAGCATGTCTGTTTTTATGCCATGCTGTTTTGGTTATTATAGCTTTGTAGTATAGTTTAAAGCCAGGGAGTGTTATGCCTCCAGCTTTATTTATTTATTTATTTATTTATTTCCTCAGAATTGCTTTGGCTATGTGTGGTCTTTTGTTATTCCATGTAAATGTCTGGATAGTTTTTTCCATTTCTGAGAGAAATGTCATTGAAATTTTGATGGGGATTGAATTGAATTTGTATATCACTTTGGGTAGTATGGACATTTTCACTATGTTGATTCTTCCAATCCAAGAGCATGGGATATCTTTCCATCTTCTTGTATCCTCTTTAATTTCTCTCAACAGTGGTTTGTAGTTCTCATTATAAAGATTTTTCACATCCTTGGTTAACTCTATTCCTAAGTATTTTATTTTTTTGGTGGCTATTGTAAATGGGCAGGCTTTCTTGATTTCTCTTTCTGCATGTTCACTATTGGTGAATAGAAATGCTACTGATTTTTGTCTGTTGATTTTGTACCCTGCAACTTTGCTGAAATCATTTATCAACTTCAAGAGTTTTTTTGTAGAGGCTTTAGGCTGATCGACATATAGGATCATGTCATCTGCAAACAGGGACAGTTTGACTTCATCTTTTCCAATCTGGATGCCCTTTATTTCCTTTTCTTCTCTGATTGCTCTGGCTAGTACTTCCAACCCTATGTTGAATAGGAGTGGTGAGAGTGGGCATCCTTGTCTAGTTCCTGTCCCATTCAGGATATTGGCAGTGGGTTTATCATACATGGCTTTAATTATGTTGAGAAATTTTCCATCTATACCTAACTTGTAGAGAGCCTTATCATAAACAAGTGTTGAATTTTGTCAAATGCTTTTTCAGCATCTATAGAGATGATCATATGGTCCTTGTGTTTGATTTTATTGATATGGTGTATCACATTTATTGATTTGCATATGTTGAACCAACCTTGCATCCCTGGGATGAATCCCACTTGATCATGGTATATGATTTTGCGTTTGTGTTACTGTATTCTGTTAGCTAGTATTTTATTGAGGATTTTTGCATCTATATTCATCAAGGATACTGGCCTGTAGTTTTCCTTTTTTATTGTATCTTTCCCTGGTTTTGGTATCAGGGCGATGTTTGCTTCATAGAATTAGTTTGGGAGAATTGCCTCTGTTTTAATCTTTTGGAATAGTTTGTAGAGAATTGGTGTCAATTCCTCTTTGAATGATTGGTAGAATTCTGCTATGAACCCATCTGGTCCTGGGCTTTTCTTTGTTGGGAGCCTTCTGATAACAGCTTCAATCTCTCTTATTGTTATTGGTCTATTCAGATTTTCTACATCATCTTGGCTCAGTTTTGGTAGTTTGTGTTTGTTCAGAAATTTATCCATTTCCTCCAGATTTCAAATTTGTTGGCGTATAGTTGTTTATAGTAGTCACTAATAATTTCTTATATTTATGAGGTATCAGTTTTAATATCAGCTTTTTCATTTCTAATTTTTGTTATTTTGATCTTCTGTCTTATTTTTTTAGTTAGCCATGCTAATGGTTTGCCAATTTAATTTATCTTTTAAAAAACCAACTTTTTGATTCATTGATCTTTTGTATCATTTTGGGGGTTTCAATTTCATTAAGTTCTGCTGTGATCTTAATGATTTCTTTCTGTCTGCTAACTTTGGGTTTGGATTGTTCTAGTTTTTCTAGTTCTTTAAGGTGAAGTATTAGGTTGTTTACTTGCCATCTTTCCATTCTTCTGAAGTAAGCATTTAATGCGATAAATTTCCCCCTTAGTACTGCTTTTGTCATATCCCACAGGTTTTGGTATGATGTATCATTGTTTTCATTAGTTTCAATAATTTTTTGATTTCCTGTTTGATTTATTCTTGGACCCATATGTCATTAAGTAGAATGCTGTTTAATTTCCATGTGTTTGTATAGTTTTCAGAATTTTCTTTGTTATTGATTTCTAATTTTAACCCATTGTGGTCTGAAAAAATACATGGCATAATTCCAATTTTTTTGAATTTGTTGAGACTTGATTTGCAACCTAATATGTGATCTATCCTGCAGAATGATCCATGTGCTGATGAGAAGAATGAATATTCTGAGATTGTTGGATGGAATGTTTTGTAGATATCTGCCAAGTCCAATTGGTCTATGGTATTGTTTAGATCTTGTGTTTCTCTACTGATTCTTTGCCTAGATGATCTGTCCAATATTGACAGTGGGGTGTTCAGGTCCCCTGCTATTATGGTGTTAGTGTCTATCTCCTTCTTTAGGTCTAATAGAGTTTGCTTTATAAATCTGGCTGCTCCAACATTGGGTGCGTACATATTTATGATTGTTATGTCTTCTTGATGGATCAATCCTTTTATCATTATGTAGTGGCCCTCTTTATCTCTTTTTATGGTTTTTGGTTTAAAGTCTATTTTATCAGATATAAGAATTGCTACTCCAGATCATTTTTCATTTCTATTTCCATGGTATATCTTTTTCCATCCTTTCACTCTTAGTCTATGTGTGTCTTTATAGGTGAGGTAGGTCTCTTGAAGGCAGCATATAGTTGGGTCATCCTTTTTAATCCAGTCAGTCAGTCTGTGTCTTTTGATTGGGGAATTTAATCCTTTTACACTGAGTTGTTATTGAAAAGTGTTGATTTACTCCTAGCATTTTACTGATTTTTGTTTGGATGTCTTGTCTGTTGTTCCTTCTTTCTGATTTACTGTTTGTCTTCTGTATTAGTTGGTTCCTTGGGTTGTAGATAAACTTTTTTTTCTCTCTCTCTTCATTGTTAGCATTTTTATTTTACTAGTGGGTTTTGATTTTTCTCAAGTTTTTGTGGCAGTGGTAGTTATTTTTCAGGTACCAAACCCAGTACTCCCTTGAGAATTTCTTGTAAGGGTGGTCATGTGGTGGTGAACTCCCACAGTTTTTGTTTGTCTGAGAAATATACTATTTGCCCTTCATTTCAGAAGGATAGCCTTGTGGGGTAAAGTATTCTTGGCTGGCAATCTCTGTCTTTTAGTATTTTGAATATATCATCCCATTCTTTTCTGGCTTTTAGGGTTTGTGATGAAAAGTCTGATGTTAGTCTGATTGGGCCTCCCTTATAGGTGACTTGATGCTTCTCTTTTGCAGCTTTTAAGATTCTCTCTTTGTCTTTGAGTTTTGCCAATTTGACTATAACATGTCTTAAAGAAGACTTTTTTTTTTTTTTTGATTTATAAAGAAAATGAAATTTATTCTTGCAGTTTCTGAGGTTGGGAAGTCCAAAGTCCATCTGGTGGTGGCAACAGTGACCCAGGAGTCTCATATTGCAAGATGGTGGAAGCAGAGAGAGCAGAGAGAGAGAGAGACAGACTCCTCTCTTCTTTTAAAGCCCTCAGAACCAGGCCCCTGACCTCCATTTTTAATCCATTCACTACAGCAAGGTCCTACAATCCAATCATGTCTTCAAGGCTCCACCTTTCAATTACCATAACAAGATTTCCCACTGTTAACAGTCACAGTGGGGTCTAAGTCTCTAATACATAGAACTTGAGGAACACAATACAAGCTTCAATGAGTTTTGGGGGGACATAATTCAATCCATGAGAGTAACTCATCTTATTTTAGCATTAACATAATTCTACAAAGTGGTTATCATTGTAAAGAAGACCTTTTTGTGTTGAATACATTTAGGGATCTTTGAGCTTCCTGAATCAGAAGATCTGCGTCTTTCCCTATACCTGGGAAGTTTTCTGCCACTATTTTGTTGAATATATTTTCAAAGCAATCTCCTTTTTCCACCCCTTCTAGAATACCCATAACTCAGATATTTGAGCACTTAAAGTTGTCTGATATCTCTCTTAGATTTTCTTCAATGTTTTTAATTCTTTTTTTTTTTTTTTTTTGGTCTGCCTGTGTTATTTCAAACAGCCCATCTTCAAGGTCGCATGTTCTCTCTTCTACTTCTGCATGCATGCTGGTTAAACTCTCTGTTGTGTTTTTTATTTCATTGAATGAACTCTTCAGCTCGGCAAGCTCTGCTACATTCTTTTTCAGGGCATTGATTTCCTTGTACATTTCTTCTCTCAGGTTCTGTATACTTTTCCTCATTTCATCATGATGTCTAGCTGAGTTTTCTTGTATCTCATTCAGTTTCCTTAGAATTATCACTCGAAATTCCTTGTCAGACATTTCAAGGGCTTCTTGTTCTATAGGATCTAGAGCTTGAGAGTTATTACCCTTTGGTGGTATACTTTCTTGATTTTTCATATTTCTGGTATCTTTCCTTTGGTGTTTAATCATTGTGGCAACGGATTTCATGGTCCACTGGTTCCACTGTTGTCTGGCTAGGATCCTGTGGGGACTGCCAATTTGGCACAGCTGCCTCAGTCCCTGTGGGCGGAAGGTTCAGGCCTCTCTGGTCGGCACCCACTCACCTTGGTTGGGGGGGCAGGACCCATGACGGTGAGGCCTACCTGCTCAGTCATGCTGGTGCCTCAGGGCACATGGTTGCCGTGGGTCTTGGGCCTCTCCGGGGGGCGCCTCTCTGGTTGGTGTGCACTTGCCTGGGCTGGGGATGGGGACTGGTTGGTGGCGAGGCCTCAGGCATATGGTTTTTAAAGAGCAAGGCCTCATGCATATGGTTTTTTAAAGAGCAAGGCCTCACTTTGAATTGCAGCTCAGCCACTTCTGTACAGGCTCTGGTATTTGGACAGGCTTCTGAACCTCTCCAAGGCTCAATTTTCCTGTGGAAAAAACCATTAAACTTAAACAAAACAAACCTAAATTAAAAAATGCCAAGACAAACAAAAATAAACAAATAAAAGAAACCTAAATTTTAAAATGCCAACAAAACAAAACAAACCCCCGAAAATCTAGAATGGAGCTACTAATGCCTCCCCTTGCAGGGGCGTGAGGAAGAAGAGGAGTGTGCGGAGAATGTACGGGACGGATGTTCAAAGCTGCTGCTTTTCTTTGCACTAAAAGACCCTCTATTTCAACCTGAGTTTCAAAAAGTAAGAACACTGTCAGCCACCTAAAGAGGAGAGCACCTGAAAATGAAGTTTAATTTTGATATTTGAAATTTAATTCTTTTGCTGCTCGTAGTACAGTTGCCTAAATTGTAGGGGCCAAAGGGAGGGAGTTGTTTCTCTTCTGAAGTACTGGGGAAAACTGCAGAGCTTACGTGACCGCTCAGAGATTTGGGATTCTGAATGGACACAGCAGGATGCCAGAGTCTGGGAGGTGGTGATGGCTGGACACAAATGCTGCCACTTTCTGATGGAGAGAAGACCCTTTGAGTGGAGCGAGTGGCAGACATCACAGAGCCAGTCCTGTCAGGAGGCAAGCGAGGTCTCTGGGGAGGGAGAGGAGGCAGGGTCTTTCTTAGACGTGCCTCCATGGCTGTTTCCTCTCTTGGTCCCTCCTGGGGAGTGGCCACATGGGCTTTGCTTTTCCAGGGACCATGGGGGAGGAAACAGCCCACAGGTCATCAGTGAGACATCAGCGACAGCAACTGGATATTGTGGCAGGTGGGGCAATGCCTCCACACATGCTAATGGGCACTCCTGGTCACAGAAGACTGTTGCACCTTGGCAGGGCTCTGGCTTGTGGGGGCCTCTCACTTCCTGACCAGGAGCATGCCCAGTATTTGCATATTTCCTTGGGTTGGGAATTATTGGCCTGGCATTCCCAGCAGTTAACGCTTAGCTCTTCTCATGCCATTGGTGCGTACAGGACAGACTCAACAGCAGCTTTGTGTACTGTGTATACAATCCATTATTAACTCGAATCACCATGCGGTACATCAGGTCTCTGGTAGTTATTCATGTCACAACTGAAGGTTTGTACCGTTGACCAACACCTTCCCATGCCCCCACCTCACAGCCCCTGGCAGCTACCATTCTACTCTCTGTTACTGTGAGTTTGACTTTTCTAGATTCCACATATAAGATCCTACAGTATTTTTATTTGTGTCTGGCTTATTTCACTTAACATAATGTCCTCCTCTCCAGGTTCACCCGTGTGGTCACACATGACAGGATTTCCTTCTTTTTTAAGTCTGAGTAATATCCCATTGTGTATACGTACCACATTTTCTTTATCCATGGATCTGTCGAGGGACACTTAGGTTGTTTCCATATTGTGAATAATACTAAGTGAGAGAGAGTAATAATACTAAGAGAGTAGATCTCAAGTGTCCTTACCACACACAAAAAGTAAGTATGTGAGGTGATGGACATGTTAATTAGCTCGGTGGTGGCAACCATTTCACCATGTATACTTATATCAAAACCTCGCTTTGTATACCCTAAATATAAACAATTTTTATTTGTCAGGCATTCCTCAATAAGCTGGAAAAAACAAAACAAGACAAAACAGCACACTGTGGCTGCTTCACTGAGAAGCATCTGTTTCCATTCAGAAATGTGGGACGGGTGTCCTTCCTGTGCCAGTTGTCTGCTGCCAGACTGGATGAGTTGGAATGAGCAGACCCCTGACTCCCAAATCCAATCAGTTCCCACAGGAGATGATGCCACACCAGGCTGGCCATCAGTTGGCTTTGGCATGAGTCCCAGTTGCAGCCGGCAACTGGGGCCACTTCCTCCTTTGGGAGTGGAGAAGGAGCTTAAGGTCAGGGGACTGGTACAGATCCAATCACTCACTCGAGCCCTTGGAACCTTCTGATGACCCCATTGCCAGATGATGATGGTGATGAAGACAATGACAAGGAGGATGGTGACGATGATGTCAGGCAACATTCACCTGGGATTTACAACCTGTGTGGCATTGGTCCAAGCACCTCTCACAGATGGCCTCTTGTACTTTTCATAGCGGTCCTCTAAGGCAGGTACTGCTATTCTCTGGATGTCTAATCCTCATGTCATAGTTTTCCTGGATCTGAAGGTCTGTATTTCTCCCTACACCTGGGAAGTTTTCTGTTATTATTTCCTTGAATAGGTTTTCAATACCTTTTCCTTTCTCCTGCCCTTCAGGAATACCCACAATTCAGATGTTAGAGCACTTGAGATTGTCTGTTATCTCTCTTAGGTTTTCCTCATTATTTTCAATTCTTTTTTCCTTTTTTTTTGGTCTGCCTGGATTATTTCTTTCTTTCTTTCTTTTTTTTTTTTTAAAGATGACCGGTAAAGGGATCTTAACCCTTGACTTGGTGTTGTCAGCACCACGCTCACCCAGTGAGCAACCGGCCATCCCTATATGGGATCTGAACCCGTGGCCTTGGTGTTATCAGTACCGCACTCTCCCGAGTGAGCCACGGGCCGGCCCTGCCTGGGTTATTTCGAAAAGACCATCTTCAAGATCTGAAATTCTTTCTTCTGCTTGCTCTACCCTGCTGCTCAAGCTCTCTGTTGTGTTTTTTATTTCATTGAGTGAATCTTTCATTTCCAGGACTTCTGCTACACTTTTTTTAAAGGTATTAATCTCTTTGTAGACTTCCTCCTTCATATTCTGGATATTTTCTCTTGTTTCATTGTGTTCTCTAATTGAGTCTTTTATTTCTTCAAGCTTTCTTAAGCTCATTGCTCAGAATTCTTTTTCAGACATTTCAAAGATTCCCTGTTCCATGGAGTCTGAAATTTGAGCATTAATGAATTCCTTCAGTGGTGTCATATCTTCTTGTTTATTTGTAGTTCTAGTATTTTTTTCGTTGATGTTTGGTCATTTGGTAGAGGATTTTCTTCTTCTATTACACTGAGGTTGGCTATGAGGATAAAGATTTCTTCCTCTATTTGCTGACTTTACTGGTGACTCTTCCTATATCAGTGTAGTCGAGTGAACAGTAGGCTACCTGTGGAGAGGCCCTGGCTGTTACTGTGGTGGTGAATTGTCCTTACGTGACAGTAGGTGTGGTAGTGGCTCTATTACACCACCTTGGGTCCTGTTCCAGAATCTATGGCCATAGAATGAGCCCCCAGCGCTGCATGTGTCTCCTTGGCTCATCTTGGCAGCGTGTGCTGCGGGTGCTGGCACTTCCTCTGGGTTCAAGGGGGGAGGGGTTGCCTGCACCGCATAGGTCTAAAAGTTAACATTTTTGAGTGACATATACAGGTGCTTAATCTCATAATTTCTAATATTCATAAGTAACCTACTCAATCATGTTTAAAGAACAATAACAAAAACTATCATTCAATGTCTATGAGTAAGAAGAGAAAAGTGTGCCTTTCTTCTACAAGAAAAGGCTGAAAAGAAGAGCCAGTGTATGGAGAAAGGTAAGTAGAGATAGAACAATGGTTCTTAATGAGGGGTACTTTGCTACCTAGTGTTGCTTTGCCTCCCACGGATTTGTCACCCCTTCTCCCCTGGGTGATGGAGCCACCAAATATTACTTAAAGCCCATCTCTTTTGAGCAGTGAGAAGCCCCAGAAAGGGGTTAATATCCAAGGACGCTCAAGCATGAGGCATCCTTCCATTTGGGAAATTAACCACAAATTGGGGTTCTCTTCCTGCATTTATTCTTCAGACCAAGAAGTTACAGGAAGAGACATAGGTGGGGTTTTGCTAAGTAGAAGCTGGTAACAGTCAGTAAAAACAAGTCAGATAACATTCTGTTAGGCAATTAAGTGATCCACTAACAAAGGCTTGATTTAGCAAACATTCCTTTTCCTTCTAGCAGCTTTTTAGTAACTTTACATATCAATTAATAACTTGTCTGTCTTTGAGCCAGCAACCTTGCTGTGTTACAATTCTTATCTCGCAACAGAGACTCAATGCCCTGGGGGAAATTTCCTGTCCTTTGCAAGGTCAATATTCGAAACTGTAAGGCTTTGGAAAACCAGGCCCTATGAGGTACATTTGCTTTATGAATCCTCTACAACCTAGGAGACCTTTGACAATATCTGAAGACAGCAATGGTTATTACAACTTGGGAGGGGGGGGGTGAGGAACTACTGGTATCTAGTGGGTAGAGGTTGCTAAACACCCTACAATCTACAGACAACCCCACACAACAAAGAATTATCTGGCCCCAAACAATAGGGCTGAGATGGAGAATCCCTGAGAGACCATAAGCAAAACAAAAGAACCAGTTGCATAGTAACCAAGAAGAGACTCCACAGGGAAAAAAAAATAGAGCGTTTCTAAGCTGTATCTTATGGATTGTACAGAATAAAACCCTACAAATTTCCTCTTTGGTATAGTTGTATCAGCGGTCCTCCACTAGAGACAGATTTGGTTGTCACAACTGGAGGTGGTGGTGGTGGTGGCACTGGCATCTCCTGGGTACCACTGAACACTGCATAGGAGAGCCCCCCCCACAATAAAGAATTATCTGGCCCAAATGTTGGTAGTGACATGGTTGAGAAACCCTGCAATAAATTAAGTAAAAAGAAAGAAACAAACAACAGTACCAAACCAAACCTAGTTGCAGAGAAATCATATTAGTCTCTTTTTGTTGCTTATAACAAAATATACAGAACTGGGTATTTTATAAAGAAAATGAAATTTATTGCTGACAGTTTCTGAGGCTGGGAAGTCCAAAGTCTGGGGAACATATCTGGTGGCGGTGACAGTGACCCCTCACATTGCAAGATGGTGGAAGCAGAGAGAGCAGAGATGAACCTCCTCATTCACTCTCCTTTTAAAGCCCTCTGAACCACACCCAAGACCACCATTATTAATCCATTCACTACGGCATGGTCCTGCAATCTAATCACCTCTTCAAGGCCCCACCTTTCAATTACCATAATAGGATTTCCCACCCTCTTACCACTGTCATGGGGGCGGGGAAGGGTGTCAAAGTTTGGGGGGACACTCAATCCAATGCAAAACCAAGAAGGCACTTCAGAGAGGAAAACAAAAAGAGATTATATATTTGTTATGCACTATGCAATATAATGCTGCCCCCATCAACTTTCCTATCTTTGTAATCTGTATTCCTCAACTGGAGTTGATTTTTTCCCTAGTTTGACATTTGGCACTGTCTGGAGACCATTGTAGTTGTCCCTATGAGGGAGCAGGATTGCTACTGGCATCCAGCGGGCAGAAGTCAGCGATAAACACCCTATAATGCACCAGATAGCACCCTATGACAACTGATCTTTTGGTCTGAAATGTATGGTGTTGAGGTCAAGATACTGGTTTACTTTGACCAATAAAGTTCTTGTGTGAGCAAATTGTTTCTCAGAAAGTCAAAGAAACACTGAGTTCTGCATCCAAATTGGAAGGGCTTGAAAACAAGGCACTGAACATGCACTGGCACAGGAGTGAAAGTATGAGGATTCAGCTGCCCTCAGAGTTTTTCCTATAAGATTCTTAGCATAGTGACTCACATTCAGTAGGTATTCCACAAATGTTAGATCCCTTTCACCCTCACTCTCCCATCACCCATTATATACTGCTTGTTCAGTATTCTGGGCGCTGCTCAGGCTATTTGCCCCGGTCTGGAATGCCCTTTTTCTTTCCTCTCTGCCAAGCCAAATCATAGTCATCATTCTGGGTCCAGCCAAAGTGCCACATTTTCCCTAAGTTCCTGTCTGCTCTCCTTCATTTCAAAACTTCTGTAGCTCTCCTTATCTAACAATAATGTTGACATTTATACTATACTAGTTTGCATTCCGACAGAGACAACTTTGAAAAATTCAAATGAATTAAGAGAAATTGCACAATCAGGTATTTAAATACACTATAAAAAGTACAATACTTAAAACATTTTTATCCCACGTGATTGACAAACTGTGAGAGAGAACAGTCCACAGATAAATCTGCATAAGAATAAGGTACGTAATAAAGGTGAAATTTTAAATCAGTAAAGAAAGGAAAGTCTATTCTAAACCAAATAAACAAAATAAATAAATGAAAATACATACCAGAACAATTGATTAAGAAAAATCTCCTACTATTAAAAAATAATCCACACTACATCCTTGCTCTTTATAAAAGAGAAAAGAACTTGAAGCTTACATAGGAAAATAATTTCTGATATCAAAGTGGAAAATAATTTTTAAACATAAAAGCAACGACAGAAAATTAAAGGTAAATATTAATAGGTTCGACAACATAAAAATGAAAATCTTCTCAATGTCAGAAATACCATCAAAGACACAGGAAACAACAGAAAAATAATTTTAAATACATAACACAATCATAGTTATTTATATTTAACACAGGGAGCTTTTTACAAAGAAAAAATAAAAGATGAACACCCAAATAGAAATATGGACAGAAATGTAAAAGGCAATTCACCAGACAAGTGAACAGTAATCACGTTAAAAAGTGCTTGACTTCTTTATAGTCAAAGGAAGAAAAATTAACCAATGACATAACTTTTTCTCCAGAAAATTGGGCTAAGGTAAGATTAGAAAAAAAAAAAAAACTCCGAAAATACCTAATGCTATAAAAGATGCAAGGAAATAAACACTGATAAATTACGATTTGGTATAATTATATTCCTTGGAGAGATAATTGAGATTATGTATAAAATCTGTATATGTTTAATAGACTTTGACCCAGTAATGTTACTTCTAGACATTTACCTTAATAAGATAATCACGTATATACCAGTATTTATATACAAGGTTTAAAGTGTTAATTTAAATAATCGTTTTTTAAAACAAGCCCCAAAGTCCAATGATCGGGCACTAGTTAAATAAATCGCAGCATATCTATTCCTGATTTGGAAGAGTAGAAACCACATTCTTAAAGAATGTTTGAGGAGCAGAGACCCGCGTGGCACCGGGGCTCAGTCTTCGGCTGGGAGGGAAATGCCCACAGCCGCAGCAGCCACCAAGGTCAGCAGAGACCCGCGTGACACTGGGGCAGAGTCTTAGGCCCCAGAGGGCAGCGCCCACAGGCCCAGCAGGTGCAGAGTTGAGCTGAGACCCGTGCAGCACCAGGGAGTCTGAAATTTGAGCATTACTGTATTCCTTTGCTGGTGTCATATCTTCTTGTTTATTTGTAGTTCTAGTATTTTTTCATTGATGTTTGGTCATTTGGTAGAGGGTTTGCTTCTTCTATTACACTGAGGTTGGCTGTGAGGATAAAGATTTCTTCCTCTATTCGCTGATTTTACTGGTGACTCACCTATATCAGTGTAGTCGAGTGAACAGTAGGCTACCTGTGGAGGGGCCCTGGCTGTTACTGTGGTGGTGAATTGTCCTTACGTGACAGTAGGTGTGGTAGTGGCTCTATTACACCACCTTGGGTCCTGTTCCAGAATCTATGGCCATAGAATGAGCCCCCAGCGCTGCATGTGTCTCCTTGGCTCATCTCGGCAGTGCGTGCTGCGGGTGCTGGCGCTTCCTCCGGGTCCAAGGGGGGAGGAACTCATGTCATAGTTAACATGCCGACATCAAACTCATGAGCCTTTCCCTCACACCGGCTCCACCCCAGTTGATGACAACTCCATCCGCTCCAAATCCCTCCAGCTGCTCGAGCTAAAATCTTTGTGGCCATCCCTGACTCCTCTTTCTCTCATGGCCACCCTCCAACCTGTCAGCAAGTTATCTGGCACCGGGGCTCAGTCTTGACATATCTCCGGAATCTGACCCTTCTCATCCACTCCACTGCCACAACCCTTGCCAAGCCACCACCATCTCTCCCCTAGATGACTGCCCTCGCCTCCTTACAGGTCCTGCTGCTTCTGTCACCCACCCACTGTCTATGGTTTTTAAAATGTAAGTTATGTTAGGTTGTATGTCTGCCCAGAGCTCTGCAATGATTTCCAGTTTCAGAGTCAAAGCCAAAGTCCTTCCAGTGGCCTCCGAGGCCTACATGATCTGGCCTCTGTGGCTTCTCTGTCCTCATGTCCTCTTCTCTCTCCCACCCTCTGCTCTGGTCCCAGCAGATCAGCGATGGGTCAGTCACCTCGCCAGGTCCATGCTCATGCCTTTGGGCCTGGGCCCTGGCTCTTGCCTCTGCTAGGAATGCTCTCCCTGCTAGAGCCACCTCTCTCCCTTGACCTTTCCAAATCTTTGCTCAGATCTTCTTGATGAGAGCGAGCCTTGGCATCCTGTCTAATGCTGTGACCTGATTCCCTTACCCCTGTCTTTCTCTGACCCTTGGTCCAGAGCTGGCCTCTCTGTCTAATAGACTGTGTTTGTACAATATACCTGTTGATTACAGTGATTGCTTACTGTGTGTCTCTGCCAGAAGTTAGGCTCCCAGAGGGGAGGAACCCTGGTTTTGTTCACTGATGCCTCCCATGAGTCTGGATCAGTGCCTGGCATGTAGTAGGTGCTCACTAAACATTTGTCAAATGGAATGACTGAGGAAACTGGGGCCCAGTGTGGTTAAGTAACCTGCCTGGGGCCACCTGGCTCATTGGGGCGTAGCAGGGATTCAAGCTGAGACTTTGGCCGCAGAATCGGAGCTTTAACCACTGAATTCTACTGCCCACCCTGTGACATCTGTGTCCTTCTGGTGACCTCAGCCTCTCTTGTCTGGGTCTCAGCAGGCTGGGCCTGCACTCCCTTCAGTTTCCAACCAGGTGGTGTCTGGACTGTTCTTGGGGCTCCTGCTCCCACCTCTGCATGCCTTCCAGGAAGCAAACTGAACTATATGGTCCCCACCAACTGTCCCCTTGCTGCCTGTCACCCTCTCAATTTCTACCCCGTCAGAGGGGCAGGAGGCAGGCCTCCACAGCAATCTCTTCCTGACTGACCTTGGCCTGGCCTGGCTGGTGGCCGGCAGCTAATAGAATGGCCCCTGACTTTGAGAGACCGTGAATAACGTTTCCACAGCTCTCTGTGGCTTTTCCCCTGGTCCTTTCCCTTTAGACTAATCCTGCCATCTCGGAAATCCTCATCTCTGTCAGTTATTTTTGTATCAGGGAGGGTCAGGACATAATCCTGAGCTGCTGCTGTTTCTTGTGCAGCGAGAATGAAAAACTGATCTCAGCAGCCTCCGAGTCTCACCATGATGGCCGAGTGGAGTCGGGGGAAGCATAGGGACAGACCCACAGAAATAGCCCAGCCAAAGCCCAGGGTCCCGACAAGAGCTCAGTAGCTGTCCTCCATCTGGGGAAAAGTGACAATGATGATTGCAAACTCCATGCCTTTTTCGCCTTTTTCTCCCAGTCAACCTACTCTCGTCATTGCTCCAGCAAGATCAGCTTCTCTTGATTTAGTTACTTGGCTAGCTATTTTTAATAATAAGCACATGCAAACCCACTACCCCAAACAAAAGCCGGGACTGTGATAAGGACTTCCATCTGGTCACGCGGTCCCTTCTCCCTCCCATTCTCCCATCTCCCCAGCCCACACCAGCTCTCTCCGGAGGCCCGTGTGCTTTGCTCGTCTCTGCTTGCTGTCACGCACTTTTATCGCATCTGTCTGTGCTCCTAGAAAGTACACAGATGTGTTCGTACTGTATGAAAAGCCTGCCGTGCTGTTTGTCACGTTTTGGACGTTCTGCTTATATTGTGAAGATCCCTCCACATGGCTGCATGTCGCATTGGCTCGTGCATTCTGGGTCTTCCGAAAGTCGCACTGCGAGCGCCCGGTGCACAGCAGGCTGGGGTTTTGCAGGCTCTTGCCTTTGTGAACACTGTGCTACGGACATTGCCAGCACCTCTTGTCTGAGTTTTCTTTTTTTTTTTTTTAAAAAGATGACCGGTAAGGGGATCTTAACCCTTGACTTGGTGTTGTCAGCACCACGCTCAGCCAGTGAGCGAACCGGCCATCCCTGTATGGGATCCGAACCCGTGGCCTTGGTGTTATCAGCACCGCACTCTCCCGAGTGAGCCACGGGCCGGCCCCTTGTCTGAGTTTTCAAAATTGCTGCAGATCGTCGAATCACTTGCTAGTATTCTTTTATTATTTTTTTAAGCATTTAGTTTTTCTGTAGTCACGTGTCCCTATTCATTCAGAATATTTTCTGTTTCTTCTCTGCTCTCTTGAACAACCTTGACAGAAGTTTATCTATTTTACTACTTTTCACAAAGAACTAACTTTGGCATTGTTAACCTCTCCTGCATCTTTGCCTTCTATTTCAACAATCTGCACTTATTTTTATTATCTTTTTTGTCCTTTCTCTAATTGCTTAAAATGGAAACCTAGCCTGTTAGTCTTGAGGCTCTCTTCTTTTCTAAAATAATTATTTAAGGCTATCATTTCCCTCAAAGCACTGTTTTTTTCTGTATCTCTCAAGCTTTGATATGTATCATTTCCATTTGCATTTACCTCTGGATTTTTTAAAGTTTCATATGATTTTCTCTTTCACTGTGAGTTACTTAGCAATTCCTTTAAATTTTCCAAACATATTGTGATTATTTACCTTTTTAAAGATCAGAGATCATGGTCTGCATGATATATTTTTTAAAAATTGTTTGATTCTTTCTTTATCGCCTAGAATACAATCATAACGTTAGTGCTTGGAGAATCCAAATGTGTATTCTCAAGTTGTTACACGGACCTGACTATATGTTCATTAGATCGAGGCTGTTAATTGTGTCATTCAGATCGTCCATGACCTTGATATTTCGCTCGGCTGGACCTATCAGTAGTCAAAAGAGATGTGAAATCTCCCACTGTGATGACGGATCCCTCCATTTCTCCTTGTAGTGTTATCAATGTTCCTTTCATTTATTTTGAAGTTATTTATTGGGTACATCCATGTTTAAGACGGAAATTTCTTCTTGGTGAATTTAATCTTGTATCATTATGTCATCACCTCTTTCTTCTTTAATAATGCTTTTGGTCTTGAAGTCTATTTTACCTGACAGTGACACGGTGATACCAGCTCTCTTTTGGTTAGCATTTGCCTGACACATCGTTTTTCATTCTCTTACTTTCAGCCTCTGTGTTTGTATGCTTATAAACAGCATATATATTTCTCTATTAATCCAATCTGTCACCATTTGTTTTTTAACAGGTGGGTTTGGTCCATGTATATTATCATAGTCATTGATTTATGCAGCTCGTTTCTAACATCTTCATATGTATTGTGGCATCTCACCCATTTTATAGTGTATAATTCCCATTGTTTTGCATTATATTACATATTTATATTATTTGAGTTTGCCACACATTGTCTGTGTTTCGACGTTTCCTTTGTTTGAACTGGTATCTTTCTCGGTCCTTACAAGAAAACAACATTAGCATACTTAGACATCACGTAGCGTCTACTCCTCACCTCAAATTCTACCATGCTAATTTTATCTAAACTTTTAATTCTGGGTAATTACTAACATGTTTTTTCTTTTTCTTTAGTCTTGGCTACTTTTTGAAGGCAATCAAGGCAACCAAAGCGATTGACCACGTTTAATTCCTATATCTCATATATTTAAGAACTTCATCCAAAACTCACTTCACTGCATGGCTTCGTGGAGCCAGCCTTTGAGGCCTGTGGTGCCTGAGAGTGTTTCTGTCAGACCCTCATGTGTTATGACAGTTTGCCTGGAGAGAAAATCCTAGTGCTTTGTTCTTTTCTCTCACTGTCTTCTTGTAGCCCAGTTTTATTGAGCAGCAGTAGGATTCTGGCTCATTTGCACATGACCTGAGAATTCCTCGCCATCTTTCATAGCCCTAAATGTTGCTCTAACATGTCTAGGTGGGTCAGCCCTGTTCAGAGAGGCCGGGTGTAGTGGGGGGCGGATAACGAATACTGATGGACACAGAGTATGGAAAGGGACTGCAGAATGTTCTAGCCTGCAGAACTTCTGCAATAGGGAAGGGTTTTGGAGGGGCTTTTGCACAGGACAGAGAAGCATCAAATGGGGTGTGGCTGGAGGACTTAGGAGTTTGTTCCAATCCTGAGATTTTGTGATTCTAGCTCAAATATCCAAAGAGGTGCATTATTGCCAAGTCCTCCAGGCTCAGGAAACACCACTCACCATGTGCCTGATATCCGCTCGGGCTCCCCGCTGCCCTGGGCAAGGCTTGCAGGGGTCTGTCCTGCGACTCGGGCAGCCTGTAGCTGAAGGACATGTTCCCGCAGAGCCCTCTCCAGGGCTTAGTCTGCCTCACCTCGTGCCCTCCGCCCGAGGGAGTGGCTTGCCATGTGCGGAAACCTGCTGAAGACAGCCCTGATGGCCAGACAATGAGCAAAGGCTTCTGCTACGGTCCTCACGGCCTGGACGGAGCCCAGGATCCCCCAAAGGGCGCAGAGGTGTTATGGAGGTGGGCGGTTCCGGGGAGGGATTCCACCCACTAAGTGTCATTTCACGGGGACATCCCCTATGGCACTAGTAGGACCGCCCCCCCCAGGCTTTTGCAGGACTCTTCAAGAAGCAGAGCCAGAAACCAGCGCCGCCTCCTGCTGCTTTTAGGTCTGAATCTCCTGACGGCGATTCCCGTCCCCTTGGCAATACTTTGGATCCTTTCTACTGCGTTCCTATCAACTCTGCCCCCCTGCCCCCCCCGGCCACCTGTTTACCCCCGACCTGCCCCAGCGCCTCTGTGGGCATCATCTGGCTTTGGTATTATGATATTTTTGTTGGATCTTTGGGTGGAAACAAGACAGTTCAGTTTCTCCCTCTGTCCTCTCACGACGCCTCGGACACCAGATGTGGAGGTTTCTCCCCCCAGCAGGCAAGCAGTCGCTTCTGCAGCGGTCACCAGCGGGGCGCTCCACCTCGAGACAGCATCGGGTGCTACAGGGTGAGGACCCGTTTGTTATGAAGGACATCACAAAGGACACAGAGGAAGTGACACATAGGGCACGGGGCGCGGAGCTTCCCTGCCCTCCCGGGCCTCCCTCCAGGAACCTCCCGTGTGCAGCTCTCTGGAAGCTCCCCGAACCCTGTGCTCTTGGGCCTTTTATGGAGACCTCATCGGACAGACATAATTGAAGCAGGGGCCACCATGCAGAAATGCAATTGAACACAAAGAGCCTGATCTAACCCTAGTAGGCTGGGTGGGAAACCCGGCAAGGCCTGTCCATTCAGAGTCCTCTTGCCATCTCTGTGCAGCATTCCTTGCTCCAGGGCATGGGGCAGGGACCCTCCTGAAATGGGGGTCTTATGACCTGCAATCAGACAAGGTAGGTCAGAGAATTTCTTTACGTCTAGTTCCAAGACAGAAAGGTGGGGGAAGATTCGAGTCCTGCCTGAGGGAGCCAGGAACTGCGAATGAGACCCTCTCTCTCTCTATATATATATCTCATGTCACAACCTTAGTCCCCCCCCCCATCCCGTGCTGCCAGGCCCCCTATCCTGCCTTCTCTCAAAGCAGGAGAAACTTTAGGAAGCATGAAAGAAGCCAAGACAATGACTGGGGAGACTAGGTGCTCATGGCAGATTCCAGGTGGTCCAGCCAGCAGCTGGCGCCTTTCTTTCTTGTTAACAGGTCCCCAGCTTTGTTTCAGGTATTTGACAGGTAATGTCTCAGAAGGTGGCTCCTTCTCCCAGCCAGGCCCCCAATAGTTCTAGATTTAGAACCACAATAGTCCTACATTTATCCTGTTAGTCTGTATTGCCTTTACCAGCGATTAGTCTAAAACAGGCATTTGACTCAGTCCTGGGCAATTAGAATTAAGGGAAAGTCACGGGGCTTCTGGGAAAGATTTCCCTCCATGGATTGCATTGGAGGGCAGGGGGAGGGAAAGAGAGGAGCGAGAGAGAGACACTCAAGAAGAAAGCCCTGCCCCACCCTTCCCGGCAGGAATGTTGTCTTTTATGGAAGTGTTGCTTGAAGCTGTCTTGCAACCATGACAGTAGAAAGCACCACGCTCTGAAGATGATGCAGAAGAAAGATGGGAAAGACGGGGGTCCTGCAGGACATTGTTGAGCCACTGAACCAACTCTGCAACCTGCCAGCTCCAGACTTCTTTTTATATGAGATGATAAATGTCTCTATTGTTTGAGCCACTGATAGGCTGGGTAGCCCATGAAGTACAGCTGAAAGTGTGAAGAGAGATTGAGGATGAACTTACCCATCTGCATGATCCTGCCTTTTAGAGTTCCGGGAATAGATAGGTCTTCAGAAGGTATAACCCAGGCAGTGCCAGCCTGCATGTGGGCAGAAAAGATAACGTGTGGGGCATAAGGGCCTTTTCCCTCCCCCCTTTCCCTGCTGTCTCTCCATCACCCTGTCTAGTTCAGAGGCTGGGAATTCCACAAGTCAGAGCTTACCCTGAGACTAACATGTGAGTCGTGAAATGCCAAGTCTCCTGGGAGGGCTGGTGGTGACCAGTGGCCCTCTGGCTTCTTTCCTCTAACACTTCAGCAGCATGCATGGCTCAGAGGCAGCATTTGGGACTATTTTGAAGGAGGAATTCATTGAACGTGTGCTAGGTTCCAGGAGCTTCATCCCCATAGCTACTTTTTTAAATTAAACAAATTTATTTAGCACTTACTGTGTGCCAAGTGGTATCCAAGCACTTTAAAAATAGTAATACATTTAATGCTTGCAACAACCATGCGAGGTACAGGTGCTGTCACCAAGCCCAATGACAGAGGAGTTGTAGGCAGAGGCATCCAGGATTTGGGCTGGGCAGGCCAGTGCCAGCTCCAGAACCAGTGCCCTGAGCCATTCTGGGTACACGCAGCTCTAGCAGCCTCCAGGGCTGGGTGGAGAGGACAGTGCAGGCAGAGCAGCCCCGCTCACTTCCAGCACTCACTTCCAGGTCGCTGACCCCAAGCCCTGCGAGGTGGCCTGCCCTGGGGATTAGGCTAGGTGGCCTGCCCTGGGGGTTAGGCTAGGCCACCTTTGCCCCCTAAGGGTTCCAGGTGGACCAGACAAAAGGCAAGGCCTGCTGCTCAGCCTCCTCCCCTGGCTGGCCCCCATCCCAGGCATTCTTTCTTTTTCTAAGGGCAGCGATGCTTCTCCCAAGGCAGGAGGAGGCTCCAGACCCCTTGGCAACACCCAGCCCTTGGGCAGCCAGTGCCAAGAGCAGGAAGGCATTTAGAGGTTCAAGATGAAGACAGGGCTTTAAAGCTCTTTCTCTTCCCCAGAGTGTCACCTGCTTCTATCTGCCCTGCTTTGTCCTCAGCAACAAAGCCCTGCTCAGGGAGGAGCAGGGGCCAGCGACCTCCTTGACCTCTCTAGGTGTTATCAGAAGCTTGAATCCAAATCCCATCTTCAGACCCACCCTGGGCTGCCTCTCATGGCAGATCCAGGTGGGTGCCACTGTGGGGTGGCAGGGGTGGGGAGAGCGAGGTGCGAGGCCTTAAGCCAGACGCCGTCTGTGTCACAGTCGTGCTGAAGGCTGACCATCTGGCCAAGGTCTCTAGGGCAGCTGTGTCCACCTTAAAACAGAGACGCTAGTCAAGAGCTCTGCAGTTTCCAAAGCACTAGCCACATTTCTTCTGACCTTGAAATGAACCTTTTGAGAGATCAGAGCGGAACGCTGTCTCCCCACTTCATAGCTGGAGAAATGGCCTTGAAGAAGGTAAGGGCCACGTGGGGGCCTCTGCTGGCGCTCACAGCCGCTGACGCCTCCTTTCCGGGCGCGTTTGAAGCTTGAGCTGGTGCAGCATTTGCAAACACAGTTTGCATCATCCTAGGAGGAATTTCGCTTTTTGATCCCTGTATGCTAAGGCCCCTTCAATATTTCTACCACCCAAACCTTGTGCAAACCAAGAAAATGAGTCTCTTCTGAGGTAAATTTGTAAGGAAAATGCAGTGTTCTTTGCCCAGATCTAGGTAAACAGAGTTGGGAAATGGGCTTTCGTCCTGATTTGCCACTAATGCGTGAAAATTGATGGAATTCACAAGCCCTCTTGAGCCTCAGTTTCCCCATCTGAAACCCCAGTGCCGTAGTGGTCATCTGACTAGGCAGATGTTGGAGGATGAGAGGGAGCTCTTTCCAGCCCCTGAGGGATGTGCGACTCGGCCAGCTGTACAGTTCAGGTCTCTGCCTCCCTCCATTTTTCCAATGTGCCTGAGGTGTGCCACAAGGAAGACCCCCAGAGGACAAGGTCACTTATTCCAGGGACTCCTCTTGGCCTCAGCTGTTCCCACCCATATTTCCACTCTCTCCAGCCCTGGATACGCACCCCCGGGCAGCCTCCCGAAATGTCCCCTGCTCACCACCCCCCAGTCGGGAGCACGTCCCTTCCTCCCGTGGATGACTCACTCATTTCTTTCTGGCTTTCTTTTCTTCAATTGTGCTTTTTTCAAGTTTAAAAAAAGAAATGTGTCAAATTAAAACGCAGCACAGCACATCTATTTAAAGTGCAGAGGAAGCAGCCTTTGAACAACTTGCAGAGTGTGAAGCCTTTAGAACCTTCGAAGGCCTCAGCCCCAAAGTCTGTAGCTCGTGCTTTCTAGGGCCCCACCTTGAAGGGCAGGTGGACCCTTGGGGACATCAGAGGAGAGGTCTGATGTCCACCGGGTTTGTGCAGAGGAAAACATATGAAAGGGTGGGTGAGAGCAGGAGAAGCCAAGCCAAGGACTCAGCCCTGGGGACGGGTGCGAGCCACTGTTCCCTTGGCAGCCATCGATCGCACAGCATGGCAGACATAGGTAGGTGCATGTGCGCACACGTATGGGCATGTTTGTTTGAAAATGGAGCAAGGACCACAGGGGGTTTTAGGCCTGAGATGGGGAGGAGGTGAGGAAGGGAACAGGAATAGCTTCTCTCCCTCTTTCCTTCTGTCACTCGATCGCCAACATTTTCCTGCTACCAGATTCTTTCCCTTTAAATAGCAGCAAAGCAGGGGCTGCTCAGGAGGTTGTTGCTGGCATCTCAAAAGGGCTGGAAGGAAGTGAAATTGCCTCAGGCACTTGTTCCCTTCCTCCGTCACCCTCTCACAGACACAGTCCCTCCAAACCTCCTGTTCTCCCCTCTGCCTGCAGCCCCATTGCCCTGCCTTCCCTTAAAGTAACTCTTGCCGGGAAGGGTTGGCAATAAATAGGATACTCCTTTGTTCAAAACCTCCCAGTGACTCGGTGCCAAAGCCAGAGTCTACACTCTGCCCCTTGGTGGCTCCACTCCTGCCCCCTGGCCTCCTGGGGACTCCGCAAACCGGTTAGGTGGGCTCCTGCCTCGGGCCCTTCCCTTGCACCAGCTGGTGCCTCCGTCTGTCTCGCTCTTCCCCCAGGCGCTGCATGGCTCAAGCCTCACTGCCTTCAGGTCTCTGATCAAATCCTGCCTTATCAGAGATCTTCTCCAATCCCCCCATGTACGGTCCCTCCCCCGACCCCCAGACCTCCCTGCTCCTTTTCTCTGCTTTATTCTTGTCTGTGGCTTATGTGAGGAGTCAGGGTTGGTTTCTCTGCCCCCTGGGCTGAGCTATAGGGAGACACAGAGATGGCCTCGGCCTGTCCTATCCCCACCCAGCGCAGTGATTTGACACCTACAGGACATAGTCCAACACTGATGGATTATATTCTTGAGAAGCTCCGTGGCCCAGACCTTTTCGCACGTGTTTTATCATCTCTGACCTGCGAGGAGAGGTGGCGGGGCCCATCGGTCCCAGGGGAGGGGTCAGAGGAGTCAACCCGCTCCCGGCACACCCTTCCGGAGCAGCAGCGCCCCTGCGTCCCGCTTCCCTCTGGCATCGCTGCCGGCACCGCTTGGCGGAGGACGAGCCGCTGCTGCGGCCTCACCACCCCCAGCTTGGCCCCGGGAACCCCCCTGCATGTCCTCGGCCGGAGCTGGTGGTGGCCGGGCTGCGTGGCCTCTGTTCCTGCTCTCTCTGCTGCTCCGCGGTCCTTCGCTGGCCCCGCGCCCGCAGTTCCAGCATCACTGGCTGCCTTGTGTTCACGCGGAGTCAGCCTTCCCCTGCTCTGGGCTCTAATGTGACCCAGGAGGCATGGAGCCGTTTGCACCCCAGCCAGCCGAGCCCAGCGCCAGCCACGCAGTGTGCTGACAGCACCAAGCTGGTGTCCAGCGCCCATCAGGGCTCCTGGGGGTGAAAGCACATTTGCTGCGGTGGTGGGGGTGTCAGCCATCACCCTAGCACAAGTGAGCTCACTGCTTTAGGGGATGAAAAGCCCAGAAACCTTTCTGGTGGGATTCAGGCCGCCAGGGAATGGCCAGGGTCCACTTAGCATGGCTGCTTGGTCTTCTGGCAAAGAGCTACCTAGGCAGACTGTGTGTGCAGGGCCCTCGCAAAGCTCCTCCGAGCCTGCCGGGCCCCTTCCCCTCCAGATCGCTTGTGGCTGAGGGAAAGAAAGCTGTGGGGTCTCTTGCCTGCCTGGCCAGAAGTAAATGGAGAGGGAGTGAGAGGCCGGGGGGGCCACCTTGCCTAGACGGCTGTGCCTCCCTTAAGCAGGGGATGGTCCCTGGTGAAAGCTGAGGGAAATTATTTCACACTCTTAGGACAGAGGCTTACAACATGAATCACTTCCAATTATTTATTTTTAAATCCCGCAGCTGACTAAAGACTTAGAAAGATATGACATTCATTTACGTCTTGTCCCAGATCGGCTGTCACTCAGGGTCCAGGCAAGTGTAATAGGGCTGGGCTGGTGGCTGTGAAAAATGCGAGGCACAATGGCAATTCCCCTGGGGCTTCACTGGATGTATCGTGACAGCTCCTTGGAAGCTGAGTGGCGGAAGGTGGTCTGGCTGGTGGTCCCCAGGCAGCAGCGGTGACCCAGCCACTGCGGCTCGGCAGCGCTTCTACTGGAGAGAACGTACAGTGGTCCTGCCTCAAGCCCAGAGGTGGGCACTGGGATGACTTGCACGTGCCCGGGGGCCCCTGCCCGCCCCTCTTCACTCCTGCCTTGCGACCTTCCCCTGAGGGCAAATGTGCCTCTTCTTTCTGTCAGCTCTCCAGACACCTGGGGGGTGGGGTGCACGGGTCCTTCTTTTCCGGACTAAGGAATAAAAACCGAACCCTGGCTGGAGTGGACACCTGGTTTTGGATGCTCAGCATCTGAACCTCCTTCCTGGGTCCAGGGGATCCCCACGTTATGATGCTGATCCTGCCTCTACTTACAAAGGCAGAACTCACAGATACAGGCTTTTCTAACCTCCCTCTCAGCACACCTGCCTGAGACCTTGAATTGGCAGCTAGTGGCTGTCTGAAATCCATTCTGGTGACAGGTGGCAGCCTCTATATTTAGTTTCCAAAAGAGCAAAGATGATGGCCCTAGTGACAGTGTCCAGCATTGGGGTATCTGTGGTGCAAGCCCCAGGGTGTGAGCTCAGGAGCACTGGGAGTGACATGGGGTCTTGGTCCTGGCCAGAGAGCCTCCGAGCCTGATGACCATGTGACTTAGCCAATATTTTTTAATAGACGTATTTCCTACTTAACCCAGACAGATTTGGTTTCTGTTATTTGCACATAAGAACTTGGACACAATGGTAAAGAGTGGCACAGAGATTACTGGGATTTCTCCCTGGCAAGAGCATCCTGGGTTTGTATCTGAAAAGGTCATTCAAAAAAGGAGAGCTGGAAGGCACAACCATCCTCTCGTGCCCAAGTCAGATGCATCTTGGTCCCGTGCAGACCACCGGCAGCCAGGCCCTTTGCAAAGCTTGGCACCTTAGCTGCACCAGCTGGAGGTGGAAGGGTCTGGTAGCCATCTGTTCAGAGAGGGGCCCAAGCTGTGCAGGGTTGGGGTCCGAGATGTGAATGTCCTGATAGATCAGTGCAAGGACTGCTTTCCACAGGAGCCTAGTGACTGTCCTTCCTCACCAGTCCCTATTTCCGCATGCCTAACAATGCCTGGCCCACAGTAGGCACACAATATAGGCTTTTGGATCATTCATTTTTCAGAATAGTTTACATATTGCAATAAGACAGAAGGATGAATCACATGACTTCAGAGTTCATTGGTTCCAATTATTCCAGCCCTCCTAAGAAAACATTTTTGCCAAAATTGCACATATGTTCCTTTAGGAAAAAAACACAGTAGTCTTCTGATAGAATTTTTCCCTCTCCCAAACCATCAAACACTCCAAGCCATGGACTGGAGAACATTCTCTCTTGCAGTTTTAGGTCTTATCCCCTAGAGAACTCTCTTGGTAAACTCAAGGCCACTGCTTTTCCTAAGTGGCTTTCTGAGGGAGACCAGGGGGACTGGGCTGTAACAGGATGACAGCACTGCTTTCTTCCACTCACAGCTAGCAAGGGCCACGTCCGGGGAGAACAGAAAGCACTCTGGGAACATGGTGCTCTCACATCCTGCAAAGTGCAGATCTGCACCAAGCAGATGGCAGGGACTTCAAAAGCATAAGAGTCACCTTGAAAGATTATGGCACAAAAAGAGGAGGTGGGAGGCCTTTGTACCCTTTGACAACAAGGAAGCACAAAAGACAAAAGCTATTTGCCAGACTTGAGTGCCAGTCAACAGAACTGAGAGAGGGTTCGGCTGTAATTTACATCAAGGGAGGCCAAGCCTCCTGTCTTCTGGTCCAGAAATAAATGGCATCAATCAACTGCCAAACCACTCTCTTGCTCCTGATCCTTGGGCGCTTTTCTTTTTTTTTTTTTTACACAGGGAGCATTTCCGTCCTCTCTATCAGGCAGCTGATGCTTAACAAGCTCTCCTTCCCTTCACCACGCCACAGAAGAGCTGCAGACCCTCACTGACCTCCTGACAGATTTCCACACCCTGCGGCGACACTGAGCTGCCAGCCTTGGGTTGCCTCAGGCCATGTCTGCTTTCCTGTGAGCAGGAAGCCCCTGCCCCGACCACCACGGGCTGAGTCAAGGGCAGTATTAGTCTGTTTCTGTTGCTTACAACAAAATACCTGGAACTGGATAATTTATAAAGAAATGAAATTTATTGCTTACAGTTTCTGAGGCTGGGAAGTCCAAAGTCCATCTGGTGGTGGTGACAGTGACCCAGGGGTTTCACATTGCAAGACTGTGGAAGCAGAGAGAGCACAAAGAGAGAGAGACTCTCCTCTCTTTTTTTAAAGCCCTCAGAACCAGGCCCTTGACCACCATTTTTAATCCATTCACTAGTGCACGGTCCTACAATCCAATCACCTCTTCAAGTCTCCACCTTTCAATTACCATAATAGGATTTTCCACCCTCTTAACAGTCATAGTGGGGACCAAGTTTCTGATACTTAAAACTTGGGGGACACAATTCAAGCTTCAGTGAGTTTTGGGGGGACATAATTCAACCCACTACAGGGGCATTCATCTCATTCCCTCATGCTTAGTGCTGTGCCAGTCTGCAGGTCTCTCGCACTTCCTGCAGATCAGCAAACTGAGGCACACAGAGATTAACTCACTCCCAAATATCAGTGCTGGGTCAATGCCAGGGAGAGCAGCGGGTGAGGTGGCCAGCTGCTTTTCAACTGAAGATGGTGAAAGCAATGTCTGTTCCTGGCCCCAAAGGCTTGTCCTCTGAGACAGAATGTTCTACCCCCCAGCCCCAGCAAAGGTCAAGATCGGCTTTTCAGCTCTGAGGGGATAGATAGGAAACAGTTCCTCCATGGACCCCGAGACCCAAGGATCTGGGGGCTGCAGGGCCCATTCGAGACTGGCGACTGGTGTGGAAATGGAGCTCCCCCAAGCAAGGATGTGTCGGGACAGGAACTCTGTGGTCACTCACATGTCTCTCCTGTCCCTGCACAGGCCTCGGCTAAAGGGATCCAGCCTCAGAAGCCTGCTCTCCTTGCTTGAAGCTGCCAGCGTGATGCCTGGGGAAATGCAGCCCTGCTTCAAGACTTCATTTTCAAGGCTTGCCGAATCGCTTATGACAGCCCCTCCCGGCAGCTGTGGCTTCTGTGTCCTCACAGGCAGGTGACGCTCTAGATGGGCACTGGCTCTGGCTCATTTTGGAGGCTGCCAGCTTTCCCCACGCTTTTCCCTTGAATCCACTGGACTGTCACACCTTGTGCCTTCCTTACATCATCTAGATTGCAAACGACCCACCAGAGAGCTGTCTGGTGAATGACTCTATGACCCTTGTTTATGTCACCACAAGACACCACACAAAAAAAGGCTGTGGAAATGCTACTAAGAGACCTGGGAGGCTGGGACCCTGGAGGCACAGAGGCAGATGGGGGCGACCAGGCAGGCGAGGGGAGAGTGGCTCCAGCCGGGGGCTGCTGCCTCACTGCCACCAGCCCCGAGGGACAGCCTCTGCCTTGTCTGGGACAGGGGTGCCCAGGAAAGTGCAGGGGCAATGCAGGAGCTGGGGGCCAGGCCCGGCTGCCCACTCCATCTCTGGGATCTGCTCCCCAAATGAGAGGAATGCACAAGTCCATTGCAGCAGAAACTGAGACACTGGGGGAGTTTTCTTTTGGTAACCACTCTGTGCCACAGCAAGGACCATTGTAGTTTGGAGGAAATGAAGTCCCACATGAACGACGCCTGCACACCACCAGGCCTAGACAAGTGCTCTGCGACTGTCTCCTACAGGGTATCTGGCTTGGACTGAAAAGAGACTCTGCCATCTGGCCTGTCCTCTGCTTCAAGAATAACTGCCAGGACTGTGTCTTGGCTCTGAGGGGTGCTGGGCACAGCGATGTCCTCTTGAAACAGCTAGCAGCCACCTCCACATAAACTTCCGAGGAAATAATCCAGTAGCCTTGCTTCCATGTCAGGGGCTGAGTTGCCACGAATCTAAGCCACCACTCTTGAACAGAGTGCACCATCAGGCCACCAGGGGACAGCTCTCCAAGGTTTATTATTGACAGAAGCTGTTTTCCCTGTTGCTGTTGCTCATGCCCCAAGGTAAGCCAAGGCCTGGAGAGCAGCTCCACCTGCAGCACACCGGTGAAGGACCCACCAGACCGTCGTGACTTACTGCTTGCGCCCCAGGAGCCAGTGGCTGGGAGCACACCTACCTGTGAGCGGAGACGGAAGTGCTTCCATGAAGAGGGTTCAAGTTCCTGCCTGGCTGTCTTTTGAAGTAGAAAGAACCATTTCTGCGGGAACACACCCCTAGTTTGTGTGGCATCTGCTGGCTCATGCTTGCGACGTGGTGGTTCCCCCAGAGCCTGGGACGTTCACCCATGCTGGGGGCACAGGCCTTCCCAGGGCCTCCCTACTTGCTCAGACCTAAAAACATAGTTTGCCCGCCTAGAAGAAGAGCTGGATCCTCACCTATTTTTTTTTTGCTAGATTCTGGAAGATGTAGGATTTTTTGTTAGGCAGGAGAAAGTCCTAATTCATGGGCAGCCAGGATAAAATCCTGAAGATCATGAGCCAAAGTTAACTAGGAGCTATTTCCTAAATCGTGCTGACAGAGAATTATATTACACGAAGGTAGTCATGCCAATGAAATGAGAGGCTAAGCAAGCAAGCAAGGCACAAGAGCAGAATGCCACAGAAAGATAGAATTGCTCTGTTTGGTAAACAGTTTGGTCTGCAGACAGACTGCATCCTGGTAAGATGTTCCCCTTGTCAAGGTCTGCTTGTCTAGCTACTGCTGCTGGAAGGATCTTTCCATCTTTAGGATGTGTCACCAGCTCATCGAACCTATTTCTGTAACTCAGCGAGAGCCAATTTAAGCTGGCTTCTCAATTCACTCTGCACTCAAAAGAGACCAATTTCCAATTCCTCCTCAGAGTCTGCGAGACCAGATGCTGTGACAAATGTTCCAGTGAAATGTACCTAGAAAATGATCCCAGGGCGCTCCTTAGGGAGCACAGGAGTCATCAGCTCTGTCTGTGGCTTCAGGTTGAGTGCTGCCATCTCCTCCCCGCCAGCATTTCTGATGGGACATGCTTTTGTGACAGGACAGGGGATCTTGGGGGACAGAAGAAAGTTTCCAATGAGGCTAGGGGGCAAGGGACTGATTCATAGCATGGTCATGTTTATAGGCAAGACCCTATTGCATCTGGCAGCCTGAATTAGGCAGCAATTCCTGCAAATGAGAAGCCACTGCTTTCGTTAGGTAGGTCATTGTCCCATAAGCCCCACTTGGAGCACTGTCGTAAAAGAAGTGGCAAATTCCCGTGACTTGGTCTTTCTCCAGGGTGTCTGTAGCTCCAACTGACACCTGCAGCAGGAAAAGGCAGAGGGAAAGAGTGAGCAGAGTCCACAGGCCCCTGGGAAAGATCCTGCATATTGGAGGTGAGTCACTGTAAGAAGGGGTCGTGGTGCTACAGAAGAGCTCCAATCCCTGTGACAGGAAGCTGGTGCCACCTGGGGGGCATTCCGCCTGTGCTCTGGGCACTGTACTGTGTTTTCACAGACCCTCGTTTACAGCTCATTGTTGATTCTGTAATGAGAGGACAGCTTCACCTAACTTGATTTGGTGCATAGGGTAACTGGTTTACCCAGGGCCATATACATACGTAGCAAGTGGTGGTGTCTGGACTAAAGCCTACACTGAGACAGACCTGCCCGGCCCCAAAGGTCTTCAGATTTCCCAAGTGGCCACTGTGCCATTTTCTAACCAAATGGTTGACATTTTTTCACCATCTGTGATGACATTTTCTTTGGTTGAGTATATACTTTTCTATTGGACACAGAATCTCCAGGCTCAACAGACAGAAATGCCAGCCAGCCCGGCTCCCCTGCCCTGTCCCTGCCGACTGGGGGGTGCGCGAGCGGGCCTGGCACACACACCTGGTCCTGTAGGAACAGCTGATTGGCCATCTGCACGATCTGGTCCACGTGGATGATACCCCCAATGCTATTGAGCTCGGCATCCGAGAGCAGTGTCAGAACCATGATGGCTTCTACCAGCAGCTGCCGGTACTCGGGCTGGGGCACACGGTTCAGCACCGACTCAACGTGCACAGCGAACTTGATCTCGTGCGGGGTCATCTGCCAAAGGGACCAGCAGGCGACCAGCAGTGAGAGACAGACAGACACAGCCCTACAGTGCAGGCCGACCACAGCACTGTCTAGGCTCGGGCCCCAGCTCAAATGCTGCCTCCTCTCTGGCCACTTTCCTGATCTGCCAGTGGGAACCCTCCAGAGCCTTGTGCTAGCTCCCTCTTATCTGTCCCACTTGACTGTGACTTCCAGGACACCGGGGCCACTGCTTCTTTCTTTCTTCTTCATTTTTCCTTGTGGCATAAAGCATGGCACCTTGGGCAGGGTAAAAACTCAAAAAATCCATTTTTAAAAGAATGAATTAGAGGGCTGGTGGTTAGCTCAGCTGGTTAGAGCATGGCATACCAGGTGCCACCAAAAAACCAAAATAAATAAATAAGTAAATAAAATGAATGAATGGGAGAAAATAAGCCAGGGAAGGTGACTGTTTTCAGCTGGAGAAAAGGGGCCAGCAGAGGCTGCATGTGGCCTAGCGAGGGCTGCATGGAGCTGGGCTCTTTCCTCTCAGTGGGGTTTGAAGAGCTGTGGGGCAAATCTAAAGAGCATGACAGCCCAGAAGTGCTGTTTCTGAGAGCAAGAAGAGAGAAAAGGCAATGCTCGTAGATGTGGGAAAGAAAATGGCCTGTCTATATATAACACGCTTGACAGGAGCACGATGGCAGCGTCCAGGAAATAAAGCCCTTACTGTCAACCCGTGGGGGGCTGGCAGGCATTCTGCTCACCATACCTCTTGCGTCGTTGAGGATGGGAGGACGTAACCATCGATGGAGAGACCGTGGCACTAGAGGCAGAACACAAGCCACACTTCAGTCAGATTCCACAACGTGGTAATACCCACCCATGCACGCATGTCACACATGTGCAGGCACACACATGCCGCAGCTCGCTCTGCCCTGGGACCTGCACGGGTGCTGGAACACGCCAGACTGTCCGAGTTATTTTTAGAGAGCTTGTTCTCACTGCCCACAGGCTGTGTTTTGTATGGAACAATTCTAGGGAAACCAGTAGGCACCTTTCAGATCGGAAGGAGCAATGCCCTTGGGTGCTGCCCGCTCCTCTTCCCCGAGGCTCCGTATTCACTAGGTGCTGGCTCTGGAGGCTGCAAGGCCCCCTCTGGTGCTGTGATAAAGGGAGACTCATGGCTCCTGCTGGCGAAGTGTGCTTCTGTGCCTTTGCAGGCATCTATTTTTGAGAGTGCTATAATAAGCACCAATCACAAAAGCCTTGAGCACATGCACAGACACGCACACGCACACCCGCGGGTATAAATATCAGTGGTGGCTCAACACAAAATGCTGCTTTTTCGTAAGAAAAGCGTCTTGGTGTTGAGCCAGTGAAAGTCTGCACGGAAGCGTGTGATGCCCCAGGAAGAGTGGGGAGATTTTCTAGGAACAGTCTGTTCTAGTCTAATTGGCCACCTAGAAGTTCTAACTCCCAGTGCCCTGGCTGGTGGCAGCAGCAGCAGCAGTGACCTCTTCCCTCTTGATAGGAAGGAGCGGAGAATGGGGGACCAGAGGCCTCTGCAGCCAGAGGGCTCCACTGCGGCCAGCCCCTGCTGCAGACCAGATGGTGCTGCGGCCTTGGGAAGGCTTTGTAGGATCCTCTCATTGGGGATTATTTTTCTCTCCCCTCCTACTACAAAATGAGCTAAAAACCAAAAAAGTTTAGGAAGAAAATCGGTCTTGGTTTGCACAGGAGCTGTTAGCAGAGTCATACCATCTCTCCGCGCAAAAGGAAAGACAAGTTCTGGCTGCCCAGGGAGCAGTGCATGGGCCCAGAGACCCGAGGGCCCACCCTTCCCGCTGCCCTCCTCGGCCGCAGTGTCTGGGAGGGCTCTCTCGTGCTTAGGTGTGTGCAGTGTAGTCGGTGGCTGTCACCTCATATCTGTTTCCAACTTCAGCTTCTGGTGAGATTTGAACAGGTCCCAGGCAGATGGGAAACGCAGCCCTGATGTATGGCCACAGGAGCGGTGGGCAGTGGGCTAGGGGACTAGGCTCTGGGGTCCCCTCCTCCAGGTGGGGAGCAAGGGTGGCTCAGGGTGTGAGGGAAATTGTGCCTCCAGGGCACACGGGGCCTGCACAAGACCGGAAGCTCTTGTGTCTGTGTGTCCTTGGGACCCAACACGGGCTTTGCAGACAGCGAGGGCTGGATTACCACCCTGAATGGTGTGGATACCATGCCTGCCTGTATGTGCAGCATCTGGGGGCTGGCCCCATCCAGACCTGTCCCAAACTGCCATCCCAGAGCCAAAGCCTGTGGGGACTGCTCCGGGTTGTCTACGTTACAGTGTTGTCACCCAAAGCCTTTTCTAGCTTTTATCTTCTGCCTTTTCTATGTCCTATAATATGTCAAAGTTGGTCCCACACAAACCTGGGCTATCACCTTGTCTTTCTTGCTGTAGTTCCAGCCAGTGGTTCTGAACCAGGGCTGATCTGCCTTTCAGGGTACATTTGGCAATGTCTGAAGCCACTTTTGGTTGTCACAACTGAGGAAGATGTGCTACTGGCATTTATGGGTAGGGCCAGGGCTGCTGCTAAGCATCCTACAGTGCACAGGACAGGCCCTCACAGAGAACTGCTTGGGTGCTAATGTCAGTGGTACCAAGGGAGAGAAACCCTGCTCTAGGCTGTGAGCTACTCAGGTCAGGGCTGTGCGTCTTTGTTCTGCAGCCACGTGCTACCTAATAGCTGGAGATGCCACCATGCCCCACAAAGGCAATGGCAGGGCAGGCGTAGAGTGTGGTGCAGCAGCCAAGCTCACCTTCTGAAGGATCTTCCACACCCTCTGGTAGAATCCCACGGGGACCCTGTTGATGGCCCCGTCCAGCCTTCTCCTGCGCAGCCACTGGCCCTGCCGCTCCCCCCAGCCGATGTGATATCCTCCTGAGTCTGATGATGATGTGCCGGTGGGCGAGGACGGGGTGCTGGACCTCTGCAAGACAGATAGCACGTGGTCTTCAGAAGCCTGGTGGGCCAGTGTGGGGCCACTTGGCAGGTGTCCCAGGAAGAGGCTGGCTGTCATGAAGGACAGCTCAGGGAACTAGTCAAAAATACCAGAGGCCACTTGTCCAAAGAGGAACACGGTTCCTGACTCCACCTTGTTGGTTTCTTCACACTGGATTAATCTGCCCTGCTCTGGGTTGGTTCCTTTCTCCTTCCCTGCATTCCCCCTAGCCTGCGAGAGGAGGACAGCCTCCAAAGGACCCAGGACTCACGGGGAAGGGTCGAGCTCTGTGCTTAGACTGCTGGGAGCTAATCCCAGCTCCAGACTAGCTGCAACCCAGTCGAGGCTGGCCAGCCCCTGACACTACTTCTAGGCCTTAGTCTCATCTGTAAATGCGGATACCATGGGAGCTGCTTCAGAGAGCTGTCTGTCAGCATTCACTGAGGGAAGACACAGAAGCCCCAGAGAGCACACCTGGCTTGTGCTAGGTGCTCATGAGAGGCTGCTGTCACCATGAGGGCTGCTCCCCGGGAGGACACCGGCCTGGTGTGCGGAGCCCATTCCATTGCGACAAGAAGCGGGGCTACAGGGGATGTACCATGCAACACAGGGGAAGGATCCAGAGACCAAGGCAAACAGTAAAGGCTAGGAATCCACGTTTAGTGGTGGGGACCTTGGAGATCATGGGCCCTCCACTCATCCTTTCCAACCTTTCCGTGCTCCTATTCTCGGCACTGGGCTTGATCCTAATTTGGGGAGATGGCTGCCTCCAAGGCGGGACACACACTTTGCTGAAGTGGCGGAAGAGAGTCATCTCCTTCCCACCTCTTCACTTGAGGCTGGACCTATTCTGGCCTCCACAAGCGATGCTACTAGGCACACCAGGAGACTAGGCTCCAAAGTGGGGCCCACCCGGTGCTGCCCACTCCCCTGCAGCAAGCTGGAAGCCTATAGTCTCACACCAGGTGAAGTCCAGCCCCTTGGCCTCCAGGCTGGAGAAGGGCTGACCTCCACCCTTAGTCTCTGTTCTGGATTATCTGGTACTTTCCCTTCTAAGTCCACAAAGTCAAATGGAAAGGTTTCAAAATAAAATCCAAATAGTCCACTAGCAGGGCAGGAAATGGGATTCTTCTCTCTGCACTCTTTCTGACTCCAACAGATCTTATTTTGAAAAGGCAGCTAGGCTAGGTTTTTCCATTGGGCTCATTATGCCATTTAAATAAGGCAACAATTAGATACAAATAAAAGTAATTACAGCCACACTCATCAATGACTCAGCTGATTTTCTCCTAGTTTCAGGAGGAAGATTCAGACTGGCGTCTGCAATTAGACTATTTCCTAGTCCGCCACTTGAGCTGGCCCCACGCTGAGCTGGGGCATTGTGAGTGCAGAGTGCTGCCAGCACCATGGCTCAGTGAAAAGGCACGGAACCCGTGCCCGAAGGTTCCTGAAGCTCCTGAGAATGGGTGAGACGAGCGCTCCTCACCGCTGCACACCGAGGAGCACGAGCAGAGAACTGAGTGCTCAAGATGGGACACAAAGCTCAGTCCCAGAACTTCTCGGCCTTCTTTCTAGCCTCTCCTCAAAATGACGGCGGGAGGACACTTGCCGCATCAAATGACAACACTGAAACCCTGCACAAATCTTCAGAAATCAGCGCTGAGGGGGGAGCACGAGAAAGGCCGTGAGAGAATTCGGGCGCTGCAGACAAGGGGGCGCAGGGAGGGCTGCACGGCGCCGCCGCAGCTTTACCGGAGGCTTGGTGGGATGCGCGTGCCGACCCGGCCTGGCCCACAGAGAAGAGCTACAAAACGAAAAGAATCAACTCAGTCACCTGCAACAGCACAAGAGACATGCAGACAGGGGGACACAGAGCGGCAGTAAGAAGCCCCACGAAGAGAAGAGCCGTGGATGCGGGCGCAAGGAAGGCCTCCCGCAGCGGCCCAGGTGACCGGCCCCTGGGCAGAGGCCTCACGCCGTGCTCTCTACAGAGCAAATGTTCCCAGCTTTGAGTCATATGTGGGTGACTAATCAAGTTAGGACACAATTTATTTTCCAAACTCACAGCCGTGAAATTGCTAATATTTGAGGTTGAGCTGTGAAAATCTACAGAGATCAACAAAATACCCATAACCAGCCCTAACATCTGGCACCAAATAGGCATTCAACAGATATTTGTTAAATGAACGTATATGATCAGGCTGATGCCCTTCGGCCAAATAACTATTTCCTCATGTAAAAATCAAGAATGTACCCTTCACTTGTGTGGGTATAGTGCTCTGCATACATGGCATTCTTGCAAAAGTGAATACCAGTTTAAAGTGCCATGGCACCTATTAAATTTTGAACAGAGCAATTTATTTCCTTAACCTAAGTGGCCAAATACAAAACTTGTGCTGGCTAGTTGAATCCAAACCTATCAAAGAAGAAAGGTTGTCACTTCGTCCTCATATCATGCAAGGATAGTGTGAAATAGAGGTGGAAGGAAACACCCACACTCCTCCACTCAGGCCGTTGGATACGGGAACCAGAGGCACGGTGCCACCGAGTGGCTGGCAAAGGAAGGTGTTTGGGAAGTCGTAAATTAGAATGAGATCAAGTATGTTCTATCCTTGGGCAACATATGGAATCTGCATTTACATGTTTTGTTTCCTCTCTGCTCTCCCTGTACTAGAGACATGCAAGCATTAGAAATGTGACTCGAATTTTCTGGAGGGAGAAGGAGGAAGTATGTCACAAGGGTGGCTATAAAAGAATGGCATCCTGACATTTTTTACGTCCAGGGTTAAATGCCCTCAGGTGATCTGGGGACAGGAACAGCAATATTCATTCTACTGATATGATTAATGACCACATTTCTCCCTATTTTGTTCCTTATTTCGTTCCTTCTTTTTGAACAGAAACTCCCACTGAGGCAGAGCCCGGACCATCTCTTTTACAAAGTATCCTACAAAGCCTGAGAGTCTGATAAATGGATTTTTAAAAAAGGCCTGGGGCAAGGTCCTTTCTCCTGCCTTTAAGTCCTGCTCTGCCTGTCCCCGGGGCTGCCTGCCACAGCCTGCCAGCCTGTGGAGCTGCCTCCACCCGAGCCGGTTTGATAGCCTAGCCTTCCATATTCAAGCCAGAAAGAACATGAAGTGCTCACAGTAAAGGATGAAACAAGGCAAAGGTGTGTCACCTGTTCATCAGCACTAAGCCACCTAGTCATCTGAAAGTAAAAACACATCAGGAAATAAACAAAAGCCAGCTTGGAGTCAAGAACATCCTGCTTCTCTTATCACCTTCTGATAATCCAGGACAGTGTTGCTCAAACTGCAGGGGGTGACCCATTAGTGCGTCATGGTCTCAGTCTAGTGCGTCATGACCAGCATTGGAAATTGAGAAGAAAATTTGAGTGCATTTCTCACTGCAGGTCACAGTCTAGTCCTAGCACAGGATGTGGCACACAGGACTGAAAAGATGCTGAGTTGCAGTCCTGCGGGGTCAGTTCAAGAGGATTTTTGCTGTGAATTAAATAAAGGTGAGCAAAGGAAAGAGACACCTGTGGATGGCGGAGAATGCAGGTGTCACGAGCATTCTGGCCTATTTCCAGATCCTCTTGCTAGTTCATTTGAAGGACACATTTAATGGAGAGATGATTCAGGGACTTGCTGCCTGACTCTACTTTTTAAATGGCTGAGGCCCACTCGACAGAGCGGTTCTTGAGAACAGAGGCAAACATGGACAAAGGCGTTTTCCAGAACGTTCACATAACATCACGTTCAGGTTAAGGGTGAGCAGCTCTGGGTTATCTGGTACAGGGGTGTGTTCAGATGCCAGGACAGAGGGACCTCATGTCCTCTACAAAGAGCAGGCTGAAGCCTGACACCCTGGCTTTCTGTCACATTTGGAGGTGAGCCTAGCGGGAAACAACTTCTGGCTGCTGCCGCTGCAGCGCTGTTCTTACCTGCTTCATCTCACTCCTCAGTCTGCTAATGCCACTCCTCTCCGTTTTGGTGACTCCAGTATGTCCCACCTCGTGGATGGAGATGGCAGGGCTGGACGTGGAGGAGTGGATAGGGCGCACTGGAGGGGAAACACACATACACGTGCTTTAGGAGCCAGACAGCACCCACGGGGGCAGAGTGGGGGGGATCCAGGCCAGGTGTTTGGACCTGTGTCTGTCTCCCCCACTCGATTAGATTATAAACTCCATCAGACAAGGGCCTCATCTGCCCTTGCATATCTGGCACCTCCCCCTACCAGGCCCTGCCTGGGCACTGGGTGCAGCTGTGAATGCCCAGGGGCAACAGGAGGATTCAGTGCCCAGCCCAGGCCTGCAGGGCCAGGAGCAAACCGAAGGGGAGGCGGCAGAGCAGGTGCAGCCTGATGGAGGCCTCAAGCCAGAGAGGGAAGAGCTGGGAAAGCCAGGCGGCCAAGGGCAGGGCAGGCAGGCTCTCCTTCCAACCTACTGCACTAGCCTTGGGACTTCCACCTGAACCTGCCCTGCCCACCACGAGCCCGCTTCTGCACTGAGGTCACAGCGATCATTCTAGAAGCAAAGTTGATCATGTCACTGCCCATGCGGAATCCTCCCAGGCCCAACTCTGTCTTCAGGATAAAGCTCAAACAACTCCCCCAGCCACCCAAAGCCTGAAGCCCTACTGACAGGGGCGCTACCCACCCCCATGGCCCCCACCCCGGGCCAGCCGCACCTGGCACGCTGCTGCCTCCCGGCCACCTAGGCCCAGCTCAGAGGCCGCTTCTCATCCAGCCCCACCGAAGCCAAGGCAGCAGGGGGCACTACCCAGGGGGAGTAGAAACAAATAAGGAACCGAGGGACACCAGCATTTAAAGGACAGTGGAGAGGGCGGAACCCCTGAAGAAGACACAGTGTCAGTGGGAGAGGGAGGAGGGACAGCAGGGTAGCAGGACACAGAAGCCAGAGGGTCTGGGAAGCTTCAGGAGCGCCTGTCTGGTGTGTATATGCTGGAAATATCCAACTCAGACATCTCAGGATTTAATCAAAATACCAAGCCTATTTGAGCTTCGTAATTTATAAAAATTGAAAGATTACAAAAGGGCAATTAACAAATGATGTTATATTTTAAAAAGACAGCACGTCTTCTGTCCTTACTTGCAATTAGACATATTTATGGCTTTCAAAGGACATTACTTGGTTCCTAGTTTCATAAGCATCTATAGCTTTGCATCTAATGACAAATTTTTAGTAATTATGTGTCAAATCATGTATACTTTTATGATGAGCAGAATATATTAAATATTTATCTTGTCCATTTCAAGGATTGTGCATTGGAAAGAACTGGAAATTACTTTTGGAAAAAGATCTCGCGTCCTCCCCCTTCTGGAAAGGAGAAAAGCCCCTAACACATATCTGATTGCCCTGCGCATCTTTGTTCGGCTGGCATACACTTGGGAAAAATACAAAGTACCCAATGTCCTTCTTATTAAATAAAAAGAATGACAGCCCACAGTGCGTTTCTTTGGCTTGATGAAATAAATTCACCAATGTGTCTGCAAATCATTTAGCTTTTATGTGAGCAGGAGAAATGATAATTGCTCCAATTATAATTAGGGAGCATTTGAGAACAAGAATCACACTACAACTCAGGAGATTGTTTCCTAGTACTGCAAGCGGGGTTCCGGTATAGATAAAAACCAAGCGGGCAAGACGGAGACAAACACACTAACTCAGCTCGCACGTGCTGGGAGGTCATGGGGGGTCTTCTCCCTGTCCCCTGGAGGGTGGTGTGGGGCCTGGTTGGAGAATGCTTTTACCCAAACCGAAGGCTGGGACACTCAGGTAATCTGAAAGGACAGCCCTTTCATCCTGACACTCGGGGCCACCCCCCCAACCCTTGTGCACATGTGACAGTGCCTGTTTATGTCAGGGTGCAGAGGCGTGCACACCATGCCCCTGTGTCATTCCAACGTGCGGCGGAAATGCTCTCCCAGCAAACCTGCAAGGCCATTCCAAAGCCCCGAGAGCAGGAACCATGAGCCTCAGACTCTGTCCATGTGGTTAAAGCAGGAACCCTGTCCCAAGTCGCTAGTACTGCTGAAGATTCGCACAGACAGGAGGCTGCGCCTGCATAGGCACAGGAGCATCTACTTACTGCTTCTTTCAACACCAAACTCTTTCCCACTTAGAATGTGGTGCAGGAGATTTTTCATATCGAAAGGGCTGAGGTTCATCAAACTTTCAGAAGCTTCTTCTCCTAAAAACAAATATAAGTGTTCCAGACACAGGGTGGTGGCAGGGGAAGGTAGAGTCAGATGGATTGGATGGGGATGACTAAGGATGCTGTGGCAGGTCTTCTTGTCATGAGTGCCTCATGGTTGCTTCAGGGTGGAAATGCACTTGGTGAGGCTAAATGTTGCTGTTTAAATCGTGTATTTGCTTAATTCTTACATGCATAATTTTTCCAATTGTCCTGATTAATCCCTGATGTTGGGACGTGTCTTGCAATTGATTTTTATATTGAAATTGGTAGGATTTCTCCCAGTTAAGGTGTTATGAAATGGAGGATGACATCTCACAGCAAGGACATCCCGTAAGGAGTTTAGATGTCAGGCGCAGAACAGAAGGTTCTAATGGTAAACGTTGCTAGTGCCTGATCCTCCCTGACTTAGGAACTTCAGCCCCTGCGCTGCATGGCTTGATGGAAGTCACATAGAGATGAGGGAACCTGGTAAAGCCTGAGCTTGCTCCAGGGATACTGGCACTGGAACAGGGTAGGAGCCATCTGCATCTCACCTGAGCAGTTCAGGCTCCGTGCCAGCTCCGTGGCCATCACCTGAATGATCAGTCCAATCCGGAGTCTGAGCATCTCCACGAAGAGGCTGGGCTGGGCCCTGACGTACATGGCCAGGTAAACCACGATCTCCTGACACACACACACACACAAAGACAGGCTTTCAGAGGCCCGGAACGGGGATCAAGAGGCCCCTGTCCTCTAGCCAGGATGTGCCCCAGGCTTTCCCCTGCCAGCCCCTGACCTGTGTGAGGACGGCGATGCTGATGTCCTGTCCGCTGGCCTCGTAGATGAGTTTTGTGAGTTCCTCCGGGGGAAGGGGCCTAGGATGAAGCACTGGGTCACCAACATGACAAGGTGCTTCCTGGCCCTCCGCAGAAGAGCCTTATTTTCTCTACTACAAGTGCCCATGTGACAGTGTCTTTAAAAAGCTCCTACTCCTGAACAGTGGAAATCACTGGCCTTTTCCCCACAGCTCCCCCACAACCCTGAGGTCCCCAGGGCCGAGGACTTACGCAGAGATGGTCTTCTCCCGGGGCTCAGGTGGCAGGCCCACCGTGAGCTGCTTCTGGTGTGACAGCAGGTCCGTGCAGGCCTGTGCATTTAGGAAAAACAAAGGGAGCAGGAGCAAGAGAGGGAGAGTGAGCAAAGCTAACTGGGAGGGGTCACTGCCAATAAGATCATAAACTGACCATTACAAACTATGATCCATGTTACCCTTTGTTTGAAAATTCACACCTAGACCCCAGACTGAGCAACCCAGGCAGCAGTGAGTCCCCTTGATCTCTGTGTTTCTAATCTGTGGCCACAGGCCTGGCTCTATGGGGCCACCAGCAGGCATTTAATGCCCATCACTGCAGCATACACATCGGACGCCCTGATATTCAACAAGGTGGGGCTGAGTCCTAAGTTACCAATGGTAAGAATTAATGACCATGTTCTATTCCTAAATTACGTTTCCCCATGATTCACATGTAATAAATACTATCACCTCACCATCATAACACTGAACCTGAATGTCTTAGAAAGTGATTCTGGGTTTTGCAGGGTCTTAGGGTTATAAATACTAATGATCATTGTACTGAGGATGTGCAGAAATAAGAGAGCTCCGTTTAAGAGGATGCCAGGCAGGCACAGAGCGTTTTCATTTGATTTCTTGGTGAGCCTTTTTCTGTAGCTAGGAAGAATCAAATGAATCCACTTGAAATTTCCTTCCTTCTGTTTGCCTTCCCAGAGCAGTGGGAGGTCAAGAGAGGAGGGCCTGCTTCATTTTGATATTAAGGAACTGGTCTCCCTTATGAATAAGAAGCGCTTGCGTCAAGCCTTCGTAACTGGAAGACTGGCAGTGGAAGAAGGAGGCATGGGGCAAGAGAGGACAAAGGGACAACCTGGCTGTTTGCTCTGACCTCGGCCAGGACCTCCACCTTCTTCCTGAGCAGGCCTGAGATGTAGCGAATCAAACCCCACTCCTGGTGCAAGCCGGCTTTCCCGTAGAGCTCGCTGAGAAGGTTGTGAACGGTGACCCCGTGCTGTCCGGAGAGATTTGTGTCCCAGCTGGGACCCCTGTCAAGAGGTAGAAGAACCTAGAAATATGGCTTGTCATGTCTGTAGGCTGGGAAAGGAATGAATCACTGCGTGTTCTGCCAAGTGCTTGGGTGCTCCGAGTGTCTGCGTGTCTCATGGAGTTACGTCCTACCAAAGCATCCCTATGTCTTTGGAAACTGAAGCCTCGCATCAGGACACAGTGGGACCCTGGCCTCATCCAGCCTTCTCGTACTGGGAGGCAGAGAAGGGGAGGGAAGTCTCCTCCACAATGATGCTGGGTAATTTGGGGGAGTATAATCATGACCCAGGCTTGCTAGAAGGCCAAGAAGACTAGGAAAAAGAAGGAGAACCGAGAAAGCTCAGTCTAGTGAAGACTCACTGTTATGACCTGAATGTTTGTGTCCCTCCTAAACACGTATGTTGAAGTGATGAGGTCATGAGAGTGGAGCCCTCATGATTGGGATTAATGTCCTTATAAAAGAGGCCCTGAGAGCCAGTTTGCCTCTTCCAACCACGTGAGGACACAGCAAGAAGGTGCTGTCTATGAGAAAGTGGGCCCTCACCAGACACGGAATCTGTCTTGATCTTGAACTTTCAGCCTCCAGAACTGTGAGAAATAAATTTCTGTTGTTTATAAGCCACCCAGTTGATGGTATTTTGTTAAGGCAATCCAAACAGACTAAGACACTTACTTTATTACATAGAGAATGTATAGAATGTCTGCTTGGTCTTGCAGGTTCGAACAATCTTTTAGCTGCTCAACCAGCTTCTCACAGTCCACGTCACCACGGTCATCTCTGGGCCACTGGAAGTCACCTTCGGGAGCCTGGCCATACAAAAGCCAAAAAGCAGGGAGAGGGGCTAAGTGTGTGAACTCGCAGAAGATCGAGGAGTGAAACACCAACCTGGTCTTTGAACTGTCGCTGTGCTTGCTCCAGTTTTTCAGTAACTCTTTTGTATCTTCTTATTTATAGGTTTTTACTATTTTTGGCCAGTGAATCATTGTGTTGGTCAATGTTGGCAAGAGATTGGACTGAGCAGGCTAAAATATTTGTGAATTTTATTTATGCATAGTTCAAAAACAGGCACAACTAACCTCTGGTGTTAAAAATCCTGATAGCAGTTATCTTTGGACTGGATGGGGAAGAAGGGAAGGGAAGGGATGGGGAGGGGGCATAGAAAGTGACCATTTACATGGGTATACTGGCTCAGTGATAATTCATTGAGCTCTAAACATGCTTTATGCACCTTTCTGTATATATGTTATACTTCAATAAATACTTTTTTGAGAGCAAAACAAATGCAGAAAGTATGTTTTAAACAATTTAAAATTGAATTTAGGTTAAAATATTCTCCAACAGGCACTGAATCTTTCTATTCATGTAGGATAAAATCGGGAGGATTCTGGAATAACAAATTATGGGACTCATTGGGGAACACCCTGAGATTTTATTCTCCTGACGAATTTTTATTTTATTTTATTTTATTTACCAGTTTTGATTACATTAGAACACTAGGAACAAAGAGTCCCGCACCCTGTTCTGCAAGCAGTCCAGTCTTGGCTGGCTGACACAGATGGGACAGGGCTAGGGAGTGAGCTAGTTTATTTCCTCTAGTGCTACATGGATTCTGACAACTAGGCAGAAAGGCAGTAGCCCTTTTGTACAGGCAAAATGTGAGGGTTTGCATCAAATTCAATGCACATACTGATGCAAATCCCATTCCAGACAATAAGTGACTGGGTTCACTTCAAAACCCAGCTCTTCTAAACCTAAAGGTCCCGCATATCAAGAAACGTGCTCTTTCTTTTTTAAGTTCAATCATTTAAAAGAGTTCTTGGGACTAATCCAGCATCACAGAGCATTATACTTTTTTAAAAAAGCTATTCCAAATGCTTTACCTTTTTTAAGAGTGGCTGAGGAGAATCAACAAGATTCAGTGATTTCCGGTGGGCGCTTAGAACTTTAGTTGGCAAAGTCATGGGAACAACTGGAAAACAAAAGAATAAAGAGAGCCCTTCTGAGGAGGAAGAACAATAAAATACTTCTTTTGAGAGGTCTTATTTAATGCAACCCAACTGAAGGAATGATTACTTAGTTTAATTTTCAACAAGAATTTATAATGTACCCGCATCAAGTGCTAAATCTGGGAACAAGAAATGAGCAGGAAGGATACGGATTTTGCTTTAAGAGCTGAATTTCACTTTTCCCTCCTGGAATTCAGGGAAAATCACACAGCATCTTAGGACTGGGAAGAGCCTTGAAGTGATTGTGCCTGACAGCTTTTTCTTCCAGATGAGGAAACTGAGACCCAGAAAGGGTAGACCATTTGTCCAAGGTCACTGGGGTTTCCATAATCAAGGTGTCTGCGCTTCCTGTCCAGTATGCGTTTCACTCTGCCACTGCCAGGTACTAGGGCTTTTTTTTTTAAACAGCCTTGGATGTTACCATTATCAATATTTATTCGTTAAGCCTTCTCTGTGTTCTAGGCTATATCACATTGTCTCAAAAGAATAAGAAGTTTTCAAAGTAAAGATGATGCATATTGAAAAGGTATTTATAGACCTCCAGGTTATACTAGTGAACTGAGCACACAGTGTAATTTTACTTCCTTCCAAACCCCCACTAACACTATGGGGGAGAAAAAAAAATATATATATATGTATATATGACCAGTCCTCAAAAATAGGGAAAAGCAGGAGAGAAGATAATAGTAACAAACTTTCAGAAGCAGGAAAGCTGGTAGCTGAAAGAAAGGCAGTTTAGCAGACGTGAGTCAGCCAAACTCCCAGGTCTGTAGTGGGGAAATCCAAGAACTAGTCAGATTTACATACGTGAATCCTTGGAAGTCTTAGGAATTTGCTGCACTGCATACCTCTAGAACTGGGGTACCAAGGGGGTGTCCAGAGTCAGGAAGGCTGGGGAGAAGCTATGGGGATGCAGTGAGCGCCCCAGATGCCCTCCTCCACTGCACACGCCTTGGCCTTCCTCACTCCGATGGAAAACTAGAGGGTCTCTCTGAAGAGGGTAAAAGGGGTGGGGGGCTGACCAGCACTCGGAAGGCCTGAGGACATTCCTTAGGGGAATCAAGCAACTGCATAGCTCCAGGCAAGCAGACCCTTACCCTTCAAGTAGGAGATCAAACAGGAGGCCGTAGGTATCTCTGGGAAATCTGATCAGTCCACACCCTAGAACCCCAGCCAACAAGCCCACCCACATGCTTAGGGATTCTCATGCACGAGTGGATGACCAAGGAGCACTAGGCACTGGAGAAAGGACTTACTGTAGAAGAGGAATCCTAAACAAACAGAAAAAAGTGACTTGGGAGGAATGGAAATCATTCAGAAAAAAGAAAATGTAAACACACATACACAAACAAAAAAGCCCTGCCATTGATATTCTTAGAATAATAAGAAATTATGTTGCATGCATGAAACAAGAATGAATGCAATTTGGGGAACAAAGATGTAAAACATGATGGCAAAAGTGAAAAAATTCAACTGAGGCGGTGAAACAAAAAGTTGAGGTGATTGCCCTCAGAACAGACAGAGAAATGGAAAACAGAAGAGAAACAATAAGGACTTCTCCAGGAAGTCAACACTGGGATCACAGAAATACCAGAAAGAACAGAGAAAATGTAGGGAAGGAAATGAGTCAAGAAACTTTTCAGAAAAACTTTACAGGACTGACAAACATAAATTTCCAGACTGGAATAGCCAACACACACCTAGACCAAGGTGCATCACTGACATTTCAGAATCGGGGAGCAGAGAAGATCCTAAGAACTTTCAAAGAGAAGAACGGTTTATATTTGAAGGATCAAAAGTCAGAATGGGTTTACACTTCAAAAATCTCAAGAAAAATGTATTTTCTATCTAGAATTCTATACTCAGCCAACCCTCAAAGGGATATAGAATATTTGTAGATGTTTTCAGACTTGCAAGATTTCAACAATTTTACCCACCATGCTTGGTTTCTCAGGAAACTACTGGATATATACTCCACCAAAATAAGAGAGTGAACGAAGAAATAAGAGATGAGATACAGAAAACAGGAGAGTCAACTCAGGAGACATGTCATGTCAAGGACCCCTCTGGGATGATAATGCAGGAAGATCCCAGGAAGAAAATTACAACCCAGACATGGAAGGCAACCAGGCCAGAACGGGCAGTGAACTTCAGAAACAAGCAAGTTGAGGGCTGTCATCACCATGCCCTCTTCCATTGTGCCATTTTTTTTAAACCTATTGAAACTATTCTAGAATGTGCTCCACCAAAACAAGGGAATAAATTGAGAAAGGGGAACATGCCAGATTCAGGAAACAGGAAATCCAGCTAAAGAGATGAGCCAAGGAAATTCCTAGGATGACAGGGATGTAACAGGCCAAGCATGCAATCAGCCCATATAAAATGAGGTGTGGACTCTAAGAAAAGTGGTGGAATTGAGAGATTCTCTGATATAATTGGCCTTGTGGAAATCTGTACTGTGAGGCCACTGGTAGGTATAGAAAGAGGGCAAGGCAAATGAAAACTATTAACTTTAGAAAAAACAAAAAGTAAAAATGGTAATATAATCATAGTATACTATACTGCTCAGTTGAGAATAATATTTGCATACATGCAATAATATAAAGTGTGAATATTGATTTAATTAAACTCTAATAAAACTTCCTCAGTAGGTTAGGGGACGTGAAGCAGAGGAGTGGTGATTTAAGACAGCTAAATCCTTACCCACAAAATAGAAAGTCAATAGGTACCAAATCAGATCAATGCATCATAAGATAGCAGTATACACGCATTCTTTTAGAAATATGGAAATATGTAAGTACCAGAAGAAACAGCTAAAACAGTTGAAAGTGGTCACCTCTAATTAGAAGGATGGAGGGGACATTTTGTTTTCTTCTAGAATTAAATATTACTGATCAAAGAAGATATCTAAACAGGCAGAAAAGAGTTAATAACATACATGGAATTTCGAAACCCTTTGCTTTTGCCATCAGGGAAAGAATGTCCTGAGTGGAGTGGACAGCACTGAAAACATAGCGGTCTTCTGTCTTCTTACAAAGAGGGGGCAGGTAGCACTTCAAAGACGTGCTTTGCAGAAGGTTGTTGATATACTGGTCAAATTCATCTTGGCTTTCTGTAATTGGACAAGCAACAACAACAACAAAAAAAAAAACAATGAAAACAAGCTGCAGAAATATCCTAAACACATAACACTGACTGTGTGTAGCATGCAGCACTGAGTAGATTTAGTGGAAGACAATGTTTAGATAGAGTTATCCGCACCTCCCATCCCAAAGAGTAAAAAGAAATTTACAGAGATAATGGAAGTGTGTATAAATTTATTGTTTGGAAAACTTCATCTCAGGAAAAGAAAACACAGGTCAAGATAGTGTTACACCACATCATCCCAAGATGAACTGAATAATATGTAAGACAATCTGAAGGACGGCAGCTCATGTCTGGCCTTTTTGATTTAATTTGTCATGAGCAAGCTAAGCCTTATGGAATTCCCAGCTCCAATCCCAACTACTATCTAAAAGTAAAAAACAGGTGACTTTAGCCTTGTTCAAATTGGGAAATGTTATATACATAGGGTTTCATCACCCATGATAACCAAAAAATCTGCTCTGACCTGGTCAGCTAAATTATAGTGCCTTGGGAGATCTGGAGTAAGTCAGTCTCACGTCCACCTATCCTGGAAAACATCAGAAGCAGACATAATGGCAACAGAAAGCCATAAAATCACCTAGAATGCTTCTTGTAACCCTTACCCTAGATCCCTGCAATGTAGGATGCAACCCAGTGACAATCCCAAATCTATAGGTCATGTACAACCAATAGGAGATCTGATGAAGTAATTAGGTGGGGCTGTACTCTCTCTCTCCTTTGACCCTTCCCCCTTCTCAGGATTATAAAATGCTAAGCTATGCTGGCCCTCTTAGGAATGCATTTCTCACGGTGACCTAACCTATGTGTTTTGTGGTTGCAATCGTCATACTGGCTCAATAAATCCTGCTGTATATGTTCAATCTCAGTTTCTTTTAGGTCAACACTCATATCCAGTCAAACCTAGGTTGTTCTACCATTCCTTTGAAAATTCAAGCAGTGTGTTTCTGTCTTCAGAATATATGTTGTGAAAAGTCCTCATTCCTAAAATTCTTTGTCCTTCTGGGTTTTAAAAAGCCCCATTTTAAGGGCATCATTTGTAGTTTAAGTTTTTAAAAGAACAGTTGTACTTCAAAAAGTTTGTGGAAAGATTTGTATTATCTTTTGATTCTATTTTTCCACGAACTTTTTGAAGTACCCTTGCAGATACAAGTTTGAGAAGTTTCTTTTTTTTGTTTTTGTTTGTTTTTATTTTTAGTTTAATTATCAGTCATTTTCTGTACTTGTCTTAGGGTAATTTTACCACAATGCCAACCAAAGTTTAAATAAATTCAAGGAACCACCCACGAAAGCATTCCAAGCCTTACCTTGATTACAGGTATCTTCTAAATATCCTCCCAAATCTGAATCACTATCAGGACTGAAGGTCCCTTCACTGGCATCATCAAACAACTTCTCGTCACAGTCTGGATCCAGGAAGGTCAGGTATGTGTAGAATGATGTGGTGAGAAATTCTGAAAGGTTCCCTAATTTTACCCTGCCAAGAAGACACTACGTCAGGGATACAGGGGGAGTGTGGACAAACTTCCTCTATGAATCATTAAGAGACTTTTCAACAACCAGGTGGCGCTTCTGCCAGAACCAATAAATACATTACTCTGCAGATTGCTCCATATAAGTAGTCAGCCAAGAAATTAAAACAAAAATTCAATAGCAAGCATGAAGTAAAAGCACACAGCATATTAAAAGCCAAATGAATCATGCTGATTTCATATTCCCAAACCCGATACAAATGCAAATCTATTTTACTGAAACAACCAAAAGTTTTACAAAATATAGTGAGTAAACCACTTTTCACCAGAACCAATCTATGTTTTTTTGCTTTTGCTTTTGTTGTTTGCCCTACAAGGACTGGACCAGAAGCCTCAATTCTCTGGGCACGCTTGTGCCATTATTTAGGAGTTCCTACCATGAAATGCAGTCACACAGGCATGGGGTGTTATGATGGAAGAGGCGAACGAAGTTCTCTCTAGAAGGAATTTGAGACTGTAGCAGATGCCCTATTACATTAAGCTGGGAAAGTTTCTACTGAAAACTGGGAGCCTGGGGTCCTGCTGCAGAGGCAGCAGCCTGGATGGAGTTCTGCAGGTCCACCCCAGGCAATGGGAGACCAGGATTTCCACCCTACAGAAGGAAACCTTAAAATGTTAAATCAGGAGGCAGAAAATAAGTGAGTGGAGTGGCTGAGATACAGGTTAAGGACTAAATTGAAGCATGCAGTGCAAATATATTCATAGGTTCTAGAGCTTCCAGGGGCACTCAGCTACAGCAAGTAGGATGGCCTGAGGGAAAGAAAAGCCTTCCCTGAAACAGAGTAAAAATGTCCCCCCACCCAGAGCCCTGGGGCCAGTTCTAAGGTGGCTGGGGAAAAGGAGGAGGCAGGCTGGAGGTGGAAAAGGCAATGGAAAGTTTTCCTCTGATGAAGGTGAAAGAAGTTGGGTTTATTAGGCTAAAGAGAGCTCAAAGGCAGAGAGCAGTCATTTAAAAAGCCTTGGTGATAGCAAGCTACCCCAAGTGGATTCAGGGCGTAAAGTCCAGCATGTAGTGTGAGTTCAGCTTTTTAAAAATCTCAGACCTAGAAGAAAAGCCAAAATGGGATTCAACTTTAATTATCAAGAACTGAGTAGGGAGCCTAGGCACTCCTGTTTCTTCTGTGGTTCTCTAACGGATGATGGATCCTTAACCAGCTCTATAAACAGGAGGCTGGGAGCTCTCCTGCAGCTTGGTGAGGGGTTATAGGCTGGGTCTGGATTCACGCAGAGTTTTGTTTTGTTTTTTCCTAACTGAAGCATAATTGATTACACGTATTTGTAGGGTACAAAGTTGACTATCAGTTGTGTACAGTATGTGATGGTCAAACCAGGATAGTTAGCTTATTCATTACTAGGATACATAATCATTCTTTGTGTCCGTTAACTAATTTCTCAATTTCTCATTAACCCCCCTCCCTTTCCCCCTTTCTACTTCTAGTAACCACAATTCTGTTCTTTCCTTCTTAAAGTTCAACGTATCATTGTGATTGCTGGTTCTTTCTTTCTCTCTCTCTTTGTTTACTTGTTTACTTATTAATTCAGCTCCCACTTATGAGTGAGGACGTGGTATTTCTCTTTCTGTGCTGGGTTGTTTCACTTAACATGATTTTCTCCAGGCTCATCCATGTTGCTGCAAATGGCAGAATTTCATTCTTTTTTATGGCTAAGTAGAATTCCATTGTGTATATATCCTAGAAAGGGTACTGTCTGCATTTCACTGAACTTGTTCCCTGAGCGGAGCTTTGAATCTTGCCTTGTGCCCTGGCTCTCTGAGCCTACAGTTCCTTGTCCATCAAACAGGAACACAGCCCACATCAGAAAGCGGGGTCTAAATGACACAAAATGGATGGTGCACTGTAAGCTCAGGGAACTGCAGATGGTACCCTTTCTATGATGATTAGACTTCCGTAAAAGAATTTATTTTGCAAAATGGTTAATTATGGTCCTGTGATATTTTCTCTCAGTTATGACACCATACACCAGGTGGTAACTTATCCAATCTGGAGGTAAAATGTACAAAAGTAAATGCAGACTGCACCTTTGGTGCCAGCCATGGAAATGTAGACAGCACAACACGGGGGACAATCTCACTGACACTCCCAAGAGGCCAGGAGAAGCTTGGATCGAGGGCCACTTCAAGTCTACAGCAAAACCAACCTCAGACAGCCTGCAAATTGCCCAAGGCTAGAGTTAGAAATACAGCGACTTAACCTTGAGGACATTATGCTAGGTGAAATGAGCCAGTCACAAAAAGACAAATATAGTCATGCACAGCATAGTGACATTTTGGTCAATGACGGCCAGACTGCAGGTGGTCCCGTAAGATTATAATGGAGCTGAAAAATTCCTATTGCCTAGTGATGTTATAGCCATTGCAAGGTCACATAGCACAGTGCATTACTCGGTAGGAGTCATAGGTATACTGTGTAGCCTAGGTGTGCAGTAGGCTGTACCTCTAGGTTTGTGTAAGTGCATTCTGTGATGTTCACCCAACGAAATCACCTAACGACGCATTTCTCAGAACGTATTTGTCATTAAGTGATGCATGATTGTATTATTGTATGACTCCACTTATCCGAGCTATCTAGAGTAGTCAAACTTATAGGGACAGAAAGAATGGTGGCTGCCAGGGTCTGGGGGGAGGAAGAAATGGGGAGCCCTTAAATGGGTACAGAGTTTCAGTTTTGCAAGAAGAGTACTGGAGATCTGTTGTACTTAGCACTACTGAAATGTACACTTAAAAATGCTTAAGATGGTAATGTTATATGTACTTTACCACGATTTAAAAACAATGATAGTGACTTTGCTGTAGTAGCAGGGTCCCTGGAGTGGGAGAATGTGAGAAGGTGTGACTTCAACTCCCCAACACTTTTAGCAACGGGCATCCCACCAGGGACCAAATAGAAGCCTCCCTGATCCTTCGAAAGGCCACACCAGGGCAGGCTGCACAGCGAGGTTCTCTTGGGGCCCTGCTGGCATATCCCAGGGGTTCAGGGAGTTGAGAGCAGAGCTACAGAGAAATCCTCTGCCTTGTGACAGTCAGAGGGCACAAAGATGGAAGGGATTTTCCTGGAGGGTGAGCCCACTATTCCTTAAGGCGCTTAATCATAAAACCTGGGAGCGTCTATTGTGTTCTGGGCCTGGAAACCAGAGTGGATGTCATTCCACTGAGGGTGAGAGGACAGTGATCTATGCAGGCCCATTCAGATACTCTGCTCTGAGGGCCACTGAGGGATCTGTCAGGTTCTGTGCATTATTTGTAAGGCGTTTGCACATTCCACTCAACAAGTGTTTTTTGAGACCTGCTGGATCCTAGGCACTGGCTGTTTTTTTCCATGTCTTTTAACAGAAACATACACAGCTCTCCACACAGGCTGTGTTCCAAGAAGAATGCTCCTTCAGAGAGACTTGACATATTCACCTCTCTGTGCCTGAAGCCCCCGGCACCCATCAAAGCTTAAAAGACACCAAATGAATGCTGTTTTAGAGATGATTCAAGTTTCACTCGGACTGGATCAGATAAGTTTTAACTTCCCACTCTAAAATTTCATGCTTATAGGTTCAGCAATTAATAAGAAAAATGGGAGAAGGACAGCAAAAGACTTTAAGAAAGGTCAATGCTACTCTTATTTAAAAAAAAAAAAATCACAAATTACCTAGCTCCGCCAAAATATCCATCCTCTAGTTTTCTAATTGTAGAAAGAACTGCAGAATGAATGTCTGAGCCATCATTTACTAAGGGGGAAAAACAGTGATGAATTAGTTTACTTAATCTAGAAATACTTTTTTTTTTTTCCTGGTATGCAGAAATGTTTTCATCAACACACTCTAATTAAAATACTTATGAGGGTTGGCTGGTTAGCTCAGTTGGTTACAGCACAGCCTTGTAACTACCAAGGTCAAGGGTTCAGATGCCTGAACCAGCCAATTGCCAAAAAAAAAAAACAAAAAAAAGAAAAAACCCAAAAAACCCACAAACTTATGGCACAGAAGATTCTTGACAAGAAACCAAACTGCTAAGAACCTACTTCAGTACTCAGCTCTGTCCCTGGAAACTGTTTTAAACATGGGGAAAAGGGCCCACACCACCCCTGGGGCAGGGACTCCCATATCCAATTTCCGGAGTTACGGAGCATGGTGTGGGTGATGGGGAAGGTGAGCGTGGGTCTGCCCGTCATCCGCCAGCAGGTGCACAGGTAGGCCAGCTCAATCCTCAGCATCTCCACCATCATCTCGTTGTCCAGGGCCAGGTAGAAGTGATGCTGGTCAGTGAACTGAAAGTCAGAACAGGCCAGGTCAAAGGCTGCTCTTCCTTTATCTCAAAACACCACTGGCTGCCACCCAGGGCAGCACTTATCTTGGAGTTCTGCTGCCAGGGAAGGGGCTCCAGAGCTGGCTTGAATCTACCTGACCATGGGCCTGCTCCCCTTGAGATCAGACAAATCAGTCTGTCCCCTGCCCAGGAGCCATCACCACATGAGTGCGGAAGGGAAAGGGGCACAGCTGGATTTATTTTCAGCTCCTCAGATGGGCATTTAAGCACCTTGCCCAACACTGCTATCTCTGAAAGCAAATCAATAACTCCTTAATCTCTACTCCTTCCAGGGCCACTGGGTTCGGAGATGCTTTCTAAGTGAGGGCACTCAGAGCAGGTGAGAGGTGGAAACTGTTTACCAGACTGATGGCCTGATTAATATCAACTAAAAGCACTGTTGCCTGATGTTGATGAAAATCCAATTGTTCTCCTGGCCTCTAGACTAGTGCATGCTCAGCTCTGGACTGAAATGTGTTACTGAGGGAAAGAATTCACAAGATCTGAGTGAGCACATGGGCTAGGATGAAAAAAAGCAGCTGGGGGCTGCTGACCTAAGACCCCAAGGCCAACCGTGTGCCCAGCACGCTGACAAAGTGATCCTACCATTGGTCTTTCTAGCTGCCCAATGGATGAAAAATGGTTGGCATGCACTTCCACAGGACTAGTTTTCTTTGGGAATAAAAACTGAAGATAAGGTTCATAATCAGTATATTTGGTGTCCCAGTAAGGGGGCTGGGGACTGAAAATCAGCCAGCTGTGTGTTACACAGAGGGTCTGACGACAGGCTACATAAGACTTGGGGATTATTGCAACTAGGGGCACGAGGACTGCCAGTCAAGTGACATGTCACTAGCAAGTTTCTAAAGCAGCATGAATTTCACTAATATTCATGATTGAAAGTGATGGCACACTTGATTCAAGTCAATCAACATTTATTGAGCACCTACTATGAGCAAAGTATTGTACTAGGTACTGGGTGTTATTTTATAAGTCTCCATCTGAACCTGTGTATGCAGAATTCTGCCATTTTCAAAGTAAAATAGCTTACCAGACAGAAAAGAGAACTTAATAAAAGGATGCTTGTTGATTTGCTACTGGCCAGCTCAGCTCACCTGGGGTGTAAAAGTAAAGATTTGATTCCTAATCACATATAGTTTAGAGGTTCCAAGGACGCCAATGTGCCGATAAGGTCGCCCACTCAATTTCATATTCTTATTTCGTCCTGTTTGAAAAATAAAAGAGAAGTTGGAGTTACATGAAACACAGTCACAAGTAATCTGAGCAACTTAGGTTGAGGCTGGGCTTATTTTTATGTTGGACAACCCACTTTGGAGTTTGGTTTTTCTTTTTCTTTTTTTGGTGGCTGGCTGGCTGGTACAGGGATCTAAACCCTTGACCTCGGTGGTACCAGTACCATGTTCTCTCAAGTGAGCTAACTGGCCAGCCACCAAACTCCAGCTGAATATAAAAACAAATCCCATCCCCCTTCTTCCTGTGCAAGTCAATGAACAGCATCTGGTTCAATCCATATGGAATAAAACTATTGAAAGGACTTTATTAACATTTACTTTTAATGTATGTAGTATTGAGCCATATACTAAACAAAGTCAGGTTCTAGAAAAAGTAAAGAGAACCCCCTCCCATTTTAATGGGTAAATAGGCATTTTCTGATACTACAGATAAAAATTATAAACATTATCAAGACACAAACGACTCTTCTAATTGTGAATTTTCAAAGGTGGCTCCTTATTTAACCACAGTGCTGGCAAACTGCATGGCCTACTTCTGGCGGGACCTACCGAACAGGCGTGAGAAGAGCGTGCTCATTCACCCACTGGAACCACCTGCTTTAGAGCTTCTCCCAATTCTTTACACCTTACATATATCGCAGTCTCCCTCAGACCCACACCTAGAACAGAGGTGTCCCCTTGCCAAAAATGCTTACATGTCCCCAAACCTACCAAGCTTGGCATATATGTGACTAAGAATCCGGCCTGGCTGGACTCGAATAGGATGAATGTCCGCGATGCTCTGGACGTTTACCCCATGCTTCCTCAGCAACTCCTTAATGTGGTTGTTCTCTGCCAGAACAGCGACTGTGAACAAGAAGAACGCAGACTGGGCCTCAGAGTGGGCCTCTCGCCCCTCACCCTGACAGGCGCTACTGGTGGCTCTCTCTTGTCCTGCCAATGACACGTACCTTAGCATGCTCTCCAGGCACTGGCCATGATCATCCTGCTGCTCTTCCTGGTTCTCTCTGTCCTTGCCACCCCTCAACTCCCGTGACACATATTTATCCAGTGCCCTCAACATGCAAGGCAGTCTCATAAGAGACTTCTAGAAATTGTCTTCAATAGGTCCCAAGCCAAATTACCCCATCTCGAATATATCCTGCCTCCCTCTGGGTCTGCGTTTGTTCTAGACCTGTCCTGTGCCATTTCACCAGGGTCAGGAGTGGAAATGGCTCCGCTCAGGAGATGCCAGAAGCCTGTGCCCCTGCTCCCAAAGGGCAGGGAAGAGAAGAGCAATCTAGTGGAGTCTGCTCGCAGGGGATACTCTGACTGAGGAGGCAAGAGGGAGGTGACATCTGCCCCTCCAGAGAAAGGAAATGGGGCCTGCTAGTGGGGATACTGGTAGAAGTGGGGGCAGTCTGGCCCACCCAGAACCACAGCACTGGGCCCTGCTGGTGGGGAAGAGCCAGCCCAGAGCTGGCCTGGGCTCCATCTCCATGGGGTGAGGCTGGGCACTTGGCTTACCTATAGGCAGGAAGCTCAGAGTGCCTGGGACTTGGGGGTGGGCCTATGGGGGAGGGAGACCTTCACCTGGGGTCACATTAGGGATCAACTAGGCCACATCTGCTGTACTGGTACTGCCGGCCTTTAGGAGAAGGGACAGTGATTTGACAAAGGGAAAGAGTCTGGGGACAGGATGGGAGAAGGGGAGTACAGCCAGAGAAAGCGGTTGGTGCCATGCTTGGCTGCAGCAGAGCCTTCTGCAGGGAACTGGAGGGGTTGGGGCTGTACTCAAGCCAGAAGAAATGGCTCAGTCCCACCACTATACCCACAGGCTGGCAGGGCCTGAATGTACAATACATATAAATACCACTGAGAGCTAAATGTCGCCTCCTTATATTTCCATTGCAGTTTGTGTTTTAAAAGTATTTTAATATCCATGATCTCATCTGATCTTCATAACAAGCCCGGAAGGCAGCCTTCCATGCTTCACTGGCTGCTTACTGAACCAGGACTGACACCTAACCCCCAAGGCCCCCAGCAGATGGGAACATTAGCCATGCAGTACTGGGCAGGTGGTATCCCCTAACATCTGTCTCTTCTGAAGCTTTCAATGACATGCCATAATCTACATTTATCCAAACCACACAGTGGCCACTCTCTGGAGGAGTAACCCTTTTCAAGAAGTGGTTTGGATTGAGATCTGGGAACCTCACAATCCAATCCAGCCGTATGTGGGTAAGTTTCTGAAACTGAACTTCTCTGACTCTGTGCCAGACCCTCTGATAATTTCTATTCTGTTCTATTCTATTCTATTAAACAAACAAACAAAAAATGCTGGTCAGGACCCATCAGAGTGTCCCAACCTGCAGCTGGGAAAGCAGTCTTGTAGATTTAAGGTACTAAGCTCAGGGACCATGGAGTCCAGCTGATCAGTCTCCCTGGAAGTCACAGAGGGGTTGGCACCTCCAGCAGTCAGCTCTGGGTCCTTGAGTGAGCAGGTGAACCTCCAAGCCTCACATGTAAGATGGAGATACAATCACAATCGTCTCAGAATGTCGTGCTGGTTAGGTGTGTCTGGTGTTGGGACTGGCACGCAGTACTGACTGGGTAAGGACTGCAGCTCATCTCATTGTGGCACAAGTGCGTGTGGTGTAATGTGCCAGCGGCCACGAGGAGGAATGCTTTTCATTTGCTCAATCGTTTCTTTCCCTGTATGTGCATACATGTCGATCAACACAGAAACTACAAGAATGACCTGAGCCTTGTCCTGAAGAAGTGCACAGTCTGATGTAGGGGCAGTAATGTATATGCCTTATTATATAATGTGCTATGACATTAGATGGTCTATGAGGCACGAAAAATGCTGTGGTGCTGCTGAGAGGTCCTCTGTGAGTGGGAAGGTAGGAGGAGGGATCGGTGTGCTCCAAGAGCCTGTCCCAGTGCGAGCCCAGTTCACTTCTACGCTACCTGAGGCACAGACAGGTAGAGCCATGCGGCCCTGGCTGGCGTCCACCTCTCTGGAAGAGGAGCTGGCTAGAGAGGAGGGAGAGAGGGGAATGGATGCCCCTCGCTTGGTTCTAAGTTTTCACCAGGCTCATACTCTATCTTCTGAAGAACAACAGTAACGGAAAATGGTGCTCAGTGAAACATTTGTGCCCCAGTTGCAATCAAGGTTTGGATCAAAGAAAACAATTGCTTTGTAGAAAGTAAATTTGTGGTGGGGAAGGATGTCATTGCCTTTGGGAGCTACTGAGTTATATCAGGTATTTCACGGATCTGCTATATGCTAAAGCATATGCACAGACACACTTTTTTTTATTATTAAATAAGAAACTAGGGAACAATTTGAATTAAAAATAACATTGGTTTTACAAAGTTAAATATGAATAGTAAACACGCTCACAAACCTTGTACTACAACATCAGGTTTGACTGAAGTGGAAAATCTTCTATTTAAGGGATCAATTTCACCAGTGGCAAGGAATCCCTATGAAAAGAGGAGCATTAACACTATGAAATATTGATTAACTAAAATTTCACCTTAAACCTAAGTTTGAAAATGAAATATTTGGGGGCTCAAAATGCTCAGTATTTTTTCTTCATATTTTTCAAGTTGATCGCTATTTTCTCTGTAACAAAGCAGACCATTCATATTACCACTGACAAATGTGTCACACTTTTGGCACTTGGCTCACCAGAGGTAGTCAAATCAACAGCAGCAGGTTGTGTGAATGAAGAGAATGGTAACAGAGGCTCCCTGAGCTCTTCCTATGTGTCAGGTGCCGAGCCAAGCCTCTGCATGTGTACTGTCACGTTCAGGCCTCCTAACTGGTAGACGCTATCAGCATCACCATTTTACAGGTGGGAAAACTGAGGTCATGCACCTAAGCGAAGTGGCAAAGCCGGATGTGGCCCAGAGCTGACTATTCTGAAACACAAAGCTCCCTCCCCTTGCAAAGTGTGCTCTTTGGACATGCATCTCCTCACACTTTCTATAAAGGATCTGCGCCCCAAGAGAGGGGATCAAGATATTCTGGGAGTTCTGAGGAGAAACTGGGCCCGATGCAGGGCCAAGATGAAGGCCTTTTTTTGGAGAGGAGGAAGCAGGGAGCGGAATTACTCGTTTCCCATCTCACTGACACAGAAATCAGAGCTGGAAGGTATCACAGAGATGATTGAGTCCAACCTCTTCACTTTACAGATGAGAAAACTGAGGCCCAGAGAGGTTAAGGGACCTGCCCAAAGTCACAGAGCTAGTCAGAGATGGGGCTGGCTTTCCAAAGGAGATATATGCATTTTTCTCTACTAATAAAGATGAAGTGTAAAACACAATCCCTACCCCCGAGGACATGCCCACGGAACAGGGGAGACTAGGCATATCCACGAAACAACTGCTCCACCTGAGCAACTATAGCTCTTGAGGGCTGCTTCTCAATACCTTAATTTGGTCTTCTTGTGCGCACTAGGAACCCAGCGGCATGCTGACCCACTGCCCCCTGCCCCATCTCTAGAGCCTGGCAGAACACACAGGCTGGGCCAGTTTCAGAGGCTGGTGACCCCTGGCTCTCCTCCCTGGGCTCCTTTCCCCACACCCCTCTCCAGGGGTCCAGAGTGCTCAGTCACTCACTAGGACTGAGGGATTCATTTTGAGGTGGCTTCAAAAGCATTTGCATTTTAAAACAAAAGCTGGGAGCAAGTAAATGGTTACTTAACAAGAAGAAATGCGTCAAGAGGCTGTAGACTTTCTGTGGGGGGCAGGGGGCGTGTTGTGGGGTGTCAGAGGAAACAGCTGACACAAAATTCACCACAGCAAATCTGGCTTCTTCATGGAGAGAGATCTGTAGAATCCTTCTGCTTCTTGTGCCTAGGACCGGGGCAGGGGCGGCTTGAAGCCAATCTAGTAATTTCCCAAATCCTGGATCTTCCAGGATCAGATGTGCTAGTCCTTGCCGAGAAGCTTCTAGCTCCCGATGACCATCAACTCAAACAGGTACGAACCACAAACCAGGAATGCTGGCAGGAGGGGACAGGGAGTGCTGGGCGTGCAGCTGACCCTGACCTGATTTCACGTAAATATGGACACACAGGCCTGGAGCCAACACAGTCCAGTTGACTTTAAAGGCACGAAGATGCAAACCACATTCACACCCACACCCTGCGGAGAGCCCCTGTGCTCCTCCGGGGTCCCTGCCCCTCCAGTCAGGTGGTTTCCAGCCTGGAAGCCACTAAGCCCCTACCTCTGCCAACAGCGAGCTGAGGATATACAGGGACTGGCCCCACAGATGGGGCAGCTTCCCCAGAGGAACTCTGTCCACTGTGTGAGGATTCTTGTACTCTTCATCGACCTGGCAAAGAGAAGAACCCAATGTCAGCAGGCAGAGAGTAAAAAGGCCACTGGCACCTCACATGAGAGGGGAGCATGATGAAGATTTACAAGATAGTACTCATCCTCCAGAACACTTGTGCACAAGCTGGGAGAGGCCAGGGAGGTGAGCCCCTGTCTCGGGCCACATGGCTACGAGCAGCAGAGGTGGAACTCAGATCCAGGCTGGCTCTAGGCCAGTGCTCTTCCTACCAGCACACTCAAGGTGACAGGCACTGGAAGCCTGGGCTTCCTGCCTTGTGCACAGCTCTGGGCAACCAGCAGCTCCACAGCACAGGCTTACATCTGGAGGTATTCTGGGTGAAATGATCTAAAACAGTAGTCTCTAGTTGCAGCAGCACAGGCTTCACCAGATGCCAAGTCGGGTTTCTGCTATCCCACCCCCAGGGGTTCATAAACTGTATGCCTATGCAAGAAAATCACCAGAAGGCGGCACTAGTTATATAGACCACTAACCCTCCACATCCGGGCCTCAAAAAGCTGACTCTGTTGGGGGCTTGTGTCTCATGCAAAAAAGCTCCAGGGCTCTTTCTGATTCACCCTGCTGGATACACATTGTAAGTTAGTCTGCAGCTGTCCCTGTTTCTAAACCCCCTGCTGACCTTTGAGTTTCCAGTCATTACAACATGGGTTGGGGGTAGTGTCAGTGACCACTTTTTTCCTCCAGAAAACATAAGTCAATGGAAGGAAATAGGAAACACTTATCCTTCTCCAAAGGGGAATATCACAGCATGAGGGGAGTCATTCTCTGCTTGTGGATCAATCAAATATATTTAGTAAAATTAAAAAATTTTTTCAGTAGTAGAAAACATTAAGAAAACCTTAAGTGGGGCCGAGCCCGTGGCGCACTCAGGAGAGTGCGGCGCTGGGAGCGCAGCGACGCTCCCGCTGCGGGTTCGGATCCTATATAGGAATGGCCCGTGCACTCACTGGCTAAGTACCGGTCACGAAAAAGACAAAAAAAAAAAAAAAAAAAAAAAAACCTTAAGTGCATAAACTGGATGGAATTAAATATCACTAGTAATCACATAATCAAATAGGATAATAGCATGGAAGGAGATTCTCTAAAATGTCATAATGGTTATCTTTGGGTCATAGGATTAGAGATAAATATTTTTTTCTTTCTACAGAATCCTGGATGTTTTATAGTGTACAGGATTACTTTTACAATCAGATAGCACATTACAGTTATTTGAAATATAAGTGGTGTTAAGAAAGATCTAGAATCGAGACAGACTAGGGCTAGGCCTGTGAACCAAACTGACTCCATTTTCTCTGCAGAGGACACTTTTGTTACTTTTCCACTCCTCAGTCATGAGACCCCCCGGGGCTCATGATTACTCTATGGCCTGCTATGATAAAATAAAATGAGATAAGAGGGGAACAGATATTCACTGAGTTGCAAAAGCCCTTCTCCAAGGCTTTTTAAAATGTAACTGTTAGCTTTGTTTAAAACCTTATTACCTACCCATTCTTTCTTTTCCTCTAATTGTAAAAATTAAGTCACAGATTAACCTTAAAACCCCTTTAGGTGTTCCCTCATGTGCACAAAGCTTCAAGGTGACCACTACACTGACCCTCTTGGGGTGATGATAATGAACACCACCACCATCTTAGATCTACTGAGCAAGAGCAAGGACTGAAGCCCTAACTGAGCATGCACCCATGACGCAACCAGGAAGAACAGAATGGACCATCTCCAGAGGTGGAGAATGATGACGCTGGCCTGGATCCCTTAACCCTTTGCCCTGTAAAGGACCCTGAACAGCTCCCCTCGGGGGGGGGGGGGGGCTAGCTTCTCTGTAGCTACCTCCCTTATGAATAAGTCTACCTCCTCTTTGAATAAAGTGTTGCTTACTTTACTGCTGGGTGCATTGTTCATTTCTATGACTTTGGGACCCATAAGCCTAACTCAGTAGCATAATGAGAAATATTCGATGCCAAGAGCAGAAAGCAGACAAGATGTCTGGGTCAAAAGACAGCCTCCCTATGCCCTCCTCCTGTCCATGGGCTGGCTCCTGCCTACATGGTGGTGGCATCCCTCTGCACCCACAACCCCATTCTGGTCCTTTTGCTTGCTCGCAGGTCCTCACGTGCACCAGGCCTTTGCTCCTGCAGCTACTTTCCATCCTACTGACAAGCTCTTTGGCCTGCAAGCTTGCGGTGACAGACCTGGCATGGCAACCGCCTTTGTGCCCCAGGGCCTAGCCTGGTACTTGGCACACAGCAGCTGCTCAATGCACATCTGCTGGGCACACTTTCATTAGTCACCAGCTGTCCAGTGGAGGCCCTAGGGCTGGTGGTGCTTGCCAAGTGCATCCCATGAGGAAATGAGTGAGGCCACAATCCAAGCCACAGCCACCCTGGCCTGGCTATGGCCGCTCGAGGCCCTTGTTCTCATTTGCACAAAGGTACTGTGGCAGCCCTGTCTGCAGGACTCCTTCCCAGTGGTATCTACACGTTACTGATGTGACTGAGGAACCTTTCCAGGTGTCATCTGGAAGGAGCCAACATAAAATGTGGTCAGTGCAAAATAGGGTCCAAAATTGGGGCCTCGCACACAAGAGTAAACATGCTTAACAAAGCAGGATGTTGTCATGACCAATAGAAACCCAAAGGTCAGTGTGGAGTTTAAAAGAGAGAAAGGTGCAGCCAGCTCTGCTCATCAGAATGAAAAGTGTAGCTTGTAGCACCCGGCATTTACTACAGTTGGTAAATGTACCTTTAGGCAGAGCAGGGATGGTTATCCTCTACCATGAAATACGTAAAATACCCCTGAAGTCATTTATCTTCCCTTGCTCTGCTTCCAGGTTCCAATCACCTCCCACTACTAATTTTGTTTTGCCAAATGCCTCAGTACTGGAAAAGGGGCAAGCTGAATAGGGGATATGAACTTGTAGTTGCTGGAAAGTCACCCGGCCCCCACCCACACACCCACACACCCACATCACACATAATAAAATGAATACATTTGCAGGAGATGTAGGTTTATGACACTTTGTAAACAGCCTCGGCAGTCTCCATGGCCTGATCTGTGGGAAGACCAGGTCTTATGCAAAGGCTTGCCCTTAACTCTGAAACAAAATCAGCCTGAGAGAGCTAGGATGATGTGAGCTGTATGATCATGCTGGGATGAGGGGACATCAAGATTCTAGTGCTCAGGGCCAAAGGTCCAGGTTGGTGGGGTGAAGTGAGACCACCAGGAAGGATACAGCCACCTCAAGGGGCTGCCGAGGGGATCTGGGAGTGAACCGACTGGCTGGATGGGCTGTTACAAATGCAGAAGAATTAAATGCTCCTAGCAATGGAAAATTCTACTTCTCACAGAAACTCAACTGCTTTCTTTGATTTTCTTGTTCATTTAATTGATTCAATTATCTAATACATAATAGTCCCTTCTAGATTAAATAAGGTCCAAAGTAATATAAGGTGGTACCATTTTTGCCTTAAGGATCAAGTATCAGACTTCTTTAAAATTTTTTTTCTAGGCAAAAGTGGAGGGTAGTCCACTATACACTGCCTTTGGAAGCCCAGAGAGAGCATCCACTGGGTAGATATTTCCTTTACCTGGAAATGCACCACCCATTTGAAGGCAGTGTGTAGTTGTGGGGAGCCCTGAACCTGAGGTCTAGTCCCAGAGCGGAGCCTAGCGCTTGTGAGTTTTAACAGGTTCCATAGGCTCTCTGAGCTGAGGCAGATATTTTCAAAGACCCCTGCCGTGCCCTTGACTATGTGCGTGTGGGCCCGATTCAACCACACAACACCTAGACCGATGTTACTGCATAACAGGCTTCTGTTGGGTTACAACCTCCTCCAGGCACTGTTAAGTTACAACCTCCTGCAGGCTCTATCAATTTTGGGGTGAGCATGGCTCTCTGAAGGCCTTTTCATCCCACAAATGCAATAATGAAGATTCGAAGCATCAGATACACCCGAGGGACAACAGCCTTGAATTGAGAATTCTTTTCTTCTAAACACGAGGCACTTACAGGGAAATCTTCCTGCTAGGATCTACAGGTCTATCATGACCCAACTGAGGGAAGTGGATAGAATAAAACTATCTTTTTGGAACTGGACAGTTTCTCTCTTCCTGGTGTACAATGGCTTTTAACTGATTACAGTCATGCACCACATAATGACATTTTGGTCAATGACCGACCACACATACAACAGTGGTCAGAGCAATAGGCTATACTACATAGCCTAGGTGTGCAGTAGGCTGTACCATCTAAGTTTGTGTAAGTGCACTCTATGATGTTTACACAATGACGAGATCACCTAACGACACATTTCTCAGAACGCATGCCTATCATTAAGCGATGCATGACTGTACTCAAACTCTAGCTTGGGAACTGCTTGAATCAAAGGAAGAGATTCTCAACTATCCCTATACATCGGGGTTCTTATGCTGCGGAAATGTGGAAGAACATGGTGCCCAAGTGTTTTGTGCTCTTTAGAGTTCCTTCTGCCTGGGGTTGGAGGAGGGAAGAGTATATTCTGAAGGTCTTCAACTGCCACTTCCCTGGGACACCCATGGTCAAGCACGTTCCATGAGTTTTTCCAAAGCCATAACTCCTCGTGATCGACAGGAACACTACTTGAGGCATTAAAAACCACTTCTCCTGGAGAAAAAGTGTTCGTGAGGTCTAAAAGGGGGATGAAGAATACCAAAAGGTCAAGCATCACCTCACTTAGCTCTAGATAAGCAGCGTAAAGGGCCCTGGTTCCCCCGTTACCTTGTTAGGCGGGATGGCGTAGAGCTCTGGCACCAGGCGGATCCCGTTCTTGCCTCTGATTAATATTCCCTCCAGGGCCTCTCGGTACTCTTGGACCTGAAAAATAGGCTCATTGCCAAAGGTATGAAAGAGGTCTGGGTGCTAATGCTTCAACGGCAGTGCAACATAGAAAAACAACTCTCTTGGCAAGAGATCAGACACAGGCAAAGAAAGGTGCAAACACCTTCGGTTGGAAGAGTGCTGGAGGAACTCTGGCTGACAGCAAACATTAGGAGGAGCTGAACACAATTGGATGTCCCCCCCCCACTGTGTCTAAGCTCAGCCCCAGCTGTCTAGCTTCTGGGGAAAGGGACAGGGCACACCATCACGCAGTAGCCATTTCTTCCTCAGAATTCCCAGAGGACTCACATCTACACCGTGGATCAGATATCTTTCCCTTGCTGTCTTTAGCCCATAATTTAAATATGTCACTCTTAACGTCTCACATATTCACATTTTATCGCACCAACTAGATTCTAAACTTCTTGGGGTGGAGACCATATCTTAAGCTGCGCATCCCATTTCCACCTATCAGTATTTTCCACTGAAAAGGCACGCATTCAAACATTTAAAAGGAAATGTGTGTACCATGATCCCTGCACACCAATTCTTAGGATGTATCACTTGGTATAATAAAAGCTGTTAAGCAAACATTTCCATTAAATTTAAAGGCAGTGATAAAAAACAATGTATTAAAAGGGAAAAGAAGGAAGGGAAAAAGCCCTGTTGGGAAAATAGAATAGTTTAATCAGGGCCCCTCACCTTGGTCCGGTTGGGGATGGTGCGGCACAATCTTTGTAAGCAAATTGTGTGTGTCTGGGTGGAGTTAGTGTGCCTGCGTGGCACCACAGTTTGGCTGGCATCTGCCTCAGGCGCCTGCCGTGCGTGTCCATGCTCTCCAACCTACAGCTTCCAAGGACCTGTTTGCTGGTTACCTAGCCCATAGACCTGTGTGTGAGGGGTCTGGTGACCCAGCCTGGCATGTGAGGGGTCTGGGGACCCAGCTTGGCATGTGAAGGGTTTGTGACCCAGTCTGTGAATGGGGTTGAGGGGTCTGTGAGCTCCAGACCCAGCCCTAGCTCGACAATTGGCGTCATTGGCAGGATTACGAGCAAGTAAAAGAGCTTGACAATTGGCCCAGCTGGCAGGATTATGGGCAGGTAAAAGAGCATGACAAGACCATGACCAGCCATCCAGCTATTTAACACATTTCTTCTTTGGAGAGCCTAGTTAAAAGTCTTCCAGATCTCATTTTCTTTTTGTTTTCAATTGATGGATGGCAAAGCATGACCACAAATGTATCATTTTTAAAATGTTACTGAGCAACAAGTAGGAGTGAGATTCCGGGAGGCTTACCAAACAAGACACTAAGCACAGTCATTTTTCTCTCCTTAGCTCCCTTGCCCCCATAATTGTTAAGCCTATTCATAACTGAAATTCAAAGTCAATTCTTTTGAGATCTTTCAATTCTGGGATAAAAAGACAGAAAACATAAGAGCCAAGATAATCAGTAAAGCTGAAAAGTATCAACAATGGGTGGACATTAACATTTGAAGCCCCTCGGCATTCCTGAGCAATGGAGCTTTCAAAAGCTGAAAGGAATCTTACATTGCTCATCCCGTGCCCTCTTCCCCAACCATGTGATCAGGATGGGTTGAAAAGATGGCAAAGTGGCTGAATCGTTCACAGAAGCTTCACAAGCACAGGTATGTTCTGCTCAACAAAGTATGCTCAGGGCTCAGTGCAGTGCATGGCAACAAGCAGAAGCTAAGGAAATAGGTCTTGAACAAATTAGCGTTGCATTAGCAAATACCTACTGAGCACTTACTATAAGAAGAGACACTTAACAGTGAACCAAGTGAAGGAGGGAGGGGGGGCTGGGAAAGAAAAGAATGACCTAGGCATTTAAGAAGAGGGGAGAGAGAGCATGGCCTGTTCAAAGGACTGAAAGGATTACAGTGCACTTGGATCACAGAACTCAAGAAAGGAAATCAGAAAGAAGTTAGGCTAAAGTGGTGAAAACAAGGACTGGATCATATGGAACCCTACAAAACACACGAAATGCTTGTACTTCGTCCCAAAAGCAGTCAGAAAGCCATGAAAAGCTTTGAAGCAAGGCAGTAGCACAATCTAATTTGCCTTTTAATAAGATCACTCTGGCATGGGTGTGGAGGATGGAAACAGCAGGGAGCAAGGCTGGAGGTTGGGAGACCAGTTAGGAGGCTGTTAACACGAAATGAGATTAATTTGAGAGCAGGCCTAAGCTAGAGTTAAAGACAGCAAAACATTGGTTGACCTGGAAAGAGCAACAGCAGCAACAAAACCTGTCTGTGATGTAGACTGTTCTTTGGTGGTCCTTTATGAACCATGCCTCCTGGTACTCATGCCCCTTGAATATGAGCTGCCCCTTTAACCAACAGAATTAGATGAGAGTGACACTTTGCTAATTCCAGGCCTAAGACTTAAGAAAGTTTGGCAGCTTCTGCTTTTGCATTTTGGGGGAAGACGACCACAGACTACAATGCTGTGAGAAGCCCAAGCTGGCCACATGGAGGAAAGCCAAGGTCCCAGCCAACAGACCTGCTGAGTTCCCATCAATTGACAGACAGCATCAATTCACTGGCCATGCAAGTGAGGTCATCTTGGAAGGAGGTTCTCCAAGACCCATGGAACTGCCTCAACTGACACCTGGTGAAGCAGAGACAATCTGTCTCTGCTAGGCCCTACCCAAATTGCAGAATTGTAAGTGAATAAATAAAATAATTGTTGCTTTAATTCACTGGTTTTTTTTGTTCCTTTTCTTTGGTGGCCAGCCAGTAGGGGAATCTGAACTCTTGACCTCGGTGTTATTAGCACCACACTCTAACCAACTGAGCTAACTGGCCAGCCATAATTCACTAAGTTTAGGGAAAATTTGTTAAGTGGCAACAGATAACCAAAACAGTGACCTAAATTCTTGCATAACTACGTTCTAATAATAATCAGCACACCAGTGCTCACCTGAACGGCATCACCGTTGAAGACTCCATCTATTATGAAATACGTCCAGAACACAGGCCACTCACATTCAATGTTTTCAAAGAGCTTGAGTTCAGCAGGGTCGTAATGCAATCGGTTTGGGTCCTAGAATCAAACACATAAAACTTTTTAAAGATAATGCCACACTACATACACCATGCCATTGTGCCTCACTGGGTTTCCCTTTGCTTGTCTTACTTAATGCAGCTTTGAGGTTGGTATGATTAAGATTCTACTATAACGGGGAGATGCTATTTGGGGCAGTTTCCCATGGTAAAATTTCAGAAAGTAAATCAGAAATATACACAAGACTCCTTGGTAGTTTATTATACTAAAGCTTCCTATATCTCTAACAGATAAACAGCAATTTGCCTTACCACTGTGGCTGGCAGACAATCTGTTTTATTTATATTTGTATTAGTCACTGTGGCAAAGAAACCCAAGGAGGAGGCCACGGTTGGTCTTTAAAAAAATGTGTGAGCCACAGAACTGTTTGTCTTTGTCTACGAGCTGGTTTTAAACTACCAGCTTGCTGTGCTCCTGATGATCTTACTATTCTATTGCCTAACTCCAGGCTTGCTGACTCCAAAATTAATACTTCCCTTTCCAATATTCCAACATATAATTATAATCAATAGAGGGAGAACAACACAGTGGCAACTTAGATATGAAGCAGTTAAAGAACCATAAGAAACAATATTTAAATACAACCTCTCTTGGAGTTTTATAACCATCTCGAAGGAAGCGACAGCATCCATAACGTCCCTAATAAGATAAAGAAATGAAGTACATTTGATGAAATTGGAAGAATTTCTTTGCCTTTTTATTTCAATTCAAGTCAGCCCTTCACCCTCTCTCCCATGAAGCTTTTAGTAATAAAATTTTTACCAGATGCTCTTTGCTATCAGTATAAAGTTATTTTTTAAGTAAGAAGCAAAGTAAATTCAGGTTTGATTGGTACTTGGAAGTGAATGCCAAAACATTCCACTGGAGTATCAGGACTCAAGAATAATTAAAGAGAGTTCATCGAATGACTATTCTTTCATTCTGATTTACTGTATCACATAAGGATGCAAAGGCACCCCCTCACTATTTGGAGAAGCCACCAAGACAGATACTTGTACTGTTTGCTCCTACTTGAAAGACTGGAAAGCTAAAAGGATATTCCCTAGACCCTGGGCAGTTAGGCTTCTGCTGGCCAGATGCATCCCTGCAAGGCTTGGGGTGGGAGGAAGGATAGGGCTTCCTGCGCTTAGGACCTTTGCTGCTGGCTTTCCTGCTGCAGGCTCCAGTATTCCTCTCTAGCTTCCTGGGTGCCAAGAAAGGAGTGTGTAGGGGCAGCACTCTCTCAGTGTGACCCGCCAATCACTGAATGGCAGCTTTGGGTGTCCATTTTCCAGTTTCTTCAGTGTGTGGGGGCTGCTGCAGCAGACGTTGCTCTAGCATAGGCCAGGTCGGACTGGCAACCACGTTCCTAGGGGCCAGCTCCGCAGTGTGCTGGGCCTCGTCCCAGGAGGCTCAGCATAGCCCTGCTCCTCCTGCAAGCCTGTCACTCCCTGCATTAACTCCCTACTTCAGCTTCCTAGAGAGGCTCTTTTTTCTCCACTGAACCCTGACTAACACTGCTGCCTTCTTTTGGGAATATGATCGGAGACCCTTAGCTCCTGTGTTTCCAAGGGACAGAAGCATTTTTCACTGAATCTAAGTAGGACAATCAACATGCAGATTTCAGCTTAAGAAACTTAGAGTCTGATAATTTTACTGATAATTTCTGTTGGCTGTATTTAATAACATTCTCAGTTACTAATAACGTTCTCAGTATTTAATAACATTTTCAGTTTAGTGTAATGTGTTCCTGCATTTTGCCTTGGAACAGGGATTTTTTGACCTTAATTTAACTTTGGGGTCACCAAGTCCCCTGAAATTGTGTATAAAGTCTGAGGATACTGGGACATGTATATTGTTTCTGGCAGTGACTCTACAGCTTTCATGAGCTTCTCAAAAGAATCTGTCTGTGAGCTCTGCTGCCTTTGAAGTACGGTGGTGGTAGGAATTGAGGTTCAAAGATGCCCGCTTGAGTGCAAGTTCTGCTACTCAAGAAAAGAACCAAGTCACTTAATCACACTGAGACTTCGCTTCCTTGCCTGTAGGCTCAGCTTTGGGTGCCCATGAGTCCACTTAGATAAACCGAGCCATTAACCTCAGGGAGAACCAAAGCATGGGTGAGCTGCTCCATGTCATCATGTGAAAGTGGCACTTCACACAGGGTAGAAGGGCATCAGCATGACCAATGCTTACTTGGAGCTTGGAAATAATCTCATTTTTGGTCACATTCACAAGGTTTACATCTTCCACTGCAAAGGCCGGAAAAGAAATAATGGAAAGAAGTCCAGCGTCAATTTCTTTGGATGTTGATGCTCTTGGCAGCATGGAAAACAGGATAGACTGAAGGAGAAACAAAGAGGTGGTTTAACCTGGAGAAGTACTAAAAGTTAAATACAGTACCTACAGACCATAGCCTTAGCCCCAAGGGAACTTTCAAATGAGTTTGCCAATTCTGAGTAGAGCTTTGTCCTACCAACATGGCCCCTGCCAGCCAACCTTGTAGAAGTAGAGGGTTGGGAAGGGCATGGTAATGCCTGAAGCCTGTACTGGGAACTGCTTGTCTGCCTTCCTTCCGTGCCCTCTATTGACTTTGCCGGACCTTTAGGACACTCAGGAGGAACTATGGGGGTACCTGCGTCAGCAGGCTAAGGTGTCCTGGCTATGAAGATAGAGACCAGAAAAGCACACACACATGGGGCTGGCACAGAGAAATGTCTGGCTTCTGTGGAATGTGACCAGTTGAATTGGGTGACCCAGAAACCACTTATAGAAGGAGTCAAATCCAGAAGATCTCTAGCAAAATGGTAAACAACAAAATTAGTTTAGTCCTAGAATCTTTCTAGGGTTAATTAGAGGCACTATAATATGGCTTCAGTTATAAGGTGGTTGGATTAGGCACTGTAAACTTGGAAAGAAGTTGAAATTATAAGGAAAAATTTGGGAAGAGAAAGGAGCTAACACTGAGATCTAACATGTACAAACATGGGGCTAGATCCCTGCAAATGTAAGCTCATTAAATCTTCCATATGAGGAAGGAATTAGGGGATTAGGTCCAATCCACACATGAGGACTCTGAGAATCACGCCTAAGGCAGTGCAGCTAGTAAGTGACAGAGCTAGGATCCTAACCCAGGCTCAGCCAGCTACAAAGCTCACACATTCCCACTAGATGACACATCTATCAGATTATGATCTACAGGAAGCACACCAGCTTGACTCTATTAAATTATATCCCCCAAAATATCAGATTCCCCATTAAGGACCACTGAATGGGGGGAAATGGAGTGAGCTGGAAGGTGGGATAAAGATGGGTGAAACCCTTCAGCTTCAGAACAAGACGTCGTTTTCTAAAGCTAACTGACCCCTGGGCCCAGTTCTTTATCTAGTCACTCTTCCCTAGATTTTCTCTGCCTGGAAACACAGACTCCCACTGGAGGCTCTCCATTTACAAAATTCTATGGATCTGACTCACTTAAGCCCCAGCACAGTACATGGCATGCCGCTGGCCCTCACTAAACAAGAGTTTGCAATTGACTAGCAATTGATGACCTACTGTCCGCTTAATGGAGTCCCCAATCTGTATCAAATCACTCCTTTCTCTGATCTGTACTTCACTGAGGTTCTATTAATTTGCCATCTCTCCCCTGCTACCCATGCTGCCCAGCCCCAAACCCCACAAGTGAACTACTGATTGCTAATTATTCAATTTGGGAGCATTGTGAAATAAATCTGAGAGAAAAGCACCTATACTCAAAAAAACATAAAACAGATTGGCCTCCAGCAAAGCAAGGTTGCTTTGATTGTTGAATCCATATAAACAGCATTGCCATGTCTTAGGTTTGCATAGTACTTTCTGGCTTACAAAGTGCTTAGACAAACTGTCAAAGGTGATTTTCTGTGATTCTTAAAACCACCTTGTGAGGCAGGAGGGGAGGGTGCCCATTCTATGGATGAGGAAACTGATGCTCAAAGAAGCCAAGTAGCACAAAGCTAGGAAGGCAGGGAATCTGAACTGGAGTGCAGGTCTCCCACTCCAGGATTCTCCTGCTCTCTACTCTCTGGAAGGCAGGAGGCTCAGTTGTCACCTGGCAGTGCTCGACCTCATCAGGCAGGACATGGATCACAGACTTGCGTCCTCCATGGGCTCCAAAAAGGTCCAGTTCATCAATTGCCTCAAGTGCTGCCTGCAAACACAGGTATGAATTACTTTTTCTTTTTAATAAGCAAACCCTCCAATATCTGGCACTCCTTTTTCATTAAGCAATCTAGCATACATGTTTTCCCAAAGGCAATAAAACACGTCTTGAAAATCCAGCTAAAGAGTCCTATAGTCATGTTTTGTCTTTACTTTCACTGTATCAGAGCTTTCCTGTGTGTTGTTGCTCATCGTAGGAACAGGAAAGAGAAAACAGAAAAACAATTCCCAGAATGAAATCAGTATTCTACCAAAAAATGAAATATTAACAAGTTCATAACAGTGTGTGTGTGTGTGTCTAAATTCATGGTTGGCTTTTCTTTCACCTATTTTAGTGGTTAACTTCTAACATTAGCAAATCTAGTGCTTCAGAAAGTTAATTCTTTTAGTAAAAAGTACATTTTCTGTCAGTTTACTTTAGCAGAGCATATTTATTGTTGCTTGAAAAATTCTGGCTCTGGAGCCTATGTCCAAAAAATATACTTCTGTTTTGAGAAGGAGGAAGAGGAGGCGGTGTACTAAATGTCTACAGCATGAGGCGCACGTTGGAGACCTGCAGGCTGACTCTACCCGCGGGGTGCTTTGCTGGTTTGAGAGTACTTTTTAACTGAGTCTGAACTGGAATACCTTTAGGGAAAGTTCCCAGCATCCCCATATCCCCCATATCTTTCTCTCTGGCCAGCTTCACTTGTTATTGCTACTCACCTGACTTTGTAGACTTTTGAACTTGTAAGCCTGACCTACAAAGTGGTCATATTCTTCAGCCTTCTTTATGACCCAGAAAAGAAGACTGGACACCATACGTGCAGCTTCTTAAGCAACAGCAAGAGCTTCGACGTGTGGGTGATAATAACAGATAACAAGGATAGAGCACAACTTATTTTCTGCCACATGCAGATTTCAGCATAGGAAACCTACTTTCTTTACGTATAATTTCAGTTGCCTGGGGTACATGCGCCACTTGAATTTCACATAAATGCTGTTGACTTTTGAAGAATGTACTAATCAGATTAAATCCAAACTCCTAATGAAGAGAACTGAATCAAAGCAGCAAAAATGCACAGAAGGCAGAACAAACAGTAAAACTGTCACCTTGGCCATTCCTACAGAGCTTGCATTCAATTCCGGAATGCCCTGATTAGTCTTATCTCCACGCTCCCACATGCCATAATCCTAAGGGAGAAAAAGGCAGTAATCAGAGGGGGAGAAAGAGGTATATGAGAAGTGCTATGGAAAAACGATTCCTTTTTGTTACTGCAGGCATAATGAAACCTGAGTATCTCTTCTCAAAAGGCTCCCAAATTCAAGGCTTTGTATACTCACGCTATATTCTCCCCTAGCTTCACTTCATGTGACCTCTGCACAGTTTCTGAAGACAGTACTCAAGTGGAACAAAAGTGCATGCAAAAACACTCTCAAATTTCTTATTTCTAAAAGGTATTAATTTGTAAGGAACTCTTGATTTGTAGAGAACTAAATATTTATCTTAAAATCAAATAAAATGCCGCCCCTCGATTTAGCCAATGCCTTTAACTTATATTAAATTGTAAGATGGAATAAAGAAACTTTAACACATAGGTTATAACTAGTTGAAGCCAACAACACGATTTAAAAATAATTTAATACCTATTTTTAGCCTATTTAACCTATTTTATGTCTTGGGGAAAAAAATGCTCAGCAAGCAACCAGAGCCAAAGTCAAGACTGAGGCACAGAACACTGAACTTACATGGTATTTAAAAACTGACTAATATGAATTGGCTGAGAACACTCACACAGCGGACTTGATGCATGTGTACCTAACTTTCACAATTCATATTTTCATTTAAAAACCCAAATATTGGATGCTGTTTTGAAATAATGCTACGTGCACTATTGAAAGACTACAACCCAACAAGAACGGGACTAATGCCAAACTTTCAGTCTTTTTTTTTAATCAACATGTGGAACTTGAGACATAGACATAGGAGAGCAACTGTAGCCTCCTCCTTGCAGCTGAGCTCAGGATTCTTTCCTTGGGCCCTCCTCCACTCCCACCCATTTTTACTGCAACCCAGGAGTCAAATGACTCATCCTCAAAAACTGCTTTGATCAGGCCACTCTTCAGCCTCAGAGTTCAAGATGACAAATGGTTTCTTTCTTCCCTAGGGCATCACATTCACATCTCTCTCCAGATGGCCATACCTTCTGAGATCTGGCCTCTACCTCCTGCATTCCCCCAAGCTGCCTTTATTCTCTGCTCTTTTACAATATCGACTTCCACCCTAAGTCTATTCCCTTACTCTGCACCCTTATCCCCAAGCAGGGATTCTGCCTGGCTCGCCCCTCTATGTGTGGGCCTGCTGTGATCATCCCAACACTCTAGCTCCTCCCAAGATGCTAATGCTGTTACCTCCTCATCCCGACTCAGGCAGGGTCCGTATGCATCTCGGGGGACATTTTAGAGTGGGATTTAAAAAAAGAAAAATGGATTCAGACAGAGAATGTGGTGCGTTCCAAAAACAAAACCCCCAACTGTATCCCAGGACAAAAATGTGCACTTTGCAGAGGTGATACAACGTTACAGCTCTAGACTTGCTAACCTTCTGGTCAACCCCAAACAACCTGGCCCTTAAAGAACTATATGATTTTTATTCTTTTTGATGACTGGCACACCTGAAAAGACTACCAGGGTTGATACTTACAGCGACTTTATATGCAGCTTCTATGTAAAAAACAAGATTCTGTATGAAAGCCACCTCATCGAGGGTGAAAATAATACGTAAGCCTAGTAAAGAAAAACATTAAGGTTATGAAGTTATGTTGTGAACAGAAAGTTGCCAATTACAAATTATAAATATCACACTAGGAAATAAATCCTTTTACCCTCATTTTTATTTTTCTTACTAGGGCATCAAAAATTAAGTCTGAAGTAAGCATAATAATGTCTAATTTCATAAAGAGGAAGGGAGGGAGAGAAGGAGGGATGGAAGGAAGGAAGGGAGTAAGGGAGTGAGGGAAGGAAAGAGGAAAGGGAGGGAGAGAGGGAGGGAGGGAAAGAGGGGGAAGGAAAGAGTGGCTCCTTTCCTATGTGTGCCTACAAGTAGAAGGGGTTGAAAGATAAGGCATGGGGCCTCTGGTACATGTTGTATTTGTGCACAGAAGGTTCCAACAAAGCAAGGACTTCAGCCCAGAAGAACCAGAGACACTGTCCTTATTCTTGAGTGAGCCAAACACAAAAGGGTAGGTCCTTTTCCAATGCAGCAGACAGGGAAAGCAGAGCTCCCAGCTTCAGGAGCCGGCCCTTCACCCCGTGGAAAGCCCAGCTCCCAGGACCTGCCTGGGGGCTGCATCAAGTCACTGAGGCAGGCAGTGACCAAGAACGCTGATTCTTTAATCAGGCCCTTGAAAATATGGTTGGTTATAGCAAATACATGCATTTAAAGCACGAATTCTTGAAGCTGGCATGGATATAAGATATGCGCTCTTATATGTATGAAGGAAGTTTAAATTATAAGCTAGATTAGAAGTTTAACTAGAACTAAGTTTAACTAGTAACTGAAAACAATTTGGCAATATATGTGAGTACTCTTTGAATGGCATCTAACTATCAGAAGGAAGTAAATGGAGATGGGGTCAAAGTTGGTACTGTGACATTAGTTTATAATAGCAACAACAACAAAAAATAATAAAGAAATAATTTAATTATGGTATATTTCTTGATAAAATCACTAAAATAATGTTTATGATGAGCTTGTAAGATTATGGAGGAAATGCTTAGCTATAATGCTTATGTAAGAAAAAGACTACGTGTACGTATACAATATGACCTCAAATATGTTAAAAAGTGCATAGAAAAAGATTTGGAGGAGACACATCTGAATGAAAATTGGCAGTGGAATTTTCTCTTTGTATTTTGTTATATTTTCCAAAATATCTTCAGTGAGCTCATATTAACTTCACAACCAAAAAGTATTTTTTAATAAATGCATGGTTTATTCACAAAGCCACGACGACATTACTTACTGACTTACGGGATTTTTTAGTTCCACACTTGCAGTCTGAAATAAATGGGAAGACTCGGGCACATCAGTTTACTGGACTGGTGATGAGAACGCTGAGATACAGCCGCTAAGTGCCGTAAGCCAGGGGAGCCCCCGTAGCAGATGGAGAGAGAGACCATTTGGTGTGCAAAGGCCTGGCAACCAGGCTGCCACAGAAGGCACTCCCGCAGGGACAAGACACTCTGTCCTACAGCTGTGGCCTGCTCTCAGCACAGGAGCCACTGGCTGTTCAGCCCGCACTGGGCATGCTGCAGAGCAGTGGAAGTTGCGCTGCTCAAATATCATTTGGATAAACAAGGGTGTGTTTAGAAGAGGGTGACCAGGATAGGCAGAGGGAGAGGTGAAGGGACAAGGCTGCTAATCCTGGAGGAGAAAGTCTAAGGGCAAGCGTGAGACTGTCTGCAGCCACTTGAACTGTCAAAGTTGGGCCTGACCTAGGTTGTTCCAGAAACGAGGTGAGGGTGACAGTAAGGAAGCTGTGGGCTCGACAGAAAGAAGCTAATGGAGCCGGCTCAACAGCCCTCATCCCGCAAGAGCCCAGGTGGAGGCTGACTGTCCAGGCGGCAGGTCACGGACAGGGTCCCTGCATTCCCTGACCTATCACAGAAGCAAATGCACCTAATATCACAGAGAAGCATGCTTTTCCTTTGCATAAACTGCTTCTATAGTTTGAATGTGTCCCCTCCAAAATTCAGGTGCTGCCAATGTGATGTTATTAAGACCTGGGGCCTTTAATAGGTGATTAGGCCATGAGGGCTCCTCCCTCGTGAATGGGATTAAGGCCCTTAGAAAAGCGGCTTCACGCAGCCTTCGGCTCTCTTGCCCTTCTGCCTTCCATCACGTCAGGACACATGTGAGGACATAGCCTTCCTCCCTTCTGGAAGATGCAGCCCTCATCAGATAACCGAGCCTGTTGTCGCTTTGATCTTGGACATCCTGGCCTCCAGAACTGTGAGGGAATAACTTTCTGTTGTTTATAATTTGCCCAGCCTCAGGTATTTTGTTAGAGCAGCACAAAGCGGACGAAGACACTGGTCACGGACCTGCCCCCTCCCCACACCCTTTCTGAATTGTCACTCCCATGGGCTCAAACAGCCCTGGCTCACCCGAGGCAGTCATCTGGGCCAGGAACAGGAGGAAGAGGGAGGTGGCATCCACCTGGAGGTGGCCCCACTGGTCGTCCCCCACCACGGTGCTGCAGGTGGCAGTGTTGTACTTGGCATGCAGGCTGTCCTTGGTACTCTGAGTGTGCTTGAACTTCTCCACTTTGTCCACCTGAGGGAGAAGGCAGAAGGCAGGCTCCTCATAGCTACAGGGGTTCATGGCTGGTAGAGGCCACACCCAGGACCCATCACCTGGATCTAGATCTCTGATCTGCTACTTCTGGGAGCCAGAGGGACAGAAGGCAGCTGCTAGTGAGCACCACACAGAGGGGCTGTGCTGGGGATCCTTCTCAGCCATTCACCGGAAATGCCCCAGCCCAGTGGGATTTTAACAAGCTCTGCAGGGGTGAGGGGTCACTCCAAAGGGTGTCCTTGTCTGCATATCCCCAGCTGGGAACACATGGTAGGTACAATGAGAAAGGGAGGGAGGGAGGGAGAGAGGAAGGGGAGGAAGAGGACCTGTTTAGATGCCAACTTCTTGTTTCCTAATGTTGAAAGGAAAAGAGCAAACGTCTTTGAATGTGCTCACTGAGGGTGGGGACCGTACGATATTCATCTTTGAATTTGTGCTGATCCTAGTATAATGTTCTGTATATAGCATGTGCTCAATAAATTGTTTAATTTACCCCTCAATGAAAACACCAGTAAACAGTAATCAAGTTTTAAAAACTCAAGCACTTCATCTCAAATGAAAGTATACCCTTTTATAAACTTGACAGAATAAACATGGCTTTCTGGAGTGTATTTTAAAAAAAAGTTTTCTTCCCCATGTAACTCTTCAAAAGAGATTCTCAGAAATAGTATTCTTTGAGACTGTGATTCTATAGTAAAACAAAATTATTTTAAAAAAGAGAAAGTAGGCAAAATATTTCCAATTTCTCTTTCTGTTGAGAAGAAAAGTTCAAAACGCTTTAAGCATGTTCAGTGTCATGAGGAAAATGGCCTGAGATGCCTGCTCCGATGCTCTGCGGACACACGTTAACACGTTTGTCGTGTTCCGCCTACCTGTCTCATCATGCACTGCAGGAGACCTCGCATCAGCTTCACCACGTTCTGTGGAAATAAAGCGCAGTCAGTGACAGGGCCTGAGTTCCTGGCTCCAGAGAAACCACCTCCTCGCCACCACACACACGGAAGCCAGCGCTGCCTGGCAACTCCCCGGGAAGGGTGGGTCCTGAGCACACACAAGTGGTCTGGTGGTTCATCTTATCTCCACTCCTCTGCTCCATCACAAAGAAAGGAAAATCGTGACAAAGTGACTTAACTCAAATAAAGGGGTTGGATCAGATGGTATCTTCTGGCTCTGAAATTCTGACTCCTCACTGACATTTTAGCAACACAATTCTTATAAGCCTAGTATTCTGGAGCTTTATGTCACATTTCTTAGTAATTTATTTTTGTCATACTAAGGATGAATTAAGTCTATCACGCCTGCCCAAAAGTAATGATGTTTTATCCAGAATAGCCATTTGTGACACCATTACTGCACTACTGAGTAAATTTCTTACAAAATGCAAGTGGCAGTCAAGGTTTCTTAATAATATGGTTTACTGCAACCGATTACTATTACTGTTATCATCACTCTAAGTAACAGCAATGATGCCGTGGTAATCCATTAGACACTAGGTCCAGGCATCGTACAGAACGTGCTGGCTGCATCGTCTCTCATTCTCACCCCAGCTTCCGAGGTGGGTGGCAGCACTACCTACGTTACAGATGAGGAAGCTGAGGCTGAGAGAGGTGAGGTAACATGGCTAATGCCTCTGAGCTGCAACTGCAAGGGTGGGCCAAGGACCACGCCCGGGCAGTAGACGCCAGAGCTTGCGGCACTCAACCAAGTGCATTTTGTGGCCTCCCACTTCCTCCACAATTCCGGCCCATTTAAAGACTGGTCGTAATTTGTCCTACTAAATACACTACACAAATACTTCACAAATGGTAGGTCAAAGCAGCCTGGCTGAAGGAAGCCCCCACCCAGGGGCACAAGCATCTCCTCTCTCCCAGAATGTACAGGTTTGCAAGGCAGGACAGAGTGAAGGACCCTGAAAGTTCACTGCCAGCGAAAAGTGTGGAATGGACTGTCCTTCAGATCCTTCCACCTCTAAAATCCTAGGGTTCTAGCATATAATCTCACTTTATGTCATAAACTCTGTTCGGGCCAAAAATGTTACCTCATATTGCTAAGGTAAAATTAACATTGTTATAATTAACATTTCCTATGATTTATGGCATAAACATTTGTCAATTGACTTCCCCTAAAATAAAGAAGTTATTTTCCATTAAGACAAAGTCCAGTGGTTCCAAATTGGGGGTGATTTTACTATCCCCCAGGGGTGGGGGAGCATCTGGAAATGTGGGGGTGGAGGCATTTTTATTGTCACAATGATGGAGGTGGGGGCTGCTGGCATTTAGTGAGTGGGGTCGAAGGATCCTAAATGTCCTGCAATGCATGGGACAGTCTCACACAATGAAGGACTCTAGCCCAAAATGCAATAGTGCCCTTGCTGAGGATCACTGGAAGATCCCCGTGTTATTTTCCATAATCAAGGAAGATGTCTCCTTTAGTTATTAACCACGTGCATCAAGTAGTAAAAGGCATTAGGATACAATGTGGCCTGTTCATGTCTCACTGTTGTTAGTCAAGGAGCAACAAATCTAGTCAACCTTAACCTAGGCCAAGTAGGGACGTACGTGTGTGCACGCGTGCTTGCATGTGTGCATGTGTGTAGACAGGCACTGCTTTACAAATCATTATACTATTAAATGAATGATTCACTTATATAAAAGTCATCCAACTTCTTGGAGGAGCATTTCATGTTTGCTGTATGCAATTTCAAAAACTATCTATACTTCCTTAGCTCCGGGACTGGGTGATTTCCTTACTTCAGAATCCATGTGTCTTGGCAAATTCAAACCCTGCTCCCCGAGACCAGCTTCTTTTCTAAGCCCCCCTATGGCTGTCAAGCTCCCCTTGCTTGGGCACATGTTGGTTGCTATCAACAAACACTGACTGGGCTGTAAGAATTCTTCCTGGACCTCATGGGCTGCTGGCTGTGAGGGCCATTGAGGAGAATATGAGTGAAAGATAACTCCCAAAAGCTCTCACCCCAAGACAATTATACTTTTACATTCCAGTGCTTCCTACTTTAATGCTATCACTCAAAACACTAGGAAAATACCTCCTGTGCTCAGGGGCAGATTCTTTTCTTACAAACTCATTGATGGCAAATCTTATCTTTGGTGTGTATCTTGGTTTCTAATTTTGGAAAACAATAAAAGGACATCATTGTGCTGTGTGGTGAGTAACATCGGCACAAAAACTGGATGACACCAGTGTGGTTCAAAATTAAAGGGTGACCATAAATTAATAAGACTGCTTTCCTGGAATGGCTCAAACTAGAAAGGTATTTATAAAGGAAGTTTCAAAAATATTTTAAGCAGCAGCAATAGTGTTTGGTATAAATATTCTTTCAATGTGGCTACTCTGAAGAGTACACACTTTGGAATGTGTAGCTCTGATGTGCTGATTTTTAAAAATGATCATATTGGTTTATAATGATGCCTTGAATGTAAATATGTATAAAATTGATAGAGCATGTGTAAGAGAAATGTAGCTAGTCAGGCAAATCGACACTTTGGGGTTAGAAATTTGGAGACATTCATTTCTTATTTGGTGTGATTTTTGGTGTTATCGTTTCATAGAGGGAAACATTTCAAACAGACAAATGTGAGGTTGAGATTACCTAAGTGTCCCCCCCCCACAAATATTCTACAGCAAAAATGGAAGAGAGGCCTGAAAGCAAATTGTTCTGCATACACAGCTACTTCCTCGTCAGTTTTTCAGTTCAAGGACAAGGTACTGAGCAGCCAAGATGCAGCCATCGGTCACCATTACCTGTTCTAACTCGTAGGCCTTGGCCTTGTCCTCGTCGCGGTCAGCATTCTTGCGGTAGGCCATGCCCAGGCCCCACACAGCCAGGATGCTGTAGATGTTGTCCCGCACCCAGGCGTCCTTCTGCTCATGGCTGGCTGACAGCAGCCCTGTGACAGGATCCTGTTAGAGAAGAGACACAAAATGGCTCAACACCGCCCTTCACATAGCTCCTGGCTAACTGCTCGCCCAAGGGGGCAGATGAGGACCTGGGACGAGGAGCAGAGAGACCAGGGTTCCAGTCTTTGCTCTGCCACTAACAGTGTGATCTTGGGAGAGAAGTCACATCAGTTCTCTGTGCCTCAGTTTCCTCGCCTGTATAGCAGGGATATAAGTGTAGAAAATTTCTAAGGAACCTTCTAACTCTTATGTTCTTCTTTCAGTTTCAGACCAGAGGCACTGTTGTAAGTGACAAAACAGAAGAAACAGAAAACAGAAAAAGCCTGTAAGGCTTTTATAAATCTGTGCACTGCAGGCTTTAGGTCTTCTTCAGCCTCCATGTTTCCACGGCAATCGGCAAAGCACTGAACCTGGGAGCAAGAGACCACTCCACTCACCAGCTCTCTGTGCCCAGGGAAGTCACTTTCCTTACCTGGGCCTCAGTTGCCTCATCTACAATCCAGATCCTTCACGTGCCTAAACAGAAGGTGCTGAGCAAGAGGACATCTGGGAAAGTCCCATTTAGCTATATCATCACTGGAATTTAAAAGGGCAGCTCAGTCACTAAAAAGCCAGACCCTCACACAAAAAATTGTGCACAAATGTTTATAGCAGCATTATTCATGAAGGCCAAAAAGTGGAGACAAGCCAAATATCCATCAACTGATGAGTAGATAAACCTAATATGGTTCATATAAATAGTGAAATATTTGGCAATAAAAAGGAAGTACTAATATGAGGATACTTCAAAAAGTTTGTTGAAAAATAGAATTGAAAGCTAATACAAATCTTTCTATGAACTTTTTGAAGTACCCTCATACATGCTACAACATGGATGAACCTTGAGAACATTAAGCTAAGTGGCTGCTAATATCTTTTTTTTTTTTTCTTTTCTTTTTGGAAGTGATGAAAATGCTCTAAAATCGGTTGTGGTGATGGCTGATGGTTGCACAACTCTGTGAATACACTAAAAACCATTCAATTGTATACTTTGAATAGGTGAATTGTGTGGCAAATTATACCTCAACACAGCTATTAATTTTTAAAAAGCCAGTCCTAATAAACTCTGTGCTTAGAAATAAAATGTATAAGATAGGAGAAGAGTTACATTAAAATAAAGACTCTGTTGACTTTTCCTGAAAATATACAAAGAAATCTGTATCTAATAAAATGCATCATAACAATCAGAACCTTGCCAGCTCATTCAAAAGGTACCGTACTATTTACAAGAGGGCTTATGAAAAACTCTGTTAGATACCTTCAAGTAATACTGTCAAGGTTATTCGGTAAAAAATGTTAGTATCATTTCACATGGTCCCACCTAAAGAATTAAATAGTTGACTTTCTCCTTTAACTAATCTATGCCCTCTACAAAAACATCTAAAACTCAACTAATATTACCCTTAGGGGCAACAGAATTCAGTGTTTTGACACAACTACGAGTCAATGTATTCAAGTCAACCAGGAGCGAAGTCTAGGAAAGGCTGAGTGAGAGCACAAATCTTATTCCGATAGTGTACTACTGATGTGCTTTTCAAAAATCACTATTCAGCAATGGATAACATAAGCATTTTTATCTGTTCTGAGGCCTGTTGTGTAAGCCTGGGACAGGAAAGCATCAGGAGATCCAGAGTAAGAACTCAACCCCTTCCTGGCGTCTCCACCTACCATGAATCCAGAGACAAACCACCTTCTGATGACACAGCAGTGATCGCTTACACATAATGCCATGTGGTTTGGATTATGAAATGTCACTGTCCTATTAACTGAAAGTCATCTCTTTTATTCTTTAGTTTGGCCTTAACTGTGAGAGTGGATTAGTTCATCCCCACCCTAAGCTATACTGTCTGTCCCCCATGTTCAACTACATAGAAGCAGTCTGAGTGTTTCTGGGGATCCCCATATTAAAAAACTATGCATACACAAGCCATGTAAAATTATGGTGTTACCGTACTCAGCAAAAGGAATATTTGCTTTCTGACTTGCTTCTCTCTCTGAGTCTATAAAAAATAATACATGTGTTGGAAGAAGATGTAGGCAGCTCCGTTTTGATGTGATTCATAAAAACTGAAGCAACCACAGACTGGCCACCTCTGGTCTGCTGTCCCTTCTAATAAGGATGACCCAGTGGTTTTGTCTTGAGTTATCACCTACATGGAGATGGACTGTGCTATGTCATCCGCACCCTCACCCATCGATTCTGTGAACCACCCAGAAAGGTTCAGCTGTTTAGAGCTCTGGGGTCTTTTGTTTACATTAGGTATGGAAATGGAGGAAGGTACAAAGTCTGCTCTATCTGACGCCATTTTGCAAGCTAAGCATGGACACAGGCAAATGCAGACCACAGGAAGAAGGTGGGGAGATTTTAAACCCAGGCTAAGCCTATGGTTTCAGATATGATCACTTTAACCATATACTGCTTTCCAATCTTTTAAAGATTATTATTTAGTTATTATCTATCTCCACATATAACATTGAAGAAATATATAACTACAATCATATAGATGTATCTTTTTCAGATGTCTTTTTTCCTTCTTTGCTTGGCTCCCTCCTTCCCTCACATCAGCAAGCCCATAAACATAGTACATGAAACAACCTTTGCACATGTTTTTCCATGTTTTTTCTCTATGCTACTAAAATCAGATATTTCATGTGTGTATATAGATATGTACACATATATATCCTTATGTATAAATTCCTGTTTATGCACAGGTTTTGGAGGGGTTGGATCATTGTTTCTAATGAACAGGCTCCTAGGATCATATGATGCCCACCACTGATCCTTGCATTTCTCATTCAACAGAACCTTATGAGATCCCTCCAAGTCATCTGGCATAACTCAAACTTATGAGTTTTAGAGGCTGCATAATATTCCATGGTGGATACATATAACAATGCATCCAGTCATTTATCCTTATAATGTAGCCATTTGTTTTACAGGGTTGGTTGTTTTTTAGGTTTTTTTGGCCACTACAAAAATACTGCAACAGATATCCTTATAACATATATTCTTTTCAACAGTGCTTTTATTTATATGGAATAGAATCCCCAAAATGGGATTGCCTGACTGACAGGTTATATGTATATATATATGCACTTTCAATTTTAATAATTATTCCCCATCCCTGCCAGCCAGCAAGTTATCAATATTTTAAGTTTTTTTGTCAGTCTGATGGGTGTAAAGTGATATTTCATCACAACTTTTACTTTTTAAATTTTTATTTCCCTGACTACCAATGAATTTAAGCATCTAGTCACTCTTTTTTAGGAAAGGGGGTCACTGGACTTGCTCTTCTATGAGCTGACTAATTTTTAGTTTCTTTTTAACCAGGTGACTATCTCACCAATTCTGCCTGTAAAGAAAGATAACGTTCCATGTATTACATTTAAGAGCACAGGCTCTGGAATCAGACTGCCCATGTTCAAAGCTCTACCACAGTCCAGCTGTGACCTTGAGCAAATGACTTCAGCATCTCCACCTGTAAAATGCGGATTATAACAGTGCTTACACCACCTCACAGTGTTGTCAGTGAGGATTAAATGGGTTAATTCATATCAAACATTTTGAACTATGTATAGCACACGTAAGTGCTTAGTAACTGCTAACTATATTTAATATTATTGACCTATTTGAACAGCTTTCATTCACATTATTTCTTTTTCATATAATTATTTCAGGAAATCAGATGAAGATATGTGGCTAGGGAGGAATCTGCACGTGAACTCAATGTAACCATCATTTTTATTAGGAAATAACAAAGTCTGGGTGCCCTCTTCTATCTTTACTGAAAGTATTGCTAGTGGAGATATTTTATCCCATTGATAGTTTTGTCTTTGTTTTTTTGTGCGACTGGCCTGTATGGGGATCTGAACCCTCGACTTTGATGTTATCGGCACCATGCTCAAACCAGGTGAGCTAACTGGCTAGTCTCCATCAAGTTTTGAAACAAAAAACCTAACAACTCTGCACTCTCTCCACAGCCATGTCTTGTCTTTCCCCTTCAAGTGTAGCTTTGGATTTTGCTCATTCATATAAATCTTCTCTTTCTATTTTGCTTTACTAAACTCTCTGTGCACTTTGCCTGAAAAAATAATGACTAAATTAATATTGGTGGCAAAGTATGCAGTAATATCCACTCTCCCACTCAGCTATCTCCTCAGGTGACCAGCTGTGGAGTCATGAAAGACAAGGATGGAGTAAATCTCAGGAAATGGCAACTATGAGGACAGCTAAATGGTAGGTATCATAAGGTAGTCTTAGCGGAAATAGCACAGACCTGCACTAAGACTCATGCCCCTGCTGCAGGCTAACCTGATGATGACATTCTTAAACTCCATGGGAAGATGCCTGAGATACATGAGCCTAATGTAAGTTGTGTTTCATCGCGGGCAAGGGGCCAACAGCTGGGCAGATCGTCCCTTATTCAAATCATTTGTTTGTCCTGCTTACCTTCTCCACCTCTTCTCAGTTTCTAATCTAGGGAAAGTGGCCTTGTTGGCTCCTGTCTATGAGAAAACAGGGCAGGGCCCTAACGACTGGGCCCAGGGCTTGGCCCCTATGCTCTGGTAACAAACAACACTACAATCCCAGTGGCTTATTAAAACAAACATTTATTTCTCATCCATGCCTCATGTCATCCCTGGTCAGCTGTGGTTCTGCTCTGTGTTATCTTCCCTTTAGGAACTAGGCTACTATCTCAAACGCTGCCCATCTCATGGCAGAGGAGAAGACAGACACAGTGAACCATGAAGATATAGCAATCTTAAATGTGTATGATCCTAACAAGAGGTAAAGAAATATACATATAGATGGACGGAACAGAATAGAGAGTCCAGAAACAGAGTCACATGAATATGGCAAATTGATTTTTGACAAAGGTCTAAAGACAACCGAAAGGAAAAAGGACAGCCTTTTTAACAAATGGGGTTGGGACAATCGGACATACATACACTAGAAAATGAACCTCCATCTAAATCCCACACCTGTGGACCACTTTGGAGAAAATTACCATCTCAAATGTACTAAGTCTTCTGATCCATGAACAAGGGATATCTTTCCAGCACAATCTTAAGCATTGTTCCCATGCTATAAGCTTCCTGACGGCAAAGTCTGTCTTTTCTGTTTATCACTCTAACCCAAGTCCTGGCCTAATTATATGCTGAATAAATAAATGAACAAATGTATAATAAAGATTACAGTTTTACTGATTTATAGTCTGAATTATCTTTTCAAAGATACCTAAAAGTGTAGATATTATCTTTCTATATATTTGTATCATGCACAACTAATACAAGTAATCTGACATTTAAGAGTGCTCGTTCTATGCATGTTCTTCTGTTCAGTCTTTCTTCAGGACACCCTGAAGAAGCAAATCAGACATGCACAGCGTGAACCTTGGGAATGATTCAAGCAGGAGGTAAAGCCTCATTCTTTCTTTAAAAGTAGAAAAGTGGGCAAAACAGGAGAGTTGCCTCAAATAGGAAATGGCTCATTGCTAAACTCAGAGATGAGATGGGTGAAATAGATATTAATAACCTCACAGGACAGAGGTGAAGTTTAAGGAGGAAGAAGTTAGGGCAGTGAATTTCAGTGGGGGTGGGGATACAGTGGTGGGGGGTGACCAGAGAAGACAAGGTACACGACTCCCTAGATTGGCATGTGTCTAGTTTAAAAACACATATTCAACATTAAATGAAAACAAAAAGCTAAATCTTCATCATACAAGCTCAAGAAACACCACTTACACAATCTTCTTGGCTGGTGGCAATACGAAAAAGATGATTCCTAAAGCAAGCAGGAGATGGGGTAGATTTGAACAACAGAAGAGAGCAGAGGTGTTGAAATAGTGCCATGTGCTTGGAGAGAAAATGCATGTGAGGGCAGGGGCGGCCAAGGGCTGCCGAGAGTATGCTGAGCCAAGACTGGAACAGCGGAGAGCTGCGGACTTGGACAACAGACAGAAAGAAACCAGATGGAATTCAGCAAGAATTTATTTATTGGGCTCACGTGTTTAATAAATGTTTGCTGAACTAATTTTATTAGCCATCATTCCCACATTTGAGTTGACTCAGCTCCCATTATACATACACCCCCAACCCCTGGACCCCAACAAATCTTTAAACAGAGCCTCTTCTCTTTTCCAAATCACCCCCATCCCAGCAGCCACAGCTTGGTCCAACACTTAGGTACAAGAAAATTCAATTATATGATGCTGACTGCAGGTTTTAACAGCAACCGAATGACAGTGTGAGTACCACAGACAAAAAAGGCAATGTTGTGTTAACAGAAGTAGTTTTCAGAACAAGGGAAATAAGAGTCCTGCTGAATTGCTAGCCTGGCAGAGCACATCTGGTGTATTTTGTTGCTGCCAAACCCCATAGTTTAAAGGGGACATTCACTACCTACAGTATACCCAGAGGAGGGTGGTCAGGGTGATGAAGAGGCAAAAAGCTATAGTTCATGGGAACAGGAGAAGAATACAGGTGTTTACAGAAGGCTTAAGAGAGAGCAAGTCAACCCCTTTGAAGAGCTAAAAGAAGGATCTGATTTTTTCTGTTACTGAACTCCAGATTTCAACTCAGTGTAAGAACTTCCTAACATTTAGAACTGTCCAAACAGAATGGACAGGATTGTAAGTAATGTGGGCTCAGTCTCTGGTATTATTTGGGCAGAAGGAACCTGAGGCCCATCCCACATGGGAGGCGTAGTGGATAATGTAGTGGTTAAGGGTGTGGACTCTGCAATGTGTAAGATACCCAAATCTCTGTTCTGCCACTAACTAGCCATGTGATCTTGAGCAAACTACTTAACTTCCTTGGGCCTCAATTTCCCTTTCTATAAAAAGGAGAGTTCAACACAGACTGGAGTATGTGCATCCCCTTGGGCCTCCACTTCAGCCCACCCTGATGGAAATGCTGTTGCCTCAGCCTGTCCAGCGCCTATTTGTTCTCCCTTTTCTGGTAACAGCCTATAGTTTCCCCTGCTCTGACTCAGCGTGGTTCTGGTGTGGCTGACCCCATCACTGCTGGCCCCCTGACTCTGGCCCCAGCTGCAGGGAAGGATATGTGACCCAAGCCTGGCCAATCTGGGTGCGGTTCAGGGATGGGCACACGACCCAAGCTGGAACAACTGAGAGCTATTCTCAGTCGGGACTCTCACTGGAGCCACTATAGAAAAAGCTTCCTTTCTGTGGAGCCCACCACTTTGGAAGACTAATCCAGAGCTGCCAAGGGGCAGCTCTGACATCATATGGGACAAGCCTGCCAGAAAATAAAGCCCACTCAGAGTCAAACAGGGCCAAGACATGCAAAGAGACATATTTGATCATTTGAGCTCCCAAATCGAGCCATGCCTGAATCTAGAACAATCCCCTGGACTTTTCAGTATTTGGGCAATAAATTCTCCTTTTGCTTAAAGGCTATTTGAGATGAGTTTCTGTCATTTATAACAGGAAGAATCCTAACAAAAGCAGCAATGAATGCTTATACAGTCATTGTGAACTAGACACCATAAAAACATTTATTTCATGCTATTAATGACATGCAAGATCGAGGCAATACTAAGGCAAAATATGTATGCTTGATGGTAGCACCAAACTAATTATATTTAATAGTTTGCAATTCAATCTCTAGCTGAAGGGCACAGAGATGAATATTGTCATCTATGCACCAGAAATGGCAGAGAGTACAAATTCTCTTTTTGCCCTACCTCCATCCCACAAGAAAACTGAAATAGCTCCTTACTGATCTTCCTGCCTCTAATACTGGTTCCTGCCAATCCATCCTCCAGAAAGGGTGGTCACAGGAAGACCTAGAGTCTCAAAACCTTGCTGCCTTGCTCAGAATTCTCCATTGCCTGCAAGATAGAAACTAAATCTCTTAGACTGCGATCCAAGGCTCTTGTGCTGGCTCTATCGCTCGCATCCAGCCTCGTCACCTGACACTCCCTTCTTGGCCCCCCAGAAAATCTGAATTAGTGTTTCTAGCACATTCTGCTCTTGCACCTCTGGACCTGTGCACATGCTTGCTCCTCCCTCTAACTGTACTCCCCTCCCTGCAAACTACTCTCCTTTAGATGCTCCCTCCTCTGTGAAGCCATCCCTGTCTCAGGCCATGGTTCCCTTTCCTATGCACCAAGGGACAGAGGTCAGAGGCCTGAGGCCAACCCCTACCCTTGGGCTTTTTTCCTTTGGATCAAGAATCCTTAAATGCATGTTACTGCCTTGCTCAGTTCCAAGGGAGGAAAGTACTGGTCAGTTATTCAAATGAAATATGCAGAAGAGACTAGGATAAATGTTGAAAATATATGATTACTCAGCACCACCCCCACGGTGGTAAAGCAAAACATAGAAGGTGCAAAATTCTACTACACAAACTCCAAAAACTGGTTAAATTCACTCGTTGTACTGGAGTTTGGTTCTAGCAACTACTTTTTAAAATATTAAAGGGGAGTGGAAAAGGACAATGCTTTACACTTGAGATATGTTTTAAAGCGGGAATTATAATAGCATTTATTTAAAAATGATTGCATTTATACTTGAAACTACCAGTTGTGTGACTAACGCTTTCTTTTCACATTAGTTTGAGAGAGATTTTGTACAATTTTATAGGTGAACCTCAGGTGGTTCAGAGAATAATCCTGAAAATGTGAGCTCTAATATGCAGCGGCCTCCTGCTTTACCTAAGGGGATCACAGGGGTGCAATTCTAACTTTCAAATGATGTCTTTCTCTCAATTGCTGCTTATTAGATTTTCCCCCTCTGGGTTTACAAACAATGCACAAGCTGCAAACTGTCCTGGGCCTAGGCATTTGCACCATCCGATATGACTGAATGATGGCTTATAGGGAAATAAACTGGGTCATGGGCCAAGCATCGCAGGCATCCACTTCGTTCCAGCTTCGTCCCAGATCCCAACACTCATCTTAAAACTTTCGAAACACAAAAACCGCTCTGGGCCTCTTAGCTACAATGAAATGTGCAAATGACTTTACTACTCTCCTAGGAGATTTTAATTCTTTGCCTCTCTGCCAATTCCTGTAGTAAGGAGGAGAGGATTACTGAGATGTCAGTCCTTAGCCTGGTGTTGTGGAAACTTACAGAACACATTCAAATTCAGGGGGGCTGTCAGTTCCCTCCTGGCCAACACCTGAAGTTTTGGTATCAGTGGATTATTGGGTGCTGCGCTAGTGAATTTTCACCTGAATGGGAGAATGGCAGTTGTCACTCTTTGATATTTTCAATTACAAGATGGACTTTTATTCCATAAATTTCAGGTCTGTGTTTGTGTTTGGAGTATGAAGGCTGACCACACGTCACTCCACACCTGGTCTCTTAACCTGGGTCTCTAGAGGATTTGCTAGGAGTCTGCGGATGGGCTTTGGGGAGTGGGAGTGAGAAGGTGGAGGTCCTTGAGACTCCTGAGATTTTCTTGTGAGCATTTTTCTCAGGAGAAGATGGGATATCCAGCCTTCATCAAATTCCCAGATGGGTCTGTAACCCATTTGGTTAAGAACCACTTCTCTAAATGTATTTTATGAACATTAATTATGTTCCCCCTGCCCATTGTGAGACAGATGTAATATTTATTTCATTAATAGGGTGACATCTAAATATAAGTGACAAGGACAATATGGCAGAACTAAATTTAGTGAAATATTTAAAGAAACAGCCTATTAAAGTTTCACTATTTTAATACATAAAGTAAAGAGAATGCTACTTTATTTGATATTCACAACAATCTGACGTCTCTGAAGTACTCTCCACTCCTCAGGCCCGGTCCCAACAAGACAGAGTGTTTATCACAGGGCCGTCAGCTTACAAGGATGACCTTACAAAAGGTCCCATCAACTCTCTTGGCTGGAATTCTTTAACCGTAAAAGGAGAGTGGGTGATCTGACTAGATGATTTTTTAGATCCCCACAAAGCCTGAAACAAATCTAAATCTCTCCCCTGTATGGGTTATTGCAGTCCTCTCTTTGTAAATGGAGGACTCAAGTAATTTGTCCCTTGAATTACTCAAATGTTTTTATCTGGCACTAAAATATTTAAAGCCTGTCCTGGAAAGGGCACAGCAAAAGCCTTTCTCCTGCCATACCCATAAAGAGTTGAAGTGGGAGGTGGCAGAAGGCAAGACCCCTGGATCATACTGGGAAGGAGAAAATGCTATCCACGAGTGCTGCCTTTCTTGAATAGACACACAGACCAGACAACCATCTGTCAGAAAGCCCCTGTCTGACCAGGGGCTAAAAATGTTATCTCTGCCCTTACTGGACCCAGTGCTGCCCAGAATGCTCGTGTTTGACCCTGGAGAAGACCACGGTGGGAAGAAATATTGGAAGGGGACTGAGAGTGGCTGCAGGGAGAAGACGGTGGGTAAGCTAGTGCAGGGGTAGAGATGGTGAGGCTGGTAGCTTACACGAGGACAGTGGTGGTGGTAGAGAAGAACCAAAGAAACAGGTGGATTCCAGAGATGTTTAGGAGGTAAAATCAACAGAGCTTGGTGATAGACTGGATACAAGCCACAGGAAGACCCCTGCATTTTCTTCTGGGAGCGCTGAAAGCCATGGGAAGGTTGTAAGCAGAAGAGCAGTGTAGTCTGCTGCCCAACATAAGATCACTAACTGCTCTGGAGAGGAGAGGCCAAGAGTGGAAGCAGGGAGCGAAGCAGGAGGCTGGAGGGGAATCAGGGCAAGAGATGATGGTGAAGGCAGTGGACACGGACAGAAGTGGGTGGAGATGAGATATATTTTGGTGATCTAATCCATTAGAAAATTCTCCCCATTCTAGGTGGGGAATGAGGGAAAACAAGGAATCAAACCTGACTCCTAGATTACTCCTAGACTATGTTTATTAATAAAATCTTATTATTATTATTATTTTTTGGCAGCTGGCCAGTACAGGGATGGAACCCTGGACCTTGGTATTATCAGCACCATGTTCTAACCAATTGAGCTAACCGGGCAGCCCCATATAACCTTAATTTAAAAAATGAAACCATAGGCTGGCCAGTTAACTCACTTGGGAGAGTGTGGTGCTGGTAACACCAACGTCAAGGGTTCAGATCCTCTCACCAGCCAGCTGCCAAACAAACAAACAAACAAACAAACAAATAAAACCACAAACATATAGGAAAGCAAAGAGAACAGTACATCAATACCTATATTCTCATCACCCAGATCTAACAAATGAAAAAGTTCCACTGTAACTGTGCCCGACTTGTTCCTTTTTTTAAAAAAAGACAGAAAATGTAACAGATCAAATTGAAGACTTCTTTGTGGTCTTCCCCTACGGTTCTCAAACTTCCCAGAGGTTCTCAACCTTTTTGGTGTCAGGACCCCTTTACATTCTTAAAAATTACTGAGGATCCCAAAGAGCTTTTGTTTATGTGTGTTCTAGCCATTGATATTTACCACACTGGAAATTAAAACTGAGAACATTTTAAATATTTACTAATTCATTAAAAAATAAACCTATTACATGTTAATATACATAACATTTCAAAACAAAACTTTTGATAAATTTTTCCAAAACAAAAAAGTATTGAGAAGAGTGGCAGTGTTTCACTTTTTTGCAAATCTCTTTAATGTCTGGCTTAATGGAAGACAGCTGGATTCTCATAGCTGTTTCTGTATTTACTCTGTTGCAATATATTGTCTTAGTTGAAATATATGAACAAAATCCAGCCTCACACAGATATGTAGTTTAAAAATGGAGGAACATTTAAAAAGTTTTTTTGGATGATTAGGAATATTCTTTATTCTTTGATACAACCCAAACTCAACAAGTGATAGTTTAATAAAGGCTAGTTGAAATGTGGAATCCAAAACCATAGCAGTGAGCTTTATGTACTCTAATTAAAATCCGTTGGTTTATCTCACACTTTGAAAGGATCATTTGCCCATGTGTGATTTTATAACATCAAGCACTGGCCATTTGAAAAATATCAGTTCACTGAGTTACACAGCTCTCCCAAATGTTGACACATTTCATTATTAAATAGCAAAAAATCACATTTGTTAATATCACTACCAATCTCACCAGAAAAGTCTTTATCAGGAAGCTGTTGAGCTCACAGTGGCAGATACAAGTTTCTCCAAACCATACTTCACGTTTTAGTTATCCCATTCTTCTCATTATAAATTCCATGGTCATTAAATAGCAATATTTAGTTACTGTCCTGGTCTCTTAATTATTTGCTTTATTATACCAAATAATCTGCAATTACAGTGAACACTGCCTTGATCATTACTTTTCTTTCTTATCCATATTCTCTTATCACCACTTCATACTTATCACTTTTATATATGAGCCTTCACACAGAGCTATTATTGAAGAAATGTACAACGTTAGTATTTTTTTTATCTGGCCCAAAATAAATATAGAATTTTTTTCAAAGTCAACAAATTTTTGAAGATACTCCCTAGAGTATATATTTATAAAATCAAACATGCAAAAGGACCCTTTTAAAAACATAGCTCTTTCCTTCTTTGCCTTAAAGATTCAAATAATATTCAGCAGCAAGTATATTTGGCAAACGACTAATGGAAACAGTTCTTCTCTTTCATAGATACAGGAAAAGGAATTAGTTGACATGTTAGCTGATATGAACAAACTATTGCCTCTAACGAAAAAGTGATTAGCTTGACATATTTAACGTGGAATGATTTCTAACAAGGGCAACCAATGTAAGTGGATCTCAATTTAAAAAGCAAATCAGAAACGCGGTTCAGAGCTTGTACCAGCTGACACTGAAAACCACCTCATAAACATCTGCACATACCTACAGGAAAAGATGGGAAGATATAGCAAAAACTTTAGAAACCACTGGTTTTGCTCATTCATTTTTTTATTGTGGTGAAATAAACATAACATAGAATTGCTCATTCAGTTTTACAGAGTGATCTACCTAAGATCACTCAGAGAAGATGACGAGGCACTAAATGGGTTACGGCTCTACATCTGTGAAGACTAGTTGTTGGGGCAGGCTGGGTGCGGGGTGGGGTTAGGTGGGAAGGTGTGCAACTCTGCACTTGTAGACTCATGGGATTTTGGAGTGTTCTGGTTAAGTCAGAAGAGCTTGATAATGCAGTCAGGAAGCAAAAAAGAGGGTAAACATGAGGGCTTCTCACCAACTACCCCCAAAATAAATACAACTAAAGGGTCAGAAAACTTTTTTTAATCATTAAAATGTTGGGGAGGAAAGTCCAACCCTGCAGATTTACTTTAATGAGAAGACAGTTCTTTTGCTCCTGAGGGAAGGCAAGCCTGGACCAATAGCTGGGTCACTGGATGGCTCAGACCTTGCAGGAAGTATTTTACCAACAGGATTTAAGGGTACCTTTCAAGCACTGGAGACACTGCTTGATGCAAAGGAGCAAAACTGATGAGGTCTCTGTACTTAGGATCTCACTGCATCAGTGGGGAGACATAATTATGTTGTTCAAGGACTAGAAAGCAATTAGCAGCTGTATCAGGGCCTTCAGAAAAGGAAGCATCATGGGCCAGAACGGTCATGCAAGGACCACTAGGCCTGGGTACTAATGTGTGGCCAATATCCAAGTCATAACACCACCAGGAGCACCCACTATTTACTGATTTCCCACTAGGTGCCAGGCAACCTACTAGGCACTAATTCTTTCTTTACAATAACTCAATGGAAGCCAGTGTTATGATCACCATTTTACATTTACAGGTGAGGGCATGGATTCAGAAAGGATGAGTAAAGCTTACATATGTTGTTCAAGGCAGAGCTGGGGATGCAAACCCAAGCTTGACCCAAAAACCAAGTTTCCTCAGTTCTCCTTACAGACTCTTTCATCACAGTAGTGAAGTGAAAGACCTTTCCTCTTGGATTTTAAAACACTTCATAGATCTCTCTATAAAATAGTCCAAGGAGAAAGGCAAAAGTAACCTCCCTTTGCTGTCTACTTCTTCAGCTCTCAATCTGAACATTACCTTTTCCAGGACTTCTCTCCAGCGCCCCCCAAACCGCGTTAGGAATCCTTCCTCAAAGCTCCCAAAATAAGGACCATGATCCTTCACGTGCAATCTCAAAAGCCAATAAGCTCTGAAAATTTAACATATTTTTGTAGGTTTGCAGTAAGCTTGTTTGGTGGCAAAAGATGACCTGAACTAACGTGAAACTCTTTTCAGTCTTTACTTATCCCACTCAGCATGAATATTCATATTCTGATGTGGAAAAAATAATGTGTTTGATTAAGGGGTGCTGCGCAGACTCTGCTGAAATTATTCTCCTATATACGAGGGTACTTCAAAAAGATCATGGAAAAACAGAATTAAAAGATCATACGAAACTTTTCATGAATTTTCTGAAGTATCCTCGTATGGCATATGCATTTACCTTTATAAAATCCAAACATTTCTAACTTGCGAACCACATCTAGCCCCAAGGGTTTCAGATAAAGGACTCCAGACCTATACCCTATGCACAAATGTCACTGCACTACAATCATTTATTTTTCTTTGTAAGCCCAGCACTTTGTAGAGTGCCTTGCATACAACAGATGCACAATAAATATTTCCTGAATGAGGAATCAAGGCTGAGAAATTAGCTAAGAAGAGAAAATGGTCAGTGGTTTGGGAGTGATCATGGCTCCCAACTTGTAGGCCAGGCCTCTAACCACTGAATGCCACTTGCTTCTCTGACTCTGAAGCGCCTATAAATAGTTGCTGCTGATTGAAGGCAAGCAATTTAGCTGCTGTCTTCACTAGGAATAAAAATAGTTCAGTGGTCCTACATTATGGATCTGCACATAACTTTAGCCCAGTAATAGAAAGCACAGCAGGCACATTCCTACCTTAAAGCACACAGGCAGCTTCACAGGGTTCCTAGAACTTGGGAGCAAAAGACTTGCCTTTGGGTCGTCTGCCCCTGCTACATGAGGTAACCTTTCTGGCCAGCCCTGCAGTTTTCTTATCTGTAAAACAGGAACCATAGTAGACCCTAAGGCCCTCCCAAGTGGGTCTCTAACAAAGTACCTCATGGGAGGGACAGTAGCTGTCGATCCACACTCTGGTGCTGTCGTACCCAAACCTCAGGAGTTTCTTCACCCCTGTCTACTGTCCTCGCAGTCCAGAGTTCACCGTCCTTAATCAATGTGCTCTGTCCAGCCTACGCACGCCTCCTCTCTCATCCAAAACTGGCAGTCAACGCAAAAAGTCTCATTTTGTACCTAGGGCACCGAAGGAGCTCATTCTATCTTCGATCTTAAAAAACTGGTAAAGAATTCTGTGAAGAGTAGCCACAGCAGCCATCTGGTCCCCTAACTCGTAAAGAGAACACGGTGGTTATGGGGAGGTAATCCCTGGCAAGCAAGAACTGGATTCGAATAGGAAACCTCTTAACTTCAAGGTCTAAGGTCTCAAGAGGGGACAGAGGCCTGGGGAGGAGAATGAGCGACGCAAGAGGGTCGTTTTGGGCGTACCTTCGGGGTGGTCTCTCCTTACCTGGTAACACAGGATGGTTTGCTGCACCAGCCGCGCGTAGCCGTCCAAGCGGACCCCGGAATTGCTCCTGCTCCGCATTTCCGCGATGCCCCAGGGCCGCGGCGCCGGACTTGCGGCGCGGAGGTGGGACGCCCGGGCTGCGGCCGCCAAGCAGGCCCGCTTCCCCAAACACTCACAGCCTCAGTCGGTTCTCGGGATGGGGCCAGGCGGGAAGAGGTCGGGACTTTTCAAAATGATAGAACCTAAGTGTGATTGGAAAGCAAGCCGACCAGAGTTTTGCACGGCAGGGAGGCGCGGGGGCGGAGACGGGGGCTGGTGCTACGGCCGCCCCGCCTCGCCCAGGCCGGCGCGGCTCCCGACGCTCGCGGGTGGAGGGCGGCCCGGCCCGGCGGGAGAAGCGAGGAACTGGGTTCCGGGCGTGCGGCGACGACGCCCCCGCCGAGCCTCTTTTGTCTTCAGGCGGTCGTGAGGAGGCCACGGGATGGGACAAACCGGATCGCCGACCCCGGCCGACTGGGAGCCCACCCAGGCCGGATTCAGCTCGGTCCCGGCCCCGCCGCGAGGCGGAACCCTCCAAGACACGGCCTGAGGGGGGACACAAAAAGGACGGGCCCGCGGGAGCCGCGGAGAACTTAGCTCCGGGCGGGAACCACGTTGCCTCGCTGAGCCCCTTCCCTCGCCGGCCGGCCGCCAATCCCAGCCGACGCCACTTGGGTGGCCTGGACCCGCCCTCGCCGGGCTGCAGAACGTTTGGAGCCGGGCCTAAGGGGCACTGGTAAAAGGACCGCCCCCAGGGGCTCCGGCCCCGCCCCTAGCTCCGCCCCGGCCCTGTCTCCGCCTGCACCGCAGAGCGGAACCCTGAGTCGTGGCCTGAGGGGGAAAGAAAAAGGGGACAGCTCGCAGGAGCCGCAGAGAACCCGACTCCGGGTGGGGGGCAAGTCTGCTTCCCTGAACAGTGGCGAGGAGGCTCCCGGGGCGGGTGCCAAGCCCACTCAAAGCGGGAAAAAGAGGCCCGCCCACACTTGGGCGTCCTTCTGCGGCTCAAGATTGTAGCCCCGCTCCTGCCCCGGCCCTTACCGCCTAGCAGAACCCGAGTAGTAGGGTTCTCCAGCTACACCCCTGGCGCCTGCGACCTCGCCCCTAGCCACCTGGTCGACACTCCCTGGGCCAGGCCCGCAGTTCATCTATAGGTCTACAACTTGAAACTTGGCATTCGTTACAGTTTCTCTTGGCTGCTAATTACCTACAGTTCACAATTTTTGGCCTTGTATTCATTGTCTACGAAAATCTGGCCCAGTATGAATTCCACTGGACAGCTAGACTAATGTAATCATTGTTTGCACAAGCTCTTTGCTAGTCTCCATGCATTTACTGTATGCTTGGCCCATTCGGCCCTTCCTTCTCTTGACGATCTGAAGTCTATTTCTCGGTAAGGGCCAGCTCAGATCCTCCCTTCTGTTAGCCCTCCCCATTCTCTGAAGTCCTATAGCAATTTGCTTAGTAAGAGCTTAGGACTTGGAGTCAGATCAAGTTGAGTTCAAATTGCAGTTCTCCCATTTACAAGTGGTGTGACCTTTGGCATGCTGTTTTAGCTGTTTGAACTTCAGTGTTCTCATCTGTAAAGTGGGTATAATAGCACCTGCCTCACAGGGTGACTGAAGATCAAGAGGATGAGTATAAAGCATTTAGCACATGCCTGACTCATAGAAAAGTACTTAATAAATCATAGCTGCTTTCATCATCTTTTGGCAATAATGTATTGCCTCCTGATGTTATGTTTTCATACAGGGATGAAGCATGTTTTTCTAACTGGATTGTAAGTTACCACTGAAATACTCTTTGGCATCTCCTACCATGCCTGTTACAGTGTTGAGCATGTAGTTGGAGTTCAATTAACGTTGAGTGAATGACAATGAAAATCAGTCCTGTCTGAGCTGGGTTCCCCTATGTTTGGTCCTTAACCAAGTTCTTGTTAGATATTTCAGAACATAAATCTATGGCTTTACTCTGTCACTCAGTTAAAGCACCAAACACCTCATCAGCTCACGTACTGTTTCTTTTCTTAATATTGGCTCTTGAATTATGCAAAAATCCATGTGATGTGCCTCCGTGCAGAACTTACTATGGTCTAGGGGATAAATAAAACTAGACATTGAGTTATCATCATTAAATCCCATTTGGAATCTGAATATGTACTCTTACTAGAATTTTCATGTATTCTTCTGTATTTAAAAGCTGGGATCATTGTTTCTTTTTATTACGGCTTTTGTTCACATTGGGTGCTTCTTCAGGAGTCCATTTTGCAGTCATGGGGGAAATAACTGATGATCTTTCCTTATTACGTGGCATTTCCACCTAGTATAGAAACATTTTCATTTCTTGATCTCATTCTTTACTAATTCTGCTATATACACACACACACACCCTTTTTGGTATATAGCCAGTCTACATTCTTAGGTTTTGGTCTATGCTTTAATGCCTATTATCATATAAGCTATGTTTTTCAATAAAAAGCTCAAAATTCTGGGATAAAATCAAGAAGGATGGCTACCACTTTTTAGCTTTTAAATTTCCCAACAAATTTTAGAGATTCATTTCGAACTAGTAAGCTGTGCTATATTAGAATCAGTCTCATATCTTAGTATCCTCATGTCCCGGAGATACAAAAACCTCCATATCTTGGTCCCCATATCCATGAAGTCTTTCTCTGATTGTCACCCAATAGAAACCTGTCTCCAAGTCATTTCTCAAATATTTGCCAAAAATCAGATATGGTATATGATGGGGAATACTATCATATATTTCTGAAGCTGATTCATGATCTTCATAAAGATGAAAACCCCAAACTGGACCCTGGGGTAGCACCACGTATAGCTTGTTTGATCTCAACCAGAGGGTCTGCCCATCATCCTGCCACAGAGGCTTCTTTCAAGCCACATGTCAGTACCGAAGGTGGAAACCAATAAATGTTCCTTTTGGAGGGTTCAGGTCTTTATAAGGAAAAGCATGCCATCTTTGAACCAGAGGAGAGGATCAATTCTGAATCAGTTCACTGCAAATAACCAATTCACCAGATTTACTTATTTCTATGACAATTTAATTTTAGTTAACTGGAGATCATTTTGCTTTTCATTACAACATTTTAAAGAATATTGAATTTGTCTCTGCTCTAGTTTCCTGTAGCTAGTTTGAGACCAAGAGGTAAACAGAGGAAACACCAGGGAGCATAAGATTTCTTCATGGTGAGGAATATATTTATTAAGTATCTTTAAAAGAATATGTTCTGGAAGAATATATTTTCAATTTTTGTCTGCTCTGACTTCTTGATGTTATACCTGGAGACTGAGGTGAAAAGAAAAAAGAATATACTTATAAGAATTCTTTGCATTCAAGATTATGTTCTTATGTCTACTCAATTTTTCCTTTTTCTTGTCCTTCCAACTTCAACTGCAGCAGTGAGGAGCTGAGGCAGACACAAACGGAATAGTCCTTAAAATGCGGATATGGGGACAAAATGACACCAAACAACTCCACTTGGTGAATTGGTCACTCAGTAAATTAGATCTTTGTGCAAATGGCCTTCAACAAACTGACCTGCCTCCTAGGTGACCTCATTAGACACAACTCAGTATCGCAAGAGAAGACGTTTGACCATTTCTGATGAAACAATCATGATGCTGCTCATTGAATTTATCAGAGTTCCTTGTGAGATTAATGATTACAGCATGTTTTGGAAAAAACTTCTCCAATGTTCTGAGGGAGTATTTCTTTAAATACTGGCTACTGCTCTGACACTTCTTGCACCACCTCTGCCTCCTTACAATAGTCTCAGATTGTGGAGCCAATTTTAAACCCAAAGGGAGATGCTTCTCAGGAACATTCTCTCTGTGTCTTGCCCCCTATTTGTCTGAAGTAAAAAAAAAAAAGACAAAAATTTGGCTTAAGGACCGCAGCCCGGACACAAAACACAATAGGAAAAACAAGGGAGGTGGGACCTAAAGGACATTGTGCATGCTTTTATGTACACTTTGTTTACATAATCTGCTTCAGGAGATGGGTTTCTGAGGTCTCACCCCCCCCACCCCCCCAGATCTAGAGTATCTCACCACTTTCTTTATCAATTTAGTACATCTTTGTGGGAGCTGAGGATCTTGGAAGGAGAGATTGCTTGGAGACCTCTTGCTTGGAGACCATTTAGAGCTCCCACATGCTAACCAGCAACCCAGAAACACCATATCCTGTCCTCACCTTCCTGAAATCCTACTGTTTGCTATTGAGCAAACAAATACTTGGATGGGATCTGAATCAGGTCTCATACATTACCTACAGGCCAATGGCAATATGTGTTAAAGAGATAATCTTGAAAAAGTAATGGGAAAATGGAAAAGGCCTCAGGAACTGATTTCAGGAGGCAGAACAAACCCTGCTCTAATTTCACAGTCACAGGGAACCTGCTGTTTCCCAAAAGATGCTATTGTTGTGTTTGTCTTAATCAGGCACAACCTACCACGTCATGTCACACCACCAGGGAAAGAGCTCACAAATGTTTTCTCTTTGTGGAAATTACCAAACTTAAAGGACTTAACTGCACATTTATTTAGTTGATTTTAACATTTTTGTTGATTTAACATATAAATACAAGACAATTAAATAAATCAGAGAAGAAATATTGCAAAGACAAATCAGCACTCACAGAAATGTATTATATTATCACTATGGTTAGTCTGGGATACAACATTCACTTGAAATATATGCAAGGGAACTGTAGTGAAAGACCTAACTAAAGGGTTTTGAAATTTTCCTGATAAGGACATACTTGAGGCACTGCTCAAGCAGATGTAGGTGGGAAGCAAAATAGACCCTTTATAACTAGGAGCAATCAAGGTTTGAAGGTTTGATACATGTAGAAACAATAGCATTGCAGGATAGTTCCCTGTTCCCAATAGCTGCTCCCCCTTGTCACTTTTCAAGACTTGACACATTTAAAAAAATAATTATAGCTCTGGCTTGGCCAGAGTGTACCAGTCATAACAATCAACAATGTACCATGCAGTTGCCTTTTAAAGAACAGCAATATGATTTTTTCCCCTTATATATCTCTCTCTCTCTAAAAAAGCATTCCTACTCTACTCCCCTCTTCTGAAAGCCTCTGGGATTTGAGAAGTGGCAGTGTATGTATCTCCTCCACATTCACAATTTTCCTGACATATGGTCTAGATTACAGTTCCATCCCTCTCTGTGGCCAAGGTGTTAAACTAAACACCTTGATGCAGATTCCACAATCTGATAATTAGGAATGAGGTTAAGGGATGGGTATCAGTTCTGGATGCCGTGTATGGCTGTACAGGTTGTACCCTGTACAAGGATGTGCCCAATAGGGCGAGGGGGGCTAAAATCTGTCCCCCATTCTGTTTGCCAAACCATGAGCCCATGGGGCTGTGTCTGCCCAGTGGGGGCACCTTTTTCTAACTTGTTCAAAGGCACTGTATGAGCTAATTGTGACACTGTCTGCTTACACTTTCCCAGTCTGGCTAGCATCATTATTTCTTGAATTCAGTGAAGTTTCTGTATTTCACATCCCATATAATCTCCAAAAGGAGCTTTAGAATTCACTGAAACATCAAGGATTTTTTGAATTATCACATTAAACAAAATAACACAACCACGATTCTACCAAGGAATAAATTTACACAGTAGAAAATAAATACAAAAAAATGTAGAAGTAAGATATTTAGCATGCGAATCACTAGAATTTAGCTTTTATACAACAAAGGCATGCACAACTAAACTCACCAACAGGCTGAAGTCAACAGTTGCTTTATATGATGTTATCAAAGATAATTTTAGCTTCTATAAAATGTGACTGGCAATGAACTACTTTTTTTAACACAAGTCTTATTCTTAGTGTGTTGTGTAAAACCAATCTTCTTTTAAAATGAAGGATAAGAGACCAAATTGCAAATGTCTGAAAACCATGGTATAACATCTTGGTTTCCTCTTCCAATAGTAACCATTGCCCTCAATTAGCTTATGCTTCTCCAGAGGTTGATGAGTATAAAATAAGTTGATTTTCATACATCTCACATTGTGTAAAAGGTAAAATTGGACATTTCACACTGTCAAGCATCAGGCTTTGATTTTTAAAAAAAGGAATCACATTTGCTCAATAAAGTGTAAGCTTCCCCGCTTTGAAGTCCTTCTGAGTGCCATACGGCTTTTACCATTGCAGGAATCTTCTTTCTCATTAAACATGTGCTGTTTTCCAGCGAAATCATGAAGGCACACATCTCCATTCTGAACACCGAAAGAAACCCCATTCCTCTCCATGGAAGCATTTCCTGTACAAGGAAAAACGAAGTCACTGTCATGAAATATCCACAGAAAGCATTAAAAAGCAAACAAACTTAAACATCACTTTATTCTTAAACATGCACACGTAAAACATATCTTTTAAAAATATTTATGACATGTATTCATCTTTTATTTATTTTCCATTCTTTCCCTAAGGACACTCAAAGTAAGCACAACAAATTGGAGATGATTCAGAAATCAGTACTCTATGGCAGTTTTTTAAATAAATTGGTCAAAATATGAAGCAAAGCAATATATTTTATTTTAAAAGGCCCATTTCCTAACACTGGTTGAATACATATTGACTTCAAGTAGTAGCATATGTATAATATAACCTAAAGTAATATTTTGGTCTCCCCAAAAGGTTAAGGTTAACAGATGTCCCCATATATATCCTTACAAGGTTCTTGGTTCCCTAAGATTTTTATAAAATGAAACTTTGTACTAGAGAAACCCACAGCAACCAGATACAACAGTCATGGCAAGAAGAAATCTCATAGATTGCACTAGTCCCTCTCACTAAATCAGGTAGGACTGATTCCCAAGAGGAGACCACCAATTCCAACCTAAAAGCCCAGGCCAGGGAACAGCTGAGAGTTCTAGAGCAACTGTGGTTTCCCGCCCCGAGCAGGCCCTGAACCATAGGGGGGCACAGCTGCTGAGATCCTCTAGCTACTCGGCACCATCCTTCTGACCATTACATCTTTGGGAGACAATATAGAAAGTTGAATAATAAGCCCATTTGTTAGTTCGCGACATAATTATAATAGTAATAATGATAACAACAGTGCTGGGCACTTTATAAGTATTATCTCATTTATAACCCTACGGGATGGGTACTATTATTATCCCCATTTCACAGATGATAAAACTAAGGTTTCAGAAATTAAGGGCTCTGCCCCGTTACACAGCTCACAAGTGATGGAGTCAACACATGGTGTTTCTTCCAGAATGTGAGCTTGTGGCCCTGTGGACCAAATGAGATGGCTGCTGGCACCCACGCCTCTATGGGCGTTCATAACTGAAATATGTCATATTCACGCAAACTAGGTGATGGATAGAGTTAACGCGGCTCCATTTGTGACATAGCTCAAATAGGGTATGTGACTGTCTGAGGCAGCTGTTCTGATTCGGGCATTTTGATTTGAGGACATTTTGGTGCAGGAACAATTTGAGCTGATATAATAAACAAACCATTAAACTGCCAGCTTCTTTTTTGAAATTGCCAGTTCCATTCTTTGTCCATCCCAGATCCTAGTGCGAGGACTTGGGAGTCAGGGATGTTCATGTGACATGAACATTATGCAATATTAAACACTTGGCCATTTGGGTGGCCTTAAAATGCACCCCTACCCTCACTGTCAGGCATCAAAAATAGCTGTGTCAAACCAGTCATGTCAAAACGTGCTGCTTCCATCAAATCTGATTTCCCAAAGGATGGCAACATGTTGACAGGACTAGGCAAGTGAGGCTTCATTTCTGAGCTCTTTCTAAAATATGGAAAAATCTGGTTATGGATTAAAAGCCCCAAACACGTGCTGTGATTCTAAGGCTTCTTGATGAACCAACTCACTCCTTTGATTTCTCTCCTTTCAACTTGCTTTTTCATACTAATTTACCCACTAGCCTCGATTCCCACTGCCTCTCTATTTACCTAATTGAATCATTCCTGATATAGCTATTTGGCATAGAGCCCAGAGCTTTCCTTCTGGTACCGACAGCAAAGACCTAAGACCATATGGCAGCTGTTTCTCATCTTTTACAGCAGTGGTTCTCAACTGGTGAAATTTTACCCCCAGGGGACAGCTGGCAGTGTCTGGGGACATTTTTGGTTGTCATAACTGGGGGTGGGGTGTTACTGGCTCTATTGGGTAGAGGCCAGAGATGCTGCTAAACATCCTGCAATTCCACAAAAAAGAATTATGCTGCCCAAAATGTCAATTGTTCCTGAGGTTGCAAAACCTTAATTTTGAGACATCCTACTGTATTTTAAAAGTCTAGGCAAACCACCAGGACCTCCCATCTTTGGGAGATTGGAAAACTATTTGTAGATGTATGAACCTTCTCACAAATTTACTTGAATTAGTCATGAAAAGACTAATATTCTAAAACAATGAATAAAGGCAAATTCTCCAGGGAAGGAGATAATACATCAGCAGAATTTGAGTTTTTATAAAAATGCAAAAGATATATTAAGAAGCAAAAGAAGGTAAAAAATAGATAAGCTTTTATGAGTAATGCACAGCCCAGTCTTATGAAAGAAAATGTAATGAAAGTTTTAGCTGGAAATATCAGAATTAATGAGTAAAGGATGCACAGCAGCAATAATCTGTTCATATATTGGTGACATATTGGTCACTAGTACTGGTCACAAGTCATCTTCCAGTATTTGATATATTCTCGGGGATTTGGGTGCTGTCACTAGGCAGCCACATTGTGGGAAAGAATCAACAAACATGAAAAGACAAAATTCCGAAGGTTTAAAAATGCTAAAGATGTGTATGATTACAGACGTAATAAAAATTGATAGTCTTATTGGCTATTAAGTACTGCTCTCACAGAAATAGCACAGTACTGAAGTCTTTGGGCAATACTTAAATGAGGATTTGAAACGTTAAAATGTTTAGGTCGGGCTGGTCCGATGGTAGTGGGTTATCAGAACTTATTAACATTAGTGTCACTAAAGTTGGTATACAACCCCCCACTGCTAAATTTGACTGGCTTTAAAAAAAAAAAAAAATGTTTAGGTCGTCATCAATTACCATTACAAAAAACTAAATCTTAAAAAAAAATGTTGTTCTGGTATTTGCTCTAAAATAAATAAATTTGGATGAATAAACTTTTTCTTTTAAAAGGGCACCACATATTTTGATCCGCTAGTCATATATGCAATTATTCACTTCGCTTAGCAAAAATGTCATTAAAGGATAAAACTGCTTGAAAAAATAAACACTAGCTTGAGAAATACTATATTGAGACATACATACCATTCCCGCTTGCGTGTACTGAGCAATCGTTATTCACTAGCAGTGTGGTGGAGTTAGTGGAGTTACTGTTTGACTGTAAGGAATTTGAAGAGCTGGATACTCCTTGGTTTACAGTCTGCTTCTTTAAACCATTAGTAGCAGTTTTACTCCAGTCTACAGCAGAATAAGCATTACAGAAAAACAGGGCGGTATGTTGAAGCTTAAATGCAAGAGACAGATCACAGTAACAAGTTCTAGCAACTGATTTCTCACTTCAAGATCTTCCTGAGAACTCACACACTTCACAATTTGGTGTGATAAAATGTATGTTCACGTAGATTCTATACATTTGTCCTTCAAATGACTGCCTGGTTAAAGCAACCTATATTCTGGAACGAAAGGCCAAGCTAATTTGATTGTGTCTATAAATACCCACTGAATTAGGTAGTAATTCAGAGCCTCACACTGCCTTCACAAGAATACAAATCGACTGTGCTGTAATGACTAAACGGTTCTGAAATCTATGGAAATGATTGAACTGTGTAATATATTTACATGAGAGTACTTCAGAAAGTTTGTGGAAAAATGTAATTAAGAGATAATACAAATCTTTCCATGAACTTTTTGAAGATCCCTCCTGTGTACTGCTGCTTTCCGAGAACAGACTCCTGTGCCCCCCAGATACTGCAAAGGTGGTGTTCATGGAAGGTATTCATGCAAAAGGAATTTAGCTTTTCAAACAGTACTTCATTTTTCTCATTATCTTAAAAATGAGCTATTTGCTTTACTACCCAATAGGGCATATGTGAAAATAATATAAAAATAACTAAATGTATGTTATAACCAAATAACCCGACATATGCTAAGACTTTTATACAAAGTCTGGCCCACTAATGAATAAAGCAACCAACAACCAGGACCTGTGGAGAAAGGGTTGAGTCAAGACTAAAAGTTTTATGAAGGTAAATATTAAAACTTACTTTGGAAAATAAAAAAACATGAGCTCAACAGGAAATAAATTCTAAAAATTTCACTGTTGCTTCATTCAAGAAGCAGCCAGCCCATTAATTCTATTACTCACAAAATTCCCACATATGAGTAATTATTTTTTAATTCACTAGGTTTTTTTTCCCCTAATGTTCACAATCAATATTTTCTGTTGAGCAGATTCCATTCACTGATTTCCAGATCGGATGGACTCTCTGGCAATGATTGCTTTGATTCTTAATTTACACAATCTTTTCCTCGAGATATAAGAGGGGGAGAAAAAAAAAGTAAGGTAAATTTTTACCAGAATTTTCAGCCAGCCGTAATTTTCCACAACAAAGATACCGCCTCCATTGCTTCCTGACATTGTCTTTTGCTACACAGTAAAAGATGAATATGAAAAATCCTAAGGAGAAAGAAAAAAAAAAAAAAGCCACAATGACTTTCAAACTAAAACCTAGATGTCATAAGCTTACTTTGCCCTAAAGATAAAATCTTTGGCAGTTGTGGGTAAAGTGAAATTTTGCAAATTGAGTAAAAAGTCCAAAGTCCTAGGAAAGTGCTATCAAAAGGAACCTGGGGGTTCATTGCAGCACTCTTTACAATAGCCAAGAGTTGGAACCAGCCCAAATGTCCATCATCAGATGAGTGGATACAGAAAATGTGGTACATCTACACAATGGAATACTACTCAGCTATAAAAACGAATGAAATACTGCCATTTGCAACAACATGGATGGACCTTGAGAGAATTATATTAAGTGAAACGAGTCAGGCACAGAAAGAGAAATACCACGTTCTCACTTATTGGTGGGAGCTAAAAATAAATAAATAAAATCACACAAACACACACACAAAAAAACCGGGGGCAGGGGATGAAGATATAACAACTACAATTACTTGAAGTTGATACGACAAGCAAACAGAAAGGACATTGTTGGGTGGGAGGGAAGAGAGGGAGGAGGGAGGGAGGTTTTGGTAATGGGCAACAATAATCAACCACAATGTATGTTGACAAAATAAAATTTTTTAAAAAATCTTGAATTTATAAAAAAAAAGAAAAGAAAACACTTGATTATATACCAAATGAAAAATGATACAATTTGCTGGAGCATACTAAGAATTACTGAATTGTACACTTTAAAAGGGTGAATTTTGTGAATTATATCTCAATTTTCTTAAAAAGAAAAAAAAAAAAAAAGGAACCTGGGGCATGCCTTTTTAAAATCTTTGTAAGATAAAGAATACTTATAAAGGAATGAGAACTTCACATTTCCAAAATTAAACTCACTGTCTCTCCGCTCCCATCCCGTCCTTGGCCTTGCCTATCTTGGAAGTACAAGCCATCCACCTGGTTTCCCTCTCCGTCCGGACTTATGATCCATTTCCAAGTTCTGTCAAATGCCATCTCCCGCACATGTCTCACATCCCTCCTTCTCCTCTTCTCCAGCCCACTGCCCTGGTCCTCGCCTGGGCCTTCCCCTCTCCCCAGCAAGCCTGGGGCACTGCAGAGATGTTCTCATACACCTTCCTGCCTCCCTCTGTCCTGCTCATGGGAAGTCTCCCCTGGTGTCCTGGAGAGCAAGCTGAAGACTTGAAGGGGCCCTCCACCTCCACCTCCCAGTTTTTCAGGCCATGACTCCTCACATAGCCCCATATCTGCCACTCCTCAAGGATTTGGCCAAAAAATATTTGCTGAATGAATGGATAAATGTGGGACCATGAGCATAACTGACTCTCTTAGCCCTTCCCATAAAGTCACACAGTAACTAGAGGAAAGGTAGTTAGAACAACAGATAGGAACAACCTGCTGACTGTGAAGAAGGAAAGATTGAGTACCAGTGTGACGATAAGCTGGCCTGGCCACCTGCATCAACATTTGGAGCTAGTTACGTTAAGCTTGTTTATGAACTGCCTATAGAAACCTGAACTCAGCCTTGAGCTAGTGTAGAGAGAAGCTTGGCACGTGCCTTTGAGTTGCTGTCCGCCTGATCCATTACTCTGTAAGTAAGTTACCCTGTAATAATGTTCTTTGCTTTGTCACATGGGATGACCATTTTGTTGTTTGGCCTCGGGATACCTTTCCAGTTAGGTGGACAATCTGCCCTTGATCCACCTTCAGACACTGAATTCTGGGTTCGCTCTCTTCCCAACCCCCAATCATCTACTTTAAGAACTGATGGATTTTGGACGTGGCTGGGGCCGTTGTGCACACAATAAGCACCAGCATGAAATAGCCGCCGACCTTGTCTTCCACTCCAGCACCAAGCCCCTCCTCTCTTCCCTTTACGAGAAGCCTCCTGACTTAGAAACAACTTTTCGGCTTCTGCATCAGCACAGTTCTCCCAGTTACATCAACCTAATGGTCCCTTTCCCCGTACATTTCACATCCAAAAGCTAATATAAACTCTCGCAAACCCATTGTTGCGGCTGTCCCCCATTTTCAGGGCAGCCACAGGCGGTCCTCCATTTTGAGTACAGCCTGGCAGATTTCTTTCTTTCAGAAAGCTTGAATGGTACCCAGCATCTTGGCTCACTCTTTCAAGAACCTTCATTCGAAAATGCCAGATTTGCTTCTGGTAGGGGACACATGTCCACCCTCAAGACTGATATCTGAGTATTGCACACCTTTGTTTATCTGTTACCCTGGGAGGCTCCCCTTGGTTGTGTTAGGGGAGAAACGACATGAATGAGAGAGGTCAAAATGGGGATACCCATGGCCAAATCAGAACCTACACATATCTCTACCTGTGAGTTAGGCATTAGTTCTCTTTTAGAGATGAAGCAATAAATTCCTTCTATCCATTCATATTCTAATGAGAAGATATCCTGGGGAAGTTAAGAAAAAGAGACAGGTTCAGTTTCCACATTAAACATGTGAGGGCAGGTACCCAGCTTTTATTTTAATGATTAGTATGATTTGGGCATATATATTTTTTCTCTTAAAGTGTCTATTATTTTTAGTATGCCATTGTTGGCGAACAAAACTTTTCTTAAGACCCTTAAAAATAATTTGCTTATTTGTTTGGTTTTGTATTTAATACCATGTAGTGCAACACCTGGATATACCAATTCAGGAAATAGTATATTGTAGGTAAAAATTAACAACCGTATATAACCAACAAGCATATGAGGGGCCTTTAAAAAGTTATGGAAAGATTTGTATTATCTTTTAATTCTATTTTTCCATGAACTTTTTGAAGTACTCTCTGGTTTCCTCCAAATAAAATAAGAACCAACGGTCAAAGTAGGCATTTAAATTTAACCTCAGGTTGGGATTTCTTTGAAAACCAGCAAAATAATCTGTTGCCTGCTTGAACTACAGGAGGATGCTATGAAAGCTAAAACCAACAGGAAAAGATAAAAACAAGCAGATGAGAGCGCAATTAAAAGGCATCCCAACAGAGGATTTGGAATAAAAGGACACCAAGGGACAGTGAGCTATTGCTATTGCAATGTAAACCTATTAGCCTGCTGGGCTTTTAATGCTAAAGCATTGCCATTAACAATGAACAGATGACAGGTCTTTTATAACACTGCTCTAAAAGAATTAGTAGTTTGCTTTTCTAAAGAATAAACTATGAGGGTTCCAAAACTTCGGTAGCTGGGCTTCATGAATAAACGGGAAGCTCCAAGTAAAGGGTGACGTGCAGAGCCTGTCCCTTTCCTGCAGTGTGCCTAGCACAATGACTTCTCAGGATGAGCCCGTGGGCACGACTGCTGCCCCTGGGGTCTATCTAATGCCTTTCCATTTATCACTGTCTCCAAATCAAACAGCGACCTAGGAGGTCAGAGTGGTGAGTCCTCATAGGGACATTTATGGTAGATGCACTTTTCTGTGGGCATGCTCTACTTCAATAGAGTTTTTTTGGTTGTTTTTGTTTGTTTGTTAAAAAGTAAGGAACCAAGTGAAGGCAGAGCAATTGGCTCTCCAGAAAGACTTCCGGCAGGTTCCTCTCAATATGATCTCTCCGAGGAGATAACGATGGCTAAGGAGAAAACGCTATTTCTTGAATTTAGTGAACACCTTTCTTCCCAGGATCTGAAAGCACCCTTTTTCAAAGAGAAATCTGTTTTTCAATGAATATATCTTAAGCCACTAATATGCTACTTTGCAGATACTCTTGTAGTAGCGATATTTTCATATTCGACTGGGATCATTCAGTTCATATTTCATGCTGTAGAGCTTACCTTGTAAGGTATTAAAGATGGCAAAGAGATACACAAAGGTGATGTTAACTGGTCCCCATGCAAAGAAAGCGAAGCCCCAAGTAATTCCCAGTAAAAATGTAAGGCCGGCAATACTCCTTAGGTCTTGAATACTGGTTTTTCTCTGGGCTCCCAGTTGCTTCTTCTTTTTAATTCGGCAAAGCTGAACCAGGACCACAATGAACATGCTGACGTTCACCAAAAATATCACACAGAAATATCCCACCACCGTAATATAGAACACTGTGTTGCTGTTGATCCAGCAACTGGAATGTGGGGGAGAAACAGGGGGAAAGCACACATATTACAATGATGAACGAGAGTTCAAAATGATACAATGAATCTACAACATTTCACTGGAACATTTTCTGCAAGAGAAAAACAACAACACTGCTGTTCTCCACAACCGTTTATAGCTCTAGGGAAAGAATCTAAGAGTTGATTTTAGGATACTTGATGATTAAAAGTATTTTTAAAATAGATTCTTTAAAACATTTAGGATTTGACTACTGTAAATCCTAATAACTCTATTCCATGAGTCTTTATTAATACAATGTAAGTGGTATTTCATTTTTATCAGAGGCTAATAAAAATATTTTCAAAATAGTTCCCCCAATTCGTTACTTAAACAGTAGCATGGCATTTCCAACTAGCATATCTCATTACATATGACCACTGAAGGCTACTGTTAGACATTTCTGCATTTTATAGGGATGAGAGCCGGAGTCAATGTGCTGATTAGAGCCTCCTCCATGTCTTGGAGAATTCTGTTTTCCATTTTACTTAACATTCCCTGCGGGGGCTTTGTACTCACAAATCATCGGGTGAGCCATTGGGGAATTTCCCATAGGATCCAAGCCCATAGTTATCTGGGGATATAGTCAGGACGATGCTCACAACCACAGCTGGTACCCCTGGAAGATGGGAAATATGGCTTACACATAGTTCTAGTAACATTCTCTTGACTTCTTATGGCAGAAACAGGCTGGGTATTCACCAAACTGCTTCTTTTCCTCTTCGGCACATGGCTCCCTGGCAGGTAGGTGTGAGTGGCCACATGACTAAGTTCTGGCCAATGGGACGTGGGCAGAACTGATTTGCTCCACCTCCAGGCCTACCTTCTACAAACCTCCTTTGAGATCTTTCCCTCTCTCTTTTTCCCCATAGTCGGAGCAACCCTGGAAGCTCTGTCTTGAGGCAGAGTCTCTATCAGCTTGAATCTCTAAAGAACTAACTGCAAGCCCATCCCCTGAATAACTCTTCCACCCCTGCTGCACATGAGCCACAAAAGATCTACTGAGATTTCAAGGCTTATGTGTTATAGCAGCTAGTGTTACCCTTAACTTCTACATGTCTGAAATGTAAATTTAAGAGTCAGCAATTCCTGATGAATCTTTCATTATGAAACCAAATGTCCTCAACTGATTATTTGGAACACATCGATGGATTAAGGAGCCTATCCTGGCTGAGTTGGGGTGGTGACTGTCACTATGGGGGCTCCATCAAGGGCCCATGGGCACTTGCACTTAGAGGAGGCTCAGCAAGAAAGCTCCTCCCAGATTACAATGGCTTTTGGCTGGAAAGGAGTCGCCCTCACTCCTCCACCCCATCACCCACCCACCCCGTGCCACCATCTCACACAGACCAGCCAGACACTGTCTTCAAAGCTCTGGTCAATAAAAAAAAAAAATTGCTTTTCACAGACCAATTGGGTTGCCCAGTACAATCTAATGTAATATTTCATTTAATTCCTTTGTATTTGTACCTTCTGGTGACACTGACATATGATGATTTCCTAAGTGAGACACTTTTCTAAAATTAAAATATTGGGGGTGGGTGAGCTCCTCCTTGCCAAGGGGATCTGACCTTTCAGGCTTCTCTAAAGAAGACAGAATCTGCACCCAATATCCGGAGCAGTGGCTTACCTTTATGGGACAAGTGGGGGAAAAGATATCATTCTGTTGTTGTTCACAAAGATATAATGGCAGGCAGGGTGACAAGGGTGGTGAAGGGTTTGCAGTCCTGTTAGGTAGGGAATGTTTAGCCTGAAGAAGAGGAGCGAGGCTGGGATTGATGGTGGCTGTGATCTAGTGGAAGGGACATGTGTAAGGGCTCAGAAAGCCACGATTGGCTGTTTTCCAGCTTTGAGAACTGGGGATAAATCATATCATCACTTTGAGCCAGTTTCTTCACCTGCAGTTGGCAATAACTACCATGTCTGTCTTTAGTGGAATTACTTGCATGAAAACGTGCTGAAAAATAGGGCATTTGTACATAATGTTATATATTACTTGTGGATTATCTAAAGGACTCGCTGGCAGAAGAAGTATCAGTTTATTATTTTTAGCCTGGGAAAGCAACACCAAGACCATTGGTAAGTGCCACCAGGAGCTGACTGAACTTAATGGACAAACAGAACTGCAGAGCTTTAGAAAATGGTTATTGGCTGCCTTGTAAGGTAATGAGTCCCACAATAATGGAAGTGCTCAAGCAGAGGTTAGATTGTCTTTAGTCTAGGATAAGTCAGGTCAAGTTGAGGAGGCTCCTATATTGGGTGGAGAGCTGAATGAAGAACCTTCAAGATCTTTGGGGAGTCTAAGGCTTTGCGATTTACTACTAATAGGTCACATGATCTGAAATAGTGAGTCAGTGTGGCCATGAAGTTCCATTAGGCTGTATATGTGCATGCTCTCACTCTGCCCTTCTGAGCATACTGTTGTCATATGTGTGTCTGATATCTGCGAGGCACAAAACAGAGTGAGACTGGCTGGGAGATCAGGAACCGAGAGTTTGACCTCATCACCACCAAGCTTTTTCAATTTACTGAGCACCTTCTGGCACTTTCTGTGCCAGCCCCAATTCTAGTTGCTGGAGATACAAAGAGGATGCATGGCCCAACCTCAAGGAGCTTTATGTTCATAACAAATCCAGAGGAAATATATAGGGGTTCTAGAAATTGACTCGACAAAGTTGCTCTTTGGGCAGTGCAGCCTGTAAGGAGTAAAAAGCTGTTTTAGAAACTTTCCAAGTATGATCTGCTTCATCATTGTCTCTACCTGATTAAAAATCAAAACACTGGAGAAAAAGCAGAGAAAGTCCAGGCAACACGCTAGCAGACTTATACATACCCCAACCAACAATGCAGAATTTAAGGATGTATTTTCGGATGTAAGTATTAAACACTTTGACCAGGGCCAGGTACATATGGAATGCTTCCAGGCCCATCCATGTGAATGAGACCAAGAGAAAATAATGAAGAAACACAGCCACTGAGATGCAGAGGCCTCTCGTGTGATACAGAGCGATCCACGAGTCCAGGAGGAAGACCAGGTTGAGCAGCAGCAGGGCAGTAGACAGCTGAATGAGGATTTTGGAAGGGTAATCCCTCCGGATCTTTCTAAAAGGCAAGGGCAAGAGAATCAGCACTGCATTCTGCCAACCCTTATGTAAGCATATTTGTCAGGCTGTCTCTGAATTCTAAGCAATTTATTTTTATTCTTCGGTAAATGTCTTTATGCATAAATTTCCTCTTTTTGAGTATGTGTGTCTGTGGGGAGGACACTAAAACCACAACTATTGCCAAGAAAGGAAAAATCTAAACAGGATCATCTGGAATAACCATATAGAAAATTTTTGTCTATATTTCTGTGGGACCTTAAACATGCCAACTGTTGACCCACACTTTTAAATAGTTTGTAGTACACTCTATGGAGCATCCACCCAATTTCTCCCAAACTACTTCTAGAAGCATTGCTGCTGCTTTTCATATAATAGGCTGCTATATTCTGATCTTCAAAATATAGCCAGATTCCCATATTTTATGTTATTAGTTAAAATGAGATCATGGAAAGAAGAGTTTAAACTATACCTAAATGTAATGGTATAGGAAAATACAGCTAATTGATGACATGTACATGTGTATGTGTGCAAAATTAGATCTGGTGAAATCATTCTGAGTCATGGCTGCCCTATGGTAATTTAGTCTCACTAATAATATTTCCAAAGGCCCACTAGAAGATCTGCAGTCACAGCTGGACCCTAAGTTTGGCACTGAAAATAAATTTGTACGTTTCCTGATCTGTGTCCAAAATCGAAATCCCAGAGCCTACATACAATTTCATTTAGTTAATGTAATGAAAATGCCTTTTTCCTTCCTTTCCAATAGGACTTGTTGTTATTCTCCCCCGCAAAACGACTAAAGGGACCCTTGTGGAAGCTTGAAGGAGATGTGTTATTTGGAATGTCTTTCTTGCTTTGACCTACAAAGCCACATTTACCATGTATCTATTTTTTTCAGTGAGGTTTTACACCCTTATTCTTCAACCCCATACCAGTTAACGTATTTATTCTTTTGTGTTTGCTTGGTATAATTTATAAATTTATTAAACATAGTTCTTAATGCTGTTCATGGTGTTATGGTCTATTTCAGATTGTAAACTCTTGGATTTTGGCATCTGCATCCATCTTTTATTTCCCACATAATGTCTACTAGGTACCACACATCATCCTGGGGTACAAAGATGATTATGACACACCCCGCCTTCAGTGAGCTCACAGAATAGTGGAAGAAAGCAAGCATATAAACCAAAAAGTCCCCAAAAGTTTTATACATAGGTGCTCCACTAGGTGGGTGTACAGGATAAGGCAGGCCGAGCAAAGTGATGAATTAATACATTTTGTGACTGATGTGAGCACTGGGTCCTATAACCCAAATTTCCAGTTGTGGATACTCACTCAAAGGCTATGTAGGTGACAAGAGTAACTGACAGAAAAATTGATGAAAGCCCACAACCAATATACGTGATAAACGTCAGAGCCATGATTTGATCAGGTGGTAAAGATGTCCGAGATAGGTCCTGGAAAATAAAATATTGCTTTCGATGATCACATATTTTAAAATACATACAAGAGGCACATTTTGAGTATTCTAGGCACCCATTCACAGTCTGCTCAACAAACCTATGAGGTAGGAACAATTATTATCATCAGGTAAAGATAAGAAAGCTAAGGCCTAGAGAAGTTAAGTAACTTGCTCAAGGTCACACAGCTAGGAGTGGAGGAACCAGGATTCAAATTCAGGTCTGGCTGACTCCAAAGTCCACATACTTGATCACTACATTATAGTGCACCAGAAAAGCCTAAAGACTGGAATTTGGCTCCTGTTTTTTACAAATATTAGCTCTATGATCGTGGGCAATTACCTAAAAAATGAGTCTAAATTCTGATTTTAATACAATGACAACACCAACACCCCATTCTATCTATCTTGCAGGACTGTTGGGAAGATTAAATGAGATCATTTATGTTAAAGTGAGCTGTAAAAATTTTAAAGTGCATTGTAGACTAAGTATTTTTTTTACTCATTCTAATCTGAATTCCTCAGTCCTCTTAGCTATTTAAAAGAGAAAAACTTAAATGTAAGAATAGAATGTGAAAAAATACTTGTATTTCATGTTCCAGTTTTTTCTTGCAGGTGCATTTGCTTATTAGAAGAGTAATTTCATTGGTGTATAACTGCCACAATATCATGAAATCTGCTGATCTATCAAAGTCATACATCAGATTAGACATTGCAGTGTGATGCCCCGCTACTCCTCAGACCCAGAATCTAAGGCCGCATAGCATGGTATATTACCAATAGAATGCCGAAGCTTGTAAGGTGGCTGCAGGTACAGGTAGTTTCATTCCGCCTCCTGTCTTTGATGGAGCAGCCATCGGATGACCAGCCTCCACTGCCACCTGTTGGCATTGGGAAGAGTATCTGTCCCATCAGCAAAGCCACAGCACCAATGACTCCCCGCCTCCCTCACTTGCCCATTCCAGACTTTAAGAAGGTTGTAACAGGAACCTACCGTTTCTGCCTAAGTCCCAAAATACACATCTCACTGTTAAGTCATCCTGCAGTAGAAAGATAAATCACAAATAATTAATTTGCTGAACTGAAAAACTGAAAAGCCATTAGAAAAAAAAGAAACTGTAGTATTTTTTATTTTAGACTCTTATGCTTGATTTTTTGGAGAGTTCTTATTTTATATGATCCCTAGAAGCAAGTGAGCCCCATGTAAGTCAGCACCTCTTAAACTGATCAATTGTGCATAGAAATCACCTTGGGGCCTTGTTAAAATGCACATTCTGACTCAATGGGTCTGGGGCGGGGCCTGAGAATGTGCATTTCTAGGAAACTCCCAGCTGGTGCTGGTGCTACAGACCACACTGTGAGCAGCAGTGTCATAGATGATGCCCAATGTGAATCGAGTTGAGAGGATTCCCTCTTTGGAGGTAAAAAGCAGACCTGCAGCCACATATCCACATGCACCAAAAAGCAGCAGTTGATCAGAGCTTGCTTTTGCACCAATCCTTCTTGGAAAATAGGTGGTCAATTATTAGGCATGTTAAAATCCAACGGAGTGACTGTATGATTCTGGTCTTACATACTACTCCAACTGAGTTGAAGGTTCTTTCTGCTGGGCCTGTCTTTTTCAGGCCATATCTTACAGGCATAGTTTGTACACGGTGTTCCTGGTCAACGAACAAACCAGACTGGCCTCTCCCCACCTGGTTCGGGTCAATGTGCTTTAATGTGACGGTCACGTTTCTTGTCAAGTTCTTGATGGTTAGGTTTGCGACACTTGATGATATGACGTAGCTGATCAGAGAGAGGTTCTCCAGGGAAGGGTCCTAGTACACCAAAGAATCAGCAAGATGGCAAGGGAAATGAAATATTATCAGAGAGTTTTAGAGCTAGAAGGGATGCTAAGAACTATTTAGTTCACATTGTTTATTTTACCACATAAGTCAGAATTTGAGGGTCAGGGAATAAAGTGATTTTCCCGAGGGACCACAATTAGAAGCAGAGGTTGTTCCACTATACAATATTCTAAATACTGAGTTCAATTGCTCAGACTAACACAACAGGATCTCATGAATCCTTAAAGGGTACATGACGTTAAGCCATTTAAGCTATGTGTCCCTGAGTAAGTTACTTAACCTCTCTGTGCCTCCACTGCTGCATCTGTAAAGTGGGGTAAAAACAGTCCCTCTCAGGGTTGTTGAAAGGATTAGAGTTAACATTTGTAAGCACTTAGGATAGTGCTTGGCAATTACTAAATACTATGTAAGTATCAGTTATTGTTATTTATCATTACCAGCATCATTAGGCTGTGTTTTAAAACGAACTGCAGAGTTTTAGCAATTCCTTTGACTTACAGCAGGCTTAAGAATATGTGAGGACCGAAAGAAAATCCCCCCACCTCCAAGTAAAACCTGAACCAAAAGCAGTGAGCAGCCACTTTACCTGAAACAGGGCAGGTGTTTCAAAAAAGTTGAACTGGACCCTGGAAGCTAGTTCCATATCATTAGGTGGTAAATGACTCATCAGTGATGAAGGCAGAGTAATAACACCAATACTGTTCTGAGGAGCCTGAGTTTCCAGAGAAACCTGAAAATCAAGTGAAAGATAATAAAAATTTCTGGTGCTAGTATATTGAAGAGATGGAAAACACAACTAATTAAGACTGAGGGTCCCACAAGGGCTTGATCTGTGGATCTCTATGTAAGATGGCTTCCACTTCTGTTTCTCTGGTTGCTACTAAATTAAAGCAAGGATATGTAATAAGGAGATGAGGCCTCCAAGCAGGAAAGGGAACATTTTAATGATATACAGAAATAGCCAAAATGTGCAAGATAACTACAGACCCCAGGAAGACCACAGCAACAGACATACCAAGGTAATGACCAGTTAGGGTAATGTCTTCACAGAACCACATGCACTACAAAAGGGAAGACTGAAAATTAAAAAGCAAGACTTGGTTTTACTTGGATGTTTCCATACCCCACTCCCTCTAATGGGTGGATAGAAAACAATAGAAACAGGATTGATGTGCAGCACCACTATACCCAACAGTGTAGTTATAACATTTGTTAAAATATTTAAATTGGTTGATAAATAGCTGATGTCCCTCCCTACCTCTCCCAACTGCCTAGGAGACTCCCCTGGACAACCCCCCTCACACACATAAATATTCCATAATCCAGCTGCTAAAGGGTTAACACAAGGTGCAACAGGGACCTCCGAAACCTTGCTCCAGCCAAGACCAATGTCTTTTTTGATTCTGTGGTGCCTCACAATGTTCTAGATGTTACACATTTTGAATATCAACCCTGACTATAAGCAGTAATTGCCTCAATCATGAAATATAACAGGGACTACAATTATACACAAGGAAATGTTTTTTCCGCAATCAATTACAATATACCTGAATATTCTCAGGGTCTTGGACCGCAAAGGTAGTTGTGTTGAAATTACTGGCATTCACTCTGATCACGGCCAGAGCCAGAGAGGGGGAGGTTAGACTTATGATCTTGTTTGAAAAATTCAGCTGTAAGCCAATGTCATCCACTACTTTTAGCAACCTGTAAAGATAGGTGGCAGTTTAATTCCAGCATTCCCACTTTTTCTCTCCATTCTAAGCACAATATAGAGTAGCAACTTGAGAAGACATTATGAACCTGGTACTCGGGAGAAAAATACTTGGCTGTAATTAATCATGTAAGCAGCATCTTTATTGTTAAAGGGTCCCCCTTGCCACCATTTCCGTTTGCTAAGTCCTACCTTTGAGCCAGAGGAGCCAGCAAGACGGATGGGGAATGAAGAAGTTTGCTGACTTGGTTTATCATTTCTCCCGCGACGTTAGGCTCCACGCTGCCCAAGGACAGAGCCTTTTCCATCTGGAACACTTGGTTCTCAAGATCAGAAACGCTGCTGGTGTTGACAGTCTCTATATCAAAGAGCCAAATCATTTTATGAACACACGATAAAAAAATCACTAATAAAGATAAACATACATAGACCCTGTGATCTAGCAAACTCAATTCTAGGTATTTGCCCCAGAGAAATGAAAACATATCTTAAGAAGACTAGTTTACGAATGTTTATAGGGGCCTTTTTTATAATAGTCCCAAACTAGAAATGACCCAGATGTTCATCAACTGGAGAATGGATAAACAAACTGTGTTATATCCATACAGTGGAATATTATTCAGTGATAAAGAACAATTAATTACTGATACATCCAACAACATGGATGAAATCTTCAATTTTCCAATACATTCTCTTAAGTGAAAGATGCTAAACTCAGAAGGCCACATACCATATGATTCTCTTCATATGACATTCTAGAAAATTCAAAACTGTAGAGAAACAAAACAGATCAGTGGTGGCCAGGGATAGGGGGTAGTGGGTTGATGTTGGCTTTAAAGGGAAACAAGGGAACTTTGGGGGTACAGGATAAGTTATATATCTCGATTTTGATGGTTACATGACTGGTGGTGTTTAGCCAACCACACAGAACTGTAAAAATTTCATTCGTCCATGACACTGGATAAATTTTACTGTATGTAAATTATACTTCTATAAATCTAACTAAAAAATATAAAAGCACATTAGCGTATTTAGTATATACTAATATAAGCCCAAGTATGCTTGTATTTAATTTATATCATATGTACAGGATTTTACATGGGTCAGCTCTTTTGTGAAAAAGAGAATATTATAAAATCAACAGCTGGACTATCACCTATAAGTCTGATATTTAATAGTGTTTTTAATTGGGAAACGATGATACAAAACCTGTCTTTAACAACAAAAAAGTTTCTTAATTCCAACATCTAACATCCTATTTCTTATTTTGCATATTCCCTTCTAATGTTTATCCACGTGTATTTACACTGTTACAAACATGGTGTGCAAACTACTTGTTGGGCTATTTTCATTTCATATCAAGCCTTGAAAAATGCCCCCAAGTTTCTGTATAGCTGTTCTGTGACTTACATGGTTCCTAATAGTCATTGTGTTGAAGTGGCTTATCTTACGTAATCATTCCTTTCTTGTGGAACCGTTAGGTTTTCTCTACTTTTTAGCTACCCAGCTGTGCATCTTTTATGCATATGTCACTTTGCTTCTGCTGCCACAGGAATAGAAGCACAAGCGCAGGAGGCCACCTTGATGGGTTTTTGTGTAGCCTGTTAGGTTGACTGTAAGGGCCAATGGGACAGCTTTGGAAAGGTGGGCATCTTCAGCCCACACTAAACTTCAATTTCACTTTCTTCTTCATCAGCCATTGAACCCTCCCTTGACTAGAGCCCTAGTGATTTTATAATTTGGCCTTAAATGTCCATATTTATAAAAAAATGATTTGGGGAGAGCAGTGCAAATTTGAAGAAATATCAATTCATTTGGCAGAAGCTCCACATCTCCTGGGGATGCTAGCACCATGGTGGAGGATGTGGGGGCCACAGCCTGGGCTCCAATCTAATGCCACCAAAAACTTGGCTTGTCCTCCCATCCTCCAAATTCTATCAAATGTCATTTTATTATTATTATTATTATTATTTTTTGGCAGGTGGCCAATAGGGGGATCCAAACCCTTGACTTTGGTGTTATCAGCACTGTGCTCTAAACAACTGAGCTAACTGCCCAGCCCCAATCCTCCAAGTTCTAGAGGAAGACCTGCTTCTTACTCACTGAACTGAAACTCCAGAGAGTATCCAGAATTCTCTCTGTGTCTTCGCCTCTTCCCTTCTCTGTAATACTGAGCCTACTTTGGGCTTGGGAGCCCTTTGCAGTTCCCACAGCATTCTCATGCACACTGTTGTCGTTCTCAACCTAGTGCACTTAGCGTGATGATTTCGATCTTTACATAGAACGGGCTGAGTCAGAAGGAGTCAAAAGGCTTGTCCCAGAGGCTGCTGCTTGCGAGGCTCCCGTGCAGACCTGAGCTGAGGTCTTCTGAACGTCTCTCACCTCCTACGGCTGCCTCACCTCAGTCCCATCTCTGCCACTCTGTGACTGACTGATTTTCAAGAACACCAATTTTTTCTTTTGTCTTCTGTCTAAATGGAGCTATTGTGTTTAATAGTTCAAAAGTGTTCTCTTCGGAATGTTGAAAACTGTGATCCAACATCCTTTTGTAGGAGAAAGAAACCTATAAAATCTCCATCTTGATAAAATGAGATCTGTGCTTGTCTCTTAGAACTATTTCTCCACTATCTTGGTGAAAAGCATGAAACTCAGCCACATGTCAGTTTCCTTTAGACATCCACGGAGCACATCCTTGTATGTCTAAAGGAAAGCTCTCGAAATCAAGCAAACATCATAAAAGGAAAGGCTCAATGTGGTCTTATCACAGGTAGCTTGAGCTGCGGGCTGGCAGCTGCATTTCAGGGAGGCACATTCCAACAACCATACGGGCAGCATGGCCCCTCATATTCACCTGTCTTGCCAGGAGGTGCGCTGGTGGCAACGACGTTCGTGGGGGTGGACGTGGTGGGAGAGGAAAGGGAGGATTTCACAGGTGGTGGAGTGTGGGAAAGACTGGTTTGGGGCACAGGGGAAGAGATACTTCCAGTCTGGGAGTGCATATCAATGGAAGGGCTGGAAGATGTGGGAGCTGAAGGCTGTGGAGAAGGAAGGTGACTGTCCCCTGTTGGAAGGGGAGCATTGTGGCTCACAGGTGGATGACTGAGGGGCTTGGCCAAAGAGAAGGCACTGGAGATCTGGGAAAAAATGGTGGCCTGAGGTACAACTGGGATGGACTTGCTGGAAGAGGAAAATGGTGGGCCATGTGGATGAGCCGTGAGACAGACAACGGGATCCTGCAGATCACTGAAGGAAAAACCAGAGAGATGCACGTGAGATGCGGATGAGCTACAGAGGCGCCAATCTCTTCCTCTGGCAACCATGTGACCCTGGCAAGGTGATGCGGCTACATCAGGGACCTGTTAGTTATAGCCTCTGCCATTTCATACCCTCTGTGCACCTGCCCCTGCCCACTCCTACCATCTACTTGCTGGGAGATGAATTAGCAAGGAGGGGTGCTCTTTTATGAATCCCTGGTTCTGGTTCACTAGTTCACTGCTGCTCTGGGGCTCTTTGCCTTAACATTTATCACTCAGTTGAGGAAATCTTGTCACATTTCTATGTGCTCCTGGGGGAGGGGAGCTGGCAAATGCCCCATCAGCCAGCTGGTTCCCAAAGTCGGCATCTGTCTTGATCAACTTTCTACTGCTATAGCCTGGCATGTGGCAACAGGCACATGATAAGTGACAAAAAATGTTGGTTGAATGAAAAAATGAATCAAGCTGGGGCCTAAGGGGTGGTCCCAGCTTGTCAATCAGCTATGTCCTCCATGTTGCTTTAGCTCAGTGGTTCTTAATCTTGGCTGTGCATGAGAACTACTCAGAGAACTTACAAAAAAAAAAAAAAATCCATCGATCTATCTCTCTCTTTCTCTATAGATTTCTGTGGCCTGTTTCTTAGTTGTCTGATTCAGTTGGTCTTGGGATAGGGCATGGGATTCCTAGGTAGGTCTATTTTCTAAACTCTTGTGATTTTCATGAGCATCAAAGGTTGAAAAGAACTCACCTACATCTGGCACAAGATCCATCAGTCTTGGGGGGGTGATGGAGGGAGGAGCAAATCGAAGAGACCATAAATTTTTAACCCAGGGAAGACTCTGATGGATGCAGTTTTAGATGGAGACTTTGAATACCAATGAGAATGTGTTCTTGGAGCTTCTCTTGGGTGAGAGCAGGTAGGAATATCGGTTTGAGGGGCCTAAGCAAGGCATACGCATAAAAAAGAAATGCCAGCTGAGTCCAGTCTGGTGGGCACTTGGCCATAGGCCTCCCTGCACCCACTGAGGTTCAGGCAGCAGTGAGGACACAGGGTGTTGGAGAGTCAGAAAGACAATGAGTCAAGAAGCCTTGGCTGGGGTTCCAGGTCTCACTACTCCTCTGGACAATTTACCCAACATTTGTGAGACTCTATTCCCTAAATTGTATACTGTGGCAACCCATCTGGCCAAGTTGTAGTAAAGGTGCTTTGCAAAGTATAAATTCAATTCTCTTTGGATTATCTGGGAACCTGCAGAAGCCAGACCCCCCAATACAGGCTCCCACTCACTGGCCTCAATTGTGAAGAGGTTGACTGGTATTGCTCTTGACACTTAACGCTAGTTGGAGCCCTCCAGCCACCGAGTGAGGCACACCAGGAAGCGGCAGAGCAGTAGTGGGCAACGCCAGCTGTCCATTAGAAACCTCTAGAGCCCTTTAGTGCCAGTGCCTGGGTGCCCACTCCAAATCAGCTGACTGGAATCTCTGGTGGTTGGCTCAGGTATCAGTATTCATTTTCATGTGCTTCTTTACTGAGGTGTAGCCTACACACGGTAAAGTGCACTAACCTTACATTTAGAGCTCAATGAATTTTTATACAGGATATCTATAGACCTATATAATCACCACCCAGATCAAAACACAGAGCATTTCCAGCACCCAAGAAGGACACTTTGACACAGGAGCAAGTTTTAAATGTGCCCCAGGTGTTTCTAATGTACAGCCAATCTTAAGAACCAATGAATCAGAAAGACCCTGAATGATTATCTAATTCTAGCCCAGTGGTTCTCCAACTTAGCTGCCCGTTCAAATCACCCTACTCAGGAGAAAAACCTTGAAGCCCAGGATGCACCCCAGACCAATCTCTGAGGGTGGGAAGCAGACACTGGTGTTAATGTAATCCCCAGATGATTCCAACGTGCAGCCAAGGTTGAGAACCACTGCACTGCTCTACGGTCTGGATCCTCGATACTTAAAGTGGGGTTTATAAACCAGCAGCACTGGCTTCACCTGGGAGCTTGTTAGAAATGCAGAATCTTAGCCCCTGCTCCAGACCTACTGGATCAGAATTCATATTTTAACAAGATCCTCATGGTTGGTATGCACAGCAATGTTTGAGAAGATCTAATCCACTTCCTAATTTTACAGAGATCAAATTCACTTCCTCATTTTATCTAACACTTTGAAGGTAAACTACCTGCTCCTGGACGTGGATACACAGCTAGTTAATGACAGAGCCCTAGCCAGATGCTGGGTTCACATTCTGCCCCCTTTTCTATGTCTTGTTTCTTCTTCCTTAACAGCTGCTTGAATAGGCAGCCATCAGGGGTCAGTGGGTCTCCTTCAAAAGAGTTATGGTCTTCTGATCTGATCCCGATGTTTCCGGAAATTCTATCCTCCAAATGGAGCTCCACCTCCAGCTTAAAAGGGCATATTAAGCTTAATGGGGCATGTTAGCCTTACTTTTTATTGCAGAAAATGCTATAAGTCCTTAACTAAAATGTTTTAGCTGTTCCTTGAGACCCAGGGTTTTAATAGGTTTCAGAAATATGGCCCATACAGGGTAGACAGGCTACACGTAGCCTTCCGTTCCCATGAGATGCTTCACGTTGAAAAAAAGTATGGCCTTTTTTCAAATACAATTTTTATCTGATTATAGAAAAATAGAGAAAATGCTGCCAAGTGAAAGAAAGAAAGAAAGAAAGAAAAGTAAAAAATAAAATACTTATAATGCCAGCAGGCAGGTCCATCATTAGGTCCAATTGTCCAAATTGGACAATTTCATTCATTTCCTTTCTGTGTTTTCTACGTATATTTTCATATACCTGTGATCACATCATACGTGACTTTCAGAGTCTTCTGCTATTTGGAGCATCCATCTCCCAGTTTCCCTCCACTGAGGTGATAAGTTCGAGGCAGTGATTCTCCCCTTTGGTTGCACATTACAATCACCAGAAGGGCTTTTCAAACCCTTAATGCCTAGGCTACGACCCAGACCAATTAAATCATAATCTCTGAGGTTGGTGACTGGGAATCAGTATTTTTTTAAAAAGTTTTTATTCGAACTAATTTTAGTCTTACAGAAACATTGGGAAAACAATTTGAAGAGTTCCACATAGACCTCACCGAGCTTCCCTGAATGTTAACATCTAACACCCAGAATTAGATCCAAATACCTATCAAAATGTAGTATATGACAAAGGTGGCATCTCAAATCACTGGGGGAAAGATGGACTTTTTAATAAACGGTGCGGGGACCACTGGTAAACATTTGAAAAAAGATAAAATTAGATCCATGCCTCACCATACACAGGAATAAACTCCAAGTAGATCTTAATGTGAAAGAATGAAACCATACAAATACTACAAAACCACAGGGAGGAATTCCTCTATAACCTGGGTGTAGGAAACATCCTTCTAACTATGCCTCCAAATCCACAGGCAATATAAGAAAAGACTGGTAAATTTAAATACATAAAAATGTTTTAATTTGCATAAAAAATGATAAAGTCAAAAGACTACTGAAAAACTGGGAGGAAGTATTTGCAACGTATACCACATATAAGGAGCTAATAGCCGCAATATATAAAGCACCCTTAACAATTGATCAAATATTCATTAGAGAAAATGAGAAGAAGACATGAACATATAATTTGCAAAAAAAGATTAAAAACGTGGCCCCCATATATGAAAAAATGTTCAGACTCTGTCTTAATAAGAGAAATGCTAATTAAAGTCACACTGACATACCATTTCTCATCTCTCAGACTGGTGAACTTTTTTAGCAAATAACAAAACATTTAGTTGGTGAGTCTGTGGGGAGTCAGAATATTTTTAACACTCCCCAGGTGATCCTAATGTGCTGGTAAGGTTGTGAATCATTGGTTTAAGGCAACGGTCCCAGTGGAAACTTCATCCAATAGAAAACTGTGCATTTTCCCTAAAACTGAAAGCTCTTCTTCACTCTTGAAATTCCCCAAATCCAAAAAGCCAGCATGGTGATTAAATGGTATTATTACTATTATTTTTTTTAGAAAAGGGTCAGAACGTTTGCTACATACCACTGCAGCCTTTCTAACTCCTCCGGGGAAGAAGGGCAGGGTGTCCTGACCGAACAGCAGCACTCTTCTGGAAGAGACAAAAGGAAAAGTAAAAGAAGGAAATTCATGGACAAGAATAAAGCCAAGGGGACGCTCAGACCCATCAAGTATTAACGCTTCTTGTACTGACTGCATTTTAAAGAGCGATTGTCTAAAACAGGCGATAAAATAAATTGGATGCCATTATACTGACAATTATAAACACATCGTGCTCAAAAATATTTATTGAGTGAATAATTTTTATTGGTTATCTGCCTTTAACATCAGTTGCTCTTCAACAACTCCTAAGAGGAATTCAGAAGTAAACATATCCCGGAGGACATTATGCTAAGTGAAATAAACCAGTCACAGAAAGACAAATACTGCATGATCTCACTTATAGGTGGAATCTGAAAAAAAGGTCAGTCATAGAAACAGAGTAAAATGGTGGTTACTGGCAGGGGGGAGGGGTGATGTTGGTCAAAGGACACAAAATTTGAATTAGGAGGAATATGTTCAAGAGATCCATTGTACAACATGGTGACTATAGTTAATAACAGTGTATTGTATACTCAAAAATTGCTAAGAGAGTAAATTCTAAAGGTTCTCACCACCAAAAAATAAGTATGTGAGGTAATGCATATGTTAAACAGCTTGATTTAGCCATTCCACAATGTATATCAAAACATCACCTTGTACACCATAAATATATACAATTTTTACTTGACAATTAAAAAAAAGTAAACATATCCTAGTAGCAACACATTGAATATTCCAGACAGAATTCTCCCTCTCAATACGGTTTGTTTTATCATGTTTTCAAATACAATGCACTACGTTGAAACTTCATTAGAAAGCAGGAAAAATAACTAGAAGGTGCTCTCTAAAAATTGTCCAAGGACAAAGGAGTCAAAGAGAAAGCTGTAACTGATGTAAATTTATTAATTATATTTTTAATTTAAAAAATAACACATTGAAAGTCATGTCGAAATGAACAGCAATAAAGATAGAGACAACTTACTCATCGGTCGAATCGTTACTTTTTTCAAAGCAACCATTATAGCACATACAGTCATTGTCTTATTCAATTTAATTGTGAATGTGCAATTTAATGTGCTGTAAAGAGAAACAGACATAACCAGAATGTTACTAAATTGGAAACCTAACTGCACATTTGTAATTGTTTTTGCAAACTTAAGAGTAAGGAAAGGGGACATTGACACTGTTAATTTGCAGTGTCACCCCATAAGCTTGAGAACACCCATTGCCATTGTCTGAGTTTTACCTTAAAGACTTCATGCTAAGAGACTATAAATGTTCACATTCACAGAGGTTGCAAACCACAGACCCTCTGACCACACACAGGGGCTGGTTCGTTTTGCCTGCCTGCACAATGAACAGGCAGGGGTGCAACTTGGTTGCAAAGACCAGCCTCTTGACATCTATGGTCTTGTCCCCCAGCTACTTGCCTGGTGGCTATAGGGCATTTGAATTTCCATCACAGGAGCCCTTTCACATACCAGCCTGGATGAACATGAAGGTCTCTTACGTCCAGAATCTCTCTGGAAATTCAATCCAGACTATCAGATTAACTAAGAATTTAAGACATTCTCTCTGTTTCTTTCTACTTTAGCTTTGGCTTAGATGAAAAAAATTAACGTTGCAAATAATGAAAAGGGGTGAGTGAAATGAACTAAATACATATAGTGGATAGGGATTCGACCTATAATTTCATGGAAGACTTGCCATTATTTGTGCTAATGAATAGTTTGATGAGTGGAAACGGATATTTTCTAGGACTTTGACTCTCGCAGAACACTCAGGGTAGTGAGATGATTGCCCTGTAAGCCAATGGTTTATGCAGCCAGGAGAGCCAATGGACATAATTTAAAATGATAATCTGTGCAACTCTAAATAATTATTGGACAATCTGACTCACCCCTCCATGTACTTTTTAACTTCTTCTTTTTTCTTTCTTTCCAATCTTTTCCTTACCCCTCTCTCCCTTCTTCTCCCAAGCTCCATATTATATTCCTTATTTCATCTGCCCTTCACCCTGCCTGGACCACTGTGATCCATTTTTTGGTCAGATTGGTGGCTCTTGGGGCTAAGGACAATGACGATTCTTAGCCTCATAGAACCAGAGGTAAATGACCCAATACCACACCCCCCCCCTCTGTGTTTCATAAAGAAATGAGTAGATGTGACACAGTGACAAGCATTTAGAAAAATAAAAATATATAAATCCAAAATGTCACTAATATGTATTTATTTTAGAGGAATGCCTTCAAATTTGCAATTCAACTAAGATTCTTTAATACTTTATTTCTCATGAATGGAGAAATAATGATAATTATAAAAATATTAAAAATGACTGACCTTTGGGCCTCTGCAGTAGCACATGCTATAAAATAAATCTAAAACAGAAAAACAAAAATATATATGTTACTTTGACAGTTGGAAATGTTAGAAAAGATGATTCAGAGCTAATTACAAACCCCCTAAATTTTAGAACCACAAGAACCCCTAGGGATTACCTAATTCACATTCCTACTGGATTCCTGATCTATTATCAAAGCTATTCAGGCCGTACAAGCTCTGCTTTGATACCTCCGGTGTCAGAGAGCTCACTACTCCACAATGGAGTTCATTCTCCTGGAGTTTTCATTGTAAGAAACTTTTGGTCTTATGTGAAGGAAAATCTACATCCTTGTAATATCTACCCATTGCTCCTACTTCTGATTTTTAGAATAATGGGACTTCGTCCATTCGTTGTTTTACATGACAGATTTGGGGGAATATAAGTACATATCTGCCCAGGAATGCAGAACTCCATGCCTTCCCTCAAATAACAACAATTATAAACAAGCCACAGGGTGTACTATGATTACCTCGCTCAGGGTTTGCAGGGTTTTGTTGAGCTCTGATCGTCTGTCAATAAAATGAGAGAAATGGACATTACGGAGACCATTAGTAATGTTAAATTCAAAACAAGTTAGATTTTTAGCAATTAAATCAAGCACATGGTATTTATGGCTTTGTGTTCAGTTTGAAGAAACACACGGTATAATAAGATTCCCATGAGGGAAAAATAAATTATTTATATGACAAAGGAAACTAACCAGACAGGAGCTGCACCAGTTCTAGCCAAGAGTGAGACACAAATTATGGTTCAACAATCTTGTTATATATTAGGCTACTGTAACCTCTAGGCACAGAAAGAGCTGGCCCAAGGCAAAAATTTCTGAGAGGGGCAGCTACTCACCCTGGGGACTCTGTGCTTCTGATTTCTTCCCCATTCCCTCTCTGATCCAGCCTGTCCTCCCTAGCACTCTCCAGCCCTGCCTTCCCCTCCTCACAACTGCCCTTTAGGAATTTCTCTCATTCCTCTCCTCCAATCTCACTCCAACAACACTTTATTTCCTTCAGTGTGGCAGAGCTCATATGAAGTTAGGATGAAAGAAATCTAGTTAAAGAATTCACTTCGAGGCAGTGGTTCTCAACCGGGTGGCTGCCCCCCCAACCCCCGGGGACAGCTAGCATTGTCTGTAGACATTTTTGGTTGTCACAACTGGAGGGAGGTGGGGGAAGTGCTACTGGCATCTCATGAGTAGAGACCAGGGATGCTGCTATACATCCTGCAGTGCACAGGACAGCCCCACATCGCAAAGAACTATCAGGCCCCAGATGTATTTCAATAGAGCTGAGGTTGAGAAACCCTGCTCTAAAGAATGGGCAATAATTCTAGGTGGCTCCAGGCAGGGTCTGGGAGGAAGAAGAGAAGGCAGTAATCAGCCAGCTCCTCAAGCCAGCAGGAGCCACTTCTCCACAACTAAGCTCAGAGGCCACCTTCTTTCTGGGAGTTTCCCTGGCCCCCCGAAGTCAGGTCTAACCGCCCCTTCTGCTCTATACTCAGATACTTAGAACATCCTCTGGCGCCCTATACATGCCACCTTCATTGTAGGGATTGTACTGTATTGCGATCGTTTGTTTGCATCCTTTGTCTTCCCCAGCAGACTCTAGAGCCCTGGTTCTCAAAACTGGCCTCGTGTTGGAACCACCTGGGGAGCATTAAAAAATACTGATGCCTGGGTCTCTGCCCTCAATACTGACTTAATTGTTATAGTGTGTTCCTGGGCATCGGGATTTCGGAAAGCTCCCCAGGTGATTTTAATACACAGCCAGGGCTGAGAACCTCTGCTCTAGTCTTGGTTTCCATCTCAGAGAGTTGGGATTCATTCCCATTTGTATCTCCAAGGCCCAGCACATAGCAGCTGCTCAACAAATGTTTGGTGACGTTAAACGAACTCAGCTCTATTTCCAGTTTACTCATTAAGATTAATTACTTACAAGTGTGCTAAGTTGTGTTCTAGTTGTAAATTTGTGAGTTAACAAAAATGTTTTCTATGTTTGTCCATTTAAAGTCTAAAATCTATCCAGGACATTGATGTCTTCTGCTTTTCATTTCGCTTATATAATTTTGAATAGTTAGAAAAGCTGGATTTTCACCAGGAGGTCAAAGAATAGTCATAAAGGACATGAAGAACACTCCACTCCAATCCCAGTTCTCACTAGGTGAACTTTTACCACCATAAACTCAGTAGGCCCCAGGGATGTTTGATGCCCACCAGGTAGAATCGAGATGTTCTTTTCCGCCTGGGCGCTGCTGAATCATCAGAAGTGGCCAGGTCAAATGCTCATTTGAAAGGATGATCCATAAGAGGAGCTTTGTTTTTTGGGATTCCCCCCACCCCAGGAAAGATTTTTCTTTTCAGTGTCATCACAGACACTCACCAGAGCTGATTCAGTTCAAAAGTTCACAATGATCTCATTTGTGAGATAACAGCAAGGTTGAATAGATGAATATTATCTCAGATGCTGCTTCCCTGCCACAAGGCCAAGACATGAAGTTGCCCCTGCCAGTGACAGCCAGAGTAAGTCTGGCTCCTGGCCTAGGCCACTGTGCTGGCTGCCATTTTGACCTCTTGTCTAACTGGGGGCATTTGCGTGTAATGCATTTCTCATTGTCTGTGCTGTCCTTGTAAGCCCAGATCTACTTAACAAAGACCTCTCTGATTTTTGAAAGCAGGAACAAATGGGATACCTGGAGTCCTACCTCGAACCCTTCTTTTAACCACGCTGGATATCAAATCACTGAAACTCAAATACCAGTTCAAATGAAGCTGTTGTGTCATTTCAAAGCATCAAAGAGAACAGCTTCATGGGGACATTAGTTGATGACAGGTGACCATGATCAGTTTGCAAAAAAGTCAAGAACCAGTTAAGCCTGTAACTTTCCAGTCTCTTTCCTATGATCAGTTTCCAAAAGCAAAGATGGCTCCACAAGCATGGAAACACAGGTGATGTATGACATTGTAAATCAAACAGCAGATCACTCACTTCAGTTCATTTGGAGACAGGACTCCAGTTAAGTTGCCGTTAGTTTTATCTTGATTCTGTTAGAAGCACAAAGTCATTAAGAATGCAACATTGTTTTGTTTTGTTTGGACACTCTCTAACAAGAAGGTGTTCTTCAGTTTTGTTGGCCACCCAAAGAACTACACTCCAAAGACTGAATCCTAACTGCATGGAATATTGTCTATTAAATGACCAAATTGCAGGTGCATAGATAAGGGAGGGAGGGGAAAAATGCTTCTCAAAAATTAATCCATATTGGCTGAGCCGGTTTTTGTTTTCTGTTTTCTTTAAAAGATATTCTGAGTCAGCAGCTTTGATGTAATAATTTCTGTCTTTCTTCAAGGGTTCCCCCCAAAGAATGTCATTGTTTTAATAAAATGCTTAAGTAACAGACCCCAGTGTAAAAAGACAAACTGGATAGCAACCATCAATGCACTTCTGGCACCCAATTCATTGTCCGGCACACAGTAGATGCTCAGAAATATTCACTGGACGAACAAACCACATTTGGCTGGGACTTCCTGAACCAATCTAGGTTATAAGAAGGCTGATATTACTGTATCCGAACCCCCCAAGGGACAAATGGGATCAGATCTAAATGATTATTCTTAAATTCAATACACATATTTCTTGTTGCTAGGAGTTTCTAATAAAATTTTAAATTTTAATTGGTAATAGAATTGCATCATATTAACATTCTTATTCAGCAGCAAACCTAGTGGAAGCTAAAATAGAATTAATTGTTAACAAAATACCATGATTATTATGAATTCAAGCCCTCACCACAAAGCTAGGGATTCAATAATACATATTTTATTTAAATTTGCTCATAAAAGTAAATATGCCAAATATCATAAATTATCTGAACATTAAACAAATCTTTAAACACATGTGAATTCACCTTTTAAGATTGCAATAAGAAAAATCCTTAAAACCTACCTGGGTAATGTTGCTTTCTTCATCATATTGAAACATTATCTCACCTCTAAAAAATGCTAAAAATAAATTTTCAAAAAGAAGTTTGATACTTATATTTTTATAACTTGAGGATTATATAATACAATACATAAAAAGATTATCAAATTACTTTATAAACACAGTTTCATCAAATTCTTAGTTTTTATTCACATTTACTTTCTTTTCTATTGGTAAATTACTCAATGATTTTTAATACAATTTTCAGAAAATATAAACTATAAATTTTTTTTTAACTATGAACAATAAATTTTATATGGGAATTTAGAAAGAGAGAAAACTCATTCCCCTTGTCAAGAAATTTTATCCCTACATGCTTGTCATCAGAGCTTTCTTTCTCTTAAAGATGCTAACTGGGGAACTGTGGCTATAACATTAACTCAAAAAAAAATCTTTAAAAATTGTTATAGTTGCAGTTACGTAGATAAGGGAAGGAGGGAAAAAGTGTTTCTCGGCAGTTAAGCAGACTTCTGGAAGTCTATTTATTCTTTGCCACTTTTCTTTTGTTTTTGTTTTTAAAATACATCCACCAAATGCAATATCTTGCCTAGGAACAAAGCTGAGATTTGGCTTTGAAATCTGAACAGTGCAGAGGGCAAATCCTTTCTTCAGTTGAACAACTTGTGGCTTTTATTTCAGAAACACCAGAAAACCCTTAAAATGCTCACTTTGGAAAATATTGAAGTCAGTTTCAGCCAACCTATTTCCTGCAGGGTATATTCCTAGAGGCTTTGACTCTATCTGGAAATGAATAAAATAGAGACTCCTAAACAGAAGTACACGGTGTGCACTTGATAACCTACAGTGACCAAAAACTGGCCTCTTGAGCAACGGAGCAAGGGTTCAGCCAGCGTTTTTGGTGATAGATCAGATAGTAAATATTTGAGGTTTGGGGGAGCCATATGGTCTCTGTTGCAACTACTCAACTCTGCTGTTGTAGTACAAAAGCAGCCACAGACAATACATAAGTGAATGGGCATGGTTGTGTTCCAATAAAACTTTATTTACAAAAACATGAGGCAGGCCATATTTGGACTATGGGCAATAGTTTGTGAATCCCTGAGTTTGAGGGTTGAAAGCCTCCTCATCTCATCTTCTTTTACTGCACCCCAAACTACAACAACTGATTCCCCTAGCCATGTACTCAGTGGTCTACTTCTACTTAAAAATGGCTGACAAGGTCACCAGACCAGTGATTAACATGATCTATCTATTCCAGCAACTTTTCTACTGAGAACCTCAACTTCTGCATACTGATACTGAAATTTCAATTAATACAGTACATAATTATTAAAAGTAAAGATATTTCATATCTGCATAGAATTACTTATCCATTAAAAAAAATCTTAGCTTTTAAAAGCTTATTTAGATTGTGTGTGTGTGTGTGTGTGTGTGTGTGTGTGTGTGTGTGTGTGTGTACACACCAGCATCCACAATTTTCCCCCTCACATCCTTGTTGAGCACATGTTGAGTTTCATAAATGTGCTGGGATCACAGTGGTAAGTGCAGCAACCAGGAAACCACCACCTTTTGACCCTCAGCCTAACTCTTCCTGGTCAGCTCCCAGTTTTTTCACCAGCCTCCACTTCTCTTAATAAACCCAGACTGGAACTTGCAAGAAGTGAAAGATTCTAGTTTCTGCCATGATATTGTGGGATTTCTGGTGCCAAAAGAGTCGGTTCCCTGATGAGGTTGTTTTTACCAGACACTATAACAAATGGTCAATTCAGTCACTTAATTGGGGAAAACAGTACTCCGACCAGCTTTCTGGCATCTGTTACTCAAAATGACCAGCTTTTTTTTTTTTTCTAGATGTTCAATTTTCAAACAGTTATCAAACATCATGTAGAGACAACACTGAACTAGACATTAGTCACCAGCCCAAAACATAGACAAAGCACAAAAATAATGACATTATAGGGAATTCAGTAAAGAGAAGGGTAAGAGAAGGGGGAAGGAAGGATGAGGAAAAGAGTTACACAATATATGAAAATGAAATGTATCCAACAAGTTTTTTTTTCTCTAATCACAACCAGCTAATATTTTTCTTCTATATTCTACCTGGAGCATAGTATCAGCAGAAAGCTCATATGAGCAAATCTCATAGTCACACAATAGACAGTGTTTGTAGAACATTCTTTCAATGGGAAGTTTTCTTGTTTTCTAATCTAACCAACCTTAACTTATTTTACTTGAAAGTGTTGCCTATGTTTTTCAAACAAATTACTAAACTGTTAAAAGGAACAAGATAAAAGAAAAACATTCCTATAATGACTGTTTATAACTGGAGTCATACTAAGATTACTTTGATATAAAATACCTTGTTACGTTCCTCTTCTCTCTCCCTGTGATCTTTTGTCCAGTTCTGATCTGCCACATTATATTTTTGTTTTTCACATTTACTGTCATTGGTTTTAACAAGGAAGGGGAGCCCAGAAAGCCAAACCCATGTGAGAATAGTGGTTGTTTCATTCTTTCTGGCCCATGGCAGAAGGGAAAATATTCCTATTTCAAAAACGGCATGTTCTTAAGAGATTTCCATCTCAATTAAAAAAAAATAGTGGATGGTCTTAGAGATAACAAAATACACTATGGACACTACTGGAATTAGCATCCAATTGAACTAGGTATATGTGAGTTTTTGACATTCTACCAGACTGATTTGTTTTATTCTTAGCAAAAGACAACATTCTGTTTCTAAGCTATAATACTTAAGGTCCTATGAAAAAGCTTAAGGGATTTATATATAAGAAGTGACTTCTAATAATTATTGATTTCATTATTAATGATTTTCATGAATTAACTCAAGGGTATTAGTTATGGATTTAAAGCTACAGTAAAAAATATTTGTTATAGAGCTTCATGTCTCATATTAAGGAAGTTAATCTATTCTCTCTCTAGACAATGGGAAGATAATTTCAGCCAGATCTAAAATTTGCTTTTGTTTTTATTAGGGACTTTTAGTAGCCAGGTGGTATGAAAAGAGACAGATCAGAGAGGCACACACCACATATTTAACAGGAGAGAAACATACCATTGTTTTCTATGGAGCTAATTTATCTTGCAATGTATAATGTACACAAGAACTAACCTGAGTCATTGCAAATAGATGACAAATTGCAGATATTTCTCTGAGGTTTGACTCCTGCAAAGAAAATAATAACCCAGCTGGTTAAGCATGTCAACACCTGCACTTATATACTATACTGTCAAGAAATTCACAAATACAGACATCAAATGTGGACCCCAAATATTATAATCTGGATATAATTGGCTGGATGAATTCCACAAAGACTAAAAGAATGAAAGAATTTTTATTTCTTAGTTGGTCAGCTATGGAACTTGATTCTTTACTATTCTTTATTATGTCAGTGTCTGACCTCCAAATCCTCCCTAAAATTTATCTGTCCCATTCTGAATTAACCCCTCTCCTGTCCAATATAAACAGAGTGCCATGAATACAAATCAAGTATAGAGACTTTAAATGGAATAGCCCTGAATCATAGATCTTCCTTCCTATCCTGACTAGGGGAGTCCATAGACAATACTCTAATGTTGGTCCTAGCTCTTTACAGAAATGTATGTTCGAAATAACATTAAGGTCATGATATCCTTTCATGGGCAAAAATCACAAAATTTAAAACATATTTGCTGAGCATCTACCACAGTCTAGAAACTTTGGGAGATTCCAGACATAGACTCTGCCCTCAAGGAGCTTACGATCTAGCGGGTGATACTGGCCAGTAAATAAAAAGTTTTAGTGAGGGCAAGATGGAGCGATGGCCAGGACAACAGATCACACAGGCATACAGAGGAGGCTGAGATGAATGGGAGATGAAATGAGGTGTGTTAGAACAAAAAACTGCATACATTTTAACCTGAGGAACACTTTCTCCTCTGGCAAAAGGAGAAGTATGTCTCTTTGGTTTGAAAAGACCTCAAGGTTTACTTCTCTAAGAATCTTTCCTTCATAAATTGCATCCTTTAGGCAAAGCATAAAAAATCCATAATAAATGGGAGAGGCAAATGCTGATAACGTATTAAGCAAAACTGCCAAGGGAAAAAGATTGTCATATTAAGGAATATTTTGGTCTCCTTGTTAGGTCTTGTTTGGTCAGAATTACATATGTAATGCCCAGTTGCCAGTTTATTTCCATTGCAATTGAGTCCTTAGTTTGTTGCTATGAGAAAACTAGTTTGGACACAAACCAACATTACAGTTTGAGTTAGTGTATGTGATATAGTTTCTTCCAGGATGATTTATTAGTGTGTAGGTTATCATGCTTCAGCTAAGTGTTTTGATTCTGTGAATAAATTGAATTTAGGTGTCACAAGTTACCTGACATGTAGATTTCTATATTATTCCACAACAATATTATTCCACATCAATATTACCCACACCAAAGAGAAAGATTTCATTTTAAATATACTTGCTTATCGATGTAACTCACTATAACATATACACTATGCAAATATTATAGAATATATAGATGATGGGTAGTAATGCTTTAAATGTCTTTTAAACCATTTCTCTATTGCTTGCTAAGCTTTTCATTCTACCATCTCTCATCTTTCTCTAAATATTAGCTGCCTCTCGATTTCCAGTGATATGTGTCTTTTTGTTGCTCATTCATACTGAGAATTTTCTTTTCTATTGCTAGGGCTGTTATCTGTAAACTCCCTCAAGTATATGGCCACAGGCCATTTCCTAAATCATGAGTGAAAAAAACTTTGTAAAGGGTCAGATAGTAAATATTTTAGGCTTTGTGGGTCATATGGTCTCTGTTGCAACTACTCAAATCTACCACTCTACATAGCAGAAAAGTAGCCACAGAAAATGTGTAAATGAATGAGCATGACAGTATTCCAATAAAACTTTATTTATAAAAAGAGGCAGTGGGCCAGATTTGGTCCGTTGACGATAGTTTGCTAACCCCTGCTTTAAATCAATCAGAAGCCTATGTTAAGTATGTCTTATGTGCCTAGTCTTGCATCCGGTACTTAAAAGTACATCCATTCTTTGATTTAAAAAGAGTTTGAGGCTCACTCCTCTCAATCCTTCATTAATTGCATCCTGTCGATAAACTCATCAACACCAGCCCCTCTATCTCCCATGCCTCTTAAGTACGTCAGAAATACTTGTGTAATCACTGCCTTTATCTGCATGCATGTTTATGTTATTTGTCTGTTTGTTTGCCTTGTTCCCCCCCAGAGACTAGAAGATTCTAAAGGGTGGGCACTGTGTCTGATCATTATTATATAGCCTCGAACACCTAGTACAACTTCAGGTACCCAGTGTATATATCTGTTCATTAAGAACAGATTTTATTTTTAAAAGGTAGGAAAACAGAGAAAGAAATCATAAACACCAGCCATTTGTTTAATTTTACTTTAGTTACAAAAAAGAAAGTCTTGATATTGATAATAAGTCATACCTGATGCATTGAAGGTTTTTACTATAGTGATTTTAGTTTTTTCTGCAAAGAAGCAATTTAAATATTAGAGTTTACTTTTAAAAAACAATTTGCCATGAGTATCATTCTAGTAAAGTGCTAAGAAAATCACACTGTTGACACCTTTCAGGCACTATTGGTCATCTCAGCAGCAGAATGGATGGGAATCGTATATACAGATCATGTAGCATCGGCATAGGGTGGGTCTGGGAGTTGGACTCCCATGTTTACCCAGTTAAATCACACCCATTACACACCCCCACTGCTTGTGCAATTCTACTTCAGTTTCCATGTGCTGCTGCTAGACAAATGAATGCGGACTTACATTTCGGATATGTAGAATTAAGTCACTATCAGGAAGTTCAGGTGATAGGTTGTAAAGAGCCCGTGATTCAGAGTAAAAATTAATGTGAAACAGTATACATGGGATCTAAAATATTATGACTATAGTCTGGAATCAAGTGTCCTGTTATTTTTTTCTTAGGAGTTAATACAATACTATCCCCATTGTATTGACAGATAAAACTATAGTCAGAGAGGTTGAGACCATTCACCTACAGTCACACAACAAGCCCACAGCAGAATCAGGACTGTTCAAAGTCAGTGACTCACAGGCAAATATTAACACACTCTGACTAGGCCAACCTTAGAAGTATCTTCCCAACACACTTTAGGGACAGAGCCCATGGTTCATTCCCCAGCTTATAAGGAGAACCAGGTTCAGAAATCCTTGCTATAAGGATGGCCAATTAGAAAAGGCTGTGTTCAGGGTACAGATTTGGAAAGAAGATCTGTGTCCTAGGGGTGGATGGGTAAATTCTGAAGAAAAGATCAAGCTCAGCTAGGAGACACACTTAAGAATGATGATGTTATAGTGACAGTTTCAAAAACTTAATTTGTGTGTATGTGGTATCGGTGAGTTTCTGTTTTAATGTGTGACCCATGGACAATGATTGGTGGAATTATAGAGGCTAACAGCATTTTGCATTAACATTAAGAATACTTTAAATATATTATTTTGTTTGCCCTAATATTTTCTTTTCCAGAGCAAACAAAACATAACTGTGAAATGAACTTGTGTTTTTTGGGAAAAATGTTCAACCTCACTAACAACCAAGAATGAAAAATAAAATCTAAGGAATTCAGAGAAAGATTTAGTGATATATGACACAGTCTCAGAAAAGATACAGTGACACAGACATTCTCATCCACTGCTGGCAGGAGTGTTACTGTATACAACCTTTCTAGAAGGCTATAGATCAAGGGGCAGTAGAATACTGCTGACCCATTATGTACAATCCTTGGAATGTATCCTACAGAAATCAGGGATGAATGCAAAGATGTTGGCACCAGGATGTTCATTGCAACAACTTCTATTGAAAAAATAGAAACAACTTTAAAGTCCAACATATGGTACATAATGTAATACTGTCAAATCATTAATAGCAAGGGACACTGAAAAATACTTATAATTTAATATTAAGTCAAAAGGGCAACATATAAAAATCTATGTAAACTATGACTATTTTACAAAGGATATACAAGGGTACTTCAAAAAGTTTGTGGAAAAATGGAATTAAAAGGTGACACAAATCCTTCCATAAACTTTTTGAAGAATCCTCATATAAATAGAGTATTTGTATATAAATATACATATATATGACACTGAATGGAAATATACCAAATTGTTAACATAATAGTCTAAGGAAAGTAATATTAAAAATGATTTCTGTTTTCTTCTTTGTATTTTTCTATATTCTCCATTTTTTATGAGTAAATATGTTATCACTATTATAATAAAAAAGTTATTTTAAATGGAGTGCTATGTCCATGACAGTTTGGAAGTATGAGAGTGTGGTGACAACGGAATTATAGTTCAATGTCAAGGGGGTAATGAGTCAACAGTGGAAGTCACAGGAAAGTAGAAAAGGAGACAAGGGAAAACTCTTTACTAACCCAGTATACCACACAAGTGAGAAACTCAAGAAGCCACAGAAGACAGACTATTACATTTAGACATAACTTGAAATTACCTGTTCTGTTTAAAGTAGATAATACACTTGAAGTAGCATCTGAAATAAAATGATAAAATTAGCATAACTACTGACATGGGTAACAAACGTGTGTCTTCTTAGGTTCCTTAAACATTTCACTTTTCCCCAAATCCAGGAGAAGTTAGAGAGTTTTACAAAAGCCAGCTGGCGCTACTAAATGTATTTGCTGTCCATCTCCTCAGCACTATGCATTCTCCAGGCCCCAGAGACAATTCCAGAGCAAATGCTCACTCATTCAAAATGTGTTTCCTGAATGCAAACGATGTGTCTAACACATAGCAACACTCCTGTAGTTAGTAGATTTAAATAATCCCATTTACAGTGCTTACTATTTTGTCCCTTTTTTTCTATTATAAGGAAAGTCTCTATAATATGTTGAATATGATATTTCTGACATGAATACTAATTTTGATATACAGCCGTGTGGCTGCTTAATACATTTTTACCAGTGGTACACCCTTATAAAGCAATTTTAAATAATTCCAGTTTAAATTTGGAGTTCTTGAACATTATATTCAACAAACTTTTAGGAAAATCTTGTTTTGATCTTCTTTGATTTCAAATCTATTCTATTTCTTCAAATAAAAATCATTCTAGAATTTGTTATTCTGTATAAAATTTTAGGAAGAAACAAAAGGCTTGTGTTACATTATCACACGTAAAACACACACACACACACACACACACAAAATGGGATCCAAAACAAAATTTGTGGCCAAATCTAAATTGAAGATATTCTTTTCACTGTAAAAAGTAATTGCACATAAAAATGATAACATTCGGCCCTTCTCATTGGGCCAAATATGAATTTCAACCAGTTTCAATCCGTATGAGCTGCTTCTATGATTGTTTAGCTCCTTAACCACCAACCACATGGTGAGACGTGATTTTAACTAAGAGACTGTGAAAAGAGTTGGGTGTGACCACAGTGGGATGGAAGGCTGTCGACCCACAGAGGGGAGGGAACAGGGTGTGCTGCCCTGCCCACCTCCCTTGAACACAGCCCACTTCTTTGCCCTTTTCTCTAGTATGACGAGGAAGCCAATTATTTTTCCATTTCATACTATTTAAAAATTGATAAAATCATCTGTAAAAAAGCTGTCTTTGAACGCTCTGTGCCTCCAAATCCATGCTGAATCATACTGAAGTCACTGGATGTGCTTTTCATATTTAAACAATCTTTCATGTAAAACTTGTCGGCACTGTGTTGGAGAGCAAGAGAAATGAAGTACTCCAAATGTGATCAATATTTCTTTTCATTTTTAGAACAGTTAGCGTGGTGGAGGGCTGTCTTCCCTCCGTGATCATAAGAATTTTATCATTTAACCAGAAAGTTAGGTCACTCTCCAGAGTTGAGAGTTTTTTGTCTTTTGGTGTTTTTGGTTATTTGAAACTACTCAGTGTATTCAGAACTAATTTAGAAATGGAAACCTTCAACGCCACTAATCATACTTATATTCATATTAAGAGTTATCAATTTTCACTTGCTTCAGAAAAATTCTTAGCATTGAGGCTTGTAGTTTCAACCTCTTTGTCCCGAGGAGAAAAACATTACAAAAGTATAATGAAAACAAAACTTAACAAATTGGGCTTAATCTAGGTTTAAATTTTTCCAAAATCTTGCCTGGAGTACCACTGGAGTAGGGGACAAGACCGATAAGAGGTGATTCAACTGCAGGAGAAAAAAAAAAAAAAAACACAATATTTAAAAATAAATATGTACTTTGAAACAATTACTTATTAAATTTTAAGGAGTTAGAACTTTTGTGATTAATCGAAAATAAGTAGAAAACATGCTAACAGTCATATCCGCAAGTCCCAATCACTCAGTGAGTATGCATTTAATCAGAAAATTGTAGAGAACGAACCCAAGATGAGTAGCCTGAAACCCGTGATCACAAAGCCTGCTACTACCTATGGAATATTACGGAAATCAGTTTAGGAACCACACTAAAATACAAGAGATACTACTTTCAAAAATTTTCAGCCAGAGAGTTCTAAAAAACATCTTAAATAACTTGTTGAACTACAGTCATGACATATCTTGGCACACTGGCTCCATTCTGTTATAATGATGCCTGGTAGCTCTTCCCACAGTGGATTTAGGATTAATAACAAAGAATGCTACCACTCAATACTTTACTGCCTAACACAATTTCCTGGTAAGTTATTTTAAAATATGGCTGCGATTAAGACAATCAATCAAGTTATAAATCTCCTGTGGAATGACTCCACTGACGCTGTCAAGCTACTACACACATTTTGCATGTTTAAATATTAAAAAGACCCAAAGGCTTGACCTCTACCAAAACATGGAACAAGCAAACATAAACATTTTACAATTAAAATGAGTTTTGCAGCAGGGAGCCTGACTTTCAGCTGGTATGGACAAAATTTGGGTGTGTCAAGGCGCTTGGCTGGCCTGTTTTAGACTGCTCATGTGTTGGCTGAAACACACGCCCTGTCTGTCCCACATTGCTTCCATATTTTGTCATTTACTACATTTATTTATTTTTTTTAATTACCAAGGCTATTTCTTGAGAAGATAGTTCCTGAGCAATAAGAGTCAAAGTGTGGATATGGAATCCTTTGCTCTTGGGTCAGAACAAAATAATTGGCCCAAACTGTCTTTTAATTAATGACTATTAATTCTTCCGGATGTTGATGAATGGTGACGCCACTGCAAAGAAGGGGCCTGTGGGCACAGCTGCCCATCTGTTCCTTGTGCTACACTGGCTCTTACCTTCCAGTCTGGGTAGCTTTCCCCAGGGCACCCAGAACCCAAGCTGTGACTAGAACCAGTGTGTCCTCAAAGCCCCATTCTCCATTCCACCTGAACAAGATTCTACAGCTAGCACTATGATCATGTTTGCTGATGGCTATTCTATTGGAAGAAAAATACAGTGGTTCATTGTACCCTAGAAGCTTGGCATGGTAAAAAGAACTTGGGCTCTGGAGGCTTGTAGTCCTGGATTTGAATTTTTGCTTCATTACTTAATAACTCATATAATGACAGTTATTATTTATTGAGGGTTTACTCTGTGCCAGTCCATGTGTTATCGCATTTCATTATCACAACCACCCTACGAAGCAGGTACTGTTATTCTCCCCAATTTACAGATGAGAAAACCAAGGCTCAGAAAGGTTAAGGAACTTGCCTCAAGTCACACAGCTAGCAATGGGGCTGCAAAGGGTAGTGGCCAAATTCAAACCCAGAGAGTCTAGTTCCAGAGCATGTGTGAACATGAGCAAGTTTTATCCTCTCTAAGCCCCAGTTTCCTCATCTATAACACGAATGTAAGGATTCCTATGCTGCAAGATTGAGAGGAGTACGAGAAGATGGCAGAAGACTTCCAGGCACGTAGTATGCGCACAAGAAGTAATAGATATTATTTTTAATTTTACTTAAATAAATGAATTAACAACTGTAGAAGCTCATTTTCATACAACTGAGGATAGAATGTGAGTTGACTCACTCCTTATCATAAAAGATTGTTCTGGAATATATAGTATACCAGAAAGAATGCAGAAGTAGGAGTCAAAGAAGCCACATGCTGCCTCTGGGTGATGTGGGGAAGCAGTTGTGCGATCTCAGACAAGTCACTCAGCAACTCCAGGCTCTGCCATCTCATCGACTAAGGGATGGGGCTGGACAACTCTAAGGTCCTGTTCCAGCTAGTGGTCTTAAATTCAGTTTCTGTTCCTGTTCCTGATGATACAGGTTCTAGTTATAAATTTCTCTTTAATTTATTTGCCTTCCCATTCTAGGGAGTGGTAAGCCCTTAGAAGCCTTTTGAAAAATACTACTTCAGTGGGGGTACTGAGGGAGTATGTTTAAGAGAACATCTCATCTCTTAAATATAAGAACATGTGGTGAGCTTATGTTCTTAATACTCTTCAGTGACTTGTGAACTAGAATACTAAAAATAACTGGCGAACTTAAGCAGTTACCGTAATGAAAACCCACAATTTATTACCCAGTGATTTATTTCCCAGCTTTGTCCAGCAATATGGAAAAATCAATATACCTGTCCTTTTGTCTACGTTTGCTATTGATTTTTCAGGTGTAGGTTTAATGACATAATTTAATTAAGCTTCTTGGGGGAAAACAATTTTGCTGCATCTATACTATAGACCATACTGTGTGGAGAACTTTTAGAATGACATTTTCCTGAAATTCCCCAAAGTCATAAAATAACAGCCTTACCAGATGGTGATAAACTGGAATTATCAGCATCTTCTGTTGAGGAAAAAGGTGATTTAAAATTAGTTTAGTTCATGCACAAATTTGTAGGAGATTAACTTTAACGGAGTGAATGTACATTGAGTTACAAATAGCTACCAAAAGAGGGCAGCATGTTAATTTACTATTATTTTCAACAGCCCAATCATGCTTTTCAATTCTCTAGTGAAAAGATATTCTTTTCAATATCTTTAGTGAAATAATCTTTCCAATTTTTGACTGTTGATGTTGCTCCATATATTTTGTTATACTATCATTTTAGTACATTTCAAACTAAAAATGATGACTAAGAACATCAGTTGTTGGCTAATATTCATTAAAATGTGTAAATCTGTAGGTCTGCATAAATTAAATTTCCATTAACTGAGCTTCTTTTTAGCACAGACTTTATACCTATTAGGTCACTTCTTTCTTGTGAGTTAAACTAGATCAGACACCTCTGGTGTACAAGAACTGCTGAGTTCTTTATTTTGGGAACATGCTCAGATCCCTTAAAAGAAAAGTAATTCTATTTTTTTTTCTCTGAAAAATAATACACGCTTATTGAAGAAACTTCAGAAATCACAGATAAACAAAAACCACTTATAATTTCACCACCCAGAGATAAATGATGTAAATATTTTAGCATATATTCTTTTCTATGTGTAATGTACATTTACATACATATATAGATATATGCATATGTTTATATGTGTATATATGTACATAGGATTATATCACACAAAAATATTTATAATCTGATTTTTCTCATGACAGTATATCCTGAAAATTGATCTCTATCATTAAACAATTTTCCACAACACCATTTGTGATGGCTGCATAGCATTCCATTGACTGGATATAGCATTTATCTATGAAACAAATTAACTTTTAATGGGAATTTTGGTGTATGCAATTTTTCACGATTACAAACAATGCTGCAATAAATCCTTTTGCCTAAATTTTTTGTACATATGCTTGGCTATTTCTTTTAGAAATCCCATAAATTTTGATTGTCAAAATGCCCTACAGAAAACTTGAACCAATTTATATTACCCTTTGCCATACATGAGAGTATTACTTCCCCAAGCCCTCACCCACATGGGGTCCCACAAATTTAAAAAAATATTTTTTTTAATGACAAGGGAATAGTAATTTTCATAAGGGTACCTTGAGATACAATTAATAGGGAAGAATAAATATGTTTGGAAACTAAAATTTCACAGTGAAACATTCCTGGTAGCCTTCAGGAGCCTATTTTCCTGAAATGATGGTAGGGTACTGATTATTTTCTGGGATAATTAACATTATAGTCCTGCTTGAAAGCAGGACTGAATGAGTGCTCAAGTTCCCCAATTACCCTGCAGCCAACAGCAAATGTAGGCAGAGTGGTTAGGCACCCTGGTGTCCTAATTTAATTGAAATGACTTCTTCTTTAGCCTCTGTTCTTCAATATATCCCTTATGCCACTTTAATATTCCACCAATCAAAGAATCTGTTGAGTTAACTTTTAAAGGGTTAATTTGAAAAACACTCTTGGGAGCACTAAGGAGCAGTCATTCATTCACATCTTAGTATGATTTCATTTGAATTGGCTGAATTCTTCTGATCATCTAGCAAAGACCTACCGTAATGGGCAATGTGGAAAAGCACTGGGGAAAATCACATTCAATCTGGGCTACTTTGAGAATGACACTTGTCAGTGTGGGCAGGTGAAGGGGAGTGGGGCAGAGGGTGGCAAAGGCAGGAAACAGGATGAAGGCCCTGGGGGAGAGTTGAGTACCAGAGAAGAGGAACGGACAGTGATGTTGAAAGGCAACAGAGGCTAATCCGCCTCCTTCACACCTTGGCCCAGTGGCTGACCATAGGTACCAATGGTTCCAACCTTCTCCACTGCTAAATTGTTTCAACAGAGCTGTGTACCCACAGGGAAAGGGGCTGGTTTGAGTTTCATCTCTTTCTTAGATATTAGAGGGAATGGACAACTCAAGGGTAAGAGAAGGAAGTTTCCTGGGAAACCCACAGAACTGGTCTTCCATTTCTGGGTAGACAGGTTTGATAGGCATAAACTCACAACGAAGAGCTAAAACTTGACCAAAATGTAATTGAAGGCTACACCAGCCTGGCCCACAGGTAGAATTGGCCTTTTCCATTATGGAACCTATAGGGCTCCCAGTAGCTCCTGACAGGAAAGACAATGATCTACTTTGATGAAGGGAGGAAATCCAGTAAATTAAAGCTAGAGATTTTTAAATTGCTATTTTCTGCTTTTTTTCTTCTTTTGGCATTTTTTTTTTTCTTTTAGGGGCCCACTCGCTCAGTGACTAACGTTTATTCACTTTTTCTGTCTCTCATTACGATACTCGACATCACTCCTCCTGGTGCAACATAGAGATATCCCCACAGGCATTACACTTTCCTGAGTATCAGCCTATGTTTTTCTTGGGCTCTCTCCTAACTCATGTCCCATTTGTTCAACTAAAGAGGTGGTCGCCATTTCCAGTGAGTCATATATTTGAGCTCCATGCCACTTGTAGTAGACAAAACATTTCCATTGTTAAAAAGATTCATAAACAACGAAAGGAAAAACATTTAAATTTTTCAGATTTTCCTTTGGAAACGTACAAAGAGCAAATTTTAAAGCATTATTCATTTACTGAAGTCTCGATTTGAGTTAATAAAGTGATTGTGATCTGTCTATAAAATTTACTCAACATGACTCCCTGGTGATTTTTTTAAACAAAGTTCATATATTCCAATTATAATGAGGAGGGTTTGGCATGCATAAGTTTAGAATGGAAGCCAAACAGAGCCAGAGGAACTGGAAATTCAAGAAACTGACCCCCTCAATGGAATCTCTTTCCCTGTGTTGTTTCCTTGGCACTTTTTTCAAGGTTATTGCCATCACCTCCCCAACTCCAATCCCACACGGCCAAGTGTGGTCTGAGCACTGCCATGTGAATGTCTCACTGTCATTGCCTCTCCAACTCAGTATATCCAAGAATTTATCCCTCATTGCCCCACATCATTTCCTTACTTGATCAGTTCCTGAATTCAATAGTATTGCTGATAACACCAGCCAAATAATTTAAGTTGAAAACTTCAGTGTATTAGTTTCTTGTTGCTGCTGTAACAAATTATGATAAACTTAGTGGCTTAAATAAAACACACATTTGTTATTTTAGTTCCATTGGTCAGAAGGCCAGTATGGGTCTCCCCAGACTAAAATCAAGGCTGATGGTGACGATAGGCTGCATTCTTCTCTGGAGGCTTTAGGGGAGAATCCGTTTCCTGCTTATTTGGGTTATTGGCAGTATTCGGTTCCTTACAGTTGTAGGACCAAGGTCCTCATTTTCTTGCTGGCTATAAATGAGGGCTGTTCCCAGAGTCTAGAAGCCACCTACCTTTCTTGGCTCATGCCCCATTCTTCCATCTTCAAAGCCAGCAACAGTGGGAAGGGTGGGGGGCCTTCTCACATGGCCCCCCAAACTCACTCATCTGCCTTCTTCCACATTTAGGAACTTGTGTGATTCGATCAATCCTATCCAGGTAATTCACCCAGGTAATAATCTCCCCATCTCATGGCTCTTAATTTTAATCACATCTGCAAAGTCCCTTTTGCCATGTAAGGTAACATATTTACAGGTTCCAGGGATTAAGACGTGGACATCTTTGGAAGAGCCATTATTCTTCCTCCCACACTCAGAAATCCAGTTTCCTAAAATTACGGAGAATATGAGCTGCAAGGAACCACCCTTTATGAGGAAATATCCCACAGAGGTTAAAGCAAAGGGCCCAGAAACAGAGTTAGTTTTAACAATAGAGCTGAGTCTACAAACCAAGAAGCTAACTCTCTGACCATTGCTGCCGATGGCTCCCTTCCTGGTCCCCCACCACATCCAGTCGTAGCATCCCACGTGGCCTTCTCGCTGCAACACGGGGATGTCATAGAGATTCAAAAGAGACAGTATAGTGTCCTCATAGGAATAGCAAGTACGGATTGATGCTTCCTGTGATCCAGGCTTAGCACACAAAGGACTCCACATGCATTTTATTATTTAATCAGCCAACAGCTTTGCAGATGTGATTAAAATTAAGGACCATCAGATGGGGAGATTATCATGGATTACCTGAGTGGGCCCCATTGAACCACACGAGTTCTTAAAAGTGGAAGAGGAAGGCAGAAAAGTGAGTCCTAGTGATGCCACGAGAAGGCCCCCCACCCTCCAGAGGTAGGTGATAACATTAATGTCATTCCTTTTCAGTGCTTGGAAAACTGAGTGAGGATGGACGAGGTTTAGCGACTTGTTCAAGGCCTCACAGATACTTGATTGTGGACCTGAGGTTCGAGCCCAGGCAGTCTGACTTTAGGGCCTGACCTCTGAGGCTCTATTCTATCCTGCTTCTAATGACAAACTCTGTAGACCACAAACTAGTGTAGAAACGTAGGGTATCTTCCCGAATCTCTCTCTCATCTGTCCCTTCTTCCCATGCCCACAGCCCCCTCCCAAGTCCTGGCTTTGGTTACCTCATACCTGAGTGAAATAGTAGAACACTAGAACCTTCTGATCGGAAGGGATCTTAACATTCTTTGCATCCACCTTTTCCCCCAATATAGTATTCCATCCACCAAATGCACACCATTAGCTCACAGTCCCAACTCAGCTCCCAGACAAGTTTTATCTTGCCCACACAGTGGGAGTCACACTGAAGTTTTTGAAAGTTTGAATTACCAAAATTTAAAAATCAGGAGATTTCAAATAAAAGTCCAAATTTTCACCCTGTCTTATGAAATTGTAATTTTTAGAACATGATCCCTTTATGTTGGTTCTCTGGCCCTCTAATGCGTGCCCTGGCTATAGAAACTGAAGGAGATGACGCTCTCCTCTTTACATCTTAACGTATTCATTCACTTGGCATTTGGACATATGTTTTTCTTTAACTTTTCCACTGTATGTCTTGTTTTCCTAACTAGATGCTAAGCTGCTTGATGCTTTAATTATTATCCTCCATGAATCCAGTCAATGTCTTGCATCTGGTAGACGTTGTGTTCAAAAGTATTTTTGGACTGATTGATGAAATCATTAAGAAAGCTCTATCAGTCAGGGATCAGTTGGGAACCCATGACAGGTAGTTCAAGAGCAGGAATTTAATCCAGGGAAATAGTGCAAAGGTTAGGGGCTGGAAGAACAGGGGAGGGAGGTGATGTTACCAGATGCCTGGGAACAGAGCCACAGGGCAGGAGCTGAGCCACGGAGAGGGCTGTCCAGGGAGACTGAAGTCATGGAGGAGGCTCAGCCACTATTAGAGATGCCAGCCAATCAGAGAGAGGGGGAGAGATACCCGCCTTCTCCTCTCGTCCTGTCCTGCACTCCAATCTCCTGCCACTGCCACCCACTGGCCAAACCTAGCTGGAAGCCAGCTGGCAAGGAGACGTGGAAAATATTGCAAGGGGTCAGGTCTCTGTGATCCAAAGCAGAGGAGGGGAAGGATGGGGAACGGATGTGAGAATAACAAACAAAATGACAGAGTCCATGAAGGAAAGACTTGAGAATACTTCTTGTATGACTATTACTCAGAATTTGAAGTTTGGAGGAGTAGTTATAACTGCCAATCACAGCAGATAGGTTACATAACAGATCTTACAAATGGACGCTAAAATGCTCATTCAAATACATATCGAAAACAACATAAAAAATTCAGTGACTGATAGGGGTTGATCAGTTAGCTCAGTTGGTTAGAGCGCCACCTTGTAACACCAAGGTCAAGGTGTTACCAGCCAGCCACCAAAAAAAAAAAAAAAAATCAGTGATTGTAAGCCCCCATTGCCTGCAGCAGCAACCTCAATAATATGCCCGTTACTGACTTTTCCTCTTTTTCTAATGCCCTTCTCCCTGTTCCCTCACTCCCGATTCCTGGGATCACCTCCCAAATAAACTAACTGCACCCAAGTCACACGAGGTCATGTCTGTGTGTTTGCAAAGTTTCCATCTTCCTCCTCACTATTTGACACTGTGGTAGATGTTCAGACATAGATGTGAGATACTTATCTTAAAGCTGTGACTATGGTAATACTAATGAGGACTTACTTCCAACACATTCGCCCAGAAATTGGATGGGAAAGATAAAAGTTTAATCTTCTAGGAGTGGATTCAAAAAGGATACAACTAGCTCTCCTTGCACGGATATTTAAGACTCAACTGAAACTTGTAATCTGGTGGCTGTCCTCCTCTGGACTGAATTACTGTTCCATAGAGAGATGATTAAAAACAAGCTGCCACACCTAGGCAGTCTTATATTGGAATCCCAAACAAAACAATATATATTTTTTGTTATTAGATTGGCTCTTCAGGGCTTGGGACAATAGACACTCTTCCAGGAACTGTATTTTCAGATTTTACTACATAACCAAAAAAAATGAATGAAAACATTTCTAATTTGGCACATCTGAAACATGTTTACTTGAGCTGTGACCATCTCACATCACACTGCTCAATAAGTACTCTTACATAACGTATTTAATGACATCATTAAAGAAAACTTCAGCTCTTAGCTGATAGAACTTCCCAAGTGCAAATAATCAGCAATTCTAGGTGGGCATTTGTCCAATCAGGAAGAAGGTGAAATGTGTTCTTGATCTCTCAGGCCCTGATCCTTGCTCTTGCACCACTTCACACAGTACTGCCCACCCATCCCCTTGGCCCTTTCCCCTTCCAGAACTGATCCTGGCTCTTGCAGGGGTTTATGGACTTCCCTTTCCCCAAGGGTCTATAACACGCATTTTGGAGTGTCCATAAATACTCTGAAATATAATGCAAATTTTATTCTGGGAAGAGTAGAGTCCCAAAAGAGGGTCTATTTTTATTTTTTATTTTTATTTTTTTAAAGGGGGTTTATTTTTAATCAACAAGCACGTATACAGCATTACTATAACCAGGCACTTTATAAATATTAACTCATTTAGTCCTCATAACAACTATATGAGGTAAGTCATCCCCATTTTACAGATGGGAAAACTGAGGCACAGAGTGGTCAAGTAACTTGTCAAAGATTACTAATAAAAGGGCAGGACTAGGATGTGGGCCAGGTCCTCCTGCCCCACTACACTGGGCTGCTTCTCATCTCAGGGTGTGGTCTAAAAAACGAAGAGCCACCAACCTACTGGGTGTCCACCCTGCCCCTCAAGGAGAAATGTACACTTTAGGAAGGATAAGAGCCTTGAAATAAACTATTTCTGACAGGTGGGGGATATTGGGGCATCATTCCCCCTTCCCAGGCCCCTGAAATTAGATACATAGCCGGTCAAGGCCAGTGCTGATAATGGAGTATCTTGGTTGTGCTTTTCATTTTAGAATGCTAACCACGATTTGTGTTCACTTGACTTCTGAAGGCAGGTAGCTTCTGGAACAATTTCAGTCTGATGACACGTAAATGCTGCTTAGTGCTTCGGTGGGCAGGGAGGGAGAGATTGAGACTGGCCTTTATTGAACACTCACGACACTGGCATTACCCCTGTGCCCCTTCATGGAATCTCCCCAGCAGTGCTGTGAAACAGATGGCTCTCTACCCAGACCTCACCTTCCCCTACTCACCCCTCACCCTGACCTCCTGGCCTCCCTGCTGTTCTGCCAACACACCGGGCACATTCCAACCTCAGGGCCTTTGTGCTTGCTGCTCCTTCTGCCTGGAATGCTTTTCCTCCAGAGAGCCCCTCGGTTTGCACTGATGCCTCCTGCAAATTTTGCTCAAATGTCATCTTCTCCAAAAGGCTGTTCCAGATCACTCTCTTTGAAACTGCAGTTTTCACCCCCATGGAGAATGCGCTCTTTAGGGTTATCTCTGTTTCCTCCTGGAGAGACGCAGCTTCAAGAAAGCAACAGTTGCTTGGGCGACCCTCTCCTCCCTGACTCCACTAGTGCCTAGGGTGATTCTGCTGAACTGACACATTATTTCTTGCCAAAGCATCTGTAATTTATGGGTTAGAAAGACTCTCCTGTGGTAGTTTTAAGTGCAGAAGCACCTGGAGAGGTGGGGGTCAGGGCACTAGTGGTTAGGGTGTGGACAGCAGTTTTCCAGTTGTCTTTAGTTCACACCCCTCTTGCTAGGTCACAGTCGAGCAGTGACCACTTGGCATCTTTATTCAGGTTCTCCGGGGTACAGATTACTTGGGAGGTAATCCCAGCAGGCAGGACTGATGAAACAGGGAGAAAGAGACTGGGAATGGAGGAAGCCAATGAAGGGTCCATTTTTGGGCTATCTGTTATGGGCAATGGGCCTCGAGTCCCAAAGGGACCTCTGAGAAGCATAGAGAATGCCTTCCAGAATTGTCCATCAGAAGAGCTGGAGGCTATGGTATTCATCCAAGGTTCCCTTCCCCAACAACTGCTGTTTGCTCCTGGGGTTTAACTCCCATGCATTCCTGGGGCTCTTCCTGTGATTGCTGAGCAGGTTTCCATGGCTCGGGAGAAAGCCCAGAGGCAGCCAAGCAGAGAAAGGCAACAAGGCAGGAGAAGTCTGCAAGCACACAGAACTGTTGTCCACCATCGCTGTGGCTCAATTCAGAGAGAGCTCAAAGGGGTGTGACATGGGCCCAAAAAGCAAGTGCTATATTTGGGTTCCTTTGATCGACTTCCTGAACACACTTAGATGGACAGAATAGTTGAGCTCACTGGTCCTCACCCCTGGCTCCACACTAGGACCACCCAGAGAGCTTTCTAAAATCACCAATGCTCAGACCCCAGCCCTGACCACTTCAACCTGGGCATCTGCATTTTTGGCAGCTCCTCTGGAGATTCTGATGCAAAAGAAGGCTGGAAAAGCCACAGCTGACATTTCAGAGTTGGAACAGACTGTTCCTGGACCTCACAGACTCAGAGAACTGTAGAAGAGTAAAGCTGGAAAGGACATCATCTGGTGACAAAGGAGAAATCTGAGGCCCCAAGGTGAGTGTTTTGTGTAAGAGGAGACTGCTGGGTAGTAACTGGATTAAAACTCATGGCCCCCACCTCCTGGTTCCATGTAACACATGGTGCCATGAAACCCTTAAAAGCTCAGAAGGTACTTCCCTACGGGTTCCAGGTCCAAGGCCTTACTGCAAACTGAACACCACTGGTGGCAGATTATATTTTCCATTAATGGCCACAACAATATTTCTCATCCCACAGTTTCTTCCAGGATTTTGCCATTTCTCTGTCAAGAGGTGGAATCTAATCCCCTTCTCTTGAACCTAGGTGGGCCTTGACTAACAGAGTATGGTGCAAGTAACATTCTGTGACTTCTGAGGATAGGTCACAAAAGGCAATGGAGCTTCTGCCTGGTTTCTCTCTCTCTCTCTCCCTCACCTTCTCTCTCTCTCTCATCCTTGGAACCCAGGCCATGTAGAGGGACCCATGTAGAGAGGAACTGAGGTCCCCAGTCCTCAACCTTCACTGGGGCTGTCAGACACCAGCCAGCAGTAAGTTGCCAGATGTGCACAAGCCATCCTAGAAGCAGAGCCTCCAGCCCCAGCAAAGATGCCCCAGTTGATTCTTCGTGAACCAGAGATGAGCCTTCCTGCTGCTGAGCTCTGCCTGAATTACAGATTTGTGAGCAAACTAAATGATAGTTGTATATTAAGCTACTAAGTTTTGGGTGGCTTGTAACAGTGAAATAGATTACTGGAACACCACCCATGTCTTACTTTCAAAACTTAAGCTGAGTCTGAGCTAAAGAGAATTCACATATGTGTCTTTCACTGTATTTCCCTATACTTGGGACATGCTCACTAATAATCCTCACAACAACCCTACAGTAAGAGACTATCATCCTCATTTCACAGGGAGGAAGTTCAACGGTTGGTTTGACTTCAGAGCCTGTGCCTTTTCCACAAGACACACCGTCCCATGCACTCGGTGCTGTCTGGTGCTGAGAGGCTAGCTGCGATTTCGTGTGCTATCTCCTGTGCTATTTCGTGTGTTAGTCCATCACTCTTGCTACTTTCTCGATTATCAGCAGGGCTGAGTAATAGCTCTCAGTCCCATGGGGTCTCTCCAGGAGAAAGGCCAAAGAGGAGAGGCTGATAACAAGTTAGTCAGCACAAAAGGAGTCAGCCAAGCCGGAGTCCTGTACAACACATGAGCCATGTGATCAAGGAATGAAAGCTACCCTGAGAAATTTAGACTTATGGAGGAGAAGTAATGGAGGCTTTTTAGGATACATAGCAGCATGGTATTTTTTTTTTAATTGTGGTAAATAAATAAATAAACATATATACACACATACACATAACATAAAATCTACCATCTTAACCATGTTAAAGTGCACAGTTCAGTGGCATTAAGTACATTCACATAGTTATGCAACCATCACCACCATCCATTATCTCTAGAACTTTCTCATCTTCCTCAACTGAAACTCCAGGCCCATTAAATAATAGCTCCCCAGCTCCTGCTTCCTGGCATAGAACAATCTATTTTTTATATAACAACGAAATAAATGAGGAGAGAAATCTGAAGTGGGAAGGCCAGAGAGTAAGCTACTGCAGTAGATCAGGCAAGAAGTGCTGAGGACATGGACCCATGCTTGGGAAGCTGGCATGAAACTAGAGGTTCAACAGATATTTCTAAGGATTTGGGGGGTCACTGGGATGTGGGGGTACAGGAGAAGCAGGAGTCAGCCTGCCAACAGTCAACCTACCAAACCCCAACAGTCCATGTGACACTGTCCTGAATCCCTCAAGAAGGCTGTGTGGTAGGTTAAGAGCCTAGATTCCCAAGACCAGGATGCCCTAGGCCCAAATCCTGGCTCTGCCACTTGTTAACTTGGACAATTTACTTAACCCATCTGCACACCAGTTTCCCATCTGGAAAACAGGAATGAAGACAATCATAATAGGACATACTGTATTGAGAAGAATACACAGTAAATACTGCTTATGTCAGTAATTAATACAACGATGCTCTCTCTATTCCTTTCTCTGTGACTCATCTAAAAATTATTTCTCCCTTCTATATTCAGTTTCTTTTCTCTATGTATTATTTGTTTCCAATTTTCAAAATGTCCTTGGGATCACTTTGGAAACACGGGAGGTGAGAGGCAGAGGGCTTCAGGAGATCTGATGCCATAATTTATATTTCATAAGTTCTTATACACAGTCAAGACCAGGCGAAATTTCAAGGAAGAAAGTGGAGGGCACAGCTAATCGTGATGTTACTTGGTTGTCCTCAGGTGGGATGCGCAGTCTTTCAAGGGGTCGTAGGTTGGTATCTAAAATGTTAACATTAATTTATCTCCTGATTATAGTCATAATGTGGGTTTATGTGGAGAAAATCCTAAACCACAGAAAAATATAAAGAAAAATTTTAAAAATACTCATAATCTTAACCACTCAAATATAATGTTAACTGGCTGTTAGGATCTTCAGAATATCTTCGGGTCAGTTGCAGAACTGAAACAACTAAAGAGAGTCTTGGGAGATGTTAGCACCATGTTTTATTTAGAAGGGGCAAAATTGAGCTCATTAGCTTTCTAGCCTGTGTGGTGGCTTTATAATGTATCATCTTGACTAGGCTAACTACATTTCCTAGAATTCCTTTCCTGTGTGTTTCTGGTTAATGTGGGACACCAGAGAGCTTCTCATGGGAGCTGGGGGCAGACGTGGAGCAGTGGCCATTTTGTAGCTTATATGCATTGGCAATTATCAGCTGCCTCATCTTATCAGTGCGAGGGAGTTGCCAGGCCTGCAACTGCCCCATCTTCCCCTGGAGCCTCCTTTACCTTCTCCGAGTTCTAGGCCAGGTGTGCACTTAATTTCATGAGGAAGAGCCCAGCTTTTGCAAGACCTCCATAGCACCAAGGTCCAAGGCAACAAGAACAGACATGGGTTCAGTCTGTTCTCGTGGGCTATAACTCATGCTTGTGGCTTCCAGCTTGTTCTCTCTCTCCCCCATCTTACCTTCATCTTCCCTTCCTGACTGCTTGCCCTATAGGTGTCAAGTTCCAACATCAAACATGAACATAACAGCTTTACAGAGACTGCTTAACCACCTCCCATGGTTGTATTAGGTCAAATCCCTATAACAAATCCCTTAGTGTGTATGTGCATGTCTTAGTGGTTCTCCTTTTGTGATTGAACCCTGACTCATACAGTTTGAAATAGAAAACTTTTGAAGCAGTTAGATTAAATGGTCTATAGCTGTGCTGTCCAATGTGGTAGCCACTAGCTGTATACGGCTATTTAAGTTTATTAATTAAAGTTAAATATAATTAAAAATTCAGTTCCCCAGGCACATTTCAAGTGCTCAATAGTCACATGTCGCTGGTGGCCACTATATTGGGCAACACAGATCTAGAACACTTCCATTATAGCAAAAAAATTCTATTAGTGCTGGTCTATAGTGATAAAGGCTAGTATTTACTGAGTTCTTACAATATGTCAGATGCATTACAGGCATCTGTTTTACATGCATTAATCATTTAATCTACACATAACTCCAGGAGATAGGTTACTACTACTTCACAGATAAAGAAACTGAAGCACAGTGATTAAATACTTCGTTAAGGTCAAAGGTAAGATTTGATCCCAAGAGGGCCAGAGCCTGTAGTCTTAATCTTATGCCATAGCATGAAGGTCCCAGTGGCCTGGCTTGGCACAAAGAGAGTGGGTGGCTCTGGTGAAGCCTCCTATATTTAAATTACTCTCTCTGGTTGGGACAAGAAGCATTTCAGTAGTGACCGTAATGGATTCCCCAAGTTTTCGTAAATTGTATGAACTTGGGTTCTTATATAATTTCAAGAAAGGGATGCCTACCCACGCCACCCCACCTTCCAATGGCAGAATGAGATGTAGCAACAACCCTGGCAAGAAGGGTCATAGTCAGATGTATTAGTTAAGATAATCCAAGTTGCTACAATAAACAAACCCTGAAATCACAGAGGCTTGAAAACACAGAAGTTTATCTTCCATGTATAAAGTACAATCAGCAGCCTAGAGTGGAGAACTGGGGAGGGGAGCAGAGAAAGGGGTGTCATTCATGGACCCAGGTTGACAGAGGCAAGTTTGTTCTGGAGAGTGACATCCAGCAGGTAAACAAGGAAAGATAGTGTGAGGGGAATCAGGTGAAAGATTGTTAATGGCTAGTCCTGGAAGTGGCAAACATCAGTTGTGTCCATCCATTGGCCAGAATTCAGTCACGTGACCACTTCTAATTATAAGGGAGGCTGGGAAATGTAGTCTAGCTATGTGCAGGGGAAGAAAAAGTAAAAGCTTTGCTGCTATGCCAACCAGGCTCTGCTACATCAGATTTAATCTGAGTGCCCTGAAGTAATGAATGCCCGTTAAATTAGTGATGGGACAATATTAATACTAAAATCATGTCCCCAGCCATCATTTTCTCTCTTGTTCTTTGCCACGATATTCATAAAGTCAAAAGTCAGGGAATCAATATGAACTGGAGGAGGAGGAGTTCTTGCCACTTTGAGACTGCTTTGCTCCCAGAAAACATCCATATCATGGTTCTTCCAAGATCCTCAAGAGTGGGACCACATGTGACCAACCAGTTCTGTAAACAACTACGTACTAGCAAAAACCACTAAGAGAGTTTGGAATTATGGATATTTCTACTGCATGGAAAACCTACTTAGTTGGAAAAGTTGTATTTCTGAGTTGCCTCTGTTTTAAAGCCATGCTAACCCTCAACCTTTGCTGTGGTACTTCTGGGAGATCATTAGCAGGTCCCTAGGCCTCTATATGTGGGTGGCTCCTGTTCTACTGTCTTCTTCTTCTTATTGTCTTTGTCTTGTCATGAGCTTTGAAAGTCTGATCTGATATTTCTCACTTTTAATAATCTGTAACTCTGACTTGGTAATCTCCATGTGAATAAAATACCTGTGTCCATTTCTTTCCCATGTATCAATGAACATGCCTGCTTAACCAAGCCTTAATTGTGATTAAGACTGACTTGGGTTCAGATCCTGGCTCTGCCTTGAGTAAGTTTCTGACATTTCTCTGCTTATATTTCCTTATCTGTAAAGTGGGGGTGATTACCTTGAATGAAATTATATTTATAAAGAATTTTATCAGAATTCCAATGATAAGTTGTAATTATTAGCCATTCAGACTATATGAATCTGTGTCCTTGGATAAAGTTTACCTTTATATAATAAACTGTTTTTTTCCCCCTTAATGCAGATAAGTAGTATTAGTAATTTGTAGAGGGCATTTAAAAAAAATCATGAAGATGGTTTCTTTCCATGATTTGTATGCGTGTAATTTCCATTTTAACTACAAAACATTCTCATCTACTCACTAATGCATGATTAGTGAGAATATCTATTAGAACACCGTATTTGTCTAATTCAGGTTTCCATAGCTTAGGATCATAGGAAGACACTTCCTGGAAAGATCATTGGGTTCCACCCGTTCGTATTACATGTCAGAAAACTGAAGATCATAGAAATCTGTTTCCAAGGTGAAGACTTGAAGATGATCTAGTGCAAGACTGTAAATTTTACAAAGGTAGTCACTTAGACCATATTTTCATCATTTTGAAAATTGTTTATTTACACACAATAAGCTGTACAAGAAAATTACTTTGTTTGGAATTATATCAATACTGGTTTTCTACTGCTGACCACAAACATTGGATACTGTCATATATGTCTTTGCTCAACACAAAAAAAGAAGAAAATCTTTACTTAAATAAACCGTCTAAGAGAAGGCATCTTTTAGGACTCAGAGTGCACTGGAAGAAAAGAATTATATAATAGGTCATAGATGGGGAAAACACCAAATAACAAAAAAGTCCAGCCCCCTCAGTCTACAAGTGAGGAAACACTAGCTCAGGAAGTGATTTGCCCAAAGTTTGTTTATTTCTTCCAATTTTTGAAGTCCTACTGTATGCCAGGCCCTGGGGTTATAGCAGGGAATAATACAAAGCTCCTGGTCTCAAATAGAGTTTACATTCTAGTGATACTACACAACTCACTAGAAAGTTTTAAAATTCTACTTTGAAAATATCCTATAACTGAAAATTCTTCACGAACTCAAACTCATCCCTTTCTGCCTGTACACCGAAATCCAGAATTTGTTAGACATTAATGTGAACCAAAATGTGTGGAATAACAAATCATATTTTGTATTAAGAGCAAGGCAAAAATGTCTATGTACTTAAAAGACAACACAGGCTATGTGTTCAGTTCCTGTTCATTCAATTAATCAGATGATTATAAGCAATTCTAATTTATTTACTAAATCATCTCATACTTTCATTTATCTCTTCTGTCATTCATCTTTTTTTAAAAAATTAATTAATTAATTAATTAATTTTTTTGTTTTTTAAAAGATGACCGGTAAGGGGATCTTAACCCTTGACTTGGTGTGGTCAGCACCACGCTCACCCAGTGAGCGAACCGGCCATCCGTATATGGGATCCGAACCCGGGGCCTTGGTGTTATCAGCACCGCACTCTCCCGAGTGAGCCACGGGCCGGCCCCTGTCATTCATCTTGATGGTTTTTTATAGCACTGTGATCTTATAAACAGGAGACCTCTTGCTGAGATCAATGTGCTTCTTGTTGTTTCTTGAAGTACGAGGGTATTTCGAAAAGTTCACGGAAAGATTCATATTATCTTTCAATTCTATTTTTCCACGAACTTTTTGAAGTACCCTCGTAAGGACGCACCCACTATCAAGGCACATTTCAACAGTGTATTCTCTTGGAACATCAACTTAATCCCTAACAGATTAAATCAGTGAAACTGTGGCTTTTATTCCTCAGACCTCTCTTAATCTTTATCCAGTGCTTTGGGGATACAAATCCATCCCGGGATGAATGAATCATGGCAAAGTCAGATAACAACCATTTTCAATTGCTTTAGGGACTAAACACTGGGGAAGTGGTTAAGAACACAGTTCTAGAATCTCATCACTTCCCCTTTCCAGTTGTATGAACTTAGAAGTGATTCAAATTGTCCAAGCCAAAAATAAGCACTTTGTGCAGGTTGGTGTAGAGGAGAGTGTTCTGGAAAGCTGCTTTCTGGATCTTGGTACTGTTTCTTTCTGGGTAACCTAGAAAGTCACTTCATTGCTTTGAGCTACAGGTAGTCTTCTCATCAGGAAAGAGAGGATAATACAAACTTCTCTGCCCACCTCAAGGGGGACACCATGAGATGATGTACGCCAAGGTGCTTTGAATAGGACAACAGCCTTAAAATGGGATTTCAGAGATGAGTGGCTCTCAGTCCTGCTGGAATCACCTGGGTCACTTGGAAGAGCCCCAGTACCCAGACTGCATCCCCAGACCAATAACATCAGAATCTCTAGGGGTGGGACACAGATGTAGGTGTTCTTAAAGCTCCCCAGGTGATTCCAATGTCCAGCAAGTTTGACAACCTGGCATAGATAATAAAGAGCTCTGAAATCACACAAGGATTTCAGAATGACATTATGTCCGAGGCAGACCCCAAGGATCCCCAGTATCCCAGCACAATGAATTAGGAATCTGAAGACTGTCCCTACTGGGTGGTGGAACTCACAGAATATCAGGCTGTGAAGGAATATGAGCAGGCAACCAGTTGAGACTCTTTATCACATGGAGGAGGGGACATGCATTCTTCAAGGGTAATTCTAGCCAAAGTACAGCCACTCATTGAGATCTATGCACAAGTCTGGAGGAGTATGTGCTGTATCAGAACTCACTGTGTTCACGTGAGACTAAAGCTGATGATGAAGTTGAGGGGAAAGGCCCATATTTTAGAATATCTCTAGACTTTGGAGTCACAAATCAAAACCAATTAAACAACCAGAATTTACTGAGTACTTAACTATGTGCTAGACTATGGAGGATACGGAGAGGGAAAAGAAGTCACCCTTACCCTCAAGAACCCGAAGAGATATCTTTACATACCTGAAAAGATAAAGGTAGGAGCAGCCGAATTCAGAATATGATGATGGCTTTTAACAATTCCTAGCAAAGTGTCCTAACACATTGTAAGTGTCCAATATGTACTAGTTTTAGAGCAAGTTTAAAATTTATAGACACAATTCATATGTAGAAACAACAGCAACAATAAGCGAACAATCAAATCCCTAAGCTCCCTTTGATGTCTAGGCTAGCTCCATCTTGTTTTGGAGCCTCCATTCCAGAGGTGTAGGAAAAGGATCTAGTTAACTCAATGTCTTTTGAATAAATGCACAATCTTTGTTTTCCTTCCTCTTCCTTCCGGTAGTTGAGATGGCATCTGGGCTGGGAATGGGTGCTAGTGCCCTTCTGGCAGCAGGGAAAAGGGGTTCGGGTCTGTGAGCTCACCCACTGTTAAGCCCTGGGTTCTCAATGGCCACTCCAGAGATCTTCCTCACCCTGCAGGGTTCCTGGGTGTCCAACCAGCATCCACTGCTGAGGACTGTGTCCAGTGGGCCCCATCGTCTATTCTCTCAGAATCCCACCCAGGCCTGGGGGTCTCTCTCCTGCTGACCCAGCTCTGTTCAGCTCTCACCACTGAGTGTCTGCCACATCCTCCATTTGGCCCCTGGTCTAGGTTGTCTATGCCACAGTCTTTGCAGCCCTGTCCCCACCCCTGGCTCTCAACACAGCAACCCACTAGGAACATGAGAGCAGTTACAATCCCTACCCTGCCACATGAGAGCTAAAAGAGAGACTTGGATGGGACACTGTCTCCAGCCTTCCCTCTGCCTGAATACACTGTTCGACCATTTCTATCTCTCCAAGTGCCCTGCATTGATGTACAACCCCCGTGAGCAGTCCTTACCAGGAGTTCCCAGTGGAAAGTGGGACGTAATGTCCTCTGCTTTCAGTTTCCCTCTCAACGCATCTAGAGTCTCTATCACTCCTCGTCACCACTTCTACCTGCCACTCTTTAGTCAGGTCCCAACACATGTGACCTCATGCCTGTGTGTGGGGAGCAGGATTTCAGGGGGTTGTGAGACTGGCTGAGCATCAGATCAATGCCATGGTAAGTATTTGTAATCTCATTTTTGCAGATAGGCAATTGAGAGAGAAGAAGGAGACTGGCACTGGGTTTGGTATTAGAGGACAAAGTCAAATGAGACAGGTTTTTCTGCCTTTCAGGAGCATAGAGCCTACTTCCTGCAGCTCCAATATCTTCTGTGCAAGGAAGAACAAAGACTTAGATGGGCAAAGCATGACAGGGTAAGAGGAAATAAGACAGGGAGGCCTTGGAGAAAGGAATTTATTGAGGGACTCATCACTGGAAATGTCTGCAGCATAGAAAGATCTAGACCCAGCCCAGAGAGAGAGAAAGTTGGGGATTATAGCTCATGAGATCACCAAACTGGCTCAAATGTGTAATTGTTTCCAAATGGGAAGACAACGCTACAAGAATGAAATTATAACCATCTTCCACTATTATGTCATGTCACTCTCTGGAAAATAGAATAGTTGTACCTAAAAGAAGATCTCCTTCAAAGACAAAAAAAAAAAAAACCATTGGCACAGCCCAGGAGGGTGGGCTTCTGGTATACCAAGAATGATGCCCTCTCCCTCAAAGGTCACCAAAGTTACACAACTGAAAGTGTTAAGGTCTAAGGATTTTCTGTTGGCCAGTGGCCTAAGAAGAGAGTGGCAGGCCCACCTCTCCCCGCTGTCAAGAGCTACTGAGTCATCACTCAGGCATCCAGGGTGAAGCTACTGTGTTTGCAGTCCAGATCCCCCAGAGCCAGCGGGAGTGGCTGCTCTCCAGCAGCTCACCCCGGCTCCCTCTCCACCTTCTCCCTGAGCCTCCAGGACATGTTCCTTCAGTCCTCAGACACTTACTGGGGGCGCCCTGGGCAGTCTGGCATAGTGTGAATAGCACGGGCTACAGATTCTGATGGGGGTTCTCCCTAGCTGTGGGCAAATGACTTAATTTCTTTGACACTCAGTTTCTTCATCTGTAAACAGAGATGAAAAATAGCTACTGTGAAGAGTTTCTGTAAGGATCAAATGAGATAACGTCCATACAGCACCCAGAAAGGCCTGGCCCAGAGCAGGCCGTCGGAGCTCATTAGTTTTCCTCCCCCAAGCGTGCCACCTGCCTCGCCAACCCTTCACTTTCCTTCCAACGCACTGAAATGACTCACGGTGCAAAGGAATATTACAAGCGTTAAGTAGCAACAGCAATGGATAGGGAGCGTTGGGGAGAGAGACTGAATTCTTCTCAGAGGTCAGGGCAGGCTTGATAGACTGGTAATATTTGGCAGAACCTTGGGAGGTGAGTGTGTTTCCAAATGGGGATGACCCCAGGAAGCAGAGGGAGGGAGTATTTAAGTGAGCTAGGGAGGGGAACACAGCCAATAGTGGGTACATTAATGAGCAGCTTACTACTATGGGCAACTGGGGACAGTCCAACTGGGGAACTCTGGGAGATGACGTAGAACACATCTCAGCATTGTCCCATCAAGGAATAAAGAAGGTGGCACATTTAAACACCCACTCCCATCCCTCACTGTTTTGGGTGTTAACTCCTTGGCTTGTCCCATGCACAGGCCAAGCACACTACTGCAGGCATGAATTATTCTGTCAGAAAGACATGAAAGCCATCAGCATCCACAGGAACTGTGTGCAGGTGACCTCTGGGGTGAGCCAAGGGGATACGAGCAGGACACCAATAGCATCTGCTACGGGTGGCTTAGCATTTAACTAGACTAAGCCACAGATTTGGCCAAGGACCATATGTTAGAGCCCTATAGCACTGACATGCTTTAGGACCAGTTATAATTTGTATTGTCCTCATGTGTCATAGTGGTGTCCTTCCAACTGGCACATAAATGCCCTGGAGTCAGAGACTGTTCTTTCAGCAGCCAGTACTGCTGGGCACACAGCAGGCACTTATTACTGCACAATTAACTCAACATAGAAGTAGCAGGTCAGTCCCCTTGGCTTTCACCAAAGACCAGACCTAAGCCATCCTGAAATGAGAAGAATCTACCTCATTGGTCCAAAGCTGCTCAGAGAGATGGTCCCTGTGAGCCACCTGGGTGATCCAGGCCAACACTCAGTGATTCTCATAATTGTGGATTCCACCTTTATTTTTAATCTGAAAATGTGCAACCACCAAGCAACTGAGCCTAGCACAACAGAGAGGTTAAAAATGCCGAACAGAAAGGACATTGTTGGGGGGGAGGGGGGAGGGAGAAGGGAGGGAGGTTTTGGTGATGGGGAGCAATAATCAGCCACAATGTATATCGACAAAATAAAATTAAAAAAATAAAAAATTTTTAAAAAATAAATAAATAAATAAAAATTAAAAAAAAAAAAAAAAAAAAAAGCCGAGAGGCGATGTAGTCGAGAGGTCAAATGTACAAACTTTGGAGCCAGGTGGCCTGAGTTTGAATTGCAACTCTGCAGCCTCTTGACTGTTTGATCTAGGGCAAGTTGCTCACCTCCTCTGTGCCTCAGTTTCCTCATCTGGAAAATGAGCTAATAACAGTGCCTATTTCAAAGGATTACTGAGTGTGTTTTAAAGGAGTTAGCCTTTTACAAGGGCTTAGAACAGTGGCTGGCACATGGTGAGTGCTATCAAAGTGATTATTAAACAACATGAATAAATACCCTTATTGGGAGTTCTGAGAGACAACAATGAACTCCAATTTAGCTCCGGGATCCCAAAACCCTTCATTCAGAAAAGCCTTTGCTTTCATGGATTTTTTTGCTGTTAAACTCATATTGATCCTTACAACAGCCCCTTGATAGGAAGATGGGGAAATAGAGGCTCACATTGGTTAAGTGGTAAATCAAGATCATACCAATAGCAGGCAGAAGGCCCGGGGAGGGGTTCTGACCCCAGGTCTCACTGCTCTTCTGCTACAGCATGCTGCCAGCACGAATGTGTTAGCCATTCTTCAAGCCACTGGTTCTACACTTGAGTAGGCATCAGCATCACCTGGAGAGCTAGTTAAAACCCAGAACACTCCCACACCCCAGAGTTTCTGATTCAGCAGATCTAGCTAGGGTGGGCCCTAGAATCTGCACTTCTGAGGAGCTCCATGGCAAGGCTGATGCTACTTGTCTGCAGGCCACACTTGAGAAGCACTGCTTTAAGAAACCAACTCATCAGAGAGCTGGAGCAAGAAATACATTCAGCTGCCGAACAACCACTCAGCCTTTCCCTACTTAGGTTTGTTTCAGAGCCATACCCTTTCCTATTTACCTGCCCCTGTTTTTATCATTTTTAAATGTAATTTTTCAAAAAGATTTATTTCTAATGAACACCTTTCATTTTGATGAATTTTTTCCCTTGTGTTCCACTTTCCTGCCTCATCTACCCCTGTGGTGTAAAAAGCACTGAAACGTGAGACAGAAGATCTAGCATTTAGTCTGGGCTACGCCACTTCCTAACAATAACATCCCTGGGGACATTTACTCATCAGCAAAGTGGGGACACTTGATTTATGCCCTGCCAATCCCACAGTGATGTTTTAATGCTCCAAGGAGATGATTGGTGTGAGCATAGTTTATATGAACATCCTGGCCACAACAGCAGAACTTGTGTCCCATGATATATATCAGGAATTCTCTCTCCTAGTTGTGGCAGTGTAGTCCCTAGCCCTGTTGCATCAGCATCACCTGGGAGCTCGTTAGAGCTGTCAGTTCTCAGGTCCTGCCCCGCACCTACTAAATCACCCACTCTGGGGAAACGGCCCAGTGATCTACAAACCCTCCAAGGGATTCTGATGCACACTCAAGATTGAGAACCTTGGTTTTGTGGTTACAAGCACAAAATCTAGAGCCACACTACTAGGTTCAAATCCCAGCTCTGCCACTTTCTAGGGGTTGACAACTTCAGGCAAGTTCCTTAGCTCTCTGAACCTCAGCTTCCTGATCTGGAAAATAGGGACAAGTCTAGGATCTCCCCTTTATAGATATGGTTGAGAGGATTAAGAGTGGACATGTGGAAAGCCTGTAGGGACCTGGCACATTGTCAGCTGTCAGTACACGTTTAGCTCTTATCATTTCTTTTTTTAAAATATGGTGGTTTCTTGACAACATACCTCAGTGTCTATTTTTTGAAGGACTGCCAATTGTATTTTACCTTGTTGGGAAGTTTTCCATTTAGTTTGTGTGTGTATGTGTATTTATATGTGTATTTTATTTGTTTACATTGTTGTTTGCTGCTAGTAGATTTTTCTTTTATCCGATGAAGATTCTTTGGTCCTGCCACCCTCTTCTTTTTTTTTTTTTTTTTTTTTTAATTAAGTTTTATTTTGTCGATATACATTGTGGCTGATTATTGCTCCCCATCCCCAAAACCTCCCTCCCTTCTCCTTACCCCCTCCTCCCCAACAATGTCCTTTCTGTTTGCTTGTCGTATCAACTTCAAGTATTTGTGGTTGTTATATCTTCTTCCCCCCCCCCCGGTTTTGTGTGTGTGTGTGTGTGAATTTATATATTAATTTTTAGCTCCCACCAATAAGTGAGGACATGTGGTATTTCTCTTTCTGTGCCTGACTTGTTTCACTTAATATAATTCTCTCAAGGTCCATCCATGTTGTTGCAAATGGCAGTATTTCATTCGTTTTTATAGCTGAGTAGTATTCCGGGAAATGCAAATCAAAACCACATTGAGATACCATCTAACCCCAGTTAGGATGGCTAAAATCCAAAAGACTCTGAACGATAAATGCTGGCGAGGTTGCGGAGAAAAAGGAACTCTCATACATTGTTGGTGGGACTGCAAAATGGTGCAGCCTCTATGGAAAATGGTATGGAGGTTCCTCAAACAATTGCAGATAGATCTACCATACGACCCAGCTATCCCACTGTTGGGAATATACCCAGAGGAATGGAAATCATCAAGTCGAAGGTATACCTGTTCCCCAATGTTCATCGCAGCACTCTTTACAATAGCCAAGAGTTGGAACCAGCCCAAATGTCCATCATCAGATGAGTGGATACGGAAAATGTGGTACATCTACACAATGGAATACTGCCACCCTCTTCTGAATAAAAAAAGGTATTTATCTGTGTGTTCTTAATGATGTCTTCTTAAATAACATTCATTTCCTATTCTCGTTTCTAATGAGAATTCTCTACATTTGAGTAGTACTATATTCTCTTGATGGTTGCATCCACAGAAATTGCAGCCCCAGGATTGCTGGCCTTTTTATTGCCTTCCTCGGGTGCCTTTTCTCTTTGTTTCATAAGCTTCTAAGATCCCCTTTTCCGAAAATACCCTGCTGCTTCATGCAGTTAATTCTTTACCACCTTTAAATTTCCATATGGAAGTGCCTTCAAGTAGATACTTTTAAAAACAAATAAACACCAGACATAAACTGTCACATATATGGCAATTGATTTTTGACAAATGTGCAAAGGTCAACAATGGGGAAAGGACAGTCTTTTTAACAAACGGTGCTGGGAAAACTGGATATCCATATGCACAAGAATGAAGTTGGACCTTTATCTCACACCACATACAAAAACCTAACTCTAAATGGATTGAAGGACCTAAACATAAGAGCTAACACTATAAAACTCTTAGAAGAAAACACAGGGGAAAATCTTCATGACATTGGATTTGGCGATGATTTCTTGGATATGACACCAAAGCATAGACAACAAAAGTAAAAATAAATTGGGCTTCATCAAAATTAAAAACTTTTGTGCATAAAAGGACACTATTAAGAGAGTGAAAAAACACCCCACAGAACAGGAGAAAATATTTATATATTTATATATCAGAAATCGTATATCTGATAAAGGATTAATATCCAGAATACATAAAGAACTAAAACTCAACAACAAAAAACCAAACAACCCAATTCAAAAAATGGGCATATACCCAGTAGTGGGATAGCTGAATCATAGGGCAGATCTATTTTTAGTTCTCTGAGGAACCTCCATACTGTTTTCCACAATGGCTGTACCAGTTTACACTCCCATCAGCAATGTAGGAGAGTTCCCTTTTCTCTACATTCTCTCCAGCATTTGTTATTTTTTGTCTTGTTGATAACAGTCATTCTACCTGGAGTGAGATGATATCTCATTGTGGTTTTAATTTGCTTTTCCCTGATGATTACTGATGTTGAGTATTTTTTCATGTGCTTGTTGGCCTTTGTATGTGTTCTTTTGAGAAATGTCTGCTCAGGTCCTTTGCCCATTTTTTAATTGGGTTATTTGTTTTTTTGCTGTTGAGTCATTTAAGTTCCTCTTATATTCTGGATATTAGCCTTTTGTCTGATGTGTGATTGGCAAACACTTTCTCCCCTTCTGTAGGTTGTCTCTTTACTTTGTTAAGTGTCCCTTGTTGCGTAGAAGCTTTTTAGTTTGATATAGTCCCATTTATGTATTTTGCTTTAGTTGCCTGTGCCAGCTATCTCACTACTGGGTATATACCCAAAGGAAATGAAATCAATATATCAAAAATCCCACGTTCAAGGCAGCACTATTCCCAATATCCAAGAGATGGAATCAACCTAACTGTCCATCAATGGATGAATGGATTAAAAACCTGTGGTAGATATACACAATGGAATACTATTCAGCTATTTAAAAAAAAAATGATATCCTATCATTTGCAGCAACATGGATGGAACTGGAAACTATCATGTTAAATGAAGGAAGTCAGGCACAAAAAGACAAATACTGTGTGATATCACCCATATGTGGAGTCCAAAAACATAAAAGTGGTGTGGGGGTTAGCGAGAAATTGGTAAAGGGCCATGAAAAATGATTACATTGTATAATGTTGAATACACTAATTATCCTGATTTGAGCATCACATATTGCACACAGGTATTGATATTCAATGCTGTACCCTATAAATATGTACAATCGATTATGCTTCAATAATAAATAAATAATATAAAAGTGGTTCTCATAGAAGTAGAGAATAGAATAATGGTTACCAGAGGTGGGGGTGGGAGGGAAAGGAGGCAAATGGTGGACTAATGGGTACAAAACTATGCTATCTACCCTAAGTGAATTCAATACACTATATGCGTGCATTGAAGCAACACATTCTACCCCACAAATATGTATAAATAAATGTTAAAATATTTTGAGTAATTAAAATAAATAAATAAATAAATAAATAAATGGTTGCATCTCTGAGGGGAAAAAAAAATGGGCAAAGGACTCGAACACACGTTTCTCCAAAGAAGATATACAAATGGCCAGTAGCACATGACAAGATGTTCAACATCACTAATCATTAAGGAAATGCAAATCAAAACCACAACGAGATATCACCATTCACACCATTATCAAAACAAGAGCAAATAATAAGTGTCCTGAAGGAAGTAGAGAAACTGGAACTTCTGTGCCTTGCTTGTAAGAGTGTAATATGGTGTAGCCACCATGGAAAACAGCTTGACGGTTCATCAAAAAGTTAAACATAAAATTACCATATGACCCAGCCATTTCACTCCTAGGTGTATATCCCAAAATTGAAAGCAGGGACTCAAACAGATACTTGTACAACCACGTTCATAGCAGCATTACTCACACTAACCAAAAGGTGGAAACAACGCAAATGTCCATCAATGAATGACTGAGTAAACAAAATGTGGTGTATCCATACAATAGAATATGATTCAGCCTTAAAAAGGAATGAAATTCTGACACACGCTACAACATGGATGAACCATGGATGCTAAGTGAAGTAAGCCAGACACAAAAGGAGAAATATTGTATGATTCCACTTATATGAGGCACCTGGAATAGGCAAATTCATAGAGAAAAAAAGAATAGGGGTTATTAGGGAGGGTCGGGAGGAGGAAATGAGGAGTTATTGTTTAATGGGTACAGAGGTTCTGTGTGGAATGATGAGAACATTCTGGAAATGGATAGTGGTGATGGTTGCACAAAATTGCAAATGTACTTAATGACAATGAACTGTATACTTAAAAATGGTTCAAATGATAAATATTATGTATATCTTACCATAGTAAAAAAAATGCTAAATAACAAAACACAGACACACAAACATATAAGCAGAAAAAGCAAAATGAAGAAAAACAGGCACCTTACCATCCAGGGATGAAACCAGAACGACATGAAGACAAATGATGACAAGGAATATCTTGAACACCAGTAAAATTTCTTCAGGTCTGCCAACATGGCCACACTGCCCACCAGAGAAAAACATCCTGGAATACAGCAAGAGGAAAACAGATCAGCACAGCTGCCACAATCACAACACAGCTACCCAAAAGGCCATTCCTCCACCAAGAACCTGTGATCCTGCTTCCTTTAAATGACTATGGCTCCAGAGGATCAGCAGTGGCAGGTGGGCACCGGCTACAAAAAACAAAACACATGTTTATTATGGAAGGGTCATCCAGTAAGATATTATATTTAAAATGAGAAATAAGGTAGTCCATGTGGATTTATGGAAAACATTAACACATGCAAAATATCTAGAGAAGAAATTAAAAACACAAAATGTTACATACATAATTATTACCACTGTATAAAAAGCTGGTTAAAGACTAAGAATCAGAAAGGGTCACAGAATCTTCTAAATAATCTATTCCTATTGATGTTTTATACTACAAAAGGATAGATAAATTGCATTTCCTCTTTATTGCATGTTATTTTATTATCACCGCTTGTATTTTTAGTAGTCAGGAGAACAAAGAGTCAACATTTTTAAAAAAGCAAATGGGTTGGCCCGTGGCTCCCTTGGGAGAATGTGGTGCTGATAACACCAAGGCCACGGGTTCGGATCCCTACATAGGGATGGCCGGTTAGCCCACTTGGGAGAGCGTGGTGCTGACAACACCAAGACAAGGGTTAAGATCCCCTTCCCGCTCATCTTAAAAAAATAAAAAAATAAAAAGCAAAGCTTATAGCAGAACTGAATCTAAAAGTCTCATTTACCATTCATTTATTCATTCATTCAACAAACACTTATTGAGGGCCAGTATGTATCAGATAAGATGTGAGGGCTGAATAGGTGTTAACTAGATGAAATACATGTGGTGGAGGTGGGGCAGGGCTGGGGAGAGCTTAGCACACAGAGAGAATTGCACATGCTGAGACTGCGTCCGTCCTCTCATGTCGAGGAGTTGGCCAACATAACCTCAGGACGGGCAGTCAGCACCAGCAGCGGAGGCTGGCATGGGATGCTGAGGGAGAAAGAGGCCAGCCAGGAAGTCACAAACCACTCAGTCTCAGGCACAAGCAGGGGGGCATTGAGAGCCACACTGAGCAGGCTTCCTCTACACAGAGTGGAAGTGGCCAGGACAGACCAGGCCATGTGTTCTCAGTTAGCAGAGCTCCTGGCCAAGGGTGCCCATGAATTCAGCCACCACTGTAGCCTCTGCAAGCCTGAGGTAGAGTGTGCATACACAGAGGTGAAGACTAAAGGGTATGTGTTCAAAGGTCCCAGCTCTGCCACATAATGTCTGAGTGACTTGGGACAAAGTTATTTCCAGTGGTCAAGTTTCCCCATCTAGCAAACTGTGACAGCAGCACTAACCTGATAGTGTTGCTATGATGAGTGACAAAAGATCTTTGCACAGTGGCTGGCGCTGTGCATGCGCTATGTTAGCTGTACTCTTCATTCATTCATTCAGCAAATATCCATTTTGCACTTAGAATGTGCAGGGTCAGGTAGTGCAGGGATTAGAAGGATGAGGGCATGGAAAGAAGAGGATAAATAAACCATGATTTCTCAGTCTCAAGGCAAAGCTGTCAATCTTTAAGAATCCTGTAATCTAATAGCCATAACCAGCACTAGGAGTGTAAGTCTTTCCTTGATATAGTGTGATAATGTCTTAGACCAGGAGGTGAATTCTTCTCCTGCAAAAGAGGGCTTACATTTTTAAAATTAATAAATTGTATTATACATCAATAATACAATATGTTAATAAATTATAAAATGCCTCTGATCTGTCCCTCCTTTTCAGCACTTTCATCCTCTCTCTTTTCCTCTAATGGCAGATTATTGATCTTTACAAATGAGTCACTCAAATGAGAATGTTAATACAGTTGTGCAAAGATGTATCAATGTCTCCCTGGAGGAAGAATTTAAGTGTCTGCTATAGCTACACACAACAGTATTGATGAATCTCAGAAATATAATGTTAGTCAAGGAAACCAGACATGAAATGATTCCGTTCATATGAGAAACAAAAGCAGGCCAAACCAGTCGATGGAGTGAGATGTCAGGAGGTGGTTATCCTTGGAAGGGAGGGGATTGTGATAATAACAGAAGTGGGCACAGGGAGCTTCTGAGGTACAGGTAATATTCTGTGTGGTGATTACATGGGTGTGTTCAGTTTGTGAAATTCATTGAATTGTACACTTTTATGTACATCATAAGATGCTTCAGGAAAAAGTAAAAAAATTATGTTTTTTAAGTTTCTGAATTCTGTTCCTCCTCCAAAAGCACTGCTCTTAAAAAAAAGAAAAGAGCAGTTCATTATTTAGTGAACTAAAGCTCTACAAAAAACTCTCTCCTATACAGGTGTCTTAGGCTTGACTGGACCTGGAATTGGTAGAGCTGACTTAGAAGATTCAATGCATGAGTACCTAATTTTAGCTCTGAGAAGAGTATCAGAGCAGTTTATTTCTGGGAAGGAACTCAGAGTTCACCTAGCCTCAAGCCCTTATTCTACAGAGATGAAGAAAGAGGCGCAGCATGCTCTAAGGGATGGGTCAAGATCATCTGGCTATTTGGTGGAACCCCTACTTGTTCTACCAGGCCACAATGCCAGCCTCCTGAGAATTTGTCTCCTTGGAAATAAAATGTTTTGAGTCCATCAGGTGAAATGAATCAACAAATTCAAAATGCTACTATACAATTTCAAAATTTCTGTAAACTCATTCTTGAGCTGTGCCAACTCCTAGGGAAGGACCTAAGTGGTATACAAGATCCGGTCAAAGTTTAATTAGTGTACACAGTGACTGGTTATTATGTGCTGTGACTTGGGCCTCTGATCAAAATTAACCATGCCTTTTTACTGAAGGGAACATGTAGTCAACTCCCAAATGAGGGTAGGAAAGGCCAGAATAAAGGATGATTCCAGCAATCATCTTGAAAAGAGAATATGCGTCAAGAACTTACTATAGTCTGGGTGCCACTGAGAAAACTGCTTTCACTTGTCAAGTCTGGAATATGTGTCCTGAAGGCTGAATATATATTTGCTAATATATCTGCTAATATATATTCAGGAAGAGAAGTTTTATGGTATTTGAAATAATGTAGCTTGTATTGCTTTCTGCGTAAACTGAGAACATCCTGCTAGGTCATAAGGCCTCTAGGATCATTGATCAAAGAGAGAAATCTGTGAATTTAGAAGTCTTTACTCACTATACATAAAAATCATTTTAATCTTTTTCAGTTGGAATCTTCCTTCACCGTCTGGTGCAATCAGGTTAGCTCAATGTTATCTAGGCCTTCAATAAAGATGATTTGAATAGTCACTCATTCTTAGCAAATTTTTAAGGTACTAAGGATGGCTAGCAAGACAGTATTAATTACAGAGAAAACTATTTGCTAGCATTTAAATGGTAAAATCTAGACCTTGACACTAGACAAACACTCATTAAAGATTATACCAAACTCGTCTTAGTCCAGGGCCACCTTTTAGGTTGTGGACTCTGATGACATGGCAACTTCTAGGTTGCAGAGCACACCAGCTCCCTGACTGTATGCCACCTCCCTGCTTAAACCACTCCAAGAAATTGTTCTACATATCTTCAATTTCATTAAATAGTAAAATTATCATATTTAAAAAAATGTACATCATTAGTGCAATCTTTACTGCAATAAATGATAAGTCTATCTATATCCAGATATAGAATAATTAAAGAGCAAGATTTAAAAGGTGGAAAATAGCTTGATACCACTGTAGGGCAGATCTGGGTGAGAGTTATTCTCTGTTATCTCTGATTAATTCGCATCATTTGATTAAACCATAGCTGCTATGATGTATGCAATGATCAATTTTTGACCTGAGCAACAAGAAGTATGATAATTGTTCCCTAAGTCTTCTAGAAAATTCTATGCCTTTGAGATATTCACATTGAGTCATAACTGTTGGCGAACAAGACTAGCACAGGGTGAAATTAAAAAGGGAGGTACTGAAGAAGTTCTTAGTATGGATCAAGCAAGAACAAAAAGTAAAAAAGAATCCACTTGGATCATTCAACTGTCAAAGAAGTCAGAGAATCTTAGGGTTGTTAATTTTTTTAGAGTCTCTGGTTATATTTTTAACTACTTAAAGAATCAGGATACCAGTAGTAAAAGCATAATTAAATTTAAATTTGAACTCTGCTAAAAGACCTTGTTACAGCAAATACCTTTGGAAAAAATAAAAATTTCTTCAATGTTCCAGGAATATGTTGAATTAGGTTATTTAGACCAAACCTGCTGCTGAAGACAATTAAAAATCATCAATAAAATATTAAAAGCATTTTCCCGAATATATCAAAGAGCAAACAAGATAGAAAGGAATTGCCAGGCCAAAGTTGAAGCCCAGGCAGGAACCTGGGGAGGTAACGTCAGCAATGAAGCCACCTGAGAGTATGGCCTAATGAGGCCAACTTGAGTTTCAGATATAAAATCTGAAAGAGAAGCTCAGAGAGAGGGAGAAAAGGAACACAAGGTCTAACATATATTTAAACAAAATTTGAAGAGGAGAGAATGGGGCAGAGTCAATGTTTGAAATGATAATGACTGAGCTACCCCAAACCGGTGAAAAACAATCCACAGATTCAAGAAGCTCAAAGAATCCCAATTACAACAAAGAAAAGAGATCTACATCTAGCCACGTGATAGTGAAATTGAAGAAGACCAAAGACAAAGAAGATCTTGAAAGCAGCCAAAGAAGACAGTTAACCTTCAAAGGAGCAGCTGTTAGACTGACAGCTGTCTTCTCAGAAGCAGCAATGGAAGCCAGAAGATAATGGGATATTATCTGCAACGTGCTGAGAGAAAATATCTCCCAACCTAGAATCATACTGCCAGTGAAAATACCTTTCAAGAATGAAAACAAAACGAAGACATTTTCAGACAAGTGAAAAATGAGATGTTGTTTCCTATCTGCAAATCCTCACTGAAATAAATCGTAAAAGATGTATGATCTAAGATGCAACAAGGAATGTAAAACAAAGAAAGTGGTCAGTATATGGCCAGTCTCATCCCTAACATTTGTAAAATACAGGTCAAGAGTTTAAAAGGAGGCACGGCTTGCCCTTATTCTTCCACTAAGGCTTCATCTCAAACTGCAACAGGCTTTGTGCCCACACATACAGCCACTGCCGCCTGCATATCCAAACCCTTCTCCTGCAGTCACATGCCCCTTGGTCATCCTCTTGGGTCTAGAGGTATGTACACTTGCATCATGGCTTGCCCTGGGAAATAGTACTGCTCAGGTCCTAGCAATAGGCACAGAATATTTGGATAGGGAATTCTAGGGTTCTGGATTCCCAGAGCATAATCTAGAAGCAAGGGTTGGAGGAGGTGGGAGGCAGGCTCCGGATGGGCATGTCTTCTTGGTGCCACAGACTTCTTACCCTGTGGGGAAGAGTGTGACTAGAGAAGGGCCAGAGAGGGGACCTCTAAATCATGAGACATAGGCCAGAGACATACCCAGATCTAAGAGTGGTACTATATTTTGGCAAATCCAAATGAACTTTGACTATATAAAATAGTAATAATATCTTGCAGGGATAAATGAAACATGATAGAATAAAAACATATGACAACTATATATATATTTATATATACATATACAATACAGGATACACACACACACACACACACACACACACATAAAGTATAAATAAGTAGATGAAAAAATGAAATTCAAAACTTAAAGTCTTCCAAGGTCCTTGTATTATCCTAGAGGAGACTAAAGGTGTTGATTATCTTTAGACATTGAAAAGTTAAATAGACATGTTGGAATTTCTGTAATAGCTATTAAAAAATAGAAGTGGGACATATAACTTCCTAACTAGTGAAGGGGTGAAATGATTTTTAAAATATTAAGTCAATCTGAAAGAAAGCAAGAAAGGGGAGAAGAAGAAACAAAGGATGGTTAGGAAAAATAGAAGATGATAGATTTAAAAACACATACAAATCAATGATTCATTAAATATAAATGGAGTAGATGATACCATTAAAAGGCAAAGATTATCAGACTGGAAAAAATACAAACTCCTACTATATGCTATTTACAAGGAGACAACTAGAACCTAATGATACAGAAAGTGTGAAAGTAAAAGGATAGAAATGACATGCAATGACAATACCAATCAAAAGAAAATGTGTTTATACTAATATCAGACAAATTATACTTTAAAGCAAAAAGCATTACCTATAAATAAAATGGTTCATTTATAAAAAATTCAAGTCAATAGGAAGACTGAACAAATTTACATGTCAATGCAACAAATACAGCCTCAAAATATACATTGACAGAATGTAAGGAGGAATCCAATTCACAATTATAGTGAGAGATATTCACACATCTCTATCAGCAATTGACAAAAATCAAATAAGAAAGTCATTAAGGATACAGCATATTTGAATAACGCACTTAACCAACTTGACTTAAAGACCATATATAGAACCCCCACTCAACAACTGCACAGTACATAATCTTTTCAAGAACAGAAGAAATGTTTATGAAAACCAATCAGACCATCAAAGAAGTCTCAAAGGCTTCTTACAGAATCTGAAAACAGGAAAGGAGCATATTCTCTGACCACAATACGATTAAGTTGTAGTGACAAAAAGTTAAATTTGTTATTTAACAAATAACTTATGGGTCAAAGAAGAAGTCATAAAATATATTAGAAAATATTTGACATAACCAATAATAAAAACACTATATATCAAAACATGTGGGATCGAGGGAAAGATAGAGTAAAATTTATATTTTAAATATACATATTAGAAAAAAAAAGAAAGGCTTAAAATTAATGAATTAAGCTCCTTCTCAAGAAGTTTGAGAAAGAACAGCAAAATCCAAAGAAGGAGAAGAAAGGCAATAAAATAATGACAGAAAAAAAGACATAAAATAAAGACTATTAACAAAACCAAGGTTGTTCTTTGAAAAGACATTTCTGGCAAAATTAAGAGACAGACACAGGGCAGGGAGAGAAAGGGTGGGGAAGTAAGCAAATAATCCACAGAAAGAATTAAAAAAAGCAATGTAACTGCAAAGGCTATAAACATAAAAAGATAAAAGGATCTTAGGGACAACTTTATTCAATAATTTTGAAAATCTAGATAGAAATGGACAAATCCCCAGGAAAAAAATATAACTTACCAAGGAAGAATGAAGAAGAAATTGTAAACATGAATAGGACATATAACCATTAAAGGTCTCAAAAATGTTCCCATAAAGAAAACTCCAGGCCCAGATGATTTCACCGATGACTCTATCAAATATTTAAGAAACGAGAATTCCAATCTCACAAAAACTCAAAGCAAAGAAAAAGAGAGCACATCCTAACTCATTCTTACAAGGCTAGCATAACCCCGATGCCAAAACTTGATAAGGAAAATCCTCACATTTTTACCCAATATATAAATTAAATGAGATTATTTACAGAATTCTCTGGAATGCTCACAGAAATGTCTTGTGGCAATTTCCAATCTTATAAATTGAGGTAATTTGAATAAACGGAGGTCAAAAGGAACCATCCTGAACTTCAGCAACAAAATCTTTTGAGGATAAGGTCACCAAGAACTAAGATAGTGTTGGTGTAGTAAGAGAAGCAACATCCCATGTGCCTAAACAACCATGTCTTAAAGATGACAGAAACTGGGTACTGGTAAGTGCTGAATGTGAACCCTAAAATGGCAGCTTTGTGCATTAGTTGTCATAGCACAAAATCAATGCTGAACAATATGGCATGATTGCAATACAAAGCTTTCACATCACAGATGCAAATGAAAGGAAATGGTTTGTTTGGTCTTTACAGTGCAAAATGATTGTCCTAATAAGCATTAAGTACCTTATAATGCAGAAAAAAGAAGCTTTGTTCAATAAAATGAGTGAGTCAATTTCAGATGTGCAAAATTAGAAATACATCATGCACTTAAAGTAAACATATTCACAAAACCTCACGAGTGGTGTTGTTTTTCGGCTCCCTTGCTCCTCTCCATATTTCTCCACTCTCCTATCTGCAATCTACCATCCTCAGCAAGGTGAAAACCTACTTCATCTCTGTCCCTCACTCTGCAGGCTCTTGCCCCAGTGCTCATAGAATGTTCAACACACACAAACGAGCAGAATAGCCCAGAGTTCAGGAGCATGCATGGTAGAGCCATCTGCATGCCTTCCAATCCAAGCCTATTTTGTGCAGATGAAGAATTCCTTAGTCTCTGTGGACTTTAAATTTCTTCATCTGACATATTTCATAGGGTTCTGTAGGGATTAAATGAGGTAATGTATGAAAGTCTTAGTATGGCCAAGAAGTGTTAGCTGTGATTACAAGCACAATTAGGAGACAAGTTTATAGTACACTCCAATGCTAAATGTAAACAGATTTTGGAATTATTTCCTGCATTCATTCATTTAGTTTACAAATATTTATTGAGGTTCTATTACATGTGAGGTACTATGCTAGGGACTCAAGATACTGCTATAAACAAGACAGATATCTTTCCTGCCCTTGAGAGCATACAGCCACTACTTAAATTCATTGGTCATTGGTATGGCCAAATAAATAGTGATTTTTAAAAAACCAAACAAACTTAAAAGACACTTTCTCTTCACGGTCCTTGAGACTCAACTTGGCCTAAAAGCAAAAACAAGGCACGAGAACACAATATCTATCCTCTCCTACACAGGCTTGGTCTCCATCTCACCCCCACCCCTACGGCAGGCACTCCAAAAAGATTTTTTAATTGGTTTGGTCCAGAATCTGTTGCTGCAAAATAAGTCCATCAACACGTAGAGGAGAGATATAGGAGACTTTTCTTAAAAACATCCTCAGCGTGGTGATCTGCACTGGGGGGACTGAGAAAGAGATGGGACAGGAGCGCTTTGTATCCTTCAGGAGATCATATTGGAGAAGTGAGGTACCAGGGAAAGCCACCCCCACACCCCCACACCAATATTCTGTGCCCTTCCTAGCTTTTGTCATCACACCATGCCAATTCCTGCTTCAATTCCCGGCTTGCCGTTTACTACCTTGCTCAGGTGTTTTAACCTTATTTATAATAACAACTTACTAGTATCTATCGTAATAACTGTGTGTGCTATTTATCATATAAATTACAAAAGGATCATTCTAATTTATATTAATTATAATAAATATTTGCATTACTTACAAGATTTTGATTATTTATACCAAGAAAATCTCAGAAATAACCACTACTTATGAGTCTCAGAAGAAATAGGAAGTGTGAAAGGCAGGTGTAGCTTCAGAATTTCTATCTAGAAGGGAGTCAGGAACAGAAATTCAGATGGGAGGAGGCTTTGCAAGCTGCGGGTGCACAGCGCTTTAGGTAAGAGAGAGAATACTTCAGCGGTCTGTTTCAAAACATAACCAGAGCTGTTGGAGCTGGGGAAGCAAGTCCAGGGAGCAAGAAAGGGAAAAATAGTGAAACAAAATCCCAAAGAATTCTGTATAAATGATCAGTCTCCTTCCCCAGAGTATGGGGATCTGAACCCTTGACCTTGGTGTTACAACACTGTGCTATAACCAACTGAGCTCTTGACCTTGGTGTTACAATACCACGCTCTAACCAGCTGAGCCAACCAGCCAGCCCTCCTTCCCCAGATTTGACTGCACCGTGTAATTGGAAAAATTGGTACCTGTTCCTAAAAGTCTATTCAAAAACAATTGGGTTATCAAGAAAAAATGGGCTAACAATAGGATCCCTAAAGAAAAGAAAATGTCTGAAGAAAAGAGAGCTCCAAGTGGGAGCAAGAAGTTGAAAACAAAACAAAGAATAAAATTGTCACGGGGATGGGGATTTGGAATAAAGGGATGGAAATACGAAAGAAAAAAACCCAACCAAACAGTCATCATCTCTACAAAATTATCCATAGAAATAGCCTCACTCACCTGATAGGAAGTTCAGAAAAAGAGGTGGAGAAACTCTGCACACATCTGAAAAGGAAAAACAGAAAAGAAAATCAGACCAAAGGAAAGTGGGTCTTCTTGGCACCATAATACTTCAATACTGCAGTCAGCCCACCAGCCGAGGCCTGACGGACCCCCTGCAGCACATCCAGCCTTGAACTTGGCAGCAGAGTTACCAAAGAATTGGAGGATGCAAACCCTGCTCTTAAGGAGCTTATTACAAACTGGAAGAACAAGCCCAAAGCCAGTTTGGGGGCTAACCTTGTTTGTGTCTTAGTAGCACACATTACCACTCAGTCTCAGGCCTCATTAACAGCATCATAGGGGTACTGACAATGGTGTGATTGGACCAGATCTGGGGTGGGGTGGTCCCTTCTGGAGACCATGCTTGGTTAGGTATCTCCTCAAGTGTTTGTGACTTAATGTCCCTAGAACCTCTATGCCTTGATATCAAAGATTGGGTCATTTATGTCTCTTGTGCCCCCAAGCCTAAGGCAGAATTCTTTCTCCACAGATAGGCTGAATAAATGACTCTCTGTTGATTACTAAGTTTGGTTCAGAGTTGAAAGGGGGAGGTGGTGGCATCGACAATGACACGAATGACGGAAAGCCCGGATGCATGCTTGAAAAGGAAATAGGGTGCCCCCCCCCCAAGGCAGGGCATCGCTGACAACCTGACTTGTATCTTTTGGAATACTCCATCATGCTTTACAACAAAACCACAACATTGGTACAGCTATTAACTGGAAGATGACAGTCACTTCACATAACGGTATCCTCTCATGTGAAATAGAGACTTTCAAATCAAGATTTGCGAGAGGATACAATCTATACGGTGATCTTGGAACCAGCTGACCTACTGCTGGTTTCTGTCAACAGGCTGTTACGACAGAAGTTCAGTGCTCAAGGAGAAACCAGGGATGTGAATTCAAAGAAGAAATAAGGAGTCATGGTGAGTTTCTATTGATCATGATATGCCCTTTAAGGGGAAACAAAAAAGAAAAAGTTCTTAATAAATTAAAACCCAATCTGCCAGAAAAACTTCAGTAAGCAGTGATTAAAGAAGACAAAAATGAAGACCAACCATGTTGTGTTGTCCTAAGATGAACAAATCACAAACACATGTCCCAGTGCTCAACATGGACTGAATGTAGGATTAACAACTGAAAAACATTAAAATAATCAAAGAAATCGATTGTGACTTGAATATGGAAATAATTTCATTTAATGTTTGTGAAAATAAGGATTTTCTACATAGGGATTTCTGATAATATTTTGATGAAATTTCACAGCTCAAGCACACTGCCTCTTCCAAAACCTTATTGATGACCATAGTAAAGCACACTTAATGGTTCCTGCTAATCCCATTTATTAATGAAGAACAGGCTGCTCTGTTTGCTCCTTTGGAACACTTTCAGATAGAAAAGTAGGGCAAGAAACACTGACATTTGTTTTTTCCAGAGGATGAAAAAATTAAAAAGCCTAATAATACCCAAAGCTGGAGAGCACGTGGGGAAATAAACACTTGCATAAACTGACGGTGGAAACAAACTTTGAGAGAATCATTTCGTTACATTTTGAATTTTAAATGTGCATACATTTTGATGCAGGAATTCTAATTCCAGACATTGTCACTACCGACATATTGACACGTATACACAAAAATACACACACAAACACTGTCATCACAGTTTGGTGTGAGGGGCTAGGGGGGAGGGGAAGCCTAAGCATCCATCAGTAGATGAATAGTTAAATAAATGATGGGACATCTGTGTTATAAAATATTATGCAATGCTTAAAAAGTGAGGTTGATTTAGACGTACTGACACATAGAAATTGTCAATACAAATAATTCAAGTGAAAAAAATCAAGTTTCTTCATAATGTGTATATTATGACGTGTTAAGGTGCAATCAAAGCTGTATATGTGTGTTTTATATAGTGACCAGGGTGTGTACAAGAAGCCTGGAAGCCTCCGCAGATAGGGGTGTGATGGGGGAAAGGATGAGCCAGATATTTACTCCATCGAACCCAGATGTGTATTCATGTATTACTTATACAATTAAGTATATTTGTCCCAGTGAAGAAAAGTAGAAGAGAGGAGGTTGCCAAATGGAGCCGTAAATCAAGCTCAGGGGAGGGTGGGTGGGAGGGAATGCCATCAGTTGCTCAGCTGAACGCCACCTCCCCTCACCTGCTTAACCCCATTAGAAAGGCCCAACTGGGACTACAAGGACTTCTGGTCTCAGAGCCAAGAAACCAGCTTCCCAGCTGGAGAGCAGGAACTCACTTGAGTCGTGGAAGAGAATGTCAAAGGCAGTGATGTGCAAATGCCTGATGGACACTGAGACCTAAATGTAACTAAAGAACCTCCAATGTTTCAGCCTCTGGATCCCTCCTTGCCCCTGTGGCTGCCACACACCCACCAGCCTTTATCTCGTAGAGAAACTAAACTAAACAGGAGTCAGGATCTGCTCAGCACTGGCACTTCAGTAACAAAACGTAGTGGCTGCCAATGTTTGGCATTCTTACATCATTGAAAGGAAAGGGCAAGTCACAAAAGGAACCATGTCAACTTATGTAAGACATGGCACGGAATGGAGAAGTTCCTCAGAGAAGAGCAGCAAGCTCACCAATTGCTAGGATTAACTGAAACCTCCCACGGTTGTAGACTGCCCCAAACCATGACATCAGGGAGGCTGGGAATGCATCCAATTTCCTCTATTTATCAAGCTGGCTATAACCCAGGGTAATACCAGGGTGACCAAAAAAAAAAAAAAAAAAAAAAAAAGGAAAGCAGACTTTACAACTGGTTTGGGTTGGAAGGAAATGACCTTTGGGTGTACTAAGAACCCTGCTCCAGTGCAGAGGAAGCTCTCAGGGAGGCTGCATCCAAGAATCAGAACTCTGTCCTGGGTGGGCTGGCCACAGCGCCCACGTGTCTGAAGGATAATCAGCAACCCAGTGGGGAAAGTGCACAGGCAACAGCAGCCCCAGGCAGTTGTCCCCCTGTCCTCTGGGGTAATGTGATACTGGTCCAAGGGACAATCAAAAAACCCCAAACAAAACACAACTGTGACCTGCAGCATCCTGGAGGGCTCAGCGCTTCATTAGGAGCTAATGATTAATTAGTGACCCAGACTGAGGGGCAGAGACTGGCTCATAGTTCCCGGCAATGACACCAGCACCATGGAAGAAAGGACCAGAGGACAAAGAGGCCTTGATAAATTGGGAATGGGGCCAGGAATAAGCAAAGAGAAGTTCCTCCACACCAGTAGCAAAAACAAATGGCACAAACGGAGATGATGCTGAAGGTTAGGCCTGTGAGCATACACAGGGGAAGATCGGGGATATGCAGATGCTTGGCTTCAGAGCCTCAGATAGTACCATCAAGGAACAAACAAGTGTGGTTCTAGAACCTTGTGGTGTCTCATTACTGATCAGACCCTGCTTTATTAGGCAGGACCCTTACCTGTACAGACTGGTTTGTTCAGTTCTGGATGCCACCATTCAAGAGGAATTAAATTGTGAGATGGCTCTGGAAAACTCTAAAGATAATTCATTCAACAAACATTTACCAAATGCCTTCTATGTGCCAAAAAAACAAGGCCACTCTGTACGATTGTGCAGGTTGTGCCCTGCACAAGGGCACCTGGAAGCCTGAATCCAGAAGTCCAGGCTTTCTGGAGGTGCCATATGAACCTGTTGTGGGCAATAATGGAGTACTGAGGAAGGGCACCTAACTGGGCATGGGGAAATGGATCCAGGGAAGTTTCCTCAAGGAGGTAATAGGCTGCAGCCTAAAGGATGTGCAACTCCCTTTACGTGAAGCAATGGGAAAGAGCATTCCAAAGAGAAGAAATAGCTTAAATCAAGATATGGAGCCAAAGAACTAAAATTAAACAGGAAGAAGGATGTCCTGGTGTCTATCATTGTTAAATTGTAGAAGTGACTAAGAGATTTTGGAATTGCTTTCTGAAACATCTCAAAAGTTGACCTCTTAGTCAGCCTGGTGAGGCTGAGGATGAGGTGGCATGAAGCAGGCCGGGAGAAGTAGCTGGTGGACCTCTTGCAGCCGTCGGAACTGTGCTATTTTTCTGTGGCACTGAAAGCTTTCTCTCCACCCCCACCTCCAAGTCTCCCCTTCCTCTCTTTCCTTCTTTGACTGTCATTCATCCTGCAGTTTCCCCCTTTTTCTTCCATCCCCTTGCTTAGCTTGAGGCTTACCAGGTATATTCCAGGGGCTAGAATGTTGCTGGCTGCCTCTGCCCAGAGCTGGCGATGAGAGTACTAATGACCACATGGTGAGAGACCCACCTTCAAATGACTCCCCGACCACTAGTCCCAATGGTCTGGGTGAGGCAACCACCATCCCTCCACCCAACATGGCAGAACTGAAGGTGTTTCAAAACAGGTCATGACTAACCTAAGGGTGTAAACAATTGCCAACTTAAAAGTAAATGCCCATGCAAGGATTCACCAATTAATTCTTTCACACGAACATTAATTTCCTATTTCACAAAAAGAACACTTATGAAGTTGATTTTTTAAGTGCAAGCTTTACATTAAGCTGTATTCATACAAAGTTAACTAGAGGTAAACTTTCTTCCATTTATATTAAAGTATTTCACCAGGAAAATTGAATTTAGATAAATACTGCAATAAATCCCAACTGCCACGACTGACATTTTCAAATTGACTCTTTAACTTCTCTTTCCACTGGGTACCAACAAACACTACATTTCCCTCTATTTAAACTATGTTTTGATACTGAATTTTTAATAATAAGAGAAAATACGACCAAAAGATACACAGATGAGGAAAGAACAAACATTTATACATTTAGGATGGGTCCCACCACGTAACTAAGAAAACCACACATGTAAATTTTTCCTTTATTTAGTAAATCTTTGTTGTATAATTGACATTTGGGCTAGAAATTAAGGCTGGTACATTCAAATTTTTCTTTTTCCAAACATATTTGCCACTTGAGATGTACTAAACACTGAACTGCTCTTTAGTTCAATTCCGAGGGAGTAAAAGACGAGGAAACTCTTGCCCATAAAGTTTTTATTGTTCCCACTGTAAATGATTAAGAAGTTACCTTATTATGCAGCCCTATTTGACAGATAAACTGTGGAAGATAGGAACTTGGTGATTTATTAATATCATCTTTTAAATTCAATGTGAGGGCCTCAAAGTCAACCTCAAGATTGCTGTGTCTCTGCTGACTTTGCCAGCAAAAGAAATTTCTAGCCTTTTCCTTCTGTGGTAGATTGCAAAACTATCCATAATCTCTTCCTATCCTAGTATGCCTGTCCATTTGCAATGTGACTTTGCAGCTCCTCCTATCAAAAGGCAGAGTCTGTTTCTCCACCCCTTGAATGTGGGCTGGCCTTGTCATTTGCTTTGCCCCATGGGACAATAGCAAATGTGATGCAAGTGGAAGCTTGAAAAGTGCTTGAGTGTGGAATTTCCTCTCTCTTGCTGCTCTTGGAACCTCAAGCCACCATGTGAGCATGGAAACAAGCCTGAGCCTGCCTGCTAGATGATGAAAGACACATGTCCAGTCATCCTTGTTGCTCCAACCAACAGCCAGCCAACCCCCAGGAACAGTCATCTAGCTGACTGGCAGCTGACTACAGTTGTAGGAGTAAGACCAACTGTGACCAGCAGAAGAACCATCCTGCTGAACCCAGCCAAGGTTGTGGACTCCAAAACTGTGCACTAATTAAATGATTGTTGCTTTAAGCCGCTAAGTTTTGGAGTATTTTCTTCCACAGAAAAAGCTACCTTATACACCTTCTTTCTTCCTTTCCTTCCTCCTCATTCATTCCCTTCCTCTCTAACTGCCCTTCCTTTTTAAATTATTCCCCCCCCTCCACTCTCCTTGCTTTCCTCTTTTCCTTCTACAAGTACCCACTGTGTACAAGATGCTGGCCTGGGCTGGTTCTAATTCAAAGCCTGCCTCATTTTCTTCTAAGCCACTCCCTCTGGAACCCATGTGAGCAGGTACTGCAGACCTGCATGGTCTGTGGGCCTCATTCCCAAAATGATTAAGCAAGATGTTTCTGGAGACCAGCTCTAGGGTGAACTCTTGGCAGAGTTTGCAACCCATCTCTGGGCATTTGCTGGGGAAAATCTCCCTGGAGAATCACTGGTCACTGTGACCTGTTGAGTGTATTCTAGCCTTCCCTCCTACCCATTACTCCTAGCCACTGGAAGGGAAGTATAATAAGAAAACGGGCCTTCAAGCCAGATGCCCAAAGGGGCATAGCCTAAGACCCCCTCCCTCAATATGGCTGTCTAGGCTGAGAGCAGAAAATATATTTACAACTACAGGAAACAATGCACTGTGAGTGGTAAAATGCTTAGATTTCCATTTGTTTACTACATGAATAAAAGAAAATCAATAGGATCATCTTGCTAATGACATCAAACCACTCAGTACATCTCAGAAGCCAGAAGAAGGTCATTTCTTAAAATGCTTTTCTTTCCTCTTCTACATTTATAGTCTGTACTTTATTCCCACTGTAACTTATTTTTTTCTCCTGAATGATGTTTTTTCAGATTTTTTTTAAAGTTTACTTTTCCCTGGTGAGCTGGAAGCCGCCATTTGTTTGTGGTTACGACATTAATGTTTAGAAAGGTCAAATTAGATGTCAAGGTTGGATAAATGTTTATTTTCCTTTTATGATGTTTTAAAGGGGACGCTCTTCTCCCTTAGGATTCCCTGGAGAAGCTCTCTTCTTCTCTAGGTGCATGTGTGAATATATTTCAAAATCAACTGCTGAAAGGTCAGGTGGACAGAGATTTTACTGGGCTTCCATCACCTAGGATAAATGGGAAGTACACCCTCAGGAACACATTGCCAAGATTATTCTTGATTTCTCCATGCGGTCTTCTGGAAAAACAGAGGAAGACTTCATTGCCTCACACGTCTTCCAATACCTCCCTTCCTATGTTCCTAAACTGTCTACAGAACCTCCCCATTGAAAGAGAGTTACTTTTCTTCCTTTTCATCGGTTCTTCATAGTAATAATCCCTTTCAGTTGTACAGTGATTATGGTAGGCAAAATGCTTTTGTATACATGATCCCACATGACCCACCAATGTTTACAGAATAGTTTCAAGGCAAATTCCTAGCCCCATGCTAGGTGCTGGGAACATACTGGAGAGCAAAATAAATCCAGCCTCCAGGAGGCTTATTGTCTAGTGGGGAAACAAAGATGTGATACACAAATTAACACCAAGATATGCAATACTGCAGCTGTGACAAGTGCCACAAAGAACAGAATCTGGAGCTCTGGGTGAAGACAGTGGGATTTGACCCAGGGGGTTAAGGAAGGTGTCCCTGTGGAGAGGATGCTGAAACTGAAGGGTAAGTGGGAGGAATCAACCCAGCAAAGAGGCAGGGAAAGACCACACCAAGTAGAGGAAGCAGGATGTGCAAAGACACTGTGGCAGGAGGGAGTGCGGCCCATGTAAGGAACTGAAAAAAGGCCAGAGTGCACAGGACACAGAGGGGCAGGGGGAGAACTGAGAGATGAGGCTGGAGAAGCAGGAAAGGCCCAGTTCCCACAGGGGGCTCTGTGGCCAAGGCAAGGATTTGTGCCTTAGTTCTGAGAGCAATGGAAAGTTACTGAAGGATTTTAAATGGTGGGTGATATGTTCAGATTCACATTTTGACAAGATTAGCTAGTTGTTGCATGGAAAATGAATTGGATGGGGACAGAGTGGCAGCAGGTGTCAAGTTTGGGATTTCTGCTCTCCTTTCTCAAACAGTATTCTGAAGGTCTGAGCAATTCAATAAAACAAAAAATCCATAGTAAGAGGTATCATCAGGGAAGTGGAGACTACAGATTTGTTTATGTGATTCATACACACACACATGAAAGTCTACTAAGATATAATGGAAATTAGAGTTTGTAAAAGGAGGAAGATTCAAAATAATAATACAAATAAGTTTTTTCTCTACACCATGGGTCAGCAAATCTTTTCTATAAAGGGTAGTAAATATTTCCAGCTCGTGGGCTGCAAGATTTCAGCCACAATTACTCAACTCTGCCACTGTAGCATGTAAACAGCTACAGACAATCTGCAAATGAATGGGTGTGGCTGTGTGCCAATAAAACTTTATTTACAAAAACAGGCACCTGGTGGGATTTGGCGTATGGGCAGTAGTTTGCCTTGCTCTACACCAACGAGGAAGTGGTTATCGTATTCCAGGTGAGAGACAATGACAGCTTGGGTGACGATGGTGGCAGAGGGGATGAGCTATGGACAACTTTGAGAGGTATTCAGGAAGGAGACTTGATGGGAGTTGGGTCTGGCTTGGACATTCAAGGTGTTGAGAGTGTGGCAGGCATTGTCTAGAGGCACTTGAGGGTCGGCAGTAGTGAGCGGCCAGCTGTGCACTGGAACCCAGTTCTTCTGACTTCTCCGTAGCCCCCGCAGTGTCCCAACACACCCCCGGTGCTAGGTTACAAGTGTATGGGATGCTTCCTCAAAATGCTTTTGGCCTTCATAGTCACATACAATTTCTACAGAGTTAACATCACTACCCAGCTTTTCCCCTCACCCCAGTCCACGTGAAACAACTTGGAAATAAGTCAGGTATCAACAAAAATGAGCATTCAGAAGACAGTCAATGCCTCATCTGATGGGGCACAGAATTAAATGGCAGGAGTGGTGATGGGGTGGAATTAAGCAGACAGAACAGCTTCAGGAAGATGAGCTTAGAGTCAGGTGTCTGGAGAGGATGAAGATCAAAGATAGGAGCAGAAGGGCAAAGCCAAAGGGGCAGCTGTGAGGACAAGCCATTCCCAAGGCGCCAGGGATGTGCACAGACTGGCCTGGGAAGAGCAGGACACCAGTCCTGGAGCTCCTAGTGGTGGGCGCACAGGCCCTTCCTTTCTGCTCTTACCTGCTGGCCTTATCCCTCCCCACCCCTCGGCAGCTGAAAGTTCTATCCACGGTGACTTCAGGAACCCATCCTGAACCAGGACCTAGTCCAGGAGTTCTCTGGTGAAATGGAGGAGGAATTTCGCATTGGCTTGTGTCTTAGGATCTTTAGTTACACTTTTATTTCAAGACTCTGCTTGTTCCATGAAGGCTAAGAGGTGATGAACAACCAAGACCACAGATGACAAAATGGCACTTTGTATTCCTCTCCCTGTCCCCTGCCAAGAAAAGCAGGTTCAAGGAGAATATAAATTTGAGAAGGAGATCAAGTCCAAGGAGGGGAACTATAAAACAGAGAACTTGGTCATAAGGCCTTCGTTTCTGTATTATCAAACCACAGACATGGCTCTTTGGTGCCCAAATCGAAAAGTGGATTACATTTTATTCTGAAATCTTATCCACAAAAAGGAGAAAACATGACAGTCCTTAGAGGTAACAAAGCTTTTCCTTGCAACTAGTCCTTGGCTGAATCTGCTCAGGGTTTGGCCAGACTCAGCACCTCTACTTCCTCTCTTTCCAGCCTCTCTAGAACTGATGCCAATCAGGATTCTGTGCTACTATTATCAAGGTCACCACAACGTCCACCTTAGCAAACCCAGCAGTCACTTCTCAGTCCTCAGCGTACCCCTTCTTTCAGCAGTCTTGGATGATGGGCCACATCATCTGCAGGGAGTCGTGCCTCTCGATTAAGACTCTCTTCTAAATGAAGGTCAGTTCATGATTGCAACAAGGAAAGGATAAGGGGAATTTTCTGGGAAGGCAAGAAACAGCTCTCGTTGATCCCTATGCATGGATGAATGGTGCTTTGAGGACACAAATATGGGAGGGACTGATTCCATCTTTTGTGTGTTTGTGGAGATGGAGGGCAGAGAAACATGTTCTATAGCAGAGAGTTTGAAGGAGATGATGGTGACCTACAAAGCTTGTTAAAACTTGCCTAGAGTAGGACTCCTCTTCTACCCCCAAAGTTCTTAATTTTTGGCTAATATGTAAAAGATCAACTCTCAAGGCTTTTTTTTTTTTTTTTTTTGGTAAGGCATTGTACCCAATAAAAATAAATGCAAATTTCAATAGCTGCAGTCATTAATGGATGAGCCTGACAATTTATCAGGTCAGCTTTGATGGTGAGTAGAGACAGGGCAGGCCTAATCGACCAGGGACAGCCCAGTGGTGTCAGGCAAGGACAACACAGGGGCATTGAGATGGGAAGGCCTGCTGTTGGTTCACAGAGGGCAGAGGAGGAGGGATGGGGAAGAGCCTTCCAAGGATGGGCTCTGCCTACCTTGTAGGTTTGCTCAGCTGGACCTCGGAAACTGGAAGCCGGTGCCATTCCAATCAGCTTTCCTACCTCCAGGAAAATCTCCCAGTTGCTGGCTGGCCTTCACCTTATTTTACTATTTTTCCTCCCTCATCAGGATGTTCTCTCTTAAAGCATCAACACTACCTGCTCCTTTTGCTTCCAACGCCTGCAAATGACTCTGCTTGGCTCCACCGGAAGTGGAGTTATTTTTGCAGACTGGATGGTGTAACGTAGGGTGGGGAAAGCCAGAACGGGAAGCCTCTGATGGTGGAAACTCTATCACCAGGGAACTTGGCTGCAACTCCAAGCCCTGGCCTCACACCAAAGCAGTTCCATCCATTTTCTTCTTTTTTTAGTACTATCCTCTTTGACCCACCCAGTGCTGAGATCTCGCAGTGTGTTTTTTCCAGGAGACCTGGCAAACAACAACTTGACAGGTTCAGTGGTTTTCATTGACAGCCTGAATGGAATCATCTGAAGACTGCAGACTGGACACATAAACAGACCATAAAAACCCTACCTCCCACAAGCGTCTGGACGCTGCCTTCTCCCAAATGACCTTCCTGCGCTGATGCAGCATGGGTGGCTTCGCAGCATTTTTAAAGAGATTTTTCCAAAACTTGGGTGTTCCAAGTGGAGTGGGAGTATTTTTTTTCCCCTTGCAGTAAGAGACTAACTTCCTGGATGTATTAGTCCATTTCTGTTGCTTATAACAGAATACCTAAAACTGGGTAATTTATAATGAAACAAAATTTATTTCCTACAGTTTTGGAGGCTGGAAAGTCCTAGGTCCAGGGAACACATCTGGTGAGGGCCTTCTTCTTGGTGGGGTGACTCTCTGTAGCAACTCAGGGTGTGACATGACAAGAATAGGTTGAGCAAGAGAGAGCTAACCTCACTAGCTTTGCTTTTAAAGCCATCAGAACCATGCCCATTACTCCATGAATGGATCAATCCATTCAAGAGGGCACAGTCCTTGCAATCTAATCATCTCTTAAAGGTCCCACCTTTCAAATATCATAATGGGGTTTCCTACCCTTTTAACACTGTTACACTGGGGCTCAAGTTTATAATACATGAATTTTGGGGGGACACACTTCACTCATAGCACTGCATATTTTGAGACAGTGGGAGCAGACTACATGAGTCGAGTTTACTCCCAAAGCTAATCACTTGCTGCCAGACCCCAAGCCATGAGGTGCATTGGGCCCACCTATTACAAGGTCTGTCACTCACTTTAACATACTGCTGGGAAAGGATATGATGTTTGTGCATGCCAATAGGTTTAAGCTTGGACTCTCACTTGATAGCAGAAAGGCCATGCTCTGGAAGCAGCTCCTGCCAGTACTTCTGCCATCCAGACCTTGACCAACAATCTACACTTTGCTAATCAGCATATAGAATGCCCAAAACGTTTTATTGGTAAAACTAATATCAATAGAATGCTGAAAAAAATGCAAACATTATTTCTCTCATTCAAAGTATAACCGTCATAGAGATTAGTGTCAGGGATGGATGAAAAATTTTATGGTAAACAAAGTGCAGGGTGAATATGAAGAATATTTCAATTGGTCTCCCATGTTTTCATTGGAAAGGGTGGGGTTGAAAGGAAATGGGCCAAAATGGGAAAGTCAAGTGACAGCTAGTGGGGTTTTCAGGAAAGAATGTTCAGTAACTTCCTAACTCCTTATGAACTGTCAATAAATATTAGCCATAGGAAAGAAAGGCTGTTGTGCTCACTCATGAAGCACATGGCAGAGCAGTTAAAGGGGCATAAGACTCTGCATTTGAATTCTGCCTTTACCACTTTGTGTCCCTGAAACCCCGGGCAAGTAACTCGGTCTCTCTGTATACGTCAGTTTTTTCATCTGTAAAATGGAGATAATACCAATAGTATTCATCTCACAGTTGTTGGGACACATACATGCATCAGCACATGTAAAACACATAGAACAATCCCTGGCACATAGCAAATGCTCCATAGATAGAAATTATCAGCATTGGTTGAAAAATACCATTTGATATGAAAATGATTCTGCCTGAATAACAATGTAATGTGCTCGTGCAAGTAAAAGCAAGTATACAATATCTCAAGATATCTGCTTTTAAAACTCACTTTCCAGAAGAATTACAAGCTGCTCTTAGTTATTCTACAGTAATAATGCCAAATTATTGGCCAAATTGTCAAAGCTTTTTCACATATAAAATATTTCAGAAAAAAGGGAGGCGTAGGGAGGCAGCAAGATATTTTTGCTGAGCCATTATAATAATGGCCAGTATTTCGTTTTAGCCTATCACAAGTGGCAGGATAAAGGAGTCGCTGATATTTATTGCCTCTCTACCTTGGATTCTTTGCCATAAAATGGGGATAATCATCATACCTGTGTCCTAAAATTCCTGTGAGGAGTAATGAGTCAGGACAAAAAAGTGCTCCACACATGGTCTGGCTTATAGCACATGCTCAAAAATGTGAGCTGTCAGTGTGATCCCATCGGCACCTGCTCAGGTGTGCCAGGTGCTCTGCCCACTGCTCCACAGACACCGGCCCTGGGTGAAACTGAACATGCTGCTCTGAAAGAGACGAGGCCTGCCGTGGGCCCAATGTCCCTCCTGCACTCTTCCTCCTTAGCCATTCCACCTGGCTCAGGCCCTCGCCTGCCTCCCTTCCCTGTGCCTTTCTCTGCACTCCCACCTTATCACAACTGCCCCCAGGAAGGTAGCTAACATCTGCATTTGACCCCTTAGCGTGAAGGTCCTATTGAGCTTCCTATCTCAAAAGGCATTTGCTCTTTAAACCAACTCATATAGCTGAATTAATGACTTTGTCATTTGTCAGTCTGAGGGACCGGGACCACCCTGTAGCCGAGGACCTTACACTTGGGTCACCCCCACCCTGGCCCCAGTGGCAGGACACCCCCACTGTGTAGAGGGCCAGTGTGCTCTGCCATGCTCAGGTGCCTTCTCATTCAACAAAGACTGACAGTAAATACCACGTGGCAGGCATGACGTGAGGCGCTAGGAGCTCACCAGTGTTGGCGAACAAGACAGACACAACTACACCCGCTGGAACGTCCACGCCAGTCGGGCATTCAAACAAATGAAAGTGTAAGTGGACAAATCTATGAAACAATGAGCAGTTTTAAAGACAGCTGTAAAGCCAACACGTAAAGGGCTGAATTATATCCTTAGAAGAGACAATGACACAGAAAGCAACTTACTCAATGTTATAAAGAAAGTCAGCAAGTGAAAAGAATGTCACACATGATCATTTCTACAAGACGCTCGTTTTGGCACGAGTCAGGCTAACACTCTGCCAATGTGTCAGAAAACCTTCACTCTGAGTGGGGGACATTCCTTTCGCTCAGTTGCTCTTCTGCGTTCTCCCCTCTACTTCTTGAGGTGGGACTAGGCTAGACCAGTGCATTTATAACTTCTCTCAGACCAGTTTCAGATGAGAATATGGAGGAAAAAGTTTATCTTAAAGGAATCAAAATTATAATACTTGGAGAACATAGTAAGTCATCATTTGCTTGTAGGCTGTTCAACAAAAGTTATATGATTAGACTAGAAAATGCACTCCCTCTAGAGCTGGGGTAAAATTGCTTTCATCTTAATACCCCTAAAAGTGCCAATTCTGGGGGAAGGGGGTCTACAAGTGGATTGTATTTGTTTCCTTGCATTTTTCTGTAATTTCCAAAATTTTAATGATAAAGATATGTTATTTTTAAAAACAGAAAAATAAATCTTCTTCTTACAGGCATAGCATATTTTGTGGGGGGTTTCTATCCAAGTAACAGCAAAAGAAAACTACACTAAAAACATTACCAGTAGCTCGGTGAAATCTGTATGTTAGTAATGAGCATTAAGCAGAATCACAAAACAGGGAAGTGGATCGGAAGTGTGTCAGGGAGGGGTGGCAATTTCAGAGAGGTGACCTGTGAAAGCATCATGAGATCTTAGCAAATAGCTGCTGAAGGAGGTCGGGGTGAACCAGGAGGCTCACTGGGGGACGCTTATTGCAAGCAGAGGCACTGCCAAGTGGCAGAAGAATCCTTAACCGCCGACTAACACAGACAGGCAAAACCGCTTCAGACAGAGATTGGTTTGCACTTAATGGAATCAAACAACAGGTCAGAAGAAAATTAAGTGATGGGCTGGTATGACACTGACAACAGACGACAGCCAGTCTAGTAAATGCTTATGACAGTTGGGCATGATTTCAACTGCTCCGTTTGTACTAACTCACTTCATCTCTGCAAAGACCATAGCTGGGGGATGCATGTAATTTAATGTCCAAACTAAGGTACCTGAGAGTAAGATGGCCACTATTGATTAATGTGGAGAAAACGGGTATAAATCAGGGCTACCTTGGACTAACTGGGATACAGCACCACCATACCTGGAAGGCATACTATTATGACTGCTTTATAGACAAGGAAACTGAGGCAGGTCACAGAGAGGTTAAATAACTTGCCTGAGGTCACAGAGGTAAGTGGCAGAGCGAGCATTTGAACTTGGGCAGAGAGCTTCAGGGGCCATGTTTTTGATGCCCACACAGTACTGCCTTTCTGTGTTTCATATGCTAGAAGCTCCCTGTGCTAAAAACCTAGGTTGTATTTCTCATTGGGGAGTAGGAGAGGAGGCTAGAAAAAGCCCCAGCTTTTACAGTTAAATGCCAGCACTTCACAGGCTCAGCAACCCTGGACAACCATGTTAACCTTTCCAAGCCTCAGTTTAGTCACCCATAAAGCAAAGCTCCTGAGACCTACCTCAGAATACTCAGATGAGACAGTGTTTATGACAATGCTTTGGAAGCTGAAAAGTACGATATGGATATTAATTCTAAAAAGTTATCATATGTAAAAACTTGCATTTCCTCTGCAAAGGGTCAAATAGTAAATATTTTGTATAAAGGACAAAAAGTAAATATTTCAGGTTTTGCAGCCCAAATGGGCTCTACTGCGACTACAAAACTCTGCTGTTATAGTGGAAAAGCAGCCACAGACAATCTGTAAATGAATGAGAGTGACTGTGTTCTGATAGGACTTTATTTACAGAAACAGGTGGAGGGCCACAGGCCACAGTTTGCCAACTCCTGGCCTAGAGAAGTGCTGTTTAAAAATTGCAACCCCTCCACGTTCCCTGTGCCTCTTTCTCGATTCATTTTCCTTCACTGACAGCACTAATCACTATCTAACAAACTGTATAATTTACTCATTTACTGTCTGCTTCTCCCACTAGAGAATAAGCTGAAGGCAGAAGTTTTGTCTGTTTGGTTCACTGTTGAGTCCCCAGTGCCTGGAAGAGTGTCTGGCACATAGTGGGGACTTTATAAATATGTGTTGAAAGAATGCATGGATGAATGAATGAAGAGATTTTAAAGGAGTTGGACAGACTATTGAGAAAAGAGGGCAAACTCATGCCAAGTGAAAAAGGAAACAGAAGATAATGATATCTGAAAACCTAGGGGAAGAAAAGCTCCTGCAAATGAACCCACACCCAACTTTGTCATTTCTTGTAGGCAAAGGGAAAAATGATTATTTCCAAAACCAATTTTGTAGGTTGTGAACATATGGAAGAACTAAAGCCATGTGAAACAATTTTCAAAATAGCTGGTTACAATCTAAATGATTCAAGTTTAGTCAAGAGAATAGCTTGAGGTTTGTTCCAGATCAACTAATTATGAGTGTGTGCATATGTGCGTGTGTGTGTAATCCCTGCTGTCCCCCAACCCTGGCAAATGTGGGTTCAGTAGTTCACTGGGAGTGGTGGGGGGTAAAGCAAAGGAAAAGAAATGAGCTAGAGCTACATGTAGCAATGGTGATGAATTTCACAAAAATAATGTTGAATCAAATGAAAGTTGCAGAAGAATATGACAGTAAAAAAGATACCAATCATATAAAGTTTTAAGGCATGCAAGTAGCATTCTCTCTTGCTTAGGGACATATTCCTATGTAAGAAAAATATAATGACATGTATGAGAAGGATAAACACCAAATTCAGGATAGTGCTTACCTTTATGCACTTTTTAAAAGCTGCTACAGGGCCAGAGTTTAGGACCTCCAGCTGACACCATTGTGGCACAGGTCTGAAGGTTGACAGAATTCCATATGACTTTTCCCAGCAGATACTGAACCAGCACTGACCCACCCTCAACAGGTCCCCCTAAGAGCAAAGGCCACATAGGAGTCAGAGCCATGTGCCTGATCGATACGCAGTGCTCTGATTGCCTGAGCTAATTACCCACAAGCAGCTGACCCCACCAATAACAGACCACAAGAAGTGGCTTACTTTACTTCAGGTACCATTTTGATGCTACCAGGGGAGGAAGATGAAGTATTGAGGTAAAATTTTCTGGCTGACAAAGGATTACCATTTGGTAATAAACAATAACCAAGACTTTTATTAAAATCATAATCAATATGAAGATCATTCCATATATAATTAATTTTTGACATTTGAAAAAGTGCTTCAGGCTCCAGCAGCACATAAGAATCGTTACTACAAACATTTTGTTGTCATTATACATAATTTGCTGGCTAATAAAGAGTTCGTGTTGCTAGAAGGCTGGATAAACCAATGAGAAGTTATACTTCTATCTCTTCCCTTGCATAGGGTCGATAAGGCTCCCTCTTTAAAACATAATGTCTTTCAAATCGCTTATAAATCCAAAAAAGCAAGATTAAGTACTCAATTCTCATATTTTAAGTGGTATTTTGCAGGAACTAATAATAACTCTGAGGACTAGGACAGGCCTTGGCAAAGTTAACTCCCTCTTTAGTACCCGTTTCCTCCTCTAGGTGGCGCCCATTCCCAACTTGCAGGTGCTCAATGGCGTCCTACTTTTTGAACCCTCACCTGCTCTCAGGAAAAGGCCTCACAGAGGGGCACATCCACCAGGTTCTGCGCCAATTTCCATTTTAACACTGTAAACCAAGGAAATGAATCTTTAACTGTGGAATTTCAGGCTTCAGCCAGAAGAACAGGTGAGATGCTGGGGGAAGTGGGGGTTGAGCTGGGCACAGTTATTGCTATGGACTGAATTGTGTCCCCCATTCCTATGTTGAAGCCCTAACCCCTAATGTGACTGTATCTGGAGACAGGGTCTTAAGAGGTAATTAAGCTTAAATGAGGTCATAAGGGTGGGGCCCTACTCGGGTAGGACTGTGGCCTTATAAGAAATGGAAGGGAGATCTTTATCTCTCTCTGCCAAGTGAGGACACAGCAAGAATGAGACTATCTGCAAGCCAGGAAGAGAGGCCTCACCAGACACCGACCATGCTGGCACCTTGATCTTGGACTTCCAGCCTCCAGAACTATGAGAAGTAAATTTCTGTTGTTTAAGCCACCCAGTCTATGGCATTTTGTTCTGGCAGCACGAACTGCCTAAGAAAGTTATATTCTTTGGCTCCCAAAGTCACAGGGAAGCAGTCACCTAGCCATCCATCCTTGATGTTTTAACAGACGTTTACATTAAAGCTAGTCCTGTTGATATAGTGCGTACTCTTAAAATGCCAAATCCGAAGGACCAAGAGTCTCTAATTAGGACCCCCTAAGGAGCCCAGAGAGATGGGGGTTTAGCCTGGTGGGCAGTGCACCCTGACAGAGATAGGGCAAAAGTCTGAGAAATCCAGTCCAGAGTGCCAAGTCAGGCCACCTCCCAAACATCCCTGTCTGGTGTGGGTTCTGAATATGACAGGAACCACAAAGAGGGGAATTTGAAATACACAGTCTTGAGGGGAAACAGCTGGGTCCTATCATACTTCTGAACATACAGAAGGACTAAGAACCCCAATCATGGCCCAGGCAGCCCTAAAATCCCCTAAAATGTACTGAGAGGCTTCAATTATGTCAAGGTTCAGATCCACTTCCGGTCTGGGGAGGAAGGCAGGAGAGGGAAAGCCGAGGACGTGGTTAGGAGGAGCAGTGACCACAGCTTGGAAAACCAGTGTGGGAATGTCTGTCCTTAAATCGCCATGTCAGGGGCCTCCACTCAGTAAAGTGAAGGTCCAAGAAGGACCCCTCGTTTCAAGACCCAGGCAGAGAGCCCACCATAGAGAAACCCAGTGAGGAAGGCCTGTGGAAGGAGGTGGCAGTAGCCTGCAGCCGAGATGTGGTTTGCAGGGGCCACCAAGATGCGGTCAAGGTTCTGAGGCAGAACCCAGAGATACCACCCCCTGCGCAGGGGTCAGAAAGACCAGAACCAGCTCGACTCGGAAGCCAGAAAACCAACTCTGTTGATGTGATCCCCAAAGAGCCCAGGAACACAGAAGCATTCTCTCCATTATCAAGCTTATTTCCAGCCCTCTGAATGTTTGGTGTCATGCCAACAAACTTTCTAGATACTGGTGCAGTCCTCCTTAGAAGAAGCCGTGTGGGGCTCCCATCTGGTTTTCTTGCGATGGGATTTTATTAAAATGAACAAAAGTACTTCCCTTGAAGTACTTGGCCTTGGAGAGCCCTGCCTTAGGTTGGGTTCCTCCAGAAAGTAACTCTGAGGTGCGGATTTGAGAGCAAGTAGTTTTTTTAGGATGTGATTCCAGGAACCACAGATGGGAGAATGGGGACGTGAGACAGGGGCAGAAGGACAGCTAAAACAGAGCGCCGTCAAGCCAGTTACCACTGGGGGCAGCTGGAGCTCAGTCCTTCTAGAGAATTCCGGGAACCGGTGGAGAAGACCCATCTCAGAGTTATCCCAACCAATGTGAGGGCAAAGGAGCTGGGGTATTTATCTACCAACTCATCAGGCCTTGGTTGAGGGATGCTGGGGGGGGGGGTGGAAAGGGAAGTGTCAATCCCCTGGCACTTCCAGCTTGCCACAAAGGTAGGCAAAGCAGCTCACGCAGAGAAATGTGCAGCTAGCAGTTGGAAGGTGGGCTGCTGTGACCTGAAGTGGTCAGGGCCAGGGATGTTGACATGGACACCCAGTCTCTCTGGAATGAATGAGGAAGTGTGAAATATCGGAGCAGGAAAGAAGACGGCAGTTGCACGCCTGCCCCACCCCATCCTTTCTTCATGTCAGTACCTGGGATTGAGAGAGAGAAAGTGTGTGGGGGGAGGGGGGTTCAGTGGTTTCTCTTCAGGTATTTGATAAGTTTGGGGAGAGTCCAGGTGAGGGGGGTTTGAAAGAAGTTGCTACTTGAAGTTAAAAGAAACAGTCGAAGAGCACCAGGCTTTGCTGCTCTAATGCAGACTGCACACCACCTGGCTCTTTAGCCACCGCCGACGGGACAAGCCCACAGAGGCACTCAGGCAGGGATGTTTATCTTCTGTAAATGGGCTATAAACAGTGTTCCACGTAATCCCCAGGAACAGAGAAGCAGCTGTGCTCTAAAGCCGTGCTACTCAAAGTGTGGTCCCCCACCCCGGAAGCATCCACTCAGTTCGGGTCTGAAATGCAGAAATCTCTGGCCCCATCCATCCCACAGCTGCTGAGTCTGCAGGTGCATTTCAACAAGATCCCCAGGTGATCGTTTTGTACATTAAAATTTGAAAAGTGCTGCTGTAGATGGCACAGTTTGCTAATTGTTCTCTCCACAAAAAGAGCAGATTTACATCTCTGCATGTAAAGAGTACAGGAAGTGTGTCTCCTACCAAAAGCCAGTGGAATGTATTTTGCTCAATTTCAGATTCTATTTGCTCTATCCAGTTTATTGAATAACCAGATTTGCTGAACAGAGACAAGGGGCAAATACTAGTGGCAACCTACTGACCTGGGTGTAATCGCAACAAAATAATGCATACTTTCATTTTTTAAAACCTCCTTTATTTACTTCTTTCTTCCCTTCTTTTTCCTTTCTCCTTTTCCTTGGCAAAATTAGGAATCAGTGCTGAATAAGCCCGTACCATTCTAAGATGGTAAACTTTTGCCTCTGCAAAACACATTTTCATTTCAAAATAAACATGAGAATGAGAGAGAGAGAGAGGTTTGAAATAGAAGAAAAAGCAAGCCAAAATTCTTTAGATATTTAAAAATGATGTTTTGATATAGATAGTTGGTAAAGGAATAAACAACATAGAAACAGACTCAGAAAAAAAAATTAAAGTAAAAAAACAACTGATGCTAAAACTTAATTCAAAAGTTATGAGATAAAGCCTCAACGTTGCATGTGGATACAGATGTGTGAGTTAGGTCCAAAGGTGGTTACTAATCCTAATTGCATTTGGAATGGAAAATAATTGTTAACAACAGTGAAAATGATTAAAAATATATTTAAAGCATTCTTTTAGGTATTTACCTGGTAGTAATGCACACATGTGTTCACCGGAAGATATGCAAGAACATTCCTTACAGCACTATTCATAAAAGCCAAAGACTGGAAACAAACCAAAGGCCCATCAACAGTAGAAAGGATAAGCTGTGGCAGTCATGTAACAGAATACTGTACGGCAGTGACCGTGACCGTGACCCAGCTTCAACCACACACAGCAATATGGAGGAATCTCACAAACAATATTGAGTTGAAGAAGTCAGATAGCCTGCTTGGTACCATATATATGAAATTCTAGAACAGGTAAAACTAATCTATGGCATTCAAGTCAGGATACTAGTGACCCTTGAAGCAGTAGTGGCTGGAAGTGGGTATGAAGAAGGCTCCTGAGGGCTGTTTGTGTTTCTTAATCTGGGGGCTGGTGACTGGGTATGGACAGTTTGCAAAAATTCATCAGGCTATAAATTTATAATGGGTATAATCTGTATTTCAGTATAAGTTGAATTTTAAAAATGTATGTATATATGCTCCATCCATCATAGATGAGTCAAAAAGAATAAGCCTCTAAATATATCCATGAAATGCTGACACACTTGCTTACTTTCAGAAGGATGGTTGCTAGAAAGAAAACGACTAATCGTGATACACAGGTGATAAATATCACAAGAGTGAATAATGGTACACAGCTCTTGACTTGTGAATGAACTGTGAATACAATGAGCATTTGACTCAACTTAAAAAATAAATCCTACCGGGTCAAGGGTCATGCTTTCTCCAAATACCCCAAAACATGTCGTACATTCTGTCAAAAAGTTCATTATCTGGGCGACAAAATCACTAGTTGACCTCATGTGTACTGAGTTTTCCTGGAAGCTTTAGCACTATATAGAATCCACTACAGGAGTTTTCATTAAAATCACAGCTCATCTTCAAATTGTGTCTAAAGGGGAAACCTTCCTCCCTGCTCCCCAAACATTCAGTTCATGAATTTCAGACCAGAACCACATACTAGAAAACATTTTTTGGTGTCCTTTTCCCAGATTGCAATAGCACACACAGCCTATCACCTGTATTATACCAGAGCTAGTGCTGAAATGGGCACAGGAAAGTGTACCATAAACGAAGGCAAAATGGAGGGTTTAGAAAATGTGCATGTCTGAATCCCAAGGCAAACGCATTAATCTTTGAAATCTGAGAATCAGTCTTGTAGTTAGGAGGACCAGGAAAAATGTGGCACTCGTGATCCCTGGAATTCTACGACTGTTTTTTTTTTTTTTTTCTTGGTAAAATATAATTCCCCCTTTGTCTGGAAACCCTAATAATTAGGATCCAAACATGTAAATATGAATCTCTTTCTCAGATCACTGTCCTCACCAGAAGCTTCTAGAGTAGCCCCAGACACGCAAGTGTCTTCCATGCGCTGAAAATCATGATGGAAGTTTACATGTATCATTCATTTATTCATCAAATATTGACTGAATGCCTACTATATACCAAACACTATTCTAGGCACTAGGTGTAATGATGTGGTCCCTGCTCACATTCTAGCGTGGGAAGGCAGGAGGGGAACAATAAATACACAGATAAATAAGGAAGCCAATAGATAGACAGTATTGAGAATTAAAGTAAGGCAAGAACAATACACAGGGTGACTTGGTGGCTATTTGAGTCAGGTCATCAAAGAGGTAATATTTAAACTCTGATCTAAATAATGAGGAATCAGCCATAGAAAGGTAGAGGAAGGGGCAGAAAGAACATTCCAGGGAGAACAAACAGTACAAAAGACCAAAAGGAGCCTGATATGCTGGAAGAATCAAAAGAAGCAGCACGGTCGGCAAGAGAGAGAGGTGAGCAGCAGGGACCAGAACATGGCAGAACACCGTAGTCCAGGAAGGGAATGGCATGATCCAATTAACGCTTCTAAAAAGATGCTCTGGCTGCCATGTGGATACTGGATTATAGAAGGTCACTATGATCATCCAAGAAAGAGATGGTGGTAGACTGAAGTATAGTGGAGAAGTGGGAGTAGAGAGCACTGGGAATACCTGGGGTATACCTCAGAAGCCAAAGTGACAAGATTTGTTGATGGGTTGGATGTGGGGCATGAAACTGGCAGGTTTGGGTCTTGAGCAACTGAGTGGATGGTGGTGCCATAGACTGAGATGGGCTCACTGGGAGACAAGCAGGTGTTGCAAGAGGGTGACAGGGAATCAAGATTCTGCTTTGGGAATATCGAGTTTGAGATGCCTGTTAGATACCCACGTGGATTACTAAGTCTTGAGTGGTAGGAAAGGTCATGGTTGGAGGTACCAGCATCTAGATGGAATGTAAAGCCATAGGACTGGAAGGGGTCATCCCAGGAGGGTATGTAGAAAGAGAAGAGAAGAAAGTCCCAGTGACCTGGCAGGACACCAACCTTTATAGGTTCAGCAGAGGAGGAAGTAACAGAAATGAAGACTTAGAATGAGCTACCAGCAAGAGTAGGAAAACCCAGAGCATGTAGAATAACGAGTGTCACAAGAAGAAAGTGTTCAAAGAAGGAAGGAATGACTAACTGCATCAAATCTTGCTTTAAAGTCAAGTATGGTAAGTCAGGGAAGGGCCAGATATATTTGGCAATGTGGAGCTCGTTGAGGACTGACAAGTCTCAGGACAGGACCCTGATTAGACTGGACAAGGGAAGAAAGTGGAGCAATAAAGCATGAGCATCCTTTTAAGAAGTTCCTCTGAGAAGGGGAGACCAGAAATGGGAGGGTGGATGGAGGTGCATATAATGCTAATGGAGATATTAGATACTAAAGCATGATTGTAAGCCAATGGGAATGATCCAGAAAAGAGAGACAGGAGTTCATGAAAGGAGGAAAGAGAGAGGGAAGCAGATAAAGAATTAAATCCTTCGCAATTTGAGCACCAAAATAAAGTACAGTAATAAATTACAAACCATTAAAAAAATTGGAATTCATGAGTTCATAACAATAATAAACAAATGGGGGACAAGGAAGGGCTCTTGCTGAGGGCCAACTGGTAAATGTGGAGGGAGTACTAGAATTGGAAAATCATCATTCTTAACCATCGTATTAAAGATTGGTTGGGCAAAAATCACCACTGGATGCTATATCTGGAGGGAAATATTGATGAGGAGCAGGAGATTGGTGTCTACCCACAGATTGCTGATTTGGAAGGGGGGGAAAAAACAATGACTACACATTAGAGAAAATAGACAATACCTTGACCAGGTGATCAAAATTAGCATCACACACACACAAAAAAAATTAATGTCCCCAATGAGGAAGAGATGGACATCGTGAGCCTCCAAGATGTGTTACCCTGAGAAGGACACAACATCATCTACACAGTACTGTGACCAAAAATGTATAACCTGAGTCTAATCATGACAGACATCAAACCCAAAATAATGAATGTTCTATTTAAAAAAAGGAGACAGGGTGGCCCTGTATTCATCCAAAATGCCAATGTTATAAAAGACAAAGAAAGACTGTGGAAAAGCTCTAGACTAAAAGAGGCTAAGAGACATGACAACCAAATACAATAACAACCCTAAGCCGGATCCTGTACTAGAAGGACAAAATGCTCTAAAGGATGTTATCGGGTCTATTGTCAAAACTGGAATACAAATAGCAGGTTAGATAACAGTATCTTATGAACGTTAAATTTACTGAAGTTGATAACAGTACTGTTACGTAAGACAATACTGTTATTCTTAGGAAATTCACACTGAAGTATTTAGGAGTAAAGGGCCATGAGGTATATAAACTTACCCTCAAATGGTTCAGAAGAAAAATCATGTGCATGAGCAAGACAGCAAATGATGAAGCAAACGGGGTAAAATATTAACGGTAGATGGACTGGGTTAGGGTACACGGGACATGTCATTCACAGCCTCACAGTAAAGTGGGGAACACTGTGGGTATCTGTACAAATGTAGGCATGCTGGGAGTTCGGACGGTGGGAATATGCGGAGGTTCCTGTCTAATGAGCCAGAGTCAGCAGCCGACTAGGAGGATGGAGGCCATGAAAGGAGGTGTGAAGCAGCTCTTTTGGAGAATGGAAAAGCAAACCCACTAGACAAGTGTGGTAGGATTGCTGGGCAATGCTGAAGGTCCATTTGAAGTTTGTTAAGGTCAGGAACTGGACCTAGACATCAGCATTTATTTCTAAAACTCCCCAGCTGATTCAAATGGGCAGCTAGCTTTCAGAACCACTGTGCTAAGGCAGAGTTTCTCAGCCTCAGCACTAATGACGCTTGGGCTGGGTCATTCTTTGTTGCAGGGGTGGGGGGAGGGAGGCTGTCCCAGGCATTGGAGGATATTTAGCAGCATCCCTTGCCTCTACCCATTAGAAGCCAGTAGCACCTCCACCCCTGCCAATCATGACAACCAGAAATTGCCAAATGTTTCCTGGAGGGGCAAAATCACCCTCAGTTGAGAACCACTACGCTAAGGGAATGAAAGCCTTAAACATTACATGCTGTAAAGGTTAGGAATTGCGCATAGCCCTTGCTATTGCTGGGTGCATTGTGGTTAAGAACACAAGCTCTGAAATCAGATGGCCTGTATTCAAACCCTGGATCCACTACTTACCTTTTGTATGACCTTAGACAAGGTACTTTTCTGTGCCTCAGTTTCCTCATCTGTAAAATGATAATAGCACCTGCCTCAAGAGGTTGGGAGGATTAAAGGAGTTCATACATGTAAAGCAGTAAGAGCAGCGCCTGCTCAGTAAATATTAGCTATTAGCTATTATTATTATTATCAGAGCCAGGAATGCGGTGGATACCAGATGAGTGTCTGTTGATTAATGAACTGCTTATATTAAAATATACTCAATGCTTAACCTAAAGAAATTTCCACACTAAAATTAAACAGAAAGGCAGAGCTCATGGAATGTCTGTCACTATTAGTGTCTGATTTCTTCTAGGTTCTAGGCACACTCATCAGTCACTCGACACAGATTTACTGAGCACCTACTATGTCCCACTGTTCTAGGTCCTGACAATACAATGATGAGCAAGACACACAAAGTCCCTGCCCTCTTGGAACTTACATTCTAGCAGGGAAAAAAAGACATGGAATCAGTAAACAAATAATTAAATAATATAATTGCAGATAATAGTGTTACAAAGAAGACAAAGGTGGGATAAGGGAATGGACCTTTCCAGGGTAAGTGGGGAGTTTTACACTGAGGATGAGAGAAGATCCAAACGAAACAGGGGCCCAAGTTATGTGCACATCTGGCAGAATGGGGTCCCAGGCAGGTAGCAAGGCACACCCAAAGGCTGGCAGGCAGGCAAGGAATAGGATGGAACCTGGTGTGTTTGGAGAAGTGTGAGAATAGGGGAAAAAAGGCTACAGTGAGCAGTGAGCATCCGGGGTTGATTCTAAGAGTAGTAGGAGGTCATCAGAGAGTTCTGAGCCATGGAATTATAAGACTGCATTTACTGGCTATTCTGTGAGGTCAAGAGCAGATGCTGGGAGACTGGTTTAGAGGCTACCCAGTAATGCAAGAGAGAAATGTGGGTAGTTCTGATTAGCCAGGGTACTGTAAACGAACTTGCTTTGCATCACGGCAGGATCTGATATAAAATGAACCTGTCCCGTACACAATCCAGCAGGTTGGGGGCTTAGAAACTAAATGAGCAGTTTTATAAAACAGTGTTTTTCAAATTGTGGGTCATGAAATCAAACGAAAGCGTGGTCAAATCAATTTAGAGGATCATGATCATCATTTTAAAATGAAATAGAACAGACGGAAGAAAACTGAAAATGTCTGAACACACTGCACACAGGAAAAATACATAATACTTTGTGAAATTTTTTTTCAATGATACGTATGAGAGGACTTTAAAAATTTCATGACAAAATGGAATTAAAAGATAATATGAATCTTTCCATGACCTTTTTGAAGATCTCTCACAGGTATGTTTGTACTGGCTTGTAACACAAAATGTACTTCTCACTGTGAACAGTAGGCAAAAAAAGTTTGAACACACCACAAAAAGCTATCTTATTTATATATGAGTAGGTTATAAACTGTCTGTTTATTCTCTCCCTTCCTTGCTGCACTCAGCATCCCCCCAAATGAGAACATTACAAGAAACTCCGAAGGTAGGTTCCTCATAAACTAAATAAAACAAATTGACTTAATGCTACACTAACTTCTCCTCCAGGGAGATCAAAATATAAACCTCCAAAGCTGGGAAGACTAACTGACCTCAAACCTGTGAGGCTTTCAATGAAAAAAAAAAAAAATTGCAAGCAGAACAAGAAATTTTTAAATTAAACTTTAGACTTTTAGCAAGCTAATAATGGAAAGAAAACTCCTGAAGATAATTAGGGTAGCTACCAGAACACTATGCAAGCATAATGCTTAACAGTCAAATACTGGAAGCATTCCCACCCAAACCAGACACTATTATTCTACATTACTCTTGAGGGAAGCTTAGCCACTAAGGCAAGAAAATAAAATTAGGTAAAAACAAATATTGGGGTGGGGGGAATCCTTATACTATTGCCATTTGCAGACAATCTGATTGTCTAACCTTGAAAAATTTTTTTAAAAAAATCAACTGAAAAACTACGAGAACTAATAAAAGTTTAGTAAGATGGCTTTAATATAAGGTAGATCTACCAAAAAATTAAGTAGGCTTCCTACCCAATAGTATAGTCATTATGAAATGAAATGGGGAAAAGTATACAATTTCTAAAAGCAATAAAAATGACACACACACAAAAATCTAGGAGTTCACCTATCAAGAATGTGTAAGATCTATAGTGTTGCATTTATATAAGGATAGACATAGAACGGAACAGAATGGAGAGAACAAAAATAGACCTACACATATATGGCCAATTTTTGACCAAGAAAAAGCTGTGTGTGAATGTTTATATTGACTTTATTCAGAACCATCAAAAGTTAGTGAATGGATAAACAAACTGAGGAATATTACTCAGCAATAAAAAGGATCAAATTATGGATCCACACAACGACATAGATGAATCTCACAGGCATTATGCTGGGTGAAAGAAGCCAGGCTCAGAAGGCTACAGAGTATTTGAATTCATTCACAGGATATTCTGGGAAAGACAAAATTATAGGGACAGAAAACAAATCAATGGTTGCCAGGAGCTGAGAGTGGTGGGAGGGATTGATTACAAAGAGTCAACAGGGAATTTTTTGGAGTCACGGAATTCTTCTATATCTTAATATGGTGGTGGTTATATGACTATATAAATTTGTCAAAACTTCTAGAACTGTGTAGTAAAAAGGGCGAATTTTACTGTAAATAAATAATACATACCTCACAATTTATTTTATTATTTTTTTTTTTTTTTAGGATTTAAGCAAAATTAATTTTATTGAATGGAAGTATTAGAATTTAACCCATGCCTCTTGTTTTGAGGAAAGCGTATTTCTATGTGATCATTTAGAAGTTGCGTCCTATTTCCCATGATTGTACATTTATGCCTTTAAATTCCATCAGTTAGGAGGAGAGCATTAATTTTTTTCTCAGAAAAGAACATGTAAGATTCTTGAGGACAAACAGAGCAAGTGTTTTCCAAATAATGCATACCTCACAATTTAAAAAACATGGAATAGACTCAAGACTTAAATAGATTCGTAAAATGGAACAGTGTTCACCAGAATCTTATTTGATTGAGGGAATTTATTTTATGATAATTTTCTCCAAATGTTTAGCCCATTTATTAAGTTCCACTATCCCCCACCTCATCCCAAGCCCCCAAAATAAGTTCCACAAAGATTAAAGACTTACACATTTTTAAAACCACAAACATTTTTAAAGAATTTTTTTTTATCTTGAAGTAGAGAAAGGCTTTCTCAGTGAGGCATAAAAACCAGCCCCCAGGTTTTTACTAAAGTCAGAGTCTCTTTTTTCTATCTTCCGAACTATTAACATTACAGAAATCCCCACCCCACCCCCCCGCCACTCCCCCTCACTTTTTAAATTTAATAGTGTTTTTTTCAGTTTGCATCATGTATTTGAAAGTGACTTGGCACTCTCAGGCAGCAAAATGGAAAACTGTTTGTCAGTTTCATCTGAGTGGTGAAAGCACCAGGAACATATGTCGTGATGTCCCCCCTCTCAGTCCCCAGAATGACCACATCAGCCATGGAAAATCAGCTTCTTTGCTGGCTCTTCCCAACACCTGAGCAAACTCACTTTGCCATTTCTGGAAGGCCGTTCATGGTACCAAAAACACAGTGGCTTCCTTTCCCTGCCAAACCGGCCAATGAAATTCCACTTCTCAGAATTTTTCCCCCTCTGCTGAACAAAACCATATCCATAATCAGAGTTCAATTTTTTCCCCCTGCATTTCCAACATTTTTTTTTTTTTCTAGAAAAACACACACCTGGAATCTGTGGGGGTTTTTGGCAAGAATTATTCATAGACAAGACACTGATGCTGGTCCTGCATTTCTTCAGTGTTTTTCAATAGCCAGATTTGCTCTACCCCTTTTTTAATGAAAGTCACCTTGCAGGGAGGTGAGAATGATAAAAGCAAAGGGGAATCCGATCAGGGCTGGCATCACGCTGAGGCCCTGTAAAATATCCCTGTACAGCTACAAAATTTGGCCACTTTTTGTTTTCCAGCTTTGCATGTGAGCTGTAAAAATAGCCAAACCAAGCAATGTACAGCTCGTTTTAGATCTCGACTAAAGCAAAATTTTATGAGACACTAAATAAAGGCTCCCCAGATCCTTTGGAAATTACATACACTTTGTAAATTAATTTACAAATTATTTCGATATCAAACTTAATTGTATTGCTTATTAATAATTAAGCTTTTAATAAATTGTTACTTATTAATTTTAATAAAGCGATAAATTTTGTCGCACCATGCATGACCGGAGTTATAGTCATAGGCTTACCCCTTAAGATAGCCAAGAAGTTTGCAGGAACTGCAACATCTAGCCAGTCTTCACTTAATAAAATAAACCTTCACTCTCCATCACCCACCATCTCGAACCCTGATCAAAGAAATGGGTCCTTTTCCCACCGGTGGTGACTACGAGAGAGGATCAGCTACATGATTTGTGGGGCCCTGTGCAAAATGAAAAAGCGAGACCCCTTGTTCAAAAATTATTAAGAACTTTGGCATTTAACCAAGTGCAGGCTGCATGCCCATGAAGCTAGCGCTGCTACCAGATAATGTATTTGGCTAGAAAGTTGGTAAGAAAAATAAAGCATTTCGCTACTAAATGAGTAGAGATCGTCTTAGTGTGTGTGTGTGTGGGGTACAGGTGGGGTTGTAAAGACTGAGGACCTCGTCTCCCGATCTCCCACTTTTCCTAAGGTTTTCAGCCTGTTGGACAGAAAGTACTTCTGCAGGGTCTACCATATAAAGTGTGGTCCCTGGAGCAGCAGCAGCGGCAGCATCTGGGAGCTTGTCAGAAACGCACACTCTCGCGCCCCACCCCAGACCTACTGAATCACAATCTCATTTTAACAAGATTCCCAGGGGGTTCGTGTGCACAGCACAGACTAAGAAAGTGCACTGTGGAAGCAGCCACGGAAAACCTCCTGCTTCCTCTGGCTCTCCGGAGACCGGTCAGCTTGCTTTCTCCCCCTCGCTTTACAGACAGTCCCGGAGCCTCGAAACTCACTCAAGTCCCTGCCGAAATGCGCTCACCCCGAGACCACCAGCCTCCTCCTTCCCCCAAGCTCACCCCCTGGCTCGGGGCGGCCGCTCCATCCCGCCGCGCCCGGGGCCACCTGTTCGGGGCCCCGCCAGGTGGTGCCGCGCCAAGCCGCCCGGGGCCCGGGGCGCGTCCGCGCTCCGCAGGCACCGCCGCACCCACTGCCGGGCGCGGTGAGCCCAGTCCCCGGGAGTCGCGTCTCGGGATCGCCCGCGCGAAGAAAGCTCGTGACTCCGTTTCCCGAAGGGGTGGGGAGAGTTCGAGTCCGTTTAAAGGTTTGGGATACACACGTCCCCCCTCGGAGAACGCGTCGCCGGAGCCCCCTTTCCCACGGCGCGCAGTCTCCGGCTGTTCGGGGTGTCGGCCCCGGGGCTCCGCACTTTGCCTCTGCCTTTCGGGACAGCCCCGGGCTCCGGCTCAGAGCCACAGCCGGGAGGAACGAGGGTTCGCCCCGCCGTCCCGTCGCCTTCCAGGTCCAGACGCTGCGCCCGAGCCTCCCGCGCCCGTCGCCAGCTCTCTGGGCTCGGTCTCAGGAGCCCGAGGGACAGACCCATCCCGGAGCCGCGCGCTTACCTGCCGGTCCCGGCCGACGGGCTGGCTGCCGGCGCCCTCCGGCCCTCCTTTTCCCCTCTCCGTCGGGCCGCGTCCCTCCCCCTTCCTCCCGCGAGCTGGGCGCCGCCCCCGCCGCTCCCGGACCGCTGGCCCGCCAGCTCTCCAGCTGCCCAGCGCGGCGTGGCGCGTCCGGCGCTCGGCGGCGGCGAGGCTGGGCGCGGAGGTGGGGAGCGGGCGGGGCTCGCAGGGAGGGGGTGCGAGCGAGCGGCGCGGCCGGCCGGAGCCCTGCGGGGAGCTCGGGGCTGGCGAGCGCGGCGAGAGGGGGGTCCTCCAGCCGGGGCCCCCGCGGCTCTTCTGGGCTCCCTGGACCGCTAGCCCCTCGGATGCCGGGCCTCCAGCCCCGCGCGCTCCTCCTCGGGGACCTCGACCTCCAGACCCAGCGGCCCACCTTTAGGGGTCGCTCTGGTCCCCAGATGCCTGTCCCAGCACTTTCAGCGCTGCGCGCTGTGATGGGTGAGATCCCCGAGGTCGCCCCTCTGTCAGAATATTCAAGAATGCAGAGCCCACTTGAGAGGGGGATTTGGAGAGAACGGTAAAAGAGAAACGTCCTGGTAAAGGATTCAGCTCCGTGGTTTCCTGGTGAAGGACAATACTCCGGGTACCTAGAAACTGGGGTCTCCAGCGCTCTGCCTGCTGGGGTTGGGAGAGGCGTGGGTTGTCCCTGGTCCCCTCAACTTTTTCTGTCAGCGTCTCCTCCCCCTGCACGTTCACGGAGTAAAAACTAGATTTGGATAGGACTTACAGATCACCTAAGCACCTTGTGAAAGTACCCCATTTTACAGATGGGAAAACGGAGACTCGGTTCTACAATACAAATTCGTTGTAGAGACAGGAAAAAAATCAGCGCTCTGAATTCCCTCTCTGGCTCTTTTTACCGCTCGCCCCCCACTCTCCCTCTTTACAGTCAAAGAACACCTATATTTGCAAAATGCTTTTATCACCTTAAAAGCACCTTTCTCTTTCTTGAAAACCTGCAGGAGACTATACGACCAAAACAAAATTCTGGATTCGGAATTGCATTCATAGCCCTGGAGATGCGATGTTTATTTATAAGGTGCAGCTCTTTGCATTCATAGCCCAGGAGATACGATATTTATTTACAAGGTGCAGCTCTGCAGAGCACATCCTGGCTGACTCTGCCCTATTAGACACATCACAGTGAGATAGACACTCTGCTTTGCAGGAGGGGTTTAATTTGTTTTGCAAACACCTATTTATTAACACTCACCACATTCTAACTGAATAAATGAATGGACAGTGTTTTCAGAGAGACTTTTGACTGGTTGGATTAAGGGGAGGGGTAGAGGTCAGGAAGCTCGTCCAGGTTATATAACATGTTAGAAGTTATGATGAGGGGGAAGGCAGTGTATTTAATAAACAGACTCAATGATACGCCAAAGGGTTAAGTTCTTTCCGTTTGAATTAACACTTACATACGTTTGACTTATAAAATAGACTTCCTATTGTGTAGAGCCACCAGAACTCTCCTACTCTACCAGTGGGAGTGTAAATCACTACAAGCATTTTGGAAAACTCTTTGGCACAATCTATTAAAGCTGTGTACAACTACCCTATGACCAGCAATTCGCCTTCTAGGTGTATACTCAACACAAATGGGTGGGTATGTTTACCAAAGGATATGACCTGGAACACCATATTTGTAATAGCCCCAAATTAGAAATTACCCAAATGTCCATCAACAGTGGAATGGATTGAAAACATTGTGGTAGTATAGTCACGAAATGGAATACCAGACAGCAGTGAGCTACTGCTGTGCTGAATATAGATGAACTTCATAAACAATGTGGAGTGAAAAAAGTCAGACACAAAATTACATACATACTATGTGATTCTGTTTCTATAAAGGATAAAACAAGCGAAATGAATCTATGCTGTAGGAAGTCAGGACAGTGGTCACTGGAGGGACTGGAGGGGAGTGACAAAGAAGAGCTTTCGGGGTGCAGGTAATGCCCTGCTTCTTGATCTGGGTGCTGGTTACATGGATTTATTACCTGTGAAAATTCATTGAGCTGCTCACCTGTGATATGTGCACTTTTCTGTATGTATGTTTTGCTTCAGTAAAAAGTTAAAATATGTATATCTCACATTAAAAGTTGCTTGAATTTCTAAAATGAAGAGTGGTACTAGAATAAGTATGCTTTTCCTTTAAACAACCTTGCTGTTTTAAAAAAACAAACAAACTAAAGAAAAAGCACTTTAAGGAAATCAGTCTAAAAAGCCAAAATGAGAGTTCTTACCCTAAAATTAAAAAATTCGCATTTTGATGCACTTCCAGCTAAACTTTCATTCTTCACACGCATTCTCAGTTCAACTTAACTTTAACATCAGGACCTACAGAAAAGGAAAGAGGCTAGGACCAGGGAGTGGACCCCGACCGTGGGGCTCTCTGCCTTTTCCAAGAGGGGGAGACCTGGTCACATGCCTCCTACGCAGGTACTGTCTGATGACGTGAAGGAAGGCTGTGGGTGCTCAGGATTTGCTGTTATTTATGCAAAGCCTGTGGGCTGATGTCCCAGCAACTGGACAGTGGGTGACTTTGGCTTTCACCCACAGGGTCTTTGAGCTGGTGAACAAATTTGATCACCAGGCATCTCTGGGTCAGCAAACGTGGCAGAGACAGAAGTCCTTGTCTCCTTGTCCCCCTCCCACTGGTGGACCTTTTAGTGTGGGTGCTCAGCAAAGGGTGGTGGCAGAGGAGGACATCTCACCAGTACTCAGGACTCAGCTCTCCCTAGAACTTCAAATGCAATTTGCCTGTGGCCAAATAGTCTACAAATACACCACACAATGGTCTCTAATAGATTCCCTATTTCTCAAGGAAATAGAGCACAAAGAGAGCATGGAACTCAGGTGAAATCAAGACAGTTGGATGAGGAGCCAGGACAATAATAACAATAATAATCAACTACCATGGTTAGATCTTTACATACATTATACTTTATTTCACTAAATCCTCATGGCAACCCACTGAGGATTATACAGCGGAGGAAACTGAGGCTCAGAGAGATTAAGTAACTGCCAAGGCCCACAGCTAGTAAGTGATAAAGTGAGGACTGGAATCAGCCAGAGCGTGATCGTCAAGCCCCTGCTCTCTTAACACATGGGTATGAAAGGTAGGAGGATGAGATGTAACAAACACTAGATAGAGAACCAGGAAATGAGAGGTTTGGTGTCTAGCAGTTTTGCCACTAATTAATCGGTAATATCACTTACACTGTCTGGGTCTCAGTTTCCCCAATTGTAAAATATGTAGGGGGTGATGAGGTCAACTGAAACTCCAAGGGTAGTGCCAAGGGTTGGTTTGGGATGCTCCCACACCCCAAATAAAAGACATCTAATAAAAACAGTGTACTTATACAAACAAAACAGGAAAAGGGGAAAAAATTCCCTAGCCAACATGGCCGTAACTTCCCACACATCTGTAATCACATTACCATGCCCAAATCTCTCCTTCATAGAAATTCTAGAGCAACACTGCTCAGAAGTCTCTTCTGGCTCAAGTCATTCATTTCTTCAACAACCATTTATTTTATGCCCATGGTACTAGTGAGGATAGCCTAGGTTATGCTGCAGTAACAAACAACCCTGAAAATCTCAGTGGTTAAGGCAACAAAGTTTTATTTCTTCCTCACACTATGTGTGCACCATAGGTTAGAAGGGGGTCTCTATCTATTGCAATCACTCGGGAACCCAGGGTGACCAAGTAGGCACCTTCTTAAACATTGGCTCTGGACCACAAACGTTTAGATGCTCTTGCCTAGAAGTGGTGTAGAACACTTCTGCTCCCAGCTCATCAGCTGGAACTGTTCATATAGTTGTACCAAGCATAGAGGGCCAGGAAATGCAGCCCTATGAGGGCCCCAGGAGTGAAAAGTTGAAAACATTAGGTGAATGGTACTGATGACTTCCACACCTACTATGTGCCAGACCTTGGGCAGAAGAAGACAAGCAACAGGTGGTCCTTGGCCTCCAGGCACTCACTCACAATCAAACCGGAGAAGCCTCTGGTGACATGATTCTACCCCCACAGTTAGGCTTTGGTGGATCTAGGTGAGAAACCAGTCACTGCCAACTTGAGTGAAGTCACCGTCTGATACAGCAACATTTTTCTCCAGAACACTGTGTTAGTTGTAATCGTGGCAAACCTATTGCACAATGGGGGAGATAAATAAATCACACACTCTTGTGGGAGGCCAAAAAGGCCCTGTCTTGTGAAAGTACTGAATGAAGACAGTTGGACGTGCTGTCATTCTGTTCAATGAAAGTTACAAATGACAGTTTAATGAAAAATGAAACCAGACTTTGGCCTCAACCACGATGAGGATGGTGGGGCCAGCCCTTTCTGAGAATGTGTTCCAACTTGGGATGAACTGAACGTGGCCCTGTGCCAGTACAAATAACCCAAAAATCCAGGGGAAATGAAAGGCAACCCAGTCAATCTGCACGCTGGGATTAGCTTGTGAAACTCGCTACCACCCTGCCTGGCAGCGAGCAATCCCAGGGCCTTGGCGATTGGAGTAGGGACTGCAAGGAGGAGGGTGAGCCCAGTGGGTCCTTCAGGAGTGAGAAAGGAGACAACTTTTGGGGCCATGCCACATCCAGCTCAATCCTAGTTGGAGGCCTCTGAACAGCACTGGCCCTTTCTGTTTCTTGGTGGAACCCATGAAATCCTGAACATGCAATTTTCAACTAGGTTTCTTGCTTTCCCTGTCTCTGAAATCACAGGGCACGATGCAGGGGAAATTCTGGACAGACACACCTGTATAGCACCCTAGTTTGCCTTATATATCCATTCTCTCCTTGAGGAAGATACTTTGAGACTATGCAGATATCCTGTTTCTTGTCAAATTTTCTCTCACTAACATAAGCATCCATCAGTGGATCACACCTGCCACAATTATTACTGTGGCATTCTAACAGTGATCTTCAGTTTCCGTCATTCCTTCTACGTTCATTCATTGGAATTCTTCTATAGGGACAAGCTGTACCATCTCCCCATTTCTTTATTTATTCAATTATTTATTCATATCAATATGAACTCATGGATAATTACTGTAGTCTTTGGGTTATAATCCAATGCTACTATAATGTATTTTGTGGTCAAATTGTCCCAGCTTCAGTCATTGGGAGCTCTTTCAGACTGGCTCCCGTGTCCCCATCCTCACTTTCTGGCACCTCAATATGCCTTATCTTAAGTCTCCCTTCCTGCCCCCACCCCTTTTTAACAATTTGTGTATTTTTAGCCAATTCCCCAATCGGGGACCCACTGCATAAATTAATGCCCCATTTTATTTGTACTAAGTTGCTTTTCTCAAGTTGTAACAGTTATTCTACCTGGGTCTAGTGTTTTGGAACTTGGTGGAAAAAAATGCCTATTAACTTAAATACATCTTTCATCATCCTAAAATATTTTTGGTATGCCCATTGGCCCCGTACGTCCTTGGTCTCATCTGTAGTTACAACATTTTTGGCTTTAAGTATCAGAAACCACAAATCCAACTGGCTTAAATCATAAGGAAATACATTGTTTTAGGGAACAGGAAGACCAGAGGCAAAGTGCAAAGATTCTGGCTCCTTTTTGCTGTGTTCCTTTCAGCTCTGCCATCAGTCTGGGTTTCTTCATGGTTATATGTTGACAGCTGCAAAGAAGGCAACACACTATCTTGGTTGTGTCCTCAAGAGACGTAGGGGAATGGGCAGGAGAAGAAAAAAAAAAAAAAACAACCACACACCTTTCCTCCAACTGTGGTGTAAATAACCTTCCTTTCAGTCCTATTGGACCAAAGTAAGTTGTGTGACCACCTCTGGACCAATTATAACTACCAGGGGAAATGCCAGACATTGATTGGCTTAAGTCTGGGTTCAGGAACCAATCACTGTCAAGGGGAATGTGATTACCATGATTGGTGAGGACCAGCAGTTCACAAATATAAGCCTGCATCAGAATTACCAGGAAGGGCTTATTAAAATACAGATTGCTGGGCCCCAGCCTCACAGTTTCTGACTCAGTAGTCTCAGTTGGGGCCTGAGAATTTACATTTCTGATTGTACATTTCTAACAAGTTTCCAAGTGAAGTAGATGTAGTTAGCCTGGGAATCACAATTAGAGACCTGCTGGGATAGACCCATCAGACTAACTCTACAGCTGGGGATGGAATCAGCGTATTTTGAGTCACATGTGTTGCATGGAGGAGGGGAGAATGGCTGAAAAAAACTGGGGGAAGAGAGGAATGGATTCAAGGTAGATCATTGCTATGGTCTGAATGTTTGTGTCCCTCTAAAATTTATATGTTGAAACCTAATCATCAATGCAATAGTATTAGGAGGCAGGCCTTTGAGAGGTGATTAGGTCATGAGGGCAGAGCCCTCATAAGTGGGATTAGTGTTCTTATAAAGGAGGCCCCAGAGAGCTAGTCATGTGAGGTCACAGCTAGGAGGTATCATCTATGAACCAGAAAGCAAGCACTCACTGGACACCAAATCTGCTGCTGGCTTGATCTTGGACTTCCCAGCCTCCAGAACTGTAAGAAATAAATCTCTCCTGTTTAAATAAGGATCCTGTTGAAGGTATTTTGTTATAGCAGCCCCAACAGACTAAGACAACCATCAACTGGTGTCCACTAAACTAGAGCTCCTCAAACTTTAATGTGCACATGACATCTGCTTCTTTAAATCCTCCTCTGTCCTCTCCTTTATTCATTCTACAATTATTCACCAACCCTGGGGTGCCAGGCAGCATTATGTCCTTCCCTCCCCTGAATTCCCAAAACCCTCATCATCTGCACCATTCAATAAGCATGATGACTCATGGCCTTGAATGCTGGGTTTAAGACACAGTTTTTTAGTCTTCAACTAGAACATAAGTGCCTTGAGAGCAAGCCCTGCTACGCCTGTGTCTAGGTAGAGCAGATGTATTTGTCGAATTAAGTTGGGCTGGGCTGCAGGGACAACCCTAAAATTTGAGGGCTGAACTCCACAAAGGTGTAGGAGTTCTCCTCACATGAAGTCTGAGGCAGGATGGAATATCCTCCTCTATCTTAACTGTGAGCCACCAGGAACACGTGCCTCCAAGATGGCTGAGGCCAGAAGTGACACGTATCACTTCTGCTCACAATCAACTGGCCAGTACTAGTCCGATGGCTCCAACTTAACCTCAAGGAAGGCTAGAAATGTAGGGAGGCACATGGAATATTTCATACCTCCTATGCCATAGTAGGTATCAGTAGTTACTTCTTTTTATTTATTTATTTACTTTTAATTTTATTTTTATTGGCAGCTGGCTAGCACAGGAATCGACTCCCAGACCTCGGTGTGTCATCGGCACCACGCTCTAACCAACTGAGCTAACCCTCCAGCCCAGTAGTTATTTCTTGACTGACAATTTGAGTCTGTTTCTCAGGGTCTTTCCCAGCTTTGGTAGATCTTTCTTGAGGGTTGATGACCAAGACCACACTGCATTCCAGTGACGTCTTCCTGGCCCGCCCTATTTCTACTTTCAAACCCCTTCCCTCACCCCCACTCCCCATCCCCCCTTGCTCTCTACTCTCTCCCTGCTTTGTTTTTCTCCATAGCACCAATCGCCAACTAGCTTAAGTTACTTACTTGTTTAGTTTATTGTCTGTCTCCTGAAAAGACAGAAGGTAAGTTCCATGAGGACAGGCTTTTATAAAAATTTTTTTTATTTTTACTTTTTCAATATTTCTGCTGCTGCTGTATCCCCAGTGCTTAGCCCTCTGCCTGGCACACAGTTGGTATCAATATATAATTGATGAATAAATGAATATGTAAATCACGGGCTCATATGAGAGGAGGTAGTGATTTTTGTTTTGTTTTGTTTTATAACCAGGTGACTTCCTGGATGGCACTGTCCTTGCTTGAGGAGATGTAGCAGAGCAGAAGTGTATATTGACTACTAAAATCTTGCACTGTCTAAAATTGGTAGCGCCAGCAACTTCCCTTGATCTCCTGCTCTTCTCCTTACTATTTTCATCTGTACACTCAAGAGTAGGAGAAGGAGAGACTGAAGAGAAAGCTTCAGAAGTATTGGTGCCAGGGCCTTTCCTCTTTTAGGTTTGTGTCTCCTGGATGGACCACGTCCCCAGGGCAGTCTGGGCAAACCATCGGAAAGAAGGCTACTAAATAGAGTTTCCAGGGACACTCTGGGACACTGCTACACTCTCCCTCCACCTGAAAAAGAAAGTTCAAAAACGCAAGTTATTCTCCAAGTCACCAGGTTAGGTGCCCAGTTTCCCTCCAGGGAACTGCTGCCCTGGTAAGAACAACAATTAAATCCCTTTCTTGCAACTGGAGAGGTGAGACTCTTCGGAATAACTTCAGTCCCTCGTTTTTTGTTTCATCTGCCTATTCCTTCACTCCACGAAGCGAAATGTGATAGTAGCATAATTTCTGTAGCTTTTCTAAGAAATTCCTCTTTGCTGGCACATAAAAAGGACTCTCCTGGATTCCTGCCACTGGCCATGGAGCTTTAACACATTGTTGTTGGCTCAGCTGGGGAGCCAAGATGAGTAAAACATTCTCTAAACTCCTGTGGAAACACACAGCAAGTGTTTCCAACCATACTGTATTATTTGACCCAAAATATTTTCCCCCCTTCTATTTGCCAGTCCATGTGTTACTCCCCTCCAAACCCCAAGTGGTCCTTCTTTCCCAAACCCCACAGCCCTTGGATAACGAAGAGGGTCTGGGGCCACCACTAACTAGTTTTGTGATCTTCAGCAAGTTAACTTCTTTTGCTGGGCCTCGAGTTTCACATCTCATGGAAAGGATTTATTCGAGCAGTGTTTCTCAAGCTTCAGTGTGGATCAAAATCATCTGGAGGGCTTGTTAAAACTGATGGCTGTGCCCGACCTCCAGACTTTCTGACTGGGTATATATGAGAAAACACAAAGTGAGTGTTTTTCCTCTACTTTGACTCAGCAACAACCACAACAGAAGACAGGCTTTTGACTTCTGTGACCAAACGTGTGGGGATTTCTCCCCACTGGCAAACAAACAATCAGTTTCTCAGTGGACACAACAGGGTGTCCTATAATTCAATTCCAACACTATCTGCCTGGAGACAGTGTCAGATCCCACAAGTTGAGGGCTCAGTCCCCAAGACTGCCCTTCACCCCGCTTCTGATGCCAATCACAAGCTTCAGGTTGTTTTGCCTGTGCTTCTGCCTGACTGACTATAAATTGGGGTTCCTACAACCCCCTCCTTGGGTTTGATTAATTTGCCAGTGCAACTCACAGAACTCAAACACTTACTTAGGTTTATCGACTTATTATAAAGGGTATTTATTACAAAGGATACAGATGAAGAGATGCATAGGGTGAGGTATGGGGGAAGGGGTGCAGAGTTTCCATGCACTCCCCAGGTCCTCCACCATCTAGGAACCTCCACATGTTCAGCTATCGGGAAGCTCTCCAAATCCAGGTCTCTTGTGTTTTTAAGGAGGCTTCATTACATAGGCATGATTGATTAAATCACTGGCGGCTGGCGATTGACTTAACCTTCAGCCCCCTCCCTGCACTGGAGGTTGGGCGGTGGAACTCCAAGTCCCACCTTGATCTTTGCTGTGGTCAACCCCCATCCCGAAGCTACCTAGGGGCTGCCAGCCATCATTAGCATATGAAAAGACTCATCGCTGCAGATTCTAAGGATTTTAGGGGTTGTATGTCAGGAGATGGGGAAGAGACCAAATATATATTTTCACAATATCACACTGACTCAGTAGGTTTGGGGTGGGACCCTAGGATCTGCAGCTCTAACAAGTTCCCAGCTGAGGCTGAGGCTGCTGGTTCAGAAACCGCACTTTGAGAGCCATCGTATGGATGATCTCAGAGGTTCTTGTAGCTTGTTCATTCAATGAGTCTGAGTCAAGACTCTTGGTTCCAAGTGATAGAAATTTGACTCAAACTAGTTTAAGCAGGAAAGGGAGTTATCAGTTCACATTTCTGGGAAGGACAGAGGTGGAGTTAGATACAGGAATTCAAATTATGTCACTGGATTTCTTTCTCACTGTCTCTTTTTCTCTTCCTCCCCCACCCCGCCCCCTGCAGTTGGACCCAATCTCCTTCTACACGAGGGCTTCTTCCATGCTAAAAAGCATGAGGCATGGCTGTAGTCACCTCCAGCTTGTATTAGCCCAGGCAGCAATCCCAGAGAAGAGAACTCCTGCTCCCTGGTTCAGTATATATTATTCCCAGGGATAGACTCCGATCGGCCTGGCTTGGACCATCGCATGGGGAGGAGGATGGAGTATTATGACTGGCTAAGCCTAGGTCACATGTCTCCTCTTGAAGTTGGGGACTAGAGCATTATGCTGGGCAGCACCCTTCTCAGACTATAACCTCTATATAGATCTGTCTTGTTCATTGTCGTATTTCAGGATCTAGTGCCTAGCACATAGTAGGCGCTCAACAAATATTTGTTGAAAGAATGACTGAATCACTTCATGAATAGTGCAAACTTTTCTCAGGGAATCCAGAAATCTTCAAAATTGGTGATCCTATGCACTCTGGGGGTAGATGTGAAATTTCTCAAGATTTTACTACACCCACTCAAAGTACTGTTTGTTGTTCTTTTCTTTTCTTTTCTTTTTTTTTCCTTCCCAGTAGAGACCAGAGGCATTATGTTAAAACCCACCATATCCACCACCCCTTAAATTCTTTCAAGTTTTTGAGGCTCATTTTGATCTTGTTTTGTCTCTGCAATCACAGTCTTTTTTCCTCAAAACTATGTAAATCAGTCCTTAGTCTCTTTTAGTGAGTGTCCTGTAGGCTTTTGTGAGTTGATAATTTAATAAGATTTACATTATAGTTTGTTTTTTTTTTTTTACCAAAGATAAATGTCTTTTCCCAACCCCTGTATTACAGTGGCTTCTTTTTAGGATATTTACTGAATCAGGTGACCTGGGTCCTTTATCAGAAACACTGACTCTTTGGGGGCCTCAGTTTCCTTATGTGTAAAAGAACGGAGCTGACCTAGGTCACTGGTGCTCAGACTTGGCTGCCCATTAGAAGCACCTGGACAGCTTAAGCTAAATACTGATGCTTAGGTTCCATCCTCAGAGAATCTGATTTCTATGGTGAGACATCAGTATTTTTTAAAGTTCTCTAGGTGAGTCTGATGTACAGCCACTAACTAGATAATTTGAATTTAAAAGCGTAGACTTAGAGTCCAGATGCCAGCCCAACTACTGATGCAATTCACTTAATCTCCCTAGTACTTTATTTTCTTATCTATGAAGTGGAGATATTAATAGTACATCAGGTTATTGTGAGAATTAAATGAGATGATCCATCTAGAACCTTGCTATTCAAAGTGTGGTTCATGCACCCGTAACCTGGTTGCTTGTTAGAAGTACCAGTCCCACCCCAGACCTCATGAAACAATCTGCATTTTAATAAGAGTTCCAGACAATTCTTATGCACATTACAATTTAAGAAGCATTAGTGCTGAGGATTTAGTAGACTGCCCAGCATATAGTAAATGTTCAATCGCTGTTAGTTGTTACTAATATTTGTACTAATAATTCTCAAACTAAGTCATTTTATTTTCATCTCTGCTCTCAAATCCTTTCTAGACCTAGCATTAATATTCTATTTTATGGGGGTTGTTCTTTAATTAGATTAAAAATTTATTCCTAAATGTACTTATTATTAAAGATGTAAAATACAAATATGTTTTAATGATAAGGGGAAATGCTCCATAACCAAGTTTTGTTTTGTTAGGAAATTAAACAGGATTTATTTCTGGATTGTTTATCTTTAGTGCCCTTGACAGCTGTACAGTTCAAGTTTAGAAAAATACAAATGTATTTCACATAACTAGGATTGTTCTTCAAAACTACCATGTTTGGTATATTCTATTAAAAAGCAGAGTTTATTGAGATAATAAGAACATCATTATTAAATTTTTTTTTCACTTTTGTTTCCGATGGAACTGTTGTACCTGCACTTTGAGGATAACAATATGCAAGGGAAATTTGACAGCCAAGGAACCTATTGACATGGTGCTTTAAAAAAAATAGATTTTGTGTTTTTCAGACTTAGCATTCAGCATATTGTCAAACAGATTCAGAAATCAACACAACCCTCAACTCCAAGCTCGTAGAATGCAGCATTTGACACAAGACTTCATCAAACACTCCCATTGTATGATCACGTTATTTTCTGATTCATCTAACACTTTGTTTTTACTTTTTTGTTTTTTGCTTAGAAGATCGCTAATTTTTTTTTATTGACTGTGAATTTTCAGACACAGACCCATTTCTTTCACAGTCTCAAGGCTCACCCAGCAAGAGAAGTCAAACCCTGAGATGCAAAGATCTGCATGTTCCATGGGACGAAGAGAAACCCTAAACAGTCATCCCTCAGTAGTCTTCAGAGCATTGGTTCCAGGACTCCCGCAGATTCCAAACCCAAGGATACTCAAGTCCTGATATAAAATAGGGTAGTACTTGCATATAACCTAAGCACATCTTCCTGCATACTTTAACCTCTAGATTACTTATAATACCTGACACAATGTAAATGTTATGTGAACAGTTGTTATGCTGTATCGTTTTTTATTTGACTTATTTATTTATTTTTTCCAAATATTTTTGATCCAGAGTTCATTGGATCTACAAATGTAGAACTCATGAATATGGAAGGCTGACTACTTTCTGGGCTGGCCTAACCCTTCGGTTACTTTCCGGAACATTCAAAGCTCTTGCCCCCAGCAGGAAGATCTAAGAGAGCTGACATTAGCAATCTCGGTCTGATATAAGAGAGTTGATATTGGCTGCTGCTATCCGTACCTATGTGACACTCCTTTGCTCTCCTTTACGAGGGCAGAAGATCTTTTGATATTTGCTTATGAAAGTTAAGAATATGCCTTGTCTTTAGTGAACAGAATTCTAATGCCTGATCTTCTGACTTCTTGCTGTTTGCAGTGTGATCCTGGAACCAGGATCAGCATCAATACCTGGGAGTTTGTTTGAAATGCAGACTCCCAGGCCCCACTCCAGACCTACTGCAGGAGAACTGGTATTTTAATAAGATCCCCAAGTAATCTGTATGCACATTAAAATTTAAGAAACACTGTTCTAGATACTTTTACACAATATCTTCCTACACTTATATATTTTTTAAAAAATCGATTTAGGAGAGCATTGATGCCTTATTCTGAGTTCTTTCCCTCTCAAAACAAATTTTTAAAACCTCAAAACTTCAATGTTTTTCATTTTCCCTCATTTTGGGGGAATGCTTTTCCCTTCATTACCCCCTTTGCTTTTCTCATTTTTAGTCATACATTTTATTCATCATTCCAGAAAATGATTCTGTGAAATGAGAGGATGTAAGGCTGTCCTCAGAGCCCCCAGGGACCATGTGTAAAACCATTGGTCACATCCCTTATGAAGCAACTCTTTCTCACTGTCAATGTGAAATTCTTTTGCGTCCTTGAGGATGGCTTTTGCACACAGAAAATATTATTCAGAGGCTAATTTGGTTGTTGGAAGTAATATTCGATTCAAATAAAATTAACAAATTTAAAAACGGAGATCTTAAACTTTTAAGTTCAACTTATAAACACTATTTTTTTTTACATATAAAATTGCATTTTATCAATAATTTGACAGGAACTTTTACTATGAACTAATTAATTAATGAAGTTCTTTTAAATAATTTAAACCAAGTTATACATTTAACTTATTTTATTTTCTGTTTAGGTACATCGATTGCTTCCTAACAAACAACCTCCTCAAGAATGTTACTGATTCTAGTAAATCTAATAAATTAAACTTCTAAATAAGTTCTTTCAAATGTTCTAGTACTGTTGACAAGCATGGTAAACTGGTTGTCGCAAGGCTAAATCAATTACTCGGTACACATTTTATTTTATTTTTTTTTTGTTTCTTTTTTTTTTTTTTTTTTTAAATTTTATTTTGTCGATATACATTGTAGCTGATTATTGCTTCCCATCACCAAAACCTCCCTCCCTTCTCCCTCCCCCCTCCCCCCCGACAATGTCCTTTCTGTTTGCTTGTTGTATCAACTTCAAATAATTGTGGTTGTTATATCTTCTTCCCCCCCCCCCCGGTTTGTGTGTGTGTGTGTATGTGTGTGTGTGAATTTATATATTAATTTTTAGCTCCCTCCAATAAGTGAGAACATGTGGTATTTCTCTTTCTGTGCCTGACTTGTTTCACTTAATATAATTCTCTCAAGGTCCATCCATGTTGTTGCAAATGGCAGTATTTCATTCGTTTTTATAGCTGAGTAGTATTCCATTGTGTAGATGTACCACATTTTCCGTATCCACTCATCCGATGATGGGCATTTGGGCTGGTTCCAACTCTTGGCTATTGTAAAGAGTGCTGCGATGAACATTGGGGAACAGGTATACCTTCGACTTGATGATTTCCATTCCTCTGGGTATATTCCCAACAGTGGGATGGCTGGGTCGTATGGTAGATCTATTTGCAATTGTTTAAGGAACCTCCATACCATTTTCCATAGAGGCTGCACCATTTTGCAGTCCCACCAACAATGTATGAGAGTTCCTTTTTCTCCGCAGCCTCGCCAGCATTTATCGTTCATAGTCTTTTGGATTTTAGCCATCCTAACTGGGGTTAGATGGTATCTCAATGTGGTTTTGATTTGCATTTCCCGGATGCTGAGTGATGTTGAGCATTTTTTCATATGTCTGTTGGCCATTTGGATATCTTCCTTAGAGAAATGCCTACTTAGCTCTTTTGCCCATTTTTTAATTGGGTTGCTTGTTTTCTTCTTGTAAAGTTGTTTGAGTTCCTTATATATTCTGGATATTAATCCTTTGTCAGATGTATATTTTGCAAATATTTTCTCCCACTCTGTTGGTTGTCTTTTAACTCTTTTAATTGTTTCTTTTGCTGTGCAGAAGCTTTTTAGTTTGATATAATCCCATTTGTTTATTTTTCCTTTGGTTGCCCGTGCTTTTGGGGTCGTATTCATGAAGTCTGTGCCCAGTCCTATTTCCTGAAGTGTTTCTCCTATGTTTTCTTTAAGAAGTTTTATTGTTTCAGGGTGTATATTTAAATCCTTAATCCATTTTGAGTTGATTTTAGTATACGGTGAGAGGTATGGATCTAGTTTCATTCTCCTGCATATCGATATCCAGTTATCCCAGCACCACTTGCTGAAGAGGCAGTCCCTTCGCCACTGAATAGGCTTGGTGCCTTTGTCAAAGATCAGATGGACTCGGTACACATTTTAAAGGAGAAGCATAAGGCTAATCTGTTAGATAATCAAAAAATCAAAATTATCTCAGACGTTGCAAGTAAATATACAGAGAGAACTCCCACATGTAACACAAGAATATGAATAGTATTGGTTGACATATTTATTTATCTCTGTACTTAACTGTAGATCTTCTTAGGGTTAAAGCAGTGGTTCTCAGCAGAAGGCGACTTTGCCTCTCTGGGCATATTTGACAATGACCAGAGACATTTTTGGTTGTTCCAACCAAGGTGGGGGAGGAGTGATACTGGCATCTAGTGCAGAGGACGATCCTCACAACAGAGAATTATCCAGGGCAAAATGTCAAGAGTGCTGAGGTGGAGAAACCCTGGGTTAAAGGTACTATTTAAGGACACAATTATGTCGTGGCAGGCAATTTGGGAGTCACTTTCCAAGTGAACTTTAGGATTACCTTCTCATCTGACTGAGATTTGGTCAGAATGTGAGATCTGGAGCTACAAACATCTGGAGCGATCTTTCCTACAACTCAAAATGCCTCACGGTGCCCCAACACGTGCCCCCACTCCACCCCACCATGCACATTTTTTCATATCGTCTATCCCAAAGGGCAACTCCAAGCTCAGACACTATAAATGAGGTGAGTTTTGCTCTCAGACTACCCTGAGAAAGTTCAACTGAAGGCCTATCTACTTTTATAACTTCTTTCACTTTTTTCACATAATAAGGGTCAGTGAAAAATCTGAGACCCTTCAGACCAGGCTGTTTCACCATCTGATTGGATTTATCTAGTCTATTTACAGCTTCACTCTATTATAAAATCCTATCCTATCTCAGAGGGCTGAAACACTTAAATGCCTTTCACTGGATTCTGTGTATTGGTGAGGTTTTCTCTGTCTACATGATCAAGTTCTAAAATCATTCTAATTCAAATTATGATAAGGAACATACATATTTATGTAAATAAATTAGTAAAATTATGCCACAATAAAATATTAAATAATATTATTATCGTAATATATAATACATGATATATATACAAATATGTATATAAATAATACATATTATATTATCACATGCCTACCATGTGCCAGGCACTGATGTTTTACATTTAATACTGCTCTAGACATAAGAACTGTAGCTTAAACTACTGATAGGCTCTTGTAAAGCCCTGTCTTTATGCCCTCTAATTCATCAAATTTGCCTATCCATTAATTCAGCAAGTATTTACTGAGTACCTATTATGTGTCAGATACTGTGGGAGGTGCTGGGGATAAGAAAGTGACCTCACTGACATTACATTCTAAGGCTGTTTTTAGGATTAAATGAGATGATATATGCCAGCCCTTTATACCTCATAAATTGCTATGCAAACTCCAAAGATTCAGGCACACAGAGGCTATAGCGGCTTCAAGTGGGAAGGCCTTGCATCTCCAGGGGGTAGAGTCATTTCAGGGTTGAATTCTAGAAAGTTTCAGTTCTTTCTTCTTTATAACAAAAATCACAAAGGAACTTGGTTACACTATCTTGCGTGTGGTTAAATAGGGTAGACATGGCCAGTAAGAGAGGCTCTGCCATCTTCAGTTTGTGGCTTTCGAGGTTGCCCTGAGGTCCGACACTCAGACAGCACATGGTGGGAAGGGAGAGAGCAATGTGAATGGGTAGTTTTTATGGGTCCCACCCGATGGTGCACCTCACTTTTGCTTGCATTTCATTGGCTAGGCTAGAGCTCAGTCATGGCCTTACCTAACTGCAGGGATGCTAGGGAATGCAATCCACCTAAGTGCCCACTAGGAAGAGGATCTAGTTTTAGTGACCATCTAGCCATTCTCTAATGCACCCATTCACATGTGATTAATGGACTATGGAGGACAGGATTATATGAAAACTCTAGACTGTGCATCTTGAATCTTGATACTTGATTCATTTTATACTCCAAAGCTTAAGACTCACATTTAAAGGGAAGGATAAAATGTATATTAGTTAATTTCTTAGGGCAACTCTACCTCTTAGAGTCACAGTTTTTTCATCTATAAAAGAAGGCATTGAAATAATAAAGATTAGAGCATAAAGTAATAACATGGAAAATAGAAAAATAATAGAGAAAAATCAATGAAATGAAAAGTCGATTCTTCAACAAGATCAATGAAGTTGACAAACCTTTAGCTCTACTGGCAAAAAAAAAAAAGAAGATCCAAATTACAAAAATCAGAAATGAAAGAGGAGGACATTACCACCAACCTTAACAAACTCCTGAAATGGACTCAAGAAGAAATAAAAAGTGAGTAGACCTACAAGTAAAGAGAATGAATAAATAATAATAATAATAAACAATGCACAAAGAAAAGTCCAGGTCCAGATGGCTTCACTGGTGAATTCTACCAAATATTTAAAGAAGAACTAATACCAATTCTTCACAAACTCATTAAAAAAATAGAAGAGAGGGGTACACTTCCCAACTCATTCTATGAGGCAAGTATTATCCCGATAACAAAACCAGACTAAGACATCATAAGGAAAGAAAACTACAGACCAATATTTCTCATAAATATAGATACAAAATCCACAACACAGTACTAGCAAAATAAATCCGGCAACATATTAAAGAAGTATACACCATAACTAAGTGAGATTTATCCCAGGAATGCAAAATTGGTTTAACATGTAAAACTAAGTTACTGTAATAAGCTATGTTAATAAAATAAAGGACAAAAACTACATGATCATCTCAATAGATGCAGAAAAAGCATTTGAAAAAATTTAGCACCCTTTCATGGTTAAAAAAATACTCAACAAAATAGGAATAAAAGGGAACTTTCTCAACCTGATAAAAAATCATGTACGAAAAACAGATTACATAATGGTGAAACACTGAATGTTTTCCCCTAAAATCAGGAACAAGACAAGAATGTCTGCTCTTGATACTTAAAATTCAACATTGTACTGGGGGTTCTAGCCAAAGAAATTAGGCAAGAAAAAGAAATAAAAGGAGCCAAATCTGAAAGGAAGAAGTATACATTCATAGATAGGATGACTTTGTTTAAAAAAAATCTCAAGGAATCCACTAAAAATCTATTAGAACTAATAAATGAGCTCAGAAAAGTTTCAGGATAAAAGATCAATATACAAAAATCAATTGTGTTTCTATATATTTGCAATAAACAATTGGAAAATAAAATTAAGAAAACAAATTTCATTTATAATAACATCAAACAGAATAAAATACTCAGGAATGAAATTTAAAAAATAGATGCAAAACTTATACTCTGAAAACTACAAAACATTGTTGAAAGAAATTAAAGACCTAAGTAAATGGACAGATAACCATGTTTATGGACTGGAAGAATTAATATTGTTAAGATGGCAATAGTTCCCAAGTTGATCTACAGATTGAACATAATCTCTATCAAGATCTAGGCTGGCTTTTTTACAGAAATTAACAAGCTGATCATAAGATTCATATGGCAATGCAAGGGATCTAGAATAGCCAAAACAATCTTGAAAAAGAAGAACAAATTTGGACTCAAACTCACTGATTTCAAAACTTACTACGAAGCTACATTAATTGAGACAGAATAGTACTGGCATAGGGACAGACATATAGATCAATGGGATAGAATTAAGAGTTCAGAAATAAACTCTCTTATTTATGGTCAATTAATTTTCAACAAGGGTGCCAAAACAATTAAATAGGGCAAGAATAGTCTTTTTCAACAAATAGTGCTGTGACAACCAGATATCCACATGCAAAAGAATTAAGTTGGATCCCTACTTTATAGCATGTAAAAAATTAACTCAAAATGGATCAAAGACCTAAATATAAAAACTATAACTATAAAACTCTAAGAAGAAAACATAGGCCTAAATCTTCCTGGACTTGGATTAGGCAATGGTTTCTTAGATATGATACTGTGAAGGTGAATTCTAGTTGTCAACTTGGTTAGATGAAGGAATGCTGAAAAACCTGGTAAAGCTATCTTTTTAGGTGTGTCCATGAGGGTGTTTCCAGCAGAGATTAGTATGAGAGTCTGAGTGGACTGGGTGGGAAAGACCCACCCTTAATGTGGGGGTCCAGAGAGAACAAAAGACAGAGGAAAGAGGTGAAGCTCTCTCCATCTGCTGGAGCTGGGATACACTCTTCTCTCCTGTCTGTGGACATCAGAGCTCGAGACTCTTCAGCTTTTGGGTTCCAGACTTACACCAAGGACATCATCAACTTTCCTGGTTTTAAGACCTTTGGACTTGGACTGAGCCACGCTATAGGTATCCAGTGTATAGGCAGCCTATCGTGGGACTTTTCTTCATAGTCACGTGAGCTAATTCCCCTAATAAATCCCTCTCATATAATTATAACATATCCTATTGATTCTGTCTCTCTGGAGAACCCTGACTAATACAGATACCAAAAGCACAAGCAACAACATCAACAAAAACAGATAGATTGGACTTCATCAAAATTACAAATGATTGTGCTGCAAAGGACTGTATCAAGGAAATGAAAAGACAACCCACAGAACGAGAGAAAAAATTTGCAAATCATATATCTGATAAGGGACTTGTATCCAGAAGGAGATAAGGGACTAGTATTACAACTCAATAATAAAAAGATAACCTAATTTAAAAACAAGCAAAGGATCTCAATAGACATTCTCCAAAGAAGAGAATGGTCAATAAGCGCATGAAAAGTTGCTCATGATTATTAGCCATCCAGGAAATACAAATCAAAACCACAATGAAATATCACTTCACAGCCACTGGGATGGCTGTAATTAAAAGGAAAGATAACAACAAGTGTTGGTGAGGATATGGAGAAATTGAAACCATCATACACTACTGGTGGGAATGTAAAATGATGCAGCTGTTTTGGAAAACACTCTGACAGTTCCTCAAAAGATTACACATAGAGTTACCATATGATCCAACTCTACTCTGGTATATATACCCAAGAGAAATAAGAACATATGTCCACCCAAAAACTTGCACATAAATGTTTATAGCAGCATTATTCATAATAGCCAAAAAGTGGAAACACAGCCCAAATGTTCATCAATTGAATGGGTAAACAAAATATGGTCTATCTATAAAATAAAATATTGTTTGGCCACAAAAATGAATTAAGGTGATCTAAAAAGTTGTGTGTTTATATATAAGCTACGTTTAGTCCATATGTTCAAACTATCACACATCAAATCTCCCAAAATCTTGGGAAACACTGCTTCAAGTAATATTGCATTCATTGTGAGAAATATCTTTCAGACTTCCCCCAGAGTTTTAAAAGACAAATTATTTTTGAAGTTTCCATGTCTTCCTGGATGTTTACTCAGAATTAAGAACTTGCATGAAAGGAGAAAAAGGGAAAAAATATTAAAAGAGGGAAGAGGGAAACAAAGAGATAGGTAGGGATAGAAAATTTTCCACATCCACCACTTTGGCCTTTTCTCTTTCATTCTTTTGGTACTTTTAGAAATAATATTTCGTTTTTACTGCTTTTCTCCTGCTTAAATGCTGCCTTCATCTTTGTTCTCTCTTTTATCAACTATCTTTGCATCAACCTTTGTACCAGGATGAATACACTGTGGAATTCATTTGCTGTCTGGCATAGTTGGTGCAGGCAGGGGTTAGGACCGGTCCAAAACTGTGATATTAATAAAATATTTCTTTGTGTCTTTGGACCCTTCCCTATCAAGCTGTCCTTCTGGACATTTATGCATTGATTCAACAAACACTTATATACCTACTGGGTACCAAGTACCATGCTAGGGTCTAAGAACACAAAATGAGTGAGAGCTCTTTCCAGAGCTCAAGAAATGCATAGTTTAGTGTAGTGTCTCTCAATCTCTTCTTCGTTATCATCACCCTAAGGAGCCTCTTTAGACCTTCCCCCCCCCCAATAGACCTCTCCCCGCCCAATGAAATTTTAAATCCACAGATACACTGTTTATCTGTTTATGTATTTGTGGCCCTTTGGAGGGCCGCAAGCCATTGTCGTATCTAAGATTTTTATACCCCACCCCACCCCCAGGAACCAAATTTCGCCCCCTTGGGGACATATAGCTCCCACTGAGAATGCATAGTTTAGTGGGAGGGAATGATGTAAACAAGGAGATGACAAAATGATGTGACATTATCCAGGTAGAGCAAAATGTATCAGATCTCAAAGAAAGGAGAGGCCTTACATCCCAAAGTACTTAGAGGGCAAGAGCCTATGCAGGAGGCTTTTAGGAATAGAAAAGTCAACGAAACAAGGTCTCTACCTCCAAAGCATTTACAAAAGAGCAATTTTTCCTTCTTCTTTCCTTCCTTCCTTCTTTCCCTCCTTTCTTCCTCTATCCCTTTGCCCTTTTCCCCACAAATTCTTCTTGAGTAACTTAAGGTACCAAGCATTGAATCTTTTCATAAACTTTCCCTCCCTAGTCCAGGATTGTTTCTTTCCTTCTACCTTTCTCAGATCCCAGGGCTTTTCTACTCTCTCCTGAAGTAATTTATTCAGGCCCCTTATCTCCACTAATGCTTAAATGATTAATAAAAAATGAAAATGTTATCCTTCTGTGGTCGAGACCACTCATTATCTTCCTTCCTTGGGTACAGAATCTTAGTTTTATTCTAGATCACAGCAGAACCAGTAACAAGACTACATTACCCAACCTACTTTGCAGCTAGAGTTGGCCAATGCGATGTAAAGAGAAGTTGTTGAATAGGGTGTTCAGGAAGCCTTTTTAGAAGGGGATAGAAGCTGGCATGTGCCTTATTTTCTGCCTTTGCTTCTTTCTTCTTTCCCACTGGCTAGAATAAATATGTGATGGCTTGTGCTCCAGCAGAACTTGGAGATGGAATCACATGCTTAGAATGATAAAGCAGAAAGACTAAAGGGGCCTGGGTTCTTGATGACCATGGGACATCTCTCGCAACATTGGACTGCCTATTTTTGGATTTATTATACATTAGGGAAAATAAACTTGCATGTGTTTAAGCCACTGCTATTTGGGGTTTTCTCTTTCATTCAGCCAAATCTAATACTAACTAATACCTTCCAGTGGTGGTATTTGCATTTCCTTAATCTAAAAAAAATGAAACTGTCCCAAAGTTTCAGGCAGAAGCCAACAGGCAGAGTTTTGAGGTCTTAGATTTTCTTTGGGATATTGAGATCCTTTTTGGAAAGCAGCCCTAATATCTAAAAGATTAGGAGCTGTGTTTTGTCATTTTCTTCTACCTTAGCAACTCTGCAATGTTATTCAATCTATAAAACAACATTTAAAATGTTACTTTCTTATAAAGTTATTCATTTAAATGGTTAATCACTCATTTAAAGATTGAGTGCAAAACAAACCCTTTAAAATAAGTATATAAATGTTTAATTACCAAGTTGATTGGTTTTGACAAAAATCCCATACCTTGCCAAAAGTGTAATTCAGACTTGTATTTGGGCATTCTTATATCCCGTGTTTTTGTTTGTTTGTTTCTGGAGCTTGTGCTGAGGAAATACAAACCTAGAATTGGACTTTGATAAGCCACAAATATCTTAACATGTACATGCCCATGGCAGAACATAGCTCAGGTAGTGGATTGGTGCCTACAGCAATGTAGCTCTAATAAGAAGCTATCTCTGCTTAGTCCCACCACCATTAAAAAAAGGTCAATCCTATCACCTTGGAAACTATATGTAAGAATTCCAGTGGCTAAGAAAATATGAATCATGAGGGATGGGAAAAGGAAAATTGGACTACATTTATGTAATATTAAAAATCTGTTATGCGTATGGTTATTTTACACATTATTTGATACTGAGTTGTGTCTAGGGATATAGACCCCAGGACAAGTATTTAAATATGTTTTCTTACTTAACCTCTAAGAAATGGGAGCCAGGGTGAAGGTGAAATTCAAGCCTCTATTTCTAATCTCTGCCCTCATTTTGCCCAAATACACGGATACTTATCCATCTATGAAATTATATTGTAAATATTCAAGTTTTCCAAAAAGTCCAATTGAGCTGCTGAACCCCCTGAGCTGCTAATAAAGAAAGTCCTTCTCCACACAGAGCTGGCTAAAGCCATGAATAGCATCTTGCTGAAATTTGCCTAATCACATTTTCCAGAAATGCCCCCAAATGTTTATTTGGTTTATAGGAATAAAAATTTCTTGCTGGTTACTATAATGTGTGCTTGTATCACACTGAATACCAGCCCTTGAGACTTTCTAACTACCCAGTCATGAATAAGAAGCGGTAATCCCATGGAGAGAATCAATATCCATGAATATGTATGTATAGCTACAGAAGATCATTCCTACAGCCAAGGGTCAAAATAATCAGCACCCATCTGAAAAATAGCTAACTTTATGGGGAAGATCAGCTGCCTTCAAATAAAGCCAAACAGACATTTCAAAACCAATACACAAAAATATAGCATTTAGAAGAAGGCAGTAAGTATAGAAGTTGAGTGACAGGATCTGTAGCAGATAGTTTTGAGATCAAAATATTAACTTAGTCAGGATTCCAGCAGGAAACTGAAGGCACACTCAGCTGGGATCTGTGAAGACAACTGGATGAAGAGAAATATTTATGGGGGTCTGGACAGGTTAAGGGAACCAACAAGAGATGTCAGAGCATCCAGAGACTAGCAACAGTGGAAAGCCTTTGCTACCCCTGACCTGGAAAGGGGAAGGGGAAGAAACCATGTTACAGCTCCCAGTAAGAGTTGGAGCTATGGAGAGGAGACGACTGGACAGAGCTATGGTTGTAAAGCGAGGCAGCTGCTGCCATAACTGTGCAGGTGGAGCAGGGAAGAAATATCCCAACCTTTCTCTCTCACTCGCTCTCCTCTCACCCTCCAGTCTCCTGTGGTGACTCCCACTGGCCGAACCCAGACAGAATCCAGAAGGTAAGGGAGACTGGGGCCCAGAGCAGAGCTCAGATGGGCCAAGAGTGGGTTAGGAAGGGGATTCAAACAGAGAATACCAGCATGTCTTGAGGATTAAATGAGACAGTGCATGTCTAATACTGAGCATAACGCCTGGCACAGAAGCTGCACCCAATTAGTAGTAGCTATTCTTTTTACTGTCCAGGCTGTTGAAGATACAGACATGCTTATTTGTTTCAAGTTATGGCCAGTTCATCAATCAATGTTAAGATTTATGACTTCTTGAACATGATTCTTAAAGCTGGCTTACACTGAGGTCTTTTCAAGCTGCTTTTTTCCATTAAAGTGGATGACTTTATGCTCCATAACACAAGTGATGTATGAGACAGCAACTTCATCTCACTGAAGTCTGTACACGCACACGATCCTTTCAAATAATAAAGCACAAACCAAGGAATGTAGAGGAACTTCTCCTTCCCCTTTGGAAAAAGAATGTTAAGAGTCCAAGTTTTTTTCTCTTTTGGTTTGCAGGTGGACTCATAAAACATTAGCATTCTAGATTCTTCAGCTCCCAAAATTCCTCCCCACCTGCCTTTGATGCCTGAAATTCCTCTATAAAGGAATAAAGCTTTTCCTTCTGCAACTGAAGTCAACACATGAGATGAAAATGGCCCTTGGGAAAAGCTCATGCTGGCCAAGAGTTCAGACACTTCCCGGGCAGCAAGTTATGACAGAGGCAGAAAGGGCGAGAACAGGCTTCTTTTAACTACCCAGGCCCCACTGAGACTGACATAAGCAAGAGAAGTGGGAGTTTTCCCCACTGGCTGTGCCAGGGAAGGGACGTCCAGAGGCCTGGGCTGAATTAGAAGGGGTGTGACTTGAGGCAGTCTGCAGGGGAGAAATGGAACAGCTCTTGATCGGAGCCAAGGTCAGAGCTGGGAAGTCAATTTCATGTGTGCCATCCAAAAGGTGAGGCCAGGACAGAAAACTAGTATGGAATATTGGTTGTGCCTGGGGGCAATGGTCAAATTACTGTTAAATTATTGTTTAACAACAGGTATAGTAATATAGAGATGTAAATATAGAAATACAATATATGTACATGGAAATAGAGACATACATATTACATAATATATTAATCAAAATTAAATGCATAGAATTACTTTTATCCTCTAACTAAACTCTATGTGCTTATATATATCATAAAACTGCTTATTAAATCATTCATCAAATAGTTATAATTTCTAAATTTTTTGTTGATTTTTAATTTTTTAGAAAATCTTGGTGTGGCCTTTTGCTGGGCTGTTTGCTGGGTCCCCAAGTGAGCAATGATTTGATGAGGGAGCAATATCAAATTCTCCTAACAAAGACACCATCAACTTGATAGTCATTAGGTAACTTGTAGTCTCAATTCATAGATAATTCATCTTAATATCATATCATTGATGGTGCTGACACCTCTTTCAGCTTTTAGAGCACTGACATTTGAACACTTTCTGGCTCTTATAATTCTGTTTGAGAATTTTGTATGTTCAGTATCTTTTTTTTTTTTCATGACATTTCATGCCTAATTCCCAAATATCATTTATTAGAATTTTATATAAAATTAGTTATCTTAATTAAAAAAATTTTCTCCTTCAATCCAAAGAGATTCATAAACATTGCTTAGTCAAATTTCAGGTTTCAGTATTATGTGCTTTTTCCTATTTGTCAGTAAGCAACAAATCTATTTTTAAATCATTTTTAAGGTAAATTAATAGTATTTCTTTTTGGAATTGATATTTGCTTAGTTTCAAAGGGTACATCCTAACTCTTTATCTCTATTTTATTCCCCTCTCTTTTATACTTTATTTTGCTTTATACACACAATATTTTGCCCTTCATCTGATTAATCTGCCAGCTTTAATATAGAAACATTCCTTTCTTGTAGAGCTGAAGAAAGTTATTGATTCCCCTGTTAGAATATTATTGATTTAAGCCAAATCTCTTAAAAATATATTTTCCAAATTTTTAATTAATTGCATTTAATAATTTCTACCAAAGTGATTATACAAGGCTTGATATCATATCCAGAACATTTTTGCAGCTCTAGCTCTACAAACTATCCCAGGAGATTCAAATATTCTTCCCATTTTCATTACTTCAATTTCCAGATTTTCAGATGTTTTATTGAATTCTTTCCAATTAATATTTTTGTATGGTAGTATACTATAAAATTTACTGAGAAAAGATTTTAAATGACTTACTTCAGAGGTCATTAAATGTCTTCTGTAATAAGCCAGAAGGTAATTATTTTAGCCTTTGCAGGATACATGGTATCTGTAGCAACTACTTGATTCTGCTATTGTAGTGAGAAAGCAGTTACAGACAATATATAAATTAATGGGCATGGCTATGTTCCAACAAAACTTTATTTATGGACACTGACATTTACATCTTATATAATTTTCACATGTCACAAATATTTTTCTTCTTTAGGTCACAGGCAGTACAAAATTTCATGGCAGGCCAGATTTGGCTCATGCACCCAAAGAACAATCTCTGTTCTACTTGATTTACATTTTTGTTGCATCATCCAAAGGTAATTGAATGCAGTGGTTTATTTCTAAATTAAAATATCCAGAAAGGTTTCTAAAATTTTGGCTGAAGCTCCATTTTTTTTTTTATCAGGCAATAAGGTTTTCCTGTAAATATTTGTTATTTAAATAATTTTTCTCAAGCATCAGCAATAGAATTTAATATACAAGTATTACTCCTTTTGGTCCTATAATATCAACAAAACCCATTAAAATATATTTAGAGTCTTGAATTTCATAATTCAAGTAAGTTATTAAAGTATTTTTATATGAAAGAATTGGGGTGTCTTTAATAATTATTGAAATTTTTATCTCCTTGTCTCAGATATTTTCTTAAAAATTATTTTCTAATTTCACTAGATAAGTTTTGCAATAAGCAGGACCTTAAGTCTAGATTGCGATGATATACTCATATCAATATTATTCTTTCTTTGAATTTCTCATAAGAATTTCCTTTCTGAAAAAGCTTGATTATTTTTAACTACACAGTAGATAATGTTTAAAATTCTGGTTGTGTTTTCTATATGTTTTTCATTTGCTTTTTTGACATTTTGATCAGATTTGGGGGGAATTTTTTACTATTTCAAGAGTTTTATTGTATGGAATTGATTCTTGATCTTATTTCATCTTTTTCCTCATTGATGGTTGTGAATTGTTTTTCCCTGAACCACAAGTTATAAGAGAACACGATTGCCATTTTGATAGAAACATATGATTGGCACTTTCAAAGTTCAGTGATACAATTTTAGAGTATATTTGCACTTAACATTTATGTCAGGAGGAATAATAAACTACTTGCATTGTTTTGTTGAAATAATTAAGCTGGTTTTTAATTGTAGGATTACAAATTATTTTATTTTGGACTGATTCTTGTAACCAGAGATTTAACAGTCAGCAGTTTATTACTAAAATCATTTATTTGAGGGCCAGCCTGTGGCTCACTTGGGAGAGCGTGGTGCTCACAACACCAAGTCAAGGGTTAAGATCCCCTTACTGGTCATCTTTAAAAAAAAAAAATCATTTATTTGTTGTTTTCTTTGAGATTCAGGAGATTTATGTTGAAGCTATTTTAAAGGAACATTGAGAAGCTTATCCAAATTTTCTTGTCTCTCCATTCTCTAAAAATTCTTGAATTTATAAATATTAGCATATAGTACATTTACCAAGTGCACATTAGAGTGCTCTAATTACAAACCAATGGATAAATCATATTATTTAGAAGTCACAGCAACTAAGTGATATGAGGATAATAAAACAAAATATGGTTTTCCTAAAGCTTCATAAAGAGGTGCAATGCGCCACTGCGGTACACTGAGCTCCATAGAGACAGCGTCGGGGCAAGTGAGAGCCGGACGGGCACTGGGCGACTCTGCCTCGCTGAGGAAAAATAACTAAACATGGGCAAAGGAGATCCTAAGAAGCCGAGAGGCAAAATCTCATCATATGCATTCTTTGTGCCAACTTGTCGGGAGGAGCACAAGAAGAAGCACCCAGATGCTTCAGTCAACTTCTCAGAGTTTTCTAAGAAGTGCTCGGAGAGGTGGAAGACCATGTCTGCGAAAGAGAAAGGAAAATTTGAAGACATGGCAAAGGCGGACAAGGCCGGTGATGAAAGAGAAATGAAAACCTATATCCCTCCTACAGGGGAAACAAAAAAGAGGTTCAAGGATCCCAAGGCACCCAACAGGCCTCCTTCGGCCTTTTTCTTGTTCTGTTCTGAGTATCACCCAAAAATCAAAGGAGAACACCCCGGCCTATCCACTGGCGATGTTGCAAAGGCACTGGGAGAGGTGTGGACACCACTGCTGCAGACGACACGCAGCCCTGTGCAAAGAAGGCTGCTCAGCTGAAGGAGGAATATGAAAAGGATGTTGCTGCACACCGAGCTAAAGGAAAGCCTGGTGCAGCAAAAAAGGGAGGTGTCAAGGCTGAAAAAAGCAAGAAAAAGAAGGAAGAGGAAGAAGACTGAAAGACTCCCGCAGTGGGTAGTCAGTCAGTTCAGGGAGACCCTCCCAAGGAACAGCGAGACCACGGCTTCGGATGCAAAAACAAGAGGTTTATTGAACACACAGGTACCCGGGCGACTCAGTCTTTCGAAAGACTGGCGCGCCGAGTAGAGCTCCTGGGTCCTTTTTATAGCAAAAAGCGCGGGTACAGAAGCGAGAAGCAAGGTAATTGGTTAGTTTAAATCAAGCCAGGGGTGAACTTCGGTCAAGTGGGAGTCCTTGAAACAGCTGAGGGGCACTCTTGAAACTTTAACTGACTTGTCTATTTCTGGGAACTATCCGCCCTTTGCCTCGGGCCGGGGCCCAGGTGCATAACCACAGATATCCTGTTTGACTCTGTTCCCCTTGTTTCTTAACTTGACTTTTTGGCTGTATTTTCCCTATACCCTTGTAAAAAGCACTTCCTTCATTCCCCCATTTCTCTTGTGGATCGCTCTAATCTTAGAGCGGAATTAAAAGTTATCTTCGCCATTTAAGGTTTGGTATTTTTGCCTAAGGACCAGAATCTTAACTGCACTTACCCTATCATTGATGAATTGGACTAGTCTATTGATGACGTAGGGCCCAAGGGTGAACAACAGAAGGAGGAGTAATAGGGGCCCGGCGATGGTTGACAGTAGGGTGGTCAACCAAGGGGAGTTATTTGATCTGGTTATAAGCATTTTCATAGTTTGAGTCAGGAGGCCTGACTCTTTTAGAGGCCGGTGCATCAATTTCTGGAATATCCCAAGCCTCGAGACCCGCCGCCAGGGCACATATATCAGGGGTAAGGGAGGGCCACCAAGTCCAAAGGGGGTGGACTTCTGTCTTGAACCAGACAACCTTTCCAGTTTGGGACAGTACCTGCCAGGTGAGGGTGTTGGGCTGGTTAGGGTTATTACTTGGTAGGCTTGCTCCGCCGCCGCCGAATGCGCAACTTAAGAGGATTATCAGTCCTCTCCAGCTCCCAGGATTCATCTGGTACGGAGGGTGGCGCAGGCTTGAGGTGAGAAGCATGTACCCAGGCTGCAATGCCGTCTACTTTTACCGCTGTTGGTGTGGTCAGTAGCACCAGGTACGGGCCTTTCCACCGAGGCTCAAGGCTGCCGGTCCGATGGCGCCTAACAAGCACTTGGTCTCCGACCTGGAACGGATGAGGGATGGCCACGGCACCTGGCTCGTATACCTCCTTGATCTGGTCCCAGATCTGGGTTTTTACAACTTCTAAAGCCTTTAAGTGAGTAAATAAGACAGGAAGAAAGTTATCATCGGGACCCAGTGTTCCTCCCAACTCAAGTATGGGGGGGGGTCCCCCGTGGAGGATTTCATAAGGAGTCAGACCAAGCTGGCCAGGGGTATTCCTGGCTCTGAACAGCGCTAAGGGAAGGAGGGCCACCCAGTCTTTTCCACCGGTCTCTAAGGCCAATTTAGTTAAGGTCTCTTTGATGGTTCTATTCATTCTCTCTACTTGACCTGAGCTCTGGGGCCTATACGCACAATGTAATTTCCAATTTATTCCCAGTTGTGTGGCCAGTCCCTGGCTTACCTGAGCAACAAAGGCTGGGCCATTATCTGACCCGATCACCTTAGGGATCCCGAAACGGGGCAGGATTTCTTCTAGTATCTTTTTACATACAGTCAGGGCCGTTTCAGTTTTGGTAGGGAAAGCTTCTACCCATCCAGAGAAAGTATCTACAAATACTAGCAGATACTTGTTTCTATACCGGCCAGGCTTTACCTCTGTAAAGTCTACTTCCCAGTATACGCCGGGTCGATCTCCCCGTTGTCTTTTTCCGGTCTCTCGGTAGGTGGTAGCCGCATTAGTCATGGCGCAAGCCGGACACCGATTGGCGACTTCTTGAACAGTGGACCGGAGGTTCGGGATGGAGAGGCTGGTGCGGCTTGCCAGTTGAAGGAGCTTTTCTGGTCCTAAGTGTGTTAGCTGGTGTAACCGCTGAATGAATTCCTTTCCCTGGTCAGGAGTGAGCTCTCCTGGCCTGGTCTTAGCTTGAGCAGGCTCGATTGGCTCTTGAAGCTTTATAGTTTCTGCTAGCACCCTGACCGACAGGGCGGCTTGTTTTGCAGCCTCGTCGGCCCTCCGGTTCCCGGCCGCCACAGGGTTATTTCCTCTCTGGTGGCCCGGGCAGTGGATAATGGCGACCTGCTGTCCGTGTAGATGTTGATGTTTTTTCCTTCGGCTAGGCGTAATGCCTGCGTCAAGGCGATTAGCTCGGCCTTCTGGGCTGATGTCCCTTCTGGCAGGCTGCTTGCCCATACCGTCCGTTTGCCATCTACGATGGCGGCCCCTGCTCTCCGCTTACCTTCCACAATGAAGCTGCTACCGTCTGTATACCAGGCAGGCACTCCGGGCAATGGCTGGTCCTTCAGGTCCCGTCGAGTCCCAGCTTCTTCAGCAAGGATTTCTGAGCATTGGTGTACTGGGGTGGATTCTGACTCGACTGGTAGTAGGGTAGCTGGGTTCAGGACAGCAGGGGGCGCGAAAGATATCCTTTCGTTTAGCAGCAAACTCTGGTAATGAGTCATTCTGGCATTGGTCATCCACCGATTGGGGGGCTGCCGCACAATACTTTCGAGGCTGTGGGAAGCAATCACAGTCACATTTTGCCCCAAGGTTAACTTATCAGCGTCTTTGAGGAGGAGTGCCACTGCAGCAACCGCTTTTAGGCAGGTTGGCCACCCACTGGCCACTGGATCCAGTTTTTTTGATAGATAAGCTACTGGCCGTCGCCATGGTCCTAGGGTCTGAGTAAGCACTCCTCGGGCCACACCGGCTCTTTCATCTACGTATAGAGTAAACGGTTTGGTGAGGTCTGGGAGAGCCAAGGCGGGGGCAGACAGCAAGGCTTTTTTTATGTGGTCAAAAGCCTTTTGATGCTCCTCAGTCCAGGTAAAAGGAATGTTTTCCCTTGTCAGGGGGTACAAGGGTGCAGCCAGGGAAGCAAACCCAGGAATCCAGAGCCTGCAGAATCCGGCAGTACCCAGAAATTCGCGGACCTGCCTGGGGGTTGTGGGAGTGGGGATCTTCATAACTGTAGCTTTCCGGGCCGCGGTCAGCCATCTTTTTCCCTCTTTGAGCAGGTACCCCAAATAGGTGACCTCCTTCTGGCATAACTGGGCCTTTTTAGCTGATACCCGGTACCCCAACTTACTCAGTTCCTGCAAGAGCTTCTGTGTCCCTTTTTTGCAGCCTTCATATGTGGGAGCCGCCACCAGGAGGTCGTCCACATATTGGAGTAATGTGACCTGGGGGTTGAGAGCCCTAAAAGGAGCTAAATCTCGGTGGAGGGCCTCGTCGAAGAGAGTGGGAGAGTTTTTGAACCCCTGTGGCAGCCGTGTCCAGGTCAGCTGACCTGTGTTACCTTTTTCTGGGTCTCTCCACTCGAACGCGAACAGTGGCTGGCTGTTGGGGTGTAGTCTGAGGCAAAAAAAGGCATCCTTGAGATCCAAGACTGAGTACCAAGTGTGACTAGGCGGAAGGGAACTCAGGAGGCTGTATGGGTTTGGGACTGAGGGATGAATGTCTTGCACCCTTTTGTTAATTTCTCTCAAGTCTTGGACTGGCCGATAGTCATTGGTCCCTGGCTTTTTTACTGGTAGCAGAGGGGTGTTCCAGGGCGACTGGCAGGGCACTAAGACCCCTAGGTCTAAGAACCTTTGGATGTGGGGTCTGATGCCTTCCCGGGCTTCTTTAGTCATTGGATACTGTCGGACGGCCACCGGTGAGGCACCCGATTTCAGCTCTACTACTACTGGTGGGACGTTATTGGCCAGTCCCATACCTGTCTTTTCTGCCCATACGGTGGGAAAAAGTTGGAGCCAGGATGGGTCGATGGAGGGAGAGGCCGGCTTTTCATACAGCCGGTATTCTTCTTCTAGGTTTAGGACCAGGCACATGGTAGAGTGATCTCCCCATGTTACTTGTGGGCCCTCTGTAGAAAACTGGATTTGAGCTTTTAGTTTGGTTAGGAGGTCCCTGCCCAACAGAGGAGCGGGGCACTCGGGTATGACCAGAAAGGAGTGGGTTACTTGTTTATATCCAACTTTTAAAAGTCTCTTTGTGGTCCAGGGGTAGACGTTGCTTCCTGTCGCTCCTTCTACAACTGTCCGTCTAGGCTCTATTTCTCCCATGGGTTGGGTCAATACCGAATGTTCAGCCCCGGTATCGACCAGGAACTCAATGGGGGTCCCCTCCACAGTCAGTGTTACCCTAGGTTCGGGGAGGGGGTCCGAACCCCGACTCCCCTAGTCATCTAGGGATAGAACCTTGGCTTCTCTGATGTTCTTTTTCCGGGGACATTCTCTTGCCCAGTGACCCTTTTCTTTACAGTACGCGCATTGGTCTTTGTCTAGAGGGGGTCTTCCATCCCTAGGTGTTTTCTTTGCCCGGTTGCTCAGGTTCCCTGTCTGCCTATCTCTAGACCCTCTTTCACCTACCACTGCGGCCAAAATCCTAGTCAAGTTTTTTTCTTGGCGCCTATCGCGCCGTCTCTCTCTCTCTTCTGTCTCTCTTTTTTCTCTTTCTTGTTTTTCCTCTTCTGTCTCTCTCTTGTGGTACACCTTTTCTGCCTCTCTCACTAAATCTTGTAAGGAATAATCTTGGAGCCCCTCTAGCCTCTGCAACTTTTTCTTGATATCTGGGGCTGCCTGTCCGATGAAGGCCATTGCAACCGCAGCCTGCTGCCCCTCAGAAGAGGGTTCAAACGGAGTGTACCTTCTATAGGCCTCCATTAGGCGTTCCAAGAAAACCGAGGGGGGTTCTACTGGTCCCTGCAAGACCTCTCTTACCTTAGCCAAATTGGTGGGGCGCCGGGCTGCCCCTTTGAGACCTGCCACTAGAGTCCGGCGGTAGACCAGAAGACGCTCCCTACCTTCGGCCGTGTTGTAATCCCATTGAGGTCGATTGAGGGGGAAGGCCTCATTAATGAGGTTCTCGAGTTGTGTAGGGGCCCCGTTGTCCCCGAGAACGTTCTTGCGGGCCTCCAGAAGAATCCTTTCTCGCTCTTCAGTGGTGAAGAGGATCTGGAGTAGCTGTTGGCAATCGTCCCAAGTGGGCTGGTGAGAGAACATAAGGGACTCAAGAAGTCCCGTGAGTCCTGCTGGTTTTTCAGAAAAAGACGGGTGGTTAGACTTCCAATTGTAAAGATCTGCTGAGGAAAAAGGCCAATACTGTAGAGGGACCAAGCCATTAGGCTCAGCTGGGGGCCCTATGGCTCGGAGGGGCAAAGCTACGGTGGAGTCAGGACCGGAGCCGTCTCTCGGACTGCGAGGTTGGCGGCTCCTAGTCCCCGCAGCCGGTCCCTCAGGGCTAGGATCACCGGGCGCTCGGCCTGGTGCCGATCTGTTTCCCTGAGGGGCCAGAGGGGGCAGCGGAGCCGCCGGGTAAGGTGGGGTTTCAGAGAGAGAAAATAGGTCATCTGGTGTCGGGAGGACGGGGGGTTGGGGAGGGGCGGAAGGCTTCCTTGTAGGTGGCCTTTGAGTATTTTCTGATCCCGAAACAACAGCGACTTTGCTGGAGGGTGGCACCCAGGGAGGGGGATTCTGGGCGAGGTCTTGCCATACCACGACACAGGCAACCTGGTCCGGGTGTCCTCCGGTCTCCTGAAAAACAATCTTTTTAACTGCAAAAATGACAGTAAGATCAAAGGTTCCCTCTGGCGGCCAACCTACGCCGAATGTGGGCCACTCAGACGAACAGAAAGTCTGCCATTTTCCTTTTTTGATCTCCATGGACAGATTGTGAGCCCTGGCTTTGACATCTTTCCAATGATCTAGAGTAAGGGAGAGGGGCGTAAGGGCACTTTGCCCCATCTCGAAAATTTCCAATAGGGGAACGACGACGCAAAGACCTATCACAACTAAGACAAAAAGAAACCAGAAACGGCGACGAGACCGAGTGCCGTAGAAATAGAAGAAAGAGTCCGATGGCAGAGCGCGCCTCCCGAGACGCGGTGAGACCAAAACACAATAATCCTCTGCCAAGGGGTCCACCAGGCGTCCCTGGTCCTCCCCTGATCCTGGGACGTCTCCCAGGATTGCCGGGTGGTGAGCCCCCGAACACGTCTGTTCGCTACCCGCACTTCGCTCCCAGAGCGACTAACCCGGAACAAACTGAAACCAAAATGCGCGCGCTCAGAAAAGACAGTCGAAATCACTGAGTCAGACACAGAGACGAGACACAGAAACGAGACACAGAACGACTGCTGGCCAGCTTACCTCCCGTTGGTGGGTCGGTGGTCCCTGGGTGGGGGTCTCCGATCCCGGACGAGCCCCCAAATGAAAGACTCCCGCAGTGGGTAGTCAGTCAGTTCAGGGAGACCCTCCCAAGGAACAGCGAGACCACGGCTTCGGATGCAAAAACAAGAGGTTTATTGAACACACAGGTACCCGGGCGACTCAGTCTTTCGAAAGACTGGCGCGCCGAGTAGAGCTCCTGGGTCCTTTTTATAGCAAAAAGCGCGGGTACAGAAGCGAGAAGCAAGGTAATTGGTTAGTTTAAATCAAGCCAGGGGTGAACTTCGGTCAAGTGGGAGTCCTTGAAACAGCTGAGGGGCACTCTTGAAACTTTAACTGACTTGTCTATTTCTGGGAACTATCCGCCCTTTGCCTCGGGCCGGGGCCCAGGTGCATAACCACAGATATCCTGTTTGACTCTGTTCCCCTTGTTTCTTAACTTGACTTTTTGGCTGTATTTTCCCTATACCCTTGTAAAAAGCACTTCCTTCAAGACGAGGAGGAGGAAGACAAAGAAGAGGAAGAGGAAGATGATGAATAAGTTGGTTCTGGCGCCGTTTTTTTCTTGTCTATAAAGCATTTAACCCCCCTGTACACAACTCATTCCTTTTAAAGAAAAAAATCGAAATGTAAGGCTGTGTAAGATTTGTTTTTAAACTGTCCAGTGTCTTGTTTTGTATAGTTAACCCACTACCGAATGTGTCTTTAGCTAGCCCTGTCCTGGTGGTGTTTTCAATAGCCACCAACCTTGCGTGGTACAGTATGGGGGTGTAAATTGGCATGGAAATTGAAAGCAGGTTCTTGTTGGTGCACAGCACAAATTAGTTATATATGGGGGTGGTCATTTTTTCACCTTCAGTTGTCTCGGATGCAGCTTATACAAAATAATTGTTCTGTTAACTGAATACCACTCCGTAATTGTGAAACAAAAAAAAAAAGGTGCAGCTGTTTTGTTGACATTCTGGATGCTTCTAAGTAAATACAATTTTTAAAATTAGTATTGTTGTCCTTTTCATAGGTCTGAAATTTTTCTTGAGGGGAAGCTAGCCTTTTGCTTTTGTCTATTTTGGGTTACACAAATTGTTACAGTGTTTATCTTTCATGTAGTTAGTTGACAAAAAGCTTTTTGTGTACACAGCCTGTACATCATGATGGGGGTAATAAAAGTTAACTTGAGACCTTGTTCATTCATCACTGAAACTCTAAAATCTTGATCAGTTGATAACGAATTTCACGTAGCCCACTTACATTTACGAAGTGAAGAGTAACCAGTGTACTCACAGCATGGGATTATTAGAATCAAATATTTTGAAAGTCTGTCCTTGAAGGACTAATAGAAAAGTATGTTCGCATCTTTACATGACAACTCTATATTCCTTAACTCCCATTGCCATATAATGGCAGTTATATTTTGCAGTTCCCACGTTAAAGAAGAGCTTAGAATGTATCCTCAAAAGCGTGAGCTTAAAATACAAGACTGCCATATTAAATTTTTTGTTGCTGTGAGTCCCGGTGAAGGCTATGAAAGTGCTGGCTGTAAATCTCTTTTCCCATTTATCTAAATATGGACTATTCAGAAAACTTGAGATTCTCCATTAAAAGTATTTTTAATTATTGAGGCCAGCTTTTAAAATAGGATATATTTTCCTATATTGTGGTTTGCCCCTTTATAAATCAAATAGACATGAGGAAAGAAGACATTTAAACTTTGCATCTCAGCAACAGACAGACACCAAGCCACCACAGGAAATGCCCCAGGCTCCCAAGCTGGGACAGTGGGGGGGCGAGGGCTTCAACCACGCCCCAATGACTTCTGCACCCAGTGCAGCAATGACCAAGCCACAGCTGGAAGCCTCCTGGTCTCCCCCGCAGGAATGAAGGGGGTGCCACAGGTCTCAACCCCAGTCCCCTTCTTCCTCCTTCCACCCTATTTTCTTCCCCTTTCCCCCTCCCCCGCAACTGCTCCGCAACATCATAGAATGTAAAAAAATAATATTAATAAATAAACTTAAAATAAATAAATAAATAAATAAATAAACTTTGCATCTCAGTAAATTATCCAACTTATTTGAATCTGATTTTTCTTTGCAAAACTCAACTCATTCATTAGAATCATGTTTATCTGCTTAGCAGTTTAGGGAACAATTTGGCAATATTGTGGTTTTTGAGAGTATCATTCTCTTAAAGTGCCAGTGTTTTAAATAGCGTTCTTGTAATTTTACACGCTTTTGTGATGGAGTGCTGTTTCGTTATATAATTTTGTCTTGGATTTTTTCCATTTGCATTTATGTAATTTCAGGATTAATACTGGACATCTGAGTCCTGGATGATACTAATAAACTAATAATTGCAGAGGCTTAAAAAAAAAAAAAAAGAGGTGCAATGCAGTCTTGTTGCCTACTATGACATGCTGGAAATGGCAGATGTGACTGTTTCTCAGATGTCACTAAGAAGGCCCTGTTCTCAATGGTTGTCACAGCAGCCTATCTCTGGTTTAGGCCAATACTTCTGAAAGTACGAGGCTTCCTAAAAAAGCTGATTTATCTATCCATCCATCCACTCATCCAATAAACATTTATTGAGCAACTAGTAGAGTCTTGTGAAAGAGTGTATGTAAATGGAGGCCACATACCATTTGTCTAAATATTTTAAAGTTGTAAACCAAGCTAACAAAATATTAAATAAAGTATATTTTATGTTCCTGCCTTGAGAAATGTACCTATATAAGGTAAAAATTTTAAAACTGTTTTTCATGACCAACAGTCAGCAAAATATCAAAAAGGACCGTATTTCACTTTTACTGCATGTGTCTGGTTTTTTTTCTTTTTGATGTGCCAATGATGTTTAGATGAGTGATAAAGACATACATAATTTATAAATTATTTTAAATTTATTTCTTAAAATATATCTTATCTAGTTGTTTCAACAATACTACTAATTGTGTTGTTATGATCAAGATTTTCACATAATTTGTCTTCCCTTGAAAAGAATGATTTAAAGGATTAAAAATAAAATGTAAGTGCATTTGATGTCTACAAAATTTGAATGTATTTTCATCAAAAGTGTAAATTAAAGTAGATGTAAGAAATCAAATAACATTTTTTACCTGTTTTCCTCTAAAATATGCAAAAATATACTTTAAAATAAAAAGTACAAATAATAATATAAAAATTTTAAACCAAATTATTTAAATAAAGGCTGACATTTCTCAATTAATTCCTTTGAAAATTTAGTTACATCATGTCAGTTTTTAAAAACTAAACTATTTGCAATTCTAACTTCTAAGTTTCATCTAATTGCAAATATGAAGAATCAGCACCATGCTTAAGGTGGCGGATCATGCTGTGCCAGGCTGAGCATCGGATCCCACATGACAGAGGTGCCTAAGTATCCAAGACATTTGCTTTTGTGTGTGTTTGTGATTATCTGTGGCCCCCTAAAGCAGAAGGTCCAGGATTTTTCTTGCATGAGTCCAACAACATTACTGGGTCTGTGTCAAGTATTGCGCTCGATGCCAGAGTGCACAGGTTAAAAAAAGCCAAGTTACACACAGACCAGACCAGTGGTGGAAGGCAGATGAGTAAGGTATGCAGGGTGCTAAGTATTACACTGGAAATGAGCATGGGGGCTATGGGCAGGCTGGGGGGTTCCTAGCCCAGCCTAGGGGAGGGCAGGGAGACAACAGCTAGAGAAGACTTCCAAGAGGAGGTCAAGTTCGAAGAAGGGGAAATAGAGGGAGAAAGAGACTAAGAGCATTTCAGGTAGAAACAAGAGCAGGGCAGTGAGGAGGAAAGCAGGACAGCATGGCGTGTTGGGATTGGGTTGGGGCTGGGCAGAGACCAGATGTATAGGGCCTCATAGGTCATCTGAGAGGTTTAGATTTAATCTTGAAGGCTATCTGGAGCCACCAAAGAATATAAAGCAGGGGAATGATATGCCCAGATGTTTATTTCCAAAGGAGTATTTGACAGCAGACTAAAGGATTGGTTGGACCGTTGCTGGGATCCGGGCCAGAAGGAAAGCTGTGCAGCTGGGTATGGAAAGTGGGTGGTTGAAATGACAGGGGGGACAGATGGAACCTATAGACATTGGTGGCTGATTGGATGCAGGAGGAAAGGAAGGGGAGTCATCCAGAAAAACTACCGGGCTTCTGGATTTTCTGGCTTGGGTAACTGACTGGGCATTAGCACTGTTCCTCAAGATGGGAGATTGTGGCAGAGAGGTCAAATTTTGTAAAAAGGTGAGTTCAGTTTCAGAAATGCTGAGTGTGGGTACATCCAAGTGGAACTGTCCAGAATGGGTTGACTCCATGGGTCTGGAGTTCAGGAGAATTCCAGGCAGGAGAACGTAGATCGTGGTGGTAGGGAAGGGTCAAAATATGGGTGGTAGTTACAATCGTGGGGATGAATGGACTCATCTATGGAGAAAGGACTGGGTGGGAGAGGAAGGAAAAGGAGAAGAGTGTAAATGAGAAGTGAGGCGATAAAAGGAAAGGTGCAGAGAAAAGAAGAAAGTGAGCAGAGGAGAGGCGAGGAAAAGTCTTAGGACAGGACCTTGGCAAACAGCAATATTTAAAGAGAGAGGAGGCAGCCAACAGGCGCCCATGGAAAAGACAAGCGCGAGCAATGAAGGATGAGGAGGTACATGAGGAGAGGGTGGCATCATGCAAGTTGAGAAGGAGGCAGGGGCCAGCCCTATGGTGGGAACTGAATTTGGCACTGAGAAGGTCTCTAGTGCCTTAGCATGAGCAGGTGCAGAAACTTGCTAGGGGCTGAAGAAAAATTGCAGTGGTTTGAATAATGACTGGCAGGTGAGAAGTGAAGATCATAATGAAGAAGCTGGATCGAAAGGGAAAGAAAACAACTGGCTGTGGCAAGACGGGAGAGAGGGTGAAAAGAGGGTTTGATCTGAAAGTGTTTATATCCTAGCAAAAGGCAAAGGGGAGATTGAGGTTGAAGGTACTGGAGAATCGGGTCACTGAAGAACTGGGAAGGGAGGGTTCCAGTGTCTGGGTAGATGTAAGGTGGAGCCCTGTCACAGAAACAGAGGGCAGACTGTGAGGATGGGAGGGGAAGGAATCTGTCTCACTCTTGGGGGTGGCATGAAGGAGAGAGAGGGGTCTCTGCTTGGCTTCCATCTTCTCTGTGTTGTGTGAGGAGGTCACATGTGGAAAGTAGAGGATTTTAAAGTGTGTTGTGAAAGCTGCTGTGGACAGCGGGAGAGGAAGGATGTGATCAGAAAGCAGGACTGTGGAGCTGACAATTTTAAGATCCTGGGTAAGTGCTTCTAGTTCTCTCCAGCTGCCCTGCCTTGCTTCACTGATATTGGCAAGCTGCCCTGTCATCAAACAGGACATTAAAACTATGTAGCCTATATTTTGTGCCTGGGATTCTCCAGTTCTGTTTCCTCCTGCTTCCTACACATGCACAGCCATTTAACACGGAGATTCACCTCTCCACAGTACTCATCATCTGAATTAGAGACAAGAAGGGCAAATAGCTAGTGGAGCCTCCATAATCACTCCATCAACCTCGCAGCCTTATGAATCCCTAAGCAACTCTGCTCTGGTTGTTTGTCAACAGAGTTTACACAATCCAGTTATCAGCCCCTGGAGTCTTTTCAAGGGAGCCTTGGATTGTGACTGGGTTGTCCCAAGGCCCGCTGTGAGTGGTTCTCTTCATTACAGAGGTATTAAGGGCCCTGGAGGTGTGATTTCCAAAGTTACCAATCCAAGCAAGGCCCCTCAAGCACTCACCCAGTTCCAACACGTGTGATCTACTTGTGAGGCACAGGATTCCTCCTTGGGCTTGGATGCTGCCCGGGCTTTCTCAATCTGCCAACATCCTTCTTTGCTGCTAAACGCACCCCTCCCCCCACTACAAGATGGGCTCCACCAGGCATGCCGCCCCCAGTAGTTCCGCCCATGAGATCCACTCTGACAGGTGCTTCCCAACATCAGCAGCCCTTTGAATCTGTGCCATGCTGGGGGTGGCTTGTGGGGCACTTCCCCTGAGCTTATATTCTGTGGCCAAGCAGTCCTCCGCTCCGGTTGCCCAAAGTCCTCAGGTCCAGAGGGGGACCCAGTCCAGCACACCCAGGTGATGCCAGCTTCATACTCCCTGGCCCTGCGAATGCGCAGTCCTCCACCTGTGGGGCATCTGTCCCCTCATTCTGTCTCCAGCACTCTCCCAGCCTCTGGAGGCAGGTGGACCAACGGCTCTAGGTACTTGATGATGGAATGCTGCTCCTTCTGATGTGCAAGCCTGCCAAGTTGAAAGATGTCCCTCCACCTCTATGGGTCTTATCCACCAGTCACGGCAGAGGCCAAATGCCACTCCCATGCAATCTTCCCTCATGTCTGTGAGTAAATGTCATTGTTTCCTTCTCTAAATGGCCACAGTCTCAATGGTGCTTCAAGTGCAGTCATTCATTCGTTCAATAAATATTTATTAAGAATGTTCTGGGACCAGGCTCTGTGCCAAGTGCTAGAACACAAGTACAAGGCCCCTACCTCATGGAATTTTCCAAAGAAACTGAGAGACAGCTATATGTGAGCAACCTAATATTAAAAAATCATTGGGTGGTAGGTAGCATAGTTAAGAGTGTGGGCTCTGAAGCCAGATTGCTTGGATTTGAATCCCAGCTCTACCACTAAATGGCCATGTGAACTTGGGCAAGTGCCTTAACCCCTCTGTGCCTTAGTTTCCACATCTGTAAAATAAGATAGCGATGATACTTACCTCAAAGAACCTAGAGCACTGAAAGTTTTTATAAGTGGGTTCCTCTTTATTGTTATTTTTATGATTGTTTTAGCAGTTACAAGTACAAAGGGAAGTTGGAGCATGGGAGCAGCATTTAATTCTTTTGACTTTGTGTTAGAGTTTTTTACGTGTGAGTCTTAGCTCCCGCACCTAATTCTAAGGCCCGCCAGGGCAGACTTATCTTTACAAACTGCACAATGCTTGACTAAGTTCCTTGCACTCAGTAAGTGCTTGGTAAATATCTACTGGTTTAATGAAAATGGGTTCAGCGGATTTGGGTCAGCCGCCAGGCCACCCCAGTGGCCAGTTCTTTCATTACAAAGATAGGGCTCTTACCAGTCCAATTAGAACGAAATTCCACATGTGAATGTCTTCTTGTAGTTTCTTCTACTGGAATTTAATTTTCATTCCAGGGAGTAATCAAGCCACTGATTTGGGGTGTAAAAGTAACAGGAACTGCCCCCTGCCTCCCAGACCAAATCCTGAAGGCTTGCATGGGTCTGCTTGTCAAAGGAAAGGGACAAATGAAAATGAAAAAAAAGTTGCCTCACATTTGCATTCTGGGCTTTACATTTATTCCCTCTCATGAGGGCCATCTGGGGTTTGACTTTTCTACTTCCATGATGTAAACGTATTTTCAAGAGTTGGTTACTTGGCTCTGGAGTTCACTGGGTGGACCTCAGCACTCAAAAATCTACCCTGGAAGCTGTTAGTGCTTTCCCACTCCCCACCCCCTTAATAAACTAACTGAAAGAGAACATAGGTCAGTTTTAAGGTCCACAACTGCATGCAACTTACTGTTTCCCTGAGAAAGTCACTTCTCTCTTCTTGGAGTAAATCATCATTGACCTGTTATGGAATTTTCCAGAAATTCCTCAAATTTCTTAAATTTTGAGTCGTGTGGTTCTGAAAAGAAAATATGTCATGCTGGATTGAGTGTTGAATGGTTTCCCATTTGAAGCCGTGGCAAGTTACTATTCTCAGTTGAACCTGAGCCGGACTTTGAATTAATTCTAGTAAATGATGGAGACAGACGGCTTGTCTGTTGCCAGCCTCACTGAGGTAAGTATGGCAAGTTGAGTTAATATGTTTTCTTTCCTACCTTAGGTATTGCATGCCTGGCTTATACCTTCATTACTATAATTTCCAGTCTTCTGTAATCTCATTAGAGAAGTATTTTAAAAATATGCTTCCATAAAAGGTATGCAGAACACAGATCACAAATTCCTCAAATAAATTCGTATTATAGAATAGAATTTAAAAAGGGGACATAGATTAAAATTCGGGATTAGGTACTGACTAGAATATAATGTGTGCTCATAGGGTGGCTTACTTTTGAGGATGAAGAAATCACAGAATTTAGAGGAGAAAGTCAAAGCTGAGGTCTTCCCACCCAGCTACTCACAGAGGGCTAAGGCCCGTTTACAGGAGCCAGGACTGCCTGAGTATCTCCATAGGCGTCTGTATCAGACCCTGTGGTGCTCTGCCCTATTCCCTGGACATTCACCTCTCCACACCTAGGGCTGCTTACTGGATACCTGCAACTCTCTTCCTGAGGGCACTTTTGCCAGAACACATTCAACCCACGTGCAGAGCAAACCCGGAGTGCTGCAGAGAAGCAGTTCCAGACTGATGGTGGATGGGGAACCGATCAATGAATGCTCCATCTTTCTTGTCCCTTGTGGGGAGAACTCTGGGGTGCATTCTCTATCGTCTCCCAGGGTTCCCCAGGGGAATTAAGCTCCTGTTGCCCACAGTAGGAACTGGCTGGCTAACACCTGTTATTCCTGGTTTCCTTCCTTTCCTTCTCACTCCTCTCTCCAGCCAGTGTTTCCTGGGATCACCCCCAAAGAAACTACTTGCATTTGAACCCTTTCTCAGGGCCTGTTTCTGGAGGTGCCCAAACTAAGATAATGCCTAGTTCTGAAACTCTCATTCAGGCCTTTCCCACCTGTCTCCTTGAGAATTTTATATGTTCCCCAACTGGCCTCTCAGCCTGGGGTCTCCACTCCTTCCCTTTCTTGCCAAACAGCTCATCCTTCCACCTAAAGCATAAGTCAGATGTTTCATTCCCCCTGCTGGAAATCCTTTCCTATTACCCAACGTTCTAAGTAGGATCAGAAGTCCAAACCCCTCTCACAATCTAGCCCGTCCTGCTCCCCAGTCTGTGGCTGACAACACCCTTGAATGTGCCGGGTGCTCCTTCTGACCTGCCCTGATCACAGTTGCTAAATATTTGTAGAATTAAAAAAAAGCTTCAGAGAGAATGAGAAAAGTCATCTAGGGAATTATGCTTTTACCTTTATCCTGCTTAAGAGAAGTTCGAAGTACTTCCTTGCACTTATAAACTTACTTTTAATAGATTAGAAACAGTTGTTTCCCCCCCAGTTCTTTTATTCCAAAGACAGCGCTCTTATCAGTCCAATTAGAACAAAATCCACATGTGAATGTCCTCCTGTAGTTTCTTCTATTGGAATTTAATTTTAATTCCAGGGACTAGTCAAGTCACTGATTTTCCAATTGCTTTTCTATTTTGTTTAAGCCCAGCCAATAGGTACTATAATGATAAAGATTTCACAAATGCAGAGAGGGAGGGAGACCTTGTGCTATGTTGGACTGGCCTCATTTTACCCTGGCTCTGCCCATAATAGGTCAGGCGAAGGTAAACAAGTCATATAACTTCTCTGAACCTCAGTTTTCTCATCTGTAAAACAAGGAGGTTGTCTCTAAGACCCATTTTAGAATTAACATGCTACTAACAAGCTACTATGCTTTGAAGGTGTGGTTGCTGGGAATGAATAGGTGGGGAAATTCAAAGGCTCTGAGATGAATCTAAATTTGTTCATTCATCCCATGGTCGTAGTTTAGTTAATCCAAAAACCCACTTAATTGTTTAAGTCCACAAAAATGGTCAATGAATGCTACCCATCATGCCATGAACTAAAGTCAGTCTTTGCTTCCCACAGAAACCCCTGCCTCTCCCCTTCACCAGTACCTTCCTGACCTTCAGATTAGATGACTACAGCATGCTTAATTACGTCCTGGCTTCCTCTAGAGAAAAATAAATATTAAATGTGAAATGAAAACCACACATGTAATAATATTGGGATTAATGAGGTGCTGAATTGTATTCTTACTTTGCTATTGTTGGCAAGTATGGTATTCAGCCGAATTCAGAACTGTGGAACCATTCGTAAAACAGAAATGTTAGCCCAAAGTTTTGTGTTCACCATGTGACTTTTATCCTCCCGAAGGAAGATGGCAGGGCCCTTCAACATCAGGGAGGTGGGGCAGACAGTACTGGTGTGGTGTGGTCTGGGAGGGTCTGGGGAAGCCCCCCACCTCCAACCTCCATGCTCGACCAGAAAAAAGAATAGAAAAGACAAGACCACTCCCACTTACCTAGCAGAGGGGAAGGCTTCTGGGAAGGGTTTCCATTAGACCAATATCGGATTAAAATGTAAACTCTCATTAGGTTCCAAGATGAACTAGTCTCCAAACAGAGCTGAAAGGGGATGTGAAGTAAACTTTATGTGTTTAATTCATTGTTATGTTAACATAATGAATGTGTGCCTTCATTCCGACACCTCTATTGGGAAGGTGTCACTAGTCCCATTAGACATGTGAAGAAACCGAGTCTTAGAAAAGTAAGTGACCCACCAAGGTCACATAGTTGGCAAGTCAGGGTTTAAACCAAGACCTTCTGGATGTAACTCCAGTAGTCAGTGTAGGCACCAACATTCATGCCCTTAGAAACACAGGACTGTATTCTAAAATGTGCCTTTTCTACTGTCCTATGCAGTAGGTGGGAGTGAAAGCTGGAACTACCTTTGTGAAAAGCAATTTGTACTATGCATCAAGATTCTTTTAAATATTTATACCTTTTGACTGTGTGATTCCACTTTTAGGAATCTTCCTGAAAGAAATTACCAGAGATTTGGGCAAAAAGATGCTTATTACAGTAATATTTATAATAGTGACATGCTCTAAAATCCCCTGACAAGGAGAATGGCTAAATCACTGCAGTGGAGGTTCCAATTAGGCCAAAGCAGAGTCTCAAATTTGTTGGGTGTTTCCACCCCTTGAGTATAGATTTGAATTAACTAATACATGCAGGCACTGAGGGAGGAAAAGCACGGGCTCAAGCCCACAGCTGGAGTTTGGCCACACAGAGACATGTCAGGTAGACTCTGCAGGGAGGAGGAGGATGCCAACAGAAACCAGCCCTTGAAAAAAGAATTAAGGCCAGAAAAGAAGCGTTCCGGCGTGATAAGGTGGATTCAGCAACACTGCCTGAGATTCCAAAAGCAGCGGCTAGGGGAGCGGGCTGCAGCGCTGTAGGGGAGTTAGTGGTGGGAGGGCTGCGTGTGGAAACTAGGAGAGCCACCTCACTGGTTTCTATACACCTCAGGGCCCAAGCACCTTTGCTGTGGGACCCCTTCCTGCCAGGGAATATAATGCAGAAGGGAACCCAACACACAAGGCACCATATGTAATGGGGCTGCTGGGTAATTGAAGGATGTGAGGACTGGGATCACGAGTGTCCAGCCAGACCCTCCTGGAATTTGTCCCTCTATGGAGCAGAGGCTGGGTGAAGCAGAGATCCTTTCCAAAAAGGGTACCGAGGCTGTGATAGAACCAGAAAAGCAGAAGCCAACAGAGGGCCATGGCCCAGACTGACGGTTGCAGACACATAAGGTATCCCTTGCTTTTCCCCAGACAGTTGAGAAGGACTTCACAAGGGATGGGATTTCTGAGTAAGTGGGGCATAGAGTGCATGAGATGCAGATATTCATATTAAAGTTATCTCTCAGCACCCATGGACTATGGGGCCTGGGGTTCAGGGTCAATATCTTACCTTGGGACTATGGGGTCCAGGGTTCAGGGTCAGTATCTTCTTGCTGGTACATTTCATCTCCTGCAACAAACTCTCCCCTCCCAACATTCTACCCTACAGTTCATTGACAACCAGATATGGATCTTCTCCTGGGATGCTCTCCCCATAGCCACCTTGACCCTTTTGCAAATCACTGTCTGCCCTTGGCTGGTTTTTGGACTAGTCTCTCAGCCTGGTTCCACCCTGGGGTGCCATCTCTCTACATCCACTGGACACACACACACAAATATCTAGTAGCCATGTAAACATAATGCTTAGAAAGAGTTTTAAGTAGAATGAATATAATCTTAAGCAAGTAATACAGGATAAAAAGCTGTACAGATAGCATGATTTTCATTACAAGAAACATTAATAATATTGGAAGGACATATGCTAAAGCTTTAAAGTGGGTAGTGAGGTTAGGATGACCTATATTTCATTTTTACTTAACTTTTTATTTTCTATGATCTGGCAGGTATTATTTTCCACTTACAAAAGGGGGGGTGTTAAAAATGTGCTCCTTTTCTCTCTCCTGAGGCTAACAAATGAAAAAAGCAAGCAATGCACAAATCTATTAAATTTGGGTTGAAAAAATAGATGGAAACAGCCTGGAACTTGCAAAAGTAGCCCATCTGGTTTAGCTGTATTGGATGGGAACCAGTTGATTTCTTAATTTAGCATTAGCTTGGGTCATTGGTGCTTTTAGGCAACTTCAGAGAGAAAATTGAGCTGTTCCATATCTGGAAAACTGAAATGGTAACATCCTGATATAGGTGATCCAAGAGGAATCATTTTGTAAGATGTGGCAAGTTAATGTTTGCAAAGAAAATGCTGTTCTGTTCTTCAAATACTCTCAGAAATAGCATATTGAGACTAGACAGCCTCCCCATCCAACTGCAAAAGAACGTCCAGTTCTCATTTATGATAAGTGAACCTTAAGTCCAATATCGATCAATAAGCCAAATATGATCACAAGAATTTTAATTAGATATTAATATAAGCAAGCACACACATTTCTATTTTAAATTCAGAATTTACTACTTGAATCTAACCAACTTCTCTTTTCACTGAGATAGGAGTAATTTATTTGTAACAAGCTTTTATGCTCCCCGTTTATCTTTAGTCTGAGAACCATCGGCACTCATGCATTAAGTTTTGCATTGTTGCTTTGCACAAAGTTAAAATGGTGCATGTATTTTTTTCCTTCAACTATTATTGTGATTATGGTTTAAATTGTATCTACTTCCTCCCCTCTGCCTCAACATAAGATTCATTGTACACCCTAGGTACTTCCTGAAAATATAAGAACCAAAGGATTTTAGGCACTCTAATCAGCATCTCCAATTTTGTGGTCCCCTTTTCCCTCCTCCAATTTTTGCTTCCCTTTATTTCTCCATCCCCAATCTGTTTCATTTGATTAGCTGATCAAGAAAAGCAAGTTTTAAGACTCTCACCAGCTCCTTTAGCATATAAACAGATTAATGTCTCTACCATCTTAAAATACTACAACAGTTTCAGATTAAAATGGTGAGCAGATATTCATAAGGTAAGGGAAAGTTGGGGCTTCTGAATCTCCAAGGGTGGGAGGGAAGAGGGGGCCCCCAGAGCTCTGAGGGCCCCCAGGCAAGAGCCACCCTCTCCGCCAGCACTCACAGCCTCTTTAAAGACCTTATTTCTAAATACGGTTACCTTTTGAGGTACTGGGACTTCAGCACTGGAATTTCTGTTATTTAAGCCGCTAGCCTGTGGTTCTTTGTTATGGCAGTCCTAGCAAACGAATCCATCCTCCATTCACTCTGAAACCCACGTGGATCCTGTATGTCTCCGATCCATACTGCATGTTGGAAACTGCAGTAGTGGCTCATGAAGTCAGTTTAGTGAATCTTGACCAAATTAAACAGAAGAAAATAGAAGAAAATAAAATATAACAGAATGGCACAAAGAGGATAGAAAATATAGAGATATCAGCTTGCACTACATATAATAAAGGTAAGCATTGCTCCTGTGAAATCTTTATTTTCATTATATATGTATATATGTGTATACCATATGTGTGTACATGTGTATACATGTCTGTACTGTGTGTATACAGGTATATATGTGTATACTGGGTTATGCTGTAAACTGAATTTCATACTGTGGATCATGGCAGAAATAAATGTGGAAGCCACTGACCTTATCAGACCCCACATTTTGTCTCTCTCCAACTCCTGAAGCACTTTCATTCTGGCCCGTCATCAGCAAAATTCACTATGCACTTAACCTCCTCTGAATGTTCTGTTTATCTGGCTCAAACCCAAACTAAGAAACACAGGTCTCATAAACCTAACCGTGGCAAGAACAGACACTATTAGGAAACCTACTTCATTTTGACTTTCATTGGATTATATAGAATAACTGTATATTCATTTTTGAAGGAAAGAACAAAATTTAAGACTGTATATGAAAAGCTAGAAATATATCATAGAAAATTATGTACAAAATTAAATTATAAATTTAATTTTTCACTGAATTTTTCTTTTCTAACATGCCATTAATTGTAAGATGGATCATTATTTTGATAATGGCTTTTTAAACAAGAAAGAAACCCTATAGAGTTGTGCTGTCCGATATGGCAGCCACTAGTCATGTGGCTACTTAAATTTAAATTAATTAAAATAAATTCAGTTCCTTAGTCTCCCTAGCTATATGGCAAGTGCTTGGTAGCTACGCCTTCTGTATTACAGAACATTTCCATCATCGCACAAATTTCTACTGGACAGCACTGCTCTAGTTTGATGAATGAGGGGCGAGAAGGTTTCAGGGTAGCTGTGGCTTGTGAAAGCACCGGAGAGCCAGATGGGTCAGAGGAAATGGATTTTAACAGGTTGTGCATGTGGGTTGTTGTCGGGTCTTTACTTACTTCGAGAGAAGGAAGTAAAAATTGGAATTGCATAAAAAGCTCTACAACAATAGACATATTCATATAAAATAGCCATGATAATAATTTTTATTGAGCTTGCTATTGTCAAGCACTGTGCTGAGTTCCTTACAGCTTATTTATGATTACAACCTTAGAAAATAAGAATTAATCATTTTTACAGATATTGGGAGATGGGGGGGTCAAGAGGTGCTTTTAGCATCCCCTGGGCTGGTTGAAAATGAGGGGTACTTCCTACTCCCAGACAACCTTTTCCTTTTTTTTTGGCAGCTGGCTGGTACAGGGATCCCAGCCTCTGGCCTCAGGTGTTATCAGCACCTCGCCCTCTCAGGTGAGCTAACTGGCCAGCTCCTAGGTAGTCTTTTCCTAAAGTCCCCCTTCACTCTCTCCCAGCCTCTCTCCTACAATGCTCTCTGTAGCCATCCTCAGTCTACAACTCTCCCAGGAAGACAGGGTTGAGTCCAGAGGGTGGTTACACAAATGCTCTCCTAGACACCTAGAATTAAAATCTCTAAGCAGGATGTAGAGCCAGGGAATGTGAATTTACAAAAAAAACTCTCCAGGTAACTCTCATATGCATGTTCCAGTTGAAAAACTTGTATCGCACCACAAAAAGATTGGCAGTGAACTTAGAAGTCAATTAAATGTTTAGAAAAATGAAAATAATTGTTGTAAATATTTGTATGGTTACTAAATCAAATGCAACATGCAAAACCAAATCTTGAAAAAGAACTTTTAAATAATAAATACAGCATAATAATTGTCTGAGTTTTCTGACCCTGAATTACATTAGTAAAGACAGGAATTCGTGGGAATAAAAACAAAACAAAAACAGAACCCACCTAATTGTTAGGTGGATGACATAAAAAAAAATACATTTTTACTCTTCATTTTGACAGCTAGAGAAATATAGGTTTAGGGCTACATTAAATAAACTTAAAGGTAACCACATCTTAATAAAAATACAGTAAAAATAAATAAAATAAAAATTTAAAGAAAAAGGTAACCACTACCAGAATTAAGAGCCATCTTCCAAGTTACCACCAAAGAAAAGAAAACAAAAACACAGTGCAGATGAGACAGACAAGAAAATATAGAAAATAGCAAGTAAACCTAGAAGAGAGTACAAAAAAGATGTCAGAAATAGGAGCATAGCATATCTTATGCTAATCAGAAATGTTTTAAGCTCTGTAAAAAGATGTGGAGATGCTTCCACTGGGTTAAACACAAGCAAAATATGATTATGTGCTGCTTATAAAAGACAATCTAAAATGAAATTACACTGGAAGGCTAAAATTAAAAGGCGAATAAAAGCACATCAATCAAAGATGGGCAAAAAAAAGCATTGGTGGCAACATTACTGGACAGAGATTTTAGACAAAAACACAGTTCAAAATAAATATTTATCAAATACTGGGATCAGGGAGAACTTTACAATCTTCAAACAGTGAAAAACTTCTCAGAGATCTTTTCACAAGAACAAAGTTTGCTAGATTTAAAGATATAAAAATCTAAAACTTTTGTATACCTGAAAGCAACACAATCAGATTGAAAAGGAAAACAAAATGAGAAAAATATTTTCAACAAACGTAATGCAGGATTAATATTTTTAATATATAAAGTCTGTGCAAATCCCTTAGAAAAATATTAATGCAAAGATAGAAAATTCAGAAAGAAAACAACTGAATCAATGTAAATCAAAGAAATTACACTAGCAATGAGATGCCTTGTTCCTCTCAAATTAACCATCTAAAAAAGAACTCTTTAAGAGCATGGTGGAAATGTAAACTGAAATATCATTATTTGGAGATGATTCTGGCACTAGCTCTCCACAGCTTTCAAAATGTTCATTCCTTTTGAAACAATAACTGCACTTCTGGGGATTGAGCCTACGGACAGAATCAGAACTGTCAGACAAAGATTTATGCACAAAGATATTCAAGAAGATATTCGTTATGATTGAGAGAATTTTGAGAGAGCCAGAATATTAGATGATGGTGGAAACTTTTAGAAAAGTGTGGTACATCCATAAGACTGAATATTATGAATCATCAAAATAATATTTGAGAAGTTATTAAAATAAAGAAATGATGCATGGTATAATGTTAAATAAAAAAAAAAAAGGCATGCCAAATTCTATAGACTGGATACTAAATTGCATACATAGTATCATCTCAACTAAATTAATAGTGTCTGCCTGTGAGGGTTTTATTTTTATTTATTTATTTTTTTGCTTCTGAATACTTTCCTGTACTTTCTCAGTTTTCTGCATTGAGCACAGGTCACTTTTATAATCAGAAAAAAAATTTGAGTTAGAAATAAATTATTGGCGGTTTCAAGATGGCGGCGGCTGCGGCGGCTGGCGTGGAGTACCTGAGGTGAAAAAGGCGGCCACTGGGCCTCAGGCAGCCGGGAAACCTGTGGACCTTCCTCTCGCCATCTCTTAAGGGAGGACTGCTGCCGCTGACCAGTCGTGGGGGGTGACCGCCACTTTGCCCCCCAGCAGGAGAGGCTGACTCATTTACAGGCAACAGCTTTGAAGTGTGGAGCAGGAAAAGAACTGTTTCTTAGCTGCAAAAGCGAGTCTCGAAACAGGGAACACGGCGCCAGGGCTGCTGTGGATGCAGCCAGGATCCCGGAGGCCGGGCTGCGCTGAAGGCGGCCAGCTGCCCTATTCAGGATTCGAGGTTTCAGGCTGGCATTAAAGAAGATTCCTGGGAGCGCCCGAGCCGCGCCGCGACTGAATAGCCCGAGGCGGCAGCGGCCGAGAACTGGGAAAGGCGGCAAACCAGAGACACAGAGCGAGCACCAAACCTGGCACAGCACTGTGAGTGATCCCTGGCATAGCTCTGTTCGGGGGGTGCATGCCCACGCGGCTCCCGCCTGCACCACCAGCCCACTCACCGCCCGGTGCTGCCTCCATTTTCCCAGGTGCGGGCAGCTCCGCCCTGCTCGGCCATAACTGAGCCCTCCCACTTGCTTGGCCTGGCGCCGGGCTTTCCGGAGCCTGCGGACCGGCCTCGGCTCCAACTCCCTCCTCGGTTCTCTGGTGGGGCTGGTGGCAGGGGTGTCCCGGGCCAGAGTCGGGAGGGCAAGGTAGTACCCGTCACTCCACCATACCCTGGACTCCGGCCCCAGGTAAACTCCCTGTTACTGGGAGGCAGACACCATCTCTGTGGCCACCAGTTTGGAAAAAAGCCTAACGAATTTCTGGTTGGGAATAGTGTGGTAGGAGAGTTCCCAGGTCCGCTTGAACCGGCCGGAGACCAGGCTGCAGGTGGGCGCTAGACTCGGTTTATACTGGGGGGATACAAAGGTGAACAAGACCCGAGAAAGATCTACATAGTGCTACAAAGGCACACAGAGAGACCGGTCGTCTGTGCCCAGCAGAAACCTGGTAGACTTCCTGGGCGAGGCGGTGCCGAGCAGGGTCTTGAAGGCCCAGCTGATAGACGAGGGGTGCAGAAGACACGCCCCAGCCCAGCACAGTGCGCACAGAGTGGGGAGACGTGCGGCCAGGGAGGCGGAGACTGGACAGAAACCACACACCCGGTGGGGTCGCCACTGCACGATCTAACAGCATGGGCCAGAGCACACGGAACAGGCAGAAGTCCTGCATGGGAAGTGAAAGCTCAACAGAGATCACACACCCTGTGGTACGTGATCCACCAGCCCAGCAGAGTCCAAGCTGACCAGAAAGGTGGCTCCCCGGAGAAGCCCAAGACCCGAGGCAACCACACACACAAGGCACTAGAGGCCAACTGAGCAGTCACGGAGGGAGCCATACCAAATTGGCAACCACAGCAACATCCTAGTTAGTCATTAGTCTTAAACCGGTGAACTGTGAAACCCCCGGCCACAATGAATAAACACCAAAAAAAAGATACCCGAAATACAAAAAATCAAGAAAGTACACCACCAAAAGTTAATAAATCTCAAACTCTAGATCCTATAGAACAAGAAGCCCTTGAAATGACTGACAAGGAATTTCGAGTGATAATTCTAAGGAAACTGAATGAGATACAAGAAAACTCAGCTAGACATCATGATGAAATGAGGAAAAGTATACAGGATCTGAAAGAGGAAATGTACAAGGAAATCAATGTCCTGAAAAAAAATGTAGCAGAACTTGCTGAACTGAAGAAGTTATTCAACGAAATAAAAAACACAACGGAGAGTTTAACCAGCAGGCTTGTCGAAGTTGAAGAGAGAACCTCAGAACTTGAAGATGGGCTGTTTGAAATAACACAAGCAGACAAAAAGAAAGAAAAAAGAATCAAGGACATGGAAGAAAATCTGAGAGAGATATCAGACAACCATAAGCGATCAAATATCCGAGTCATGGGTATTCCAGAAGGGGAGGAAAATGGAGATTCCATTGAAAACATATTCAACAAAATAGTGGCGGAAAACTTCCCAGGTATAGGAAAAATCACAGATCTTCAGATCCAGGAAGCTCAACGATCTCCAAACGTATTCAACCCAAAAAGACCTTCTCCAAGACATGTCATAGTCAAATTGGCAAAACTCAGAGATAAAGAGAGAATCTTAAAAGCTGCAAGAGAGAAGCGTCAAATCACCTATAAGGGAGCCCCAATCAGGTTAACATCAGACTTTTCATCACAAACCCTAAAAGCTAGAAAGGAATGGGATGATATTTTCAAAATACTAAAAGACAAAGATTGCCAGCCAAGAATACTCTACCCTGCAAGGCTATCCTTCCGAAATGAGGGGCAAATAGTATATTTCTCAGACAAACAAAAACTGCGGGAGTTCACTACCACAAGACCACCCTTACAAGAAATCCTCAAGGGAGTATTGGGTTTGGTTCCTGAAAAATAACTACCACTGCCATAAAAACCCAAGAAAAATCTAAACCCGCTAGTATAATAAAAATGGCATTCATGAAGAGAAAACAAGCTAACAAAAACACTATCTACAACCTAAGGAACCAACAAACACAGAAAACAAACAGTAAATCAGAAAGCAAGGAACAAAAGACACCTAAGACAACCAAACAACCAATAAAATGCTAGGAATAAATCAACACCTTTCAATAACAACTCTTAATGTAAAAGGCTTAAATTCCCCAATTAAAAGACACAGACTGGCTGACTGGATCAAAAAGCAGGACCCAACTATATGCTGCCTACAAGAGACCCACCTCACCCATATAGATTCACACAGACTAAGAGTGAAAGGATGGAAAAAGATTTACCATGCAAACAGAAAAGAAAAACGAGCTGGAGTAGCTATTCTTATATCTGACAAAATAGACTTTAAACTAAAAACCATAAAAAGAGACAATGAGGGACAATACTTAATGATAAAAGGACTGATCCATCAAGAAGACATAACAATCATAAATATGTATGCACCCAATGTTGGAGCAGCCAGATTTATAAAACAAACTCTATTAGACCTAAAGAAGGAAATAGACACTAATACCATAATAGCAGGGGACCTGAACACCCCACTGTCAATATTAGACAGATCATCTAGGCAAAGAATCAGTAGAGAAACACAAGATCTAAACAAGACTCTAGACCAATTGGAATTGGCAGATATCTACAGAACATTCCACCCAACAACCTCAGAATATTCATTCTTCTCAGCAGCACATGGATCATTCTCCAGGATAGATCACATATTAGGTCACAAATCAAGTCTCAATAAATTCAAAAAAATTGGAATTATCCCATGTATCTTCTCAGACCACAATGGATTAAAACTAGAAATTAATAACAAACGAAACTCTGGAAACTATACAAACACATGGAAATTAAACAGCATTCTACTTAATGACATATGGGTCCAAGAAGAAATCAAGCAGGAAATCAAAAAATTTATTGAAACTAATGAAAACAATGATACATCATACCAAAACCTGTGGGATACTGCAAAAGCAGTATTGAGGGGAAAATTTATCGCATTAAACGCTCACTTCAGAAGAATAGAAAGATGGCAAGTGAACAACCTAACACTTCACCTTAAAGAACTAGAAAAACAAGAACAATCCAAACCTAAAGTTAGCAGATGGAAAGAAATCATTAAGATCAGAGCAGAACTGAATGAAATTGAAAACCAAAAAACAATTCAAAAGATCAACGAATCAAAAAGTTGGTTTTTTGAAAAGATAAATAAAATTGACAAACCATTAGCATGGCTAACAAAAAAAAGAAGAGAGAAGACCCAAATAACCAAAATTAGAAATGAAAAAGGCGATATTACAACTGATTCATCTGAAATACAAGGAATCATTCGAGACTACTATAAACAACTATACGCCAACAAATTTGAAAATCTGGAGGAAATGGATAAATTTCTGGACACACACAAGCTCCCAAAACTGAACCGTGAAGATGTAGAAAATTTGAACAGACCAATAACAATAAAGGAGATTGAAGCTGTTATCAGTAGGCTCCCAAGAAAGAAAAGCCCAGGACCAGATGGATTCACAGCAGAATTTTACCAAACATTCAAACAGGAATTGACACCGATTCTTTACAAACTATTCCAAAAGATTGAAACGGACGCAAATCTCCCAAACTCATTCTATGAAGCAAACATCATCCTGATACCAAAACCAGGTAAAGATATAACCAAAAAAGAAAACTACAGGCCAATATCCTTGATGAATATAGATGCAAAAATCCTCACTAAATTACTAGCAAACAGAATACAGCAACACATACGTAAAATTATTCATCACGATCAAGTGGGATTCATCCCAGGGATGCAAGGTTGGTTCAACATACGCAAATCAATAAATGTGATACACCATATTAATAAACTCAAACACAAGGACCATATGATCATCTCCATAGATGCTGAAAAAGCATTTGATAAAGTTCAGCACTCATTCATGACAAAGACCCTCTATAAGTTAGGTATAGAGGGAAAGTATCTCAACATAATTAAAGTCATATATGACAAACCCACTGCCAATATCATCCTGAATGGGGAAAAGCTGAAAGCTTTTCCTTTAAGAACAGGAACTAGACAAGGATGCCCACTCTCACCACTCCTATTCAACATAGTGTTGGAAGTACTAGCCAGAGCAATCAGAGAAGAGAAGGAAATAAAGGGCATCCAGATTGGAAAAGATGAAGTCAAACTGTCCCTGTTTGCAGATGACATGATCCTATATATCGAACAGCCTAAAACCTCTACAAAAAAACTGTTGGAATTGATAAATGATTTCAGCACAGTAGCAGGATACAAAATCAACACACAAAAATCAGTAGCATTTCTTTTCTCCAATAGTGAACATGCAGAACGAGAAATCAAGAAAGCCTGCCCATTTACAATAGCCACCAAAAAAATAAAATACTTAGGAATTGAGTTAACCAAGGAGGTGAAAAATCTCTATAATGAGAACTACAAACCACTGCTGAGAGAAATTAGAGAGGATACAAGAAGATGGAAAGATATCCCATGCTCTTGGATTGGAAGAATCAACATAGTGAAAATGTCCATACTACCCAAAGTGATATACAAATTCAATGCAATCCCCATCAAAATTCCAAAGACATTTTTCTCAGAAATGGAAAAAACTATCCAGACATTTATATGGAACAATAAAAGACCACGCATAGCCAAAGCAATGCTGAGCAAAAAAAATAAAGCTGGAGGCATAACACTACCTGACTTTAAGCTATACTACAAAGCTATAATAACCAAAACAGTATGGTACTGGCATAAAAACAGACACACTGACCAATGGAATAGAATAGAGAATCCAGAAATCAACCCACACACTTACTGTCAGCTGATCTTTGACAAAGGCACCAACCCTATTCAGTGGCGAAGGGACTGCCTCTTCAGCAAATGGTGCTGGGATAACTGGATATCCATATGCAGGAGAATGAAACTAGATCCATACCTCTCGCCGTATACTAAAATCAACTCAAAATGGATTAAGGATTTAAATATACACCCTGAAACAATAAAACTTCTTAAAGAAAACATAGGAGAAACACTTCAGGAAATAGGACTGGGCCCAGACTTCATGAATACGACCCCAAAAGCACGGGCAACCAAAGGAAAAATAAACAAATGGGATTATATCAAACTAAAAAGCTTCTGCACAGCAAAAGAAACAATTAAAAGAGTTAAAAGACAACCAACAGAGTGGGAGAAAATATTTGCAAAATATACATCTGACAAAGGATTAATATCCAGAATATATAAGGAACTCAAACAACTGTACAAGAAGAAAACAAACAACCCAATTAAAAAATGGGCAAAAGAGCTAAGTAGGCATTTCTCTAAGGAAGATATCCAAATGGCCAACAGACATATGAAAAAATGCTCAACATCACTCAGCATCCGGGAAATGCAAATCAAAACCACAGTGAGATACCATCTAACCCCAGTTAGGATGGCTAAAATCCAAAAGACTATGAACGATAAATGCTGGCGAGGCTGCGGAGAAAAAGGAACTCTCATACATTGTTGGTGGGACTGCAAAATGGTGCAGCCTCTATGGAAAATGGTATGGAGGTTCCTCAAACAATTGCAGATAGATCTACCATACGACCCAGCTATCCCACTGTTGGGTATATACCCAGAGGAATGGAAATCATCAAGTCGAAGGTATACCTGTTTCCCAATGTTTATCGCAGCACTCTTTACAATAGCCAAGGGTTGAAACCAGCCCAAATGCCCATCATCGGATGAGTGGATACAGAAAATGTGGTACATCTACACAATGGAATACTACTCAGCTATAAAAACGAATGAAATACTGCCATTTGCAACAACATGGATGGACCTTGAGAGAATTATATTAAGTGAAACAAGTCAGGCACAGAAAGAGAAATACCACATGTTCTCACTTATTGGTGGGAGCTAAAAATTAATATATAAATCACACACACACACACACACACACACACACACACACAAACGGGGGGGGGGAAGAAGATATAACAACCACAATTATTTGAAGTTGATACGACAAGCAAACAGAAAGGACATTGTTGGGGGGGGAAGGGGGAGGGAGAAGGGAGGGAGGTTTTGGTGACGGGGAGCAATAATCAGCCACAATGTATATCGACAAAATAAAAAAAAAAAAAATAGAAATAAATTATTCTCAGTTATCTTTAAATCTTTAGTTATAGCCCTCCTTTATTAATCAGGATTCTTGGCTGCAGAAACTGCTTGTGACAATCTTGAGCAAAAGTTAATTTGTTGCGAGGATTTGGGAGACAAAAAGAAGGCTTGAAAGAGCCTGGTTAGCATTGGGGTGCTGCAGTAAATGACCTCTGACCAGTCTTCATATTATAGCACTCAGGCTTCGATGACCTGGCAGAAGGTGTCCCATGGTCTAACGAGGTCACCTGCCTGCATCAGAGTGAGGGAGCTGGCCCACGAATGTCCACTGGAAGAGACAGACATCACCTCCTTCCAAGACAAGACACAGTGGGAGAAAGGTGAGGCCCCCAAAACTAACAGGGGGCTGTTAGGAAGGGGAAGGAGATCCCGTTGAACTGCAGCATGATGTCACGACTATGTTGTACATATCTCTTCTGTCCTGAACTTTGCTTCTGATGTATCTTCTCCATCCTTCCTCTGCTATGCATTTCTTATCTCCCTGAAATGTGGCATCTCTTCCCTCTACTCCATTTCAACTTTCTCACTCAGGTCACCATCAAACTGCCTGTCAGATCCAGTGGATGTATCTCAGGCCTTATCTTTCTAGATACCTTAGTTTGAATTGCCTAAAGCAGAATCTGAGACAAGAACTTGAGTGTAGGTAGTTTATTTGGAAGGTGACCCCAGGAAACACTGGTAAAGGGGTGAAGAAATGAGAAGGAAAGGGAAGGAAGTCAACCCAGTGTGCATTATCAAGCAGATTGCCACCATGGGCAAGCAGGGCAAGCATCCCCTGCCGGGGAACTCTGGGAAATGATATAGAAGATGCATCTCTGTTTCATCACCCAAGGAGCAAGGGAGCTGCAGCAGTTATACACCAACTTCAGTCATTCATTGGTTAAGGGCTGCTTGTGGGGATTCCCTGGCACTTCTAGCCTCTCATGCCCATGGACAGAGCAGGCTCTGGAAGCCAGAGATAGTCCAGAATCAAAGAGATGCAGCTTCTAGCAGTTGGAAGCCTAGCCGATACATTGGTAAGGGCCGAGGGAATATGGGTGGGGCGCTGACCCTATTTGCTCTACTCTACATTTCTATGTGTCATTTCACATTGTTGATGACTCTTCCTGAAACTCTTCCTTCCCTTGTTTGCTGGAACACTCCACCGCACTTGTTTTCTGCCATCTTCTGTTGTCACTTCATCCCAGACTCCTTCATAGGTTCCTTGGGTTTCCCCCTGTGCTTAGACATTGGTAATTAGCCAGCTGTTGTCTTCTCATCCCACACACTGTCCTCAGCAACCTCAGTCACATCCTTGCCACCAAAGCGGCATCCAGATTGATATTTCTAGCCTTGCTCTCTTTTGTGTAGCTAGACTCAACAACCTAACGAGTGTCTCCAGTTGGGTCCCTCATATGCACCTTAACCCCAACAGGTCTAAAACTTACCTCTCTAAATCGTCTCTTTTCTCCAAATCTCTCTCCTGTTGATTGCCCTCTCATAATGGCAGCACCATCCTTCCAGGTTCACAAGCCAGAGACCTGGAATCCTCCTTCCTTCCCTCTTCCCTCTCTTCACCCCTGATGTCTGATCGGTCACAAAGGCTTAACAATCCTAACTTCATCTTGTCTTTTCGGCCGTCTCTGCCTTTTAAGACAAATTACTTTTATGCACCACGGTCAATAAAGGCAATGTATAGAAGCAACCCTTAGTTTTGTCTCCAACCTTCTTTTTGCTCCTTTTTGGCTCAGCCCACTTCCTGAACCTTTATTGACTTCATTCCTTCCCCTTCGGCTTGAGAAGACCTTAGCCTCCCTGGCTCACCTCCAAGTATTTGCTCCAGCCTTAGAGTTAGACTTATTTTCAGGATCTTCCCAACTTTTGGTAGGATTCTGAAACAGTTAGGATCCAGTTCAGTTGTGAATTACAGAAATCCAGAATAACAAGGGCTTAAATAGAAGAATATTCATTTCTTATGTTTAAAAAATGTCCAAAGGAAGTCAGTTCAAAGGAAGCTGGTGAAATCCCCCATAGTGTCTCAGTTTCTCCTTCTGAGTGAACCCAAACTAGGACAATGTTGTAAAAATGCACTTGGGGCATTTGATTTAAAATAAGACAAAATTATGCTATCTAGCCTAAGTGAATCATTGTGCAGTATAAGCAGGGGTTTTTTTGGTTTTTTTTTTTTTTTTTTTTTGGCAGTTGGCTGGTATGGGGATTTGAACCCAGGACTTAGGTGTATGTAAAGGCTGTGCTTTAACCAGCTGAGCTAACCAGCCAGCCCCTATGCATGTACTAAAACAACATACTGCATCCCATAGATATGTAAAAGTAAATGTTAAAATATTTTGAATAATAGTAATAATAATAATAATGATAATAATAATAAAGAATCCCCCTGAGCATGGTTCTTTAACAATTTCGTTGAATTTCAGATGTACATACATCTGTGGGGGCAGAAGCCCTAGGAAGTTTTCAAGAAGTTACTCCTCGTCCTCCATGTGGAACTATGACATGACACTGCTGTGCAGCAGCCCAGAAGGAGCTTGGTTCTGAGGGGAATCAGAAAATGTGACGCTGGAGGACTGTTTCCTCCCAGGGTTCCCTGGAACACACCTGCCCACAATTCCTACCACCACCACCATGTCTCCTAACTTCTCGTCATCTTTCCTCCTCTTCTGCCCTCAGCCCTACTCACTCTGGAACCCAGCAACCAGCTCACAGGCTTCCCCAGGGTGGTATCCCACCCAGGCTTGCCAAGCTCTGAAACTCACCTGTTATTGCTGTCAGGGTCCTAAGAGCTAATAACAGACACCTGAGGTGTTAAACCTTGACAATAGCTTCTTGAGTCAAGCCTTCCCAGGGGATATTTACATCTTAATTGGAAACAATCTTGAACCAGTGTTTTTTCACCACGTGGCTCTCAGAGAAAGTGATGATGATCTGAACGGTACCCTGTGGCAGATAGATGAGGGTACTCAGGGCGGAGGCCACAGGGCAGGAATCTGGCTCCTCTGAGCCCCAACCTCTGCCTTACACCCTGCTGGTGGCTCTGAGGGCTGAGGGGTCTGAGCTGCAGCTGCAATGCACACCAGCACACTGGTAGGGAAACCACCTCACGCCTTTGAGGGAGAAATGGGGCCAACATGCTGCCCAGGGGGCCAAGGCAAGGTTGAAAATCAGTGCCTTCAAACAGAGCAACGTGCTTTTCGAAGTTTTTATTGGGCAAATTTCCAAACTCCATAAAAGTAGAGAAGGCAAGCAACCCCATTCATACCCATCACCCAGATTCAACAACCACGAATATTTTGCCCTCTTTGTCTTATCAAGTAACTCTCCCCCATCACACACAGTTTTTTTGCCGAGTTCTGTGAAGCAAATCTCAGCTGTCAGACTGTTCACTTCAATATGAATCTCGAAGGAAAGAAAGAGAGAAAGAAGAAAAGAGAAAGGGAGGGAGGGAGGAAAGGAAGAAGGAAGGAGAGGAAGAAAGAGATTTTTCTTCTGTGCCCACAATGCTATTTTCACAATGAACAAAATTAATAACAATTCATAAATATCATCTACCACTCAGTACATATTTAAATTTCTGGATAATTAGGAAAACAGAAGAGTGCTTTTAGAATGGTGAGGTGCTCTTTGTTACATCAGAGCAGACAGATGTGTAGGAATAAATTAGGGGGTGAAGGATTATACTCTGACCCTCTCAGAACGTCCAGTTGACCCCAAACTAAGATGGGGTCTTGTGAAGCAGAAAAAGCAAATGATCTTCTTCTCTTTCGTCAGTGCAATAAAAAGGACCAGCGTTCATTCCAGTTTCGCCCTGTGCTTCTAATCACAGGATTTTAAAGACCCTGGAGAGTTACTTCTACCCATCTCAAAGGGCTCATATCGACCTCCTGTGAAACAATGTGAATAAAAGACTCCTTGTACATGTTAAGGGGGAACGTTACAATGTCTGCGTGTCGTTCTCTATATCAAAGGCTCAGGGAAAAAATGATGAGGATCTGTACATTTGTACGTGAGCCAGGACTTGTCCATTAACTTTCTAAATGATCCAGTCACAGTCTACTGAATTTGGAAGAACCGTCAAGGATGAAATAGCTTTTCCTGCTCAACTGGAACTAAGGGAAAGTGGTGTGGGACAGAGAGTGACAAGTTGGAGGAAGATAAAAATCAACGCCACTCCTATCGGCTTGCTTAGAAGAGACTGGCTTTCATCTTATCTGGTGGAGCTTCACCTTGCTTGAAAATGAGTGCTTTCTACTTATAGCTACATTTTTCAGCTTTTGCTACATCCCAGACACTATTCTCAGGACTCAATATGTCTTAGCTCATTTAATCCTCACAACCCTATGAAGTAGGATGATTATTACTGTCAGGTTTACAAGTGAGAAAACTGAAATGCAAACAAGGTAGGACTTGCCCACGATTACAGAGAGCCAGTAGCTGGAAGAGACAGGGCTTGAACCCAGGGCATCCGACTGCAGTCTGAGCTCATCACCACCAGGCTATACCACGCTGGGTGAAATACTGTGATTTTTATATTCACTGATCTGATAGCATCACCTCCATTGTTTAGCTCGGTCCCATCATTTTTCACACTGTCTTAATTAATCTCTGCTTACTGGCCTATCTTCCCAAATGAAGCCGTGAGCTCTTTGAAAGCAAGGACTAATGTGTCACAACAGCGCTTAGCAATAGAAGACATTTATTAGATGTGTGTCCAATGTAATAGGACCAGGACTCGGGCGAGGCAAGGGAGACACTGACCTCCAGTGCAAAATTGAAGGGGGCTCAAAAAACCACAGTCTTCCAGATGAATATTTGAATGCAACATTTTTAAAAAAACAAACTCAGGATCAGTAACAGTGCCAGGCTGAGCCATATCTGAACCTGAGGCAAAAGGGGAAAACCAGCAATAGTGATCCAATCTTTATTTAACATATTGATATTTTGGTCATCATGGATTTTTTGCCTTAATTTTGATTTTTAAAAAATGCTGCCTTAAAAATGTTATTTTTCTTGATGAGTGAGTTTTGTGGTGCCCCTTCAATTCTGCCCCCCAAAGGACACTTACCTCACCCTAGTCCAGGTCCTGTGTATAATTGAATCAATGAATTTGCATGCCAACATCCACGTTTGACAGACGAGGAAACTGAGGCCGAGGTGCAGAGACATGGAAGGCTTTACTCGAGGCCACACAATGCATTGGTGTCAATTCTTTTCGTATTTGAACACAGACTTTACAACTTCTCATTCCCCAAACTTGACATCTTAAAAATGGAATTTATGCTTTAGCTAAGAACGATGAACAGCACAAATGAATGAAACAGTGGGCCAAAAATGGGAGCCAATGGTTTTAGACGTTGCTCTAACCAATGTGTTATTAGCTACTTACATATGATAGTACTGAAAAATGTGACTTTACTGCCACCGTTTTAAAATAATTTATAATAATTTATTTAACGAACATTTATTCAGTACTGACCATGAAGTTTTTTCCTTTAAAAATTTTTTAATATAACTGCTAATGGGCCACAAGATGACCCCAAAACACCACTAATCAACTAATTTGTTAGGTTAGCAATTGGCTAAACCAACATTAGATGGAATGACTATGTGTTTTATTAAAAAAGCAAAACAGAACATAGCTGCTACTCTCACTGAACAATGGAAAAGACGTTAAAGCAATAAACTTTAAACTTCTAAGAGATATCATTTCTTGGAAATTCTTTATGTTTGCCTGACTTATCTGAGGTTGGTTCTCTGTTATTTCAAGCAGGTTGTTAAAAAGGGTGCAGCCATTTACCAACGCTCTTGACAAGCTCATCAAAGAGCGTGTCCTGCTCACAATCACTCATTCATTAAAATAACATTCACTGGGTACCTACCGTGGACCAGTGCTATGGTCTGAATGGCAGAGCATTCATGATTGAGATTATGCCCTTATAAAAGAGACCGCAGAGAGACCCTTTCCCCTTCCACCATGTGAGGATACAGTGAGAAGGCACCATCTATGAACCAGGGAGCAGACCTTCACCAGACACCGAATCTGCTGGCACCTTGATGTTGGACTTCCCAGCCTCCAGAACTGTGAGAAATACTCTTCTCTTGTTTATAACCACCCAGTTTATGGTGTTTGGTTATAGCAGCACAAACAGACTAAGACATCCAGGTTGTATGTTAGATGCTGGGACACAGAGATGAAGAGGTAGGGCCCTACTTTCAAGTGGGGTGGGGATGGGAGGAGGTCAAAAGGGAAGAGTTATAACATGTTCAGAGATCTGCCGGAAGGAGTCAGAGAAGTCTCCTCAGAAGGGCCAGGAGCATGCCAGTTTGGAGTTGCACTTTTCAAAAGGGCCCAACAGATAGCCCTTCCTCACTTGAGATCTGAATCATCTGCAAACTAAGACAAAGAAGTTGGCAGTTGGAGACCAAAATACTACCTTTATCCCCGATACAGTTGATACTGGAGAATGTGCCTGCCAACAAATGGGCTTCCCAATGCTGAACCTCCAAATTAGACTGACCACCTACCTGGCATCTCTGGACCAGGGCAGACCTTGCCCACTGCAGGGACAGAGCCTGCTTCCAGAGCAGTGGAAGAGAATGGTGGCTCCCTGGGGGCAGCTTGCACCCGATAAAGATGGGTTGGACATGCTCACATATTGTCTATATGGTGTAAACTGTGTGATGTAAATGTATATGTGTGTACAAGTGAACTTGAACTCCTAGAGGTGGGTTTTAACTCCTAGCATTTGAAACACCTATGCAGGAATCCACATTCCAGAAGTTTAAGCACTACAAATATTGTTATCTAAAGCTATACCCAGATAATTTGTTAATACATATATTAGAAATAATTTTTCATTGGTGAAACGACTGATGTTTGATGTATATATATATAGCAGACTAGAAAGACTTTACTGGCCCAACTGCCTTTGCACGAATGAGGTGTAAGGATCTGGCAAGCCGAGCAGTCTAATATCTCTGGAGCAGCGCCCTGGGCCTAACTTCTCATTGGTCATGTGCCCACTGTGTCATGGAGGACTCAGCTGGAGATTTAACTGCAGGATTGGCTGGTTCCATCAACAGAATTTTGTTGTATTCATCTTGAAGCAAACCTTTCTTGTAAGTAAGTGCTCATTGGAATGCACAGGACAGAGAGTGGGACTTCCACGAGTTTATAAGAACATGTTGCATGACCGTTTTTGTGTCTATTTGCTGATAAATATACATTTGCTAGGATTTGGTCCAAGACTGGTTTTTTTTAAATAATAGGCCATCTAGCAGCTGAGTTGTGGGGGTGGGTATGTATACTTCATCCTACTTTTCTTTATTAGAAATTACCCAAATGAAACAAAAAAGCCTGACCACTGAAAAATGGCCAAATTATCTTGGGTCAATTCACTGCATCCTCTCCAAACTCACCAATCAGATAAGTCACTCCTCCCTGACTCCAGGGGTGGAGAGGGCAAATGAATCACACTAGTAGATGTCCCTTCACATGGGTAGGAAAATCAGTAGTGGGGAATAAGAGTTCCCCACTAACAGTGGTCAAGCCAGTGTTCCAGGCAATAGAAACAGCAGGCATCATGGCTGGCTGGTTAGCTCAGTTGGTTAGAGTGTGGTGTTACAACAGCAAGGTCAAGGGTTCAAATCCCTGTACTGGCCAGCCGCTAAAAGAAAAGAGGGAAAAAAGAAAGAAAAAGAAGTGGCATGTATGAAACCACAGGCCCGATTAGCACATTCAAGGAAATTATCAATCATTTGCTGTCCCTGGAGTATAAAGCAAGAAAGGGGGAATGGCGGGGGATGAAGGCAGACATCTAGGCAGGGATCTGTCATAAATCCATGAAAATAATTTAAGAAGTAATCCTAAGTAGGATAAAAACAGGGTGGGATTTGCATATTTAAAAAATTACTTTGTTGGCAGTGTGGAGCATGGGCTGTGAGGGGGAAGGCGGCAAGACTAGAAACAGTGATACCAAGAAAGTAAGGAAATACCAGAAAGAGATGATGGAATGGGCTGAATTAAGAGAGTGGAATGGAGATGGTGAAGGAGGAAAGAACACGAATGGTATTTAGAAAGGGTAAAGAGGAATCGGTAAAGGGACATGAAAATCAACCTCAACCGCATTGTATATTGGTAAATTAAAAAAAAATAGAAAGGGTAATTGGAAAGATCTAGTGATCGAGTGGCTATACAGGGCAAGGGAGAGAGGCTTGTAGTGTCGTCTTCATTTTCAAAGTACACAGGTGGGCATAAGTCATAGAGAAGCATTCAATCTACAGATATTTACTGAGCCACTAATATATAAATAGCAAATTTATAGTAGTAACTACAGGTGGTAGATTGTATTTCCAAAGATGACTGCTGCAAACACATTTCCAAGTGTGAAATCTTCTCTGTGATATGTATGTAGTGCCTAGAAACCAGGAGTGCCTTAAACATGTTTCTTACGTTCAGTAGATTAGCCTCTGCTTAGGCAGTGCCTGGCATGTGGTAGTTTATTAGTAAGTATCTGCTAAATAAATGAGGGGATAAATCTAGAAGAAGCATAATACCCCTGTGTGTTAGTTATCCATTGCTGTGTAGTAAATTACCCCAAAACTTAGCATCTTAAAACGAAGAACATTATCTCATAGTTTCTGTGGGTGAAGAATCAAGAAATAGCTTGGGTGGATGGTTCTGGCTCAGGGTGTCTCTCCAGGCTATGATCAAGGTGTCAGCCAGGACTACAGCTGTCTGAGGCTTAGTGAGGCTAGAGGATTCCCTTCCAAGCTCACTCCTGTGGCTGTTGGCTAGAAGCCTCAGTTCCTCGTCATGTGGGCCTCTCATACATGGCAGCTGGCTTGCCCTGGAGCGAATGATCATGATGATGATGGGGATGATGATGAAGATAATGATGTGTGTGTGTGTGTGTGTGCACGTGTCAGAGAGAGAGCAGTGACACACTGCCTTTTATGACCAAGTTTGAAGTTGCACACCATCACTTGTACCTTATTCTATTCATCAGAAGCGAGTCACTACTAAGTCCAGCTATCACTTCAGGGGAAAGGATCACACAATATCAGGAGGTGGGGATCATTGGGGACTGTCCTAGAGGTTACCTACTGTACCTTGTGAGTGGTTAACTGACTACACTGATAGCAGCCTCCAAATACCCAAATGTGTTCTTTGCTGTGAAAATGGTTATACATTATTTGTCAATCTTTCTTTCACAGTTTTGCAAGCGTGGTGACGCTATCACCTCTTTGTTCTCCAAATTCAAAAGCCACTCCATTAGGTCAATGGAAAGGAATAATGGCGACCTTTGCACTGCTAAGAGTCCAGGCAGGTTTGAATGAATGACTTTGAGACAGTTTGTCTGTCTGTTTGGAAGCACAAGACTGTTCCTAGACTAGAATGAAAGTTAGGTTTATTTTTCTCAACTCCATCTTCACCAACCTAGCAAAACAAGATACCAGGCTGACCATAAAAAAAGAACGCTGGACTCTGATAGTCCATTTTATTTAAACCCTTGTTCTAAGATAATCTGTGGTAAGAAAAGCAAAGTGTCACTATGATCAGGAATTTACCCGTGAAAGTGGTCAGTATTTTCCAAAGAACAAAATGTGGATTTGCTTCATGGAAAGAAAAAAAAAAATCATTTTCTTAGTTTTAAAACACTCACATTTTCTGTTATGAAAAAGTTAAAGAAAAACGAAATGCTGTGCTTGTTAATGAACTTACTAAACAATGATTTGTTTGCCAGAGGCAAAACTGGTCCGCGTAGTGTTTTCTAGTTGGGAAGCCTATATGGTCATCTGACGAGTGAGAGATATGTGTCTATTTTTAGTCCATTATTTCTGCAGCCTCAGCCAGTGCCTGTGCAACCTCATTTCGTGGGATGAGTCTCTTCATGCCAATTCCAGATAAAGTCTCAGAACAGGCAATTAAACATTCACGAGGAGCACATGAGAAAAAGTGGAGAAAACAATTCTCCCTCTTACAGGACATTTGAATAAAAGTATCCTAACAGAGAAATGAAATTTGTCCACTTAGTATCAAACAGAAAATTTTCCGAAATTATGCTGTGAGTATGAGCATTTTCACACAGCCTTTCTCCCCAAATGGTTTTATGTGGTGGCTGCCAAACTTATCCCAGATGTTTTACATCAGCCTTCCATGATGGCATCTCCACCTTGGCTGGTGGAAGCTCCAGCTGTTTGCTCGAACTGATTTTTCCTAAACTCTCTAACTCCAAAACCAAATGCATCTTAGTCCTTAGAGTTTTGTACCACCTTGGCAAGCTCCATGTGGCTGGTAACTTTAGTCATAAAAAATGCTTTTAAAACATTTCTGGGTCATAATTTGGTTAAGGTGTGTCCTTTGAAGTCTGCCCCTAGTTGGCATTTTGGAGATCACGTAACAAACTCAGACTCAGCTTTCATGCTTTATGTTGAGCTATGTGGCCACTGGGCCTATTAAGTTTTTACTCCAAGGCTGGATTAGTGGATAGGAGCAAGTTTATCAATACTAATACATCTTTGGAGAAAGGTGCTATTATCAAATAGCATTTTCTCCATTTTTTTTTTTTTTTTTTAATTAACCAGTACAGGGATCAAACCTGGACTTTGATATTACCAACACCATGCTCTAACCAACTGAAATAACTGGCCAGCTCGTTTTCTCCATTTTAAAACCAGCTCCCTTTTCTATCTAATGTTTGAATAACAATTCATTTTGGCTTAGCCTAGTGTTTCTCAAACACTAATGTGCATATGAATCTCAGACATCTTGTTAAAATGCAGATTCTGAATCCCTTAGGTCTGGGGTGGGGACTATATTCTGCCTTTCTAATGAGCTTCCAGATTATGCTGATGTTGCTAGTTCCGGCTCATTCTCTGTGTGTGTGTGTGTGTGTGTGTGTGTGTGTGTGTGTGTGTGTGTGTGTGTGTGTCTCAGGGCAAAATCAGTTTGAATAAAGAAAATAGGGCTTGAGCCACTTTGGATCGATAAACACACTCCTTGTTTCTAATGACTTGTAGTAAGTAATGGAAATTGGATAGACATTTTTAGCAATTGTCGTTTCACTTTTAAATGTCAGCACATTAGCTGTGGTTTATTTACTTCATCTGAAGTGACCTCCAGTGCTGCTCAGAAAACACTCTACAAGCTACTTTAAGACAATCATACTGAATTAGTGATTGGTTTTTAAAAGCCTTTTTAATGTCAGTACATTCTCAAGGACTTTCAGTGTCGTTTCATCAACCTCTCCTCTCTCTCTCTCCCTCGATTAGTCCATGTCCTACAGACCCCAGAAAGCTTCTCAAACTCACTGACTAATACTAATAATTACAAGTAGCAAGATGGAGGTGCCCCATTTCATTAAAGATGCTCCATCTAGCTTAAAGAAGCAAACTGGCTAAGAGACTGGGAGTAGGGCATCAGCTGTCAGAGGACTGACTAGCAGCAGCCTAGCGAAAAATTCCCTCTCCTAGTCACTGGAGAGCTGCCAGCAAGTCTAGAGGACTGTCCACACTCAGTTCAACATATACTGTTTAATTTACAGAACATGTTCCCTTTGGGGTCTTTCTTATCTCTTGGAGAAGGTGGGGTCTGCACGTGATTCCCACAGAATTTCTCGCTTGGACTGGACTTATTTGCCAGGCTGCTGTTAGAGCAAATACCCAGGATGTAAATAATGCAATTTCACAATTTCTATCTCTGTTACTCCAATGTCTTGGCAGGTCTAGAACCTTAGTTTTTTTCATTACTCTAATATGGTAGGGAGATCTGTAGGTCACTCTCTTCAAGTTGTAATTTTATGGTTGACCATTTCCCTTACTTTCAGGAAAATAAAAGTAGTAGCTACCTTTTTGCTTCATTACCCTAGATAGAGAAGTCTCAGGAACCACACTGCCTGAGCTCAAACCCTAGCATCGTTTCATTATTAGCTATCTGACCTTAACTTAAGGTGACACTTAACCTCAGTTTCCTCATCTGAAAAATGGGGACAGTAAAAGTACCTTTTCTATAGGGAATTTGAAGGAATACCTGACACAGAAGAGGTACCCCCAAAATGTTATCTATTATTTGAATACCATTCAGAACAACTGTAAAATGTCCAACATGGAATACTGCAATGTAACCTGGTAACAGTTTTTGTCCATGTCATTCTAAAACAACTGGTCAATTGTCTGCATTAAGTCAAGCCAATGGTTTGGTGGTGTGACAAGGTAGCTGTATCTGCTCGTAATCAGAAGATAGCAGATGTAATTGTTTCTACCCACCCTCCCAACCCACGAGGGCTTGAATGAGAACCTAAGTGATAAAAAATCCTTCAAAAAGTTGAATGTCCCACACCAAAAATAACACATACACAGTATAATTGCTATTAACTACATTAATGTGCTACAACCCTGGATTTTATTCTGTTTTGGTTTTCTAAAAACCTTATGTGGTACAAGTCAACCAATATTCAAGTGTGTATTAGATTCACTGTCTGGAATTAGGTGCTGGGAGAACTTCAAAGAAGATGTAAGACAAAGTTTCTGCCTTCAAAGTTTTGGCGATCTATGTTGGAGAGATCAAGCATCTGCAACTTACTAGGAGGATGGGGAAAGGTGCTGTAGTACAGACGGGGGTTTCTAAATGCTATCATAATAATGAAATATCAACGGGCTCATCTCTATTTGAACTCAGTTTTACATCTTAAAGAATTCTAGTTCACTCCTACAATGGCTGAAAAAGTTTGTGTGCGTGTGCAACTTTACTGCCATTGTCTAATCTAAAGCCACCACTCTTTCTTTTTTTTCATTCATTCAACAAATATTGATTGAGAACATATTAAGTGTGCCAGGAATCGTGCTCTATTTATTCTAGTTGCAACTGTGCACAAGAGTCTGGAGTCCTTCAGGCAGTAGCCTTTACTAAAATGAACAAATTAGAGTAAAAGCCTTTCCCTCTTCCATCAGGCATAATATCCATGTAGGTCAATTTTAAGGTGCAGGATTAGTTTTAGAAAAAGGCATTGACAGGAGGGGAGGAGTGGGGGAGGAGGAGAAGTCGTAGACCAACGGGTACAAAACTATGCTACCTACCCCAACAAGGGAATCATTGTGCAGTACATGCATATATGGAAATGACACACTGTACCCCACAAATATGTCCAAGTAAATGTTAAAATAAAATTTAAAAAATGAAAAAAAAAAAAAAAAAGAAACAGGCATTAAGACACTGGTGGAGAAATCCAAAGTTTAAGTATGCATACATGTGTACCAAAACCAGAAATGGTTCTCAGTACTTTTTACAATAGAAGCAGAGTGTTTGTTGCCGGTCTGAATGTTCCAATGCTTTTCCATTGATACTCACTTTATTATATATTAATAGCAACAAAAAGAAAATGGAATTAGGTTACAATCAGACCCCTTCTTCAGGAACACTAATGATGTCCCAAGTTGCCGGAAGCTGAGAACAAAATCGCCAAGCTGCTGAGCAGATGGAGTCATTTTATGTTCAGCTACAGTAGGCAAGATAATAAGGCACACTCACCCTCTGACATTAGAATCAGTTTATAAGCCAAGAAATGTTAGCTTAAATCCCAGGGCTTTCCCCTGAACTCTCTGAAAAATGCTGGAGGATATGCTGAGGCAAACAGTTTAGAAATGTTCAAAATAGAAATAAATGCTTGATGAGCATTTCAGAACCATTGACATTTCAGCCCTGTTGGTCAGGGAAGATCTTGCTATTTTTACAGTGAGATCTTTTTTCCCTTGAAATCACTTTGGAGGTAACATTATTTTTCCTCACCACTGGAAAAAATCTTTGCTTGTCATAAAATAGAGTGAAAAAAACTCTGAGCCCAGGCACACAAAAACATTTAATGCATGTGCCTTATTATCTTGCCTACTGTAGTTCTGCTGGTCCTTAAATTTCATGATGCTGAAAATTTCTCTTATGCATTTCTTTTCTAGAGTTTTCCCTCTCTGAGCAACGGTTGCCAGAGTTTTTTAGAATGACTTGTATTTGCTAATTGGATTAAAGGCAAGATAGCGGCACAGATTTTTTTCAATATCCTGGTAACATTCCTAATCTGGGAAACAATTGTTCACACACCATTTTTGCATCTTTGTGTTCAGTGATTAAAGTAAGAAGGTTTAAGAATCCTCCAAATGACTTAAATTCATTTTGCACGTAAAGCTGGAAGCCATTAAGATAAAGGCCTTGAACCTTAACTGTAAGAAACAGAAGGTGAAAGAAGGCGGAAAAGGGAGGGGGAGTCCCTCAACTTTCTCCTAGTCGTTTTTTCTATTTCTCTCAGCTCTCAAAGCCATCCTTCTATTTAATCCAGTTATTGAAGCAGTTAATGCCTTTCATTATCCCATGCACATAGATAAAAATGTTAAAATGCACTAAGTGGAAAAGGAAAGATAATTTTAAGTTAGGTGGTTACCTTCATTGTAGAAAGTTTATGCACCTGAAATACCATGAAAAGGCAGTTTATCATCTATGCATCAGAAAAAAAAATGTGCTAAATTTAATACACAAATAAAACCCTACCTCATTTGTTTCTCACAATAACATGTCTCAACTTGCTTTTCTTTCAGCCAACAATGCTTATATAAGTTTTTTAAGTATTTGAGAAAATGGGAGCATATTATTTTAATATCAAAGTAGAGGTCTTGATAAAAAATATGGTTTCTAGTGTTCAAGTCATGTTTTTAAAAAAGGCACAAAAATCTTGTTTCAGTAGCACACAGGTTGAAAGTTTTAATAAACTTAGTTTTCTTTAAAAAAAAATCAGTAATCATAATAATAGGAAAAATCCTTTGGCTGCGTTTATCAGTGAGAGTGATTAACCTGGCGTTACAAAAATCTCACATTTTCCATAACCAATACTTGGAATCAAAGATGTACAGGGCCTCTGTCTATATTTCATTTTATACAAAAGCCTTCACATGCATAAAAAATGGAGATTCTTGGGTCCCACATCCAGAGATTCTGATTCTCTAAGTCTGAAGTTTGCCTGGGAATCTGCATTTTTAACAAACAGCCCTAGATGATTCTGATGTTGGTGATCCACAGACCATTCCTGGAGAAGCACAGTTCTGTAGCTGGACTCGAAATCTGGAACTGTGCAACCCAGCCACTGATGGCCACCCTCTACTCCCACCACCTTCAACAAAGATCCTCAGGGGGATGACTTTAAGATGCTTGACGTCTTGAAATATTGGGGACAGTTAATTATTAGGGATAATATCTTGATATCTTGAAATACTGATATCGTGAAATATTTGATATTTTGAAATGTGATATCTTGAAATTTGATATCTTCAAATATTGGGGATAATGAATTCAGAATTATCCCCAATTATGACAGTTATTTTACACTAAACACCTTTGATCTTTTCACCAAAATCCTCTTGCAATTAGTGACTATACAAGGGCACATCTGGAAACCCTCTCCCAACCGCACCACATGTTCGGCTGGAACACTCTGGTTAGATAGGAGAGGTGGGGCTGTCTATTCATCCAGCTTTGACATCCAAATAAAATGTTAGAATTCGAATAAAGTGTTCTTAGTTTACCAGGGTAGAGATGACGTCATTTAGAGTAAATATTCATCAATGGTGTCTATACATTCAAAAGATGTTGAAAGGGTAAAGGGAAGGGGTTGAAATTAGACAGAGATCCAGTTATTTTGATGGTCGGTGTATACAGTAGTACAGTCTGTTTGGCTGAACGTCAGCGGCTATTGCTTCTGCTTATCTTTCTAAACCACTTGAGGTGTATTCATGCAAGTGAGATGGGAGAAGCTTTCTGGTGAATTCTAGAGTGCCTCTGAAAAGTTTGTCCCTCATCACAAACACCTGGAGGCAGGGAGTAGCAGAAAGGAGGCTGCTGCAGCAGAGAACGGCTTTTCTTCCCCTGCATCAATGCTGGACCACCTCTACAAGTGAGTCTAGGCAAGCCCACAAATGAGGCCCACATGAGGTGGGGCTCCTATGGGATCCACCTATTTCCTTAATCCCTCCTCACCCCTCTCTTCCCCTCTGTTGGCACCCTGCAGAAACATGGTAGAATACTCATCTGTTCACAAGTCTTCCTTCTATGCCCTTCACTGGGCCATGGCTTCACTGGTAAATCATGCTGCTCTGCACTGGCTTGGTTGGCCATATAACTTGCTCTGAACATGATAATGAATGAGTTCTGAACTATGTTAAAAGGCATCGCAAATCTCTGCCAGGTCCTTCGTGCACTCTTGTCATTTACCATGAGAAGAACGTGCCCCAGGTAGCTGCTGGCTCCAGAATGAGACACGTTGAACAGGCCTCAATCTGATTCACACACAGCCTTAAGCAGAGCTGCCACAGCCAATCCATGACCCATGAGCAAGAAAAATCAAGGCTGTTTTGGTAAGCCAGTAAGATTTGGAGGGTTGTTTGTTAAGTAGCAGCATCATAACATTAGCTGACCAGTCCAGGAGGGCAACTGCCATTTACTTGGGGCTCATTCTGTCCAAGCACTATTTACTTTAGCTCCTTTAATCCACATAATTTCCTTCTGAAGTCTACTAAAGCTCCCATCTTTCATGAAATGTCAGCTCAGAGAGGGCAAAGACCCACAGATAATAAGTGGCTGAGCCAGAAATTCAAATTCACATTTGTCCATGTCCAAATATGGGGAACAATCCATAGCTTTTTCCTAGCTTCCTGCAGTTTACATCACAAATAATAGCAACAACAATGTAAAAAAAAAAAAAATCTCACTCTTTTATGAAGGGCTTTACAGCTCAATGCATTTTTATGTATCTTTCATCAGTAAGATAATGTCCAATTACTAATTGGGGCACTTGGTCCTGTTTGGTTCTGCTCTAGATGGAATCATAGCCCGTGAGATTTGAAATGGTATTTGTTCGGCTCTGAAAGTATTGTGCTTTAGAAACCACAGGAAGGCTTAAAATAGGCCAGAATATTCTGAGGTTATAGGTATGCAAGAAAATCTATCAGCTAAAAACCAGTTAAGCCAGTGTTTGGGGCTTTTCTTGACCAAAGCAGACAGATGCCATAGAAACTACTCAGGACCTCACTCTGCTCTCCACTGGAAGAGATAACCATTCAGAAGGCACCACCACTACTGGCACTATTGACATTTAGAAGGAGCAGTGTTTTTCAATACTGGCTGCCCAATAGAGTCACTTGGGGAGCTTAAGAAAAAGAAACATCTGGGCCCTGCTGCCAAACAAACCGAATCAGAATTTCTAGGTGTGAAGCTGAGCATGTGTAGCTGTGAAAGCTCCCCAGGTGATTATAATATGCAGTTAGGGTTGAGTCCCACTAAACTAGAAGACCGAACGCAGGCAATGTATTTGCTGAAATTTAACCTTAAAAACTAATTCCACTTAATGACCCATACCTGGTGATGGGGTGCGGTTCCATTTGTGTCTTTGAACTTCCTACCCAGTGACTTGCCTATAATCATTTCTTCTCTACCACTTCCCCTTCCTCCATTGACTATTTACTGAACCCACATTTATTTACTGAATCCATATTTATGTCAATTACTAAAACAGTGTTTTAGTTCCAAGGACTAGGCTATAAAAGTCTATAGTGTTTGCAAGAAATTCAGTAACCCTGGGGTCCTACTGTAGCTAACTTAATAGATGTCACTGCAAAATAAAATAAAATAAAACTAAAATAAAATAAAGGGTTGCTTCTATACATGGTTCACACTTCCCTATAAATATTGTGGAACACTGACATTCCGGTTTAATTTGCACATGCAAGTTCCTAAGAATTAGCTTTGATTTGCATAGCTAGAGATGGCATATGCTAACTCACCCCTGGTGTACAGAGACCATTTGTGGCACTTGTCTGACTGTCTCCTCAAGTTGTGTGGGAGACTTTCCATGTCTTTTAGGGTAAAATGCACAATTCCCTTACTGCACTGGTGGCAATTAATTTCAATTCGTTTGAATAAAAATAACATCTAATATGTATGGCATACTTTCTACCTGCTAGGCACCCTTCTCAGTCTTCTATGTGCATTAATTCATTTAATCCTTATCCCTGTGAGGTAGATGACTATTATTCCCACTTTACAGATGAAAAAACTGAGGCACAGAGAAGCAAAGTAAGGTGCCCAAGGTCATACACTTACTAAATGAGAAAGCTGGAGATGGAGCCCAAATAGTCTAGTTCCAGAATCTGGACTAGAATATACCACATCCTGCAATAGGAAGGGGACAGGTTAGGTACACTTTAGGAGAGGATGTGGAGCAATGGGTACTCATCACTGCTGGTGGAAGGGCAAATTGGTACAACTACAAACTAACTGTTTGGCAGTATCTACTAAAGCGGAACATACACCTGCTCTATGACCTAGTAATTCCTGGGTATATATACATATACCCACCAAAAATGTATACTCATGTTGATGAAAAGACATGAGCTTGAATGTCTGTAGCAGCACCATTCATAACAGCACTGAAATGGAAACTACCCAAATGTCCGTCAATAGGAAAATAAGTAAGTAAATAGATTCTGGTATATTTATACCACTATGCAGCAGTGAGAATGAACAAGCAACAACTATACGGTGCAAGAAGGATGACTCTCACAAACATAATGCTGATGGAAAGAAACCAGGCAAGAGGAGTAAGTATAGTACAAAGACATGTGAAAAAGAATCTCTGCTGTTAAGGGTCAGGCTATTGGCTGCCCTTAGGGGTAGGAGTTGTGACTGGAAGGAGCACTTGGGACAGGAGCTTCTGTGGTGCGGGGAAAGTCCTGTGTCTTCATCTGGCCGCAAGTGGGTGTTTAGGTCTGGAAAATTCAGCAAGCTGTACACTTAGGTTAGATTCACTTTTCTGAGTGTATACTGTATATAAAAAACAAAATTCAAAAGGATACTGTCTGTGATCAAATATTCACTAGGTTAGAAGATGTAGGTAAATATCTTCACATAAAGAATACATATTTATGGAAAATTGTCACTGCAGGCAATTAAAGTTTCTGATATCTCTAGTGTCTTCTCTGTTTGCCTACTTCTCATCACAAATACCAGTCTGATGAGTTAATAATTAAAAGAGAAACGATCGACAGGGTCAGGTGGATGGGATGGTTGAGTGTGCTCGTGCCCGCCTCCAGACAGGGGCTCAGAGGTGGGGTCCCTTGCCAGTTGTACCAAGGCGCAGTTGGTAGGAGGGACTGGAACAAAGTGTCCTGGCTTGCTGGTCTTCACATCTTCTGGAGCGCCCACTTACAGGGGTGTGGAGAGAAAGCGAGAGCAGGAGAAAGGTTGCTTTTGTAGAAATCTTCAGGAATGAGGAAATTGAGGTCTGGGGTGAGAAGCAGCTCCACAGGACATTCTGCTGGAGGGCAACCCCTCTTAGGAAGGACTTAATGCAAGCGGTGGGAGCTGCTGCCCCTAAGAATTCTCACTGCTCCCACTCCTGTGGAATCAACCAGTAACCCACCCCCTACATGTTTGAGGGGTCCAGCCCAATCCACAATGCCCCATTTGTCCCACTTCTGCCTTTGAAAGAGAGAGAGAGAGACTTCATTAACTGTAACAAAGGCAATCCTTGGCCAGGGAAAGTGCTAACTTTTGTTTGCTTAAGAAGTGTGCCTACAAAAAAATCTTTTATCAACCCAGATGCCGTCAGCCAAATTCTTTCAAGTAAGTTGCACAGGTAGGAAAGAGCTTTTGAACCCAGATCAAAAATTATAATTGAACAGCCACAAAATTCCCCTCTGCATTAGGCAAAACAATGGCCCCCCTCCTTGCCCTGGCCCATGAACCAGACAACATTACTGGATAAATAGAAACCATGAGGTCAAAACCTCTGTTTTCCCTCTCTTCCTGAGTGCATGACATAGAATGATAGTCATTAAATATGAGATAACTTTGGCAAATACTTTTCTTAGAGTTCTGCTGATTATTCTCAGGGAGAAAAGTCATGTTAAAAGGAACTAGGTTGATTTAGTTACCAAAGTCATTCATCATTTGTTTTCTGAATTTGCTTCCAGGTCCGATTTCCAGTCGAATTTTGAATCTCAAGCTATTTTCAGAATTGCATTCATTCTCTCCTCATTCTCTCCATCACCTCTCCTGTCCATCTCCCTCTCTCTCCATTATAAACTCACTACTACCCACCTAAAGTCTTTCTTTCCCACAAGGGCTTAGTGGCACTGAAGCTGAGAATCCCAACATGGCTTCAGTCGTGGGAAATTTTTCAAAGATTTCCTTGTAGATGGGTCTAGATGTTCAAATACCACAAAAAATGGCTTCGGCTCCCTTCTGGGATACTGCCTGGGGACTTTGGTCACCATCTCAGCCCAGCAGCTCAGTGCCCTTGAGTTGGATATGGGAACAATCACCAACTTTTGGAGCCTTTTCAACTCCCTTAAGACAACAGAGTTGTGGCTCCCAACTTCCATCATGACTGCAGATTGGATTAACTGAGGCATTAGGGTCCTCATGAAGCAAAGTGTCCCAGCTGAGTCCTAAACCAGGAGTCTGGGGAATACCTGGTCTTGCCTCAGTTGACTTGAGGTGCTTTCCATTTGGGGGCAAAAAGAGGAGGTAAGACATCTGGAGAGAAGAGAGAAGGGAGACGAATCCTTGGCCTGGACAAAGAAAAAGGTTCTGAGATCCTAAGAAGATAGAGGTCCAGGCCTAAGGCTGAATGAGCTCCAATCATCAGAGACTCCCTGACATGCTGAGCCTGAGAGGAGGTCATGCTCCCCTAGCCCTACTCTGCTGCAGACTACCACATAGCATTGGCACCTTGGAGCCTTGAGGTGACCATTAATGGGGGATGGCGGGTCACATAAAAAACAGATACCTACTTGGCAACTGTCAGGAACTAGGTACCTTGATACCAAGGACAGCTCAAAGAATGTGAACAAGTACTTTCTTGAATAGTTGTGAGACACTTGTGCTGTGAAGTCCCAGGGACATCAGCGGGGTTTTGAGGGGTAGCAATGGGTAAGGGGTCCTCATAATTTGGGCATACCTGTAAATGTTAATGTGATATCATTTGTACCCAAAACTGCTAAGATCTGGGAATATTTTAATTATTCTAGAAAATAATGTGTTCTCTAATCTCCTTGAAGATTATACAGGTTGTGTTTTGTGGGACTACTTTCATAATATGTTAAAGGTGCTCTGTATAAGGGACATTCAGTAGTCAAAATACTTTGAGAAATGCTGGATTGAATAAGGACAAGCAGGTTTCTTTACTGAAAAACATCTCAGATCCTTTAATGTGCTAATGGAGTAGTGAGTCCTTTTATCAACCAGGATGGGGCAGGTTATGCTGCAGTAACAAATGATTCCACAATGTCAGTGGCTTACACGGACAAAGGTTTACTCCTCACTGGTTCTGCTGCACATCATCTTCACTTTATGACACAGGCTGGAGGAACAGACTCTGTTTTTTGCTTTTGTTTGTAGAAAAACTTTTTGTTTTTACATATAATGAAATTCACAGATCTTATATGTACAGTTCAGTGAATTTTGACAAATGTATGCACCAGGATAACCACCACCCCCACCAAGATATAGAGTATTTCCATCTTTGCACAAAGTTCCTGAGTCCCCCTTTCCAGTCAATCCCTCCCCTGCTCTGAGGCAACCCCTAATCTGATTTCTATCACCATAGATCATAGTTTTACCTGTTTTAGAACTTCATATAAATGGAATTAAGCAATATATATTCTAGTGTCTGACTAAACGTGTTATGCCATCAAGATGAAATGGGGGAAGGCAAGAAGTATTCCTGTGGAGATGAATTGGAAGTGGACCTATCAGTGCAAACTTGTGATTTCTAAAACATGTGTATATAGGTGTATGTGCATGTCTATGTGCACCTGTATATGTATGTATGAATGTCTATGTATGTAAGTGTATATATCTCTTCTTTCCAATGACAGGGCCAAGAAGCAAAGACACATGAATAGAATGAGCACATCTAGCACTGAGATCTTGGTATCTAATACCATTCACCACTAAAAGAAGCCAGAGCTCCTAGGAGAAATAGCCCATATCAGGGTTGGGACAGAGTAGGTACAAGATGATCCTAGAGCATCTCGTCATACCAGGAAGTAAGTGCTCAAAAAGAAAAGATGGGGCCTGTCACAAAGATACAGGAACCAGCTTGAAGGGGCCCCTGTTGGCCAAATCTGGGACAATTTGAGCACCAACATAATTAAGCACAATAAATTATAAGCCATTGGAAAAAATAAAGATTCATGAGTCCATACTGATCAGATAGACAGACAGACAGATGGATAAATGGAGCAGAGGGAAAAGCTTCTATTTAAAGTTGAATGTCCAGAGCCAGCAGGTCAATGTGGATGGGGTGTCGGAGTTGGAAAAATCATCATTTTGTAACCCTCATAGTAAACATTGGTTCAAGCAAGAATCAGCAATGAATTCTAAATCTAGAAGTACATTTTGATCAAAAGCATGAACTCAAAATGTCTCTGTATAGACTGTATATTAGATGCAAAGGTGGAGGGGGGATCCAGTGATATTATAGTGGAGGACACTTAGACAACACTTGGGTGATCAAAATTAATCTCACCAATGAGAGGCAGATGGATATCGTGTACCTCCAGATGTGATACCTTAGGAAAGGCACACTATCTATGCTGTTTTCTGGCAAAGAATGCATGACCAGAACCTAATTATGAGGAAGCAAGACAAACTCCACAATGTTCTATAATAATAAGCAAAAAGGGGGTGGGGGTAAGTTTTCAAAAATAGCAATACTATGGAAGACAAATAAAAACTGCGGAAATATTCCAGATTAATGGAAGCTAAAGAGACGTGAGAACTACAGACAACTCCTGACCCTAGACTGGATACTGTACTGCAGGGAAAATGATTCTATGAAGGACATTACTGAGGTCAACTGACAAAATCGGAATACAAACGGTAAAGTATCAATTTAAAATTTTCTGAAGTTGGGAACTGGACTGTGGTTATGTAAGAGAATATCTCCATTTTTATGAAATTCACACTGATGCACTAGAGGCAAAGAGCCATGATGTATATGTATGTAACTTACTTCTAAAATGTCCCCCCTAAAATTACATAGATGAGTTGCAGATAGAGACAGAGAGGGCAAATGATAAGACAAGTGGGGTCATATGTTAACAATAGGTGAATCTGCATAAAGCGTATCTGAATATTCTTATTTTTGCAACTTCTCTGTAAGTCTAAAAGTATTTCCAAATAAAAAGTTTTTTTAAAAAAGTTTATTAGTCTGAAACTTTGATAGTGAGACTCTTTGTCCTAGTCGTGCATGCTCTGGGCTTAATCCTGTAACTCAGGGTTAAACCTGAGGGGTCTGGCCCTTCTCACAGAGGAATTCTGCCTCTGAAACAAGAAGATTCTAGAAAGGAACATGTGCCCAGTCTATCGAACCACAAAGCCTGTTTCAGTGAACTAGTCATTAAACATGGTAGAGCACAGTGTTCCGAGAAATTTGATATGAAAAGTTCTGCCCCAGAAAGCACAGAGCAGGATGGATGATCAGAAGGGATTTTTCCTGAGGGGACAGAGGCCTGCAGAAGGAAACACCAGTTCCAGGACCAGCCCCTTCCTAGGGTGCAGTAAGGACAGCACCAGTTATGCCTCCTACTTCTAGGACTTAAACCCTGGAGAAAGGCCAGCAGAATATCAACTGCCCCCACCAGCACCTTCACTTCCTGCCTGGGCATCTAGGAGCCTGGCGTGCATCAGTTAGATGGAGCAAGCAAGCAAGGTAACAGCTGTTCGTGTTAGGATTCACACACAGGCTGATTTGTGACACACGGGGTCTCCCACATAATCGTTAGGCACACATAACCTTGGTTCCTGAAAATAAGCACTGCCACGTTTGACTGCCGCCAAGCCCAAAGTTGTAAACATCACTAGCTGCCATTTCAGGTAGGCATCTGTAGTGGATATATTTTACAACCCACCACAGACTCTCTGTGCCTGGAGGGGCAGCTCTCCTGGAGATCCATGCAGTGAGGTTTTGCTTCCTGCGATGCCCGCAAGTCTCTGGCTCCTCCCACCACTTCCAGGGATTCCAGACGAATCCCACCACAGGGTGTGGAATCTGGCTTCCCAGGTGGCTGCTGAAGGACTAGGTGACTTAACCTAGAAGTGTAGGGCAAGCTTTGACCAATGGGGGATGGGAGGGAGCCAACATAAGAGCTCCCTCTCCCTTCCCCCTGATGACGATAGGGTAGTGCAGTTCTGTCATTTAGTCCTGGGCCAAGTGAGTGCAACTGAGAGCATCAGCCCTATCTCGCTGGCTTGTCGGGAAGCAGTGGCCAGTGCCATAAGGCATCTTGCCTTTGAATCTAGTTCTGGATTATATCTCCCATGAAAGCATTAGCATTTAAGCCTTTCCTCCAGCTCTGTTTTCCAGGAACAACACAATGTGGAAAACCATTGGGGACTTCTAGTCTCATAGACAGTGGAGTTGCTATCTTAGGCCTCCTTCCTATTCCTCAAACTCACAAAGCACACTCCCAGCTTTTGCACATGCTGTTTCTCTATCTGGAACATTCTCTTTCTTCCATCAGACACGTGTATAGCTTACTGCCTCACCTTTTTTGGGTCATTGTCCAAATTTTATACCTACTCACTGAGGCCTTCCCTGCTCTCCTATTTAAAATTCCACATGAAGCCCACTATACTCTCTCATTCCCATTTATTTTTCTCTATATCTCCATATTATATCTTCATTTATCACTGCTATGATCTGAATGTTTCTCCCCTCTAAAGCTCAGGTGGAAGCTTGATCCCTAATGCGGCAGTGTTGAAAGGTGGGGCCTTTGGGAGGTGATTGGATTATGAAGGCTCTGCTTTCATGAATGGATTAACCCATTCGTGGATAAATGGGTTATCAAGGGAGTGGCACCAATGGCTTAATAAGGAGAGCAAGTGAACATGTTAGTCTTCTCATCCGTCTTGCCATGTGATATCCTTCACCACCTCAGAACTCTTCAGAGACTCCCCACGAGCAAGAAGGCCCTCACCAGATGTGCCCTCTGGACCTTGGACTTCCCAGCCTCCAAAACTGTAAGAAATAAATTGTTTCTTTATAAATTACCCAGTTTCAGGCATTCTGTTATAAGGGACAGAAGAGGTAGTAATACAGTTACTTTATAAGATTGATATACTTATATTTATTTATTTGGTAAGCTCCACGAGGGCAGGGACATTCAATAAGTACTTGTGAGTCAGATATACAAATGAAAGGCTGGATGGACAGACGGACAGATGGATAGATGAATGGATGAACTGATGGATGGCTGAATGAATGGAGTGGTGGGTGATAAGAAGCTGTCCCACTTCATGGCTCAGTTCCTCTGTAAACATGGCACAAAGAGCACTGGACCAGGAGTAAGACTCTCCAGATATGAATCTGGTTTGATGTAAATACCCTGTGCAACCTTGGGCAATGAGCATAATTTACATTTGAACTGGGCTTTAAAGTTTGCAATGTGCCTTAACTCATATTTTCTCCTTAGATCCTGAAATTAATTCTGTGGGATGGGTAAATCTTAGCTTTGTTTCACAGATGAAGAAACTAAGGTTCAGAAAAATTAGGTGGCTGTATCTGGGCTACACACACAGTGACAAAGAAACATTACATGAGGGCAAATAGCCTCCAGAGGCTTTACGACCCCTTCTGGTTCTAAACTCTGATCAGATACATAAGTGAAGAACACCCTATACCAGGGGAGTGTTTTAGGGAAACAACTCCCAGGGTAATTTAGCAAAATAGTATCAAGTGTCTCATTACCATGTTGATATTAATTAAACAAATGTCAGGAAAATAAGTATAATGTTATTAAGCTAAATGACTTTTACAAGGCAGGAAATGAATTTATTCTGTTTTAACAGTATTTCAAATGCACTCTATGCAATGCGATGTTATATTTCACAAATGATTTAGGTTCTCTTTCTGTAAAGTTCATTGTCATTGAAAGCTGGGTCAATTGACTGCCAAGGGCAGAGAGAAGAGTCAGCCAGTCGGTAAACAACATTGGGCTTATTCAATAATGTACTTATCACAGAATTCAATCGATGCTTTTAAAATGCCTTTGATGATGACAGAAGACTGGTGGGTTTGAGGACCTGTTAGGGGCTCTGCACTGAGACTGAGTTGGTTGGGGTGGGGGAGGGAGTTTTGTGGGTATAGGCACATGGGTAGACAGAAACAAAGCAGTAGCCACCAGAGGCCTAGCACGCTCCTGCCTCAGAATACCGGACTGGGAAACCAACAGATATGCCAGAGGCTTTGTGTTGTCAAAACTTTCCACAAACGAATGCAGTCAAAAGCTCTGCATTCAAAGGCCTATGGAAAGGTTAATTAGGGTCTAGAAAATTCTGCGTGAAGAGTACTCAAAACATTTAAGAGTTTGTCAGTAGATGATTTCTTCCCTTAACTCTTGCCAGGTTAATGGGGAGTGAGTTTGGGGCCAAAAATAAAAATTTAGAATGTGCAGGCTTTTAAAATGCTGCTGTGAAAGATACCATCCCTACTTGCTAGGAGTATGTTCCTCCATTAGGCAGACAGGAAAAACACTTATGTAGAAACTCAGAAGCAGACAAAACATTTAAATAAGTATAAAGAACATGGAGCTATGCCAACACCCCCTATTTTAAGCTTTAAATTTCAGCTCTGACTGCCAGCTGAAGAGCCAGGGGCTTTAAGAATAGCTGGTTGTGTCACCCCTGGAGGGCTGCCTTTGTGAACATTTTTGGAGACTACAGCATAGGTGGCTTCATGGATGTCTGACCAATGTAGTGACATGGGGCCCTGTGCTCAGAAAGGTCCTGTCTAGGGTTTAATGCTCTATTGTTGTTGCATTTGGAATTCTTAATAATTTTATCTTTGCATCTTACAAAAGTGTTTTGTAAGTAATGTCCTATGGAACAATGGAGCATGAGGGGAATGTGGAGCCTGGCCCACCTCCTTCTGTTCCCCACCTCCCCCTTGGATTCTCAACCACCCTCTCTCTCCCACTCACTGAAGTCCCAGCCCTGCCTGGCCTCCTCCTCTCTGCCCTGTGATCACTGCCACTGTCTACCTGGGGCAGTGTCCAGGTAGCTCTGTGGGGAGGGAGTGGAGTGGTGTGGGTAGGATGGGGTTTGAGAGTTGGGGGAAGAAGAGGAGACCCATGTTCCATCTGGCATAGGTGCCAGGAATGTTGGGGCAGGGGTCAGGGTTGGGCAAATGCCCCACTGCGTCTCCAGTGGGGCATGGCCACAGCTGTCCCCACCCTGGGCTGGCAGCATCATGGAGGTTCTGTAGGCAGCTTGGTAGGTGTGAGCTTCTGTCCCACCTCGATCCAGGTCTAGAAGTTTTAATCCCTTGAGGGTTGGCCATCTGCCATGGGTTAGGGCAGCAGACCATGGGGTGGGGGGGAATGCATTTCCCCCTGGGGCCAGGGTACTGCACCTTGGTCCCGTGGCTGGTGGAAGGGAGAACCTGGCAGGCCGTGGACCTCATGCACAACATCACAGGGTGGGACCCCCAGGTGCCTGTGAGGGCTTAGCATGACACTAAATAGAAACTAAAAAGCACGGTGACAGAGAGAGAGAGAGAGCACACACAGGGGAACAGAAACATTCTATATTTTAGTACGTTTAGCAGTACTCTTTTCCTGCTTTTTAGACAAGGGACCCCCCCTCCCCCGCCCCGGCTTTTTTATTTTGCACTAGGCCCTGCAAATTATGTAGCTGGCCTAGACTCCAGAATATAGTTTCAATAGTTACAATGAAAGAAAGGGGAGCCATACCACCACCTTGCCACAGGCGGGCACAGAGTGAGGCAGCTCCCTCTGTCTATATATCTCATCCTGCCCTTCTCCTATACTGTGTTCCTGTCTCCTGCTGGCTGTGGGCCCACACCTTCTGGTCCGCTATAAGATCTGGGAGCAAGGATTTGGAGTTGTACTTGTTGCTGGTCCTGATCTTAAAATTTGAAATTCTGCATCTCATCGTTTTGCATTTAAACCATTTCGGACTCTCCAGCTCCCTCTTGCCTCCCAGCCTTCAGCATGTGGGTGCCTTGCTTGCTGGCCTTCCAAACCAGCTGGAACACACCCGCTAGTGTTCAGGCACAGGCAGAATTTGCTCATTTCAAATGGTTTTGCTCCCCAGGTGGGTGACAGCAGGGCAGAAATGTTCCCAAGGCTCTCCCAAATAGACACAGTGGGGGTAACTTTTGGTGGAGGCAGAAAGGAAGGCAACACGTTTGTAAGGTCATACCTGTGCAGTTACTACCTTTCTCTTCTTCAAGTGTTAGAATGGAAGCCTAGTAATTCATCTAATAATTAATCAAAGCGCACACATCAATGGGCAAGCCTGAACAAAACCTGATGAGGTCAGGCAGTGGAATAAAAGTAAAAAGCTTTCTGCTTTGAGAGAGTTAGAAGCATTTCCCATTCCAAAAAAAAAAAAAAAACCCAGCAACAATAAACTCCAAATGAACTCCAGGATTCATGAGTAGCTCAGGAAAGAACTGGGTTATCTCAGCTGTGCTGAACATTTTCTTTGGTTACTCCCATCAGCGGGTGAGCTCATCAATTTTGGAAGGCGTCCCAGTATGTCTCATTAGGCTGTTTGAAACTGTTGATGTCAGAACACATCACTCTCACTTTTTCATCAATAATTAATGGATTAGAAGTCCACCATGACAGTGTTGGAATCTACAGCCCAGGAAGAAGTTGGTTCTGGACTGTTGCCTGGTTGCATTGACGCCACCTAACACTGCCAATGCCTGGCCATCAGCGTGCATTATGAGGGTGATGACAAAAACCCACCAACGCTGCATCTGGAGTGCTTGCTAAGTTTAGAGGCATCCATTAGTGGACTCTTGTTTTTAGTGAAATGGAAGTCTGTTATTTAGAAATTTTGTTTTGAATTATTAATTTATGTAGAAATAAGAAGGCTTGGGTTTTTAAGCTAGATGAACTTTGGTCCACAAAGCCCTTCTGCCTATTTTAAGATGAGGAAGGGCTACCTGTCTGCCTGGAGGACAACTGACTAGCTGTTCAGTAGCTTGTAAAGTAGCAAATATCGGGCCATTTTAAGTGGGTTTGGTTTAGTTAAGTCTGCATGCAGCCTATTCAATATTTTAAGTCTCTTCTTATAGATTTCGCCCATAATGTTGTGAAAAGGTCATAAACCCTAGTGCTGGGTGGCATCTGGCTGTTCAGAACCTTTACTCAGTGCTTACTACGAGCCAGGGATCACACTAAATGCTTTCTGTATGTTGTTTCATCTTTGCAACTGTCTTATGAGCTAAATATCATTATCCCCAATTTACAGATTAGGAAAACTACCATTTAATGGGGTTAAGTAGTGCACTCAGAGTCACACAGCCATTAAGGAACAGAGACAGTTACTTACCAAATCTGCAGACTCCTAATCCAGGTTCTGGAGTATGAAGAAAAAGGAAAAGGCCATGTAAAAATTATTGAGCTCTAAACTCTCTCTCAAGTGGTAAACCTTAGACAATTCCCATAGGACCAATCCTTCTGCAGTATTTCCAAATCCTGTTCAGGACACACACATACACACACACACAGATACACTTTTATACACATGTGCACACACACAACAGCCCTTGGCAATTCACACCAGGGCAGTCAGGAGACACCCCTATTCTGGGATTCTTCCTGCTCAGAGACAGGTTAAAAGGCAGGCCACCTGGATAAGTGCTCTGAGCACCAGTCCATAAGGGCAATAGCACCCCAATGGAAATCACAAATATGGTACCCTTTAACTCAGATCTCCACATGTGACTATTTATATAACCATCAAAATCTAAATTGGCCCCACTCTAACCAAGTACAGAGTAGAAATTTTAAAAAATTATCTTGGTGCCAGCTCTGCTCCCCCACTAAATAACTGTTGCATTAACGTTGAAAGGCTATCATCTGAAGCAGAGCAAATGATTCATCTGCCTTGACCCCCAACATGTCCAGACACGTTTGTGCTATGGGTCCCTGCCTGGATGGTAGACCTCACTTCTGCTATCAGAGTACTGGATTTCAGCGGCACTGTTCACTTGCTCTTTCGTGTGTGGTCCAATGCATGAAGTCCAGTGCTTTTCTCTGCACTTGGACTTTCCCTCGGGTCCAGTATGAAATTTTGGGAGCAGATCTTGACTGCACTGCTGGCTTTGAGCCTCTCCCACATTTGACTATATACTAGATTTTGATTTTGGCTTGAGCCAAGCTACTTTTCTCTTCTTGTTGCATGACCAGCAGGCTTGCTGCTGAGTCCATCTAGGCTGGGCCGGGTCTGGTCTCTGGCTACCTGGGATCAGCAGCCTTTTGCTTCCCAAGCATCCTGAAAATGCTCTCAGGAGGCTCTGCTTGCTGCTTGTTCAATATCTGTCCTCTCTTATTGATGTAAGGTCCTTTTTCACTACTGTCCCCAGCACCTAGCATGGCGCCTGACATGCAGAATGTGGTCAATAAATATTGGTTGAATAAATGAATGGATGGATATTTATTTACTTACTTAGCAGTTACGTGGCACTCAATATGTGCCTGGCAATGTTGTAAGGATTTTATGTATATTAAACTCATTTCATTTATTTTTTTAAACTCTCCTTTTCCTCCACTATATTATATATTTCTTGAGGACAGAGAATGTACTTGTCTCTAGCACAATGTCTGACAATAAGAGCATATTGATTACATAGAGGCATCTACAGTTTTAATTGTTGAAGCCATATTTCTGAATCTACATCTTTGTATTAGATGCAACATGAAGAGTTATACTTCTTAATTAGAGCAGGGTATAGGTCCCATATTTGAAAATTTTCACATTTGAATGGGCTCCATCATAGCCAAATTGTTTCAATTTGATTCTCTTACATGAACATTTCTGCTGCAGGTAAGTGTTATGTTCTTTTCTTTCCTTTTACTGAACTCTATTTTGGCAATATGTTTTGCTTTGGGCTAGACTTACTTTGAAAAATGTATAATAGGGCGGCTGGTCAGCTTAGTTGGTTAGAGCATGGTGCTGATAAGACCACGGTCCAGGGTTCAATTCCTGTACCTGCCAGCTGCCAGCTCCCCTGCTCGGAAAAACAAACAAACAAACAAACAAACAAACAAACAAACCCAAACAAACCCAAACGAACAAAAAATAAAGTGAAAAATGTAAAATAGAGAACATCTGCAGGAGGCACTTCAGCAGCCAATTGATAATGTGGACCATGGGACGTCAAAAGATGTGTTTTCCCCATTTTGTTTTCATGATTATTAGGTACAACTTCTGGGCCCCATTAATCTGGAAAATTCTTATTCTTAGAGAAATTTCTCCTCTGGCAATACACACTCTGCTTCATCACAGGTCAGGTATGTTCAAAATGTGTCAAAAATGTAACACTTCAGGTGGGTGGCTCAGTGAAAAACAGTTTGCTTCTCTTGCAACATGTTTTGCTAGACCGTTTTCGAATGCTATTTTATTCCCTTGAAGTGAGATGCTCTTTTCTCACCCACAAAGTATGACTTCAGAGAGAATCTGAGGGTGCTGAGTTGTTTCGTAGCCACTATTCTGAGATACTGTAAGGTAAAAATTTACAATCAAGGACCATGTTTTTGGAAGATCTACTGGAGCCTGCCTTTTCTTTTTGTCTTGAGGAAGAAAGCTTTGAAAGGGTATTCACTTCTTTTCAGGCCAGGAGCCTTTCAGTTTTTCCTAAAAACAAAACCTCTGAGCTTTTTATTTATTTATTTATTTTTTTTTTTTTACAATTATCAAAATATATATATTTTTTTTAAATTTTATTTTGTCGATATACATTGTGGCTGATTATTGCTCCCCATCACCAAAACCTCCCTCCCTTCTCCCTCCCCCCTACCCCCCAACAATGTCCTTTCTGTTTGCTTGTCGTATCAACTTCAAATAATTGTGGTTGTTATATCTTCCCCACCCCCCCCCCGGTTTGTGTGTGTGTGTGTGTGAATTTATATATTAATTTTTAGCTCCCACCAATAAGTGAGAACATGTGGTATTTCTCTTTCTGTGCCTGACTTGTTTCACTTAATATAATTCTCTCAAGGTCCATCCATGTTGTTGCAAATGGCAGTATTTCATTCGTTTTTATAGCTGAGTAGTATTCCATTGTGTAGATGTACCACATTTTCCGTATCCACTCATCCGATGATGGGCATTTGGGCTGGTTCCAACCCTTGGCTATTGTAAAGAGTGCTGCGATAAACATTGGGAAACAGGTATACCTTCGACTTGATGATTTCCATTCCTCTGGGTATATACCCAACAGTGGGATAGCTGGGTCGTATGGTAGATCTATCTGCAATTGTTTGAGGAACCTCCATACCATTTTCCATAGAGGCTGCACCATTTTGCAGTCCCACCAACAATGTATGAGAGTTCCTTTTTCTCCGCAGCCTCGCCAGCATTTATCGTTCATAGTCTTTTGTCAGCACCACGGTTACCCAGTGAGCGAACCGGCCATCCCTATATGGGATCCGAACCCGGGGCGTTGGTGTTATCAGCACCGCACTCTCCCAAGTGAGCCACGGGCTGGCCCGTTCATAGTCTTTTGGATTTTAGCCATCCTAACTGGGGTTAGATGGTATCTCAGTGTGGTTTTGATTTGCATTATTTTTCTCAGAAATGGAAAAAACTATCCAGACATTTATATGGAACAATAAAAGACCACGCATAGCCAAAGCAATGCTGAGCAAAAAAAATAAAGCTGGAGGCATAACACTACCTGACTTTAAGCTATACTACAAAGCTATAATAACCAAAACAGTATGGTACTGGCATAAAAACAGACACACTGACCAATGGAATAGAATAGAGAATCCAGAAATCAACCCACACACTTACAGTCAGCTGATCTTTGACAAAGGCACCAAGCCTATTCAGTGGCGAAGGGACTGCCTCTTCAGCAAATGGTGCTGGGATAACTGGATATCCATATGCAGGAGAATGAAACTAGATCCATACCTCTTGCCGTATACTAAAATCAACTCAAAATGGATTAAGGATTTAAATATACACCCTTAAACAATAAAACTTCTTAAAGAAAACATAGGAGAAACACTTCAGGAAATAGGACTGGACACAGACTTCATGAATACGACCCCAAAAGCACGGGCAACCAAAGGAAAAATAAACAAATGGGATTATATCAAACTAAAAAGCTTCTGCACAGCAAAAGAAACAATTAAAAGAGTTAAAAGACAACCAACAGAGTGGGAGAAAATATTTGCAAAATATATATCTGACAAAGGATTAATATCCAGAATATATAAGGAACTCAAACAACTGTACAAGAAGAAAACAAACAACCCGATTAAAAAATGGGCAAAAGAGCTAAGTAGGCATTTCTCTAAGGAAGATATACAAATGGCCAACAAACATATGAAAAAATGCTCAACATCACTCAGCATCCTCTGAGCTTTTTAAAAAGACTGGATTATATATTTTAAAATGCCCAACATGATAAATATTCCAGTGATCTATTGCTGCATAACAAATTATCCCCAAATTTAGGAGCTTAACACAATCATTTTATTGTGCTCAGCATTTTGTGAGCCAGGAGTTCAGGGAAACCTCAGCTGAACCAGTTCTCACTGGGGTCTCTTATGTGGCTGCAGTTAGATGTCTTCTGTGGCCACGATGATCAGGATCTCAGCTGGGATGGACATCTGTGACACCAGTTCACAAGTGTAGTAGTTGATCCTGGCTGTCCGGTGGGAGTTCAGCTGGGGCACCTACACCGCCTCTCTGGGTGACCTGGGCTTCTCACTGCCCAGTGGCTGGGTCCCGAGAGAGGCTTCTGGAGAGCAAGTGTTTGAAGACATCCAGGCAGAGACTGCAAGGCTTCTTGTGGCAAGGTCTTAGAAGTCACATAGCATCCCTTCTGCCACATTCTATTGCTTCCAAATAAGGCTCGCCCAGATTCAAGATGGTAGGAGAGAAGTAGATGCTATCAATGTATGGGAGGAGTTCCAAAGAATCTGTAGCCATCTTTTAAACTGCCACAACCAGGTGAGCAATGGATACATGAATGAATGAATGAAACCTACCTAAACATACCTGGAAGACATGCCCTATAATGTCCCTGCTTCTTTAAAAACATTTGCATTTCTTCTGTAGTAGTCTTAGGTCCAAAATTAAGACAGTGATTTTATCATGAGAAGGGTCTACTTACAGTAACTGTTTGGCTTAAGGTAAAGGAAGGAAAAAAGAGGCACAGAATGAAACCTGGCATCTACCCACTTGGCACGTATCCCCCTCCCAAAATATCTCCTCTTTTGCCTACTTCCATGCCTGAAATCCCTCCAATAAAGGATTTTCCTTTTATTGGGTCTTGAGGAATTTCTGTCTATAGAAATCAGCTGGTGATAAAGACGCCATCTGCTGAAGAATAACATCTTAGTCTTTTTATATCTTAGCCCTTGGAGGGTTAGACTCAGGGTAAGGGAAAATTGAAAATATTGGATAGTGGGAGATAGCAGAAGTATCAGAGCTTTTCCAACTTTAGTGGCTGAGAACCCAGGAGTGTGATATAGGACAGGCTGGAGGCAGGAGGACAAAGTTTAATGGGCAGATAAAAAGATTCTAAAGGTTAACTTCATGTTTCAAAATGCCCAGAGTGACAGGTTATCAATAGAGTTTATCCTGCTCCACCAGGGATCTCCTCACAAAGAGAAGGGAGAAAGAAATAGAGATCACCTCCTAATGTACCAAACAATTCACATTACAACAACCCTTCCCAAAAATGCTGTTACTGCACCAGTTTACATGTGAGCAGGGCAGAGCCACAATGCAAAAGGACTCTGCATCCATCAATAACCATGAAGGGGGACTCAAGCATGAACACCAGCACTAGATTGCGATGTGAGGGAGAAGTAAATCCACTGAGCATTCAAAGTTTATCTGTTACAAAACCAATGCCACCTTTAACCAATACAGCCTTGGTTAATTCTGCGTCTCCACCAGTCCCATAGACGGCATATCCCCACTGGTAACAACTTTCCTTACAGGCAGCAATGCTCTAGGGGTGGGGAGGGACATGGGGAGGAAGAGATGCAGACGAACCACTGGGGGCAGTTGTATGTATAGTTTTAAAGGCCCCCACAGTCCAATCCCCACCCCCGCTCAGCACCCCTCTCCGCACTCCCTGGTAACATGTCCCCTACCCACTCTGGAGTTACGAGTCATCGCATTAAAGGCTCTAGAGCAGGAACACCACAGATCAGAGGTGTGCGATTAGGAGAGCGAATCTGGCAATGGAATGTTGGGCTTATTGTGGCACGGAAGCAGAGTGGTGGAGTGGTTGGTGGAAGAGGAGTAAGGGTTATCCGGTAACGGTTTGGGTGAGAGGGCCGCAGGCAGGTGTCGAAGGCTGTTGAGGGTGCAGGTGCAGTAAAGATCACAGGCAGAAACACACAGGAGGACACAGGCAGATTGACTGGACAGGGGGTCTGTGGAGGGAGAGGAGCTTTGGAACTCTGGGGACTGGGAAAATGGTCATGTAATAAACATTACAACAGGAGTCAGTCTTGCTCAACATATTGGTTATATCATATACATGAGTGATTTTGGACAAAGATTTTACAAATCATTTGGCTAAAAGGAAGGCAACAGTCAGCCTCTACAACAGCTGAAGGATCCGTTCAATCCTTTCCACTAAAAAGCTGAAAAAGCTGCTCTCTTCCCTCTAGGGGGTCCCGAAGGACAGGACCTAGGATGACCCACCAGGTCCTCATCTGATCCCCAAGCAGCAGTCCCATATCCCTTGACTTGACAAGGTGTGGATTTCAAGCCCATTCTACATAGTAGCCACTTCCTTACTGGGCCCCCAGAGCAACTAACCAGCCCTTCTCTGGTGTTCTAGATGCCCCAGGCCCTAGCCCTCCACTTTGGCTTTCCTAGGCGTGAGTAGGAACCGTTTCTCCATATCTCTGTGAGAAACACTTTTCAAAGCTCCCAAGAGGGCCTCCAGAAGTCTCCCTCACAAGGCCGAAAGTGAAGGAGGCTGGGATCTTTCCATTCTTAAAGCACAGCAAGAATTCTCTCCAAAGAAACTTCTTCGCAGATTCCCTCCATTCTGCATGCCCTGGCCTCTTTTGATGCCCTCATTCGGGTGAGGGTCGCAGAGTCATAGAAACAGAACTCGAATGCTTCTCCTGTTGTTTCTGCCTGTGGGAATTTGTCTCCTGCTCACTGCAGCGTCTCATATCTGCGGCATTGAAACCTCAGCTGAAACAGATAGAAAAAATTCCACTTTAACCAACGGTGACATAGATTACTCTGTTGTATTAAAGCTAGACAAAAAATGGAATTTTTAAAAATCATGTTTGTTGCTTTGCCTCCCACGGATTTGTCACCCCTTTTCCCCTGGGTGACAGAGCTGCCAAAGATTACTCAAAGCCCATCTCTTTTGAGCAGTGAGAAGCCCCAGAAAGGGGTTAATATCCCAGAACTTCCTCAAGCACGAGGCATTTCTTCCATTTGGGAAATTAACCACGAATTGGGGTTCTCTTCCTGCATTTATTCTCCAGACCAGCAAGTTACAGGAAGAGACATAGGTGGGGTTTTGCTAAGTACAGTTTAACAAGTTTTACAATAGAAGCTGGTAACATTCAGTAAAACAAGTCAGATGACATTCTGTTAGGCAATTAAGTGATCCACTAACAAAGGCTTGATTTAGCCAACATTCCTTTTCCCTCCAGCAGCTTTTTAGTAACTTTACATATCAATTAGTAACTTGTCTGTCTTTGAGCCAGCAACCTTGCTGTGTTACAATTCTTATCTTGCAACAGAGATTCAATAGCCTGGGGAAAATTTCCTGTCCTTTGCAAGGTCAATATTTGAAACTGCAAGGCTGTGGAACACCAGGCCCTGTGAAGTACATTTGCTTTATGAATCATCTACACATGTTTTCTGCATTTAAAAATATCCAGCCACTTTTACCAAGTCCAATGTTATTTAAGAATCTTTCTTCTTCAGCTCAGTCCTATCAATATGCTGACAGTCAGTGTAATTTTTCTCCAATCCATGGAGAGGTTTTAGTCAGAGGTCATTTTTCATCGTGTAAATGATACAGTCATTTCCAAGCCATCTCTGAGATTTGCAGAGCTAAGTACAGTGACATACATTTTTGCATTTCTTACTCCAACCAAATTAATCTAAATGGAGGAGCAATCCATGGCAAACAAAAGCAATTTTTTAAGTGGTCTGTCTGAATCACCTCCAGTGCTGAAACCACTTAGTGTAGACTCATTTACCAGTAGAATGTTTACTATAAATTCTGGTGTGTTCATAAAAGTCATGCTTAAAGAGATGTTTTAATTATAGAGGAGAGAATGCTTATCTTTGGGTATTTCTTTCTTGGTGGTTTTTACATATTCCACTTTTAAAAAGAGAACATATATCACTTTGATAATCAGAATATATTATCTGCATATGTGTATGTTTACATACAACACACATTTAAAGAGTAAGAGAGTGGGAATGAAGATTTAAATGGTTTTTACAGTGCTACCCAAAAGAAATATGATGCTAAACACATATGTAATTTTAAAGAAGTGAAAAGCAGATAAACTTAATTTTAATAATATATTTTATTTAACCCAATGTATCCAAAATATTATCATTTTATCATGCAATCAATATAAAAATTATTAATGAAATACTTTACATTCCTTTTTTAAAAACTAAATCTTTGAAATCAGGTGTGTGTATTACATTATGGCACATCTCAATTCATAGTAGCTACATTTCAAGAGCCTCAATGATGATTTCCTTGTAGCAGATGAATATGAAGATCTTACTGGTCTTGTTGATTGAACATGAATTTGTCCTTATGTGCTTGGTCAAACTTCTGGGAAAATGCAAACTTTTGTAGGGAAAAAACTCAGTTATTTAAGTAGAGCATATTTGTATTCGTTGCCCTGTGCAAGTTATATTTATAAACAGAACCTCCTATTCTCTTTAATAATTTGTTAAATCCCAAAGCGGTGTCTAAATAAGCAATAGATTGCAGCTCAGAAGCATGAGTAACTGTAAGGGAGAATTGATTAGTTCCCGTCGTCATCCGAGGTATGGCGACCACTGCTCTCCAATATTTATTGGTACTTATCTCTTGAGGTAACACGTTCAAATCAATAGTTCTTTTCTATTTTTAATGTCCTTCTGCCATTAATCCATTCTCATGTCCATTTTTCTTGCTCAGCTAAGATTTGTACAGGGATCTGAGTGTTTTTCTAGGGTTTTTCCCCCCTGTAGGAGCAGATTGTATTTCATTTGGAGTGTGTTAAGTCACATGGGGATTTAAAGGCTGGCAGCATACCTCGTTTTTAGACAAAAGGGAGGTAATTCTCAGGTCTGCTGCATGAAAAATAAAACTTGAGTCTTATGTGTCTTTTTTTTTATTGTGGTGAAAAACACATAACATTAAATTTACCATCTTACCCATTTTTAATTGTACAGTTCAGCAGTGTTAAGTATATTCACATCATTGTGCAACCTAATGTGTCTCTGGGTACTTTTTCAGTGCATATTAGAGAAACAAGTAACCTATACCTTTTATAGACAGGTCCACTTATTGTCTGAAGACTCAGAGATTATGGGATGAAGAATTTAGAATTGGGTCACAGGCCCATAAAGAACCAAGGAGGCGTAACTCCATCCAACATACTGTGTAATGGAGGCAGACCAGCCATCCTCATCATTATGAGGTTAGAGGATGGGTTGTAATCTTTTCTCCATTACTGCTTGAGTTTCAGAACACTCTGTGCAAGGGTCAGGATGGTCACCTGGCCCCTAATGTTTCTCATGTGTCACCATCAGCTTGCACCCTCTGGCTTTTAGCCATCAGTAGATGAAAACCTCATTTGATGGTGACAAAGCCAAAATATATACACCTAGTTTCAAAAACTCAGATGTTTCAGTTAAACCAAATGCTAATGCCACCTGTTCAGACAGACCCAATATAAATGTTTCTTAGGCACGGTTGTTCATAAATTTTCATCTTGATAAACTCCCACGTTAAACTTGGATTGTGACTCCTAAAAAGTGATGTTCCTGCTAGAAAACTTACTGGCCTGCAAAGTCGTAGTTGTTCCTATTTTGCACATGCCAGTGATCAAACGATACATATTCAACTGTATGAATGTTGCAGCTGTTAACCTCAATTTAGCAATTTTGTGAAATTATTTCTTAGCTTTCTAGAGATATTTTATTTCTTGTCAACTTTCTATTTTGAAAAGTTTAAAAGCCTAACAAAATTTGCTAGACTAGTACAATGAACTTCTGAATGGCCTGTACCTAGATCTACCAAATTGTTAACATTTTGCCGCATTTGCTTTCTCTCTCTCACTAGAGATACATTTTTTAAATTGAGGTGAAATTTACATAACATAAAATTAATCATTTTAAGATGAACAATTCAGTAGTATTTATATTTAGTACATTCACCAAAGTTGTGTAATCACCACCTCTGTCTAGTTCCAAAGCATTTTCATTACCCCCAAATAAAACCCTCTGTCAATTAAGTAGTCACTCCCCATTTGCCTTTCCCCCAGCCCCTGGTAACCATCAATCTGCTTTCTGTCTCTCCGGATTTACCTATTCTGGATGTTTCATATAAGTGGAATCACACAGTATGTGACCTTTTGCGTCTGGCTTCTTAGCAAAATGTTCTCAAGGTTCATCCGCAAAGTAGCATGTATCAGTACTTTCACCAGAGATGCCTAATTGAGGTTGAAAACTGAGTATGGGGAGCATTCTGTCACCTGTGTTCCCTTGCTCCCACTTCACCCCACTGAATGGAGAGGATCTCGTAGTCTCTTAAATTCTGTATTTCCTTTTAAATAAAGCATCTCTTTGGGAAAAGGGTGGGTATTTATTCAAGTATATGTACATTCATATCTCATAAACTTATTTAGTAGTTTAAAATGAGCATAAAGAAGAAAACATGCAAAGATAACCATACTAAGTAGCTATATCTCCTTGGACATGTTGCTTAGTCTCTCTTGCTCTCAGTTTCTTCATCTACAGAAGGACCAGACTGGCTTCATGCCCTGAGAGCCATTGTAATGAAAATTGTATGATTTGATTCCCCAGACAATCCAGCTTACACTTTCCTGAAATCTATTATTCCAAAGAGCTACTTCCACTCTGTGGTTTATTACAACAAAATTGATACTGATGAACCCTTGGGTGTGTGACTCTAGAGGTTACAAAGTGTGGCTTAGATGAATTTACAATTCAATTGGGGCTAAGAGTTAGATGAGCATGTGACAACAGGGATATTCATAACCAGAAGACAAATTTTGTTAGGAGAGATTAAATATCCACCATTAAACCGTACATGTACTCTGTAGGAAAACTGGTAAAAATGCCAACAAGGAATATCAGCCTGCCTTCATTCTTCACGTGTCACTGCCCTCTTTGATTCAACCAGTCATCTGTGGACAGCAAGTGGCACATTAAGATTAAAGGATACCTGGCTGGTACACCAGACAGAACATTCTCTCTTATTTTATTTATTGAATTTATTTTTAGTATTGCATTTATTTTTATTTGTTCCAACATTTTAGTATGAAACTTTTTAAACATTCAGCAAAATTGAAAGAGTTTTACAGTGAACATCCATATATCCACCTCCTGGATTCTACCATCAACATTTTACTATGCTTACTTTATCACATATTTATCCATCCTTCTACTCATCCATTGATCCATCTTATTTTTTTTAAGGATTTCAAGGTAAATTACAGACATCAGCATGCATATCATTAAGTAGAGTTTGATATTTGTTTACTGAGTTTTCTTTTGTAAAATTTACATACAATGAAATAACACAAATCTTAAAGTGCACATTGAGTTTTGACGAATGTATACATCTGGGTAATCCAAACTCCTATCAAGATAGAAAACACTGCATTTATTTTTTAACCTAATTTTTTATATAAATACATTGTTTTAAAAAATAAAATAGCATGACTGTCAAACTGAAAGACTGCAGTCACCTGCCCCTTCCTCCAGTCCCATTCTCTGCTTCCCAGAGGCAAATGTTTTACATGTTAGAAGACTTCTGGTCAAGGTGGCAGAATAGACAGTCCCCAGTGTCATTCTCTCCCACAAATCAACCAATTTACAACTATAAGAAGCAATGACAGACGAGCTGGGGCTGCTAGAGCTTAGAAGAGGAGGAGAGACCTACAGAGTGTATGAAGGTGGGAGAAGCCACGATGAGAGAAAGAAAAAACTGCTCTGACCTTTTCAAATCCCAGCCACTTCAAGGCTGGAGCTGCTGAGTGCACCGAGCAGGAGCTGGGAAAAACCGCAGCTGTGCCCTTTGGGATGAAGTTGCTTAGAGGCGGCAGGGGAGAAGACGGCCTTGGTGGCCCCCAGGCCAGTAAGACCACTAATAGGGCTCCTATGGACCCATATAGGAGCAAAGAGTCACAACAACTGAAAAAAAGAAGCCACTCAGAGGCCAGTGAGTCATCACAAGGGTCCAGTGCATGGCCCATCCCATGGGAAGTGTTTGGAGCATGGGTGGTGGGGGAGATGGGCCCACCAGGGGAACACTGGGGCACAGCAAAGACAGCTGATCTGCCTGCCAATCAGCATAGGACCACTCAGAGGAGACCGACCAGGAATATAGAATTGTATGGGGTGCAGTTTGATGAAAAGACTCAGGCCCAGACCAGAGTTTCTACACAACCCAGGTGCACTGGATTTCTCTAGACCTGGAAGTACCTATGAAGTCAACCATTAAAACCTGAGCTGCACAAAAAGCCTTCACTAGGGGAATCAGCAGCAAAGCAGCAATTTAGTTCAACCACAAAGCTTAAATACTGGTCCCCACAGGAAGATCCCCCATTTTAGAAGTAAGCAAAGGACAGCAAATTAGTTCCAGCACAGAGTTTGAGTGGTGGGAACAGCAAATAATCCAACACAGAACTGAAAGAAAAAACAAATACCCACAGCCAGAGGGTTTGATATTAACTGGTAAAGGTCTCATTTCACCAAAGAACACCTATAACACCTAGAAGGACCAGAAGTCCCTTGGCTACCAAGCCAGAAAGGGGGGAGGGCCGGGGGCCTCAGCCATGCCCCCTGACATGTGCAACCACCCCAGCTACGACCACCAAGTCACTGCAGGAAGTGCCCCGGGCTCTCCTGACCCAGGGCAGTGGGGGGCTGAGAGCCTTGGCCATGCCCCCCGACACATGTAACTAGCCCAGCAACAACCACCAAGCCACAGTAAGAAGGGCCCTGGGTTCCTGAACTGGGGTGATGGAGGCTGAGGGTTTTTGCCACACCCTCCTGACATCTGCACCCAGCTTGGCAATGACCGAGCCACCACTGAAACTCCCCGGTCTCCCCTGTGGGAATGAGAGGGGTGCCACAGGCCTCAATCCGGCCCCTCTTCCTTCTTCCTTTTTCCATTACATTTCCTTCCCCTTTCCCCCCCTCCCTCCCTCCCAACTGCTCTGCAACATCGTAGAATGTAAAAAAATAATAATAATAAAATAAAAAATATAAATTAAAAAAATCTTTTACATGTTTCTTTTGATAATTTTTAAATATATTTCTGTATAGAATGTTACTACTGCTATTTCTTAAGTTTTCAATTTTAGAACAATCTATTGATTAGCTACTATAGAAGAATAGGATTTAGCTATCTCAAACAATTTCCTAAGAGTATCCTGTTTCTTCTCCCACCTCCAATATATTTATAACAGAACTTTTAGTTAAGTCAAGATTCAGCATTTACATTATTTTAAACTATGTAAATATTGTTCATAGTAGACAGTAGATACTGATTCCATTTTATATCCTGTCTAACTTTGGTTTTTCCCAGAGTTACTAATCACCTGGTCTTTTTATTTGCTTTTAAAATATATTTCTCATCAATTCATCTCTAAACTGTCTAAGAAAACTTTAAAATTCCTTCCGATGTGTTTTAACCCATTAGATAAGGCATCAGTTTCATTTTCTCTTAGAGGCATCACTCCAATCTGTACCATTTGCTCCCTAGGCCTGCAGCTGGGCTGCCCCCCCCCCCCCGGGGGCTCCCCTTCATCCTCCTCCTGTGTTGGGTTCCTTATTGCTGGATCCTACCTCTTCCTCATGGATTCTTTCCTCATTTTGCGGGAACACATCCTGCAGTACTTTCTTGAGCTGGTAAACTTTGAGAGCAAACTTTATGACATATTGCCTATTTGAAAGTATGTTTATTCTACCATCACATTCAATCCATCATTTGTTTGGCTATAGCATTCTAGGTTGGACATCACTTTCCCTCAGAAATTTGAAGATAATGTCCTACTGTCTTCTAGCTCTCAGTATTACTATCTGAGTCCATTCTGTTTCCTAATATATTATATATATGAGGGATCTTCATAACGTTCATGGAAACCTTCATGTTATCTTTTAATACCATTTTTCCACAAACTTTTTGAAGTACCCTCATACTTTTGGAAAGCAATCTGTATCCTAGTGTTCTGAAATTTTATGTTTATATCACTTGGCATGCCCATTCAATCTAGAAACTCACATCCTTTACTCCTGGAAGATATTTCTATATTATTTCTTTGATAATTTCCTCTGAGAGAATATCTGCTCTGTTCCCTCTTTCTGTAATTCTTACTAGTTGAGTGTTTAATATCTGATTGTAGCCTCCAATTTTATCTCTTTTCTCCTATAAAATGTGTTTTATTAAATATTGAATAGATTCAAAATTATCTTTATAGAATATGTGTAAGTTAAAAGAATAACAATGCAAATACTCAGTACCACCATCGACTTTAACAAGAGCATCCCTGATGAATTTCAAGCCTCCATGGGACCTTCCCAGATCCAATTGTCTTCCTTCCCAGCTTAGAGGTAGCCACTACCCTGAATTTTGTATTTACAGTGCACTTCTCTTTGTTGTTTTACCACATACTTCTGAATCTCTGAAAAACATAGTGTTTAGTTTTAAATGTTTTTCAATTTCATATTAATAGAAAGATACTGTATGATTTCTGCTTACTTTTTAAATTTTACATTGAATGTCTTCTTTGGGCTTATTTTGTTCTTTTTTCACTACTTATTTTGGACACTTAGCTCCTTATTTTAAAAATGAGTTCTATTAAATAATCAAGAAACTAATAATTTTAATCATGCACAAACTATTCTAGATTATAGAAATAAAAGGAACATTTACCAACCCATTTTAAGAGGTTAGCATAACCTTTTAACTAAAACTTGATAGAGAGAACATGACTAAGGAAAATTCCAAGGCTCATTCTCTTACAAATATGTAGGTACCAAAAGCCTAAACAAAATCTAGTAATATATAAAAATGGCAAAAATGACCAACATAAGTTTTCCTCAGCAATACAGGGCTTAATTGATTAGAAAATCAATGAATACAATCTCCAATTCTCCATGAACTAGAAGGAAGGGCATATGGTAATTTCTATAGATGCAGAAAAACATTTGTTAAGGACACTATCCATTAATTATAAAAATTCTTAGCAAATTAAGAATAGAAGGAAATTTCCTTTGTCTTATATAGCATATCTACAAAAAATATACAGCAAATATAATTAATAATAAAACATTGAAAATATTTCTCCTTAAGATTAGGAACAACGAAAAGTAGCAGCTATAACCATTTTTCATACTGCATATCCTGATCAGTGCAGTAAGGAAAGAGAAAAAAAGTATAAGGATTAGAAAGAAACAAACAAAAGTTTTTCATTCACAGACAATATTATGATCTGCACAGAAAACTCAAAAATATCTAGAATTAATGAGAGTTTCTCAGATGTGCTGTATTAAAAAAAATCAACCTAAAAAAGAACTTGCATTTATATACAGTAGCAATCAACAGAAAATGCAAAAGGAAACGATTATCGTTCCTAAAAGTATAACATACCATAAAATAAACATGACCAAAGAGAAAGTGAAAATTCTGCATTGTAAATAAGCATGGGAAGTTTAAATAATGGAGGAGAAATACCATGTTTGTGGAGAAGTAAATTCAATACTGTAAATATGTTGATATACAGGTTGATGCAATTCCAAAGAAAATTCCAAAAAGTGTTTTGTGGAACTTGAAAAGCTGACTAAAATAGTTGTTGATGATTAGAGAAGCAAGAATAGCCAAGACACTCCTAATAAAGGAGAACTAAGAGGAGGAGCACATTCTACCATCATCAAGAACTATTCAAAACCTACAGTAATTAAGACAGTGTGGTGTACACTGATGGAAAAAGAACAGAGAGTCCAGCAAACAAGTCACTGTGGAGGAAGAACCACACGAAGGCCCTTTTGCAAGGGCCTGCCCACTACTGTCACATGAGCAAGAAATACATTTCCTTGTATATTCCATTGTATTTCCAGTTTATATTTTTGAATCTATTTTTTAGAGAAGTTAGTCTAGTCCAATACAACTTGGATTGCTTTAGTGGTCGCCCTGTAAAATGTGACATCGATAAAAATAGTATCGATATTTAAATTAACATCTTTACCTGCCTGTTGAAAAACACAAGAATTTTAGAGTACTTTGACTTTATCCCCATCTGCCTGACTTACAGACTTACATTCTGCTGTTATTAGATATCATGGTTCTATGTTTTTAACCCTGTAAGATATTATTGCTTTTGTACTCAATGACGTTTTAGATCACCACATATTTAGTACTGTATTTGTTCATTTTTTCTTATTTCTCCAACCTTCCATCTGAGATGATATTTTTTTCCCATCCACAGTACATTCTGTACAAGTTCATTTATGGGGAATTCAGTTGGTGTCAAATTCTCAATTTTGGAAAATTAAAAATTTTGCCTACAGTCTTTTTGTTGGAGCAGTGGGGAGCAGTGAGCCACAATTTTAGAAATTCACAGGAAATCAAATGCAACAAACAGGATAAAGTGAGACCTTGATGAATACATCCTCCAGGAGTAAAGTCCCTGTAAGCAAGGAGTGAAGTGGAGATTGTCAGCTCTTTTCTTTCACCTCAACACAAGGCAGGCATCCGGGGGGAAGACAAGACGTTGCCCCTCAGATCCCTCCACAACAAACCAGGAGCCTAGTGTGGCTGGGAGCAAGTGCTGAATCAAGTGACCTGGTCACCAGGAGTGGGGAAGAACTGTCCCTGCCATGGTGGGGACAACCCCACTGTGCTTCACCTGGAGGGGAAGAAGAAATGGAGTTGTCTACGAAGCCCTGGTGGGCCATTGCATGACTTTTGCTCCTGGAAGTCATCTGCTTGGGGGCCAGACTTCTAGGCACTGAGCCGTTGCTGACAAGAGCCAGTGGATGAAGTCTAGAGATGTGAGACGTCATTTTCTTTTTTTTTTTAAATTTTATTTAATTTTATTTATTTATTTATTTATTTTTTAAATTTTACTTTGTCGATATACATTGTGGCTGATTGTTATTGTCTCTGAGTTTTGCCAATTTGACTATAACATGTCTTGGAGAAGGCCTTTTTGGGTTGAATACGTTTGGAGATCGTTGAGCTTCCTGGATCTGAAGATCTGTGATTTTTCCTATCCCTGGGAGGTTTTCTGTCACTATTTTGTTGAATATGTTTTCAATGCAATCTCCGTTTTCCTCCCCTTCTGGAATACCCATGACTCGTATATTTGAGCGCTTAATGTTGTCTGATTATCTCTCTCAGATTTTCTTCAATGTCTTTGATTCTTTTTTCTTTCTTTTTGTCTGCTTGTGTTATTTCAAACAGCCCATCTTCAAGTTCAGAGGTTCTCTCTTCAACTTCGACAAGCCTGCTGGTTAAACTCTCCGTTGTGTTTTTTATTTCGCTGAATAACTTCTTCAGTTCAGCAAGTTCTGCTACATTTTTTTTCAGGACATTGATTTCCTTGTACATTTCCTCTTTCGGATCCTGTATACTTTTCCTCATTTCATCATGATGTCTAGCTGAGTTTTCTTGTATCTCATTCAGTTTCCTTAGAATTATCGCTCGAAATTCCTTGTCAGTCATTTCAAGGGCTTCTTGTTCTATAGGATCTAGAGTTTGAGATTTATTAACTTTTGGTGGTGTACTTTCTTGATTTTTTGTATTTCTGGTATCTTTTTTTTTGATGTTTATTCATTGTGGCAGGGGGTTCCACAGTCCACAGGTTTGAGACTATTGACTAACTAAGATGTTGCTGTGGTTGCCAATTTGGTATGGCTACCTCCGTGACTGCTCAGTTGGCCTCTAGTGCCTTGTGTGTATGGTTGCCTCGGGTCTTGGGCCTCTCCAGGGAGCCACCTCTCTGGTCAGCTTGGACTCTGCTGGGCTGCTGGATCACATACCACAGGGTGTTTGATCTCTGCTGAGCTTTCACTTCCCATGCAGGACTTCTTCCTGTTCTGTGTGCTCTGGTCCGGGCTGTTGGATCGTGCAGTGGCGACCCCACAGGGTGTGTGGTTTCTGTCGAGTCTCCGCCTCCCTGGCCGGACGTCTCCCCGCTCTGTGCGCACTGGGCTGGGCTGGGACGTGTCTTCTTTGAACTTATGGAATACTGCCCACAGCTCTGCAATGTCAGTTGCAAAGGTGATATCTGTGTCAAGGACAATGACTCTCTCCAGGTTGGCAGGATGAGTCTTGGTCAAGACGAGCTTCATCAGACCATAAATCCCAGAGTAATGTTTGTTGGGGATCCAGGAAACTTCAGAGATTCTGGGACAGCTGCATCTGGCATGGGCCTCAGGCTGCTTCTGATATACTTTCCTTACGTGGCTTCCAGAACTTCTCCTCTTCTGGTTTTCCTTCTGCCTTACTCCCTGTCAGCTCCTGTGCAGGTTTCTTCTCTTTTCCCTGAATTCATGTGAGACGTCATTTTCATAATCTTCTGGATCTGGCTTCTTGCCTGGTCATCTTAGGCTGCTGTTTGTGTGGCAACCTAGCTTTAACCAGATATCACCCCAAGACAAGGTTTTGAAGGAAGCTGGTTACAGCAGCGATAAGGAGTAGGAACATTAAGACCATAGGAGAAGGCAAAAAGCCACCTTTTTCGAACCTCTTCAGTCTGACTCTCCTCCATTTTCAAGAATGATACCTAATAATTTCCATGCCAAAACCAGGTCACTAGCAGAACTCTTAAAAGCAAGGTGGAGAAAACGGAGGCCTACCTAGATTGATCCAATTCCAAAATAATTTCTTCACCCATCTAAGGCCTATGAGTTATTTTTTTTTTGTAATAAACTTTATTTTTACAAAAAAGTTGAGCAGAAAGTATAGATAGTTCCCATACCCCCCGCCCCACACACACATACACAGTTTCTCCTATTATTATCATGTTCCATTAGTGTGATATGTTTGTTACAATTATGAACCGATATTGATATATTATTATTAACTTAATCTTACGTTAGGATTCCCTCTTTGTATCGTACAGTTCTATGGGTTTTGCCAAATGTGTAATGTCACGTATTCACCATTACAGTGTCATACAGAATAGTTCCACTGCCCTAAAATTCCTCTGTGCTCCACCTGATCACCCCTCCCCCTCCACTGCCCCCTCTGAAACCCTGGCAACCACTGATGTTTTTTTTTTTTTTGTTACCTCTAACATTTAGCATTTCTGTGTTGGGAACATGTAAAATCATCTCTTCTAGCTGATTGAAAGTACACAATAAATTGTTAATTATAGTCACCCTACAGTGCTGTAGAACACTAGATCTTATTCCTCCTACCTAGCTGTACTTTTGTATCCATTAACCAACCTCTCACTATTACCCCTCCTGTCTACTTTTTCCAGCCTCTACTTTTATGTGATCAACTTCCTTTGCTTCCACATACGAGTGAGAACATATGGTATTTCCGTTTCTGCTCCTGGCTTACTTGACTTAACATAATGTCCTCCAAGCTCATCCATGTTGCAGCAAATGACAGGATTTCATTCTTCTTAATGGCTGAATAGTATTCCATTGTGTATATATACCACATTTTTGTTATCTATTCATCTGTTGATGGACACTTGGGTTGATTCCATCTCTTGGCTATCATAAATAGTGCTGCAATGAACATTGGGGTGCAGGTATCCCTTCAACATACTAACTTCCTTTCCTTTGGATATACCCAGTAATGGGATCACTGGATCATATATGGTGGTTCTATTTTTAGTTTTTTGAGGAACTCCGTATTGTTTCCCATAATGGTTATACTAATTTGCATTCCTACCAACAGTGTAGGAGGGTTCCCCTTTCCCCACATCCTTGCCAACATTTGTTACTTTCTGACTTTTTGATAATAGCCATTCCAGCTGGGGTTAGATGATATCTCATTCTGGTTTTGATTTGCATTTCCCTGATGATTAGTGATGTTGAACATTTTTATAATCCAGTTGACCATTTTGTATGTCTTCCTTCGAGAAATGTCTGTTCAGCTCATTTTCCAATTTTTGATAGGATTTTTTTTTTTTTTTTTTTTTTTTTTTTTTTTTTTTTTTTTTTGCTGTTGAGTTGTTTGAGTTCCATGTATATTCTGGATACTAATCCCTTGTTAGATGTATAGTTTACAAATATTTTCTCCTGTTTTGCAGGCTATTTCTTCACTACCTTGATTGTTTGCTTTGCTGTGCAGAAGCTTCTTAGTTTGATATAATCCCATTTGTTGATTCTTGCTTTTGTTGCCTGTGCTTTTGAGGTCCTCTTCATAAAGTCTTTGCCCAGCCCAATGTTCTGGAGCATTTTCCCTGTGTTTCTTCTAGTAGTTTCACGGTTTCAAGTCTTATGTTTAAGTCTTTAATTCATTTTGAGTCGACTTTTGTATATGGTAAGAGATAGAGGTTTAGTTTCATTCTTCTACACGTGGATATCCAGTTTTCCCAGTGCCATTTACTGAAGAGACTGTTCTTTCCCCAGTGAATATTCTTGGTGCCTTTGTTGAAAATCAGTTGACTGTAAATACATGGCTTTATTTCTGGGTTCTCTATTCTGTTCCATTGGTCTGTGTTCTTAACGAAAGCTGTGAGGTTTTCCTAAAGCTGTGAGATTTGTTTTACTTCACTAAAAGACTATTGGAGGAGGATTGGTGAGTCTTAAAATTGATATACTGTGCTCAGAATGAGCAAGGTTATTCCTCCACTCCAAGGAAGGATGGGGAGCTTAGAACCAATGCAAGTTTCTCCCCTTCACTCAGACCCCAATGTTTTTAAATGGTAAAATCAGGTTAAAATCTGCAACAAGTGATCATTGAAGTCAGCCTTCAAGAGTTAGGAGGTCAAGAGCAGTGTGCAGAGGGTGACTACTGAAAGTGGCAGCTACCGCAGGTCTTTGCCTTTGGGACTGCCTGAATGCGCTGATCACAGAAATAGCCTGGAGGACAGGCCAGGGATATCAGCCTCACTTGGGAGCTTGTTAGACATCCAGGTTCTTGGGCCCCACCCCAGACCTAGTGAGTGGACCAGACACTCTGGGGCTGGGGTTGGGCAATCTCTGGTTTACCCAGCCCTCCAGGTGATTCTGCTGCATGCTCAAGTGTGAGATCCACTGCTTTTGGACAGTAGTTCTCAACTAGTGGCACACCAGTCTTGCATCATGGGGGCTTTTTTGAAACAAGTCAGTTCCCGACCCCATCTCAGAGACATTCTGATTTAATTGGTCTGGAGTGGGGCTTGGGTATGCATACATTTTTAAAGCTCCCTAGGTGACTCTAAAGTGTAGCCAAGGTTGAGAACCACTGCTTTAGGAAACTCTGACCTCACTGGCTTAGTGATCTCGGTGTCTGTGCCTCAGCTCTTCGCTCTCTCAAAAGGCGCTAGGAAGCCCATTGTTGTCAATGATATCAAGGGCATCTCCCAGCTCTAACAAGCTTGGGAGCACCAGCTGTTGGTGACCCTAAAGCTTCCTCCTAAGTTCCTGGCTGGTGCTGGTAACAGGGGACTAGTGAGTGTCCCTAAAGGGTGGGGGTCAGAGGCAATCCCCTACTCAGCATTGGGAATGAAAGGGCAGACTGGCTGGCCACTGAAAACTGACATCTCCAAGAAGTTGATGTGACCTGTTGAGCTTTTGGAGATGACCATCTGGAAAGCCCCAGGTCTGTTATTATCCAGAATGATAAATTAGTGGGAGGAATTTCTTATTTTTGCAAAGCTGTTGATAGGCCACTTAGGAAAGTCTTCCCAGAAAGTCTTATTATTGCTGGGGAAGGCCTTGCCTTGCTCCTCAGAGTGAGGGCCATGGATGGGCAGCAGCAGCACTACGCAGATTTTGCTAGAAATGCAGAATCTCAGGCTCCACCGTAGACCTACAAATCAACATCTGTATTTTACTAGGACCTTCGGGGGATTCACGTGTACTTTAAAATTTGAGAAGTGCTATTTACAGCATATAACTATGAGACTTTTTACATTGGGGCCTGTTACGAGCTGAATTGTCTCCCCCAAATTCATATGCTGAAGTCCTAGCCCCAATACCTCAGAATGTGACTGTATTTGAAGATACGGCCTTTAAAGAAATGATTAAAGTGAAATGAGATCATAAGGGTGGGGCCCTGATCCAATATGACCAGTGTCTTCATAAGAAGAGGAAGAGACACCAGGGATGTACACACACAGAGGAAAGTCCATGTGAAGATACAGCAAGAAGGCTGCCATCTGCAAGACAAGGACCAAGGCCTCAGGAGAAACCAACCCTGCTGACACCTTGATCTTGGACTTCCAGCCTCCAGACTGTGAGAATATAAGTTTCTGTTGTTTAAGCCACCCAGTCTGTGGTATTTTGTTATGACAGCCTGAGCAGACTAATACAAGACCTTCTGTGGAATGATTGAATTGTGTCTCCCAAGGTTCATTTATTGGAAGCTTAATCCCCACTGTAACTGTTGAGGGTGGGAAATCCTATTACGGTAATTGAAAGGTGGTGCCTTGAAGAGGTGATTAGATTGTAGGACCATGCTATAGTGAATGCATTAAAAATGGCGGTCAGGGGCGTGGTTCAGAGGGCTTTAAAAGAAGAGGAGAGTCTGTCTCTCTCCACTCTCTCTCTGCTCTGCCATTTCGCAATATGATACCCTGCATCACTGTTGCCACCAGCAAGACTCTCACTAGATGTGTTCCCTGGACTTTGGACTTCCTAACCTCGGAAACTATAAGCAATAAGTTTTGTTTTCTTTATAAAATACTGAGTTCCATGTATTTTGTTATAAGCAACAGAAATGGACTCATACAGGGCCTCTGCCAGATTCCACGAGATTTTGTTCACTGATGTATATCCTCAGTACCTGGTACATACTAGGCACTCAATGAATATTTGTTGAGTTAAAAAGAAAAAAAAGATGAATCCCCACTTGTGTTAGTCCATTTCTGTTGCTTAGAACAAAATTACCTGAACTGGGTAATTTGTAAAGAAATGGAATTTATTTCTTACAGTTCGGAGGCTTGGAAGTCCAAAGCCCAGGGAGCACATCTAGTGAGAGCCTTGTTGGTGGTGGTGGTGAGGGATTTGTTCTTGATGGTGACTCTACAGCAATGCAGGATGTCACATGGTGAGAATGACTTGGCAAGAGAGACTAACTTCCTCACTGGCGCCCCTTTTAAAGCCATCAAACCATGTCCATGACCACCATTAAGCCATCAATGGATTAATGCATTCACTAGGGCACGGTCCTCAAAATCTAATCATATCTTCAAGGCCCCACCTTTCAATTACCGTAATAGGACTTTCCACTCTCTCAACAGTCACAGTGGGGATTAAGCTTCTAATACACGTGACTTTGGGGGACACAATTCACCACTCATTTGGTGTAACTAACCCAGTGCCATTTCCATAGATTACCTCTTTGAAAGGGAATATAGGGTGTTCTGCTCATCTTTTAAAAGAAAAGGCTATGAAATGCCAAGGAATATCCTCTTTCCAAATAAGGCCTTCAAGAACTCTGGAAAACTGTATAAAATTTCCAGTACTTATCTTCTTTTTTCTAAGCTAACCTCTGTAGCACATTTTGCTACAGAGCACATTTGTAGCACGTTTGTGACTAGTATTCCTTTTTAATATCAAAGAAGACTGCATTCTCAAAAAATGTTCCTACAAATGGGGTTAATGCTTCCCCAGTGATAGAGTTTGGATGTGTTTTCCCCACCAAAACTCATGTGGAAATCTGATCCCCAATGTGACAGTATTGGAAGCTGTTTGAGTCATGGGGGCAGATCCCTCAAGAATGAATTAATGCTCTCTCTGGGGGAGGGGGGATTAAGGGGTGAGTTCTTGCTCTAAAGTTCCCACGAGAGCCAGTTGTTTAAAAAGACCCTGGTACCTCTTGCTTCCTCTAGCCATGTGATCTCCTTGTATCTGCTGGCTGCCTGCTGCTTTCTGCCATGAGTAGAAGCAGCCTGAGGCCTGTGTCAGATGCAACTGTCCCAGAATAGTAAGCCGAATAAACCTCTGTTCTTCATAAATTACCCAGTCTCAGATATTTCTGTGATAGCAACACAAAATGGACTAAAACACCCAGGGAGGAAGAGAGGAATTAGAACTATGTGCTCACCAATGCTAGGTCGTCTGGAATGACATAGAGGTAGAAAATATATATAGTATGAGAAGCAAATAGAGCTTGTTTAACCACAGCTGAAGCCCACCCAGCTTAAATGTGCTCTTGGTGAAAGGCTGTAAAAGGAAGAGATTCCCCCGAAACCAGGTGTAACAAACTTGTTAAATTTTATCCCATTTATACAACAGAATACTATGCAACTGTGAAAAAGAACGTAGATGGAACAACCTACTAGACATGAGGGGAAAAAAGCAATGTGCTTTTTAGGCACAAAGGGGGATATGTAAACTCATATATGCTTGTATATGAAGAGAATATCTCTGGAAAGATAAACAAGAGTGGTTACCTCTGAGGACAGAGTTTAGCATTCTGAGATGGAAGAGTTATTTTTCATCATATACCCTTGTGATCTGTTTGCACATGTTACTTTGTACATAACATTATGTTTTAAATCTCAAATTTGCTTATGTGAAAATAAATAAAATTTTGAAAGTTTAGTCCAGAGCTTGAAGCAAAACACAGTGCCCAAGCTTTCTCTCTGGAACAAAAAGAAGAAAAAGATTCTTTCTTGTCATCTGGCTTATCCTCTGTGGCACCTTTCCTGCCTTATGACACCCAACCCGCAAAGTCATAATTGGTGCCACAATGACACACCTGGCCACTATGTATTGTTAGTTATTTTCTCCTTTCACAGCCTACCAAATTCAATCACCCTTTACCAATATTTTTTAAATATTGACAGAAATTGAAGGCTCTATGATTGAAATCATTAAAAATAAATCTAAAATGAATTCTTTATTTACCTGATAGCCCTCCCACCCTCACTTCCACCTTGGTAAACTATATTATATTTTGTTCCTGTTTTCCCTCTCCATGAAATCAGCATGTTCAAGCATTTTCTTTTCGGAAGAAATGTAACAACCCTCCCTAAGGGTTCAGAGGGCAGACCCTCAGCAGCCACAACGCCTAGAACACAGGGCCCTAAACTCGGAAACAAGCAACAACTAAAAAAACCTCTGAGCACCTGAAACAGCAGTTGTCACCAAGCCCTCTGTTAATGCTCAGGACTTTGTTTCTTAAACCAGTGGCTCTCAGACTTGAGCGTGCATCAGAATCTCCTGGAGGACTTGTTAAATCACAGACTGCCGGGCCCCACCCTCAGAGTTTCTAATTGAGGAGGTCTGGGGCAGGGCCCAAGAATTTTCACCTCTACCAAGTTCCCAGGTGAGGCTGCTGGTCCTAGTCTGGCGATCACAGTTAGAATCCAGGAGTTCTAAGGAATTAGCCTAAGACACTGACCCTCACTACAAGCTTTACTAATTCTTTAAAATGTATATATTCCTAAAATATTTATCATAAAATTATGCATATTTATTAGAAGAAATTTGGTTTAAAAACGAAAAGCAGAAAGAAAAATATATCAGCCATACTGCCAACCTCCAGATCCAACCACTTTTGACTTTTTGTTGGCTCAATGATTTTCCTCATAAGCCTGGTTATCCAAGTCCCCAGACCACCGCAGATTAGAGACTGCTATCCAAAATGTCATGGGAATTAAAGAAAAAACAAAGAAAAGAAAGAAAGAAAGAAAACAGAAACAAAATGTCATGGGAGTTTGGGGGAAGGGGCAATTAAAAACGGGCCCAAAGATGGCCTTGCTCAGTGGCAGCTGAGACTGAAAGCAGGGAGAGGAAAATGCGAGTGGACACTGAACTATTCTGCCATGTGACAGAATTAAACCTGTTCTTCACCTTGATGCCATCATAAGCACGGGGCATTGTGTGACCTCTAAGGAGAGCCATTTGTCTCATCCAATGAGCATGGCAGAGAAGAATGAGGACTCTTTGAAAGAAGGGACGTGAACCTCAGCTGCATCCTGAAGGGAGAGTTGGAATTGAGCAAGCAAAGAGAAGAGGGAAAGGTACTGCAGGTGCAGGGGGCAGCAGGAGCAAAGGCCCAGGGGCTCCTGCACAGAAGCCTAAGCAGAGCTGTACTTCCACCAGAGCATGAACAGGGAAGTAGAGAAGATCAGAGGAAAAGTTAGAGAGCTGGAGGCCATGTCACAGAGGGTGTCTTATGTTCTCTTCCCAAACTTGACCTTGATCCTGCAAACAATGAAAAGCCATTGAATGATTTTCCAACAACGATATGACATGAGCAGGTGTATATTTGAAATACACCATCAGTGAGTGTGAGGAGGAGTGATGTGGCTTTTCCAGCAGCCCAGGCAGAGGCGGTGGTGGTGGGGATGGGATGAGGGGGGGATTTGGGAAATACAAAGGAGGCACAATCAGCAGGGCTTGGGGGATGACTGGGGTGGGCTGGCTCTCTGAGGTGGCTGGTGGCGCCTCAACCTGAGGCAGAGGGGAAGGAAAGCCTGAGCTTGTTGGGAGGGGAAGAAGACCCGCTCAAGGTGAGTCATGGTGAGTTGGAGGTTTGATATAGAACCCTACTGGATGAAGTTATTTTCCATATTCTCTATTAAAGAAAACAGCCCCATGTATATCCCACTTGAGAATGATTTCGTATGGTTTTTAATGTAAGGGTTAAAAATGAAAGATTTGGGCACCCAAGGGAACTAGCTTCAATTTTCCAGAAAATTATGGGATGTGAATTTTCTCATTCCTTGTCAGATAAGTGAGGAATTGATATGATGTAAATATGCCTTCGCATGAAGTGAATTATATTCGTCAGGCAGGTTGTCTATCAATAGTTTATAAGAGTCTTAGGGACTTAAAAGTTGTTTATTTTATGCATCTGAATCTCTGCAAAACTGTTCTGGAGAAGTTTTGGCTTTAGCTCAGCTTTTCAATGACTTGCCTGGAGCAGAGATGAATGTAATCATCTTCTTAGAACACAAGCGGATTTCCTAGAAAAAGAGCAGCAGGGAACACCACGAACAGAATTGCCTCATGCTCTTGGGACGATCTATTCATTACCCAGGTCACTTGAGAAAAGAAATCAAAATCCACGTCCAGAAATTGAAGAGGGACAGAAGGGCAGATCTACCAGGGCCTCAAAGTGCTCTCGATGGTTGGGGCCATTTCAAAGTTTATCAGAAACCATGGCAAAAAAGAAAATGGGACTTAAAAAGCTATAGCTGTAATATTTTGAGATGTCGAAAGTCTAAATGAGCTTATCAGCATCCTCATCAATGCTTTTTACATTTGATAACCTTCAGTGAGGTGTTTGAAGAGCCAATTCACCTATTAAAGGATTCCTTGGAAGCGGGCCTCACCCCTGAATGCACGTTGGAATCACTTGGGGAGCTTTAAGAAGGTCCGATGCCTGGGCCTCACCCCCAGGAGCCTGATGTTGTTGGTGTGGGGTATAGCCTGGGCACCAGGATTTTAATGAGCAGCCAGGGTTGAGAATGAATGCACTCAAGTCACACTGCTGACACAAAAAATTTTTCACAGTAGGAAGTTTTAATGTCCACTTGGCAGAAAGTATGTAACTGCATTTATAAGATCTGAAGATATTTGAGTTAGGACAAAAGCAAGAAAAAGAAAAGAAACTCCTGTTTTGGCTGAAAGATTCACAGCTATGCCGACTCCACGAGATAATCAGCCAGCTGAGCCATTGGCTACAAGTATGGACCCCAAACTGGACTCTACAGGATATGCACCCAGCACGGAGCACCTGTAAGCTCACTGCTTGTGCTCTTCTCTCATTAGTTCAGCTGAAATTGGACTAAGTTTCCAAAAGTCTAAGATTCTCTATAGTTGTCACTAGCACATATTGAGAACTTACTAAATGCTTTACATTTGCTAATTGGTTTAATCCCGCATCCAATCCCTTTTTACAGAGGAGGGTGTGGCGGTACCGAGAGGGTCAGTAGGTTGCCCAAGGTCACAACTAAGAAGCAGAAGAACTGAGATTCAAACCCAGGACACTGGAACCTGCGCTTTTAACCCCCACACTATAGAGTCTCGGCCATTACAACAGAGACCCTAAAAGAATGGGGCGGGAGATAACACGACGCATGCGTCTTGAGGTTTCCGGCAGGCACTGTGTGGGCATGGCAGGGGATACGGGAATGAACCAGACATCTGCTTCCAGGAGTTCACAGGCTCATAAGAAAGGGCAAGGCAAAGTCACAAAGAACACCACCAAGAAGTAAATCAAGAACATCCACAGGAAAAGCACAAATGAATGCCAGTGAGGGCTCAGAGGAGGAGAGCTATGTTTCTTAATCAGCGAAAGCTCCCTGGAGGAGGCAGCCTTTAAGAATGCCTTCCAACTCTAGCACAGGTGAGAGGTGTGAAAACCTGGAGAAGGAAGCAGAAGGAGGCTGGGGCCTTGTTTTGGGGGGCGTAGCTGGATCACCAGTGGGGTCCTCTCCCCATGCTACAGTTGAACCCAGCGTGCTCTTGCACACAGCGAGCTGAGCTGGGCTCTGCAGGGAAAATCTGCAGGTGGGAAAGTCCCCTAACCCTGGCTCCCAGCCCTGAGTCTTACCTCTCCGTTTCAGTTTTGTCCCGTTGACACCTGTTGCTGCCCCTTGCCCAGCCCTATCTGTTCTCGCACCTCCCTCCCCCTTTGTAACTCCAGCCAAGCATGGAGAAAACTCTCTTTCTTTGCGGCTTTTGGCAAGTTGGGACATGCTGTCACTTTGAAGAACTTTGGTAAATCTTAAGGAAGAATGAAGGGAAAATAGTGTGTGTTTAAATAATATTATGTGAGTATGGCAATAGTCAAATTTTTCTGATCCCATATCCCAATAGAAGGAACTATATGGGCCATAAAATCTCTTTAGTCTTAGATAATAACCCACTCTAGATGAAAGGGCTAGTACAATCTTGTATGTACCACCTCTAGCTTCTTTCCCTTATGGTTCCCCTGCTTGAGTTGCAACAGCAACTGGCTATTAACCTCCATCCTTCCATCCTTCCACCCAACCACCGAACCACCCATATACCCTTCCACCCTCCCACCATCCACCCTCTCACCTATCCACCCTTCCACCCACACACCCTTCCATGCTTCCACCCATCCACTTATCCACCCTTCCACCCACACACCCTTCCATGCTTCCACCCATCCACCTATCCACCCTTCCACCCATCCACCTATCCACCCTTCCACCCACACACCCTTCCATGCTTCCACCCATCCACCTATCCACCCTTCCACCCATCCACCTATCCACCCTTCCACTCACACACCCTTCCATGCTTCCACCCATCCACCTATCCACCCTTCCACTCACACACCCTTCCATGCTTCCACCCATCCACCTATCCACCCTTCCACCCATCTACCCTCTCACCTATCCACTCTTCCACCCATATACCCTTCCACCCTTCCAACCATCCATCCTCCCATCTATACACTCTCCCACCCATCTGCCCTTCCACCCAGCCACTCTTTCACCCTTCCACTCACCCAACATAAATTTATTGAACACCTACTGTGTGACAGCCATTGTGCTAAAAATTAAGTGGTTAATACCTCTCCATGCCCCTTGCCACCAGGAACAAGTCTGGTTCTACCCCAGCGTGTTAGGTTGCATGATTATTCCTAATTCTTCACTCTTTTTTCTGCTAGTGATCTTACAGTGCCTCCCAGTAGAATAGAACAAGTGTACTTCCCTGTCCTCATTGACTTTGGGGTTGGCCATGGGACTTCCTTTGGCCAATGAAATGTTAGCATATGTGACATAGGTGAAGGTTTTCAATGTTCTAGATGTTTGGCTTGTGCCCTTGCACTTCTGTTTTCCCTCATGAAAAGAATGTACCCTGGGTAGTTGCTCCTCACAGAACGAGGAGATACAGGAGCAGGCACGACTCAGTCTACAATCCAGAGGCAAGCCCAGCAAACCCATAGCCAACCTGCAGACATATGAGCAAGAAAAATAGATGTTTTCATAGTAAACCATTGAGCATTGGCTGTTGTCTATTATATAGCATTTTTTGGCAGTAACTGATTAATACACCCAGATAAAGACTAGATCAACCAAACAAAAAAGCCCCTTAGTATACCCCCATGCCATTTTTTTTCTTTTTAACTACTAAAATTATAAAAATTTTGGTATTCATGTCCCAATCCCAGGGTCCTCCTCTCTGTTCCCTTTCAGTTTGTGAGCTACAGCCAACTGGAAGAGCTGTGGCTATCAGTACTACCACTGGATGGCCAACCCCTTTCGGGCCTCAGCTATTTTCCGACTGCCTAGTGCATCTCTTTACCCCATGGGAGGAAATGGCTTTATCAAAGTTCATTGAACACAAAGACCACAATACACATATAATAATTAGAAGTCATACTGGATGGTATTTGTAAGGCCTATTGCTCATGCAGAATAGCAATTTTGTATTTAATTCATCATAAGATTGAGAAGCCTTTGAAGGGGTTTAAGTAGAACAGTGTTGTGATGAAACAGAGACATGTAGCTGAGGTACTCTGAGAGATTAAGCAAATTGGCTTTGGAGTCAGAGAAATGTGGATATCTACCTGACATTTTTCACTTACCAGTCAGATGACTTGGGAAAGGCCACTAAATGCCCCCGAGTTTCAGTTTCATCTGCAAACTGTGGACAACATGCAATGATTAAAGGGGTGCTGTGTATAAAGTACCTAATACAGTGTCTGACACAGAGTAGGTACTTAATGCAGGATAGTGGTTATTAAAGGGATTTAGAAAGATAATTCTACAGCAGCATAGGGGATAGTTAGTAGGAGAAAGGAAAGCCAAAATAACACATTTATCGAGAGCTTACTGTGTGCCAGTCGCTCTTTTGAGTATTTTACATTTATTGATTCAAATTTGACAACAATCGTCTGAGGTAGGTACAATTATCCCCATTATATAGGTGAGAAAATTGAAGCACAGAAAGATTAAGTAACTTATTTGGGATCACACAGTTAGTAAGCTATAGATCAAGAATTTGAACACAGGCAGTCTGGCTCCTGAGCCCTTGCTCATCGCCAAGTGTACTGCCTCTAAGCAGGGAGGCTTTTTAGGAGGGTGGATGGGCAGTTCATATGAGCCAAGAGGCAGACCTGGATAATCTAGTGCCCAAGGGCATGCAAAGGGGGAGACTAACGAAAGAAGCAATGCAGAGGTATAATCTAGTAAGCTAACTTGGTAACCAACTGCGAGTAGTGGGTGTTGGAGGAGCAAGCAGTGTTCGCTCTACTGAGTATAATTTTCGCAAATCACAAAAAGATAAAAATTCTTAATCAGTTGTATGTTCTAAGAAATTACATCATGCCCCAGGAAGTTATCATGAGACATTTAAGAAACTTGGAACATCTTTATAGTGATTGGAGAACCAACTCAATCTTAGACTGCCATTACTGAACTACAAGAAGACAAGTGGACTTCCACCTGGTCTTTTTTCCAACCCAAAGATTCCACTTGTTCTATGTTATGACAAAGCCATCCACATCAGAAGGGGCTCTGTGTTCAACTCTCAAGTAATTGAAAATTATCAATATGCACATCTAATTCTGATACTGAATGTCTGCCTGAAAGTCAATCACAACTCTCCACACCTTCCAAAGAATAACTCCCTTGCATGCCCCCTCACCACCATCACAGCCACCACCACCACTAACACCCACCAACAACTTCTCTTTTCCTTTAATCAGTTCAATAGAACTTCCTTATATTATGGATTCAAGTTTATTTACTTTAAAATTGTTTATTACATACAGAAACATGTTTTCATTGTTCCATTGATATATTTTTCTGTTTGCAAAAATTGTTTCAGTATTGGGGTTGGGATGGGATGTATCACGATTCTTTCCATTGAAATGAATAGGAACATTTTATGGTGGCTCTTTTAAATTTTGTTTTAAATTGACACATAACTGTATATATTTATGAGGTACCATGTGATGTTTTGATACATGTACATATTGTGTAAAAATCAAATCATGGTATTTAGTATATCCATCACCTCATACATTTATTATTTCTTGTGGTGAGAACATTCAAAATCCTCTCTTCTAGCTGTTTTTAAATATGAAATAGAATATTGTTAACCATAGTCATCCCACTGTGCAATAGAACACTAGAACTTATTTCTTTTATATAATTGTAACTCTGCACCCATTGACCAATCTCTCCCTATCCCCCTTTCCCCCCATCCTCTCCAGCCTCTGGTAACCACTATGCTACTCTCTACTTCTATGGAAACATTTTTTATTTAATGACTTTTCACTTAGCAACAGGGCTTTTAGGACAAAATGAAGTATGGTATATTTTGGTCATGTAGTGGGAATTCGGTACATGTTTGGTGAATGAATGGGTGCCTGCATCGATGAAAGTCACAGGAGGAAGGAGTTTCAAGATGGAGAAAGGGCCAGTGCTCCTCCCTATGGTGAGAGTACATAAATAATACATTCTTTTCTTTCCACTCTCTCATTTCAGTCTCTTAGTAGCTGCTTGGTAGATGTTTTCTTGTCTGGTCCTTTTAAATCTGAGATTCTGAGATCTGGAGATCAATAGTCTTTGATTTTTGTAGTTTCCTTTTGAAATATTCAAGAGACTAATCCACCTGCAATATCTAGTAGGCTACCCTCCCTCACGAACCAGGCCAGTCCTCAAGGCTGGATTGTGTGGTAAAAGGTACATTGTTAAAATGTGGATGTTGCTTTGGAAAGGTAGAAAATGAATTCACTGGAAGCTATTATCATATTGGCACTAATTACTGTCCAGAGGTTGAAGTAAGTCAGGCACAAAAAGACAAATATGGCATGATATCACTCATATGTGGAATCTAAAAACAAAACAACACAAAACAAAAAAAGTGGTTCTCATAGAAGTCGAGAGTAGAATAATGGCTACCAGAGGTGGGGGCAGGGCGGGGGTGGGATGCTGGACTAACAGGTACAAAAACTATGCTATCTACCCTGAGGAAATCACTGTGCAGTATATGCATGTATTGAAACAACACACTGTACCCCACAAAGATGTACAAATAAATGTTTTTAAAAAAGGAAAGAAAGACAAGAGGCTCTGGGAAGATAGGAGCAGCCATATGAAGGTACTGGATTCCTGGGTCCAGGGAATGGGTTGATAGGAGGCCACCACAATAGTCAAATATACTACCAATAAACAATTGACTTCATTAGCTTCACTAGAGTTGGGCTTTACTGTTGCACTGAGTGTTGTTTAGAATGTATTATCCGTTGGCCGAAGATCAGACACAAAGTGATAGAACATTTTTCATTGCAGCAATATTTGATTGTAACAAAGTTTGGATTCTCTTTTAAAAACCAAGCACTGCCAGTATAAATGAGAAGTCCAGTGCTGGACATTGCCTGTGGCACACACTGTCGGCTGCCTCCCCAACAGCCCTGTCACCCCTTTTCTTCCTAACAAATAGAACCCTGATTTTTGCTCAGGTATGATAACTATGTGTTTCAAGGAAGTTCAGGACACTCTGCAGCCTCGCAAAATGAATCTCGTGAACTCAAACGCAATCAGAACAATCCTTGCTGGTGATGAGTTTGGGAAAGAACTTGTGACACACAATTGTGGCCAATAGGACATGAGGAAAAGTCTTCTGGGAAAGAAAGGGTTTTCTTTACTGAGAGAGAGACATAGGGACAAACTGTCCTTTCTGCCTCTGTCTATGGTTGGGTGAAGAAGTGACAGTAGGACCTGCTGCAGCCATTCTGCAGCCATGAGGGGACAAGCATGTGGAACAATGCTAACATGCTGAGCATGACAGAGCAGAAGGAAAGAAACTGGGTTCTTGAGGAGATTGTTAAACTGCTGAATGAACTAACCCTAGAACTTCCTTCCTTTGGACTTGTTACATGAGGAGATAAAGGGTCTTATTGTTTAAGCCCCTGCTACTCAAGGTGCAGTATGATTATCTGTAGCATCAGAGTGCCTGGGAGCTTGTTAGAAATGCACAATCTCAGCCTGCCCCAGACCTACTGAATGAGCATCTGCATTTTAGCAAGAGCCCCAGGTGATTCCTAGCCACATGAAAGCTTGAGAAGTGCTGGTCTAAGCTGTTCCTAATTAGGTTTTCTAGTGTTGGCAGCTAGAAAGAAAAATGATATCCTGTGTTACAAACCGATGGCAAAGATCTTGTTTTTGTATCACCACCAAGAAAAGCATGCAAGGAAAAGACAATAGTGTTTCTACTTCGGCAATTCTTTGGGACCTATTAGAAAAGTTCCCTGGCTCTTTAAATTGCTTTATTTCCAAAATCGAGAGGAAACAACTCATAATCACATAGTGAATGCACTTCTTTTGGCTTCAAAACATAGTGAAAACAGTTCTTAAGCTCACTGAAAATGCAGGCTGTACATATACCTCTTGGGTCCACATCTCCAGGTAAACAAAGACTAAAAGGGGCAAGAAGGGCTGGCCCGTGGCTCACTTGGGAGAGCGTGGTGCTGACAACACCAAGTCAAGGGTTAAGATTCCCTTACCGGTCATCTTTTAAAAACAAAATAAAAATAAAAAAAATAAAAGGGGTAAGAAATGGAAAGAGAACAAGGCACCAGTAGAAAAAAAGCTCTACTCAGTTGGTTAGAGCTGGTGCTGAGAACAACAAGGTCAAGAGTTCGATCCCTGTACTGGCCAGCCACCAAAAAAGAAAAAGAAAAAAGAAAAAAGTTCTAAACTGTTTATTTGGTTTAGATCAGATTCCCTCATCTCAGATTTCCTCATAAATTAGTTACTCAAGAGTAATTGTGATCCCATCCAGATTGCAAACATGTTAATAACACAAAATGAAAATAATTCTGCCTCGTAAGAAAAAACAAGATGCTCTCATGGCATTGTCATTCCTGAAAAGACTACTCGAGTTTCTTGAGGTTGCCCAAATGAGGCGATTTCATAAGTCATCTGTGTTTACACTGAGTTTAAACAACTAACTGTTACAATAAAAGATGCCACTAAATATGATTACTTAATGGTCTATTGGTAGACTTTTAACCAAACCCAATTTCAACAAACAAAAAATTCTGCAGTTTTTTTTTTTTTTTTTTTAAGGAATCTTCGCTGTTCTGTTTTGATCGTCTTTTGACAACAAGCTATTGAGAAATCATTTAGGTCGGTGCTTATTACGAAAACATAGCTATTAAGATCATTTCATAGCCAGCCTACATTTCTGAAATCTCATTCATTATTTCTGAGAAGTAAACAGCTGAGGAAAATTAGCCTGCGGGTTTAAAGGGTAAATCAATGTATCATTTAGCGATAATCCTTTTTATTTAAAAACAAATGAGGTCTCAGGTTCACAAATTTCATTGACATTTTACCCTATAGAATCACTATATTAACACTATGGAATCACTGGGAGAAAAAATGGAAATACACTGTTCTACAGCGTTCATAACACAAACCCAAAAAATACTCCAAAAGAGAAAACGAGCCACTTCAACACCTTGCTTTGGCCAGTTTAAATATCTATGGGAAAGGATAGCCACCGCTAATCAGAAATACCTCCTGAACTGGATATATGCACATTTCCCATGAAGGGACTAGAAGAGACAACCTATTCCCAATAAGTCACTTGGAAGTTCATGGTTCTATTTGGACATTTGTCCTCATAATCTTTTCCATTCCAGCTGTCTGCTTTGCTTTCCTGTTTAGCATCTCCAGTGATGGAAATGTACCAGAGAAAGGAAAGGAAAAAGTTGAGACACATCTTTGAGTGTCTTCAAGGGTTGACTGAAAGATTTGCCTCAAGAGGAGTGGCAAGAGATGGTGGTGTTTGTGTACTTCACGTGGAGCTTGCGTATCTCTGTCCTCCTGGACTCCATTCTCATGGGAGCGTGGCTTATTTCTCCTGTCGGCTGTGTCTTTAATCCTCAGTATTCAGACAAAGAGGAGGCTGAAGAGTTTCACATGAACTTATCAAACACTTGTATGTACTATACACCTGCCACAAGACCCTCCAGGCACTGTGGGGGACACAGGTGTACAGGACTTGTTTCTCTACCCTCGAAACCACTTACAGCCTAGGGTTTGATCCTTGTACTGGCCAGCCACAAAAAGAAATTTAAAAAAAAAAAAAAGAAAGAAAGAAAGAAAAAAAAAAAAAGAAAGGAAGGAAAGAAAAGAACAGCAAAACAGCAAAAACAAAAACAAACCAAAAACAAAACCATTACAATCTAGTTGAGGAATAAAAACTAAGTCACACTGAAGATTTTTTCTTTTTTCTTTTCCCCCTCAAGTTTTATAGCTTGGAGAAAGCTCTTGGATAATTAAGATTACGTGTCCTCATCTACAAATAAACACTTTGCGCCCAATTTTATGAAGAGGCTCACTCAAGTTCTCACAGATGGTAAATGATGGAAATAGCATCCTGGGCTTTTTGGTTCTCAGTGCGGTGCTCCTTTCTGTTCCTCACTGCCTCTCTGCAAATAATCTCCTTGAAGTACATTTTTCATGAAGCTTCCAGATGCCAAACTCTCTTGGCTTTCCTCCTTACTGATGGTTCTTTCTCAGTCACCCCTGCTGGTTCTTTTTCAACTCCCCAAACTGTAAACATTGGAGGAGCCCAGGTTTCTCTCGTTAGACCACTTCTCCACTTACTCTCCCTCCAGATCTACACATCCATCTGCCTCCCAGCATCTCTCTTTGGATGCCCAAGAAGCACCTCAGACTTCACATGCCCCCAGACTGACTTTTGCTCTTCCCACTCAGACCTGCTCTTTGCAGAATCTTTGCCAATTCAAGAAATGGCAGCTCCATTCTTCTAATTTTTCAAGTCCAGAAACTTGGGCATTATCCTTGACTCTTCTATTTCTCCTACATCCCACATCCATTGCATTCGCAACTGCTATTGGCTCTACCTTCAAAAAAAGCTGAGGGGCTGGCCATTAGCTCAGTTGGTTAGAGCACGGTGTTATAACATCAAGGTGAAGGGTTCGGATTCCCACACCACCTAGCTGTCAAAAAAATAAAAATAAAAAAGAGAGAGAGAGAGAGACTGGGGCTGGCCAGTTAGCTCAGTTGGTTCGAGCACAGCCTTGTAACATCAGGGTCAAGGGATCAGATCCCCATACTGGTCAGCTGCCAAAAAAAAAAAAAAAATTTAGAAGCTACCACTGAAATCTGACCACTTCTCACCTCCACTACTGCTGCCATCCTAGACCTAGCCACCGTTGACTGTGAACTCGATTACTACAATGGCTTTGTAATTGGTCTCCCACTTCCACTCTTGACCCAGAGCATATCTTTAACACAGAAACTGCAGAGATCCTGTTAAAACAGAAGCCAGGTCATATCCCTCCTGTGGCTCAAAGCCCTCCAGTGGCTCCCCTTCTCACTTAGATTAAGAGCCAAGGTCCTCACAAGGGCCCACCGAAGGCCATATACCACCTACTTCCTCGCCCGCTATCTTCCCTTCACCTCCTCTGTGACTTCCTCTCCTGTTAGTCTCTGCTCGCTCAGTCTGCACCAGCACACGGACCCCCTTGCTGTTCCTCAAACATGTCAGGCATATTCCCAGCTCAGGGCCTTCGCATCTGCTATTCCTTCTATTGGGAAGACTCTTCCCCAGACACTGGCTCTGCTTGATTCCCTCAGTTTCATCACACCTCTCCTCAAATGTCATCTCAGTGAGACCTTTGCTGACTTCCATATTTAAAACTACAAACCCTCCCCTGTTTTCCTCTGGTAGTCTCTGTTCTCATTTTTCTTGTATTTCATCCCATCTGGCACTATGTTTTACATATTTATCTGTTTATGATATTAGTTAGGGTATTGCCAAATGACTATTAAAAACCCTGGAACAAGAAATGGTGGGGCGGGTGGAGGAATTATGAAAAGTTACTGCTTAGTGGGTACAGAGTTTATGTTTAGGATGACAAAAAAGTTTTGGAAATGGAGATAGTGGTTGCACAGCATTGTGGATGTAATTAATTCCACACAACTCTGTGTTTAAAAATGCTTAAAAAGGCAATCCTTATGGTATATATGTTTTACCACAAAAATAAAGGGGGGGGGACAAAAGTCCTGGAACACCATGTGAAGAACAGTCTAAACCAGAGGAGTATCTCTGCTCTAGTCATTCAGAGATCTGGGGTCCCCCGATTGCCTTGCTCTGCCACTTTCTAGGACGTTGTCATCTGCTTAGTTGAAGTTGTGTCACCACCAGGTTCCAGCTGGCAGAAAAAGGGAAGAGAACAGGAAGGAAACACAATCACCATCTGAAAGCCCAATCTAGGAAGTAGTGCAAATCACTTTCGCTCACATTTTATTAACAAAGGCTTAGTCATGTGACCACACCTAACTAAGGGAGGCTGGGAAATGTAGTTTAGCTGAACATCCATTTTCCAAGGAAAAAGTGGAAAATGGATTTTTAGTGGACATCTATCAACATTTCCTATCTGTATCCCTTCTGCCCATTAGAATAGGAGCTCCATGAGAGTAGAGATTTTTGTCAGTCTTACTCATTTCTGTATTCTGAGCACCCAGAATAATGCCTGGCCCATTAAAAGAACTCAATAAACATTTGTTGAATAAATGAAAGAATTGTAGCTGTGAAGGCTTTCCTCTTGGGGTTAACAACAGCAGACATATCTCCCCAGCACAACCTGGCATTGACTTTTTTGACTATATCACTGAGAGCTCACTAGAATTCTTCATTCAGGGAAATGAGGACTGAGTCTTCTCTTTTACTGCATTTTAGTAGTGAAACAGTTGCAAATTCTACACCCACTAGTGTAATACAAAAACAGCTCCACAAAGCGTCCCCTATATACTGAAAGATGACTTTGGCTGTGGGAAGAGGAGCATTCTCCCAGGCAGGGGGTGCCCTGGTTCAGTAAGAGGGTCCTAGAATTACATCCTGCAGTGATTCAGGATAGCAGGAGTTAGGAGTCACTTTTTCATCAATAAAGGACTATTGGTTGAAATCCTCATCTGTTCCATGTTTTCATGTTTCCTAATAAGTTTGTATTATAACTGCAGCTCCCTGCCCCTAACAATGGGGGATATTTACTTTGCTAATTCACCAGAATTGAAAGGGTCCAGAGGATGTGGAAAGCGGCCCAAGAAAGCCAGTGATAGTCTGTGAATTTGAGTTCTCGCCTCCCACATTCCCTCCCTTCCCCAGCGGACAGAACCCTTCCTCAGTGCACTCCCTTGCCAGATAGAGTGTACTCACACAGCAGTTTTCCTCCAAATGCTCAAAATATAGCTTTTTAAAACTCACTGAGTAACCCAAAGCTCCTTATAACAAGCTTATAGGGCCAGTCGTACTTTACCAAAAGTTTCCTAGTGCAAACAGATGCCTGTGATGTCAGGGTTGGCTCTGGCAGGCTCCAGCAGTGGAAGAGAGGAAATAACCATGAAGCCTAGAAACAGAAAAAAAAGTTTCCTTCCTTCAAGAGAAAAAGAAAATCCCAACACCATTTTCAACTTAAACGAAACATTGAAAAAACGTTCCATTTTGGGTGAGTTTTGTGTCTTAGTCTTTATTTATCTAAGGTTTGTATTAACATTCTCAGTGAGTGTTGTTTTAGTGATTAATCCCAAATCTGAAGAATTAAGTTCCAAAGTTGGCTAAAGTCATTTGAAACAAATAACAGTTGAGGCGTTTGGGGTTTTTATTTTTGTTTTGCTCTTCACACCTTGAAGTGCAAAGACTGAAACTCCAAACCCTCCAAGTGATTTTTATAAATATAGCCCAAATTGAAGCATCACCCCATTTACTTTTCAGAGAATATGTTGCTAAGTCACAATATGGTGATGAGCTCTGGTGCAGAATCCATTTTAGTAAGAAGACCATTTGCTGCAAAGCCACATTTGTTTTTGGAAATTATGCTGAGATACTTAGGTATGGTTCTGAAGCCTTTTTTTTCAAGGTCTTTTAGAAAATGGTAAATGCTTCAAAACTCTTTAGAGATACTGACATTTTAATTTGTATGCTTCCCTTGTTGAATATTCTAAGGCACTGAACAAAAATATTAGAGAGGAAAGCAGCAGTGAATAAATGGAAAGAGATTTAAGACAGGGTTTTTAAAAGATAGGAGAAATTATACCCACCCACCCACCCCCAGCAGACCCATTATCTGTGTTTAATGTTTGGTTCCATTCAATTCCAAATGATTATCTTTTACATATCTGTTTTTACATTATGTTCAGTTATCTAATAGTACCTATTATTTTTAATACATTTTTTAGATTTTTGAAAAGACAGAGTCTTGCATAAGAATATTGTTTCATTTTTCTTTCTTTTATGTTTGAATTTCCAGAAAGCCCTGGGTAACACTCCCCCAGTTTTGGTGAAGCTGAAAGCAGAACCTGCTATGCAGACCCTGATCTATGTAAAAGCATTTTATCTTGGTTCCTTGTTTAGTTGGAAATTTGATATGATTATTCTAAAGGAAAAAAAAAATTAACAACTTCTGTTGAATTCCTATTATGTAAGGGTCTTCAAAACTTCCATGGAAAGATTTGTGTTATCTTTTAATTCCATTTTTCCATGAACTTTTCTCTTTTTTCCCCTTGGAAATACAATGACCATTTCTGAGTTTCCTTTCAACACTTCAGTTTAGATTTTGGGTGGTGAAGGCTGTATGTTAGTCACCAATGGAAGTTTAAGTCCCCAATATCCAAAGAGCACCTGAAAGTTGAACCGTGGGAAAAAAAGCATGTTAATCATGAAATGCCTGGAATCAGCAAATCTAGAGACAGAAAGTGCTTGTCTAGCACTCAGGATGGGGGTGGGGGGCGGGGTACGTGGGGAGTGACAGCTAAAGGGTGCAGGGTTTCTTTTGGAGGGATGAAAATGTTCTAAAATTAGATTGTGTTAATGGTTGCACTACTCTGTGAATATACTCAAAAAACATTGAATTGCACTCTTTAAATGGGTGAATTGTACGATATGTAAATTATATCTCGATACAGCTGTTCTGAAAAACAAAGTATGAACAATGACTAGCTTGACCCAAGCTTCCAGTAAGCGTCAGAGACACTACCCTAACACACATGCGCACACAGGCGCCTTTCCTGCCTCCCCCTCACCAACTCCATGCCCAGCCTCCTAAAAGCAGGACAGATGTAGGCTTTCCCTAGGCTGGAATGGAAAGGGCAAGGTCTCTTCAGCAAGAGGGACTGAAAATCAAGAAAGGACACTTGGATCATTATTGCTTGCATCTGAGATTTATACTGGAGTATTTATGGATGAAGCAATATTACAGTTGGGATTTCCTTCAAAAAATTGAGAGGAGGAAGTAGGTGGGTGCAGAAGGTGAAAGAGGATTGGCCACGAGTAGTTAATTATTGAATCAAGTGAAAGATCCAAGGGAGTTCATTATACTTTTCTATCTTTTTTTTATAAATGTTTAACATTTTTTACAATAAAAAATTTAAACATTTTAAGAAAACAGATTTTTTAAAATATTCAAAATAAAAGTTGGGGCCCATGGCCAAACATGCTACAAAAGGACTTAGTAGAAATAAAGCACTTTCCAAAAGAATATTCTACAATATGTTACAATAAAAGAACTATTGCCAACATGAATGGAAATGCCACTCTATAATCAAGTTCAAGTGGACAACAGTATTCCAATAGTGTCTATCTCTGTCACCCATTTCAGAAGTGAGTTGACCCACTCACTGAGGCTAATTGGGAGTAGCTGGCTGCTGCGGGGCCGCAGGACCTGGAACTGCACACGCTGCCGCTCTGAGGCATTCCCCAGCTGAGAGCAGGAAAAAGGGACTTAAGAAAAGAATAGCAAAAACAACCTTTTTTAAAATAAAAAGCTGGAAAATATTCTGGGTTTTTTGTTTTTGTTGTTGTTGTTTTGGGAAGGGAAGGATAAGAATTAAAATTAAATTTTTACCTACCTCAACAACATAAATATTCTGTCATAAAAATTTTTATTCCTTAACATGTGAACACATGCAGTTTGGCCTTTCTATAGTATGACACACACTGGAATTTCAACTAACTAGCATGAAACTAATCAGGGCTTTCTATAACCAGGATGGTGCTACACTCTCTGGTCAAGAGAAAATTTAGACCATCACCACCACCAAAAAAAAAAAAAAAGTGGGAGGATTTATTTTTCTCAAAGAAATTCTTTACATTTTTACATCAAATTTGCATCCATAGTTATAGTACAAGGGGACTTCAAAAAGTTTGTGGAAAGATTCATATTATTTTTCAATTCCATCTTTCTATGAACTTTTTGAAGTACGCTCGTATTGTATTTGTAGCTATGATCTAGATCAGTGGTCAACAAACTGTTTCTGTGAAGAGCCAGACAATAAGTATTTTAGGCTTTGCAGGCTCAATGGTCTCAGCTGCAGCTACGCAACTCTGCCACTGCAGCAGCCACAAACAATATACGAACAAATGGGTGTGACGGTGTTCGAATAAAATTTGATTTCCCAAAACAGGTGGCAGACCAGATTGGCAGGCCACGTTTGCTGACGCCTGATAATAATCCTTCTCAATAAAGGAGCTGTGTTAGTTGGCTATTGATTGGTATTGTAACAAATTACCACAAATTTAGGGGCTTAAAACAATGTAGATTTATGAACTTACAATTCTGGAGGTTAAAAATCTGCAATGGGTCTCTTTGGCTTAAAATCAAGATGTTGGGAGGACCGTGTTTCTTCCAGAGGCTCCAGGAGGGAATCTCTTTCCTTGCCTTTTCCAACTTCTATGGGCTGCCCACATTTCTTGCCTTGTGGCCCCTTCCTCCATCTTCAAAGCTGGCTTTGGCTGTCCAAGTCCTCACATCACATCACTCTGACCTCCTCTTCTGACTGACTCTCTCTTCCACATTTAAGGACCCTTGTGATAACATTGGGCCCCCCTGGATAACAAAGGATAATTTCCCTCATTTTAAAGTCAGCTGATTAGCAATCTGAATTACATCTCAATCTTAATTCCACTTGGCCATGTAACAACGTGTTCACAGGTTCCAGGGATTAGAACATGGACATCTTGTGGAGGAGAGGGGTGCTTATTCTGTCTACCACAGGGCCTAATAGGAGATAATTCATTCACTGATCACACTCTGGTTGGGTTTTGCCCACTCTTGGCAGTTGGCTCATGTCATCAGCAAGGATGAGGGGACCTGAGCGGTGGAAGAATAACATTTACAGTTTTAGAAGCAGGATAATTAGTTCATTGTGCTACAGAGGACTGTGTGTGCATCTGTGTATATCACAGTGCACTGGGGAGGCAACATGGGACATAGTTGAGAGCATGGGCACTAAAGTACAGTGATTCACATCCCTGCTGCAGCACATAGACAGGACTTGGAATCAATGACTTACTTCATAGCATCAGTTTCCTCATGTGGCAAATGGGAATAATAGTACCTGTCTTGCAGCATATTTTGCACATTAAATGAGATAACAAATAGGAAGCAACTAACCCAGTGCCTTGCCTATCGTTAATGCTGTATCTGCAGATCTGCAGAACTGTGGGATTATACTTACAGTCAAATCATGTCCCTTTGAGCACAATAGCCTCATGGAGAAAGCATACTATGGCCCAATTTCCCTGCAAGGCGATTTTTGATTCTACCCCCACTATAGCATTATAATTGGGTCCTAATCATGAAGTCTAAAGCAACATTTAGATGGCTTTAAAATAGCACTATATATAAGCACCTAGTTAATAAAAACCTTCTGGGGATGATAATACCTCAAAATATTTACTCTCGAATTACTTTGGCAGACCATTCACTGAGAGCTGAGGGCTTGCCAAGAACAGCACTCCTCATATGTTAAAAATAGATGTTAGAAAGCCATCCAATAAATGCAGCAGCTTTTACGGTCTTAAGAAATGGTATTAAATTGCTTTAGCCAGGGTATGGAATAAAGCTCGTTCAAATATAAAAGCAGAATTATTTTTCTCATTTTGAGAGTCAATCATCAGATGTTTTCAATAAGCAAATTTTCAACTATTTGGTGCATCTTATGTATCCTTCTGCCAGCAAAGTACTCTTAAATATCTTCTTGGCATCTCCTCATTATTTTTGTTTTAGCATTTTATAGAACTTGAAAAAAAGGCACAAATTAGTTGCCCAAAGCCACCAAAAAAGCTAATGGCCAGTTAGGGAAAGGAATCCTAAGTTGCATTTTGATGCCCCAACCACTAACACACTCATTTGTAGCATTAAATGAAAACAAATCGTTCCATCATAGAGAACTTCCATAATCTCCGGAGAAATACTGACATATGGCATCTGAGTCATTTTTCTGTGGTCTGTTTGAATATCAAATTCTGAAGCCCTCCTAGCTGCTGCAGATGCACACCTAGTTTGTATCTATCTAGAAGAGCATCCGGGGTAAGAAGGGCATTCTCGAATGCATGCTAATTTCAACATTCAGATGGTTTTTCATGGCAGTTCGTATAGAAAGGAATTATTTTCTAGGAAGAAAATTATTCTGACTACTTAATAGCTTTCTCCTTCCCCATCCCTAGGGCTTCCCATGTTTTTTGAATTCTCCACCTCAGAGTAAATTCTTAAAGTGAAGCTGACTCATGCACCCCATGATTAACTGTAACTTCTTTTCCTTTCTTCCTTCAGATCCTTTCCACAGTGTGAATATTTCCTGTGGTGGCCAGCCAGGATTCCTCCGCCAGTCAAACTAAGCTCAAGATGACCACTTTTTTAGTAAGTGAAAGGTCTTTGAAAGCAGCTTCTGGATCTCAACTGAATTTGAAGACAGGCTACCATCTAATTACATTTTTAAAAATCTAAATCGGAGAGCAATACAGTTAAGGGTTCAAGTGGGTGAAGTAGACTACTACACCGGACTATTTAGGTCTACATCAATGGGTTTGACGATTTGCTTATCAAAATAGATTTATAAAATATAATCAAAAGTTACCTTAGTTCCAAGAAAGATTCCAGTTCCTCGGAAGAACTGGCTACAGTTATAAAAGAATGCAATGTCAATGCAGTGAAGACTGAAGAATTTGTTTCTTTTTCATAGTTATCACTAGTGTCTCATAACAATATCTTCTTGTTTCTTTCAGTTGACACGTGTTTCGAAGTACCTATCTCTCTCTCAAAACAGTTTTTTTAATGATCATATCCAATGGTAGTAACCACACGAAATGAGCCCCACACACTTCTCCAGGGAAGTGGAATAGCCTTTCTGCTATTTGGCAATACAGTACCAAAAGTCTTTCAAATATGCATCACTTTTAATCCAGAAATTCCACTTCTTGAAATGCTAATAAAACCATCAGCAAGGCACAGGAAAGTGTACGCTTTTGTACAAAAGGTTTATCGCAGCGTTGTTTACAATATCAAAAAACTAAAAGTCACCCATCTAAAAATAGAGAATTGACTAAACAAATTATAACATATGTCCATATTGTGGGATGTATCTAGCCATTACAAATTATGCTTTAAAAGAATTTGGCAAAAAGATTTAAGATCTAATATTGAGTTAAAAAATAAATTATACACAACTTGTACAATGTGATTCCAATGTATATGTACCTTTATATGTAATGTGTGTGTATGAAAGAGAAAGAAAAAAGAATGCAAGAATATATCCTCAATATACCAAATATAGTGATAGTGATTATTTCTGGGAGTTTCTGTATTTTCTGTCCTCTCTGCAAAAAAGATGTATTACTTTTTAAAATCATAATACACGTCGATGTTTTTATTTCAGAGACAGGCTTCCGTAAGAAACAATCTTTGTTTCCAGTGTTACCTTAAGTATTTACAGAGTGTCTGGTCCTATGTACTTGCACTTGCCAGGTGCCGAGTCCCTAACAGTGTCGGAGGGAGGTCGCTGGCGTATTAGAAGATGGGGGCGGCCGCCAAGGGAGGGACTAAAGAGGCAGGGGAGACAGCTGTGAGGATGGAAAGAGAAGTGGCAGTTGTGATGCAGAGATGGCTGGTGATCCGGATGGTGGCTTTTCCCTGGACTCAGTCATGCATGGCCCAGAAGGTGCCTAAGGCAGAACAGGGGGAGCAGGGCCGGGGTGTCAGGTCAGCCCCGGCCTCAGGGGTGGTCTTCTGGTAACATGGTCAGGGGGCGAGCATGGAGTCATGGAAGAATCTTAGTGGCAGGTGTCTGGCTGGGCTGGAGTTACATTGGCCCAGGGGGGGCTCACATCACAGAATAATGGAGATACCAGATGGGGAGATGGAAGCTGAGGAGCCAGACCCCACGACCGTAGGGAATGGGGAAGTGGGTCTTGGGCACAAGCAGAAGCCCAGTTACCAGAATCAGGACATAAAGTTGAGGCTAAACTAGTAGTAATGGTGACTAGATGCTGAGTCCCAGAGAGCCAGGCTACACTTCCTTAAATATTTGCTGCCAAAATCAAAATCAGTAGGGACAGCAAGCTGGTCTAATAGAAGAGAAGGGACAATTGACCTAGCTGTGGGAAAACCAGGCAGGCCATAGCATGTGAGCACTGGAGTGGAGTCCGAGAATTCTGTCAGAACTATGCCTAGGGCTGGTTGGTTAGCTCAGTTGGTTACGGTACAGCCTTATAGCACCAAGGTCACGGGTTCGGATCCCCACACCAGCTAGCCACCAAAAATAAACAGACAACAAAAAAGAATTGCTCCTGAAGCATCTTGTAATCAACAAGACAAATTAGTGAACATCCTCCATGTGGCAAAGACAGGAGGTCCTTGACAATGTGACCCTTAGCCATTCCTGCCCTAATACCTTTACAGTGTCCCTGCTAAGGTACAGACCCACATCAACACATCTTGGTGATGTCAACAACATGTCAAAAATAAAAGGTCAGTCCATAAGCATTTTATCTTTGTTTCGCCAAATAAAGGAGAAATCTGTATGGGTTGGAAATTTTGGTATTGCTACACCAATGTCTCTAATAAGAATGCATAAGTACAATTTCTAACTCCACTTTCAATGAAAGTGCCACACTATACAAAAGATTCTAGCTAATCTATTGTTTTTATAAAGATTCTTTGGTATTTAAACATTTTACTGGAATATAAGGTTGAGTTTTACAATATTATTTTCCTTCAGATCCAAAAGTTGGGGGTGTTACTACAAACTTTACTGGCAACAAAAAACCAACTCTTGAAGTTACCCCACATTTAGCTTTCCCAAAAGTACAATTTCTACTCCAGTAGACCCTTATTTCCATGGCTTACAGCTGAAGCATTGATTCTCAATCTTGGCTCCCCATTAGAATCACTTGGGAGCTTTTACGATTCCCAGAGCCAATGCAGTGGACAAATGAATCAGAATCTCTGGGGATGGGACCCAGGCAGCAGGATTCTTTAAAGGTCCTCAGATGATTTTAATTATGTGGTCAAGGTTGAAACCACTAAGCTAAAGTAATCATGTTAATTTACCATCCAAACCAGGACACCTTTAAGAGTGAAAGGCGACACTATTACTGATGATTCTGGGGCAGTAGAGTATGGCAATTAAGTCTTGGCTACACTGGAATATATGGTATCTCTAGTTTTGGCTGTCAGCTACTGTCACTCTGTCCCTTAAAATTTACAAAGGCTAGTATGAAACCTCCACACCCCTTGGGAAATCCCAGTGTTTCTGGAATCCCCAGGAAAACTTTTTACTTACCTCTAATCCTAATTTCTAACTCCAGTTGAATTATTATTCTCTGCTCAGCCTCTTCAGGCTTTTTTCTCTTCTCCACCCTGAGAATGGCCCAAACAGGGGACCCAGGCCCTTCTCCTGGTTCTCCACTGGATTCCCCCGAATGAATCCCCTGAGGCACCTGGGTGTGGTTAGATGTAGCTACAGGAGACCATACTGGAGCACCAGACAGGAGATCATTTTAAATATAATATTATATTTCCTTGTTCCTGAAAAGTCCCTCAGACATTTCTACTGCCCAGAACTCCAGTCTCTGTCATATTTCCTGATTCTTTCTCTTTTCTCTCTTCAGTGTTCTCATTGCTCTCCTGAATTCTTGTTCCTTTCTTATGCAGGGCAATTTACCATCTCTTCAGTGCTTCTTTCCAACTTATGGCTTCAGGGCTTCCCTGTCCACCCAAAGCAGCTTATCAAAGGCCTTTCTCCAACAAAGACACTTCCTTCTTTTAGAGAGGCTTGAGTTCCAGCTGGAAAATATGATTTTTTTGCTCATTCCACTACATATCCTGTTAGGATACTGTCAAAACCTGCTAGAAACCCACTACAATGGCTAAAATCAAAACAACTGACAATGCTATGTGTTGGCAAGACTGTAGAGCAATTGGAACTGTCATAGCTGCTAATGGAAGTGTAAAAAGATACAACCACTTTAGAAAACTGTTTTACTGTTTCAGTAGAGTTTAGTCACATCTTATGACCAATCAATTCCACTATTAGGTATTTACTCAAGAAAAATAAAGATATGTCCCCAGAAAGATTTGTACAGGAATGATCATAGTGGCCTTATTCATACTAGCCCCAAAGTAGAAACAGCCGTATGTTTCATCAACAGGAGAATGAATAAACAAATTGAGGTTCATCCATACAATGAAATACTACTCACATTCATAACATAACTTACATTATGCTGAGTGAAAAAAACTGGACACAAGAGTACATATTGTACAGTTCTATTTATATGATTCCTAGAATAGACAAAATGAATCTATGGTGATGGAAGTAAAAAAGCAAGACAAGAAATTTTTTTTTTTATATCTTGTGCTGGGTAATGGTTACAGAGGTGGATACAATTGAAAAGACTCATCTAATCACATACTTACAAATTATGCATTTTATTATATGTTAATTATATCTCATTTCTTAATCAGAAAAAAGAACCCCTTAAATAAAATCTGCTAGGACACATTTGGACCTTATAGTGAGTCTTTTACATCCATAGGGGAAAAGGTAGGAATTAATGTTTGGGTCCTGCTGTGTGTCACGTTCTGTGTGTCACGTTCTGTGTGAGATACTTATCATAGAAGAATCAGACTTCCACATGAAATACTAGGTAATCCTTGGAGCCAAATGCAATTCTACAACATTTCTTATCAGGCTGTCTCAATAGCAAGCATTTCAGGCATTTTAATGGCAGATGGAACTTTTAAAGAATTTTCATTTCTAGGTGGCCTAATAGTTTTCCCAATAGTTCACCTTGAAGGTGATAGTAACACTCATCCAATTTAACACTACGGTAAAGAAAGTATTTCTGCATAAATGTGTGATAACTTTTGTGTGAATAAGATTATATTTGCTAGTTAAAGAGCTTAAATGGGGATTGAAATTTTAAATTTACATATGACAATAAGTGTTTCACCAATTCAAAAGCACACCAAACGAAACAATAAATTATCCTTTGAACCACAACAAATCTTTTAATAGAATTTTATTTCAAGAATATAACAGTCCAGGAAAATTCCAGATGTTCATTTTATAAAGCCAAAATGAATAGAACAAGAATAATCTATAAAACAGAAGTTACTATTTGGGTGAGAAAAATTAAGTGTTCAGGAGAAGAAAAATATGGATTTAGGTTTCTTAAGAGATAAGCATAGATGAAAGGCTCTTAGAGAGTGGACTCTACTATCACTGTACTTGTTGACTAACTATGTAGATATGACCCTTGGCACTTTCATTTAGCGCAAAAAGATATCTGTGATTTCAAGGAATTAACTTTTTACTGTCATTCCATATTTATATGACATCTTTTGGAAAGAAAGAAAAAATTCTTTACTCTCAACTGCCAGTACTTCTCCCTTATCCATAAAAGAAAGTCTAAACCTTAAGCCTGTTATTCGAAGCTTTTTATAATCTAACCCAAAGTTATGTAAATTTTATCTTCTACTGCTTTTGTCCAGCCAACCCTGTCTACTTGATCCAGAGTGACTTACTGATTCTCACCTCCAAATTTTGTTCATGCTATTATTCCTGGTAGGGAGGGTAAAGCTAATTAAGTTAATTTAAGTTAATTTTCACTGCCCAGTTTGCCAGTTATTAGCTATGTGATCCAGTCATTAGCCATGTGAACTCAATCTTCCTTAACATCGATTTTCTTATCTGTAAGATGAGAACACTAGTTCCTACCTCTATTTTGATATTTGAGTACTCTGTTTTGAGTATTTAATGGAATGACTGATGTGCCTGGCACATCATACATGATAAATATTCTTCCCTATCAGGTCTCATCCTCACTTCTGCCTTCAATTCCCCACCATCTCTATGCCTTCCTACATCCTATCCTTCCTTCAGAGGCCAACTCAAGTCCTCCATCTTGGAACCCTGTCAAAACATTCCTTCACCACTCAATTGGCCCTTAATACCATACTGCCTCATATTGCTATTTAACTTTTTACTAAAATATTGTCTCCTCAGTGGTCTTGTAAATTCCACAAGGGGAGAAGCTATTTTTGTATTTATTATACATCAACCACAGTGTAGGTTCATAGTAGACTTTAGTACTGTATTTCTTCATTAGGAAGGGGGAACCCAAACAACTCAGTGGCAGGGCCAGCTACATAGGTGTGAGATACTGTGTTAATTTGCTAGGGCTGCCATAACAAAGCACCACAGACTGGGTGGCTTCAACAATTGAACTTTATTTTCTCATGGTTCTGGAGGCTGGAAGTCTGAGATCAAGGTGTGTGCAGGGTTGGTTCCTTCTGAGGGCTATGAAAGAAGGATCTAGTACAGGCCTCTCTGCTTGACTTGTAGATATCCATCTTCTCCCTGGGTCTTCACATTGTCTTCTCTCTGTACGTGTCTGTGACCAGATTTCCTTTTCTTCTAAGAACATCAGTCATATTGGGTTAAGGTCTGCCCTAAGAACCTCATTTTAATTTAGTCAAATATGGCCATATTCTGAAGTACTGGGGGTTGGAACTTCAACATACATTTTTGGTGGAGATACAATTCAACCCTGAACAGATACCACTTGTATTAGTTTGCTAGGACTGTCATAACAAAGTGTCATGGACTAGGTGGCTTAAACAACTGAAATACATTATTTCACAGCTGTGGAAGATAGCAGTCTGAAATCAAGGTGTCAACAGGGTTGGTTCTTTCAGAGGTTAGTGAGGGAAGGATCTGTTCCAGGCCTCTCTCCCTGGCTCGTAGATAACCATCTTCTTTTTATGTCACATCATCTTCCCTCTATGTGTGGCTGTGTCCAGATTTTTCATTTTTATAAGGACACCAGTCATATTGGATTAGGGTCCACCCTAGTGATCTCATTTTAACTCAATTACTTCTGGAAACACCCTATCTCCAAAGAAGGTCAAATTCTAAGGTACTAGAAGTTAGAACTTCAACATATGAATTTTGGGAGGACACAATTCAACCCTTGACACGACTGCACACATATTAGAATAGCTAAATATTAAAAGTGTTGGCGTGGGATACCAGGAATTCTCATACTGCTAGTGGGAATAGAAAATGGTGCTACTTTAGAAAACAATTTGGTTATAAAGTTAAAAATATACCAAGAAAACCACATGGAAATTCCACTTTTAGGTATTTATCCAAGAGAAATGAGAGAATATGTCTACACAGAGTACAGTAATGTTCACAATAGCCCCAAACTGGAAACAACCCAAATATCCCACAACAGGTGAATGGATAGACGAGCCATGGAATATCACTCAGCAAAAACAGGAATAATCTATTGATACACCTAAAAACATGAACAAATCTCAAAATAATTGGCCATTGCAGCAAAAGAATCCAGACACAAAAGATTCCATTTATATAAAATTCTAGAAAATGCAAACTACTAACTAGCGAAAAGAAGCAAATCAGTGGCTGTGAATGGATGGGTGGTTAGGAGAAGGGAGAGATTACAAAGGGTATATTTGTTATTTCAATTGTGCTTATGGTTTCATGGGTATATATATATGTTAAAACATATGAAATCGTGCTTTTTAAATACATGCAATGTATTTGTATATCAATTATACTGTAAGCTGAAAATAAAGGGGGGATAGTCATACTGACTCTAAAAAAACTATTCATTCTAATGCTAATTAAATTGCTCTAGTCTATAGAAAGGAAATTAAAATTCCTTTTTTAGTATATAAGATTGTCACTAAAATCTGACAAATATTGCACACACACACACACACACACACACACACAATACCACAGTCCAATCTCAATTATGCATTTTCAGACAAAAGTTCTAAATAAAATGTTAGCAAACGGAATTCAGCATCATATTAAACGAATTAATACCACTTGACTAAATGAAGTTTATTCAGGATTAAGGAAAATTCAATATTAGTACATTTTAAATATTATTCATAGTACTAATAGATCTCGGGGGGGGTGCTAAAATAAATGATCCTCTTTATAGGCTGAAAAAGTATTTGGTAGAATTTTACCACTATTTTTAAAATTAATTTATTTATTACTATTTTTTTTATATTCTAAGATGTTGCAGAGCAGTTCGGGAAAGGGGGAGAGGAGAAGGTAGAGGGGGACAAGGTGGGAAGAGGAGGAAGGGGGGGTGAGGTCTTAACCACTATTTTTGTTAGAAAAAAATACATGCAATAAAATAGGAAGATATAGATTCTTTTAAGATGTGTACACACACACACACACACACACACACACACACACACACACACACTCACACTCACACAGACCTATCTTTGCCCCAAAGCCAGCACATTGCTTAATGGAAAAACAGTGGAACCTTTACCACTAAAGTAAAGATCAAGACATTTAACACTGTATTTGAGGTTCTACTGAGCACAATCAGAAAAGGAAAGAAATTGAAAGTACAAAAATTGGAAAGGAAGAGCTAAACTATTAAGAGAAGCAACTGAAAAACGATTACAAATGCTAATAGAATTCAATAAAGCAGCAGGGTAAAAATTTAATAAACAGAAATGATATGTCCAAAGAAAAAGAAGTAAAACTAAACAAAAGAAATGACCACACTTACCAAAGCAATAAAAATGCTCCACTATTTAGGAATACAATTATCAAGAAATACACAATACCTATGCAAGCAAAACTTTGAAGGAACAAAAAAGACCAATATACCATGTTCTTAGAAAGGAAGCAACAGTATAATAAATATGTAAATTATCCCTAAGTAAATTTATAAATTTAATATGATCCCAGTGAAATTAAATTGTGGGGGTTTTGTTAACTACTGTGGATTATTCTTATCTTGGCATGCCTGTATGAATGAATGTCTACTTGTTTTCTCAATTACTAAAAGAGGAATTGTTTTGATACAAGACCTTAATAGGCACTTCACAAGAGAAAATACAAAAGCCCAATGAAAATATGAAAAGATGCTCAATTTCACTGGTTATCAAAACAATACAAAAAGATTGGCAAAAATTACAAAGTCTGGTGATATCATGTTTACAAAGATATAGAATAAGGAGAAACCTCACAAGTACTGGTAGGAGCGTAAATTGCCACAACCACTTTGTCTTGTAAAGTTGAAGATTTTACATCTCTTAGGTTATGAACAAATCATTCAGAAACTTGCCCACTTATGCACCAGGACACAAGTACAAGAATAGCAGCATTGTTCATAATAGCCCCAGGCAGGAAACAACCCACATTTCCATCGACAATAAAATGATACATTGAAGTAGTATATTCTTACAATAGAATACGGCACAGCAATGGAAATGAATGAACTAAAGCTAAATAGAACAACATGATGAATCAAACAAAACAGTATTTTGTATTCTCACAAAAGAATACATGCAATAGGTTTCCTTTTAGAGAAATTTCCAAAACACGTAAAATTAAACTACCACGCAGATGATGAAACTAAATAAAAGTGAGAAAGTGATTACAGCAGAAGCCAGGCTCCTTTTAGGATGAAAGAAAGGAATTGATAACGGGTACTTGGGTGCTGAAAATGTTCCTTTTTCCTTTTTTTTTTTTTTACCTAAATAATGTGTAGACAGGTGTTCACTTTATAATTATTCATTATACTTCCTATGTACGTTTTAGGTACTTTTGTGTTAGTTATTTCACAATTTAAAAGGAAAAGAACTCGATGACCATAACAAAATGTGCTAGGTATATAAAGAGATGCCAGGGAAAAAGGAATGGCAGATGGCTTTTATATAGAAGACGAGATGCTCAGCCTCACTTGTAAAAAGATAGATGTGAATTAAAATTATCCTGAGAGACCACTTTTTGCCTATCAGATTGGCAAAAATTCACAGCACATCCTGTTAGTGAGGCTGTGGGAAACAGACATCCTCATACATTACAGGTAAGAGTTTAAATCTATATGACCCCTGTGGAGGATAATTTGGTAGTATCTATAAAATTACAAATGCACATTACTATTCAACCCAGTAGTCCCAGACGTGGGAATTTCACCTAAAGTGTACCTGTTCATGTATGAAATGATTTATGTACACTGTTACCCAAGGTTTGTTTGTAATAGCAAGCAAATGGAAACCACAGAAGTGCCCGTCAGTTGGGGACTGGTTCCATAAATTATGGCCCAACTGTACAATGGAGTCATGAAGCTAGAGCAAGCACTGGGGAGGATCTGTACGTACTGACACGTAAAAATCTCCAGGATGTGTTCGCTGTTAAAAGAAATCAAGATGCAGAACAGTGTGTATAGATGTTACCTTCCTGTGCATGCATGTAGCAACTCTGGAAAGATAGATATAAAACTAAAAGATAACACCTGTGGGGGGTGCGTGGAACACAGATGAGAGATGAGAGTGAGAAGGAGACTTCCACTATATAACCTTTTTATATGTATATTTTTAAATGTGTGAAGCAAGTAGATGTAATACCTATTCAAAAAGGTAAATTTTAAAAAGGAAAAAAATGTATATACAATAAAGTTTATCAAAGGATATAACAGACATCTACCCATGCAATTACATACAACTTTCTTTTTCAATATCCAAGCTTGAGCCTAACCTATCCTTGCATTTGGAATTGTAGATTCCTCTGACTCACTCTTGGTGCCAGACAGTTGCACGTCTCATTCTGGGGAGCTGCTGCCCTTTGGGCAGTGCTCATGATGTAGGCACAGCCAGTGCTTGGGGATTAGCAAGATCATTTGGGATAGTATAGTAAATATCCTGATGGAGATCTTTTCCAGCCCTGGGGCTGTTAAAATGTGCAGGGTACACTGTTGGGAACAAAGTTACTAAATTGTCTAGGGTAAGGTCAAAGGACACCCCCACTCCCTAGGGGTAAAAGAAGCCAAACTGTTTGGACCTTCATTTACCATAAAGACATGTTCAGGGTGGCTGGGTATGGGAAGAGCATGACTTGGAGCCCGATGCTCATAAGGGGAGAGAGAGAGAGGATGGAGAGACAGGCCAAGGAAGGGGGTGAGGGAAACAAGAGAATGGCTTGTCAAGTGGCTGCGCAAAGGGGAGACTGACATGTTATTCTCTAGTTTTTTATTCTCTACCAAGCTTGGAAATCCCACTTGGCACCACTGCAGCAGGAGAAGTGACACTGGGGAGAGAGACGGCATTGTGGTGTGGCCAGGCAGAAAGGGTGAGGACCACCTTTCTGTTCTCTGATCCCGAAGAAGTATGTGCTGTGGGTTGAACGTCCCCCCCGGCCCACCCCCAGCCAATTCATTGAAGCTCCACCCACACTGTAACAGTGTTAGGAGGGTGGGAAATCTGATTATGATATTTGAAAGGTGGGGCCTTTAAGAAGTGGATAGCGAGGACTGTGCCCTTGTAAATGGATTAATCCATTCATGGAGTCACGGGTTAATGGTTTAATGGGTTATCAAGAAGTGGCTCTGATGGCTTTATAAGGAGGGTGAATGAGCACATTAATGCTGTTGCTCTTGCTGTTCTTGCCATGTGATTGTCTGCGTCACCACTGTAGAGAGCCCCCACCAAGAAGAAGGTCCTCACTAGATATACCCCCTGGACCTTGGACTTCCCAGCCTCCAAAACTGTAAGAAATAAATTTCTTTTCTTTATAAATTACCCAATTTCAGGTATTCTGTTATCAGTGACAGAAAACAGACTAATACAGAATGGAAGATGGATCCCACACATGCCCATAGGCCCCAGGGTCAGGGGATATAGGAGTGAGATAAGAACGAGGGGTATTGGCTTGCTGGGAACTGTGACTCTGTGGGACCAAGGGGGACCTCCATCGGAGGAATGCCAAGTGGAGGGCATCAGGAAAATGGAGCTGAGAACATGCCTTGAGGAGCTCCACCCAACACAAGGGGGAAGTTCACGAAGAGGGAGGGCAAGTGTTGAGAGAGCAAAGCCCGCCTACATGCGCTCATGTGTACACACTCCAAACCCACTTAGAACTGCGAGGTTGGGGTGGGAGGCAGTGTCGGAGCTGGAGTGGAGACAAATGACTTTCCACTCTTAAATGAACAGGACCAAGTCTGAGAAAACAAGATGAGAGACTTTAATAACTAAAAGTCACTGAAAAGTTCCAGAATCCAACTGAGATACTAAGAGTCCTTGATACCCTGTGGCAAGGGGGGAATCAACAGTCCATGGCTGATATGGGTTACTGGGAAAATAAAACTGTTTCATTTTTATATCCCATTAAAGTTGAGACTCTCACTAAACCTCTGCAATTGCGAGGTATACCAAAGGATGTTAGAGTTGCATCTGCATTTTCTGTTTAAACTTCAAGTTTCATTATTTGTTCTTTAATTGAATGACACATTGCCGGAGGTTAAAAAACTTCTCTTAAAAGTCAGCAGGAAGCTTCTTTACTGATACATATTAGCAGTTGAGTAATACATATGACTCATGAATCAATTCCACCAACATTTCCGAGCTTGGAAAATTCTATAATCTGCTCCAAGAGTTTTCACAGTCTCTACCTCTTTTAATTCTATTATATGACACTTATCAGGCAATTTTCTTGCGTACACATTTTTCATTTCAAAACTGCATCATAATGTCATCTTTTAAAAAATATTTTCAGGGACAATCAGGGAATCAGATTTAAGTTAAAATTCAACCGTGTGTGATATTACAAATGCAAATACCACCAAAGTAATGATTAAATGAATAGATCATTTCTATACATGGCATAGACAATGACAACCACCTCACAACTGGCTTCTTTGTCTAAAGGCCAGCAAGTTTTCCTTAACACGTATTTGTAATTTTGGAATCGTTAAAATATGTAAATGCCTCTTATTATAGACAAAATATGTTCAAGACTTGTTAAAGTGAATTTACATAATTTTTTTTTTTTTTTTTTTTTTTTTTTTGTCGTTTTTTCGTGACCGGCACTCAGCCAGTGAGTGCACCGGTCATTCCTATATAGGATCCGAACCCGCGGCGGGAGCGTCGCCGCACTCCCAGCGCAGCACTCTACCGAGTGCGCCACGGGCTCGGCCCGAATTTACATAATTTTTATCAGTACCTCTGTGATATAGCTCAGGGGATAGGTACTAAAGTTCAAAGTTTGTAGGTGAATTGTCTGAATAATGTCAGTTAAGATTGTGTTTAGCTGCATATAACCTGACTACAGTGACTTATCCAAATAGGGGCTTATATTTCTCACATTGGAGGAGTCCAGAGGTTGGCAGTCCAACTGGGAAGCAACATCCCAGGCTGCTTCCACTTTCAACTCCACCATCCTTAGAGTATGGTTTTTCCATGCTATGCTTGTTACTCAATGACTGCATGATGGCTACTCTACCCCCAGCCTTATGACTGCATTCCAGCCAGAAAGCATCAGCAAGACAGGGAAGTGGGGGCTGCATCCACAACAGAAAATCAAACACATTCCCAGCAACTGCTTGCTGACATCTGCTCACCTCTCATCAGCTAGAATGTGTCATCTGGCCTTATTTAGCTGCAAGGGAATCTGGAAGGGTGTTTTTAGTTAGGCACATTGCTTTCTAGAGCAAACATCTGTGTCATCAAAGAGAAAATGGGCATTGGGTAGGTATCTAACAGGATCTGCCCCATCACCAAGAGGTTAAGACAAGCCAAAGACCTGTCTCCTTACTGTCAGTTAAATGCACCAAGATTTGGGGGTGGGGAGGGGAGGCTGAGGAGAAAAATGAAGAGGGGTGAAGCATATTCACACAACTAGATATTTCATCCAAAATTCCACCTATTTTTAGATATAAAATTAGCTCCTGTGTGGTTATTGGAGAAGATGAAAGTTATGTAATCCAAAATCTTGGTGTAAGCCTGGACCACATGCAATTTCTCAGGACTGCTGTGAACTAGACTTAGCTCCACGTGGGTAATTTTGTTTCCAGTCACATTATCTTCTCATATCCACCACAGAAATGAATGGCAAGACAGACCTGGTTGTTCACTGCCCTGTAAGAATATTTCTATAAAGGTTTCTAATGGGGCTAATTAATAATTGGCCTTGGAAGAGATTCTTACCTGGAGATAGCTGTCACTGGACTTACTTTGTTAGAGGGTCAAGGAACCAGGGTTGGGTCCTTAGATCCTGCAAGTAAAGGCCACAGGTTTTAGCATGGTGTATATCAGATCAACCCAGTCCAGTTTTCTGGACCCCTCAAGATCATCACTCAAGAAAATGGTTTTATATCTGACTTACAATGATTAGACCAAGATGCCAGACTGAACCCACATGCCAGCCTTCCTCTTCCACCCTCAAAGCTGTTAAAATGACATAAAAGATATATACACGCCACTTTGAAAATAATTAAAGCATGTCAGTGCTAGAAAATGGTAATCCCTGAAAGACTTAGGGAAAACAGGATTGGATAGACAATGGAAAGCAAGAATAAATTAGAGATTTTAGAATTGTTGACATTTTCTGCTGACAAGTCCCAGTTATTCATAAGAAGTTTGATAGAGGAAACAAAGTGTCTCGAGCCCTATGTTCTAAGCAATAAGCACATTCCAAATTAGTAGTTAGAAAATCATAGAGACCAGCTCTTTAAAGACAAAGATAAATCATATTAGAGTAGAATCACTACCAAAGTTTCGGATTTGGAAAGGACTTTGGCAATTCTGAAAGAATGAGGCAAGTCTGACCAATTTGCTAGCCCAGTAGGAAAGAGGATGCTGCTTATATAGTGCCTTAGTGATTTGCTAGCAAATCATTCCTTCCTAGCAATGAAAAAACACCCTGAGGTTTCATGCGGTCCAAACAAAGCTTAAGCTATAACAAATGCCAAAACTATATTGGGAGCTTTGACAGAACCATCTGACTTTTTTCATACGGTTTCCAGCCCCTACGCTTTTCAAGTCTTAGCCGGAAATAGTAGAAACAGAATTTTTCTCCGTGTTTTGAAGTTTGTCTATAAAAATCATTTTGTCATTTTGCATTTTAAGAAGATTTTCAATCTAATCCTACAAAACAAATTAGTGCATGATGAAATGATTTAAAATAATCTAGCACATTCATTATCTGCCCATAATATTAGGCATGATTACAATAAAACTCCATTAAAGTGCAGGATCTATAGGAGAAGTATGGAATGGTCAGGGTTCAGAATGTCTGATTTCTTAATGAAGAACAATAAGGCATTTAGTTGGTTGAGAAACAATAGTTCCTTTGAGTTACAAATTAACTTAATATAAGCTTACCGTGGTTTTAGTGTATTCAATATTTCACGGCAATGCATAGTCTACCAGGCTTGAGACAGGAAGTCTGAATTCTGACTCCAGATCTGTGGCTACATACCTTGTGACTTTGGACAAATCAGTTAATCTCTCTGAGCTTTGGTTTCTTCATCTGCAGTATGAGGAATTGGACTAACATATTCTCAAAGGTTTCTTCTACCTCTAAAATGCTAGGGTTCCATTTCTTTTTTCCCAGGATGCTTTTCGATTCCCACATCTCCATCCTCTATTCTAGGCTTCTAAGCTACTCCTTCTGCCTCTACTTCCCCCACGGCCCAGGGTTATTTCCTGGGACATCTGTCCACCCCAGGCAACAGCGCCTGTCCCAGGCTTCTTTCTCAGAGGCACCAACGAAAACTTAGTCTGGTGGGTCCCATTTCCTCAGAGCCATTCTGCCTAGGGACTTCCCGCCCTGAATAACAGTTCCTTCACCTAAAGGTGTGAAATGATGCTGAGGATTTGAGCTACTGTGGCCAGCTCAGGGAAGGGGAAAGATCAAGTTCTGCTGCCTATTCTATGCTGCCAGAGCCTATTCTTTGAGAATTGAGGCTCGTGTGCTTACAGCTACCGTGGCACTGTCTGTAAGGAGGGTCCTAGTGAGTTGAGAGACTGGGAGAAGATGCTTACCTTGCTTTAAATAAAAGTAAAGGGAAAGCCTTTTCCCAACATGCCATTTCAAATTTTAATTTACATTTATGCAAATGTAAGTGAGTATATGAATTGCATGTATGTACATAATTATTTATTATATGCAGTATTATAATCCATAATTTTTATATCTATAGTTACACCAAAAGCAACTAAACACACAGCATAAGTGGTTTCTTTTTGATTTTTGCCTGTGGGGGTCTCACTCAAAACCCTGTGTTTGTCTAATTCCCTCTCTCAGGTTTCTTCTCCCCACAGTGGGCTGTGAAGGGAGTTTGCTGGGCAGTAGCGACACCAAGACATCAAGAATAAAAATTACTTCATATTGTCCCTCCTCCCAATTCTCATGACCTGGTGGATATATTTACTTCATAAACCTGCATGCCGCAACACCCGCCCTGCATATGATCTGGACACAAGGTCACAAAGCACATGCGTGACATTCACAAGCTCTCCTGAAGCCAAAATCTTCTCTCTCTAAAAACCAAGTTACCCCGAGCATCTCTCTCCTGCCTGCATTGGCATGGTTGTAGCTCTTCAAACCCCAAAAGTCAGTGTGTATTTATGCAGTGTGTGTGTTTATCCTGCAGGCTAAGTGATTGCATCTTTTCTTTCAACACACTTAAGTGCAAAATGTCTCCAGGCTAGCCTAAAACTTGATTTTTCATTTTAACCAAGACATTATCTCTCACCTATCGGTATCTTGGCCCACGTGTTGTTATGCCACGGCAGAAATACTGCGTCTGAGAAAAACCAAAGGCAAGGAAATTCTGTGTCTTCTCCCTTGGTACTCCACCTCCCCACCCCCACCCTTGTGTCTAGACATTGCAGCAGGCTTCACATTTACCACCCTTTTTTTCCACATTTCATTAATAATTGTACAAGTCAAACAATAGCTAATCTAGCAATTATGTGCAAGTTAAAACACTGGAACATGTTACCCCACATTGCCTGCCAAATCACACTAAAATTTGGATCAATGAAGGTGCTGAAAGACTTTTCAAAAGTTTGTCCTGCTTTTCTTCCTGCTTTTTGGGCAGACTTCTAAAAGGCACCAGAAATAGTCCTTCAAAGAGCAAATCAACAACAGCCTGAAACCTGCCTCCTTGTGTTGCTGTTTTGTAGTTAACTGAAACCCAGAGTTTAGGGGCGGGGGAGAAAAAAGGGGAGTGAGGTGGAGGGTACCCACACCCTGAGACCATTGCATCAGGGTGGAAGAATGAGCACCACACCCCAGGCGGTCAGATTTCTGGGGTCACTTACTCATGCTTGGTACACCTGTGCTACGAGGGCGTGCAGCTGCAAAGACAAATGCTGTTACACTAAGAAGCAAACATTCCCGTTCCCCCCTGGATTTAGCTATTTCCAAATGTCCAAGATTAGCTTGACAAATTTTTGAAAAGTGAAGTAAAAGCAAAAGCAAGAATGGATCTGCAGTGTGTTCTTCCAGAGTCGGTCTTGGGGCCAAAACTTCTCTTCCACGCTTCTTGAGCCTGTGCTTGGGCTTCCAACTGCCCACAGGACCTCAGTTCCCATGGCCATGGTGTTCTTCAGATGCTCTGTGCACAGGGCGAGCTGTATGAATGAAGGTCTCCAGCAGCCTCCAGAAGCACCTTCAGAATTCAGATTCAGTCCCTAAAAGTAGCATCAACTCTGTCCACACCTCTTCCTCCCGGGTTTCCTCGCTTCTTGTATTCCCAGTAGATGCTACTAAGAAGTGAGAACATGAACACTCACAGGAAGTAGAACATTGATCATTCCTTCACCATAGATTTCCGTGGAAATCCGGGAGAAGAAACAGAAAGGAAATCATTTGAAGGACTGCTTTAGGCTTATAATTTGATTTTCATGAAAGTTTAGTCAAAGGACCATCCTAGACGATCTCAAAGGCCAATTCAGTCCTGAAATGCTTCATTTCCTTGCCTACACACTTGACTAGGATTTGGATCTGGATTGGGAGGAGGATGTAATATACCAACATCATGCTGGGCTCCAACTGCAGGAGATGAGCCTGGCTACTGAACTTCCTGGGTTCAACGGGCATGGTTGGTTGCTGGGTCTCTCCAGGGATTTGGTCTACCTATAGTTGAGGCAAAGACCCAGTGTTTGTGCAGGAATCCTGGGACAGTTCTGAGATTGCCACTGAGGATCCCAAGCCTGCCTTGGAAGTCTCTAGAAGGACCCATCTATCCGTTCTTTCTAGGGCACTTAGAGGGGAATCTGGAGTTGGCCTGAAGCCTCTGGAAGCAATTCCATCAGAGCCCTATTCCTTTGTGGGAATCCACTTCAGTCTTTACACTCATGTAAGGCTGGCATGGATGATAAAGTAGGTTTGCTTTCATTGCCCTGTATCCCCTTTTACAGCCCACATCTCCCATCTTTCTTCCTCCCAGGTGCTTAACACACTCGTGTGGTCCCTGCGTTGTCCAGAGCATTCCACCCCTGTGGCCCAGATAGATAAACTCTTGTGCCTCCCAGCCACTATCACCTTTCACTTGGTTTCTGCAGCAACCTCTGGTCTTGAACCTCCTACAATCCATTTTCTATTCTAAAATGCAAATCTAACCAGGTCACAGTCCTGCCTAAAACCTTTCATTGCCTTTCCATTATCATTGGGTTAGACTTCATGCTTCTTTCCATGGTATGCATGTCATTTAAGATCTGGCCTATGCTTATCTCCCCAGCCTCAACTTTTGCTACTTCCCCATGGACATGTCACTGCTCTATACAGAACTTTCTTCAGTTCCTTTGCTATACCATGCCTTCCAGTCTTCATACCTGCTATTCCCTCTCCTAGAATACTCTTTTCTTTCTTCTTTGCAGGACATTGTTGGTGTGAGGTCACCCTTCATCTTTCTCCTCCATGGAGCCCCTAATTGCTCTAGGCTGGTTTATATTCCCTTACAGCCACCTATGCATCCCTGGTCACACCTTCTCGTCACTGGTTGGTTGCCCGTCTCTCCCACTAGATGGAAAACTCCATGAACATAAGAAATTTATCTGTTCTGTTTACCACTAATCACTCTCGGCACCTGAATGCATCCTTACTGTCATGGTTAGCAGATTTAGCTGGAACTCACCATCACCCTTGGCCAGATGTATCTTTAAAAATAATAATACAGACTAATATTTCCACTTTTGGGTCTACAACAGTACCTTTTTTGCTACGTCATCCTGAGAGATAGGCAAATGAGCTCCACCTCAACATACCAGGAGCTCAGGGTGAGAGCCCCCAGCATCACTGTCTACTCTCTCAGTGGCTATTTTTCTCTACAATAGGAAAAGTCTCATGTCAGTTGACAAGGACACAAAGAGGAAGAAAACAGGATCATCGTACCTAGACAGCTTGAAGTCTAGACAGAAACAACAACTCCAGTGGGTGACAAGTTTAGCATGGAGGGATGAATAAAATGTTGTGGAAGCTGCTGGCTTGGCTTGGGGAAGCTGGAGAGGGTGTCACAGCAAGCTCCTCTTGTCTCCCTGTGAGCTCCTACTTATCCTTTGAGACTCACTCATCTGTTACCTCCTTTTTGCCGTCTCCTCTCTATGCCTTTCTGAGGCTCCCTCAGCCCTACACAAAATGAATTCAACATGGTCCACAGCACACTTCTTTTATAACACCTATCAGGTTCCTTTAGTCTGAGGAAATTCCTGCAAGTCAAGCAAAGTGGGAATCAGGCCCACCAGGTGCCTGATACTTGTGGGCTAAGTAGCCTCTTGAGAGAGGATTTAGTCCCAGACACAAAGAGTTTGACCCACCAGGCAGGAGAGGCAATCCAAGGGCTAAAGGATGAGAGAAATGCTGAATCCATCATGATGACTGTCACTCAGATGTTCTTACCTCTCTCCTCCTGTGTTATTCGGGGTTCTCCATTGTATTAGTCCGTTTTTGTTGCTATAACAGAAATACCTGAGACTGTGTAATTTATAAAGAACTGAGGTTTATTTGGCTTACGATTCTGGGACAGCTGCATCTGGCACAGGCCTCAGGCTGCTTCTACTCATGGCAGAAAGTGGCAGGCAGCCGGCAGGTACAAGCAGATCCCATGGCGAGAGGAAGCAAGCTAGAAAGAGAGGGGAGATGCCAGGGTCTTTTAAACAACCAGCTCTCATGGGAACTAATAGAGTGAGAACTCACTCATTAATTCCTACACCTAGGGAGAGCATTAATCCATTCATGAGGGATCCACCCCCATGACTCAATCAGTTTCCAACACTGCCACATTGGGGATCAAATTTCCACATGAGTTTTGGAGGGGACAACACATCCAAGCTCCATCATCCATAGAGACAGAATCAATAGGATATGTTATAAATATATGAGAGGAGATTTATTAAAGGAATTAGCTCATGTGATTGTGAAGAAAAGTCCCACAACGGGTTGTCTGCAAACTGAATGCCAGTAGAGTGGCTCAATCCAAGTCTCAAGGCCTCAAAACCAGGGAAGCCAATGGTGTCCTTGGTGTAAGTCCTGGAACCCCAAAGCTGAAGAGTCTTGAGCTCTGATGTCAACAGACAGGAGAGAAGAGTGTATCCCAGCTCCAGTGGATAAAGAGAGTGATTCACCTTTTTTCTCCTTTTTTTGCTCTCTCTGGGCCCCCAGCAAATTGGATGGTTCCTGCTCATATTGAGGGCAGATCTTTCCCACCCAGTCCACTCAGGTTCTCATGCTAATATCTTCTGAAGCCCTCATGGACACACCTAAAAAGATAGCTTTACCAGGTTTTTGGGCATTTCTTACTCTAATTAAGTTGACACCTAGAATTAACCTTCACACTCCCCAATGGAAACTCACACCTTTGTGAGCTGGAGGGCTATGAATGGAAGCCAAAAGAGCTGTTTCAATAAGAACCTTTAAAGGATTCTGATATCAGCTGCATGATTTGGAAGCCTTCTAACAGACTGAAATGCAAAGGGGAGACAGGCATCTTCCCCCTTTTTTCACTACAGAACGGAGCTCTGGTACTATAGGGACTCTGATGAGTCTATAAAAGCCCCTGGCCAAGATAGCTCTCTAAGGTAGTGTTTGCCAAATTTGGGGGTATGGTGCATTAATGGGTGATGAAATTAATTTGGTGGCTCATGACCAACAGCTTTTTAATAGACTAGAATAGTAAAAATGTCAGAGTTCCTCACAAGGAGTAAGTTTTATGGAAGTAAGTATATATGTAAATGCAAGTATGTGTGCATGTGTATGAGTGTATGTGTGTGAATGTACATGTTTGTGTGTATGTGTGTGAGCATACATGTATACTAGGTCATTATGTAAGATATATCCCTTTGTGTGGACCATGGTCAAGATCACAAAAGGATTGCCTATGGAGTAGAAGTAGCATCTCGTAGAAATGGTAGTTATCTTGCATTTAAGTTCTTGTATTTAAGTTTATAAAGATTTCCAGATGTATCCATTACACACAACAAGAACCACTAGCATGGGCTCCAGGCACAGTACATTAGGGCTCCAACTTCACTTCTCTGCAACTTATCCAGAATAGTGTTGGCTTCCTCGTTCAGGCTGGAGGGAAAATGGCTGCAGAAGTTCTTAAAGCAATCATTCATTGTCAAGGGGAATAGAACCCCCATAACTGAGTTAGACTGATCATATTTGGGTTTGAATGAATGTTGAGGTGCAAATCACAGTAATCATGACATAATGGGAGCAGAAGGATGCGTGTCAGAGAAGCCAGAGGAGAAAGTAGGGTGGCTAGCAGGGTCCAATGCTGCACTGAGGTGAGAGTACATACCTTGCACATAGTAGAATTGACTTATTTTTAATAAATCTATTGTTTGAGGTTTGATCATAATGAATTAGCCTTATTCAGCTGGAACCATAGTATAGAACAGCTCAAAATTCTAGCAGGTCCCTCAAAGGAAAGAGATCAAGAAACAAAGAGTATCACAGTGAAAGAGGAAGAGGAAAAAAGAAGGAAAGGTCAAGAGTAAGGAGAAACAAAAAGAAGTTTTTTGAGTTGCTGTTAACAGTATAGAAGACATCTCACCACCATACCCAGCCAAGAAAAAAAAAAAAGTTAAATTAACCAGAGAACACATATTCCAACGAACCAGATTTAAGAGCAACTGTAACTTGTGACTTATGGTAAATTTAAAGAACTTCAGTGTCTTGTTTTACTTAGTGTTGTCAAGGCAGCCCATAGCCTTGAAAACTTTGGCAAAGCAATCTTTGGCCAATGGAGAAGCCATCTCTCAGAGGCCTTAGTTGGCCATTACCCACTATGTAGATCAGCTCCTTGATACTATTCGCAGAACAAATTTTCCAGCAGATGCTAAGTCAATGAAAATACACTGAGAATTTTAAGATAATTTATTTTCCATCTGTTTTCACCTGTCCTCAATTGAGGATACCAGATCATAGCCCAGGCAATATATGACAGAGGCCAAGGGCTACTCCACCCATATTTTATAAAGTGGACATTGTGCCAAATTTAGCATTGCAGCTGTAAATCACAAGACCCTAGAGTCATAGGGAGTGATCTCATTCTGCAACATACATCCTAAGCTTAAAGACGACCAGTATGTCATTATGGATCATTGTGTTACTGACATCGTTGAGCTCACCAAAGCTCATGCAGCCCAGCTTCATTTCCTAAGGGCTTCTCTGTACTTTCTGCCCTCCCTTCTCCATCTGGGAATTGCAGAAACTGTTCTCCAGGGATCAAGATATAAGAACCGTGCACTAGGAGATTTGGTAAGAAGTGGGGGAGCCACATCATCTCTACTGGCATAGTCTGGTAGTTTCATTTTTGTGTGACTCAGTGGGAAATTAAACAGCAAAGCATGCTGGAGATGTCAATTGAAAACTCTCTTAAAATCTGTCAACAGCTTCCCATGACCTTGAAATAAAGACCAAATTCCTAGCATGGCTTATGAGGCCTTGCAGGGTCTGCCAGCCCCTCCAGAATCGTCCATGCTGCTCCCCACTTCTCACTGTCCTCTGGTTCCTTGGCAGAGAAGGCCCAGTTCCCTCTGTCTGGAATCCTCTCTTCCTCACATCCAGTCTTCACCTAGTTTATTTTTAATAATCCTCAAGAGCTCAGTTCAAACGTCACTTTCTCAAAGAAGCCTTTCTTCTCTCCCTTCCTAGATTAGATTAGAGTCCTCCATTATACCTTTTTCTACTATCTGCATTTTTCTTCTAAACCATCTACAGTAGTCTCCCCTTATCCAGAGTTTTGCTTCCAAAGTTTGAATTAACTGTGGTCAACCGTGGTTTGAAAATATGAAATGGAAAGTTCCAGAAATAAACAATTCATGAGTTTTAAATTGTGCACTGTTCTGAGTAGCATGACAAAGTCTCACGCCATCTGGCTCCATCACTTCACCTCATCACATAGGCGTTTTGACATCTCATATCATCACAAGAAGGGAATACAGTACAATGAGGTATTTTGAGAGACAGAGCACATTCACCTAACTTTTATTACTATTATAATTTTTCTATTTTATTATTAGTTATTGTTATTAATCTCTTACTGTGTCTAATTTAAAAATTAAACTTTATCCTAGGTATCTATGTATAGAAAAAAACATAGTATAGGGTTTGGTACTATCCGAGGTTTCAGGCATCCACTGGGCGGTCTTAGAACATAAGTGAATTGCCTTCCTTATCTCCATTTGAACTAAAGTGAGACGATTTTAAATTCCAATTTGTTAAATATTAAAATAGCTCAAAAGTTTATTCTTTTGCTAGTTAAATTCCATGCTATTTCTTCCCCCTTGTTAAAACACTTTTTAAATAACCATTTTGTTGAAATATAATTCACATACCATACAATCCACCCATTTAAAGTGTACAATCCAAAGACTTTTAGAATATTCACAGTTACAACCATCACCACAATTAATTTTAGAACATTTTCATCACCCCAAAAGAAAACCCTGTTTCCATTAGCAGCCACTCCTCATTTTCTCCTAGCCCTAGGTAACCATTAATCTACTTCCTGTCTCTGTAGATTTGCCTATTTTGGACATTTTATATAAATGGAATCATACAATATATGGCCTTTTCTGACTGGCTTCTTCACTTAGCACAATGTTTCAAGACTGTAGCATGTATCAGTACTTCAGTTCATTTTATTGCCAAATAATACTACATTCCATGGATATACTACATGTTATCAGTTGATGGACATTTGGGTTGTTTTTACTTTTTAGCTATTATAAATAGTGATGCTATTACTTATACACTGATGTATAAGTTTTTGAGTGGACAGATGTTTTTACTTCTCATAGTGTATATGTAGCAGTGGGATTTCTGGGTCATATGGTAACTCTATGTGTAACCTCTTGAGGAACTACCAAACTGATTTCCAAAGCAGCTGCACCTTTTACATTCCCACCTGAATTGTCTGAGGAGTCCGGTTTCTCTGCATCTTCTCCAGCCCTTGTTATGATCTAACTTTTTGGTTATAGCCATCCTAGTGGATGTCAAGTGGTATCCCATGTGGTTTTGATTTCCTTGGTATTTAATGATGTTAAGCATCTTTTCATGTGCATATTGGCCATTAGTATACCTTCTTTGGAGAGATGACTATTCAGATCCTTTGCCCATTTTTTAACTTGATTGTTTTTTATTGTTGAGTTCTTTATGTATTCTAGATATGAATCCCTTATCAGATATATGACTTACAAAAATTTTCTTTCATTATGTGGGTTGTATTTTCACTGTCTTGATGCTGTCCTTTGAAGTACAAAAGTCTCTAATTTGGATGAAATCAAATTTATATACTTTTTCTTTTGTTGCTTGTACTTTTGGTGTCATATCTAAGAAACCATTGTCTAATACAAAGTCACAAAGATTTAGACCTGTATTTCTTCTAAGAATTTTATATTTTTGTCTTTGATCTATTTTGAGTTAATTTTTGTATGTGGTGTCTATTAGTCAGGTTCTGTTACTTATAACAAAATACCTGGAACTGGGTAATTTATGAGAAAATGAAATTTATTGCTTAAAGTTTCAGAGACTGGGAAGTCCAAAGTCCAGGGAACACATCTGGTGAAGGTTTTCTTTGGTGGTGGCTTTACAGCAATTGCAGGGGTCTCCCATGGCAGAAAAGGGTGGATCAGAGAGAGAGAGAGACTCTCTGGGTGCTCTCCTTTTAAAGTCCTCCAAACCATGCCCCTGACCACCATTATTAATCCATTCACTATGGCATGGTTGTACAATCTAATCACCTCTTCAAAGCCCCGCCTTTTAATTACCATAATGGGACTTCCCACCCTCTTAACACTGTCACAGTGGGGACCAAGCCTCCAACACATTAAACTTTTGATTAAGAGTTCCAACTTCATTCTTCTGCATGTGGATATCTAGTTGTCCAGTACTATTTGCTGAAAAATTTCTTCACCCCAGTGAATTATTTTGTAACCCTTGTCAAAAATCAATTAACTGTAAATGTAATTTATTTCTGGACTCTCAATTTTATTCCATTGATCTATACGTCTACCCTTATGCCAGTACCACACTGTCTTGATTGCTGCAGCTTCGAGTGAGTTTAGAAATTGGTAAGTGTGAATCCTCCAACTTTGTTCTTTTTCAAGACTGTTTTGGCTATTATGGGTCCCTTGAATTTCCATGTGAATTTTAGGGTCAGCTTGTCTATTTCTGCAAAAAAGCTAGCTGGGATTTTCATAGGGATTACATTGAATCTGTATGTCAATTTGGGAACTATTGCCATCTTAACAATATTTATTCTTCTGGCCCTGAACATGGGATGCCTTTCCATTTATTTAGGTCTTTAATTTCTTTCAACAGTGTTTGGTAGTTTCAGAGTATATGCTTTGCACTCCCATTAAATTTATTCCTAAGTATTTTATTATTTTGAATAATAAATATTCTTTCTTAATTTCATTTTTGGATTGTTCATTGCAAGTATATAGTGATAAAGTTGATTTTTATATTTTTGTATGTTGATCTTGTACAGTACAACCTTGCTATTCAAACATTTTAAAGTTATCACAACCTAGAGCCTGAAATACCAGTTCTATTGTAACCAATTAATCACATTGGGGTTAAAATCTTACTTTTGTTCAATGTCCCTCTTCATGTGGAGGTCTTATATTAAATTGCTGTATTTAAAGGACAATTTAGTTGAGTATAAAATTCCTAGGCCTCACTTGGTTTTGCTAAGAACTCTAAAGATCTTGCTCCATTCCCTTCTGGGCTAGATATAACTGTGGGGAAAAATTAAACCGGTCTGATCATTTCCCTCTTTTGTGGTTCTCCTCTTTCTTTCTGCGTGGATGCTTGATTGAGATTAAATTGCTTAATAGTTATGTATCTTTTCCTAGAATAGAGGGCTGTTCTTTAGATCCACCGCACAGTTATCAGTCTCAGTAGATGAAATATTAACGAACAATACTTTAATCTACTGTGCATATTCCAATTTTGTCAATTAACCCAATAATGTTCTTTTTTCCCTATAATGCAGGATCCTCTGTAAGTTCATGTATTGCATTACTTTGTCACGCTCCTTAGGCCTCTTTAGTATGAATCAGTTCCTCAGCATTTGTCTCTTATGACATTGACATTTTAAAAGAATACAGACCTCTTGCTTTTTTTTTTTAATAGAATGTCCCTTAGATTCCAGTTATATATTCCCAGCCAGACCACTATATAAGTATTGTTGTGTCCTCTCAGGGTATCACTCCCTCTGGTGTCCATCTGATCTTCAGTTGTGATGTTAATTCTGATCCCCTAGTTGAGACATTACCCAATTCTATTTAGTTACTAATATTATAAAACGTTAATATTTGTCTTTCTCCTCTTTTCTAACTGCATAAACTCAAGATTTTTCTCTATTTGATACTATACATCATGTCCATTCTTCTTGCCGTTTCTAATCAATTTATTCAACCTCCAATAGTATTGTTCTGGTCCTCAGTTTTTTTGCTTAACTCTGACATCTCCCTTTTTAACCACATCTGTTGTTTCAGCATTCCGTTTTGTTTCTTTGCCTTACTTTTATTTTCTCATTCTCAATGTTGGCAGCCGTCTGGACCTTCTGTTTTTTCTAATATGGTGTGTGAATTCTTGACCTTCTCCTAGCTTGCCTAAAGCTTATTTATCTTTCTCTTAGTGCTCCAGTTTGAAGTTTAAATGAGGTGTTCTATACACTTTTCTCTACCCTGACGATTGGACATGGGGTAGAGGTAGACACTTCAACTGAAGTTGTGTGCCCCCTTTGTTGGAGGACATGAACTCTCTTTACAGAATTTCTTCCATGTCCTACACTAGGAATTCAGACCTCATACTTGGGGACACAATCTATTCCTAATATGTTGCATCTTTAGGCTTGAAATTTATGCCCCCAATTTTGTATAAACCCATAATAAATGGCACACTCAGGGGATTTATTTTTCTGTCTCTGATGAAATACTCAGGGCTTTTTCTTTTTTTTTCCCTAGGGTTTCTTACTTTCCTCATCAATTCACTTCTCTCTAAATTGAGAGTTACTGGTGAGAATTTGGGTTTTTGCCAATTCACTTTTTTCTCCCCCAGTATGACTTCAGGTGACCCTGAGTGGAGGTGAAGATGAAGTTAAGAGCAGTGGTGTGGTGATAAATGTTTAACAAACTGGCTCTCAAAAATAAAAATCCCTCATGTATAGGGTATGCCAATTCCTATAGTATAAATACTCCCACCACAGCCAATTTCAAGCTGTCAGTGTGACATTGTGAAATGTGGAACTGGAACACCCATCACTATATGGTATAGCACATCATTATATAGCATTTCCACCATACAAGATACAGTAAATAGCCTTAAGTGCATAGATAATGCTAAAATGAAGTGAAACAATTAGGAAGTGATAATTTTTGAGAATTTACTACCTTTGTTTTAAATATAACTTATTTAATTAAAAATTTATATAATTTAATTTGTAATAATGGCTGCACACCGCAGTGCCAGAATAAGGGTGCAAATTATCCATTTCTTCCTCTGGCCCCCATTTCTTTATTTTTATTTTTTATTTTTTGGCACGAGGTCATACCTCTTTTCTTCTATGGTTGCTATCGTTAAATTTTTGTTTGTTTTTAAATTCCTTCTTGTTTGCATTAAGGGAAAGAAATTCTGTGATTGGCTTCATCCTGCTGCCTTTATCTCAGGATCCTACTCTTTCTTTTGCTAAAAGTTTCTTTGGGTCTTTCTAGGTTGTATGTACTATTTAGAACTGAAAAGAAGGTAATAGCCTCTAAAATAGTAATTGTAAATCTTCCTCTAAGTACAAACAGTAACCAGAGCTGGAAAAATAGTAAGTTAAGTACTCTAGATGGAGAAAGTTAACAAAGAAACTGTTGCAGAGGTGTGGAAAGATTTCAAATAAACAGTATTCAGGGATAATAATGAAGATGATTCACTTTGAAGAAAGAAAGAATGATGTTCCAACACATGGCAGCCAGCCAGCCTCTTATACATTACTTTGAAAGGAAACTTTGAAGAGTCGGGTTTGGTGACAGGTACCTCAGTGTACCCAAGAGCATGTGAGCTGCTCAAATATATATAATTTATTTCATATATATGTAATATATATATATATATATAATTTTTTTTAAATTCATTTTGAGAAATCGAGTGTTGTTAAAGGATTACTTATTAAATGATTTCTTACTGCATCAAATCATAGATTCTAGTCAGTATTTCCAATAATGCAGTGTTCTCAGCCCTAGCTGGACATTAAAATCACCTGGGGAGCTTTTAAAAAACATCAGTGCCAGGACCCCACTCCAAAAAATTCTGATTGATTTGGTCTAGGGTTGGGCCATGTCATTAGCATTTTTGAAAAGCTCCCCAGGTGATTCTCATCGGCAGCCAGGGTTGAGAATCCCTTTCATAATGTAACATTTAGCATTTTATTAATACTCCAGAGAATCGACTGAAGTAAATATATGAGCGCCATAAGATGGTAATAAATAGGAAAATTTGTAAAGTTCTGGAGAAGTTTAAAGAAACTATAGGTAATAATCGTAATGTTAAGGTTTTTTTTTTTTTTTTGGTTGGACCTCCAAATGTTTCATAATTTTTAAAAAACCTATGCAATGACTTATGAAGCAAAAGTTTATTAAATATAATAATAACTTGCAGTTCCATGCTAAAAATTACGATGTTTTCAGTTTTTCTTTTGGAAGCTCAGGATTACCCATGATCAGGAACATCAGCATGTCCAGTTATTCACTGTGCTGCGAGAGACCCCATGAGCATAAGCCTTCTACAAGAAAATCTACATGGCTGTGTTTTAGTTAAGTTGGGAGTCAAAATTTATCCTTTCTGAGCAAACTGTTTCTCAGGAGCACAAATTAAAATCTTAAATAAGATTGTAAGGGGAGATTTCTAAAATATTTAAACAAATAAACTTCCCCCGAGGGCTTGATTATAAAGGAAATAATAGACTTACTCGATGCCATCATTATCTACTCACTGAAACAGGATCCCTGAAGATCACTTCTATTTTTCAAATTAGATTTAATTATTGAATGTATTCAAAATAATATAGATATATTTCTATATTAATCAGGACTTTTTGGTTGCAAATACCAAATCCAATTAAACTAAAGTGAAGGAGAAAAGGAATTTATTGAGTCAAATAACTGAAAAGTCCAGAGACAGACTTTAGGGAAGGCCGAATCTAGGATTCAAACAATTTCATCAGAAATTGGTCTTGTTCCCTCCATCTCTCTTCTGTTTTCCCTCTAAGTAGGTTCCATTCTCAGGCAGATTGTTTCCTCGTGGTAGCAAGGTGGCTGCCAGTAGCTCTAGGCTTTCGTACAACGGTTCAGCAACTGTTTCATACAACTGTTCAGACATTTCTGTCTCAAGAGCTCCAACAAAAATCGTAGAATTGAGTCTTACAGGCTCAGATTGGCCTGGCTTTGGTTATGTGCCCCTCCTTGAACCACTTCCCGTATCCACTGGGGTGCAATACTCTGGCCAGGCTTGTGTCACATGCTCATTCATCCCTGGAACTGGGGTGGGGTCAGTGGTACCTGAATTACATGACTGAGGGTGAGGTAGAAGGTGGTTACCCAAAGAGAGATTGCTATCAGAAGATTTGGGGGTGGATGCTGAGCGAAGAAAAACAGATTCACCACAATTTAGAAAAATAATTTCAAATTAAACTTCCCCACCTCTCTTTCCCCCAACTTCCCATGTAGCCATAACCAGTGAGGCTTTATAGTATCTTACAAATTACTTTGTTTTACAAAATTCAGTCATTCTATACCTCTTTGGTATTGTAGATAAACATCTTCTGATAAGAGTCAGGTATTCAAGTAATAAATGCTGCAAGGGTTGTGCTATGTTAGGCCATTACCAAAGCTTGGTATGTTACCTTTGTGTTTGCCTCAAACAACCTAAAGTTAATTTGGTATGAGAAATGCAAGTTTTTAAAGAATAAAGTAATATGGCTGAAGACACTGCTCTCTAAACACACTTTAGCCACAGAGACAGAAAGTCATATATCCAAGCTTCCCTTGAATCCAAAGCAGATGTCTTGAGATGATTTGCAAAGTAGAAGGAGGAACTCCCTGAATGGATGAAGCTAAAAATGTATACACCATCAGCTTCCCCAGTTCCAAGGTGGACTGTAAAAAGCAAGTTAGTGACCAGTATCGAAGGAGTTCATGGTTTGTATTTTGTTAGTCCCAGTGGTCATGGCAACCAACTAGTTCTGCATAAAGCCTGAAGCCAGCAGACATGTAATGGAATACATTCCTGCGAGTGAGTCAAAGCCTTGTTGAAAAGGAAGCAATCACACTGTTATGGAAATAAATTATAAACTCCTATGAACTGCTCGGGGTTGAAATAAGCAACTTTTTTGGAATCACATTTTCCCCTCCTCCCACATATTTTTGATGATAAGTAACTTGGCAATGCTTCCTTTCTGATGGGACTGTCCATCTCATCTTTGAGAAGGGCATGGTAATCCGTGGCCTGCCTGCCCACCTCACAAGGTTTCTGTGAGATCAGAGGAGGAAGTGTGTGAATAAACTGTGAAAAATGCAGTGTGCTACACCACCATGGCTGGTGCTGTTGATGAGAGTCCTGAACATTCAGAAATGGAAGTCCCAGATATGATGTGAACCCACCCTGGAGCCATTAGCGACTACTTCCTATGACACACATGCTAATATTTTGTTCAGTCTAAAAGCCCAAGTGATGAAACTTCCACCATTCCCCTGGGACATCCTACTCCACCACAGAGCCAGAGTTTATGCCAGTAGAATATAGTGTCTAATGGTTTGGACTTTGGAGTCAGACAGATGTGAATTCAAATCCCAGCTCTACTGCTTTGTAGTTATGGGATGTGGGCATGTCTTTGCATCTAAGATCTTCATTTACAAAATGGAGGTAATGGTATCTACTTTCTAGAGCTGTGAGGAAAATTCAATGCAGTAATGTTAATAAAGGTGCCTAGCAGTCTCTGGCACATAGTGAGGAGTAAATAAGAGTTAGGTATTATTGTCCTTAGCTTTGTTCCCTTTGGGGCACGACTATCTTTACTTTCTTACTAATTCTTGTTGGAGTTGTTTCCACCACATTAAATTCTTTTTTTCTTCTTGATTTACTCTCTTGCTTTCAAATACTACTTTAATACTTGCTGCTATTTTAACCCTCACCTTTTGTTATCATCTCATTAATTAGGATAAATCAATGATTGGTTTATCCTCAAAAAGTAGATTCCATAACAAAGATTGTTAGCATTTTTACTCACTAGTATTATTAATGGCTTTGCTGAAGTATGTTGAACCCATCTCACCACCATATTTTTATGGGACCTCATTGGCCAAGAAATGCACTACAGACATTTGGGCAAGATAATTGTTGGGAGGTGGGGGAGCCTGTGTATTGTGGGAGAGCCCACTTGTGGTGGGCTGGATAGTGGGGGTCAGCTGTGATAGCCGTATACTACTCTACACCCTCACCTGGCAGGGAGTGGGGCTTGGATGGTCCATGTAAGCCAAGTTGCAGAACTTTGGCAGCAAGTTTCATCTACAATTTATCCATTACTTGGACAACCTGGTAAAATTCCTGCAGCTTGGGCCTATCTAAGCTCTTCATCCTTTTAGCATTGTCAGCCTGAACAGACCAATTTCTGCTTCTAGGAACGTTCCTTTGGAAAGGAGCAGAAATTTCAACAAACTCAAGCACTCTTTCAAACTCTGAAATTGGTGGGGCCCTTGAGCCGATTCTTCTAACAGACACAGAAGAAAAGTATTTGGAGCTGCAAATTTGTATACGATCAGTTTTTCCAAGACATGTAGTCCTCTCTTTGGATAATTAATTTGGAAAGGTTGGCATTTTCTTCTACCTGGCTACACTTGTTTTCTCCATCTTCTTGGAGACTGTTCTTAAAATAGTTTCTCTATCTCCAGCTTTCTAGCGACTGCATGTATTCTTTTCCAGCATCTTCATTAATTTTAATACCAGGCTGATTTTTCTTTGCCATAAAAGGTTTTTAGATTCTTTAATAGCTTTTTGATTCCTCCTGAACCTGCTTCTCCAGCACAGAGTAAGGTTTAACAAAAGGGCTTTTTACAAGCACGCCACGTCCCTTACTGATAAACATGATAAGTAACACACACTTGCAAACCCCAATGGTTGGGGAGGGGGTGGGGTGGGGGTGGGGTGGTACAGTACTCAATTCCCAGAACAGATTTTTTCCTCCTTACTCAAAGACACCTTGAAGATCTCATGTTAAAGCCAGAACTATTTTGGGCGGAAAGGAGACAGGACATTTGATACCTTTGTGCCTGGTAAAATCCTTCCCAAATAGCACTAGATTCTCATCTCTTCTTCATAGTTGCTAATGATTAAGATGCAAGTTACATTACCCTTGCCTTGGTCCCCACTCTGAACCTAAGACCACTTCCTTTTGTGCTGGGCATTTCTTGAGTTAGAACCACCATCTGAAGGAAGAATGCTTTTGATTACAGAGGCAATTTTAAAAAATACTCAGTGTACTCCAAAACTATTTTATTCCATGCGACTAGCTAGCCTGGTTTCTATTTTGAACAAAACATTGATTGTGCACTGAAATAAACTTGCCATTTTCAAAACACCACAAACTCTAAGGCAATAATATTTAGTGAGTGATTTATAGTGATATCAGTAAACCAGGGGCTCCCAACTTAATTGGAATGTGGTTTTGAAATTGCAGAGTTATGAACATTATTTAACACCAATTTCCTTGCTAATGGAGCTGTAATTTCATGCAAAGAAGGATTTCTCAACCTCTGTACTATTGACATTTGGGCCAGACAATTCTTTGATGGGGGGTAGCGGGGAGTCCTCTGTGTTGTGGGATGTTTAGCAGCATCCCTGATTCATACCCACTAGATGCCAGTAGAATTCTCACTCCAGCAGTGACAACCAAAAATGTCTCCAGACATTGCCAAGCGTCCCCTGGGGGATACAACCACCCTGGTTGAGACACACTGATGTACAGGACCTGGTAAAACGGTCTTTCTTTGTTTGCTTTTCTGGACTATGAAAAATCTTAGAGGCCAGTGAAAAATAAGAACACATTAGGTCCCGGAATGTACCGTTTCCATCCTATTATTCTAAAATCCTTCACTTTTCTCACTTGAGATTTTTAGAAAAACAATTAAATTTCCAAATATAGCTATGATATATAAACACTGGTCCCTGGCACGTCTCACCTCTCTGCTAATGGGTCAACAAGAACAGGACTTTTCATGAGGCTTTCCAAGAGTTTGCAGGGCCCCTCTCTGGCCTAAGTCAAAGGGCCAGGGTAAAACTACTCATTAGCAAAGTGACTAATCCACAGACCTATTAGTTGAAATAGTCAGCAAGGGGAAAAGGAGTGTAATGTTTCCTGTGTACTCTTTTCTCTTTTAAAGCATAATATGCAGTAGTCTAATGAGTAGCCACATCCAAGTTGGTTTTACAAATTGGCGAGTTTGGGCTTTACTGTCCAGTACTTGCTTCCAGGCTAATCAGGATTTCCACGGACTCTGAAGTAAAAGCAAAATGGTGGTGTCTAAGGTGGTCTCTGCTCCTGTACACGATTCTCTCCTTTCCTTCTCCCTCCTGCTGCTTCCTGACTTAGGCTTTCTTGCTATTCTGAAGCAGGGCTGGGGAAGAAGGACCCCTGAAGGCAGAGAAGTGAATGTGAATGGAATCACCTGCAGAGCTTATTACCCCCAACAGACCAGCCAACCATCTTACCCACTCCCCACCCGACACCCACAACAGGGTCCCGGCAGAAACAAATGGTGCATGCAATAGGCTAAATAGAGGAGTTTAATGAGCAAACTATCTGCAGAGGCGTTGCCAGAGTTTAGCGAAATCCCAAAGGAGACCACAGAACAAATAACAGCAGGGCCCTGGTAGCACCAGGAAAAGAATGGTAACCAGAACCTGGAAAGGTAGCTGTGGGGGCAGCCATCTTGTGGGGGCAGCCATCTTGTGGGAGCCATTTCTTACACCATGCAAAGCAGCTAGCCATGTTGATCTGGCTGGGAGCGGACCTAGGGACTAAGTAGCCCAACCTCACTCTCCACTGCTCTCCAGTTTCCTGCCACTACCTCTTATTGGCCAAACCTAACCAGAAGAGGGAGGGCAAGGGAGCGTGGCAATGCAGTCTGTAAGGTGCAGCTTCTCTGGGGAGAGAGCAGAGCGAAGGATGGAGGATAGACCTGGGGAGCAAACGGAAGACATCCAGCCCACACTGCAATACCAAGGAACATGAGAAGCCCTTGGAGTGGGGAAGGATAGCAAGTGAAAACTTTCCCCTGGTAATTCCCCTATGCCCTGGGTTGAGACCAGCTGCCGTGAAGCATGATGGACTTTTTCCAAGCTCTCTAATCCCCTCCAGAGGGTTCCATTGCTCAACCACCCAGAAATAGACCCAACTTCTACAATCACCATTCCATGCCATGCCTTTCCCGCTAACCCATTGTGCTTCTGATTTCCACACGAGTCTGTAGGAAAATCATTGCCAATCTGTTTTCTCTTCACTTTGGTGTTCATAGTCACTTCAACTCCATGTAATAATCTTGTATAAAGCAAACTTTTTTCCAGCTTTCTTGAGGTATAATTGACAAATAAACATTTCACTTCACACAGGAGGTCAAGAATATTCCTAGGGTGCTTCCAGGACAGGCTTTGGGGACTGAGCCTCTCAGGGTGAGAGGTGGGCTGAGTGTCACTCAGAATTGGCATTCAGTGGGAGTCAAAGCAAGGACCCACCACTTTCACTGTCCCATCCTGCTTCTTTGAAAAGTGTGGACATCATTAGTTACCACTTGAACAAACTGTGTAGGCCTCTGGGTTTTCTGTTTATTGGTTTTAGCGGGGTTATTTGGCTTTTTTCTGACAAGCACACAAAATCATACTGCTCTCCGGAAAAGTACCATCTTGAATTAGTAGCACTACAAAAGTGTGAAACCCTAGAGAACAGAATTCCATTTTGTCTACCCACCCAAATTTGAAAAGTGCCTCTCAAAGCATCCCCACTATTCAGAAATATCAGTGACAATGTGGTTTCTGGTTGACTACTAATGGACTGTATGAATTACCATTTAGTTTACATTAATATTACAAAGGTACTTATTTTGTGATTGTTATACCTAGATAAGTAAAGCATTTATTTCATTAGCATATTTGAATTTCACAACTACTATATGTAAAGCAAGAAGTCAAGTTTAACCAACTTCAATGACCTTAATTTTAAAAGAATTCAAGTTAACAAATGATTAGCTTTTATGATTAAAGTGTGAACAGATAATTCCAGAATATTGTGATTGTTTCTATCCTTACTGTTAAATTTTTAACTATTACATTTACATTTATGTGTATGCTTGATACACACAGACACATATATAATGATGTAGCTCTTGTTTTTGTTTGAGAAAATTAAAATTATGCTTTGAAATTATTCCAAAAAAAAAAAAAAAATACTGGACTCTGCTACCACACCTGAAGTTTACATAAGCCATGTACTCTTCAGAACCTGCTGTGAATTTCTAACAAGGCTGGAGGTGCAGGGTTGAGGAACCAAATCTATCTATATGCAAGACCAGTTTTACATGTAGGAGGAATCAGTGATATATTATTTCAACAAATATTAATTGAGCTCCTACTATATGCCAGGCCCTGTGTTAGATGCTAGGAAAATAGTGTAAACATAACAAGAAATGTCCTGATTATATCCCACTGGGGGAGACAGAAACAAGTAAACAAACAAATGGGCAGTGTCACTCCAGGAGATAAGTGCTGTGATGAAAAACACAGCAGGGTGACAGGATAGGAAGTAGCTGGGCAGGTGGCTGTCTTAATCGGATGGTCAGGGAAGGCCTCTCTGAGGAGGTGATGTTTGAGCAAATATTGAAATCAAGTGGGAGAGCAAGCCACAAGAGTAACTGGAGAGTGTTCCCAGCAGAGGGAATGGCAAGTGCAAAGGCCCTGAGGTGGGAATAACCTTGATGTATCCAAAAACCAGAAAGAAGACCAATGTGGCTGGTCTGGAATGAGCAAAACATGGGATTGGAGGCAGAGTCCAGATCATGCTGGGCTTTGTAGACATGAGAAGGCACTGGGGTTTTATTCTAAGTGAGATGAAAAACCATTGGAGGATTTTAAGAAGGGGAATGATGTGATTTGACTTAAACAGATCATTTTGGCAGCTGTGTGAATGGATGTTGAGGGGGCAGGGACTAATGCAGAAAGACTATGGAAATAGTTTAAGCAAGAAAGGATGATGGCTTTCTTCAAGGTAAAATTGGAGCATATTAAGGAGACTTTCTTGTCCTAAAATATCTTCCCTAGTACCTGCCATCCATTTTAGAAATTCCACCATTTGAGATTCATTTTTTCAGATTAAACATGACATTTTTTCAGGCATTTCTTGAAGTTGTATCCATATAACATGAATTTGCCAGCTACATAGTACCAATGAGTTTGTCCGGTCCTTTTCCCCTAGAGAAGACTGGAATGGGCAGTGTGGTGGGGACACTGGACACAGCAGAGAGGAAGGACAAAAATGGAAGAAATTTAGTCAGCAAAGGAAGATGTATGTCATGGGCACTGAATTAGTATCTGTTGAAGTAAAGAACCTTTCCCATCATCATTGTCTTACCCAGAGCTGACCCTGCATATTCAGTGGGCCACCGAATGGCCCATGCTCAGCAACAATGAGGACCAGAATCAAACTTAGAAAACATGTACATGGGGGCCGGCCCGTGGCTCACTTGGGAGAGGGTGGTGCTGATAACACCAAGGCCATGGGTTCGGATCCCTATATAGGGATGGCCGGTTGGCTCACTTGGGAAAGCGTGGTGCTGACAACACTAAGTCAAGGGTTAAGATCCCCTGACCGGTCATCTTTTAAATAAAAATAAAAATAAAGAAAACATGTACATGGGAACTCAGTGCACTGGACCAAACAGGTGGATGATCAGCTGGCAGAACTCCTCACAGCTGTTCTAGTCCTGCAGAATCGAAAGCAGGCAAATCTCTGTGGAAGCCAAGAGGACCTGCCATACAGAAGGGCTCTGAGGACAAGGGACAAGGCTGTACACAGCTGGGGGTACCTGGTAGCCTTGAGCTTGTGGCCATGACCCTCTCAAGGTTGTGCAGCTGTATACTCCCCAGAACTCTGGAAGACAGACCCACAGGAGGAGCGAGGGGCCTTGTGGACATGGACTCCGAGCTGGGACGCTCCATTGCTTTCTGAGGGGTCAAGCAGAAGCACAGGGCAAAACCCCAACATCATTGGTACTCACTCTGCCCACAAAAGGACCTTCTGCTTGGCTCATAGTTTGTACCTGTTTTGTTCTGCTTGTGCTAGAGTAGGATTTAGGGCCAGGCCTCCCCCACTAGTGGACCTGGGTGGTAATAGTCATCAGAGGTAAATGCTTGCACTGTCCCGACACGAGTGCTCATACTGGTTCACTCACTAGGTCCCAGAACTTCAAAGGAAGTCCCAGAGAAGTTAAGTAGTTTGCCCAAGATCCCAAGCCTAGAACCCAAATCCAGGCTTCCTTAAGCCAAATCCAAGGCTCTTTCATCATCCCAGCTCACAGTATAATGGATAGAGCAGAGCAAATAGTAAATTAATACATGTTGGAAGGAAGGCGAGGAAGCACAGAGGGAGAGGAGGGAAGGAATTATCTCATTTCTTTAGAGAACTGATCAAGCATTCAATTGAAGTGCTTGGATACCAACCAATTCCCTAAGTTCGGTTCCCCCAAATTTTGGCCTCTGAAGATTGTTAGATATCACATCAGGTTGTCAGGATGGGTTTTAGAGAATTTTAATTCCCCATACACCCTTTCCCCGTCCCTACCTCCAACCCTTTTCAGAACATGCTTATATTTAATTATAGATCGATCGGGGGCTAAAATAAATTTATACTTAGCTCTTATTAAAACCCAGATGTTCATTGAATCCCTATTGTGTGTAAAGCAAAAGGCCCAAGGGCTGTGGGGAACCCATGATCCCTGGACCCCCATGAATGTCGTGTAAGACTGAGCCTAATTTACTTAAACTCATGAAATCTTAATCTTCTTCTCTGCTAAATGGAGATAACAAAGCCTACCTCATAGGACTGTTGTGAGGATTAAAGGAGAATGTGCCTTATACACTGGTGCAAAATGGATGCTCAGAAATATATAGAGGTGATTCTATTTCTGAAGGAGTAGGTATGTTCTTAAGTAACCATATCCAGCAAATAGCATTAGCAGTGTGCAAAGAGTGAGCTGATTTAAACTCTCACAAAGGTGTGAAGAGTTGACATTGGACCCTTTTCCTAGTAGGTTTTGATAGGAGGAGTGGAAGGGTAGGTTTCTGAGGCAGGGAATGCTATGGAGAAGGGGAAAAACAAAATGGGAGACTAGGTACCCCAAAGGGCTCAACTCTACTCACAACCGAAGGCTTGTTTGGTAAGTCATCTAGCCTGCCTCCTGCCCCCAAATCAAACATCTTGTGTTAGGCACCAAACCATAAACAAAGAGACCTAAGCTGGTCAGAGGATTCCTTTTCCTTGTTCTGCACCTCCTGGTAGCAAGGGAGGCTGAGAAAGCCCAGGAATTTTAAAAATAAAAGCTTATTTTGCCATCCATCCCTACTCACCAAGCCAAGCTCCCCTGTCAATTGTAGCTGCACACCATTCATCCTCATTGGCCAGTGGGTTCTGGTTGATGGTAACTGGTTTGCTCTTATGAGGATTTTGCAAGCTGACTTCAGTATCTGTCAGCATCTGCACTGTCTCACGTTTCTCACAACTTGAAATAATATTTAGGAACTGTTCTGAAACACTGAGCACTGTCTAGTTATTCATCAATAGGCACTTCCTCAGTCATCTAATTTTGTCCACTGAAGGTCCCAGCATCTGTGGCTAGAAGGAGCACATGGAAATTCACCTTAAAAACAATACTGAACCTTAAGCCAGTGCTTCTCAAACTTCAACAGGCACATGGCACTGATTCAGTGGGTCTGAGGTGGGCCTGAGAGTCTGCATTTCTAACAAGCTCCCAGGCAAGGCCAATGCTACTGGGCGGTGGATCATGCCGTGAATAGCGAGGACCCAGAGGACTCAGAACTGGAAAATGTAAGGAACAGAAATGACTCTGGACTAGAAGTTAGGAAACCTGGGTCCAAGTCTAGATGATGACATTAACCAGCTGTGTAACCTCAGGTGACTCACTTAGTCTATTTCTTCATCTATAAAAACACACGTGTTACACTGGACTCCTGTTGTTCTGTCCCTTCAATGTCAGCAGACGATGACTCTTGGCTTCTTGGACTTTGACATTGGCAGCCACTTAACTTTGGGATTTTTCAACATTAGCCTTAGAGGCATTTTAATTCTTCTGTGCCACTGTGAGGACTCAGAAGAGTAATGCCTGAGGTCAGAAGGTGGACTCTGCAGGCACGGCTAATAGAAGTTGAGGGGTTATCACACACATCAGTCAATGGAAGTACATTCCTTCTATACCTAATTTGTTAAGTTTTTATCATAAAAGGGAGCTGAATTTTGTCAAATGCTTTTTCCTGCATCTGTTGAGATGATCATATATTTATCCTTCATTCTGTTATTGTGGTTTGTATTACATTTATTGATTTGCATATGTTGAAACATTCTTACATCCCAGGGATAAATTCCACTTGATCATGCTGTGTGATTCTTTTAATGTGCTGTTGAATTCGGTTTGCTAGTATTTTGTTGAGAATTTTTGCATCTACATTTATCAGGAATATTGGTGTATTAGTCCATTTTGCGTTGCTATAACAGAAATACCTGAGACTGAGTAATTTATAAAAAAGAGAGGTTTATTTGGCTTACAATTCTGGGACAGCTGCACCTGGCATGGGCCTCAGGCTGCTTCTACTCATGGCGGAAAGTGGTAGGCAGCCAGCGGGTACAAGCAGATCACATGGCAAGAGGAAGCAAGAGAGCAAAAGAGGAGGTGCCAGGGTCCTGTAAGCAACCAGCTCTCGGGGGAACTAATAGAGTGAGAACTCAGTCATTATTCCCCCCACCTAGGGAGAGGATTAATCCATTCATGAGGCATCCGCCCCCATGACTCAATCAGTTTCCAACACTGCCACCTTGGGGATCAAATTTCCACATGAGTTTTGGAGGGAACAACATATCCAAACTCCATCAATTGGTCTGTAATTTTCTTTTCTTGTGGTGTCCTTGTCTGGCTTTGGTATCAGGGTGATGCCGGCCTCATAAAATGAGTTTGGAAGTATTTCCTCCTCTTCAAGTTTTTAGATGTGAGTTTTGTGTTAACTCTTCTTTAAATGTAAGGTAGAATTCCCCAGCCATCTGGTCCTGGACTTTTCTTTGTTGGGGAGTTTTTGATTACTGATTTAATCTCCTTACTCTTTATTGGTCTATTTCGATTTTCTATTTCTTCATGATTCACTCTGGGTAGGTTGTATTTTTCTAGGAATTTATCCATTTCTTCTAGGTTATCCAATTGGTTTACTGTGATTGTATCAGTTGTAATGTTTCCTCTTTCATTTATAATTTTATGTGTTTTTCTCTTTTTTGTTGTTAGTTTAGTAAAGGCTTGTCATTTTGTTTATATTTTTTTAAAACTTTTAGTTTTTTGATCTTTTTAAAATTTTTCTAGTCTCTATTTTAGTTATTTCTGCTCTAATCTTTATTATTTCCTTATTATTTTCCAAAGTTATGCTAACTTTGGGCTTGGTTTGTTCTTTTTCCATAGTTCCTAGAGGTATAAAATTAAGGTGTTTATTTGAGATCTTTCTTTTTTCTTGACGTAGGCATTTATTGTTATAAACTTCACTCTTCAAACTGCTTTTGCTGTATCCTATAAGTTTTAGTGTATTGTGCTTCCATTTTCTTGTCTCAAAATATTTTTTGATTTCTTCTTTGAACCATTGATTGTTCAGGATTATATCATTTAGTTTATACATGTTCGTTAATTTTCAAATTTTCTTCCTGTTACTGATTTCTAGTTTCAAATCATTGTGGCCAGAAAAAGATACTCGATATGACTTTATTCTTCTTAAATTTGTTAAGACTTGTTTTGTGGCCGAATATGTGATTTATCCTGGAGAATGTTCTGTGTGCTCTTGAGAAGAATGTGTATTCTGCTGCTGTTGAATGGAATGTTTTGGATATGTCTATTAGGATTTTTGGTTCTATAGTGTTATTCAAGTCTACTGTTTTCTTATTGATTTCCTGTCTCGATGATCTATCCATTGTTGAAAGTGAGGTTCTAAAGTCTTCTACTATTATTGTATTTCTGTCTATTTTTCCCTTCAGTTTTGTTAATATTTGCTTTATATATTTAGGTGCTCCAAGATGGGTGCATATATGCTTACAATGGTTATATCCTCTTGAAGAATTTTCCCATTTATCATTATACAATGATCTTCTTTGTCTCTTAGGAGAGTTTTTGACTTGCAGTCTATTTTGTCTGATATAAGTATAGCCATCCCTGCTTTCTTTTTGTTACCATTTACACAGAATATCTTTTCTCATACCTTCACTTTTAGCCTATGTGTGTCCTTAAAGCTAAAGTGAATCCCTTGTAGGCAGCATATTGTTGGCACTTGATTTCTTATCCGTTCAGCCACTCTATGTCTTTTGACTGGAGAATTTAATACATTTAGAATTAAAGTAATTATTGATAGGTAAGAACTTATTGCCATTTTGTTAATTATTTTCTGACAGTTTAGTGTTTCTATTATTCCTTTCTTCCTTTTTTGCTATTTTCCTTTGTGATTTGATAATTTTTTGTAGTGGTATGTTTTGATTTCCTTGTCTTTATCTTTTGTGTATCTACTAGAGGTTTTATGTGTGTGTGGTTACTATGAGGCTTATATAAAACATCTTATAGATATAACAGGTTATTTTAAGCTGATAACAACTTTACTCATGTACAAAAACTCTACCCTTCTACTTCTCTGTCCCACATATTTTATGTTATAATGTCACAATTTACATCTTTTCATATTGTGTATTCATTTACAAATTATTGTAGTTATTTTTAATAATTTTGTCTAACTTTTATCCTAGAGTTAAAAGTGGTTTATACATCACCATTACAGCATTAGAGTATTCTAAATTTGTCTATATACTTACCCTTACCAATTAGTTTTATACTTTTATAAATTTCCATGTTACTAATTAGCATCTTTCATTTCAGCTTGAAGAACTCCCTTTAGTATTTCTTGTAATATTGGGTATGGAGTAATGAACTCCCTCAGCTTTTGTTTGTTTATTAAAGTCTTTATTTCTCCTTCATTTCTGAAGAGAAATAGTATTTGCATTTTTTCCCCAGCACTTTGAATATATTGTCCCATTCTATCCTGGTCTGGCAGGTTTCTGCTGAGAAATCTCCTGATAGCTTTATGAAGGTTCTCTTATTTGTGATAAGTCACTTTTCTCTTGCTGCTTTCAAAATTCTCCTTATCTTTGACTTTTGATAATTTGATTATAATGTGTCTTAGTATAATCTTCTTTGGGTTGATTCTGTTTGGGATCTTTGAGCTTCAAGAACCTGGATGTCCATATCCCTCCCAAGATTTGGGAAGTTTTCAGCCATTATTCCTTTAATTAAGCTTTCATCCTTTCTCTCTCTCCTCCTTTTGGTAATCCCATAATGTGTACATTGGTTCACTTAATAGTATCTCATAAATTCCATAGGTAGTCTTTACTCTTTTTCCTTTTTTCTCTTCTGACTAGATAATTTCAAATGATCTAACTTCAAGTTCATGGATTCTTTCTTCTGACTGATCAAGTTTGCTGTTGAAGCTCTCTATTGAATTTTTTAAATTTCATTTATTGTATTCTTCAGCTCCAGAATTTATGTTTGGTTTCTTTTAATGATTTCTATTTCTTTGTTAAACTTCTCATTTTGTTCATGTATTGTTTTTCTGATATCATTGAGTTGTTCATCTGTACTCTCTTGTAGCTTGCTGAGCTTCCTTAAAACAATGATTTTTATTCTTTGACAGGTAATTTATTGATCTCCATTTCTTTGGGATTGATTACTGAAAAATTAGTGTGTTCCTTTGGTGGTGTCACATTTTCTTGATTTTTCATGTCCCTTGAAGTCTTGTGTTACTTTCTTTGCATTTGAAGAAGCAGTCACCTCCTCCAATTTTTACTGACTGGTTTTGTAAGAGAAAGATCTTCACCAGTTAGCCCAGCTAGGGATTCTGGGGAACTCTCAGCCATTTTCTATGGATACGTCCACTTCTTTCCTCTTTTGGGAGGAAGTCTGAGGATTATATGCCTTCTCTCCATTCCACAAAGTCAGGCCGGGTGCTATGAACTTCTCATTTATTTTCCCTAAGACAGTGCCCTGAAGTGTTCAAGTTTAAGCACCTTCTCCCAGTCCCACAGAGTTGAGATGGCTGTTTGTGCTCATGCACAATCTGTAGAGACTCACACCATCTGCAAGGGTATTTGCAGGATGCTGGCTACAGGGAAGGAGCTATTGGGGAGGTCTACAGGTGATGTTTCCTATGAGGTTAATGGGTAGGCCTCTTGATGGAGTTTGTGAGGTGATTAACAGAAACCACAGTCCTTTGTTGAGTTATGCACCCCAATTACTATGAGCCCCTGTCCCTTTACATTGATCCTAGATGCCCCAAGATTATTCAGTTGTGCCAATCCCCTCAGTGATCTGGGTGGGGCAAGAAAGAAATGGGTCTCTTAGGCAGCATCCTGCTATTGCTGGGGAAGACAGGTACTCCCTACACTCTCAATTTCCCCCATAGGAAAAATCACAACTGAGAGGAGTCTTTCTTGCCACTGAGCTGTGCCACCTTGGGGGAGAGGTGATACAGATAAAATAAAACTGTTCTTCTGGGAGTAGCATTATCAAGACGGCAGAATAGATAATTCCCAGCATCTCATCCTCCCACAAGTAACCAATTTACAACTATTAGAAAGTAAAGACTCCAGCCCAGAACTGTGGAGTGTACTAACATTAATAAAGCAAATGTATTTCACAGGGCCTAGCTTCCAAGGCCCTGTAATTTCAGGTATAGCTTAACTTTTTAAAATTACACATAGAAATGTTAAGCTTGCGAAAGACAGGAAACTTTCCCCAGGCTAAAGTCTCTGTTGTAGATAAAGAATTGTAACACAGCAAAATTGCTGGCTCCAAGGGCAGATGTCCTTGGTGCAGCTAAACCTAATGATTGTTGCCATGACAATTATCTTACTGTTCTTTTGTAACCACCTATGTTCCTTTTCTGTAACTTTCTGGCCTGGAGAATATATACTGAGAGAAAACTGGAGTTTGGTGTTAATTTTCCAAGGAATGCTGCTCTCCTGAGGATTTGTGGAAATTAACCCCTTTGGGGCTTCTCACTGCTTGGGAGAAATGGGCTTTGAGTAATCCTTTGCATCTCTGTCACCCTGTGGGAGAGGTGACACAGAACCACTGGAGCTGGGGGAAGAGGAGGAGACCCACAGAGTTTGTGAAGGCATGAGAGGCAACTGTGAGAGGGTGTAGGAATGGCAGTCATTGCTCCAAGTCAGCCTGGTACAGAGGCAGAAAGTAGTTGTTACACACAGACTGAAGCCAGAAAAAGCTGCAGCACCCCTTGAATAAACCTGCTGGGTGTCTGCAGGGGAGAGAAGGGCTTCAGAGTGCACCATGACAGCCCACAGGCCATAAAGACTACTGGCAGGATTTCTTTCATGCTCACATAGGAGCAAGGAGCCACAACTGACTGGAGAGAAAAGAGCCACCCAGAGGCTGGCTAGTTATCATGAGGGACACATACATAGCCTGTCCCACGAAAAGTGGTTGGAGTGCAGGGGGGAAGCTGACCCACCAGGAGAACATTGGGTGCAGCATGGGTAGCTGGTCTCAGTGGAAATCACTCAGGGCAATAGAACTTCAGGGGGCTCAATCTGCAGGAAACACTCCATTCCAGGCCAAAATTTCCATACAGTCCAGACCCAAAAGTGGTTAACAATCCGCACAAAAAGTCTTCCCCAGAGAATCAGCAGCAAATAGCAGTCTCCTCAAATGCCTAGACATCAATGTAGAGACACAAAGATCAAGAAAGAACAGAAAAATATGTCTCCACTAAATGAAACAAAGCGCCAGCAATGATGCAGAAGAATAGCAGATCTATTAAGTGTCTGACAGAGAATTCAGAATAACTCTCTTAAGGATGTTCAGGGAATCACAAGAAAATACAAATAGAAGATTAAATGTTGTCTGGAAAATGATTCAGGAGCTGAATGAGAAACTTGACAAAGGAATAGAAACTGTTCTTCTTACCATTTTCAATGTATCTATTCTCAGTTTTTTATTCTCAATTTTTTTGCCCCAGTAGGGTGCTGGGACCTCTGCTGGACTTCCAGTCTCCCACATGGGTACTTACATTCATGGTGGTTGTCAAAATCAGTATTTCTGTGTGGGAATGTGAACAAAAAACTCCTATTTCACATCTTGTAGACATCACTCTCAGAATCTGAATTAATTTTAATGTTGATCCTTAATAGTGTGCATTTTACATGTTAGGTTTCTTTTCTTTTTTACCTTTTTTTTGGGTGGGGGCACTGTTCTGTGATAAGCTATAATTGTGTGAACTTTTACAATACCCCAAAGATGGAAAGAGAAATATGATAAATTCCTCCACGAAAAATATGTATGTGGACATTATCCTCTATTCCTGAGACTGCAAATGGAATTATCCAGGTTGCCTGAGGCAAAATGGTAGAATTAATGATCTTAGTCTTTGGTGGCTCCCTCCTTCATCTTGTGTTCTATTAACCTACCCCCACATGCCTCAGTTTCCCAGATTTTGTTCCTCTGTCCATGGACCCTTCCCTCTTATTCTCTGCTTTGGAGACTTTTACTTGCCCCAAATATTTCTTCTTCTCTTCCTCCCAATAATAGCATTTACAGCTGAGCACATGGCTGCCAGAATAAAGACAAAATTTTCAGCATCCTCTGAATCTAAGTGTGACAATGTCACTGAGTTCTGGTGATGGAGTTTGGATGTGTTGTCCCCTCCAAAACTCATGTGGAATTTCAATCTCCAGTGTGGCAGTGCTGGAAACTGATTGAGTTGTGGAGGCAGATGCCTCATGAATGAATTAATGCTCTCCCTAGGTGGGGGGAATAATGAGTGAGTTCTTACTCTATTAGTTCCCCCGAGAGCTGGTTGTTTATAGGACCCTGGCACCTTCTCTCTCTCTCTCTCTCTCTGCTTCCTCTCACCATGTGATATGCTTGTACCCGCCGGCTCCCTGCCACTTTCTGCCATGAGTAGAAGCAGGCTTAGGCCCATGCCAGATGCAGCTGTCCCAGAATCGTAAGCCAAATAAACCTCTCTTCTTTATAAATTACTCAGTCTCAGGTATTTCTGTTATAGCAACACAAACGGACTAAAACAGAAAATTGGTACCAAGGAGTGGGGTGTTGCTATACAGATACCTGAAAATGTGGATGAAGCTTTGGAACTGGGTAATGGGCAAAGGTTGGAGGAGTTTGGAGGACTTAGAAGAGAAAAAGATGAGGGAAAGTTTGGAATGTCTTAGAGACTTATGTGGTGGTGAGCAGAATTCTGATAGAAATGTGGACAGTAAAGGCCACACAGATGATGAGGTCTCAGATAGAAATGAGGAACTTATTGGGAATTGGACAAAAGATAACCCTTGCTACACCATAGCAAGGAACCTGGCTGCATTGTGTCCATGCCCTTGGACTTTGTGGAAGTTGGAACTTAAGAGTTGTGAACCAGAGCATTTGGCCAAAGAAATTTCTAAGCAGCAAAGCATTAAGAACATTGCATGGCTACTTCTAACAGCCTATGCTGAGTTATGGCAGCAAAGGCATGATGTAAAGCCAGAATTTAAAAGGGAAGCAGAGCGTAAAGGTTTGGAAAATGTGTAGCCCTGCCATGCAGTAAAGAAGTGGAGAGCAGGAGAAAAATGCAAGGGTGAAACAGATAAACTGTTTGCTAAAGACATTATCTTGATGTGAGGCAGCCAGATGCTAAGAACCAGGACAATGGAAAAAATGCCCTAAAGGCATTTGAGAAGTCTGGAAGGGTGCCCCACCCATCACAGACCCTGAGGCCTAGAAGGACTGAGTTGTCCCAGAGGACAGACCTGGGGTGCAGCTGCCCTCGGGATCCTGCTCCCTGCATTCCAGCTGCTCTGGCTGGAGTGGCCCAAAGTGTGCTTCACACAGCAGCCATGAAGAGTAGAAGCCTGAAACCTCAGTGGTGCCCACGTTGTGTTAAGTCTGCAGGCCGGTAGGACGTGAGAGTAGTGGAGGCATGGCAGCCTCCACCCAGATTCCAGAGGCTGTATGGAAAAGCCTGGGGACCCAGGCAGAGACCTGCCACAGGGGCGGAGCCACTGCCAAGGACATCTACTAGAGAAATGCCGAGCAGGAAAGTGGGGTCAGAGCCCCCACAGAGAGCCCCCACCAGGAAAATGTCTAGTACAGCCAATGTAGCAGGGCTGCCGCCAGGACCCCAGAACTTCAGGGCCACTGGTAACGTGCAACGCAGGCCTGGAAAAGCTACAGGCACCAGCGCTGCCCATTGGGCTGCACCTGGTAGAACTGTGGAAGCGAGGTTGCCTGAGGCTTTGGGGGCCCAGTTGTGCCCAGGTTGCAGGACTTGGAGTCAAAGAACATTATTTAGGAGCTTTAAGACAATGTCTGTCCTGCTGGGTTTTGGACTTGTTTGGGACCTGTTTTTCCTTTCTTCTGGCCTATTCCTCCTTTTTGGAATAGGAATGTATACACAATGCCTGTTCCACCATTGTATCTTGGCAGTAGATAAATTTGGTTTTGGTTTTTGCAGGTTCACAGCTGGAAGGACTTTTGCTTTTGGTCTCAGATGAGACTTCGGACTTTGGACTTTTAAGTTGGTTCTGGAACAAGCTAAGACTTTTGGGACTGTTGGGATGGAATGATTGTATTTTGTATGTGAGAGAAACATGAGTTTTGGGGGGCCAGGGGCACAATAATGGAGTTTGGATGTGTTGTCCCCTCCAAAACTCATGTGGAAATTTGATCCACAATGTGGCAGTGTTGGAAACTGATTGAGTCATGGGGGCAGATCCCTCATGAATGGATTCATGCTCTCCCTGGGGAAGGGGGGATTAATGAGTGAGTTCTTGCTGGATTAGTTCCCACGAGAGCTCGTTGCTTAAAAAGACCCTGGCACCTTCTTTCTCTCTCTTGCTTCCTGTCACCATGTGATCTGCTTGTACCCGCTGGCTGTCTGACACTTTCCACCATTAGTAGAAACAGTCTGAGGCCTGTGCCAGATGCAGCTGTCCCAGAATCATAAGCCAAATAAACCTCTTTTCCTTATAAATTACCCAGTCTCAGGTATTTCTGTTATAGCAACACAAACGGACTAAAACATCTGGCCAATGGGAAGTGAGCAGAAGTAATATGTGAAATTTCTAGGTGGTGTCCCTAAAGGGAAAGGATGTGTTCTTCCTTTCACTTTCCTTCTTGCTAGTTGAAGTGTGGAGGCAATAGTGAGCCACCTTGGACCATGTGGCCCTCTAAAGTCACAGAATAAGGCAGAAGGAGCTGGGCCCCCAACACTGAGGAGTACTTGCCTATTCCATCTGAAAGGAATACATCATCTTGTTTGTACTACTTTTATTTCAGGACTTTACCAGTAGCTATACCCTAACAAATATACACTCCCATCTCTCAGAACCAACTTACCCCTGTTCCGCACTCTCAATCAGAGTAACTCTAGATACAGCTAATCATGGCTCATACTATGAGCTAATGCAGACCTAGGGGGCAGTAAAGCTGTTTCTATCAGCAAATTTATTTTCAAAGCTTCCCATCAGCTCCCATATTTTCTACACTTCCCAATCCCCAAATACACACGTTTTCCCTGAGGAAATCCTTTTATGCATTTTTTTTTTTTAGTTTGACACAGCTCGAATACTGATTTTGATCTGATTTTATCTGTACAAGGGAACTTCAAATGTTCATGGAAAATGGAATTAAAAGATAAAAACAAAAAAAAATGGACTTTATTTTTCAACATAAGCTCCATGAAGTTCAAGACACTTTTGCAAGTGATGATATCAGCTGTTTAGTCCATCTCTAAAGAACTGAGGGTCCTAAGAATTTAACCATGTCAATGCAGTCTTTTTTACATTATTAACTAAAGAAAAATGGGTGCCCTTTAAAGATTTTTTTTTTTTGTCTTTTTCATGACCAGCACTCAGCCAGTGAGTGCACCGGCCATTCCTATATAGGATCCGAACCCGCAGCGGGAGCGTTGCTGCGCTCCCAGCACCGCACTCTCCCGAGTGCGCCACAGGCTCGGCCCCCCTTTAAAGATTTTTTAAGGTTAGAAAACAAGGAGCAGTCAGGAGTATCCAAATCAGTACTGTAAGGAGAATGCCTGATGATTTCCCATTGAAACTTTCACAAAATTGCCCTTGTTTGATGAGAGGAATGAGCAGGAACATTGTCATGGTGGAGAAAGTCTCTCTGGTGAAGCTTTGCAGGGCATTTTTCTGTGAAAGCTTGGGTTGACTTTCTCAAGACACTCTCATAATAAGCAGATATTATCATTCTTTGGCACCTCCAGAAAGTCAATAAGCAAAATGCCTTGAGCATCCTAAAAAACTGTTGCCATGACCTTTGCTCTTCACCAGTCTGCTTTTATTTTGACTGGACCACTTCTGCCTCTTGGTAGCCATGGCTTTGATTGTGCTTTGTCTTCAGGATCATACCGGTAAAGCCATGTTTCATCTCCTGTTTCAGTTCTTCAAAGAAATGCTTCAGGATCTTGATCCCATGTATTTAAAATTTCAATAGAAAGCTCTGCACTTGTCTGCAGCTGATCTGGGCACAACAGTTTTGGCACGCATCAAGTGGAAAGTTTGCTCAACTTTTTCAGTCAAAATTGTGTAAGCTGAACCAGTTGAGATGTTTATGGTGTTGACTATTGTTTCTGCTGTTAGTCATTGGTCCTCTTCAATTAGGGCATGAACAAGATTAATTTTTTCCTTGCAAAGTAATTTGGATGGTCTGCTGCTGTGGGCTTCATCTTCAACATTGTCTCGTTCCTTCTTAAAACAAGTTATCCACTTGTAAACTGCTGATTTCTTTGGGGAATTATCCACATAAACTTTTTTTTTTTTAAAGATGACCGGTAAGGGGATGTTAACCCTTGGCTTGGTGTGGTCAGCACCACGCTCACCCAGTGAGCTAACCGGCCATCCCTATATGGGATCCGAACCCAAGGCCTTGGTGTTATCAGCACCACACTTTCCCGAGTGAGCCACGGGCTGGCCCCACATAAACTTTTTGTAAAACATCAGTGATTTCACCATTCTTCCACCCAGGCTTCACCATAAATTTGATGTTTGTTCTTGCTTCAACTTTAGCAGAATTCATGCTGCTCTGATAAGGGCCCTTTTCAAACTGATGTCTTATCCTTTTTAGTGCCTCAAACTAGATCCTGTTAGACATGTTATAACAAGTCAGAACGAGTTGATTTTGGTGCAAAATTTTTTTTTTTGAACATGCATAGTTTTTTCATAATACTCATCTCCATGAACTTTTTGAAGACCCCTTATATATAAATATTTATGGATGGAGGCAGAGTAATTAGTAGGGCTCATCAAGAACTGAAACCTCTTTCAGATTTTTCTTCCCACAGCTAGCTGTCCTATTGGAAGGAATCTGAGAAGCTCATTTGTCCTCAGATGCTAGTGACTGATAATGGATCAAGGTATAATCTGTTCCCATGGTATTTGCATTTTATGAAGGAAGACAACAAAATCCTCTCTGGCCAGGTTCAACAACAACAAAAAATTTATGAAAGAATACTAGGAACATTTCCACAGTCTATCTTTTATAACATTAAAATTTCATAAGTGCCTTTTTAAAAATTAAATAAACTGTTCTCCATTTTGTGTTTGTGTCATGTTCCTTCACACCTAGATTAGGGTTATGTATTCCCAGTAAGAACATTACGTAAGTTATGTGTTCTTCTCGGGGTATCACATTTTGAGGTCCATGATGTTCATTTACTTCTCACTGTGAATGTTAATTTTGATCACCCAGTCAAGGCATTGTCTGATTTCTCCACTGCACAGTTGCTATTTTCCCCTTCCAACTAATAAGCAGTATGTGGGGAGACACTTGAAGACCATGTAATTATTCTGCCCCTGAAAATGTTCCACATTAAAGGTGACTGAGAAACAACAACTAGCCTGACCCGTAGACTGGATCTTGTACTAGAGGTGGAAAAAATGTTGTAAAGGACATTATCGAATCAGTTGATAAAATGAAACACAAAAGAATGCTAAATAAAAATATTATATCAACATTAAACTTCCTGACATTAATAACTGGACTTTAGTTATGGAGAGAATATCCTTTTCCTTGGGAAATGTGCACGGAACTTTCCTGTAAGCTTGAAATTCTTTCCAAATAAAGACTTTAAAAAAAAAGAATATTAGGAGCTCACAGAGCCTCTGGGAGTTGGAGGGGGGTGAGGAGTGGCACACAGACTCAGGCTCAAGCACAAGGAAACCAGGAGCATTAACATATAACTAACAGCAGTGAGTTCTTATGTCTACTGCAAGACATACAGAAAAGTATTAATGGCATTGTTATTTATAGTAACCCCAAACTAGAAACAACACAAGTGTCCATCAACAGTAAAATGGGTAAATAAATATTGTGATCTATGCAAAATGAAACACTACACAGCAATCAAGAAAATGATGAACTACCCATACACACAACAACATGGATAAATCTAACCAACAATGTTGAAAGAAAGAAGCCAGACACCAAAAAAGCACATCCTGTGTGATTCCATTTACATGAAGTTCAAGAACAGACAAATAAGTATATGACAATGTATCAGAATAGCAGTTTGGTGAGAGTTAGTGGGAAGGTGCATGAGGAAGCCTTTTAGGGTGATACATTCAGTGCCTTGATCTGGGAGGAATTGTCATGGGTGTAAACCCATAAAATTTAAGATATGTGCTTAAGATCAGTGCACTTTACTGTGTGAAATTTACACCTCAACTGTTGGGAAAAAAAGACTATAGAAATAGAATAACAGATTCTTACAGCTTTAAGAGACCTTTTCAATTAAATAAAAGAATTGTCATCTGAGGAGCATGAAGCCTCCTGAAGCTCTGAAGTGACTTTGGTGAGGGTATTAGTCATGCTGTCATCTCCACCAGGTTTAGCTGTTGACACCATTTTCTTGCCTCTACCTCACACCTTCCCATCCCTTCAAGAAGTAACTTTTTGCAGTTAAGCCCTAGGAAAGTAGCTGGAAATTATTGTGTGGAACAGTCCTACGTATTTGCACAGTGCTTTGCTATTCACAAAGAAGAGAGGACCTCACTTGATCCTTGCAACAACCTTGGGAGATGGGCAGGGCTGTGCATTTATCTTCATTACCAATAACGAGGGATCTGGAGCACTGAGAGGTTGGAATGTCATTTAAACTCAGTGCTTCTCACCCCTAATCTAGTATTTTTTTAGTGGTGTTCATAAGTGCAAGTGATCCTGGATTGGGTCCTGGAAAGAAAAAAGAAAATGTTATAAAGAACATTATTGGGACAATTGGCAAAATATGAATACAGACTATATGTAAAGAATAATATTGTATCTACCTTCATAATTATATTAGCATTTCATAAGACAGTCTCCTTATTAACAAGAAGTGCATGTGGGGGCTGGCCAGTTAGCTCAGTTGGTTAGAGTGTGGTGTTACCACACCAAGGTCAAGGGTTTGGATCCCTGTGTACTGGTCAGCCACCAAAAAAAAAAAAGAAAGAAAGAAAAGAAAAAAGTAAAGAAAGTGAGCAATACTGAAGTATTCAGGGTGACAGGTCATCATATCTATGACTTATTTTCAAATGGTTCATTAAAAGTTATGTATCAAGAGAGAGAGAGAGCATGCACATGTGGCAAAATGTTAGCAATACGTGAATCCAGGTGAGCGGTGTACAAGTATTTGTTGTATAGTTCTTGCAACTTTTCTGTTGGTATTAAATTTTTCTAAATAAGTCTAAAAATTAAAGAAAAAATACAACTTTCCGATAAAATCAAGTTGTGCCTTCTATCGCACACATCACATAAAACCATAGTTATCTTGGGCAGTATGTAAGAAATGACAGATTTCTAATTCCTAAAGATTTATTAATTGCTTCATTTTATTACAACACAGACAAAATATCCCTTCTCGTATGTAGTTAACATAGACTGGTGAATTTAATAGGAGGGCTTGCTCTGCTGGGACCAGTTATAGTTTTCAAAGAATACAGCGAAATTCTTTATTATGAGGCCTTGAGGGAGGGGAAGAGTCTGCAGCCTCATGGTCCCTGCTACTTTGTCAATGCCCTAGGAAGGTGGCAAGACCTCAGAGGGCATAGCTGGGTGGTACACTAAGAGACACTGGGTCCCAGGGACAGGGGGCTCCAGCTTTGCCAGAGTCCCATGAGCCCAATCTACCTTGGAAGCACCAGAACTGCTGGACTTGAAAGGCAGTGAGGATGCTGTGCAGTATGGAAAAATGGTCGAGACCATAAAATGGCTGTGCAGCTCTGAGGTGGAGAAGACTCAATAACTGAATTCAACTTTCCCTCCACCATGGCAAGATGGGTGCCCCAAACTGAATTTAAGTTAAAGTAAATAATAAAACTTTTATATTTGAATTTTTGGACTGAGAGTCATTCCCATTACGTTAAGCAACCTATAGGAAATGTATAATAAGCTAAGTGCTTTATATTGATTATCTCATTTTGTGCTCATTCCATGACTTAGGTAAAAATAACCCTCATTTTACAAATGGATAAACTGAAGCTCAGAGGGGTTAATAACTACTCGCCTGAAGTCACACAGCAAGTAATTGATGCAGCCAGGATTTGAACCCAGGCAGCCCAACTTTCAGCCCCTTTACCATGCTTTTGGGTGGCTACCCACCTACCCATAAGGCCAGTCCTCCCTGTGCAGTTCACACTTCTAGCTCCCAGCCTGCAGCATAGGGCCTGTGATTTATTAATGGAAGATGCTACTCTGTGGTGTAACAGAAATGTAAGAAGCCCATCCCAGCTCAACAGAGCACAAGAAAATCACTCATTCCATCCCTTTCAATAGGCAGCCAAGCTTTCCATACTGCGGATGACTAAAAGATAGAATTGATTGCGCCCAGGAGGGTGTGACTCTACTGACAAATGTCCTGGCTGGTGATGCTCTCCTCTCCTGCAAAGAGTGAGGTGCTTCCAAACGACACTGGTGTTCTCTACTCCCCCCATGGATGTGTGACTTAGATGGGTAAGCCTGCCAAAGTCGCACACTGAGCCTTATCCAGGGCCTGAGAAGAGCTGGTCCTCCAGCAATTTGCAAAATATAATTAATTGCAGATTCCTTCTGGAGATGCTTAAGCTCCTTGATGTCTCAGATGTGTGGCCAGCATGGAGCTCCCCTTGGCAGCAAGGACACTTTGGCCTACAGCTGGAGAGAAGCTCCAGACAAAAGAAACCAGGGGCATTGCTCAGATGGAGTCTGGCTTCCCCAGTCTTGGTGGGGCGGGCTCACATGCATGAATGGGGCTTTGGGGAGCCTACCCTTTCAGCAGATCCAAACCACACAGATCACAGAGATCTGTGGAAAATAACGTCTTCCTCACACACTGACTAAATGTTAGCAAGAGTCTCCATTTGGCTCAATAGCACTCAGGGTGGGGAAATGATGCAAAGAACTTTTTCTTGCAGAAAAAGGGGCAACGTGGTCAGCAAAGGACATGCCCAGTAACCTAAACGAAAGGCTTTCCCAAGATAACATTCGCTTTCTGTTCAGGGAAACACTGCAGGCTTTGGTTCTGCCACCATAGTGTTTCCAATTATATTTATTATCTGTTAGTATCAAATCACAAAACTATTATGGATGTAGCTACCTACACAGTTGATTCTTCCCCAAACCCTAAAAAGTAGCTGTCATATATCCCATTTTGTCATATATCCCAGATAAGGAACCAAGTTAATATAGTCCGAGATGATTTTAATTTTAATCAAGGTCAAATCCAAGTTAGAAGCAAAAGACATTCAACAACATGGACAAATCTCACAGACATTAAATCAAATGAAAGAAGCCAGATAAGAAAGAGCACATGCTATATGATTCAAGTTCAAGAGCAGGCAAAACTAATCTATGGTGAAAGAAATCAGAACAGTGATAACTTCTGTGAGTGTGGTTTACTGGCAAGAGGCATGAGGGAGCCGTTGGGGATGTTGGAAAATTCTATATGTTGATTTAGGTGGTCATTCCACAGGCATAAACATATGTAAAAATTAATAGAACTGTACTCTTAAGATTTGTGCACTTTACAGTATTTGAATTATCTCCCAAAAAAGTCACAATTTTATCAGAAATCTTAAAGAAGATTTAATAAGCTGTTTTGAAGATGCAAAACCCAAATTAATAACCAGACTTTATTTACATAGGTATGAGCAAATAGTTTTATAGCAGTTACCATAAAAATTCAGTTAATCTGTACTTATTCTGTATGTTGACATCATAAAGTTGCCCTTAAAAAGAAAGCAACAACAAAAATCCAAAGAAGCTTTCTGAAACCTTAAAAGGTTTGCTTTAATAGTGCCAAGGACTGTTGACTGGTAAACTTTGAAACTATGAGTGTTTATTATAGGAAGTTGCATTTATTAGAATGTTCATCTAAAGTTGCAGCCTTTGATTACCTGGATGGCAATGACTGTGATCTAACTCTAAATAATTGAATCAGTTCAGAAACAACCATGCACTTCTGGGAATTAAGATCATAGTTAAAGGCATTTCTCCATGAAAAGACTTTCAGAGGGCAAATACTATGACAAAAGAGATTAACTTAAAACACAAAAGAGAACCATGAAGCTGAGGGGTGAGATAACTAGGCCAGGGCTGCCAAATGTGAGAAACAGGCCTGGAGCTTAGGCATCCTGGTTCCTGATTTCGTAGTCTTTCCATTGTCACACGGCTCCTCTGATTTTTTAAATCCTATTTTATATTTAAAATGGATATGTGCATAGAAAAAGGTCTGCTTCGGTGTAATAAAATGAAATATTAAAATGAAAAGGACAGCCCTCCCATCCACCCCCCAAGTTTCTCAGCTGGAAGTTTTTTTGTTTTGTTTCGTTTTGTTGTGGCTGGCCGGTACAAGGATTCAAACCCTTGACCTTGGTGTTATAATACCATGCTCTAACCAACTAAGCTAACCGGCCATTTCTTCATCTGGAAGTTTAAAAACACATTTCTCATTAATTTGGGGGTTAAAGTAGACCTCAAACTGGAAACAGTCTATTTCTAAATGAGCAGGAACACTACATAGCAAACTCTGTAAGATGTGGCCAAGGTGACAGACTAAAATACAATATTAAAAATGAGAAATAAAGAAAGTATATTACATTTTCAACTCTGGAAGAAAGAAAATGAAAATAAGCCTGAAGAGAAGCAGAAGGAAGGAAAGAAAGAAGGAACAAGTTGAATAATAAAAGAGAAAATAAAGTAAAAATTAGTAAGGCCAAAACCTGGGTCTCTGGGAATCCAAACACAAATTGACATACTTTGGGGAAGTCTAGTCAAGGAAAAAAGAACAAAGTAACAAATAAGCAATATTAAATAAAAATGGAGATAACTTCCAGACAGTAAATTTGAAAATGTTAATACTTTCTTGGGAAAATAGAAGATACCAAAATTAGCAGGGGGTAATATTCTACCACTGACAGTGGATAGCACCCCAGTGCATGATGGTGATAAAATGTAGCCTAACTGGAACTCTGTACAGGCAATTCACCCTGGTGCTGCCTGCACCTGGGGAAGATGTCACCTACTGCTGCTGCATCCTCTTGCTTTACAATGTGTAGCTACTGAAAAAATTAAAAAGATAGTCAAAGTTTTATTCCTCAAAGAGGCACCAGGCCTAAATGATTTAATAGATGACCTTAGCCTAGCTTTGAAGAAACAAGTGAACCTAATGTTACATAAACTGTTCAAGAACACAGATGTCTACCCATCTCATTTTGTGCAAAAACCTGATACCCAGACTAGAATAACACAGCAGAAGAGAAAGAAAGCTATAAACCAATCACTTATTAATGTAAATGCAAAAATTGTAAATATCAGCAACCAAAGTCCAACAACCAAAATCCAACAGTGTGTTATGAAGATGTTCAAATAAATAAAGTGTATTCGGGAATGAAAGGATGGTTGAAAGTAAGAAAATATGTTAATGTGATTCACAATGTATTAGTAGGAAAAAAGACAGCATCTCAATTGCTTAAAATCGTTGGTAAAATTGAACACCCATACATCATTTTTAAAAAAGCTGTTAGAAAACTATGAATAGAATGAAATAATCTTAATTAAGAACATGTATCATAAACTTACAGCCAGCATCATACTCAGTGGTGATACAAGTATTACCACTTTATCAGTTATGATGCTTTTGATTGCAAATAAGGAAATTAATCCATTTGATTTTTAAAAGATACAGAAAGTATTTTAGCTTTGTGTATTAGGGCTCTCCAGAGAAACAGAACCAATAGGATGTGTGTATATATAGAGAGAGAGATAGATATAGATCTATTTTAAGGTTTATTAACGTGATTATATGGTGTTGATAACACCAAGGTCCAGGGTTCAATCCCTGTACCGGCCAGTCATCAAAAACAAAACAAAACAAAACAAAGTACTCAAAAATCAGCTGGCAAGTCCAAAACCTGAAGGGTGGTGGCAGGCTGGAGACCCAGGGAAGAGCCAGTACTGCAGTTCAAGTCCAGAGGCCACATCTGCTGACAGAATTCGCTCTTGCTCGGGGGAGGTCAGTCTTTTGTTCTATTCGGGCTTTCAACTGATTGGATGAGGCCCACCTAAATTATGGAGGGCAATCTGCTTTACTCAAAATCTACCAATTTAAATGTAAATCTCATCCCAAAACACCCTCACAAAAACATCCAGAATAATGTTTGACCAAATATCAGGATACAGTGGGCCCAGACAAGTTAACCCACAAGATGAACCATCACAAGACCATCCCTTGTGAACTTAGCACACATACGCATCTCCTTAAACCATACTTAATTTCCCAATAAAGACAGCAAAAAGGTCATAATTCCACCTAAAACATGATACAACCATCCTGCACACAATTTAAATACTATGATGTAAAGTTAATGATACTAAAATACTATGATATAAAATCAGTACATCATATGCTACATGACAAGGGGAGAAGAAAGAGAACATAACAAAAATATTTTAAGCACACAAAAAACATATTCATAAAAAAATAAGGAAGAAATAGTCATGACAATTACAGTTCTGGTTTCTGTAACTGGTCACGTGGTTGTAGCTGGTGTTTATAACTACCTTCCTCTACTACCCATTCTATATTCCCTTTGCTTTAAGAATCCCATCCTCACACAACAGTGTCCAAAGGCTAGAATTGGGAAAAAAGATAAATCCTTTCCTCCTATCTTTTCTTCAAAGTCGAGAAAACTTTCCCAGAAGTTCCCAGATAGTTTCTTCACATCTTGTTAATCAGAACTGCCTCCCACGCCCATTCCTAAAACCAGTCAATAGCAAGCAGAATGGAATCACCATGACTGGCTTAAATTAATTAAGATTAAGCTTGTACCCAAGGATTGGGAGGGATCTGACACCTGAACTAAGTCAAGGCTCTCTTCCAAAGAAGGACAAAAATGACTAAAGCAAGAAGCAACCAATAGTACATGTCATACAAAGTTGGGAACAAGGCAAGTACTCCCACTATTACAATCTTCTAGAATCCTAGACAAGGCATTAAGACAAGAAAAAGAAATGAGATACAAATAAAAGAAAAAGGAAAAGAGCATTGTCATACTATGCCAGCAATATGATTCTCAGAAGAATCTACTGAAAACTACTAATAGAAGAGTTCAGCAACATAGCTACATTCAAAATGAAGAAACATATTAGCTATAACAAATTATAAGTTGTAAGAGAAAGAAGATCTCATTCGCAATAACAACAAAAACTATAAAATGCCTTTGAAAATGTCTTACAAGAAATGCAAATAATAAAAAGCTAAGTAATTTCCATGTATCTGCTACTTAATCCTCTGAAGAATCCAAACAGCTAGTATTTTTATTATCTACTCTTACCATGTGAAGAAACTGGAACACAGAGAGATTAGCTACCTCATTTAAGGTCCATAGCTAGTAAGCATCAGGGCTGGGAATAGAACCCAAGAAGTTGGCTCAGGAGCCCGTGTTTGAAACCACTATATTCTACTAGCTCCTGGAGAGAAATTGATGAAGCCTAACTGAAGCATAATGGGATTTTTCATGGAACTTGAAAAGATAATTCTGAAATTCACATAGAAATAAAAATACACAGCAATAGCCATGAAAATTTGAAAAAGAAGAACTATGAGGGAATGTCATTTCCTACAAGATAGAAGAATATGCTATATAGCAATGATAATTAAAAATAATACAGTATTGGCACAAAAAAATAATAGAGCAGTAGAAAAGAATACAGATCCCCTAATAAATATACTGATGTACTCATATATTTGGAGATTAAGTAGTTAACAGCAGTGGTAGTTCAAATCAGTGGGGAAAGGATAGCCTAGTCAATAAAAGGTGCTGGAATAATTGGTTATCCATTTGGGGAGAGGAGTTTACATTTTCACATCACACCATTCAAGTAAACACATGCACATGCATGCACATACACACACAAGTTCCAGGTGACATAAAGATATAAACTCAAAAGTATCATAGAAATATTGGAAGAAAGTATGGTAGAATATGTTTATAACCTTGGAGTTAGGAAAACCATCTTAAACAAGACCAACCCTCACTCCCCCCAAAAATTGCCAATGGAAATGATTGATAAATGTAACTGTATCAAAACTAAAAATATCTGTACAACAAAAGACAATAAAGTTAAGAAACAAGACTAGGATAAAATATATGCAAAGTATGAGGGGTCTTCAAAAAGTTCGTGGAAACATTCTTATTATCTTTTAATTCCATTTTTCCATGAATTTTTTGAAGTACCCTTGTATGTGACAGATTAAAAAATATCCTGCACATATAAAGAGCTCTTACAAACCAAGAGGAAAAATACAAACACCTGAAAGATAAATGAACAAAGGATATGAATAGGCAATACACAGAAGTTGTAACGAATGATTAATATACTTAGGAAAAGATGCACAACATCACTAGGATAGGGGGGAAAGAAAATGAAATAACCATGAGATACTATTATTCACCCATCATATTGGCAAAACTTAAGAAATATGATAATGTCCAGTGCTGCGAGTGGTACTTTCATACACCACTGGCAGGTGTGTAAACTGTCCACAGATCCTTATTTGAGATCCTCGGGTCCAGCTGTGTTTCAGAGTTCAGAATGTTGCCAAGTACAGAAAGGCAATGCCCTGTGCCTATCATAGTTCCATAACACCCCCAGTGGGGTCTATTCAGCACCTTGTAAAAATCAAACCCAATTAAAACTTCTGTAGCAAATATAAGACTATAAAACTTTAAATAGGCTCGTATCAGTTCAGGTCAGGTTTTAGCACCAGATGAATTCAGAGTGGATTGGCTTTTTATCACCAAATGAATTACCAAAACCCTTTCAGTTTAGAACTTTTTGGATATCAGAATTGGAACGATGAGACTGAGCCTGTACTGCCATTTTGAAGGCAATGTAGCAGTAACAATAAAATTCAAAATCCACAAACCCTATGACTCAGCAATTCTACTAGCTGGTACGGACCCTGAAGAAATACTCGCAGGCATACTCAAAGAAACGTGAAGAGGACGTTTACTAGCTGCAATGTGGGTTAAGAGCACAAAACCCTAAGTGTGGCCACAATGGAGGACAGTTAGGAACCTACACATCTGGGAGTGCCAGAGCCATCTGGAGAAGCACAAAATCCTCAGGGTCTGGGAATCCTGTCCTCTCCCTCCGGCCCTGTGATGACCGTTCACAGAAGGAGTGTGCTCTTATTTCTTGGAGCAGAGCATCAGTAAGCCAAATCCACCTTTATTTTTCTAATACTGATCATCTCCCATACATACTTTGTATGAGTTGTAAGACCATGTTTCACCAAAAACAACTGTTCTTGGGGGATGGAAGACAGGAATAAGGGAGAAGGGCTGGGAAAGGAAACTCCTCCTTCCATCCAGAACCCTTTCCCCATACCTAACATCCTTAGGGACTGATATAGACTGTGTCCTCCAAGTTTTACATATTAGTAGCTTGATCCCCACTGTGACTATTAAGAGGGTAGGAAATCCTATTATGGTAATTGCAATCACCTTGCAGAGGTGATTAGACTGTAGGACCATGCCATAGTGAATGGATTAAAAATGGTGGTTAGGGGCATGATTTTTTTTTTTTAATTTGTTTTATTTATTGAATCAAAATCAATTATACATATTTTGGGGGTTGAACATTGAGATATGTTGGTTAAATCAATATTACTAGCATATATATTGTTACAAATCATAATTTATTCTTTATGCCCCTTGTCCAATCTCTCCCCTTCCCCCATTCTCTCCCCCTCACTCCTTTAATTACCCTAGATTTCTTCTCTCCTTCTGAAAGAGTAATGGTTACTCTGTTGATTTGTTGCCTAGATGATTTGTCCAATGCTGAGAGATGTGATCAGGTCCCCCAATATTATCATAGAGCAGATGTTTCTTCTGTCACTCTGAAATGGGTTTTGGGGAAAGAGACATCCTCTTTTTTGTCTCTGCTGGTGACTCTTCTTGTGTGAATACACTCCAGTGGTTGGCGGACTATCTGCATGGTGGTTGTGGCATCTAGCCACTTTGCGGCTACCATGGTTATTGTGGTGGCTGTGGTAGGCCACCCACATGGAGGTGCTGTTTTTGGTATGCTCCTTGGCATGGACGGTATGCCTGTTTGTGGGGTGCTTTTGGTCCCCTTCTCCATGCCTCTGGTCCCTGGGCAGGCCCCAAGGTGCTGCTGCCATGTGCCTGGTTGTGGGAGGAGGGTCCGGTCCCCTTCTCCATGCCTTGGGTACCCAGGTGGGCCCCAAGGTACTGGCATTTCGTGCCTGGTCTGGGAGGAGGGTCCAGTCCCTGGCTCCATGCCTCAAGTCCCCAGGTGGGCCCTGAGGTGCTGGTGCAGTGTGGCTGGTTGTGGGAGAGAGGTCCAGTCCCCTTCTGCATGCCTCTGGACCGGGCAGGCCCCAAGGTGCTGGCACAGTGTGCCTGGTTGTAGGAAAGAAGTCCAGACCCCTTCTCCATGCCTTGGGCCCCTGGCTGGCCCCGAGTCACTGGCGCAGTTTGCCTGGAAGTGGGAGTGGGTTCTGGTCCCTGGATCCAAGCCTCTGGTTCCCAGGCAGGCCCCAAGATGCTGGTGGTGTGCCTGGGCTGGAAGTAATTTTTTGTCCTTTGCTTCTAACACGGGGGAGCTTCCTGTGGGAACTAGTACTTAAGCTATGTGGTTCTTTAAATTGCTACTTTGCTGCTGTTTCCCTAGGGAAAGCTTTTTGTGAAGCTCAGGGTTTAATGGTTGATCTTATAGGTACTTCCGGCTCTCCAGAGACCCGGTGGATCTGTATTCTGTAGAAACTCTGATCTGGGCCTGAGTTTTTTCATCAAACTGCACCCCATGCAATTCTACATTCCTGACCAGTCTCCTCTTAGTGGTCCTGTGCTGATTGGGGGGCAGGTCGGCTGTCTTTGCTGTGTCCCACTGTTCTCCCAGTGTTCCCATCTCGCCCACCACCCATGCTTCAAACACTTCCCATGGGACGGGCCCTGCGCTGGTCCCTTGCGATGACTCACTGGTCTCTGAATGGCTCCTTTTTTTCAGTTGTTCTGGCTCCTCACTCCTGTGTGGGTCTGTGGGAACCCTATTAGTGGTCTTGCTGTCCTGGGGGCCACCAAGGCCCTCTTCTCCCCTGCCACCTCCAAGCAACTCCATCTGGAGGGCACAGCTGTGGCTTCTGCTGGCGCCTGCTCCATGAGCTCAGCAGCTCCAGCCTTAAAGCAGCCGTGGCCCGAAATGCTCTGAGCAGTTTTTTCTTTCTCTCATCGTGGCTTCTCCTGCCTTCATGACCTCCGTAAGTCTCTTCTCCTCTTCCCCTGAGCTCCAGCAGCCCCAGCTTGGCTGATGTTACATTTTTATAGTTGTAAATTTGGTTGATTTGTGGGAGAGAGTGATGTTGCAGATCGTCTATTCTGCCATCTTGATCAGATCCTAGGGACGTGGTTCTGAGGGCTTAAAAAGAAGAGCACATGAGAGGTTAGTCTCTCTCTGCTCCACCATTTCTCAATGTGATACCTTGCTATCACTGAAGTCACCACCAAAAAAAGCCTTCACCAGATGTGTTCCCTGGACTTTGGAATTCCAGCCTCTGAAACTACAAGCAATAAATTTTGTTTTCTTACAAATTACCCAGTTCCATGTATTTTGTTATAAGCAACAGAAACAGACTAATACAGGGACTAACAGGCTCTTACCTAAAGATCATTGCTAGATTTTTAAAAGTAAGGACAACTGACATTTCAAAACTGCAATTTTCAAAAGTTTAGCAAACAGTCTCCCGTGCCCACCTTCCTGGCATTCAGAAAGCTCAAATGATTCCCACTGGCCATGGCCCGAAGGGTAGTGTATCTCAATTCCAGACCCCTCTGGAGTCAGGAGCTATATTTGCAAATCCACCAGGGCGGATTTTTTTGAAAGGTCACAATGGTGAAAAAGGAATAGAGAAAACATGACCTTCGAGAAAGTTCCAGAACCAGCCAGGAGTCTTTGCATAACATCATTTCAAATGTCTGTAAAAGCCTTTAAAATAAACAGGTGCCAAATTGAACATCTGAGTCTTAAGTGTAGTAATTAATTGTATCAGTGAAGGTCCTGGCAGGAAACAGATGGAATGTGCAAACTGGGTAAGTCAAGACGAGTGTAATGAAGATTTATTGGTAAAGGTCTGTGCAAGCATTTCCAAATTCCATGGGAAGAAGCTGGGGGGATGATATGCTGGTGCCACTCGACTCCCATCATTGGCTTGTGTTGCCCACTGGTTGGATCCAACAGGAGGCCACAGAGCAAGGGGTCTGTTGACACAGTTCACACAGGTCAGCCAGGCGGGCCCCAGAAGAGGATAGAGAAGGTGAACAGTGGGGTTCACACAGTGAAAATGGAAGATAGTCAGTGCCACAGCAAGCCCAAATGAATCAGACGGCTCTCCAGCCACCCGTGCCGAATGTGCATCTACTTCCTATCTCCCTTCTTCACTTCCTCCACCCATGCCACCACCTGTTTCCTGTGCAGTTTACAGCCCTTTATTTGTATCTGATGTCCACAGTATCTGGATGTCTGTGCCTCTCATGTGCTTTGACCACTTGGTGATGTCTCCCTGAACTTACTGTAGCTGTTGAGTTCACCACTAGCCAGTGTGGCCTCCATGAGAAAGTGACATTGGAGCCAAGGCATTAATGATGAGAAGGGGGATCCCCGCAGCGGTCTAGGGGAGACCATTGTATGCAGAAGGAGATAGCAAATTCGAAGCTCTGAAACAGAAGAGCATTTACAGTGTTTGAGGGACAGGCAGTAGCCACACACCCCAACGTACAGAGCTGAATGCTTCATTATTGGCAATAACTAGATTGTACATTTCAGTTCTCTGGGGCTGCTTCCTCATTTGTGAAGTGGGAAGCTGGCTTGGTTTGAGCCTCAGTTCACCTCCTGCTCTAAAAAGGTATGACTCTTTTGTCCTAGAAGGAAAAAACCTGCAAGTGTTTTTAAGTTCATTTGAAAAATACTGAGTGGGCACCTACCATGTGTTCACTAAGAGGCCAGTATAGCTGACACTTGTCACTTACAATTCCATGCCCACTGATGGCTTCTTCCTGCAAGCACCTGCCCCTCTCCAGCCAGGACTTTGTCTACCACAGGAGCATATCCAGCCAGTCTGCTAGGAGGGCCAGAGTGGCAGGGCGTACGTCAGGAGCAGCCCTCCCTCTGCCTGCCCATGATAATGGCAGTGGGAGGATCAATATTCTGGCTTCCTCTGCCCTCGGGTGGGACAACCCTGCGGTGTGTTCTGCGCTCTCTGCTCCAGATTCTCAGGGGTGTCAAGCCCCAGTGGCCTCTGGGGAGAGGTAACCTGTTGCTTAACACACCTGACGTTGGCTCCTTTCACATCCATGTCTCATTTTCTCACTCCCTACCTGGTGCTTCTCCCAAATAAGCTACTTGCACTCAAATCTTGTTCTCAAGATCTGCTGCAGGGGAGCTAGTTACAATAGGAGACACCAAGGAGAGAAAAATATGTCTCTACCCACAACGAGCTTACCATCCAGTTAGTTGTTTTTAAAAGTAGACATTAATGCTTTGAAATATAACTTTTGGTCCAGCAGTTCAACTTCTAAGGATACGTCTTATAAAAATAATCATAGCTGTGCACAAAACATAGATGCAAAATGTTCATCTTTCATAAAAGCATTGAGAATAATAGATAAAATCAGAAAAATGTAAATATCCTATGGTAGGGAAATGATTAAATCAGTAATGATACATCCACACAACAAAATATTATGTAGCCATTAAAAATTATGTTGTAGAATAATACTTAATGACATGGGCATGATCCTGAGGCAGAATTAAATCAAAAAGAGTTAGAAAACATATACATACATATATATACGTAATTTGGGATAATAATGATACATTTGTGTGTAGAAAAAAATACTAGAGGGCCGAGCCCATGGCGCACTCAGGAGAGTGTGGCGCTGGGAGCGCAGTGACACTCCCGCCACAGGTTCGGATCCTACATAGGAATGGCTGGTGCACTCACTGGCTGAGTGCCGGTCACGAAAAAGACAAAAAAAAATAAAAATTAAAAAAAAATAAAAATTAAAAAAATTTTTTAAATACTAGAAAGCTGAAACACCAAAAGTTTAACAGCTGCTTGCAGTTTCTCTTCTCTGGGTTTATCTGTATTTTTCAGTTTCTAAAAAGAACATATATTATTTTTCTTATTTTTAAGGCAATGCGTTATTAGTTTTTATAGTCCATGTTTCTCAGCCTCACCACTATTGACACTTGGAACATATTCTTTGTGGTGGGGGCTGTCCTGTGCATTGTGAAGTGTTTAGCATCATCCCTGGCCTCCACTCACTAGGTGCCAATAGCCCCCCTCCCCAGTGGTGACAACCAAAATGTCTCCAGACTTTGCCAAATGGGGATAAAATCACTCCCAACTGAGAAGCTTAGATCTAAGAGAACTTAACATCATAAAACATACTAGTTAATGACCATGAAGTGAAATAAGATTATTCCCAAGCTGTTTTGGATTTGCACAATTTTTTTTTTCATATTGAGGAAACATTTAACCTGGAGTAGTATTTATTCCAGAAGATGAGGCCACTTCCTCAAGTGTGTAGAAGAACAGCAAACAAGAGGTTCCAAGACACAGAAGCAACGTTTCCCCTTTTAAAATCATTTCTTCCTGTCAGCCTCACACTGGACGAAGAACATGAGATCAACAGAACCCCCTGAAATGTTCCATATCAAAGGCTTCCTAAGTCCTGTCATTTCTAGTGGTGAACTGTGGTTCCATGTGTGTACACAGGTGCAAAAGATGTAAGAAAATTCCCCCAGGGTTTTGGGATACAGTATTAGCCTGAGTGGAGAATATTCCCTCATCACGTACTTATTGAGCACCTACTGTGTGCCTAGCACTCTTCAAGGCTCAGGGGATACAGAGGTGAACACCATGTTCAAGATGCCTACCCTTGAGGGATTCGACCCATTCTAGCGAGGGGTGTCCAAGGTAAACATGGACACATATAGAAAACGAGATCATTCCACAGAGCAGGTAAGGAGAGTCACGTGGAAGAGTTGCTCGGCAACCAGGAGGGGCTGATTTTGGCTGGTAACGCCAGCCGATCCCCAAGCACAGAGAAGGGGGCATCTACACAAAGGTCTGGGCATAGACTGGGGACAGCAGAAGGAACAGGAATGAGTGACAGTATTTGAGGAACAGAAAGAAGACAACGGGGCTGGACTAGAGGAACAGAAGGCAAGTGAAGAGGAAAAAGTTGGGGGCCAGATCAGGTAGCACCTTAATAGGTCTTGTTAAGAAATTTGGGCTGGCTCCTTAGCTCATTTGGCTAGAACACAGTGTTGTTAACATCAAGGGTTCGGATCCCCCTACCGGCCAGCTGCCAAAACAAAAAAAAAAAAGAGAAAGAAAAAGAAACTTGGGTTTTTACTCTGTCAAAGGACAAAATTACAGCAAATTAAAAAATCTTCATTGGCTTTATTGCAATTCTAGAAATTGGCAACTTGTTATTCCATTAAATAGACCAGGTGTTCCAATGAGCGGAGAGCAGGGGAAGTTGGTTTTATAGACAGAAAAGGCTGAAGAAAGCAGAAACAAAGAATAGAGAACAAAAAGCAGATTGGTTATTCAAAGTTACTTTCCTTATAAAGTGGGGACAGGGAGAGTATTATTATACTGATTATTTACCATGAGGTTACTTGAGGCTATCCTTTTTTGTGTAAGGATTAAAGCAGAGGGGACTTCATTACATAACTATTGAAGATTTGAACTGGCCTGTTGGGGAAATTGGCCATTATCTCTCTCTCCTGATCCCTTGCAAGGTCAGACCACAACTTAGTTTAGGTTTGTTGATGCGGAACTTAGCAGTGGCAACTGCATTTTGATTTTTAGTCTGGTCTGTTGGGACCTAGTACAGGAACTTAGTCCAAAACAAGGGCCTCCTGTGATTTTTATTTGACAACTCTGATTGCAGTGGGAAAGTGCTGGCAGGTGTTAAGCAGGGAAGGGAGGAGAGCTGGTTTATGCTTTCAGGAGATGCCCTTGACTGCTGTGTGAGGAGTGGATTGGATCAGGGAGACCACAGAACAGGGAGACCTGCTATTTGACCCCCACAGAAGTCCAGAAGACAGACGGACAATCATGGCCCAACCAGGTTGGAGAGGTGGAGGAGGTGACAGAAGTGGTCAGATGCGGAAGAAGGTTCTGGATCTGTGTTGGGAGCATGCATGGGCCCTGCAGTATGTGTAAGATGAGCTGGCTGTGGGCAAGAAGGGGCAAGAGTGTGGAGCACTTGGGGCTGGGCAAAGCTCTTGGGGCTGCCTGCAGCTGACACTCCAGGGAATTAGCAGTGACTAATGACAGAGACCATGAGTGCCAGGGCCTTGTACACCCATTTTGATTTTTAAATAGGCTAACAGCCAGGAAGTAGGGCATTTTGTAACTACCTTGGGAATCCAAGCCAAGTGGCCCCAGGAGCTCCCAGCTGTGTAAGCAAAGCACAGCCCCGTTGGTGGGAAGATCCCCATATTCAGCAATGCAGACTGGGCCCAAAGCAGCAGTGTGACCGTGAAGTTCAGGGCAGTCAGAAGGAGAGACTGCGGGGAACAGAAGACTAGGATTTCTGATTGAGAAGCAGCTTTAGGGCTGTGGAACTGGAAGTAATGAGGTACACCAGTGGGTGACCACTGATGGGAGCAGGTTTTGATGGGGTGAGGGGCCAAGACCCTGTGGCTACAGGAGACCTCCTAAAGGAGTACCAGGAAGACAAGCTTGAATTTTTCCCAGGTTCCAGCCCTGCTTTGGGCAGAGTGAGAAACTCCCTCCTGGGCTGAATCCTAAGGGGACCCTAACGGCAGCTTTCCTAGGCTCATCTGGGTGATTGCTGACTTTTTAAAAAAATCTCAACTCGAAGGCATTTAACATTATTATTCCACTCTCAGTCACATTTTCCTCTACATTTCATCCTACCTGTCAACTTCAGGGTACAGAGGTGTAGAGGATTCATAAAGCAAATGTACCTCACAGGGCCTGGTTTTCCAAAGCCTTGCAGTTTCAAATATTGACCTTGCAAAGGACAGGAAAATTTCCCCAGGCTATTGAGTCTCTGTTGCAAGATAAAAATTGTAACACAGCAAGGTTGCTGGCTCAAGGACAGACAAGTTACTGATTGATATGTAAAGATCCTGGGAAATTGTGGTAAGAAGAGAATGTTTGCTAAAATCAAGCCTTTGTTGCAAATTGCATTACAGAAGGTCACCTTGCTTGACTTACTGAATGTTACCAGCTTCTATTGTTAAACTTGTTAAACAGTACTTAGCAAAACCCCACCTATGTCTCTTCCTGTAACTTGCTGGTCTGGAGAATAAATGCAGGAAGAGAACCCCAATTCATGGTTAATTTCCCAAATGGAAGGATGCCTTACGCTTGAGGCTCCTGGGATATTAGCCCCTTTCTGGGGCTTCTCACTGCTCAAAAGAGATGGGCTTTGAGTAATCTTTGGTGGCTCCATCACCCAGGGGAAAAGGGGTGACAAACGTGGGAGACAAAGCAACACAGATGCCCTGGGAATAGAGCTTAAATACCCTAGATTTTTATTCTCTTCACATTTTCTTGCCTCCATTCATTAGATCCTCACTGACCTCACAATTTCATTCATTCTTACTTTAACTTATTTAATAAATATTTATTGAATTCCTATACATCAGCTCTGTAGTTCTGTACTTATGTAGAGGCTAGGAAGTTTGAAAAATTAGATTATTTGGCTCCTGCCTGAGAGGATCTGCTAGTGGTAGGAAGAATATACAAAGAAGTCATTAAAATGCAAAGACTAAGCATATTAGTCTTTATTACATATTATTTCTATTTCAGTTTTATATATTTATTAGTAACATTATTGCCTTTAGTATCACCCTTTGCTTATTTCCATAATCAATGCCTCTTACTCATTACATTTCCTGATATTTTACCTTTCTGCTCTGCCTGGTAATGTCAACAAAAGTAATCGATTTTCTTCAGTTTATAGATTTTTTTTTATTAGTTATGCATATTCATGGCATGCAAAGCTGACTGTCACCACTTGTGCCCAAGATGTGACTGCCAGATCAATACTATCGGCATGCCACAAATTTTGATTATTCCCTGTGTCTCCCACCTAATTAATCCCCGACCTCCCTTCCCCTCTACACCCCCACCCTGCAACCCTATGTATGTTCACTCCCTCTGCAAGTCCAATGCACCACTGTGGTCTTTCTTTCCTTCCTTCTTTCTCTCTTAGCTCCCACTTATGAGTGAGGACATGTGGTATTTATCCCTCTGTGCCTGGCTTATTTCACTTAACATGATTTTCTCCAAGCTCATCCATGTTGTTGCAAATGGCAGAATTTCATTCTTTTTTATGGCAGAGTAATATTCCATGGTGTGCGTATACCACAGTTTCCTTACCCAGTAAAATCCATCAATGGACATTTAGGTTGGTTCCATGTCTTGGCTATTGTAAACAGAGCTGCAATGAACATGGAAGGGCAGGTATCCCTTCAACATGATGATTTCCATGCCTCTGGGTATATACCCAGAAGTGGGATTGCTGGATTGTATGGAATATCTATCTGTAGTTGTTTGAGAAACCTCCATACTGTTTTCCACAGTAGTTTTACTAATTTATGATCCCACCAACACTACAGGAGTGTTCCCTTCTCTCCACACCCTTGCCAGCATTCGTTATTCTCTGTCTTTTTGATTATAGCCAGTCTAACTGGGGTGAGGTGATATCTCAATGTGGCTGTAATTTGCATTTCCCTGATGATTAGTAATGGTGAGCATTTTTTAACGTGCCTGTTGGCCATTTGTATGTGTAACTTTGAAAAATGTCTATTCAGCTCCTTTGCCCATTTTTAAATTGGGTTATTTGTTCTTTTACTGTGTAATTGCTTGAGTTCCTTGTATATTCTGAAAATTAATTGCTTGTCAGATGTATAGTTTGCAAATATTTTCTCCCACTCTGTAGATTGTCATTTCACTCTGTTGTTGTTTCCTTTGCTGTGCAGAAGCTTTTTAGTTTGATATAATCCTGTTCATTTATTTTTTCTTTTGTTGCTTATGCTTTGGGGGCACTTGTTCATAAAGTCTGTGCCCAGTCCTCGTTCCTGACATGTTTCCTGTTTATTTTCCCTTAGTAGTTTTACAGTTTCAGGACTTATACTTAAGTCTTTAATCCATTTTGAGTTGATTTTAGTACATGGTGAGAAGCGCAGGTCTAGTTTCATTCTTCTGCGTATGGATATCTGATTTTCCCAGCATCACTTATTGAAGAAGCAGTCTTTTCCCCAGTGTATGTTTTTGTTGCCTTTGTCAAATATCAATTGGTGTGAGTCTGTGGGTTGATTTCTGGGTTATCTATTCTGTTCCACTGGTCTGAAGGTCTATTTTTATGCCAGTACCATGCTGTTTTGGTTACTATAGCTTTGTAGTATAATTTGAAGTCAGGTAGTGTTATGCCTCTGACTTTTTTTTTTTTTTTTTTGGTTCAGGATTTCTTTGGCTATTCAGGGTCTTCCATTGCTCCATATGAATGTTAGGATTGTTTTTTCTATTTCTGTGAAGAATGTCATTGGTATTTTGATGGGGATTGTATTGAATCTATAGATAGCTTTGGGTTGTATGGACATTTTCACAATGTTAATTCATCCAATCCAAGACCGTGGAATGTCTTTCCATCTTTTTGTGTCTTCTTTAATTTCTTTCAGTAGTGGCTTGTAGTTCTCATTGTAGAGATCTTTCACCTCCTTGGTTGAATTGATTCCTAGGTTTGGGGTTTTTGGTGTTTTGGGGGGGGGTTTTGGTGACTATTGTAAATGGGCTTACTTTCTTGATTTCTCTTTCTGTTAGATCATTATTGGAGAACATAAACACAACTGATTTGGGGGCATTGATTTTGTATCCTGCAACATTACTGAAATTATTAACTAGCTCTAAGAGTTTTTGGATAAAGTCTTTAGGTTTTTCTATATATAGGATCATGTCATCTGCAAATAAGGACAGTTTGACTTTGTCTTTTCCAATCTGAATGCCCTTTATTTCTTTGTCTTGCCTGATTGCTCTGGCTATTACCTCCAGTACTATGTTAAATAGGAGTGGTGAGAGTGGGCATCCTTGTCTTGTTCCTGTTCTTAAGGGAATAACCTTCAGTTTTTCCCCATTCAGGATGATATTGGTGGTGGGCTTGTTATAGATGGCTTTTGTATTGAGATACTTTCCTTCTATACCTAAAGTGTTGAGTCTTTATCATGAAGTGATATTGAATTTTGTCAAATGCTTTTTCTGCATCTATTAGGATAATCATATGGTTTTGTCCTTGATTTTGTTGATGTGGTGTATCACGTTTATTGACTTGCATATGTGGAACCATCCTTGCATTTCTGGGATGAATTCCATTTGATCATGGTGTATAATTTTTTTGATGTGTTGCTGTATTCTGATTGCTAGTATTTTGTTAAGGATTTTTGTGTCTATATTTATCAGAGATATTGGCCTGTAGTTTTCTTTTTTGTGTGTGTGTCTTTGTCTGGTTTTGGTATCAAGGTGATGCTGGCTTCATAGAATGAGTTTAGGAGAGTGGCCTCTGTTTCAATTTTTTGGAATAGTTTGAAGAGAATTGGTATTCATTTCTCTTAAAAGGTTTGGTAGAATTTGGCAGTAAAGCCATCTGGTCCTGGGATTTTCTTTGCTGGGAGACTGCTGATTACTGCTTCAATCTATTGGACTGTTCAAGTTTTCTGTGTCTTCTTGTTTCAGTTTGTATGTGTCCAGAAGTTTATCCATTTCCTCCAGGTTTTCAAATTTGCTGGCATATAGTTGTTTATAATAGTCTCTAATGATTTTTTTGTATTTCTGTGGAATCAATTGTAATGTCTCCTTTTTCATTTCTGATTTTTATTTGGGTCTTCCTTTCTTTTTTTTTTTGTTAACCTAGCTAATGGCTTGTCTATTTTGTTGATCTTTTCAAAAATCAACTCTTCGTTTCACTGATCTTTTATATTGCTTTTTGGGTCTCTATATTATTTAGTTCTGCTCTAATCTGAATTATTTCTTTCTGTCTACTAACTTTGGGATTGGATTGTTCTTGTTTTTCCAGTTCTTTTATGTGTAAAGTTAGGTTGTTTACTTGAAATCTTTCTATTTTTTTAATGTAAGCATTTACTGCTATAAACTTCCCTCTTAGTACTGCTTTTGCAGCATCCCGCAGTTTTTGATATGATGTGTCTTTATTTTCATTGTTTTCTAGAAATTTTTTCATTTCCTGTTTAATTTCTTCTTGGACCCATAGGTCATTAAGGAGCCTATTGTTTAAATTCCAGGTATTTGTATAGAGTCCTAAGTTTTGCCTATTATTAATTTCTAGTTTTAATCCATTGTGGTCTGAAAAGATAGTTGAGATGATATTGATTTTTTAAAAGTTTTTGAGACTTGATTTGTGACCTAACATGTGGTCTATCTTGGAGAAAGTTCTGTGTGCTGATGAGAAGAATGTATATTCTGTAGTTGTTGGATGAAATGTTCTGTAGATATCTTCCAGGTCCAATTGGTTTCAAGTGTAGTTTAAATCCTGTGTTTCACTGTTGATTTGTTGCCTGGATGAGCTGTCCAATGAGGAGAGGGGGTTGTTCAGTTCCCCACTATTATTGTAAAAGGGTCTATTTCTTTCTTTAGGTCTAATAGTATTTGCTTTATATATCTGGGCACTCCAGTGTTAGGTGCATAAATATTAATGATTGTTATAGCTCTTTGCTAGATCAATTCCTTTATCATTATATAGTGGCCGTCTTTGTCTCCTTTTACGGTTTTTGGTTTAAAGTCTATTTTATCCAATAAAAGAATAGCTACTCCTGCTCATTTTTAGTTTCCATTTGCTTGGTATATCTTTTTCCATCCCTTCACTATTAGTCTGTGTTCATCTTTACTGGTGAGATGAGTCTCTTGAAGACAGCATATAGTTGGGTCTTGCTTTTTGATCCAATCTATCAGTCTGTGTCTTTTGAATGGGGAGTTTAAGCCATTTACATTTAGGGTTGTTATTGAGAGGTATTGTCTTATTCCTGGCACTTTATGGCTTTTTTGTTTAGATGATTTGAGTATCATTTGTTCCTTTCTTCTCCCTTGAATATTGGTCTTTCATGTTTGTGGGGATTTTTTCGAGGTGGTAAGATTTAGTTTCTTTTGTCTTTCTCATTTGCATTTGTGTTTTACTGGTGGGTTTTGTTCTTACTTGTGTATTTGTGGTAGTGGTTACCGTTTTTCAGATTCAAGATGCAGGATTCCCTTGAGAATTTCTTGCAGGACTGGTTGTGTGGTGATGAACTCCCACAGTTTTTGTTTGTCTGGGAAATACACTATTTCTCCCTCATTTCTGAAGGAGAGCCTTACTGGGTATAGTATTCTTGACTGGCAGTATTTTTTCTTTTAGTATTTTGAATATGTCATCCCATTTTCTTCTTGCCTGTAGCGTTTCGATTGAGAAGTCTGCTGTTAGTCTAATGGTGGCTCCCTTATAAGTGACTTGACACTTTTCTCTTGGTGCTTTTAGGATTTTCTTTGTCTTTGAGCTTTGCCAGTTTAACTGTGATGTGTCTTGGAGAAGATCTTTTTGGATTGAAACTGTTTGAGGATCTTTGAGCTTCCTGGAGCTGAAGGTCTCTGTCTCTCTCTATACCCAGGAAGTTTTCTATTATTATTCCATTGCATAGATTTTCAATGCCTTTACTTTTCTCCTCCCCTTCAGGAACATCCACGATTCAGATGTTTCTGTGCTTAAGGTTGTCTGCTATCTCTCTTAGAGATTCTTCATCTTTTAAAATTCTTTTCTCCTTTTTCTTGTCTGCCTGAATTTCATAAAGACCATCTTCAAGTTTGGATATTCTTTTCTTCAGCTTGTTCTAATCTCCTGCTTAAGCTCTCAGTTGTGTTTTTTATTTCATTGAATGTGTCTTTCAGTTCTAGGAGTTCTGCTACATTCTTTTTTAAGGTTTTAATCTGTAAATTTCATACTTCATAACCTGGATATTTTTCCTCATTGCTTTGTGTTGTGTTACAGAGTCCTCTTTTATCTCATTGAGTTTCCTTAAGATAGATAGTTATTAAGAATTCCTTTTCACTAATTTCAGAGGTTTCCTGTTCTATAGGGTCTGGTACTTAAGAGTTACTGAATTCCTTTGGAGCTGTCACATTTTTGGGTGTTTTCTTATTTCTATTAGCTCTATGTTGATTTTTGGTCATCTGGTAGATCTGTTGCTTCTTTTACTCTTGAGTGGACTTAGAGGAGAAAGACTTCTTCATCTTTTTCCAGGCTTGTCCAGTGATTTTCCTTGTGTCAATGAAGTCAAATGTATAGTGGGCCACCTGCACAGTGGTCATGGGTGTTATTAAGGTGCTGAACCATCCTTGCAACAGTATTAGCTATGGTGGGGGCTGTTGTGGACCACCTCCATGGAAGTTATGTGAAGCCTCATGGCAGTGGTGCAGGCACTTGGGGTCCTGCTTTCTATGTGGGCGAGCCAGGGGTCTAATGGGTGGCTGGCCTGTTCTCCTTCCTGCCTGGGTGCCTCACCCATCAGCAGCGGCATGGCGTGGGGTTCTGCCTTCTGCATGGGCAGGGTGGGGGTCTGGCAAGAGTCTGGCCTATTCTCCTGCCTGTCTGGGTATCTCCCCTGTCTGCAGTAGCATGGCACAGGGTCCTGCCTTCTGCACAGGTAGGGCAGGGGTCCGGTGGGTGGCTGGCCTATTTACTGGCCTGTTTGGGTGCCTTCCCCAGAAGCAGCGGTGCCTCTTCATTCTATATAATATATGAAGATATATTCAAAGCAGTAAAATATATGTACTAAACTTTAATTTACACGTTTTTACTTGCAAAGTAAATAATTCCTATAAGTTTATCACCATGTATTTCTTAACAATATTGTTTAGTTAAATTCCAATATAATTCCATAAACAGATGGCAAACTTTTTTATTTCTTGTGTTAGAATGCCACCCTGTGGAATTTTCATGTAACCACCAAACTCTTTTCTATTTCTTATGTTAGATTGCCATCGTGTGGAATTGTTGTGTAATTACAGAATACAATTTTTTTTTTTTTTAACATTTCTTATGTTAGATTGCCATCGAGTGGAATATTTATGTAATTGCAGGACAGCTTTTTTTTTTTTTTAATTTCTTATCTTAGAATTCCCCCTGTGGGGGGGGGGGTCATGTAATTACAGAACCGATGTTCTTCCTATTAATCAGGTTAGATTGCCACCCTGTAATTTTCGTGTAATTGCACACAGATACATTTGTTTTATTACAGTTCCTTATCTGCAGTTTCTGCATCTGTGGATGCAGAGGGCTGCCTGTGATGGCACGCTCTCGGGAGTGACAGGAAAACCCATTATTATTATTTGTCCCGCTGGTGCTGCGCAAGCCCACCAGGTGGCACTCTCTCGGGAGCGACAGCAAAACCTACGATTATTATTTGTCCTGCCGGTGCTGGGTAAGCTCACCAGGTGGCACTGTCTCGGGAGTGACAGGAAAACCTATCATTATTATTTGGCCTGCCAGGGCAGGGTAAGCCCACCACGTGACACTCTCTCAGGAGTGACAGGAAAACCTATGATTATTTTTCCTGCCGGTGCTGGGTAAGCCCACCAGGTGGCACTCTCTTAGGAGTGACAGGGAAACCTACTATTTGTCCTGCTGGTGCTGGGTAAGCCCACCTGGTGGCACTCTCTGGGGAGTGACAGGAAAACCTATTTGTCCTGCAGGTGCTGGATAAGCGATAAGCCCACCAGGTGGCACTCTCTTAGGAGTGACAGGGAAACCTACTATTTGTCCTGCTGGTGCTGGGTAAGCTCACCAGGTGGCACTGTCTCGGGAGCGACAGGAAAAACTACGATTATTATTTGTCCTGCCGGTGCTGGGTAAGCCCACCAGGTGGCACTCTCTCGGGAGCGACAGGAAAAGCTACTATTTGTCCTGCTGGTGCTGGGTAAGCCCACCTGGTGGCACTCTCTGGGGAGTGACAGGAAAACCTATTTGTCCTGCAGGTGCTGGATAAGCGATAAGCCCACCAGGTGGCACTCTCTCGGGAGTGACAGGAAAACCTATTATTATTATTTGCCCTGCTGGTGCTAGGTAAGCCCACCAGGTGGCACTCTCTTAGGAGTGACAGAAAAACCTACCATTTGTCCTGCCGGTGCAGGGTAAGCCCACCACGTGACACTCTCTCAGGAGTGACAGGAAAACCTATTTGTCATGCAGGTGCTGGATAAGCGATAAGCCCACCAGGTGGCACTCTCTCAGGAGTGACAGGAAAACCTACCATTTGTCCTGCCAGTGCAGGGTAAGCCCACCAGGTGACACTCTGTCAGTAGTGACAGGAAAACCTATTTGTCCTGCAGGTGCTGAATAAGCAATAAGCCCACCAGGTGGCACTCTCTTGGGAGTGACAGGAAAACCTATTATTATTATTTGTCCTGCCAGTGCTGGGTAAGCTCACCAGGTGGCACTCTCTCGGGAGCGACGGCAAAACCTACGATTATTATTTGTCCTTCCGGTGCTGGGTAAGCCCACCAGGTGGCACTCTCTCAGGAGTGATAGGAAAACCTGTTTGTCCTGCAGGTGCTGGATAAGCAAGTAGCCCACCAGGTGGCACTCTCTCAGGAGCGACAGGAAAACCTATTTGTCTTCCAGGTGTTGGATAAGCGATAAGCCCACCAGGTGGCACTCTCTGGGGAGTGACAGGAAAACCTATTATTATTATTTGTCCTGCCGGTGCTGGGTAATCCCACTAGGTGGCACTCTCTCAGGAGCGACAGGAAAACCTATTTGTCTTCCAGGTGTTGGATAAGCGATAAGCCCACCAGGTGACACTCTGTCAGCAGTGACAGGAAAACCTGTTTTTCCTGCAGGTGCTGGATAAGCGATAAGCCCACCAGGTGGCACTCTCTTGGGAGTGACACGAAAACCTATTATTATTTGTCCTGCCGGTGCAGGGTAAGCCCACCACGTGACACTCTCGCAGGAGTGACACGAAAACCTATTATTATTTGTCCTGCTGGTGCTGCGTAAGCCCACCAGGTGGCACTCTCTCAGGAGTGACAGGAAAACCTATTTGTCCTGCAGGTGCTGAATAAGCCATAAGCCCACCAGGTGGCACTCTCTTGGGAGTGACAGGAAAACCTATTATTATTTGTCCTGCTGGTGCTGGGTAAGCCCACCAGGTGGCACTCTCTTGGGAATGACAGGAAAACCTATTATTTGTCTTGCCGGTGCAGGGTAAGCCCACCACGTGACACTCTCGCAGGAGTGACAGGAAAACCGATTATTATTTGTCCTTCCGGTGCTGGGTAAGCCCACCAGGTGGCACTCTCTTAGGAGTGACAGGGAAACCTACTATTTGTCCTGCTGGTGCTGGGTAAGCCGACCAGGTGGCACTCTCTCAGGAGTGACAGGAAAACCTATTTGTCCTGCAGGTGCTGGATAAGCGATAAGCCCACCAGTTGACACTCTCTCAGGAGCGACAGGAAAACCTACGATTATTATTTATCCTGCCGGTGCTGGGTAAGCTCACCAGGTGGCACTGTCTGGGGAGTGACAGGAAAACCTATTATTATTATTTGTCCTGCTGGTGCTAGGTAAGCCCACCAGGTGGCACTCTCTTAGGAGTGACAGGAAAACCTATTATTATTATTTGTCCTGCCGGTGCTGGGTAAGCCCACCAGGTGGCACTCTCTCAGAAATGACAGGAAAACCTACTATTTGTCTTGCCGGTGCAGGGTAAGCCCACCACGTGACACTCTCGCAGGAGTGACAAGAAAACCTATTTGTCCTGCAGGTGCTGGATAAGCAATTAGCCCACCAGGTGGCACTCCCTCAGGAGTGACAGGAAAACCTATTATTATTATTTGTCCTGCCAGTGCTGGATAAGCCCACCAGGTGGCACTCTCTTGGGAGTGACAGGAAAACCTATTATTATTATTTGTCCTGCTGGTGCTAGGTAAGCCCACCAGGTGGCACTCTCTTAGGAGTGACAGGAAAACCTACTATTTGTCAGGCCGGTGCAGGGTAAGCCCACCACGTGACACTCTCTCAGGAGTGACAGGAAAACCTATTTGTCCTGCAGGTGCTGGATAAGCAATAAGCCCACCAGGTGGCACTCTCTCAGGAGTGACAGGAAAACCTACTATTTGTCTTGCCGGTGCAGGGTAAGCCCACCACGTGACACTCTCATAGGAGTGACAGGAAAACCTATTTGTCCTGCAGGTGCTGGATAAGCGATTAGCCCACCAGGTGGCACTCTCTGGGGAGTGACAGGAAAACCTACCATATGTCCTGCCAGTGCAGGGTAAGCCCACCAGGTGACACTCTGTCAGCAGTGACAGGAAAACCTGTTTGTCCTGCAGGTGCTGGATAAGCGATAAGCCCACCAGGTGACACTCTAACATGAGAAATGAAAAAGATTTCTGTTCTGCAATTGCAGGAAAATTCCACCTGGTGACACTTTTACTTGAGAAGCAGGAAAAACACTTGTCATGCAATTACAAGTAAATTCCAACAGGTGGCACTCTAACCCAAATAATAGGAAAAACATCTCTGCTCTACAATTGTAGGAAAATTCCATTGGGTGGCAATGTAACCAGAGTACCATATATATTTTCAGTCCATGTTTGGTTGAATTCACAGATGTGGAACTCTTGCATACAGAAGACAGACTGTACTACACCATTTTATATAAATAACCTGAGCATCCTTGGATTTTGGTGTCCTCAGGGGCCCTGGAACCAGTGCCCCAATACTCAGTCACCACCCGACAGAATTTGTGTCACTTCTCCCAGGGCGACAGAGACAAAAAGGATTACTCAAAGCCCATTTCTCCAGAGCAATGAGAGGCCTGAAGGGGTTAATCCCAGGAGGAATTCCCTCAAGAGATGATCCCAGGAGTAACCCTGAATCAGGTTTTCTCTCAGTTTTTATTGTCCAGGCAAGAAAGTTACAGAAAAGAACACAGGTGGTTAATCAGTCATAGTGAAAGCAATTTACTATCTAAGGAGTCAAAAAAAAAACTAAGCTATGTGAAGTACAAAAAGAAACAATGAGATAATTGCCATGGCAATGCTTGGTTCCCTAAGAAACTTAAAGAAACAGCTGAAGGCAAGATGTGGAACAACCCCCAATGATCAAGCTTGAAGTTTTTAGCTCACATACTTTCCCATCATTAGGTTTAGCTGCACGGAGGACAACTGTCCTTAGAGCAATCACTTTTGCTGTGTTACAATTTTCTTATCTACAACAGAGACTTTAGTCCTGTGCAAGTTTTCTGTTTTTCCCAAACTTAGCATCTCTATGTGTAATTCTAAAAAGTTAGGCTATTCCTTAAACTGCAGGGCTTTGCCCCTACTAAAAACTAAGGGCTGTGGCCCTACTAAGCCTTTTTAAGGCCCTGAGAAATACATGTGCTTTATTAATGTTAGTATCCTCCGCAATTTGCCTACAATTGCGAATCAGGGAAGTTTTTCCTATTACTTGGATTAGAGTGCCACCTGGAATTTCATGTAACCACAAATTGGATAAATCAGGTGTTTTTCCTATTACTGAGGTTAGAATGCCACCTGGTGAAATGTACCTGTCATTATAGAACTTTTTTTTTTCTCTCATGTTAGAGTGCTACCCAGTGGAATTGTCCTGTGATATAAAGTAAACCAGTGGTTCTCAAACTTGGTATCCAAATCATGTGGAGAGCTTTTTAAAACAATGACTGCAGGTCCCCACTCCCAGAGTTTCTTATTCAAGAGGTTTGGGAGGCAGTCTGGGAATTTGCGATTCTAACACATTTCCCAGTTTATGTTAATGCTGTTTGTCTAGGACTGCACTTTGAGAACCAGTAAGTACCCACTCCTTAAATTTTAGTTTCACACATAGCTGGGTTTTTTTCCAGTATAATTTCTACAATTGTTTCATTTCTGAAGGGCTATAGAGATTTGAAACCTTTGCTCTCTGGAGTATTTCCAATGAACTCAGGAACTTGAATACCTTTTGATTAAATGTACCAGTTGCTGTTGATACCAGTTTTTGCAAAGTGATCTCAACCACTTTACGATGTGGGGGGGTTGTCTGTTTTTTGTATCCCCACATCCTAGAATAGGCACTCCCAAAATATCTACTGGAAGAATGAATGAAATGGGCCATTCAACATTGTCAGGTAGTTTAGATAAATACGGTAGCTTCCTATAATTAAAGTAGGCAGAAGTCTTTCATCTCCTCTCTCTACAACTTCACTATCACGTTACAATAAAAGAAGTCACAGACAGAATTCTCTCAAAATCATTTATTTCTGCAGGCACAAAACCTACCCCACAGCCTATTCTCATAAGCTTGGCAAGGACCTGTTTTGTTCTTATTGACACCATGACAAGCTTCTTCTCAAAGTATTGATCTAAAACAGACCCAATCAGATGACAGAGTCCAGAGGTGTTAGACCTCTGGCTTGTCAGATGGTTATACTGGGTTCACACAAGAGCTGGGGTTCCTGACGATCTTTTCAGCCAACCATATGTCTTGAACACCACTAATTTTACCAATTAAAAATCATTTCTAACACTTCTTAGGTGAATTAATAAGCTCTATTTGCAGGCCTTCTAAAATATGGACTTCTGACTAGGGTCCTTCAGACGTTAATGGTCTACCCCTGAAGTGTGGCTCCCTGATTGGGGCACTTCACAGGTTAACTGACCACCCTAAGGTGTGGAAGATTAAATTTGCTGACAAATTTGTAGCACGCCAGTTATGCCGAATTCTGTTAAATTGCAGACAGTATAAATCCAGGAAACATGAAATTTTTTCGTGTGCTTATTTACTCTTTCTTAAATGTCTCACATGATGGAAATGGAGGTTAAAAATCAGGAGTTCTGAGTTCTAGTCTCAGCTCTGTCACCACCTAGCTGTGTGACCTCAGACAAATTACTTAGCCTCTCTGGGCCTTAGCTTGTTCATTTGTGAACAAGAGGCCTGTACTAGCCATCACTAAAGCTACCTCCAGCTCTAAAATGTCACAATTCCATTCTTTCAGGAAGATACCATACTTGTTTGTGATTTCTTTCTCAGCCTAAGGATGAAGCTCTACTGTCCCAAAGCATCCATGGTAGATAATGAATGAACTTCTCTCTTCTGTACCTAGCACGGGAGCCATTGTGTATTCTCTTGGGAAGAATTGAGAAAGTAGCCATTCACCTGATTTTCTGTGTTCTGCAGCTCAGCTGAGGAACCTGGGTGATAAGGCTGCGAACACTCTAGAGATTATCTAGTGCAGAAACTCCCAGCTGGGGGGCCAGAGATGAATCCCAGGGAGCCAAGATGCTGTTCCTATTCGCTTCTGTTGGAGCTGGAACCCCTGTGGGGAAGCAGGTTGGTGCCCGGTGTGGCCTGGCCCATTTCTGCCACTGAGCTACATTGTTTGGAGCATTGTTTGCTCCATAGGCTGTGATGTGGAGATGTGCAATTCAGGCCACAGAAATCAGGGGCCTCACCCTGCTGTGATGGCCCATGGAGATCTAAAATAGAGGTGGCCAAGCAGCTGAGAGGAGGGGAGGGAAATCCATCTGGACCCTCTCCTTGTTGATCCGAGGCACCACCTCTCCAATCCTTTTTTGCTTTAGCAGATATCTGCCTTGTCTCGGTACAAAACTTAGTGGCTGGCACAACAACCCTCTTTCATCTCTGTCTCCGTGGGCCAGAAGGGTCAGAGTCACTCGTGAGACTGCAGCCAAGATGTGGGCAGGCTGCGTCTGCTGAAGGTGTGATTGAAACCACACCGGAGGCTCCACTGCCAAGGCCACTTGCGGTGCCTCCCCACGGGAGTCCCCACAGGGCTGCTCAGACACCACAGTGGCCTCCTCTCAGAGCGAGGGACCCAAGAGAAAGCCACAGCGCCTCTGATAACCTCGACTCCAGGCTGACAGGGCAGCAGCTCTGCTGTGGGCTCCTGGTCACACAGACCAACCACACAAGGGGTGACTGCCAGGAGGTGGGGACCCTCGGGGCCATCTTGGAGGCCGCATGCCATGCCACACATTCAGCCTGTGTTTCCCAGTGTCCCAGGGGAGTCCTGTGTTCCTGACCTCTGTAAAGTGCAGTCAACGGGGCCAATGCCAGCCCCTCGGGGGAAGGGAAAGCTCGTTTCTTCTTTTGTGCTCTCTCCAATTCCCGGTTCTTCTAATTTCATATTCTCTCTCCTGAAATGTCGCCTTTTCCGGCCAGTCCTCCCAACCCAGGCCTCTCCTCTCCCCCACCCCTTCTCTCCCTCCCATCCTTTTTTCTTAATCCCTTTCTTTCTTCCCTCCATTTTTTTTTCTTTCTCTTCCTCTCATTTATTTTTCAGAAAGCCCATGAGGATTTTCATTTTCCAAAGGATTGAAAGGAACAAGTCCAAGAGAAAAGGCAAGTAAACCTCTGCTCTGGCAATTCGAGACTCTAGTTCTTCTCTGGGGAAGACTCCTGCCGAGGCCACCAAAAGACATTGGTCTTGATGGGTGGCTGGTGCAGGGATCGAACCCTGGACCTTGGTGCTATCGGCACCAGCTCTAACCAAGCGAGCTAACTGGCCAGCCTTAGACACTTCTTTTAAAGCAGAGATTGCAAAGTTGCCAAGAGGAGGAAGTAGCTTTTCTCAATGAAGTATTTTGCTATAGGGCGGGGGGGGGCTCATTTTGGGGAAAACAGTGTCATGTAGGGACTCTTGCTTTCCCGTGGGGACCTCATCACAGCTAGTTCCACCCCCAGGAAAGGTGTCACAGGCCACTTTCTATGCCTGCTCTGGGCTCTGCTGCTGGAGAAAACTGCAACTTTCCTTAAAATCCAGGCGCTTTGGAAACAGAATCATCCCGTGGCTTCCTAATAGGAGACTGATAAATATTGACCACTTTGGGCAAGTTTTCAAGGCAGTATGTGGGCTGGTCCCCAAACCAGCTGCATCAGCGTCATCTGGGAGCTCATCAGAAAGGAAGTCTCTGCGAACCCCACCCCAAGACCTGCTGACTCAGAAACTCTGGGGGTGGCACCAATAAGCTCTGCAGGTGACGCTGATGCATGCTCAAGTTGGAGAACAACGAAGTTAGGAAAAGCATGGGCAGAAACTGCACGTCACACCTGCTCCAATTGGCCTGGTGGTATCACTTAACCGAGATTCACTTTAGGGAATGGCAGCTGGGTGGAATCCAAGGAGTAACAGATGGGAGAGATGGCCGAAGGCACTTCGGGGAGTTTTATGCTTTGAGGCTTGTAGAAAAGTGTCATTTCCTTACCGCATTTTGCAGCCAACAAACTTTAAACCCAAGAAGCACGAGCTGAGTGAAGCAATGCTCGGATCTACCAGTAGGGGTCGCTAGCAAGCTGCAAGAACGCTCGCGGTCAATCCTGCGCCCCACGCCCCCTGTGTACAGTTGTAGACACCCTCTTTACAAACCTGAAATTAAATCCGTAGATAATGTAACCTACCTACATATTTGTAGACGTTTTAAAGACTGCAATTTAAAAGCAATTTGTGATAAACCGATATGTATGCTTGAATGTGACTACCCTAGAGCCACCATGAAGAGGTAGGTTGCTTGTACCTAAGCATAGAATCGCTGTGACTGGGACAGCTGCAAGTGTAGACTGAACTGAGTATTAAATCGGTGACTCAGAAAGCACAAGCAGCACTGCTGTTGATGAGAGGATTTTCCTGCAATGGCAAATAACTCTTGAAAAAGCCCAGAACAAAAATCATTGACAGTCTTTCCTCAATTTACTTAGTAAATACCTTTGTATTCCTGGCAAACTCATAGGATCTAGGTTCCGATAATTATATACAAGTTTCAGATACGGGTTTTTCACCCCCTTTAAGATCCAGGGGAACATTTGCCAGTGGTGTGAGAAATAGAAGTTTCTCTTGCAGAGGCTGGCTGGCATCTCTGGCCCTGCCTGCTGCACCCAAGTGGGGCCCCGGGCATAGTGACAACAAACCCCACCCCCAGCTACAGAAATGTCCTTTGTGAGCTGTGAGAGACAGCGCTGTCCGCCCTGAGAATCACTGGGATGGAAGGAGCAAAGGACGGGGGAAGGGTCCCAGCAGCCCCACAGTTGGTGACCCTGGGACACACGGGCCAGGGCTGTGTTGTCTGTCATTGTGTTAGGGAAGCAAACGAACCCATCAGTCACATTCACTTTGTGGCAAGCTCTCCCACTTTTCAGGCTCTTTACCACCCACCCCCAGAGTAACAACATTTTCAAATATCTCTAATCCCATTTTTTATAGGTACGATGTTCTGATCGTGAATTGCATGCTCGTGGGCTGCTGCTAAGACAGTAAGTAGTGCACGCTTCCCAGGAAGCAAAGAGAAGTGTGAATCAGAACCCTCACGTTTCCATATTGTTGGAGCTAGTGATTTCACCTCTACAAATTTACCCTAAGAACTAATAATAATTTGGATGCAGCTGTAGGTACAAATATGCTCATCAAGCATGATTTAGGATTGTGCTGTAGACTGGATGCCCCCAACCTCACTGAAGCTTAATTCCAACTGTAGCTGCCGAGCGTGGGAAATCCCATGATGTTAATAGAAAGGTGGGGCCTTGAAGAGGTGATTAGATTGTGGGACCAGCCGTAGTGAACGGATTAATAATGGTAGTCAGGGGTGTGGTTCTGAGGACTTTAGAATGAAAGCACATGAGGAGGTTAGTCTTTTCTCTCTCTGGTCCACCATTTTCTGCCATGTGAGACCCCTGGGTCACTGTCGCCACCACCAAGACCCTCACCAGATGTGTTCCCTGCACTTTGGACTTCCCAGCCTGCAAAACTGTAAGCAATAAATTTTGTTTTCTTAAAAATTACCCAGTTCCACGTATTTTGTTATAAGCCACAGAAACAGACTACTACAGATTGTGAAAATGGAAAACCATCTAATTGTCCAACAATGAGGGATCGATTAAATGAATTATAGCTGCAATGGAATATTAGGAGTTAAAATCAGGTTGTTAAAAATATTTAATCCCCTGTTTTGTAACATTAGCTACCTCCCAATCTCAATTCTATAATTTTTAAAAATACATTAATGTGTAGGAAAGGCTGAAAGGCGATATATTGACTTATCACCAGGGGTTATGTAGGCTATATGATTACAGAATATTTTCGTTTTTTAATTTTGATTTACCTTCAGTTTCCCGGATTTCTACAATGAATATGCTTCTCTTATGATGAGAATAATGCTAGTTATAAGATGATGAGAAAATGCTTCATAAAAAGAGTCCTGTCATAGCTCTTTGGTAAAGTCAGTAATCACGCCCTGTCTGGTGTTGGGTAAATCCTGATTTTAGTTTCTTTAATATTGGCAAGGTTTACCGACGGTTAAGCCAGTTATTCAGGCAGTTGACAAGACATGGCAAATTTTCATGAGTAGAGGGCTTGACGCAGAAGGAAGCTTCGAGCTATAGCGATGGGCGCAAAGACCACCGAGCACCCCGCCCTGTCTGCATCTTCCACAGTCTGCCTTTTGTTTGACCTGCTTGTTACTAAACAATGTCATGGGCTTCCCTTTATTTAGCAGCGCTTGTCCTCAAAAAGATATTAGTTACCCCTTAAATCTGCCAAGTGCCCAAATAATTCATTTTCTAAGTGCACCTGGAAGATAGAAGTTTGTAAACTTGGCTTTCCTATTGAGGACACGAAGGCACCAAGTGGCTAAAAGATTTGCACATTCATTCATAGTCACAAAAGTCTAGTATAGTGCTCGTTAAGGGTCGGGCACTGTTCTGAGTACTTGACATATTAATCCATACAAGCTTCATAACAGCCCTATGAGATGAATATTGTCATTACACTCGATTTGGAAGTGAAGAAACCGGAGCACAGAGAGGTTGCGCAACTTGCCAAGGTCACACGGATAGTCAGTTGTGGAGCCAGGCAGGATTCGAGACCAGCAGGACTGGTTCCTGAGTCTAGATGCTATGCTGTCTCCCCCTGGGCCTGTTTTTAGGTTTCCAAAGCCTGCTTCTCTTTGGAGATAGCCACAGAAAGTGACCAACAGCACCTCAAGGCCAGACTAATCAGCCATGGTGCGCGTGATGGGAAACAGAGCCAGACTTAGATGGGTGTGTGATGTGATGCAATCTGTGGTCTGCCCGCAAGCCAGCCCAGGGTGATGCAACCCCCAGGGCATGCAAAATTGGTCACAGGCAGCACCTCATCTGAGATACAGATCTGGTGGCTCCAGTGTTTCAAGCCAGAGAGAATGCACATTTCTCCATTGGCTAACAGAAAGAGATGATCGTCCCCACCGTTGTCCACACATCTTACCATGGATTCAGGACCTGCATGTTCTTCTGGAAACATAGTGACACCTCTTTCCATTAATTTCCCTTGGGGTGCTGTCATGAGAGGGCACATCTCATCTTCCGTACTTCCAGCATGCAGTGCTAATGTCAAAATCCCTTGGCTTCCCATCTTGGTTCCTAATGACATTAACATTGCTCTTAGGAAAAATGTCTAAACCCTTAATGAGGTCTAACAGGCCTAGGATGACCTACTGCTGACCTTGCTCCCATTCCTCAAGAGCATCTTGCTTCTCCTTTGACCTGGGATGTGGTCCTGCATGCCCTACCCGGGCCAGGTGCCTTTATCAATCACTGCTACTCTGCTGTCAGAGCTAGGGTCTCAATGTGTCCCCCCAAATGCACACGTTGAAATTTAATCATCAGTGTGATAGTATTAGGAGATAGGACTTTTAGGAGGTGATTAAGTCATGACAGCCCTTGTGAATGGGAGGAGCGACCTTATAAGTGAGGTTGAAGCGTGGGTCCTCGGCCTTTTTTTGACCGTCTGCTCTTCTGCCATGTGAGGACACAGCAAGAAGGCCCTCGCCAGACACCAAATGCCAGCACCTTGATCTTGGACTTCTAGCCTCTAGAACTGTAAGAACTAAATATCTGTTGCTTATAAATGACCCAATCAGAGGTGTCTTGTTATAGCAGCACAAACAGACTGACACGCTCAGCCTTTCCCGACCACCCCCAGCCCCTCAGCCCTCCCTAATGCTTGTTACCATTGAAATGGGTTAATTAGGTGTAGAATTATAGGTGTGATTCATCTGTTTCATATCTGCCACCACCTCCCCCATCCGCCAGACCACAAACTCTGTCACTCCAGAGCCTGGTTCCTAGGAAGTGTTCAATATGCATTGTTCAATGAATGAATTAATGTTAATATACGTTTGTGGTTGCCTGACATAAGCAAGCCCTTCCGTAGCGTCAGTGAGCTCTATGTAGCAAATGCTAAGAAGTGGGAATGTGGGTTTTATCAAATCAACTAAAAATAATAGTTTAATGTGTAATGTTTAATCACTGAGGTCTGGGATCTGTACTGCTCTTTTTGTCACGAGAAATGTTTAAAAATACACAGAGTAGAGAGAAGCATCCAGTGAACCCCCATGGCGGCATCAGAGCTTCACAGTGATCAACTTGTGGCCCATCTCGTTACCTCTAGATGGATCCTACCAACTACCCCCCAGCACGGCCACCACCATTACTGGATTATTTTAAAGCACAAAGTAATCCCCAGGCATCGTATAATCTCAACCATAAGAACTGCAGTATGTATCTGTGAAAAGATAAAGACTTTTGGACTTTTCTTTTTTAAAAAATCACTTTAATACTATTTACACACCTAAAAAATTATTTAATATCATCTAACACCCAGGCATTATTTAAATTGCCCAAATTATCTGATGTCTTTTTATTTTACACTTGTTTTGTTTGAGTCAGGGTCTACCCAAGACACACCTGTTGCATTTGGTTAATAAATCTCTTAAGTCTCTCTCTCTTTTTTTTTTTCCGCTGCTAGCCTGTGATGAGATCTGAACCCTTGACCTTGGTGTTAGCAGCACTGCTCTCTAACCAAGTGAGCTAACCGGCAAGCCCCTTAAGTCTCTTTTTAAATATATGACAGTTCTCCCTTCCTATTTCTTTCTTTTCTTTTTTTTTTTAACCTTGACATTTGTTTATTAAAGACACTAGGTTTTCTGTCCTGTAATGTTTCCCCCTTTTTTATTTTAAGGATTGCCTCCCTGAAAGCTGGTAGAAAATGTAGAGGCTTGATAGGAGTTCGGTTGGATTTGGACATGAGAAAAAAAGCGGGAGGTGAAGGTGCTTTTTCTGCTATCGGGTCAGAAGGCGCAGAGCCTCTGGTTGCTCAGGTGTTCTCGATGTGATCCTACATTACAAAGTACCCCAAGAGCTAGATCCACGGTCTCCTTAAGGGTTGCAATACAGGGATATTAAAAATCTATGATTCCTTTTTTGTTTATTACTGGAAAGTGATCCCTCATCAACTATTTGTTGACCTTGAAATTCAGTCTGTACTAAAAAAGGTAGGATTAATCCTCGATTTTTTTCCTTTACCAGCTTTTGGAATAATTACTATTGGGCTGGTCTTTGCTTCTAGGCCTTTCCAGTGGGGAGAGTTAGGATACACACACACACACACATACACACACACACACACACACACACACACACACTCTCACACACACTCACACACACACACACACCCTCACACACACACACCCTCACACACACACACACACACACACTCACACACTCTCACACACACTCACACACACACTCACACACTCTCTCACACACACACACATACACTCACACTCACACACACACACTCACACACTCACACACACACTCTCACACTCACACACACGTACACTCACACACACTCACACACACACACATACACACTCACTCACACACACACTCACTCACACACACACACACACACACTCACGCACACACACACACAAACACAAACTCAGGACCACCAGGCTTTGACTTCTTGGATTTTATCTTTGTTTCTCTTTTATGCTTAAAATCTTGGTTCCTAATGACATGAACATAATTATATATTCACTTTATCCATGTGTGTGCATGTGCATGTGGCATGTGTATAGTTTCAAATAACAGTAACACTGACAACTGCAAACAATCTAAGACTATTTTTGCAGTTCTTTTTCTCCTTAGGATATACCGCACTCTGGACGCACAGGCACGTTCCTGTGGTGTTAAGTAACTTGAGGTCACTCTCTGTGTTGTTATGCCAGCAACTTGATATGTGATTAAGTTGACATTTCATTCCCATTTTTATTTTTTTAAAGACCTCAGGAATGTACCTCTAATGGACACTATTTTTTAAAAATTTTATTTATGTAATGTTTAGATAGAAAATTATTTTTTAATTTTTATTTATTATTATTTTTTATTTTAACTTCTCAGTATACATTGTAGTTGATTTCCGTGTCTCTTTACCCGTTCCTCTTCCCACCTCCCTCTCTCCCCTTCCCCCCAACTAATCATATCTGTTCACTTGTCTTAACAAGTTCAAGGAATTGCTGTGATTGTTGTGCCTTCTTCCCCCTGCCCCACCATTTATTTGTTTGTATATTTATTTATTTATTTTTAGCTCCCACCAATAAGTGAGAACGTGTGGTATTTCTCTTTCTGTGCCTGACTCGTTGCACTTAATATAATTTTCTCTAAGTCCATCCACGTTGTTGCGAATGGTAGTATTTCCTTCTTTTTTATAGCAGAGTAGTATTCCTAGATAGAAAATTATTTTCTCAACACGCAAACAAAGGAAAACATCACAAATTGAATTTAAAGCCAATTGATAAGGAACAAATTTAACACACAAAGATTTACATCCTTAATGCATGAAGAACTCTAAAAATGAATCAGAAAAATTTTAACAGAAATTTGAAGGGCATGAGCAGACATGAATTGACACTACGTTGCATTCATCGGTAGCTGCACTCTTTGCCTGAACGAGAAAGGGCTTCCTGTTTCAGCTGCAGTCACTTTTCTGCCTAAGGTCACTTTTCTGCCTAAGGATCATCATTCTTTCTGCGGCAGACTTCACAGTGCCTCTAACGCATTTGGGACCACTGTCTCAAAGTAACCGGCAGCTTTTATGACAACTCCTTCTCTCTCTCCTGCTACGAACTGTAGCCCTTTTCTGCTATTTAGAATCTTCTGCTACCACATCCACCACTTCCACCACCAGATCCATAACCACCACCAGAGGGACTGGCCAAGCTTCTTCCACCAAAACTACCCCCCTTCATGGATCCATAATTTGATGGCTGCGGTCCACTACAATTTCCAAAATCATTATAGTTCCCACCACCACCATAGTTCCCACTGCCAAAATTTCCTCCTTCACTGTAACCATCATATCCTCCACTGCTGCCACCATATCCACCACCTTTGTTTCCATATCCTGGTCCACCACCACCACAGCCCCCTCTGCTACTATAACCAGGAGCACCGCCATGCTTGCCACCCCACCTCCAGATCCATCACCTCCCCCATAACTACCTGGGCTGCCACCACCTCCACCCCATAGACTCCTCTTCCACCAGAGTTTCCACTGTGGCCAAAATGACCTCCCCCACCTCCACAATTTCCTCCATGACCCATAAAGTTGCCAGCTCCGCCTCCACAACCTCTTTGTGATCCATCAGACTGCATCTCTTGTTTAGAAAGAGCTTTTATAGGGCCGGCCCCGTGGCTCACTTGGGAGAGTGCGGTGCTGGTAGCACCGGGGCCGAGGGTTCGGATCCTATATAGGGATGGCCGGTGCGCTCACTGGCTGAGCGTGGTGTGGACTACCCTGTGTTGTGATCCCCTTACCGGTCAAAAAGAAAAAAAAAAAAAAAAAGAGCTTTTGTCACATCACAATTATGCCCATTAATAGTGTGGTATTTGGGGACAACAATTTTATCAACTGTATCATGATCATCAAAAGTTACAAAAGCAAATCCTTTCTTTTTTCCACTCTGCGTGTCGTCCCTAACTCTATGGTTTCAATCTTGCCATGCTTTTCAAAGTAGTCTCTCAAATTACATTCTTCTGTATCTTTAATACCACTGACAAAGATTTTCTTTGTTTCAGATGGGCACCAGGCTTTACAGGGTCCTCTCTAGAATCAGCTCTTTGGTTCCGCTACGTGCCCATCAACCTCATGGTCGAGCACACCCTGCTGCATCCACCTCTTCAACACAAGAATACGTCACAAAACCAAAGTCCCTGGAACGCTTGGTTTGAGGCTCTCTCATTACCACACAATCTGTGTGTGCCCCATTTCTCAAAATGTTCTCTTAAACTATCATCTGTAGTTTCAAAGCTCAGACCATCAGTAAAGTTCTTTCAACTGCTCTGGTTGCTTTGGATCACGGCCCTCCATCTAGAGACCGGACTGGCCTCTTGCAACTCAAATTCAATATGGTACCGAGAGGAAGAGGCGGGGCTGTCCGGCACGTGGCGTGCTTTCCTCGCGCAGGCCTGGTGGGGGACAGACTCATTTCCATTTTTATTTCATTGTGCTTTATAGTTATGTAGAACATTTGGATGGTGCCAAAATCAAAATGGCCCCGAGCCATAATCGTTTCCCCAGCAGCACATCAAAGACGTTACGAATATTTCTTGAGTTTTAGACACATGTGTATGAGCGTTCTATTCTAATTCATCCACTGGGGGGAGGTTCCCGAGAAAACCAAAGGCTTGTTAAAGACCATGATTTGCCTAAAGTTCAGCTTGATTGAGGGTGATTTGCAAAGGAATGGTCAAAACTCGTATTTCCGGATCTCTAATCCAAATCCCCCTGTGGCCAGTGCTGGAGAAGCAAGACTCCTTTGTCTCCAATTTCACCCAAGATGAAGGAGCCCTCCTTTCTTAACACTTTCTCTTCCTCAGCTTCCTGCCTTTTGCAATTCTTTCTCCATCTCCCTGGCCACCCCTCCTGTTGCAAGAGTCCTTCGTGAATGTTCCAGCGCACATACCATTACTATAGCCCATAGTTAATGACTATTAACTTCAACCATAAGCTGTTCACCACCTGGTACAACATCCTGAAGCACCCACACCTTCCCCGTCGCTTACATCTCTGGCTCTGAAATTTCTGACAGAAAAGAATGCGAAGTATCCTAGACATTTCAAAATGAATTACTTTGTTTCTCCACTGCAAAGTCACTATTTATTTCTTTTCCCAGACTTCTGTGTCTTTGACAAAGTTACTATTTTCACCTTTGTGGAGAGATACTTTGAGATTGTGCAGATATCTTGTTTCTCCTCGTACCTTTGCTCCTGAGCTCAGCCCATATTGATGGTAATTCTCGCCTGTAACCGTTACTGTGGCCTTTGCCAAATGGTGATTTTCTTTTTCTATTTCCATTATTCCTTCTACATTAATTAATTGAAATTCTACTGTAAGGAAATATTGTTCTTTCTCTTCCATTTATTTATTCAATTATGTATTTAACTCTGTGTGGATTCACGGTGATTTATTTTATTCTATGGGTTATAATCCACCACTATTATTATTCATTTTATCATTCAAATAATAGGGGATTGGAGTAGTGAGGAGGAAGAGATAAGAACTCTAAAGGACATAGGAACAGCAGATCAAAGGAGCAGCCACTGCCCCTTGGGCGGACAGACCGACCTTGTTGGAGAGGGCGTGGCTCGCTGGACGACAGTAGTTCTCTGAGCTGCCATTTCTAGGTTAACTGTGCCCTAGAGAAAGGGGCTATTCAGCTAGGGTATGTAAGAGCCTTTGTGAGGCCTTTCCGCACTCTCTCCTCCACTGTTGCATTGGCCATGGAGGTCACATATTGAAATATTAGACTGTCCTTCATCCTGGGTTCCTGAGTGACAGCATGGAAAGAGTCTCTGGCCAATCCATGTTGGACACATGAGTGGAAAATCAACCTCTGTTGTATTAATCCACTGATAATTTGAGGTTAGTTTGTTACTGCAACATAACTTAGTCCATCCTGACTAATACAGTTGTCCCAAGTTTGAGAAATCATGATCTACACATTTCCCTTCATTGTTCTCATAAATTCCTTAGTCTACATCTTTAGAGTGTTCAGGTAGTGATGACACACAGGACGTAGGATTCTGCTGATCAGGGATGAAGCACTGAGCAAGTCACATCTAATCTGCTGATGTCTACAACTGTGAGTTACCTGAGGGAAGCAAAAGCTAACAAGAACTTAAAGAACAAGTAAGCACTAAGAATGAACCCTTGTTCCCACATGGTCCATTCTCCACTCAGCAGCTGAATGATCTTAAATGTTAAATGGAAATGGAAATTAAGTCATGTCACTTTCCGGCTCCCACCTCTCCAATGGCTTCTCATTCCACTCAAAACAAAACCCAATTTCCTACCAACAACAACAACAAAAAAGAGACTCCTACCAGGCCCCTACCTGTTCTGGGTTCTCTCTTCTCAAATTCACTTTCCACCTCTCCCTGCCTCCCTTCTGCCAGTAGAGTCACTTTTTCTTGCTATTTCTCTAATATACAAAGTTTGTTTCTACCTGAGGGTGTTTGCATCTGTTGGTTTCTCTGTCTGCAAAGCTCCCCTCTGGATCTTTGCAAAGTTTGCTCCTTTCTGACCTTCCTTCTGTTACTCCTTTACCCTGTTTCATTTTTCTTTATATCACTTATCATGTGTATTATATAGTCATAAAATACATATTTATGTGCACTTGTTAATTATCCCCCCATTAGACTGTAAGCTGTGAGAGTAGGGCCTATATTTTGCTTGTTCCTTCCCATATCCCTAATGTCTAGTACAGTGCCTGACACATAATCAGTGCTCAATAAATAGGTGTTCAATGAACGAATGAATAAATGAATGAATGGGTTTATACCATATGGCCTACAGAGCTCCTGGACATACACCATCAATAACACCTCTATGCAAATTCATATTTTCAGCATATGCTCCAGACTTCCACCCCATCTTCTAGGGGGACATCTTCAGATAGTCATTCCACTGTCATCACCAGGTCAACATGTCCCAAACCATCCAGATCAGCTTCTTCTCATGACCTGGACATCTGGTCTCAAACCCTTTTCATTCTCTTTTCTTCACCTTCCACATTCAATCAGCAGCAGCATCTGCTGAAGTCTCACTGTGCAATGTGTCTCACTCCATCCTGACCTTTTCATGGCCCCCTCTCACTCCTTTAAGGAGCGTTCTTCTCACTGCAACCTGAGCATAGAGATGAAAGGATTCAACAAGGTCTTTTAGTCCAGGGTCCTGCCTAGGGCCCAAATCCTTTCTCTAGCTATTCTGACAGTCATGCTTTGAACTTCTGCTTTGAATACTTTCGGCGACAATGACAGGGTATTAGCTCATTCGACAATTCTTATGGTTAGAAGAGTGATTGTAATACTGAGCTGAAATGATATTACACACACACACACACATACACACACACACGCACACAACTAGCTCTTCCTCCTGAAACATGACAGACCTGAAAATGTGTGAAGATGTATCAAATCCTCTGTGATTTCACTGTTCATCCAATCTCCTGTTCTCCCTCCTGGTAGGAGGGTTATACTTCACCTTGTTGAACTCAGACATGGTTGGGTAACTAGCTCTGATCTATGGAAATCAAGAGAAAGTGACATGTCATTTATGGGCAGAAACTTTGAGAGCCAGTTTGTGATCTCTTTTCCCTCCACCATGAGACAAGCTAAGTTCCAGAGTGAAGAAGACATGGAGCAGAGCCCCAGCGGAGCTGCGAGAGACCTGTAGTATGAGCAAGGTGACTTGAAATTTCTTGAAATGACTGAAATTTGGAGGTTGGTTGTGACCACAGCATAATCTAGCCCATCCTAAGTTAGTCTTTTTTCCCTAACTCCTTTGATCATTCTTCACAAGTCACAAGACACAATCTCAGCCCCTCACCATTCTGAATCTCTGGATTTCACTCATTTTTGTCATTATCTCCTTTAAAACGTGGAGCCCAAATCTGAAGCTGGTACCCCAGGTGCAATCACACTAGGGCACAACGGAATGGATTTCTGAGCCCTTTGACTCCTCTGATTAGAGCCTGGAGTTGCTTTGGTGTTTATTTCTTTGTGCGTGTTTTTTTTATCATTGGCTGTGTCATGCTGTTAACTCACGTTGAGCTTCTGAACCAATACCTAGAGCCAAAAGCCCCCCTGACCTCTCAACATTTCGTTGAGGAACCGATTTCTGGACCCTCCCTCAAGTAGACAGAGCAGCTGTTTTTACAACTGTCAACGTCATCTGTTTTAGTGGCAGAACCCTTTCTAGAAAACAGATGTTCTGTCATCTGGCCCCGACCGTGCTGCTAAGCGTCGTCTCGCGTGCTGAGCAAAGGCTGCAAAGTTGCAGCACCGGCACGACGAGGCGCACGGTACAACCAGCCGCCACGACCTCCCCGGTAGCCTGCGCTGCAGAATCCGGGAAAGCTCCCATGGCGCGGGGCTCCGGCGGCGGGGGTGCCCCCCTTTCCCACGCAGGCGCCCTCAAGTCCTCGCCGCCTCCCGCGCCCGCCGCGTGGTGACGGAGCGAGTCCGAAGCCCCGCCCCTTCTAGAGGCGATGCTCAATGGGCGGTCCCAGGCCGGTCGGGAGGGCGGGGCCCGCCCTGGAAGCCGTCCTGGTTGGCCCGAGGCCTGGTGCGGCGCAGGACGTCATTCCGACTCTGTCACGTCGCGCTACGATGAAGGCGTGGCATCTGCTCCGGGCGCTTGAAGGAGACTTGGGAACGTCCGGGCTGTGTCCCTTGGGTCGCTGGGAGTCCGCGCCGCCGCCACTGGCCGCCCTCCATGAGGAAGATGCTTGCGGCCGTCTCCCGCGTGTTGTCTGGCGCTGCGCAGAAGCCGGTGAGCGAGCAGCCCGGGCGGGCCGAGGCGGGATCGGAGGGCCGGCTGGGTCTCCGAGCGCGCGGCGGGGCGCTGCCTGGCTCCTGGCACGGGGTGCAGGGTGCGGCGGGGCGCGGGCCTTGCTTTGGCTTCCACGCCGTGCTTCCCGATCCCGGCCCCCGGAGGAGCGGCGTGGAGGTCGGCTGCTACTCTCCCGCCCGGCCGCAGCTGCGCGCCTTGCAAGTAGATGTGCTCCAGAAGTGCCTGTTGGTTTACAGGACGTGGGAAGGGGGCCTTGGGCTTCTTCGAGTCTCCTTCGAGTCTCCGATTGACCTCAGTCATTTCAAATCTTCCTAACTTCTTTTCTCTTGACCGAGAGGCTGTGTCGTACATAGTAGTAAAGAGCGTGGAATCCGGAGACTGAGTGGCTCGGTTCAATCACCAGACTCACCATTTACTAGCTCTGTGACCTGGAGCAAGTTTTTTTTGTTTTCTTTTAAACGTCCTCATGCCCAGTTTTCTCATCCCGAAAATGGAGACAATAGGAGTACCTACCTCGTGGGGTTGTCATGAGGATTCAACGCGTGACACGTCTGTAAACCTTTCCGAATAGCGCCTGGCACATAGGAGGCTCCATGTGTTGAATAGTATTGTTATTTGAGTGCGTAGTTTGGTGTGCATTTGTTGAACACGTGCGCTCGGCTCTGAGGAGGGTTCAGACAGGGTCAGGCTGTCCAGAAACAAACTTCCTCCACCTTCCCTCTCCATCTGAGCTTTTCTTGGCAGTCAGTTCAAGAGCAGTTAAGCAGAACCTGGAGGAAACTGCCCTCCCCCTTAACTCACACACTCAGGGTAAAAGTAGCTAAAGAAAACAGCAGTGATACTTGGTGGGGGTTAGAGGTTAGCACTGTTTTATGGCCCCGGCTTTTAGATGTGCCTAACACCTAAGCTTCTAGCATTTTGACCTCTAGGCACAGTGCGATAATGTTGCTTAATATAACTGCAGCCAAGCTTTCACTTGTAATTCTGGCTCTAGCAATTCCCCTAGGCCTTGATGCAACTCTGCTTAGTGTGGGCAAAAATGGTCAAAAGGTAGGAGTGAACCCTAGGAATCCCATTGACTAAAATAATGACAAAACACAATTTGATTAATCAGATATTAGCATTGAAATTGTAATTGGACCTACCTGAGGCACATTTTGTATTGTTTTGTATTTCTGCATTTATATGGGCCAGGCACTAGGCTAGATACTTCACATGCTTTGTCTCATTTAATCCACACAGAGTCGGTTTTTAGTTGAACACAAGTAACAGAAACATGTTTTCAACATTACACAGGACCTTAGGTGCAGGAGTTAGCTGAAGGTAGCATTTGCTTATAGCTTTGAGATTGGACAATTAATAGAAAACAAATAGAAGCTTTGTTATTGAAGCGTCACACTTCATCAGTGGAAAGGAAAAAATTTCAAAGGTACTACTGAAATCAAGTTTAGACGGTTTCAAGAAGTTGAATTGGGATTTGAAATAAAAAAATGTTCAATGTCCTACCTTTCTACCAGTTTCTGCTTTTAGGAGATATCATCTCCTTTAGGGATATCTGTTGGTGGAGAGCTTGCACCAGTAGGGGCTCAGAAACATCTTTAAATCTTTATTGTTAGACACTTGATGCAGTTTTATTATTTCTTTTGAAAGTCAGACATCATTTCCTATATTGATATGCAGGGTCTTTTTTCTCACCTTACAGTAGGAAGAAAATTGAGTTCCAGAGATAATGTCACTTTAGAAAGAGCCCAGGTAGGCTGGCTGGTTAGCTTAGTTGGTTATAGTGTGGTGTTGGTAACATCAAGGCCCCAGGTTCTGTTCCGGCTAGGAAAAAAAAGCCCTCAGGTATTTTCCCAGTAGGAGGTGTAAACTCTTGGGATAATTAGGAGTTTTCTGTGTGACTGTACTTGTCATGAGCTAATTAATTAGGAACCATTCCTGAAGCTTCTAAAGACAGTGAGAACTAAGGCTTTTGCCTTTATCTTTTTAAAGCGTGGAGTAATAGACTTTAACACATCAACTCTTTATATTTTGTAATTCTTCATACTTAATGCATGTCTTTTTACTTAAGTATAAATAATACAAAATAGATGAAGGTTTTTACATTTTTATGTTATACATGTAAAAAGACATTTTTTTGCATGTAAGTCTTAAAAAAATCCTCACAATAAATAGGCAGAGGCTCACCCAAAGTAGGCAAACTTGTATAACTAGAGTCGAACTATCTGTGTGATACTCAGTTAAGTGGGCAAGGTTTGGCAGTTAGTTTGATGGCTGTGACACTTCTAAAATTAATCCCCCTGTCTTAATTCCCAGGACTCTGCACTCTGCATGTTTTTTCCCTTTTCATTTTTAAATCTCTCTTGTTTTTTTCTCCCCCTCTTAAAACCAGGGAGGTATGGAGATTTATCTCGGGCTTGTTACAGAGTGTTTGGTGTGAAACTTTAAAATGTATCACAAGATTGTGATTTCATTTTTGAATGAGGTTGATAGTTTTCAGAATTCTTACTGAGTTGCATTATGTCTTATCGTTTGTATTTGTGTTATGACTCCTCCTTTCCTTTATTTATTTTTTTGGCTACTAGCTGGTTTGGGTATCAGAATCCTTGACCTTGGTGTTATAACACCACACTCTAACCAACTGAGCTAACCCACCGGCCGAACTCCTCCTTTTGTTTTTTTTTTTTTTTTTTTTTTTTTTTTTGGCTTTTTAAGAAGTAGGTAAGATCTTTCATTTACACTGGTGGAATCTGGAATTTTTGAAATATTTTTCCTTTTTCACTTGAATGATTCCCATGTATTTAGGAACTTAAATTTTTTATTTTTCAAAATTCGGATGGGTTGTTCATGGTCTCTGTCAAAGAGGAATTCCATTTAGCAGAGAATCTTTTTATGGCTTTCCAGAGAAAATGAATGGTGAAGTTATCTTTTTAACAATCTCAGAGTTAAAAATTACTATACACTCACACTTCTGATAGGACTTTCAGCTTCTTTAACTTTGTTCCTTTCACCCATTATATCAGTGGTTCTTTTTCTTTTTGAGATTCATAATAACGAAACACAGGGAGAAAGTATCTAAGTAGCTTTCTGGCAGTCATAATCTTTGCCCTTAACTTTTTGCTCTTTATTACATAGCACTGTCATATCATTCCTCATTGTTTTGACTTTAGGATTAAGAAAAATTTACCTTTTCTCTGTTACTGTTGCCTGGCTGGTTTGGTCTCTACTTGTAAGTCCTTCCAAACACTGCAGTTTCTGTAGTTGTATCTGGAAATTTACTTTGTAATACAATAAACATTTCCGGCTCGACCAAATAATCTGTTAACTGCCAAAAATAACACATTCATTTCACCCCTCTCAGCTTTACTTCTTCCCAAATTCCTAAATTTTCTTCACTTATTCTGAGATGTATTAGTGGACTCTCTCTACCTCTAACTTAACTGAAGCATTTATTTCTGGTATTTAAACTTTTTTCCTCCAGCAATGTCATTGCCTTCATTTGTTGGCTTTATCAGATAATGGTATTTTGACTGATGAAGAGATAAATAGATATTAGCTTTCTGCCTGTTGGCTTCTACACGTGGAGGCACACTTGCAGGTCAGTCTTAACTCTTCTCACCAAGGTCAAGTCCAGTGCTAGAAGTTGGGTGGTAGGGTAATACACTGTATGAACACATCAGACGTGCTTTTTATGGGATCTGATGAATATGCTTCAAGTCTCCATGAAAGAAATCATGCTGGTTTACATGTCTCTGTGGGAAAACGTGGCAGAAAGTGTCTAAAATAGTACAGTAATACTAATTGGTTAAATTTTTGTGGTCTAACCTGACCCATAGCCATCACATAGAATACTTTTGCTGTGAGCAGGTGTGTTCAATTGTAATAGTGGAAAGGAATCATTTCCCTTAGCTTTTCACCTGCAAGCAGTGACAGCCACCCAGCCATCAAGAGAGAACACTGTTTAGAGAATATTTCTCTCTTCTGGGGCTTCGGGAGGAGTCTACCCAAGACTTGGGCTATTCAAGTTATAAAGTATCCAGCTCAAATTCATTGTTTTTAAGTCAGAGAGTACTAAATATCTTTCTTACATCTTGTAGGTTTCTCACCAATGTATTTATCTCATACTTTGAGTAGTTTAAAATGTTTTTTTCTTACAGATCCATTTCACAAAAAAGTGGTTTGCCTGGAATTGGGATTAAATCATAGTTTTATTTGAAGTATAATTTTTTAAAATTCTATTTTAGCAATATACAATGTAGTTGATTTTCACGTCCCTTTACTGAATCCTCCGTCCCCCCTCCCTCTTCCCCCTCCATCAACATCATATCTGTTCACTTGTCTTAACAAGTTCAAGGAACTGTGATTGTTGTGTCTTCTTCCCGGTGCCCCCATTTGTTTGTGTATTTATTTATTTTTAGCTCCCATAAATAAGTGAGAACAGATGATATTTCTCTTTTTGTGCCTGACTTATTTCACTTAATATAATTTTTTCTAAGTCCATCCATGTTGTTGCAAATGGCAGTATTTCATACTTTTTTATAGCAGAGTGGTATTCCATTGTGTAGCTCTACCACATTTTCCATATCCACTCATCTGATGATGGACTTGAAGTATAATTTTGAAAGTGAAACTTTAGATTGCCCAAAATGATCAGTATCTGGTTATGGCTAAGAATAGCATAAATAAACAAAGCCCACAGATTATCTGGTCTCTTCATTTTAGCCATTAATTTCCTTATATTCTCACTATAATTTCTTTCAAAACAAAGTGACTAAGTGGATGGGTTTGGTTTTTGCCATCTTTCTCTTTGGTTGTTTGCCTTCAGATGGAGATACGATTATGTTTCTTTGGCCAAAGAATGGATTCATTTTGGAAAACAAGGAAGATACCACCATAGTGAGCAGAATGCAAGAGAAGCCCATGAATGTTAGGGCTTATTAAAGTTCCATGACTGCATCCTGATAACTGATTAATAATAATAATGACTTTCCAAAATAACCAATAATAAAAAAGTACTGATTTATCTGTATATTTTTGTATTTCAAGGCAAGCAGAGTGCTGGTGGCATCCCGTAATTTTGCAAATGATGCTACATTTGAAATTAAGGTAGGAGGTGTTTTACTTTGTGTTAATAATTTTTCCATGGGTATATTCTGACATACAGTTTTACCTTTAGAATATTTTGATATTCATGTTTTTTCATCATTTTCTTCCAAATATTCCAGAAGCGAAAGTTCAGAGAAGTTTAACAAAAATTAGAATTTATTATTCTTAGCAGCTTGCCGGTGTTTCTTGGGGGGAGGGGGGCCTAAGAAAAAGTAAAAACTTACTCCAGAGTTTAGATTGTGATTCAATGAAACACTGAGTAAGAAGATTCTTTGATGTTTCTTCAAAAGCTCATCTTTCAACCTGTAACTCAGTTACTGCTAGGGTTCGTCAGTGAAAATCATCTTAGAAAGATTTTCTTCCCCCCAAACCCTATCCCATTGCGTGGTGGGGTTTGCAGATTTAAGGAATCAGAAGCAATACATGAAGCATTTCTGATATGCCCCTATGCTGTGTTTCAAGTATTATTTCAATGGAGTTTGATCTTTGAGTCTGCAGTGTAGTAACTAGAGGATAACTGCCTTACTCCATTTCAGAAATGTGACCTTCACCGGCTGGAAGAGGGCCCTCCCGTCACGACAGTGCTCACCAGGGAGGACGGACTGAAGTACTACAGGATGATGCAAACTGTACGCCGAATGGAGTTAAAGGCAGATCAGCTGTATAAACAGAAAATTATCCGTGGTTTCTGTCACTTGTGTGATGGTCAGGTGCGTGGTAGGCTTGTAATAAAACTGTGTCATTTAGGTATTTAAGTAGTTTGTATGTATTGGTTTTTACCCTGCCTTACATGTCAGAAGGATTTGAGACTGGTATTTTAGAATAAAAATTAGAAAGCCGAACCCCACTCTGAAGTTTGGGCTAAAGAATTCCTTCATACATAACGCTGTCAATTTCCTATACCTGTTCTTAGAGTTTTACTGTTTTAAAACTTTCTGGCATTGTGATCACTTGTACTATGAAACACTTTTGGGAGAAAGTGTTATTTTGTTTGTTTTTTGTTTTGTGGGTTAAGGCAAAGGGTTACAAATTCAAATATCTACAGGGTCCAGCCAAGTAGAATAAATGAGTGAAGAAGGCCAGGGATACAAAACGTACAGAAGGGCGACAGGGACTAGTGATGCACGGGGACGGGCATGCCCCACCCAGACAGGACGCCATGACTTGGTTCCAGCCAGTTGGTGCCATGTGGAAGGAGGGGCTAATGCTCCCTATTGTTCGTTTCTCCAAAAGAAGACAGAAGTCTGTTTTCATGTCACATCACCCCAATATTTTAATGTTGACATCTAATTCAGGAATTTTTTTAAATCACTGTACAAGCTAAAGGAAACAGCACATCCATAGGTTGCCTGTTTATGGCTTCTGGTTTGGGCTTTACCCTCCCCTCTGTTTTTGATGAAAAGTAGCCACTTTCTGTGGTTATAAATGATGAGTTCTACTAGCCCAAATGTTTCATAACAGTGTAGGAAATCTTTTCATCCAGAAACATGTATTGTATTGCCTCATGGTTTCTTCTTCTGACACAGGAAGCTTGCTGCGTGGGCCTGGAGGCCGGCATAAATCCCACGGACCATCTCATCACAGCCTATCGGGCTCACGGCTTTACCTTCACACGGGGCCTTTCTGTCCGAGAAATTCTTGCAGAGCTTACAGGTTTGGTATTTGTAGAAAGGGGAAGTGAGTGAATTAAGTTTCTAAATATCTTCCATTAAGATGCTAACTGTTATGAGTTAATAGTAAAACCTTTTTGAGTTAAAAAACAAAACAAAACAAACAAAAAAACCCCCAAATTCTCTGGTTTGGTGCTCTGGTACCTCTGTTGTGCTTTTGAGTAAACGATCACTTGTGAAGCCATCTGGCCCGTTAGGTAAAAGTTTGAAAAAGGTTAGAGCTATAAAACCAGAATAGGGTTTGTTATCACTTAAGCATGCCCACAGAAATCTCGCAGTCACAGAAAGTAAGTTAGGTTGAAGCACTCATGGTGTGCACTGTAGATTCTGGGACTCTTCTTATTCCCATGTTCTTTGTCTCTTAACTCTTGAGCTATTTAGTGTACCAGTGTAGGAGAAGTCGGAAGTTGTTTGTAACTGGCAGAAAAAAAAAAAAGGTCCAGGGTACCACACTAACATCTGAAGGCAACCAAGTGATTAGCAAGTAGGAAAGGATGGAAAGGTCAAGGACATGGGACTAGTCTAACCTTCCTTATAAAAGGACAGGGAGACAGAGGAACATATGTTTACACAGAGGGACAGATGCTTAGATGATTGACTTGGTCTCTGAGCTCTAATGGTTGAGCCTAGGAGTAAATACTTGGGGTATGGTTGCGTGTACTTTGTATATTTGGTTTCTGATGCATTTGTGTATGTTCTGCCATTTCTAGGGCGAAGAGGCGGCTGTGCTAAAGGGAAAGGAGGATCAATGCATATGTATGCCAAGAACTTCTACGGGGGCAATGGCATCGTCGGAGCTCAGGTAGTCAGGGATGGGGACTGCATGCTTCCTTAGGGTGGGCCTTGTGTGGCCTACGTCTTCAAAAACTTTCACACACACACCCCCCCCAGACAACTTCTCTCTGAAGTATTTCAGTACTTTGGGGGCTTGGTTTGCTTTTAGAGACCTGTTGCTTCATACCCTACCATTGGAGCAATTAATAAGTAGATCTGGATGGTGATTTAAAGTTTTTCCTTTTAGATATTTATTATGTTATGTTTTATAAGTAAGCAAGAGCCTCTAGCAGTGGAGCTATACTTTCATCCTTTTTTCTCTTTCAGCACATTAGTTGCTTTATCAAATCAACTTTGCCCTACCTCTCCCTGCTCCTGGGCAATGCTAACACTGGTGCCAAACTAGAGGAGGCAGGTGATAGGATCTCAGGGGCCTAGTAATAATCCAAAGCCGACTTCTGTCATTATGGAGTCCTCCTTGTTCTCATCAGTTAGTGAATGATGAAGAATTAATAGCATAAACATATCTACGTTGTTTTCATTTACTTTCTAATACATTAAGATTCTGTGTTCAAAGTAAAATTCAGAGCATTAATATCCCCCCTCATGGATTTCTGCGGTTCCTTTCTCGGTTGTCCTCGATGTTAGGTGCCCCTGGGAGCTGGGATTGCCCTGGCCTGTAAGTATAACGGAAAAGATGAGGTCTGTCTGACTTTATATGGCGATGGCGCTGCTAATCAGGTAAGTGCGTGCCTCTTAATTTTCTAATAACAATTACAGTTTTATTTCCAAAGTGTTACATACTCACAGTTAAGTTTGTAAAGAGGTAGTATATTGCTTATTAGTTGAGACAGCAATTCATGTGGCAAATTAAAATTTGGTTTTATGGCTGGATTACAGGTTTATTTCTCACCATGATGTTTCACAAGAGCTTTATAGGGGCATGTTCCTGTGGTGAAGGGACTGTTTTTTGTTTGTTTGCTTACTTTCTAACCCTTTTCAAACCAATACTGTAATATACAGACTCATTCTCTTGGATGCCAGGGCAATGTCAAATTCCTGTAATAGTGTCTGAGCCCTGACTCTTAGTTTTTGTGCTTCTCCTGTCGTGGTCCAAGTAGTCCCCGGTTTGTGGGTGGCACTCTGTGAGGCCCTGTTCTAGATGCTGATTCTCAGACGCTGGTTCACTCTGGTTAGCCAGTGGACCTCATACACAATAAAGCACAAAACTAGGTAGCCACACACCTTTACGTGTTGATCTTTTTTCCAGTGTATTCTGTGCAAGTAGCATGGCCCCAGAGAAACAAGTGGTGGTATGTGGGTTGTCACTTCTCTTAGTTGCAAGAGCACGATGCCTGCTGCTTCTCCCGAGCCCCCAACGTACACGTTCCTTTCCCTCATCACCAAAAGCTTGGTTTTAGAAGATGCTGCTTTTCATCCTTTATGAAAGCTTTCTGTGCCAGGTAGAGCAGCAACTGTTATGAATGATGAAGTGTAGAGAAATAAGCATAATGAAACCACTTGAACTTTTTATAAATCCTTCCAGGGTCAGATATTTGAAGCTTACAATATGGCAGCTTTGTGGAAGTTACCTTGCATTTTCATCTGTGAGAATAACCGCTATGGAATGGGAACATCTGTTGAGAGAGCGGCAGCCAGCACTGATTACTACAAGAGAGGCGATTTTATTCCTGGGCTGAGGGTAAGGACACCCATCATAGAGCCAGGGCTGTGCCCTCTCAGCCAGATGCCCTTTTACATAACCTTGACAATCTTTGAAAAATTGAAGAGTTTCATTTTCTTATGCAGGAACAGGTCATGTAAATGTAAATGGTTTTGGACAGTTCGATTTATGCTCTGCCTCTTCCACGGTTATTAACAGGTAGATGGAATGGATATCTTGTGTGTCCGAGAGGCGACAAGGTTTGCAGCTGCCTATTGTAGATCTGGGAAGGTAAGACTCTCTGAAGACTTTCTTGTAGGCCTCTGGGCTAAAAATTTCTAATGATATTTCTCTCTCTCAGAGTTAAAAGAACGCTTCTCATGTGCCTATTATAGCTATTCAGGGCTAGCTGCTAATTGAGGCGTGTAAGATCGAAGCAGAGTTCAGTCAAGTCAATGGCACGGTCTGGGTAGCTCACCTCCTGAGAAACATGCCACGTTTCCCCCACTTGGGGGCAATCTTCTTCTAAGTGCTTCCTCAGCATTTTGCCCCTATCTTCATCACAACAGTGTATTTTCCCTTTTGGTTTGGTTCATTATGTGCTTCCTCCCCACCCCCACATTAATCATACGCCCCTTGAGTGAACAGACTGGGGATCCCCACAATGCTCAGTGTAGAACTTTGCTCAGACGTAGGTACTTCAGAAAGTTTGTGGAAAAATACAATTAAAAGATAATACGAATCTTTCCATTTACTTTTTGAAGACCCCTCATATGATAGGCATTCAATATAGGTTTGTTTTATACAAACTCAATAGTATGGTTAAAGTGTGTAGTCTTAGTGTTGCTGGTTTAGGTCTAAGAATCTTTACCTTTCAGTGTATGGCGAGGAGGAAGAGGGGAACAGTGAGATTGGCTCAAAAAGTGGTTAAGTTCCTTTATTGCTAGGATAGATTTAATAGTTGTTCTCCCTAAATCAGTGTTCTCCAGCCCAGAAAGCATGCTCCCAAGATTTCTCTTTCCATGACATCCCATGTGTGTATATGGTTGGGCAGTAATGCAAGTCAGATGTGGCTAGCAATGACAAAAATGTCCGAAAGGAAGGAGGGAGGGGAGCAGGGTGGGAAATGCAGTGACATTAAGCTAGAGAAAGTAAACTAGAGCAGGACTAAGATGACGGGTTGGTTGCTTTAGGCTGAACAGTCTACATCAGGACTCCAAGACTGAGGAGCAGGCGGGTGGTGCGTATTGTCCAATCTCTCCCAGTTCCTGGAAAGAACATGTGGGGTGGTCCAAGCCTGGGTGGAAACACCGTCAGTGGTTTATAGAACATGTTGACTTTCTCAACCTGACCAAAGCCTGATCTTGGAATAAGGGGAGGGTCCGGAAACCCCCTATCACTACCAGCCAAATACAGTGTGCCTCCAGATGGCTACTGGATGACATAACAGAAAGAATAAGTGATAGTTACTGAGGGATTGATATGGATTAGGCAATGCACTAAGCACTTTGTAGGTATTTAATCTTCATAATTCTGATTTACATATTACAGTTTTCCCCATTTTGCAGATGAGGAAACTGAGGCACAGAGCAGTTAAGTGTACATAGCTATTATGTCTTAGAGCCTGGATCGGCACCCAAGCACTTGGACTCGGACCCAGCTCCACCCCCTGCCCAGTCCCCCCTTTTAATTGCAACACCACACTCCCAGGGATCCTCCATCCAGCCCCTGCCCTCGGCGTTCAGAGCCATCTTCTGGAAGTGGGCTTGTGGTGATGCACAGCTGGCTCGCCAGACTTCCAGCAGAGCCATGGGCTTTAGGTACTAGAGGGTGTCGGTGCCTGCCAGCTCTGTTACACACTAGTGAGATCTGTGGGAAGCAGGACTGGTTGCCAGCCCCTACGAAACACTGCATGAGGTGGAAATCTACCTAACTAATGCCAGTGGGCTCTGTAACATGCTCACTGCCTTTGTCATTCAAAACAAGCAGTTGGCAGATTGCTTTAGTAAGTTCCTGTTAAAAATGATGATGAAACATGCAATAAATAGGGGCTAGAGGCAAGAACAGATAGGTTAAGAGTCAGTCGACTGATAAGAAATTCTTGACAAGGAGATCTGCTGAGAACACGTTGGTGCTGGTGTGCGCTGGAGGCCGTGGGTTGCTGGCATGCCATTCTTACCTAATCCCCTGTGACTTCCATTTTAGGGACCCATCCTGATGGAGCTGCAGACCTACCGTTACCACGGACACAGTATGAGTGATCCTGGGGTCAGGTATGGTCATGGGAGATCAGAGTGTGGTTTCCAGAGTGGGTGGTGGTCTTTGAATGGTGCTACTCACATGAAAAAGCAAAGGTTTTCATCATTTGCTTTTGAAGCCCAATAAGTTAGCTTCATTTGTGGAATTAGTTTTGTTGGGTTCATGTAATTATTTTAGTCTTAGTTTGAAAGCAGTGCCTCCTAATAAACTGGTTCCAATATAGAAAGCATTCTGAAAATCCCTACAATATATAGTATGTAAGTGTTAGCATGAGCAGTGATTTTAAAAAAGGCATTATATAACTTTGTTGCAAAGGGAAACTTACATAAAATAGGTCTGATGGTAGAATAGTATTTGTGGGGGCATTTAGCTTTTGTAGGCATTACCCCAAATTCATGCATGGCATACTTTACCTGAAGAGGATAGAATTTGGAAATGTTCTGGCTGGTCTGGAGAGGCTAACTGGCACACATGGTGTTCAATAAATTGAAGTATATCAATCAAAAAAGCTACTTTACAATGGGAAGATATGAGTTCTACTTTTTCACTTAGTAGCTCTGGCATGTAATTCTGGAATCCCAAGTTCAACCCAACTGAAAGAAGTTGATTTAATCAAACAAGGCTTGGTCTGTAGAATGGACTTCTGAGGGAAAATGGTACAGAGTGCAAATTATATGGAAAAATGCATGTTGTCTAATTTTACCATTTAACAAATGGTAGCGCCCTTGCTTGTAGTGTTACTTGATGTAGGAAAAGGATGTATAGTCGGTCCTCCATATCCATGGGTTACACATCCGTGGATTCAACCAACCGCTGATAGAAAATATTTGGAAAAAAATTGTTTCTGTACTGAGCATGTACAGACTTTTTCTTGTCATTCCTTAAACAGAATAGTATAACAACTATTTACATAGCATGCACACTGTAGTAGGTATTATAAGAAATCTAGAGGTGGTTTAAAGTATGCGGGAGGATGTGTGTAGGTTATATGAAGATATGCCATTTTATATCAGGGTCTTGAGCATCTGCAGATTTTGGTATGGGGTGGGGCTGGTACTGGAAAATCCCCCAGAGATACTGAGGGATGACTGTACTGTACTATAGGATCAAGAATTGGAAAACCTGTTATCCAAGTTTTTGCCGGCCGTGTTGCTTTGGGGTCTTAAGGGAGAAAGGCATACATATTTCCTGTTTGGCATTCTGATGGCTTAAAGTCTATAATTATCACCACACACAAACCATCTCCACTGCCCCCACCCATGTACAATTTAGGAGCCCAAAGAGGTGGAACAGGTGACACATTTACATCCAGATCAAAGAAGCAAACAAAAGCTTGGCCCCTGTTGTCAGCACGCTGGAGAAGCCATGTGAATTGCCAGTGTACAGTTTTCTATGAAGGCTGTAAGCAGCTCTTACAGAATGTAAGGTGCATTCTTGTGTTTTGAAAGTATAACTCTGCCACTCCCATGATGACATAGGTATCGACGTGCCCCTGCGATTCAGAAACATCCTTCTGTATTTCACAGAGCTGTATTTGCTCTAATGGAACCATTCTTACCTGTCTATTCCTACATTTCCTTCCCTACAGTTACCGGACACGAGAAGAAATTCAGGAAGTGAGAAGTAAGAGTGACCCTATTATGCTTCTCAAGGATAGAATGGTGAACAGCAACCTTGCCAGTGTTGAAGAGTTGAAGGTACAGTTGCTCTTGGTGGTTTTAAAGGTTGGCTGTCCTTTCTGAGCAATCAGTTTTTCCTCCACACAAAAAGTTGCCACCCCTGGGTGGCCAGAGTCATGGGTGAGTTTGTCCAAGCCCAGAAAGTGATGTGATGGGGCATAATTAATTCTGAAATCCCATAGGGCTGTTCTTTTAGGTTCTTCTACTCAAAATTGCAGTATTGTTCTTAAGATTTGGTGGGCATTGAACTACCTAAGTAAACAAAATATGTATACTGTCACAGGACATCAATTAATCATATTGACAAAGCCTGTGAGCCCCCAATAGCACAGCTGTTTTTTCCTAAAAATGTACTTTGGCTTTTTAATTTGTAAATAGTCTCTGACATATATCTTTTTTTTTTTAAAACATTGAAGTCTTTACTCCAAAATCTTCTTGTATAATTTTGTCATTTATTTAAAATCTTCAAAATGTGCAACTGTTGCTACTTCTAATTACACTAGCAACAGGTTCTGAGTAGAACTCTAGTCAGTATATCTGGGCTACTGTTTACTCAACAATCTCTTTTACTGTTATCTGATTTTTAGGAAATTGATGTTGAAGTGAGGAAAGAAATTGAGGATGCTGCCCAGTTTGCCACAGCTGATCCAGAGCCGCCTCTGGAGGAACTAGGCTATCACATCTACTCCAGTGATCCACCTTTTGAAGTTCGCGGTGCCAATCAGTGGATCAAGTTTAAGTCCGTCAGTTAACAGGAGGCCGCATGCAGTGGGTGTTCGTCACAAGCAACTGTAAGGAACTCTTTGTGTTCCATTCTCAACTTTAAGGAGGAATAAACTCCAGAAAACAAGGCTTGTAAACTCATTAAGATGAAATAGTATGTAGATTAAAGGGATAGTAATTGCATGCAGTTGGTACATTGTTGCATTGAAAGATGTGCGTCAGTATTTAGTGTGAATATTTTAAAGAACTTTTTAGATATATATAGGTCTAAGATAGTTCTATTTGCTTTTGTTATATACTTCTAACAAATATTCGCCAGTTACTAAAAAAGGAAGAACAATTCCCTGTATGCCTGCTCCAACCCTGCCACCTTGTGGGCGGCGATCATTCCCCGGATCGTTGCTGTGTCCCACACAGAGGCGTATTTGCACTGACCTGGCCCCCACAAGTAGTCTTATGTCCAATGTGGTAGGATGGCACCCGCCCTACCACCCCCGGGAGCGTGCAGTGTTGGTGCTGAAGCCTGTTCACGCTGACCGTCATTCCTCCGTACGACAAAATGTTTATTATAACCAGGCGGGGGGGGTGGAAGGATAACTCCATTTTTAAATAAGACTACTTCATAATCATTTCATAGACCAAATAACTTAGTTTTCTCCATTTACACATTCAATATAAATATGAGGCTATTTTCTTAATAGTTACATTCACATCAAACATTAAATACAAGGCACATTCATATTGATTTTATCTTTTTCAAATTTAAGTTCTATGCCAGTTAGTTGATAATTTATAACCTAGAACAGTGATTCCCAGTCTCTTTGTTATTTTTAAACAAAAACACCCATTGTTTCACCCTTCCAGCAAGTGCTAAAGGGTGTACTGATTTTTTTTTTTTGAAGTAAGTAAATTAAAATTCATTTCTGAGAATTTCCTAGTACCCCGAGATGTCAAAACTAAGGCTCACTGTTTTCACAATACATACCATTCTATGTTTATAAATAATAAGTTTTTAAAAAACATTTCAGCAAGGACAGTCTTTAAGTGACAAGGGTATCCTTCTGGTGTAAATGCAGCAGAATCTGTGGGTGCATTATCAGAAGCTCTAACAAAAGATGTAGGATATTTGCTCACTGTACCCCAGCTTAGCCAACTGTGACGAAGCCTAATCTTTGGACGCCTGAGCCTGTCTTCTGTACTGGGAGACCGCCTTCCAGAGCCTACAGAGGAGGCCACCACTACAAAACAAAAGAGTCATCTTTAGAGTCATAAGAAAAGAGAACTTAAAAACTTAATGAAAATAAAAATATGTTCTCTTCACATATGGAGGTGACACTTGTGTCCAGCAGTATTAGGACATGGCTTTAGAAGTGTGTATGGGAGTGCTTATGGCTTGGTGTAGAACTGGCTATTTGAAATGACATGGGAACGAGGACATAGGTTGCAGTTTGAAGAAAGGGTTGAGTCTAGCAGGCTGGCACCTCATGCCTTGCTGTACCACTTCTAGCTGGGCAGGAGATTGAACTGGGGCCAGCTCTTCAGTGTCACCTTCCTTTGTTTCTGCCACACCTCAGCTTTTTCCCAACTTGAACCTGGCAAAACTACAGAGTTTGGAGGGAAATTGGGTTGTTGGTTTTCCGACTAAGCCACAGGAAAGGGAATTCATTTCAGTGAAAGGGGGAAAGTTACCAGCGCTTTGTTTTCTACAACTATTTTAAACCACAGTCGCACGAAAAAAGTCATGTTCTATCATACAAACTGTTTTGAGGCTGTTCTTACCGTAGCTGAAGGCATCTTAGATCTTCCTTAGTGATATCATTAAGAATATGAGAAAGTGTGTAACCCTCTCCGACAATCTAAAACAGATCAAATATGTAAGAGCTGAGCAGCTTTTTAACAATAGCACAGGAATCGTTTTTGCTTATAAACTTACCTTTGCAATTGTGTTTGCATCCGCTCCTTGCAGTTGCAACCAGTCCATAAGCTCTTGATCTGCTCTCTGCCCGTGAGGAAGTGCTGGGTTCTCTGTGATATCTGTAATAAGTAGATATTTGTTTTTTGTATATTAATGTGAAACCGTGAAATTCTTTAACAGTAACAAGTTGGATGTAATAAACTATTCCACAATGTAAGTGTGATGTGAAAAGGAAATGAACTAAACGTGTATCCTTCAGCTGTTCTAATACATACTGCACAGTTCATAATCCTTAGATTCACTTTGCAGAGAGAATAATCTTTGCCTATGCCATGTTTAGTTAGTTTGGAATTTGACATATCTATCACTTTAAATTCTTATTAGCCTGTCTTTAGAATGCCTTTTCTTAGGAATCATATCCCTAACTGCACTGAAAGTCAAGTAAAGAAATAGGTTTAGTATTAAGGTTTTGCATCAGAACTTATCCATTCCACATTCCAAGAGGTAGCTGTAGCTCTTTTCTAGGTGGCACATACTGAATGTCAGCTTTACCGAGGTTCACTTTAATGCAGTAAGCCACCCTTTTTAGGTGGACAGTACTATGAAGTCTGACACACAATAGTCATGTAGCCACCATCACAAGATGGAAAAGCAATTTCCATCATCCAGAAACTTATCATGTGTCCTTTTATTATCAGTCCCCTCCTTTCTTCTTTCTGATTTGTTTTCTGTCCCTGTAGTTTTGCCTTTTCCAGAGTACAGTGATCCCTTGTATCCACAGGGGACTGGCTCCAGGACCTCCAAGGACGGAGGAGGGCGTGTAGCCTCTTGCCCTGAGCCCGCTGCGTTTGCCATTCGTCCCTGTCGTTGAATGCAGCAGTAGTTCCCTTTTATTATCAGGTAGTATTCCACCATCAACTAGAATTCTCATTTAATAGAGGATGACCTCAACTGTTTCTTCAAGGCTAAGTAGACTGGTAGCCAGATTTTAAATAGCTTCTCTTACACAAACACACTTAAGTCAGAGCAAGTGGGAGATGACTCACCATTAGACTTGAATTGTAACTGAAGGTGACACAGTTCTTGAGTTTTCTCTTCTAGACTTTGCCGTAGAAGATCCTGATACTCTCTCTCTCTTTGAACTAGGTGTTCCAAAAGTCTGGTTTAAAAAAAAAAATCATTCAGAGAGCCCAATACTATTCAGTTCAACTCAAACAGTGGTCGAACATCAGAGATTGAAAGAAAATGAAAAATGGCACAATCCCATACCAACAGCCAGCCTAAAGAGGGGAACAAATGCCTGGTTTCTTCAGAGTTCTGTGAATCAGAACTCTGACCACAAAGGCCAGTTGACAAGACCAGTCAACTCAGAACGTGGGTATATTTTTACAATTGGACTGAATGTTTGTATCTCCCCCCCAAATTCATATGTTGAAATTCTAACCCTCAAAGTGATGGTATTAGGAGGTGGGGCCTCTGTGAGGTGAGATTAGTGCCCTTATTAAAGAGACCCCAAAGACTTCCTTGCCCCTTCCACCATGTGAGGACACAGAAGACCACAGTCCATGAGCCAGGAAGTGGGTCCTCACCAAGCACTGACTCTGCCGGCACCTTGATTTTGGACTTCCCAGTCTCCAGAAGCGTGAGAAGTAAATTTCTCTTGTTTATAAACCACCCTGTGTATGGTATTTTGTTAGAGCAGCCCGAATGGACTAATACAGTTTTGTCTGAAAATGTTTCATGAACAGATAACTAATAATCTGATGTTTATCAGCAGAACTCAGCCAGGAGGCTGATCTGATTATTTAACCTTGTCTCCCTAAGTCAAATAAAGTAATTGAAACTAGAAGGGTTAGACTCCTTCCTCCTCACGGGGGTAACTAAACCAAGGGGCAGAACCCCTGCGGCTGAGAGAACAGCTGCGGGCAGAGGAAGGAAAGGCTGCTGTGCATGCTGGGAGAACTACTGCTAACGTGCACCGAGCACTTCCTGTGCAGAGCATGTCCACTCACTTCAGCCGTACAGCACATGAAGAAAGCACCAGTTTTTAACCCCAGCTTTAGAGCCAACTGAGGCACAGGGTACTTAAGTAATTTCCCCAGAGTCCCACAGGCTGGGCTCTTCCCATCAGGACAGTCTCCTGACACCTGATCCTGCTTATGGTCTCCCTGGGACAAGAAAGGGCTTGACACAGCCGAGCTGCGAACTTCTGAGTCCCCCTCATGCCAGCTCAGGGGTAGCACACCTAGGGGCGGGGAAGGGGGCCTGGCAGATTGGAGCCATGTTAGCTTTTTTGGTTTGCTCATGTACCTAGTATGTGGGATTGGTTTGTTTCTAACTAACTCCACGCTCTTAATTCATTTATGTATTCCATGCTGGTGAACTAGGAAATGTAGAACTAAGCTTTATTTAAATTACCGAAGGTAGTTATTGAAGTTGCCCTGAGAAGTCACTGCAGCAATATACAGATGAGAACACAGGTACTCCTGGGTCATGTGCTAGCAGAATGGGCTGGGGAGAGGCGAACACTTCTGTCCCAGCAGGACAGCACAGAGGAAATACTGGTACTCAACAGGTCCCTTCCCACCCTACCCCTGCCTGCCTTCATCCTTGTCACTCAAGAAGTCCTCCTTTTACACTAGCGAAGGAGGCAAGAGCTCGTGCCCGTGCCCTGCCAGTGGAAGGGCTCAGGACTGTCACTCACTGGGACAGACCAGTCACCCCCAGTCACCACATTCTGTCCAACAGGTACCATCCTCCTCTGCCTCTGCCTCTGCCCAACTACCACACAGCCAAGGCATCTCATGTCACAAGGACAGGCAGGCTACTAGGAACTGCGTGCTTATTAGTTAGCTATTTGTATTAACGTGCTGGCTGCTATTTAACCAATTCCTAATTCTACTAAGACTAGGAAATACAGACTGACTGTGAACAGTGGACAGGAATAATCTTTGAACCCATATATGGCATTTCCTGAATTTGTTGATTATAAATCTTACTGGGAAAATGTTTTTAAAGAAATGCTAAGCATTACTACCAACTTTCATATTTGTCCTAGTTTTTAAACTTTCAAGATTTTCCTACCACTACCACTTAATTAAAACTCCAGGTCTTTTAAAAAAGATGATTAGATCTGCCTAAGATTAAACTTCAGAGATCTCTGGGGGTGTATACAACTTTTTATCCAAAATATGTCTACCTGGCACCTTACTTCCCTGTTAAATAGTAATCAGCATTACCACTGATCATTTGGCAACAAAGCATCATCTGGAACAAATAACAACTAATTTGCTGTACCTGTGGATGCTATTTTTACAAAGCCCATTGATAATGTGATTCTCCATAGCAAATGGGAATCATTTTAATCATTTAATAAATATTTATTGAGCACCCGCTATGTGCCAGGAGGTGAATGAAACAGACCAGTGCACTTGTAGGAGCGTGGCGGGGCCAGAGTCCCCTGGCTGGGAAGTCAGTCCACTGAAGTCTGCCTAGGGATCACGACAAATCACGAGGAGGAGATGATGAAAGGGCACACTTCCTCGGGTTCAGGGTTATGGGATACGTATTCATTGACGATGTGCTGACTGCCCCCCCCCCCAATACTCTGCTACTTCTACAGGGGCAGGTGACAAATGTCCACTGCTGAGCCTACTGGATGGACACACCATGCCAGGGGCCTTGTCTTGCTGAGAGAAGCTTCTGCCTTTACTATGGCTGATTTCTGTATGGCCTGTGGCAAGGCACTGTACCTCTGATTCTTAATAAAAAAGGAAGGCAGTCCTCTGGTTCCTCCGATGAAGGTGAGAATAATACATCTTTGCCCAGTTCACTGACTATGAAGATGTTTTTTCTGAGACCTGGGGGAGGCACTCAACAACTAAACCTATTGTCTTGGTTCAGGTCACTGTCCTACCCCTGCTGTAGAAGGAGGGCCTGGAAGGTCCTCACCTGTTGGTCTCCTGCCTGAGCTTCTCCAGCTGGAGGCTCAGGTGCTGCTGGTGGGGCTGGGCCTCCTTCACAACCGCTGAACCGGGTCTGCTCCCTCCAGACGCGACATGTGCTTCTCTGCCGGCCAGGTCTGCTGGGGGATAGTCCTCTTCCACTTCATCCGTGTCCTTATCCACCCCTTCAGTCTCAGAGGCAGGCTCAAAGTAGGCTCTGAGCTCTGCGAAATCACAGAAGAAATGACCGTGGTTAACCAAATAGCATTTCAACAAAGCCAGGGCTTGGTGTAACTTCTGTCCTGTGCCAGCAAACTAGGCTGTTGGGAGCCTAGCCTGGCCAATGCAACACTCTCTCAGGGGACTGCTGGCCTTATCAATGGAGTGGAGACCATTTCATTTGGTTCTCTACAGTGTAAAGATCATCACTGCCAGTTCACAGATGAAGTAATGTTAAGTTAGCCAAGGACAGCTTTAAAAAGGTACAACCAGGCTTCCAACCAGGCCTGTGTTCTTTTATTCCCAAAGGTGGCAACTTGGAGGGGGAGAGTCATCCAGTGCTGGGGTTTACCAAGTCGCTCCTGGTGGCTGAGCCCGGGCTACAGAGTGCACTCAGGAGAGCAGGCAGGAGGTGACCCAAGTAGAGAGAGGAAGTGGCAAAGTCAACAGAATCATTTCAAAACCTTGCTTCACAGGAAGAAGTCCCCGTAGAAGAATCAAGTTTGGTATTAAGTGGCTCTAACACGTCAAAAAGAGAGTCTACAAAAGCCAACAATTTCTATAGCTGCCACACCATGATTCTAAGAGAGGACACTGAGCCATTAAACTGTCACCTAACCAGTAAGCATTCATGAGCGTGCACACTGAAGTGGATACCAGAGGCCCAGAGGATATTTGTCCTCGGGCTCAATGCTCCCTTTTTAGGTCACGAGTTTAGTCTATATGCAGTCACCTTCCTTATGCGTAGGGGACACGTACATAAATACAGCACCATGAGATGTTCCTAGAATCACAAATCTTAGCCCCAGAAGGGGTCTATGACAGCATTCCCTTAACTTCAGGGAAGTTGTATTAGTTCTCTGTCACTTAGAATACCTGAAACTGGGTACTTTATATAAAAATCAAATTTGTTTCTTACAGCTTCAGAGGCTGGGAAGCCCACGGTCCCAGGATGCATCTGGTGAGGGCCTTCTTCTGGGTGGGAACTCTCTACATGGTCCTATGGCGGCCAGGATATCACATATTGAGGATGACAAGAGCTCTTCAACGTGCTCACTTGCTCTCCTTTAAAGCCACAACTGTCCCTCCTGTGACATCCCACTAAACCATTAACCCATTACTCCACAAATGGAATAATCCACTCATGAGGGCACAGTCCTCATGATCCAATCACCTCTTACAGGTCCCACCTTTCTACACTGCCATAGTCTGATTTCTCACCTTCTTAACACTGTTACGATGGGGATCAAGCTTCGATGAGTTTGGGGGGGACATTCAATCCACAGCAGAAGTATATAGCCAAGATGGTAAAGAGAAAGCAACGACTTTTGAGTGCAGAGGATATTTCTGGTCTTTTCCATAGCCTGAAGCTGACCTTGACTGCAAAGAGGGCACTCACCTGGGATAAGAATGGTGACTGCGGCCTGCACTGCACGGCAGATGATATTGTCCATTGCGAACATCCAGTGGGGCCTAATTAAGTGGTTCCTCAAAATTTTATTTACCTAAAAAAAAAAAATCACAAAAATCCAGATTTCCAGTCCATTGCACTTTTAAGAAATATAAATTCTTACTAATTCTAATTTGCTTCTACTCTGAGATAAAGTCTTAGCCATGCTGCCCTGGATTTCTGCCTGACTTATGTTTCTTCTGAACTGAGTCTTGCTCTAAGCTGATCCTAGATTATCCTGGGGTACAGAAGATGGGTACAGTGATCGGACCAACCTCACTAGGCCTTTTCGTTGTTTATTCAATGAGCAGTCATCAGGCACCTATGAAATGACAGACTCTGCACTGGAGGCTCGGGACACAAAGATGAACCAGACATGTTTGGGCAGAGGCATAAGCTTAAACCTCATGCCTACTCTGCTGGCAGATGCCACATGTTCTCAAATCCTGTATCATGTTCTTTGTGGCCAAACACACTCTTTCCATTCACCCAGATGACATTTCCTGTACCTATATACTCAGTGTTTAGAAGGAGCTGCCGAAACTTGGGAGTCAGATGTAGACAGGTGAGAAGAGATATGGGCTATGGGAGAAGATGGTCATTGAATTCCATGGTCTGGCATGCTCTCTAGGGCCTGACGGAGCACTTACAGCATCCTGAAAGCCGAACAGCACCAGGTGAATCTGATTGATGGATGAGCTGTCGAAGTCCAGGTCCACCTTTAGCTCTGATATTGTGGAGGCCATCACTCTGTGCTCTGGGGAGCGGATGAAGTCCCTCAGGATCCCAATTATCTGCTTGATGTGGCCAATGGAGAGGTGCAACTCTTCTGAACTCTGACCAAACACACACATACACACACACACTCAGAGCATGCTCACTGAGTGAGTCAGAGAGGGATAGAAAATTCAAGATGTATCATGGGAAATTAGAGTGTCATTTGTAATGGAATTGTGCAATGCCCAGGTGAGTAGGAGTCTCTGTTTGTTCCTGGAATTCCCTCCATATCTTTCCTGTCGGGGTCTTCTGGTACCTCTTCCCTAGTGGCCACACATCCTCACAACTAAGCCCTTCTGTGAATGGTTCCAACTTCCTCTTTAACTCTTTGTAAGGGCCCCCATCAACGGGCCTCATCACAAGGCATAGTTTATAGTGGGGCAGTGGCCTCTTTCTAAAAGGACCTTTCCCATCCAAAATGAGGGAAGAGGATCAGTTTGCCACTACTGTGTCCTAGTTAAAACCCAAGTATTTTCATCCATAACCACTTTCCCTAAAGTGGCTGTTCTCCCAGCTCCTGAGGGCAGTTCTAGTGTGTCTTAGAGCTGTGGAATTAACTCGGCTCCAGGGCTCGCTACCTGCATAAGGTGAGAAAAGGCCAGAGGCTGGGAAGGCCCCTTGGCCTCCTGGGCTTTCTGCTGCCATCTGGCTTGTTTTCCACCAGGGGGCAGCACCGCCCCACAAATGCCTGGCATCACCGCTGTTTTGCAAATTCATGTTTCGGCAGTTTTTTTCTTTGTGTTTTCTTTTGTTGAGTGAGAAGGACATTGGGAAACACTGATGGTGATCACTGTTACTATGCAAATGTTCCCGGGCAGCAGAAACCACGGTCTCTATTTGGACCTGTCCAGGTACCTGGAGCTGGGCAGAGGGGGCGGGGTTAGCAGGTGCCTTCCCTCAGGCCTGTACCTGGGCCACACACTCCTGCAGGTTGGAAGCCACCTGGTTCTGCTCCTCCCAGAGGATTTTGTACAGGATAGCGCGGCGCTCACTGTCCTTGCGCAGCAGGAAGAGGCCTGGGTCCCTGTCTTCTGGGGACGAGGCCGTGCTCCGGTCTTCTGAGGCCGAGCTCTCATCAGGAACACTGAGGACAAGCACATGCAACAAATGCGACACTCCTCATGAGTCCCTGGAGCACTGTCTCCAGGAAGTGTACCATGTTAGGACACCACGGCGGAGGGGCTAAGGGGTGCAGTCCCCAAGCTCAAGGAGAGGAAATTGCAGAAGACTGACAGAGGAGAGGTGCCGTGCTTCGTCTTACCCCACAGCACCAGTGTGGCAGGGGGTGGAGGGGAAGAAGAGGCAGGAGAGAAGGGGAAGTGGGAAAGGGGCAGGGAGGAAGAGGGAGATAAGGGAGGAGAAAGGACAGGAAAGGAGGGGACGATGGCGAGCAACCAAGTGTCTTCCTTGCTGGCCCTGGCGGCTCGTGGCTGCCCTACTGCCCTGGGCAGAAAAGAAGCAAAAGCCCTTGCAATCATCTGGCTTTGACCCGAGAGGTATTCACAGGCCTACAGCAGAAGGACAAGGGACACGGGCCATACCTGAGAAGGTGGCTGAGCTGGTGCTTGGGCACCTGGGCTTTCTCAAAGAACGCGTCAGGCTGGGCGTCGGAGTCTGGGGAGATGGAACCGTGCTCGCTGCTGCTGCTGCCCATGGACTCCCCAGGCGTGGGCAGGGCCAGGAGGGCACCCCGAGCACCCTCTGTGGGGGGATGAGGGGACAGCCAGACAGGGAAGCAGAGGCTCAGACAGGGCTGGGGGGGGGGGGCTGAGCCTCTGACAGCCCCTCAGGCCCAGGTGACCCACCCAGGGGGCTTGCTGCACCTGCAGTGCTCTAAGCGGGGTGCAAACAGTCCCCTGGATCCTGGCGAACTGTCTGGGGTGGGCCGGCCAGAAACGCTGCAGCACCTAGTCAGGGGTCGCACTTTACAGAGCAAGCTGCTGAGCCACTCTGTCATGGCTTCTGACCCCTAGCCACACCCGGGAAGAGAGGATAGCTTCCTTTTCGGAGGCCACAGTTACATCATTACCAGTTAGAACTTACTGCCCCAGAATGTCACTGGGCTTCAGTGACCTGCAGGACAGCCTCCACAAGCAAACCCCCCTGATGCACACCCTTTAATCAAGGTCAGGGGAGGCACAGGATGACAGGCTGGGCTCCAAAAATGAAGCACCGGGCTCTACACGTGGGGAAGACACAATCCCTGGCCAGGGCACCCCTCACCACCCTCCTCCTCACACTCCTAAAGGACAGACTTTAACAAGGGGGACATCACAGTCACCCATGAAGCTCCCTGTGCCTCTGTCAGGAAATCGAGGGACATTTATTGGTTGGGTTCTGACAAACTCTAAACCTCCTGTGCAATCCCTGCTGCTCTTCACAAAACCAGGCACAACGTGAGAAACTCAGTGTTCCAGGGAGCTGGACTCTCTGAGTGACAGCCTGCGGGGCCCAGGCGGTCACCTGGCCCAGGGCACCGCCCCAGCTGTCCAGGGAGGCCTCACCTGAGGGCTTGAAAGCGATTCGGTTCTTCTTGCCCTTGTTCACCTGCCTTAAGAAGCACTCTCTGAGCAGATCAGCAGCGGTGACCCGTTTGTGGGGGTCAGGCTCAAAACAGGATAAAATGAAGGCTCTGGCTTCAGCTGACAGGGCTTCAGGAATCTCAGGGTGGATCTTAAACATCCCCACCTGCATTTAAGGGAGAGGTAGTGATGGGTCAGTGAGGCCTCGGGTGAGTTCTGGGGCACATGTTTTCAGTATAAAGCTCCCACATCTACCATTCCATGGGGGGCGGCTGATGGATCAGAACAGCTGCCCCAGTACCCTTCGCCTGTGTCCACGCCCCTTGCTTGCAATGTTCTGGTCCTGCTCCTCCCATCCACAGGTGGAGTCTATATCCCAATCCCTGGAATTCTGGCTGGCCTCTCGTGACTTTGCTTTGAGCAACAGATCATGGCGGAAGTGATATTGTGAGCGTTGCAGAGCCTAGGCCTTAAGAGGCCTTGGAGCCCTGGGACCACTGTGCAGGGAGGAAGCCCAGGATGAAGGACCATGTGGAGAGAATGCCCCAGCCATCCCAGCTGCAGCCCCAGCCATGCGGGAGGGGTCCTCTCAGCCCATCCTGCCCCAGCCACGCGCCACTGGGGTGCAACCCCATGAGCGAGCCCAGGCAAGGCCAGCAGAACAGCCAACAGTCAAGCCACAGAACCGTGAGAAATAAAGAATCACTGTTTTAAGCTACTAACATTTTGGTATGGTTTGTTACACAGCAGAATAACTGGGACGGGACTTAGGCTGCAGCCTGGGCCAGGATATCCCGCAACTGAGGTTATTCAAAGGCGTGTTATCTGTTCCCTGATCCACAGAGTCCCCAAGCAATGCCCACACACCCTCAGTCTCTATGCATCCACAGCCCAGATTCCCAACCTCCAGCTCTGAACCATGAGCAGTCCAAACCTTGAGACAGCCAACTCACAGACAAGTAACCACAGCTGACCCTTGAACGACACAGTTTGCACTGTGTGGGTCTACATATGTGTGATTTTTAAAAAATAAACACTGTACAGTATTATAAACGTGTTTTCTCTTCCTTATGATGTTCTTGATGACATTTTCCTTTTTCTAGCTTACCTTATTGTAAGAATACAGTATATAATACATATGCAAAAAATTTGTTAATAAGCTCAACGATAGGCTATTAGTTAAATTATGGGAGAGTCAAAAGTTATAGACAGATTTTCAATTGTGCAGAGGTTAGCACCTCTAATCCTTGAGTTGTTCAAGGGTCAACTGTAATCCTCCATGGCCAAAGCCATGCCCTCCTGCCATGGGGCACAGCTGGCTGAGGGAAGGGCACTGCCTTTTCCTGTTAGGGCTCCTGCTAGAAAGTCTGCTTTACCTCCCACTTCTGGTCAGCTAATCACCGTCATGCTAAAGGCTCTGTCACTCTCCCTAGTGGAGTGAGAGTGGTTCTGAGCTATCGCATCTCACTGTGACGTGGGAATGCTCCCACGACAAGTCTTGCATAACCCCCTCCTGCATAACTGTTCCCATCAGGAGTGGCTCTCTAGTCTTCTGAGTTTAAAGTTCACGGTTTCCCCCATGTCTCTTCCAAGCCCACCCAACAATCCAGGGATAGAAGCCATCCATCCTCCAGATCCATGCCCATCCCCAGCTCCTCAGCACTCCAGGGGGCTGGCTTGGCCTCCTTTGCCCCACTGAGATCTGGGTGCTGCAGAAAGTGGACTGCATCCTACCAAATTCACAGCCCCAAGGCTCTGACCCAGGCAGACATGGACCATTTCCGACACTCTGCTCCTCATGGCCAGATTGGCCAGCTCATGAGTTACAGATTTGGAGAACACTAAACGCTGGGTGGAATCCCACCACCAAAATCTGAAATGCAGGGCACGTTATAGGTGCCACCCCTCACCTGAGCGGTGGAGAGAGAACATGGCAGTGCCCACGGGCACTGGGGGCCACAGAGACAAAAATGCAGGACAAGAACCAGAAGAGGAAAGGGTGGCTTTTTCTCTGGCTCTCAGTAAGAAAAGAGAAAATGTGACCAGCCTGCTGGCACCCTGCAAGTACATCACTTTTAAGGGTGGTCTGTTGTTACACAAAAGTTCCCTGTATTAAAGTACTACAAACGGGGGGGGGGCTTAAACAACAGAAATTATTGTCTCACAGTTCTGGAGGCTGGAAGTTCAAGATCAAGGTGGTGGCAGAGCCATGCTCCCTCTGAAACCTGTAGGCAATCTTTTCTCACCTCTTCCTTGCTTCTGATGGTTTGCAGGCAATCTCTGGTGTTCCTCGGCTTGCAGAAGCATCACCCCAACCCTCTGCCTTCACATGGCATTCTCCCTGTGTCCTCACATAGTCTTCTCTCTGTGCGTGTCTGTCTCTGTACCCAAATTTCCCCTTTTTATAAGGACACCAATCATATCAGATTGAGGCCCACTCGCCTCACCCCATTTTAACTTATCTCTGTAAAGACCCTATTTCCAAAAAAGGTCACATTCTGAAGGTACTGTCGTTAGGAGTTCCATATATCCTTTTGGGTGACAAAATTAAACCCATAATAGTCTCCTTGGCAGTGGGAAGACATGGTTTCCTTTGTCTCAGACACTGCCCAGAAGTTTCTTGAATTTTTTTCTGAAGGATTATGAAATTTTTCTGAAGAATCCCAGAAATAAATAACACAGAGGACATCATTTAATAATAACTTTCTTGCTTATAACAAACACTGACTTCATATGCCATCCAAAAAAAGTCAATATATTTTCTAACAGTTTGTACAGCTAATTAGCCAACCAAAAACAAGAGGAAGGAAGAGGAAGAAGGGAGTCGCTGGGGCCCTGGGGATGAGCTGACAAAGTCCAAGCCTGCACATGGCTTTCCCGAGTTTCACAGGAAGTCAGCAGCAGATCCGAAAGCAGCCAGCCATGGCTTTTTCTCAGCACCAGCTGCTATTTCTCCTAAGGCCTGCGATGGAAGCCAAGGTAAGATCTTCAATGGTCCTAGCTGGGTCCATCGTGGATAGTCATGGAAGTGCTGAGGAAGGTCATTGCTGTCTCCCAGCCCTGGTGTTAAGGGTCCTGTTGGGATTACAGGTGTCAGGAGACTCTGGACTTGAGATCCTGGCCTTGGAGCTTCTTGAGCAGCTGCAGCAAGCGTGGGAAACTCTGAGAACCTCCTGCAGGGGCCCACGAGGCTGAGGAGAGCACAGGGCGCCCATAGCACAGAGCACTCCAAGCCTCCGTGGGCAGAAACCTGCACTCACGCCTTCGTGTGCTTCCTGCCCAAGAGGCCAGCTGGAGGGTCCAGCCAACACGCGGGCCACAAGGCTGCAAGGCCACCATGTTTGCCAGAGAAGCCAGGAAGAGGCCTCTGGAATCATGATGTGCCGTGGCCTCATTTCCCATAAGCAATGGCCATTTGGCCTTTTGCAACCTCACTCTTGGGGCGAACAGAAATGTTCCTTGGAAGGTCAGTGCTGATGCTGGACTCTTGGTGCTAGAGCCCTTTCAACATTTCTAAGTATACATGGAGCCAGAAGCAGCAGAGCTGACCTTGGGCACACAAAGCTGGCCTGGCATCAGCCTCCTGTGGGGTCACAAGCAAACACGTCCCTCTCCAAGGTGCCAGCTGCCCAGCAGCAAACTGCCATCCATCCTGGTCATTCTGTCCTATGCTGGCCTCAGCACATGGACTGCCCTTCCTGTTATCTCTGGTGGGGGGGGAGGGTGGTTAGAACGATAAATGACACATTTTCTGATACCCAAAGTCCCACCTCTCCCAAATCCAATCAGAAACGTGTCTTCCAAAGACACAGACCTCACTCGGCCTTCGGGTCTTACCCAACATAAGGGCAAGTGCAAATGAAAATTATCACCGAAAACAGGAGGATTCCTCCCCCCCCACCCCCACTTTTTTTAGCGCATTAACTTTAGAGAACTTATCATTGTAAGTTCTTTGTCTCCATGAGATGTATGTAAATCTTTTAAACAGCATAAACCTCTTGCCAGAAATGTCTTTCTCAAGGACCTGGGAGCCATCTCTTTGAGATGTCATTGTCAAGGAAGACAGTGTCTCTACCTTCCAGTTTCTATAGGAGGGTGGGTGCCTAACTTCAGTGGTTCCAGAAGTACTTCCTGTCTTAAAGATATGAGAAGCTAATTTTTTCCTTTGTATAAAGCCAATTAGCTAACACAAATGGTCACCCCAATTACAAGGTGAATCTAAGATGAGCTATGTGTGACAAATGGTACTGTCGTCACCAGTTCATCTTGAGAACATGGTTGTAGTGGGTTGTATGTGCCTGGCATATAATAATGAGTTTTCTTTCTGTCTTGGCAATCTCAGCAGATTGCCTGTGACGCGACTCACATTCTGACTTAACACTCATTCAATAATAAAACTGTTTTCCTTCTCTCCTAACTTTGTGGAGAGGTTTTCTGGATTAAGAGGGGATTTTGTTTTTAATTCTATTTCCCCAACACCAGCAACCTAAATCACCAGGAGTATCTTACTTTGAACATCGCTGCCTGCGGCTCGCCAAGCTCATGGAATGGGGGCCTGCTGGTGGCCATCTCAATGATGGTGCAGCCCAGGGACCAGATATCAGCTGGGGCACCATACCCGCGAGGTCCTTGATTGATGATCTCAGGTGCCATGTACTGCAGAGTGCCTGTTTGGAAAACAAACAAAGAACGTGGGCACCATACTGCTTAAAATCTAAGTGGACCGTTGGTGGACAGTGTGTGAATTTAACTGCATCATTAATGGCAGATGGATGCCATGTCCCATGCACACATAATATAGTTGCATCTTACTTTGACCAAAGACATGCAGCATGCCTTCCTTTAATACTGGTCACATGGAGAGAGGATTGCTTAGCCCCTCAAAGGATAAATGGGCCCAATTCAATTCAACAGGCACAAATCCAGGGGAACCAGAGTGTGAGAAACACAGAGCCTGATCTTAAGGAGCTGTCTAGTGGAGGAGATAGACATATGGTGGCGGCGGCAGCAGCAAAGGTAAAACGTGGTATGTGTTATAACCACAGAGGGCTACGAGAACATTGACGAAAAAATGCTTGCTTTTGCCTGGTTCACATCAGGGAAATTATGGCTGTGTCAATTTGGGTCTCTGAGAAGTGCCAAGACAAGATTAAACGCACTAGGGAGAAGGTCTATGAAGGATGGAGGGGGGACAGGCAGGTCTAGCACCTGGGAAAGACGGCGGGGAATGGGGAGAGGAAGGATTGGGTAGGGAGAGTCTCAGAGCAGCCCTGAGAGAGCTTCAGTCAGGTCACTGGGGTAGGTCTCTGACCAAAAGCTGCCCACTGGAAGAGTCCCACAGTGGCTCTAATACCCCTGCCAGGCTCAGTCATTAGCGGGCAGCAGCCCAGGTAAAGCACGATCTTGCCATGAACGTGCTCTGAAGGAGCAGCAGCTGGGGCTGTCTGTGCAGTAGGCTCCTGTTATGAAGGTCGAGGTCAAACAGGTGGACAAAGGGATGGAGGAGGTCCAGGCAGGGGGATGAGCTTGAGCAAAAGTGCATGGGTGCCAAGTACAGAGAGAAGGTCCAGGGAACGACAAGCAATAATCAGCACAGACAGGGTGTGGGAAGAACGAAGGAGGCCACGCCAGGAGCGCAGCCTGGGTGGCAAGCTGTGTGTTCCGAGGCTCTGGCTTTGGACTTTCTCCTGTGGCTCATGAGCCACCAGAGGTTGCCACAGGGAAGGTAGTGACCAGATACAGCAGCAGGAAGGTGAGGGATTGTTGAGGGGAGAGATGGGGCAGGGAGGTCAATCAAGGGCTATGGAAGTAAATTCTTTGGTTTTCCTTGAAACTAAGCCTGAAGAAAGGGGAAATGTGGATGTGACATCAGCAGATGCAGAGGTTTAGAATAAGACAGCAAACTCAGAGACGACCATGGCCGAGGCATGAACAGCACACTGACGCCTGGAGAAATTAAAGGCCTGTCTCAAGATGACACAACCAAAGCAGGTTTCCTGAATTTTAATGAATGAAGACAAAGGGTTCATTGGTTAACAACAACAACAAAAAAGGTTTGGAGAAGCTACCTACTACATCCTCTTCTTGAAGATCCAATATCTTATTAGTATTTTTCCTTCCTATGAGCATTTTAAAGACAGTAGGACAGCTGTGACCAACAGAATGTTCTGCAATGATGGCAATGTTCTATTCTGTACAGTCCAATACGGTAGATGCTACCCACATATGACGGTTGGGCCCCTTGAATTGTGGCTAGCGAGACTGAAGAAATACATTTTTAATTATTTTATTTTATTTTATTTTTGCAGCTAGCCAGTGCAGGGATCAAACCCTGGACCTTGGTGTTATCTGCACCACGCTCTAACCAACTGAGCTAACCAGCCAGCCCGAATTTTTAAAATTTAGTTTTATTTAATTCTAACTAATTTAAAGTATAAATTTAAATACAAATCAGGTCGTATCAGTGAGCACAACCAGTCAGAGGGGCACAAATGGTGGCTCTGGTCTCCAGAGCTGAAAACCTGGTGAAGAAGTGTCCAGTCGGTTGCAGAGTTGGGCAAGATGGAGGCTCCTTGCACTCGATGCACTGTTAGGAAATCTCAGAGCCCCAGAAAGGGAACTTCCGGTGATACAATATCCCCTACAGACTCTGGCTGATGTGAATAACAGGGGGAGAAGCCTTGGCAAGGAATGTGCCTTCTCACTAACCCATAATTCATTAATTAAGAAAAGATTTGACACTGTGCTGTTTATGCAGCTGTCATCTCTCAGCCCTGCTCTATGATGCTCGGGTTGGGATTCTGCAAAGCACATTTTTGCTTCCCCTGCAGCTCCCTGTTAGGCTTTGCAGCTAGGCGGCGCTAGGCTTTGCAGCTAGGCGGCGCTAGAGAGCAAGATCCTGGATGGATGAGGAGGGGGAGGAGACTTGCTCCTCCCCTGTGTGCTCACAGTTCCTGTGAGCCAGCTTCACTTTGGAGCCTCAGTTGGCTCCAGTCTCCAGCTTTTTGTCACCCCATATTCCCAGAATCAGCCTCATCTTGCCCTTCAGAGGTACTTGCTCCAGCCCGGTGACACTCTCCTCATAGCTCTAATCCTACCCTCCCATTTGCACCCCAAGCCCTAGTGGTGTAGGAGGCGTCCTGATACCTCAGTGTCTCCTCTCTGCCTTTTCAGTTTTCACTACTCAATCAACAGCTCTATTAAATTCTCTCTGTGAAAATAACTGGGGTGATTTCTGTTTGCCGGACTGGACTTTGACTAATACAATCATTATCACTTACTTCTTAAAAGAGTAAGAGAATAAATTCACAGAATTACACAGTAGTAGACAACAGCATTAAAATAAATCAATAGCAATGGTTCATTGACCCTGGTCAAATAACTGTCCACCTTAGTACTATTTAGTCTGCTTAATGCTAAATTTGGAGATTTTCTTTATATGGAGCCACGGTGAACACCACTCTTTCTAAAGGCAAAGGACTTAGCATATCCATGTTAATTATTTTTTGCTATATAATAAATTACCCTAAAACTTAGCAACTTGAAACAACAAATAGTTATGACCTCACACAGTTTCTAAGGGTTGGAATCTGGGAGCTACTAGCTAGGTGAATCTGGCTCAGGATCTCCAATTAGGCTACAGTCAAGATGTCAGCTGGGGCTGCAGTCATCTGAACGCTAGATCGGGGCTGGGGGATCAGCTTCCAAGCTCACTTGCTCAGGGTGGGCTTGGTGGGAGGCTTTAGTTTCTTACTATGTGGGATCCTCCACAGGGATTCTCAAGACATGGCTTCACTCCACGAGAATGATCCAAGGAGAGAAAGAGGGATGTGACACTGTCTCTCATTAGAAGCAAGTCACTAAGTCCAGCATTCAATGGGAGGGGATTACACAGGGGTGTGAAAATCAAGAGGTGGGATCACTGGGGGTCATCTTGGAGGCTGCCGGCCACAACATCTGACTTCTGGTCAGCAGTTGACAGCTTGCAGAGTGTCCATGTAGCATTGTCCATCTGACTTTCACGACTCCATAAGGTTGGGCAGATAAGGCACTATCTGCCGTTATTATCATTGTATACATGAGGAAACTGAGGTTCAGGGAAGCTAAAGGATGTGCTTAAGTGAGAACCCAGGTCTTCTGCCTCCATGTTCAGAATAACACATCATAACACTGCTGATCTATGTAATAAATTAAGGAGAAGTACTGCTGAAGAAAAGCTGCCTGAATATGAGCAGCTGATGCAAGGATTTCCAAAGCCATGTATATTGCAGCTTCTTTCCATATAACTGGAAGGTGCAGAGCAATAATGGAAAACTGGGTGCTCCATTTTATTCACTACTGTATCATACACTCACAGTGAACAGCTGACACAGAGAGAAGGGACCACACAACTATTTCAAATAATCAAGTGAACGTCCCCAGGCGGCCTGCATGTTGGGGGTGTATGTCAGCTATACCAAAGGCTGGATTCTGTCAAGAAAACCAAGTGAAGGTGCATTGTGGGGCATCTGAATAACGTAGAAATCCTGGGAAATTGGCTTGCCTTAAATCTGTCTCTCCTAGGGACCGCATATCCTCACTAAACTACATTTTCTCCAAGGTATGCCCCACCACACTGGTCACTGGATCAGCCAGCCATAGTTCTCAGTAGCTACACTGGTGCAGTGGTACAGAGCTCAGAACAAAGTGACCAGGAGGCTCACAGGCACCAACCCAGCCTCCTTAGCACATAAAATCCATTGGGGTCTTCTGGACAATTGCCCAAACAGGATTTGTAAATTACCAGCAAAGAAAACACATGGTGTAGGGCAATATCTTTTGACTGAGGCACCAAGATATGACCCAGACACCAGGGCAAGGAGTGAGACAGGGACAAGGAGGGACCCTTTTCTGGGAGAGTCTCAGACAATTGGTTACACAACTCTTGAGCCACTTGCCCAGAAGCCTCCCATCCAGATCTAAGGGTTAAAAGGGTGGAAAAAGTAGAGACTGGGGAGCAGTATGTTGAAGGCAGCTTCCTTAGAGAGAGCTGTGCTGGGCCGTCCACTCTCTCTCAAGTTACAGGAGTTGGGGCATGACTGTCCCCAGAAGGGTATGACCCATGGCAACTCAAGCAACTCAACAGCAAGGGGGCCAGACAGGTTAGCACCTTTCATAGGCCCCCTGAGATAGCGTTAGAGCCCAAAGTTTCAAAATTTAATATTAATGATGTTCAGAAAAGAGAAGTAAGGTGGAGCTTCCCATCGCACCAGGGGCTATCCTAGTTGCCCTGCCCAAGGGACAGGCCTGGTGGGAGGGGGTGCCACTTCCTCCTAACCCAAAGCCTTTGAAGAGGTCCTCACTGGGCCCACTCAGAGCTCCACATGTATGTGTCACCTGCAGGTAGGTTGCACAGAAGACTGGTATGTGTCACCTGCAGGTAGGTTGCACAGAAGACTGGTTCCCTCGGGAGCAAAAGCAACTTGCAGCAGCAGACAGGGGACCGTGAGGTCTGGGGACATTGCCATGCCCTCTCAACAGTGGCCGGAAGATGCACAAACCCCAGACACCATATGTGGGCCCATGGTAGAAATGCTATTTTAAGGTCTTTTTAAAAGGAATCCTACTCCAAGGCAGTCTTCTAGGGCCTGAAGCCCTCAGTGGAAGGAGATGGAGGGGGGCATATAACGTGAGGCGCAAAGGAAAGGCCCCTGCCTAGGCCACGGGAGTTACATCCAGAGGGATTGTAGGAAAAGTTCACAGTAAACATTAGCCGGCCCAGAGCACACAAAGCAGCTTACACCAGAGGGATTGTAGGAAAAGTTCACAGTAAACATTAGCCGGCCCAGAGCACACAAAGCAGCTTACAGCAGTGGCAGTCAAGTGACAACTTTCCATGATCTGTTTCTCTCCTTCCTGTGGCTGGTGGGCAGGGAAAGAGGCAAGGGAGGGAGGAAAAGCTGACACCCCGACTGCTGAGCACAGGCGCTGCCAGTGAGAGGGAGAGGAGTCTGCCCTTGGAATGAACACCAGAGCACTGGTTAGTATATTTGCCTGAACCCTTTCAATTACTGAATTCAGACTGTGTTTGCTCTTTCAAGTGCCATTATGACTTTCTTTTGATATCTAAGGATGGCTTGAAAAGTCCTGGGAAAGGACTACTGTCCTGGGCAGGATGTAAAGGGGCAATTCTCTCAAAGGCTCTGTCTAGCTGTAATAACCCGTGACTTCTATTTATTTAACAAATACTTCAATTGCTCTTGTGAGCCAGGTACTGGTCAAAGCACTTCATCAATACTAACTCATTTAATCCTAACAAAAACCCTGTGAGGTTGGTACTATGAGCATTTCCATTTTACTTATGAAAAAACTGAGGCACAGAAAGGTTAAGTAACACGCCCAAAGTCACACAGCTAGCAGGTGGTAGAGCCAGGATTTGAACCAAGATGTTTACAGCCATAGACCAGACAGAGTTCCTGTCCTGAGTTCTACTCCTAAGGTATCTACCCAAGAGAGATGGAAACATATGTCCACACAAAGGTGTGTATGTGAATGTTCATAGCAGCATTTTTCATGATAGCCAAAATGTGGAAACAATCCAAATGACCATTAACTGATGAACTGATAAGATGCAGTCTATCCACACAATGGAATACAATTCTGCCACAAGAGAAAAGAAGCGTGGGTGATCCTTGAAAACATTACACTAAGTGAAAGAAGCTAGATGCAAAGACTAAAAATAGGGTATCATTCTGTGTATACGAAATATCCAGAACAGGCAAATCTATTCAAACAGAAAGTAGATCAGTGGTTGCCTGGGGCTGGGGTGAGAACGGGGATTGACTGCAAAGAGCCATGGGGATCTTTGGGGGGGGGATGGAAATGTTCAAAAACTGGAGTGTGGTAACATCTGCACAACTGGGTAGATTTAGTAGACACCATTGGATTGTGTACTTCAAATGGGTGCTTTTATGATACGGAAGTTATAACCCAATAAAGCTGTTACAACACCATCACCACCAAGGTGGGCTGACCCTGGCTATAAGGGCCCCTTTTCCTGTTCTAGACAGTTTACATCTACATGAAACCCCTGCAGAGGAACTCAGCAGGGCAAGACTCAAGGCCAAGAAGTTGCCTGAAACCTTGAGTCCTCCTGCCAGGCTCAGACGGGCAGAAGCCCCACCGTATCCACCCAACCCAAGCACTTCTGTACTAAGCAGCTGAGATTTCTTTAACGAACTGCTCTGTTTTGCAAAGAGTAATTATATGCAGGGGAATTTCCTAACCAAAATGAGACCTCTTCTTTATTATCCCCCAAACACCCCTGCATTATTCTGCAATGCAAAATTCATGCCTCCTCAAGCCAATTACTTGGGAAATGTGATATGCAATAATGAATTATACATGTGTTTTCTTTGTGAATTTCTGTTCTCCTCGGGGATGCTAATTATGAGATAAATTGTTGGGGGTTTTATGTCTTGAAATAACTCCTTGTCACGTCACAGCCCCTCTTTCTATGTATTGCCAAGCTAACTGGTGGCTTCCAAAGAGGAGGATATAAGTAATTTTCAATTAAGGTAGTAAAATACTAAGAGAAAAAAAAGTACCAGTCATATATACATATTCATATATACATAACGATATATGTATATGTATATCAGAAACAATGAATGAAAATTCAACACACACTTTTTTTGGGAGATTCTGATGGAGTTCCTGGTATAATATTTTCCCATTTTGAGATGCCTGCACCTCCCCTTGCATTACAACGGAAAAGTCCTTTTCGATGCATTAAAATTCCCTTTAGATGGGGAATGTGTTTTCATTGCGGGCGTCTAGTGGCTGACATCCAACAACTCTCTTGTTGAAGAAAAGTCTTTCAAAGCTGACACATTATTCACCAAAAATAAGGCCCATGCTGTCCACTCTACAGTTTTGGTGACTACAAGGATAGAGAACAGTCAGTCATCTGTCTTTTACAGCTTATTTCAGAGCTATAATACTAAAAGAGCTGTTTCATAATTGTATCAGACAAGACCTTTGTGATCTTTAGTTATTCCTTAGGGGACAATAAACCTTTACTTACTCAAAATCAGCACTTCTTTCGAGGATCAAAGTTTTTGTTATAATTGTTTTTAAGCAGGAATTTCAAGAAGCCATAGGCAGCTTTTGGTGTCATTCTCCCTACTGGTCTTGTAAATGTAACGCTAGTTGGTAATTTTATACCAGTCTTTGAATCCAGTCCCTCTCAACACTTAAATTATTCCATCACAGACACATGGAAAAGAAAATCCAATTCCTCAGACCCACTTAGAATACCACAATCCCCCAGAAGAATTAGCCTCCCTTAGAAACATAATCATATCAAAACACAAGGTACTGGTGTTCGCAGCCGCCGCCACGCCGCCGTCGCTCTCTCCAACACCAGCGCCGCCTCTCGCTCGCCGAGCTCCAGCCCGAGGAGAACGGGGGGTAGGTAAGGAGGTCTCTATACCATGGCTCGTACAAAGCAGACTGCCCGCAAATCGACTGGTGGTAAAGCACCCAGGAAACAACTGGCTACAAAAGCCGCTCGCAAGAGTGCGCCCTCTACTGGAGGGGTGAAGAAACCTCATCGTTACAGGCCTGGTACTGTGGCACTCCGTGAAATTAGACGTTATCAGAAGTCCACTGAACTTCTGATTCGCAAACTCCCCTTCCAGCGTCTGGTGCGAGAAATTGCTCAGGACTTCAAAACAGATCTGCGCTTCCAGAGCGCAGCTATTGGTGCTTTGCAGGAGGCAAGTGAGGCCTATCTGGTTGGCCTTTTCGAAGACACCAACCTGTGTGCTATCCATGCCAAACGTGTAACAATTATGCCAAAAGACATCCAGCTAGCATGCCGCATACGTGGAGAACGTGCTTAAGAATCCACTATGATGGGAAACATTTCATTCTCAAAAAAAAAAAAAAAATTCTCTTCTTCCTGTTATTGGTAGTTCTGAACGTTAGATATTTTTTTTCTATGGGGTCAAAAGGTACCTAAGTATATGGTTGCAAGTGGAAAAATAGGGGACAGAAGTCAGGTATTGGCAGTTTTTCCATTTTCATTTGTGTGTGAATTTTTAATATAAATGCGGGGACGTAAAGTATTAATGCAAGTCAAAATGTTTCGGTGAACAAGTTTCAGCAGTTCAACTTTATAACAATTATAAATAAACCTGTTAAATTTTTCTGGACAATGCCAGCATTTGGATTTTTTTAAAATAAGTAAATTTCTTATTGATGGCAACTAAATGGCGTTTGTAGCATTTTTATCATACAGTAGGTTCCATCCAGTGACTATACTTTTCTAACTGAGTTGTCCTACATGCAAGTACATGTTTTTAATGTTGTCTGTCTTCTGTGCTGTTCCTGTAAGTTTGCTATTAAAATACATTAAACTAAAAAAAAAAAAAAAAAAAACACAAGGTACTTTTATGACAGACCAATAAAATGTCCTAATAATTGTCCGAGGAATGCTGTTATTCAGAATTACCCACAATTCTGAATAATGTGATATTGAAAGAGAAAACTTGAAAGAGATATTACCATTTTGCTGATTGGTTGAGAAACCCTCAGAAAACTTCGGCAGAGCACTATACCTACCCAATTTCTGGAAGACAAAGAAGAAAGCAAGGCAGTCTTGTAGTTGGTTAAGGGCATCACTATGACAAAGTTAAAACAACTCGAAGTTGCTAACAATATGCTGTCCACTTCAAGCGTCAACTGCTCACTCTGTGCTGAGAAGGTGTTGAGTAAACAACTCTTGAATGGTCACAGCTAGCACAGAAAGCATAACTCCAAGACGGCCACCCCATGCCAAGCTCTGTTCTACTTACCTGCAAAAGTCTCTGTGCAAGGATTCACTCCTGCAAGACGTTTAGAGGTTCCAAAATCGGAGATTTTCACCACGCCACTGTAGGTGTTTACCAGAACATTATCGCCCTTAAGAAAGAATATCAAGTGCTTAAAGACAGTTTAAACAAATTAACATGAAACAGACTTGGAAGCTGAGAAGCCGTCACAAGTCTCTAGGAACACTAGACTTTGCACTTTGGGGACCATCATGCTAAAGTGTTTCCCTCTGTGAGCCAATCACTCAGCAGACACTACCGACAGCTCTCTTGATCTGATATGAACAAAACTTTGATCTGATATGAACAAAACGCGATCTCGTCGGCTTGAAAGCAAGTACCTTTATGTCTCTGTGCACGATCTGGTTTTCATGGAGATACTTAAGGCCTTCCAGGATCTGTTTGGTATAAAACTTGATAGTGGATTCCTTCATCGGCCCCCATTTGGATCGCAAAAGGGCAGAAAGGCTTCCTAGAAGCAGACACAGCAAAAAACTTCATTGGGATGACAAAGATTGAACTGTGAGAGTTCAGGGAAATAAAGGCAGGTGATGTTTCTAATGTAATGTAAGCACTTACACCAACATCATCGTTTCTGGGCTAAATGCATGTGTTTCCTCCCTCTCTACAGCCACAGCCAGAGGATAGTCTGGAAGCCAGTCAGCACAGTAGCCCAAGCAGAGGTGGAGGGTCAACAGGAACCCTTGTGATCCCTCAAGTTCGGTGGGGCCAACACTGGCTTCAGCTCTGCTCAGCTGCACAGAGTCGGGAAGAGAGTGAGACAGTGCTCTCTAAACTTGGGAGGCGGGACCCGCTGTCGTAGATATTCAGGTCCCATGACACTTGTTTGCTGTACGACTATCTCGGCCATTCTGTTTGGGTCAAAGCCATGTTTTATAGCTCGTCCCTGTCATCAGAGGCAGACAGGTGCAGAGTGAGGGGCCCTTCAGGGTGACAGGGACTAGGATTGGAGGAGGTTGGGCCTCTCTGTCCTCACTGTGAGAAGGCCCAGTGGCCTCAGGTCACGGGGACAGGACCATCTTGATTAACAATCCTTTCCCCAGCTACACTATTAAACATTGAACATTTAGGCTAAAAGAAAACCTTCCTTTGGGACACTCTGACCACATGTCTCAGAGGTTGTGGTGTGAACTACAGGTCAGAACAGGGCCCTGGGCATTAGCTGGTCTGAGCTTCGCCACTTACACAGTGCTATGAGACCTTGCCATACCTCAGTTTGCCCATCTGTAAAAGGGGATGGATACACCTAACTCTAATTCTGTTGTTACTCTTAAATCTCACGCATGAAATATCAGTTAATGTGAACAGCAACAGGCACATTTTCTGCTAGGCTATGATCGACTTGAAAGAAAAACAAACTGTGCTTTATTTATCCTTAATGTAACCCTCAAAATCTAGCCCACTGTCTGGCTCTTAATACATATGATTAGATTCTTAATATAACAGTAGGCTCTATAATGTTAACTGTTGGTTGAATGAATGAATGAATACCATTTTCTAACTGACGTTTTTACATTTGTAACCAGATAATAATTATTTAATTAAAAATTTTTATTAACATTCTTATTATTTCGCTGAGCACTTACTAAGCTCTCACTCTCTGCCAGGCACTGTTCTAAGAGCTGTACATGCATTACCTCATTAAATCCACCCAACAACCCACTGAGATAGGTTATTATTATTATTCCAATAATTACTACTCCAATTATTATAGTAATGATTATGATTACTCCAATTTTACAATTCATTTACTCAACCACAAAGCTGAGGGCACAGAGAATTAAAATAATTTGCCTGAGGTCACACAGCTTGTAGATGGAGGGACCAATTCAAACTAGACAGTCTGGCTGCAGATCCGAGGAACTCTTACCCTCTATGCTCTGTTGCCTGCATTTGGGGATTCTGTGGACAAAGCCCTGGTGTTTGATTTCATTATCAATAAGTTATAGTGCAATGTCACTTTAAAAGCCTATGTCAGGTTGGCTGAGTTGGTTAAAGCAGGGTGTTATAACACCAAGGTCAAAGAGTTTGGATCCCCAATCCCTGTACCATCCTGCCACCAAAAAACAAAAAACAACAAAAACCTATGTCTCCTCCTCAAACCATCTTTAAACTCCTAGACTGTGCTTTCTACACACTATGTCTCCCATGCTCAGCCCAATGTCTGGCACTCAGGAGACATTCAGTGAATATTTGCTGATTGAATGAACAAACCAGAAATAGACTGTTTATATGACATTTGCAAAGTCTGTATCCAACTCTTCTGAGAAACAAATGCTTTCTGACATCTAAACGGCCTGTCATTTTTTAAATGGCAGGACATTATCATGTTCATATTATACTCTCCTGAGTGACTTTCAGAACCAGAGGCCAGAGGACAGCAACCACTCACCTCCAGGCACCTGCTCCATAAATATCTTAATGTAGCCGTCCTCCGAGACAGAACCCAGGTACCGCACAATACTGCGGTGCTTCAGGTGCTTGTGCAGGGCGATCTCCTCGTGCAGAGGCTGAGAGTATCTATCGGGACAAAACAAAGCTGGCGTCACCTGCCAAATCCACCTTGCCAGTACCTGCCCCACTGCTGGCTATCACTTCTTTCTGGAAAGTTTTTCTCCCTTGGCTGCCAGGAGGCTACTCAGTTTCCCATCTGTAAAACAGATGCTAATAATACCAGTCATGCTGCTGGGCTGCTGGGGGCAACGCTGTCAAGTTTCTCAGGCACCCAGTGGGAAGTACTCAGTTAATGACTGCTGTTGTTACTATTGAGAACGTCAGGGCCTGAACTCTCCAACTATTCTTTACCTCTCTCAAGAGCCCCACTTCCTCGGCCTCCCAGAAGGGTGGTGCTCTGGAAGATTCTGTCCTCAGCTGCTTTTTAGTCTTATTCTACAGACTCACCCCAGATCACCACAGCAGTCACCTAATGGGCCACCCAGCCCCAGCCTCTGGTCTTTTTAGTCCGTTCTCCATGCCTGGCCACTATATTACCTCTCCTTGAAACACACTTTTCACCCTATTGCTTCTCCACATAAATTCTACATAAAGACCATATTGTTTAATGTGGCACACAAGGACCTTTAAAATCAGGTTGGACAGCACCCCCATTTTTTTTTTTTTTGGCAGCTGGCTGGTTCGAGGATCCAAACCCTTGACCTTGGTGACCGCAGACTACACCTTTTTTAAAAAAATTTTTGCCTCATCTCAAGAGCCCTTCAATGCCCCATATCCTACATTCAAGTCATAACAGACGATCTGTTGTTCTCTGAATATACTTTGTGTTTTAATAGTTCTGTTCTTCCCTCGGCATAGGCCTCCTTTTCTGCCAAATGAAGATGATTTGTTTCCTCAAACATGCCACACTCACCCACAGAAAGCAATGCGTTCCTCTTCTGTGTTCTAAAAACACCCTGTGTACCCCTCTATTATGGCACTTGTCACTTTGACTCAGAAAAAAAAAACTCTGCATTCCCCACTCTTGTTTAGAATTAGGTGGGGTATAAATTCAAAAAAAAGCAAACACTTAATAAAACTAAAAAATGTTGAAGAAACAAATTAGCAGTTCTGATGATAGAGAAATAGCCCAAAAACCATGGGTGAGGTTGAAGGGCAGAGGGTAAAAGATAAGTCTGTATTGCAAAAATCTGATTTTTTTTTTTACTACATTTAATTTTCTGTAGTGATACATCCAAACAAATCATAACCACTTTCAATTGTTCTGATGTAAACATTTTTAAATATGTGCAAACAACTACCTACATAAAAATGTAAAACTTTAGACCTATTGATGTGTGGAATTACAACTACAGATTTCTTTTAATGTACGACCCCCTCGGCAATCCACCTGCCTCTAAGTGAAGTTGTTCTGTTTTTTCAACCTATTTATGAGACAGAACAAAAGTAAATCACGCTTACTACAAGAGAATTACAAGTTTTGTGATTTCATAATGCTTTGGTTCTTAAGTCCTCTGCACCATCACTAGTGGGCATGGGATTTGGGAAGAATGTGGAAGGTCTATCTGACTCGCCTGCTGTCTCTTTCGGGGACTTCTTTGATGGCTATTCGCACTTGATTGCTCAGGTCCCGGCCGGCATACACAATCCCGTACGTGCCTTTCCCCAACACAACTCTCTCGCCATTTGCGTCATGGTCATACTCATACTGAAGAAGGAAAAACAACAGGATAAAAAAGCACCCAACTTGCAGTGGAGAAGACCCCCAAAGCCCCAAAGTGGCCCAGCAATGAAAAAAAATTATAAATAACATTATTTGAGTGTCAAGCAAGTCAAAGTTCTTAGGTTATGTACTTTTCATTTAATAATGACTTTAAAGGGATAGAATTCTCAGTTATTCATGTATTCATAGCATGACTTCATGAAATGGAATCCAAGGAAATTAAAAATATGGCTCACATGTAACTTAACGGGCTCACCTTTGGGAGATTCCTCCCATTTTAATGTTGCAATTTAAAACTGTTTTTAAGCATGTTAAGTACCCCCAATAGGTATTATTCTGCATGATCCCTTTCAACTTGTCAGGAAACAAAGCTCTTTCAATAGCTCAGAAAAGAACTGAAGGTTGATAATACTCAAATTGTCATAATAACAAAGTACATATGCTGGGGTTTCCCCCTTTCTCCGTCATACAGATCTAGCATTAAGCACATACTGCAAAAATTTAATTTACAATTAGTATTGTTATTTTGTTCCTCCAATCTTATCAAAATCTGTCGCACACAGCTGCATTCTTCTCAACGATTGAAACAGATGTGACTGCAGGCTGAGCAACACTTATTTAAGGCAAAGAGACAGCACTGGGTTATTTGTGTGGTTTTGCATGCTCCTCTCTGTCTACTTACAGAAGTGCAGCTTATACACAGGACGTGTGTGCGTGCGTGCGTGCGTGCGTGCGTGCGTGCGTGTGTGTAAAAGACTTATCTCACGCCTTTCTCTGTCCCCCACATCTGCTGCCTTCAAAGTACACCACTCAGTTCATTTCTACAACAAACTTTTATTCTAAGCTATGCATTCTAGTATCTAACTCAGCTCTAGTATCTAACTCATTATTAAAATGAAACCCTTTGATATTTTCTGAAAGAATCTGCAAGGAATTCATTTCAGTCTAACTTGAAAGTCTAGTAAAATCTCATTAAATTGTAATCATTGGGAGAACCTGAATTGGTGGCAAATCTGAGTAACTGTGCAAGATTCAAACATACGTATAAATGGTGTAGTAACTGTGGACTACAACTGTGCTGTCCAAAAGAGCTTATGATGATCTTATTTTCCTAAAAATGATTTTTAAAAGGTTATATTTAATATGCTATATGCAGGTTGAGATAACTAAAATCATTTTAGGCACAAATGAAAATGTCTGCTTCCAGTTGGCCAACTATTTCTCTTGTAGTCTCATAAGCATTATTAACTAACTTAGAAAAAACTTTTTCCTAGGCTGTGAACAAAAGGAAATTTTAGTCTAGTCCATGGCCAAATTTTTCCTAAATATTCTGACTGAGAGGATCCCCAAGTAATAAGATTTTTCTACAGAGACACATTAAACTTTATCTCTGAGAGCCATGGATAGTGATGGCTGGCTGGTGCATAAGTGACTATTTTTAAATATGCTCGATAGAGAATTTTTACACAAAAAATGGGATGTTTTCTTTAGCCATCAAAGACACAATGAGTAACTTTTTCCATGTTCTAGGACTTTTGTGACCCACCTCTAGGGTGTCTCCATCGGTCTCCCCCTCCAGCTCCACTGCACTGCCCACTGCATTGGTTATCATCTCTCTGACCAAAGAGCAAAACCTAGAACAAAAAATGTCACAGTGATGTTGCCAGTCAGGATCACCCTTGTTCCTTACCTTTAACTTAGATTCATTACATTAAACTGTGCTTCAATATAAACCAAGGTTTCACAAGTCACGGAACAATCAACCAACTCTCGGATTTGTCACGGCACTTTAGTGGCTATCTAATCTAGTCCAAATGCTCACGTGATACTTGAATCCCCTCTATACAGCATCTCCACCAACTGGCTCGCCAATTGATGTTTGAACACCTCCAGCAACAGAGAACTCATTACCTTCCAAAAAGCAGCTCATTCTTTGGAGAACTTGATGAGAAAGGTTTCGCTATTATTGAACTATAGACTTCTTTTATGTGGGTTCCATCCACAGATTACTGAGAATTAACCCCTTTTCTACATAACAGCCCATTAGAAATATACATAATTTTATCATGTCCCTGTAAATCTTTCTTTCTTCCCTCACTGTTTCCCCCAGGACTTGTTTGTGAGTCACTCCACTAACAGGTAATTCTTTAAATGTGTCCCTGTATTCCTCTTCAAGTCTGGCCCTGAGACCAGTGTTCCAGGGATGATCTAATCAGTGGTAAGTAAGGCTGCAGGACCATCACTGCTGAAGTTAAAGACAGTCTAGTTCTTAGTGAGATATAAAGTCTTGTACAAGGGGAGGGGTGGGGTGGAAGTACGCAAGGTGACCCCACCCGTCTGTTGACTCAGATGAAGCTTAATATCAACTACTACCCATACGTCTTTCTCACAAATGCTGCTGAACCACGTTGGCCACTTCCTGGACTTGGGTTGTTGTCTATTTGCACACAAGTGATCTTGACTTATCAGAAAACTTTTATTCAGAAATCTCTCTTAAGATGGCAGGGAGGAATATTGGACACTTCAGAATAATTTCCACAAAACATTAGAATGCTCTTTTCTCTAACCCACCATACCATCTCCTCTTCTTATCTTTGGAAATTGGGAAACCCAATTCAGGGCTTCTTAGGAGACATATGGTATGAACTCACCAGAATATCTAAAATTTAAAAGATGGTATCAGTTGTTGTTAAGAATATGGAGCAACTAGCATTCTCATATACTGTGGGTGGGAGTGTAAATTGATATGATCACTTGGGAAAACTACTGGCAGTATCAACCAAAGCTGAATATTCTGTATATACTCCTAGGTATACTCAATAGAAATCAATGTATATGTTCACCAAAAGGCATGTATAAGAATTTCCATAGAAGTTGTATTCATTATAACCCCAAACTGGAAACAGTCTAAATGTTCATCAATAGGAGAAGAGATAAACTGTTGTATGTTCACACAGTGGAACACTACACAGAAATAAAAAGAACGAACTGATACATACATCATGGCTGAATCTCATGGATATTAAGGGAAAGAAGCAAGAAACAAATGAGTACAAACTATATGACTCCACTTGAAGGTCAAGAACAGGCAAAAGTAACCATTGGTGATAGACATCACAGAGTTATCACTGCAGGGTGTTTAATGACTGGGAAGGGACATGTAAGACACTGAGCATTGAATGGGGGCCAGAAAGGTAAACTTTGTTGTAAAACGATGTCCTGCCTAATATTTGGCAGGCTAATATTTCCTACTCTCAATTGAAAGTTGTGACCCAAGGGTTCCCTAGTCTGATATTACAACATATACATTGTAATAATGATTGTATGAGACACACTGAATTAAAATTTCCTCAAATTACATGATACAAACACTCAAACTAGGATTAAAGGGAACTTCTTCAGCCTGATAAAGGCTATCTATGAAAACCTGGTACTAACATCATACTTAATGATGAAAGACTGGCTGCTTTCCCCTTAAGATCAGGAATAAGATAAGGACACCTGCTCTCACCGCTTCTATTCTGCATTGAACTGGAGATTCCAGCCAGGATAACTAGGCAAGGAAAACAAAAAGTTCCTTCTAGGTTGGAAAGGAAGGACTCAAACTATATCTGCAGATGACATGATCTTACATACAAAAAATCTTAAGGAATTTAATAGAAACTATTCGAACTAATAAATGAGTTCAGCAAGGTTGCAGTTTATAAAATCAACACACAAAAATCACATGCATTTCTACACATTAGCAATAAAGAATTGAAAAGGGAAATCAAGAAAACAACTCCATTTACAATAGCATCAAAAGATTAAAATACTTAGGTATATATTTAATAAAAGAAATATAAGAGTTGTACACTGAAACTACAAAACATTGAAGGAAATTAAAGGAAACCTATGTAAATAGAAAAGTATCCTGTGTTAAATTTCAAGAAAAACAGTATAACAAATATATATACACACACACAAACACACACACACACACACACACACACATATTTTTAACAACAAAGACCCTTTAAAAATGATTCACCATAATTAGATTGCAAATATCTGAATCAGCGATAACTCACCTACTACACTGGTCTTCGCTGGAAAAGTAGATTTGAAAGTCATCAGAATTATCATGGACATAAAGAAAACAACACCGTTCATCAAACTTGGATAAGCTATAAAATTTTAAAACATAAGAATGCTTATACATAAGTTATGATACCAATTTTAAACTTGAAAAAAATCTAGTAATAGATTTTCTTCCATTTTACAAATTTCTAAAAGATTCATTAATGCTTTAACAAATACCCCTAACATTTGCCTTTTACTTCTCTATGAAATTTAAATATTGGGGGCCGGCCCATGGCTCACTTGGGAGAGCGTGGTGCTGACAACACCAAGTCAAGGGTTAAGATCCCCTTACCGGTCATCTTAAAAAAAAAAAAAAAAAAAAAAAAAAAATTAAATATCGGGCAAATTCATCTTGCTTATGTTTGAATTTATATTTATCAACTAACTTTAACTAATATGTATCAAGAACTTACTCTATATTTAGTGCTAAGCAAAGCATATGGGCAACAGAAAAGGGAATAAAGTATGGTCTCTGCCCTCAAGGAGTTTATAATCTCACGAAAAAGACAGGCAAGGTATTTGTGAAATAATTGATCATGTTATCAAAGGAATTTCTAGACTTAGAAAATATCAGGACACAGTACTTGCAGCCAAACAAGGGAAACAGAAATAAACATGGCATCTGGGCTCAAGAAGGGCCTTTAAATGTTATCTGTTCCATCTCCACCCGGTGTCTAGATCTGACTCTACAGCTCCTCAAACAAGCACCATTTAGCTTGCCTGGACATATCTAGTGATAGAAAATCACCACACTCCATCTGCTGATAGATTTCACTGTTTGTGCCAAGAGGATAAGGCTAGATTCTCTCCTACAATTAGCCCTTTGAACAAACGAAGCCACTTTATCCTGCCCCTCCTAAGTCACCTCTTCCTGAGATCCAAACTTTCTTAGACCATTCTTCATGTTATAGATGATATGACAAACACCGAGGGGAAATAGCAATTGTGCAGGGTGATGCAAAAAGAATTCATACTAGGTTATACATGAGCAAGTTTTGAAACCCAATTTGTAAAGGAGCTACCACAGTTAGTTGGGCAGCCTTGGGAATGCTCAAAGCAAGCTCTTCCTGTTGCATCAGTCCTGGGATCTAATTCGGCCCAGGCTCTTTGCAAATCTCCACTGGTGGCTGAAATGGCAGCTCAAGGTGTTTCCAGGAGCAGGTGCAAATAGAAGGTTCTTGACTATGTGTTCGCATACAACTTAGTTACTGAATAACACATTTTTGAAAATGTTCAACACTTCTGCATTACCTTGAATTTTCTGGGCAATATTATCCACATGCACTACTCTGTACTTAAATTATTTCCCTCCCTTGAAAGTGATGTAAACATTATTCTAATTTAAACATTCTATTGTGTCCAGGACAAGATCATACAGTGTCTGGAGGTAACTTGGGATTCGTTCAGTGGCCTGAGGTAGTCTCAGAAGCAGAGAAATGACAGAGAATTCTAGTCCCAGCCCTTTATTTGATGAAAACAGAGAAGAAACAGACCTAGAAAGGCTGTGTGACTTTCCCAATGTCACACAGCAAAAAGGGATTAGAACTCACATGACTTCAGAGCCACTCCCACCCTTGAACATGCTAGTAAGGTGGTAAGTACAGCTGAGGTATAGTAGCCCTGCTTGGGGAAGGCCACACAGCTCAGGCACAAATGGTCACCATTCCTGAGCCAAAAAGCAAGTGCCATACCTCTCCTCAAAATACACCACCTCACTCCCTCCCTAATCATAATACTACTGGCTCCACCTCTCTGCCCGGGAGGCCCCACCCCCAACAAGTGCCATTACCAAATAATTCTGGTGTCAGCTCTCAGGCTCCCTGAACACTTGAACATCTTTGGCTCAAAGAAGATACATTTCCTCTCTACTTATTATTATTATTATTATTATTATAGTTTGAGACAAGAGAGTTCCCTCTGTTGGATGTGAGAAAAGCTACTGTGTTACAATAAGCGAAGAAGTTCTTACTAGCAACACATTATTAATTAGCTGGGGCAGGGAAAGAAAACAAAATATAGTTCATTTTGGATTCCATTAAAAACAAAAACATCACATATTATGAATCAATGGAAACATTAAAGTACATAAACATTATCATTATTTAAATTAAACAATAATTACATTTTCTCTATGTTCTTACCTTATTCCCTTAATGGAAGAGGCTGTAAAATTCCATTCGTGGATTTGTTTCTGCAAGTATCAAAGACAGAAATCAGTAGCGTGATTTTGTCTAAGCAAAGAATTGTTTTTTGTTTCATTCTATAGCCAATCACTTCTGCTATTTTACTTTCGGTTGTGATTTAGGGTTAGGGCAATATACTTTGCATAATTTGTAACACCAGAAACATTTTCTAATGTATTATCAACATTCATTTGTATTGCTAACCCAGTTTAGAACGAATGATACAAATTTGAAGTAGAAACAATAAACACACCCTAAGTACACAGTGAGTGGCCTTTCACCTTCTGTCAACATAGTAGGCACACTCTAAAATGAGTTTGGGAATAGCCCACCTAAGTTGAGTGACCTGCAAAAATGTTTGGAGAAGCAGACACCATTCCGTGTCCATCAATCTTCATTTCCTTTTCTCCCTGGGCACAGAGCTAGACTACATTTCCCAGCCTCACTTGCAGCTAGGTGGAGGGCCATATGACAGAGTTCTGACCAACGGGATGTGAGCAGGAGTGACCACTTGCAGGTGCACCACTTGCATGCCTGGCTCATCTAAACTTGCATGGCAAACCTCTACCTTCTCTTTCCCATCCACTACAGAATGGAATGGGGCCCCTGCCAACCAGGATATGACGTGAGGCATAGATAAACTTTTATCGGGTTAAGATGTTGAGATTTGGGGGCTGTTTGTTGCAAGAGCTAGCCTACCATGACCAACAGAAAAACTAACTCACCAAGATGCACTTTTTAACCAACTCTGTCCCCTCCCTCTGCCACCACTCCTGTTCTTAAACTGAAATCTGAATATCTGAAATCCCAGTTTCAGAAGAGCCACAGGCTACACCCCTAATACATCACAACCATAGAAATAATTTAAAATAGGAAAATCCATTTGGTGGGCTTGAGGAGAGTGTCATAAATGACCAGCCAAGGCACCCAGGGAAGAGAAGTTTGAGAGCCAAGTGACTGAGCATATGGCTCAGGAGAACTGCCATCAGCAGTTGGGTGATCAGTTTCCTGCCATCCTGGAGCAATGACAATAGGAACAGACTGGGAAGATGGTTCCCAATAGGAGAAGATCCATTCATACTTGTTGATTAAGTACCTACTATGTGCTAGGCAAGGTACCCACAGAGAACAAAGTCCTTGCCCTCATGGGGCTTACATTCGAGTGAGGGGAGATGGACAATAAATTAAATAGTAAATTAATGGCATAGTGGAGGGTGAAAAGTACTATGAAGATAAATAAAGCAGGGAAGGCCATGAAGGTGAGGCAGGGGGTCATGTTAAACTGGATGCTCAGGAAAGGCCGCTCTGATGACAGAAAGCTAAAGGGGTGAAGGAGTGAGCCATGCAGGGATCTGGGGGAAGAGTTCCAGGTGGGGGAACAGCAGTACAAAGGCTCTGAGGCAGGAGTGTGCTTGGCATGTTTGGGGACCAACGAGGAAGCAAGAGTGGCTGGAGCCAAGTGAGCGAGATGAGGGGAGAGGAGGTTGGACAGCTAATGGGGTCAGATCACACAGGGTCTTGAGGACTTTGGATCACGCAGAAGCCATCAGGACTTTGGCTTCTACTTTGTATGACATAGGAAGCCAATGGAGGCTGTGAAAGACAGAAGGGCATGAAAATATGAAAGCCATCAAATTGGACCTGCGCGCATAGAAAGGCTATGTGCATATTTCAGAGGAGAAGCGTGTCTACAGTCACTGAGAAAGGACAGTGGCAGAGACCAGGAGTCTGCCTTTGGATTCGGGTACAGAAATGTGAACCGGGGCAGTTTCGAGAGAGCCTTGCCTGACCCACATCAACCTGCAAGAGGCTGCAAGTATATAGAAAGTTCGGCTGTATGATTGTCAAAGTATTCCCAGATGGTACATTTTCTCTAGGGCAGCTTTAGAGAACTTCTTGATTTGGGAGGGAGATTTACTAGCTATGAAGTAAACAACATGGACACCCCCTCGTTCCCTTTATATCATAATCAACAGGCACTGGGGTGGGGGGTAACTGTTCTGTACAGCCTAAAGATATAAACACATAGAACTCACGGATGGGCTTCTATATTTGGGGAGAGATTTTCAAAAACTGATACATAACAAGCCATAGGATGTATTTTTGTACACAGTACAGGCCACTGGATGCCTACATTCAGTGGAAAAAATGAAAGGATGGTTAAAGACACCTTCGCAAAAGCTAGGACTTGAGTAATTGGAAGAAGAAATTCCAGGAAGGAAGAAGGATGTGAACAAAAGTGCAGATGTCAGTCCCTTCAAGGCCAGCTCAGAGGCCGGAAAGAGGACAGCCTGGAGAAAGAGGAAGGACGGGGCAGGGTTACACAGGAGAGCTGAACACCTGGTAAAAGAGTCTGCATTTTATCTGGAAAGCCACGGGATCCAGTAATAATTGAGGAGTACACCAAGAGGGCCAGGATCAGTGCTTTTAAAAAACATTACATTTTATATTGCAGTATAACGTTCATTCAGAAAAGGGCACGAATTAGTGATCAGCTCAATAAACTTTCACAAAATGAACACCCCCTGTACCCAGCATGCAAATGAAGAGGCAGGTCATCAGCAGCGGCTCAGAAGCCTCCTGCTTGGTGCAGCCCTCTGGCACTGCTGTGCTGGATGCAGCCTGTACCAGCTTGGGAAGGCCCACATTGCTCATCTCTTCCTAATCCCCTGTTTGGTGACCTGCTGTAGTTTGCTTGAAACTGGCCATGTGGGACTATTTACACCATGGAAATCAGCAAACACTATAAATTAGTCTGCACCCCTAGAGAGTTGGTTGTCCAACATTTACCAGCATAACGCTGCCTCCTTATGTCCAGTAAGTTTCTGAATCTCTGGCTAATGAACCAGGAATTTAATCTCATTTTATAGTGATGCTACACATAGGTGTATACATACATGAACGTGTTCTCTTCCCATCATCTATAGACCACTGGGGAAAAAAATGCAACACTGTGCAGAAAAATGTCATCTCACTCTAGGCAAATCTGTTTGCTTTCAAAATCTGTAAAACTTCAAAACTGTAAATGAAGGAAAAAGCAAAGGATTTCTCTCAAAGCAAAAGGCAATTTATATCTCTTGAACATTTCCTCTGACAACTAAAAGCACGTGTGCAAAACATATCATCAGTCAAGAAAAACTAGCATTTGCTGCTTATGTAGTTCTTTTCCATTCCTTATTATGGACTACATACAAACAAAGCAAAACATTTACAACTAGTACCTCACTAGTTATATATACCAATGGAAATTTCCATTAAGGGCCAGCAACCATTATAGGATCCAAAAGAGGCGGGCAAAGTTTGTAGAATTCCATGAGATCAAAACCATTTTGCTTTAAAGGTACGAAGAATCACTTTAACAGTATTAGTGTTTTGGTTTTTTTTTTTTTTTTTGCAACTACTTGTCAAAATATGAGGTATTTTGTACCTACATGAATGAAATAGTGAGATTACAGATCAGCATTTTGAAAATTCTTTTTTTTTAACTGCAGTAGCATCAATGACACAAAGAAAATAAGCAAGGCTGGTTTCCAGTACACAAATTTCAGTACTGAGAACAGGGTGCTTCACAGAGGTGGCACATGGAGGGCAGCACAAAGGGGACATGACCAGGGCTTGGGGGGAGGGGAGTGGCCTACTGATGCTCTGTTTCTTGCCCTGTGCTGGCTACCTAGGTGTGTTCACTTTGAAAAATCCATTAAATTATACATATATGACTTATGCATTTTTCTCTGTGTATGTTACACTTCAAATAACAGGTTAAAAAAACACAAAGAGAGAAACTAAATAGAAGATGCATGCATTCCTCAAATGAGATATATCTGTACGAACACCGTGTATGCCCTTTATTACAGCATGAAATTTTCTCTTTTATACTAAAATAGTTAATGTAAACAGTACAGGGAAAAAACACAAGCACATCACAGCAGCCTGTTCACTAATGGCTGCTGACTCTATTTTCAATGATAAGATTACTCCAATGTTAAATATTGGACAAAGTCATTGGCCTGCACTTGAGATATGACTATTTCTGACAAGGAATTTCTAATATGAATTTGAGCCTCTGCTTATTCTACAATGCTGCATTTATTTTTTTATTTTTTATTTTATTTTATTTTTTAAAAAAAGATGACCGGTAGGGGGATCTTAACCCTTGACTTGGTGTTGTCAGCACCACGCTCTCCCATGAGAGCTAACCAGCCATCCCTATATAGGGATCCAAACCCATGGCCTTGGTGTTATCAGCACCACACTCTCCCACGTGAGCCACGGGCTGGCCCTAATGTTGCATTTATTTTCGAAGATATTGCTTACTTTTACCGGATTAAAACATGATTGTTCGCACCCATTTCCAGGAAGAAAAATAATACTTCTTTGTGTTAAAAATAATAATACTTGAAGTTAATGGCAGAAATTTCTCCACACTCCATGAAAACACATACATAGCAAATAAATCTATCTAATGCACTTGTCAAAGGTGTTATGTTTCTTTATTACTGCAAAATTTATGAAAGAAGAAAGCTGATGAAGCACTTTAGAAAAATAGAGATGAAAATATCACGATTACCATAAAACATCAGGGCCAGCCCAGCATTTCTATAATCTCTTTACCGAGCAGTTAAAACCTCTTCTCTCCTGTACTGTTGGTGTGAGTAGAAACTGAAATGGCATACATTTGACAGTAACTACTGAAGTTTTAAACATACGCACTCTTGAGTGCAGCAGGTCCATTTTTGGGAATCTCTGTTCCTGAAACACTTCCTTGAGCACGGGAGGGTGAAGCCATCAGGGTGCGTGACAGCGTGTCACTGGCAAGAGTGAACAATGGGGCACCTCAATGTGCATCAATAGGAAAGTGATGAGATAAAGTAGGGTTCGTCCATTCCAGGAACTACGCCATGCGATATGGGAACACAGAGAATGTGACATTTAGTAAATCAGGTGGATCCATGTGTGCTGTGTGAAAAACTGTCTGTGATGTATGGATGAGTTAAAAAATAAGCTACAGAATAAATATATGCTGTACGATCACACTTTAATGCAAAACATTCCCCTCTCTCTCTCTCTCTACATATGTATATAATGTATATCATACACATACTTTATACATATACAAGTATAAGTAAGTTTAGAAAACAGATAAATGAATATCTGCCAAAGCATTGGGGATGCGAATGGAGATCAGGTTTTGGGAACCTGGAGGGACTTTCCCTGTATATCCCCTATCCACTTCCTTATGGTTTCACTTTTTAAAAAACAAATCCTGTATTTGTTATTTATACACACACATGTGCACACACATATAAACACACGTACAAATGGAAACACCTGCTTCCTTTCATCTGTGATTATGCTCTCTCATATATTCCTGTAATTCAGAAGTTAAACATGCGTGCCTGTTCTCTCAAATACTACAACATAGACTCTTCTGTGTGAAAAGTGAATTTTTGGTGAAATAATAGAAAAGCCAAAGAACCATTTGTGATTGTTCCTTTACCATTTCCGTGGGGGAGACATGCCATAAAGAAACTGTCCTCTCCTCTGCTTCACTGTTTATAGACACATAGGAAGGCTGGTAGATTCTGGTTGGCTCTATCACCAGAACCTAAAAGAAGAACAGATTCCTGTGATGCATAGGAACCTAAAACGGAGGAAGTGGGAAGGATTGCGCTCAACAAAGACTCATCGAGGACCAACCCTGCGCCAAGCACTGCTCTAGGAGCCAGGTGTACAGCAGGGGACAGAAGTCCCTGCCAACAGGAGGGCTATGCTCTAACGGGGCAGAAGGAATGACAGACAGATAGGGACATGCCATCTAATATCATATGTGTAGAGATTACACAAGTGTCTGTTCTGGGGTTTTTGTTGTTGTTCCTTTCAGTAGGTTTGAAATATTTCATAATTAAAAGAAGATCTTAAAATGTATTACCCAGGAACAAAATAATTATCACAATCACTTCAGACAACTCAATCTTTTAATAGCTACTTAATGAAATTCTTAAAAATGGAATGTTCACAAAATCTCATGGCATAAATATGAAACACCATTATCTGAAATTCAATTTTCAGGATACTTAGATATCTTACTTATGATTCTTTATAAGATGGTCCTAAAATTGAAACAAAAACTCAGTGAAAAGCTAAAAGCAATTTTGCTTTTCTACTAAAGCTTTAAATGTTAATTAGTGGCACTGGAGGTAAATCAAAACTTAACAGGAAACAGCTTTGAATTCTAAATTTTCACTACACTGTTTTGGAGGATGGTTTATCCACCTCGGACTATGGACATTTTGGGCTGGATAATTGTTTATGGGGGAGGTGTCAGGTGCATTATGGGATATTCCACTGCATCCCTGATCTCTACCCTACCAGCCGCCAGTAGCACCATCTTCTTCCTCAGTTGTGACAACCAAAAATGTCTCCAGACATTTCCAAACGTCCCTTGGGGAACAAAATTGCTCCCAGTTTTCTTTCTTTCAGAGTATTCAATAATTAGATAGCACTGGTCCCATCCCTAGTTTCTTCATTTATCTTAAAGAAATGGATTTAGCATATCTTACTGGAAATCTGAGTCCATTAGTAACTTCACTTGTTGCCTCAAAAATTATATCTAACCAGAAGTTAAGCCGTTCTTGCCTGGGTGAATGTTCAATAATAGTTTTCTTGAAGCGCCGAATTAATAACAAGTTCTGAACTAATGATCTCAAGTACCTGGAAAAATCACAAACACCAATAAATTAGATTCCTAAGCAAACTGAATTCAGTTTCACTCCCCTTAGAAGAAGCTTCCCCAAAGCTTCATTTACTTAAATTCATTTCATGAGTGCTTCATAAACAATCATTTGGCAACCATAGAACTAATTAAAAGAAACCCAAACAGTAGGCAAAATAAGTCAGTCTGACAAAGTCGTACAACATGGCTTTTTTTGTTTGCTTGGTTGGGTTTTTTTTTTTTTTTTTTTGGGCAGCTGGCCAGCACAGGGATCGAACCCTGGACCTTAGTGTTATCAGCACCACGTTCTAACCAAGTGTGCTAAGTGGCCAGCCCCAACATGGCTTTTTATCAACATTGGTCTAAACCTCAATTTTGGTACACAGTATTCAAAGTGTAGAGACGGTAAAGCACGTGGTAGCTGTTTTAAATAACAGAGCAAGCAGAAGTTCAAAGAAATTACAAAATGGCAAAATTTCAAACTTGTCTTTTTCTTTTTAATTAAACTTTTTATTTTGAGGCAATCTTAGATTTACATGTAGTTGTAAGAAATAATACAGAGACAATCCATATATCCTTGATCCAGTTTATCCTAATGGCAACATCTTGCAAAACTATAGTACAATAACACAACCAGTATGTTGACATTGATATAGTCAAGACAGAGAACATTTCCATCACCACAAGGATCCCTCAAGTTGCCCTCCTGTAGTCATACGTTCTTGCCTACCTGGCAATCACTAATCCGAAACTCATAGTCTCTTAGTCTTAAAAAGATAGAATCTGACTAGGTAGATTTTGACATTTGCTATCTTCAGGCAAATTGAACTTTGTAAAACAGAGTTGCCAGGCAGTGGTGGTCACATCCTTTCCAGTAATAAACAGGGATGGTTCAGCTGAAAGCATCACGGTATTATTTTGTTCTTTGAAGATAAAGTGTGGAGCTACCCTGGGAAGATAGATCGGCTAGACTTCAATTGACCTGCTTGGGTACTCAGCAGGCGTGGGTTGTCCAAACTCTACACATTCCAAAGAAAGGTCTGGTCCTTGACTGGTTCATGTGTTCAAAACTTGATCTCTACTGTAACAGTGTTAGGAGAGCGGGAAATTTGATTATGATATTTGAAAGGTAGGGCCTTTGAAAGGTGATTGGATTGTGAGGATTAATCCATTCATGGAATAATGAGTTATCACGGGTGTGGACTGGTGGCTTTATAAAGAGAGCACATGAGAGAGCTCTTGCCATTCTTGCCATGTGATACACTGTGTTGCCACAAGACCCCGTAGAGAGTTCCTACCCAAAAGAATGTCCTTATCAGATGTGCTCCCCAGACCGTGGACTTCCCAGACTCCAAAAGCATAAGAAATAAATTTCATTTCTTTATAAATTATTCCGTTTCAGGTATCCTGTCATAAGCAACAGAAATGGACTAGTACACTGGCTACAGGGAGATCATCTCTAAGCCCTTAGGATATTCTGCCTGCTAAGATTGCCTTTGTTTACCTGGGGCCCTGGGCCATGCCAGATAGTTTATGCCAACATGGTGGGGCCATTGGGCCGTGCTGCATTAGTTTGACCTCTGGAGAGGCCGGAGACTGAGGTATTAAGATCAGCTACATGAGCATTCCATGCCTATGTGACCCACCCCCAATAAAAACCCTGGACATCAAAGCTCAGTGAGTTTCCTCAGTTGGCAATATTTCATGCACGTTGTCATACATCACTGCTGGGAGAATTAAGTACTGTCCATATGACTTCACTGGGAGAGGCTTGTGCCTGATCTCCCCTGGTGCCCAAGGGTGAGAACAGCTAACAATATTGTATTGCATGTTTCAAGATAGCCAGAAAAGAGGATATTAAATGTTATAACCACAATGAAATGATAAATGTTTAGGTGACAGATATACTAACTATTCTGATTAGGTCATTATACAATATATGCATGTATTGAAGCAACAAACTGTACCCCATAAACATGATGAAAAAATAAAATTAAAAACAAAACAAAACAAAACAACTTCTTATAAGGCTATCTCTCTGAGATAACTACTGTCAATATTTTGGGGGAAATCTCTCATTTATCATTTATTCATTAAACAAATACCTATTGAGCATCTATTATGAGATTATAGCAATCAATAAGATATCCACAATTCTAATGTAGCTTCATGACTATGGGGAAGTCAGATATTACCCACCCCTCCCAGACCATTCCCTAAGAGTCACACACCAAACACACATTTTTAATTAAAATGAGATCATATAGAGCAGTGATTCTCAAAGTGTGGTCCCCAGACTAGCAGCAGTAGCTCATAATTTGTAAATAAAAATTCTCAGGCAACACCCCAGCCTTACCGGGCCAGAAATCTTTTTTTTTTTTTTTTTTAATTTTATTTTGTCAATATACATTGTGGTTGATTATTGTTGCCCCTTACCAAAACCTCCCTCCCTCCTCCCTCTCCTCCCTCACCCCCAACAATGTCCTTTCTGTTTGCTTGTCGTATCAACTTCAAGTAATTGTGGTTGTTATATCTTCTTCCTCCCACCCCCCAGTTTTTTTTTTTTTTTTTTGTGTGTGTGTGTGTGTGTGTGTGTGTGTGTGTGAATTTATTTATTTATTTTTAGCTCCCACCAATAAGTGAGAACATGTGGTATTTCTCTTTCTGTGCCTCACTCGTTTCACTTAATTCTCTCAAGGTCCATCCATGTTGTTGCAAATGGCAGTATTTCATTCGTTTTTATAGCTGAGTAGTATTCCATTGTGCAGATGTACCACATTTTCCGTATCCACTCATCTGATGATGGACATTTGGGCTGGTTCCAACTCTTGGCTATTGTAAAGAGTGCTGCGATGAACATTGGGGAACAGGTATACCTTCGACTTGATGATTTCCATTCCTCTGGGTATATTCCCAACAGTGGGATAGCTGGGTCGTATGGTAGATCTATCTGCAATTGTTTGAGGAACCTCCATACCATTTTCCATAGAGGCTGCACCATTTTGCAGTCCCACCAACAATGTATGAGAGTTCCTTTTTCTCCGCAACCTCGCCAGCATTTATCGTTCAGAGTCTTTTGGATTTTAGCCATCCTAACTGGGGTTAGATGGTATCTCAGTGTGGTTTTGATTTGCATTTCCCGGATGCTGAGTGATGTTGAGCATTTTTTCATATGTCTGTTGGCCATTTGTATATCTTCCTTAGAGAAATGCCTACTTAGCTCTTTTGCCCATTTTTTAATTGGGTTGCTTGTTTTTTTCTTGTAAAGTTGATTGAGTTCCTTATATATTCTGGATGTTAATCCTTTGTCAGATGTATATTTTGCAAATATTTTCTCCCACTTTGTTGGTTGTCTTTTAACTCTGTTAATTGTTTCTTTTGCTGTGCAGAAGCTGTTTAGTTTGATATAATCCCATTTGTTTATTTTTCCTTTGGTTGCCCGTGCTTTTGGGGTCGTATTCATGAAGTTTGTGTCCAGTCCTATTTCCTGAAGTGTTTCTCCTATGTTTTCTTTAAGAAGTTTTCTTGTTTCAGGGTGTATATTTAAATCCTTAATCCATTTTGAGTTGATTTTAGTATATGGTGAGAGGTACGGGTCTAGTTTCATTCTTGGGCCAGAAATCTTGAGGGTAGGCCCAGCAATCTGTGTTTCAGTCAACATGGGTGATTTGGAAGCATGATAAAGTTTGAGAACCACTGATATAGAAAAATATATCCTGCAGCTGGCTTTTCTTATTCTATGATAAAGCAGGAACACAGTTCCACGTCTCCAAGTATTCTTTCTTGCACATTTAAATAAATGGCTGTATAACACACCACCATGTTATTCGCGATAGTTTTAGTTTCAGTTTTCATTTGTGGTGAACATCATTTTCTAGGTGTGTTTTAACTTTATATATGCTCTCTCACAAATGCATAATATGTACTAATACCAAAGAGCATTTTACTCTTGACGACCTGAAGAAATTAGTAGGACTGAGAATCTCTAATCCTAGGGATATAGCATGTAGGGATATATTATGTGGGTGTGTGTCTGTCTGTCTTGCCCTCCCTTCACTATTATAAAAGCAAGTGCACCCTCAGAGCCGTGAAGTCTGCCATAACTTTGACTTAATAAAGAAGTCAGAGGAGAAACATAGCAATTATTATTGGGTTTTGTTGTTGTTTTGTTTTTGCATTTCTGCCTTTTTTCCCAGGAAGAGATGTTTCAGCACAAGGTCAGATATTGACATGGGTGATGACAACACACAGACACGACTCACCAGACTGGAGGTTTCAATTTGAACAACCTCTCTGCTGCTTGGACGGCCTTCCCGACGTCACTGGCCAACATGCTGACGTTGAAGAACTGGCCCACATCCCAGTAATTGTTCATTTTCTCTAAGCTTCCTTTTCTTCCCAACAAACTGTTCAGCCGGACACCTTAAGAATTTGAAGTTTAGAGTCACAAAAAATCTTTCTAGTTTCCATCATATTGTGCAAACCTTCAGATAAAGGACAAATGGGCATTTTATTTTGGCTGCTGTCTCAGGTGGGCTAGCAGAAAGCAGGTGATTGTTCCTTTTGAAGGATAAAAAGCTAGCTATTTGAACATAAATTTTAACGTTAAATTTGTGTAACCAAAGTATCAACATTTGCAATCATAAATAGCTTTACCTATTTTCCTTAGTTCCATGGAAGTTTCAAACTGCTGTCCAGCAACTATCAGCAAAACCGCAAGGTTAATTCCCGAATAAAGAGATGACTGGAGCTCAAACCCTTTGCGATACCTATAATTATAGAACCACCAAATTCTTATTATATCATCTCATTATATTAGAACAAAGAAGGTATAAATAAAGGTACAAAACAACCTTCTCATGAAAATTTTTATTACTCTAATTTATTCTTTTTCAGCTCCCTCCTCCCAACCTTTATGAACAGCTACATGCAGCTCTCAAATAACTTTTTTTAAATGTCATAATAGCAACACAGTAACTTACACTAGGGAATTTAAAATTTTTTCTTCATAAGGCTTATATTGTTATTATAAAGCCATAATGATTGTATAAAATAGGGAAATCATTTTAAAGTATAAAAAAGAAATTTAAAAGCTATTATAATCCTATCCCTAAAAGATGACTGCAATTTGATGTCCAAATCTCATTTTTAAAGTTAGACTCCACTTATACATTGAGTGTTTTTTATTACATAGAAATGGCACCAATCAAAGGCAAGCCATTTCTCTTCTTGTATCACAATGCAGAATCATTTTTTTTTCATGTGTTAAGCAGCATTGCCAGAATCCTGGATCTCAAGTAGCTATAAGAGCAGCAGCGTAAACTGAGGGAAGCAGCAGGGATCTTCTATGTGAGGCTAAGAACAAGATACAAAACTTGGAATCCCATTTTTATATGAGAAGGTTAATAGCACCATTTTAACTCTCTTCTATATTCTTTTCTATACATAGAAGTTTCTTTCTAGTCCATGAGCAAATATGAATATAACAATCAGGAAAGAATAAGTCAATCAATGAAGTAATGACAAAAAAATGTCCTTAGGTGGCACAGTTCATACCGAAGACTTGTAAACCAGGAGTAATTTTACCATTCATGTGACAACAAGAGAATACAACAACAAAATATTAATTTTGGAATGGAGAAGTTATTTAGGTCTGTTAAAATATGGCTTTATGAACTTTGGGGCATAACCCAAGTACCCTCAGATGGGCCAGAGAACATTAAGAAAGTCCTTCTGACTCGAGTCAACAAAATTCCAACCATTTTTTCACGTATGTTTTGGGAATTTTAAATTCCATATCCTACTGGATTTGATTTCTTTAACTATGAAAAGTTATACTGAAAAGAGGGTGGAGAGGGTTACTTCTTCATAAGTCAAACAGGCCCAGCTTGGGGACAGAGAAGATTTTTAACACCAGCCAGGACTGCAGTCCCAGATTTGCCACTAACCATTCCTGCGACCTTGTACCGGCTCTGTGAATAGCCACCCAGCTCCCTGGGCCACGTGCTCCCCATCCATACCTGAGGGTCTGGTTTAAATGATCTCCAAGGTCTCATCTTGAGGCCACACACTCGGACTGGAAGACTAAGCTTTATTTGCTCTTGTCCCTACTGCTGCTACCTTCTGAAGTGGGTGGAGAAAAACTCCTATCACTTTCTTGAAGGAGACACAGGCAGTAATTTCCTGACCTGTGGGTTGAATTCTCAGCCACCATAGTGGGAACACAGCTTCCTGTCTTGGCTCTACCAAATATTAACTTCCCTTCAGCACCCTGAGTGACTCCTGTACCACACAGTGCATTAGTTACTACTGGGGATTAAAGAAGAATAAAACAAGATCCCTGCCTTCTGAGAACCTACACTATGGTGGAGGTGATCAGAGCCACACACAATTAGTGAAAATACAAGCAAGAATGTGATAAGTATCCTAGAATCACACAAATCCAAGTCTAGAGGAACTCACAGAAGACACACAGGGCTCCCCCCACCCCCAGACTTCAGATATGGCATGAAGATGGACAGAAATGTAATAGCAGTAATTTGGAAAGGGAACCCCTGGTATAGAAAATGGCAGGAACAGAGATGGGAGTCTGGGGAACTCCTAAGGAACTACTTCAGTTTAGTTGGACATACATCAGGTAGTGGGAAGCAGCACTAGAGGTGGGTTGGAGAAAGCTATACACTAGCACCTAGAAAGGTTCTATAAAGTTTGAATTTTTATATAATAGGGAATAGGGAGCCGTGGTGGGTTTTTGAACTTTAGGAGGAGAAGCTGTAAATGAAGGATGAACTGAAGAGACACCAAGCAGAGAGCCTACTTGGGATACTGCTAGAACATTCTTGGCAAGAAAGTAAAAAATGGCAGTGGCTGGGGGTGGTGGTGCTGGGAAAGGATTGGCAAGGAGTCGGGGAAGACTCACAGAAGGGCTGGAAATGGGAACCGGAAGTATAGGACACAAGTGAGCAAAAGGATTCAAACATTTACCAAAATCTTAAGACTAGGAAGGTAAAAATTGGCAGTAAGAAGGCAAGACATTGGAAGCCATACCTTGTGGAGAGGAGGAAATGACTTTAGCCTTCAACATGTTGAGTGTCAAATACCAGCACCACCTCGAGGTAAAACAGGTGGACAAAGGGGGCGATGTCACAGCTAATCACAGCTTGGGATAGGGGTTGGGCTGGAGACCTCCAGCTAAGGGTCCCAAACAGTAGGAATGGCTGGGATTGCCAGAGAAATGTGTGTGGATGGAGAGAAGGCAGCAGGGGACAGAGCCTCCCACATGTACAGAAGGAGGGAGAGAGAGAGAAGCAGCAGTCAGAAGTAAATGAGGACACAACAGCAATGCCAAGAGCTCTTATGACAGAAGTGGATGATGTGGGCTGTTGGCTCCACCTGCAAAATACACCCAGAATCCAACTTCTCATATTCATCACTACCACCCGGGTTCAAGTCACTGTTAGCTCTCCCCTGAATTATTACAATAGTTTCCTAATTGTTTGCTGCTTCTGCCTTCACCTCTGGGGTAGGTTGTTCAGTGGCCACAAATTCCTCCCATCCCAATACAGACACACCGTTGCCATCCTTCCCATCCAGAGATGGAGTGTATTTCTCCACCCCCTTTGAATTGGGGCAGGCCATATGATTTGCTTTGACCAAGAGCACGTAGTAGAAGTGACCATTTGTGAGTTCCTGAGCCTACGCCTCTAGAGGCTTTGCAGCTTCCACCTTGGCTGTCTTAGAATACTGTCTACCAGGTAAGAAAGCTGATCTACCAGGATTAGAACCACATGTTGAAGCACTGAGACACACCACTACAGCCAACGCAAGCTGCTGCCAAACATGCCTGGGGCCATCTTGGATCTTCCAGCCTTGCCTGACCTTCTAGCTGGCTGCAACTTTAGGAGTGAGTCCAGGCAAAGTCGGCAGAGAAACTGCCTTTACCTAAACCCACAGAATCATGAGAAATCACAAATCATTGTTGTTTGAAGCCACTAAGTTTTGGGGTTATTTGTTATGCAGCAAGTGATAGCTGATATACCCCCTAAAATGCATTCTTTGCATAACAGTGAGAGTACTCCTATTAAAATGTCAGATCTTGGGCTGAGCCCGTGGCGCACTTGGTAGAGTGCTGCGCTGGGAGCGCGGCGACGCTCCCGCCGCGGGTTCGGATCCTATATAGGACTGTGACCAGTGCACTCACTGGCTGAGTGCCGGTCACGAAAAAACGACAAAAAAAAAAAAAAAATGTCAGATCTTGTCACTCCTCTGACTCCTCTGCTCGGAGCCCTCCAATGATGTCCCTTCCCACTCAGAGTAAAAGGGTCTTTCCCCGCTCCCATTCCATGCTGCTCACCTCCTTGCTTACTCCTCACTGCCCTTGAGCGTGCCCAGCATGCCTCCTCCTCAGGCTCTCTGCCTTTGCTGTTCCCTCTGCATGGAACACCTTCTCCACTGTTATCTTCAAAGCTCACTCCCTCACCACCTGCACATCTTTATTCGCCTTCACTGACCACCCTATTTAAAACTGCAGACCACCCCTCCCAACCCTCCTTTCCCCCTTTCCCTGTTTGACTTTTCCCCATAGCCCTCACCATCAGCTGACATCCTGTACATTTTACTGTGTTTGTCCGCTTCCCCCACCAGCAATTCAAGGTCCCTGAGAGCAGGGATTCATGTCTTTCTGTATCCCCACCATCTAGAGAAGTTTCTAACACACAGTAAGCCCTCAATATACATTCATTGACTAAATGAATGAATGAACAGATCACTGTGAGGATAATGCCCTGATAGTGGTGGACAAGGTTCTGGAAGGGTAGCTGGGGAGGAGCATGCTAAACCTCCTTCTTGTCCTATAAATGAGTAAACTTGTGGGAAGAATGTGACCAGTAAAAAAAACCCCTGTTTCTCTTGGTTTTCTCTCAGAAAAGGGAATCAGGAAATTCCCAGACTGCATTTATTTCAATTTTTTTTTTCACTGCCAGCAGGCAGGTACACATATACACATAGGGAAAAGACCTGGGTCCGAAGCCTATGCAATTCTGTTCTTTACAGAGATGCATGTGCTACTGACTAGGGCTGAGGGTTTACCACTCAATGGCACTGTCTCGGCTGGCATCATCTTTGCAGTCTGAATCCAAGAAGATGTCCTTGTAGATCCTCCCGCACAGGCAGAACATGTCAGGGGCTGGGTGATCACAGCTCTGCAGAACCTGAAGCATGACCTGAAGAGCCTTCTCACGGTCACCTGAGCTGTTTCTCCTGAAAGATACGTATTCTAAGACCACAAACATCTGAATCAAGATAGGGGAGTATACATACATTCATTTTGCTGAAAGGCTGGGTGTAAGGACACTGTACTTTAGTAGGAAAAAAAATTCTAAATAATATTTCATTTTTTATTTTCAAATGTAGCAAGTGCTTAAGAGTCACACCAGTAAATCTCATACAATTATACTCAGTCCCTATTTGATCCATCTTTAACAAGTAAATCATAAGGAAAAGAAAAAATGAGAGAAGAGGAAACCTATATAATAAAAAACACGAGAGTCATATCAAACAAATGCAATGTATAGACTTTGTCTCGATTATGATTCAAATAGACCCACTGTAAAAAATATGAGACAACTGGGAAAATTTGAACACTAACACTGAGGAATTATTGTTAATTTTAGGTATGATAACATAATCATGATTATGCTTTATAAAAGTGTCCTTAACTTTTAGAGAGACATTTTGAAATATCTATGGACGAAATGGTGTGTCTTTCCTTCAAAATAAATCCAGTGTTGGGAGTTTGGGGGAGTGGGTGGGGGGTGAAGAGAAAACAAAACTGGCCATGCCATGATAATTATCAAAGTGAATAAGGGGTACATGGGGGTTCATTATTGGGATGGTTAATTTTATGTGTCAACTTGACTGGGCTAAGGATGCCCAGATAGCTGGTAAAACATTATTTCTGGGTGTGTCTGTGAGAGTGTTTCTGGACGAGATCAGCATTTGAATCAGCAAGTGAGTAAAAAGGACCCGCCCTCACCAGCAACGTGGATGGCCCCAATAGAACCAGAAAGTGTGAATTTTCTTTCTCTTCCTGAGCTAGGACATCCATCTTCTCCTGCCCTTGAACAGTAGAACTCCTGGATCTTGAGCCTTCAGAATCCAGGACATACCAGTGGCACCCCTGTTCCCAGGCCTTTGGATTCAGATTGAATCACACCACTGGCTTCCCTGATTCTTCAGCTTGCAGATGACATATCCCAGGACTTCTCAGCCTCCATAATCACATTCACTGATTCTCATAATAAATCTCTTTTCCTACTGGACTGTTTCTCTGGAGAACCCTGCCGAATATAATTATACTATTCCCTTTTTTTGAAAATTTTCATAATAATCAAAAATTTTTGAAAATTTTCATAATAACCAAAAAATAAAAATAAAAGGTACCCATCTTGACTCAACAATTCCACTTCCAGAATTTACAATATGGAAATATTTTTTTTCAAGAATTTTTTGAACAAAGATGTTTGTTATGGCACTGCTTATAACAGTGAGGAGCTGGAGATGACCCAAATGTCCATTAATAGAAGAATGGCAAAATATATTTTATAACAACCAAACTATGGAATACCATACAATCCTTATAAAGGAGTGGATTCATATGTAATTATATAGAAGAACATCCACAATATTTTGTGGAAATAAATTGCTGAACTAAATGAAAAGCATGATCCCATTCTTTGAAATAAACGCTACTTATATATATCTATATATATAGACAAAAGTCTGTAGGGTAAACATTAAACCATTTAGAAACCATTGCTGGGATTTATACAAGGTGGTTCTGTGTATATTTTATTAATAACTATTCTAATAAATGAATAAAGATATTATTTTTAATATCTCGGTAATTTTATAGTGGGCCATTTTATGCTTTCTTTCCTGAGGACATGTACCTCGAAAAACAACTGCATCATCCGAGAAGACAGATTAGTACCTGAAACAGCCTTTCTCAACTGGGGTTCCACAACAGCATTAGGCCCAGGAAAAATTATTTGATTATTTGAGTGACTATTTTCTGAATTCTCCCAACGATGGTACATGGCTAGCCCCATTCTGGACACACGAGAGAAATTCATTCATTTCATACAATAGATGCAACAGGACGGTAGGGTTTAATTATTTTAACCTGGGTTGAGAAGGGCTAATCTAGATACTTGGCATCCTTCTAGAATCCTGCGATAATTAAGCCTTTATTTTGACTCTTTTTCCATTTTCTACCTTGGTCCTGTTCCAATATATTTGATTTTTCCTCTCTGTATCATATACAATCCAACTTGACCAGCCTGAAAACCAGATCTCTTGATGCACAGCCCACCCGTGATATTTTGTAATTTTTAAGAGCCAACAAATACCAATTCAACTCAAACTTATTAATGCATTTAAATAATTTCTAATGTTTGTGGTGAGAAAATGAAAAAGATTAAAACTTTAATGAGGTACAAAATTTTTATATCTGTTATTAGCCAAGTCTTGAGGTGTGAAATATTCAGGATTCTGAAAAGAATGTACTTAACTCACTGACATGCTTAATTATTGATATGAGTTCAGGTTTGTTTGCTTGATATTTGGAGTTTTTTTCTTTCTTTGGACCAGTTACATCTACATCAAGATTTCCCTTGAATTTTTTCATTAACTTGAAATTTACTCTTCTTACTTAAGACAAAAGATCTTTTGAGCATAAGCAAAACAAACAAACAAAAAAATCAAACATTTGAGAAAATGAAAAGTAAAGAGATTTTCAGCTTAAAAGCCAATTTAAGACAGGTGCTAAATAGCTAATCCCTTTATTTGTTAATAATCAGCTTTCAGATCTCCTTATCATTTTCAGATCCCAAGGTATCCAAGAACAAGCCCATAGATTAAAAAAACAAAACAAAACTCCTGTGTTTAATCAGCCAGCAACATCTGTCTCTGGCAATAAGGCCATTTCACAATTCAGAGAAGGCAACTTCCACAGTGGACCTGAACCTTAGCTGCATATTAGAATCACGTGGAGAGCTTTAAAAACCCTGGGGTCCAGGCTGCACCCCAGACCAATTAAATCTAAATCTCTGGAGATGAGACCCAGACATCACATCCCAGACATTCTGATTCCATAGGACTGCATCATTGCTAAATCCACTGATCAAGCCTCAGTCCTTGTCCTATTTGACCCACATGTGCACTTGACAATTGTGCACTCCTTCTTTCTTGGACTACCTTCTTTATCTGATCTGCAGGACACCACACTTGCCTAATTTTCCTCCTATTTAGTCTAATTTTCTGGTTCCTATTCATCTCTCTGATCTTTTACATTGGAGTGTCCCTAGGCTCAACCTTTGGATCTTTCCTCTTTATTGGTAACCACATTAGATCTCTTGGTGATATCATCCAGTGCCATGATTTTTCAAACCTTCTACATTCTGATGACTCCCAAATTTCCATCTCCAGCCCAGAACTCCCCTGAACTCCAGATTCACACATCCAACTGCCTTCTCGGCATCTCCCTTGCATGTCTAATAGCCCAAAGTTAACGTGTCCAAAATCAAACTCTTGATTGCCCCATCAAACCTGTTTTTCTCAGTCTTCCCCATCTTGTTCAATAGCCACTCCATTCTTTCTGTTATTCAGGCCAAAAACTGTAGAGTCATGCTTGATTCCTCTAACTCCCTTTATTTGATCAGTAGATTCTGTTGTCTTTTACTTCAAACCATATCAGAAATTGGCCCACTCTTCATGACGCCCACAATTCCTACCCTGGTTCAAGCCACCGTCATTTTCTGCTTCTACCCTTACCCCTGCATAATCTATTCTCAACACAGAAGTCAGAGTGATCCTGCTACACTATAAGTCAGGTCACATCACTCCTCTACTCAAAACTCTCCAGCGGCTCCCAACTTAAAGCAAATGCCAATTTTCTTTCAAGACCTGACTCCTAGTAATTTCACCAACCTCAGCTCTTACCCCGCCACCACCCCCATCACCTACTCTGTTCCAGCTGCACAAGCCTCCTTGCTGTGCCATGTGCTGATCTCTCTACCTGGAATGCTCTTCCCCCAGATAGTTACACGGTATGTTCCCTCACTTCTTTCTGATCTTTTCTCCATGTCACTTTCTAATATAGGTGAAGTCTTCTCTGAACACCCAACTTAAAACCACGACCTCCTCACCCCATTGGCCCCTCCCCATCATCCTAACCTGTTGTAATAATTTTACTTATTTTTTATTGTCTCTGCCCATTTTAGAATGCAAACTCCAAGAAAGTGTGATTTTTTTTTTTTTTGGTCGGATCTGTTTACTGCTGTGCCCCAGTGCTTAGAGCTGGATCTGGCACATAGTAGGTGCCCAATAAATGTCTGTTAAATGAATGACAAACTGAGCAGGACTATATGTACTGACATGGAAAGATCTCTAAGCATTGATTGCTAAGTGAAAAAGAACAATAATAGAATATCTCCTGTATGGTTCTATATTCTAAAAACACTGTAGTATTACATATTTTAATAGTGTATAAGTGCATAGAAAATTACTTGAAAGGATATACACCAAACTGACAAGAGAGGTTACTTCTGGAATATGAGTGGGATCAAAGATTTGAGTTAAGAGAAACAACTGCTTTACATGTATTTTTTTTCAGTTTTTCACAATAAAATTATATAAACACATTCGTCTATTATTTATGCAATAAAATATACAGAGTAAAAACAGAACACTGCACTGGGAATTATACAGAGCTGGATTCTGGTTATTTTCACACCATTTACTACCCATCTGAATTTTGAGCAAGTCACTTACCCCTCTGTGTTTCGTTCTTCATCTGAAAAGTGTTTGACTTTGCTTCCCTCACAGCATCACTGAGAGCTGCAGGTCTCCCAGAGCACCTTTTTGCCACTAACCATCCTGCCTGCCTGTCCATCTTTTCTATATTGTGTGTCTATAAGAGGAAAGTCATACGGTGGGAGACAGAATTCCAATAAGTCTTTCTTCTAAGCTAGCCCTGAGCATTAAAAAGCAAAAGGTTTCATTAGACCAGTGTCCTTTCTAGAACAATGTTTGTTTTGGGTCACCTGTCAAAAAGCTTATAAGATATTTCTGTTTCCAATTAGGATATTGTAGTGGATTGAGTTATGTCCCCCCCAAACTCACTGAAGCTTGAATTGTTTCCCCCAAGTTTATGTATTAGAAACTTGGCCCCCACTGTGACTGTTTAAGAGGGTGGGAAATCCTATTATGGTAATTGAAAGGTGGGGCCTTAAAGAGGTGATTGGATTGTGGGACCATGCAGTAGTGAGTGGATTAAAAATGGTGGTCGGGGCGTGGTTCTGAGGGCTTTAAAAGAAGAGAGAGTCTGTCTTTTGCTCTCTTGCTCTCTCTGCTTCTACCATCTTGCAATGTGAGACCCCTGGGTCACTGTTGCCACCACCAGATGGACTTTGGACTTCCCAGCCTCAGAAACCGTAAGCAATAAATTTTGCTTTTCTTTATAAATTACCCAGTTCCAAGTATTTTGTTATAAGCAACAGAAGTGGACTACTACAGATGTCAAAGAATGTGAAAGGCCTTCACTCCTCTGGTAGCAGCAGGAAAAACCCAGACAATATAAAAATACTACTGAATAGAAGGAAGAAAACTTTGATTAACTGAATGCCAGAAAAATACAAACCTTTCAGAGGTGAGCAGAGAGCCACGACAGCTTTCATACTTGGATGCCTGGTCTAGGTAATGATGAAGGGAGGAGAAAGCCTTTGGTAGACAGAGAAACTTTGCAAGGACGAGGAGAAATCAGCCAATGTTTTCACAACAGCACGGGCTGGCAGGACAAAATGCAATCTGGAAGCATCCCCAAGGAAAAACAAATTGCCTGGCCCAGAGACTCTCGTGCCCCACGCCCACCCTCTGAATGTTGCCAAGAAAGCCACAGTGAAGGAGAGGCTCATGAGTAGAAAGCTACCACGTGCACGGTCACAGCATTTGGATTCCAGGTCCCTGCAGGAACCGAAGGCCTAAGCCCTCCCTGCTTAAATACTGATAAGACCAAAAAGGCAGCAGAGGGAGAGGAGGTTGGGGGTTGGGCTAAGCACAGGTGAACTAAATCTAATTAAAAGTGGAGTCCAGTCCCAGCTAATCTCTAGGAGAAATATGAAAAAAATCAGTCATACATGCTGATCACCAGGCCTAGGAAAAGGTTTAGATATTTAGGATAATAAACAAAATAAAATTATACCTCAGTCTTCACTATTCTTGTAGGTGAAATATCCAGAATACCATAATATCATGAGACGTGCATGGAAACAGGAAAATGTTACCCATAATCAAGATATAACACAACCAAGAGAACAGACCCAGAGGTGACTCTACTATTGAATTCAGCAGACAAGAACCTTAAAACAACTATTATATTGTTTCTATAAACAAAGTCTGTGAGAGAGAGGGTGGGTGTGTGTGTCAGAGACGAGATAGTATTTCATGAGAGAAATGGAAGCTCTAAAACACAAATAAATGAAAGACCTGGAAGTGAAAAATACATTTTAAAAAATCATTGAATGTGCACAGCACCAGATGGGATAGCATCAAAGAAACACCCAGTGAACTAGAATACAGGTCATTCGAAATTATCCAAACTGTGGCTGCATGGTGGGCAGAAGCGACTAGCAAGGGGCAAAAGGGAACTTTGGGGGATAAAATATTCTATATCTTGATTATGGTGGTAGTTACGAGGGTGTATTTATTTGGCCAAACTCATCAAATAGTGTGCTGAAAATTTCATGTTTTATTGTATGTACATTATACCTTAATAAAGTTGACTAAAAAAATACGTAGAGGCTGAGCAGTGCTTCTGAAAGTTAGTGTCCTACTGGGCCAATCGTGGGTCTGTTTGCCTTCAGAGACACTTTTGTCTTTCCCCTGCTCTGCTCTGTACTGCAGAGGGGCTGATTCCTCCAGGCGACTGGTCACCAGCTGATAGCAGCCAGTAGGAGGCGCTGGTAGACCAGTAACTGGAAGATGGAAGGAGGAAGCCCGAGTATTTTCTCCCTCCTTTTGTGGTCTGCATGGCAGCTCCCGCAACAGCTGCATCTGTTCAGTAGACCTCGCTCCCACCGGGCTGGCTCACAATAATTCCAGGTGATCCTGGCACCTGAGTTCTGATAGCATCACCTTGTTCCTGGGTCCCTTCAGCCAAGGGGTGGTAGCAGCTTCCCGCTGATGCTAATTGCTGGGCTGCCTCCCAGTTTCCTGTTTGGCTTCGTAGCTCTTCCATCATCCATGGAACCAATTTCCTGTATTAAATTTCTTCTATTTTAAATACTTAGAGTGGTTTCTGTTTCCTGACAGATACACACCTGCCACAAGAAAGCAGGTGCCCTACTCTGGCCAGATGCCTTGTATTTACATAAAGAGAAGGGGACAATTAGAAGCAATCTGTGTTTTAGTGTGAACAATGCCCAGAGCCAAAGACACACACACACACCAGAATGGTTGTTTTCTTACTCTACAAATAGAACCTACTTACGTATCAGGGCAGAACCACTATTAAATCAGCCCAACCTAGTTCCCATCAGCCCAACCTTTCCCAGTCTCCTGGGATCAGAAAGCACTATCTGTGATGACTGGGCCCTGTGATGGGTCGGCAGGCCCCAAGATGGAGCTGGGCACTACCCAGGCTGGCTTTGCCTTTTGCACAAAAGCAGCAGGAGTGAAGAGTATTCCTGTCTGAATTCTTGGTCCTGCTCTGTGACATGTCACCAGGGATCTCCATACTGATGAATCCAGTTAAACTCTACTCCTTATTTGAGAGTTGTAACTGGTTTGCCAAAGCGCATTTATTCCCTGCCCCCGGGCACTCAGCCGTACCAATTTCCCCATATCCCTTGCAGTTAAGTTGGGCCACGAGACTAAATTTTGGCCAATGAAATGTATGAGAAGTAATGAACATCCCTTCCTGACCAGGCTCATACACATCTCCCTGGTATAGTCAAAAAGTGGAAACAACACAAATGTCCATCAACTGATAGATTAAGAAATAAAATGTGGTCTATACGATGGAATGTTATGCAGCAATAAAAATGTTGTATGGTTCTACTTGTTTGAAATGTCCAGAATAGGCAGATCCACAGACCGAATAGAGACTAGTGGTTTCCTAGGGCTAGAGGGTGAGGTGAGGGAATAGGGAGTAACTACTAACAGGTTGCCAAAATAGATTAGTGGTTGCTTAGCGATGGGGAGGAGGATTGAAGGAAACGAGGAAGGGGGGTGACTGGTAATGGATATGGGTTTCTTTTGGGGGGGATGATGAAAATGTTCTAATATTGATCATAGTGATGATTGTGCAACTCTGTGAATATGCCAAAAACCATTCTTGTATGCTTTTATTTATTTTTTTTTGGTGGCTGGCCAGTACAGGGATCAAACCCTGGCCCTTGGTGTTATCAGCACCAGCTTTAACCAACTGAGCTAACCAGCCTGACTTGTACACTTTAAACGTGTGACTTGTATGGTATGGGAGTTATATCTTAATAAAGCTGTTATGAAACACAACACAAAACCCCTGCCGCAATTCACCATGCTCCCCTTTTCTCACCATCTGGCCTCAAGATGGAAGGAAACTGTTGTCAAGCAATCACCTGAAGAAGAGATTGCCCAACCAGGGCACACCCACGTTGGAATGTTGCCTAAGTGCACATAAACTTCCATCATGTTGAGCCACTGCAATTGTGGGGCTGTTTGTCATAGCAGTTACCCTACCCTGACTAATACACAAGTCCACAACACTAAGAAAGCAGGGGTTTCCTTGCTCAGGAAGATCTACTCCCCTCTGAGTCTGTATCAAATCTCCTTTCTTTTTTTTTTTTTTTTTTTTAAAGATGACCAGTAAGGGGATCTTAACCCTTGACTTGGTGTTGTCAGCACCACGCTCACCCAGTGAGCCAACCGGCCATCCCTATATAGGATCTGAACCCGTGGCCCTGGTGTTATCAGCACCGCACTCTCCCGAGTGAGCCACAGGCCGGCCCCAAATCTCCTTTCTAGCAGACACCTGAGATCCCACGCTAGGAAGGCTTCCCTCACCCCTGACCTTGACCCAGCCAATGCAGACCTCCACTTTTCTGAACTGTTTCGGGCCATGTCCTACTTCAGTGGTTATCTTTGGATGGTGGTATTATTAGTAACTACATTTGTATATTTTTCTGTATACACTGAAAATGTAGGACTTCAATATTTTTGTTTGTAAGCATAGACTCACATATAAAGAAAATACAATAGATTTGTCTAACTACCAAACCCTTAAATTAACTGTAGTACCCAGACATTCTTCTAACTCTACCACCACAGGTGATCATTTAGTCATCCATTCATTCACCCAGTCAATAAATATTTACTGAGCACCTACTGTGTGGGTGGCACAATGGTACTAGGCATTGGGTATATAATGGCCCAGTATATACCATGGCCCCTGTTCCCCCTCGAGCTTACAGGCTAGGGAAAGCGATGATAGGTATTAAACAAGTAAACACAGACATGCAAGTGCTATGAAGGAAAACAGCAAGTGCAATGAAACTTTCAACAACCATAATTTCTACAGACTAAGTCACTAGGCACTTGCCATGTCAACTCTGCAATGTTTTTATATAACACTAGGTTATTATCTGCTGATTAGAATTAAGAAGTGTGAATGGGGGATAAACACAGAAGAGGGACAGAACTTTTATGAACTACCTTCTAGCTGCCAGTGGCTGTGCAGGCCATTTGCATACGGCACATCTTATTTAACCCTCACTACAGGCATCACCATCCTGGTTTACAGATGTGCACGCTCAGGCTTAAGGAGTTTCATTACCTTGGCAACATCATGTTGCTGGTAAGTGATTCAAACATCAAAGCATGTGTTCTTTCTATACCCCACAATGCCTCCCTATAAAACAGTGGTCTCGACCAGGGGCGATTTTGTCCCCTATGGGACATTTGGCAACGTTTGGAGTCACTTTTGGTTGGTACATTTGGAGAAGGGATGCTAGAGGCATCTAGTGGGTACAGACCAGGGATGTTGTTAAGCATCCTACAGTGCACAGGACAGCCCCTATCACAGAGAATTATCCAGCCCCAAATGTCAATAGTACCACAGTTGAAAAACCTGCTGTAAAGCAATAAACTCTGAATTTACCAAACATCATTTATTTTATCTACAAATATTTACATTCAAATAAACCCTGTCTTGTGGGGAGCTGCCCACGTTACACCGTAATCGCCATTACAAGATGGCGCCGGCCGACACTGACAATCGGCAAAAACAAGTCTAGAGCGCATGTGCTGGGAAATTCCCCGACCTCCAGTCTCTGCCTCTCCCGTGGCGTCATCTGGGCTGATGCACGACCGCCAGTCAGAGAGGGACACGTCCTAGGCGAGGGACAGTTTTCTAAAAAAGGGAACGGGCTTCTGTACTTGGGGTCTCCGCCCGATAAGCTTGTGCTCTGCCTCTCAAGACGCATTAAAGCTTTACTGCAGAAGGATCCTGTGTGTGCCGCGTCGTTCTTGCTGGCGAGACGGTTGCGCGGGACATCTGGTGCCGAAACCCGGGAGAAACTTGTGACATCGTCAGCACCTTCGGAGACCCCCTGGTGACAGGGAGGATTCAGAACTGCAGGAGGGTAAGTTCAGAGAGGTGTGTCTGTTCTTGGTCTGGGGTGAATTCGGTTAGATTACAAGGTTTTAGACTCATCCCTTGGTGTGGTCAGACTGACGTAGATACGCAGCTGCACCTGAGACCCGTGTGAGCCTCTCGTACATAAGGGAGCGGTGTGTCTCACAGCGCCTCCTAAAGCAGGGCGCATTATGGGTTCCACGCAGTCTATGGTTACCGCGTTAGAGGCTGTGCTGAGACAACGTGAGATCAAAGTAGGGGGCCGTGTACTCAGAAATTTTGTGAAAGAGGTAGATCGTGTGGCGCCATGGTATGCCTGTTCCGGCTCCCTAACCTTGAGCTCTTGGAACAAATTGGGCAAAGACCTTGACCGCAAGTACGCAGAGGGAGACCTACGTCAGGGCACCAAGACCATTTGGAAGTTCATTAAGAATTGTTTGGAGGATGAAGGCTGTAAACCGGTAGTGACAGAAGGACAAAATATATTAGAGGAAGTCCAAGACAGCATGTCAGAAACTGAACGGAGTGAGAGGATGGGTACCCGCAAAAGGAGAGACGTCTCCAAAAAGGTAAACGGCCCTCCCGGTAAGTCTGCTGACAAGGGAGTGAAAAAGAAAAAGGGCCCTCCCGGTAAGTCTGCTGACAAGGGAGTGAAAAAGAAAAAGGGCCCTCCCGGCGAGTCTGCTAACGAGGGAGAAAGTCAGCGCCCAAGTGATTTTCAGGAAAAAAGGGACAGCCTCTATCCCCTGAGGGAGCTGGGAGCCCTAAACTTAGGGGATTCGGGCTCTGATTCCCTCGGTCTTAGTGATGAGTCAGAACTAGAGGAAGAAGCGGCTAGATATGAGGAAGAGAGATATCACCCTGATGAATATTGGAGAAGTGACGCAGAAAGGTTAACGCGGCCGCCGCCCACGGCGCCGCCTCCCTATGCGTCACGCTCATCCGCCTTCTCGCTGATCCCTGAAAGGGTGAGGAAAAGACTGACCATGACCTTTCCGGTCTTTGAGACTTCCGAGGGAGGACGGGTCCATGCCCCTGTTGAGTTTACTCAGATTAAGGAGTTGGCAGATTCAGTTAGAAAGTATGGAGTCACGGCCAACTTCACCCTTACACAGCTTGACAGGCTGGCTATGACAGCACTGACGCCCGCAGACTGGCAAATGATTGCGAAGGCTGCCCTTACCAGTATGGGCCAATTTATAGAATGGAAGGCGCTTTGGTATGAGGCAGCCCAAACGCAGGCTAGAGCAAACGCTACGGCCCTAACACCTGAACAACAAGAATGGACTTTTGAGCTTTTGACAGGACAGGGTCGTTATGCGGCTAACCAATCTGCTTATCATTGGGGCGCATATGCTCAGATTTCCGGCACGGCTATTAGAGCCTGGAAGGCGCTCTCCAGGAGAGGAGGGCTCGATAATCAGCTTACAAAGATTATTCAGGGACCCCAGGAACCTTTTTCGGATTTCGTGGCTAGAATGACAGAGGCTGCAGGACGGATCTTTGGCGATCCTGAACAAGCCGCGCCACTCATAGAACAGCTTGTCTTCGAGCAGGCCACCCAAGAGTGCCGCACAGCCATAGCACCTAGGAAAAGTAAGGGGTTACAAGATTGGCTCCGGATCTGCAGGGAGCTTGGAGGACGCCTTACCAATGCTGGGCTGGCGGCTGCTATCTTACAATCACAGAGACAGCTAAAGCCGAAACCAGACAAGAGAGCTTGTTTTAAGTGCGGCCGGGTGGGACATTTAAAAAAGGACTGCCGAGCCCCAGATAGAGATGGAGCCTCCCTTTGCTCCCGCTGCAGCAAGGGATATCATAAAGCTAGTCAGTGTCGCTCCATCAGGGACATTAAGGGGCGGCTTCTTCCACCGCCAGAGGAACAACACAAAACAGATTCAAAAAACGTGAGGTCGGGCCCTCGTTCCCAGGGCCCTCAAAAGTATGGGAACAACAAAGTCCAGGGGGGAAAGAAAGAGGTCCTGTCGGAAGATACACAAGAGTGGACCTGCACGCCGCCTCCGACTTCCTATTGATGTCCCAGATGGGTATTCAACCGATCCCGGTGCGACCCATTGCTCCATTGTTGCCTGGTACAATGGGCCTCATTCTCGGTAGGGGGTCGCTCACCTTAAAAGGCCTGATTGTGTATCCAGGCTTGGTTGATCAAGGCCACACCCCAGACATTCAGGTGTTATGTTCATGTCCCGAGGGGGTCTTCTCTGTAAGTCAGGGAGACAGAATTGCACAACTTCTTCTCCTCCCGGACGACACCTCCCCCTGTGAGGCTAGAAAAAGGGAGATGGGCTCCTCCGGGCCAGACTCTGCATACCTAATTGTGTCCCTTAAAGAAAGGCCTAAATTGATGCTAAAAGTCAATGGAAAGATGTTTGAGGGCATAATGGACACAGGGGCTGATAAAAGTATTATATCTACTCACTGGTGGCCAAGGTCCTGGCCCACCATAGAGTCCTCACATACCTTACAAGGCCTTGGGTATCGATCTAGCCCGACAATCAGCTCTGCCGCCCTGTCCTGGGAGACATCAGAAGGGCAACAAGGATGGTTTACCCCATATGTCTTACCACTCCCGGTCAATCTCTGGGGAAGAGATATTTTAGAATACATGGGCCTAGTATTATCTAATCTTTACTCCCCACAAGCCCAACAGATGATGAAAAGCATGGGTTACAAACAAGGGAAAGGCTTGGGACGTGGAGAGCAAGGTAGGGTGGAGCCCATTTCCCCTGAAGGCAACCCTGGCAGGCAGGGCCTGGGTTTTTCCTAGGGGCCGTTGAGGGTTCTATGCCCATACCTTGGCTTACAGAGGAGGCGGTATGGGTTCCTCAATGGCCTCTGTCCTCTGAAAAATTAGAAGCTGCCACTAGGCTGGTAAATGAACAATTACAGCTTGGTCATTTGGAGCCCTCTACTTCACCATGGAATACTCCTATTTTTGTAATTAAGAAAAAATCAGGAAAATGGAGACTTCTCCACGATTTAAGAGCCATTAATGCACAGATGCGTGTGTTTGGCTCCCTTCAACGGGGCCTACCCCTGCTCTCTGCCCTGCCTAAACAATGGAAAATAATAATTATAGATATCAAAGATTGTTTTTTCTCCATACCTTTGTGTCCCCAAGATAGACAGAGGTTTGCCTTTACTGTGCCAGCTGTTAATCATTCTGAGCCTGATAAGAGATTTCAATGGAAGGTCTTGCCTCAGGGCATGGCTAATAGCCCTACCATGTGTCAGTTATATGTCCAATTAGCCCTTGAACCTATTAGAAAACAATTTCCATCCTTGCTTTTGATCCATTATATGGATGACGTTTTAATGTGCCACAAACATCTAGAGACTCTACAGAGGGCATATCCAATTTTGCTCAAGACATTAGAGCAATGGGGACTTCACATTGCTACAGAAAAGGTCCAAGTTACTGGAATTGGCTTGTTTTTGGGATCGGTTATTCATCCTGATAAAATAGTCCCTCAAAAATTACAGATTCGTAGAGATCATTTACATACTTTAAATGATTTTCAAAAGTTATTGGGAGATATAAATTGGCTGAGACCATTTTTAAAAATCCCCTCTGCTGAGTTAAAACCTCTGTTTGACGTATTGGAAGGGGACTCTCATATCTCCTCCCCGAGAGTATTAACTCCTGCAGCAGATCAAGCCTTACAGGTGGTTGAAAGTGCCTTACAAAATGCTCAGTTACAGCGCATTGATGAAACAAAACCTTTTGATTTATGTGTTTTTAAAACTATGCACTTACCAACAGCTGTTTTATGGCAAAATGGGCCTTTATTATGGGTCCATCCCAATGCGTCTCCTGCTAAGATTATTGATTGGTATCCCGACGCAGTGGCTCGACTTGCACTCCGTGGGCTAAAAACAGCTATTATTCATTTTGGAAGAGAGCCCCAGATGTTGATAGTCCCTTATACAACTACTCAAGTTCAAACATTAGCTGCTACTTCAAATGATTGGGCCGTGTTGGTCACCTCGTTTACAGGACAGATTGATAATCACTATCCAAAACATCCCATCCTTCAATTTGCCTTAAGCCAAGCCATTGTGTTCCCACACATAATATCTCAAAAACCACTTGCCAATGGGGTTGTGGTGTATACAGATGGGTCAAAAACTGGTGTAGGGGCCTATGTAACTAATAGTAAAATAGTCTCCAAACAATTTAATGAAACCTCACCCCAAGTTGTAGAATGTCTAGTGGTACTAGAAGTCCTCAGGGCCTTCCCGGGCCCGCTTAACATTGTGTCGGATTCCTCCTATGTGGTTAATGCCGTTAAAGTTCTTGAAGTGGCTGGAATTATTAAGCCTTCTAGCAAGCTTGCTCACATCTTCCGCCTGATTCAATCCACCCTTTTTAATAGAAGCTTCCCTGTATATATAACACATATTAGAGCTCATTCGGGCCTTCCTGGTCCAATGTCTCGTGGGAACGACCTAGCAGATCAGGCTACAAGGGTCATGGCGGTTGTCCTTTCCCCTCAATTAGAGTTAGCAAAAGAATTTCATAATCAATTTCATGTGACAGCTGAAACCTTGCGCCGCCGATTTGCCTTAACGAGAAGAGAAGCTAGGGAGATAGTTACCCAATGCCAAAATTGTTGCCAGTTCCTGCCTGCTCCCTGTGTAGGGGTTAATCCACGAGGAATCCGACCACTACAGATCTGGCAAATGGATGTTACTCATGTCTCTTCTTTTGGAAGACTTCAGTACCTACATGTTTCTATTGATACATGTTCTGGCATCATGTTTGCCACACCCTTAACAGGGGAAAAGGCCTCACATGTAATTCAACACTGCCTCGAGGCGTGGAGTTCTTGGGGTAAACCCAAGATCCTTAAGACAGATAATGGGCCAGCCTATACCTCTCAAAAGTTTCAACAGTTCTGCCGCCAGATGGATGTAACTCATCTGACTGGTCTCCCATATAATCCTCAAGGACAAGGTATTGTTGAGCGTGCACATCGCACTCTCAAGTCCTATTTTATCAAACAAAAAGGGGGAGTCGAGGAGGCTCTACCCTCAGTACCGAGAGTGGCCGTCTCCATGGCACTCTTCACCCTTAATTTTTTGAATCTTGATGCTCAAGGCCGTACTGCGGCTGAGCGTCATTGCTTAGAGTCAGATACACCAAAACAAATGGTCAAATGGAAGGATGTGTTAACAGGACAATGGAAAGGACCGGATCCTATTTTGATAAGATCCAGGGGAGCTGTTTGTGTTTTTCCGCAGGGGGAAGAGAATCCTTTCTGGGTCCCAGAAAGACTGACCAGGACAATCTTGGAATCGACGCAAGATGACGTGCCCACCAGGACAGAGGAGCCTCCTAACCCTGATGATACTGCACCAGGTCATATTTGCTATGGGGGACCCACGTTGGGGGATCCTGACGGTGTTCCCCCTGCCAATGCCACTCCACCATGATGCACAATTATTCCCTCGATTTTTCAGTACTAATAAGACTCTAGATCTACCTTACTTGCCTCTAGATGAGGAGGTAGCTGGTATCGGGAAGGATAGGAATATCACTCTTGAGGGTAGTCTTTGTTTCCTGCTGGTTTCCAATCGATCTTTATCAGAGCATCCTTGTATAAAATTGTATAATCAAACTGCAGCTTGGTTTGACAGCCCAAAAACTAGGCCGGGTCAGTCCAATGCCACTTGGATATCTGGAATTTGGCCCGCGTTTGAGCCCAAAGGGAATGGCACTATTCCTTCACAACCAAAATGGACCCCATTTTGCCGGGGGACCAGATTAGAAGGGGATACCCCACCCTGGACGGGCTGTCAGTCTAAAAAAGACAGGGTGGGCGAAAAAAGACAGATTTACCTTTTCCCCTTATATGGGCACCCAGTTTAATGCGACCTTTTCAGGCCTCAATTGGACATATCAAAATCCTACGATGGCGGCCTATTCTAACCCATTTAATGTCTGGCTGCTATGTGGAGTAAATGGCAGCTGCACGGATCTGTCACCGTTTGCTTTTCTTAAAGGAGGAAGCTGGGGGCATGCCACCTTTGAGTGGAATACGTCCGAGACTTTTGAGTCTTCTGTTTCTGTCCAAAGGTACGGACAAAATACGTCTGTACCATCGACACCAGTCTGCCTTTTCCCCCCTTTCGTGTTTATTTTAGTTCAGGATGCAGTACAGGAAAATCAGATTACTTGCACCAATGAATCCTGCTTTTATGCACAGTGTTGGAATGCTACTGGGTTTAAATTGGCTGTGGTTGCTCGAATGCCTAGGTGGGTTCCCGTTCCTGTGGAAGCCCCTAATGCTATGTCCTTATTCAGGCAAAAGAGGGATTTTGGTTTCACCGCAGCCATTGTTACCGCTGTCTCCTTGGCGGCAGCTGCAGCCACAGCTGCGGCTGTGTCTTTGGGCACCACGGTCCAGACTGCCTCCACATTGAATAATTTGTCTTCTTCTGTGGCCCAGGCCCTGAACACACAAACTGCAATAAATTCTCAGTTAAGGGGAGGATTGATGGTGGTCAATCAAAGGGTAGATTTAGTCCAAGAACAAATAGAGGTTCTATGGCAAATTGCACAACTGGGATGTCAATGGAAATATTCAGGATTATGTGTAACTAGCATCCAATATGAAAATTATACCAGGGCAGCAAACTTGTCTCATCGCTTGTCTGAGTATCTTTTAGGAAACTGGACAGGAGACTTTGACGGCCTGATGCGGGACCTGCGCTCTGCCATCGTGGCTGTGAATTCGACAAGAGTGGATGCCTCTTTTGCAGCTGGATTGTCCTCCTGGATCACAACTGCTATGTCACATTTCAAGGAATGGGTGGGGGTGGGATTGTTTGGGGCGGCCCTTTGCTGTGGACTAGTGTTCCTTCTGTGGCTGGTCTGTAGGCTGAAAGCCCAAACACAAAGAGACAAGGTGGTCGTTGCCCAAGCACTTGTGGCTCTGGAGCAAGGAGCCAATCCCGATATTTGGCTATCTATGCTCAAAGACTAGTCCCCCCTCTTTTCGGCTGGCCTCCCTGAAAAACTGATCAGTGGGGTTCGCCCTGGCTCGTGCTGGCCCACAATTCACAATTCAGAGTCCGCTCCAGTAGATCCAGAGACGGGCAACTTCCCCCCAGACGTGTGCCGACCTAAGACATGGTGCCTGGTGGCGATAGGGTTAACCTTTGACGGGTAAGGTCACGGCCTGAGGTGGGTCGACCTAAGACAGGACTACTGGCTAGACATGTTGTGGCCAATGAGCTTGCTCCAGCCTCTTAATGTAATAAGAAAGGGGGAGATGTGGGGAGCTGCCCACGTTACACCGTAATCGCCATTACAAGATGGCGCCGGCCGACACTGACAATCGGCAAAAACAAGTCTAGAGCGCATGTGCTGGGAAATTCCCCGACCTCCAGTCTCTGCCTCTCCCGTGGCGTCATCTGGGCTGATGCACGACCGCCAGTCAGAGAGGGACACGTCCTAGGCGAGGGACAGTTTTCTAAAAAAGGGAACGGGCTTCTGTACTTGGGGTCTCCGCCCCGATAAGCTTGTGCTCTGCCTCTCAAGACGCATTAAAGCTTTACTGCAGAAGGATCCTGTGTGTGCCGCGTCGTTCTTGCTGGCGAGACGGTTGCGCGGGACACTGTCTCATTCAAAATAGTCATATCAGAGGGCCATATACTTATTCCAACAATGTTCTTGTGCTAACAGCACTTCTATGAACTTCTTTATGAATTTCCTTCAGAGCCAAAGGTATGTTATTTTAAATATCTTCTGTGATAGCAATCTCTATATTTTGTTAGTAGATCTGATATTTGGAAATGGTCAAAAGTTATCCCTCAAACCTGGTAAAAATATAGGTAATCAAGCTACACAGTAATAGTAACAGCCATAGCCAAGCACCTGCTTCGAGGCAGGGGTACTCCAAGTAATACTTAGTACATGGTAGATCCTAGTATCTCATTTTAGAGAAGAAGGAGGATTTTAGAGAAGTATCTCATTTATTCTTCAGGAGGTTGAGTGGCTTGACCACGGCCCGGCCATAACACTTAAGTATAGGAGCTGGAATTCACACCCAGATCTGTCAATCTTCAAAACCCACCAGAATGATAGTGATTTCCTAAGTGCCTTGTAAGCTCGCTCTTAAGACAATGAAAAAAATCCCCTCCTCACTGGCACCATAATATTCTGCATAATGGGAGCATTGTCAAAATAAATGCAGAGCAAATCAGTGCAAGTAGTTTGAAGAGAACAAGGCTGCTTGTCTGTGTGAGTTCAAGTGTATGCACATGTGTGTAATACATACACACATGATTGTATTTTTTCAATCATCCATTAACTTCAGTCACACCTCATAAGCTCTCCCCTTTACACATGGCCCTTCCACTGACACATAAATAAGTCAGTAATTAAGGGGGTGAAGGACAAAAAGGAGGGAACCAAAGAAGGAAGTACACAGAAAAGAAAGATACTGTAAGCTCAAGGAGGCCAGTGAGGCGGAGGGAGCACAGAGGGAAGTGCTAAGTCCTTTGGGTAAATATTTTTCAAAAAGAAAATGTGTTACTGGCAAGGCTACTGCCCAGAAAATAAGGAGAGTTCATTTCTTAGGAAAAAAAATGCAACTGGATTTTTGCTATAAAAAGTATATATTATGGCAATGATCTCATGGATATGACATTGAAATCGCAGGCAACAGAAGCAAAAATAAGACAAATGGAACTACATCAAACTGAAAACCTTTCACGCATCAAAGGACACAATCAACTGAGTGAAAAGGCAACCTATGGGAGAAAATATTTGCAAAATCATATCTGATCAGGAGTTAATATCCAGAATATATAAAGAACTCCTACAATTCAACAACAACAAAATAATCGAATAACCTGATTAAAAAATGGGCAAAGGACTTGAACAGACATTTCTCCAAAGATGATATACAAATGGCCAACAAGCATGTGAAAAGATGCGCAATATCACTAATCATCAGAGGAATGCAAATCAAAATTACAATGAGACATCATCTCACATCCATTAGAAAGGCTGTTACTTAAAAAAAAAAACACAAAATAAGTGTTGGCGAGGATTAGAGAAATTGTACACTGCTGGGAGGAGTGTGAAATGGTGCAGCCACTATGAAAGACACTATGGAGGTTTCTTAAATTAAAAAATAGAACTACCATATGATCCAGCAATCCTAAATCTGGGTATACATCCAAAAGAATTGAAAGCAGGATCTTGAGGGATACTTGCACACCCCCATTCATAGCAGCAGTATTCACAACAGCCAAGAGGTGGAAGCAACCCAATATCCATCGATGGATAAACAAATGTGTATATCCATACAATGAAATATCATTCAGTCTGAAAAAGTGCGAAAATTCTGATACGAACTACAACACAGATGAGCCCCGAGGGCATTATGCTAAATGAAATAAGCCAGTCACAAAAAGACAAATACTGTACGACTCCACTTACATGAGGTATCTAGAGTAGTCAAATTAACAGAGACAGAAAGTAGAATGGGGGTTTCCAGGGACTGGGACAAGGGGGAAATAGGGAGTTGTCATTTAATGGGTACAGGGTTTCATATTTGCAAGATAAAAAATTCTAGAGATCTGTTTCACGATAATGTGAATACATTGAACACTACTGAACCGTATGCTTAAAAATGGTTAAGAAGGTAGATTGTATGTTGCATGTTTTTTTTTTTTTAACCACAATAAAAACCAAACCAAAAGAAAAGTATGCATTATGAAAGCAGTTTCAATATTCAGCTACCATCTAATATTCTCATCACATATGACAGACCAGGACATATAAAGGGACAGCCCAATAATTTTAAGTGGAGGTCCGCAGCTTGTTTTGGTTGCCCTTCAGGCAAACAAAATGTAAGCTAAAGCCTTCTGGGAAGGGTTTAATTGATTATGCCGTGATAATATTAACATTAGCTTTAAAAATTAGTGTATGTAGCACACTGTGCTAAAATGACGAAGTTCTAGTCCCAGATCTCTTACTGATCACCTGTTATATTTTAGGCCTTTGACCTTTCTCTGTCTTCCCTTCTTCCTCCTCTCTAAAATAAACAGTTTGGACTAGATGATTCCAAGTTGGCAGATTTTATTATTTTCTTCACTACTGGGAAAGCAACAACAAATATATTTCCTTCTTTTGCAACATGCTTTCAGGTACCTGGACACAATGCACTATAAAAGTGCAAAGATGTCATCATTTTTGTACTTTTGACAAACATGCAATAAAGAATGGCTACTTATATAAACATAAATTAAGATGGCAGGATCGAACAGTGAACATAAACAGAAGACACAAAAGGAGGCTGATGGCAGCGCAAAGATGACGAGCCCACACCACCCTCCTAAGAACATGTGTCCCTCCACCCCAGCAGTAAGGCTCAGGTGACTGCTGTAGGTTCAGGACCAAGCTTGCAGACCCTCTGGTATGGGCTGGATTCAATCATACATTTCTAGGGTCTGCAGGGCATCCTCCTCTCTCTAGCGCTCCCCTTATTTATAGAATGACACACCAGATGTTCCAATAAATGTGTCATGCATCCAGCTGGCCCTCCACTTGCTGAGTAATTCAATGAGGTAAATTGTGCTGGAGTTGGTGGTCTTGACGCACAGATGCAGGAAGTGGAACATGACTGTGTGCCTTCTATTTTGCAATAGGCAAGTTTTGTTTTGTTTTTAACTTAAGGGCTTTGATTCTGATATTCTCCTTCTGGATCATTCTTCTGCCCACTGGCTGGATTCCTGGTCAGACTATTCTGACTGCATTAATTTATCTAGTCCTGTCTGTAAAAGCAACAGCAAATAAAAATTGCTCATAAAGGATTCCATGCCACTGAGAGGCAAGCAGTTTAACTGCTCAGTGGAAATTTGAAATAGCCTTGGATGGGCTTCTGAATGCAGTGAAGTGAAAGATCTCAGGAAAAGCTGGCTGGCTCTAGCCAGCTTTCTCACTAACAGGAGTCCTTACCATCTGAAAATCAAATGTCACCCATTACTGCCAAACTTTAGTAACTACTTAATGACCATGATTCGCTCTACTTCCTAAGAGTTAAAGGTCAACTGTAAGGCAGGAAAAATCTTTTGTCCATCAGTATTTTCCCCTTTACAGATACAAGGTGATGCCATAAACTTCCTCAAAACTGTACATAATGCCAAATCCTATTGAGACTATGCTGACAGCTGGCTAAGTCAAACCTAAAGCAAAAATGTGACATTTAGGATCGGGTTGCACATACAAATGAAGGAAATACTGCAATTCTATAGAAAATCCCTAGTTTGTGGGGAAAAACAAGGTTTTCAGCATTGAGGATCCTGCTTGGCCTACAGTACAGAGCCACTGTCTAATAGGAGGCAATCAGACCAGAAGGGAAAGATCTGCCCGAGAGAAACGTGGCTCTCTGGCATGCAATCTTGGCCATTCTGCTTGGATCACCTCATCCTGCCACACCCATTGCTCTCGGATATCGATTTTCCAAAAGAAATGTGTCCATATGTATACAAAAAACATGCACATGAATGTTCATAGCAGCACTGTACTTAGTATCCCTAAACTGGGAACAACCTAAAGGTCCAGAAGCAGTAAACTAGATAAATAAATAGTGACATATCCATACAATGGAATACTCTACAGCAATGAGAATGAATGAACTACTGATACAACAGCATAGCTAAATCTCATGAGTATGAGTATGACGGTATTTGTGCATGTATATCCATTTATCAAACCCATCAAATTATATACGTAAGATCTGTGCATTTCACTGACTGCAAATTTTACCTCGATTTAAAGAGAGGAAGATGTGACCTCTTATGTGTTACGAGCCTCCCGAAGCTATGCGCTCCTGTTTTGCTGCTGTTCTGCAGATGCTGCCAGGGGCAGGTCAATAATCTGTAGCCTAATCCAGCTGTTGAAGCAAAGCAGAGCCTCTGAAACTGGGAAATCAGACATAAGAATCCTCTAAGTTAGCTCACCTCTAACTCTCTGGCTCTTAAGCCAATTTAAGTACTTCCCCAGAGTGCTGTGCTTTATGATTCGACATGACTAATTCCCGGCTCAAGCAGAGGACAGGCCCAGCAGGGAATGTATCTGTGCATGGTTCTCACAGTATTCACCTAATGCTGCTCCTCTTCCTAAATATTATCAATGGAGAAAAGGAGACTATAGAGCTAAGATATTTAGGCACCTGGGATTTTGTGAGGTTGAATGTGGCAAACTCCTAGTTATCCTCCAAATCCACAGTAGCCAAGTTTGGATGGAGACATGGCCACCTAGCTAGAGACTAAATTTTCCGGCTTCCCTTGCAGCTACTTGGGGTCATGTGACTGAGTTCTCACCAACAGAATGTGAGTAGAGGTGGCATATATAAATTCTACTTGCTTTAAAGGAAATCACTTCCCCCCCGCCCACACCAGCATTTCATAGGCTGGACCTAGCTTGAACTATGCAGGTAAAGACAACCTCTTGGGAGATGAAAGAGCCACAAAATGGTTGGATGCTAAGTTCCTGAACAGCTCCTAGAGTAGTGCTGTGCCACTAGCCTGATCCACTAACCTCTAGACTGCTATGTAAAAGAGAAATGTCAGTCTTAATTAAATCATTGCACCTGGGGTCTCTTTGTTATAGCATCTTAGCTAATACCCCTGGCACTTAAGATTTTGAGGCTTTGGTCTCCAGGCAGAGATTTCCAAGTTTCACACACTCTACTTAGCTCAGCAATTTGAATTGCCAAGTTCATATTATATTAGTATATAAAGACAGCACCCTCTTTTCCTATCATACGACGTTAATCGTGTTGTTTAAACTAGACCCTCGCCCCCAGTCTACAAGATACTATTAACTCATTTTTGTACACAAGGTCCTTTCAAGACACGGTCCCACCTCCATGCTTAGTCTCATTGCCTGCATTTGCTTCACCTGCATCTCATGTTCTAGTCACACTGGATGTTCCTTGAACGTGCTTTGCACATGAAGAACTCTATACTCACACTTCTGGTCTGGCCAAATGCAATGGTCTTTGCACCATCCCCCCATCCCCTACTCTCTCCCATCTACGAGGTAATAAAATTAAGTCTTCAACACCCAGAAAACCCCCAGGCAGAAAGACTCCCTCCCTCTGCTATACTTCCATAGCACTATAGACAAACCTTCATTAAGCTGTTTATCACCCTAAGTTATTAGGATTTATTTATGTGTCTGATCTCACAACTAGAATATATGTTCCAAAGACAAAGTCCCTGAGGACAAAGACCGTGCCTTGCCCATCTTCATAACCCTGGCATTTAGCACATGTCCTGGCTCAAACCTGATGAGCTGAAATGAAAGAAGGAAGCAGAATTCAACAGGTGACATGTTTCAAAACTATATGGACATTATCATTCTTACCGATTCAGTGCAAATACATAGTGGAATTTAATATTATGCTGATCGGCCAAATCACACGTAGGCAGCATCTCCAGTGTTTCAACCAGCTTCACCATCGCATCATAGTCCTGTTGGCAAGAGGTCCCAAGATGAGAAAGAGAGAAAACATAGCTCTTCACAGATTTTCCTGAATAGTTATTAACATAAAACAGCCTCAGCACATAAAGACAAGCCTTTTCTTACAGAAGGTATTAGTGAAGTTACTCGTAGCTTTTAATAGAACACAAAAAAGATCAGAAAACAAGAAGGATAAGAGAGAGATGGACGAGAAGGAATCCCTGCTGTCAAAGGGCACAAAGTGATCCAGGGAAATGGGTTTAAATCCAAAGGCAACAAAAGAAAGGCAATGAGCCCAACAGCCAGGAAAAAGCTGCCTTGTTTTGCACATAGGAGAATTAATGCCACCTGCAGAGCGGGGTGTTAAAATGAGCTGAACACATACAGACAAGAAAACTTACAGTCAACTTCCCATGTAAATCCCAGTCCTTCCTATTTTGCCAGAATCAAACTAACTTAAACCAGGATTTCTCAACCTCAGCACTATTGACATTTTGTGACTGGGTCGTTCTCTGTTGTGGGACTGTCCTGTGCACTGTAGGATATTCAGCAGCGTTCTTGGCCTCAACCCACTAGAATCCAGTAGCACTCCCCGGTCCCCTCAGTTTTGACCACCAAAAATGTCTCCAGAAACTGCCAAGTGTCCCTGGGTTGAGAACCACTGCTCTAAACTCTGCATAATTACCCAGGGAAAAATTGCTACCATGTTTGTCTCAGCTGGGTCCCCTCCTAGCAGCACCACCTGTTGCCTTTTCAGCCAGGCTTAGACTCCTTGGTACTGGCCAACTCGCTGCCAGCCAGCTTTGGCAGTGGAGGGCTTCCTTCCCACTGCAATCCCATGCCTGTCTTGTGGCTCTGCACCTTGACACTGCTGCCCCGAGAGAGAGAAGGCAGTGTATTCCAGGAATCTCCTGGCTCCCCTTTGAGCCTAAGAGTCCCACCAATGGAAGGTTATGAAAAGAAGGGATGCATGAAGTCAGGAAAGAAAGAAGCCAGCAGCTCAAGGGAAGAAAGACTTCAAGAAAGTCTTTCTCACCATCTTGTCCCATGGGGCATGATTTAATCATTATCCTAATCCCTAGTAGCATCTGCTATGAAAATCAGATGCATCTACTTATCACTAGGGGCAGGAGTTCCTTAGTGGTTGACTTTGTTCTTGGTCCAGGTCATAAGTGGATGCCTCCACCATTTGGCTTTAAAGGCCTGTGGCCAACATCCTCCAACAAGGCTTTGTAGAATTCTACAAAGTAAGTACCTTACTCTACAAGTAATGTACATTACCCTGTGCTCCTTCAAAGAGAAGGGAGGCAAGACTCCTTCAGAAATGGCTCAATTGCATTAAAATTGGTGGAAGGAAATGCTCGATTTCTGTCATGGTACCACACCCCACAAGCTCTGTCTTAAGAACTCTCCAGTAGCTTCTGGAGCTTGTCTTAGAGTAAACCCCTGCATTCCCTGGGTCATGGATGTGCCTCTGCCACTCCTGTTCTCCCTGTCACCGATGAGTGGTGGTAAACAAAGAAGTGACAAGGCCTAAAGGAAGTAGCATAGCAGAGGCTAAGAACAAGAACAGAGCCAGTCGGCCTCAATTTGAATCCTGACCTCACCAACTGCTGTATGACCTGGGACAAGTAACTTCTCTGTGGGGATAATCAGAGCAGACATACTCCACAGGGTGGTTGACAGGATTAAATGAATTAGGATTTACAAAGGACTTAGAACAATGCCTAGCATAAAGTGCATATAAGCGGTTAAATTCTCAGTTCCTTGACACTAAGCAGTCCCATATATGAGATCTCTTGTTGGCGTGGTCATATCAGCCCCGATGTGACAAAACTTTCTCCAAAATTTCCACTGCAACGGATAAGCTGGATGACCTATGACCTAGCCACATACCTATCTGTCTATAAAACATTCATCTAGTATAAGAGTACTTCATAGGAGGAGTCCCTCATGCCAAGGCAGAACTCGGCATATGCTAGCCTCGGCTAGGTGTATTCCATACCTGGATATCACGGTAGGACAAGAGTAAATTAATGATGATGTCTGAGGTCAGAACCTCTGTATTGTCCATGCGGAGTTTGATCCGAGCCAGCTCCTTCGCCAGTTCATCGCCCTGGTATTTCTCTCTGGCTTTCCGGATGTCATTTAACAAGGTTTCTTTGTAATAAGCACTGGAGAGGGAAACACAAGAACCTCCAGTCACATCTACAAGCATCCAGGACTCTCTTCACATTTTACAGAAACTACCCAGGAAATGATGAATAGAAATCAGTTCATCATAACCTTGAAAATATTTTCTTTTTTTTTTTTTCTTCAAAGCTGACCCCATCTGTATTCGGACAACATGCAGGACTTGCTACCCAACCCAATCCACTTCCTCTGGTATTTCCAAACATATAGAGGGCAAGAAGGTACCTTATTGGAATATTTATTGTTCCCACTAACAATTATCACAAAGCCAAAAAGAATTCCAAAAGCCATAGAACACATATGAGAACTTCTTTAAAATGAATTTCTCTATCAGGTGTCCCCAGTTAGTAGTCACAAAGCTTTCCCCAGCTGAGGGAGAGTTTGTCATATTCAACTGCCAGACATTTTCATAATATAAAATATAAAACTAAATAATACTGGGGATGGATACAAACATTTAAAACAGTTTAAATCCACACTGGAATATCACCATAGTCTCTCAAAGAGCCAATGCTACTTTAAACCAATGTTACTTGGTTTAAAACCTTGAAAACTGACTGCATTTGGTGTACAGAGGCCGACTTACAATGGCCACAGGTTGATTTAAATATCTTGTCTACTTTCCAAGTAATTTTTAAAATGGAGATTGGGTATTGCCAAGCAGTAATACTGTCAACCTATGAAGAAGTTGAAATGATCTAACTGTGGAGAATAAAATTAGGCTGTTCATTAAAAAGAGAGTAAGCTAAATTAAAGTCTCCAGAGGGGGGAAAAAAACACATAATAACAAGAAATGGTACTTAGTTTTAATTATAAAACTATGCCAAATAAATGTGCATACAGTACATAGCCTTTTCCAGTGCTCATAATAAGACCTCAGTTAGCATCTAGAGAATGAAGTGATGCCCCACAGAAAGGGTTCTTATATAAAAATATCACTGCATCAATTTTTTATTTCCATATTTGTCAACTGCTATTACGCCAATGATGAGCAAATTAGGAGATTCTGCCAGTGTTTGAAATTCTGTCATTAATCAAATGAGTCATTAAGTTGGATGACAGCCATTACCCATTTGGTTGACTATAAAGGCATAAAAAAGTTACACTTTAGTCTTGTTTTCAAGGGTAATTCTGAAAAATAGTTTTAATAAACTAAGAAACCTAATAAGAACAGTACCTTTTAAGTAAATAAAACACTGGCTTGGAGACATTAGTTATGCAATAAACATACAGCCATTTCTGCCTCTGTAACCAAGGAAGATATTGCTAAATCAATGTAAACTTAGAAACGACTTCAAAGCCCTTTTGGAACAGGACTCAAAATAGACTTTATAAATCTATCAGAGTTGGCACTGAAGCTAAAAACTTACCTGCCATCCCTGTTATAGATGTTTTAAACCATAAGCATCACTTACCCCTCTCGCTAACCATTGCTAGACACCTGCCAGTTCAGGGGGTTGAAACCACCAACAGGTATTTCAAGCCTTTTGAAATTAAACCAAATCAAAAGGGTTATATTCCTACTGAAATGTACCTATGTACACTGAATGAGAAACAAATTAGAGTCCATTTCTCGAAAAGGTCAGACCCAAAAATATGGTATTGTGAGCTTTCTCTCTGAACTTTACTAAAATGTTTGTTTTGCAATAAGACCATAGTTATCAAGGTGTGACTGAATGAGGTTTTCCAGAAATGTGCCACAAAATGTCCCCCATTTGCTTTCTATGTTGACATGTGGTCACACATGTCTAGGTTTCCAGTCTTCTTTTCCCATTAAAGTCTGTAGGAGAAAGTCTGCATCCAGAGAAGAGGTGATGTGATAGAAAAAGAGAGCAGACTAGTATTAAGTGTGTGCCTCATACCAACACTACAGTAGTAGCACTCCACAGTTCAGGGTGCCACTATCTGAGCCAAAGCTTGACATGAGGCCCTTCACATTTCATTGCAAGTCAGTTCTGTCAGTGCTTTGGATTTTCATTCATTTTGGAAGGACAAATCCTTCTCCTTGCGACGTAACTTAAATGAATAAATCCTTTAAATTGGCTGTAAGAGAAATAACTGGATCCTTTGGTTAAGAAGAATTTTTCTGTCTTTAACTTTTAGAATACGGACATTTGAAGGTAAATTTCTTGAGCACCGAGGCTCAGAAGAGAGCAGACTTCTCCAAGGCTACACAGCTAGGAATCACCTAGGCCAGGATTCAAATCCAAACCTGTCCATCTCTGAGGATTCCCTTCCACCCCTGACATCAATCTAAAGAGAACATGTCACAGTACAACTTGAGGTCAGGATTGGTTGCAGCGTGACTTGAAGCATGCAGGCTTTCATAGCACAGGAACTTTGGCCAGAATATGACCTTGCTGAGACATTTTAAGAATCTCAACAACTGAGGGAGTATAAAGTCATGGTCAGAAATAATCTTGAAATACAGAATCTCAGAGTTGAAAAAGATCATTACAAACATCAGTGACTTAACTTCCTTATTTTCTAGATGAGAAAACAGCCACAGAGAAGAGAAGTTAGATATCAAGGCCACACAGGGAGTCAGGGCCAGGCATGACCCAATCCTGACTTCCTAACTCTAGTTCTATCCTTTGTGGGCCCCACCTCAGTGGCCCAGCTTAGTGAGCTAGTAAGGGGCAATGATGGCTTCCAGGATGATGTTTAAATGATTGGCTGGAGTTCCCCATTTTCTGATCACTCTGGTCATTTGAAGGTGTACCGCCTCCCTGATAGTGAAGGGAAATTTTGGCAAGGTTCCTAGGGTTGTTGGTGGCTGATGGGAATTACCATGAGGTCACGTGGATGTCCTTGAGGAGGCTGATGAACCTGTCCACCAGGGGCTGGCACAGTGGGCCCAGGAGTGTGTCCCAGTTGGGCTGCATGTACTCCGAGGCTCGCCTCTGGGCGTCACTCTCACAGCAAAAATAATCCGCGCACGGAGTCACGATGTAGGGGATGAAATAATCATTTCCACTAGATGCCTAGAAGAAAGAAACACGTTCCAGAAAGTAACTGATGTGGAAGCACAGCTGTGGCTTTAGGCAGGTGGGACCTGGTGGGACAGGGAAGGAGAAAATGCCTGAGTGTGAACAACAACTCGTGTAATACAAGAGTACGTAGAAAGATGCATAGTACCTTCTAATTCTATTTTCCATGAATTTTTTTGAAGTACCCTCATATAATTACAAATCTATCAGGCACAAAAGAGGAAACCACTCGATTTCAAAAGCTCCACCACATAGATATGTGACAACAATTTAGTTCTGAACTGATCTATATGTCTTTGAACTTCATTGGCAGAAACCTTAGGGTTTGAAGTCTCAGAAATTATATCGTTTCATTATGTGTGCCCCAAACTAGAGGGAACTCGAACCCATTGATAACCGAGGATTAACGTGGCATATTTTTCTTTCAGCATAGATGAAAAAAGCATTTCATTTGATAACTACAGGTGAATTATTATAAACTTTTTTTTAAATAAAAATTGTTTTGTGGAAATCAAATATTAATAAATATGATGAGTCTCAGAGATCTTTTGAAAAAAGGATCTATTGAATTTTTTTTGTATCATCAAACAATACTCAGGTAAAACTATCTTTTTTCTATAGAATAATTATAGTTTGACAATAAATTGTGATCCATTGTAAAGCATAAACATTACCTTTAAAGAGCATTACATCAATGCTCAAGTTTTAGCACATTTGGAGGATTACAATATATTCTTACATGACATTATTATATCAGTCAATCTTTTGTCTACAATGTCATAAAATATAACTAGCTTAAAATTTAAGACTTTTAAATTCCTATATCTCCACCAAGTTTTAAAGAATTTATATCATGCCAGAAATAATTCATCTGAGTTCTTCTGTTTAATTTTTAAACTGAACTAAAGTTATCTAGGTATTTTGAGATAATGCAGACATAACCTTGGAAAGCACACTTTATCAAAGAATGGGAAGTCAAATAAGGGAAAAGCCTTCTGCTAAATTAAAAAGAAATTTATTAATTACAGAGAAAACTGTCAGAATACATACCACAATCTCATATCAAACAGAAGGCTTGGAAAAACTTACAACACGGGGGGACTAGTTTCAAATAAATACATGAAGTACGTTTTTAAGAAGTTTTCCTTCTGAATAAGAATGCCACTGGTCTTTGAGCAAATCTTATTTCTATCCTAAAATATAAGTAATTGTCCTGAATCTCTTTTGTATCTTGTTCGGCATCTACAGCCCTCTCCAGACATGTTTTGGACCCCAAAATGTTTGGTTAAAAAAAATTATCAGAAACATTCCACTAAAACATATTTTAGACCATGTCAGCAAACTTTTACTGCACAGGGCCAGATGATCAATATTTTTGGCTTGCAGGCCACTCAGGCTGTTGCGACTACTGCACTTTGCTGTTGCAGCGTGATAGCAGCCACACACGACACGTAAACACATGAGAGTGGCTGTGTGCCAATAAAACTTTATGAACACAAAATTGAATTTCATATTTTTATATGTCATGAAATCATCTTCTTTTGATATTTTCCATCTGATCTTTGACAAAGGCACCAAGCCTATTCACTGGGGAAAGGACTGCCTCTTCAGCAAATGGTGCTGGGATAACTGGATATCCATATGCAGGAGAATGAAACTAGATCCATACCTCTCACCATATACTAAAATCAACTCAAAATGGATTAAGGATTTAAATATACACCCTGAAACAATAAAACTTCTTAAAGAAAACATAGGAGAAACACTTCAGGAAATAAGACTGGACACAGATTTCATGAATATGACCCCAAAAGCACGGGCAACCAAAGGAAAAATAAACAAATGGGATTATATCAAACTAAAAAGCTTCTGCACAGCAAAAGAAACAATTAACAGAGTTAAAAGACAACCAACAGAGTGGGAGAAAATATTTGCAAAATATACATCTGACAAAGGATTAATATCCAGAATATATAAGGAACTCAAACAACTTTACAAGAAAAAAACAAGCAACCCAATTAAAAAATGGGCAAAAGAGCTAAGTAGGCATTCCTCTAAGGAATATATCCAAATGGCCAACAGACATATGAAAAAATGCTCAACATCACTCAGCATCCGGGAAATGCAAACCAAAACCACACTGAGATACCATCTCACCCCAGTTAGGATGGCTAAAATCCAAAAGACTCTGAACGATAAATGCTGGCGAGGTTGCAGAGAAAAAGGAACTCTCATACATTGTTGGTGGGACTGCAAAATGGTGCAGCCTCTATGGAAAATGGTATGGAGGTTCCTCAAACAATTGCAGATAGATCTACCATACGACCCAGCTATCCCACTGCTGGGAATATACCCAGAGGAATGGAAATCATCAAGTCGAAGGTATACCTGTTCCCCAATGTTCATCGCAGCACTCTTTACAATAGCCAAGAGTTGGAACCAGCCCAAATGCCCATCATCAGATGAGTGGATACGGAAAATGTGGTACATCTACACAATGGAATACTACTCAGCTATAAAAACGAATGAAATACTGCCATTTGCAACAACATGGATGGACCTTGAGAGAATTATATTAAGTGAAACGAGTCAGGCACAGAAAGAGAAATACCACGTTCTCACTTATTGGTGGGAGCTAAAAATAAATAAATAAAATCACACAAACACACACAAAAAAAAACCGGGGGCAGGGGATGAAGATATAACAACTACAATTACTTGAAGTTGATACGACAAGCAAACAGAAAGGACATTGTAGGGTGGGAGGGAGGGGAGGGAGGAGGGAGGGAGGTTTCGGTGATGGGCCACAATAATCAACCACATTGTATATCGACAAAATAAAAATTTTTAAAAAAAGAAAGAAAGAAAATGGACTAATACAAAAAAAAAAAAGAAGAAGAAGATGGGTCTCCCTGTCGCCCCCAGTCTAGGGTGACATTTTATCCCTGGGAAGATCAGGCCATCAATGTTCTTATCCACCACAGCCTGATGTTGTAGATGTTCTATTCCAGGGAAGTGTGGTTGAGAGGACTGACCAGGGCTCCCTTTCTCCATCCAGCCCCTACTTGTAGGGCAGAAGCTCCACCCTAGGTGAAGCAGGCCAAGAATACTAGGCCCTGATTGTCCTTGCCCCATCTCATTCACAGGGTGAAGGTTCTACGCCAAGAGAGGCAATCTAAGATGACCAGGGATTGTCATTCCTGCCCAGTGCACCCCACTCCTAGAGCAGGGTGTCACCCCAAGAGAAGCAGGCTGCTGTCCCCACTGCCAGCTCCAGAGCAGTGATGCAGTACTCTGCCTGGGGAGAGGCAGGCTGTTTAAGAGCAGAGAGTTCTGCAGCTCACTATAATGGAACTGACTTTATGTGGAACACAGCATGAGGAAGTTCAAGCTTACGGGCACTATAAAAAAAAATCACGGAGATTTTGGTGGCAAGAAAGTAAGAGAAGGCTGGTAACTCCATGATAGCAATAAGTTCAAGGTAGACCAGCTAGAAATTTAACAGAGAATCAGGGAAACAGATAGCTAAGGGAAGCCTTCCTAAAGTCAGAGCAAGCCTCAAGGACTGAACTTAAAAACTACTCCTGCAAAGGGGCCAGACTTTAATTATATTGGACTGTGGAACAATTTATACCTCAGGACATTGTCAAAAACAATAGAGCAATCAGTTAACAAGAGAGACTAACAACTGGGTGTAATCCCAATACAGGAAGATCAGTCAGAAACTTTACAGGGAGACCAGGGAAAGAGAAAGTCAAAGAGAGCCCTGCTGCAACCACTGTCATCCCTGGGGTCAGAGTAACTGTGCACATGCCCAAGGCTGCACCCTCTAAGGAGTGACATCAGAGTCTGCATACTGCAGAGAAATCGACTTCACTAAACTAGTCCAGCCAAGTCATAAAACAAATAAACAAACAAACAACAAAAGCAACATGCCCGGGGGGGGGGGGGGGATCAGTATCCAGAGTTGCTATACTATCTAAAATGTCCAGTTTTCAACAACAAAAAAATATGAAACATGCAAAGAAACATTTCCATATACAGGAAAACCAGCAGGCAACAATAACTGTCTTTGAAAGGATCCAGAATTTGAACTTAGCAGACAAAGACTTGAAGGTAGCTGTTACAAATATATTCAAAGAACTAAAGGAAACCATGCTTAAAAAATTGAAGGAAGGTATGGTGACAATATCTGAAACAGAAATTATCAATAAAGAGAAATTACAAAAATGAACCAAATGGCAATTCTGGAGTTGAAAAATATAATAACCAAAATAAAAAATTCACTGAAGGGACATGACAGGAGATTTGAGTGGCAGAATAAAAAATCAGCAAACTTGAAGATAGATTAATAGAGATTATGCAATCTAAAAGACAGGGGAAAAAAGAGTGAAGAAAAATGAACAGAGCCTTAAAGAAATGAGGGACACCATGAAGTGTACCAACATATATGACACAGAATGGGAGTCACAGAAGAAGAGAAGGGAGCAGAAAAATACTCAAAGAAACAATTGTTGAAAACTCCCCAAATCTGATGAAAAACATTAAATATACATATCCAAGAAGCTAAACAAATTCCAAGTAGGATAAAGGCAAAGAGGTTCACACCCAGACACATCATAGTCAAAATTCTGAAAGACAAAGACAGACAAAAAATCTTGAAAGAAACAAGAGAAAAATGTCTTGTCATGCACAGGGTAACTCCAATAAGATTAACATTTAACTTTTCACAAGAAAGATGAAGGCTGTGGGATGACATATTCAAAGTGCTGGGGGAAAAAAAGTCATCCAAGAACATTATATCCACCAAAACTACCTTTCAAAAATGAAAGTGAAATAAAGACATTTCCAGATAAACAAAAACTGGGATAATTTGGTGCTAGCAGACTCATCTCACAAAAATACTAAAGGAAGTTCTTCAGCCTGAGAGCAAGTGACACAAGACAGTAATTCTAATTCACATGATAGAACCAAAGAATACCAGTAAAGGGAGTTATGTAGACAATTATAAAAGACAGTATAAACACAAATTTCTTCTCTTAAGTGATTTAAAAAGTAATTGTGCAAAATGATGTGTATAATCATATTCTGAGGTTTATAACATATGGAAATGTAATATATTTGACAATAACAGCAAAAAGAATACAGGTAGAAACAGAGCTGTATTGACATGAGGAAATGACACCAAGTGGTAACTTGAATCCACAGAACAAATGAAAAGAACCAGAGGTAAATAAAAAGGTTAATATAACAAATGTACACACATTCTGCGTATGTGTGCGTAAGTGTGTATAGGTATGCACACATGTGCACATGTTCTCTTTTCTCCCAGTTTCTTCAAAGATATAATTATAACAAAAAATTTATAAATATTACAACTAAATAACCCTGAGCTTCTGTAACATGTAGGTAAATTAAAAGTACAAGAATCTAACCATTTGTATAAAATTATTATGTCTTAAAATTGTTTCCAAAACAAAAATTTCTGCTGAAATCTTGCTCACATTATTCCTTTAGTAAACCCAGTCTTCCCAAATAGCCCAAGAGTAAACTCTGTCCCAGTCTTGCTCAAATCCTAAATAATAAGGTGTGAAAAATAGGATTTTGAAAAAATATGTTATATGCTGTCACAGGTTCTTGTCCAAGAAGGCAGGGCAGTGGCAGCAGAGAGTGACAAAGGCTTCCCTGCAGTTAGGAGAGGATCTGATCCTTGGAGCAAACGTTTAGCTACAGTTAGAGAAAAATGAGGAGAAAGAGAGGAAATGCATGAACTCTGAAACCAGATGAGCAGGTTTAACGAACAGGACTGAAGAATCTGGAGCCTTGGGAAGTTAAAAATACTTACTTTGAGATAGTCTTTCAGAAAGTGTATAAAAGTTTAAGAAACCTGACAGAAGAAATTGGAACTAATAACTACATTTTATAAAGAAATTCATAAACTTCCACATGCACAGGGTTTTGAGTGCAGTACTTTTGTTATTACAAAGAGGAAGAATAGGCCCAAACATCTTCAAATGATGAAACACATTCAGACTTTGTTGGCGAAGAGACCAGAAATTAAAAAGAAAATCATTAAAATAACACATATTCAATAGTGAACTAGAATCAGCTCTTTCTGTTACATTTATAAATGGAAACATCTCAAGAATCTAACTCATTAAAACAAGTTTAACAAAGGCAGCTTAGTTTCCTACATAAAGAGGCATTTGAAGCAGTATGCTAGCCACATTAACATGTAAACCCTTTTTTAAACACTCTCCAAATATTTCCAAAAGGATGATTCTGATATAGTAAGCGAGGTCAGAGGGCAGAGTAGAAGCCATTGGTCTCTGACACTGTGGGGTAAGAAGTGGAGAAATCTGTCCTCTGAAGTTTCTATTTCCTAACCTAGCAATTGGACTTTCCAGAACTACTACCATCTACAAATATCACTGCAATGAACAGATTGTCCTATATCATCACTAGGTTAAATAATAGGTGCTTTTTAAATAAACACTCATTACAAAAGTTTAATTATATAGTCTTAGATGTCATAATTTTTAATGCCTGCCTAATACACCATCTGGTAAATATATAGTATACTCACCCATTCTCCTATTGCTTAACTCTCAGTTTGTTTTGAAATCTTCTTTACTATAAGTATCACTGAGATGAACATATTTGCATATGGCATCTTTGTATTGTGGTCTTTTCTTATGGATAGCTTCCCAGGAGCAAAATTACTTAGAGCAAGTTTAAGGTTCTTGATATGTGTAGCCAACTTGCTGTCAAAAAGGATGCAGCAACTCATACTCCCACCAGCAGCATATGAGGGCATGCCAGCATCATCATACCCTTAGTGGGATTGGGCAGTGTTTTGTTTTTCACATTTGCAAAGTTAGGTGAACAAGAAATACCTTAACAGCATTGAAATAGGAATTCAGTGTCATCTCAACTCAAGCATAGCAATGTGGTGAAGAATTCAGAGGACTGAGGACCGAATCCCAACTCTATCACCACCCCCACCCTAGCTGGATGGCCCTGGAAAGTGTATTTTTCTAAACATCAGCTTTCTCATCTTTAAAATGGGGACAATAATAATGTCAACCTCATCAGACAATAGAGGTTTAAATATGGTCATTTTCGTAAAGTGCTTTGCACATGGTGGGCATCCAATAAATATTAGCTATGTGCAATAGTTCTAGACCAGACTAACAGTTCTGAACCTGGGGTCCATTAATTCTGGGGGGGGGATCTGTAAACTTGAATGAGAAAAAATTCCATCTTTGTCATCATTCGCCTTCAATTGAAATGTAACATTTCCTTCAATTGGGAATGTAGGTAACATACCCTAGTAGTATTAGCAAGACCTGAAACTTTGTCACTAATAAAAGTCATAGAATTTTTCATATCACATTATATTTCCTACAGAGATCACAAAGTAACTTTTACACCCATCACTACTTCAAAATTATGACAGTTTTAGACCTACTGTTTGATGATATGAAGACATTACTTAAAAAGCACATAGATTACTATATACAACTTTAAAAAATATTTTGATAACTATTATAACTATATTTCAATATAATTGGTCTCCTTTGTAATCCTTTCTATTTACTTAAGCATTTTAAAACACATTCTGAGAACGGGTACATAGGTTTCTCTAGAGTGACAAAGGGGTCCTATGGCCCCCCCAAAGGCTAAGAACCCCCATTTGAGGCTCTTAGCAGATGCATCACATAGAATATTCTAGATGCATCCCTAAAAATGTCAGAGTTCCTGAGGGCTTCCAGTCAAGATGAAGGCCCCAGCATCACTCTCTCCCACAAATCAACCAATTTACAACTAGAAAAAAGCAACAACAGCCACGCTGGGGCTGCTAGAGCTCAGGGGAAGAGGAAGAGAGACCTACGGAGTGCATGAAGGTGGAAGAAGCCACAATGAGAGAAAGAAAAAACTGCTCTGACAATTTTGTGCTGCGGCCGCCTTAAGGCTGGAGCTGCTGAGTGCACAGAGCAGAAGCCAGCAGAAGCCGCAGCTGTGCCCTTTGGATGAAGTCATTTGGAGGCAGCAGGGAAGAAGAGGGCCTTGGTGGCCCCCGGGATAGCAAGACCACTCACAGGGTTCCTGTTGACCCACATAGGAGCAATGAGCCACAACAACTGCAAAAAGGAGCCACTCAGAGGCCGGTGAGTCATTGCAAGGGACCGGTGCATAGCCCATCCCATGGGAAGTGTTTGCAGCATGGTGGTGGGGGAGACAGGCCCACTGGGGGAACACTGGGGCACAACAAGGACAGCTGACCATCAGCACAGTCAGCAAAGGACCACTCGGAGGAGACTGGTCAGGAATATAGAATTGCATGGGGTGCAGTTTAATAAAAAGACTCAGGCCCAGATCAGAGTTTCTACACAACCCAGGTGCACCAGGTCTCTGGAGAGCAGGAAGTACCTATAAGGTCAACCATTAAACTCTGAGCTGAACAAATAGCCTTCCCTAGGGAAGCAGCAGCAAAGCAGCAATTTAGCTCAACCACACAGCTCAAGTACTGGTTCCCACAGGAAGTTCCCCCATTTTAGAAGTAAGCAAAGGACAACAAATTAGTTCTGGCCCAGGGACACCGCCAGCACCTCTGGGCCCACCTGGGGACCTGAGGCATGGAGTCGGAGACCAGTCCCCCCTCCCACAACCAGACACACCACCAGCGCCAAGGAACATGCCAAAAATATCACCTCTATGTGGGTGGCCCACCACAGCCACCACAATAACCACGGCTGCCACAAAAGTGGCTAGATGCCACAACCACCATGCAGATGGTCCACCAGCCACTGGAGTGCACTGACACAAGGAGAGTCACCAGCAGAGACCAAAGAAGAGGATGTCTCTCTCCACAAATCCCATTCCAGAGTGACAGAAGCATCTGCTCTATGATAATATTGGGGGACCTGAACACACCTCTCAGCATTGCACAGATCATCTAGGCAACAAATCAACAGAGTAACCATTACTCAGAAGGAGAGAAGAAATCTAGGGTTATCAGAGGTGGAAGCAGGGAGGGAAAGGAGGATTGGGAGAGATTGGACAAGGGTTGCAAAGAATAAGTACAATTTGTAACAATAAATATGCTAGTAATATCGATTTGATCAACATATCTCAATGTTGAACCCCCAAAATTTTTATAATCCATTATGATTCAATAAAAATTAGAAAAAAAAAAGAATGTAAGCTCTAGGAGGGCAGGACTTTGCTTTGTTCCCTTCTAAGTGTCCAGAACAGCACCTTACCCAAAGGTAAATGAATGGTTTTTGTTTAAAAAGTGTTGTAACTGAAAACTGGTCACAATCTATCAAGTGTCTGACTAAAGCTGAGAAGGTGATGTCTCCCTGCACAGATATCACATCATATTTTCCCAGAACAGTGATAATGTTATTCATTCAATTCCTAGTCCATTTGTTTTGGTTGAATATCTGTTTTTGTTTATTTTTGCATTTAGAATAAATCTAACATAGTTTTTTTTTTAAAAAAGTCTGAGTTCCTTCAGTGAGCTTCACATATAAAGCTTTCTGTGAAGAACAGTGCAATTGCCATCCACAGACAGCTGCCTGGACTCTCCAGGACAGCCCAGGAAAACAGAGTCAGGGCCACAGCTCAACTGTCCGTTGGGTTCGGTCATGGCTGCTAACCAAGGACACCTAGGATTTGCTCCTCAGCAAGTGCCATGCAAGGAGGCCAAAGGTCCAAGAAGGCCGGGATGGAAACACAAGCCAAGGGACTTCATTATGCCAGCACTTATTTTTATTTATGCTAGCAGCAGGTGGCAAAGCTGTTCAACAGCAGCCCAGGGTTTATAAATTAATTCTTTGGAGCAAATATGATACATAAGAGTTTATCCCAGCCGACTTCATAACGAGACTTTTGGCTTGACCTTCCAGAGAACATTTTTTATAATGATACAAACATCTAATCAGTCAACAAATGGCCTAGTCAGAAGAGGGGAAAAAAGCATGTAGGGCAGATGGAAGGTGGGTTAATACCACCCAAGATGAACTGATTTCTGAGCACTTGCAGAAAAATGCACATCTTGATTGCAGGCAGAATGTGATACTTCAGAGCTTGTGTCTTCTAATGCAAATGGGTGGCAAATCCCTAGTGAAAACTGAAACTGAAAAAGCACAGATTTTTCCCAAGAAAATTCCGAGAGCAAATGAACATAGGGCAATTATTTTTTTAAAAAATTATTTAATGTGACCATGTATGACAAAGTCAATTTATTAAGGAAGAAAATCCAAGTTGGCACCACTCTAAAAAAAAAAAAAATTGGTTACAAGGTTTAAGCTTAATATATATAATTCTTTGTCTAGCCAGTTAAAGGAGAGTTATAAAAATCAGCATACACACATTCCAGAAAAATAGTTGTTTTTCTTTTTTAAGATCAATGCAAACAGCATTCAATATTGCCACTTTTCTGTATTTATCTGGTCATAGGAAGAACAAATATATAGAAGCTGTATAACAATTTCAACTGGATAATTAGGCTATCGTGCCACTTAAAGGTAAATGAAGATAGCCCTGCTGGAATCATGCCATGTAGTGTTAACTGAGATACTACAATAGTTCATCTACTTTGTTTAAACAACTGAATGGCTATCATAAAGTCACAGAATTATTTCAGAGCTGGCATGAATCTCAGATGTCACCTCATTAATTGTCTTACTTTACACAGAAGGACACTAAGACCCAGCAAGGTTAACCAACTGGCCCACAGATGACCACAGAGCCAGACAAATCTCAGGCCCTATCTCTCCCTTCCCAGGATTCATGTCACTAACTGTCACTTCAGCTTAATTCTAAAATATCCTTAAATAAACAAAACTGTACAAAATGCCCCAAACAGATGAGTAGGTACTATGGATCCCAAAGACTATTCAGTTGGTAGGCAGAATTCAATATTGATAACTTGGCTCTGACATTGGCCCTGTGACATTTGACATTACCACTGTGATACTCGAGAGGTACAGAGAAAAGTTTTATGGTTTGTACCTCCAGAATACTCCAATTTAAGAGAACAAACAGAAGCAACATCACAGGCATATAGAAAAAAAAGACTACCAGAGAATTTAACATGAAGTAGAAATAACAGAACACAGGCATCGAAATCAAATAAATACTCAAAGGGCAGAGATTTTTACATGATTCATGTTCGGTGTGTAAAATAAAATTCTCCCTCTCCATGTACTATAGGATATAGCCTTCTTGTTTGAAATTGAGTCTTTACTAATAAAAGTGGTAGAGAGAATATATTTGTCCTTTTACCAAAGTGTCCCTAAGCAATCTATATCATCTTTGATAATTTTGGATCCCAAGCTATAGCAAACTGAAGAGTTGAGGAAGGCAAGAGGGAAAGACCAGGAGAAGTTCTGTTACTCTGAACTCAAGGCCTAAACACGCTCTTAAGCCAGGGGGAAGACTGCCCATATTGAAGACAACGCCTTCAATATTGCCAATGTCTGCTTCTCAAAAAATTTCCAATTTATTGGGATTAGAAAGATAACCATTTTAAAGGGAACAATGAGTTTCTCTTAAAACTCATTGACTTTCCAGAATAAAATAATCACCTAGTCCAGAGGTCAAGAACCAGATTAGTTTTTTAATAACATGTTTTTTAATAATGTGATCTTAGCTTGGAGATTTAACTCTCGTTTAAAAAAATAACTGTGAACTCTGGATTTAGACATGACAAATTAAAATAAGTTCTAATGTACTTTTAACAATTCCTTCTAGAAGTATTGGGTAGAATACCTCACTTTTTCCCAGTAATTCTCTGGGGGGACAGGGAAGGTGTATGTCTCCATGTTTCTTCTCTGATAAGGCTACCCAGAGCTTTCAGGTAATTACCCACCAATTTAATGGAAAACATTATTTCTACACCTATCAGCTTTGGAGATATATTTCTTAGTCTTGGGGTATATATGATCTATATATTTCTCAAATGAAATGATTATAATGTGGTGGGCATTCAGGAATGCTACCCAGACCCCCCTCAAGGAAGGATATGTCACCCCAGCTGCTGGGAGCTCTTCAGGTATCAGCCCTCACTGTCAGTCCCTTCTGGAACTGCCTCAGTTGCAGAAAGCACCCCATCCAAGGTTATACTCCTTCCAGTGATGGATGGATGCAGAAGTATAAAAGCCTGGCCATCTCATCCCAACTCAGGACAACTGAGAAAGACTATTCTGGCTCCAGAGCTCCCCATTGGGTTGGCCAAGGCTGTCACTGAGCCTGCATCCCAGCTCCATTTCTCCTTCTGTCCAGCCCTGTCCCATTCCCTCCCCTGTCCTCAGGTACAATCTCAAGGGCACCTCGTAATAAACACACCATATCCTAAACTCAGTCTCAGAGTCTGCTTCTAGGAGAAATCAGTCTGTGAAATGTGTTGTAAGCTTGAAGGCGTGGTTGTTCTTGTGAAGGAAAATTTAAAATGAAGTTCCAGAATATCTATTAACTAGTCACAAACTACCCGGAAGTTCCAAAGTTTAATACATAAAGTATCCTTGGGGTTAGCTGTATTTTCACTCTTTTGCTTTCATAAAGGCACAACCTTGATCTGTCATCATATAAACATGTTTTCTGAAATGATAAAATGCTGAAAGTGGCTATCTTTGTTATCTCTAAAACAGAAGAAAATAACATAAGAATTAAATGGATGAAAATAATACAGGAAGGAAGAAGTCATTTCTATGGAACCCTGACTTAAACTGAATCACATTTCTAACTCAATCAAATTCTGAATTATGAAGTCAAGAAATAATGAAAGAAACAGCAATCACAATAATACACTGAACTTTCAGAAGGAGAGAACAGAACTGCGGTTATTGGAGGTAGGAAAGTGGGAGGGGAGTTAGCAAGAGTGTGGTTAAGGGTCACACTAATTATCTTGATTTGAACATCATGTATTGTACACAGGTATTGATACATCACAAATATGTATAATCAATTATGTTTCAAAAATAAACGTAAAAATAAAAATATTTTTGTGAAAGGTATTTCTTAAAAAATCAATCCTGAAAAGGAAATTAAAAAACAATTCCATTTACAAGGGCATCTAAAAGAATAAAATACCCTGGAGTAAGGTTAACCAAGAGGTGAAAGACTTGTACACTGAGAACTACAAAATATTGCTGAAAGAAATTAAAGACAACTTAAATAAATAGAAAGCCATCCCATGTTCATGGATTGGAAGACTTAATATTGTTAAGATGGCAACACTCCTCAAGCAATCTACAGATACAGTGCAATCTCTATCAATATTCCAATTGCTTTTTTTTTTTTTTTTCCAGAAATGGAAAAGCTGACCCTCAAATTCATATGGAGCTGCAAGGGAAGAGGACTCAGACTTCCCAATTTCAAAAACTACTACAAAGCTATAGTAATCAAAACAGTGTGGTACTGGCATAAGGATAGACATACAGATCAATGGAATAGAATTGAGAGTCCAGAAATAAACCCTTACATTATAGTCAATTGTGGGGTTTTTTTGTGGATTGGTTTGTTTGTTTTGGTGGCTGGCCATACAGGGATCAAACCCTGAACCTTGGTGTTATTAGCACCATGCTCTAACCAACTAAGCTAACTGGTCAGCCCTCAATTGATTTTGACAATTGTGCCAAGACAATTCAATGGGGAAAAGACAGTCTTTTCTACAAATGGTGCTGGGACAACTGGATATCCACATGCAAAAGAATGAAGTTGGTGGATCCCTACCTCACACCAGACACAAAAATTAACTCAAAATGGAATGGAGACCTAAATGTAAGAGCTAAAACTATAAAACTTTTGAAAGAAAACATAGTAGTGATATTCTATGACCTTGGGGCCCCTTGCAGTTCCATATGAATTTGAGGGTCAGCTTTTTAAAAACAAAACAAATGCGCATCATCTGAAAAAGAGGTGAGTGCAAAAAGTGATACCATGTTGTTTTCAAAGAGCAAAGAAGCCCAGAATGGTTGTGGATGGTCCAGCCTGAAGCTCAGAGATCGGTTTCCCATTCCTTATATCTCTGCAAATTGACTGCTCCTAGAAATGGAGACAATGTATCCACTCCTCTGCCTAATGAAGCTGAATTCAATATGACACCAGGCACAATTCTAGAAATATCAAATGACTCCCTGAAGACAGAGATCTCAAAGCATCTTGATTTTCACATATTCATACATCACTTCAAACATCTGGCTGCATGTTCTAGGTATGGCATCTGTATCCCTGACCTACAGGAATTAACAGTTCACTAATTGTGACTATGTTGTGTGTTTTTTTTAAAAGTCTTTCCAAAATGATCACAAACCCACAATTCCATCAGATTTGCTTTTGGAACCTCTGGGGTCTTACAATCCAGGCCTCTCATTCCAGTGTTACCCCAATCTACATGTAGGGGACAATTGAGCAAGCTCTCCTTAAAAGTCACCCAATTTGCTTTGACCATCTATTTTAATATTTAGTCACCAGTAGATGCAACATGTCCATTCTGCTGATCCAAACCATTTTTCTGTTTGCCTTGCTTCCATCCCATCTGGAGTGGAGAAGTAACTCCTTATTTTCAGAGAGAGGGTAACATTTAAAGACATTTAAAATAACTATTAGTGGTACCTCTCAAGGTTTATTTCCCTTCAGCCTTTTCTCTTAGGCACTGTTTCCTACTCTTCAGGTCACTTCAGGTCCTTTTTTTTTTTTTTTTTTTCCCTTAATTTTTCTGAAAGCTCTAAATTTTCACACCTTGCCAAGCATGACAACCAATACTCAGCACTGAATTCTAACATCATGCCAGATACAATGGAGAGGTTAGTTGCCAAATCCTTTAGAATAAGTTTATTCCTAAGCAAACAAACAAACAAGCTATCTAGGAAGAAAGATGCCAAGGTATGCTTAGAATTACTAAGAATGTTTAGAAATTCCTAGGTGTTTAGGAGGAAGGAGAATATACCAGAAGGGTGGGTATGTAGTGGAATTATAACAGAATGACACCAAGTCTCCAACAGTCAGGAATGGAAAAAGACAACAAGTTTTCTCCCTTACTTCTTGCCTTAACATAACTCTTGTTTTAAGGAATAAGTGTTTCATAGACATTTCCCGCATTAAATCCAAGTTACATCTTTTTGCTTGTGCAACAAATACGGAACCACAGATGTTGAGGGCTGGAAGGTATCTATGAACAAAACAACAGAGTTCAACATTTCTTATTCTACTGATGAGGGTTCTGAGGGCTAGGAGGAGCGGAATGACTGTTCAGTGGTAGAGACAGGACCGCAGCTACAACCTGTGCCTCCTGGGCCTCAGGCCCAAACTCCTTTGACTGCTCCCTCATTTCTCCATGAAGGAGGTGATTTAAAAAATCTAGATCCAGAAAGAACCAGAAAGATCCCATATGTGGCAACATCAGGACATAAATGGGACAACATGAAGCCACACCACATCTTCCCATTTTTTTTTTTTCCTCAGAGGAACTTGAAGCCACCCTCACACCTTATTTTACAGGCCTCCACGTTAAATCCATGCTCCATCACATAAACTACATCATTTGCTTTGTTTCTAGAACTTCATCCTTTGGCTGGAAGAGGGGGAAGTCTTCCACCTCAGGTAGGGACCGCTGTGGAGGGCCTGGGGAAGCCCGAGTCCCACAGCTGCAGGGTGGGCCTTCCGCAGAGGGGCAAAGTCATGCAAAGCTCCTGCTCCCCTGCAGAGCTCGCTGGGGAGAGCTGTGCCTCCAGGCCCTCTTTTTCCTCTCCCTCTAGGAACTCCAGCTGGAACAGGAAAAGAGGGTGCAGGTGTTAAGGGACGCCCCAACCCCTACTGACCTTAACATATGCATTCTGCTTCTGTACAAATCGCTTGCTAAAATAAATGGGGGAATAAACAGAGTAGCATGGCCAACGCCATTTTAGGCGGCTCTGCCATTTTAGTCTAGAAAGTCCCTATGGGGAACCCAGGGTGGGGAGGGGCTACAGGGCTACCCACAAAATTAGCTTATGTATTGCTGGCTTGCTTGCATTGGCTAGATTGTGTCAGGCACGAAAAATTCCCCCCTAGCTAAAAATAAAAGCTGCAAGAGGTTTCAACTCGGGGCTGTGCACTTTGATTGGCCTGCGGAGCCCTGGCTGCCAGAAATAAACTCTTTTCCTTTTCCTATCACCCGGTTCTCGTGGGCAAATTTCTTTTACCCGTCGGACATCGGCCTTACATTTGGGGGCTCGTCCGGGATCCCTTAAGCCTCTCGAGAACCATCCTTTTGGCCCGGGGACTTTTTGGATCTCTAGGGGGGGAATTCCTGAAAAGACGTTCTTCAGCCCCAGAGAGACAAACCCATGGCAGGTGCCATCAAATTTGGTGAGTCGACTCCTTGGTTGGGAAAAGGGCTAGGCTGGATGCAGCGGTAGACGCCTCTTTCCCTGGATCAAACGAGACGTCTTTCTGATCCGTTGGGACCTTTTTTAGGTCGTTGGGACTTTCATTTTGATTTTAAAATCTTTTATTATATACGTATCGTTTGTTAGTTTTGGTCTGTGTTTAAGTCCTTTTGTTCATCTAGTTTCATTTTGTGTTGTCTGCTATAAGTGTAGCTTGGCCATTTCAGCTCCACAGGACATCGTGGGACAAGGATCCTCCAGACCAACTGTCCTCCAATGTTTTCTTATGAACTTTAACACCTTCCAAGAGAAGGCTGCAGACTTTGGGGCCTCCGTGGACCCCGAAGTCTTGTGTGTCCTTTGTGAAACTGATTGGCCGGCCTTCAATGTCAGCTGGCCATCAGAGGGCTCTCTTAGCCCCCCTTAGCTCAGGCTGTCGGACAGGTCATCTTCGGAAAACCCGGACACCCTGATCAGATACCTTATATTCTTCATTTGGATTGAAATTCTGTCTTACCCTCCTCCTTGGTTAAAAAGATGTTTTCCAGGTTTAAAGAAAAATGCTCGGCACCGAGAGACTGCCGCCATTCTCCTGACGAAGCTGCGCCCTGATTCTGCCCCTAAGCAAGTTTTATGAACTGCTCCAGAGGAGCGGGACCTGATCTGCCGCCCTCCAGCTTACGCAGAGGACCCCACCCAAGTATCTAACCCACTTATCTCTCCCCCACACACCTGCTCTGGGGCCTCTTATTATCTCCAGAGTCCTGCCCCACCAGTGTCCCCTCCTTCCTCTGCTTCCCCTTCTTCACCTTCCTCAACTGCTTCCCCTCCTGGACTTTTCCCCTTGCGTGAGGCCGCAGGAGTAACTGGCCTTTTATGGTATATGTTCCCTTTTCCACCAGTGATCTTTACAACTGGAAAAACCAGAACCCTTCCTTTTCCACCGATCCACACGGTCTCATTTCTCTGTTTGAGTCTGTCTTTTATACTCACCAGCCCACCTGGGATGATCGCCAACAATTGTTACAGACTCTGTTCACTTCTGAGGAACGTGAACGAGTCTGCCAAGAGGCCCAACGGGCTGTCCTCGGCCCCAATGGTCTCCCCACGGATGACCCTGAGCGATTGGCTGCTGTTTTCCCCACCCGCCACCCTGATTGGGACCCAAATAGTAATAGAGATAAGGAGGTTCTCGATTGGTTTCACCAGGTCCTGTTACGAGGGGTTCGAGCTGCAGCCCGAGAACCCACAAACCTATCGAAGGTTAGTGAAGTAACCCAACAGCCCGCCCAATCTCCAAGTGCATTCTTAGAGCGCCTCCTAGAGGTGTACCAGATCTATACACCCATAGACCCGGAAGCACCTGAAAATCGAAGGGCAATTAATTTGGCCTTTGTAGCTCAGTCTGCACCGGATATAAAACGGAAGTTGCAGAGATTAGAGGGATTTGAGGGCAAGGTTCTTTCAGAGTTGTTAGAAATAGCCCAAAAGGTTTTCGCAAATCGCAACCCACCTGAAGATAAGCAGCTTAAAAGACTAACTAAGGTTCTGCTGGCCACACAAGGCCAACCCAAGAAACCTCAGGCCCCTAAAGGAGCAGTCAACACGGGGGCGAAAAAACGCCCACCATTGGATAAAGACCAATGTGCCTACTATAAGGAAAACCAGTATCATTTCTGGTGGACACAGGGGCTACATACTCTGTACTGAAAAAACCAGAATTGCCTAGCAATAAGCCCCCCATTGCCATTCAAGGGGCCACAGGAAAAACTAAATTTTGTTCATGGACAGAAGGGCGACTCACTGACTTAGGCAAGAACACAGTCACTCATTCGTTCATTTTAATGCCTGACTGTCCAGTGCCTTTATTGGGCAGAGATTTACTCCACTAAGCTTGGAGCACCCTACCACCCTTTTGGTGACACTGCCTTTGTCCAAAGAATATAAGCTCTTGCCAGAACAATTGCAGGAGGATAAAACCTCCAACTATCCAAGAATTGCTAGCTTATTACATGAAACTTGTGCCCCAGGTCTGGGCTGAATCTAATCCCCCTGGGCTAGCAAGGCACCAACCTCCAATAGTGGTCCAGCTCATGGCAACTGCCACCCCCATCAGAGTAAAACAATACTCTCTTCCGTTAAAGGCACGACAAGGGATAGAACCTCACATCAATAAATTAAAACAAGAAGGAATACTAGTGCCTTGCAAGTCTAGTTGGGATACTCCCCTGTTACCAGTCCAAAAGCCAGGGACAAATGACTACAGACCTGTCCAGGACCTCCAGGAAGTCAATAAGAGGGTGGAAACTATCCATGCAACTGTACCAAATCCCTATATGTTGTTGAGCCTGGTTAATCCCCTCCATCAGGTTTATACAGTGTTGGATTTAAAGGATGCCTTCTTCAGTCTGCCCCTAGCCAAAATCAGCCAGCCTCTGTTCGCCTTCGAATGGGAAGCCTCAGATGGAAGCTACTGTGGTCAACTAACATGGACTAGACTGCCCCAAGGATTTAAAACTCACCTATGCTGTTTGATGAAGCGCTGAGCCAAGATTTCAAGGTAAAGTGGGGATCAGATATAACACTGTTAACAATATGTCAATGACTTGCTATTGGCTGCACCCACCCTGGAGATTTGTAAACAAGCCACAGGGGATTTATTAAAGACCTTACAGTACCTAGGATACCGGGTATCCGCTAAAAAGGACCAACTTTGCTCCCTGATGGTGACATATTTGGGATATATCTTAAGTGCAGGGAAAGGAAATTGTCCCCTGACCGCATAACAGCCATCCTAAATATACCAGAGCCAAAGACTAAAAGGCAAATTCGAGAATTCCTAGGAGCCGCAGGATACTGTCGCTTATGGATTCTCAACTTTGCTGAAATGGCCCAGCCCCTCTATGAGGCTACTAAGGGACCAGGAGATCAAATTACTTGGACTGAGACTCCAATTGGCATTCAACAACATAAAGGCCGCTCTTACACAGGCCCCAACCCTGGCACTGCCCAATCTAGAAAAGCCTTTTACCTTATTTGTGGCCGAAAACAAGGGCATCGCAAAGGGGGTGCTAAACCAAGATCTAGGGCCATGGAAACGACCGGTGGCTTACTTGTCACGCAAGCTGGACCCAGTGGCCACCGGCTGGCCCACATGCTTACGAGCTACAGCTGCAACTGCACTCCTAAGAAACTAATAAGTTAACCTTGGGCCAGCCCCTAAATATTGTTACCTCTCATGGGGTAGAAACTATACTAAAAACCCCACCAGGAAAATGAATTTCAGATGCAAGGTTAACTCATTACCAGACCCAACTGCTTGGACCCGAACATATTACATTCTCCAACCCAGTTGCCCTAAATCCAGCCACCTTGCTCCCTGACAGTGACCCTGACCGCTGCAAAGTCACACATGATTGCCTTGAAATCTTAGCCGCCTTCCAGGGCACCCGACCAGGGTTGCAAGACACTCCTCTCAAGGAGGCGGAGCTAACTCTTTCCACAGATGGCAGCAGCTACATGGTTGACGGAGTCAGGTATGCAGGTGCCACGGTGGTTACTCCTGAACGAGTACTATGGGCAGAAGCTCTCAGGTCCCAGACCTCAGCCCAGCGGGCAGAACTTATCGCTCTCACAAAGGCCCTTCAGCTTAGCGAAGGTAAGACTGTAAATATCTACACTGACAGTAGATATGCCTTTGCTACTGTACATGTACATGGGGCCCTCTACAAAGAAAGAGGGTTACTTACTTCAGAAGGAAAGACAATTAAAAATGTTCCTGAAATTCTTGCACCATTAGAAGCTATTTGGCTTCCAACCAAGGTTGCAGTTATTCATTGCAAGGCACACCAAAAGGGAACAACTGTAGAAACTCAAGGAAATAACTTTGCTGATAAGACTGCTAAAACAGTGGCACTCCAACCAACCGCGACATCAATCATAGCACCTTTGCTACCACAACCTCATTTGCCACTAAAACCTGAGTACTCTCCAGAAGACGAGAAAAAGGCTAAAACATCAGGATACCAAAACAAACAAACAAAAACATAACCACTGGGTGTTATGAATCAAAGGACAAAGCCACATGGCTACCAGAAAAAATGGGTCAACGCTTGGCTCATGAAATTCACCAAGCCACCCGTTTAGGGAAAACAAAGCTATTAGAATTAATTAGACAATCATTTAATTTTAATAACGCATCAAAAATTATTGAATCAGTAACTAACCAATGCCTTGCATGTACTCAAGTAAACTCTAAACAGGTCCCTCATCGATGGTCTGGAGTTCGACAAACAGGTAATACTCCAGGAGAACATTGGGAAGTTGATTTCACTGAAGTTATGCCTGGAAGGTATGGATACAAATACCTGCTTGTATTAGTAGATACATATTCTGGATGGGTCGAGGTATTTCCTACCAAGTCTGAAACAGCCTCTATAGTAGTAAAAAAATTAATCAATGAAATTTTACCCCGGTTTGGGCTACCCACAACCCTCAGGTCAGATAATGGACCTGCCTTTATGGCACAAATATCCCAACAATTGGCCAAATGTTTGGGAATAAAATGGAAGTTACATTGCGCCTACCGCCCTCAAAGTTCAGGACAGGTTGAGCGCATGAACAGAACTTTAAAAGAAACCTTGACTAAGCTTCATTTAGAAACTGGCGAAAACTGGGTAGACCTCCTTTCCTTTGCACTATTAAGGGTACGAAAATCCCCATATAAACAGGGATATACACCTTATGAAATTCTTTTTGGTCACCCCCCGCCCCTATTACCCAGGGTGCCAATGGAGGCTGACCCCCAAAAGCTGCCTGCCCCTATTTTGGGGGAACTTCAAACCCTACAACAGATTTGTTCACAAATCAGAAACAAACTAAATGCTAACGCTTCCCTTCCAAAGCAGGAGCCACCCGGACCCATCCCTCAACCCGGGGACTTGGTGTACATAAAGAAGTTAACTGCCTCGTCCCTCCAGCCCTGCTGGACTGGACCATACCCGGTGAGCCTCAGCACGCCCACAGCTGTAAAGGTTGCCGGAAAGGACGCTTGGATACATCGGACCCACGTCAAACCGGCACCGAACTCAAACCCCAACACCGACTGCTGGAGCATCCAGACCACTGACCGCCCAACTAAGATAAGACTAGAGAGACTTTAACATGCTTTTTAAAATTCAACCCCTAAGATAGCAATGATTTGCTATAGCTACAACAACAGGGGGAATGTTAAGGGACGCCCCAACCCCTACTGACCTTAACATATGCATTCTGCTTCTGTACAAGTCGCTTGCTAAAATAAATGGGGGAATAAACAGTAGCATGGCCAATGCCATTTTAGGCGGCTCTGCCATTTTAGCCTGGAAAGTCCCTACGGGGAATCCAGGGTGGGGAGGGGCTACAGGGCTACCCACAAAATTAGCTTATGTATTGCTGGCTTGCTTGCATTGGCTACATTGTGTCAGGCACGAAAAATTCCCGCCTAGCTAAAAATAAAAGCTGCAAGAGGTTTCAACTCGGGGCTGCGCACTTCGATTGGCCTGCGGAGCCCTGGCTGCCAGAAATAAACTCTTTTCCTTTTCCTATCACCCGGTTCTCGTGGGCAAATTTCTTTTACCCGTCGGACGTTGGCCATAACAGAGGTCCTTCCCTTCTAGAAGGACCAGTGGGAAGGAGTCTGAGGCCCAAAGGACAAAGACCAAGGGCCTGTCCTGAGTCTAGGTCATGGTTTCTCAAACTACACTGCCATGGGTCTGGGGGTATGGGCAGCTTGGGGTGCACTGAAAGGTATAGGATAACTTTGGCACAATTTCTGAGGACATGCTCTTATTTAAATGTTTTTAGGGTGGTGGTTTCATTAGACTGTTCAAACCAATATAAAAATAAAAGTAGGTAATTGCAGGAACTTTTAAAGCCAAATCAGGACGCTTCAGGACCTAAATGTGACAGAAGGAGTGGAATTCCATCCCACTTCTACTCAGCTTGTGGGAAGGAACTTCAGGTGAGACCCCCATATTAACTAGAATACAAGTTCAAATTTCTGCATCATAGGGGAAGCTTTGGTGGGGAAGTATGGGAAGTACTGGCTCCAGCAAAAAGACTCTTGGTGGTCCCCAGGAACACCAACCCAGTGCAGGAGACACCCAGACGCTTCCAAGCTCAAAGCCCTAGTGAGTAATGAAGAACATACACGTGCTTGACCTGCCCTTCTGCCCCATGCCCTCAGCCATTGAGTGGGCCTGAGCTAGCTGGTGGGTTGAGGAATGGGGGTTTCCAGCTGTCCTTACTGTCCCCTCCTTGGAAGCACAACCAACAGGCACCATCGGAAGTCACCTTGCTGCCTGTGCGATTTTCAGGCAAGCATTTTACGAATTTACAACCATGACACTAAAAATCTAAAACTGTAATACTTACTGTGTTTTTTTGAGTTACCATATCCTGAAAAGAAAAAGAAAAGATGAATATAGCCTTTTTTCAAGACCATTCATTTCCAGCACTCTCCACCCCTGTCATCCAGCACCCACCCCAGAGCAAGAATTAATCATTTGAAACCTCCCTCCACCCAAAAGCTTTGAAAAGAGTGAAACTCTGAGAACTGTAAAATTCACATTTCAAGGAAAACTGACGATAAGTGGTTAGCTTTGGAACTACTGGGGGACATTTGTACTTATAAGGATTTTTCCAGAGCATTGCCAGTGCTTTTGCCCAAAAGATATTTGGGGACTTAAGTTTGGGGTGTTCAGTGTCCTGCATCTCGCCTTCCTAGAAGAGAAGGTCAGTGACAGCAAGGAAGCACTATGCCAGCGTTGGGTCTGGAACAATCTCTTGAACAGATAAACATGAAGGCTGCTGGCCATGCCACAGTCGGTTGCTGGTGGGATCCCTGACACCTCACTAGAACTGTCTAGGAATGTTTAAATTCAGCCAGTTAACTCAGCATGACCATTATGCAGCCCTTGACTGTATCATTTATGCACTGAAAACCCCCATTTCCGAAAATAGAAAACATAATTAAACAGCTGGCTTGTAAAACATGTTCAGTGTAGTCTGAGATTTCTATTTTCTAATAACAAATGCAGACTGCTTGTTCTAGTGTTAGATATAACCAACTACCCATTTCTGCTTTAGGAAATATTTTCATGTTTCATTAAAAATTAAAACTTATCTAGGTCATAGGACTTTCCAGAGGGCTTTGCTAAGACACAGCTGAGGGAAAATATGTATTGAATTGGGAAAAAAAGTACATTCTAATTTCATGTTTCTCATCAAAATATAGCTTAATAATCTACACTTTCATATTTTCTGAATTCTAAATATTTCTAAGCATTTCATCTTAGTGAAAATCAGTAAAAGAAAAAGTCAATATCTAAATATGCAAAAAAATTTACATTGATTTATTGCCACAGGGAAACTATTACACAATGTAAGGTACAGTAATAAAACAGTTTCTTCTTTCACTTCTATATGAATAAGTTCTTAAAGTACAGCACTGTGCTATAATTACAGAGTACACATCTATGTAAAGTGTATGTGATTTTTAACACATACAAGATACACATCTGAAACAGGCGGTATTTCTACCAGGAAATAATCTCAAATCATTACAGAACCCAGAAAATCTGGTTAATATTAAATCTTGATAACACAAACAAAAATGTCCAACTGTGGCATAAAATTATACTATTATATGCTAGCGATTTTTAATACTGAGGGAGCTGGACATTTAGAAATGATGTCTGTGAAGGTCAGCTCTCTAAACCACAGGTTCTGACACCTTTAGGAGGTCTAAAAAATCCCCATGCCCAGGCCCCGACCCCAGAGATTGTGATGTAATTGGTCTGGGGTGTGGCTTGGGTATAAGGAGACTGACGAGCTCTCCAGGTGATTCTAAAGTGCAGTCAAGGTTGAGAAGCACTGCTGGCAACAAATTAGTCTATTACTCCTAAAATGATTTAATATAGACCATGAGTTTCTGACTGATACTAAGAATTTCAGCAATATTAATATTAGCTGAATTTTGGAATACTCACTTTAGACATTCACATTTAAAAGTACATTTTAGGAATTCTCTAGAATTACGGAGTTGTGCAGGAACACACAAATTTTCAGTTTTGCTTTGCTTTTGGACTGGGAGAAAATAACAGATTAATACAAATGGCTAACAGACATATGAAAAATGCTCAACATCACTCAGCATCCGGGAAATGCAAATCAAAACCACATTGAGATACCATCTAACCCCAGTTAGGATGGCTAAAATCCAAAAGACTATGAACGATAAATGCTGGCGAGGCTGCGGAGAAAAAGGAACTCTCATACATTGTTGGTGGGACTGCAAAATGGTGCAGCCTCTATGGAAAATGGTATGGAGGTTCCTCAAACAATTGCAGATAGATCTACCATACGACCCAGCTATCCCACTGTTGGGAATATACCCAGAGGAATGGAAATCATCAAGTAGAAGGTATACCTGTTTCCCAATGTTTATTGCAGCACTCTTTACAATAGCCAAGAGTTGGAACCAGCCCAAATGCCCATCATCGGATGAGTGGATATGGAAAATGTGGTACATCTACACAATGGAATACTACTCAGCTATAAAAACGAATGAAATACTGCCATTTGCAACAACATGGATGGACCTTGAGAGAATTATATTAAGTGAAACAAGTCAGGCACAGAAAGAGAAATACCACATGTTCTCACTTACTGGTGGGAGCTAAAAATTAATATATAAATTCACACACACACACACACACACACACACACACACACAAACCGGGGGGGGGGGGAAGAAGATATAACAACTACAATTATTTGAAGTTGATACGACAAGCAAACAGAAAGGACATTGTTGGGGGGGAGAGGGGGAGGGAGAAGGGAGGGAGGTTTTGGTGATGGGGAGCAATAATCAGCCACAATGTATATCGACAAAATAAAATTTAAAAAAAAAAATAAATAAAATAAAATAAAATAAAATAAAATAACAGATTAAATACTGATATGCCTCTGCTAAAATTTTCTGCCCATTTTGGTAACTTAAATGTCTCCATATTCTTACTCAAGTTGAGAACTGATTTTTATAAGGTGCAGTTTTGGATCAAATTGCCCATGAAGGGATTCAGAATAGAGTGTTTGCTTCAATGGAAACTAACAGGAGTTTCTGCCTTTGCTTCCCTGATGAGCCCGGAAATACTCCAGTTGCCTGCAAATGCATGACTGTACCAAGGATGCTCACACAGTGGCCAGGAAGTCATCTGTATGAGCTAGAACCCTGGGGGGAAGGAAGGAAGTGCACAAACAGGTTGCTGTAGACAGAATGCCCCCCTCCCCCACAACCTCATTGAAGCTTAATCCTCACTGTAACTGTTGAGGGTGGGAATCCTATTATGGTAATTGAAAGGTGGGGCCTTGAAGAGGTGGTTAGATTGTAGGACCATGCTGTAGTGAATGGATTAGTAATGGCAGTCAGGGGCGTGGTTCTGAGGGCTTTAAAAGGACAGTGCATGAACTGTCTCTCTCTCTGCTTCCACCATCTTGCAATATGAGACCTCTGGGTCACTGTTGTCACCACCTGATGGACTTTGGACTTCCCAGCCTCAGAAACTGTAAGCAATAAATTTCGTTTTCTTTCTAAATTACCCAGTTCTAGATATTTTATTGTAAGCAACAGAAACGGACTAATACACGGGTCTTTCTTGTTTTTCCCCAACCTCCTGTGCTACCATTACATTTCAGCTGGACCCATAACTAAGCATTCAGGACAAGGGGAATAATCCCCTTTACCTTCAATGAAAGAGCGGTGTTGGCATCGGTGTCGTGGTACAGGATCACATTATTGGCCATGTCAAAGCTTTCACGGACTCCAAGATGGTAGAAGAGGGAAGGCTGTCTGGAGACATCACTCATGTCCACCACAGCAACATCTGAGATGAACAAGGAGAGGACAGGGTGGGAGGTAAGGAGATGATCTGCCTACTTAGCTGATAATCACCTACACGGAGTTGCAGCAATTTCAGCCTTTTAGTCAAAGTAGAAGTGAGGAATGATTTGATAAAAATTACCCCCATGAACTGTGGAAGAAAAGCGTTAAGAATGAAACAATAAAAACAAAAACAAAAAAAATCCTCTTTCTTCTTCGAAGTGCTGGTAGCATAGCCTCACTTAGAACTTCCTGATGGATCTATTTTTAACGTTATTTTTTGTTCTAAAATATGTTATATATCCAAAGAATATATTTAGCCTATATATGAAGTATAAAGCATACTAAAATGAAAAACCACGTACTCATCACGCATGCCAAGTCACAGAGCATTCCCTGCACTCTCAGAGCCCCACGTGCCTCTCCTTGATCCCACCTCCTCCCTCCTGCCCAGAGAAAACTTCTATCCTGATCTCTGTATTTATCATTTTCATGTGTGCATGCACATGTGCACACATGCACATTATAGACTGAATGTATGTGTACCTCCAAATTCATATGTTGAAATCCTAACTCCCGACATGATGGTATTAGGAGGTGGGGGCCTTTGGGAGATGATTAAGTCATGAGGGTAGTGCCCTCATAAATGCGATTAGTGCCTTTAAAAAAGAAGCCCCAGAGAGCTGCCTTGTCTCTTCCACCATGTGAGGACACAGCACAGCGGCCCTGGCTGTGAACTAGAAAGCGGGTTATTACCTGACACTAAATCTGCTGGCACCTTGATCTTGGACTTCCCAGCCTCCAGAGCTGTGAGATACAAATTTGTTTCATTTCACCCATTCTGTGCCCTACACTTCCTCAGTGGGATCTGTCCCCACAGCCTGTGGAGGGAACTGAGTTCTGCCAGTGGTGGTGATGACTCATTGCTGCATACAGGGCCATATTTCTTTGTCCTTACCCCTTCTAATTTTTCTTTTTTTCATGTACCAATTTCCTTTTTCTTAGGCGGTCCCTTGAGAGTGAATGTGCATAGTTTATTATTCGCATCAAGTATGCCTCAATAGCCATAGGCTTTACAAAAATTATCTATTTGCTTCTTAGGAACAACAAGCACTTTGGATACAGGATTCTCATTCCCAGGACAGACAGCACATTTTTGAATGAACCCATTCAACAAGTCTTGAAACTTTAGCCTTGTGAGATCCAATGACAAGCCAATAAACACTCTAAACGTCAAAGTGGTCTTTGCTCCCAGCTTACAACAAAAATAGTTGGTAAGCTACATTGGAGGCCAATTAAGCACCTTCATGATATCAGCAATTTCCATCTCCTTTTACTCGATTTATTCTACTCTTTCGTGTTCAACCTTAATGGTCATATGGGGAATCTTGCATGGATATTACTGGTCTGATACAATGTGGCTGGATTCAGGATATTTTGGTGTATTATAAGCTTTAATAATAAGATGCAGGGCCGGCCCCGTGGCTCACTCGGGTGAGTGCGGTGCTGTTAGCACCGAGGCCGCGGGCTCAGATCCTATATAGGGATGGCCGGTGCGCTCACTGGTTGAGCGCCGTGTGGACGACACCAAGCTGAGGGTAACGATCTCCTTACCGGTCAAAAAAAAAAAGAAAACAATAAGATGCAGAGATATTTTACTATATTCTGTATGACAAGACACCTCAAAATTTAATGGCACAAGTTTGAGTTCTGGTTCCAAGATGGGGTAAATGCATTCCACTCTGTCTCTCCTTGGATGCGGCTATAAAATCTAGACAGAATGGTTGGAACAGCTATTTCAGGAATGTGAAAAGTAAATCATAGCAAGCAGATTGGGAAAGAAGATCAGATTTCAAAGTACCACCAAGCCAGCAGCAAGTGTCTCATTTTTCCTTTGTATCCCCAGCCTGGACTAAGGTAGCCTAAAACCCAGAGAGGGTGTTATGTGTGGACACAGAGGTTACCAGGAGAAGCCCTCTAAAGAGCAGGAAAAGGACCTCTTAATGCTCAGAAAAGTAAGGGAAATTCCCTACTTTTTTCCTTTTCTCTGTACCCCAGGACCTCTGCAATCCCACAGCAATAAAAGCAGATACAGTTGGTGGCAGTAGGGGCCCACAGGTGCTTGGAACTCAGAGAGGGGGACCTCTTTCTCTAATTGGAGTAGCTGTGGTTCTAAGAGGGTGGGGGTAAACCTCCACTGCTTTTTACTCTCCTTCAACTCCTGGCCTCAGACGTGGGCCCAGTTGTGGGAAGAGTGAGGCAAAGTGGGATAACTAAAGCTCCAGCTTTCTGACCATAGGACTGAAAAAGGCAGCCCCAGGAAAACCAGAAAGTACAAAGGAGATTGTAGAGAGGGAGGAACTTTGTAAAACAACCCCCCGAAATTGTTTATAAACTCCTGGGCTCCACTACCCCAAACTATAAAAGCATGAGTCTGGCCCAAAATAGCAACCTAAGGTTTTGAGAACAGCCCAGACTGGCCACTGAGTGAGACAGATGTGAACAGCACTGAAGGGCTCTGAAATCAGAACTGACACTGCAACTGAAACAGAACTTGGCAATAGCCAAAAAAAAAGAAAAGAAAAGAAAAAAGAAACCAGGTATCCCTCAAAAAGGGACTGATAAAATAAACAATGGTACATCCACCCCATGAAGTACTATCCATCTATAAAAAATAAGGAAGATTCCCATATACTAATTAGGAAATATGTCCAGGCAAAACTGTTAATGGAAAAAAGCAAGGTGCAGAACAGTATATTTGGTCTGGTATCTTTTGAATAAGAAAGAGAGAATAAAAATGTATATTCACATGTGCTCTTATTTACATAAAGCAGAAGTAGGCAAACTTTTTCTGTAAAGGGCCAGGCAGTAAATATTTTCAGCTTTGCCAGCCACACAATCCCTGCCATTGTAGCCTGAAAACGGCCATAGATAAATGGATATAGATGTGTTTCAACAAAACTTTATCTAAAAAATAAAGGCAGCTGGTCTGTGGGTTATAGCATGCTGACACCTGACATAAAGAAACATTGTAAATAAGAAACTAGGAAAAATTTAGGGGAAATGGCACAGATGGGATAAAAGAAAAACATACATAAGTTGGACTTCATCAAAATTTAAAACGTTTTTGATTTAAAGAACAGCACCAAGAAAGTTAAAGGACGACCCACAGAATGGGAGAAAATATTTGGATATCATATAGCTGACAAGGGACTTGTGTTTGGATTATATAAAGAATTCTTACAACTCAGTAATAAGACAACAAATAACCCAACCTAAAAAATGGCATTTAAGTAGACATTTCTCCAAGGAAGATACACAAATGGCCAACAATTACATGAAAAGATATTCAACATCCTTAGTCATTGGGGAAATGCGAATCAACACCATAATAAGATACCACTTAAAACCTACTAGGATGGCTATGATAAATAGAGACAGACAATAACAAGTGTGAGCAAGAATGTGGAGAAATTGGAAACTTATACATTGCTAGGGGGAATATAAAATGGTGCAGCTGCTTTGGAGAACAGCTTCGCAGTTCCTCAGAAGTGTAATATAAGGTGGAAACAACCCAACTGTCCATCCACAGATGAATGGCTAGACAAAATGTGTTATATACATACAATGGAATATTGTTCAGCCTTAGAAAGGAAATTCTGACACATGCTACATGATGATCCTTGAAAACAATATGCTGAGTGAAAGAAGCCAGACACAAAGAGACAAATACTATATGATTCCAATTATATGAGGTATCTAGAGTAGTCAAACTCATAGAAACAGAAGGCAGAATGGTGGTCAACAGGGGCTAGGAAGAGGGGAAATGGGAAATTGTTGTCCAATGGCTACGGGGTTTCAATTTTGCAACCTGCAAAGAGTTCTGGAGATTGGCTTCACAACAATGTGAATATATTTAAGACTACTGAACTGTATACTTCAAAATGATTAAGGTGGTGAATTTTATGTTATGTGATTTTTACCACAATAAAAAAAAATTTAAGAAAAGGTTAAATGTAAAGTTACCATGTGATCCAGAAATCCTACTCCTAGGTATCTACCCAAGAGAAATGCAAACACATGCTCACACAAAAACTTGAAGCATTATTCACAACAGCCAAAAAGTGGAAACAACCAAAATGTCCATCAGATGACGGATGGATTAAGAAAATGTGGTAAATCCATGCAATGTATTATAATCTGGCAATAAAAGAAAGGAAAGAAGGACTGATCCATGCTACAACATGGATGAACCTTGAAAACATGCTAAGTGAAAGAAGCCAGACACAAAAGGCCACCTATTTTATTATTCCATTTACATGAATAAGTAAATCTATAGAGAAAGAAAAGTAGAGTAATGGCTGCCTGGGTCAGGGGATAGGGGGCTGGAATGAGGAATGACTGCTAATAGGTACAGGGTTCTTTTTTGGAGTAACAAAAATGGACTGAAATTAGATAGTGGTAATGGCTGCCCAACTCTGTGAATATACTAGAAACCACTGAACTGTAAACTTTAAATGGGTAAATTATATCTCAATAAAACTTTTCTTAAAAAAGAAAAAAAAAGAACCCCAAGTGCTAGAACATTCATAGCAACATTATTCATAATAGTCTCAAACTGGAAACTATGCAAACACAATGGTGAATGAGAGGAGCCAGACACCAAAAGGTACAAAATGCATGAGTCCGTTTATAAAAACTACAGAAACAGGCAAAACTAATGAGAAATCAGGACAGTTGTTACTCTTGGCCAGAGGTGAGGCCAGAAAAAGGAAGCCATCACATGCTGGGATGCTGTTAGCATCCACTTTCTTGATCTGGGTGCTGGGTACATAGTGTGTACAGTTTTTGAAAACTCATAAAGCAGTACACTCAAGATTGCTCCCTTTTCTCTCTATATGTCATACCTCAATAAAAAGACAAAATAAAGGGCATAATCGAAGCAGGGTTTTGTGCCTTTCCTTCACCTCCATTCTCCAGCACAGGACAAGGAATGGAGTTAGGATGGAATCTCCAACCTCAAAACTTTGCAAACTTTTCTTACAAACTGTAGGAGTATAATGTGACCCCACTACATGATGACTGTCCAAGGGAGTTGAGCTCTGAGTCTTTACTATTTCGTAAAGCACATTTCATTCTATACTAAGGTTCTGGTATGTTTATTGGTGGGGGCAACGGAGAGTGGCACAGGGGGAACTGACATTTGCTGAGCACTTACAAAGTTCAAGGCACTGAGCTTGAATCTCTACATAAAGATTTTTTTCATGAGGCTCAGAGATATTAAGCAAGTTATTTAGGGTCACACAGACAATAAACAATAGGATAGAAATTCAAACTCTGGTCCATAAAGCCAATGTCCTTTCTCCTCCACCGCTTGTACTACCAGGGGCAGTGAAACAGAATGATAGAGCACATGTTGGCAAAGTTTCATGACAGGTCTGCTTTGGAAGTTTTTGCTTCCAGAAGGCAGAAAAGCCATTTGCCTAAAGGACAACTTGCACTTCCCATACTTTGCTGGGTGATGAGATAAAAAGGAGGCAGCTGTGGTCCTGCCATCCAGACTCAAAGTGCCTGGAGCACTCATCCTGGGGTAAGAGTGGTCTCCCCCTCCCACGTTTGAGGCAAGGTGTCAGGCTCGATTATCAAAAGTCACCAGTGTCAAACTCCATTTGAGATGAATCATGGATCTAAATGTAAAAGCTAAAACTGTAAAGCTTTTAGAAGAACACATGGAAGAATATCTACTTAACCCCAATCTGGGAGATTTCTTAGGGAAGATGCAGCAGGCAACCATAAAAGAACATATTCTAAGCTAGACTTCATCAAAATGAAAAACTTCTGCTCATCAAAAGTCGCCATTTAGTAGACAAATAAGCAAGCCACAGTCTGGGAAAATATGTTCACAAAATATTTCTGACAAAGCACTTAAATCCATAATATATAAAGAACTCTCATAATTCAATAAGATGATAAACAACCCAATTAGATGGGTAAATGACTTGAATGGCCACCTCACAAAGGAAGATATCTGTATGTTCAAAAAACACAGAGAAAGGTGCTCAACATCATTAATCATCAGGGAAAGGCAAATTAAAACTATAATGAGAAACTACTACACCCTCCCCCCCAACACTAGAAAGGCCAAAATTGAAAAGATCAATAATACAACAAATTGGTGAGGATGTGACACCACTGGAACTGTCACGCACTGGTGCTAGGAATATAAAATGTTACAACCACTTTAGAAAAAGGGTTGGAAGTTTGTTTTTTTGTTTTTTTGTTTTTTGTCTTTTTTTTTTTTTGTGACCGGCACTCAGCCAGTGAGTGCACCGGTCATTCCTATATAGGATCTGAACCCACGGCGGGAGCGTTGCCGCACTCCCAGCGCCGCACTCTCCCGAGTGCGCCACGGGCTCAGCCCTGGAAGTTTCTTACATAGTTTAACATATAACTACCCTTTGGTCCAGCCATTCTACTCCTAGGTATTTACTCAAGAGGAATAAAAACTGGTCCACAAAAAGACTTACATACAAATGTTCACAGCAGCTTTATTTGTAATAGCCCCAAACTGGAAGCAACTCGAATGTCCACCAATCGGAGAATGGCTAAACCAACTGCGGTATAGTCTCACAATATAATATTACTTAGCATTAAAAAGGAATAATCTATTGATACACACGACAATATGGATGACTCTCAAAAATATCACACGGAATGAATGAAGCCGACGCTAAAGAGTACATACTGTACGAGCCCATTTATACAAAATTCTAGAAAAGGAAAATCTAATCCACAGTGAAAGCAGATCAGTCATTGCCTGGGGTCAAAAATGGGGGTGAAGGGAGGATTGGACGGAAGGGGACGTAAAAGAACTTTATGGGAAGATAAAAACATTCTGTATTGTAATAGGGGGTTGGGTTATACTAGTTCAGTCATTTTCAAAGTGGTACAACTGAGATTTGTGTGTTTCAACGGATATACATTTTATATTAAACATATTCAAAAAGTATAATAATAAATCAGTACGGGGTAGGAAATGGGTTGAGCTAAAGAAGAAAAAAGAATGACAGAACGTTAATAATTGGAGGAGGTGAGCGGCTGGGGCGGGAGGAGGCGCGAGGCACTGTGGGTAGGAGGCGGCCATCTCCGGGGGCTCCATTTTGTGGAGCGGCCGAATACGGTTGGCGGTTGTGGGGCACAGAATCCCTAACTCCTGCTGCTTCAGTCCCTCTTGGGGGAAACGTAAGCTTTGAACCTTTCGGAGCCGTGTGCCAGATCTTCACTGGGACAACAGGTTCAGACAAATGAGCGAGCAGAAGAGAGTGTACGGTCCCCTCATAGACGGGGAGGACCGTGAGGAGCGCGAATCTAGAGGCAGACGGAGACGGAGAGACTCAGATTACAAAAGATCTGCTGATGACCGGAGAGGTGAGAGATCTGACGACTACCGAGACTCTGACTGTCCAGAGATTCGAGAAATGATGCAGTCCTCTGAAGGCCCTCTGCTCGCGGACGTGAGGCTGACGGAGAGGAAAACGGGGGTAAGCCGCGGTGTCGCCTCCGGGGGGTTTTCTCACTCGCAAGGTACTCCCCGCTGGATGGAAGCCAAGCAGAAAATGGTGGTGATGAAAGAAACGCACATTGCAGCTCATGGTAGCAATCCCAGACGTCCGTTTGAAGATTGGCGTTGTAACAAGTGCCGCCTTAACAATTTCAGGAAAAGACTAAAATGCTTTCGATGTGGGGCGGACAAGTTTGACTCTGAACAGAAAGTGCCCCCTGGAACAACAGAGTCGGTTCAGTCTGTGGATTACCACTTTGATACGATCATTCTTTGGAACATAGCTCCACACACTGGGATGAAGTCCATCACGACAGCACTGTCTCCCTACACATCCGTAACTGTCAATACCATTCGCCTCATAAAAGACAAACAGAGCCGGCGGAACAAAGGCTTTGCGTTTGTTCAGCTGTCTTCTGCAACGGATGCTTCTCGGCTGCTTAAGATATTACAGAGTCTCCAGCCTCCTTTGACAATTGATGGCAAAATTATCAGGGTTGATTTTGCAAAAACTGCCAGAAAAGACTTGGTCCTTCCAGATGGTAACCAGGTCAGTGCCTTCTCTATGGCTAGTACAGCTATTGCTGCTGCTCGGTGGTCATCTGCCCAGTCTCAAAGTGGTGAAGGAGGCAGTGTTGACTATAGTTACCTGCAATCAGCCCAAGATTATGAGCAGTTTCATCACCAACAAGCTGGAGGATTGGAATCTGATGCATCATCTGCATCAGGCTCAGCGGTGACCACTAGCTCAGCGGCTGTGGCATCTCAGAGTCCCCAGCTATATAATCAGCCTAGCACTAGCACAAGTACACCGGCCCCAGCCGCTTCCCCCACTGGTGTAGTTCCTCATACCAAATATGCAGTACCTGATACGTCCACTTACCAGTATGATGAATCTTCAGGATATTACTATGATCCAACGACAGGGCTCTACTATGACCCCAACTCGCAATACTACTATAATTCCTTAACCCAGCAGTACCTTTACTGGGATGGAGAGGAGGAGACCTATGTGCCAGCCGCAGAGTCTAGCTCCCACCAGCAGACAGGCCTGCCTCCTGCCAAAGAGGGGAAGGAGAGGAAGGAGAGGAAGGAGAAACCCAAGAGTAAAACAGCCCAACAGATTGCCAAAGACATGGAACGCTGGGCTAAGGGTTTAAATAAGCAGAAAAATAATTTTAAAAAAATCTTTCAACCTGTCAATTCTTCGACGGAACAAAGGAGAGAATCTGCTACAGCAAATGCTGGCTTTGCTGTCTTTGACAGGAAGGGAGCCTTGGCTGAAAGGCAGCAGCTCATCCCAGAACTGATGCCAAATGGAGATGAGGAGAATCTTCTCAAAAGAGGTCTGATTGCTGCTTACCGTGGTGACAATGACAATGACAATGAGCAGGAGCTGGTGGAGAGACCTGGGAGTGAGGAAGAGAAGTTGGCTGACTGGAAGAAGATGATCTGCCTGCTCTGCCGGCGCCAGTTCCCAAACAGAAATGCCTTGGTCCGGCACAAGCAGCTCTCAGACCTACACAAGCAAAACATGGACATCTACCGACAATCCAGGCCGAGTAAGCAGGAGCTGGAAGCCTTGGAGCTGAGAGAGAGAGAGACGAAATACCGAGATCGAGCTGCAGAAAGACGGGAGAAGTATGGCATTCCAGAACCTCCAGACACCAAGCGCAAGAAGCAGTTCGATGCTGGCACTGTGAATTATGAGCAGCCCACCAAAGATGGCATTGACCAGAGTAACATTGGCAACAGGATGCTGAAGGCCATGGGCTGGCGGGAAGGCTCCGGTTTGGGAAGAAAGTGTCAAGGCATCACAGCTCCCATTGAGGTTCAAGTCCGGCTAAAAGGAGCTGGCCTAGGTGCCAAAGGCAGCACATATCGGTTGTCAGGTGCTGATTCCTACAAAGATGCTGTTCGGAAAGCCATGTTTGCCCGGTTCACTGAAATGGAGTGAGAGAGAGTAATAGTGAGAGTGAGAGAGAGTGAGAGAGAGTGAGAGAGAGTGAGAGAGAGTGAGAGAGAGTGAGAGAGAGAGAGAGAGAGAGAGAGAGTGAGAGTGAGAGAGTGAGAGACAGAGAGACAGAGTGAGACAGAGTGAGACAGAGTGAGAGAGAGAGAGAGTGAGAGAGAGTGAGACAGAGTGAGACAGAGTGAGACAGAGTGAGAGAGAGACAGTGAGACAGAGAGAAAGTGAGACAGAGTGATAGTGAGAGAGAGCGAGAGTGAGAGAGAGTGAGAGTGAGACAGAGTGAGAGTGAGACAGAGTGAGAGTGAGACAGAGTGAGACAGAGTGAGAGTGAGAGAGTGAGAGAGAGCGAGAGAGAGCGAGAGAGAGCGAGAGAGAGCGAGAGAGAGCGAGACAGAGTGAGACAGAGTGAGACAGTGAGAGAGAGACAGTGAGACAGTGAGAGAGAGTGAGACAGAGTGATAGAGAGTGAGAGAGAGAGAGCGAGAGAGAGAGAGTGAGACAGAGAGAGAGTGAGACAGGGTGAGAGAGAGTGAGACATAGTGAGAGAGCGAGAGAGAGTGAGAGAGAGAGACAGAGAGAAGAGAGAAATGACACGGAGCTCCAAGGAGCACAGGAGTGGTCCATCTCCTGAATTCATTCTTACCGCCTATCTCTTTAAGGGCATGTGCCTTGTTCTGTTAATAGTTTTTAGGGTGAATGACTTTATTCTGCAGGGTTCTCCCTCCCACCTTAAAGAGGAGTTCCCCTTGTGTGGGTTACCCTCCTTCCTGCCAGAGGACTTGTGAACAAACCGGAGAAGACAGTGGGTTTTTTATACTTCAGTGTACATAGTATAATGCAGCGTGTTTTACCTGTGTAGCCTATGTTGGAGCCCATCAGCCCCTCACATTCCTGGGGGTTTGAAATGCCCTCAGTGGTATGTGACATCAAAGTCACCTCTGTCATTTGTCATCGTGATGTCTTTCCTTGGCAGAAGCCTTGTGTACATTTGTCTATTACACATTTGTACAGAATTTTGGAAGATTTTCTGTCTAGTTGCCAAATCTGGCTCATTTACAAAAGAAATATCTTGAAAAAAAAAAAAAAGAATGTTAATAATTGTTGGAGTTGGGTAATGTACCTGCTTGGAATTTTCCACAATAAAAAAAATTTAAGAGGAAAAAAGTCATCTACATCAAATGCCTCTCTCCACCTTCTCTTTTCCCTCCCTCTCTGTGTCCAATTCTGCCTGGCCCCTGGGCTGCCCTCCCTCAGACTTTGATTCCTGAGTAAGCTCCACTTCCTGCCAAGACCCACCACTCAACTCCATTCTGCTCTACACCCCGCCCCCTCCTCTACCACCACCCAGGCCCCAACAACCACCAGGCATCTCTGCCAAGTCCCATCACACCCAACAGCTCAAAACCTGCGCAAGGTATTGGAAAACAAGAAGTTTTCCAGCCTACTTTGTAGAAGTTCAGTCCTACCCCAACTACATTATTTAACCAGAATTTATGGAGTACCTATCTCAAAGCCTGATAGATAGAAGACTTAAAAAAAAAAAAAAATCAGTTTATGGCTTGTATGCCAAAACTATGTTTGTAAGTTGACTGCTCGGAACTGAAAATACATTTTGCCCTAGTAACAAATAATACACAGCTTGTAAGGTAGCAGACCAGCCCACAAATATCTATCTACCCTAAAATGCACTCAAGGCTCAAGCAGCAAGGCCTCAATTAAAAGCTGTACGTTCAATGCTCCTTTCATCAAAGTCGGCCTACATGATCAAGATTTGAGGAAAGTTCCAGGGTTAACACTGAGTCAGTAGCAGTAACAGCAGCATTAAAAGGAAGGAGGCTCAGGGAAGGGCCCCACAGGCAAGCCAGAAGCCAGGCCCAGCAGAAGACAGCTGAGGTCCAGCCAGGGGCTCATGCAGCCTGGTCCTTGGGAGTGAAGTCATTGCTGCCTGGACCTGAGCATGCCAAGCCACTCCCTCCAGCAGGGAGGTAGAGAGGGAGAAGGATTCTGAGTTACAACCCCATCTTTCATCTACTACTGCACTTGTTTAAAAGAAAATCACACTGCTATTATAGAACATACCATCCAGTATAGAAAATATAGACAAGAACCAGTACTTCCAGCACACAACTAAAACCATCATTTCCATGGCAGTGTGTCCAGTGTGAGTTCTTCTAATTTCTTCTATTAGATATGTATCACTGAGGAGAAAAGTTCAGACCCAGAAGTGTGTCATTAGGATGTATCTTATTTCTTAATAAAATCATAAGTGTACTATATCTGTGGCCTGGCCACCATTTTCAACAAGGTTGCCACAGGAAACTACACTCTGAATTTCTTATAAGGGCACCAAACAAGTTGTGCTTTATCTCAACAGTAGAAGCCAAGTGTCATCTGTGCTCACAGGTAGTTATTCTTAAAAGAAGCAGGACAGATATTCCTAGGAATCACTCAAGCAGTAGCAAAGAAAACTGCATCTGGCTCCCTGCCATTGAAGAGTTCGCTGTCTGGAGGAAGATCGATTATTAAATCAATAAGTACTTAATCACAGCTGTGTTACCTGCTAGGAAAGAAAACCTCAGCGTGCAAAAGCCAGCAAGGAGAAGGAAAGGCTTCCTTGAAGAACTCAGATGTGAAAGCCAAATAGATATTGGCCAGAGGAAGAATGCAGGTGGGGCCAGTGCCAGGATACAGTGGCTGCTAGGCAGATGACACGGAGAGACCAGTTACAAAGCTGTTGGCAGTAACCCAGATGAGGGAAGACAGTGTTTGACCAAGGCAGTAGCAGGGCACATAGAGAGAAGTAGACAGATTGAAGAACCATTTTAGAAGCAATTAACTGGATTTAGCAATGAGGGAGACGGTGGGGTGAAGACTGACTCTTAGGTTTCTGACATGAACTGCTAGGTTGATGATTCTACTCATCCATGTTTATGTACCTTAGAGTATATTGCCCCTGTACTCTGCTAGAAATAAACTTGGCCTGTCTCCTGACCGTGGCCATGTGTAGATGCCATGCAAAGTGTAGCTGCTGAATCACGGGGCTACCTGTTTCATCACCCCACAACCATCAAACCCATGTGTCCCACAGGACGGTCTTCCTCTGAACTTTATGCATTTTCCAGAACAATGAGGAGAGAGTATGCAGCAAATTATAAGAAGTCTTAAGGCATTTTTCAGGCTCCTTTTTGAACAGGAGCCAATGCATGTGTGGGTTGAGCCCACTAAAGCAAGCTGAACCGAGAGATCAATTTAGGCATTTCTAGCAGAACGCATGGCAAGCTGTAATATGAGGATGAGCTGGGCTATGCTGTCACAACAGACAAATCCCCAAAGTCTCAGCGGCTTAACTGCCATCTTGAACATGTGATCTTCGAGTTTGCCACAACAGAGGCAGAGGGAGATGGAAGAGGCACACTGTCCAACTTCAGGAGCCCAAAGTGCTGCTGCTGCTGCTACACTGCATTGGCCAGCACTAGTCACAAGGGCCCAAGGGCTTTTAGGAAATGTGAAAGGGTATATGGATGTTTAGTGAGCACTGTCTTTGCCACACAATGCATCACACTAATAAGGAATCCAGGAACAACACCACAGAAGGAGAAGATAGATGTAACCCACAGAAAGGGCAGCAAAGAGAACTAGAGCCAGCATTACCTTAAACCATCACATAACCTATTTTGGCAGAAAGCCCAATATCACTGTTGGATAAAAACTAACAGAATCACTCCAGTATCATTTAATACAAAAGGAAAAAGTTACCTACTCTCTAAAACTGGCGAAACCATGAAAGAAAACAAAATGTCTTTCCCGTCCCCACTGCTGCTATTAACCTGATGGTCCAAGCATCTCATGTCTATTTTCTTAGCCCACAGCAGCACAGCACAGGGCCCCACGATTGGCATATAACATGAACAGTGATGATCCATGACATGAGATGATCCATGGCCTTAAGAGACAGTTTTCTAGCAGTTGGGCTGGATTTTCATAACCTAAGTTACACTCTCTTATTGCTATAACAACCCCCCCCCCAAATCTCAGTCACCTGACCAAATAAAAGCTTCTTTTTGCTTTTGCTTACGCAAAATCCAAAGGGGATATTCTTGCTCCAATGGCTATCCTCCAAAGAGTGACTAAGGGATTCAGGTACCTTCTATCTTGTGCCACTACCCACCACCTTCTACATGGAGCCTCCGAGGTCCTCATGGAGACTACTATGGTTTGAATGTCCCCACAAAACTCATTGAAGCTTGACCCCTATTGTAACAGTGTTAAGAGGGTGGGAAATCAGACTATGGTGTTTGAAATGTGGGGCCTTTTGGAGGTGAGTGGATCATGAGGACTCTGTTCTCATGAATGGATTAACCCATTCATGGGTTAATGGTTTAATAGGTTATCAGGGAGTAGACCAGGAAGACTTATAAGGAGAGCAGGTGGGCACATTAAATGCTCTCAGCCAGCCCTTGTGATGTGATTGCCTGTGTTGCCACAGGATTCTAGAGTTCCCAAGAGCGAGGCCATCACCAGATGCACCCCTGGATCTTGGACTTCCCAGCCTCCAAAACGGTAAGAAATAAATTTTGTTTTCTTACAAATTACCCAGTTTCAGGTATTCTGCTGTAAGCAACAGAAAACTAAGACAGAGACCATGGAGAAGGATGAGGGATTATGGGAAGGCCTACTAGATATGCCAACCTTTGGCCCAGAAATGACAAACATCACTCCCACCTATATTCCAGTGGCCAGAAGTAGTTTTACGTCCCACCTAGACTCAAAGGGTGCTGGAAAATGTAGTCCCCACTTCCCAGCAACAAATAGGAGCACAAATCTTTGGTGGTCACCCAGCTGTATTTGCCACCCTTGATATCCCCCATTTGACTTGCACAAGTCAGCCAGAAAAGGGGTATCATCACCATAGAGCAAAGCCAAATGACTAATCTGGATTCTGAAGCCCTGGCCTTGGTCTCTTTAATCAATGCCTAGGAAATGCAAGAAATCCCTGTTGTACGTGGCAATACGTCATAACTTTAAAAATTACTGTGAACTTAACTGAAGAAAAACCCAGAAGTGAGGCCTCTGGGTTAGGAAAGTAACATTTAAATTGGTTCAGAGAGGAGGGAAGTTAGGCAAAGCCAGACACAACAAGTATGGGAAGATTAGTGACAGACAGGAATTATCAAAGGGGCTATTCTTGTCATTTGAGTAGTTAATAACTAACTCAAACAGGCTGCCATCTAGGTGGATGCCCTCACTTAGATTGGTCATTAAGCAAACAAACTAACTGGAGAGTAAACCTACATCAATAATATGCTGTACTCCCACGAGATAAACGTGTGGTATTCTACCAGTCCAGATCTCATTTTAAGATTTGCAACTACAATGAGTGTATTCAATTATAGCATCCTGGGAGAATAGAGTTTCCATGGTCAAAACATTTGGGAAAGCAAAAAAACAAAGTCACACAGGTTTCCTTCCTGCAGGATGTCTCAATGCTTAATATGTTCACAAGCACTGAGAATCTCTAGAGGGGGAGACAGCATGCAGTTGAAAAAAGTAGAGAAGGCTGCTCAGGTAAACACTGTCCAAACACACAATGTATCAGTTGAAGTCATGACTAGGAGTTCTGTTAAAGAGACAAGCAATTAAACAAAAGGAGTCAAGGCATATCCAGAAGGATTTTCTTCTGCAGGGGGAGGGAAGGATATGTTTTGGTCTCCAAACACTGGAAGTAACAGGTGATTGACCCTCACTTGCTGAATTGATAGTTCTGCTGAAGTCAAGACTCCAACTTTTGGAGATGGATGATAGATGCCTTTTCTAGAACAGCATTGTCTAACGGGACCTTCTGCAATGAGAAGAACGCTCTGCATTTTTGCTGCCCCATACAGGAGCCACCTGTGCCTGTTGAGCATTGGAAATGCAGCCAGTGCAAATAAAGAACAATTTTATTTTACTGCATTTCAACTAATTTAAATGTGATGAATAGCCACATGTGGCTAGTGGCTACCAAATTGGACAGCATGGCTTTAGAACTTTACAAAGAAGCCAAAGTGACAGATTTATATCTTTTTGGTGGAAATGCCAAAAAGCTGTGAGTGGTAGAGATCAGGAAGCCAGGAGAGGTGGGGGGGGGTTATCTGTTCAATTGATAAAGCCACTTACTGGAGTTGTGTATAGCTTTTTTCAAACCCATGAAAATAATTTAATTGTAATCATGTATTGAGAAATGATTTATTCAAGACCAGAACAAGATTAACCAAAGCAGGTGCATGGTACAGCTGAAAATTCAGGGTAAAGCAATCTGGACCCAGAGTGAGTAAAGGTGGCCTGTTGTGTAGTTCTGGAACTGAAAGCCTGAAATCTAATGTCTCAATCTTCACACCCAACCCATTAGAAGGGGCCCTGTCTGCAGGTGAAGACTTGCTACACACAGACAGACAGACACACACACACACACACACACACACACACACACACACGCACGCACACACACACACACAAGCAACGCCACTGCATGTGAATTTCTCAGTTGGCACCAGCTGACAGGGGGATAGAGCTGTGCTTAATGGTAAAAAGGACATTTAACAATTCAGAAAAGTGTCTGTTTAAACTCCAATTTCGGAGCAGAATGAACAGAAGTCAAGAAAACAGTGGTTCTAGGTGAAGTAGCCTCCTGAATAACTTTTCTGGAAAAGATATCGTGCTGAAGATTATATGCTTGATGTGGTCAGAAATGTCAGGAGAGTGCATTCAACAAGCCCAGCTGCCACATGTTTAAACAAGTCAGACACCACCCCCCTTCCAGGTGGGGAGCATTTGCTCTGCAAAAAAGAAAAAAAAGATTGGTGCTGCCTCAAGCATAGAATGGACCTAATAAATTAACCTAGCTAACTAATACAATGTTTCAAAGCACCTTCCTGTTTACTTTCCCATATGGTTTTAGGTTTAGGGTAGGCAGTGTTGCTCCCTTTTGACCAGTGGAAAACCAAGGCAAAAGGACTCCCAGGTAATTACTGTCTCACATATAATGCACATATGATGAATGTCACCCAAGTGTTAAAGGCTTGTCACCAAAGGTGTTGTAAGGAAAATGGCCAAGGAACAATTCGTTCCACACACGGAGAAACTTGCCAACCCCAAGCACTAATTTAAAGGCTGGATTCTTATGGCACACTTATTACAGTGAGCTTGGAGATCTAGTGTCCTACTCCAGCAATGACCACCATGAACCCCTGAATGCTTATGCATTATAGGATAAAATACATCTGTCACATGGTGGTACATCACACCCCACTGTCAGTGTGTGCTGGGGTCAGGAATTAAAGTGTGAAAAAAACACTGCGGTATTTCTAAGAGGCAACACACACACACACACACACGACCCACCAAGACACTGATTCCCACTCCTGGCTGCAGAAGAGTCACCTGGGAAGCATGAAACACTCCTGAGGCTTTGGATGCTGATGTCATTGGTCTGGGGTCCACTCTGGACACTGAAAGTTTTCAGAGCTCCCCAGGTGGTTCTAATATGTAGCCTGTGTTGGGACCCACAGCCGTAAGAGACATGCCAGGAGTGACAAAATAAAAGATGGCTAACCCGGGAGGGAATCAGCATCGACGGGGTTGTAGGCTGGTCGCAGGCAGCTTTTTGGGTTATTTGATGTTTAAAAAGACTGAAGAATAAAAGGGTCGAAATGCCACTGATCTCGACTTTCTTACCTATAAAAGGGTCCAACGTTACCAGCTCTACCTTCCCCAAAGATAAGGTGGTCCTGTCATAGGAGTCAGGGGATGCGAGGACGGGGAGGGGACCAGGGGAAAAGCGGGGGCCACAGTTGGTACGAGGGTAGGGAGAGCAGGCGTGGAGTGTGGACGAAGGGGGCGCCGCCCTCACCTGCGTCGTAGAAGGCGTCGAGCACGGCCGTCTCCCCGAAGTCGAGCTCCCCGAAGGGCACGGAGGTGAGGTGGGCACCCTCGGCCTCGCAGGCCCGCAGCAGACACTGGCGCGCCCCCGCCTCAGAGCCGCCGGCCGCGCCGCCGTGGGAGCTGTCGCCGCGCACGTACACTGCCCGCAGCGGCCGCCGCGACCCGCCGCCGTCGCACGCCGCGCCCTCCGCCGCCCCGTCGGGCTCCGCCGCCCCGTCGGGCTCCGCCGCCCCGGCCGCGCCCTCGCTCCCGGGCGGCAGCGGCCACGGAGGGCGCTCGCCCACCGCCCCCGCAAGCGCCCCGGCCGGGGGGGTCCCGCCGCCGCCGCTCTCCATGCGACCGTCCGGTCCCACGTCCGGGCGGGTGGCTGGCGGCTGCGATCAGCAAAGGACCCCAAGTTGTGGCGGCTGCGCAGTCCTGACACCTGCTCCTGGGACGCGGGACTAGACGGGAGCTGCGAGACCCAGCGCGCATCGGCGGCCCCTCGGCTGAGGCTGCGGCTGCGGCTGCGGAGCGGATGGAAGCTCCGGCCCGCTGACCCGAGCGCCCTTTGCAGGCCAGAGAGAAAGAGGCGGGGGCTGGGACGTCAGGGCGAGCGCACGCGGAGGGGGCGGGCAAGGGCGGTGGAGCAGGAGGGGGAGGGCGCCCCCTGCCGCCTCCCCCGGGCAGCGCCCAGAGCCCGGACACTGGCAGATGCAGGAATTTCAGGACTTTGCGGGGGGCCAGCTCTCCAGCCGGACTACCCTTAGGAGCTCCACTTTCTTTTTTCTCAAAACAACATGGAGCTTTCAAGCGGGGTAAAAACTCTTTCAAAGTACTGATTGGATATAAATATTCCATTTCAAACTAACTACAGACCTAGTTTTAACCCAGCATTGGGATGAGCCGATACCTCGTTTTGTCCTTTTCTTTCCCTGTTGCCAAGCGCTTGGCCCTCCTGAGCCCTGTCCTGGAGGTCGCCTCGTCCTGACTTTCACTGTGACCTTGACAAGGCACCAGGATGCACCAGCAACAAACCTTGTTTGCTTGGAAAATAGACTCCAAGTACAGGGCCTGCCAGACCTGCGAGATGTTGTGAACCGAAAGGCATCTTCACTCCGGAATTTTCTACCTCACCATTTCAGACCCTAATACTAAAATAGTGTTACCACTGCAGGTAATACCATTGTATTTAAAACATAGGAGGCCCTAGACGTTATCTCAAGGTTTTGGGGGTTTTATTTTTGCTTTTTATTAACAGCTTAATTTGAGGTATAAGTCACATTCCATACAGTTCACCCATTTAGAGTTCACGATTCAGTGGTTTTTAATGCATTTACAGAGTTGTGCAGCTATCACCAGTCAATTTCAGAACATTTTCATCACCCCCTTCCCCCCAAAACCCAGGACCCATCGGAAATCACTGTCCATCTCTCCTTCCCCCACATCCCCAGCCCTAGGCAACCACCAATCTACTTTATCTCTCTATAGATTTGCCTATTCTGCATATTTCATACAAATGGAATCATACAGTGTGCACACATAGGTTTTCATTTGTCTTGGGTATATACCTAGGAGCAGGATTTCTGGGTCACATGGTAACTCTATGTTTAACCTTTGGAGAAATGGCCACTGTTTCCCGAAGCAGCTGCACCATTTTACATTCCCACCAGCAGTGTGAGAATTCCAGGTTCTCCACGTCCTCATCAGCACTTGCTATGATCTGTCTCTTTGGTTTTACCTATCCCAGTGGGTGTGAAGTGGGACCTCATTGTGATTTTGATTTGCATTTCCCTGGTGGCCAATGAGATTGAGTAATTTATGTGCTTACTTGGCATTTGTATGACTTCTTTGGAGTAATGCCTATTCAGATCCTTTGTCCACTTTTTAACTGGGTGTTTGTCTTTTTATTATTGAGTTGTAAGAGTTCTCTATACATCGTGGATACAAGTTCCTTATCAGATATGTGTTTGCGGATCTTTTCTCCCATTCTGTGGGTTGTCTTTTCACTTTCTTAACGGTGTACTTTGCAGCACATCACAAGCCATTTTGACATAGGCAGGATTGAACTAAACTTATAAAACAACACTTCAGCTTCTCTTCACATTTCAGTAATAATACAGCTCCCCCCTCCCCCCTCAAAAAATAAAAAAAAAAAAGAAAGAAGGAAAGAAAAAGAAAAGAGAAACTGCCTGTATAAACCCTTGAAGAAATTCTGCCCTAATTCCAGCCATGGTAGAAATCAGGAACTTCACAAGTGTATCCTCTTTTGTGGTCAATGAATGGAAAGTGGGCTCTAAAGAAATCTGTGAGAACATACAGACCAGAGTCGAGAAAAAGGAAAGCTTGGGAAGACTCTCAGCACTTCTGTCCTAAGACTTTTTTTATATGATGCTATAAAAGGACACATGCGTTCTTTGTAGCCTTGTAAGGCATAATCATAGTAATTTTCCTAATGTGCCTGTTCATCTGAAATTATCCCAGTGACTGACACAGCCATCAGAAGGGCAAAGATGCCCATTTCAAAATCACTTGCCAGTGTCTTGCTGATGTCCCCACTGCAATCTTCCTGAATTCCTCTCAGCTCTCACTGGAGCCCTGCTGATTGAGCGAAACACATGGGAGCTGTGATTTCTGGCTTGAATAATAGCTTCCTCTCAATACGAACCCTGCTGAGTAAAGAACCCAGCATTTACCCAGCTAACAAGCGCCTTCCCTGAAGTTGGCAGCCACAGCCCACCTTCTCATTGTCTCCAGCAATCTGCACACCTGAAGCAAGCTCCAGCCCCTTCCCCCAATGTCCTTCCTACCTCCCCTTAGCCCACGGAGGAGAGGATTGCAAAATGCCGGATTAGTCTTTTCTGTTTCGTTGAGTGATTGTTCTGTTCTTACCCTTGCCTTACCCCTGACTAAGTACATGTCCTGGAAACCATTTTGCCCTAATGCGGAGGTGTCATAGAAAGTTCTTCCATATATGTAGATGAAATCTTGTCCTTGTGACTTCTACCCATTGATTCTCATTCAATTCCTCTCCCACATGGCAGCTTTCCAAGTACTGCCCTTGGGGCCTCTCTTTTGCAGGTGATACTCCACTTCCCAGACCCTTCAGTTACTTCTCCATGGCATAATTTCCAGGCTACTCTCCACCCTGATGATTGTCTTCTAGAGGATTCCCTATTTGTCTGTATTACTGTTTTGTGTGTGTAAAATACTTTTTAAAATTAAACTTTTATTTTGAGATAATTGTAGATTTATATGCGGTTGTAAGAAATCTTATAGAGAGATCTAGTGTACCCTTGACTCAGTTTGCCCCAATGATAACATCTTGTTAAACTGTACAGTATACTAGCACAACCAGGATATTGACATTGATAACCATCAGGATACAAAACAGCTCCATGCTACAAAGATTCCTCCTGTTGCTGTTTGATAGCCACACCCATCACCTTCCTCACCCCCCATGCCTCACTTCTGGCAACCCCTAATCTGTTCCCCATTTCTATAATTTTGTCATTTCAAGAATGTTGTATAAATGGGCTCATACAGTATGTAACCTTTTGGGGTGCTTTTTTCATTCAGCATAATTCCCTTGGGATTCATCCAAGTTGTCGCATATATCAGTAGTCCATTCCATTTATTGCTGATACTATGCCGTGGTATGGATGTCCCACAGTCTCTTTAACCATTTGCCATTTGAAGGACATCTGGGTTGTTTCCAGTTTGGGACTATTGAGAATAAAGCTGCCATGCGCTTTCATGTACAGGTTTTTGTGTGAACATGAGCTTTCATTTCTCTGGGATAAATGTCCCAGGAGAGCAAATTCAGGGTCATGTGGTAGTTGCATGTTTAATTTTTTAAGAAACTGACAAGTTGTGTACCAGAGTAACTATACCATTTTACATTCCCACCAGCAATAGATGTGGGGTCCAGTTTTTCCACATCTTCACCAGCATTTGGTGTTGTCACTTTTTTTTTAGCCATTCTGATAGTTGTGTAATGATACCTCGTTGTGGTTTTTGATTTGCATTTTCCCAATGGGTAACAATGTTGAGCCTCTTTTTATGTGCTTATTTGCCATCTGCATATCTTCTTCGGTGAAATGTCTGTTTATATCTTGTGCCCATTTTCTAACATCTATATAATGTGGTTTTTTTACTGTTCAGTTTTGAGTGTTCTTTATATAGTCTAGTACTAGTACTTTGGTGGATATGTGGTTTGCAAATATTTTCTCCCAGTCTGCAATTTGTCTTTTCATTCTCTTAACAGGGTCTTTTACAGACAAAGCAAAAGATTTTAATCTTGATGAAATCCAGTTTATCAATTTTTCCATTTATGGATTGTGCTTTTGGTTCAAATTAAAGAGCTCTTTGCCTTGCCCTAGGGCCTGAAGATTTTCTCCTATTTTTTAAAAGTTTTATAGTTTCATGTTTTACATTTAAGTCCATGATTTATTTTGAGTTAATTTTTGTATAAAGGGTGAAGTTTAGATTGAGGTTCATGTTTTTTTTTTTTTGGCCTATGGATGTTTAATTCCTCCAGCACCATTTGATGAAAAGGCTATCCTTCCTTCATTGAATTGCTTTTGCTCCTTTGTCAAAAATCAGTTGTGCATATGCGTGTATTCTATTTCTGGGTTCTCTATTCTATTCCATTAACCTATGTGTCTATCTCTCCACCAATACTACACTATTTTCATACTGAAGCTGTATAGTAGCCCTTAATATCAGGTAGAGTGATTCCTCCTTTATTTTTCTTTTCCAAGATTGTTTTAGCTATATTAGGGCCTGTGTTTTCCCATATAAATTTCAGAATAGGCTTGTCTATGTCTACAAAAAGCCTTGCTAGGACTTTGAAATTATATTAAACGTGTAGATCAATTTTGGAGAGAATTAACATCTTTATTGTGTCGAATCTTCCAAACTATGAACACAGTATGCCTCCCTATTTATTTAGATCTCATTTGATCTCTTTCATTAGAATTTTCTAATTTTCAGCACACAGATTCTGTACATGTTAAGTTTATACCCAAGTATTTGATTTTATTTAGAGTGACTGTAAATGGTATGGTGTTTCATTTCAGGCTCTACATGTTCATTGTTAGTATATAGAAATGCAACTTTTTGTGTGTTGAATTTGTATTACGCAATCTGCTGAGCTCACTTATTAGTTCAGGAGGGATTTTTCATTTTGTTTTGTTTTGGGATTTTCTGTGTAGGAAATCATGTAATCTACAAATAGGGACAGTATTCTTTCTTCTTTCCAATCTGTATGCCTTTATCGCTTTCTTGCCTTATTACTGTGGCTAGAACTTGCAATACTATGTTGAAAAAGAGCAGTGCGAGTGGACATCTTTGCCTTGTTCCCAGTCTTAGAGAGAAAGCACTCGGGTCCTTTACTCTAAGTATGATATTAGCTGTAAGTTTTTTGTAGATGCTATTTATCAAGTTAAGGACATTTTCCTCTATTCCTGGTTTGCTGAGAGTTTTTATTGTGCATGGGTGTTGGATGTTTTTCAAATGCTTTTTATGTATCAATTGATATGGTCATATAATTTTTTCCTCTTTAGCCTGTTGATATGGTGGATTACACCGATTGATTTTCAAATGTTGAACCAGCTTTACATAGTTGGATGAAATTTCGCTTGGTTGTGGTATATAATTCTTTTTATACATTGTTGGATTTGCCAATATTTCACTGAGGCTTTTTGCATCTAGGTTCATGTGAAATTTTGATCCATCATTTTGTTTTCATTTTCTTGGACTCTACCTTGTTTGGGTACAAGGGTAATACTAGCCTTGTAAAATGGCTTGGGATGTATTGTGTCTTCTTTGATCTTCTGGAAGACGTTGTGTAAAACCGGTTACTTCTTCAAATATTTGGTAGAATTCTCCAGTTAAGACCATTTGGACCTGGAAATTTCTTTTTCAGGGCCTTTTAATTACAAGTTCAATTTTTTAAAAATTAATAGTTATAGAACTATTCAGATTGTTTATTTGGTCTTTGTTAAGTTTTGGTAGTTTGTGGATTTCAAGGAATTGGTCCATTTCTTACAAGATATGGAATTTATGATCATAAACTTATTCATATTATCCTATTAATGGCTGCATGATCTGTAGTGATATCCCATTTTGTTCTTTTTTATAAATTTTATTTTATTCAAAATGTTTTAACATTTACTTGTACATATTTGGGGGGTACAGTATATTGTTTCAATACATGCCTATATTGCACAATGGTTCACTTAGGTAGCATACGATTTCATACTTGATTTAGTGATTTTTTCCTTCTCTTTTTATGTCTGTCAGTTTTGCTATTTATTCAAGAAAATATAAATATTCAAGTCTGCTGATGAGCCCACCAAAGACAGTCTTCATTTCTGTTACTGTGTTTTAGATATTTAGCCATTTGATACTTATAGTTTCCATCTCTGATGAAATTACCTATCAGATCTTGCATAATGTCTATTTTTCCATGAGAGCCTTTAACACAGTAATCATCATTATTTTAAATTTTGTCTCTGATGCTTCCAATAGCTATGCCACATCTAAGTCTGATTCTGATAATTGCTTTGTCTCCTCAGACTGCTTTTCCTTGCCTTTTGGCATGCTTTGTAATTTTTTGTGGAAAGCTGGACATTTTACGTAGGGCAGCAGATATTGAGATGAATAAGGCTTTAGTGTGGGACTTTATGTTAATCTAGCCAGGAGTTGGGCTGTGCTGAGGTGTGTTTTCCTATGGACACCAGAAACTTCGAATTCTTCTAGTGATCTTTTCCTTTGTCCTTTCTATTGGCTTTGGGGCTTCTCTTTGTGCTGCTCCCCAAAGTCTGTCTCTTGCAGTTTTCCCTGCTGTTGTTATTCCTGGATGTTTATTAGCATGCTGGTGGGGGATGTGGGGTGGGGGGCGGTGGCGGGAGATTCTCTAATATTCTAAGCGTCAGTCTTTGGAGTGCAGAGTGGGCTTGTGTCTCAGGGGTGTAGCCTTCACAAATGTTTCTGTCCCTCGTCCAGGGATAGAGAGAGCTTCCTTCCTATCCCCTCCCCTCAGCTGCAGTGGGTATCCACCAGGGTTTCCTGTCTACAAACTTGAAGCCCTCTCCCTGAATATTTTTGGTTTTTTTAGGTGAGAGTTGGGGGCTGGAGCTGGGTGGAGTTCCCTTTGCCCAGTGGTATTTCACCAGTGCCCTCAGACCATGTCCTTCCCCTGCAGAATGAGCCTCTTGTTACTTAAGGGAGAATAGTCTGAGTAGATTTCTCAGTGTTTCCTGTACCATCACATGACTTTTCTCTGGATTTTCCCTGATACTTCCCATGAGAGCCAGGTGGGGTTCCTGGAGGAAAAGCCTGCAAAGAAATAAGACCTCCCCCCAACAACTGCTGATCCCAGGAGCTTCACATTTTCAAGCTAGCCCACACTTGGCCTCCAGCAACTTTTCAAATTTTCTAGCTTGATCTTCCTACCCATTTCTATGGCATCTGGTGGCTTCTGCCCTTAGTAAGCAAATGCTCAGATCCCGTGTCTCGCAGGAATTGCCTCTCTCTCTCTCTCCAGGTCTTGAAATGGCTATTTGCTCTGCAAACTCAGTTCTCTGTTAATTTCCAGTGTGTGGGGGTTTTTTGTTGTAAGCACGGGAAGGGATTTCTTGCAGCTCTGCACATCTGAGCTGAAACTGGAAGCCCTATTCAACCGTGTTTGACTTATGAAAGTGTCAATTTCATATGTGTCAACCTAAGAGATCATGACATAGTTTTTGGATAGTGCACCTTGTTTTGCTTCAGCCAGGTCTAACTAGAAAAGATTGCTGTGGGTTATTCTACACACAACTCACTGGGAGGGCTGATCCTCCTGTAATAGTGGTCCTCAAACTTGAGCATGCAACAGAATCACTGGGAGGACTTGTTTAATAAAGATTGCTGAGTTCCTCTCCAGAGTTTCTGATTCAGTAGGTCTGGGGCAGGGCCCCAAAATGTTCATTTCTACCGAGGTTCCCCAGTGGTGATGCTCAGGCTACTCTTCTGGGGATCACACCCCATGAACCACTGCCCTGTGACATGTGTTGAAGGCCCAGGGCTCATCTACATGTTCTACTTATGCATCACCTTGAGGGCAGATAGCTCTGAGAGGCAGCAATTAGGTGGCAAGTGTCAGCAAATAATTCATTTTTTCTCCAGAATGACTCAAGAAAAAAATTAAACTTTATGTTTTATAACAGGGGTATCCACGGTTTTCTAACAGTGGATGCCAGTCTTCGATATAATGGTGTGCAGACCACGTGAACTTGTTTTTGAGGACCAGTGATGCAGAAGCACTCTCCCTGGGGTCCAGGTATTGGCTGAGTACAAGTAAAAGCCTCTGAAGGCTTTCTTCATATCTGTTTCTTTTATCAAGGATTGTTCCTAATGCTCCAGTTTTGTGCTAGAGTTTTAGGAAAGGTAAACCCAGGCTACTCAAATGTATAGAATAAATTGCACTTGGCATCAGTCACAATTGCCAATTCATTCTATTAGTCAAATACGAGTAGGTATCAGGTGATTACTATCTATCTGTCAATGTTTTAGGTGCTGAGGACACAGCAGTGAAGAAAAAATCTCTGTCCTCGTGGTGGTTTCATTCTTGGGAGGGCAGACAGAAAACAGACAAGAGTGAGTGAGTGTGTTTGTGCATAAGTAAAGGAAGTAGGGTAGCAATACGGGGAGTCTGGGGTGGATTGAGAATAAAGTTCTCTTTTATTTAGGGGATTAGGTAGGGGGGAAAGGCTCTCTGGTGAGATGACATCTGAGCAGTGACCAGCCAGAAAGAAAAGATCCAGACCTGACACCCACCGAGGTTTAGGTGAAGCCAACTTTAAGGAAAGATGGGTGGTTAGTCATTTTTGTATGCTAATGTTAATTAACTACGTTTATAATCGGGCAAAGATTATTTGTTAATCGGGCAAAGATTATTTTTGTTAAAAACCTCAGGTAATTTATATGTTCCACTTCTAGGAATTATCTTAAAGACAAATCAGAAGTGTGGACATAGATTTATGCCCAAAGATGTTCATGATAGCTTTATTTATAAAAGAACTGGGACTGGCCAGTTAGCTCAGTTGGTTAGAGCGTGGTGCTGATAACACCAAGGTCCAGGGTTCAATTGCTGCACCAGCCAGCTGCCAAAAAAAAATTGAAATTGATGGAAAATTCCCTTCCTTCCTTGACCTCCCACTCTCAGGACTCCATTGGGCACCACTCCTCTAATTCCAAAGCTGACTTCTTCTCTGTGGTCATATTTTCGTACTGAGGAAGACTTGCTGGTTCACCTGTTTCCCCCACTTGACTCTGAGCTCCTTCAGGACAGGGACTACATCACATTCGCTGCCTATCAAAGCAGGTTTTTGAAAAAAAAAAATGACAAAGAAATGATAATATCAAGTATAAAAAGCAAACTATAAAACTATATACACAGAACAACCTCCATTATGAGACCAAAATAATTAAAGGCTGTTTCTGAATGAAATTACAATCATTTCTGCCTTTTCTTTATATTTCTATTTTCTACTTCGGGCATAATATAAACTTCATAATCAGAGAAAAGTTATTTAAAAATACTCAAGGTGACTGTGTTCTACACTTGAGCCTATAATCGTCACTCTGGTTCTCTAAATCTTTTTAAAAGATGGAAGATTTATTGGTAGGACTCTTGTCAACAGGCCCATCCTCAGCACGTGAGGTGTCCTTTATTACCATGAAACTTGTCACCCTCATCACCGCCTCCCAGATTCTCAGCACTAGATGCATCCCTATCAAAGCAGGTCGGTTTTACCTCCGGTCTGAAGGTTCCTCTGAGACTTCTCCCACTCCCATCCGTGTCCTTCGCACTCCAGATTCGCTTCCTCCAAGGAGGCTGCCCTGAGAACATTTTCTGAGCACCTCCTGGGATCAAGGCAGGGGGACGGCTGGGTGTTTCATATAAGTGCCCAATCTCTATTCATCTGTCTCCTTTCAGCATTCAGCAGCACAGCTTTCAGCCCCAGCCTAAGTCTCAGTTTTCTCAGATTGAGTCTAAGAAATAATCATAAGGCTTGAAAAGAATCCCCTCCATTTCTCCTAAGACATCTCTGTTTTTCTTTGGGGAAATAACCTTGGAAATGTTATCTCTTCATCGTTTTTTCTGTTTGGTTTCAGGATAGCTTTATCAGCTTGGTTAGTTTAAAAACTGGTTTGTTTCCTGACAGTTGCAAAAAAAAAAAAAAAAAAAACACTGCAACAATGTGAAAAATTGGTTTGTAAGGGGTGGCTGCTTGGCTCACTTTGTGGAGTGTGGTGCTGATAACTGCAAGGTCAAGAGTTTGGATCCCCATACCACCCATTTGCTGGGGGAAAAAAAGGTTTGTAAACCCCTTAAACCTTTTTAATTAATAGAAACTATAATGAAAATTTGCATTCAGGGCACCTCCCATCAAAGAGCTCAAAGCTTGCCAACAAATCTGTTTTCTGGAGAACTAGTAATACTCAAGTATTCAAGACAAATGAAATTGTTCTATGCATTATTTAATGAAACTTGTTGCCATTGAAAGAGAACAGCTCCATGAAGCTGGTTTGCTAGGGATTCAGCTCTTCTTTTATTCAGTCTTTTTCTCTTTCTCGTTTTCCTTGGAAAATTCTAGCTACAACCTATTGGATCACCTTGTTCTATTGTTTGGTTAAAATAAGTTATCACCTATTGCTCCAACAAGAAAATAAGAGATTGCTCATTTTCCTGTGAATTCCAAATTCACAAACACGATGAGCACACACTGTCATTTGCAGGAAGGGGCTGCTTCTGCTCCACGTGTTGGGGACCAAGCCTCGGTGACCCTAGGAACAGAACTGGGAATGACAGGCAAGCTTCATCCCCTTAAAAGACCTGACAACCCCTCCCTCTCTGTCCTTACACCCCTGACACTTGTTTCTGGCTCAGCAATTGCGCTCCTTCATTAGAGCTCATTTTGGCAACAGCATCTTCTTGCCCCGGCTTTGGTCCCAAGTGCCAAGTCTCCCCTCCGACAGCTGCCACAATTAGCCATGCTGAGCACCAGCCACCCACACACGCGCTGCTTTGTCACAGTTCTCGCTTGTACAAAACCAAAGAGAAAAGCTTTTTACCAAGCCTTGATGCCAGAACATCTTGACATTAATTTGTGCTAAAATAACTAGAGGACTAAAACCTAATCTAATACAAAATAAGGGACCATGATGACCTCAGGTTACAATACAAAAGGCTTTTGGGGACCTGGGGATTATTTTTATACAGACCATGGTAACTACGAGCAATAAATTATACACCCTGCGGTTTTCCCATCAAGGCACCAGTCATGAAAGGAAATAAAATCTTAACATTAGTAACCAAAGACACACACGTGATGATAGATACAGGATGTCCTTATGGGAGGAAACAAATCACATACTTGAGTGCGCTGCCTGGAGGGCCGTGGAAGAATAAAAGTGGCTTTACACGCTAGTTCAAATAATGAGAACTTCATGATTTTTGCACTAAAAAAAGAATTTATACCTCACTGGCATTTTCTGCTTAGATATGAATGTAAAGTTGAACAATTTTAAAAATGGAACTCACAGGCACAGATTTTAATGGATTATTTCTGTTCACTTGGGAAAGATGGGGGGGGTGGTGACTATATTCCATGTCTTCTAAAGACATTTCTGTAAGAGTAATCAAATTGTGTAACATGGAGAAAAATGGTTCATATTCCAAGAAATCATTCCTCTTGGACCATGACAACTTTGAACATAAATATTTTCACAAAATTTCATTTTAATCATCTTCTTTACAAAGCACAATACTTAAGACTTTTCTAAATACAACTTTAGAAAATGAAGCAAAAAAATAATCTCCATAGATGCCTGGTTGAGTCCATGCTGAATGCAAAAGAAGTTTTTCAAAAGTGATACTTCCAAGCTTTTCAATATTCTTGATGGGTCCATTTCGTAAAGAGTAAAGATGGTGGCTGTTTGGGCAGTGGCTCATCCAGTTCCATGATGCAGAATCCTCTTGCTGGTTAGCCCGAGGGGCAGAAATGAAGCCGGATCTGCCAACTTCTCCTTCTAGAATCACTTCTCCCTCTCCTTATACAAAGGAAGCCAATGGCCTGTATGAGGGAAAGACGTCAGCCCTCGACATTCAGTGTTGCCAGTGCCCCACGAGGGTGCTCCAACCTCTCAATTTAATTATTAACAATCCTCCTCTGTAAACACATTATATAAAACTATATCATTAGGGATTTTCATGAGTAAATGAGAAATGCAAACATCAAAGAATCCAATCCTCATTCTTATACTAGGTGGTGGGAAATCTCTGAAGGCTTCAAGTCTGACGCAGAAATGCTAAGAACAGTCAAGGGGTACAGGAATGCTTTATGCTGCCCTTGGAAACTTGGCGTTCCTGGCCCCAAACACACTGAGACCAAGGCTGCTGAAAAGGCAATATATCCAGACACGGGAATGAAGGGTGTGAGCTTTCCTTCTTTACACACTCCCTTCCCTTAACTGTGCCCCCACCCAGGAAGACCAGGGAGTTAGGGCTCTGTCGATACTCAGAGGGAAGTAATGGCCTCAGACAGCGAGGATGGTTAAGTACGTAGGCAAGAGGGAGGGAGGGGAAGAGAGAGGGGGAGGAGAAAGGAAGAGACATTTATTGCAACACTTTCAATGATGCATAACGTGATTTTTTTTTTTTTTTTTTTTTGCATCACTCCTTCAGTGTTATCAATTCTCATTCTTTGTGGCTGTGCAAATCTATTAATGTTTAGTAGTTTCACTATAAAACTCAGGAAACAGACAAAGGAGCTTTTTAGAAACACATCAAACATCTTCAGGGGCATTGGGGACCACCCCCTCCACCCCTACCCCGTGAACAATCTTGCAATACAGTATGCCCCTTAGTTTCAGCTAAGGATGAGAAAACAGGTACACATTCCAAGGCTGAACTGTTCATGTGCTACAAAGATAAAGGAGACAAGCAAACATCAGTTTCCCCGGGAAGGAAAAAGTGATTCCATAAATACAAGAAAGAACCAATGGCTACACCTCAGCAAGACCCTCCTCCCACTCTCTTGGACCCAAGGAAGGGGTTACAAGTGAGCAAGGCAAATGACATTATGTGAGTACAGTTTAAACAATAACACGCACAAATAACCCAGTGCAGGAAATAATACAACTTTCCCCCCCTTGTTTTTATTTGCATTTTACTTTTATTTATTTTTGCTTTAATAATGCATATTCTGTTCACGCAAAAGGTGCAAAGGACAGGAAGCAGGGGTTTAACTTGGCTGATGAAAAATCAAGCAGGGATGACATTTCTAGTTTTATGAACAACCTCAAACTAGGAGAAACTTAAAAGTCACAGCTGGTACCACAGAGCACTCCCAACTTCACAGCTGTCTCCTCTTAGGACCTTTGGCTAAGGTGACAGAAGCTTTGAAGACAGTGGCCTCTAGTGGACTTGGAGAAGTGGCACATTTTTTTTTTTTAATTTATTTTTATTTTTTTGAATCATGGTAGCTGCATCACAAAAGCTCCAATCAAGAGGGTGGTAAAAAGAAGGCACAGATCATTGCAAATACCAGATTTTCTCTTTCTCTTTTTGTAAATATACCATCATATATAAGCTAAAATTTCTCTAAGGGTGGTGGGGTTTGCTGGCAGGGAAAGGGACAGGTTGGACCTAAAATTGCATATGTAATAGAATCCTAAAGGGGACACAAAGCGAGGCAGCTTTCGGCCTGAAGCAAAAGAACGGGACACTCGCTTCTGACTACGTGTAGTACAAACACTAGGGGAATCTGTGACAAAACACGATTAAAAAAATCATAAAATTATAAAGCTTGTAAACGAATAATCTGAAATTACATTTTATTAATGGAAAATATCATCAAAATAGTACCACTATGGACTAAACTGCCTGAGTTTTCGTTTCACATGAGATCTCAAAGTAGAAAAGCCTTTAGCACAATTTGCTCTGTTTAAGTCACAACCAGTGCCAGCCCCAGGTCTACACCATGGGGAAGATTCTCCTCTTGGATGGGATTTGTGTTGTGCTATCAAGACTTTTGTGCTAATCTTTCAAACGGGGACATGTTGAGGCAAACCTTTAATCTTTTGGCACAAGATTATTTTGGCTGGGGCAGAAAATTTGAGTCTCGGACTCAGGATGAATAATGCAACATTTCATTTATCAAGTATTCATTTTGATTGAAGAGCTTTCTTTATGTCGTTCACTTCCATCTATAAAGGAAAAAAAAAAGAACTGACCAAAGTCATAATGAATTGGCTGGTTTTAGAGAAGCTATAAAAGATAATCAATCTGGTCGATTGGAAAAAAATAGTCAACCCGACAATTTTAAAGGTGCAATGACGTCTGAATGAAGAATCAATACCAATGCCAGAAATGATGTAAACCTAAAGAACAGGCACACAGACACGATGCCCTAGGAAATGGTGGGCGTTTTAATTCCCACGCTATCAGGATCGAAAGTTTGTCAAAAGCAGCAATAATACCAGTTTCCTAACCAGAGGGCGGAGCAGGTCCTGACATGCTGGACATCTGGCAGTGCTGAAAGGCAACTATGGCTGGCCCAAGGTGGTGTCTGTCAGCACCCCCAGTGGGATGGTGAGCAGTTACCCAGCCTTTTTGCAGTCCCAGTGACCATGTGACAGAAGCCAGCTGGCAATGGGGCCTCTCCAGCTCTGGTGGTTACTATAATGAGGCCTCCTGGAATCCGGGAGGAACTTTTTGCAGAGAATGTGTTTAAGAAAAATTCCTAATTAGAAACCCACCTGGGACACGTTTACTAATGGTTCCCTTCCCTAAGACTTCCTGGAGCCCAGGAAAGGATGTGTAGCAAGCCTATGCAATTCTAAGAAAACTGTCACAGGAGTATAGCTAAATTTGCAGAGGAATAACAATCATTTATTTTAAAAATAAAGTCCTGACTCTGTCCCTGCCCTCAACTGAGCCTAGGCCTCATGGGCAGGACCCCGAGGGACCCACCTGCAGCCGAAGCCGGATTTTCTTCTCTTCATCCAACTCCGACAGTAACTGCTTAATCTCTCGTCTGAAAAGCAAGGGGCAATGAAATTACACAAATGCTCAGACTTCCCCAATCACAGATGAGAAACCTGTTAGTATCACTGCAAAATCCATCTGACCCTTTTACAAAGAAAATGTGGACAAAACATTATATTTTCTTTGCATCATTATTGCTTAAAATTTGTTTCAGACAGAAAGGCCATTATTTTCAGGCCCCCAAATATGTAGCCATTAAGTGGTAGGTCTGGCAATGACCTCTGAGATCCCTTCGTCCAAACTTCTCCAAAAAAAGAGAAGATGGGGAAACTGAAGCCCAGAACGGTGCCCGGACTTGCCCAATGACTGGACTCCAGGTATCCAGGCTCATATTCTGTCGTCTTCCCTCCAACTATTCCTTTATTACAGAATCACTAGTCTTTAAATATACTTAGTAATTATTTTCATTGCAGACATTTTTACCATTCCATATATCTTTATTTTCAACAGAATTTTAAATCAACGAAAGGTTATCGGTATGTTTTCATTAATTCTCGAAAAATCCTACAAATAGTAAAACTCTAAAACTTGGAGGTAAAATAACTGAACAAGGATATGGCAATCACGTCTTAGAGAAAGCAGACAAGAGTTGGGATCCACAGCCGAATGCCCTTTCCAACACTGAATAACGAAGTGGAACAAAACCAACCATTTTGCAAAGTTGGGCCTCTATACTTAGTACACCGTAACCATCCAAACACTGGTCAGAGAGCTGTGCTCCATCTTAAGGTAGTAAACATTCCATTTTACATGTACATTTTTATAAACTGGGTTGGAAAATCAAAAATCCAAGACTGCGGAAACAACACAGTAAATAAGGTGGAAGTTATATTGTATTTGCTCACGTCTGATGAGCACCATGATGGTCCCTATACTTGGGACAGTGTCCTGGCACTGCTGTCAACACGCTGGGTTACCTGATATTAACCAGTTGTGATTCATTACCATATTTATTCAAGCACACATTATGCACCCAGCTCTCAGTGGGCACTACTTAGGGCTTAGGAAAGAAGTAGAGGTGAAATCCTCAGCAAACAGCATAACCCCAGGCAGACTATGGCAGGCAAGGCCTTAAGTGGTCCAGGTGGGGAGACTTAGTTGGGGAAGTCGGGCCAAAGGAAGTCACTAGGTCTTGTACTAGTAAAAACGGGCATAGATCTGTGGGGAGAAAGGAAGATGGCAGGATTGATAGCGAAAGCCAGGGCAGAAGCAGGGAGGTGAGAACCAGCACATTAGGGGATAAGGACAGTTGGCGCAGACTTGACTTGAAGGCTCCAGGCTTCACAGTGGGCAGAGAAACACAGGGTGTGGCAGCCCCAAAGCACAGGCTGTGCCCAAAGCAGGCTCAGGCCATTTCAGACGTGTAGGTAGGTTCCAGGCACCACCCAGAGGGTCCAAGGAGCTGAAGCCCTGGATCCAGGCCTGTCTGACTCAATGATGGTCCTGTTCAGAAGGCTGGGAACCAATGCTCTGGGATGTCCTAGGGCCATGGGGTCATTGCCTAGGCAAGGGACACATGTCACTTGGACATGGATGGGGCCTTTGGGTACCCAAACCTGTCAACTCTAGTGCCAGATAGAAGCTGGGGACTTTAAGGAGTTAGGGGCAGCTTGGCTGGCCCCAGGAGACCTCCTGAAGCACCATCCTGCCAGTTCTGCATATCTATCTGATGAGTCCCTTCTAGGCAGGGGGTAAGTCCAAGAGCCCCCAATTTCATGACACCTCCCAGCCTGCAGAGAGCAGAACCTGCTTAGAGCCACATTGTTCAAAATGAGTTCCATGAAACCCTGACCCTAGTGTGCTCTAGATAGAAAGGGTTCTGTGATTAAGTAGATTTAGGAAACACTGTGTATGCTATCTGCTTTCCTCTTCATCCTCCCTATGTACTGTGAAGGCTCTGAGAAGTCCCTCAGAGAAGAAAGTAACTTTGCTTAACCCAATTATCCCCGAAAGTGTCTGACCACAAAACACTTCATGGCCCTCCAGCCCTGTAAGGGGAGCCGGTGACAAGGCTTCTGCCAGCCCCCGACTCCCTCCTGAGGCAGAACTGCAGGTCTCCGGCAGCACATCCCACCACCGCCCCCGGCACCTCCTGATCCAAGGGCAGGCGCCCGAGGATGCACCGGCCTTCCAGGCTGCTTTGTGTGCCCAGGAATCTGCATGCTGTTCCCTCTGCTGGAGTGGTCTGCTCCTGGCAATCCCAGGTCATCTTTCAAAATCCTGCTCGGGAAATACCTCCTTGAGATGCCTCCCCTGATTCCCTCAAGAAAGAGTTAACTGATCCCAAAACTCTCTGAGGCTCAGTTCACTCAGATAAGTGCCTCCCTCCCTCTAATCCTTTTACCAGCTCTGTCAATGCAAAGAGCTTTCCAGGTGTTTACATATGGTATTTATTTTGGCTTACAGGTCTTTCTCCGATCTAAGTGCCCCTGGGGATTAGAGATGCGGCGAGAGCACGTGTGCAGGCATGCACGGAGAAAACCCCCTGAGTCTCACGGGGAGAACATCTTGCTGAGTATAGTGTCTTGGCTTTAAGATTCCCTACATCTTCTTCATACGTTGTGGCTCTTCAGTGCAGACCAATTACTTCATCTGGCAGCTAAGTGAAGAAATTGTAATTTTTCTGATGCTAGAAGAAAAGCTGGCTGTTGGGCTTATTTAAGAAGTGGTACCTGCGCATACTGTTATTCATGGGGGATTTAAAAGATTTTCTGTTTAGCAGCCTGCTGAGAGCGTCAGTCCTTGCAACTGACCCATCCCTGCATGCCCCATGGCCAGCCTGTGGCCTTCCTGCACACAGTAAGTCCAGCACAAACATGCAGCATAATGTAAGTATAAATTAAGATTCTCGGAGTCCACACCCCCTCCCACCATTGCCGCCACTATCACCAGGGAGGCCTGGCCCAACCTCTGGGGCAGGCTGGGACCCAGGCTTTCAGAGCCAGGCCCTGGACCAGTACGAGTGGCTGCAAAGGGTCCTGTGCACTCACTTTTGCTGGTCCTTCATGGTTTCGATGATGCTCCTCAGCTCGCGGACCTGCATCTTGAGCTCCTCCACGGCCGCCTGGCTGCTGGCTGCAGGCTCCATCTTTGGTTTTCCTTCCGTGATGAACAGAGATGGGGAGTTGGCTCTGTGTCCAGCTGTTCCCAAAGAGGACGACAGAGGAGAAGGCGCCACCGAGGATAGGGGGGCTGGCCCGCTGCCTGCTGCCATGGTCCCTGGCTTGGGTGGCAGAGATGCTTTGTTGTCGGACACCTGTGATGAGGGAAGGTGGGGAGGATTCAGGGCCAGGCTTTGTGTGCTATACCTCCCTGTCCTAGTTAATCAAACCCTCCATCTACATCACTGTCCTTCATCCACAAGCCACCCAGTGCTCCTTAGTGCAGACATGTCCCCCCACCCAAGTGCCACCTTCTATGCCTTTTAAATTTGACCTTCTTTCTGGACAGATAGTTCCTAACTGGTTTAATATACATGCAGAGATGCTCAACTACTTACCAGGCACTGCAGACTCTGAAACAAGCAAGACATTCTCCTGGCCCTCAGGGAGATCAGAACCCAGTGGGGCAGTGACAGACAGACAGATGGACGGACAGACTGACACTCTACAGATGAGGGGGAAGACTGTGCAAGAGGGAGGTGAGCACCAAGAACCCCGAAACACATAAAAAGGGCTAACCATCCTGGAGGGAAAGCGTTGGGAAGGAGGAGCTGACAGCCCCGTCTTGGAGGAGAACTAGGAAGTGGCCAAAGGAAAGGAGGGGTGGTTGGAGAAAGAAGCTGTAGGAGGAGGGAAGCTCCTAGGCAAAGGCCTGCAGACCAGAGAGCAAAACACGTGCATGGCTAGAAGTCAGAGAAGGCACAAGAGCACTAGGGAGGGAGAGCTAGGGCTGGGGAGGCAGAAGGGGCTGGCTAAAAGGGTGAAAAAGATGGCAGGCCAGGCTAGTGATCGCTGTGGCTGCAGAAGGGCCTAAGGGGTGGCACGCCTGCAGCTGGACAGAACAGCTGGGAGACTCTTTTACAACGAAAGCTGGCCATGGTCAGGGTTTGACCTAGGCGGGGGCCAAGAGGATAGAGAGAAGACAAATTTGGGAGAAGCGGCGAAGGCAGCAAGCACCAGGCGTTCCTGCGGCTGGGGTGGGGAGTGGGTGAGGTGGAGGTCGTCCCTGCCCTCATGGAGCAGAAACCTCATGACCAGGAGCACGTGGTCCTGCACAGGCTGGAGAGAGTGAAGGAGGATGTACTGATCGAGGGCCATGGGCAGGGAAGGAGGAACCAGGCATTAAGGTTGTACCTTTCATGGGAGGAAGAGCAGGTGAAGGTCCAGGCAATAATTTCACTTTCAGACACACAATTTTAGGAGCCTAAGGGATGGCCGAGGGACACGTGTAGTGGGCAGAGCCAGTGACTGAAAGAGTGAGCTGGGCCAGAGGAAGTGACAGCCATGGGGTAGAGAAGACAGAAAAGAAGAAGCCCAGTGGTGGAACCTGGGACATTCCCAAATTGAAGAGGTGGTGAGAGCAGGCAAAGAGAGCCTTGGCGACCTGGATAGAGTGGTGAGAGAGGGGATGAGGAAGGGCCAGAAGAGGGGCCTGGGTTATGGAAGCCCCTGGCAGAGTTTCCAGAAGGAAGAAAATGTTGGATGAGTGGGTGGAGGGTGCTGAGAGGAAAACTGGGGGGAGCCCATTTGGTGGAGCAAGAGAGACAGAGACCTGATCACAGCAGACCCGCACCTGAATGGGAAGTGAGGGGTGCAGCCTGCAAGTGTACGGCTCTCCTTCCAGAAACTTGGCTGAGGAAGGAAGGGCGGGTTGTTCATGCAGAAGCTTCAGGAGGAAAAGAGATCAAGGAAGGGTTTTGTTTGCTTCCAACAATGGGTGAGACCCTGAGCTGCACAACACGCCCAGGGAAAGAGCCACCGGAGGGCCAGGCTGAAGATGGACGGGGCGAGTGGGGAGGCCTGATGGTGAAGTGTCCTGAGGAGGCCAGGAGGACACAGGGAGTGGGACAGTCATGGGCAGGAGGGAAGAGGGGCACCCGGAAAGCCTGGGGAAGAGATACCAGCAAGGGAAGGGGAGTTAGTTGGTGGGCAGGTGGGGAGGGGGGAAGTAGCAGACTAAGAGGCTGCAGGTGAGGGGGTGAGCGACAGGGTCCAAGTTGAGGCTGGTGGTGACGCTCGGCGACACTGCGGCGGGACTCCCTCCAGCAGCCGGCGCACAGCCAGCCGCCCCAGGGCAGGAGCCAAGAAGGGGCTCGGCTGGCACGGCGAGGAGGTAGAGTCTGCAGTCAGGATGTGCTCGAGGGAGAGACTGGGCAGAGGAAGCCAAAAGCAGATGGGCCATCACTCCCAGCCTCTCTGCTCGCCTTTTCTCTGCCAAGTCAGCACTGAGGCAAAGCACTCTCTGCTGCCAGGGAGAGCGATCCGCCAGCCTGTGCTTCAGCGTCAGTAGGAGTTATATAGTAAGAGGGAAGAGGAGGTGTCATTTATGGAGCACTGATCACATGCCGGACGTCAGCCAGCCAGCTTAAACGAGGATCAACTGGCACAGCGTTTTACCAAGCAGGAAACTGAGGTGTCGAGAGATGGGGGAGTAATTCCCCGAGTCTCACAGCTAAGAACTGGCAGAACAGGGATTCAGTTCCCTCGCTATCAGCCAGATCCCTCAAGCCCGGCAATGTGACTGTGGCTGCCGGAGTCTGAAGATTCATGCTATCTTGTTCTTCTTCTCTTGGCTAGTTACCTATCCCTGGGTTGTGCCTTTGCCCACTTCCCATCCTGCCTCCTCATGTACCTCCATGACCCACCGATGCCCTTACACTGATGAACTTCCAGACACTTCTTAAATCAGTGCTTCTCTTGGCATTTCCCATATGACTTGCACTCCTGGCCTGTTTCCGCTAACAAGTACCTTTTTAAGCCCTCACAGAGTATAGGGCCAGCACACTCCCTGAGCAAATTAGTTCAAGTGAAATTTCTAGAAGCAGGGAAGAACACAACATGACAACTCTGGAGAAGTAAAACAGGCTGATGGGATTGAACTGTGCAAATCAGAAACGTGAAAAGCCACCGTCCACCAGTAGATGTCACTGTAGAGACACGCCAGTGATATCAGAACAAAACTACGGGTATACCTGTGATCACCAGAAAAAATGGGTCTAAATCCAATCTCTGCAAATGGAATCTTTTTATAAAGGAAGAATGCTTCAGTTCCGTGGATAATTATAATTGATCTGTTTTATAGGATCATGTTTTGCTTACAGTATCAGATTTTTAAGAAAAGCTATACATGTAATTTCTTAAATCTATAAGAAAGAATATCCTAAGTAACCTTGGATTTCTTTGTGCTAAATCATTCTTCAAAGGACTACAGTTTTTCACTTTTAGACAGAAAGAAGTTATTAATGTTCAGAGAAAATAATTCCAATCGACTGGGTTTTCTTAGTATGAGAAAGTGGAATTTTAAAATCTTGGTTCACTCTTTGAAAGTTACATGCAGTAGCTAAACACTGTCTTTGTTTTTCACAAACCAATAACTTAAAATAGCTATGCCATTCCCTGGACATGCAATGAAATTAAAATGGTTTTAGGCTATAAATTTATCCTAGAATATGAACCCAAATCAGCTTTTCTTTCAGAGACCACATTAGTTATTTATATTTATGATCTTCCAACTATAATTTGTGACCAGCTTTGAACATAAAAGATCTGTGGGCAGAGGGCACAGCATTTAACATATTTAATGTGTCCTCTCTGGACACTTGAAGGCTTTTTAAGTGGTTTTGGTGGTGGTGATGGTGCAGGAGGGCATTTGTGTGTGCGGGCCTGACGGTATGAAGAGGAGATCAAATCACAAAAGAAAACCTGGGAAATAAACAACTGAACTTGTATCTCAGGGGTTCTGCCTCGTTTTGGAGACTTTGCAACATGCCTCAGGGATTTTGATGACTAAAGTCATTACTGTCACTCAAGAATGACAAACACCTGCACTGTCTGTTTCTCCTTGTTTGGTTTATAACCCATCGTTAGCACGTGAACAAGAAGGCAGGGACACCCTTGCCATGGCTGGTCACTCACTTGGGATATGGTAACAGTCTTTGAAGTTTTCTTGGATGCGTCCACTCCTCTGTGTGCAAGCGAAATATGTTCCTCTTTATCTTCTTCGGGACTTGGGGAGTCGAAGATATCGGGGCTTGAAAGGGAAGACTGGTAAAGCCAAAAGAAAATGCTTTAATCAGAACGCCTTAGCTGACAGTTGTCGTTAATAGAATGCTAGATGCTTTTCAAAGCACTCGATGCTTCTGTTTTGTTTGCCTCCTCATTATAAGCCCGTGAGGCGGAAAGCGTACTATTCTCTGTGCACTAGGGACAGTCACGCAGCTGTGTAGCGGCAGAACTGTGACCAAGAAGCACAGTTTCCTAAACCAGGGATTTCCCACTAATGCTCATAAGCCATTTCACCCGAGCAAGCGTCTGTCATCCATGTTGACTGCTCCCTTCCTTTCTCCAGACGTTTGCTACTGTGTGCGCCAAGCACCGAGCTTGGTACTGCGGACTTAGCGGTGACATGCCACACACAACTCCTGCCCTCACAGGGCTGACAGTCCAGTGGGGGAGAACACACAGGTCAACAGCAGGCTGCCTCTAACTTGCCTCTCCTCCATTCTCTTCTCATCCTTTTCCTTGACCCTCTTCCAAGATCACTAAATCCGCTGCATACTAAAGTGCCCTGCAGGACCTGCCTGAGAGGAAACCACCATTTCCAGGGGCAAGGGACATCCAGGCCTGTGGCCCAGTGATCAGCATTTCTGCAGCCGAGAGCACAGCCCTGCCCGCTAGCACAAGCTTGTATCTACTTTGGTACCGGCTGCTAAATCTCTGCCCTCGTTACTATTGACAGTTCAACATCCACTTTGCAAGTCTGCATTTGCTGAAGTATATTTATAGAATGGCAGCATCTTTTGGTAAAATATGGGCACAACACCTCTGCCTTTTCTGCCTCACTGTGAAGATCACTTTGAAGATCAAAAAGCTGGATAAATGGGGACCAATTCACTGGAATTCACTGGGCCATAAGTGATTACTAGAACAAACGTAACGAAAATAAGAGTTTCTGTAGCAAGGAATCTTTTTTAATGAAGAATCTTCCAGAGGTATTTCTGGGTGAGCTGACATTCTGCCTCAGCCCTATGCCTTCTACCCCTATGGTAGAAAAACAGTCCTATTTAGAATCACCACTTGGCATCGTTATAGAAAAATCATGCCCACAAATATTGTTTGTTTTCTTCTGTTTACTTACTGAAGCAGAAACTGAATACATCTCAGGGAACTTTTAAGCAAAGTTTTCAATTTTAGAGGTCTTATTTGTTAATCTTCATTTAATCTGAAAATCCAGTTACCTAGAATAACACCCCTTCACCGCCAAGCTTTTTTATTAATCTAGGCTTAACTGCTTAACCACCATGTAAATCCTTTCATTTTGAATTTTTATTCAAAAAGCCAGTTTCTCCCTATATAACCCATGGTTCACGAGGTGCCAATCAAAGTTCGCTCTTTGAATCCTGTAAATATAAATAGCTTCAGTCAGGGTGAGAAGCCCCAGGCTGCGAAATCATGACTGGTGTATTTTCTTCATCATTACCCCCACCCAGTGGTCTTTTAGGAATAAGTCCATGTCCACCTATCCCATTTTGCTATGAAAAAACTCACAGGTGCTAACTGGAAGAAGAGTAAACAGGAATTCAATGCACACATCCAAATGGGGATGGGTGGGAACAAAGAGAAGGGAATATGGTAATTACTCTTCTTTAAAGCACAAATGTATCCTGTTGTTTCAAGTCTGTAAATAAAATTACTGCGTATAAAATGCCAAGCTCTGAGTCGCTGTGCCATAAGCTTCCTGGGGGCAGTGACTGTGGACTTTTCATTCTCTGTTCTATCTTTGGTACCCGGCACAGCGCTGAGCCCATAGAGGAGAGAGGTCTACAAGCATTTGTTGAATGAGTGAATAAATAACCATATGGTCTAAAAGTGGAGTAAAGATGAGATGCCTTTACCCGGTCCCCCAAATACACACAAAGTCCCAGACATGAGATGTATGGAACAAGGGTGGGGTGGGGGGGGGTGGTAATTTAATCCTCTTTGTATTTAATTCTGGAAGCCACAGGCTCTCTAGACCTTGAAGAGTTAGGAAGAATTTGGAAGGAAAACAAAAACGTGAAGGATTTATAGAGAAGACATAGGAGGTAGGATTGAAAATTGAAATATAGAGATACTAAGAAGCAGTTAAATAGACTGTGCATATATGAGGCATGGTGGGGTGGGGGGGTGAGGAGAGAGGGAGGGGCAAGAAGGCGGTGTGGACACAGAACCCTATAGAAGAGTGAGAAAGTGAGCCACCTGTTCAAGTCTTTCTTCCAAAAAGGTGTCAATGCAAAGTTTGCTTTGTTCCGTACAAGGAGGAAAAATAGGACTCAAACCACGTTTTTATACTCAGTAGACATGAGAGAAGAGGTTCAAAAGAAGTGGCATTTTTTTCTTCTAAATGACGACAGCTTAGGTGAGATCAGTGATGAGGTGAAAATAGAAAGTGTCTTGGGAAACCTGGTGTATCTGGGTGGAGGTTATAAGTCTTTAGATCCACAAGAACAAGGCAATGTGATATATAGAGATAGATCTATATATAGATCGATCTCACACACACACACACACACACAGAGCTTATGGAAGGTAAACTTAACCTTTGTGGAGGGGAAGTTTTGCAACCTGTGGCAAAAGCAAAGTGTGCATTTCCTTCTGACCCACTTTCAGAAAATTTTTACCTAAATGAATAATTTTGGAGCAGCATCAAGATTTTTCTACAATGACATTCACTTGAGTGTTGTTTATAATGAAGAACTGGAAACAATATAAATGTCCAATAAGAGTGAACTGGCGAGATAAACTGTCATATACTCACAGGTTAGAACAGGAGGCAGCAAGTTCCAAAACAATGTGTAGTATGTGATCCCATTTTAGAAGAAATAATTTGATACATACAAATAGAAATTTTTTTAAAAGCTAAGGATGTATAGCAAGAGGTTAACAGTGCTTTGCTCTGGGGAGCAGGATTGCGGGTAACTTTCTTCTTTTTGTGTGTGGTTCAGATTTGGTACAATAAATGTGTAACGGGTTTGCAATAAGAAGGTACTCAGAACATCGTAAACGAAAAACTTCTATGTATTATCCTGAGTGTTCTGATTGGTCTCCTACGTGAGCAGGTGCCTCATACATTTACAAACAATCTCCCACAGGTCTGCATGGGGGTCCATGGAGGGGCGCAGATGACGGGGCTTTGGGAGGCTCAGCCACTGCCTTGCACTGTATAGCGGCAGATCTTTGTTTAGTAAAGTTTTGTTTTTGTTTATGGACCAAACGAGCCTCTCTCTTTTTCCCCAATGACATTTTTTTCTTATCAGTTTCATCTCAGGTTCAAACAAGAATCAGTCTGCAAGGAGAGAGAAGGAAGGTGGGTATAGGGAGTGCCCACCTTGCTGGCAGAAATACAAAGAACAAATGGAAAGAAATACTGCTCGATTCAAAAAGACTCTCAAATCCCTTTTGGTTGGCAGTGTATCTTACGGCCTCCCTCTGCTGGAGTGTCCTCAAATCGGCCACTCGCAGAAGAGTCCTTAGCTGGCATCTCTAATCTTTCCTGCTTTCCACTGTGGAGAAGTGAGGAGACAGTCCGTGGAGCCACTTACAGAGGTGAGAGACTGGGACGGAGGCCGCCTCCCCGTAGCTTTGGGTCTGCTTGTGGTTGGGTGACTGAGTTTCTCAGTAGATGATACCACGGAGTCAAAACCTTCTAGGTCTAAAACAAAAGCAAAACAGATTTTTAAGGGCAAAAATAGGAGTGAGAAACGGTTCTAGTGATATGTCACAAGCACCTCTTTTCCTTCATTATCATCCTTTTCGTCTAGATCACCCTTCATGTTTCCCAAAGGCCATTTATATCCTTCAGCCATCCAATAAACATGACTTAAACTGAATGAAATCATCACATCCTCCTCGGTTTAACGAGCTAGCATAGAGGAGAAAGAAACATGATTTTTCTTTTTCTCTTGAATAACTATATCCATAAATCTTTATAAAGCTACAGAAGGAGGATTAAAGAAAGAATCCTCTTTCTTCCACAAATCCAAGTTAATTTTAGTACATAAAACATTTTTGCAGTCTCAACCCAAGAGGCAGTTATCACAAGGTACAACAGCCATGGGCAAGTGAACACTGGTCATTGATTCTAAAAGACAAAAAACAAGAAAGCAGCCTCCTCCTCTGCTTGTGCCCCAATAGCCTGCCCACCAGCTTTTGCCCCAGTGAAGGAAAGCAAGCTTCTACTTCTCCACTGTTACTGAACGACGACTGGGTGCCACCCAGAGCGCTAGATCCTGAGGCTACAGCAGCAAACACAGCAGGAGCGAGCCCTGCCCTCAGAGAGCTTACATCCCAGTGACTGCCACTCGGACAAACGTAGAATCATTCGGTCGCACTGCCACTGCACCTGACACATGTCCTTTATGTTGCCACCCTCTTCAGCAAATGATCGGGCCAAGGGGTTGTCCAGTTCTATAGGGTTCTGGGGATTTATAAACCAAGTGTGAAAGTGTGTGCAATGTTCAAAGGAATGGCTAGCAGAAAGGAGCCCACCTTCAGCGCCATTACTGCTTGTGACTGGGGCAAGTATACCATTCTTCCTGACAAGTATATGTTCTCCCTTCTAAGAGAGCCCCAATTTTGTTTCAGGATGATGTGCATGTGCCCAATCCCTGGCCTGAACCATGTTTGGTCTAAGCCAATGATGGCAATCCTGCTCCTCTTTGCCTGTGACTGGTCTAGAGGCAGCTGTGTAGCCCAACTTGAACCACTGAGAAATAAAGGGATGTCTACTACGAGCCTCTGGGAAAGAGGTTTCCTCTCTGGCTAGAGAGAGGCAAGTGAGAAGGCCTTTTGTGTTACTGAGCCTCTTCCTTCCTGCTTGGGATGCAATTACATAAGGATATGATGCCTGGAGCTGTGGCAGCCATCTTATGACCATGAAGAGAGATATGGCCAATGCTCTTAGAGATCTTGAGGACGACAGAGGAGAAAAATGGAAAGAGCTTGGGTGACTGACAACCCCAATGAGTCATCCACCATCCCCGGAATAATGTAGCTGCCAGACTTCTTGCCACGTAAAATTAACAAACCCATGTTATATCACCAGTTTTAACCAGATATTTTTTATTTGCAGCTGAAAGTATCTTAACTGCCATAACTGAAAATATGCTGGCTCAGGACAGAGAAGTCAAAAATAAAATTATGCGTGGTTTTCTCCCTCTTATTTTGGGGAGAACTCTTTTGCTGATGGTTTTAAGAAGTGGTCTGGCTGTGTGACAGCTTTATTCTATGAATGAATAGGTAGGTGTTATCTGCAAACTATTTCCTTCAGTGGAATATGTAAAACCAAGCACAAGTCACCAGTCAGGAGAAGCCATTAAATTATACCTGGGATTATATTAAGTGACATTATTCTAGCACCTGGTGAATGAATAATTACTTAATTAACTCCTCTTATCAGGGCAAGGCGAACATAACCGAAGGTTAACCATTTGCAGAGATGGCACAAAGACATCAGTAGTGCCCTGAGGCCAAGGGGGAGTGACCAGCATAGCATTTAGCACCTGAGCCAGGCTCATAAAGGTGAGCCTCCCCTCCAGCCACCTCAGCAGGGTACTGGGACGACCCTGGGCCAGGAGAGGGCAAAGATGCCCACTGCTGGGATGTGCCCCTCCAGAGCTGGCTCACAGGGGGTTGACCCCTCTCAGGGGCCTTCCCTTTAAGAGAATCTTATTTTCCTAAAAGGCTCCCCTCTAGACTGTACCACAGGACTCACCTCTACGAACTCCATGTTATCTGAAATGGAAATTCCTCATTATACACTTGGATTGATGTGAAAAGCCATCATCTGATATTAATGCCCCCCAACTAATCTTTTTAAATCAATATTTCTCCAATTATGAAAGTAGTACATGTTCAATATATACTTAAAAGAACCCATGAAATTCTAACAAGAAAAGACATAATCTTACCACATTTTTGGTATATTTTCCTTCAGGCTTTTATATATATATATATATATATATATATATATATATATATATATATATATATCATGCTACGAGTGGTATTCAAAAATTTTATAGAAAAATTGTATTATCTTTTAATTTACTTTCTACAAACTTTTTGAAGTACCTTCATATATATAATATTGCATTTTACTTATTTCCCCTATTGTTGGATAGTTTCCAAATCGTTCCCCCCTCCTATTTTTGGCTATGATAGAAAAGTATCCTTGCATACAATATCTTTGCATATAATAAGTTTAGCAGGTTGTCCGTACAGATCCTTAACTGTCCTGGAAGAAGGGGATAAGGCCCAGGATAGGGAGGTTTGCTGGTGGGGGTGGGTGGCACTGGTTGGGGAGGACAGGAGGCCCAATGAGGGGCACAGGAAGGCTGCGAGGGGAGAAGAGAGGACACAAAACTGAGGAGCAGCTGCTAAGCAGACAGCCAGGGGAGGAGGGAAGGGGAGAGTTGTTAATAGTTCCAATTAATAGGCTGCTGCCAAGGGCCCTGGCTGGGAACTCCCAGGGGCTGAGCTAGACAACCTATATCATGGCTCTGTCCAGGAACTAAAACAAGCTCTGGATGCAAAACCTGAGCAGGGTGAAGCGATGAAAGAACAATTAAAGCCTAGTTGACTCTGGTTCACACCTGGACAATTAAAAAACCCAAAAAACTAGTCCCTGGATCCCACCCCAGGGATTGACTCAATGGGTCTGGGGCGCAGCTTGGCAGGGGTAGTGTTCTATGTCCCCAGGCGATATTAACATGCAGCAAAGTCTGAGCAGTGCTGCTGTAGCAGAGGCTGGGGGCTGAGGGGAGGGAGGGACAAGTGAGGAGGTGACCAAGCAGAGGAGAGGCCATCAGGTGAATGCTGGGGTGTTCCAGGACCCAGTGAGCAGAGAGCCTGCCCGGGTGAGTTGTGGGGAGGAAAGCTCATCAGCACGGTGGGTGTTCCAGTGCCAGCTGAGGTGCTGCAGCATTTGATGGAAGTGGTGGCCAAGGGCTTGGGTGACTGGTGACAGGCCAGACACACCACAGCAGGAGCGAGGAAGAGGCCTGAGAAGTGACCCAGCATGCAGAGTGGGATGGGAGGGAGAGGATTGTGGGGAGTGGCCTCAGGCCTCCCTTGGGATAGACTCACATCCACGGGTGTACAGGGACGGATCAATGCACACCAGGCAACTTCTGCCAGGATCCTAGGGAGGACTCCATCTTTGCTCCCCGCCCACCCTCCTTGGCCCACTAAAATAATTAAGTCCACCTGGGAGTTTAGGGTTTGACAGCGTGGGAGGTGGTGTTCTGTGATAAATTACATTTTCAAAAGGACTCAGAAGTGTGGTGTCTGTCTCCTGCACTCAGGCTGTGAGCCCCAGGAGAGCAGGAACTCATCTTTGCAATCTCAAAGTTTAGCACATTCCTGGGAAAAGCATGCTTGATGTTCCATCAATGAAGGAAACAGCAAATGAATGAACAAACGATCTCAAGAAAAAACTTATTCCAGGAGTGTAGCTTACAGAGGTGGCTCCTAGCACGACGTGAGGTGGCAGCTTAGGGTAGGAGGCAGTATTCCCTGCCACGGCTGCCGAGAAAGCTTGGCTGGCCCGTTCTGTTTTACTGGCTGAGGCTGAAGCCTGGCTACATTTAGCAAACATCTCCACGACAGATGGCCCAGAAGACTGCCTCGTTTCTGTCACTCAAGAGTAACAGGAGGGCCAGAGTCCCTCAGGGGGAGCCATTCTTAACCTCTCACTGCACATTTCAGCTAAGCTGACCTTCCTATAGTTTTAGCTTGTGAAGAACACATTTTTGAAACAGCAGCCAAACCAAACTGCCATTAAAAAAAAAAAAAAATGCACCAAGTATGAGGGTCAGTTGCTGAAAAGGGAACCTCAGGTTACCCTGGTGTGTTTCCATAGACCACAAACTGCAACATATTTCTGCTTCCTGACAGTCAAAGGGGGAAACCCTTCAGTATTGTCACATAACTTTTCAGTGGCACAGAGCATGCTCCTTATGACTGTGGCCATGCTAGCTGAGATGAAGACAGAGTTTCCATGACTAACCCATTGTGGTGTGAAGAAAATGTCCCAATTTTCATGCAGTTTTGAAATTAATAACACTGAAACTTGATATGAGCTTTCTCAGCCTGGCTGGGAATTTTTCCTCTTAATAGAAAAAGGTTTTAATGCCCATAAGCCAGTCCAAAACTGTTAAACTGGCAAACTCTGGGATATTTTTAAAAAGTTAGTTTCATAAGGGTGAGAGGCTCTTGGCTTTTGTGCTACTTGGAAGACAAACCCTCTGCCGACATTCAGGATAATTCGTGTTGGACACGATGGAGCTGACTTGGAAAGGGCCTTTGACTCTTCATGGAACATGCAGTTGCCCATTTTCCATGAACTTTAGTCACGCCCTATTTAGTTCAATTAGAAAATGTAGCCTCATTTTCCATGGATGAGACGAACAGTGCCAGTGACATGTGACCTAAAGCACATCCACTGAAAACACAGAGGAGAAATAGTCAAAAGTCTGAGATAGGCCAGCTGTTACCAATGGAACTGTTTGGGAGCTCTTAAACGGCTCTGCTTATTCATTATAGCTCACTGCTGTGGACTCAAAGAAGAGACCTAGGATGGAAGTTTGCTACAGTTGAAGCCTGGCAATGTCACTACCTCCCAATATCTCTGGAAGCCATCACTTCACCTCCATGCCCCTATCTCTGATCATTGAGGCTGCCAGAATCTCTTGCCTGGAACCACCGTAACAGATGTCTCACTTTAAAACCCTTATCATTCCGCATGCTGCCACCAGAGAGATGTGTGAAGTGCTGATGTGAGTATGTCCCTTGAGGATTCCTCCTCCCCACTAACTCCTTTGGTACCATCGAGGCTTGGTTCCACAGCTGGGACCTCTTCCGAGAAGCCAGGCTGCACCCTAAAGTACTGACATTCCTCACTTACTTATCTGTCTCATCATCCAGCCGGGGAAGAAGCTGGGGCTTTTATCTCTGTTTTCCCAGGCCTAGCGTGATTCCTGGCTTGTGGTGAGTGTCCAATAAATGATTACTGAATAAATTAACAAACAACCTTTCTAGGCTTCAGTTTTTCCACCAGAAAAAAAAGGAAAGAATTATCTGAGCCATCAGTTTCATAAGGTTATTCTTTTCTAACTGATAGATCACGTGAAAACCTTTCAAATCACACAGGTAGAATTTTGTTTTCATATACCATTAATAGCGTTGTGGGATTTGGGAACAGAGATCTAAGAGTAAGGCTAGAACTCCTCCCCCTCCCTTCTTTTTAAAGATTTAAGATGAAAAAACCCTAAACCCACAGGGCTGCAGGTGCCTTGTCTGCAATGAAGCAGCATCACAAGGCAGTCTGGACAGAAGGAGAAACTCGTAGCCCGCACGTCAGTCCTCTGACAAGTGTGGAAAATCTGTGCAGACTACAAAGATGGGCCCATTGTTAGGGGTCGAATGAACACCTGTGTTAGTGGAGTCACCAACTGAAAAATCTGCAGTGATTAGATTCTGCAGGAAAAGAATCCCTCCAAACCATGTAAGGATATAGCACATTAGCTGTTTTGCCTTCATTTATAATCCAGGTGTAAAGTTTGCAAGACACAAGCTGCTGAGAGTAAACAAGTTTTGAGCTACTGTTTGAAATTCCATGTTCTAGCCACCCCACTACTACGTGCTTTACACACACACACGCGCGTGCATGCGCGTGCATGCGCGTGCACACACACATGCACATATTTCCTCTTCATGAAAACCCATGCTGTGTGGGTGCTACTCTATTCCATGCAGGAGAGATGGAGAGTCAGAGGTTAGAAAACTTGCTCAAGGTCACCACCAGAAAACGACAGGGCCCACATACAGATCCCTGTCCATGAGATTCTTTCCACTACAGAACACTGGACAGACAGCAGGAATACCCAACTGCACTCTGCATTCAACCTCTTGTGAATTCCGACAATTGCTTCTGCATCAAGAACAAGAAAAGATACTAGGAAACGCAATTTTCTTTTGTGAAGAAACCACTCTGTATTCCGAAAATAAACTTTTTTTCTATTTTATTCAAATAGGTCTTTAAGTGGGCAGAAAAAAAATCTCTGGCAAGAAATGTAAGGTGTTAGGGAAGTTAGGAGAGAATGTTTGGCTAGTTTTACATCAAAACATGTAGCTGAAGAATAAGAGGAGATACAGAGTTTATGTATTCTGTAATGCAATCAAACATGTACTAAGTATCTACTGTATGCCAGGCATAGTGATAGTTCTGAGAATAAAAGTACAACCACTCTATATCAGTGCTGTCCAATAGAGCCTGCTGTGATGATGCAAGTCTTCTATATTTGTACTATCCAATATGGTAGCCGCTAGCCCCATGCGGCTACTGAGCACATTGAATATAGGTAAAAGCAACAATTCAAATTAAATTAAATTTAGATAGTCACATGTGGCTAGTGACAATGAAGATCTATATCGTGATCCCGCATCTTGGTATTTCTTCTCATTTACACTCAGTCCATTCATTCAGTGCATATTTACTGAGCATGCACTATGAGCCAAGTACTGAGCTAGGCATAGGTGATACAGAAGTGAAAAAAATAGCCACAGTCCCTGCCCACCCAGAGAGACAGACTTTTATTTGTATAATTATAAATTCTGCTAGTTCCTATGACAGAAAAGTAAAAGATGAAATTAGCAATGATAGCATGGGGGCCTCATTTAGAATAGGGTAAGGGGTCAGGGAAGGGGGTACATCTTACTGAAGTCAAGCACTGAGGAGAGGTAGCATTCACTTGGGTTGATGACAAGCAGTGTTAGGTGGGGGAAAGTGGCTTTCCACACTTGCATTCCTTTCAAAATTGCCACGACAGGCCCAAATTTGCTATGCAAAATAATTTAATAAATAACTAACGTATTTTCTTTATTGGAAGTAGTAGTTATGCTATTATTCACAGTAATGCAAATTGGCACAACCTTTCCGTAATGTCATTTGACAATACCTATCACAAAATATAAATGTGTACACCTTCAGATAGATCAGTACCACTTCTAGAAATTAATCCATAGAAATGTCTGTGTAAGCATAAAGTGATATATTTACAAGGTTGGTGGTCTTCAGACTGTTTTGCCAGTGTACTTCCGAAAATAATTTTGGAAACCCATGTATATCCCCTCACACATCTTAAGTTGACATCTAAAACTTTACATAAGTTTAAGTCACAAAGGATGTAATTTCTGCCATATTCTAATATTGATATTGTAAAATATAACATATTGCTTTCTTAAATAGATTCAATAGGTATTTGAATACCACAGCAAGTTAACAGCCACCACCATCCATTTTAAAAAGCTTGTAGAAGATTTTAAGAGTTGGAAATTTTACATCATTCCTTTTCCTCCTTGAATTTGTATTTCCATCATCCACTGCTGAATTTTATTCTAATGTAATATGCTTTCAAGTCTTGCTAATTACTTTATCTTCTTTTTCTGCTATATATGTATATATAAATTGAAATTTATGATTTTTTTCTTTTCTAAAATCATAAGGCTCTAAGTGTAAACATTATTTTTCTTCTGGATTGAGTTATCATCGCAATTATTATTAGTATTCAAATTACAAATGACCAAAACGTATGTATATACACATAGCACACATTTTGAGAAATAATTTTTAAGCATAAAAAAGTAGAATTTTATTGGGCTCTTCCCCTAAACACCTCATGTGTGTGCAGATGGTTAATACCAGAATGAGACGGTTTGGTATTGACTCTATTTCTAGTTATCATTTTAGAGACGTCAGTGCCAAGAAACTTTGTTCACATAAATAGAAGTGGATGAGAATGGAAAACATTTTGTTATCACGATGTCACTCAATTCTGAACTCTTTGTGAATTATAGACCAAAAATCAGACGGTGGTGTAACAACATCAAGAATTATTTTTAACAATCTATCAACAAACAACTCAGTGGGTGCCTCCTTCAATTTCGTTTGAAGCAAAGAACTAGAATCCAGCTGATTTGTAAATGGAACTTGCCAGCTGGAAATTGCAGAGTGAGGGTTCAAATCGAAGGGTGCCTGTCTGAGAACGCGTGGTTTACCCAACATACCACGTACCTTCCTTGGTGACTCTGCAGAACTATCTTGCCTCTACACAGGGTGTGCTCTAGGATTTCAAACTTATTTAGGATGGCAACATCTTATCCTTTTATAAGCAAAAGTCATCAAGCCAAACAAAACCCTACATTAGTCCTGAGAAAGGGCCGAATGTTCAATTCTAGATTAAAGGCACTAACAGACTAAAGAAATAATTGACGTAAAGAAACGAATTAAAGAATAAGCTACTTAATTTTAAAGAGGATTCAGAGGCTACCAAGAGAGCAGTTTTCTCAACATCCAGAAAACTCAGCTAAAAGAAATGGATAGTCAGAGAAACACAGACTGTGAGGCTGGACTGGGCCCCTTATGGTCATTTCATCTAAGTCTCTGGTCTGAAGATGAAAAACCAGGATCCTGAGAGGCACAATGGTGTGACTGATGGCCTGCTTCAGTGGGACAGGCAGCCAGAACAGAGGGCACGTTTCCTTTTGGAGAGCGAGATGTATGGGGAATGTGATCCTATTGTACAGCATTTTACTTCGCTAAAAGAGAGCAATCTGATATTCATAACATAAAACTTTAATACACGTGTGAAACAATAATATCCTAATGTCCAGGGTTACATAGAAACCAAAATTACTGTGACTACAAAACTTGTGGAGGAAAGGCCTGCTGTCCTGGACCCCAGTGGTCTTTTTACTACACTGGGAGGGATGGGAGCCTCCCAAACTGCTAGAAGGGGCTGGCGGGCTCCCATCCACCAGCCTTGCTAACTAGATGTGCTCTTTCTTCTCATTTGTAAAACTCAGGGAAAGGAAGAGGGCTGAAGTAAAAAGTATTTAAAAGTGCCCTTTAAAATCTGATATTCCATGACTGATTTTTAGGGGAAAAAAAAAATTACAAGCAATCCTATCTTTATCCAAAAAAGAAAAAAAAAAAATTACAAGCAATCCTATCTTTATCCAAAACAAAACAAAAAAAGTCGCTCTGCTAATTGTACGTTTCTGGACAGTTGAGTTTTCATCTGAGTGAGTGCGTCGACACCTGACTCTCTGGGGACCTTTCGCTTGCCCCCAACATTCCTCCTCTGTCCCCACCTTCTACCTGCAGACATAAGCTGGGCCTGTGGTGTTCAAAAGCCGTCCTAAGAACTGGTATGCATCCATGCCCAAGTTATTGCAAGTCCATAAAGCACTGAGAAAAAGGTCGACATTGTGAGTTTCCCATGAAGCTAAATTTGTTCAATTTTTAAACCTGGAGATTTCACCCTAATAGGAGATGACATTTATTTTAAAAATGTACTTAACTGGTAAAATAAAAATTAGTAACAGTCCCCCCCCCCCCCTTTTTTTTTTTTTTTTTGTAAATGAGTCTGTGAAATTCCAGAGTATGAACCTCAGGGAGAGATGACTCAGGCCTGGGGAAGTGAAGAGAATGTCACTATAGGTTACTGCCAAGATAAGTAAAGAGGCTTCTTTCGGCTCTAAATCAGGACACTCTGTCAACCTCGACTTCATCCTAAGCTTGTCACCACCAGATCCAATTACCTTTTAATGGGGCCCACCAACCTCATTCTCCAACTGCTAATCACTTTTCTCATTTAATGAATCAAAGTTAGCAGGCAGCTAACCTTGGCCAAGGTTTCTAGACCATGACTTAACAGGGGTCTGTGGCTCCAATCAGAGAATGATTTTGAGAATTCACTTAATAAAGTGATAATAAGAAAACAATATACTTAATAAAGTATAGTTTGCCCACAATGCTTTTAAGTATGACAAAGGGGTGCCTGAGCATGATTTCCTGGCAGGCTGTAATCCCTCAAGTAGAGCAGAAGCCAGAACCGGGCTCTGCCAATCCAGAAGCCCACAGCCAGTGGGTGGAGGGAAGGGGCACACCAAGCCAAATAAATGCCATGCGCGACCCGAGAGCTCAGCGTCACCTGTTCCCGTCTTGCTTCCACATTCACTTGCAGCTCAGAGGCCTCTGTTGAGTGCACTGTGGATCTAGCAAAGATTCCTATTTCTTTGTTGTATACACTCTACTTTGAGTAGAGTGTACCTCCAGATTTGTATTCTCAAGGCTGAAAATGGTCTCAGCTTGTAGCAAAGGTAGAGGCACTTAAGCCATGGGGCTGGATGAAGAATACGAGGGCCTTGTCCACAGAGAGGCAGGGGACCAAAATATCAGAAGAAAACATGCCACCTCTGCACACAGGTGAGCTTCTGGGGCTGGCTCCAAGTCCACATGGCTACCAGGAACTGTGACCCTCTCCAAGCCAAGAGCCATCTGAACTGATGTTCCCTACAACCCAAACGACCCTCCACCCCTCCCCAGTCAGTCGTTTTCCTCGTTGCAGGCTAAAGGGTGTAGGGGGCTTGGGCAGAATGGCCACATTCATGCCAAGCACTAATTGGCTCTCTGAGTTTTGGAAAAACTCACACCACCAAATATGTCGCTCCCATGAGGTGATGCACCATTTGTCACTGTCTCCCCACTCTGTTTAGCTTCCCCCTGCATTTCCATAGTGTTCATGAGGCTTTTCCTACTGGCACTTTCCATGCTTATTGCTTCTGTGCTTATGGGATGAGATGTGGTAAAAGATGTTCACGGAAGCCCCCATAACTGAGCACAAACCCAGCCACCACGATGGACTGCCCCGTAGAGGGCACCCAGACAGAGGTGAGCACCTGGGAGCTGGGGAAGACCCACGTCTCTAACTGTGAAGGTCCATAAATAGAAACGCTCAGTTACATCCAGGATCAGGCCCTTCAAAGGACCACAAAGGATGAGGTCTCAACATGGGCCCATCTCCTGTAGGAGTGGAAGATGATTTTTGAAGTGCGTGCTGGTTGCCAGCCTGACCTCGTTTACCCAGCAGCCCCCCTACACTGTGATCCCCGAGAGGTCAGGAACCAGGGGAGGGCTCAAGGGAAGCTCTTCTAAATGAACTGAGTCTCCATAGTGCCAGGAGGGAACCAAAAATGCTCAGAGGACTGCCCGAGCTAATGACCCATCAATTGGAAGTGCTGCCTATCCTGCTTCCTTCCTATAAAGCACTTGACCCTCAGCACAATTGCTTTTGCTCTCCATCAACACACCAGCGGAATGCATAGTGCTCCTCAAATACTCCTGATATAAATTTAAGTTTGAGCACGACTTTGTCACTGAATGGGAGCCAGAGCTGCACATGTCCACATGCTCACACTGCACCCTGTCATACGCAGACTCGACTGTGGCAGGACAGCAACTGCATCTGCCATTCCTTGGCACAGGGACCCTCAACCACGTCCCTCATCCCAAAGGCTGTGTGTGAAGATTCTGGTAAGGAGATGGTGTCTGTAGGAGCCAGCCTGGCTCTCTAATGAAAATTCTCATGTCTGAGCAATAAACCCCAAGAGACCTGGGAGGTGCAGCCCATCGTCCCACACACGTCCAACCAGTCGTCTATCTGGAACACTCCAAATGTCACTCATGGGGTTTTTTTATGGCAGGTGAATGTAGAATATATTGTCCTACTAAACCTGAGGAATTGCTCAAAGACCTGAACTGCTGCAAAGACCAATAACTGGCTTTCTTGCTCCAAAGGGGAAGTTTAAAATATATTTTTAAAAAGAGGACAGAAAAACCAACAGCCTAAGGCCAGGGGATCTAAGTGTTCCCTCAAAATCTGTGCAAGAAACCTCTGGAAATGATTTCTTATAGTAAAAGTTAGACATTGCAAAATAAGGTAAGAATTTAATCACTTGTTTATAGAGATTTGGTGTCAAGTAACAAAAATTTATGTTAATGGTCACTATTAAATTGCTTTATATATGTCCTGTATAGCTTTACTGTGCAGAGTATGGATTTAAAATTTAGCATTGATCAAATTTCATGTTTGTTGTCCTTTTATTTAATATTCATTTAATGGTATCAAACCTTTGGAGACTATCTAATCCAAATACAACACTCTTTCTATGTGAAAAGCAGACTCAAATGTATCTTTTTTTCTAAGGCAAGTAACCTGCCATAAGCCTGAGAAAGATCTCTCTCTCAAAGGTCACGGCCATGTCCTTGGTCAATGTTTAAGTTAATTACTTCAAATATATTGACTTTTTTCTATATGAAGTCGCTGGTTTCCAAAAGCTCTGAAATTATTTTCAAACTAGGTTTAATAGAAATTATCAGGAAATTAGGCCACTCCAGGGAGCACAAGGCTGCACTTGAAGGGGATGCAGGTCCTCAATTCAGCTCTTCCCAATTTACCATTGGACTCTTGACACACACCAGGCTTTCTTGGCCTCGGTGCTACTGACATTTGGGGCTAAATCATTCTTTGATGTTTGTGGGGGTTGTGCTGTGCACTGCAGGATGTTTAGCCTCTACCCACTAGGTACGAGTAGCATCCCTGCCCCCACACCCATGATGTGACAACCAAAAATGTCTCCAGGAATTGCCAAATGTCCCCTGGGGAGAAGAGTTCTCATGCACTGAAAGTTTAGGCTAATGGTTCAGGGAGACCTGGGTTCAATTCCAACTCTGCTTCAAATTAGCCATTTAACCCTGCCCAATTTACCTGGCTTTCTTTATTCCTTGTTCCTTCGCTGTAAAGACATGTGTCATTACACCTCCCTCACAGGGCTGTTGATGATGAGAAAAAAATACATACAAAACATCTAGTAGGCATCCAGTGAATATTAGTTCCTCCTTTCCTTCCTCTTGCTGGCTTCTACTGCTATTATTTCAACACTAGAACCTCAGGATGATGGGAAAGGGGAGATGAAGAAAGAAAATATCTGTTTCCACTGTCCTGGAGGAATGATTCTAACACTGGGATATTATACATGCAGTTTCATTCCTCAGGAGCAACTATCTGCCAGTTGTACCTCAAAGAGGAATCAAAGAGTATAAAGGCATGTTCTATCCCCAAATATGCTTAGAAAACATTCCTAAGCCTTTTAAACACGTTGGGATTATTCTATCACCAAGGCTGTAATCAGCTATGAGTCAATGTCCAAGTGGGCCTCAATTTACGAAAACTGTGTGAAACAATATATGTATTTAACACCCTAAGGGGACTTATTTGCATAAGAAGATGACCCCCCTACAAGCTTTCAGAGATCTATTCTAACCCATCTAAAACATAATTCTATTTATAAAGGATTGGTTTATAGACAACTCAGGAACACCAATATAGTGGTTATTATTCTTAAAAAGTCACAACTATTTTATAAAGTGGGGCAAAGGGGTACTTCTAATGCCGTATTTATCGATCAGTGATGTGTATATCTTTTTTAACATTGGGACCTCAAAGAGAGTGTTAGGAAAATCTCAATTAGCTCTTTTTTTTGTTTTTTCTTTTTAACAGCTTTACTGAGGTATAATTTATATACCATAAAATTCACCCACTTTAAGTGTACAACTTAATAATTTTTAGTAAATTTACAAAGTTGTGCAACCATCACCACAATCCACTTCTAGAACTTTTTAAGCACTCCAAATTGGTTGGCTCTTAATAGCATTCCTAGGGCATAGGGAAGTAATTTTACATTCCCTGCTCCAAATGAGCCACAGGCCCCAGGAATCCATGAGAGACCTGAGGACAAGTTGAAGTTAGCCTTCACATCTTCCAAACTGCTTCCACGTCCCAAGCCCATTGACTTTAAAGCCAGCAATACTTGGCCTCCAAATCAACTACAGCAACGAAGTATGCTTTGTGGCATAGGTTGCAAAGACAGCGGAGAAATCTTTACCTTTCTCAAGTGAAGGGGGTGGGGCGGGGCATGTAAAGAGATGGAAGTGGAAAAGGTTTGAGGAGATTTGAACAGGATGTAAAAAAATAACCGTTCACAAAAAAGACAAGCAACTGAGGAGGAGTGAAAGGGCTTTCTCTAAGTCAATTAGATGACGCTCAGTGGCTTTGTTCCCAGGCTGCTTCCCATCTGGAGGCCCGTTGCTATGTGCTTTAGTGGGAAAGGACCTGAAGTGCAATGATAAATCCTGCCATGCGGTGGGAACTACAATATCTGGTATAATAAAAGTAAATGTTATGGCACTTGACTTCACGGCCTGTAATCTCCCATTCAATCGGAACAGGATTCTTCCGTCAGCAAGAGAAAACTGGACAATTTAATTTTCATTTCTATTCATGTGCTGGCCTGTGTTGGAGTGCATCCATTTTTTCTATTATGTTACTTGAAATATGGCCGTGTACTTTGATACAAACAATATCTCAAACTGACATCAACAACTTCGTTTCGGACCAACTGATTTCATTCTAAATTATTGCTGGCTGACAGATGCTGGTAGCTGCCCACACAAGATCTGCAAAAGCCATGTTCTCTAATTTAATATTATAATAATTTAAAATTATAGCTTTATTAAGAGGAAACAGATTTATTTATAGCTAACCCTGATGGTTTCTAATGGCTTTCAGGGCCGTATTATGCTAGTCACTGCTATCCACATTTGGACAGCTTCAATTGTCTGAATCACTAACAAAACATTCTGGTACAAATAACTTCCTCCCTGATTCAAAGCAATGAACAAATGCTATGAAAGCAGCCCTGAAGAGAGCCACCCTCCCCTGCAATGTCCTTTTCTACTTGACCAATCTACCTACAAAGAATATTTCTGCCTTTGGGCCTAAAAGCATTCTGCCTAAAATCCACTCCTCCCTTGTCCTCTGTCATGTTGCAAGATCCTGCTTTGCTCTTAAATGTGGATTTTGCAGGGGGTTGGTCTTCATCCCTAGGTTCTTCTTTCTCTTTTCTCATGATAAGGACTTTATCTTCCTGACCCCAGATCACTTCTAAACAATTGAAGTTAATAATAAGCATTTCTATCTTTTTGCAGCCCACTGAATGATTTGGACATAATTCTGGAAGACAAGGTGAGAAAGCTGATAGAGATGTTAGTGTTCTTTATAGATAAGGCAGCTGAAGTTCAGAGCATCTGTGTAAATTACAGAAGGCCACCCAGCCAGGAAGCAGCAGGTTCAGCACTTAAACCTACATCTGTTTGGATCCCTGCACTGCTCAGCCGTCCAAATTAAAAAAAAAAAAAAAATCCACATCTGCAGATGCCAATCCTGCCTACTCCTCTCCTGCCAGCACCACCACCACCAGGAAGCTCCTAACCTCTACCTCCAATCCCTGCCAGTCTCTCAGCAGAGCCTTGGCCCTCCACTTTCAGCCTCCATATCCAGCACTGACACTGGGATGTTCGGCCAAATCTCAAAGTCAACATGCCTAACTACATTCATCATGTTTCCCCCCAAACCAGCTCCTCCTCCTGACAGGCTCATTTTTACCCATGTCATTTGTTCCCCAGTCACCCAATCCTAAAGCCTCGCAAGACAAAACATTCTCTCCTTCGCCCTGCTCCCAAATCCAATTTGCTGCTGAGGCCTAACAATAATTCTCCTGCACTGCTGCCTCCACATCCACCTTCTCCCCCAGGCCTTTGGTGAGCAGCTTAATTCTGGCTCTCTCTGCCTCTCACCCAACTATCAAATGACCTGACTCCTTGACACCATCTTTCCTTCATGTGATTGGTCCCACAAAGCTCCATCGGTTATGATCTGAATTTCTAGACCTGATCATGTCACTTCAGTGTCAACCATCAACAGCTCCCACTTCCTACAGAATACAAATCCAGCCCCCTCCAACTTGGTCTGGTACCCACTTACATTTCCAAGTCAACCCTTCTCCTTCCCAGCACAAAGTCTCTACTGCAGCCAGGCTGCTCTACGCCCAGTTATCAGCTCTCCCCATGTGCTCCCCTGCCCACCTCAGCAAATCCAACCTCAAGTTACAGATAAGTTCATCCACCTTCACGGAGCCTGTCCCAACACCCTGGGCCCCAGGAAGCATCCTTTCTTCTGATCAGCATTACTTTCTACCAATCAGTCATCATTTATATAGACCTTCAGTGTTATCTCACTTTTCATTTGAAAACTTAGGGTCCCAGATCCAAAGCCCCTGGAAGGCAGGGCCTTAGTGTGAGGACCAGGTATCCAGGCAGCCTTGCCTGGAGCAGTAGGTACAAGTATGTATTGGTTGATTACATGGCCGCCAATCATCACTTCTTGCAATGCATATAATATATACATTAAATTGTTAACTTGAAGAATTATAGTTTTCTGGGATTAATGTCTTCCTGGCCAAGTGAGAGAACACCAAACCTGAGCATCATCTTTCTGAGCTTCCAAACACAGGCAACTGATACTTAGTTTCCACTGTATCAAAAGCTTCTATAGACTAGCCCCACTCTCCCCCCATCCATACCCCAAATATTTCCAAACTAGCTTGTCAGACTGAAAAGCATATAATTCATACTTTTGGTCTTGACAGTCACAATGGCACATCCTAACCCCAAGCCTTCACAAGATCAGACCAGAGACTGCAGGTTGGCAGTGGCAAAGACGCAACTCTATGAGCAGGTTTGGAAGAAAACAGCACCCAAACAGAGGAGTAAGAGCAGGCGAGGAGAACGCTCGTGTCAGGCGCTCTAGTGCTCTCATAAGGCCAGCCAAACTGTCAGACATTTGTTTCTAAATCAAGTGGCCAAGGCAGATAATGCTGGAAATGTATCTTCCATATCAAATCAATTCCCAATAGTGGTTGCCAGAGGTTAGGCAAGGGGGGCAGGAAGGAGGTGGGTGTGGTTATGAAAGAGCAACACGAGGGATCCTAGTGGTGATGGAAATGTTCAGTATCTTTACTGTGGTGGTGGATACACAAACCTACATGTGTGATAAACTTGCACAGAACCAAACACACACACACACACACACACACACACACACACACACACACACACACACACACACACACACACACACACAAAAGCACTAGTAAAACCGGGAGAATCTGAATAAGATTGGGGGATTGTCTCAATGTCAATATCCTGGTTGTGATATTGTGTTATAATTCTGGAAGATGTTACCATTGGGGGAAACTGGGTAAAGGGTACGCTGATCTCTCTGTACTATTTCTTACAACTGCATGTGAATCTACCACGACCTCAAAATAAGAAGTTTAATTAAAAAAGGCAAATTCTGGAGAATATGAGAGAATGCTAACTTAAGACCATGATAGGTACAAATAAAAGATGTAAAGCTAAAAATAAAATTTAGTCCCTGAATCTGGACTTCCTACAAGAGCTGTCATCCAGGTCAGGCTGCCAGTGGTCTCAACCAGCACGCATGTGGCCTCACACTCACCCACAAACTCCCCCTCCCAAAAGGACCTCTGACTTTTGTTTACCAGAGAGACTTTAGCCCCCTTCTTGTTTATCACATAGTGGGATCTTGACCTTGGGAAAACTCACTCATGTTCTGAACTAAGTGGCAATCGCCACACCAAAGCTCATTTTAAACTCAAAGTTAAAACACTTGGTGCCAGATCCACCACAGACCCTGCCGTTCCTTAAAAGAACGGCATAAATGTGAAATACATAAATCACTGGAGAATATGAACGTAAGTGTTCATACCTACTTTTACAAAAGGGCTTATCTATCGTTTCTTTTCATTAGACTTTGCAAGGAATTTCTCCTAAGGCCAGGGAGGGTAGAGATCCCATGCATTCTGTTTTAATGTTACTTCTCCCCCCCCCCTTTTTTTTTTAAAACAAAACAAAACAAAACAAAACTCAACACCTAAAGCCAAGCCAGGGCTGTCAATCTTGCATTTCAATGGTTGTGTTAGTTCTCCTCAGGCTACTTGAAGGGGCAAGCTGGGCTCTGTAGTTACTTTCTAACTCTGCACAAAGAAGTGACAGCGCTGTCCTTACTCACCGATGTCATTGCTGCGGTCTGAGAGATCCTTGTCCAGGATGCCGGAGAGAGTACCGCCCGCCAAGTCAATCTTTGGACCGTCACCCCTACATTAAAAATACAAGTTCAGACATTTAATAATTGGTGTGTGTCCTTGTCATTCTGTCAGTCTTCTTGCTGTACACACGTTAAGGAGTGTGCTGTGCGTTAGGTGGGTGGGCGGCATTGTCACCTGTGAGGGAGCCAGTAGGAGCCAATGAGCTGTCCAGCCACATGGACTGTTGTGCAAAGTGGCTGACAGACTGGATAAGCCCTCTCCAGCACACATTTTCAAAGATGGCTATTTTAATAACAACTGTTTGCCAACTTACATCCAGCCACAAACCCTCCTGCTGGGTACGCAGGGTGCGACGTAGGGCCTGCTCCCGCCCCATGGCCAAATAAGCACTGGCAAACTGGGAGCTTCCCTTTTAAGGAACAAGGAATTTAGCCAATGCTGCTTGTCAAAGGTCAGTTACTTTTACCCTTGAGAAAAAGGTTTTCTGGCCTGGGGCTGAGGCATTGGCCAGGCTGTTGACAGGCACAAGGTGTCGAGTTGAGATCTGGCAGCATGAAAGCTGGCACTGGGGCACAGGCCTGTAAAATTAGATGGCTCCTGGGTGGGTGCCCCTGTGCCCATCAGGACACAAATGACTTCCCTCTGTATCTGAGCTAGGAGCAGCTCTTTGGGGTGGGAACAGGCCTCCAAGATAATGAGAGAAATATAGACTCCTCATGCGTGAGCAGATGGTTCCTCCAAATTCCTCCAAAAAGGGCAGCTCTTTGGGCCCTTTTGGGGTGATGAGTCCCAAACAAGATTATCCAAAAGCTGTGACAGCAGTAAAATCGGAAAAGATCCTTTGCCCATAAGATGAGAGGGCGAAGTCGAGGTGTTGTTCCTGGCAAATCAACAGATGTAGCCCATCTCACAGCTCCTGAAAGGTCACCATGGCCTGAAGTTGAACTACACAATGGGTAAGACTTACTCAACAAGCACTTGTCAAATCCCTATTGTGCTGGGGGTACTGAGAGGGCCAAGCCAGGAGGTATCTACTCTGAAGGGCCTAAATGGGAGAGACAGACAGATCCACATGGCACAGGCTATGTAAGATACAGGAGACACAGTCTTATGGGAAGCAAGGACTGGGCAAGATCAGGGTACCCACATAGTGGAGGGTGGGGGGCACACAGGGGAGGTGCTGTTACAGTTGGGCTTTGGAAGACAAAGGAGAGAGGACATATCTCTCCTGTAAAAGGCATGATTAAGCCAGGACCCAAGTGTGGGTGAGAGTGCCAGTGTGGCCAGGGGTCCCAAGACTAAAGCCTGATGTCCCCAGACAGAAGCCAGGGTAGAAAAGCTGGTGAAGGTGGCAAAGGCCAGACACTGCTGGGCCAAGCACTGTGGGGGTCGCCTTGTGCTGGAGGTGATGTGGGTGCAGGGAAGCTACAGCAGGAGTCCTATGAACCTGGAGCTCAGGGAGGGTGGCATGGGGGCACTATGAGCCAGGGAGCTGACGGGCGGACTCCTGGGTTTCTCACTCCAGAAGGGGCGATGGCAGGAGCATTCAGCACAACATGCACATCCCTGTGATGGTAGAGTAGGGCCAACAGAAGGAGGTGAGGCCCCCTCAGTTCCCAAATGAATGACACTGACTCAAGTGCCCTCAACCGGAGGAGAGGTGACAACCGCAGGGACCAGGGCTTGGCCTCCACTGAGAGAAAGTAGAGCGTGAAGACTGTCCTGTGAGTGTGCGTTCTGGGACTTGCTAGGCCTTTCAGAGCTGGGTAGGTAGAGTATGAACCACTGTAGCTGGACTTCACAGAAGGGCCTTTACTTCCTGCCTCACTTTCCTTCCCCAACTTTCTAAGGCTGGGGGGCTGGGGGGAACAGGCCAGGTTTCCCCAGCAGACTCCCTCTCCATCCCCTGGCTACCAAAGCTCAGGCCCTTCACATCCCAAGCCAACAGGAAGCAGTTTATCTCAAAACATTTTATCATCAGGGCCCCAGATTCCACTAATTTGAAGGCAACCTTCTGAATGAAATGTTTTAGAAAAGCAGTATTATTCGTAGGAAAGTATTTTCATTTTTAAAAGCCTTCCTTTTCCCAGATAGAAAGGAAGATGTTCATGAGGGCCCTTAAATATCACTATTTGATATCCACAGAGCCTGAAGGTGCTGTCATCTGCCAAATGAACAGACTGAACTCAAATCATTCAGCCAGATGGTCTTGTCCTTTCTGGAACACACCAAGAACCAAAACTTATGTTAACTCCACTAGGCTCCCCCCTGCCCCCGAGGAGGTAAGAGGGAAAATGGTTAGAGGAGGCGACACCCTGGTGCGCAGCTGGGGAGTAAGTGAGAGGAGCTGTTGGTGGGGAGGAGTTTCGCTCATGAGTTAATCACCAGTATCTCAGAACAACTCGGCTGCTTCCGAACATGTGGTTTATTTGTGTATTCTGGTAACTGTTGATCTTGGAGCTGCTGTTTTTCTCTTTTATTTGACAGCTGGAAGCTTCCAGTCAAATGTTAGCCTATCTTGATGGACTAGAAAGGACTCTCTTGTGCATAAGTGTGTTCATCCTATACTGAGCTTTATTACTTTCTACCCTTAGATTCCCTTTATTGTCACTCAATTATTTTATTCTTTTATATGTATTTTTTTTTTCTTTTGGATGTGGATTTTTAAATTTTTTAATTATTTTATTTTAATTGAAAGATACTAACTGTATATATTTATGGGCTACCATGTGTTCTGACATATGTATACACTATGGAAGATCGAATCAGGCTAATTAGCATATCCATCACCTCAAATATTTATCATTTCTTTGTGGTGAGAAGATTTAAAACCCTCTTTTAGCTGTCGTGAAATATACATTTTTATTAACTATAGTCACCCTGCTGTGCAATAGATCACTGGAACTTACTCCTCCCATCTAACTGAAACTTTGGACCCTATGACCAATGTCTCCCCTCTCCCCATCCACCCTCTGCCCCCCACCACCCTCTGGTAACCACCATTTTACTCTGTTTTCATTAGTTCAACTTTTTTAGACTCCACAGATAAGTGAGATCAAACGGTATTTATCTCTCTGTGCCTGGCTTATTTAACTTAGCATAACGCGTGGTTTTTGAAAATTACCTTAAATCTTTCATGGAATGGTGCACGGTAAAATTAAGTAATTTTAAAGAACAGGGTATATATCAATAGCATTTAAAATAGTTACGTTTTGACCCAGTTCTGGGAGTCTATGTTAAAGACTCTGAAATACCCAAACGGGGTTTTGTGCAACAATGTGCTTATCACAGAGTTATACAAAGAGAAACTGAAAAGAACTGGAATCTTTCATAAATAGGGGAACAGTTGAATGAACTATAATATTTGACGGACTTTTAGATAGCCATTAAAGTGACGTTTATGAATGGCTATTCTAACAAGAATGAATGCTTATGTTACAATATTAAGGGACAAAGGCAGGTTAAAAACGACACACACAGCAGTGCGTATACATGCCCTCCTGACATATTAGGAAGAGGGAGTTTTTTTTAGAGACCAGAAGCATATTTACAGTGGTTAGTCCTGGGTAGTCCGATGGGTGAGTTCCACCACCCAGCTCAGCTCCTGGTACATGGTAGGGGCTCAAAGAACATCTGTGGAATTTATAAACATCGGCCAAATTTTCTGAAATGGGAATGTATTATGTATTTGTACAATAAATGCAATTTTTCTCCCTAAGACAAAGTTGTATGATGTTCAATACGATCATGCCCATGTAAAATTGGCAAAAAACAAACCAAATCATGTATAAGAAAAAGACGGGAAAGAAATAGCCCAAAATGTTAATAGTAATTGTCCCTGGGATAAGACTATAGATGAATTTTTCCTTCCTTCGAAAGTTTACATTTAATAACAGTGACTAGAGACTCATACAATTTAGGCAGCTCACATTCTCTTTCCTTTCTCCCCAACAGTATCATTAAATAAAAGATGAGATTGCCTGGCCCTTGCCCCGCAAACTTTCCTTTAAGAATTGCCCGACCACAGGTGCCCCATGTGATCATCTCACCTGGGAACCAGTCAGAGGTGTGTGGAGTTATGAATCCTAGTCTTAGAAGTCCAGGCCAGGTGAGCTACATCTAAGCCTGCGGTTCACCGGCTGTGTGACGTTGGCCAGGTTACTTAACCTCTCTGGAACTTGGGTGCTTCATCAACAAAACAACAGGTGGGCTAGCTTGAACAGGATCACCTCTGAGGGTACTTCTAGAGCTCTCATTCCATAATTTCAACATTAGAGAAATATTGGAGATGAGGGTGGGGTTGGGGTGCAGGGTGGTCCTGTGATTTGTGGGCAAATTCCGGGACATTTCATCATCTCCTTTGCCTCCAAATCTTCATGTCTCTGTCAATGTTTGTGATGCCACCTCTTCCAGCTCTAGTTGTACAAATGTGACTCCCCTTTAGCATTCAGGGCGGGCCCACCTCTCTTCCTCTCGATTCATGCAGCACACGCCTCTACCCCGACCCTCACCACAGCATCTCACACTCATGTGTGTACCTAGTGAGTGACCTTCTCCACTTACTCCTCTGAATGGGATTTTGTCATTTTTTCCCCTCTTAGTACAATGCTTTATACATTTAAGTAGGCCAAAATGTTTTAACTAAATGAGTAAACAAACATTGTGATTTGTCTGGGCCTTGAACATCTCAGAAAATAACCTGTGGATAAGTTATATTCTTGGTCCTATTTCTAACTTCTTGTCTTAGTCCATCTGTTCAGGCTGCTATAACAAACTACCATAGACTGGGTGGCTTATAAACAATAGAAATTTATTTCTCATTCTGGAGGCTGGGAAGTCCAAGGTCAAGGTGCTGACAGATTTGGTGTCTGATGAAGGCCCATTTCCTGGTTCACAGGTGGCACCTTCTCAGAGATGGTGTCTTCACGTGGTGGAAGGGTAAGGGGTCTCTTCTATGAGGGCACTAATCCCATTCATGAGGGCTCTGCCCCCATGACCTGATCACCTCCTACAGGCCTTACCTCCTAACCCATCATCTTGGGGATGAGAATTTAAACATATAAATGGGGGTGGGGGGCATAAACACTCAGACAATAGCACCTTCATTCTGAAAGCATTTCTCACACTTGAGTAATGTGTCAGCACTTTTTAAACGAGAAAGAAATTTTTGAATATCCCCAAGTTTATGTTTGTTACCGGCTGAAATGTGTCTTCCTCCCACTCTCCACCCCAAATTCATATGTTGAAGTCTTAACCCCCAGTACCTCAGAATGTGACTGTATTTAGAGATAGAGCCATTAAAAGGTGATTAAGTTAAAATGAGGCCATTAGGGTGGGTCTTAAGCCCATCCATCCTTATATGAGGAAGTTTGGACACACACAGAGATAGCACGGGTACACATGTACAGAGGAAAGAACACGTAAAGACATGGTGAGAAGGTGGCCGTCTGCAAGCCAAGGAGAAAGGCATCAGAAGAAACCAACCCTGCTGACACCTTGATCTTGGACTTCCAGCCTCCACAACTGTGAGGAAATAAATTTCTGTTCTTCAAACCACCCAGCCTGTGGTATTTTGTTGTGGTAGCCTGAGCAGACTAATACAACATCCCTGTCTGAGAAATCCTAAGAAACTAAAAACATTCCATGGCAACGGCTATCAGTGGAAAACTGTTACTACAAGAGCATTTTGTCTTTACAACTGTTAAAATGATAAAAGATAACATGCAAATGATAAACAAAAGTGCAAACTGCTAGTAGCTACTAGAGGCTCTATCCCCAATTGGGGGAGCATTATTCTAATGCACTGGATAAAAGGAAAAAACTATAATGCTCCAAGCTGGCCAAGGTGGCTGCCTCTCAAGTGGCATTTGGTGTGATCTGGGGTGAACCCTTGCCAGGGAAGGGCCCCTTACTCAGGGGAATGTTTCATGTGTCTGGGATTTGCCTGTAGGCTCTGAACAGATGGTCCAGTACCCTGAACCATGAGGGACCACCCTGAAGAAATAGGAACTAACCATCCCTGAGTGACTCCTCCCCAGATTCTAAGGCACCAGTCACATATTGACAGGAAGGAGACTGGGATCCCTCCCATCTCTCTGACTGAGCCCTGATCTCTCGTGCCAAGAGCCAGACACAGGCTTAAGTTGAAATGGTCTTCTATACAGGGCCAGAAGCAAGCCTATTTTGAAAACACAGTAGGTGTAGTTTAAAAAAGGTTCCAATCTTTCCAAGTAGGGAAGCTGCAGCTGGTGTTTTGACAGTGTTCAGACTGTGGGTGTGTAAGCATTTTACAATGTCTATTTGTAAATGCCTTTCACTATATTTATAGACTCTTACAACAATGCTAACGAATTTCAGTTCTGACAAATACCAGAGTTTCTGAGATTCTGCAAAGCACATGTCTAGAGCAGCTGACACCCAATGAGGACGCAGCCCTCGATGGTCCCTGTTCCCTTCCAGTCTGCCCAACACAAGAGTACCATTTTGGCAAAAATGATGTTACTGAAATCAAAGAAAAAGGAAAAAGCCCATCCTTTTGTAACAATTTATTACAAGTGTTTTTGTTTGGTGAGTTCCTATACCCACAGCTATTAAATAAAAGGAGAACACAGGAGAAGGTAGGCGATATCACCATGTATCCAAAGACATCAAAATAAAGCTGCCCTTATTCCTTTATGATTTTTAAATCAAAATCATGCTATTTTCTTGTATTTTTCTTAGTAGTTTTAGTTATGGACACTTAAAACATGTGACGTGGATAAACAACTAGCAACTAGGAGTCTCCTTGCTTTACTGGACCGGGAACCTAAATCGCAGAGAAAAGACCAACCAGCCCGAGGACCCCAGCAGGTATAAGTCGAACCTACAAGAAGTTATAACAGCAGCTACCATTTACTGAATGCCTACCACGTGCCAGGCACTGGAAGATGCACCTCTCATGCATTAAGTATTCAATCCTCCCAGCCACCCCTTGAGGTACCTACTATGCCCCCAGCGCCTTTCAATGGCGGGCTCATCACCCCTGCTGCTGGCAGTGCTGTCAGCAGGCATCCCCCAGCTATGAATCCCTCCAGGGACCATCTCAGCTGAAGAGAGACTCCTCAGCCAACGCACTCCCTTCTCCAGGGCGGCCCACACCCCACAGTATAAAAGTCTCAGCTATTTCAGCCCAACACAGGCCAACTCAGATGGGTCATTTCAGAGCCAAAGCTCCCTGTGGATTTGGCCAAGGCTTTCTGAGTCAGTATCATAACTTGACTTCTCCCTCTGCCCAATCCTGCTTTCTTCCTGCCATGGGTATCGAACTCTAAAAACATATCTTCACACTAAATGCTGCCTCAGAGTCTGCTTCTCAGAGAACCCCACCTGTGATACCCTTATTTTCATTATACAGAAAAGGAAACTGAGGCTCAGTGAGATGAAGTCCCTTGCTGATAAAAGGTCATAAAAGTAGTAAAGTGGCAAGGTCTAGATCTGAGCCTACTAAGTCTAACTCCAGAGCCCAAGTTCTTGACCACTTCTCAAAGCTGCTTTACTCAGCTTCCTAGTGTTCCAGGCTGGGGATCTGACCTGGGGGCCAGTGAGTCATCGAGGATGCCAGGCAGCCTGTGTCACTCCGGCTCACCGCCAGCTGGGTAAATTGCCTTTGCTCCCTGAGTTAAAAAGTACTACTAATAAACAAAAATCACACATCTGACCCATCCAGAGGGACCTGCTCTTCCCACTTAGAGCCCAGACTTAGGTCTCAGGTCTAAGTGCACAGACGGGCAAAGTGGAAGATGCACCATGTGCGTCCCTTGAGAACATGAACCCAGACAGTGGCATGGCCAGATTTAGCCCAAGTTGGGACAGTTAAGCCAAGACATGTGGCATGGAAAAGGTGTTGAAGTGCATAGGAAGCCAAGGCAGGCAAGCAAACACGCAAGTAAATCAGCAGCAGCACTAACAGTGGCGACAAAAACCCACCAAAAAGAACGCACAAACCTTCTGCAGGTGAGTGGGGATGAAGGGAGCAAGAGCGAATACTCCGACTCCTACTGAACAAAAGATTCCAAGTCCATATGGGGACTCCTTTCAGCAGGCTGTCACTCCCCCCCAACCCCCCACCCCAAGGATGTGCTACCACAATGCAAATGTTTGGGCTTTCACTGCCTAAAAATTTTACAGAGGGAAAAAAAAAAAGTGGGAAGAAAAGGAAAGGAAAAGAAATAGGACAGCCCTGTTGCCTGTGCTCAGGGAAACTGAGGCACGCACTGGGCATCCTTTCTCTTTTACCACCTTCCATCCCACCCAGGGGTCGTCGACTCATGTGGATGACGGCAGATGTCAAATGTGCAGATCACAGAGAAAGCACTCAAGTTGTCCTGTCTTCTCTCTTTCTCCACCTCTGCAACCTGATTTATCGCCCCTTGTAATGCAAAACCACAACATCTCCTTGTTCACCTCTGTGGTCCCAGGCTACTCCACGTGCCCGAGGATGCAAAGCCAACACTAGTGAGCGCTCCTCTCTGCTCTCCTGGCTGCCTGCTCCAAACATTTCAGACTTAAGCTCTGACTATTCAAGCTGGGTAGAGATTATCCAGCTCTTGCCCCCATTTTACTATAGACAAGGGTCTTGCACCCAGAGGGCGAGAGTGATGTGCCCCAGGCCATGCAGCTGATTGGTGGCAGAGCTGGAACCAGATGGAAGGTTCCTGATGCCCAGGCCAATCTTTTCCCACCACGTGTGGGACTGCAATAATAAAAGTGAGCATCTACCCGCACATGTTATGTGTATGCTCCAAGAGATCGTTTTTTTTCTCTCAAATCAATAACCACAAGAGGGCTCCACTCATCTGTGAAGGTGGCAGATGCAAAGCCAGTCCTTCGGAAGCATTCTGCTCCAGGACAGATGTTACTGCCCATGGAGGCTGGATCCTTCCATCAAGGAAGGACAAAATGAGGCTCCAGTAACCCTAGTTTCCTTTGCTCATCAGATGGAGGGCAGGAGGAACCTCCCTCCCGTTTCCCAGAAACATGGATCCAAAAGCCCTGCTGATACCTGTGGAATCCCTGCATACCCACCTGGTGGCCAAAAATGTCCCAGGAATCACAGGCACTTTTGGACTACAAAAGTGGTCCCATTTAAATGTGGGACAAGCCAAGCAAGGCCAGGGGCGTGAGAGGCAGGAACCAGAGCAGTTTTCCTGGCAGCTTTCCTCTTGCATAGCATGTCCTTGCCTGGATGAGCACAAACAAGCTTGGCTATTTATAGATGGTGAAGACATGCTGGAAGGTGATGGGACACTGGTCACGCAATTCCCCTCCAAATTTCTGCTCTTTGTGCAGACTCTGCAAGTATATCTGGAAGCAAGCCTCCCTCCAGAGCCCATTCAGGGCACCACAAGCCCTGCAACCCCCCAAGGCAAAAGGATGAGGACATGCGCAGACCTCACCTGCAAACCCACAGCTTGGCATCTCAGAGAGGCACAAGGGGCTTTATAGATGCTGAGCCCAACTCTTGGGCAGTGTGTGCAGGAGGGAGAACTCCCCATTGAGCAACTCTGAGAAAAGTTTGCAGGGCACCACTTAGAGGAAGAATATTCAAAGAAATAGCCCGTGGAAAAAGCATTATAGAAACCAATTAGTGCTTGCACGAGTTCCACTGCCTCATTCCGGCCAGCGGCAGCAGGAAAATCAATGTGGCTCTCTCTGGGCTGGGGGCTTACCCCCGTCACTACTGCTGGTTCTTGCTGCAGCAGATAAATTCACTCTACATGTGGGTGGAGAGAAAGAAAGAGAGAAGACTACACAAACGAAATGAGGGCAGCAGGTAATGCTGACCTTGGGTGTGTGACTGGACTGGGACCACAGAGGTGAGTGACGACATGTCGTGGTTTTGCATTACAAGGGGCGATAAATCAGGTTGCAGAGTTGGAGAAAGAAAGAAAGCAGGGTAATTCAGGTGGTTTCTCTGCCATCTGCCATCTGCCATCATCTATGTGAGTCGACAGCTCCTGGGTCGGACGAGGGATGAAAGATATCTTCTCTCATCACTGAATCCATATCCAGCACCCATTTTCCATAGCCAATTTTTCACAAGCCTACACATGCTTGGCCACCTGTCCATTCTCTCTTCAACTCACCCCAAATCTGTCACCTACCCCCATTATTTAACAGAAACAGCTGGACTGGGATCATCAAGGGCCACCTAATGACCAAAGCCTGTGCGCCTCCCTGGCTCTGTGACAGCAGTTCTCACAATGCGGTCCCTTGACCACTAGCAGCAGCAGCAGCAGCTTGTGACAGATGCAAATTCTTGGGTCTTAACCCAGACCTAACCGAATTAGAAACTTGAAGGAGCAGCAATCAGTGTTTGAACCACCCCACAGGTGATTCTGCTGCCTGCCTGGGCATGAGAACCACTGATGAGCTAATCCACACTCCCTCATTCCAGCGTTGATGACATCACGCTCCTCCTACCCTTTCTGGGGGCTTCTGGTCCTTCTTCCACCCTATAAATAGCGATTGTCCCTGCAGTTGTCTCTATCTCTCCCCCTCTTCTCCATAATCTCCTGGAATGCTTATATCCATGCCATGCCTGTAACTACCATCTACGAGCCAATGTCGCCCACCTCTGTAATTTCCAGCCAAGACCTCTCTCCCGATTCTCCAAAGACATGTCTTCATCCTGACTTGTAGAAAAGAAGGGAAACACTCAAAAATCACACAAGGCATTTCTAGGAATCTTTGAGAAGGAATTTAGAACACTTGGGCAATCCAAACTCAAAACTATGGCGTAAGCACCCAGGTAGACATTTTACCTGCCCAGTTAGGGAACATCTGCATGCACCCACAGGTTAGCTGTCTCTTCAGTTCTGATTCATTGATTGATTAGTTAATACCTAATAAGAGCAAAGAGGCCTTTTAAAAAATGCAGCCAGGATGCTTTGGTAAATCTGAAGAAAAAATTAACTTCCACGCTGGGAAATTGGTCTCGACATCTGCCCTTCACTAAGCACTTAGTTGATGTTTGGCATATCAATGTTTACTTAATCTTTGCCTCAAGCTAAAATGCCTCAGAGCTCATCAATCACTCATCTCCCAGTTTCTCTGAAATCCAGGGCTCCATGCAACAACACTGCATGCCCCCCATGCTGAGCTCCAGTTTGCTGAATAGAGCCTTCAGCCCTTCACGGGACAGGTGCACGGTGTGTTTAACATTTAAAGCAATAGGTCATCTCCAAGTGGCACAGGTCTGGGAAGTCACTGGGCCTCCTGCCTACTTACTATGCCCACATCCTACTTACTGTCCACCACCCAACTGCCCTGCCTATCTTCTGAGATTACTCCTCCCACACAAGTTGCCACATCTGAAGTCAATGGACAGCACCCTCTGGGGTGTTTGAGTAACCAACTCCCCCACATCCAGAAGCTCCTCACTGAATGGCCTGCTTCCACCCCAATACTCTTAGCCACCAGCCAAAGTGAAGTCTGTCAATTCTGTTCTGCCCGACACAGAATGGAGCCAGTAGGTTTCATCTGCAGTCCCACCGTTGCAACATCAAGGTCACATCTCTCACCCATCTTCAAGAGCTCCCTCTTCCTTTGAGGATCACACCACCTGCTACCACACGGCTGAATCCTTCTTATCACTGACTGTCATCAACCACCAGAACACACCCACATCCATCTGGAAGGACGCTGGCTTGTAGAACATTGCCCTCTCCTACTCCAACTCTTGCCGTCTTCCTAAGCCTACGACGGCCTGGTGGGCAATCCATCCCCAATGCCAGCCCCTCCTTCCCCTGATCCCTTCAGCCCTTATGACCTTCCTTCATTCATCTTGTCGCCCACACTGGTAGACCCACCCACAGTGGATACATTCATCTTCAGAACCACTCCACCTCTAAGGTTGTAAGCATTAACTTCTTCCTTCTGACCATCTCCTATACTTCCTCCTGGCCATTACCTTCTCCCACTCCTGCTCCCACCCACCCTTGCTTGCCTCACTTCTTCCGCCTTCTGGTTGTGCTTCCTTCCCCTACATCTCAGGGCCCCTGCCTCTCCTTGAGGCCTCTCCCACACACATGCCCTTCTTGTCCATCCCCCACTCTGCCAGTTACCTGCCCCTCCACTTGGAGAGCATGAACTGCAGCAGACAACTGGGCAAAGCTCCCTCCCAACTCGGAGCAAAGGTCCTGCTCCACCTTTCCCATTCTTTAGGAAGAAAAACCATTACGCCTTGGTGTGTCTGAGTTTGGGAGAATTAACAAACCTGTTTTAGTCCAGCCAGCCTGCTCCTACCTCTTCCCCTATCGGGTTTATTTTCTTTTCAGGGCACACACCTGCTTTGCCCTGCAGGTTTCTGGCCTGCTGCCTCCCACTGCATGCAATTACTAGAGCTGAAGGCAACCTGCTTCTCTCCAGAATTTCCTTGGAGTTTTCTTTTTCTTTTGGTCCCTTCTCCCAAGTCTCAGGACCCCTTCTCATGGAGCTTTCTGGACCCATTTCTATTAAATCAATAACACACATTATGAAACATATGACATCATATACTTGTATACACACCCATACAAAAAGATTTAGGTGTAGGCAGTTGTTTGTAATATATTTATGTTCAAAATATCAAGAAAGTGAGTAGGCATTATACTTTTAAGCCTCCATTTTCTCAAGTGTAATAACAGGGGTAGACAGAACGCTTTCTGCACCACGACCACCTTAGTAATGTGGTGGCTACACAGGGTGAGCAGACTCTACCTTTGCACACTGTGAAATAATAACCACAGCATCCCCCAGGCACAGACTTTAAAACAAAGGAGGCCCTTATGGCCTAAGGGAATCTCCTATCATCATCACATTTTAAAATCAACCCTGCTATTCAATTTTTTAAAGTCTTTTTTCCTGTTAAAATTATATTAACTTACTTTCTAGACATGATAAGAACATTCCTATCATGGGAGGAAGATAGCAATCTCTGTAGGGTGCTTAATGTATGTTTCCACTTCCTCAGACTGGACACAGACGCTCACTGGTGTCATTCTGATTTCCTAGATCCAATTCCTGAAAACTGAACAGGAACACCTGAGCCCCACCATTACTAAGATCCAGAAAGGTGCTTTGCACACAGTAGTCCCTCAATGCATTTTTGTTAAGTGGATGTACCTAAAAAATACTATGCTCTACCTAAACTTCTGTATTTCTTTTTCTCAAAGATGCTAGTATCTGTTTAAAGAGAGAGAAATCGATGTCTTCTGCAAACAACATTTGGCAGCAAGCTTTCTGGTGGTGAGAGCTCAAGTCCAGACACTGCAGCTGTAGCCACAATGCTGAGTTTCCAACAAGATCTGAAAATGATTACTGGGTGTCCATTTGTTCAACAGTCTGTCTATCCATCCATCTATCTGCTCAAGTAAATCCTGGTGAAGATCTGGGTTCACACAGCACACAATACCCTCTTCTCCAGACGACTGCTGACACAAAACTGCCTGAATTAAGTTAGCATTCCTACTCCGAGTAATTTGGTGGAATAAAACAAGTTCATAAACCAACATATGGGTTGGTTGTCCATGTAACTGCTTAGAAAAAAAACAAATAGGAAGTTCATTAAATACTGAAGAGTCTTTGATTTTTAAAAAATTTTTATGTTGAAATCCATGGCTAACACTAGGTTACTTAGAATGTAAGACACACATGCTTGTAGAGGCTGGGAAGGACGACAGGAAAGGTAAAAGGGAACAAAATAGAAGCACTGGCACCGCCCCCCTTTTAAGAAACCATGGCATTCAACAAGTGTTTGTTAAATGAGCCACTACCATATGCTCGACACTGTAAGGCATGTGGAGATGACAAAACACACTCTTGATCTGCTTTAAATCTGGTAAAGGAGTCCGGGGGTGTGCGCATCCCAAGTGGCACAGCATGGGGCCCCGCACTAGGCTAAACACGGGGTGTCAGGCGTTTGGAGGAGAGAGCAATTGCGAGATAGAAGGGAAGGCTTCCAGAAGAGGGCGTGCTAACAGCTGCAGGAGGGGCAGCCAGGAAAGGAGGGGCACGTGTCTCAACAACTTGGGGGGACCTAAAGCAGCAGTGGTTCTCAGTGGCGTGGACTCCACCAGCAGCATCAGCATCTCCAGGCAGCTTGTTAGTAATGCAAATTTCCAGGCCCAGCCCAGACCTCCTGAGTAAGCATCTGCAGGGGTGGGGTCCAGTGATCTGCTTTGAACAAGTTCTCTACGTGATTCTGAGGCATGCTCCAGTTTGAGAGCCACCGAGTTACAGCAGGCACTGCCCTCCCTTAAACTGGCTCAGCAGGAATCCCAGGCTTTCCTCCTCTCCACCTTTTCTGCAAACCAGTGCCTTGGGGGCTGGGCAGCCATGGAGTGAGTGGGAGGCTGGGTGCTGGCCACCCTCTCCCAGGCTGCTCAGATGACACACAAAACGTTGAGAACACTTACACCTTCCACTGGCTTCTGTACAAACCCCTCTCGTGCATCTTTCTTGGTGGCCCGTGCGACTAACTGACAAGTGGATGTTGGGAGAACTGGAGGCAGAGAAGAGCCAGACAGAGGAGGGAGGCAAACAGGACTTCTGTGAGCCCAGAAGTTTAGCAGGATGACAGGTTTCCCCAGGCTCAAAGCCTGCACCCATCCCATAACTAGAGGGTTGAATGCAACTCTAGAAGGCACAGAAGTAGTCGGAATTCCACTTCTCTTCCGATCACATCATTAGGAAGAGCAGCAGGAATATTTTAGAAATTGCTATTGTGTTAACTGAAATGTTTGTAGCCTCGAGAAGACTACTAGGATTCAGCAGAGCGGGCTTCAGCTCTCCTTTCACTTTTACATAAAGAGACGTGCAACCTGTACTGCTCTGCACCTTCTCCCTGTTTGTATAGCTCATGCTCTTTTCAGAAGCTCTTAGGTTTTCATGACCTTTTTCTTCTGATGTGCTAGGTTCTGGGCCAACAACGCCACTGAAGTGGCCCTTGGTATGGTCATCAGGGGCTGCCAAGTGGCCCCATCATGCACAAGAGCAGAGAGCCTTCTACTACCAGCCAGTAGAAGAGGAAGTGACATGTAGGGACCTGACCAACTCAACAGGGGCCATGGTCCCATTTGTTCCCCAGAATGACACAGGTGAATCCACTGCTACTCAAATGGGCTCACGTGCACCTGAGATGGCCACAGCTCTGCACCCAGCTGGGCAGCTGGCCTCTCGCACATGACATATCTGCAGCCACCACTGCCGACTGAGATTCTGACATCTCTCAACCACTCACATCGTGACCTGCCTCTATATTTGGGTGGGGGAGTGTTGCTGCTGTTGTCAATGTTATTAAAAGTAAATGAGCCATGTTACAACACAGATGAACATTGAGGACATCATGCTAAGCGAAATAAGCTGGTCACAGAAGAACAAATACTATCTTATTCCACTTATATGAGGTGCCTAGAGTAGTCCAATTCATAGAGCCAGAAAGTAGAAGGGTGGCTGCCGGGGGGAGGGGAATGGGGAGTTGTTTAATGGGGACAGAGTTGCAGTTTTACAAGACGAAAAGAGTCTGGAAACGGTTGCACAACAGTGTGAATGTAATGCCATTGAGCAGTGCAGTCGAAAGGTTAATCTGATGAATGTTATGCTACATGTATTTCATCACAATTAAAAAACTTTTTTTTAAAGTAAATAAGCTCTTCTTGTCTTACTGCAGTGTACCTAGTTCAACAGGCAACAATGAAAATATGCTGACTTACAGGCACAGGGCTAAAGACTTGGAAATTATTTAGGTGCATTCCATTACCATCCTCAATTTACAGCTGGAGAGAGTGAGGTGAGAAGGACAGCGCCTTGCCGAGGCTGGCACTCCTCCTATGAGGTGCACTGAGACTGCAGCCCAGGGGCCTGACTCCAGCACGAGAGCTCTGATGCCCCGCACCCCTCTCACCATGCAAACTTAGCTTAGAAGAACCAAAATCCAGCCAGGGACTGTGTATTGACAGGTACACGTAAAGACCTGTCACTGACTTGCTCCAGTGTATCACACCAATACATGTAATACATATATGTAATGGTAGAAAGTTCTGGCAATGAACTTGTGGAGAGAGTTCAACAGTTCCTTGTTCTGTGGTAGGCATCTCAGGTCTGGAACACACAACGTTCAACCCTGATTCTACATTAGTAACACATGCGCCCAGTCAGCCAGTGAACAAATTTTAGTTTTGCCAGGCACATTGCAGACCGCATGCTTGAATAAAGCATGGCCCTAGCCTTGGAGGATCTCATAGCTCAGAGACATGTACATTTAGAAAATACCTGCCATGCCGGGCCCTGGGTTCCACAACAGGCTGCACAGGGAAGAGCAGAGGGAGCCTGGGGTGTGGAAAGTGGCCCCACGGAGTAGCAAGGGGCAGGGGATGGAGCTGCAAGTGATATGTGCATGCTTGGGGCTAATGCAACACCCAGGGGGATGAAGGTGGGCGTGCTGCCTGCATTTCCAGCCTGAAGGGCAGCTGACCCTGCTCTAATGAGCCCAGGAAAGCTCCCCGAGTGTCAGCAGGGCCTGGATGCTGGGTACTTGATCCTCACCTGCTAATCCTGAAAGCCACACTGCACCTCCTTGCCCCACAAGGTTGCAAGTGCAAGAGAAAGGACAGACATGGCCAGTGTCTTCAGACAACTGTACTCGAGGGTTAATGTGGATGGACTGAATTGTGTCCCCAAAGTTCTTATATTAGAAGCTTAATTCCCACTGTAACTGTTGAGGGTGGGAAATCCTATTATGGTAATTGCAAGGTGGGGCCTTGAAGAGGTGATTAGATTGTAGGACCATGCCCTAGTGACTGGATTAACAATGGTGGTCATAGGAATGGTTCTGAGGGCTTTAAAAGGAGAGCACATGAGAGGTTAGTCTCTTTCTCTGTGTTCTGCCATTTTCTGCCATGTGAGACCCCTGGTTCACTGTCGCCACCACCAAGACCCTCACCAGATGTGTTCCCTGGACTTTGGACAGAAACTGTAAGCAATAAATTTTGTTTTCTTAAAAATTACCCAGTTCCAAGTATTTTGTTATAAGCAACAGAAACAGACTAATACAAGGGTGTAAGAGGGAAACTTGATCCCCGTCTCCTCCCCTCTCCCTCCCTCCCCAGGTCTGCCACCCCTGCCTGCCCCCTGCTGCGAGAGCAGAGCAGTACCTGGTGTGTGACAGCGGACCCACTGGTCGTTCCGGCCTTCTTGGGGGCAGCGCACCAGGTCTACTGAGAGAATTGGTCTTAGGTGGCCGAGGCTTTTTTGGTGGTATGGCAGGAACGGAGGGCTTCTGTAAATCCAGTTTTGGCTCTCTCTCTGGTCTTTCTTTAAATCGTTGTTTTAAAAAGCATAAACAAAACAGATAGATCTAGTATAAGTGACAGTACATAGATGCAGATTGCTCACTTCCTGCTTAAAAAAAAAAAAATCACTGATGCCATTTCAGCAGGTGAAGTTGGAAGGCAAAGAGCATCTCACTTATTCTTTCTCAAGTTAGCAAAAGCCCTGTCTTTCCAAGCCTTTGCTCATGCTGGTCCCTCCACCTGGAGTGCCCCTCCAGCCACTGCCCACCACGCTCCTACTCATCCTTCAAAGCCTGGATGAAAAGTGACACCATCTGTTCCTGTCTCAACTACAGGGCCACCCTCAAAGGCAGACTTCCTTCCTTCCTCATCTGAGCATTACAGGGCAGCCTTTCCTTTATAAATAAGCTCAGCCTGGACACTTTCTGGGTGTTTGCCTGTCGGCCGACATCCCCCTAGAGCCCTGCACGGCGCCAGCACATAGCAAGTGCTTAGCAGATAGTAGCTGGTTGATGGGTTTTGTAAACATCCTATAGGACCTGCTGGGTGTGGGGAGGAAAGAGGCCTGCCACCTCTCAGGTTGGCCTTTGAAAAGGGCCATGAGTCAATAAAAGGGGGAGTGTTCCAGGGAAAAATTAGTTCTGGATTCTTCTTGTGCATAATTTGAACTTGGAAGGTAAACTGGGACTTCACAGGTATTTGGTTTCCAAAGCTTTTCAGAGTCAAATCTCTCAGAATGAAGTTGAAGCCACATCTGATGGCCAAACTAGGCAGTGTTCAGTGACAACTTTCTGTTTTCTGTCCCCAACTATCCTTGCCCCATGTATGGTGTAAAAAGCACACATTCACATTCTTCTCGATAAAGATAGAACTTCAGAGAGTTTCCCATTGGAGTATTGGGAGGCTGTAAGTTTACTTGTAAGGTGGTTTCAGAACACCACCTTTTACTTGTTAACACAGACAGATGCATGTTGTTTGGGCGCCCAGGCTGATGGGCAAAAGCTTTAAAAAACCCATCAGCTATTGTACAGGTATCACTGCATTCATTCCATAATGTTTCTACGGGGAAATATGCTTCAACCAGGAATGCTGGGAACTCATTTTGGGTCACACAGGGGCCAGAGGAGGAAAGGCTCTGCTGAAATGCAAAGCAAGGGAGATTACTCCTGTTGGGCAGCAGGACAGAATTCTAGCAGCCTGTAGAATGAATGGGAGAGGGGTTGTGTGCTGACCTATCAGCTGAAGTCTTGGGGCGGGGCTGGTACCCTGGCTTCCCTGTTGCTTCTGGCCAGGGCTTCTGTCTCCCTGACCCACTGTGGCATAGAACAAGGAATCATGGGAGGGGAGAGTCCATGTGTTTTAGTCACCATGGACCAGTGCAGGAAGTGTCGTCATCACAGAGCCCAGCTATTACTCAGAAACTAGCCGTGTGTCCTCCATGAGGACAGCAGACAGTGTTTGGTTATTTCACAACACACGCTTTTATCAAAGCACTATTCACATGGTATATATTCAATGGCTATTTTTTTTTATTGATCTATGACACAGACCTGGCCTTCACAATGAGGTTCACAACTCAAGTTCTAACTGTTCACTGTGAGAGAAAGAGGTATAGTTCCTTAAGAGCTTGCAATAATGGTAAAACTTTTGGCAGGCTGATATGAAATATTAAATTTCACAATAAAATTTCACGAGGCCACCCAGGAACATCTCCAAATAATTACATTCATTAATTCAGCATTTCTCTTGTGACTTAAAAATAACTGCTTTTTAAAATGGAATCTGCTCGGCTTCCTGTTAATAACAACAATATAGCACTTTTCCCCATAAAAATGTGTGATTGATCAAATGTTAGGCACCTAATAAAATGAGTCCTTTCACAGCATGCAAATTTCTTTAGGAGAGATACTCAGAATGGTAGAGGTCGAACACATCTGTAAACCTGACTGTGTGAGACACATTAAGCTACTTCTCTGCCAATGACATTCTGATTACCTTCAGGAGACTCTGGGCACTGAGCTGCTTTTCGAAGTATTGCCAGGCCACCCCTGCCCCCAACATTCTTGATCAAGGACATGCCCCTGCAACGTCACTAGCCAGAGTCAAGGGCCCAGCAGTGACCGAGAAAGACAGCTTTCATTTGTCTGGATGGAAACTTCACTAAGCCAAGTCCATCCATCAAGAGCAGATGAGTGGCCTGGAACACTGGGCTTGGGGGAGGGGCTGGATGGAAACTGTCAGATACATTCCAGGCCCTCAAGGAACTTATAATTGGCCTGACTTCAGGGTGCAGGGAGGGTGGCAATGGCAGATGGCAGAGACATCATGAAAGAGCCCCAATGTGTTTAAGTCACTAAGCTGTTCGTTTTTCCTTTGATGAGAAATTCTGGCCTTACACAGCACCACATAACTCTCTTCTATTTCCTTAGAAATGGGATGTTTAAAAAACCATAATCACCATATTCCAAAGAAAAAGCAAATTCTGTGGGTAATCTGGACTAAGCCTGTGACGGAAAGCTTTGTCTCTTGCTGTTCAAGATGTGTCACTGAAGAATTGATTTCATACCTTTTTCTTCTGTTCTATTTGGAAGTGTTTCTGGTCTTTCAGGAGGTATCTTTTTAATTTCATGTTTTCTATCAGTGGTACCTAGGACGGAAAGGATAATAGTGATCAGAAAATGTTTTCTCTATTCGTTTATTAGACACACTAGCATTTAAATACTTATCAGGTGTAGCAAAGTCAATAGATTTTTTTTTCCCCTGAGCTGGGTGCTGATATCACCTGGCAAACATGAGCTGCTTAAAAACAGAGCAGAAGTCATTCCGGGCCTATGTCATTAAGTTTGCCTGCCTGTACATCCTTAATAGATAGGAACATCACCGATATTTTCTGATATTTAAACCTGACTTCCTTAGGCATCAAAATAGCCACAGGAGATCACAGTGTGGGAATGGCAAATGTGTGTCAATAAATAAGACAATCATCAAAATATACAAATAAGAGGTGACTGGATATTGTGCTCTATAAATAAAAAGGGGTTTCACAGGGACTTGGATTCCATTTTATAGCAGTTTTAAAATATGGCCTGGAATTGTTTGATACTCCTCCCATTAAGAGGTGAGGTCTACATCCCCTCACCTGGAAGTGGTAGGCTTGTGACTGCTTGGACCAGTGGCCAAGGTAATACCAAGTAATTTCTGAGGCCAAGTTATAAAAGGCCACGGAGCTTGTGCTTTATTTATTGGGATACTAAACCTCTGTGTAAGAGTCAACTGCACTGATGAGGTCACCTGTAGGCATGCCAGCCTATAGCCCTGGCTGATCTCAGCCTTCCAGCCAATCTTTCCAAGGGGAGCCAGACATGTGAGTGAAGCAGCCATCTTGGAAGTCGATCCTCCAGCCTTAGCTGGTCCAGCATTCCCAGCTGAGGTCCCACACTTGACGGAGCAGAGACAGGCCACCCCAGCCATGCCCTGTTCACACTCTTGACCCACAGAATCCGTGAGCATAAGAAGACTGATGATTTATGCCACCACGTTTGGGTGGTTTGTTATGCATCAGGAGTAACTGAACATAATTTTAAGTTGAGGGATGTGCAGAGAAGATATGGTGTTTCTCCCTAAGTCCTTTCTCTTTTTGCTGGAATCCCTCAAGTACGACATTTTCTCAAATGCATCATTTAGCATGTCACCATGACCAACATGGACTGTAGCTGTTCCCTAACCTGGGGTCCTCACTGGTGCCAGTGGCCTCAGGCATGTAAGAGCACTTGGAAAATAGCTAAAGAACAAATCAATCAAAAGCACGCCTCTTACTTATAGACTTGGTAGAGCGCTTGACAAACTCTTCACATGACCAGCTCCAAAGATGGGTGCTTGGTATTAAAATCTCAATTACACAGCTTCAGAGGCCAAAAGAACTTTTTCAAAAAAAAAAATCTATTAAACACATACTTTATCTAAATCCCCTCAATTACTCACTACAAATTAAACAATGTATCTGATTTCTGTCAAGTACATATCGGGTTTTTTTTAGTCAAATAATCAAATTCCAGGAAAGCTGATGATAGGGAAAATGTGAACAACTAACTCTCCATCACGAAGCAGTTCCCAAGACCATTCAGCAAGATAAACAAGCAATAACAGTAATCTAGGAAGATTAAATGCCACCTTGCTTTGCCCCACAGAGACCCACCATCATAAACTTTGGTAAAATTGTTTTGAAAGGATAAGAATTTGCCTACCATGCTGCAATCTAGTCCCCTAATGATAATGAAGAAATTCAGTGTCATTCGTAGAGACACAGAAAGAATTGACAATCCTACTGTCTTGAAGAATCCTCCAATCCTAGTTACATTCTAGGCTGCCTGAGCCTTGGACCACTAGATTCATCTCCATGGTCTCAAATTGGTTGCCAAGGCCTCTAGGGATAGAGGTCTTCAGAGAAAAGTAAATAAATAGCTTGCTTTAATTTCAGCACAATAAAATATTTAATATGGCCAGAACCACTAGGTGGCAAAATGAAACTGCTCAATGCAAACGAGAATGGGGGTGGAACAGGACATGTAATTAACATCCTATTTCAGGGCTTAATCTTTGTAATTTCCAACTATGCCAAAGGAAATGGGAAGGGAATTTGGTGTCAAGTTAACTTTTACCCCCCGACTTGATGGGCCAGGAGAACTTTTTTTAAAAATCACTTCTTAATAAATCTATGAACAAACCAATCTGGAAGTTTATTCATACTTTAAATGCTATAGATATATAATAACTGTGAATGTGTAGAACTAAAAATACCCCTACTCTTCTTCTGTTTTAGTTGTCAATTTTTTTAAAATGCCACTTAATTAGTTATTCATGCAGGAATTTCTCCCCACAGATAATTTTAATAATTATAAAGAGAAGTTCTATTGGGAAATATGAATTATCATCTTTATGTATGAGAATCCAGTGTGTAAAGAGTTACCCAATGTCCAATAGCATCAATTCTTCCTATATTATTCAACCTTAATATCTGAACTACACAGAAAAAGTGAATTGGACTCTTCAAGATTGAAAAAGAAGCACGTGGAAAAGTATGTATTGCTAGAAAAACATCTTTTTGGTGAGGGGTAAGTGATGTAAGTACAAATTTTGGTTAACCACACGGGACAGACGTTGAAAATTCAGCAACGCTGTACAAGCACAGTGACGCTCTGACCCGTGGGAAGCAGCCTTCCCCTAGATGACCTTTGATTAGGCACAGGCAAAGCAGACAATCAGGTTCTTCTCTCCTCAAAAGTAGTTTATTAAACAACAAAATAAAGCAAACCGTTCTCTTTGGGAAAGCAGAGTTTTGCACTGTATCAGGGACACATTTTAATGGGATGTTGTGTTGTTTTGTTTTTAGGAAAAATAGCCACATATTTAAAACCTGCCTGCCGAGACCAAATCGCAACTTCCCAATTTGACAATCTGTGGCGTTTGAACCCAGGAATATTGAGCTCTACCAAGGACAATTTGAATATATGCAAAAAGAAAGATGCAAATTTTATCTGATGGAACTGAAAGGTACATTACCTGCCCCTTGTTTGATGACAGGAGCGGAGGGAGGCGGTGGCTTCTTGGGTCTCTGAAAAATTAATCAAAATTATACCATATGAGATTGTTGGCAAGCCTGTCCTCTCACAGAAGGACCACAGACATTGTTTTCTATGTGCAGTTTGGACAGTTTAGAGAACCTCTCCAAAAAAATTGAGCAATACTCTCTCTAGGGACGTCGATTCTTGGCACCTTTAAACAAACACTAAAATAAATTCAGTCAGCAAAACAAAACTCCGATCGACAAATGAAACGCCATCTCCCCCTTTCTAAATTTGTAACAGCCTTCTGGAAAAGCTCAGCTCAGCAAAAATGGCCTGATACCAGCAAGCACAATGGTACTCCTACGCTGAAACCGTATTTGCAATTAAGATTTAATCTGCTGAATAACCATGAGATTCAAAGAGTCACTGTGAAGACTCAAAATCGAACGTGCTCTGGATGTGGCACCTTCAACAAAATGCAGACTGAGGACCTGCCACAGCCAGGTCACATTCCCAGCCTCCTGTCCCTTGCTATGCTGAGGTTGGCAGGGCATTTGTGAGGCCCCTCACAGACCAGCTGTACCCTGTCACATGTGATAAACTGGACAGAGGTTTTTTTGCGTATCAACCACTATTGTTTTTCTCTCACATGCTGCCACTCCGTAGGTGACAAAGGCAGCAATGTGATCAATGGAATTCATTCCTGAACTAGTTGCAATGGCCAGGCATTTCCAGGATCGACAGTAGGATCGAGATGGTCAGGCTAGACTAGGCAAGTGATCCAGTGGCCAGAGAATCCAGCCAGGACAGTGTTACCGGATAGCCATGTCAAGGGAAAAGAGGGGCCTGGGGCAAGGGGAGGACCATCTGAACATCAAAATCATTGGGAAAGATGGGAGCGTGTGATCTATGTAACTGTCGACACTTCTCACCCTCTCTGGCCATCACATACTTGGAATTTTCAAAAAGCTCCATGGAGTCTCTTCTGCTCTCTGAAAATATACTGCTGTGATTACCGCAAGGACTAGCAAAAGCAGCACCCATCACCAGCTCTGATCCACCCATCAGTGCCTGACACAGCACCAGTGTGTGGGAGGAAATGGTTTTAAGTAAAACCTAGAAAATGTTAAGACCCACAAGGAACGTTCTCAGGGGGCATCTTAATATGTAGGCTCTGGAGTCAATACATTTCAGCTCTGCTCCTTACCAGCTGGGTGATGCAGCCAAGTTACTCCAAGTAAGGAGCACAGCACGGTGGGCAAGAGGTGGGGTTCCAGAATATGACTGACACTACAAATCCTGGCTCTTTGCATTTTTAGCCATGGACACTGGGCAACCAACCGTTCTCACGTAGCTGAACCTTCTCATCTGGAAATGGTGACAATATCACCTCCCTCTTAGGAGGAAGTGGCTTCACAAACAGCAATCAGTAAACACTGACTTGTTTAATCCCGGTGACAACCCCATCAGATAATGATACTATTACACCCATTTTGCAGGTGAAATAATTGAGGCTTTGAGAGATGAAGTCACTTCCCAAAGTCACCAGGCTAGCCAATAGTGGGGTGGGGGGCGTGGGCTGGGAGTCAAGCCTGGGCTGTCTCTGTCTGAGCCACAGACGTGCTCTTAACCACCATGAGGGGTCTGTCCTGCCAGAGGACATCCACAAGGCAAAACATCACGCGGCCATGAAACCGCACCCAAGGAGTTTGTAAAATCACAGGGAGCTGGATTATGTTAAAGTTGGGGAAAAATGGGTGTCAAATTGCAGCTACAAACTGAGCTCAACTATGCTACAACATATACAGAAAGAGACGGCAAAGAAATCAATTTAAACTAGTAGGATTGTGTTCGCAGTGTTTTTCTGTATTGTCCCTGTGAGTACACACGAATAAACTTCGTTATAAAAAAGAAAACAAGCTGCTCTGAGGGCCCCTCCCCTTACACCCAGGCCCTCTGCTGGAGGGATCTGTTTGGGGTTCATGGCCCCAGCCTCTCCGCCCCCCTTTGCCAGCCCCTTCCACCTCTCCACTGACTCCTTCCTGTTTCTTTCTCCCTTCTCTGTCTTTGTGTAAATTAGACAGGGAGAGATGCGTGTTTACCTAGCAAAATTATCGTTGAAGGTCTGCCAATTAACCTTCGTTTACCTCAAGATCAGAGTAATTTCTTATTCACGAAACTGCCAACACCCTGTGGCCCAATTCCTCCCAGCCATGTCCCAACAACACCTACACTGGACGTGTTCCCTGCTCCTTGCTGCTTGGACAATTCCTATAGCCCATTTCTCATGAACTCCTATCGCCAAGGCCCTTAACCCGGAGACCTTGCCTCAAACCACAGGGCCCCAAATCAAAAAAAAAAAAGACAAGTACAAGTCGTCATATTTTCCAAGATTACTGGGCAAAGAAAAAAACACCGTGACTGCTGTGTCAGATTTGGCATGTAGCAGACATATGAAATGCGTGTGACAGGGCAGATTGTGGGGAGAGGAGAGAGGGGGTGGGGAAAGGGAGAGGGGAGGAGGAGAGGGGAGGGGGAGAAGGGGGAGGAGGAGGGGAGGGGAGGAGGAGGGGGGAGAAGGGGGAGGAGGAGGGGAAGGGAGGAGGAGGGGGGAGAAGGGGGAGGAGGAGGGGGGAGAAGGGGGAGGAGGAGGGGAGGGGAGGGGGGGAGGAGGGGAGGAGGGGAGGGGGGAGGAGGGGAGGAGGGGAGGGGAGGAGGGGAGGGGAGGAGGGGAGGGGGGGAGGGGAGGAGGGGAGGGGGGGAGGAGGGGAGGAGGGGAGGAGGGGAGGGGAGGAGGGGAGGGGGGGAGGAGGGGAGGAGGGGAGGGGAGGAGGAGGGGAGGAGGGGAGGGGAGGAGGAGGGGAGGGGAGGAGGAGGGGAGGGGAGGAGGGGAGGAGGGGAGGGGAGGAGGAGGGGAGGGGAGGAGGAGGGGAGGGGAGGAGGAGGGGAGGGGAGGAGGAGGGGAGGGGAGGAGGAGGGGAGGGGAGGAGGAGGGGAGGGGAGGAGGAGGGGAGGGGAGGAGGAGGGGAGGGGAGGAGGAGGAGAGAGATCACGCTAAAAGACAGCGTTTGAAACTTCCAGTTACAAGGGTGCGTGTGAACGTGGCAAAGGAAGAAGGCAGAGGTGTGAGCTTTTGTCCCCAGCCCTGGCGGTTGCAGAGGCAGTCGGGGCACAGTGTTGAAAGGAAGGAACAGTATGTGAGCTGTCTTGCATCCACCGTACTTGATCAACGCTGGCCAGGTGTCTGCTTTGTTTATATCAGCAGAGCGGGTTTACAGGTTTTCCTCTTTTTTCTTTTCCCTTGACTGACTTCACTTTCTCTGGTTTCTTCATACTTAACAGCCTTCATGCTGCCTCAGATGAGAAAAGAAGCCACGTTTTCAAATAAGACGTCCTTTAATATAATTCTAAACAAAAATCAGGGCCAAGGATCCATGCAGCCCTAGATTAGCCCCCCCACCCCCCGCCCCGCAAGAATTAATAAAGGATTGCACGTGGGCCTACAATTTTTTTTTAATGCAACAGGAAGACAGGGCAGTGAGAACTGAGAAGGCAGACTGGGTAAATGTCAAGCAAAATGTGACAGTAAAACATTTATCACAGGAGTTCACGATTCTCAGATAAAAAGACAAGAGTAAATCATTTAGTTGATTTTTCTCCAAATGTCCAATTGTACTGGAGAAAGAAAATGGGATAGGGGTGGGGGGATGTCCTCCAGTTTAAGCAGTAGGTCAAAGTTTCCTCTGTGGAGTTCAACAGCAATAAGATATTAACTAGCTCTCGCAGGTGCACAGACAGAAACGTCCTTTCAATTCAGGCAAGTATTTTAAGTCCTGAATTTTTATAGGCACTTGTTCTACTTTTTCTCTCTCCCTCCCATGGTGAAATAAAAACACTCCAGCTTCAAACTCAGGTGGCTTCAGCCAACTCCGTTTGCAGGTAAGTGCTAAAACAAACAAACAAACAAACAAAAAAACCCCAAAACAGTGGATGTTAGAGCTACAGGTGATCCTAGGGGGTCCCCTTTATAGCTGAGAAAACTGAGGTCCAGAGGGACTGTGTCAACAGCTAGTTGGTAGCCAGAGGGGGCCCAGAACTCATGTCTCTCAATGTCCAGACTGTGGGAATTCATTAAAAAGAGGCATGATAAAATCAATGAGCCAACATTTTCTGATTTCTGGGAGTGCCGAATTCCATCCACTGTCTTCCCATATGCAGGATATAGGCCTGAGTGCATGCGTGGCCATCCTTACCTGTGTGGACTTGTTGGCCTGAACCGAGATGCAAACACCATCCTTCAAAGGATATACCAGCTAGATTTGAGTTTTACCATTATACTACCAGGAAGGAAACAGATCTCAATGTTCCAAAATGAGGCTGGCCGAAGGCAAGCTTTGCTTCCTGCTCAAGGATTTCAGGACTGACTCTGCCCTTTGGCAAGACCAGCCAGTCCTAAGCAAAAGAGCCTGTCAACTGGCTCAACTGCTCTTCCTAGTGAGCCAGCTTGCTTTCAGAGCTCGGGCCCCAGAGGTGGGATTTGTTGAAAATAACCAGAGGGGTATACCCTGATGGCTGGGTGCCCTGTAGTGGGGCTTGGTTAGAGACTACGATAGTTCTGGAAGAACAGCTCAGCTTGGTTTTGAGCAACTTCGGACCTTGGTAAGCCCTCTTCCATGCAGCCAGCTAAGTTCTCTGGAGGTGTCTTTGAGTGAGGCTGGAGAGGGGACACAGATGGACAGTTCCCGATCAGCCCACCCCATCATAGCTCTTGAAACACATGGGGGCCTCTGCTCTGCCCTTTTCTCCCCTGCCCCTGGAGGACCAGCCACACCTTTAAAGTGTGCTGCTGGGACTATGCTCTGCATGATGACAGTGTCTGTAACCACCTCTCTGCATCCTACAGAGTCCACAGCAAATGCCTGCCCTGTCACCCACACAGGAGATTCCTGGGAGCCACTGTACAACCTGCCCTTGGGAGGGTCTCTCTCTATTTCCTCCCCTCAGCCTCTGGGCTGGTAACCTACATCTGTGGTTTTCCACTTAGCTGGGCCCAGTCAGACTGACAGCCTATTGGGTGGTCAGCCAGCCTTTGGCTTCTCCCTAAGGTGCTCTCTCAGTTCACCTCCTTGTCTCACCCCTTTGCTCCATCCATCCCACCCTGGAAGTGATGCCTCGATTCCATGCCCAGACCCCATGCCCAGATGGAAGGACCTGGGCCCCCCTTTGTCTGAGAAGGGGAATCTGATAAGAGCCCAGCTTCCCCCTCCCCCCCACACTCCCTCCTCTTTTATACAAGAGAGAGCAGCAAGCAGGAGAGAAGGGAAGGTCCACTCTGGCACCAAGCGACCAAAAGACAAGGGATTCCTGACTGCCAAGCACGTCCCATGCATGCTGTTCAGCCCATGAAGGAGATGCTTGGAACATGGGCTCTACCTTCAAAGAGATTACAGTTCATATAGAGTGAATAAGCACTTCAGGCAAGAGTATACTGAATGAGGGGCTCAACTGGGAAAGTACAGGCTGTAAGTACCAGTGGAGAAGGGAGAGGGCACACCATGCAGGTGGCTTTGAGGAAGACCACTGGGGCTGTGTCAATAGGCCATATGTGGGCAACATTAACGCCTTGACAAGCCCACCCTCTGCACGTGAACCCACCCAGGAAACGAAATGTACATGACGGATAATGTAGGTGATTTTTTTTTTCATCAGGCTGCTTATTAGAAGCACCTGTTTGTTTCTTTTGGAAGACTGAAAAACAGGAAAATAATTTATTGAGCATCTTTAGAAATTAGAACTACTGTAGTTCTCAAAAGGCTAAAGGCAATGACGAGGAACAAAGACAATTTGGGCTAAGAACAGATTTTATAAACTGGATTGTCAGAAGATACGGGCTAAGGTAAGGGGCCGCCTAAGAACTTGGTAGAGAGAAGGTAGTCCGAGTTAAACCAGCAAAATTTACCTACGGTAGATTAGCCATTGTGCGAATTGAGCAAGATAGTTTCTTTCCTGTAAAAGTTTGGAACATGCAAAACTTCTGCTGAGTGATCTAGAACAATCTTAGGAAGCTGGGTTGGCACATGACTGTACATGAGAAAGTAGGAAATCTAATTAATGGTATCACTGGAGATTGATAAAAACAGGAAGGGTCCAGTCAGTCATGAAAACGGAGAGCAGGGAGAGGTGCTGAGGCCAACGGTGCCGTGTTCTTGCGAGCATTATCCAGGCTCAGCTGAATTCAGCACTCGGCTCCCTCGGCAAACCTTTCCCTTTAGTGTGTGAGGGGGCCTCAGACAATATCTGCCAGACCCTTTGTAAGGACAACTAATTCCTCTTGTTTTAATTCCTTTCCCTCCCAGCAGCAGGCACCAGATAAATATAGTTTCTGGTGGAACCCAGCTTCTAATGAGTCAGGATCATAGGGGACGAATACCCAGGGCAGGCAGACCCCTGCATCCCCTCCTGCCTGGCGCCTCATTCCTGCTGCCATTAGGAAGCTGGCAGCCTGCTACCTGGACAAGTCTCTGTGAGTCGGCAAAGGTGAGCCTGCGTCCCAGTCACAGGGACATCTTGGAGGGCAGGTTTCTGAGTCCCTGAGGCTGAGAGGCAGAGCCTCCACTGTGGAGCGTTCACTAGAGAAACACCTTTGGGAACCTAAGCAGCACCCTCATTCTTCATAAGAATGAGCCCCCCAAATCATCAGTCCATGTCAGAATAGCAACTCCTTCCGGGGATGTGAAGTTTCTCTTAGCAAGCCTGAGGCTTTCTTAAAACACTGTCTTTCAGAATACCTAGTCTAATGTTTTTCCTTTTTTAATGACAATGAGAAGTTGTTCCTGCTGTTCTTGAGAGACCAAGCTCCTCGCTATCCTTCAGTAACAATGCCAGAGCACGTTGCTTCATTAGCGCTCTCAGAATATTTAATCTTTTCATTCTGATATTCAATTTTACTGTCAAGGCTCAAAATAGACAGCCATTGAATCTAGGTTCTCTCATAAATAGCTTACATAATTGCTCTAAAATATGCACTGAGAGATCAGCGTGCTCGTCTGGAATATCTTCAGGAAAAGCCCCAAAGCGTTTGTCACCCTGGTGAGAGAGAATCCGCTGAGCACTCTGGAAGAAAGACCGCCAGGAATTCCAAATGGCCTCGTGGTAACCACCTGAATTCACACGCCAGCAGAAAATAAGCCAGCCTCATCAGAATGCTCGGGTGCCACCCACTGAGTCAACAGACCTGCTGTTGAATAAATGCTGTTTGCTTCTGTCTCCCCTAATCACCACAGACTATCCTCTTTGCTGGGTGAATGATAGCAACCCCAGTCACTGGCAAGACAAGCTGACATCTGCCGAAACCGGTGGCAGAATGTTTCAGGCTCCGTCATTCACATAGTGCCTTTGTGTTAATGATTCTAATCATCGTTACACCATCAACTCAACAAATGACAGCGCCATCTCCAGTCACATTGTCACCAACTCACCAATACTCTGGGTGCAGCAATAGAGGCTGGTATAACAACCACAGCAAAGCTGGTTGGCTGGTTTTATAGGCCAGAGGGGATGAAAAAGGATGTTATACTTTAAATTTTCTAAAAGCTAAATGTCACATTATACAATCACTTTCCAGCTGTAGGTATTACTTTGACAGGTATGACTATTATTTTCCTAAAATGGGGTTTTCTGCTTCATAGGGACAAGGTTAAAAGACCTATCAAAGAGACAGTAGCCGCTTGTCTCAGGTAGAGAGATGCACGTGGGGCCCAAGAGCGTGCATGCCCCACTGAGCAAGCCAAGCCCAGGCCACTCATCCCTGACAACTTCCTTCTCCCGCTGGAAATGCTTCCCTTAATATCTTACGTAACACAGAGTTTCTAGAAGAATACTCTGTGGGGTCTCTCTCACCTGAGGGAATTTATTGCTCTACTAAAAATTGCTCTTCCAGGAACTGGAAGGCAGGGTGCCACAATGAAGGCAACCGCAGGCTTGGCCCATTTGTTAAAGAATGATCCAGATTTTACCTTAGCCTTCAAAGCCATACTACCTATCACCACAAAAAAAAAAAGATAACCGTGTGAGGTAATACATACGTTAATTAGCTAGATTTAGTCATTCCGCAATGTATCTATACTTCAAAACATCACGTTGTATTAGTAAATACATACAATTTTATCTGTCATTTAAAAAAACTGTACTACCTCGATCAGAACCAATGAGTTGGCAAATGTTTAGGACAATGGAGTGCTTGCTAAGATTCCTTGGCCAAAGGAAGAAGAATCACCATGAAGGTCTTGGCATCCAAAAGCTTAAGGATGGAACCAGCTTTTGCCAGGCTCACAAAGACAGGTGACAAGTGTGAAACAGGCAATCTGGAAGGCCCCCTCACCTCCACTCACTTGGAGAGGCCCACACTGGGTCTCCTTTCAGAAACATCTGGCAGGTTTCTATGGCCCCGAACACCGGACCTACTGCCCAACCCTAAGCCCACAAGGGCAGCAACTGTGTGTAAGCTTCACTTCCAGTCGGCCAGCATGGTAGCCAGAGAAGGGACTCAAGAAATACCAAGTGAGTGAATGAATGAAAAGAAAACACAATTGTCAGGCAGTAGATCCAGAAAAAATATGAGAAATAACGTGAAGATTATGTCATTCTGTGCTTGCCTGTGGCTACAAATGTATTTTATGAATCACTGAATTTTTTTTTAATGATTATTCATCAAAGTTCTTAGATGCATTCAGATTCCCAGGGAACCTCACCAAGACACCAAGATAACTGTGTTGATTTGATCAGCCAGAGCAAAAAGAACCAGAGTCAGCCTTCTATCTCATTACTTCACAGTTTTAGCTGGAGCCTTCCCACTCTCATGGTAATGGTAATGATAAAGACTGGAAGGGTTCACTGCATGGGGCATTTACCAACCACCAAGCACTGTGCTAAAGACTTCATGGGCATCATCTCAGTTTATCTTCTCAACAGTTCAACAATGTAGGTACGATTATTCTCACGATCTTATGGCTAAGAACACTGAGGCTTAGGGACATTCAATGATTTGGCCTTGGCTACAGAACAAGTAAGTGACAGAGCCAGGATGTGAACCCAAGTTTATCTGATGCCACAGCCTAGAGTCACAAGCACTATACTTTATGTTTGCCAAACCTCATTCCTGTGTCCTATTATTTCAAAACATTTCCTATTCAGTCATTACTAAATGTTTAGTGTCTGTTTTTCTCAGTGACTAATTTTCTGTTAACCCACTATTGCTACATTCATTAGTAAAAATGTTTTAAGTGATTCTTCTTGGTGGAAAATTTCCTCATTGAATGATGAGTTCTTCTCTGTTGTGTAAAGGACTGGAAGGTGGGGTTGTCACCACTTAGACAGATACCAGCACTTCCCTAAGTGTAATATGCAAACAGATCACCTGAGAATCTTGTTAAAATGCAGATCCTGATTTACCAGGTCTGAGGTGGGATCTGAGCATCTCTAACAAGCTCCCAGGTGATGCTGATGCTGCTAATCCATGGGCCACAATTTAAGTAGCAAGGATCTAAAAAACATTAGGAAGCAGAATCCAGATTTTCTAGAACCCAAATTCAGATTCCAAGAGAAAATAACAGGTGTGGGACAGAACATCCTTCACCTAAACTATACAAGAGAGAAAGCTATTAGAAAGTCTAAAAGGTATGACCTTAGGCTTCAAACCAATCTAAGGATCTACTAGGCATACATAATCTTGGTGGGTGCTAATACCATCTAGCTTCTTAAACAATTATATCCATTTGTCTAAGCAGTGCACACACCGTTAAATGCTAGCTTAGTATCCTTGGCAACCAGTCCACCAGTACTGAAGCTACCCTTCCCGTACTTCAGCTCTGCTGCAATGGTGCTGTGTCAAGGTCAGGTTTAGCATGGTCCAGTAACAGCCCCATGAGCATGAAGATGGCCCAGGAGGGGAAAGGTAGGCAGAAGTCATGTGAACACCTGAGCAAAGAGCCCTGAGGTGCAGAACAAGATGGATAAGACCAAATCGCTGTCCCCTTATACTGTAAAGTGCTTCTAACTTTTTAACATTTCTTGTTACATCATTGGCAGAGAAACAATACACCTGGAGTGAGGCAAACAGAGATGGACTGGATCACTTCAACAACAGCATCGTCAAACAGGTTCCCACACAGAAAGAGTAAACATGGGTGATGGTGTGTATTACACATCCATGGACGTGTGTGCATGTACACCTGCATGCATACATAGTGTGGGAAGATTAGCATGCCTCGCTCTGCATCTCAGCCTCACTATGTGCCACTTCCACAATATTGGTTACGTTACTACCACCAAGGACCATGCTACACAGGACACAGCCAGTCAACTTACCAAACAGAGCATCCAAGGTTCTCACAGTTTATATGGGTGTTCAAATGTGCCAGGTACTGCACCAAGTGCTTTATACACATTACCTTATTTATATATGCAACAACCCTATAACAGGGATTACTGTCACCAGCTGACGGATGAGTCCTATAATGGACTTGTTATAGAGCATAGGGCAGCTGAGGGCTCAGAACCCAGGTCCATTGAACACTCAACTGCCAGTGCTCTCCAACATGACACCAAATTTCCCCCATCCCACATCCCAAGTCCCATCATGAAAATCACAATCCTGACAGTGTGTGGGGCACTGTGATCAAAGCCATGGAGACTTACATTCCCCTCCTTTTCGAAGTCCGGTGGAAGTAACTTCACGAAGTTATCAGGGAACACGCCTCGTCTGCCATTGAGCTCTCCTTCCCACCAGCCTGCGTCGATGCAGTCCTAGGAAACAGGAGAGCAGAAGTGAGAAATGGGACCAAGCACACTCCAGAAAGGTCTGACATCCCTTTTCAAGAAAACGGAGGCCCTTTCCTTGAGGCTGATATCAATATGACAACAGCTAATAAATCAGTACAAACCCCAAAGTCAGAGGGGAGGACAAAAGCTAAAGAATGCTGGAGCTGTCAGCCGGGAGTCAAAACCCAATGCTGCTTTTACATGTCCTGAATCAATAAGGTCTTCTCTTTGTTTCTTTAAAGATCAGAGGACATGTATCTTCATTTTAATTTTACTGAAATAAAACTATTGCATTAACTGCAAATGTGGCTTAGAAAATATCATAGGTCTGAATGTCCTCTGTGATTAGCCTGTCACAAAGCTTGTTAAAATTAAATCGGGCTTTGCGACACCCAGGCAAGCATATGAAAAATCACACTTTATGTGAGCTCATTAATGCGCTGCTCTCCTTCTCCGTCTCCTTTCGATGTTGATGGAGCACAGCTGTCCTCATGAAAAGCCCTTCCTCCACCTTACAAAACTCAATGTTTGCTTACTAAATGAATAAACCTCCTCATTCTTCCAGATCAAACCTGCTTCCCTTTGAATAATCTCTATCCTGTTCACTTATTCATCAAGTTTTTATTGAGCACCTACTCTCTGCTGGACACCGAGCTGGGTGCTAGGGAGAAGGCAGTGAGCAAAACCAGCATGAGCCTGGCCTTGGCTAAGCTGCCACCATGAGCCTAATGGCCCCATGGTTCTCCTGGGCATTGAATTTCACACCACAAAGCCACTTCTAGTTTTTCCCATTTTCAATTGGTTGGGAGTCCAATGCGCTCTACTTTTATACTATTTCTTGCATTTGTCCCCTGGGCCCAATTCCACTTCTACCACCTGATCCAGGACTTGCCTGGCCTACTGTAAACCTCCTCACTTGGGCAGCTCTTCCTGCCCCATGTATATACAATATACTTACTGCTGTCAAGTACAGCAATCCTTGAGTAAAAACTTGATCCTCTGACTTGTGATCAACAACTTCCAGCTGAAGCCCCGAATCAGCAAAGGCTTTCCAAAAATTGCTGGTAACACAGAGGACTTTTAAAGTGACATCAGAAGCAAGAAGATGAGCAGGAAAGACAGAAGGTCATGCTCAGGGCCCATGGAGAGACGCCATGGTCCTCCACAAGATCCATGGGGTTGGTGAAAGGGCCAGGAGGGCTGAAGTATCAGATGTGCAGCTGGCCTAGGGCCTTGCTGTAAGCCCCATAAGCCCTGGCCCTCCAGGGGCTTGCTTGTGCTTCTCTAGAGCATACATCCAGCAAAGAGAGGAACGCATCTGACTTTTTCACCATTATACCCCCAAGCCCTTTGCACAATGCTCCATATAATACCTTAGTGGAATCGAAGAAAACCTTTTCTAAATCTGAGTTCTTGGTATCGTGCAGTCCAATACAGGTTGAGCATCCCTAATCCAAAAATCCAAAATGCTTCAAAATTCAGAACTTTTTGAGTACCAGCATGCCAAAGGAAATGCTCAACTGGTATATATTCTTCAAATATTCCAAAATCGAAAAAAAATCCGAAACACATCTGTTCCTAAGCATTTCAGATGAGAGATACTTAAGCTGTACTTGGACTGCTAAAGGACAAGATGGCCTCTATTTACCTGAACTTGTGAGGATCTAAATAAACTAGCATAAGGCCCACCTCTGGTAAGAAGTAAATGATTACCATCTTCTCCGCCCCTCCCCCGCCAGTGACAAGGATAAACTGACTGTTAGAAGAAGTATGAATTGACTCCTAAGAAGAGAATTCAGATTACGGAAACTGGTCCTTAGTTACAGACTGTAAATCCTCGTCCCAACCAACATCAAAAAACAAAGACACTTGAAGTGTCAAGTTCAGATTTACCCAGAGCAAAACAAGACTCAAAAAGACTTCCAACATGGGGGATTGTAGGACCATGCAGTAGTGAATGGATTAAAAATGTTGGTCAGGGGAGTGGTTCTGAGGGCTTTAAAAGAAGAGGCGAGTTTGTCTCTCTCCCTGCTTTCTCTGCTTCCACTGTCTTGCAATGTGAGACACCTGGGTCACTGTTGCCACCATCAGATGTGCTCCTTAGACTTTGGACTTCCAAGCCTCAGAAACTGTCATTTGTTTAAGGTGAGAGGACAAGCCAAGCCTGACCTGTTGGTAACACTCCCAGGACGAGGATGTACGGGCACCCTTGTGATTGAAAAAGTTTCCCAAGCCCTGTGCTGGAGGATGATGGTGACATAAGACGGAAGAAACTTGGATCCCTGAATTTTTACATGGAGGAAATTTATCTGCCAACCAGGAACATTTGCTCAATGAAACAAAAAGAAAATTTTAAATATAAATAACCTCGCCGCTGCCAGACTCCATCCCCAGCCTGGCCGAGTGCACGCCAACCAGAGAGGCACCCCACCGAAGAGGCCCAAGATCCGTGGAGACCATGTGCTCTGCAATGCCTGTGTGCAACCGAGTAAGTAGGCCTCGCCACCACTGGACTCCACCCCCAGCCCGGCTGAGTGCATCAAATAGAGGCTCCACCCCAGAGAGGCCCAAGACCCAAGGCATCAGTGAGCAACCAAGCAGACACTGAGGCAGCCGTGCCAAATTGGCAGCCCCAGCAGCATCCTAGCCAGACAATAGTGTCGAAGCAGTGGACCATGAAATCCCTTGCCACAATGACTAAACATCAAAGGAAAGATACCAGAAATATGAAAAATCAAGAAAGTACACCAACAAAGGGTAATAACTCTCCTGCTCTAGATCCTATAGAACAAGAAGCCCTTGAAATGTCTGACAAGGAATTTTGAGTGATAATTCTAAGGGAACTAAATGAGATACAAGAAAACTCAGCTAGACAACACGATGAAATGAGGAAAAGTATACAGGACCTGAAAGAAGAAATGTACAAGGAAATCAATTCCCTGAAAAAGAATGTAGCAGAGCTTGCCAAGCTGAAGAATTCATTCAACGAAATAAAAAACACAACAGAGTTTAACCAGCAGGCTTGCAGAAGCAGAAGAGAGAACTTCTGACCTTGAAGATGGGCTGTTTGAAATAACACAGGCAGACAAAAAAAGAAAAAAGAATGAAAAACATTGAAGAAAATCTGAGAGAGATATCAGACAACCTTAAGCACTCAAATATCCAAGTCATCGGTATTCCAGAAGGGGAGGAAAAAGGAGATTGCATGGAAAACATATTCAACAAAATAGTGGCAGAAAACGTCCCAGGTACAGGAAAAGACACAGATCTTCAGATTCAGGAAGCTCAAAGATCCCCAAACGTATTCAACCCAAAAAAGTCTTCTCCAAGACATGTTATAGTCAAATTGGCAAAACTCAAAGACAAAGAGAGAATCTTAAAAGCTGCAAGAGAGAAGCATCAAATCACCTATAAGGGAGCCCCAATCAGACGAACATCAGACTTTTCATCACAAACCCTAAAAGCCAGAAAGGGATGGGATGATATATTCAAAATACTAAAAGAGAGAGATTGCCAGCCAAGAATACTCTACCCTGCAAGGCTATCCTTCCAAAATGAAGGGCAAATAATATATTTCTCAGACAAACAAAAACTGCGGGAGTTCACTACCACAAGACCACCCTTACAAGAAATCTCAAGGGAGTACTGGGTTTGGTACCTGAAAAATAACTACCACTGCCATAAAAACTCAAGAAAAATCAAAACCCACTAGTAAAATAAAAAAGCCAACAATGAAGAAGAAAAAAAAGTTTATCTACAACCCAAGGAACCAACAAATACAGAAAACAAACAGTAAATCAGAAAGAAAGGAATGAAAGACATTTAAGACATCCAAACAAAAATCAATAAAATGCTAGGAGTAAATCAATACTTTTCAATAACAACTCTTCATGTAAAAGGATTAAATTTCCCAATCAAAAGACAAAGACTGGCTGACTAGATTAAAAAGGAGGACCCAGGGCTGAGCCCGTGGCGCACTCGGTAGCGTGCTGCGCTAGCAGCGCGGCGACGCTCCCGCCGCCGCGGGTTCGGATCCTATATAAGGATGACCAGTGCACTCCCTGGCTGAGCGCCGGTCACGAAAAAAATAAATAAATAAAAACTGTAGCTGTCATTAAAAAAAAAAAAAAAAAAGGAGGACCCAACTATATGCTGCCTTCAAGAGACTCACCTCACCTATAAAGACTCACATAGACTAAGAGTGAAAGGATGGAAAAAGATTTACCATGAAAACAGATATGAAAAACGAGCTAGAGTAGCTATTCTTATATATGATAAAATAGACTTTAAACTAAAAACCATGAAAAGAGATAATGAGGGCCACTACATAATGATGAAAGGATTGATCCATCAAGAAGACATAACAATAATAAATATATACACACCCAATGTCGGAGCAGCCAGATATATAAAGCAAACTCTATTAGACCTAAAGAAGGAAATAGACACTAATCCCATAATAGCAGGGGACCTGAACACCCCACTGTCAATATTGGACAGATCATCTAGGCAAAGAATCAGCAGAGAAACAGATCTAAACAACACCCTAGACCAATTGGACTTGGCAGATACCTATAGAACATTCCATCTAACAACCTCAGAATATTCATTCTTCTCATCAGCACATGGATCATTCTCCAGGATAGATCACATGTTAGGTCACAAATCAAGTCTCAACAAATTCAAAAAAATTTGAATTATCCCATGTATTTTTTCAGACCACAATGTATTAAAATTAGAAATCAATAACAAATGAAATTCTGGAAACTATACAAACACATGGAAATTAAACAACATTCTACTTAATGACATATGGGTCCAAGAAGAAATCAAACAGGAAATAAAAAACTTTATTGAAACTAATGAAAATAATGATACATCATACCAAAACCTGTTGGACACTGCAAAAGCAGTACTAAGGGGGAAATTTATCGCATTAAATGCTTACTCCAGAAGAATGGAAAGATGGCAAGTAAACAACCTAACACTTCACCTTAAAGAACTAGAAAAACAAGAACAATCCAAACCCAAAGTTAGCAGATGGAAAGAAATCATTAAGATCAGAGCAGAACTTAATGAAATTGAAACCCAAAAAGTGATAAAAAAAAAAAAAAAAAAGATCAATGTATCAAAAAGTTGGGTTTTTGAAAAGATAAATAAAATTGACAAACCATTAGCACGGCTAACTAAAAAAAGAAGAGAGAAGACCCAAATAACAAAAATTAGAAATGAAAAATGTGACATTACAACTGATACGTCTGAAATCCAAGGAATCATTAGAGACTACTATAAACAACTATACGCCAACAAATTTGAAAATCTGGAGGAAATGGATAAATTTCTGGACACACAGAAACTACCAAAACTGAGCCAAGAAGATGTAGAAAATCTGAAAAGGCCAATAACAATAAAAGAGATTGAAGCTGTTATCAGAAGGCTCCCAACAAAGAAAAGCCCAGGACCAGATGGATTCACAGCAGAATTCTACCAAACATTCAAAGAGGAATTGACACCAATTTTCTACAAAATATTCCAAAAGATTGAAACAGAGGCAATTCTCCCAAACTCATTCTATGAAGCAAATATCACCCTGATACCAAAACCAGGTAAAGATACAACTAAAAAAGAAAACTACAGGCCGATATCCTTGATGAATATAGACACAAAAATCCTCAATAAAATACTAGCTAACAGAATACAGCAACACATACGCAAAATTATACACCATGATCAAGTGGGATTCATCCCAGGGATGCGAGGTTGGTTCAACATACACAAATCCATAAATGTGATACACCATATCAATAAAATCAAACACATGGACCATATGATTATCTCTTTAGATAATGAGAAAGCATTTGATAAGATTCAGCACTCATTCATGATAAAGACTTTCTACAAGTTAGGTACAGATGGAAAGTATCTCAACATAATTAAAGCCATATATGATAAACCCACTGTCAATATCATCCTGAATGGAGGAAAGCTGAAAGCTTTTTCTTTAAGAACAGGAACTAGACAAGGATGCCCACTCTCACCACTCCTATTCAACATAGTGTTGGAAGTATTAGCCAGAGCAATCAGAGAAGAGAAGGAAATACAGGGCATCCAGATTGGAAAAGATGAAGTCAAACTGTGCCTGTTTGCAGATGACATGATCCTATATATCAAAAAGCCTAAAGCCTCTACAAAAAAACTCTTGGAGTTGATAAATGATTTCAGCAAAGTTGCAGGATACAAAATCAACACACAAAAATCAGTAGCATTTCAATTCAAGAGAAATCAAGAAAGCTTGCCCATTCACAATAGCCACCAAAAAATAAAATAAAATACTTAGGAATAGAGTTAACCAAGTATGTGAAAAATCTCTATAATGAGAACTACAAACCAGTGCTGAGAGGAATTAAAGAGGATAGAAGAAGATGGAAAGATATCCCATGCTCTTGGATTGGAAGAATCAACATTGTGAAAATGTCCATACTACCCAAAGTGATATACAAATTCAATGCAATTCCTATGTCATTTTTCTCAGAAATGGTAAAAACTATCCAGACATTTATACGGAATAACAAAAGACTGCACATAGCCAAAGCAGTTCTGAGTAAAACAAATAAAACTGGAAGCATAACACTACCTGACTTCAAACCATACTACAAAGCTATAATAACCAAAACAGCATGGTACTGGCATAAAAACAGACACACTGATCAATGGAATAGAATAGAGAATCCAGAAATCAACCCACACACCTACCACCATCTGATCTTTGACAAAGTCAACAAGCCTATACACTGGGGAAGAGACTGCCTCTTCAGCAAACGAAGCTGGAATAATTGGATATCCATATGCAGCCGAATGAAACTAGACCCATATCTCTCACTATATACTAAAATAAACTCAAAATGGATTAAAGAATTAAATATACACCCTGAAACAATAAATCTTCTTAAAGAAAACATAGGAGAAACATTTCAGGAAGTAGGACTGGGCACAGACTCCATGAGTACGACCCCAAAAGCATGGGCAACCAAAGGAAAAATAAACAAATGGGATTATATCAAACTAAAAAGCTTCTGTACAGCAAAAGAAACAATTAACAGAGTTAAAAGACAACCAACAGAGTGGGAGAAAATATTTGCAAAATATACATCTGACAAAAGATTAATATCCAAAATATACAAAGAACTCAAACAACTTTACAACAAAAAAACAAGCAACCCAATTAAAAAATGGGCAAAAGAGCTAAATAGGCATTTCTCAAAGGAAGATATACGAATGGCCAACAGACATATGAAAAAATGGTCAACATCACTCAGCATTCGGGAAATGCAAATCAAAGCCACACTGAGATACCATCTCATCCCAGTTAGGATGGCTAATATTCAGAAGACTGTGAATGATAAATGCTGGCAAGGTTGTGGAGAAAAAGGAACTCTCATACATTGTTGGTGGGACTGCAAAATGGTGCAGCTTCTATGGAAAATGGTATGGAGGTTTCTCAAACAATTGCAGATAGATCTACCATATGACCCAGCCATCCCACTGCTGAGAATATACCCAGAGGAATGGAAATCATCAAGTCGAAGGTATACCTGTTCCCCAATGTTCATCGCAGCACTCTTTACAATAGCCAAGAGTTGGAACCAGCCAAATGTCCATCATCAGATGAGTGGATACGGAAAATGTGGTACATCTACACAATGGAATACTACTCTGCTATAAAAAAGAATGAAATGCTGCCATTTGCAACAACATGGATGGACCTAGAGAGAATTATATTAAGTGAAACCACTCAGGCACAGAAAGAGAAATATCACATGTTCTCTCTTATTTGTGGGAGCTAAAAATAAATAAATAAATACACAAATAAACTGGGTGGAGGGAAGAAGACACAACAATTACAATTCCTTGAAGTAGATACGACAAGCAAACAGATATGAGGTTTTGTGAGGGAGGGGGGAGATGGAGGACTGAGGGAGGTTTCGGTAATGGGCCACAATAACCACATTGTATACTGACAAAATAAAATTTAAAAAATTTTTTAAAAAAGACTTCCACCGTGAGAGCATGCTCATTTTTCTGGAAAAATGACAATGAGAAGTCCAGGTAAATAGTCTAATCCTGCCCATGTTGCATCACCCCCTAAACAATCCAGCATCAGTCTCTGAAGAAGAACTTTACAGACAGGGGTGGTGGTGGCAGGATTTGGTGGCTTCTGAGGTTCTTCTAACCCTGAGATGTTATAAATGTCATCAACAATACCAGAAAAACTTATGAAGGAGACAGGGGGTGGAATTTCTTTACTCCTAGTTCTTGGAAATTAAGTCTTTCATTGCAGAAGGCTCTACTTCTGAGAGATTTTTGGCATATTTTTTCCTCTTTTTCTGGATACGTCCTTCACTTCTACAAAATCCAAGTTGAAACTCACCTTTAGGAAAGTGACTATGATGAATGCTTTATTTTTCTCTAACACTCAGTACTATGTTAATTTGCACTTCATGATATTCAACAAACATCTAGTAAATGCAATATATATTTAAGTTCTGTAGGCACTAAACGTTAAACATGATCTCTAATCCCAGGGAACTTAGAGACGTACGAAAGATAGACATACAATATTATGCAAGGTCCTTTTGGGTAACAGATATCAACTTAGTGCTCTGGTACCAAAAGAGGAGAAAACCATTAACAGCTTTTCAAATAATCTTCAATCTTTTCTTGTGTGAAAGGTTTGCTTATGTGAGGACCAAACTTCCCTACACATTCACTTCAGATCATCTGATACAGAACTATGTCCACAAAGGCACTCAAATATTGTTTAGTGCTACTACTTTTCTTTCAAACTTTCTAAATGGTGCAAATACAGGTTTCACTTTAGCCTTATGCAAATGATAACCCAAGAAACCTTTTGATTCATGTGTGAGCAAAACAATAAAGAGAATTTTAGTAAACAAAAGCCTATCCAGAATAACTTTAGAACTCATGCATGCCTTTAGGGGAAAACAGTGCACGATGTCACTGTGTTTCTCATGTCTCCCATTGGTGATGACTGGCTTGGATGGCTCATCTATGCTCTGCTTCTTAAGGAAAACACTACCCATGCTATGAAATTCAAAGCAAGAGAAGGAAAGCATCAAGGCAGAACACAATATGTCTAACTGTCCTGATTGGTATAAGAATAAACACAAGGTCCACAGATGATATAAGCACAGTCAAAAAAGAAAACTGCCAGTGCGATTTAGAATACTAAGAGAAGAGAAAAAGGGGGCCTGCTGCTGGACAGAAAATGGGTACAGCACCATGATGCCTGGAGTAGGATGGAGATTTACAGAGAACCAAGGCATTTTTTTTCCAGCAATAGAAACTATTTTAAGGGAAACTGGAATAATTTTGACAGCAAAATGAGAAGTGAAAATAAGTCCTCTTCAACAGCCAGACAAAAGAACTAGTCTTTTAATGGAAGAGATGAAGAGAGAATTATTCATATAAAGGCTGTGCTTCCAGAAGTGTAAAACAGCAGCAAATTCAATTTATTTATTGAGGACCTAGAATGTGCAGGAGAGGAGAGGAGTCCAGGGGAAAAAAGAAAATCATCATGTCCTCATGGGGGCTCCCAAGCTCAGAGCCTAGTGGGAGTGGCAGACACAGTGAATCAGAACAGCACAGAAACACTGGCAGGAGTACTTGACTGGATTTCAAAACAGTGGGACCAAGAAAAGCCAAGCAGCCTGGAAGGAGAGAACAAGGGCAAAAATCGAGACAATGAGAAAGGTCAAGGGTAGGATCACTGAGCTGAAGGAAGGGAAGAGGGAGAGTGGGAAGCTGTGTTCACAGAAGAGAATATTCAAGAACAGGAGCTCTCTTAGTCCATTTTGTGTTGCTATAACAGAAATACCTGAGACTAGGTAATTTATAAGGAAAAGAGGTTTATTTGGCTTACAATTCTGGGACAGCTGCATCTGGCATGGGCCTCAGGCTGCTTCTACTCATGGTGGACAGTGGCAGGCAGCCGGCGGGTACAAGCAGATCACATGGCAAGAGGAAGCAAGGGAGACAGAGAAGAGGTGCCAGGGTCTTTTAAACAACGAGCTCTCACGGGAACTAAAAGAGTTAGAACTCACTCACTACTTCTCCTCCCCCAGGGAGAGCATTAATCCATTCATGAGAGATCCGCCCCCATGACTCGATCAGTTTCCAACAGTGCCACATTGGAGATCAAATTTCCACATGAGTTTTGGAGGGGACAACACATCCAAACTCCATCAGGAGCTTAGAGCAAGGGCCCCCAACCAACATCTACTGTACAGCGACATGAGGTATGAGGACAGATGGCAGCCATGAGTAACGGGCAGAATGGAGGGACAGGTGGTCAATGACTTGTGAGGCCAGAACGTCATCGAGGTGGAAGTGGATGTCCCCAAGGAGGAGGCAGGAGTTGAGTGAAGGATGGACTATGAGGCAGTAACTGACCACTGAGGAGAGAGGTAGTGTAGCCAAAATACTCTAATTTATTTCCAAACTTGAGACACATTAATAATTACACCAGGACCACAGGCGTAATCCCAGACAACAGTCACTCTGGTGGATTTTCAGATTCTAATAAGGATGAGAAAGGGCAGTGTAGGCAGGTGAGAGGTTGGCCTCTGAATGAGGTGGGAGGTGGAAATGAATGAAAGAGCAGCATGCAGATGAAAGCTTCCAGAAAACTGATGCTTAGAAATAAGCTCTATCAGAATGAAAGCAGAGGAAAGTAGATCTGGACCCTTATTGAGAGTCAACAGCATGGAAAGACCTTCTATTTCTTTTTTTAAATCTTTTTAAAAATTGAAACATAATCGATAATACACATTTGTGAGGTACAACATTGACTATCAATACTTGCGTAATATGTGATACTTGTGTGCCACCTATTTCTGACATAGAATGTTCACTCTTCCATAATCAAGTCCTCCAAATGGCTAACACGGTTTCTCTATGCCTCATCACCAGGCAGATATTAGAGTAAAATATGATATTTTTCCTTATAAAATGCAAACGATGTTTTGCCTTTTAAGGAATGAATTAGCAGAGCCTCAGGTGTGCTGTAATCCAAGCTCTACGCTCTGCGCACTATCTCGGGTCACCTGCTCTCTACTAGCATACTGCTAACGACAGACAACTCACGATGTCACAAGGTAGCCATTCCTTAGTGGAACTGAGAGAGAGGATGAAGAGAGCAAACGTGGGCCATGTGAGACTTAGGCCACCCACTGGTGATGAAAACTCTCTGGATCTCAGCTTCTTGATACACATGAAAATCTTTGCAAGGTATAAAGAGTGACACAACTTTTTGTTGTTATTGTCATTACTGTGATTATATGGACTGGTCCCAGAGTCCCTGGGGAATAATGTGGACAGGAAAAGCTTCTTCATTAACCTCACGTGCATTTGGCATGTGACCCAGTGCCATCCTCAGCTGCCCATGAGCCACTCCTAAGTCCCTGCTGTCTCGGGTGAAACCCCCTGGCAGCAGCTCACACTCTTGGAGTGGGCCAGGAGGAGGAATGCCCAGGTCCCGGGGTGTGTCTGAGGAAGGTCTTGCCCAGACTTTAACATGGTGCCTGGTCTGCTCAATCCTGCCAGCATGGCCCCAGGTGACCTGGAAGAAGTGGCAGGGACCAGCTGAGAGCAACTCCCTAACATATGACCTGTTGGCATAGAGAGGGCCATATGCTCTGGGAGTCACCAGTGCGAGCTGGTGCGCCTACCTCTAGGGTAGGCGCTTCAAATCTTTAGAAAAGACAAACTTGCCGCCTGGCTTGTAAATTGGTTAAAAGAATGAGCCACAGCCTTTATCTTGGGCTATTTTGCCAAGGGTGCAAAGCAATATATTAGACAAATGGCTCGCAAATCCAGCTGCACATTTAGAGTCACCTGGGAACTTTTTTTTCTAAATCCCAATGCCTGGGCTAGACCCCACACCAATGAAATCACAATTTGAGGGAAAGGGGTGCAGGAAACTAGTACCTTTAAAATGTCCCTAGGTCATTCCAGTGTATAGGTTGAGAATCAGTGATTCAGACCAGTGGACCATACTTTGAGTATCAAGGTTCTTGAAAATGGTAAGCTCCCTGAAAACAAGGATCTTATCTTCACACCTTTGTACCCATCTAACACCTAGTGCAGTGCCTGGCACATATTGATTCTGAATAAATGTTGGCTGAATGGATCAGTAGCCGAATGGCCCTATCTTCCCCCAGACTTTCATTCTACTTCTCTCAATTTTCCAATATCAGAAGCAAGGTCAAGTTGAACAAGGAGGAGGCAGATATAGATTAGCTACACAAAGTAAGCTTCATTTATACGATCAGGCTTACTTGCTGATCTGTATTGAATTTATTTGTTCGTAAATGTGGTAAAAACTTTAAAAGTACCCCCAAAAGGTAGGCCACATTTTCTCAGGCATTATAAGTGCTTTCTTTGAGTCCAAAAGGTAACATGCAGTTTAGAAGTGTACATTTCAAACCAAAAACTGAAAAGATAAAGATGAGTTCACTTGATCCAAATGAAAAAAACAAAACAAAACAAAAAACACATTCACTCTACTCAGTCACTTCTCCTGGTTGTCAGTTGTCCCCAAGCTCCCTAGTACCAATTTCCCAGAAGTTATCCAGCATGGCTGTTTTTCAAAACCTTCCCTGATGACTGAGATATCATTCGAGGGGAAAGTAAGTGTTGTACAATTTCATTGTGGCTGTTAAGTGAGCCTTGGAGTGCCCTGAGGGGCCTCACACCCTCAGCATCTACCAGCAGTATGAAAAGCACCGTTTAATATTTACTAATGAAAATGAATGCCTTCTGTACAGAGCTTGCCCAGTGGGCAGGGAGCTGTTGAACGAAAGTTCCATGGAAGCTGGAGCTGAGGAGCACTCAACTCTGCCTCTGCTTGTTAACACCTCCCCAAGAGATGCAATTATTCTGCATGGCTGGGATTTCTGCTCAGAATTTCCAACATCCCCGTAAGTCAGTTACTAAAGCAGGCTGGCTCATGCACATCATGGTTTATGAGGTAACAGCAAAAAAAGAGCACTGCAGTCTATTTCTGTGTCAGAAGAAATACCTGGCAGACCACAGTTAATGAGGGAAGCCAGAGGAGACAGTCCTAGGGACAAGCCACTCAAGAAAATGTCACATTCCAAATGCCAACATCCCAGGATCGCAAAGGCTTAGGGAGTCATTCACTCTTTTGTGATACTGGGAAGTCATGACCCAGAGTTCATCTACTTGTAAAAAGTTCTGGCTTCTTATTTGGCAACAACTTATAGGCTTTGCTATACCAACTTCTGATCTTTTTCATTTTATATATTGTATAATTGATAACAAAAAATTGGATACACAAGAAGCAGTAAACATGCTTCCTTTTGGTCGTGCCAATATAAATTGAAGCACATATTAATGTCTGAAAACTGTACTCAGAAATGTCCCCATGTCTACCCACACCGTTGCTCACATTTTCCTGCTTCTTCATAGACCTAGTCATTTATGATTATATGCTCTCAACAACCGTGCACGCTACATTGTTGAGAGACTGGATTTTGTTGTCTTCCTTGCAAGATTGTTGAGTTTTGTTACGTTGGGCAAGTTACTTGCAGATCAGCTCCACCTGTCAAAGCTTGGTTTTTAGGCTTTGTTAGAGTGGGTCTAGGGTAGCACTATTCCTATGGCTGGCTTTCCTGGGTTCTCAGTTGGATGCCAGGGAGGTTTAGTATCCCTCATTTTTCTACTCTGCTTGGCCAGAACCCCGACATCTCTCATCACTGGTGATCTCTGGGATGTCCATTCAGCTCAGAGGCCCCCCACCCCACCCCCCCAAGTCCTTATTTTCTGCCAGGCCTAGTGGACTCTTGACCTGTTGATGCCTGGCTTAGTATTTGGCCAAAGACTTCCGGACCTCTATCTTTGCACAACTTACTCCTCTACGGTTCCCTGTCCTGAAAATTCAAGCCACCTCAGCAGCCCTGAATTACAATTTCTGTTTCCTCTACCCAATGAGTCTTGCTGTTCTTTGTTTGAGCTCCACTGCCCTTTGCTGCAATTTAGAAAGTACCTCCAGGTAAAAAGCTAGAGTTGATGTGAAACTCACTTTTATGCTTCCCTTCTCTCCAGGATCACGTCCCTGTGCTATGTATTGTCCGATGCCTAAAAAGAACCACTTCATATATTTTGTCCAATTTTAGAGTTGTCTATGGCAGGAGAGTAAGTCTAATACCCTTTACTCCATCACAGCTGCAACCAGAAGTTTTATACTTCATTAAAAATATTGTTTCTTTAATTAGAGCAAATTTATCTTATTCTATATATAATAGAACTTTAAGGTCTATCTTTAAAAGCCTGAGCTATTTCAAGGTCTAATTCCCAAAAGAAGTCCTAGGAAAAGAATGTCTGAAATGAAGATGCATACACAGGTTTTTAATTATCCTGGAGTTTCTGTTGCTAGTCAAATATACCTTTCTCTAACAAGGAAGATGAAGTAATCCTGAAGGTAAAGTACAGCCATTGTTAAACATCTGTACCCAGAAAAATAAATACATGCACTAAGTTAGTGCCGCCCAACCTTTTTCAGATAATGGCACACATGTAAAATTATAGCATTTTTATGGCATACTACTACAGGCCAAAGGTTGTTGGAGGCCATCAGCCCAGAGGGGAGTATCAACCACTGAAGGCCCTTCCCACCCAACCTGGAGAGCTAAAGGAATCCTTCTCCTACAATTCTATAACCCACTCATAGCACGTGGGTTAGGAAATACTACAGAAGTATCCTTTGAGTCCAGATGTCACTAAATAATGAGAAAAAAGCTTAAGTTAAATCGCAGTCCCCAGAAAGAGAACAGAGCTTCCCTGGGCATTAAGAAAGTCATGCAGGCAGGAATCAGGAAAGCCCAGGGGATTTTAACAGAAGACAATGAAGGGCAGAAGCCCCAAAGGCCTCCATGCTCATAGCCTGTCTTCCTCTTAGAAAAAGATGCTCCTATCTGGAGCCCCTTCAGAGAATAGCACCTAACAGATGCTGCCATGTTGGCCCAACTCCAGGGTCACCCATTCATACTGGTACCTCCTGGAGTTGTGGAACACAGGCGTATAGTTTATTCACAACAGATAAATCCAAATTGCTTATTGATTTTATTATTTTGTTTGCAGCATATGCAATCTTAATTTTCTTCTCAGAAAATGTTTATGCTTTAGACATTTTCTAATAGCAGAATGAAGGATTTTCTACCCCCATAAATCCACTTCAAAAATCAGTAATCATATGAAAAGGAGATGATCATAAAGAGGGGGACTTTCCCATGTCCTTGTAATCTGGCTTTAAGCATGACAAGAGACATTAACTGTACACATATATGAAGGCATGTGAACAGGTCATACACGAAATATAAATCATTAAAGTAGCACTTTTACATCTTTTCTGTCCATTTAAACATAATCAAGTATGCAAACTTATGTAACGATATGTTTTCAGAGAAACTCCCCATTTTCTACTACATTGAGATGACCACAATGTTAAATCTTAAAAGCTGTTTCTAATGGCACCTGCAGCTCATCCATAGCACATGGCTAAAGGTAGAGTTTATTTCTCAAGGATGTTCATCCTACAGCTGAGTTTTCATTTGCATTTATATTTAGAGAGCTGTATTGACTCTGCATCCAAATACATCCCATTAAAAGGATAACAGATATGACAGAAAATCATTTTGCTTCATTGATAAAGACAGTGGCATTCATAGAGCATCTTTCATTATGCTTTAAGAGATTTTCCTAGCTCTTGTACCACCTCTAAGAGATATAAAGAAGGCTGTAAAGGCAGAGGAGTGGTAATCTTCATTTCACAGATAAGGACTGGGAAGGAATAAGAGGTGAAGGGCATAGCCATGATCATGTTGAAGGTCTGAAACATCAAAGCCATCTGCAACAGCTATTAACAAATTCCTAATTTCTACCTTTTACCTCCATTCTTCACCAGATAAATCGTTTCTTTTAAGAAGTTTCTCCATCAGGAAAATTTATTTCTTGGTCTAAAAATTTATTTGGAGTCTTTTATCTACACTTACCCAATTTAGCTTCTAGGTCTTTGCAGTGGGTTAAAAATACAATTTCCAGGTCAAATCCAGGCCCTCAGGCTGCTCAGTTAAGTCAAAGCCAGACCAGTAAAGGATGGCTATGTCTGTCTGCCACCTTGGGGGAGAAGGGATATGGGGGCAGAGAAAGCCAATATGAGAGATCCATGGCCTTACTTATACTACAAAAGATATTCCCAGGAAGACTCAGAACAAAACCAAAGTCCATGAAATGCATACAATTACACATCAGGCAAGTACTGACTAAACACTGCCAACAACATTCTTTTAACTGTGTTTGCAGAGCAAAAGTTGTTAATATTTCTGAAGTCTAATTTAGCAGCCTTTTTTTCAAATGAATTATGCTTTTGGTATCACGTCTAACAACTCTTTTTTCTTCTGTTTTCATAAATAACATTTTATGTTGTATGTTTTTGATGTAGATCTATGGTCTATTTTAAGTTAATTTTTGCAAAATGTTTTAGGTTTAGGTTGGGGTTCACTTTCTTGTCTATGAAGGTCGACTTGTGCCAATACTGTTTCTTGAAACGATTACCCTTTCTCTCTTAAATTGTCTTCACACCTTTGTTGAAAATTAATTGGCTGGATTTTTATTGGGTCTATTTTCAGATATTCTATTTCAGGGGCCAGCAAACTACAGCCCATGGACCAAATCTGGCCTGCCACCTATTTCTCCACAGCCCACAAGCTAAGAATAGTTTTTGCATTTTTAAATGGTTAAAAAGATCAAAAGAAGAAGAATATTTTAAAGAACGTGAAAATTACATGATAGTCAAATATAAGTGTCCGTAATAAAGTTTTATTGGAACTCAACCACTCCCATTCATTTACCTCTGTGGCTGCTTTCACTTTACAATGGCAGAATTGAGTAGTTGCAACAGAGACTGCATGGCAATATTTTAGACACAAATCCTAAAATATTTACTCTCTGGCCCTTTCCAGAAGAAGTTTGCAGAGTCCTGGCACAGAACATGAGGATCCTTAGATGCATCCATGCAGAACCTCAGGGGCTCTCTGAATGCCACTATAAAAAAATACTGCAAGGACAGAAGCTTTAAATAGAACCTCTAAAAGCCCTGAGGAAGGCAGAAAAGGGATGCATTTAATAGCTGACTACCTTTTCCAATGAGGACTAAAATACAGAAGCCTCAAGTAAAATGATTCTTAAAAAGATGGATTTTACTGCACCTACAGTTAACTATAAAATGAGGAAATCTTAAATCTAAAAGGTATTTATTTTAATGACTTTTTTCTTAAATATCTCCGTGAGTCATAAACTAAGAAAAAATATTTATAATATGAAAGATGATGGTTAATGTTCTGAATATAAGGTATTTTTATAAAAATAAATTGGAAAATGCATAAAATTTTCAACTGTAGTAATCATTGTTTAAAATGCAGAATTAGCAGAGATTAAATCATATTAGCAGAGATTAAAAAGAATGATAATATTCAGGGATGACAAGGATGGGGAGACTGCATTGGCACAATCTTTCAGAATATCATTTAACTGCCCTCAAAATGCACTGATGCAGCTTAACATTTAGCAATTTATCATCAGGAAATAATAACTGCTAATGTTTATACAGCACTTAATATGAGCCGGGATTTCTAAGTGCTTTACCTACTTTAAAAATTCATTTAATCTTCTCAACATCAGGAGATAGGTGCTATTATTGCCCCCATTTCACAGATGTACAAACTGAGGCACAGAGAGATGAGCAACCTAAGGTTGCACAGCTAGCTGAAAGTGGCAAAAATAATTACATGCACAAGGACTTAGAAACAAGGTGATGACTACATGCAACATGATCTAAAATAGAGAAAAAACTGGAAACAAGCTAAATATAAAAGAGGATTGTGGTACTCCCTTCCATACATTAGGATGGTAAGAAACCATTTAACCAGGTTGCCAGAAATAATGATAAATTTTGGACAAAGAGGGTTACAAAATAGTGTGTATAATATGATCCTGTTTTTATTTAAAACTGTAATTATGTGTGTATATGGAAAAAGACTGAAAGAATAATTGCCAAAATATTAAGAAAGGTATATGAAGGTGGTGAGGTCATGGGTAATTTTGACTTTTCTTTATATTTATCTGTTTTCTTCTCATTGTTTTCCCAAGAGTAAATGTTACAAAATTTCAAAGTATTACTTAAAAATGTATCCCATGCCACTTTCCATCTCAGAAAACGTATATTTTAATAAAATACAAATGTGAATGTAAAGAGCTTTGAGATACTTAATAAGACAAGGGCTCTATAACTGTAATAAATTACTTTCATCCTAAAAAAAAAAAAGTTAAAATAAACAATTAAGAGAAATGTCAGGGAAAGTACTAACCTTAATTTCAAGACAGTTCAACATACCAAGAAAATACATTTAGTCACTGAGCATTTATCTTTTCTTCTTCCTATATCATAGCAATAATAAGTTTTAGGTTTCTAATGCACTTTCAGCCACAACATCTCATTCAATCTTCACAACACCCCTCTCAGAGTAATACAGATAATCAGAAAAAGTGGGAATAGAAATCAGAAAAACAGGGAAGTTTCTCTAATTCTTTGAGACACCTGTAGAGTTTTCTGTGTGTTGCAGAAAAAAGTTTCCCAAGATGGTGTTGCAAGGATTATTGATGTCCTGCCACTTAAGCACTCTGGGAAATATGACAATAAGGTTGAACAAACACAAGTTCCCTTTAGACAGTTTTATATAATTCATGGAGACACATGAACCTGGGAATTTGCATTAACTGCAAACTCATTCCCATAATGCAAAGGAAAAATGACCCTCGAAATTTTGGGGTGGCATTGTTTTGGCTGTCTACTGGTAAATTAAAAAGATATTTTCTCCTACCCCACATCATACATTTACCATCCTCATCTAATTTAAAACTGTGTGTTTGTGATGGTAATCGAGCTCAGGAAAGAAGAGTTTTTATCAAATGCACTTAGGGGGTCATGATTCTTCTCACCTGCCCCAGAGTGCTGGCTGCTTTTAAGATGAAGACAAAGCACATGAGCAAACTGCATTCCTTTGGGTTTCTAATGCCCTGAAGAGGAAACCATATTGCGACTTCTGTCTCAAATAAGGACATGTGCAGTCTAACAAGACAGGCCGTACTGTAAGAAATACGTTCCTTGACATAAATGACTCATTTACTGAAGAGTGACATTTTTCAAATGTGTGTAAACCCTGATGATCCCAGACCTATGCTTAACTTCTTCATTCACTCATAAAACATGTCCTTCTAATGGGTCTGTCAGCATGTCATCATCTTCAGGGTGACACCTGCTAATTTACTCCTCACCCTTGAGACCACATTTAATCCTAGCATTTTAGCTCTGCTAAAAGCTTCAACAGTTTAGAAAGAAAGGGTCAAGGCCAGCAATCTATTCAGCTGATCGGCTTTCTTGTACCAAGCTAAAGATCTTTCTTGAGATTCCTAAAGCCACTTTGTGGAGGCAACCTCATTTCCTGTGGGGTTGGAAGCAAGGAAGTCTGAAAACATTTTTCTCATGAATTAATGTTTCGATTAATTAATGAATTAATGGGAGGTAAGCAGGAAGGGGAAATAAACATTAGAACAAACAAAAGAACATATAATCATAGAATGACTTAGGAAAGAGCTCAGGACTCCTGCCTTTCTTTTTTTCCATAGTAACAGCAAGCAGAAAGCTAAGTGGCACCCAGGCCCAGAAGGAAAAAGGAAGGCAAAATACAGCAGGCATGGGAAGAAAGCCAAAGAAAGCAGTGGGAGAGTAGGGCTTTGGGCACAAGTAGAACCAATGTTAACCCTGAGCCGAACCCAGCATTTCCTCTGCACTATCATTTCATTTCTTTATAGGTGACAATGGAATCAGAAAGACATGGACAATCCAGAAACCACCACAGTGACATCCTGACCCTAACACACCAGAAACATGGATTCCAAAATGCAAGCATCAGAAACAAAAGGATGGGGTAATGGCATGGGTTTTCTGATAAGTAATAATGGCAATGTCCTTCATTTAAAACGGAAACCCCATAGACACTTGCCGTAGATAACTAGCAACAATGGGTGTCTGTCAGTGAGTGGACAAGAGTCACCTCTGGGAGTGACTGGGCCCCACCTACCATAAGAATCCCACAGCTCCACAGGAAACAAGGACTCTACCCGCAGTTACTGCCCTGCCCAGCCCCCAAGTTCCCAGAGCCCTCAACAGGGAGTCAGGAGATGTCTCTGCCCTGGCTCTGCCACTGACTTGTTGTGTCAGTCCCTTGGGAAAGCCGCTTCAGCACTCTGCACCTCTGCTCCTCCTTTGTAGTCTGGTGAGAACACTCACGGTCCCACCTAACTCCCAGGGTAACTGTGAGGACAAGGTGAGATGCTGAGCTCCAGAGAGACTCATGCAGAAAAAGGAACGGCGATGCCAGCAGCCCAGAACCCTGCGCTGGGAGGTAGGGTCCTGTAGGCGGATCTAGCTGTTATAAATGAAATGCTCAACCACTGTCTGGGAAAAGGAGGGAGGAAAACATGTTGAGTAGAGATCCAAGAAGGTAGCTCTAACTCTGCCCTCACACAGCATGTCTAGCTCGAAATATTTGGGGTCTGTAGGAAAAGGCAAAAGTCCTGGTTTGTGGGGGGGTTTTTTGGTTTTTTGTTTGTTTGTTTGTTTGTTTGTTTGTTTGGCTCACCACTGTATCCCTAGCATCTAGCATAGCTCCTAACACATCATAAATATAAATGAATGAATGAATAAACATTGTGAAGGCAATAGGACAGGATGCAAATTAAAATTGCTGCCAGCAATTTTCAGTGGATAATTCCTACTGTCCAAGGAAAGATAACTACACTACTGGAGAGAGTGGTGCCACTATCTCTCTCTTAGGGTTCATTCCTCAGTTTCCTTCCATGAACATCAATGCTAGCTTATACTGTCTCCATTCCCTTTCCACCATCTCCACCACTCCATTATTTTAGCCAATAATATTATCCTTCTAAGTGTTTATCTTGGTGTTGTCAAATAGGCTCATAACAATGAAGAAACGGGGTTGTATATGGTTTAAGGATCAAAGACACAGCTACCCAGGGAAGCCTCTTTTTTTTTTTTTTTTGTATAAGAAATACCTAAAGATCTTTGTTTACAAAGGAGTCACATAGAAAGCCCTTCCTCCTAGGTTAGAGGGAGCTGTGAGAAAGGGGCTATTTCTCTGAGGCCAGGAGGCTGCTGGCCAAGAGAAGGAACGTTGCCCCTCTGCACAGCTGGGCTCATTCTGCCCCAAGTGACAACGGCCACAGCAAGGCACACCTTCCAATGGCAGCCACCCTCACAGCTGAGCCCTGGCCAGGCTTCCACCAAGCTGCCCTCAGCTCTTCTCCAGGAGCTTCTCCAGTTGGAAACAGATCCAGAGGCTTCTGAACCTTTTCAAACATGCTCTGTGCACAAATCAGGAAGGCAGGGATGGGGGCGGCAGGAACACAGATGCGGGAGCTATTTTTGAGTGACTGGAAATAAAAGCTAAACACAGGTGTGTTCTGCACGAGTGGAAATGCTCTCAAATCTGCAAGTATTCTTTATAAATAACTAAAAAACAAACCATTTGGGTTGCCACATTTCATCCTAGTTTCCAGGGACACACACAAATAGTTCGGGTCTTTGCATATTATTTCAGGAACCACAGAGGGTTTATAGACACCCACTAAAGGTGTCTGACTCATTTTCTAGAAAGCCACATGAACTGACAATCTAGAGCTAAAAACGAGGGCAACGCCTGCTCTGTGACTCCTGCCACAGCACAGAAAAGCAGGGCAGATGGAAACTACCTTAACTAACTACAAAAGGAAACATCTGTGGAATTCAGGGTCAATGGAGAATTCGGGGTCAATGGAGAACCTCTACAGTAAATGCAACTGAATTTAGAGAATGGCAATTCAGGGCTTTCACCTCAACTTATACATACAATAAATATGCATATTAAAATGCATAGCAGACAAATCACGGTGAAGTGATTCATTTTATAATAGCAATAGCACACAATCATCTAAATGAACTTCTGGGTGATTCCTGAACTTTGAGGAAGAGGTAAGAATCTTCTATAATGGTCGGCAGGGTTTTACAGGCTCAGACACCATGTTTTCCCACTTTCAATAGGCAAAATATTTATGGCATGTTTTCTTTCCAAATTCTTGCTAAAAATCTCACCCACTCTGAATTCTTAACTATTTTAGGTGGATTTTTCACCATTTTTACCTACTTAATATCATGGCATTCTAGCCCTAGCAGCAAACTTGGCCCTTCGGTTCCCATTTCTGAAGTATGAGAAAGAAAAGCCAAAGTTGAGGTGACAGTCCCTAGGATTGAGTGCCACTGGCAGAACCCTCCCTGCAAGAGGTGCTTTATACACAGCATCTTAGTAAATCCTCACAGCAGCCCCGTCAGGTCAGCTTTATGGCTGAGGAAACTGAGGTTCAGAGGGGTTAAGTAACTTGCCTAAAGACACTCAGCCAGGGACAGTGGAGCTGGGATTCAAATCCTGGTTTCTCTGAGTTGGTAGCCTACATGGCACTTGTCATCTTAACATGCTGCTATTGGTAAACTGGAATACTAGGTCAAGGCTGGCAAGCATTTTACAGGATAAAAGTAAAAATCTGTACAAGTACAGGATTGCAAGAGGCCTAATTTCCCAGCAGATGATATAAAATAATAATAAAAACAAAATGATAGAGTACAAGGGTTTTTCTTTTTTTTTTTTTTTTAAACAACAAGATCAAAATGGGCCCAAGCAGCATGAGTTAAGACTGGCTGTGTTATTAGCTGTCAACAAAACTCAGCTAAGTGTGTAGGCAGAGGGCATCCCGGGTATCAGGAACATGGTCTGGGTCAAGTCCGTAAGGACACATGAGCAGGATGGGGACATACAGGAGGTTCCTGTAGAACAGCCACACGGACCAAGGCCACAAAGACAAACTGAAGCCAGACCTCCTGGGCACAGGAGTGCCAGGATCGTCTATCTGGATTTTACAATAAAGGAAAGGAAGGTTACTAAAGACTGCGGCTGGTGCAGAGGGGTTATGTGAGCACAGCCTCGCTGTGCGATGACAAACAGAAGGGGCTGGGATACTAGGGATGAAGTGGGCGGTGGGGGGACTGGAACTGAAGAAGTGTCCCTCCATCCTTCACCACCCCAGGGCTCTCCTGTGGACCAGGTGCTGCAGGGTGCTGGGGAAAGGAGGGGGGAGGAGGCCCAGCCCTTGCTCATCTACTGGGCAGGTGCAGGAGGACTCAAGCCTGGGCTCAGCTCTGCCCGGACGGGAAGCAGCAGGGACGCAGGAAGGCAGAATCCTTGGGCTGGGGACAGGGTGGGACCGGGAGGACCAAGTGTCCAAACCACATGGGAACTCTAGGCCCAAGGAGCAAGATCAGTGTGCAAGCCGAGCCAAGGGACCAAGTGTCCAGGGGAGATGACAGCGTCACATTCTGCTAATGTAATATTAATATGCGTAAGCTGCTTCACAGTTTCCAAACTGCTTCTAAGTACCATAATCTGTGAAACCCGAGAAATGGGTGCAATCCTCGGGTCACTCTTGAAAGCAGCCTGCCACGCGCACCTGTGCATTTCTCCCTACTGTGTGGATGGGACCTGGAGATATTCACTTTCTGGTGGAGTCTATAGAAAAATCAGATTCTTCTCACCAGACTGGATCTCAGCCTGGGCAGTTAAGGACAAAATCATCAAGATGAATGTGTTCTCATCAAGATATGTATTCAAATGGAAAGGACTGGAAGTTAACAGGTTAAGATAGAAACCAATGCATTCAGGTAAGAGACCCCTCATGGTGGTTTTCTCTTTTATATTATTGACACATTGGGTTTTCAATTAAAAGAGGCTGTCCCTCTTCCAAAACCAAAACAAAAACAGGACAGTAAGCGCCCCCATTGTGAAGAATGGCAGTTTTAATTCTCTGGTTGCTTTATCGTTACAGGGAAAAAGGTGCCCCTCCCCTTTCCCTATACCAGAGTAAAATCAAATATCTGTGCTAATTATTAAAGTATTTGTATTATGCTTCACACTCATTTAACAATTTCCTTATTCTGTTTGATTACAGGTCTGATTAAAAAGAGGAAATGCACTGTGCAGAAGAAAGCAGTCCAAAGGGGGCATAAGGAGGTAAAAAAGGGAAGGATTGTTTCTGCCTCATATGCAGAAACAAACGAGGGAAGCGTTTTTTTCCCCTCTCCCGTTTCCTCCTGCCACATTCAACACCTACAGAGATGTACTGAAATAACTTTGGGAGAGAATATCTTACAGGTAAAAAGATGGACCAATTCTTGGGTGATCTTCAAAACAGAATAATTTGCTATTCTAGAAAGGTGCCTTTATAGTTCTAGTGTTGTTTGGCATATCACTTTCATATGGAGTCACTGAGAGGACCAGCTCTCTCCCTTAAAACACCTGACCTTTGGCAACCTCCGGGGCCACTAGTTCACTGGCATTTTTGGATTAGGTTCTTAAAACACACAATCTTTAAAGCCATTTCTTAGTGGTAACCATCCTTGATTATAAAGGTAAATCCGACTGATCACTTTATGGACAAACCTGGGGGTGGGGGCAGGCAACACTGTGAGACCCTGGGTGTACCCCCACCCTACCTCCCTGCTCTCCCCTCTTCCCTGCATCTTCCACCTGCCAACACTTTCCAGCCCTGCAAGAGCTCAGGCGGCCACCATGATCTCCCAAGTCACATTTGTGTTAAGGGAATTACTGTACACTTTCCCTGCCACTCACCTGGACTCAAGAATAAAACCACCTTACACATATTCTAGAAATCACTTAAATAATACATCTTTCAACTACCTACTTGGTGAGTACCATTACATGAAAGCATAAAAAGTACACAGTCAAGGCCCTATTAAACCACGTCGCTTCACACAGATTTTATAGCTGTCCGTGCGTTTACAAGGCTCTGGCTGTAATGATAATAAAATCGTTCAACCTTCTTAGCCCAAACAAGACAGGCAAAATTCTCTCAGGCACTCTACCTGTCTTTGATCTGAACAGCAAACATTCTTTAAGCATTTTTCTGCCTGTGAGCCATGACCAGCCTTTCTAAAGCCCCTCCTTGGATACCTCATTACAGAGCTTTGCAGCCCAGCTGCTGTGGAAGGTAGGATCTCCAGCCAAGCAGGCTGCATTCTGGGTTATTCCTTCTGGGACAGCCTTAGAATTCTGCAGGGCCATGCAAATCTGTAGCTGGCCCCAAGACAAACAGAATTCTACTCAATTCTCAAGGAGTTCATTCACCTAGATACACTGGGCCTACCCTGATCAGAAGGAAAGATGTGTGGTTCTTTCTCACAAGTTCAGAACCATGAAAACCAAGTGTTTCAAGGGCTAAAGAAAAGCTTGAACTATCAGTCAACACCCCAAAGCAGTTCACAGTTTAGAAGGCAGGAGAGAACCTCTGTTTACCTTATTGATGAGAGTGACTATATCGCCTTCTTTGATTGTCAATTCATCATCATTCTGTGCCTCATATGGAAATATTACTTTGCAGTAATCCTTGGCTGTAAAAAAGAAAAGAAAATACCTTTAAAATGCTTTCTCTAATGAGCTGGCCCAGGAGAAGATGTTCTCTATCACATTAACTTCAGGGAAAAGGCACACTTAACAGGTAGGATGTTACTACTGCACAAAACTACCTGATTGCTCGTTTTTGGCTCATCTATATTTATTTGTGTCATTTTTTTCCCCTCACAAATCATTTGACATCATGAAATGCTATTGAGTGCTTTGCTTTTCTCAGGCAGAAAAGTAGAGAGGTTTCCTTGGTCTCAAGAAAACAGACATGTACCATTTTACACACTCTTTGGGTGCATGCATAAGCAGACATAACTACAGAGAGCAAAAAGCTTAAATTTTGCCACACTGCCTTCTTCCACACATTACTAAGTCAGAAACAGAGTATTTATACATGTTACAAAGCCAAATGGTACATAAAACAATGAAAAATTATACCATTATGTTATGAGACAAACATGGACATATTTTTATGTGAACATGTGCCAACCATAAACAGCCAACAAATACTGACCATTCTTTATATACACACATGTGTGTGTGTTGGGGGCCAGGGAGGAACTTGTTCAAATATGTCCCATGGCCTCTCAGAGGAACCTGCCTATTCATAGATGCAGCAGTTCATAAGCAAGGACATGCACCAGCCCTCAAAGAGGGAAAAACACTAAGGCCAATCAAAATCAATTCAAATATGTCCTGAATTATATGCTTTTGAAAGGCTATCTGATGTGAAATCATCTCTGTTTATCCAAAAGCACCAGCTAAGATGACAGTGAAAACATTTGTAAGGTATTCAGAAAACGAAGATTTGGAAAATGGCTTTGATGACTCAGGACAGAAGGTAGGAAAAAAATTCAAGGGAATTAGTATCTACTGGGACAGGCATTTATTATTCTACATCAAAGTCAACAAACCTAATGGCTTTGAATGGCATTAGATATTTCCCAAGGATTAGGCCAGTTTCTGCAGACAGATCATAACCTAGAGCTACATCTGTAAGTATTAATTACATTGTCCCTAGTACAAATTTATATCACTGAAACGTGTTTATTTTGGCTAACATTCCAGCAATCAAAGAGAGTGATATATAAAATGAAGGCAATTAAAAAATCCACACTACAGATACACTGTAGTCTAGGATTGAGCTATGACAGAGAGAGGGACGAGAAAGGGGGAGGAGGAGTAGGAAGAGAGGGACTCACTTGGCTTCTGTGCAGATATTTTTGTTTTCTGTCCAATGGCCTGAAGATATCAGTTACATCCCCTATTCTAGTATTGGAAACCTTCCTTCCACCTTAGGTACTCTGGGCCTCTGACAGCTTTTGCTCATTAACCTGTGCTGAGGGGCACTAGTTCTAAATCCCATCAATACCACATTCCTAAATCCACATAGTTACTAGCGCTCCAATCTCTTTAATTAGTAACAGCAAACCTCCCAAAATCTAAATTGGTCAAATGTTCTAAAGGGAGGGAAAAAGTTAAACATCTTTAAATTGGATAATAACAGCTCCTTACCAATTTTCCTATTGACTGTGCTAGTAAAATATGACTCTATCCAACCTCAAAACTTACAACAACACAAACAAATGCAGTATTACTACCCCGCACAGTCTCAGCTTTAAGAACAATTCTTTGGGTGAAAATCATGGAGACATTTTATAACGAGTATCAGATACCCATGGCCAACAAAGAAAGAAAGAATAGGTCATGTTTCTGCTTCTTTCAGTCAAAAAAAAGTTAAAGTATGGCAGATACTGTTGGTTAACTTCCCAGTAGCCATTCCCTGCGCCCTTCCTAGTTTACAGAGTCCTAATTTGTTCAGGCATTACTGGTATATTCAGCAACAGGGAACTTTCCCACTGCCCTAGGGATAAGTAAAATTGTCCAGGCAAATAATATTAATTTCACTCCCCTCTGTTGGTGATTGGTTTAGGGGTGGGCATGTGATCTATTTCCAGCCAATGAGATATGAGAGGAAATCTGCTGGGGGGGGGCTGTTAGTTTTTGTTCCCTTGGTTAAAAAAAAGAGAGACACAGACTTGAGGAAAATTGCTGTCCCTGTCTTTCTGCTTTTAACACTGTTTTATCTTTGTTGGAAGACAATATAACGTTTGGCATTATTGCAATCATATTTCAACCATGAGAGGAAAGCCAAGTAAAATCACAGAGAATTTGACCCTGTGCCCTAACACTGTTGAGATGTTTGTCAAATTTATCAGCTTTAGGGGGCCTGTCTCTGGACCTCTTGTTACGTGACTTAATAAAACTACCACTTACCACTACTTTCTGGTCAGATAGATATTCATTACTCAAAGCAGAAGGCACCTTGACATGAAGGAACTTGGTAGAAGAAAAGAGAAATTTCTAGTTACCTCCTCTAAAATATTTGACATAATGTGTCCCTCCCCCAAAAAGCCTGTGCATCTTTGTCATTCCTTTTCTCCCCAACTCTTTCCTTGCTGCTCTAGGACCTGGCCCATAATGGGATGGTCAACAAACGTCTATGGAATTGACTCGTAACCAACATAGTGAGAAAACATTAGTAAGAAAGTACTAGCATGCCTTTAAAAGGTTTCACTGGGCCATTTTGTTTTCTTTTTTTGTCGTTTTTCGTGACCAGCACTCAGCCAGTGAGTGCACTGGTCATTCCTATATAGGATCCGAACCCGCGGCGGGAGCGTCGCCACGCTCCCAGCGCCGCACTCTACCGAGTGCGCCACGGGCTCGGCCCAAGGTTTCACTGGGCCATTTTGTTTTCTGCTTACAGTTTCCCTATAAGCTAAGAAGGGCATGTGGCTCCTGTCTTTTTTTTAAAACACAGCTTTAATATAGTATAATTTATATACCATAAAATTCACTCATTTTAACTGTACAGTTTGATGAGTTTTAATAAATTTGTACAGTTGTGTGGCGATCACCATAACCCAGTTTTAGAAAACTTCTACTATGCAGCTACACTGTTTTATGTGTGAAGCATTAGACACAGAATTATGTGGAAGGCACCCCAGACAAAAGGAGATGCTGGGGCCAGGGTCTATGGCCAGCTCCCACTCTCCATGGAGCAGACTGCTGCAGCTGGTCTCACCTCTCTTTGTATCTCGAGAACCCGACACAGAGCTACTACTCAGTGTTTCTTGATGATGCCCAAGTGAAACCTATAAAGTAGAGGAACATCTGAGGGGCAGCAAGTAGGAGGAGAGGATTCTGGGCCAGGAGTCAGGGCACTTGGGACTGGGTTTTGCCCCAGCTGGGCTTTCCCAGGCACGTGATCTGTGGCAATCACATTGTAAGTCTGGGTGACCTCAGTATCCTCAGATGTAAATTCGGGGGCCAGCCAAGGAGAAGCATGAGGAGAGTTTGGTTAAATACAGCAGAACACTTTTAGCAAACTTAAACTTGTACCAGAACTCAAATACCTTGCAACTAAAAACAGAGTCACTCTGGTTAAAGAGTATGGATGTCCCATCTTCCCACCCAAGTCCCCAAAACCATGTCAGCGAAGCTCTGGGGGCTCCAAAAAACACCCTGGGCTAGATCTAAGTTCCTGCCAGCTCTGACAGTGCACGACTCTAGGCACAAGCACAGGCACTGTCACCCAGAACTCCTGACCAAACATGGCAACCATTCTCCTCACACTTTAGCCTATTATATTTTAAAATAATAATTTATTTTTACTTATGAGGCATTTGAGCCTTAAGTAAGCAGTACCAGAAAATAAAGTCATTATGTTGATTTGGATGTATCAATGGTCTTAAGACACTCAAAAACAAATATATACGCAAAAAAATTAACTCCAAGACTATGATTTTAATTTCACAGTACTCATATATGGAACAAAGATGTTCCCTACTTCAAATACTTATTGAACCTTCACCATGAAAAAGATATTGCCAGTTCTTGGGCCTGTGATATACAAGTAGGTCCAACCATCCCCTCCCTGTCCTTGCATGGAAGTGACAATCTAATGCCTAGAGAAAGGCAAGGGCAGGAGAATGGCAAGAAGAAAAGACAAACGTGGATAAGCATGAACTCACTATGACGGAATGTTATGGTGTTTCAGAGAAAAGCAAGATTGTATTCGGGGGAGAGCTGATAAAAGAGGAGGCATCTGATATATCTCAAAAGAGAATAATTCCAAATCCTTTTTGGATATGCGAAGATAAACTTTAAATGAGTAGTGGACAGAGATGGAGAAGGGAATAAAATTAGTATTATGAGACAGGTATTTTGCCTCTATTCATCAATTAGATGTTTTTAATTAGCCTGAGATCAAATAGGAATGAATATATGCATGCACACAAAGAAATAAAGGTGCAACTTATCCAGCGATTGAGATGATTTTGCCTCCATTTTTTCTTTATAAAGATTAAAAAATACTAATAAACTAATGTAATACTAAAATCCTAAATCAGTTCTTAAGCTTTCTTATCTGAGTCCTTTAAGCATCTGATAAAAGGCAATGACTCTCTTTCCAGAAAAAAATAACAAAACAACATTTCTCTCTCTCTTCTCTCTCTCTCTCTCTCTCTTTTCTCTCTCTCTCTCTCTCCACCCCCCCCCCCCAACGTGCAGAGAAAATGTGTATGATACCAGAAGGTTCAAGGACCCTGGAACAGTTACCTTGTTCCCAGGTCAAGAGTCTCTGTACTAATTAATTACTGGCTTTTTCACATTTTAAGAAACTTGCTCTATTAAACGCATCAAGAAGTCCAGTCATGATTCACCCCCCTCCAAAATAAAAACATTATTTCAATGTCTAAACTTTTAGAAATTTTCGTGGTAATAAAAGCAGACTGTTTAAGGAATTGAACTCACATACCCACACATCACATGACTCCCATCAGCTGGTTTTATAATCTATCAAAAAAAAAAACCAAACCAACTTCAAACAAACAAGAAAAAAAACCTTCAGCTTAAATAAAATCAGAACAGAATAAACAATCAGCAAGCTGACCCATACACACAAGGAAATAACATTAAATCCAGGACAACACTCTGGGCAAAACTTAAAGATCAAAACCCCATGTGTCACAGAATCTGGTAGGAAGCCTTCCAGAGCTTTTGGCAGCCATGGAAAGTACCAGGTCATGCCTAGAATTGGAGTTTTCTTTTCCTTTGGGATACTACAACCAAAGTATCCAGCTCAGTGATGTCTACTTTCACCAACGTCATTATCAGAAATTGTTTCATTCAACTGACAAGTATTAGGTGAGACACTACTGGTTCATAATCCTTTATTCAGAATCCCTGGGGACAGAATTTTTCAGATTTTAGAAAGGAAATATGTCTGGGGCTACATCCAACCATTAAAATTCTGCAGCAAATGGATGACTGGTCACCCCATGTTGGGTAAACAAAGACTATCAACAGACACATGTCAGTCCAGAACAAGTTTCATTACCCAATGAGTAATAAAACCTTTTAGTTTTAGAGCTTTTTGTACGTTGGAATTGCATATTGTTCTGGGGAAGAGAGACTAAGGTAAGTAAGACTAGAATCTGGTTCTCAAGGAGCTTATAACCAAGTAGAGGAAACAGGCCTGCATACACACAGCTTTCCACCAGGCAACCGGCAGGACAACATGAGAGCCATGCGCTCAGCTTACGGTATCAGAAATAGGCCAATAACTTCCCAACAAGAGACTTAGGATCCCAGCCTACATGAGTAAAATGGCAGTGGGCTTTGTACAATGTTCTCAGATGTTGACCAGAGGAGGAGGAGGACTGAAGCGTGTTTCCCAACCATTCCTGATAAGAATTATATGGGGTATCTGTTCATTCTATTTCTTCCCAGACCCCTTTCCGTGGAGATCTGAATCTACAGGTCTGAGGTGGAACCAGGAATCTATCTACTAAATAAGTACCCTGGTGATTTTCATCACTGGGGGAGCTTAAAAAAAAACCTTGGTCTAGGTCAGTGGTTCTCATGCTTGAGAGGGCATGGCACCCACTCAAGGTGGAGTGCTCGTAAAAACAGATTGCTGGGAGCCACTACCAGGGCTTCTGGTTCACAGGGCTGGGGCCAGGCCTGGGGATTTGTATTTCTGACAAGTTCCCAGGTGATGCTGCTGCAGCTGGTTCTGGGACCACATTGTGAGAACCACTGGCCTAGCAAGGGGTATTAGCAAAGATGCAACATGAGGAAGGAGGAAAAACAACTGTGGGGACCTGGCGGGTGGACCAGGGTGGTGGTGGCACTGGGGGTGGGCATGCCATATGCTAGATTTAGACCAGAAGTCCACTTCTGAGTCAAATTCTGAAGATCTGGGGCTAGTGGGGAGGGGTGAACTTCATACTAGGTTTGTCATTTATTTAATAAACAATAACCGAGTGTCCACTGTGTGCCAGGCAGCAGGGATGCAGTGGTGCCCTCATGGAGCTTACTACAGGCTACACCAGCAGTTCGAAACTGGGGCTGCCCACATTGGTAACACCTGGAGACAATTTTGCTTGTCACAACTTGAAGTGGGTAGAGGTTAAGTACTACTGGCATCTAGTGGGTAGAGGTCAGGGATGCTGCTAAATATCCTACAATGCACAGGACAGCCCCCACCACAGAGAATGATCCAGACCAAATATCAACACTGCTGAGGTGAAGAAGCCCTGGTCTACATTTAAAGTTAAACAGGGGAATGAAGATCTGTGCATGTCACTATGTCTGTCAACTCCAACTATTCATTCCCTGTCATTCCCTCGATTCATCAGGCTGGGGTAACAGACACAGATAAAGCCAGCTGCAAAGCAATCCGGAAGCTCTTTCTCCCAAGCATGCGCTGCAGCTGTAAAGTGTCATAACAACGCCCTTCTTTGAGTCACTACTGCTTTCTTACTCCCTGAGAAAGGCTGTGGTTTTAGTGGACAAACTATCAGAAACTTTGCTTTATAAAAATTGTGTCAGTAAGAATGAAACATTCTAGTCTAGCCTGAAGAAACTAAGTCCCTTTGACCCAGAGCAGCAGCACAAGTGCCTCACATCAGGGGTTCCTGGACACCACACTGCACACCTCGGTAGCTGTCAAAGAACCAGGACCACCTCGCAGTCCAGATGTGAGGCTCATACCTTGCCACTCTGCCCTGCTTTGCTTTGAGCTTATTGAAACACTGCTTCATTTAACTTTCACTGAATTCTACCCCTCCCCGAACTCTGTAACTACCTATTTTTCATTTGGTGTGACATCCATAGGTCCCCTGGTGTACAGTCTCCCAATAAACCTGACTCTGTCAGACTACAGGTTTGTCCCTGGTGATCTTAGAATGACTGGGCTAGAGCAGTAGCTAGGAAGACAGGGTGGGTCTAGCCCCAAGGAACGCTGGCAGCCAGTGCTAACCACTCAAACCCTGGAACGAGCTCCAGGGTCTTCCAAGAGCAAATGGGTCCTTTTTCTCTTGGTGGCTGCACACTTGGGAAAGGGGATCCATGGCTAATTGCTTTTAAAAGACAGTCTAATCTAGAGCCCAATAAATCATAAATCATTTCTAATTCTCCATTTGTTTGACCACCATTTATTATGTCCTCACTGAGTCCATGGCACTTTTCTAGGTTATATGGTGGGGATATCAAATAGAAGATACGGCCTTGACTGAGAGGGACCAACGATCTAATGATAGCAACAAGGCACCACATGTCACCATCATAGAGGACAACTGCTAAGAAGCAAGTCAATAAACAGAGTACTCATGAAGGAGTGTGCAGTTATGAAGTGAGGTGAAGTTAGCCTTTGCCCCACAGTCACAATTCATTCAGAAGCCTGATCCACCCATGTACAAATTCTGTCAAGGATTTTCTTTTCCTAACCCATCTGTTCAACTGGTCTTCTGAATCTATAAAACGAAACTATTTGTTCAGAAATATGGGCTATTTTTCTATTCCAGAGAGGCCACAAATCTGCATCAATTGTCATAAAAAAGAAGGAAACTCCAGATGTGGTGAGCTGGAGGAACCTCAGGGCATTTTATTATGAATATTTAGCCGGTTTTCCTCTTGTTATGAAAATTATGCCAATCTGTTCCCCAGCATGACTTTCCAATGAATTTCAATATCACAAAAGCTTTTTTGGGGGGTGGGAGGGTAGATAATGTTACTTGTTTAAATAAATCCTGATCAGCTGAGTTTTTCCACTTTCACTTGGAAAATACCAACTGGCAAAAAACATTTTTTGAATCGTCCTAACTCTTGATCTTGACATGAGCCTGTATTTTAGCATGCTAAGGAGACAGCTGTGCAGAAAGGAGCTGCCCTCCTCTGTACTGCTGAGCAATTTTTATCATAGGTTTGTCTTCCGACCAGGAGAAAGGAAGAAGGGGGCTGCTCGGATCCCAAGCTCAGGGTCATTTCTAATAGTTGGTCAGCACTCTGTGACCCTCCACCTGAACACAGGTGTCACATCAAAATCCAGAAGCAGGGAAATGGTCCAAACGGAGGGAGCTTTTTAGTGGACTGGGGTGCCACAACTGGAAATCATGGGAGACCAATCACCCTAGAATTTACTCTTGACAATGAGAGCCAGAGAGCATGTGGGGTGAGATTAAGCTGTAGAAATTCTTGCCCTGAGGTCCCTGAAAAATGTCTGTCAATCAACATCCCTCCAGTCTTTGCTGACAGTGATAATCCCCCTTCCTGACCTGCTACCAACTTACAGGCATATTTATATTTCTACCCAATGATATCTTCTCATATTCCCACCCAATTGTTCATATCTTCCTTTTCTCTTTCCCATCCTGCTGCTCAATTCTTTGGATACAGTAACCTTTCACTCTGCACTGTAAAGCCTTTAGAATTGAATCAGAGGATGAAGAGGCTGGAAGAAACCTCAGGGGTTTTCTCTAGTATAACCCTCTGACTTCACAGACAGTGCGGACAATTGGGAGGAAGGCCAGAGAAATAAAATTATTTGCTCAAGGTGACATGGCTGGCTGATAACAGAACTGGTCCTAGAATCTGTGCTTCCTGACTCTTGGCCCAAATACACCACCCAGCCTCTGTAAAACCACTGTTCATTAACAACCCATCCCCCCACCATGATGCTTCTAGAAAGCCAGGTACGCTGGTGTAGTTAATAAATACTTGTAGGGCTGAGCAAGGCTTGGGCTAGAGCCAGGATTCTCCCACATGCTTAAGGCAGCTGAGCATGTGTTCATCTCCAGGCCCAGGAAGCCCATCTTAGACCTCGCAATTACTCTAAACTACACAGCCCAATATGGTCACCCCTAGGCAAACATGGCTACTGAGCACCCAAAATGTGGCTACTCCAGACTGAGATATGCTATACCTATAGAATACACATGGGATTGTGAAGATTTCACACGGAAAACAAAAAGAATGAAAATATCTCATGTAATAATTTAATACAGATTATACATCGAAATGATAATATTTGGACATATTGAGTTAAATAAAATATATTAAAATTAAGTTCAATTGTTTCCCTTTTCTTTTTTTTAATGTGGCTACTACAAAATATAAAATTACAAATGTGGCCCACATGATATTTCTATTGGCTAGTACTGTTCTAAAACATAACTAACCCCTCCATCCACTCACCAAATCCTTCCTGAAAGACTTGAGTTTGCTGCCTGCAGACATTACAAAGGTATCTAGAGGTATTTAAGCAGAGATGTGTTGCGGGTGCCAGTGGGAAGTCAGGGTCGGTAGTGTTGGTTGAGTGGTTAGGGAAGGCTCATGAATCCCTAAGTGCTTAAGCTGCCATGCTCCAGAATCTTTCTGCCACCTAAACTACCCAAAGTACTCTGGGTATATATGGATAAACCCTAGCTCTGCACATGGGCAAGATACACATGGCAGGAAAGAACCATGTCCCATAGAGGGAAAAATAATCCCCAAGAGTTCTGAATCCTACTTGTGCCATTCTCATGGTGGGGATTTAATGAAAGACATTTGTGTGCATTTTTTCTGATGCATTTGAAAAAGCTATCAAGACTATTAAAAAATTTCCTTAAAAGCCTTTCAACTCTTGGCAAATCCTCCACTGCATTCAAATGCAAAAAAGATAAAGAAGGAAACTCACTCTTTGTCCTGCTGTCCATTTCTGTTTTCGATGAGTCTGGAGTTGCTGTAGTTGGAGGTAACTTCTTCCCAATGGTCTGAGGGAGAAAAAAGATGATTTTACTTATCAAGATGATTCTCTCCATGAAGAAAGGAATAAAATCAAGGTCATAATGACAAAATGCTCAAAACTGGTTCTAAAAACCATACCCTTCAGTTTATGCACTGCTCTGGGTATCGGCTGCCACTCTTTCATAGGTCTGACCCTCAGTGACAAACAAGGGGGAAACGAGGTAAAAAGGGCATTATCCTTGTAGGCCCTCAGTACATTTTATCCTTTCTTCCTTGATGCTCTTGTTAAAAGGTTGACTATTTTTAGCAGAGAAGACAGATACAGTTCCCCTCATCTATGAGAAACTGACTAAATCTAAGAAGGCACAGCACCTGGCCCAATGGAGGTGCTCAAAAGGAAAAGCAGAGTGGAAGGATGGTTGGAAAAGGGAAGAACTAAAAGGAAGGGATAAAGGAATGGAGGGCCAGGAGAACAGATGAATGGACAGGCAGAAGCCAGCGTGTCCAGGGCAACTGTGCCTTACTGTGCCTCCTTCTAGCCATCTAAAGTTCCACCTGCCTCACAGGGTACAAGCAAATACACTCATGCCCTCTAGGACCTACCCCACAGGTGAAAACATGTGAGGCCAGCAGCTCCCTCCCCACCAGTCTTTTAACCCCCTAGGGCTTTGAAAAAGTCCAACACCTCTGACCCTCTGCATCCACTGACTGGTTAAAAAAAAAAAAAAAAAAAAAAGATCATGAGTTAGTTTTGAGTCCATTTCCTTTCCTTCATTTGAAGCTAATTCTATTATCACTCATATTTATGAACCATCCATAGAGAAGACCAAATATTGTCTCTGCCTAAAGATGTTCCTGAAAACACTGGCAATTCAGCAGCTCAAAACAAAAACAATAAACAAATAAACAAACCCAGTGGTCCCAAAGGCGAGGTCTGTTCCCACTCTTGTCCTTTGCCACCACACTTGTGTGATCATGATTAATGCCTGAGGAGAATGTCTATTGATAACCAGGTAAACAGCTGTCACGACCAAGTAGCTGAGTAAATCAACCTCCCCAACAATGAAGGGGTTCACCAGTGAGAATTCCAGCCACTGAGAAAACCAAACATCTTTGCCCCTTGAACCCATGAAAAGGACTGGACTGCATAATTCAAAAACTGGCACGGTGGAATTTTTCTTCAGATAAAACTGATTCACCGCAGCTTTTAATTTGAAAAAGTTCTTCAAGCTTTAAACGATGAGACTAACATTAAATATGAATACATCACAGAAAGAGGATAAGATAAATCAAATCCTCAGCCCTTCATGAATTTTTAAAAATATTTGTGACAGAAGGCCTGTACATTTTACACAGTGACATTTTTATTTAGTGCTGCAGGGCTTTCTATATTGGATAAAAAATGAAATCCAAAATAATATGCTGCCCCTCAACTGCTGCTAAGTACTCAAACTAATAACATTTTATGATTCCAAGGAAGGAAACATCGGGGAAGAAAAAAGCTGAATGGTATTCTGCCATAAGGTCAAATCTGATGAAAAACTGTTTTTAGGATTATCTTGAAAAATCAGGTATCGACAGTAAAAATAGAGGCTCTCAAAGCATCATTTCATTCACATTCCTGTTCACAATCCCAGCCGCGTCTCTGCCGATTTCTTTGTTTTTCCCTTTGGGGGACGAGAATAAAGCATCACTATTGTTAACACATTAGGAAGAAGAAAACAAAAACAAGTAGTACTTTACTTATTACTGATGGTAGAACGAGGAAATCAGGAAATGCAATAGTAAATACTATTCCCAATCCTGATTGTTTGCTTTCCTGAAAAAAAAAATGAGACATGGAATGGGTTGCACTTTAAACTAGATGCCTTCCTTTAGAGAAACCTCTGCAGGTTTTGTATATTCCCACAACTTCCCTCTCTTTGGTAATAAAAGGAAGTACTGCCCATCATCTGTCCTAGTTTACCAGAACGTCCAAGCAAACTAACATCAAGAAAGGCCACTGATTAAATACATTTACTTTAGCACAGAAAGACATGAAAAAGCAAAGCTTACTCTATTTTTTTTTTTTTCTTGCTATTTCAGAAAATATAGCACACTGGGCTCTGCGTGGATCCCAGCAATAGGAGTGATGGTGAAGCTGATATTATACTTATCTTCTGGGGGGTGCTGGACCTTAAATCCTCCCTTCTCCTTCACGGGCCATGATTAAAAGTGTGCAGTACAGCAAGTTGCTGACCTCTCAGCCTGGTCCCGCAGGTGTTCTAGAGATAGGAACTGTTCCAGTATTTCTCTCTTCTTTAGGACTTAGACCTGAAGAAGTGTGGTTCCCAGACCAGCCGTACCTGAGAACTTGTTAGTAAAGCAAATTCCCAGGCCCCGCCCCAGACTTTCTCAATCAGAAACTCTGGGGATGGTGCCCAGCAGTCTCTGTTGAAACACACATGGGATTCTGATGCACCAACCTAGATGGAGGAGAGATGCCATTCATATCAATCAAATGCCTTTTCTTAGATTATAAATGTAATACCTACATAAATCATAAAACATCTTTTTCACTCTTCTTCCTCTCTTCTCTCTCTCCTTTTCCACCAAATGCCTTCTACCTTCTCTATTCTCACTAGCCAGAGAGTTCAGAGAGCAACTTGAGTTTAGCAGAGCAGACAATGTGAGAACAACACTGAGGAAGAAACGGGGGAGCGGAGTTGGCCATGAGACCCTTCACCAAAGGAGAACTGAAAGAATGGGTGGCCAGGTGGCTGGATGGACAGACGGAGGGAAGAAAGAAGAGGTGGTTCTGAACCAAAACTGAGCCCTCTCTGGGCTCAGACTACCTGGAAGGCCAAGAGGGCAGATTTCCAAGCCCTGCTGCTCATGTGCACTGTTTCCCTTTACTGACATTTTAGGTGGGGTGTTTCTTCACTGTAGAAGCCAGTCTAACACGCCAAAGGACATTTAACAACTCTTGCTCCTGCCTATTAAGTCCATAGTGCCCCCATTGAGTCTACCCCAAACACCCCACACCTTCCAAACACCCCCAGCTGAGAGCCTCTAGCCCCCGCCCCTCCTCTAGATAACAGAACAAAGACAAAGGGCGGTGAATTACTGCTTTCTCATCAGCCTTCCAGCTCCCCCTATCTCTGAAAACATCTTTGGTCCACTGCGCTTAAAATGAATTGAATCCCACATTTTAAAGGGCACGCATCATGAAAGCAACGCCTGGCTCCCGTACACATACAGGTCATGCCTGACTGAAGGTCACCTATGGTGCAGGCTGAAGTAGGCAGAAAAATCAGGGACACCCATCCATACGTCTTTGCTCCACCTAGCAGGCAGCAAAGAAGGATATTAGGCTTGCAGTGGCTGTGGAAGAAGATACAGGATCTCCATTTGTAGTGTCCTCTGCAGAGTACCGAATTCTTGCCCCCCTGGGTACCATAAGGAAGATAACACATCCAAGACAAGCACCAGCCATGCACTTAGGGGCTGTGTTGACACTGCTCAGGACACAGCTCGTTTACCTCCAAAGCTATCTGAAACAGGCCCATTTACCGTATGCCTTTGGAAAGAACAGACTCTCAGGTTCTGCCCCCTAGCTTGGCCCAAACTTCCCTCTTCCCTTCTGTGCAGTAACTAAAGACTTCCCAGTATACACATCCATGTTAGTCTGGTCTGCTTGTCCCCCCCACTCAGAAGCCACTGCTTGGTCCGGGAGCAGATGTACATATGGATGGATTACCACCATGGATCTACTTGGACACACAATCACCAGGTTCGTGTCAACTTTTGTCTCTCTGACCACATCCCAATCTCCATTTAAAACCTATTTTTTAAAAAATAAATATTTCAGAAAATTAATTTCTTTGAACATTTAATAACATAAGTCCCTCTCTTTTCAGCTCTCTTGCCAGAAGTACTAAATAAACATTCCGGGATTTTCGTGTACAATGGGAGTATCCCATATACTCCTATGTGTACAAGGTCTGCTAATACAGCATCAGGACAGATAACCACCATGTGATTTCAGTTAGTGGAGCAAGTAGTTATTTTTCTATTCTGTGCCAAAATGAAGAAACTAATGCTTACAGGAAACACAATCAATGGATTCAAGTCCAAGGGAACCCAGCTCCCTAATGACAAATGTTGCTGATTCTCTGTGACTACACAATATGAGACCAGGATTCTGTTCAAATCAATAAAATAAAATCACTACTTTGAGTGTTAAAAAAAAAAAAGGTTCTAATTATAGGACAATGCCAAGGAGAAGAAAGTTTGTCTCATCTCTGAAAGTCTCCTCTCATCGCTTCTCAGCCTTCCGGCTAAGATCAAGTGAAAGTCTCCTCTCCAAGAATGCCACACACAACTCTTGTATCACACAGGCAACCAGGTTCAGTGAGGAGGGGGAAGAGGGAGAGACCTCCCTGCATTCTCGCAGCTGGCGAAGCCCACAGTCCATAGGCCAGGCTTTCTGGCAGCTCTTCTAGAAGAAGATGATGGTCTGAGAAGCTATACGTAGACATTTCTCACATGCTCACAAAAAGCCAAACATAAGAAAAGACTTTGCAACCAGCTGGTAAAACACAAGGTAAGGAATGGCTCTTTGATGGCATGCCTTTTACGATGCTAGTATCTGACAGTATTCCTCTTTCTCTTCAATACAGATTTATTCAGTGCTTGCTCAACGTGAGGCAGGAAGGCAGACAAAAAGGCAGAAGGAAACTGAACATCACTGCAAACACTGAAATAGCAATTCGTGGGACTGGTTCTCCAGAGTGGTGCGTTGAGGGCTGCCCACTCATTCAGCACAGTTATGCCAAATCCTGCTCATATACAGGATACGGAGAGATATAAGACACAGCAACGAGAGGAGGGACAAAATAGTACCCATACATGATCATATCCACAACTTTTCAGTTTTTGTTTACCACCATAACTCACCATAACCCAAACTGCTATTAAAACTCACTGTAAACTTTTATATTTATTTTTATATGCTCCCTTCATTACCACCTATCACTGATAGCATTCTGAAAAGTCTTCTTGGGTCTCAGCAGGAGCGATAGGAGCAGAGCAGAAGCCCCCAGAGTCAGCTCACGTCAGAGCCAGCAAAGAACTAGCACAGAGAAGTGTCCTTACAATGGAGCACCTTACGTGCTTCCTGTGGAAGGCTTTCCTACTTGCTGGGAAATGTACATTAGCAACTGTCAATTCACCCGCATTTGCTGGACCCAGCTTAAACTATTTGATATCAACAGAAGGTATGCCAAAGTAAAACACAACTTAGAATTTTAAAAGTAAAATGCATGGTCCAGTAAAAGAAAAAACTACATTTGTAGTTACATTCCAGGGACAGGGTTTACCATTGAAACACCTCCCAGACCCTTATATCAATTCTGACTTCTCCAAAGGGGCACACTTCAGAGTGTATTTTTAAATTTGGCTATAAGGAAAAATACAATTTAAAAGGTAATATTCTGATTATAAAACTGGGCTTAATACTTAGAATTTAAGCCCAATTATGATGTTTATTTCCCTGGTTGTCTCAACAAGTTAGAGAGAATTCAAATTCTATTAAACCTCCTTGCCCTATCACAGTTAAAGACCTGATCAGATTCAGAGCAGCCTTAGAAGCATCTGTCAGGTATATCATACTTAGAACTTAGCTACCTTTCTTGCCCTTGCTCTTCAGAAATAGCACCCTCCTTGACAACAGGACTTACATGTTCATTATTCTCTTATCCCCACAAAGTGAGACGTCAATATTTCTTGAATAGAGCAGGCAGTTTGGGGATACCATCCATTTACCCTTTGCCCTAGCGCTAGCATCCTACCACAACAGGTACAAAGAGAGGAGATGTCCTCCTTGAGAAACCACAGGGCCACTACGCCTCTTGGAACCCCACTGTTTTAGTCAGTGTCATGCATCAGCTCTTTCCAGCCTGGTCACTGGTGACAGCACACTGTCCAGGATGTCTTCCAAGGCACTGTTGCCACTGTCTTACTTCCTCTTAATCCCCCACGCAGCCCTGGCCTCCTATTAATTATTGGTTGCCATAAAGAAGAACCCAATCTCAGCCATGTTTCTGGTGGACGCCTCTCAGACTATGACTTCCAAATACTCATACTAGCCTGCTTCCTCACAGTCTCTCAAGTTCTACATCTATTATGATCAAAAGGCCTTTACTTGGATGGGTCATTATCACCCAGGTATGTCTATGTACACGCATATTCGTATACACACACCATTCTCTTGTCTTGAGATCATTTTCCAAAGCGTGCTCTCCCATGTTTCACCAACCAATTACCAAAATACCTAAATCACATAATCTGGTAAATTTGGGAAACACTCAACATCAGTGCATCATAGCATATTTAAGGCTCTGAGAAGCTCTATAGTAACTGTTTAACTTTATCCTTAACTTTATCTCAGTGTATTCCAAACTTATCTGACCACAGAATTTCTACTGCTTACGATATTCATTAACACATCACAAGAATGAGTAGTCAGCTGACCAGTTAGCTCAGGAGGTTAGAGTGTGGTGCTGGTAATACTGAGATCCAGGATTCTACCCCTGTACCGGCCAGCTGCCAAAAACAAACAAAACAACAACAAAAAAAACACAAAAATGTACTTCTGATGCTCTTCATCACATTAGTGATCAGAAGTCACTGATGGAATTCACTAACCCTTGCCCGCAAGAGCTAAGTACGATCCTCCTGTGTGTTGGAGGGAGTTGTGTCCTAACTCATGGATTGTGCAAGAATGAACTGCTGTTGGGTTTGATTGACTGTTGATGGACTGTGGTGTGGCATACCTGAAGGCTACTGAATGCAAGTTACAAGGCTTAATAAAAATCTTTATTCTTTTAGTGTGTGTGTATACATATACGAAAGAGTAGTCTATGGAACGGTGCGGTGAACATTTAAATCCTAAATTCTCTTGCCCATTCTCTGTTTCCTAGGTTCATGTCTTGGAACTCACCCTTGATTCCCCTCTTATTGTACCTTTCCATATCTCATCCCTCACCAAGGCCTTGCTTCCAGATTTATCCCTTCCTCTTTGACCACAGCCCAGAGCCTTGTTACCGTCAGCACAGGGACTATTTCAGTAGTTTTCTAGACAAGGATCCTATCCCGTTTCAACTTGCTTCATTTGATCTTGCATAAGACTCAACTTGTAGTCACCATCACCCCTTACTATACCTATACCAAAGCACTTAGAATTTTTTTTTTTCTCTTGGCGGCTGGCTAGGTAGTATGGGCATCCGAACCCTTGACTCTTGTGTTATCGATACCGTGCTCTAACCAACTGAGCTAACTGGACAGCCCCAAAGCACTCAGAATATATACTGCTTCTTAATGGCTGTCCATGTAAATTCCCAAAGTCCACAAGAAGTTTGATGGTTGACTTCCAATTGCTGCAACTTGCCATATCTCCCAACAGCTTGTATCTTCCTCTTGAGCTCTCAAGACTAATAGAAAACTTTGAATGCAAAACATCTGATTTCAAATTAGATTCTTCCATCAGGTCTTCCAGGGTTTACTCTTTAAATCTGTCAAATAAAAACTTTAGTGTCTATAATCCCACAGAACCTGGCTCTGTAGTGCAATGAATAGCACATTGGACTTCTATAATTCTACTGAACACATACATATGAGGTCTATTTTATATTTGCATATTACACACAGGTATGCACATGTGCATTTGTGTGTATCAGTGGAATATGAAAAATTCTATCATTTATCACGTACTTTAACTTCTGCCAAGATCTGGTCATTTGGTTCATTGGTTTGCTTTTTGAACACCTCTAGAGACCACATCCTGAAAAACTGGAAAAAACCATACAACACAGTCACAGGACGGATAAGATTGACTCTTTGTCAAAGCAAAATAAGTTTTTGAAGGTTTAGTATGGGGCTTCAACTCATGCTGGGGAAATGCAGTGTCACAGATGAAATCAAAACCTACTTAAGTGCTCAATGAGGAGGAGAATGTACATTCAGGCAATATTAAAATCATAGAAGGCAGCTCTCTAAACATCTGACAGCATATGAAAGTACCGTTTATATTATACCCCCGCTGTTCCCAAGAGAGGAGCCTGCATGCTATTTTGTTGTAGGATCATCTTATTCATAGCAGAGGAACAAGCCAAAGTAAATTTCCATTTCATATACCACTTTGGCAAAACACAATCTGCCATTATGCTTTAAAAGACTATTTTCTACTGTTATGACAGATAAAAGGAAATTGTAAATATTCTTTCTACTAGAGAATTCATTTTTTTTTATCATTTTATTAACAATGCTTTCCTTTTAGATGCACTTGGAAAATGTAAGAGCACAGGTAAGGTAGAGTGAAAGATGACATGGCCAGAATCATAGGGCTGGTTTGAGTTTTGCTTGTCCAGTGCTTTAACATGAAACATGCTGTACACATGGGGACCAAGTCTTAATTTTCCTATAAAGTAGTTCTATGAATTCAATTAACATTCAAAGATCCTTTCCAGATCCAAAATATATTTATTTATTCAATTACATAGAGGCAAAGCAGTTCCCCTTACCTAGGGATAGCACCCCCTCCCCAATATATTTCATTCTCACCTTACCATCTTTAAGATTCAACTAAAGACTAGGTGGCTAAAAGTAGTAGCTTTTAGTAATGTTTTCTATTGACATACATCCCACACTTGCTTGTGACATTTTTACGTGTAAGAGATACTTGAGGGCAAAACCCACATTTTATTCAGTTTTCCTTTACACCTCTAAAATAAAGGTTTGCTTTGCTCATTCATTCACTCATTCAGCATTCTTTTCTGAAACTACTGTGAACCTCAATCTATGCTGGATGCTGCATATACAAAGATGAATCTTTAATGAGTCTAAAATTTAGCAGCAGAGATAGACTCATTAACAGAGCATCACAGTGCAAAGGGATAAACAGTACGTTAAAAGGTGTGTATAGAAGGGAAAGAAGGAGCCATTAACAATCCTACATGGGAAATAAGCCTTGCAGCAATGAGACTTGGATGGAATTCTGCAGGACAGTAAGGATTTGCCCACTAGAAAATGGTGGAAATGGTACTCTTGCTGAAGAAAGACATGAAGCAAGGCAGGAATGTGCGTGGGGAATGAGGACCTCCCCGTAAGGGTGGGGGTGAAGGCAGGTGGAGGGAGAGCTACTTGGGCCCAGAGGCCAGCAAGGTAAGTTAGGGCCAATGGTACAGTTTGTGCTTTATTATAAAAGGTGACTAGTAGCCATGAAAAGTAAGCAGAGGTGTGGCATGATTGAATTTGTGACTTTAAGACCGATGATCTGGTGGTTTAGGAAGGAATGAAGATGAAAGAAAAGAACATGCAAAAGCCAAGGAGACAATTGTAAGGTTGACAAAATAGTCCAGGTAAGGCAATGAAACCAAGGACATAAAGAAGAGGTTTGAGAAACATCTAGACTGCCCATCGATCCGTAGTTCATGGCCACCACAGGGATAAGCCGGTGATTGTGAATTGGTCTGAATATGATAGAAAAGTTCGCAATTCTGTTATGCTCTTGAGGCTACATATACTCATGACACATAATTATCGAGTGCCAATCATGTACAAGGAACAACATTAAGTTCAGACTCTGATCAGAGAGTCAAAGAGAGAGTTGGGAAAAACAAAACTGAGTGAGAATGGGAAAAACACTGCCTTTCCTCTGCTCTCGCACAGCACAATCATCCACACAGAAGACCACGGTGGGAATACCACTCCCCCATTCACAGAGTGGGAATTCCTCACCCTCCCCTTTCCTGGACTGGGAATACCTCCCCCTGCCCTTCTTAGAGTGGGAATTCCCTCACCTCCCCCTCCTCTGTCTGCTGCTAGGATTTTCCCACCTCCTCCTTTGCCAGGTACGGGGATTCCAACTGCTCCAGTTCCCCCTCCCCATCCACCTGGGACAGGACTCCCCCAACCCCCGCCACCCCCTCTGCTTCCTGGATCAGGCGCTCTGCTCCCCTCACAATTTGGGAGTAGCACTTTACTATCACCACAACTGTGTAGATTTCTTCCTCCCATTGCCAACTGGCTTGTTTGAATTAGGGATGAATCAAGACAAAGGGAATAGGAAGGAGCCAATAGAGCCTTGTGGGCCAATGAAGCCTCTATACTGGACAAGGATCTGACACCACAGTAAAAGGTAACACAGACGTGAGCTCCTCTCTGCATAATCATCAACACAGAAGACCAGCTTCTGTGACCAATTATGTGGGGATTTCTCCCCACTGGCAAGCAAGCCAGCAATTCTTCAGCAGACACCATCAGGTGTCCTCCAATTCAGTTCCAACGCTATCTACATGGAGACAGCATCAGATTGCACAGCACAGAGTGAGGGCACTGTCCCTAAGACTGCCCCCCACTTCAGGTGAGAGTTGCCCGCCCAGGCCTTTGGAACTTCTGACCAACCAGCTATAAATCAGGGTTTCACAACCTCTTCCCTGGGTTTGATTAGTTTGCTTGAGTGGCGCTCAGAACTCAGGGAAACATGTACTGACATTTACCAGCTTATTGTAAAAGATATTACAAAGGACACAGATGAAGGGATGCTTAGGGTGAGGTATGGGGTAAGAGGCACAGAGCTTCCCGGCCCTCCCTGGGCACCACTCTCTGGGAACTTCCTCGTGTTCAGCTCTCCAGAAGCTCTCCAAACCATGTGTTCTTGGGTTTTCACGGGAGCTTCATTACGTATGCATGATTGAAGCACAGACCACCATGCAGAAATGAAATTGGACAAAAAAGGTATGACCTAACACTAACAGCCTGGGTGGGGAAACCCAGCAAGGCCTGTTTGTTCAGATTCTCCTTGGTCTTTCTGTGCAGCATTCCTTCCTCCCAGGTATGGGGCAGGACCCCTCTGGAATGGGAGTCTTATCACCTGTAATCAGACAAGGTAAGTCAGAGAATTTCTTGCCTTGGGGAGAAAAAGGAGCAGGGGAAAGGAGGGCAGGAGGTCAGAGAATAGCATGAGTCAGGACTGTGGACAAAAACCAATATATAAATATCATAATGTCATAGACATATATGTGGCCCAGGTAAGCGTCACAGAGAATCTATCCTAACAGGAAAAAGCACAGTGCATGTGCTTCTCAGTGCTCTGATGCTGTTGTAGACACAATCAGTGCAGAAACAATAGGCCTGTGATAATTGTGAATAGTTAGCTTCATGTTAAAACGACAATCTACCATTTGAAAACTAAGACATTTTTTTAAAACACAGACACCTGAGAAGCTCTTGACATAAAAAAAGCATCTTTCTAATCTGACAAATTTGAAGTGAATAGTTTAGTCAAATATGTCTCAAAAAATGTCTTGACCTGAAGACAAAAATGGAAAATTTCTTTCCCCAGAAGAAATTCTCAGAGAAGCTTTTCCATCCTTCAGAGTACGGAAGAGAAATGAAATAGTGTCAATCAGAAAAGAGGTAATACTTGGAACAATGTTTTGTTGCTTTGTTTTCAAGTAAAACTGCCACTTAAAAAGTTTAGGGCATACAGTGGAATATTATTCAGCCTTAAAAAGGAAAGAAATTCTGACACATGCTGCAACATGAATAAACCTGGAGGACATTATGTAAAGTATAATAAGCCAGTCACAAAAAGACAAATACTGTATGATTCCACTTATATGAGGTACCTAGAGTAGTCAAATTCATAGAAACAGATAGTAGGAGCATGATTACCAGGGGCTGTAGGGTAGGGAGAAATGGAGAGTTAGTGTTTTAATGGGTATAGAGTTTTAGTTTTGCAAGGTAAAAAAAAAAAAAAAAAAAAAAAAAAACGTTTTGGAGATGGATGGTGGTGATGGTTGCACAACAGATTTTATGTTTTGCTAGGGCATACTCCTCTTTCTCTGCAAGCCTCTCTCTCTGCCGAGGAATGTTGATGAGAATGGCAAAATATTGCTCATGAGGCTCCGATATCCAATACTTAACACTGAACCACAGAGCTGGCCGGTTAGCTCAGCTGGTTAGAGCATGGTGCTTATAACACCAAGGTCCAGCGTTCCCTCCCTGCACCAGTCAGCTGCACCGCCCCCCCCCACCAAAAAAAAATCAACCACAAAACAATCAGGGGTGTAAACAGTATCTAATAAAGTGAGTTAGAGAACAAACTCATCTTTTTCCAGAAGCTTTCCATCTCAGGGCTGCCTACTGTGTTCATTCACCTCAGTCTTATCTGAAGCGCTTCTTCTAACACTATAAAAGATAACCTATTGTTTACATAAAGATAATCTCTAAATCTGGCTAACACTAAATAGCTCTGGCTTTAATATCGTGGGATTTGTTCTCTACTTTCATTGTCCACTCCAGAATCCCAAAGAATAATACTTATTCCCTTTGTCTAATCATCTGGGCTCCCCAAATTTTTTTTTTTTTTTTTTTTTTGTCGTTTTTTTCGTGACCGGCACTCAGCCAGTGAGTGCACCGGTCATTCCTATATAGGATCCGAACCCGCGGCGGGAGCGTCGCCGCGCTCCCAGCGCAGCACTCTACCGAGTGCGCCACGGGCTCGGCCCTGGGCTCCCCAAATTTAAAGAAGGGCGGAGAAAACTACATCAACAGTTACTTAAGAAGGTTCAATGATATTATTTTTATATTTTGTTTTTATTATAAAAAATAAGTTCAAGTCACATACTTATTCAAAACAGCAGCTTCCTAAATACAGCTGAAGCTCAGGTACGCATTTGATACATTTTCTAGATGTATATAGAGGAAATGCTGTGGATTGAATTGTGGCCCCCAAAGTCCATGTGTTGGAAACTTGACCCCCACTGTCACTGTTGAGGGTAGGAAATCCTATTATGACAATTGAAAGGTGGGGCCTTGAAGGGATGATTTGATTGTGAGGACCATGCCCTGGTAAATGGTGGTTTAATGGTGGTCATGGGCATGGCTCTGTTGGCTTTAAAAGGAGAGCACGTGAGACACTCTCTTGCTTCTGCCATTCTCGCAATGTGTAGCTGTGTAGTCACCACCAGGGAAAGACCCTCACCAGATGTGTTCCCTGGACTTTGGAGTTCCCAGCCTCTGAAACCGTAAGCAATAAATATTGTTTCTTTACGAATTACCCAGTTCCGGGTATTTTGTTATAAGCAACAGAAGTGGACTAATAAAGATGACCCCATCTTTCTAAGTATTTATCTCTAAGTATCTAATGGAGATTCCAAAAGAGAGATCAAGGTAAGCTCAGGGCACTCCAGTTATTAGTTAGTAAGACATGTTCAGCAATGAGAGGTAAACACATACTGTGTGCCTTCCATGGAAAGATCCTAGATGCCAACTGCTGGCATTCTCTCTCCTCCCCCATGTTCTTCCTGAACTTGCCTCGAACCTCTAGAACAGCACTATGTACTGTCTGCCTTGAATTTCTGGCTACTTATCCATGTGTCTGTTTAATTGACTGGAACATAAGTGAGGGAGGACAAGGACTTGGTCCTGGTCATCTTCATGTCCTTTCATGTGCCCTGCACATTGGAGGCACTAAATATTCATAATTTACTTCAGCCAACAATAAACTAAACATCCATCAAAAAATATTTAGGTTTATGGAGAAAGGACTGTGTGCAATGCATTTTCTAGGTGCTAGATATATAACAATGGAACAAATAAACCTGTCTCCCCTTTCAGCATGTATCAGTAAGAGTGAATTAGCACTAAGTAGGAATCACCTGTAAGAGCTCAGACTTACCAGCTATGTGACCTTGGCGAAGCTACTTAACCTCTCTATTCCTCGGTTTCCTATTCTGAAATGGAGATAATAATACATATCTCATACATTATCTAGGAGGATTAAATCAAAAAAGGTATGTAAAGTGTGTAGCCATTATTACTGCTATTGAATTTTATTGAATAAAAAAAATCAATCATCATAATGCCTCTTTATGAGTTATAGTTACAAAGAATGACTGTTTTCGATTACAACAGCTTTTTCAACAGCAGGTTAACCGCTCTGTTCCTTTGCTTGGGGACCGGAGAGCAGGAAGCAACTTTTACAAGGCAGTCACACAGCAGAGACGTGCCTGGAGGAAAGCAATAGCTCTGAAAACTGAGAAGGGAAGAAAAGCGACAGCCTTCACCTTCTAGTCACTGGCTGGGAGGAAAAGCAGACAGAACAAAGGAGACAGGGGAAAGGAGCAGGACCGGAGCCCACAAACCAGGGCCCACAGATCAACAAAGCTTGGGTTAAGGTGGCGCCTACAATGAGTGGCCAGAAGACCACCTCAGGAGCCCCTTCAAGTGCAGGCCCGTGCCAACTGCTTCTGGCTGCATCTAAACTGTTATCTACTGTTAACGATGGGAAAACAACAAGGCGTGTGTCTGGGGAAAACGGCCTGTTGTCAGGGAACAGAAAGCCTTTTACTGAGAATTTTGATACGCAGAAGCAAACACACCACCATAGAAAATTACCCCAAGCCATCTTTTACAAAGCTTGGCATCCATTCAGTAATGGATGAAGAAATCCTAAATCGCTAGGCCAAACAGATACTCCTCCCAAGGCAGTTAAGGAACAGGGGCCAAATAAGACCATAAACTCATGTGGTACAAATTTCTAAAGCCACTAGTGGAAATTACTGACAGATATTTAGACATGAGAAGCTGAATTCAGTCTGCTACCTGGAAGTGGCCAGGCCTCCTGCCAAAAGCTACTCTTAAAGGATTCTTTCAAGATCAGTGAGGAAGGGAGAACTGGAATCCTGTTCAGATCCAGTACAGAGTAGGCTCAATATCACAAGCTTTTGAGAATGCCTACCACTATGCAGTCCACAAGCCAAACTGCTTTCCTACATTATTTTCATTTTTATGTTGTCAAGAAAGTGTTGTGTTCTCAGCTATAATATGGGAGGTTTAATCATAATGTTGATACGAATCAATGCAACCACCAAATTCCAGTTCTCCCAGATCTATGTATCTAGAGCCTTGAAACTGAGCATTACACACAGCCTTTTAAAGAGATGTTCACAAAAAGTTTGTAATGACATGGGAAATTTTATATAATGCTAAGTGAAAAAGATAGAAAATTATGTGTGTGGGGAAAAAAAGTATGTGTGTGGTATGATCTCAACCAGTTAAAAATATATGGCAAAAGGACTGAAAGTAAATTTTTTTTATTTTAATTTATTGAAAGTAAGTATTAAAAAAAAGTTCACAGTGGTTGCCCTGGGATGATTAAATTATTGTTTTTGTTTGTTTGTTTGTTTGTTTGTTTGCTTTAGTTTTTACTTTCCAGTGTTTCTACAAACCAGTTATTACTTTTATAATAAGAAAAAATAACGTTTTAAGAAAATAACATATTAATATAGCTAAAAATGATGGGTCTACCTCTCCACATTGTTGATGTCTTCTCATAAGGTCTGATTTGATTTGCAACACCTCTTAACTAGAAATCACATGCAGCTTTCATTCATGTGTCATTATATTTCCTTTTCCAAGTCATTAGTAAGGATTTTAAGAATATCAGATGTAAAATGAGTCATGACAGTAATTCGCAAGACACCACCAGTATAGAACATTCCCTGCCACTTATCATCACCCTTTACTTATAATTATTCATCAGTTTATATCCTCAGTGACTAAGTAGATGATGTCAAGTCATTTCCAATTAATGCTGTTCCAAATAAAGTATTGAGACATTTTATCAAATGTTTTCAAAGTCAAAAACATATTTCCTGCTCTTCTAATTAAACCCATGAATTCTTTATTCATACATCTGAAAGGGATTTTAAAAAGATAATAATTTCACTTTGTAACTGTTTTTCATGTGTGAGCAAAGGCGATGCTTATAGATTCCTCATTCCCTAGTATTTGAAGAAGTATTGATTTAAGGGGTGTGATCTATTTGCATAGGGCGCATAGCTTAATTGTTCTCACTTTCCTAGAAGTTGTCCAGTTCTTCACAAGTAAAAACTCCTTTTAAACACAAATCAGAGGATTATTGCAAATAGTTTCTCAAATGGGAGAAAAAGCAAGTGGATGAAAATCAGGCCCCCCAAATTTTGAGGTTCTATTTTTTCCCTTCTACTTTTACTATTTACTTTAGTATATCATAATTTAAAAATTACACAGACTTGACAGATATTTTCATTTCTCAGCTATTTGACAAGCATCTCCACTTAACATGAACATGCTTTGATTTTGCTAACTTTTGAAAATCAAAACTGATTTATTTTTAATGGTATTCAAATTTGAAGTGGGGATAGACTAAGTAAATGCACTTTTAAGAAGAACCTTTCTGTAGAGTAATTTCTGGTCTGGTGAAGCAAAAGTACAATAGAGTTTGTACTTGGCTGTCATTCATATTCATTCTTTCATTTATTTTCACCTCAGTTCAATAGCAAGTCTCAGGAGGAAGAAGAGAGTCCTCTTAAGGCTGTAAATTCTCTTTAGGATGCCTGAGTTTTAGGCAAATTATATCCTCATCACCATATGAACAAATGGTAAGTTTTTCATTACTCATTTTGCATGTTCTCATGCTCCTGTACTAAAATATTTCCCCATTCTGTTCTCCTTTCTCTGTAACATACACAAAGACAGCAAACCACATAAAATATAGGGAAAGAAAACCCTCATTTAAAAAACAAAACACAAAATCACCTATTTTAATCATGTGCTTTCTTAAATGGTACTTTGTGGTTATACGTTATTTTTTTTAAAGGTATATTTTGGCTTTTTAGGGGCAGTAGGGAAAGAATGTGTACAGTAAAATATCCGCATTGATACATTTTCTGGTCTTGAGAAATTCCTTGTCTGTTTCTATTACAATGGACAACGTTCATTTCAATGTTATCCGCTTGTAAGTTTCTGAGAGCAGCAATTCCTCTTTGTGCCTTTCACAAAGACTTGCTATAGGCTGTGCACAAGGGAAAACACAATACAGATTCATAGAAGATGGTGACAAAGGAGGACAAAGACCAGGAATGGTGCTTCTAGAGTTGATAACCCATTCCCTACTCCTGAGTTGTTATGTTTCATCTATTTCAGACACATGAGTTTCACGTGGCTACCTACCCCAATTTCCAGGGACTTTCAGTAAAATATTTTCACCTCCTTGCCCCCATAGGACAATGAAGAGTTTATCAGCCCCTAGTATAAGCTACTTCTCCCTTATTTCCATCCTGATCACTATGCCTCAAGTTAAAAGTAAAGGGGCTCCCTTTGTTTAGCCACCAGTGGGATCAGAGAACAGTCTGCAAACCCTACATAATTCCTCATTTCCTCATGGACTATATCTTAGTTATCTCTCTCTGCTGCAATGACTACCGTTTCTCCACAACTCCTGATTTCTTATTTCTTGACCATCTTCATTCACTGCTTGTGCCATCACCTCTTAGGATACCCCTGCCTCTTTCTAGCCATTCAATTTCATGACAAGATGATCAACCCATATGAGAAGCTTCATTTCATAGAGAGTTGGGCTAGACGAAAGTCAGGGTTGGGCTACACACACATACTGCTCTATGGTGCCATAGAACCATTTTTATTACTTGGAAACTTAGTGAGTCCTCCCTGACCCAGCTGCATTTCTTGGCCTCTCATTAATTTTTTCAAGACCCCTTTTCATCTCTTATCCAGACTGCTTTTCTCCTCTGCTGCCTAACGACCTGACTGAAAATCAGAAAAACCTAGAGTTGCTTGAACTCTTGGGCACTGAATACAAAAATTACACCAAAATGTCAGAGATCCTAAAACCCTTCACTGGAAAGCACAGTAAGGTTGCCCATTAAATTACATCCTGCTCATGTCTATATTGCAAATTGATAATGTGATATGTATTTGTTTAGGCAGATTACTTCCATGTATGGGCATAGAGCTTCAACTTTTCAGTCTCTTCTGAATCAAAAAAACACAACAGTATCAGTTTTCCCTTCACTTGAAAGAGTAGAATTCTAAATTATGTGTATGTTTACTTTTTCTATTTCTAATAATGCCTGAATGTAGAGGGGGTTTGGGGGTTTGAAGCAAAAGAAATTAAATATACAATTAGACATTTAAGACATGTAAGGCATTTAGTTTTTTCAATATAGTAACTAGACAGTGCTAAGCACTGTACCAAGAGGACAAATCTGGACTACTCTAGAGCCTAAAATCTTGACAATTTTTATGTCATTACTTCGATTACTGGAAAATCCAACGAAGAAGTCAAAATAAAAAGAACAGACTGAGCAGATGCTACCAAAACAAATGGAGCAAAACATATTAAAATCACTGGTGGGTGAAAATGCTTAGCGAGTGAAAGAAGAACAAGAAAATGAGGCAGTAAATCCATCTTTACCACTTCTAACTTCCTCATCTTAAATGAGCAAAACAGAAATACAACTTCTAAGTAATACAGACCTCAACTTTCTACCTTCATTTTTCTAAACCCTGCCTATTTGATTCCTAAAAGTTCAAGGATAAGTTTAATTGAGGTGACACTTCCCAATCACAGGCCAGTTTGTGAAATGGCTTAAGGATGGCCTTTTGATAAAGAAGTGCCTTTTAAGGCACTTTCAGCACACTCTTAATTTGTGAATTGTTCGTTTTATAGCCCAGGTTAAGACAGAGAGAAATGTCTATTAGTGGTTTAAGTGGGGCTTATCATGCTTATGCTTCCATTTGTTTCTAGAGCATGTATGGGCGTACATTTATTCAAGATCTGGACTCCAAAATTAAGAGCGTGAGGTGAGAATAAGGCTACTCAATGGCCTCCAATGCCACAGAAAAGCACTAAACAAGTTGCTGACTCACGGATCTCTACGATCTAAATTCTTTAAATGTAAGAAAAGACACACTACCATGTAGTCAATGTAAGCTGGATAGCTGGTTTTAAAGATGTCTGTTTTCATATAGGATTAAACTCATTCCACCTCACTGAAATTCAGTTGGCTAGAATATCATTTTACAGCTAGTGAGAATATCCGAGAGAAAAAGACAAGCTAAGGACAAAGGCGTGATAATTTTAAAAGCCACTCAAATTTTTAAAACTTTGAATTTTGGGAATCAAAAGCATAGGCAAACTCCAGGATATAAATATTATGAAATAATTATTAATAGAAGTAAAGAACAAAAGAGGACCACAACTAAATACTTACAGATACTTCAGTCGACCCACTGAAGATATCAATTAAATCAAATGATTCAGTAAATAATTTGCAAAAGGAGAAACTTTCATTTCCTACCCATAAGGAATTCCAGAGTAGAAGCTGAAGAAAGAAAAATCAATCATAAATCTGGTTTTCCCCACTACGTAAGATGAATTAAGTACTATTACCTAGAATTAACAGCAGCACAAAGGTGAAATTCATCTTTTCTCAGAAGAACTGTTTTGAATCCACTCTCCATGAACCTTTGACTATAGATTCAAGTAACTGGCTGGGGCCATGTGAAAAGCAGCAGTCCTGCTTTAGACTGTTAGACCTCTGAAACCAAGCAACCACCCGGGCACTCCACTCATCTTTTTCTTCAGGGGCTGTGGGTGCAGAGGGACCTAGTTCTGACTATAAGCAAGTTGCAATCCCTTTGGATTGTGTGACTGATCAGGTAGTTAACGGTGATTCTCAGAAGACCTTTTTCGCAACTCACCATTCTAAGATGAGAAGAATAATATCCTTCCTCCTCAGTGACAGGCAACATGAACACACATTAAACACCAATTCTAACTGCAGTCAGGTACCACTTCACACCCACTAGGATGGCTACTATCGAAAATACAGAAAATAACAAGTGTTGGTAAGGTTGTGAAAAAATTGGAACTCTTGTGCATTGCTGGTGGGAATATAAAATGGTGCAGCCACTGTGAAAAACAGTATGGCAGCTCTTCAAAGAATTAAAACTAGAATTACCATATGATCCAGCAATTCCACTTCTGGGAATATACTCAAAAAGAGTCGAAAAGACTCAAACAGGTATTGGTATGCCGATGTTTGTTGCAGCATTATTCACAATAGCCAAAAAGTACAAACAAATGTCCATCAGCAGATGAGTGGATAAACAAAATGTGGTGTATATATGTATATACACACCTCTTAAAAAGGTGGAATTTCTGACACTTGCTACAACATGGAGGAACCTTGAAGACATTGTGCTAAGTGAATAAGCCAGGTACAAAAGGACAAATATTGTATGATTCCACACATATGAAGTACCTAGTCAAATTCATAGAGACATAAAGTAGAATGGTGGTTGCCAAGGGCTACAGGGAAGACGGAATGGGGGGTTATTGTTTAACGGGCATGGAGTTTCAGTTTTACAATATGAAAAAGTTCTGGAGATGGATAGTGATGATTGTCACTCAACTATGTGAAGGTACTTAATGCCACTGAACTGTACACTTAAAAATAGTTAAGATGGCAAATTTTATGTTATGTATGTTTTACTGCAATAAGAAAAAAAAACCAATTCTACAGTTCTACAAGAGTACATAGAAAGCTTTCATGAGGATTTCCACTGGGAAGTGAAGCTGAGTGTGTAGGATCGAGAAAGTATGACTTTTGTGTTGTTGGAATTGTTTTTATCATATACTTGGCTTATTTTCATTAAAAACAAAACCAACCAGAATTACATCAGCCTTTGACCTGGAAATTCCTCTTTTTAAAAATCAGCCTAAGGAAATAATCAAGGGAGGTATAACGAAGCATATACGAGAAAGTTGTTTTAACATTAAAAATGTGGAAGCAACCTAAATAGTTCTCAAGTGAAGATCAGTTCAGTAAATGGTGCTGCATCTCTACAACGGATGGAGACTCTAAAGATACCATGTGGTTATCTGACAGAAAAAGGGGGGCCCAGAATATGTTAAGTGTTTTAAAAGGGCAACATTTAACATGACCCTATTATTGTATGAAGAGTGGCATGCATATTCGGGCTCAAAAACAAAAAAATTCTGGAAGGACACATATAAAATGTTAACTAAAATGTTAAAATGTTGTTTCTGGATAAGAGGATTAAGGGCAACTTCTATTTATTTCTTCATATTCTTCAACTTTGGGATTTTGTTATTATAATGATAATCATTGCAAAGAGCTCTTGGATTGAGAGAAGTAAAAGAGCTATTTCCATTTTGAAAAACAAGCAAGCAAAAGATCCAAGGAGCGCTCAACAGCGCCCCAAGTAGCTTAAAGGTCACAGGACCAAGGCAGAACCTGTTAGGGCCCCCAGGGGCTACCTTTCCTCTCCCATCTCCAGGCCAGAGAAGCTCCTGACAGAGGCACTGCTGAGACTTTTCCATATTTCGCACCTTACAATCCATCATGCTTTCACTTATTTCCCAGTGAAGAGTCACCATCTCATTGTATATATATATATATATGTACACACCTAATTTTGGTTTCTATTTATCAGAACTCAGAACAATAACATCCAGCAATAAGATCAGCACATTTAAGATAGCTTTCCCTGGGAAAACCCTCACAAGCCATTGCAGATAAATATATTTTTATTTTAGCCATCCCCTGCCTGTGCTCTCCTCATGTATCTGCATCTGTCCTCCTCCTAGGCAAGCAACAGACGCCATTAAAAAAAAAACCTTGCAAGAAGTTCTCCTACACTTAAAATAATGTTTTGAAACAACGTGTTTCCTTTTCACCATGCTATTTTCCTTTTCTTGTAATTTGAAAAATATTGTAACTTTCAACAGAAAAAGACATAAAGAGACATATTTTATAGACCTCATCAACCCTCCCCTTAAAAATGTTTTTCAACGACAGACAGGGATATGGAAGACATATGACGCATTCTAAGCCTTATTTATCCTGTGGTTTATTTAGGGAATTTTATTTTGTGTTTAGAAAATGACAGACTTCTGCTTTTAGGTAGACAAATATGAGCAACTCACAGAAACAAGACCACCTATTACCAGCAAACTTTTAGAAAATCAAAAGCTTTTAGAAAAATCAAATAATCTTTACTTTACATATGAATACGTGAATATAAATGCTCAGCACTACAAAATTAGCCAAATATCTTTACCTATATTTAAAAAAAAAAAACAAAAACAAAACAGTTCAACAGCACCCAGAAGTCACTGCTCATAGCTACTCCATTCCCAAGGAAACTCCAAATGTCTGTGCCCCCCAAGAGTAAAATGTCCCATAGCTGGCTTGCCCTGCATGGATATGTTCTCTCCTAAACTAACCTGAAAAGCAAGCTGGATTTAGTGACTACACAAACATCTGTAATTACTAAACATCTCTGTGACATGGTGTAACAGTTACAGCTTGTGCAAACTGCCCATCTAAATTACTCTCTGCAGTATGAGCACATGAAAACCCAAGACAGAGAAATTGGAAACATCCGTAAAAATTAATGGCCGGATTGACCAAAGACGAAGGGGATTAAAACAGCTAAATGGCTCCAGTGCAACATTTGATTTTAGAAAATAATCCTTACACTTGCTACAGCTCCCCCTCCGTGTGGGATCCTGGCTGGCACACACATCAGTTTTACCCACCAATATAAACTCAGTACAAGTTTTGCTACAAAACGATATAGATAAGATACAAGTTAGGGGGATTTATTACATCTCTAAAAGCAAGAAAAGAAATACCTCTTCTCCCATGATGCAGTCAGCCTCCTCTCTTCAGTTTGAAAAAGTCTCAGAACTACCCTGGAATCCTCCCACTTCCTTCCAACAGCCAAAGACACGGAGCCCGAGGACCCAGCCTAACCCTGAGTCATACTTGGGACCAAATGAGGAATGGGGAGAACAAAGCTCGCATTTGTTTATGGTTCAGGAAGCCAGGGCCGATTCATGGCTTGGGTGGCTTCGGGAGAAGTCCTCCTCCCTAGCCTACGTCTCTGCAGGAGTCCAGGCTGCCTCCTGGGGCTTACAGGTGTGACCATTGGACAAGGAACACACTGAGGGAGTGTTTATTTGGCAGGACCCAGTGATCACTTCTGTTTTAAAATGCCAGGGAAGAAATAAAAAGCCAACTATCTTTCAACAGATCATATGACTGGGGAGTGAGAGAAAACTAGATATGGTCCATATATAAAATAGCAATCATGAAAATGACCGTATTTTAAAGAAATGAAATTAATCGCACGACACAAAAATTACTCATTAAAAAAAAAAAAAAAAAAAAAAAACCTCCAAAAGGAAAAAACAGCCATGGCTTTATGGAAACACTTCTCCTAGGAAAAATCCAGCAAGACTGCTCCCATGTATGTCCTAACAGATTGGAATGAAGTATTAAACAGCAATCTTGCTCTTCCTCCAAATGAGATACCATTTAAATCACCACTTCAATGAATTCAGAGCCCTGTGGTTAAGAGTTCAAAACTGTAGAGCCAGAGTGTCTAAGATCGAAATCCCAGTTGCGCCACTTCCTAGCTGTGGGATCTTAAACAACTTACTTATCATTAGTTTGCCTCAATTTCCTTATCTATAAAATGGAAATGAAGGCACCAACCTATAGGGTTGCTTGGAATATTAAATGATATATTTAAAGTGCTTACCAAAGTTCCTGGCATATGGTAAGCACCATATTAGCCACTATTCCAAGTGCAGGATGACTTCACAAATCAGGATGCCAAGTCAACAGTATTCTCATCTTACCACATTTCTCATATATTTAGACTTTAATGACCTGTTTCAGTTATTAACTATGGTTAATATTTAAATTTTTAATTAAACTAATTTAAAAACCATTTATTCAATATTTATTCATTGCCTGCATTGTATCCAACTCTGTAGGGGGCTTTGAATAAGATACCGTCCTAGTCCTCAAGAAATTTACAATCTGTTTGGGTAATAAGACATAGATCTATCTGTATACTACACACACAGAACACAAATGTGGGAGATGGTACTAGACAGTAAATGACAAATGTGATACAAGTACTAAGGAATTAGCATCTGGAATTCACAAGACAGATAAGAAATCACCTTACCAAAACCTAATTAGGATGGGGGGAGAACAGGCAATTTCGTGCAGAAGAATTCCAAATAATTTTTTTAGATACTCCTCCCTCAAAGAGATGGAGCATAACTCCCCGCTCCTTAAGTGTAGGGTATGCAGAGTCAAAGGACCCTTTGGAAAGAGGGGGGAAAAAGAACAACTTTACAGTGGAGAAACCTGACTAACACTCAGCCAAGGTGACCGAGGTTAACATCAACAGTGGTAAGTCATGTTGATAGTATGTACCCTTGATATGATGTGATGAGAAGTGGTTTTCCTCCCCAAAACCCACAGCCCCAGTCTAATCATGAGAAAAACATCAGACAAATACAAAACTCAAAATTGCCAAGGTCATTAAAAACAAGGAAAAGTCTAAGAAACTGTTATAGCCAAGAGATTCCTAAGGAGATAGGGCAACTAAATGTAATATGGTGTCCTGGATGGGATCCTGGGACAGAAAAAGGACACTGGGTAAAAACGAAGGAAATCTGAGTAAAGTGTGGACTGTAGTTAATACTGATGCATTGATATTGTCACATTAATTATGACAATGGGGCTGACTGGTTAGCTTACTTGGTTAGAGAGTGGTGTTGATAACACCAAGGTCTTGGGTTCAGATCCCCACACTGGCCAGCCACCAAAACAAACAAAACAAAACAAAGCAAATTATGACAACGTACCATATTAATGTAAAATGTTAACAATAGAGGAAACTGGGTGTGGGGTATGTGGGAATTCTGTATTACCTTCACAATTTTCTGTAAATCTAAAACTATTCTAAAATTAAAAATTGATTAAAAGACGAATTAGGAAGATAAGCCTGCTGAATGTTTACATATACATAAATAAATGTATAGGTGTGGTTTATAGATATACATATTATGTCTATGTATATGTATTTAACAATGCCCTCCCAATTTTTTAAAATCGTCTCCATATCCTTAGCCTATCTATTAACAAAGATAGTAGAATGCTGACTCCTGGCTTTGTGGTTCTCAAAATACACAAAAAGAATTTTCTTTGAAAGGAAACTTGGCTCTTTAGTGAGTTTCACTGCCAACCCAGGCAAGAGTGGCCCAGCTTAAAGAGTGTCCATGAGGTGGGCCCATCTACCCCTTTCCAACAGCTACTAGAAGTTCCTGGTGCCTGGCCAATTAGTCATCAACCACGGAGCCCCAGGGCTGGCAACTCTCCCAGCTACTTCCTCTCCCATCTCCAGTCCACATTCCCCGGCACCTCCCCAGTTATCTCCCTGAAGTGGAAATCTGATCATGCCGCTGCCCAACTGAACTCCTTCCCCAACTTGCCAGCCCACCCAGAAGCGCAGCCTGTGAGTGGGCTGGCAGAGCTCTGCGGGAAGAGGCGCCGCTTCCCCCCCAGGTGTCCACCTCCAACACCACCATGGCCCCTGCACTCCAGCCCAACCCATTTCTTCACCCCTTCAACAAAACTATGCTCTCTCCTCGTCCACACACACACTGCCAGGACCACAAGTCCCCATCGTCTTTTAACACTAATTTCACTTTCCTTGAAAAGGTCTCCGGGACGTCCACCCCATCCCTTCATTCTTGACCTTTAGTAAAGTCTGTAGCTCCTTCCTCTCTGTTCTCATTGATGCTGTGGACATACCTCTGCTAGTCTGTAACCCCTGCATTATACTGACTTTTGTACATACTCACTTCTCTCCCCAATGTAGGGACAATCCAAAGCATTAAATAAGAGGCTTCTATGTGACGGCTGACCCAAGGTGTGACCTGGAGGAGGAGGTGTTAACTCCATTCCAGTGAACTACACAAGATCCACCCTACCCCAAATAAATAATCTGCCAGGATTAAAAAAAAAAAAAAATCTGCACTTGTTATGCAAATACAGCATGTAGATATGCCATCTAGCCAATCCCTTTCCAAATGGATTGCCACCCCTTAGCTCATTTATATAGAAATCTCAGAGCTGCCACTGTTGATCCATGAAAGGCATCCAATAAAGCTTCTGTGAGTGAATGAATGAAGGAGCCAATTAATGAACAAATGGAAGAGTGAATCCTATACCTAGACCACAAGCAGACCCCAAACTTAGTAAGTCTTCCTTTGCAATTTCAATTGGCTTAAGACAAAATACTATTTTTATTCATCTAGTCCACAAATATTTATTGAGGGCCAACTATAATTTAACAACTATTTTCAAGGAATTGTAAATATAATGGTGACTGACACAGACAAGGTCCCAGATTATGGCACTTATTTTCTAGTGGCTGACATTTAAGATTTGGCGATGTAAAACAAACAGCTACCACAGATATAGCAAAGTTCAAGTCTACATGTTGGAGTTTAAAATTTTTCATAACAAAAAAATTGAAGAAATGACCCTGGAAATTGCACTGTCATTTATAGGCACTCCTGTTGTTCTAATAGCAAGAAGGACAACAACAATAATAACTAATATTAATCAAGTGATTATTGTATGTCAGGTACTTTTCTAGTTTTACATGTTACTTAATCCTCACAACAACCCTACTGGGCAGATCTTCTTATTCTAATTTAACAGATGAGGAATCTAAAGCACTGAGTGGTTCAGTAACTTGTGCTAGGAAGAGGCAGAGTTGGGACTTGAACCTGAGCTATCTAGCCTACATGCTTAATAACCATTAAACTCCTAAAAACATAATTATAAAGCCTTCTGTGAATGTGATTCTTGGTGATGATCTGGCTGCAATTAAATATTTCTGAGAAAATACAGTAGGCTAAGCGTTTTAGAAAGCACATTTCAAACATACATAAAATAGTAAACAGCACCTAACATGTCAAAGAGTAACCCTGTAATGCTATTTCTGTTTCCCTTTCCCTACCAATCTCCCACCCCATTACTTTTCCTAGATAAACATAAGAGAGACACTCCGAAGAGAGAGAAACTAAAGTCTGCAAACTCCAAACACTTCATTCAGCCCAGGCAACCAGGGGGCATCTTAATATCATGTGCTCATTAAAAACCATGGATCTTCCAACAGCTCAAGAGATATCACATAATCTTATCTTTTAACCAAAATGAGGAACATTCAATACTGTAGGTCTCAGATAATCACAACAAGGTCTTGACCCAGTTGTGTTTTATTAGTCAAAGAATATATCATTAGTTCTTGGAAATCCCCAGGGCTTATTTCTAGTCTTCAAAGGATTAGAGACATAGATCTCTCATTTTTAAGGAACTAAGATCATCACTTTAGATCTTTACATGTATTAATTTTACATAAGTATAAAGTTTGATGAATTTTTACTAGAATGGATAAAAAGACCACCTGAGATACGTAGGGAAATATTAAAATTCTCTTACTGCAATGTGGCTGATTAAAAAAATCAATTAGTAACTCTCATTTATATACAACTTTAGTTCTAATTTTCTGTTACAAGTACAAGCTACAATGTAGATAGCATAAAGGCATTAATTTGATCTCATTGATTTTATAAATGAGATTCAAGATGACGAGAGTTGAAAAAGAGACTGTCAAAAACAGTGTCTCGTAGAAAATATAGAAAAACAAAATCCTTTCAAGAAAGAGAAGTCAGAAGTCACTAATGGAAATCAGCTAAGACAGGAAAACGATGGGAAAGGAGCTTCTTGAAAGATTTCTTTATTGGGAATCTAGTGGAGTAAACAACCAACCTGGTAAACCATGGAGTTTCAAAATATCTTTTCCAATCATACCAAAAAAAAAAAAAAAAACCCTGCTTTCTCCAATAATTAAGGGGCCCAAGACTGGTAGTGCCTAGAGAGCCTGGGCATGGAACGAGCTGGCACCAAAAAGCCAGGATTATTCTATATAAAGCCATGTCAGGTTAGTTCCTGGGATTCACCCGAGTATCTGTAACTTAACCTACCCATGAGTAACATCTGACACTCCTTTCCCTATGTGGTTGGTCTGGAGTGATCATCTGAATGACTCATAAAGAGGGAAGGAATTAAGAAAAAGAGAGCAGGGCCAGGCTGAGGTCCCAGGGAAGCAGCCTGATGAGGAAATTCCCCCTCAGGTTCACAGGTGGGAGACCTCTGAGGTACCAGCTGTATTCATGAGAATAAGGTCTCGTCTGGGCTGCCTTCTTGCTTATAGTCTTCCAACCCAGTCTCTAGGCTAATGACTCCCAAACTTAAATCTACAGTTCTCTCCTGATCATTAGACTTACATATCCATCTGCCTGGTGGATGCTTCCACTTGATAGTCCCACGAGTACCTCAAAATCCAGCTAATCCATGACCTTCCTCTCCAAATGTCCTCCTCCTCAAGTGTTTTCTAATCAGGAAATAGTACTACCATCCACCCACCTGCTTAAACCAATAGCACAAGGCATCATCTTCAAGTCTTCTTTCTCCTTTATCCCCCACAGACCATCAAACTTCTTGATTCTACCTTCAAAATATTTACCCAAAACATCCATTTCTCTCCATGACAATAGTTCAAACTGTTAGAGAGAACATCCCTTATCTTGATGCATCCTTCCATGTAAAGTGAATTCAAATGGACACTCTCTGGACACAACTAAATACTCCTGGCATCCACTGCCCCTTTATTCACTCTCCCCTGGGAGAGCAATATGGTTTATCTGATAGGTAAATTTAGAAAAAATAAACTGGGCATGCTCAGCTCAGCTCAGCTCTTCTATTTCCTCTCTTGGAAGCTGGCCTTCTCTGCTGTTCCTCAAGAGGCATGCCCTTCTACCTCACATGTGCCCAAGCTAGTCCAATATGGCTGAGACTTGGTGGGTGAATCTTATTTTGGGGATCAGCTAGCAGGCTCATTTGGCTCTCACACTAATCTATGTTTTCCAAGTTTGCCTTCATCAGTAATAACATTGCAATATAACATGTACAGAAAGATGCACAAATCATAAGCGTACAGCTTGAGGACTTTTCACAAAGTGAAATAAGATCTACATAAATAGAGGGATATACCATGTTCATGGATTGGAAAGGTGTCAATCACCGAAAGCATCTATAGATTCAATACAATCCCAATCAAAATCCCAGGAGGTGTTTGCTGTTTATTTTTTTTTTGGTGGTGGTGGGGGGGGATTGACAAGCTGATTCTAAAATTTAAATGAAAATTCAAGGGGCCAAAAACAGCCTAGACAATTTTGAAGAGGAACAAAGATCAAGAGAATGTAGAATGGGCATAAGAACAAGTAGACCAACAGAACAGAATATACAATCCAGAAACAGATCCACACATACACAGCCACTTAAGTTATGACAAAGGTGATAGGGCTGTGCAGTGCAGAAAGGACGATCTTTTTGATAAATAGTTCTAGGCCAACTGGATATCCATACTGATAAAAAATAGCAAAAATAATATTTTGATTCTCCATTTACTGACTCATTTTATTAATGAACGGGTCTAGAACCTAGATTGGAGGTGGGGGACTATTTATCAGGAGAGCCAATATAAGTCTCATCTCTCTTCTGAATTTTAGTCACTCTAACTTCTATAATCCACTCCTCACACTGAAGTTGAAACACTTTCTCTAAACCACTTATCTGATCATGTCACTCTCTTGCTTAAAACCCTTTGACAGTTCGCTCTCAAGATCAAGTCTAAACTCCTTAGCAAGGCTCACAGGACTCTTCATGATCTGGGCCCTGTTTCTTTTCCCCATTCTCATCTTTCCCCACTTCCCACTGGGGCCTCTACACACCACCTGTGCCATCTGTTTCCTTCTTCAAGGCATTCATACATGTTACTCTTCTCACTCTGTGATAACACAGAGATAACTCTATGCTCCTTTGCTTGATGAATGCCTACCGGACTCATGGTTCTCAGCCTAAACATCATTTCCTGTAGGAAGTGGGTACACACCCACATGTACACACAGTCTCCAGCCTCCTAAACAACTCACCACTTCCTGTCACACCCAAGGGCTCCTACAGCACAGCACTGTGTTCTCAGCCTGATCATGACACTTGCCATAATGTATATTATTGCTCATTTACTTTTCTGTAGCTCTATGAAGGTAGTAATCCGGTCTCCTTTACCACTGTATCGCCAGTGCCAAGCATTCAGTGAGCACTCAATAAACACTAGTTGAAATGAGGCACATTTACAATTTATAGAGTATTTTCAGCTACATATTTTTTGTAATGTCCTATGAGGTAGGATAGCTAAAAATAGTATTCCTATTTTACAGATGACCCAACTGAGGCCTACTTTCTCAAGGTCAGTCAGCTAGGACAATGGTACCATCCCCTCTAATCTTCTGGTATTTAACTTTGTTCATTCTTCAGCCACTCAGTATTTTCCATTATTTTAATATAGCACATACTTACAACCGAGCTTAGTTTAAATGGTACATTTTTCTCCAAGGTTCTTTTTTTTCTCTAACCTTTTATCAAAGGAAATTACCAACATGTACAAAAATAGAGCATAGTATATTAAACCCCTGTGTATGAACTACCCAGTTTCAACAATTATCAACTAACTCATGACCAATCTTGTCTCCCCTATGTCCCACCCACTCTTCCATCTTCCAGACTACTAGAAGCAAATCCCAGACATTATATCATTTCGTCTGTAAACACTTCAGTTAAATGGTGCATTAAACAAATCATTCACAGGCATATCCATTTGGTAGTATTAAAAAGATTGATAAGTGGGGTCCTTCCTTATAGCTTAATAAGAGAAGTAACAATACCTACACTCTCTACTTCTTTATGCATGGTTGAAGGGATGTTACGCAATGTTTCTCCTGGTGTATAATTTAATCATCCACTCTGGGTAGGGTTATATGGGTTAAAACACAGGTAAGACAAGCACAAAATTATCGACTGACTCAGAAAAGTAGATCTCAATTCTTCACAAACTTGAACAGAAAGTATAATATGATGCTTGCAGCTGTTAATAATTGTCAGATTCCCTTTTTCCCCTCATCCAGGTTATCAAACCAGCCATGTCAGAAGGTCAACTATTCCAGCCTGAGCAGGAGACCTACTTGGGCCTCGCCTGACAAATGCTGTCACACAGAGATCCAATTTGTGCTTCTGCAAAATCAAAACAGCGAGCTCAATCCTCAAAGGAAACTTTCTTCCTTAAACATAAATCTTGGACACAAAACCATCTCAAAAGTGATGAGAACCAGGTTGTACACTAATAAAACAATATCACACTCATCAGCTCTTGTGCCAGATTGTGCAATAACATAATAGGTCCATAAATCTAAGGCAACTCTCCGTGGCACCAACAACAGGAGGCGGAGATAGTTTCAAATGCTCTTAGATGTTGTAAAAATTGTCCAAAGCCAGAAAAGCAGACTGGGAAGTTTGTTTTCCCCAGAGGCTTCACAATGAGAAGTGTGTTAAGGGAGCTTCCAGCACATGGTTTCATTTTGCAAACAAATCAGGAATTAGGATGTACATGCGCACGTGCACACACACACACACACACACACATATATATATAACTCCAATGAAGTTAACATTTCATGTCATCAACACCAATACAATAAACCAATACAATAAACCTTCTCTGTTTCACAAAGATGCAGTGAACTATACAACTGCGATATTTTCATATAACTAATTTTTTTAACTATATCATTAACTAAGTTAATAATATATAACTGTACAACTGTTATATTATCCCATCTAGCCCTCTCATTCTATAGTTGTCTATAATCTCTAAAGTACTATGTTAATAATTTTAATATTAATTTGACAAATATTTATTGAGCACCTACTATGTGCCATCCATTGTTCTAAGCACATAGTATACATCAGTGAACAAAATAAACACTAAACATAATTTTAAAAATAAATATCACGTTAGAAGGTGGTACATGCTATGGAAAACAAAATATGTAGTGCCAGGAAGGGCGACAGGGTAAGGTCTGGGCAAAGACTATAGGGAGGAAAGGGAGACAGCCATGTAGTCAGGTAGAAGGAGAGCGGCCCAGGCCGAGGAAACCGCTGTGGCAAATGTCCCCCAGTGAGAGTGTGCATGGCATGTTTGAGAACGAGCAAGGAGGCTGGAATGAAACAAGCAAGGGGAGAGCAACAGGGAAGCAAGTCTGAGCAGTAATGGGGTTGGGTCACATGGGCACTGCTGAGGACTTTGACTTTTGTTCTCAGGGGAGCCTCAGCAAGGGTATGAGCAGAGTAGCACGATCTGACTTTGGTTTTCAAAGGCTCGCCCTGGCTTGCTGTTGAGACTAGACTGCAGGGGGAAGGGAAGAAGCAGGAAGCCCTATTAGGGAGCAGTAGAGGTGATGAGGCATGGGTGGATGATGGACATACTTTGGAGGCAGAGCTAATGGGGTTTCCTGATGGATCAGATGTGGGATGCAAGAGAAAGAGGAAACAGGGATGACACCAGGGTTTTTCTCCTGAGCAATGGGAGGGGGGTGGCATAGCCTTCAACTGAGATGGAGAAAGCTGTGGGTAGAGCAGTTGGAGGGGAACAATGAGTTCAGGTTTGGACAAACTGGGAGGAATTTAAGATCTCCAAGTGGAGATATTGAAGTAGGCAGTTGGACATATGGCTCTGGGGTTCAAGGAAGAAGTGTGCTGAGATGTAAATTTGAAAGTATTATATTTGACATTGACGTTGCTATTAATAATAACCCAATATATTACTAGCACTTAAAATAAATATTAATAGCAATAATAAAAGTCACACACACACACACACACACACACACACACACACACACACATAGTGTCCTCCTACACAGAGGAGAAAAAGACCAAGAATCATCAAGAATCATAAAACAAATGAAAGGAATGAACTGTTTGCTGACTGAATCAATGGTCATGTTCATTTCAACCACTTGAATAAAATGAAGAAAAACTGGGGTAAAGGGAATTTTCCTTTCCCCGCTTTTGAAGGTTCAATAATTTGAGTCTATAAAAGAAACTGACAATAGACAGATTAACAAGAGAAAAGGCATACAAATTTATTACATGTACATGTGCATGGGAGGCACACAAAATATGAGACTCAAAAAAGGGCCAGATGACTGAAGTTTTTATATTATACAGAAAGGAATAGAGGCTTGGAACCCCTGGGGGAGGTGACAGGTTATGGGAGGGTAAGGGGAGGAAACACAAGTCTAGCAAAGGCTGTCTTGTTATGCAAATGAAGTCTCTCAGGTAGCAGCCCTCTGAAAGAATGGTTGATAGCCTGTGGTAAAAGTTCCTCTGTCAGACCTTTAAAAGTGTCAGACCTTTTAGTCTCCCTTTCCTGTGAATTAATCTTTCCTAGATCTGGATAAGGGAGCCTCAGAGAAAGCCTCTGTATGCATCCCTTGTTTGCTTTATTAATGTAGACAGATGGAAATTTCTTGTACAAAAGGATAGCTTTTCAGAACTATTCCTGTGTCTACAGCTCCTCTGAATAACCATCTCGAAAAATGCCAAAGAATCACACTTTGGGGTGGCATATTTTAATCTCCCACACTTCCCAAGATGGGAACTTTCTCTTTTGTAAATATTTATAGGGATCTGAATGTGATCATGTGAAACAGAAGTGAGCTCACAAGCTGGGATACTAACGAGATAGTTTTCAGATCTTGAAAAATATTATATATTGAGTACTGAAATGAACAATGCTGGCTCAGAGAAGCTTCAACCAAAGACAAGTTTAAATGAAAGTCTTTAATTTCTAGGTATCTGCCCTTTCTGCCTTATTCATGTCTAAGGGGATTAAGTGCCCCAAAAGTTTTCTTTTCAGATTCTATTTCTAATGCATGATGAAACAGGGCAAAGTTGCTGGGTGTGGGTAGGGGGGTAGTTCTACAGCTGCAGATGATGATGTAAACCTTTAAAATTCCATCTCACCAAAAAATGGAAAACATTTAAAAGCCACTGATAAACTTGCGTTGGAGATGTGGCCAATCCCCCATCCCCCAAGCTTGCCGGCACAAACGCCAAAGCAAAAGTTTCAGCACTAAATCAAATTAACAAACATTCCTCAAGCACAGCACAAGTGTAGCTTATTATAATTTGGAAAATTCCACAGTATTTATCAACTCCTGAGCAAGGCTATGATGCTTAGAAGTGTACCACAGTAGACGTCAGTAGCAGCCACAAGCGCCATGGCTCTGGGTGTGTTGCTGTGGCAACCGCGTACTCAGTGGCAACATGCTGTCTGCCTCTGCCAACCCAGAACCAGAAGCAGAAGAAAACAGCCAGCTTCCTGATGGTGACAACCCAGGGAGTCACAGCACAGGCCATTTCTATCACTTACACACGCGGGAGACTTCCTTTCAGCAGTATGAAATCGTCTCCACCTAATTCTTAGAGATAAAACACACCATTCCTTTTCCCTACTGCAGAAACACAGTCAACACACCCAAGAGCAAAGCACTAGAGAAATGGACAAGGAGAGGAGAGAGATTGGTGGGTGTCTGAAAGCTATCACGGTCGTGTGTTTAGCTGGGTTCAGGTAAGAGGCGCTTGTCTGGGAAGGAGATGGAAAAGTGCTGGCCCATTTGAAAAGTCATCCTGAAAAGCATTCCCTAGAGAGATCAGTAAGAAAGGAAGCAGCAAAGTAGAGCATGAGCCTTTCGAGGGAAGCCCTTCCCAAGCAGAGACAGTGCTAAAAAATGGAAGAGGGCAAACAGCTAGCACACGAGGACATCAAAACCCCCTAAGAGGGAACAGAAGCCTCCAGTGCTGACCCCACAATGTACTTTTGGACATTCCACATTATGTTGAAATAAAACAGAAACTCTTGAACATACCTTTTCCACCGGCAGAAAGTCATTTTCTACTTCAATTGACCTTGGTCTTAGTTTGATTGGCTTGTCTTTGAAAATATCTCCAAAGCCCACTCCCTTAACTTTCTTGGGCTGGATTGCTGCAGTTGCCACTGTCCCATTGGCACCTTCGGACTTGGTACTGCTCGAATCACCCCCATCACTTTCGGAGCCTGTGGTTTCCCTTAAACCTGTCAAGAGGGGGGATGGGGAGAGAAAGAGCTCAGAAATCAGCCAGAGCCCTGAAGAACTTCACAGCCAGCCAGGAACCACCTCTAAACGTGTTACTGGGTCCAGGACAACTTGCACCAGGATTTTCTTTTTTCTGTATATTAAGTATGTTGAGTTTGGCTGGCTCTGAGTTTTGTTTGATCTCCCCAACCCCAGCCTTTAGCTTTAAGAAGTGAATCAAAACAACTTTTCAGAAAAATCTCATTCCGAAGCAGATCTCTTTGTACACATGAAATTTCACCCTTCTTCAGCCAGGGCCTTGTTCTGATCCAAATTTGTTTTGCCATAGTCTGTGCAATCACAACCCTTCCCGTGCCCCCCATTTGCCACCCCACCCAGTCAGTACCACATACTGTACCTCCAATCTCTATGACTCATGTCAATTAGCAATTAGCAGGGCAAGTAACATTTCCTAAAGGGAAACTGTAAAGCTAAAAGCCATTTCAACAAATTAGCAATTAAAGAAACCACACAAAATTATGACTGCCAAAGAATTAAATCTCTTCGGATGGCTTCACATGGAATAAATGCATGCAGACATGTTTCTCTAGTAAAACATTAAACCAAACTTGACATTAGGATGGTTTCACTAGCAAGATGATCATGTTTGTAAGAGAGGGAAAGGAAGCCACCCTCCCAGAGGCCTGAACCCCCCAAGCCTATAGCTCTTCTTTCCTCCTTCAACACCATCATTTTCCCAAAGCTGAATCCCTTTCCAAAGAAAAATACTGGGGAATAGCACTCTGCCTTTGACCTCTTGTGCATGTGTTGGAAGTCATAAAATAGTTATCAGCAAGACAATATGGACACTTACCTCCCCAGATTCTTTTTTTCCCCAGGCTTTGCCCACAACCGTGTTCCTAAAAGGAAGAGCCTATTTGTGTCTAGTTATTGTCTGGGTGTGAATTCTTCCTCTGATGCTTAGTACAATTATGCCATCAAAGAGCAGGATTCAAAGGATATTTTATGGAATACTAAACTGTCATTAAACCTGTCCCTAAATGCCTCTAGACATGTTGGATAGCTCCTGAACATTTACTACATATCTCCTGATCATAACAATCCCCTTGGAATGAAAGTACACCACCAAATTTTGTTCTCTATTAGCCAATTGTGCACTGTCCTCCTACAGGTAAGGTGGACTCCCAGTCCATAAGAATGATACACCAAATAATTGCTCACAAAAAATGTCATAAAATGTTGAAATCATTCAAATAAGGAAGTCTCAGTGCAGGAAGAAACTGTTAAAATGAAAACAGACGAAATATAGAAAGGTCATTATAAATTGCCAACAAGTTTCGAAATCAAATCCTTAAAACAATGGTTTCATTTGTTGTTGCTGCTGTTTTCTATAAAATGCTATTTTTAAGCCAAAAGGATAGGGGAGGAGGAAGATTACTGGTGCACATTTTAATTAACTAAAGAACAGCATTTGTGAGCAAGAACCGAGGACAGAACAATGAGGAACAGCCCACAACGAGGGGGTCGGCTGCAATTCACAGGACTGGATCTGAGTGTGCAAACATGGAGAACCCCCTGGCTTAACTATCTGTGCGTGTGTTTATCTGTTCATTGTTTTTGGAAATAACCCTGCTGGAGATATAATTTTTGAGTCTAAATATTGTGTCATTTCCCCCTTAACATGTTCTCATTTTGCCGTATGGATTCTTTCTATGTGATAAATGGCTTGTATATTCTTTTCTGGTTTGGAAAGAACCATTTGACGGTGAAATAAAGAAATGGTTAGTGGAACGAAACCATCACCACTCCCCTCCCACCACCACCACCACCACCAGAAGGCAGCAGGACAGATGGATTAGGGCAAATCTGTTTTAGTTCTTCAGAGAGAGGAATTTGAAGGGTTCTTCCGTCATTCTCCATTAGCTAGAACCATCATATTTTCAACCACTGCCAGCCTAATTTCACTGAGCTTCTGGTTTTAGGGATTGCTGCCTTCTGGGCTCATCTTAATAACTTTATATTAATCACTGTGAGAAATACTCTTTACATTACACAGGGAGAGGCTGCACAGTCATTCAACCACACGAGCATGACCTGGGAAGGAAACACACGGCAGATTTGTATTCCGGAAATTCTGGAAGCCTAATTCTATCACTTTTAAGTATAGAAATTAAACATCTGACTATCTACACTGGTGAAATAACTCAAAATCTATCTAGTTCCTTCCCTTTGGAGGGAAAGAAAAGTGTCTTTTCATTTTCATGTGTGTTTGGTGCTACGTGTTTTAGCTACTGGTGTCCATCACACACGTTATCTTGTAAAATGTCCCTATGTCATGCTCAGAATGCCAGATGACAACTCTTGGGCAGTGCAACCCAGAGTGAGGACTGTGGACCAGGGCCAGTTCATGCAGGGCTCATTACTGCTATGCAGTGAGATAAATGCAGAAAGTGTGTGCACGTTTATAAATGCTTTTAGTGTTAATAGTGTGCACTGGTGGTGTGACTTCCGGGCATGTGGCCAGTGGATTCATCTAGGTGAACAGGGCAGAGACCCCAATGTAGGTGCTGTCAAACCCCCTCAGTGAGGCACAGGTGGCACACTGAATATATAGTAAGGTCATGTACAACAGGACCATGCATCTGTCCACGGTGGATGGAAAAGAAAAGAAACTCCATCCCACACAGTTTGAGAAGCAGTCCTGGTGTTCACGTCTGAACCTCCTCTTTCATATCACATCCATGTACGTATATAGGTGTATATGGGCATTTAAGCAAACTAAGATGGATGCTTTTCCTTCAGGGTGATAAAAAGAGCAAAGCCTCCTCAAATTTGCTTCCACCGGTCCTGTAACTGTCTAGTTTTGTGTCATTTCCCCTACTCATCCAGCATTGATCAGTTCAGATCCACCAGCCATTTTTACTCACTTTTAAGTTAACACACATGTATAGTGCTTACTGTGTAGCAGGAACTGTCATGAGATTAATTCATTCATCTCCTACTCTTCAACTTTTGGCAGCCTTATTTTAAAACACAAAGGGCTACACATTGGTCCTGCCAAAAGAAGTCTGCCGTGTGGTGATTGGCTGAATGAGCAAAGCAAAACACCATTTCTGGCATGAACTTTCATGCCAAATTTTTATTTCTTTGAACCACGCAATGACGAAATGGTTTATTGATTTCCAATGACCCACTCAGAAAAAGCAATAACCATGAGAGGCTGACATCTCTGCAGGAAGCCATCTTACACCACCCCAGAAGCCCAGAGATACTGGAACAAATACATATGCCATGACTACTGCTCCTTTCTTTGCACACATGGTTCATGCACGCATGTCACATACATGAGAGAGGCACAAAGCAAATGAGAAAGCGCCAGGGGCTGGTGGAGGGGATGCTCCTGCAGCACACACCAAGGAGATGGCACTTATCTTTGGCAAATAAGTCCATGTCTTTGGATCAGAAGTTCACACAGACACTCGGCATAAGCAGGAGCAGCTCGGGGAAAAGGCAGCTGCATCAAAAAACACAAGTACCCAGATCTCATCTTTACAATTGCCTCCTGCTGTTAAGGTCACTCACTGTAATAGCGTCTGTGGCCCTCCGTCTTTCCCGGTGCAGCTCGGTACAGAATTGTCCCTTCAAAGGTAGTCTTTCCTGACAGTGAATGAGAGAAGAGAAGGGGAGAGAAAAACAAGAGAGGGGAAAGGGGGAGCAAATGATGGCAAAAGAAGGAAGAGGGAGAGTCTTTAACTGAACTTGCCTTCAATGAATCCGCTGCAAGAGCTTCATCCATAAAATTAACCAGAAACCATTAGGCAGAATTTAAGAATGTGACAGAATGAGCCCAAAGTCCCCATGCAACCATGATAGCACGAGCACCCAGAATCGGGGCTTGCCTCTGCAAATGACTGGCATGTACGTTATGCCCAGTTAAAACTTGGAAGCCATTCCAACACTGTAACTGAAGAATAGGAAAACCTCAATTAACCAGAGGGAATCCAGTTAACCAGATTCCTGAATTAACTTAACTGTACAGCACATCTACTCTTTGGAGAGTATGACCCAAGCATAATACAGATATAAGCCCTTGGTTACTTATCTTCTACCTTTATAGCCCTATGGGATAAATATTGATATTCATGCCCCCAAGATTCTAAACAAGACATGGAATACTCTTTCAAAGATTTGTCATCCTTGGTACCTTTAAGCAAGAAAATGTATTAATACACTGGGGGCAGGGGAGGACTTCTCCAATAATGTTTGAAACTGATAGTGGCATTCATATCAATATAAGGAGTTTTCTGCTTAGCATCAAGGACACCAGAAAATACTATTTCCTGAAACATCTTAATTGAGGTTTTGCCATACCAGTCATGAGTCTGTACTTAAGCATGAGGACATAGGACTCACCCAGCGTCATATGTCAAATTATCTATTTGCTGTTGTTGTTACACGTAGAGGTTATCAATAGCATACATAAGACTGAACACATGGCTAAAGCCCAAATATCTCTGGAACCATGAAAAAGTACACAGAATACACACATACTGTCCCAGTTTGAGTATACTCATATCCACCCATCAACACACACACACACACACACACACACACACACACTCTACAGAGAGTACTACTGGTAGGTAAAATAACTTGCTAAAGGCAAACTCAATTAATAAATGCATTATTCTAAATTATCTAAGAAATGAGTTCTATTACGACTTGTGAATTCAATTCTCAAACTGGAGGTCAGTCATACAGCTTCCTAGTAAGTCTGAGAGATGAGAAAGGCAGGCTACATTTACAGAGAAGCAGAGAGTGGAACTGAGAAGAGACAGGGCAACTTGTCTCACTTCTTAGATACACTCCATATAAAAACGGGAAACCCAATAGGGGCCACAATGTCAGCTTCCAGAGCCTGGCACTCCTAATATATGAAGGGAATTGTGAACAATGAGACTTAACAACGTCAAATGCAAACAGGTGTTACCAATGTCCATATCCTATAGGCGTGTTTTGAAATCTGCCTTTCAGGACAGATGTGCTCCCTCCAATTAAAGCAAAAACTTAGGCATTCAAATCACTGGCTATGTAAGAAAAATCCAGAAAAACAACAAAGTGTCTCAAACGTTCTTGCTAGACTTGCAGTTCCTGAGGACTTTGATGACAAAAGCAGAGCAAGTAACAGTGGCTAGTTTTTATTTTAGGAATTTTTACTCTGCTTAACTTCAATCATTAAGTCAACATTACTCCTAAGGAAGACAGCTGTTTTGTGAGCTAGGGTCTCCAAAAATGAACAGCAGCAGTCCTCTCAGTGTCAGAAAAAAGTATAAGAAAAATAATATCACTATTTTGATAATGTTCCTCCAAGTACAACAGAACTTCCATGTGTTCTTCCCCAGGAACAAGTCTGAGAATCACTGAGGTAGACCATGGCCCTGATGTCGCTGAATGGTTAAGCCTTTCTGCAAAGTGTCCCTCTCTGCTGGCAGCAAGGCAATGTGAGATGGAGTCTGAGCTGGGTGAGGACACACAGGCATTCTACCTGAAGCGCAAAAGAGACAGGCAACTGGAAAGATCATGAATACAAGCAATTATTTATTTTATTGGGGTAAATACTATACTGTCAATTAAGTATTAGTATCTGAAGGCAAACACAATAAAAGGGAAGAATTTTAAAATTCAAACACAAAAGCATATGCTTACGTTAACATCTAAGTTTGCCTGAAACACTGCTTCATCAATTTGCTAATTGCCCTTCCTTGCTAATAGAACATCATACCAAAACAAATATCCAATACTAAAAAGAAAAAAAAGTCTAGAGATGCCACAGAGTGGAATTTGTCAGCCTGGCTTTCATTTTTATAGGTGAGGAGTACTGAGCCATCTGTTTCTTATAGCTAATGAAACAGTATTTCTGTATCGTGGTACTGGTTTGCCATACTTTTTGTTTGTTTGTTTGTTTGTTTGTTTGCAGCTGGCCAGTACGGGGATCAAACCCTGGACTTTGGTGTTATCAGAACCACTCTATGAGCTAAATGGCCAGCCTGCCATGCATTTTAAAAAGTCATCTTCATCTTTGTCTTAGCTTGACAAGTCACTAAAGTATCAGAGCCTAAACTTTTCAAATAAGGAATTAGGAAAATGAGAAATTCAATTCAAATTGAAAACCCATGCTTATTAATGGTTGTGGAAAGAAAATGCAAACTTTCTCCCTCTGAAGATTATGGAAATGACTGAAAATGTTTCTGTAGCTACAGGATTTTATTTTTTTAAAGACAAGAATATATTTTACATCAGTTATTTGAAATGAAATAATATCAAAAAGATGTTAAAAATAGAAAAGACATTTATATATTAAATGTGAGACAAAATATGTATGAAATGAAAATTGGACAACATTTATATCTGGATTTCTTTGCCATATAAAAGCCCAAATAACTCCTATAGTCAGGATATTCTGTGATTATAACATTTAGTAATCAGCTCTATTTCATATTATTTAGGCAACAGTGGTGTGTGCACAACTGTAAGTGAAAAGGCTATTAATTAATCATGATCTGTGATACTAAGAAGAAACAAGCTAAACTGTACTCGGGTTTGAAATTTGTCAGATGCTCCGTTTGCATAATAGAGGCAACATCAGAGTGTGTGGAAGGCCTGCATGTCATTTTAGCCTCATCACTCACAAGCCAGGCCATGCCCAGGACTTAAGTTCACTGGGCTTTAGTGTCCTCATCTGACACCAGGCTAAATGATCTCTAAATTCCTTTCCACCCCTACCATCATAATATGCTTCCTACACTATTAATGCAACTGCTTGGATGCTTTGTTTTATAAAACCTAATTTACTAAACACTTTTTTTGGACTCTTGATCTATTACATGCGAGCCCATTTCATTCTTTAAACAAATTCCTGGTTGACACCACTCTGTAAGCCCTGAAGAGTGACTAGATCTGGGTCATAATCACCAGTGGCTGCTGACATTCAAAAAGAAAGATGTCCAGACATTATGAGTCTCCAGGCGGACTATCCATCACCACCTAGGAAGTAGGTTTACCAAAATATATATACACATACGCACACACACATACATAGTGAACCTGAATCTAATCAAGTCCCTAGATTTAATTATCAATATATAGGAATGCAGATTAAATGACACAGCAGAGATGAAATGAGCAAAAGCCAGACTACAGGAAACTAATGGACAAAGAAGCTCAGTTTCTTTAGCAAAAAATTGCAAGAAGAAAAGGAGATATGAAGAAGAAATCTACAGATTCAAAAGACTTGAGACATATAAACTAATCACAATGCGATATATCTTATGTGGATCCAGATTCAAGCTAACAAAATGTATCCAAAAAAAGGACTATTAGGGAAAGTGCACACTGACCACATGTTTAATTATTTTAAGGAATAGCCATAATTTTTGTGTATGTGTGTAATAGTATTTTAGGACACCCTTTTACTGATACATATTGAGATATTTATGGATGAAATTATATAATATCTGGAGTTTGCTTCAAGGTAATATAGGAGAAGAGTGTGCAGGGCTATAATTTTAACAAATTGGCTATAGGTTGATAATTGCTGAAGCTGGGTGATGGGTACACAGGCGTTCATTACACTATTCTTACTTATGTATGTTAGAAATTTTCTATAATAAAAGCTTATAAAAATCTTTTTTAAACACTACCTTTAAGGTTTCATAAGCTCTGTGAATGATGAAGATGTTTTCAAATATAAATATGCAGCAAAAAGTTTTTTCCTACACAACTATGAATTTTCTTCTGAGATAAAATGTTTAAACCAAAATATCAACCAATATCAACCAACTGTTGTAACTCTTTTCCTTAATAGACTAGATTAACTTGAACAAAGATCTAAAAAGGTTTAGAGGTTTTCATAACCAACCACCATATGTAAAAATATATCAGAGTAAGAGAAAAATAATTTCAAGCAATTTTCACCTGTCATGCAAAGATAAAAATGCCTCCTTAGAGAAATAAAATATATGGCAAGCATTTATTTAACCCTACCGTGTGTCAAGCAGTCCTGGCATACTTCCTTACAAATATAATGTCAGTATTTCTTCTATCACATTCATCTATTGCTACATAACACTCAATAACTACCTCAAATACTTTCTGGAAGTAGAAATGTGAAGAGTACAAATACCAAATAAACATGTGCACATATAGAGGTAGGAGTGTATGTGTGCGTGCGTGTGTGCGTGTGTGTGTGTGTGTGTGTCAGAAACAAAGAGCTGTATAAAAATTCATTGTACACAAGGTTCTCTTCATAAGTACCAAGATACAGATTTTATATCTTTTAAAAAAAAAACTCACCCTAATGTTTGGTAGCATATAAATTAAGGGATTTTTAATTTTTTTTAATTAAGGGATTTTTATATGACGTCACTATGATCTCTAAAAATTACCAATATGGTACAAACATTAGGAATTTGACTTTGTCCCAGAGCTATGTACTGATTAAGCAATCTCTGTAAAAAACTAAGTTCTGAAGAGTATTAAGTGGGCTGGTCTAACAAAGACTTTGATTAAGTACATTTTAGCTCATATCAGAGTAAAAAGCTAGATGTCTTTTGTGCATTAACTACATTTTGTCTTTTTAAGCTTTATGGGCAAAAGTAAATATGCATTTACTATAATTACACAAGATGTTATTATTGGGGGAAAATGGGTGAAGGGTACATAGGACCTCCCCGTACAGTTTTGTGTTTATTTTTGCAACTCACTGTGAATCTATAATTATTTCAAAACAAAAATGATTTTTGTTTGTTTGTTTTGTTTTTTAATTAAAGCACATTGAAACTACTAACACCATTCTCTGGGAGTAGAGAATAAACAGATTCACTCCAAAACCAAAGGTTCCACTTAAACAAATCCTACCAGTATACATGATTTCTGCATGTGATCTGATCTGATTATATAAATTTTAAAACAGTCACACACTGAAGCAAATCCAGAGGGTAAACAGCTACCGAAAATCCTGTCAGAACACTGAGAGATGCTATTTTTCTCTTTCAGGCGATTATTTTAATCTAGCAAGCTACAGGGACATTATTCTCAAATCTGCTTCTATGAAGCCCTTTGTGACCACCACCCATCCCCACATCCCCAGGAGACTGGCCTCTCTGCCTTTATATCCCACCCTGGTACAGACACCTGCTAACAGAGCACCTGGGCCACTTTCCTGAACTTCTGCTGATCTATGTGTCCCCCTTCTGCAACGTGAGCTTACTGAAGGCAGGGAACCTGTCTGATTTGTCTCTGCGTGAGGGTACTTCAAAAACTTCATGGAAAGATTGTCTTATCTCTTAAATCTATTTTCCATGAACTTTTTGAACTACTCTCACATATCTTCATGCCTTGTACAGTGTCTTAGTAACAATGGGGGCTCAATAAAGACTGAATGAATGAAAAATAGAGAGAGGAAAGAAGGAAGGAGAGAAAGAAGGATGAATGGATGGATACAGACAGATGGAGAGATAGTGCCTCTTTTCCTTAACTGTATGTAACAGGAAGACTATAAAAGCCATGTAGTCTTTATCAGAAACATCCATCCTTGTTGGGAGACCATGTGTCTCCAGGGACCTCAAAACTCTTTCACCAGTGGTCAGATTCCATGGCAACTAAACATGGCTGCTGAAACTACTGGGCTCTCCTGGTCCTGAAATGGAAGGCTTTTAATTGAATGAATGTTGGGGATGTGGGGCAGTCCCTATAAGAGAAACTGCCCCTTCTGAGCAGGTGAAGGAAGGCTAGATGATTGGGAAGACTATTCCACCCTGCTTCCTAACCCTCCTGTACCAGGAATGCCAGCAGCATACACTTTGAGCTGAGGGGTAAGGCAGGTCAGCTGTCCATATTATTGACTTGGAATGAGAGGAGACAGTTTATTTCAATAGTTCCAAAAATACAAGAGGCATTACGTCTCTGACCCTCCAGTTCTGAGAGCACAGCTAAGATGGCAGGATACCAAGAGGTCAAGGTTCTCCTGAAGATGTTGTCCAATACCTCTCCATATCTCTTTCTCTACATCAGTAGAGGAATCCCAAAGTAATTTGCAAATGCAGACACGATGCTTCAGTGAACACGGTATTAATCAGTGTGCAAGCAGCCTCCAAGCAGCTGATACTAACTGGTTATATCCCAACAGTTTATCTTCATTGACAATGAGAACTACCATTGATTGGGGGCCTTCTAGGGGCGAGTTAGTTTATATGCATTTTTGCTATTGGAACTCATAATGCATTTCGTCATGGAAATGATATTATCATGACCCAATTTAGTCCTCCCTCCAAAAAAGCCCATTTGATCCACAATGCCCCTGAGGTATGGTACTGTTATTATAGGACCTAATTACCAGGTACGATACTATTCCAGTGTACAAAAGAAGACACCAGGGCAGCTAAAATTCTAATATGGATTTTGGGAGCAATAGCAATTCCCACTATCGTGGGATTAAGGACATCTCCTCTGCAGGCCATACTCATTAGCTGGATCATGTTAGTAGAGAATCCCCCTGCCCCAAGCTGGAGAAGGCAATAGGAGTTCTAAGACACCTCATTTGCTCCAAAATGCTCCTTCAGTCCTTCCCACCACAGGATGGAGTGAGGTCCATGGGTAGGAGGGTCCCAGACTTCGGCAGTGGAGGGAAGAGGCAGTGCTAAAGCCACTGAGCTAACCAGCTGGTGCTGCTGTTTCTATGTATGTCAAGCTGCATGATCCAGAGTTGCTGAGACTCCAAGGAGGTCATCTGAGCACTTCCCTGAAAACAGCTTTACCTCCAAATTGGGTATCTGTCCAATCATGCTACTGGTTAAATAAAAGAGACACAAACTAACATGAGAACACCATTCAAGTCAGATTTTTTTTTAATGAAAAAGAAGGCATTTAAGAATTATTTTGGCAGGACTGAGCTGTCTCCCTCTTGTCAAAAAAAGAAAAAAAAATGTCCACAACCTCAGGTCGTGCCACACCAGTATGACACAGTTGAGCTTCCTACAACATTCACACCCATGACCTTGGCTCAAGACGGCACACTCTTGTGAGATACACAGACACCCATGTAGGAAGTTGGCTTAGCGACTGGGAAAACAAAGCTTCCCGGTCCTGACCTTTTGCTCCGTGAGCTGGAAAGGGCAGCAGAGAAGCTGGAGGGAGACCTTCAGGCCCTGGAGAAAGAAAGACCTGAAGTTCGTTCTCACCATTGCAGAAGGACACACGTGCTCACCCACGGTGGGCCTGGACTCAGCTGTCCTGGCATACTTTTAAGGGAACCGGCATGCACCCGTCTTGTCCACAGCACTTCTTGCTATCAATTTTTTTTTTTTTTTTTGTCATTTTTCTCCAAGTTCCTCCAGGGATGCTGAGAAATACTGACAATCTCATTTGGTTCATTTTTAAAATAAGTATGAACTTACAGTAAGCGACAGTTTAGAATTATATGGAGGCACAGCAACACGGGCCACCCATGAGACAGTACTACTCTGGTAGGAAGACTGGCAGTCACCTATCCAGAGATGTACAGAAAGAGTGGCTGTAGGTCACACCTTTATAGTGATAAACTTAACCGCAGTGAGTTAAGGTATTATAACTGAGAAAATACTCGGGAGCTGTTGTCACAGCCTCTCGGCATAGGATACAGAACAGAAGGGAGGCTGAGGCAGAGCCCAACGGTCCCCCGGCCCCTTTCCTGCTTGGTGGGGTGGACTTCCTTACTTGACTTGGACAGCTGCTCATCCTGGGAAATGCCGAGCTCATCCGACTCCTCCGACAGCTCCTTGATGAAGTTGGAAGGAAACATTCCAGTCTTGCCATTGAGAACACCTTCCCACCATCCTTCCTCTACCTGCACAGATGCAAACAGAAGAACAGAGATGCAGGGGTCAGGCTGGACATGGTGGTTCCCAGGTTTATCTCCCATCTGGGTGGTGCAGAGCCCACACAGGGAGAGCAGACAGACCCAAACCCTTAAAGTTATCAGAAAATGAGAAAGCAGACCACAGAGAGTCTTGAGATTCAGACTAAGAAAGGGGGCTTAACCTGGGGCCCATAAATGAAAACAGACAAAAATTAACAGTTCCTTTTTGTTAGCCTCTGAAATTTGGCGTTTCCTTTGATTATGAATGTAGGTAACACACAGATATTAGAAGGACCTGTGACTCATCACCAAACAAATCAGATATTATTACATCACATCATAGATGCTGTCGGTCTCTCAAAATATCATTTGAAATGGTGGTAGTTATCATACTTGCTGGGAGACCTCTGTTATTTAATGTATTAATAAGGAAACACATAGATTACTATATCAAAATTTGCTTTTAAAATAGTTTTTTTTTTTTTTAAATGACTGGTAAGGGGATCTTCACCCTTGACTTGGTGTTGTCAGCACCACGCTCTCCCAAGTGAGCTAACCGGCCATCCCTATATAGGGATCCGAACCCGTGGCCTTGGTGTTATCAGCACCACACTCTCCCAAGTGAGCCATGGGCCAGCTCTTTTAAAATAGTTTAGTAGCTATTTCAATATAAACGGTTCCCTTTTTGGTCCTATATGTTTTATTTTATGCAGACTACCAAAACTAACTAGACAGCCTAACAAAAAAAGTTAAGAATCTGTGGGCTAAGAACTCAATCAGGAAGTAGAAGGACTCCCTGAAGATTTCTGAAGGGTTCTAGATTACCCTAGGAGGAACTGAAAGGGGGTGAGGAGAGGCAGGGAGGGCAGCAGGATTGCAGTGATCTGGATAGGGAGTGAAGGCTGGATCCAGGGGAGCAGTGATTACAGACAAGGCAGATTTGGATTTGAGGCCTTTTGAGGTATGAGCTGGCCTTAAGCAATCAATTAGCTGGATAAGAAAAGGGTAAGAGAATCATCTCAAGATTTTGCAATGATGCTACAGCAGAAGTCAGACTCGTTAGCTGCCTTCTTGGAGGAAAATAAGGGCATTTGGAGAAGAAGCAAGTATTAAGTTACCAGTACGGTATAAAAAAAGGGGACCTAGACCTAGACCCTTTGGATTTTTTTTTTTTTTTTTTTTACTACATGAATGTATTTCCAACCCAAATCAGTAAATACAATTTAAAAACTAAAATAACTCAAACAAAAAAGAAAGAGGAAATTTGAGTCAAAAGCCTCACTCAAATCTTATCCCGAAACTTAGTAGTTAGCTGTGTGATCTTACTCACATTTTTCCTGCCAAAACGAACCCCACTTTTCCCATCTGTATAATGGGGATAATGAACACACCTCACGGTTGGCATGTGTAGGCAGGACCTTGATCCATATTAGAGGTATATGCACTGTGGTTTTACACTAGGGGCTGGGGATATAGACCTGTACAGGACACGTCCTCATGTTTCCTAAAGTAGAAAGGTGTGACTAAAAACTAGCAATGCAAGGTAAACAGAGGAGAGAATATCATGACAGCACAAATCAGACTTGTTACACAAAATTGAGCTCACTGAGATCTGGGATGCTAAAGGAAGGTTTTGAGGAAAAAGAAATCAAAATTAAATTAAGGTAGGCCTTTAAGAGTAGAAACCACAGCTATAATCAGGGGAGATGTGGGTGAGATGTTCCAGAAAGCGGGGAGATGATAGAGCTTGTGGAATGGAAACAACTGATAGGTTTAAAGCATTTGTTAGGGAACTCATGGGATACAGACTTGCGGAGTGGAGATTATATGTGCATAATCACAAAATCTTTGGGAAAGAATCCAGACAACGGCATCTACATGCAACTGTACCAATGACTATTCAATACTAAATCATGGCACTTAACAGCATTTCCATTGAAATCATTCCATGTTTCTATGCCAACTCAGCTGATATGTATTATTCTTTCAAGGAGCTTTTTATAGGATTAAGATGGTTAGGAAGATTTGCCATGAACCTGAATATCAATAGTCACAGGATTTATAGCATGGGGTCCTTTGTGCTAGTCCTGAATAAGGAACCAGAAAATGATCTTCTTTCTCCCAGGAATCACAAGGCAGGAGGGGAAAACCAAGGGCATGAACCACAAATGAGCCGTCCCTGGCATAATCTCCAACAGCACAGGGCAGCTGGGCCAATTCCATTCCATTCAGTTTGACGATGTCTGAAACGTTCCTGTTCCTAGTAATAAGTGGCTCCAACCCAAGATGCCCAGGGAAAGTGCTCCTGATGTGTGGGATCAGCGGGCTGCCTGCTGGGAAAATGGGTATTTTCACCTCACCACACCCCCAGATGCCAGTATCACTGTCACAGCACAGTCTGAGAGGAGTGGCCTGTGGGGAAATAGAGGTCTATCATTAGCCACACAGTGAGTGGAGGGGCAGACAATGAAACTGCTGCTCATTGCCTGGGGGGCACAATTCCCATCACAGCACCACAGGCTCAAGGCTCATTTCTCTGAGAGCTGGAGCCTTTCATTTCTCTGAGAGCTGGAGTACTCTTATTGGTACTGTCTGGCCCCAGTACCAATAAGAGCTGTCCAGTACCGTCTCTTCCCATAGTCTGCTACTTCGCTCTCGAGATTGAGGCTGGAGACAGGAGAAAATGATCCTCACCCTCACACTATTCCTCTTCAGAGATATTCTAGCTCAACTTTCTGCAAAAAGATGTGAATACTAAAGCCCAGGGTGATTACATTCATTCATTCATTCATTCATTCATTCACAGGGTAAAGCACAGTACCCCACACACTGAATTAAAAAAAAGAGAAGAAAGAAAGAAAAGAAAGACACACAAGGAAATCATTGGGGGAAATCCTCCGTGGAGGTCTATAAAGCCCTGATTTCCCCACAAAAAAATTTTTTCCTTCCTGTGAGGAGCAAAAAGGACTTGACTCTACTGGCTGCTGTTCTTAATTAGGTGCTGCCATGCCCAGCTCTGTGTGGCCCAATTCAACCAATTTCACCAATATTTAGTGAGCACCTGTCTTGCACTGCCCCAGGACTTAGGGACAGATTCGTTGGTAAACAAAACAGATGAAGGCACGTCCTCAAGAAGTTTTTGCAACAAAAGAGAGGAACATACAGAGCCTGCACATCCCCTACTTAGAAAACAATCTTGTTTATGTTTATGTTTCTATATTTGAAGAAAGAAATGTGTCCCTTTGTAACACAGTAGGGGTTATGAATGCCACCAAGAACTTACAATTTCTGCCCCAAGGAAAGTAATAAAAGGGGGCAGATGTCCACCTTCTCCCCGTACCCCCACCCTCCCTCACCCTTAAAGAGTCTTCTGCAGGTCTTGGCTCTGGACTGAGAAGAAATCCCACCTGTCTTCTTCCCTGACCAACCCAGCCAGCTCTGGAGCCCATGGCTCTGCCCCAAGAGCACACTCTGCCTTTGGCACAGAGCTCAGAGCAGGGCAGCTTACACCTGGTAGTGTGTGAGAAAGACAGAGTAAAACCACTTAGATTGTATCTGAGTGTCCTGCTATTTACATGTCTTTATAATCAACAGCATCTAAGTGCGTTCAGGACCCAAGGAGGTAGTTTCTAGATCTTAGCCCTGTTGGAAGTTGGGGAAAAAAACTGGGTGAATTTCATTCAACACCCCCACCCAATCTTTCAAATATTATCTATATTTGTAAGGCACTAAACTGGATATCTGAATAAAAAGATGACATGTTACCTTTGGGTACCTAGCTATTCAGAACAGTTCCTGTTTATCACCGTTGAAGTTTTATTTGTCAACTGTACTGAGAAGGGGAACAGCGGATTTACCAAGTCTGAAGTCTACCTGAGTACAAGTAACGAGACAGAAAAACCCACTTGAAGACTGCTATAGCTTTTCTTTCACCCAGTGACCCAAAGCCCAGTCAGAACCACACTGGAGGGGAGGGTTTAAGGGAAGCTGGGCGGAGGGAGAGGCACACAGGCAAATGAAGTCGGCTTCATTGCTTCAAGAGCTGTTCGCCATTCTTGCCGTGAAAGAAATCAGTGTATCAAAAACTCTAAGGAAAGGCCCACACTGTTTCTAAAATTTCTCTCAAAATTTTTTCAGAAATAATTAAATGAGAATTTCAATACTGGTCCTTTCTCCTACCTGTGAAAAGTAGGAGAAGGTATTTTGAAAAATTTAAAACACTAGAAAAATATTAAGATAATTTTGAAAAGCTTTTTAATTGAGGTATAATTTACAGAAATGCACAGATCATAATAGTACAGGTTGATCGGTTTTGACAAATGCTCACCTAAACCCACACCTCTATCAATATACAGAGCATTTCCATCACTCCAGAAAGTTCTCTTATTCCCCTTCCTTGTCAATCTGCCTCCAAGCAATCACTAGTCTGATTTCTATCACCTTTGATTAGTTTTGCTTTTTCTAGAACTTCATATAAACATGCTAAGACATAGTTTAACTTCTGGAATATTGCTGGAAAAAAATGCAGATTGTTTCTGGAAAAACATCTCTTTCTATAAGTAGAATTAGTTTTAAAAAATGTATTTTTAAGGGGGCCACTTCCTGAGGCATAAACACCTACATTACTTTCCATTTTAGTTGCTTTAAATAAACTATCCCTGTTGAATTTAGGATATGGGAAACTGGTTGTACCAAATATAAACAAGTATTATCTAGGTCCTAAATGCCTGAGCCAATATTTTCCCCCAATTCCTGTATAGTTCATTGTATGATTACCTCTTTGTAATTACATTTTTGTTCTGGCTGGGCCAGAATATTCCATACACACAGGGAAGTTGATTTTTATTCCCTCCCTTTGTTGTTTTGATAACAAGCCTATTCCACATGAGAGGCAGGGCTCTTAAAAAATAAGTTTGTAGAGTAATTGAATGGGAAATTATTTAAATATATACCATTTCTATTTAAGACTTAGGCAAACTCTGCCCATCAAGACAGCCACATCCATGACTTTCACCAGACTGGAAAGGGTTTCTGGAGACAGTGCTTGATAGTCCTGTCCTGCAAAACAGCCACAGGCTGTTCCACACATCCCCAAGTTCTTAAGTGACTCTATGCTAAGGCCTAACTATCATTCCGATCTGAAAATATGCACAAACGGTGAATCAAGCCAGCAAGAGAACCATTCTGATGAATCAAGGTCCTCAAGTTTTGTCCTGTCACTATTCCCAGGTGAGGAAATTTACTATGAGGAAGTGTTAACCTCAGGAAACCCCTAGGTAAGGAGCATTTAAGCGCGGTGTTCCTTCGAAAGTTCAGCGTGGGCAGTGCTCTAACCTTTATCTCAACCCGCTTTCACTGTCCCCACCAGCACCTGCTCCATACACTCCACACCTGTGGCAAGTGCTCACACTCTGTTCTCCTTCCTCCAGACCAACCCGGCGCCTTACGCAATGCAGCCTGTCCTGATGAGTTCATCCAAACACTGCTCTCCTTTCACGTGGCCACTTGAAATTTCACCTGTTCTAGGAAGCTCTTCTTCACCCTCCATGTGTACCCCTGTTTTTAAATTCCTCTCTCATGTGTCAATACCATCACTTGCCACTCTAGTAACATCTTGGTTAGTTATCTTAGCTGTGTATATCTTACCCTCCCTGACTAGACCAAGCATGTTCGAAGGCACAGATTCCATTCAGTATATCTCTGAATCTCCATAAACAGGTCTTTCAGCGTGTAAACACTGAAATATTTGATAAATCCCACAGCTATGCATATTATAAATACATCAAACTTGCAAATATGTTACTTTTATATGGTCACGGCCTGTTTTGTATGCTGCTGATTCAAATCTAATCACTTTCTCTTCTAAACATGGCTTTCCTCTCCTTAATATGGATGTTTTACGAACTTTGCACATTAAGAAATCAGAGGTGTTCATTCCAAAGTTCTTTGGAGAAATAATTGTAGCACAGCTTGAGCTCGTTGGATTGTCAAATTTCAATAAAGAGATTTTTATATTAACGTTATTTTTTTTTGGAACAGAGACACAAAACCTTCCAAAGCAAGGTAGTTTCTTAACGGGTTAGAATTCAGGTATGCTTTGATCACCTATTAACCAATCAGCTTCTATTTTTTAAAATTTTCATTAGCATATTCATTGTTACAAATTAATACTCATTCTTTACGCCCCTTATCCAATCTCTCCCCTTCCCCATCCCCCTGCCCCTCCCCCCTTCCATCTCCCCCCAATCAGCTTTTAAGTGAACTTCTCATGGACAAAAATGAAATGAGGATGAACTGCCCAGCCACACTCACTTGCCTGATTGAGTTAAAGTTTTAAAGAATTTCAAGGGCCTATTTCACTCGAGCTGAGTGAACCAAATCTCCTTCTGTGGGCATAAGAAGGAAGACGCAGAAGTTTTCTGAAAGTGCCAGTTATCCTCTTTGCAAACCACAAAGCCAGGTTAGGCTTTAAGTCAGACACTGCAGCCATCAGTCTCCAGCCAGCCTGACTGGGACCACCGAGAAATACCTCAAAAACTAACCATAAAGAACACATAAAAGCAAGAATCTCTGAACATCCCTGTTGTCACCACTAAGAGAGACTGGTTAAGACCAAGGTCACCCAACACGAGCGAAAAAGTGGCTCCTTTCTCAGGCTCTAGATAACACAGACAAAAAAAAAGTGGCTTTAATGCACCTTTCAAAAAAAATTAGGCCAAAAAGCTGGTTTTGAAACTCCAGAGGCCCCAAACGCTGTTTCTCCTGATAACCTTGTCCATATGCCATCTCTGTTCCTATAAATAGAGCTTCACCTGCATTTAACTGTCCTCACCACTCTGGACAAAAAAGACCCATGTATGTACTCATAATGATTTCTTTAAAAATATCGATCCAGTAATTCACATCCTATTATTTTCCTTTCAAATTGGCAGCCCCGTTCCTCTAGGTTCACGACAACGGCTTTTGTCACAGCACAGCCATCGCTTTCCAACCGAGGCAGTGGCACGGTAAGTACTTGCTCGAGCAGCCTTCGCTTCACACCTCACTCAGCTCAGGACTGCCCCACGGTCTCCCCTGCTGCAGCAGCCAGCATGGGCCAGAGGAGCGAGCTGTTCACCCCACCAAGGGCCAGGGTTCATTCTACCCAAATCTGCTGAAGCCCGTTGCTCATTACTGGTAGCACACACATTTGGTTAAATAGCACAAAAATATATAGGTGCAAAGAGAAACAATTAGTGGTGAGAAGGGATAACAGGAACGATTTGAAGATTAAAAACCAAACAAAAAAACCTGCTGCCAAATTAGGTGTAGACAAGACAACTAAAAAAGACTGGGGGTGGGGGGCTGTGGAACTTTACGAGGATTATACACTCCGGCTGTTTCACCTGTGTTGTTACCAACCCACTTTAATGAAACCAGTGGGAATCGCAGAGCACGACTATGAACGCTGAAGGGATGACAACTCAAAACGGGCAAACCCATATTTAGGAAAAACACCTTGGCCCTATATCATGAGGTTGTGTTGATAAATAACAAACAAGTATACATTTTGATATTTTTAAGCAAGATTAGGTATTAAGGTAGATGTGTATCTTTTTTTAGGATTCTCTACTTGATTCAAGTGTTTCAAAAAAAAAAAAAAACAACTAGTTCATACAATCAAAATCTTCCTAAGAGTTGTCTGTCAGGGAAAAAAACGTGTGTGCATTTGTGTGTGTGTGCAGTTTTGCAATACTGTAGAAATCGATCTACTAATCAATGAAAATATAACATAATACACGATATGTTATATTTTTTATTAACAGATTGAGTCTAAGTATTCCAAAGCTATTATGTTCTTACCATGATCTCTCTCTGTGATTTAAGGATTTTTGTTTATTTTGTTTTTCATCTTCAGTGGAATTAGAGATGAGCTCATTACAAGAGGAAAGGACAGAGTTTATATTACACAGTAATGATGGTCCAATATCCGCAATATCACAAGTAAATAGGAATAGGGAATTAATTTTTGATGATATAATTTTTAAAATTTGGATTAAAAGGCCAGCTTTACATTTAGCTTTACATAAATATCATAAACTATATGGTTATTTTTCATTTTTCCTACTTGAAGCAAGCCCAGAATGAATTAGCTGGCAGTGAATGGGAAGGAGACTGGTGGCTAAGGCCACAGGCATCTCAGTACAGTGGCAGCTCTGTGACCACTCCACTCCTTTAGCAACCCACACTCAGTCTCCCTGCAGCCAACAAGCAGGCGAAAGTGGGCAATATTTCTCAGAAATATATTCATCATTTTCCTTGTACTGATTTGTATTTCTTCTTAAAGCATTATTACAATATTAAAGGAAAAAAATCATCTTCTACAACAGAACCCCCTTCAATTTTTATTCCCTTTTAGTCTTTGATCACATGCATATAGATATATTTCACATGATTGTATCCTAGTCTAGTCTATGCAATTTTGTGTTCTGATCTGTTCATTTATTTTGCAAAAAAACTGTTTTCATATTTCCATGTATTCATTTACCTATTCAGCAAACCTTTATTAAAGTGCACATTAGGTTTCAGGCACTATTCCAGGTACCACAAATACAAAGATAGATAAAAACCAGGTCCCTGCCGTTGAAAAGCACTCAGCTTAGTGGAATATAACAGATAATTACAATGCAAAGTACTGTAATAAATACATATTTAAAGGACTCTGTGTTTACCATCTTAATGGCTTCACAATCTTCTAGCTGAATAATACAACTTAATTCCCTTGATTATCTTTTTATTATTGCAAACATTGCGGCAATAAACACTTTTCACATTTTTTTCTTTGGTTAACCATTTTCTGTGGATAAATTCTTAGGAATGAGATAACTGAGTCAAAAAGTGTTATTCAGATTTTTATAGCTCTTGACATATCTTGCTAAATAGCTTTATGTAAGGACAATACAGATATATAAATTCACCAGTTCTTCTAAGCTTTGCCAACAGTCTTACCATTTAAATATTTTCTTAGGATTTTTGAAAGTAGGAACCCATTATTGTCTTAATTTGTATTTCTTTAATTATAGCAGGGTGGAACATTTTCTCATGGCTAAGATCTTTTCCCTTTGTGGGATTTGTGTTTATGGCAAACTTATCTATCATTTATCATTGTTAAAGTAGCTTCCTAATATATTTTCATACATCACATATACAATAACTTTGCCAATTTATTGCAAATATTTTCCTATTTGTTGTTCTTTCTTTAGCTGTACTAGCTTCAAATCATCCCAAAATTATGTATATTTTTTTATTAGTCACATCTGTTTATTTTTTTCTTCTGGAATTTCCTCCATGCTACGGTCTTAAGGAATTTATCATTCTACCATTGAAATCAATGTTCTACTCTGTTGTCCATTTATTATTTACTCACTCAACTTTCAGTAAATGTTTCCTATGTGTTCTGGTTGACACTAGGGATTAAAAAAGGATAAATGGCAAGTTAATACAAATTACCCAAAACTCAGAAATAGGCCAAAAGGGTTACTGCATGTCCTCCCCATGCCACACTGAGAACCCCATTAACTGCTTCTCTAGGGACATGCACCTTTGTCTGGCATAGTATTTACTATTTATGAGGTTAGCTTACAACTCTGTTAGTGTGGATGTTAACTGGTAGAAAACTGAAAGCAATGCAAATGATTCTTGCCAGATAGCAATGAAAATAAATTTTGACCAGCAGAGATGCAAATGATTTGTCCTCTAGAAAAGATCACCTCAAAGGTTACAGTTTAATTGCCCTATAGGACACTATGTAGTTTTGCATCTAATTTAGAAACCTTAATCAAGTATTTTTTAATTTCAGTCATTATAAGTACTTTGCTCTTTCACAATTCTCTCTGAGCCAGCCTTACCATCTTACAGATCCCCTTGTTAAGGAGTTAAATAAAACTCTGACACAGGCTCACATCAGGTTTGTATGAGAATCAGAAAATCTGGCTTCTAGCATCATCAGTCCTGCCACTTCCACCCACAGGATAGTTTAATGAAAGTCCTCCTCAACTTCTAACTTCCTTTTCTATAAATCCTGGGTTTGTGTAAGGTAAAAGGGTCTCGAGGAAATGAAAGCAGTTGGAAAACTGTATTTCTATGTACAGATACAAGTGTTGAAGCAGAATGAATGATGAGGTTCTAAGTCTGAAACCCAGGATCCCCCAGGCATGAGGGAACAGAGCCCTAGAAGCCCCTCCCAATGTGTGAAGGGACCTTTCACCAGCCGGAGTGGCTCTGAGCAGCCAGGGAGGGGAACGTGGCGCTGCACAATGACCAAGGCTCTCCAGTCAGCTGGACCTGGCTTCGACCCTCAGCCCTGCCTTCACCTGGGGACTCCTGAGCATCTTTCCTCATCTACAAGATAAAGTGGTTGAGATGAGTAAATGGGCTAATGTGTAAAGAACCTTGTCATGCCAGCCACACACTAGGTCTTCTAATAAATATCACTTCTTTTCCTTCCCTCTAAATCCAGTGTCTCCCACAATGAATACTGAATCCATACTCTAGAGATGGATCCGGGCCACTCTGGATGCCCAGAGTTTATTATCAACTAAAGCAGAAGAGAAAATTGGTGGCACTGGGTTGGAATTTCAGACGTATTTAGTATGCTGTGTTAGAAAGACAATGGTTTCAAATGGCCCCACATCTGACCCCAACTGGCTTGGGGACATCCCTCTCAGGGAACCCATTTCCTCAGAGAGGAGACTCAACTAGATGATCTCTAAGGTCTCTTGGGTTCTAACATCCAATGCGTCCAGGCCAATATCCCGCAGCAAGGACTCCTGGGGGCATGTAAGTGGCCACCGCACTGCCTGCAGCCTCACTTACCTCTCCTACCACCTCAATGACATCGCCCACTTTCAGCTCAAGCTCGTCATCATTCTGGGGCAGGTAGCTGAATGCCACCCGGCATCGGCGCCTCCGTCGCTCACCTGGATGGGAAAAGCAAAATATTTAGATACAGCTCTTCTCCCAAAATGAAATTTTAAAGAGGCTTCCTAGGCATGCAGGCAAATTAAGCTGACTTGTCTCAAATATGCTCTCTGGGACATGGCTAGAGGCACAGCAGCCCTGGTCTCTTAGAGGAGGCAGTAGAAAGCAGAGCAATGCTTCTTGGTCTTTTAAAAGCTGCTGGGTCAGGAAGGCATGGATATGAGAAACCGATCCATTGGTGCAGAAGGCAGAAACCCCACCCCTGAAGCACTGGAGCACAGTGTTGCCTTAAACTGTTTTCCATGGATGGGGCTTTGTATTTGCTACTGTTGATTTTAAACGAAAGCTGATGTGATGTGGTAGAGAAAAAAGAATGGTCTGCTCCTAATGCTAGCAAGGCAGAGGGAATTTTTCCCAAATGTGCAAAGGAAAAGATAAAGTACCCTGGCCTTTTTCTTACTAATCATCACCCTTTCAGCATGCTGAAACTTGGGCCTGATAAGCAAAGGCCAATTAGATTTCAGCCTACTTTTGGTACCATTCCAAATGTCCCACAGGGTTCAACAAATCCACTTCTATCCTCTTCCCTCTGTCCCAGGGCATCCATTAACAGGCTCCCTGCCTGATTACACAGAACCAACCCAGTCAAATCTAGATAAAAGCCAGGATCACACTTCGCTTGACCAGAGGACACTCAAGGTTACACCACCTCACTCACGCAGTGTGGCCCATCTGGGAGCCCCTAGCTTACAGCTGGTTCAAGTATAGACAAGGCTGTCCACAGCACATCCACACCACAGATGGGCATTGTGGGGAGCGAGGACATGCATGTTGGAAGGTGTATATGTGAGAAAGAGAGAGACAGACAGACAGACATGCAGCAGTGGAGGCCCAAGCCAGGGAGAGGTGGATGGAGATTGGAAGTGAGACCGACACAGCCCAGAAGTTTGCTGCTGCTGGCTGGCTACCACGCACCCTTCCTTTGTGCCACCACATGCCCTAGAAAACCAAAGGGATCAACGACTTCAAACAAACACATTTAGAAACGTTTCAATTATTTCTGGATACTACCTACAGGGATTCTTTTTTTATTTTCCCCCTTATCTTTACCTTGAGAAAGGATGTCCCTGGAGTGGTGATCACAGGGCACATTAAGGCCCACAAGCAGCAGGACATCACACAAAGGGGAAGGTCTCTGCACTATATCGGATGTGTTCCCTAATCAATATTTTTCAAAAGCCAGTGGCCTAGTTCTCTCTGTTCCATTTTTCTCTGCCTATGTCTCACTAAGGAAGAACAGGGTTGAACAGAGCGAGGAAGGCAGAAGTTCAGAATCAATATCTTGTCTAATCACATCTTTGGCAACTACACAAATACTGTCCACCCCTTTTGCAAAATCCCAAGCTTCCAGGTGCAAACAGCACTGTCAGCAGGCTGTGTAGCCCCAAGGAGGGCCTGTTTCTCCTGGGACAGAGGGCCCACCCCAACTTGCTTCTCCAAGGTGGGAATTCAGGAGGAGTGGTATTCCAGTGCAAAGGATGCCACCACTACACCATGGCTTTCAACTTGACAGAAGGCAAATTGAGTACTCTGTGCCAAAAAGAATCCAGATTTATCATTCTAGCAAAGAAAGTCCAGATGACAAAGTGATGTTGGCACCCCTCTCCTGCGCCCTGTGACTCTCCTGGCCCCATAATACCCCTTAAGATGAGGTTCTACTATAAATCTTTAAGAGCTTTCATTTGCTAGATGATATGTTAAAAGCAAACTCTGCAGACACAAATCTGAACATGAAACAAGTAAAATGACAAATGTCTGAAAACCAACACTCACCAAGCACAAACGTCACCAAAGTCCTGACCAAAGTGACTTAAAAATAACATCTCAAGATCTAGTGTTAGCTAAAACCATACAACTTATACATAACTAAGTTCATATCTTCAAAAAGCCCTCTGTAAAAAGTAGCATCTAACCCAACAATGCACAAATGGCAAAGAAGAGAGTGATATATATTCTTAGAGAAAAGACTAACCGAACGGATTCAGGACCTGGAACAGAATAATCAGATTACTCTCAAACCAAATCTCTGTATCAGACTTCCACAAAGGCTTGCCTGGTATCAGAAGAATGATGCATTCACTACTTTCTCTCTGCCAAGCTAGTCAATATCTGTTAAAAGCCTCTAAGAAGGTCACTCAATTGGTGGCATAAAGCACACTGCCAACATACCAAGAAAAATAACCCATACAGAGGGCATAGGGGAGGAACCCAGAGATGGTTGGTGGTAAAGGTCACCCGACCTGACCCAAGCACAAAATTGTTCCCCCTCACACGAGGACAGCTCATGATCATTTCTAAAGCACTTCTGATACCCATCACCCTATCTCCTCCTGCAAACCACGAGTGAAAAGGAAAGAGCCAGAATGAGCAACCATTTTGCAAATGAGGAAACCCAAGGTCAGTGACTTACCCCAGGTCACCAAGCTAGTAAGTGGCAGTATTTCCTGGGCCTGAGTTCAGAGCTCTCTCTCCAGTGCCAAATGAACCAGTTTGGTCACATATTGTCCCAAATTCCCTGCAGTCTGTATTTAACTGCTTCCTGCAACACTGCATAAGATCGCCCTAGGTCCTTGCTGTGGCTCTCTCATTACAGACAGCCCCCAAACTCTCAGACTACTGTTTTTCTAGGCCTCAGTTCCAGCGTATCACTGATTTGAACTTGATTGCCAGTTCTGCCTGACCTACAACCCAGTTCAAGGGGAATGCTTGAAGTTGGGAGAAATTGTGTTTTAGTTAGACCATCCATCTTAAACTTAAGAAAGTTTAAGGATGTCATATGCTGGTTTTTCTTTTTCTTCTTCTCTTGGCTTTTAATTGATGTTTACTAGTGTGTCTTGACCTTCTGCAAAGAGATAGGTAGATGATAAGACCAACCCCTTTCAATAGCTGGTATAAACTGGAGGAAAAAAACAAACGACCTGCCTACACCTGGGGTTTGGAATCCCTTAGTTTGAGCTGCTGCCTTCATGCTCAGATGAACTGGGCATGGAGTTCTTCATAGAAACTCTAGTTTTAACACATTTTATTGGGCTGTTTTTCTACGGAATAAACTGAGTCTCAAAAGAAAAGTTTTCTTTAAAAAATTAACTATGTTTGCTGATCATGGCCAACAATCTGAGTCTATACTGGAACAACTGGAAAGGGGAGCAGATGCATGACTTTCCTCATTCACATCAGCACCATTGCCTGCCTGTGTCACTGTTTTCTAGGCAGGGCCACCTAACTCCTCACAAATAACTGACGAAAGGAATGGACACAAGTTTTATCTACATACATGCAAACGTATGTGCACATATGGCTTACCAAAAAAGTAACTCTCTCACTAGACCCCATAGCCACCTTCCATTCATGACCAGCTTTGTTTAGCGAAATAATAAAGGCTAACATTTACTGAGCACTTACTATGTACCAGAGACTGCTAAGTGCTTTACACGTATTATTCCACTCAGTCCTCACACTGAACCTCTGGGGTACATTACTGATCCCCTTTTTCCAGATAAGGAGACTCAGGAGGCACACAGAGATCAAGTATTCACCAGAGGGTACAGAGCTAGTAAGCAGAGGGTCGAGGATTTCAAACCAGGCAATGCAACTCCAGAGACACTGCCTCCCACTTCTGACTGTTCTTAATAAGAATTCTCAGCTCTGGGTCTTGAGACTGCAAAAAGGACTAGCATTTCCTTACAGCTGCTGGGAAGTGGGGACTAGGGAGGCCCCAGTTTTGATGAAATGAAGCTGGTCGGACAGGGAGGCAGGGCAGCACATTCACCTGCTCCGAAAATAAGAGCAGAAACTGATAAGGATGCTCCCAGTCCCAGAAACGAGACACACAAACTTTACCAGGCCAGTTCATTCAATAATCATGAAAATGTGTCAAATGATGTAGTGGATGAGAAAAGTCTTTGGGTCAACTGAAAATTTCCCACACCCACACGGTCTTTTTATTTTTTTTTTCTTACATCCCACATCCCTCATGACAAAACAAGAGTAAAACTACGAGGGTTTGAATCTTGGTATTTTCAAGGAATCCATTAAACTAGTCAAATGGATCCTCACCACATTCCTAGAGAACATGGCAGTATCCTGAAATCATATTTCAAGAGAGAAAACACTCATAAAGTCAAAGAGGAAAATCAGAAGAAGCCCCTAATTCCCAGTTTCCAGGGTTACTTCTGGCATGTTCTCCAGGCATGGCCTAGGGAGGACCTGTGCCAGAATGTTAATGTGCATGGCAGACCTATTGAACTCACTCTCTGGGGTTGAGGCCAGGAACCTGCATTTAAACCTGTCTCCCTGCGTGATAATGCTCATGAAAATCTAAACTTCACCAACGAATCAGCACCACAAATTACAGGTGATGGGAAGAGCCTTGTGGGAACGGGTGGTCTCCCATTGGAAGACTCTAACCCAGTGGTGCTCATGCTTGGCTGCACATTGAAATCACCTGAGGAGTTTCATACAATTGCTGATGGCTTCCTAAATGGCAGTTCCTGAGGAACTAGGTCTCCATAGAAAAATGGCTTCTTCCAGGGCTGTGGCAAAGAAAATACGACATGAGACTGAAATATCTGGTTGTGGCAAAATGAAGTACTCAAACACTTGAGGGGTGATTTCAAAACAACACACGAGTCGGCTTGACAGGGCTTCCACCAGCCAAATTTGGGACAATAACAGCATGTACTGGGGGATGTGTTACAATTTATTCATTTCAAAAAAAAATTCATGAGTCCATAGTGATATGTTTAATAGGTAGCTAGATGGACAGATGGATAAAATTAGATAGGTAGTTATGGGATGAGAAGTGAAAGCTCTTTTTTACAAAAGAATATCGACTAATAAATACAGAAATAGACAATCACCATTTTTATAGCCATGATAGTAATAATTGATTCTGGCAAGAATCAATGGTTGCTACAACTACTGGGTGAAAGTTTATTAGCGATTAGGACGTTTACAAATCTCAAAGTATCTCCCCACAGATTATTAATTACAAAAGGAAAATGGTCCCTTATGAATGGAAAGCTGGCAGACACAACCTCACCCAAGTGATCCAAGCTAACAGCGCCAATCATGGGACAAATTAACATCACGTGCCTCCTGATTGGCTGCACTGAGAAGGACTTAATATCACCTACAGAATACTCCTCCTAAATCTAACCATGAGGAAACAATTATGCAAATCCAAAGTGAGGGACAGTCTACAAAAACTGACCTGATTTTCTTTTTTTTAAGTCAATATCACGAAAGATTTTTAAAAGGCTAGAGAACTCAACTAAATATAATGCATAATCCTTAACTGGATTCTGGATTTTTTTTTAAAAAAAACTATAAAGGACATTATTGAGAGAACTGGGGAAAATTTGAATATGGACTAATACTAGGTAATAGCATTATATGAATGTTACATTTCCTGAGTGTGTTAATTCTATTATGGTTACATAGCAGAATGTCCTAGTTCGTAGGAGACACATTTTGAAGTATTTAGGAATGAAGGGTCTTGATGTCTGTAACTTACTTTCACACTGTTTAATAAGAAACAAAAAAAGGTGGATGTTTGTTGCACTGTTGTTACAACTTTTCTGTCCATTTGAACTTTTTCTGAATAAAAATTTTAGGGGAAAGGGAAAAATACTGATACCTGGGCCCCACCTCTAGAGATTCTGATGTCACTGATCTAGGGGACAGTCTGAACATCTGGATTTTAAAAGCTCCCCAGGTGAGTCTAAGGTGCAGACAAATTTGAGAGACATCTAGATACAACTGTTGTCCAAAAAAGAGCGTCAGGCCAAAAATAAATGGGACTTTTCCAGGACCATGTTATTTTAGGTCCTACATTCAATGTCTTTTCCCACAAGGGAGAGAAACCAGACTTTTAAATATTTGACCATATTTCCCTAATACATAACCCAGGTGAGTGCTGCCATGCTGTGACTTTATTTCGCAGACCTTTGTAACAGTTGGACTAAGTAGTTTCTAGCTCTGGAAATGTGTTCCTGGGGGAAAGGAGCATGGAGAAGATGGAGGTCTCTGCTATGATTCATTAGCAAACATTGCTGGGGGGTGTGACTTCTCCCCACGGTACTGAGCAGCGTGCTGGCTTCTCGAAGAAGCTGTTCTGGAGTTGGAAACCTCGATTTATGCAAGAGGCCAGGCTAGCTATCTCACGATGGAAAAACAATACGAACTCAACTAAATAAATGTAGAGACTCACACATTTAACTTGGGACATCCAGTGGATTTGGGGTGCAAGGGAAGAAAAAGTGGAATTGCTGATCTTGTGGACTCTGCCTCATATCCTTTACTGGAAACATGGCCACTCATAGTCCCATTTCATGTGATGCAACTCAGAAGAAAAGGAGGACACTTTAGAAGCCAATGGCACTCGAAAAAAAAAAAAAAAAAGGACCGCATGGGTCCCTTGGCTGTAACTGGACTATTGCAGTGGAAATGCACAGTGTGGTCCCCAGAGATGAGCTAGTTTGATTCTCATAGGGATGTGCCTAATCAACATTTGTGCATGGCAGAAAACAGGGAATCCGTTTGCCTGCTACTTCAAAGGCAGAGGTCATCTGAAAAGCATGTATAGCTATGCCAGTGCTCATTTTCTCCCAAATATCACCAGAATACAGGAGAAAAATGTAGAACCTGTAAAGAACCATTTATTAGGGCATCTGACCATGGGGGCTGGAGAAGGAGACAGGTAAAGTCAAAAGTCACATAAGGAAGAGGAAGGAAACAAACATGAAGTGTGTGCTGTGTGCCAGGGACTGCACGCCACACGTGTTGTGCCTTCCCTCAAGTCCACGCCCCGACCCTATGAGGTCCAGGGTGCTGACCCCATTTTATGCATGAGCACAGGAAGGCTGGATAACTTGTCCAAGGCACATGGGTTAACTAAGTTGTGGTCTTCAGCCCTCTTCTTCCACCAGCTCAAGATAACACCAGGAAGGCAGATTGGGAGTGAATTTCTGGGGTACTCTGGATACCAAGCTAAGGATGAGAAACCATCCTTTATTTTATAGGCAATGAGAAACCAGAGGAGGTTTCCAGACAGGGAAGTGAGGGACAAGGTGTGATGAGGACAGCGATCCAGGGAGAAGTGCCTGGTATCAGGGGTGTGCAGGACGGCATGGGGGAGGGAGCCTGGAAGCAGGCAGACGGCCCAACAGAAGACAATGGAAGACAGAGCAAGTATGAAAAACCCAGTGAAAGGAGTCACATACCCAGGGAAGGAGAGGCCAACACACAGACATGAACACAGAGAGACATGGGACCATCGTTAGTTGATGTGGCTGTTGCCCCCTTACTTGTCCTTGGTCCCCAGTACCTAGCTCAGTGTCAGTCTGAGTAGACAATCAATCTATCCTTGATAAAGGAACGGATGAATGAACTAATGAATACCTATTTCATGTCCTGTTGTGGGCCACAGTTTTGTGAATACAAGCTCCCAGATAGTCAGAGGGGCATTGGGGGAGGACAGGAAGGGTGGAGAGAAAGAGAGTAAAAGCCTCCACGTTGTGTTAAACAGGGCACCCATGAACATGTGCTTACAAGTCAATGCCATCTGGAATTGTCGAAGCTACAGGGATGAAAAGGTGGTGGACCCTGTACTCTTGCCAGTGTGTCAAAGGTACCTCATTCTCCATCAACATCGTCGTCCGAAGCATCTGTAATACTAAACCATGCTGATATATTCCCAACTGCTTTCCTGTTACAAATGTACAGTCCACTGTCAATTATCCATACTAAATGGTAGAGCAGGGCTATATATGCATGAGAAAATATGTATCTTTGATTTTAAGTTTGGTCCTCTTAAAAGACAGAAAACATTTGTTTTAAGTAGGCAGAGATATATGTCTAAGAATTTTCAAGGCAGCGTTGTTTCTAATAGCAAATGCATATAGGCACAGAGATCTACATATGAAATAGCCTGAATGTCCACTGAGAAAAAAAGGGCTACATAAATCATGACATAGCCAGGCAGCTGCTAAAGACAAGTAGCTCCATGTATACTGATGTGAAAAGGTGTCCATAATACATTAAGTTAAAAGACCAAATCACATAATATGTATAATATGACCCCAATTTTATAAATAACGCAAATCCACACTCCATAACTGTAAGCACCATGGGATATTTTACTTACTCCGGTCAGCCACAACCTAGCACAGAGTATGCACTAAAAAAACTGTTTATTAATAAATTATTCAACTAAAATATAAGAGTCTAATATAATTAAATGAGTGAGAGAAAAGGTGTGTGTATACATGTGTGTAAGCAACAGAAAATGGTACAGAAGGCTACACCCCAACATAACAGTGGTACTTTTGGGGAGGCAGATTAGGGAAAGCGTAAAGAGAGACTCATTTAAATGCTTCTGCACATCAATTTGTTTTTACAAAGAGGACGTAATACACTGCAATCGTTTTTGTAAAACATCACAATCACCTATTAAAATAATTACCTCGTATTATGAAACATATCCTTCTGATCATGCGTTGATGACATTAAGAGTAAAGTTAGTTCCTATTCTGCAAGTAAATAAATACTAATTGCACCAGGCAGAAAGATACTGTTTGCAGGCTGAATTAACAAGGTGGCTCTGACCTCCCAATGACAACTGGCTGTGAGTGCTCCATAAACACAGTAGGAGGTGTGAGTCAAGAGAACTGGCTCCACACCTGTAGCCCACACTAGTCATTATTCTGATCAGACGCTGGTACACAACATTCCATCAAGGACTGATCCAAGGTTGTTTTCCCTGGCCTGACTCCCCCGGCCCACACAGCCCAGGCAGCCGCCATCTCCCTGCGGGTTGAAGGGACCCATATCCATCTTCTGAGCTCACTTGCTCATAGGAACACAAACACACACATTCAGCCACGGGTGGGGGGGAGCTCTTCGGGTTCCCTAACCACCATTTTGCTTTTCTCTAGCACTGCTCTCATTCCACTATATTTTACTCTCCTGTGAGTATCAATTTATGTCTATATCCACCCCTTCAACCCCCAAACCTCCCAGCTCTTTCATGCACACCTTTTTCAGCAAATTCAACTCATTTACTAACACCCACGTATGCCTCGTCATGGTTACAATGCTGTGGTTTTATCACAAATGCCCACTCTTGATCATATGCGGGCCTGGGTGCCACATATCTGGAAAATAAGGAAGAGACACAAATCCCTGGATCCTGTCCCCTCTTAGCCTAAGAAACTCCAGAGCATAGTGCCCAGTTTAGAGAAGCCACTGAAAGCAGTATTAAAGTTGGTCTACTAACACATGACCAGAAAAAATCAAGTTTTGCTGCCAGAAAAGGGCCATCACTTAATAAGCTGAGTTTCTGCAAGGAGAAGCTGCATATGGATACTTTCAGTGCTAACACTGTCATCTGATATTTCCTTAGAAGCCACATCTATACATTTGGTGCCATGGGCACGAAGAACTCGATGTCCTCCACCTTATTAAAATGGCGTGGGAGTTAGCTGTCTGAAAGGACGCACAAGCTCTGGTTTTACTGTTCGTGGATACATAGTCCACACTGAAAGCATTAAAGCACATAAGAGAACCGTGGGCTCACAGCAGAGACGAGACAGCCTGGTGGCCCCAGCCTCGCAACCACTTCTTGGCTCCTTGCCCAGTTCTCTCATGTATAAAATCAGGACGATGGAGACAGACCTACTTTACAGGAGGGCTGGCTTCCACCTGACTCCCTCCCTCTTTTCCATTTGGCTTTTACGTTCATGAATCTGTTAAAAGGCAGCTTTGTTAATTATTTATACTAGCTCAACCAATTTTCTTTTCGCCAGCCTTCCCTTCCCCTTGGAGATAAAGGAATGATACTGAAAAACAAAATCAGTGATGTCTCTAAACATCCTTCTGCTATTCCTCTTCCCTTGGGCTGGTCCCAGGCATGGGCTTTGGTCTTTCAGCTTGCTCCTCAATCCAAAAGACCTAACCTACAGCAGGCCACACCAAGGGGCACCTCCCCGAGATGGCCTTGGCCCAACATTCCCAGCCAGGCAGCTAGTTCTCTGCTTGGGGGTGGGAGGTGGGGTGGGGGAGTCCAGATTCTCAGAGGAGAAAATCCAATACATAAAGCACATTGCTTTCCCCTGCTTTAACAAGGCTGATTTCAGCAAAATGTCCAAAAGAACTCAATATATTTATAGAGTTTTGTTTGATCTACTTTTAAATGCTCCATGCAGAGTCATTCAAGTGAAATGAGAATACAGAATTTCAAAGGAAAAATTGAAAGAAGCTTCTAAATATAAGTTATTTGTTGAGCATAAACAAGATTTCTCCCTTCTATCCAACACACTCCCTCTAACATATCTATTTTTACAGGCATGCTCAAACTTTGCTGCTGACAAATGCATACATCAGACCCCTAACTTTTACAGTTAAGGGGGGCGTGGGCAGGGAGGGAACAAGATGAAGGGATGAGAGCAAGGGAAGTGGGGGAACAGGGGGAGGGAGAGAGAGAACAAATAGTTTAGGAACTGTGATGAAGGTCTAGAACACCCTAATGACCCTCATCTGGGGTCGATCTCTCTTGTCCATTCTTAGCGAATTCTGAGAAAAAAATACCTACCATAAACAAATTTAAAGTTTCCCAGTTTTTAAAAATCAATACCAAAAACAGCCACTGTACTGGCTGATTTAGAGAATGACAAAATTCCACATATCCCTCTCTTTGGGGAAGGGGAGATCTTTGTTGCAGGTAGTCAAAATATTTTAAAATTTTGACTCATTTCTAATATAGTTTCCCTGCTCATCCCCATCAGAACAAATAGGGGAAAACCTAGGTATTTATGAATTTTCCTGATGCAAATGGGAGTTTACATCCCTGCAATTTATTCTTCAGTATCTAAAAGTCTAAACCCCTTAAGGAGAGTTCCTTAACTAGCTTCTGTGGATAGAATTCAGGGGTTCTAAACTTGAATGGGAAGAAAAATACATCTTTATTTTTACTATCTTCTAACTACAATTTGGCCTTTATTTCCACTATGAATATAGGCAACATACCACACTGGTAGTAGCAGCACCTGTGAATTTTACTTATGTCCCATTGCACGGATAGATATCTTCATTTCACAGTTGCAGTTATCTTGAAATATCATTTACACTCATCCCTACTTCGAAATTATGATCGCTTCTAGACCCACTGCTGGATCTTGCTATTTAACACATCGATAAAGAATATGTCTTACTTGTGTTCCTGCAATATTTTGGTAACTGGATTTCAGTGTAATTGGTTTCCATTGTAATCCCATGGATTCTATTTTATTCATTTACAAACAGAATTCTGAAGAGGGGTGCATAGGCTTCACCAGACTGGCATACAGCTTCCATGGCAATATTTTAAAAAGTTAAGAACCCCTGATCCCTGCTTTCAAGATTATCATTTCCAAGGAAACCCAAAGGTGTGGGGGGAAATTATATATATAATAAAGCAGTAAACATAGCATTTGGGCTCTGTTCATTGGAATGTCTCATAGGCTTTGGAGCAGTACATCATAACAAGAACCATATCAGGCAACTTCACAAGTCCTGATCCACAAATGGCCACGTGGCACAGCATTCAGAGGCTGCTTGCCAAGTGCCCTCTTATTACTTGGGTCAGTGGCTGGCCAGAGCCCTGTGCTGTCATCTGGCACCTTGGCTCAGCTGAGCTCAGTGCCTATGCTCCTTTCCAGGGAGGCCAGCAGAGCAGAGCTAATTTGCAGGCTGACACCTGCCACAGCCTTCTACCCGCCCCCCCAACCTAGCCCTACTTTTCTTTCCCTTTTATACCTGCTGAAATTCTGGAAAGCACCACAAGATTTTCCTCCCTCAGGGATAAAGAGGCCACTAGGGCTTCCGGGTACCCATATGGCTTTGTACCCACCCCTTGCTCCTAGCCCACTCAGCTGCCCTGTCATCCTTGGCGTGTGTCTTCAGTGCTTGCTGGGCAATGAACACATAAACATCCCATGAAGGGAGGGAAGTTCATGTCAATGTTTGTAACTGCACACGATTTGCCTGGAGGAGCTGACTTCCACTGAGGTTCCATTTCTGTGGTACCACTAGAGGCTGAAGGACCCTGAGGTCAGCAAGTCCAGCTGAGACGGGCATCATCTAACCAGTTCTTCCCCCAAAATCTAAAAATCAAGAAAACTGTAATTCCAATAGTAGGAAGTTATACTCGAGATAACTCACATAAAATGTGCAAAGATACATCTATAATGTTCACTGCTACATTATTCACAAGAGTGAAAAACCAGAATTATCCTAAATGTCATTCAATTAGGGGACTGGTTAGTTAAGCCATAGATGTTTCTACACACAGACCACAGTAGTCCCCTCTTATCCGCGGTTTCAGTTACCCACGGTCAACCATGGTCCAAAAACATTACAGCATTGCATTGTGAGAGAGACAGCAAGAGACACCACATTCACATAACTTTTATTACAGTGTAACTGTTCTATTTTGTTAGGAGATATTATTGTTAATCTCTTACTGTGCCTAATTTATAAATTAAACTTTATCATAGGTATGTATGAGTATGTATAAGAAAAAACATAGTACATATAGGGTACAGTACTATCTGCAATTTCAGGCATCCACTGGGGGTCTTGAAACATATTGCCCCTGGATAAGGGACTACGGTAATAAACAATGGCATGGCTCTAATGAACTGATAGGCCAAGATTTCCAAGATTCTCTTCAACTGCATATAAAAGTTGCAATACAGTGTAAACAGTATGATCCCATCTGTGTTTTTAAAAAAATACAAATATGTATGTATCACTATGTACTTGGATTAGGTCATACCATATGAAATTGACCTTTCTGTGGCTGACTATCTGCAGTTGTTTATGGTTCATCCTAACGTATACATGCAGAAATCTTCCATAGAGATAACCATGAAGCAGGTCTCTTCTAGTGAGTATCATAAGGGGAAGGGATTTGATGCTCTTTATACTGTGACTTTATTAATTTTTTACACTAAACACATATTATTTTTATAATAAGTTTAAGAAAACTGAAGGTAAGTCCAAAGGAAATTGTTCAACTCAAAAAAATTTTTTAAAGCAGTGAGGTCTAAACAACACAGTGGCACACAAGCTACCATACTGAATAGCTGACTGTGTGGTGACCAGAACAACAAAACAAGCCAGAACTGTGGGCTGCCTACAGGGGCTACAAATGGTTTTGTTGCCAAGGACCCTCTGGAGGGGCATTATCCAGAAAACTGCAGGTTTCTAAGCAAATGAGCAGTGCAGGTAAAAGGACTCAGCTACCTGCAAGGGAAGGTTTTTAAGCAGATTAAAGAAAAAAAAACCCCAAAAACTAACAGGTTAGTAAAGTACATATTACCTATTTGTTCAAAGCAAATAAAGACTTTTCTCATCTATTTAAACAAGTCCTACTTTCCATGTAAGCACGGAAAAGGTGCAAAGGTGCATTTAAATAAAAGGTCTCTCATACTCAGACTTTTCACTTTCCACACTGATCTGCACCTTTACTCTCCCCCTCAGAGGGAGGGAACTGAACATCATGAAAAGTATAAATTTAGAAATTGTAAATCTAGAAATCTTGAGGCAAGAAAATGAATGTAGATTCATTCATGGAATAGAGAAAGGAACAGCAGAGAAAAATAAATGTGCATTAATCTCCCCAACAAGATTAATTTTTGTCAGCACTTAAATATTCTCTTTGGCATTTAAATGTCTTTTACCTCAATGGGCTTTCTTATATAGTTTTCTATATACAGTTTTCTGTATTAGTCCATTTCTGTTGCTTATAACAAAATACCTGGAACTGGGTGATTTATAAAGAAAATGAAATTTATTGCTTACAGTCTCTGAGGCTGGGAAGTCCAAAGTCCAGGGAATACATCTGGTGAAGGTCTGGGTAGTAGCAACAGTGACCCAGGGGTCTTGCATGGCAGAAAATGACAGACCAGAGAGAACACGGTTCCTCATGCACTCTCCTTTTAAAGCCCTTAGAACCATGCCCATGACCACCATTTTTAATCCAGTCATTAGGGCATGGTCCTACAATCTAATCACCTCTTCAGGCCCCACCTTGCAATTACCATAATAGGATTTCCCACTCTCTTAACAGTCACAGTGGGGACCAAGCTACTAATACATAAAACTTGGGGGGTACAATCCATATCATACACATAAGTAAATTTCCTTTTGCAAGATGAACTTCACGGAGGGCAAGAATTGAGTTTTTCTACTGGTCTACAGCAGGAGTTGGTTAACTTTTTCTGTAAAGGGCAAAAGAGTAAACATTTTAGGCTTTGTGGGCCACTCAGGGTCTCTGTGGCACCTACTCAACTCTGCTATTGTAGCCTGAATACTGCCATAGTCAATACATAAACAAATGGATGTGGCTGTGTGCCAATAAAACTTTATTTACAAAAATAGGTGGTGCCAGATTTGGCCCATGGGAATCATATAGTATTTGTCCTTTTGTGACTAGCTTATTTCACTTAGCATAATGTCCTCAAGGTTCATCCATGTTGTAACATGTATCAAAATTTCCTCCCTTTTTAAGGCTGAATAATATTCTATTGTATGGATATACCACATTTTGTTTATCCATTCATCCTCAATGAACGCTTGGGTTGCTTCTACCTTTTGGCTATTGTGAATAATGCTGCTCTGAACATAGGTGTACAAATATCTGTTTGAATCCCTTCTTGATCCCTTTTTATGTCTTTATTAAAACCTCATTTTGAAATAGTAAACATGACAAAAGTAACATGTCATAGCTAGCAAGCTTCAGCCATTACCCAACAAGGCTGAAGGGAATAGATTGGCACCTGGCGTTTGCAATTTAACCCAATTTACCATGAATGATTTTATCTCACGCCCATTGAAATAAACATGGAGGTAATATGAAAAAGCCTTTGGAGGAGGCATGCTGAGCTGAATGGAAAGTGAATACACATCTCACCACCTGCTCAACCCTGTGCGATCAAACTGAGTAAAGACTGGCAGAAACCAGCACTGCCATGGAGTGGGCGAGAATTGGTGGTTTACCAAAGGCAGAAACATTATTTTAACTTTATTACTCAACAAAATCACAATGGGGCTTTCTCAGCCAAGAACCAGAATCCTCTAAAGCTCTCCAGAAGCTTCCAGCAGGTCATGTGGGAACCTGATTCATTCAACAACGTTTGTCAGCTGTAAGAGCTAGAATTGGTTGTAGATGATATGTAGAGTAGACCCCAATAGTCCTTCCTGGGGACCCTGGGAAGGGTTTGCAAAGAGAAGTGGGATCCTTAAGCATCTCATCATTTCAAAATGCTTAATAGTCAAAATGACGGCACACAAGTTAAAATGCTTTGAGAACTATATATAAACAGTACCATGCCCCTGATCTGAAGAACTAGTTATATTCTAATGAAGATAGGAACAGAATCTTTTAGAAAGTGTCCCTAGATTAAAAGATACTGGAAACTTCTCAACCAACCTTTCAACTTGCAGATGAAGAAATTAATGCTTAAAAAGGTGAAATGACCTTCCCAAGATCAATAATGGCTGGTAGAGCTGAGAATTACACAGATGTCTCAAATGTCCTCAAATGAAGGCCTCTGAAACATTCTGGGCAGAAGTATGAGGGACAGAAAGGAACATAAATGGTTTTCCAGCCTCAGAGAACTTACAGTCTAGTTCTAAGCCAGTGAAAATGGACAAGATATTTGTCGACTGTTATTAAGTCTTGCTGGTTATCCCCAGCCCATTTGGCTCAGGCCATGTAATCTTAGGGTTGAAAGGAAGGCCATCCAGGCCTGTGTGGTTTTGTTTTGTTTCAGTACAAAGCTGACACTCATCAGCTCTAATAAATGATTACTTTCCATTTTCTACTTCAACTTGGGCTTTTGGCAGAATGAGCTCATACATCAATGTGAATGGATCGATACAGTTCATAATTTATGAAGATATGGAGGGAGGGAGAGATTGATTCTGCAGAACCACCCAACTGAGGCTTTCCTCTCTTCCTCCTTGCCACCTAGGTTTGGTCATTTTTAAATTTATTAACACCTACTTCCACTGGAGAGGATCAGCAGGTAGTGAGAAAAGTGAGATAGCATCCTACAATTAAGTCTTTCTAATAAAAGACTAATAGCTAAACTGCAAACGTGTTATGGGTCATCCCTGGATTTCAATGGTTTATGTGATTCACATCAACTCCGGGGAAATGTAAATAAGAGGTGATGACACACACTTACATATATGCACATCTATACACACCCTAGGGACCCACTCCAGAATGGGACGGAGCTTAGAGAGTAGGCAAGAGAGGGATGGGGAGGAAGCTAGAGGAAGAAGAAAGGAATAAAGAAAAGAGGGAGGGAAGGAGTCTCTTAAACATTAATGTGAGTTGCACACGAGTTCTGTGAAAGAAGGGCAGAGCTACAGGGCCAAAGCTTCGGAGGGAGAGTGTAAATTTTTTTAGGTGTATGTATACATACGAAATAGCTACAGAATTTCCATTCCTAGCTGATGTTGGTTCTTCTGTCCCTGTCCACACAGTGTCAGACACATCGGTAACTGGGGGGGGTTTCTTCTCTTTGTCCATAACTTCAAGTGTCTTATCTTTTATTTCAATGATTTAGTCAAAAGTAAAATATAAAGGAAGCTAATTTCTTCCAAAGAAGTAAATTACTCCTAGCGGTATTATCAAAGAGTTGCTTTAAAGCTTTCTAATACTCAAACATAAAACAGCTGGTATCATTTTTTCCTTAAACTTTTATATATAGAGAGATAAAAGTTCTCTCTCTCTGAGTTATATATGTATATATATATAATTGTTATAAGTATAGTTATATATAATAGTTATATATGTAGTAATATATGTAACAGTTATATATAACTATTAACAGTGTGCTACGTTCGTTTGATTGCTTTAATCAATCAAATAACATGACAGGAAAAGGATTAAGAGAAATAAGGGGAAAACCCAGCAGCAAAACATTCTGGAAATTTGATTTTCCTTTACAAGGAATGACAATACTCCCAAGTTGGCCCTAGGGAGAAAGGAAGGGGACAGAGAGGAAAAAGAAGTGAGAAGAGAGCTGGGGGAGGGGAGAACATCCCTCCAGGGGCTGGCAACTCCCTGCTATGGAGTTCCAGCATCTTCCACAAGCCAGCTGTTGGTGGTTATATGGATAGATGTTATTTACATTTAAATCTTAAAACAATACTTATCACTGATAAGTCATAATACTGGGTTTGTGACAAGCAAAACTGACACAATCAGATGGTCAAGCCATTTCCCTTCCTGGAGCTGATGAAGGTGGTGATGAGCAACCAGATATCAGAGAGAGAGAAGCCCAGAAAGGAATGAAAAGCTATGCCCGGCCCACACACTCCAACACAAAGGGAAGGGTGCACACACCATCGTACATAAAATAAATTGAAGAGAATACACCTTCATTTGGAATACCTTGGGGAAGGGTGAAAAATCAAATACAAGTTAAAACAATCACATGAAATCCAAAGCTTCCCTCACCCTGGACACATTCTCCCACTTTCATCTCAAGTTATACAAGTAAATGTGAAAAATTGAGAGCACAGAGTTTACTCTTGTAACTTAACTCCACCTTCAATCTCGTTCCTCAAGATCTGGAACAAATTTCCTCCTTTAGAATTGTATTTCACCTTCTCACTCTCTACTAATCACCCATTTTCAAGCCAAGAGCTAGTTTCAGTACTTATTCTCACAATCCACTTTCAAAAACAGATGTTTAATAAGACTTTTCTCTCCCTCAGCCCTTAGAAACCCAAAACAATTTATCTGAATCACAGAATTTCAACAGCTTCTCCTAAAACATATAACTCATAAGTGTGTTCTCCTTCTGGTAGTTTTCCTTTTGGTAACTCATTTTTCAAAAGGGCGTATGACCACAAAGACATACTTTCATTCAACAATGAAAGTTAGCTCCAAGACAAATAAGATGTGGCTTCTTCCATCAAGGAGCTTAAAGTCTATAAAGAAAATCAAAACCTAAACAAGCACAAAACCCACAGAAGAATAAAAGTGCATTAACAGAACGAATGCGAGGGCTGGCTGGTTAGCTCAGCTGGTTAGAGAGTGGTGCTGATAACACCAAGGTCCAAGGTTCCATCCCTGTACCAGCCAGCTGCCAAAATAATAATAATAATAATTTTTTAAGAATGCAGCCACAAATGTCCAAAAATAGTCATTTAGGATCAGCCCTTCACTCAGGCTTTTCTGACACTATCACTCATATTACTGCATACACATTTGTGTAATGAAGGCAGCAAAAGACCTCCCACGTCTGCTTCGTATTGGTGCCTTAGGTAAGTCATTTTTCACCTCTTCCTCTCTGTTTCCTTACCTTTAAAATGGACACATAATGACACTTCTTTTACCATATCTTATGGTGACAGTCTAAGAAGTGAGTGACTCTGTCCATCTCTCTCTCTCTCATATATATATATGTATGCACACACACACGCATATATACATACGTATAAAATTCCTTAACTTGGATAAAAATTCCTTAACACAGATAAAAATTCCTTAACACACACACGATACATACTTACACACACACTGTAAAGTTCTATCCAAGTGAAGGAATTTTTGTTTCTTAAATGTCATTTGTCCCAATATAGCATTTTATAATCTCCACACATCCACCTTCTGAAAGCTGGTGACTCATAAGTACTAGCAATTCTCTTAATATCAAAGGGGAACATTTTTTAATTAATAAGAGTATTTTCCACAAAGGGCCATTATAAGAGAAATATTCAAAAGTTAAATACTTCTACGGATCAGCAATAGGGGAAAAAAATATGAGGAAAAGTTTTTTGTTTTTTGTTTTTTTTACAAAAGCCAACAACTACAATCTATCTAGAAAAAACATTATAAGAAGCAAGACTACACAAATAAAACTATAACACTTGACTATAGAGAGTGACATCTCATGTCACTAGATGGCTATAATTAGCTGCTTGGAATTCAGGAGGGGATATATGTTCTAATTGGCAAGAATTAGTCTACTGTGATGTATGCAGAGGAGGGATTGGGGAGAAAAAGTTTTCACTTATACACTTGTATATAAAGACGGTTTGTATGACAATACAAAACTTTTAAACAAAAAAGTTAGAAAAATGTCAATTCTTTCTAAATTGACTTATAATTTTAATGAAATTCAAATCAAAATCCCAGTGGGATTTTAAAAACTTGACATGATTTTAGAGTAAACAAGTGAGAGTAGCCAAAACGTTTTTGGCTGAAGAGTCATACTAGGAAGGAAAAAGGCTTGCCATGTTATATATTAAAATGTATTATAAAGCCATGTTAGTTAACCATATTGATGCAAGAATGGTGAAATAAAGTAACGGTACAGAATTGAAAGTCTAGAAAAAAGGCCGTAATATATATAACAACATTCTATGACAAATGAGTTAACACAAAATCATGAAAAAAGGTCTGGGTTATTCAATAAACGGTCCTGGAAAAGTGGCTATTACAAAATAAAAATCAATTTGCATACTAACCTCACAATATACATCAAAATTCCATGTAGATTAAGTTTTTAAAGTAAAAAATGAAGCCATTATAAAAAAGAAGAAAAATTGGGTGAGAATTTATTCAGAGAAATCACAAAAGCAAGCATCCACATACTAATCTACATAAAAAATGTACTATTTCTGCACATCAAAACCAATTGTAAACAGGATGCAGAGCGAACTGGGAGACAAAATTTGCCATGAATGGCAAATAATACACTAATCAATACGAAAAATATAAAGATCTCAATATAAAGAACAATGACTACTAGCAAATGACAGAAGAAAAAATGTTCATGTATTTCTATTAGCTCCCACATACACAAACAAACAAATGGGGGCGGGGAGGGAAGAAGACACAACAATCACAATAATTCCTTGAACTTGTTAAGATAAGTGAACAGATATGATCCTGATGTGGGGGAGAGGGAAGGGGGAAAAGGAGGAATTGGTAAGGGGACACAAAAATCAACTACATTATATATTGATAAATTAAAAAATAAATAATTTTTTAAAATGTTCAAGCACTCAATCAGAGAAATTCAAACTTAAAACACTAAAAAGCAGTCTCCCCTCTTCTGGTGGTGGTGCAGACTGGTGCACGCCTTCAGGAAATCAATCGATAATAATGAATCAAAGTCCCATAAAATATATACACGCTTTTGTCCAGTAATTCCACGTCTAAGAATCTTTCCTAAAGAAATCATCAGAGCTGTGGATAAGGATTTATGAGCAAAAATAGCCAATGCAGAGTTACTGACAATAGCAAGAAAAATCGGAAACATAAATGGATTCTTTCCTTTCTAGCAGAGGCTCTCTGTATGAAACACAGAATTTAGAATATAAGAGGTTTGGCTTTTGATTTATAAGGAATCTCATTTTTTCCTCACAAAATGAACAATACGATGCCACATTCAGTTCTCTACCCTTCTCCAATTGATTATCTAATATTTAGGTCATCCTTAGCAAAACAGTGTCGTCTCGATCCCTCAAGACTCACTATCTCCTAGGCAACTGATTGAATAAGGAAAAACATAAAGCTTCACTGAGAAATATATAATTTTAAAGACTTGAATAAATGGCATGGCACATCTTGTCCCTCAGCTGAGAGGGGGAGTAGCGGTAGGGGACATAAAAGAGAAAGGCAGACAGACAGCCAGGCACAGCCAGGTGCCGCATTTTAACACCAGTTTGTGTGGTATTCTTTTAGGGAAGGAAAAAAAAAAAAAAAAAGCTTTACTGAGATATAATTTACCTACCATAATATTCACCCATATTAATTGTGCGATTAGTTTTTATATATTTACAGAATTGAACCATCACAACCATCTAATTTGAGAACATTTGCATCACCCCAAAAGAAACCTCATAACCATTTGCAGTCACTATCCATTCCCGCTCCCAACCTAAGCAATCATAAAGAATCCACTTTATCTCTAGGGATTTGCTTGTTGTGGACATTTTATATAAATGGAGTCATATAATGTGTTCTTTCACGTCTGGCTTCTTTCATTTATTATAATGTTGTCAAAGTTCGTCCATGCTATAGCATGTATCAGGACTCCATGCCTTTTTATGGCCAAGTAATATTCCACTGTGTGGATAGACCACATTGTACTTATCCATTCATCAGTTGATGACATTTGGGTTGTTTCCACTTTTTGGCTATGCTATGAACATTCGTGTACAATTTATGTGTGGATATATATGTTTTCATTTCTCTTGGGTGTGGAATGCTGGGTCACACAGGAACTGTGTAGTTCACAGTTGGAGGAACTGCCAGACTATTTTCCGAAGTGGCTGCACCATTTTACATTCCCCCCAGCAGTGTATTAGTTGACCATAGCATGCCCGTATAATCCTTTTAATTTCTCTTAAGCTCAGTAGTGATATAATTCCTTCTTTTTCTTGATCAGTGTAGCCAAAGTTTATCAATTTTGCTGACCATTTCAAAGAACCAGCTTTTAGTCTCACTGATTTTCTATACTGTTTTTCTATTCTCTATTTCATTTATTTCCACTGTAATCTTTACTATTTCCTTCTTTCTGCTTGCCTTGAGTTTAGTTTGCTCTTCTCTAGTTTCTTAAGGCAGAAAGTTAGGCTATTAGTGTGAGATGTGAACACAGGCATTTGCAGCTGTTAATTTCACTCGAAGCACTGTTTTAGCCGCATGTGGTACATTTTTGTATGCTGAGTTTTCATTTTCATTGATTTCAACGTATTTTATAATTTCCCTTGTGAATTCTTCTTCGACCCATTGGTTACTTGGGAGTATGTTGTTTCATTTCCATATATTTGTGAATTTCCCCAGTTTCCTTCTGTTATTGATTTCTAAGTTAATACCATTGTGGTTGGAGAACATACTTTGTATGACTTTAATCCTTTCAAATTTATTGCGACTTCTTTTACGGCCTAGCATATGGTCCACTCTGAAGAATGTTCCATGTGCATCTGATCGCTGGTTGCTTCATGGAAACACTTTATTACTATTTCCCATAAACCTCTAATTTCTTGCCAACACTCTGGGATCTTACTGGCAGTTTACTACTTTAAATAAAAACTGCTACTGTGAGTGACTCCTCACCCTACTTCACTCTACTGCCTCCCCCTCCCCCTAAACCTATTCTCTTTACTCATTTTTATCCCCACAATTGCCCCGAGGGAATGAACGAGAGTAGCCTCCCTGCTTTACAGACGGGCACGCTGGAAAACTGAGTGAGGGGCCGCAGAAGTGGAGCCTGGAGCCTCCCAACAGCTGTTCTTCCCGCAACAAGGCCCTGCTGCGCTCAGCTTACTCAGGTCTCCAGAGAAACACGAATGGAACAAGCAGGCTTGTCCTCCTTAAATGCTCTTTCTCGTGCACTGGCACACACAGGGGAAGTTTCTGGCTGTTCTCTCTTCCCTACCCGGTGGGAACAATGAGGGCAGCCCACCTGGCACTGCAGCTGGGCCTGCTGTCTGCCTGACCATGGGTTAGGGAGTTGGGCCATGAAATGTCCTCATTGTTTGGGCACAACAGTCCCAAGGCTTCACAAGCACAAAAAGCCAAAAGCCCAAAGACTAAGCTGGGGCTGCACATGGCATCAGGGGCACCAGGCTGTGATGACAGATCGAGATATAATTAGAAGAAAATGCCCCTTTTCCAGAGCTTACTGCAAGTGAGTACAGCTGCTGTCCCCATACAGTGCAACAAATAGCAACGAGCACTTGTATATCATCTACCTCTGATTAATTACCTTTCGTTATTAATCTAGCAGCTCCCTACCCAGAAAAATCTCTTTGGAAAGAAAGCTCCCAAGTGGGGCTTAGCAAAGGTCAGTCCCCCAGATCCAAGGGGTGTCCTTTGGGGTCTCCTGGACAGAAGCTCCATGTCCTCTTGCCTAGCAATTCAGTAAGTGGGTACCTGATGCAGCCACCTCGGTAATTCTATGATTCCAGAACTCTAACAAGACAGGCTATGTGGTTTTTCCTTGTGGCCCCACATGTAGATTTATTTCCTGACCTCAAAATGGGAGCCTCTTTCACCAGTAGGGAGAGAGACTGAACACAGCCCTTCTTTACATATATTCAGGGTTTTAATGGTGTCAAGAAAAGCTACGATTTACTGTCTTTCAACTGAACGGGCAGAGAAGGTAATGGGACTATTTTGACTGTGTGGAGCCTGTCCTTGTTATAAAAACTATCCCTGGAATTGCAGATTTGATCCTGACCCAAGTCCCAAGTAGACCTGAACAACCTGGCCTCACCAGTCACTGGATTGGGCCCCCTCAGCCCACTTTTCATTCCAAAGCCCAGCCCAGGTAAACACGCAGACAAAGGACCCAAGAAATGATCAGGGGAAACATCCCCTTTCAGCCTGGCACTTGAAAAACTACCAAAAGGACTGGCTTTCAAATTTCAGTTTCAGGGAATGTTCTGCTGGCATCATCTAACTCATGTCTTCACAGCCACAGGCTTCAGAAGCGTCGTCAGTCATTTCTCTCGGTGCCAGCACCACCGTTTCCACTTTAATTCTCCCATCCAAGGTAGAATCTGAAGATTATCTTAGAGATACTTCACGAGCTCCTTGCCCTGCATTTTAAAACCTAACACATCCCAAAGTGGAGTCCTAACTAGTACTCAGTAAAATTTGATTCCACGATCAAGGATAAGCACGTCTCCTCACCACAGGACATCTGACAGCCTGCAATATGCTAATACGTACCCATCACAGCTGCTATAGCTGAAATTTGACCAAAGAGGCAATTTTCTCTCTTTGTCTCTCCCTCTCCCTCTCTCTCTCCATCCCTCTTTTATGGAATATTTTGCAGGAATATGACTCCATGCAACACACATTAGGAAAGGCTGGCCTGGTTTCTTTCTGAGTGTGTCACACAAGTCACAAGGTCTCCTCTCTAGTACATGAGAATATACAATAGCACCTCCTTTTACAACATGCCTTGTACAGACAAACTTGGGCATGCTGAGATCAAACTGAGACCCCATGAAAATAAGCACCACATACAACAGTGCATTGTGATTGAACCCTAGAGCTGTCCTCAGAGCTGGGTGCATTGTGTGGAGCCCATACACTTCCAGCATTCTGTACAGTGTGAATTGTAAACTCCCCTGCAATATGAGCAAACTTCAGTAGGCCCCAGTTATACAGACTCTGACTTTTAAAAGGTGCATAAGGCTTTTTGCCAGCAATATAAGAAACAAAATAGGAAGTCAGACTTCCAAGTGCGTTATGCTCTATGTAGAGCGTTTGGAACTCCAAGTGCCTTTTCCCTTAGAAATGAAGTTATAAATGGTGATCAAGTTCCCAGACTAAACCACAACGTAGCTCAAATAAGGCACATCTGCAATATTATCAACTAGCAAAAACTGAAAAATAGTGATATTAAAGAAAAGACATTTTTATTTATCAAAAATACTTCTGCTCAGTGGCATACCAAGTGGGGGTGGTCCACGCCCAGGCAAGAAGGGGCTGCCTGTAGAGAATTTACAAACAATAACAAAGCCAACAAAGTCAGTTGGCTTTTTACTTTCACCACCTGCTGGCAACTGAAAACGACATCAGTAATAAAATATTGCTCCTTTGAAGAAAAATGAGTTCAACAAGAAGTGAAGGGTACTTGGAGCTATTAAAGAGGCTTTGGCTTACCTACAGGGATTTTAGTGTGATTCTTTATTGTGTTCAAATTAATACTTATACCTCTAGTCATGCCTATAGGAGTCCTTTTATTTTTTTAATGCTTATCAACAATGATCCCGGTCAGTGGTGGTATCACAGATAGAACAAAGATCAGGAAACAGATTCTATGAGTTCAGCGAGCAAATCTTAGGCAAGAAAAGAAAAGGAGTAAAGAGAATGTGTGTAATGTGAGAAGCCATGGGTCTGAGATGGAATTCCATCAACTACGAACACTGAGTCAGAGGAACCAAAGGCATCCTCCTCGAATAGGATTCTCCCAAGGAGAAAGAAAAGGAGATGGGCAGGAGGAGGCATTTCCGAGGAGAGCCACCAGGTGGAGCCACCACCACAAACCCACTTCATGGATGGTCTTCTGGGTGGACTTGGGTGGAAACCCAATGGGAACGCGGTGGGAGTCTAAATCCACAACTATTCCATGGGACATGCATTACTCTAGCATTAATGCCTTGGGACCAGGACATGGAGATCAAAAGGAGATAAATATAACTGAAGAAAAATTCAAAAAACCAATTTTGTCAATGATCCACACATAAAAAGTATAGAGTATGTACAACGGCAACACCCCTCCACCCATGTGCTTCTTTCCACCCATTTCCCCACTGCCACCCCTAGGCTTAACAGGCAGGACTACTCAGATAGGAACCTGAACATGGACAACACATACTCTAACATCAGTCATTGGTCCTAACACAGGCTCCCAATAACGCTCACCAGAAAAGCAGCTAGGGATTGTTAGTGTAAAAGGCTCTTTACCATAAAGGTTCTTTACTCTCAAGTTTTTTTTTTTTTCTTTTTTTTTTTTTGTCTTTTTCGTGACCGGCACTCAGCCATTGAGTGCACCGGCCATTCCTATATAGGATCCGAACCCGCGGCGGCGGCGGGAGCGTCGCCGCGCTCCCAGCGCAGCACTCTCCCGAGTGCGCCACGGGCTCGGCCCTACTCTCAAGTTTTTGAGAATGAAGGCCCACCGGAAAAAAGACTATAGATGCATATACAGATACATTCTCACAGATGTACATATTATTGAATGACTATTCACTCCCCTGGGAAAGACCAGCTCAGGTGACAGCCAAGAGCTTCCACACAGTAACGCCTTCTGTTAACTCCTACTCTTCTATCAGTCCAGAAAAGCCAGCTCCTTAGGTAAAACTGACAGGTGATTTGATAACCCAAAGAAAATCTGACCCAAAATGCCACATTTTCAGATTCCTTGTTAACCAGGGGGAATTCACATTTATTTATCCAAAAGGAAATGTGAAAGAAAAATAAAGTCTCGTTTCTACAAACAAATCCCCAGATCTTATATGTACCTTAAACAACAAACCACTGGAAAACCAAAGCAGTTGACATTTTCTTTATTAAGAATACACTTTTTTCCATCCTTTGTTTATAGTTTCATTTCCAACAAAGAGCCCCCAGCCTATCAAGTTCCATGACACTGGGGCTGACCTGTTAGCTCAGTTGGTTAGAGCACATGTGTTGCAATACCAAGGTCAAGGATTCGGAACCCCATACAGGCCAGCCACCACCGCCCCCCACCACCCAAAAAAACAGATCCACACCACTGCCTCGTAGCCATGATGAGCATCCCATGCCAGCATGTGTGTGTTTGCACACACATACACACACTCACACCCTCACCCAAGTTCTCACGAACCAGTCCAACAGATACCTCAGGAATATTATTCCTCGCAGCCAAGTAAATGCCAAAGAAATGAAAGCTTGAAAAAAGGTTTCCCCTTCAGGGAAAGGGGAAAAGGAAGGGAGATCACTTGGTCAGATCTGTTTAGGGATTGGAATGACTAGTTCTACAACTATGACGAAAAGAAAGATAAACATTAAGTAGAATTCTTCTGACAGCTACAGGCAGCAGACCAAAATGGAGAGCCCTTCCATGTGGCAAACACGAGGCCCATGTTAATGTGGAAGAGCATGTGTGTATTACCCATCCACACACAAAGTGAAAGTCTGCACTGACTTTTAAAGCAACAGTGTGTCACCAGAGGCAGAGAAGCTGTTGGTCCTTCTGTTAAGGAAAACATGTGAATCAAACCTGTCTGAAGGACCAAACGCACCAAAATGAAACCACAGAGCAATGTTCTACAATTGAATTCATCCCCACATACCAATTCAGAGAGCAACCCTCCCCCATCTTAACGTGAACATCACGTGAGACAGCAGATCTCACCTTGTAGCATCAGAGCTAGACTTGTCACAAATACTGTCTTTTAAACTGTCAGATCTTTCATCATTAATCTCTGGAAGGGGCAGTAAAATGCAAATGCATAACAAACCTTAAATAAAGATGGTAAAAGCAGTTTATCTTTCGGAAGGCAGATGCCAAAGTAGCAGAGCGACTTAAAAAGATGATTATAAAATACATTTTATATCAGGACAGCATAACAATAATAATAACAATAGCAAAGAATAATAAATGTGCAAAATACAATAGAGACTTACCAAACACTGAATTCATGATAAACTGGAAATAGAAACAAGGACATATAAAGCCAACCAGAAACCCATGGAGTGGCTTCACATTCAGAATGACAGAAGTAAATAAGAGACATACCCCCACCTTGCCATAAAAAAAATACGAGAAATCTGCAGCACTTTCTCAACATTTCTCAAGTGACATACCAGACTGGAATTGCTTGCAGGCAGGACTGGCTGGTGTTTTGCTAGTCTTTATACCTGCCCAAGCCCAGGGCCAGGCACACAGTAGGCATCTAGTAAACACATGCTGTTGAATGTTCATTGGTATCCACTAAAAGGTGAGGAAGGAACAATGTCCACATTACAGGCTTCAGGAGTTCAGAGAGACACAGCGTTGCCACTTCCCCATGTGGTCTGCTACCCATGCGAGCTAGAGTCCTGGAACAGAGCCTCACACGTGGTCCTCACACGGGCCAGCAGGGTACTGACTACAGCCTGGGTACTTAACTGATCACATGGATAAAGTTAGTCCGGAAATCCTTCTAAGGATGAAACCAAATGATTTTTTATTTCATTTTTAATTCAAGTAGAAAAGAGTCTATATTCAAATGGACAAAATCTACTGCTCATTTTCAAGAACATATTAGAGTATTTGCTATTATCTGTTAAAACTTCCACTGTATTCATTTTTGCTTCTAAGCTTGAGGTTTGAATGCTTGTTTTAAAAATTCTTCTATATATCAATGTTCCAATTTAGGAGGGCTCATCATTCTCCTATATGTGTTTAATGGTAGAAGACACAAAAGAATAAATCATCCTCAGAAGAAAACAGACAATTCTTTTCTGTTTGAGTCATGAGAATGACATTTGGCTCCAAGGCAAGTTTTCATAGTTTAAGGCTGCAATTTTTCAACATACTGGAGTCTGGGATACCTTTAGAATATACAATATCCACACTACAAGTTTAAATGAAAAATGACTTATTCCTTGGGAAATACTTGTTTCAAACAGGAAGTTCCTTCATTGAGCCTCAGGTAAAGACCAGAGAAATGGCCAGAGGTGGGAATGGGCACAGCTGCCCTTGAGGTTTAGTGCCCAGAATGCACAGCCCATGGCTACCATGCCAAGCCAACTGGGAAGACGTGCTTTCTCTCTCAATTTCACATCCTCTTTCCAAATAATAATAATAATAAAAACATGGAGTCATTCCAGTAACCCCCTAAATCAACTCTGTAGAAATTTACAAAAGTTAAAGCTGAAAACTGAAACTAATCAGTCCCCAAACTAATGTTTCCACAGTTCTGGCCTTTTCTCAAGGCTATGAATGAATAGCTTCCTTCAAACCGAAGGTACCTTCTGACCTTACATAGGTATCTGAGGAGAGTGAGTTCATCCCAGACTATGAGTTTCTACAATCTGTTTACAACTGCTACATGTCACAAAATGCAAAAGAAATGGCTGGACACAATTGGGGCGAAGTCTATCTCAAGTTCAAGACCCAATGAAGTGGTTTAATTTCAGACTCACAATAGAAATAGACTTCAATCTTTATTAAACCAATTCTAAGCCTGTATCAAATGATAAGGCCCATATAAGGAAAACAGTCATCTCATCTTTGATAAAGTTGAAGGAAAAAAACTTTTGTTAATTCTATTAAATTCCCACAGGGTCCAAGGCTGAATCACAAGGTGGACTCATATACTCTAATAAAGATCCTATGTTAGTGAATCAAAGCAGGCTGTTAAGAAACCCTGAAAGCAACTTCCCTCCCTAACAGCCATACAACAGTAATAGACCAAAACATCTAAAAGGTTTCTAGGGACAAAGCTTGATGGAAACAAAGGGGAGGGGGAGACTTCAGTCATTTACGATAACTCATAAAACTTTAAAAATTTGTTGGATGGAAGTGTTTACAAGTAACTAAAATCATCCCACAGATTTAGCCTCTGATCCTTGTCTTAAAGAAAAAAAGAGTGTTTTTTCATTGATTTTGGGTGGGAAAAAATGTAGGCTTTTGAGATCAGTACAATGAACTATTTATCTGGCCTGACAAGGCCAATCAATCTCCTCCCGCTGTTGATTATAGGAGTAGTGGAATACTGTTAGTCGTGATGGGTGGGGGAGGGCCAAAGGCAGCCCTGGTCCTGGTACACAATGCTTCCCCTTCAGTGGAAATTGATGTTTGGCCCAGGTGACCCAGGAGGTCAGCGTGAAGCCTGGGACAGAATGAAGATGGGTTGTAATGTGCTTCATATTTACAGAATGCCTCCATGTACTCAGACCTCATGGCTGCTGGCATATTCAGTATATAAAGTGCCTAAGAGTAAGAGATTGGTCATAACCAGGCTGCAGGCCTAAGGTAGAAGGCTTAAAAAAGAAACATAAGTCAGTAAAAGCTACCCCTTTTAATTCCATTTTTTGGTGAATGAAAAATTCCATTGGGGAACTCAAAGGCCAGATTTTCAGTCTCTTTACAGAGACAGTTATCTGAAAAGTTCTATTCCTTCGTTGATTTAAAGTTCTCAGGTAATTTTACTGAACTCATCCAGATAATTACCTTAATCCCTTACCTTAATTAATTCCTTCTCTTGTTAAATTAATTACCTTAAATCTCTTAGCAACTATACAAGAACAGGGCTGGCCGGAGAGGCCTGGTCGCTGGTCATCATGTACACGGTTGTGGGGCCCACAGTTGAGGGGCAGGAGAGCTCATGCCAGCCAGAGTGGTTCGGAAATGCAGAAAGAAGATGCTGTGAACTCTAGCTCTCTAAAGCCTGTAATCGCAGGTTCTCGGGAATTTGGGAACTTATTTGCAAGAACACAGGAGGTACTTTTCAGGAAGACTAGTTTTACAGCAAAGTACGCTTAATTCTTAAAATGGGGAATCCCCTGGTTTGGTAGGATAGGATTTAAAAAAAAAAAGAAGAAAATCCTATAGCTTCTAACCAATGTGGGCCTCCAGCCAATAACTCATCTGAATAATTCAGAAAAGGAAATGTAACCCGGGGCAGCTGGAGGGGGTAGAGGAAGAGACAGGAAGGAAGAGAGACACAAAGCTAATGTTTCCAGCTCTATGATCAATGGGCAGTTTATTGGACACATTCTTATGCTGTCTAAATTTTATGAAAGATTAGCTGTTCTTCCCCATGGTTATGCAAACTTGCCTTCTTTTTTTCTTGTTAATGGAACCCTTTGGTAATACACTTCCTGCCCCTGCTTTCTAGCAGCTCTCTGTTCCTCTTTAAGGAAGTAATAAGCCCTTGAACAGCCAGCAGCTGAATGCTAACCTACAGGCGGGTGTGCTTACCACATGCCCTGCCTCATCCATGGTCAGGAAAAACCGAGGGAATCCAGTGTACCCACAGAATAAAACTGAGGGTCATCTCTGCGGTCTTATATTCCCTCTCACATCATTTCAAACAATAATGATCACTAAGAGGGACTGGGGGAGAAAACCAAACTCCAACAAGCTGATACCTGAAAATTTGCCTCAAAGTCTCAAAAGAGGGAAAACGGGGTTAGATTGTTACATCCTAGTCAGAATGATGTATTAGCTATATGAGTATCTTTGCACATTCTGCTTCATAAATCCAGACACAGAGTCTGTGTTAGGGAGCCCAGGGGTTAGAGAAAGACCCTGAGAAAATTTGCCTTAAATTAAAAGGTGAATGTGGTCAGACACGCACAGCTCAGGCCTGCATCACAGCATTCTCTAAATTCACCTTTTGTGCATAAAAATAGTTATGAAAGTGAAAGTTAAAACCCTAGAAAAGTCATCATTACAAATTTAATCTGCTTTCCCATTGACAAAAAAAAAATTTTGTTATTAGTTCCCTTTATTACAGTTACCACATAGTTACTTGCTCTGTGTGTCTATGTGTGTGTGTACATGCATCCAAAATTTATAACAAAAACCAAAAGGGCAAACTCCATTCAATTTTTCAGCAATGCAAAATTTGACACAGTTCACCTAGAATTTTCCAGTTTCTGCTTGTGTAGGGGCAGGGGGGCTCTTTCTCCTTTTCCATACCTCTCTTATTGGTTCTTAAAATTGTTTCAGAAGACAGCAAAGAGTTTCCACTGGACACTTCGTGCATGGGCTTTTCTGGAGCTTTGTTGGAGAGAGGGTCTTTCTTCATCTCCTTCTTTATTTCCTGTAAGGACAGATAAAAGGAAAACAATACTGTAGTTTGGAATTCTAGGATGCCTCTTTGACCATCTTAAGCTTCATCTTTCTGGAAATGAACTATAGTGATGCCAACTCAGCATAACATGATGTTTTAAAAACACCATTTCCTATATTTTTGTAGTTTTTTCCTTACACATACTGGAGAAGCACCTGGTCCTATAAAATGGAATAATGCCCAGTATGAGGAGGGGACCTTATGTGACTATGGCCATCCCATGTGACCATAAAGAGAATGAGTGATAAAAGCTACCGTACAGCTCTAAGTGACAGCCTGTTCTACTTTTTGAACAATGACAAGCTTTGGCCAAGCAGATTCACCCCTTAATAAACCTTCTGATTTCTATTCTTTACAACAAGGGATTAGAGAAGTATATTCCCAAATCACCATTGTGCTCACAATTATACGAAACCCAAAAGAAGATGATTTAAATTCATTTACAGTCATCGAGTTCCTCTGGCTTTTCAACTCTTGATAGAAAAAAAATAAGGATGACAGACTAAAAATAAAGACTATCATTCTAGGCCAGGGGTCAGCAAACTACAGCACACCACCCATTTTGGTAAAGAAAGTTTCATTAGAACACAACCCTGTCCATGCGTGTAAGGATTGTGGACAGCTGCTTTAATGCTCCAACAGCAGAGCTGACTAGTCGCAACAGAGATCAAAGCCAAAAGTATCTGGCCCTTTACAGAAAAAGTTTGTCAACCCCTTATCAAAGCTCTATTAAGATCTGGATTTTTAAAGCCTGATAGCTGATATAATTATTTCGAATTACTTTAATAATTTACATAATTCTTTTCAGAAGGATTAATAGCCCCAAATGATGACTAGCAACTCCCAAAGTGCAGGTCTGTACACCAGAACTCTTCTAAGGAGCAAAGGGTTTCTAGGCTTGTCTGAACCCACGATCACATAAACTTGGGAAAAAGTGAAAGCTCAGGGACTAGACCTAAAGCATGGTTGAATGGCAGCAAGGGCTCAAGGGTGGGGGATGTGTTCTTTAGAAAGAGCGTGGGGGAAAAAATGGGGCTGGGTTCCTTCTACGCAATGGACATGAAGATGGTACATTAGGTAGGGTCCATGATTAGGCCTGCACAGAGGGCACAGGTGGAAGGAAAACAACAGCATGTCTGAACACTGCCACTGCCCCGCAGCTGCCTCCACACCCGAGTGTGTGTCGGTTACCATATCCAAGTCCCCAGCTGCTGGCTCTGTTCACAACAGCCTCACCCTCTCTTCCTCCCTCACCCAGGCCCCACCGGAAACCAGCCACTGGGGCTGGCGCTTTGCTGGGTTGAGAGTTTCAGCTGGTGTCCCAGAGGCCTAACTAGGCAAAGCTTAGCCCCAGGCCAACACTGGTACCTCAGTGCCCTACACGAAGCTGTGTGTGTGTGTGTATCTCTGTGTGTGCGCACGTATCTCTGTGTGTGCGCACATGGACACCCACCTCAGCAGCCCCAGCACCTGCTAGAACAGCAGTTGCTGGGGGTTCCTGGAGCCTCACAGGCAGATGGCATCAGGGGACAATCTGCAAACACTGCCTGCCTGAGCCACATGACGGGATGCTTTCTAGGGGATGCCTGCCAGCCTGCTATGGTCCTGGAAGTGAAGACAACAGCCACCAAGGGGGCTCATTTCCCCAATGGTTGCTTCTTTGGGGGAGGCACAATTGCTCAAACCTCACTTTCTGTCGCAGTGTGACTATGACTGTGCACACATTAACTCCCCACCTAGACACAACGCGATGTAGCAACACAACATCCGACTTTGCTGAGGAGCACTTCAGAGAAAGTCAGTGGGTTGGGGGCTACATGGCAAGTGTTTGCTTAGCGCTAGCTGTTAATGGCACAGTCAGGGAAGGCTGGGGTGAGGCTACGGTGGTCACTGGAGAACATCAGAAGCCATGATTCTCAAGAAGGCTCAAACCCCAATGCTTCAGAGCAGCACACCGTGAGCAGCTGCCTGGGAAGGACTGATCGGAGTGAGAGCAGGTGCTTAAGGGCTAACAAGCCAGCACCAGGAGAGAGGCTGACCCAGAAACCCCAGATGCCATCGTTCCCCCAGTAATTGCTTGCATTTGCTGGACAGAGAAGCCGAATGGTGAGAGAACTTAAGTTGCCTCTTATGTGGAAGCAGGGAGCAGATAAAACTTAAAATACGCCCTGCATTTTTTCAAAGAAACCAAACAGACACATGGACATGGCAATGACTTCTGTGGGCTCCCCACCTGGACAACACCAGGCTCAATGCAGCCCCACCCAAAGCCAACACCTTCCCTCCAACATGCCCCTCCTCCCAAGGGAGGGGAACCTGTCTTGTTTGACACCCCATTGTCTACCCACTTACTCAGGCTAGAAAACTCAGCACTAACCTCCCTCCCATCTAACCAGTCACCCAGTCTGCCTGTATCTACTTCCTGAATCTCTGTTTCTTTCCATTCCTCCTTTATTGCCTTAAAAACATAAATACCAAGCCAAGGACTTTAACAGACATTCTCCAAAGAAAACAATGGCCAATAGGCACATGACAAGATGCTCAACATCATTAGTTATTAGGGAAATGCAAATCAAAACCACAATGAGATACCCCTTCATACCCACTAGGATGGGCTAGAATTTAAAAAGACAGAAAACAGGTATTGATGAGGCTATGGAGAAGCTGGAACCCTTGTACATTGCTAGTGGGACTGTAAAATAGTGGCACCACTGTGGAAAACAGTATGGCAGTCCCTCAAAACATTAAACATAAAACTACCATATGACCAAATAATCCCACTCCTAGGTATATACCCAAAAGAATTGAAAGCAGGGACTCAAACAGATACTTAAATGCCAATGTTTACTGCAGCATTATACACAATACGCAGAAGGTGGAAACAACCCAAGTGTCCATCAACAGATGAATAACAAAATGTCCTGTATCTATACAATGGATTGTTCAGCTTCAAAAAGAAATACGGGGGCTGACCAATTAGCTCACTTGGTTAGAGCATGGCGTTGATGGCACCAAGGTCACGGGTTAGGATCCCTGTACCGGCCAGACACAGGAAAGGAGAAAGGAGGGGAGAGGGAAGAAGGAAGAGGGGAGAAGAAAGTAAAAACAAAAAGAAATATGGGTAAAGTTCTGACACATGCTACAACATGGACGAGCCTAGAAAACATACTAAGTGAAATAAGCCATACATGAAAGGACAAATATTGTGTGATTCCACTTATATGAAATATCTAGAATAGGCAAACTCATAGAGACAGAAAGTAGATGAAAGTTGACCTGGGAGTGGGGGGAGAGAGGAAATGGGAAGTTATTGTTTAATAGTTACAGAATTTCTCTTTACAGTGATGAAAAAGTTTTGGAAATAGATAGTGATGGCTGTACAACATTGTGAATGTAATCAATGCCACTGATTGCGCACTTAAAATCGTTTAAATGGCAACTTTTATGTTATATATATTACCACAATTTTAAAAAATGAGAAAAAAAAAAACACATGGTTAGCGGATTTCAGTGCTTACCACGTGTCAAACCCTGCTCTAAGAGCTTCATCTGGATTGCAACTTTTAGTCTGCACACTGGCCCTATTCACAGATACGCCAAGACACAGAAAGCTAAAGAAACTTGCCCAAGGTCAAACAGGTAGAAGTCAGAATTGAAAGCCAACCTGCCTACTTTCAGAGATCCCCTGTTCACCGCTCTCCCTGGAGTCCTGCCTGGATTATAATAATGTCTCCCTGTCTCCCATCTCTCCCCTCCCAGTTCAGCTTCTGCACTGCCACAAGGGACACTTCTAAAACAAATGCATGCTCTTGTCATTCCCCTACTGAAATCTCCACTTCCTTCCAAAAGACTACAGGACAAGCTCCTTCATTCAAAAACCTTTCAAATTGCACAGCAAGCCACAAGCCCCTGTGTACTTGCTCCTGGCTAAAAATATCTGACATGCATGCTGACCCCATGGTACCAATTACCATGCAAATACAAGTTGGGGAGGTTACGCTTAGTGGACAACACCTTATGGCCGCAGACTTCTGATGCCATGGACTCCTATCAGTGGGCTCTAAAAATAGGCAATGATGCTAACAATGATACAACCTTACACTGGAAAATGCTTGTCCTGCATAAATTAAAGTTCTTTAGCAGATTATTTTTCACTTGCTCTTCACAATAATGCTGTGAGCAAATAAAAAAACTGATTTTGCCAGACACATATTTGTACACATAAGAATAGTGAGACTCAGTGAGAGAGGACACAAGACCAGACAAAGGCCATGAAGCTAGTTAGGGGCAGAGCCAGCCATGGGACCAAACTCTAGGCCTTCTAGGCAGAGCTCTTCTGCTACATCTCACCTCCCAAGAAGAGCCAGTGTCATGACTATAGGAGGGAGAATCAAAACCACTCAGCCTATGGCTCCAGTAGGAAACTTAGCTTCCCTCCATGCTTAAAAAATGTAATGTACCACTTTACCCATAAGCCCAAGAGTACTGAGGCCCAAAGCCTTGAAGTCCCTTATCATCCACATAAAAGAGCTCCTTCCTGCAGAGGATGGTGGACTTGGCACTGGAGCAACTCTTGCTTGCGTACAAGCTACCAGTAGCTGTGCACCTGGAGCATACCTGGAGCTCTCCGAGGTTCTGATCCAGGTCAGCAGGACTCTAGATTTTTCTGGGATGGGGGTTCCTAACCTCCAAACCCTATCTCAGCTTTCTGACTACCAGGTCCATGTTTTTATAACTATCTGATAATCACCTGGGTCCTACTGTATCAGAGGTAGAGGCCACATCTGGGGCCAGAATTGTGGGACATGAGGGCTTATGGAAATTCATAATACATGCCCACGTGTATAAATCAGCAACACATGTACAGCTTACACACAGCACAGAATACACAGGGCATCAGCAAACCTCTCTAGCAGGCAAAGGAAATCCAGTATCCCTTTATCTCAAATCTGATGCCTTAACAATGGAAACTCAGCATGTTCAGTAAAACTAAGGCCATCAATAAGACATTGGTGCTGCAACAACACTTGAGCTGTGTCACAAAGACCAACTGAGAGGAGAACTCCTCACACCATTCCTGCTTCCCAAAGGCATCATACTGAATGGAGGTCCAAGATGGCTCACCCACATTCAGAGGCCAAAAAGCCCCAATAATGCCAATGCAGCAAAGATGCTCCATGACACATTTAGTGGCCTGCAAACAGCAGCCTTGCTGGGCAAACACATGATTTGCATTCAACTAGGAGCTAAATGAGGATAGTCTGCTTTCTGATGAACTAAGTTGCCTGGATATGGCTGGCTACTGGGTCAAGTCAGCTACCTCTCTTCCTCTCTCCTTCCCCATCCATTACACATGATACTGGGTTGAATCTTAATTTCTTTAAGTTAACTGGTCATTCTCCAACCAAAACGCTACATAGTAAAATACCAATGAAAGTCCATTTTGGGGGCCCCTTCCTCCCCACCATCCTTTATGTCTTCCACCAACCTTCCACCACAGGTTAAGGCACAGACTTCACGATGAATGGACAGATTGATGCTATGATTCAGAAAAATTAGTCCTGGCATCATTTATTAGGTGTGTGGCCTTGGGGGCAATACTTAAAGCCTCTAAGCAACTCTTTTATCACCTGTATAAGAAGTCTAGTGCTAAATGTGCCACCACAGAGATGTCTTCAGGATCAAATAGTGAATTGGAGAATAGTATACAATTTGATTACTTACTATCATTATTAAATAGCAAGTGCTATTAAAAAAAAAAAGAGCTACACATAACACAGATAAACTTCACAGTCATAATGTTGAGTGAAAGAAGCCAGACACAAAAGATTACATACTGTATGATTCCATTTATGCACAGCTCAGTAACAGGCAAAACTAATCACTGGTGGGAGATCTCAGAATAGCAGTGACCCTTAGGGAGGTACTGAGGGGGAGGGGGATGAAGGAGCCTGCTGGGACGATGAAAATGTTCTATAATTTGGCCTGATGGTCACACAGGTGTACACATACCAAAAAATTCATTGAACTGTACTTCTAAGACCTCTGCACTTATCGTGTGGTATTTTAATTTAAAAGAACAACATAAATGGTTAAACTGGAAGAAGACAGATTCTTTTAAACTTAAATGTGCTAATATTCGGCCCTAGAAGGTCAAAAACATGAAAAGCTAGCGCTTGGGTATTTTAATGTTCATCTCAGGCAATGGAAAGTTTCCTGGGATCAACATTAAGGGGATGGATGGTTGGAATGTGCCAGATGTACCCTATCAAGTGGGTGAGCCAAGGTGTCTCGACTCATTTACACAATCAGCTGAATGGATCTCTCTCCGCCTCTGCTGCTTTCCTCCCATCTTGGAATATTTCCTTCTCTCCTGTCACCAATAGTATGAGTGCACGGAGCAGCCTGGTGCCACGAACACCAGGGGGAGCTCGGCGCCACCCTGACCTGCCCGGAGTGCGGGTCCTGAGACTTCCCTCTGCATTGCTGAGGCAGGGCAGGGTCCCCTGGGTTCAGGGTAGAAGCAGGGCAGGGGAAACAGGCACTGTTGTTAGCCTCTGCTCAATCCTGCTCTACTGCTTTCTGGAGGAAAGGCTTCCTTTAGAGCCAGACGTGGCTGTGGGATCACAGCTGTGCCCCCTGCACTACTAGTTTACAGAAAACCATTTTGCAAAATTACCACTGGCAGGAGATCAAAGCAAATCACTAAAAACAAACCCTTACACCATATCTACTGATCAAGAGAGTTTTGAATAGATACATAATCCTAGATATAACACACTGCTCCCCCACACACGTGGTATCTACCCTCTCACCCCCACCCGCAAAAGGCAAGGTTGAGGAGCAGCCAGCTCCTAAGCGTGTTCCCTGCAGGAAGAGACTGTGCTTTCCCAGCTTTGGCACTCTTCACAAAAGGTAGTCTGTCTCAGACACGTGGGAAGACCCAGCAGGTATTCGGAAAGCAATAGCAGAGTACAGGGGGAGCTTTGGCTGTACTGATATGATTCTGTTTCTTTAAAAAATATATCTGATTACCACAGTAAAAGAAAACACCCATGCTGTTGAACCACAAACTGCACCAACTTCATTAGAGAAAATTGTAAAGGGGGAAATATGTGTACGTATGTGTATACACACACACACACACAAAGTAAATATGGCAAAATATGAGGATCTGATAAAGCAGAGTGGTGGGCACACTGGTATCTATTACATACTTGAAATAGTTTATAATTTCCCCTAAAAATTACATAGTGAATCTGCATTGATATCTCCCACTACAACAGCTCCCTGGTATTTACAAAATATGCTGCCACTTAGAAAAGTGCTTTGACATATAATCATAGATATACTGATGACATTTTCAGCTCTAAGCTAACAAGGAAATTTTTTAAAAATGTAACTTCAACTGCATACAGCTATTTGCAAAATCATATATTTGCAGTATTATCTCCCAAGAATCACTGATAACACAAGCAGGAAGATAACAAGAGCACGAGAACAAGAGCAAGAAGATCTTGACCTCCAGGGCGGAAATGAACACTGCACTGCAAAGAGCACAGCAAGTGCTGAGAGTGGACGAAGATGAGAACAGCCACCTTTGCGTCCTGAACAGATAATGTTGCTTCCTGATGTACAACGCAATTACCTGCATGACAGTCAATGCCTCTATGTTTGCCCATGTCCTGCTAAACATCTAGATTATTATCACTAGATCAAAAAGTGTCAATACCAACCAGTTGTTTGGACATGCTTTAGTAGGTACTTAACAAGTATTTGTCAAACAAATGGCCAATTCAGTAGAGTGTTACGGGCAAGAGGATTATCTACAGATGAGGGGGAATATTTTCTCTTCAACCCCAAGCTGCGGCAACCTGGAGATCTGGATCATCCCTACAAAGATACAACTGGGATTCACTGGATCACCATCAGCTTCTCACCTCACAAGAAGCAGATCAGGCTTAAAAGTGATAGGAAGGAGATGATCCAGTAAGAAAACTCATGCAGTGCCTCACTTAAGGGGAAAAAAAAGCAATACTTATTTTTTTATTTGACTGCAAATATTAGACATTTAAAACGAATGCATTCATTTAAAGATTAAACCTTAAAAGCACTCGAAGAAAACATGACAAAATGTTTTTACAATCTCTGAGTGGGAAAGACAATTTGACCCTCTGACCCAGAATCCAGAAGCCACAAAAGAAAAGGCTGATGAACTGCAGAAAACTATAAATACCACATAGCAAAAAACAAAAAAACAAAACACACACACACACACACACACACACACACACACACACACACACACAATTCCTCAAAGACAAAAGGCAAACTGGAGAAACATTGCCTGATATATAGAGAGAGCTTCTTCTAAAAAGTATCAGCGAAAAAGATCAATAACCCAACAAAAAATAGCAAAGGCCAGTTCATAGAAAAACAGAAAAAAAAGTGACTCAAACATATAAAAATATGCTCAACCACACTTATAAGAGAAATACAAATGACAGTGGGATTCACTCAACAATACTTGTCCAGTGCTCAGTACACAGAAGGCTCCTGTATGGTTCTAGACATTTCCTCATACCTAGAGCTGTAGCATTTACCCATGGCATTGTAATAACATTTACATGTGTCCTCACACTAGAGCCTGGCTTTCTCAGAATACTGTCTCTGTTTTCACAGCATGTGGCACAGTGCCTGGCACACAGCTGGTTTTCACTCAAAGAATGAGGGATATGAGGAACAGCAACTACAAAACTCTCCAGAATTTCACAGTCTAGAGAGGGATATACATGATTTTTTTAATTACAATGAGATTCTTTTTTTCTTGGTGGCTGGCTGGTAGAGGGCTGGAACCCTGGACCTTGGTGTTATCAGCACCACGCTCTAACCAACTGAGCTAACTGGCCAGCCCTAATGATATATTTTTATTTGTTAGATCGGCAACAACTAAAAAATTGATAATATGTGGGCAAGGGTGTAGGAAAAACGAGCCTCTCGTACTTTCTAATGAGAGTATAAGTTGACATATAAACTGGTACAACCTCTGTGGGAAGCAATGTGGCACTTATCTATCAAAAATTTAAATGGTTAATGAGGAACTGGTCAACCAACACAAATGACTGCGTATTGTAATGATGAATAAGCTAACTATACTGATCTAACCATTACACATTGTACACAATTATTGAAAATCAACGTGGTACCCCACATGTATGTATAATAAAATAAATAAAAAGGAAAAATATTTAAATGCCTACACCTTTTGACTCAGTATTTCCAACTCTAAGAATTTAAATTACAAATGTACTTGCACACGTGCAAAACAGCACATGTACAAGATTAATCGTTATTGGTATTGTTTAAATTAGCAAAAGACTGAAAGAAACTAAATGTGTGTCAGTAGAGAACTGGGGATGAATGACCACAAATGCATCCATGCAACTCTCTACAAGAATGAGGCCAGGCCACGTGTACCAATTAGAACGATTGCCAAGACACACTGCTAGGTAAAAAAGCGTAATGATGTATGCTGGCATTTGTGTGCATTTCTCAACGTACAGTTCAGAAGCCACGCACAGCAAACTGCTAACTGAGGTTGTCTCCAGGGAGGGGAGCAGGATGGCTGAGGGAAAGGGAAAGCATATATGTCGTCCCCTTTAACTAGTACCTCGTGCCTGCGTTAGCCATTAAAATTTTTAATTTAAAAATTAAATAACTGACATATGTTTACTGTTTCCCAATCATTAGACTATTGACTGCTCCTTTTTTTGCAAACAAGAAAGAAGCTGACACTGCCCCCTAATGAGTTTGGCTATATCATTTCCCCTACTAGTTTTAAAGATCCCAATGCTACTGGTCACAGTGACAACAGTATATGGTAACAAATACAAAGTTTTCTAGGAAGCTATTCAGTCTATATATTTCACCAAGCAGGGAAGACAGGAAAGCTAAGCTGTGGGGAAGATCATGCCAGGTCCAATAACCAATTGTTTTTTCAATTATATGATATAAAATTCAAGATTCTTGAAATGCAAGTACATGTATAATTACATGACAATCCAGAAAAACGAAATGCCTATAAAGAGGCAATATTAAATCTTATAGTTTTATCATGGGTAGAATCCAGTTCTCTTTGGTGCCCAGAGTGCAAGTAACAGGAGCTAAACAGCTTGGGATTGGTTAATTACATTCCAAAATGTTAATTACACAATCTCCTATTGAGTTTCCTAAGGGATGGGCACTTTTTCCCCATCACAGTCTCTTTCGGAAAAATTTTAAGATATTTCTTATAACATCATACCTACTGTTTTGAAGCAGTCCCCCAAACACAGGAACCGTTGGATCGCATTCTAGGTAAAAAGCTTGCTCTTGGAAGAAAAAAAAAAAAAGGAAGTGATGTCTAAAGTCCGCCAGCCATTTCTGCTATCTTTTCAACAGCTTGATGATGAGGAAGAAGAGCCTGTGCTCCTGTGGCCCCTTGTTGGAATCCCTGTCACAGCTGTCACCCCACTGGGCTGTGATATGGGTCCTTAAGTCTATGTTAAGGGTAATTTTCCATTATCATCAGCTCTATCCTTCTTCTGTGTGCCAGATATAAATGAAAGCAGCACGTGTGTCTAACTCAAGGTTAACTTTTATAATCACAATTGCTTCTAAAACTAATAATCTAATGAAGAAAATGCAAATGCACTAGGATCTTTTATGTATTAAAAAAGCTGAATATAGTCTTCATTTCCCTAGTTCTTCTAAAAAATATGGAATTAGCTTACAATTATGAAGAGTATACTACGAACAAGGCATTGTTCTAAGGGTGTACATGGAATAACATTTAAATCTCACGACCACAGTAAGGGTAGGGGCCATTATCATTTCTATTTGACAGATGGGGAAAGCAGGTTCCAAGAGGGGTCAAGAACACAGGCAAAAAGTGGCTGGGTGAGGGCTGACCCGGGCAGTCCCCGGGCAGTCCCATGGCTGAGCCCCCATTTCTAAGACCCCTGACACTGTTCTTTTCCTCCAAAAGGCCAATCTCCACAAACTGCCATTTAAAAGAGGAGAGATGAGGAAAATAACTACAGTATAAACTTTCAGCAGTGACCACTGTGAGGGCCAATGATTTGAAAGCCACTCCCAAGTAAAGAAATTCTTGGATTTTTACCAACGAAAAAAGCACCTGTTTATTGGTTGCTGAAAGAATGTTTCTATACATTTCTATCCAGGATAACTTGATTGTCAAGAATAAATTATTGCAAGCCCGTGACAAAACAATGCCATTTCATGCTCATTTCCTGATTAAAGCTTTTAGACAGCTGGGCATTTTCATTTCTCAGAGCTGTAGGGAGCTATGCAAATTTCCAAACAGCAACTCCAAGATCATTAATCTAAGGAAAGCATGTGCCAACAGAATACTGGATTTTATATTGTTTCAGTAGAGAAGAGGAGGGGCAGGTTAATCTAATTACCCTGTGTGTGGTCACCTGACTGCAGTTAACAAAACGATCAAATGCTAAACTGTACAATCAGCAGCAAAGTCCTAAGTAATGAGGCATTTCGCATTGCAAAAAGGGTAGGAGGAGGGGAGTGAAATTCTTACACTGCTTGAAACCAAATACTGTAGCAATAAAGATAATCATACTGAGCTTATATAAATGATAGGCGAGCATTTTAATTATCAGAAGGAGCTAGGAGCACAACTATAAATCAATCTCTCTCCCTCTCTCTAATACACACACAGGGGCATGTGCACAGTCAGACTGGAAGATTATTCTAGAGAAGGATGGCTAACTAGAGCTGCAGTTGTCAGCAACCAGACACAGATGCGCACCTAGAATTAGACACACCCTGCAGCCATGACCGTGCATTTGGCACTTACCACTCAGGGCCTGCTACTACTATTTCTCTTTCCAGTAAGGAACAGCCGGGTTTAGAAAAACAGCAGCCTGGCCCAGGCAGCTGACACCTCAGATCAAGTTCTGGCTGTGACACTGCTGAGGGTCTAACCGTGGTGGCTCCATTTTGTTAGTTGTAAAAAGGGAGATTAAAAATATTTTGAAGATCAAATGAGATCTTGTGAATGAAGGCACAACCTCTGGGTCCCAGGATCCTCAGGCTCCATCAGCCAGAGGGAGAACCCCACCTGCCAACAGTCAGGGGCCAAGTGCTGAGGTGCAGTTGAGTACCAAAGGGAAAAACGTCCTAGTACACAACTCTTAGTGTGGTCAGTCTTGAAGAAGTCTCAAAAAATTGACTTCCATGCACTCTCTCTCTCAGAAGGCTACTGAAGGGTGTATTCCACCAAATCAGGAAAGAGAAGGATACGGGATCCACAACCCACAGTAGTCAATAGGAGAGAGGTGATGGGAATTTCCTGGCTGACAGCTGGGCAGCAGTTTAAAGTACAACCAATTCAGAGTAGAGCAGGAGGCTGAAAGGATCTGAGAGGCCTCTGGTATTTTTCCAGGAGGCAGAGGGAGAGGGACTGACTGTATTAAGAGGAATTTTATAAAGCTGTTTAGTTCAAGGTATGAGAAGATTTGGACATCCTAGGATAACTCAACAAACATGAAAGAGAATTATCTCTAGAGAAAACAAAAAGTTGCATGAAGAAATCAATTATAGCATATACTTGCCTCAGTACTCAATAGCAACATTGCTACATTAATAAATGAAGCTGCATGTTAAGCATAGATTAAACCAAAACCCAAGCTATGAGCACATAGGGAGGATGGGAGGTGGGGGGTGGAAAGTGAGTTAAAATCTTCAACTACCATAATAGTTAACAGATAATATCTAGAATGGACAAACCAAGAGATAGCAGTGCATGAGTATTGTTCAGAAGTACAGCAGCAAATACCAGAAGCAACAGCTAGAAATAAGAATAGTTGCCTTCTAGAAGACAGACAAGGACACAGGGAGAAGGAACTGCTCATCTGTCTTACAGCACTGTATGACTTTCCAAACTATATACACATATATGTATATAAAATCACTCAAAAAATGTATACCTTTAAAGGTATACATGCTCATTCCAAAAAATAAATCAAATAGTAAAAAAAGGTACACGGGGGTACTTCAAAAAGTTCACGGAAAGATTTGTATTTTCAATTCTATTTTTCCACTAACCTTTTTGAAGTACTTTCATATAGCAAAAGGTAAAGGTATATCCATTCCCCAGTGAAATCCCATTTCTCCTCCCCTAGCCACCATTAATGAAGTTTGGGGGGGGGGGGGAGTCCCTACTTGTTTTTAACACAAATGGACTCACACAACATGTGGACATGTGGTATTTTGCACCTTGCTTTCTCCCATTTCACAGTATATCTTGGGCATCTTCATCATTTAGAGCTCTGCCCCGCGTCTTCACAGCTGCACAGAACCCAGCTGTAGGATAGACTAGTATCAGAGTGGACGGTCTGGTGGTGCAGGAAAGTAGATTTCAAATCAGGGAAGTCTGACCAATCAGAACCAGCCACATTAAAGGGCACTAAATCAAAGCTGGAGGTGGGGGGCTGGGGGAGGACATGAGGAAATGGGAGGATGAAAAATCAAAGCAGAGAGACCTCCTTCAGGGACATGTGGCCACTGTCTCTGCCTTCTACTCCCTCAAGTAAAAATGTGGCTTTGCTGAAGTGGAGTTTGATTCAAGAACCAGGGAAGCTGCATGTTTGTCACCATCCCATAAACGGAAGCACGTCAGTTGCTGTTGCTGGCTCTTCTGAAATGCTGATGGAGAAAAGACTGTGGCACAGCAAACTGGCTGTTTCTGAGATCTGGCAAAATCTCCCCTGCTGTATAGACCACTGAAAACGTGAGGGTGGGGACTGGTGCATGGGATTTACCTTGTATACATTCACCTGCTCCTGCCCTGAGGTCATCCCCTTTCTAAGTTTCTGTATCGTTGGCTGGTTAAACAGGTAACTGATTTTAATCTTGGGTGGAGGGGGCAGTTCTCTTCCCACAGAGCTATGACCCACATGAAACCATCCAGGTGTCTCAAGTCTTCTGCGATTACAAACAATACTACATTGAGCACCATCGTGTCTATAACTTTGCACATATACACACATAACTGAGGGACAAATTCCCTAAAGTGAAATTTCTGGGTCAAAGACTTGGTGCATCCTTCCTTTTAACATATAAAGAAAAACTGGCCTCCAAACAGTTTGTCTTGATGACACTCCCACCAACAGCATGAAAGAGTGCTGGTTTCTCCATTCTGGCTATTTTTAAACATCTTCATTTTTGCCAATCTGAGAACAGAAAATGATATTTAATTTATATTGCTTTAATTAGTAAAATTAAGGTCCATCGGCTTTTCATATGCTTACCATCATCCACTAGTCTTTCTTTTTCTGTGATCTACTTGCTCACATCCTTTGTCAAGTCTCCTACAGAGCACTGTGCCCTTTCGCTTCTAAGAACTCTCTGTATATTACCCCTTGGTCTGTCATATATGTGGCAGAATTATTTTCCTGTTTGTCATTTGTCTATTTACTCTACTAATTCTATTTCTTTCCCTACAGAAATTTCTAATTTTATGTAGTAAAATCCATCAGTCTTTTTCCTTAGGTCTTCTTAGATTGGTGACATGATTGCAAAAGCCTTCTCCACTCAAATATTATTTTAAAAGAACGAAATGCCCATTTTTCCTAATAATTTTATAGCAAAGGTGGATGCATATTATTGGAAGACCTCTCACTTCCCACCTGTCCCCTCCGCCCAAAGAAAAAAGAAATATCCAGAAGCCCAACTCAGACTAACTCATTATGTGAATTACAAAGACCTGATTTGGGGAGCCTAGTTTCTAAAGCTTAGGTTTGGGGCTGAGAAAGTATTTCAGAATGGGAAACTGCCCACTAATAGAATCTCTTTATCTGTGCTTGCAAATATCTGCCTTTATTTAGCTTAACAGATTAAGGAGAAACAATGTTAATGAACAGGTTAACAGATAGGTCACAACTAAATTTGGTCATTTCTTCTTAAAACAGACTGCCCAGCTTCCACCAAGAACAGGATCCACATTTCCCCCTGACTCTGATCCTTGGTTGGGTTTTATAAGAATGCCTGCCCCCACTCTATCATAGGACCTGGCAACAAAGACTCAGAGGCCCCCACAAGTGACACTAAAACCTCAAAGACACTATTCCTTACCAGCACCACAATGTCAGGGAAGGGAAGTGTTTTCTAAAAACCTTTTCCTAGATTTAACCCTATGGCTTCCAGGACAGAGCAGCAGGGGAACAGAAGAAAAGGCTGTGGTACATTGTCATTCAATCCTCTAGCCAAAGTTAAGTGCCCACTACATGCCAGGCACTACGTCAGGGGTTCAAGATGCTCTCTAGGGTTACACCACCTAGCAGAGCTGGAACTCCGAGTGGAGAGGGCACACACGCAAGCTCATAATCAGAATTCCAGTCACTTGGTGACCTTGCACAAGGTACTAGCCTCTCTGACTGAATAGTCTTTGTAGTAGTTTCTTATCACAGCTGTAACAATTACCAAAAACTTGGTGACTTAAAACAAAATTAGTATCTCACAGTTCTGGAGGTCAGAAGCCCAGAAACTGTCTCGCTGGGCTAAAACAGTTTTGTTAGGAGAGCTGCATTTGTTCTGGGGGCTGCAAGAGAGAAGGTTTCCCTGCCTTTTTCAGCCTCTAGGGGTTACCTGCATTCCTTGGCTTGGGGTCCCTTCCTCCATCTGCAAGTTCAGCAGCATAGCATTTTCAAAACTCTCTCTCTCTGACCTCTGCTTCGGTTGCCGCTAACTCTGATCTTCCTGTCTCCTTTTTAAAAATTTTTTTTATTGTGGTAAATACACGTAAGATAAAATTTACCATCTTCTACAGTTTGAATGTCCCCTCCAAAACTCATGTTGAAATTTAATGCCATTGTAACAGTATTAAGAGGTGGGACCTTTAAGAAGTGATTAGGCCACAAAGGGTTCCACCCTCATGAAGGGATTAATGCTATTATCTCGGGAATGGGTTCCTGATAAAAAGAATGAGTTTGGCCTGATTTCCTCTCTCTGTCTCACACGCTCACTTCTGCCTTCCACCTTCTACCACGGGATGACCCTCACCAGATGCTGGTGTCATGCTCTTGGACTTCTCAGACTCCAGAACTGTGAGCCAAATAAAATTCCATTCCTTATATATTACCACAAAGAAGAAAACAGACTGACACACCATCTTAACCATTTTTATGTGCACAGTTCAGTAATGTTCAATACATTCCCACTGCTGTGCAACCAATTGCCAGAACTTTTTCATCTTGCAAAACTGAAACTCTGTATCCATTAAATAACTCCCCATTGCCCTCCCCCCAGCAACCACTATTCTACTTTGTCTCTGTAAATTTGACTACTCTAGATACCTCATGTAAGTGAAATCATATAGTATTTGTCCTTTTGTGTGTGGCTTATTTCACTTAGCATAATGTCATCAAGGTTCATCCATGTTGTAGCATGTGTCACAATTTCCTTCCTTTTTGAGGCAGAATAATATTCTATTGCATAGATATTTGGGTTGCTTCCACCTTTTTGCTATTATGAATAATACTGCTATGCACATGGATGTACAATATCTCTCTGAGACTCTGCTTTCATTTCTTTTAGATGTATACCCAGAAGTGGTACTGCTGGATCATATGATAATTCTATTTTAATTTTTTGAGGAATACTGTTTTCCATGGTGGCTGCACCATTTTACATTCCCACCAACAGTGCACAGGGGTTTCGATTTCTCCACATCCTTGCCAACACTTATTATTTTCATTTTTTTAATAGCATCCATACTAATGGGTATAATATCCTATTACAGTTTTGATTTGCATATTCCTGATGATTAGTAATGTTGAGCATCTTTCCATATGCTTGTTGGCCACTTGTACATCTTCTTCAGAGAACTGTCTATTTAAGTCCTTTGCCCATTTTTAATTGGGTTATTTGTTTATCATTATTGTTGAGTTACAGGTGTTCTTTATATATTCTGGATATTAACTCCTTATCAGATATATGATTTGCAAATATTTTCTCCCATTCTGTAGGGTTGCCTTTTCACTCTGTTGTGTCCTTTGATAGAAATTTTTTAATTTTAATGTAGTCCAATTTATCTATATTTAGTTTTGCTGCCATTGTGCCTCCCTCTTGTAAGGACCCTTGTGATTATAATCTCCCTATCCTAAGATTCTTAATTACGCCTACAAATTCGCTTTTGCCATGTAAGGTAACATTTACAGGTTCTGGGAAGTAGGATATAAACATTTTTGGAAGGCCATTATTCAGCCTATCACAGTTCTCATCTTTAAAAATGAGAACAATGGCAGTATCTAACTCAAAGGGTTATGACAACAAAACAAAATAATACATGAACTGAGCTTAGAACAGCACATAACAGTAAATGTTAGCAGTTATCATGATAGAAAGCATTCCAGAAGAGAGACAGTGTGACTAAAGGTAATAGTAAGAACAGAAGCTGGGGCCATTCATCCTGCCTGGGAGAAATCAGGGATGTCTTTACCAAAGGGACAACATGCAAACTTGGTCATAAGAAATGAGTAGGATTTTGAGGATCTGAAAACAGCAGGCCAGAAGGGAAAGTTCCAAATTTCCCTCTGCAGTCTGATATTGGTATTAAATCTCAAAAATCTTGTTTCTCAGTATGGAAGTTTCTCAAACAACTACAGATAGAACTGCCATACGATCCAGCAATCCTACTTCTAGGTATATACCCAAAGGAATGGAAATCATCGTGTCAAAAGGATACCTGCACTCCCATGTTTATTGCAGCCCTATTTACAATAGCCAAGATACGGAACCAACCTAAATGTCTATTGATGGAAGACTGGATAAGGAAAGTGTGGTATATATACACAATGGAATACTACTGCCATAAAAAAGAATGAAATTCTGCCATTTGCAGCAACATGGATGAGCTTGGAGAAAATTACATTAAGTGAAATAAACCAGGCACAGAAAGAGAAATACCACATGTCCTCACTCGTAAGTGGGAACTAAGACAGAAAGACAGAAACAACAACTACAATAATACACTGATCTTTCAGAAAGAGAGAACAGAGCTATGGCTACTAGAGGTGGGAAAGGGGGAGGGAGAGGGGTTAGGGAGAAGTTGGGTAATGGACACAAAGAATAATTATACTTTGTAATGATGAACATGCTAAGTAACACTGATTTGATCATCATATATTGTACACAAATACTGACATTCAACTCTGTATCCCATAAATATATATAATCAATTATGTTTCTGTTTTTAAAAAATCTTGTTTCTTTCCCAAGAAGTCACATCTACTTTCAGACAGTAGCTACAAGGTGATTTTTTCTTTATTTATACAGAAACATGCTCAGTTGAATTTCTGAGTCTCCCTCTAATAAACAATTCACAAACTTTTCCCCAGAAAACTATTTTTAGAGTAGAAAGGGATTTTTTTTAAGAAAAAAAGCAGCAGCGGCAGCTCATATTTATAAAATTTGTCCTCAAAGCTTAAAAATAGATCTAAAAGTTTAGCACCAGCCCTGCCCCAACCCTCACCACTTAGAACCAGAAAGGCAGATGCAGCATGCTTCTGGGACTCTGGATTTTTTACAGTTGGCCTCTGCTAATCTCTCCTTCCTGGAATGTTCACAGTAAGTAGCAGGTGAACAGAATAATGAGGGAAAATAATCACTATGGATGTTATTCTCGTTTGTCCTTTCAGACATGCTGGGAAGCTGCAATAATTAACTGGCTGAGATACAGAATGATTTCTCAACTTCTCCGAGTCCTCTAATGATAAACCATCTCCCCACCCCCACGCCAGTAGAATAGCTTAGCTTCAGTTCATGCAGAGCTTCGGTGTCTTTTTGATTTGGAAGTTAATTTGCTCTGAACCAGAGCACACTGGGGAGCGTGACAAATGGAAATGCGGAGTGGTTTTAGGTCACACGTAGGAGGCATGTGTCGATAACAATGTATCACGTCGGTATCGATTTTCCAATTGACTGCAGTCAAACACACAATGCACAGACACACAAAACACACACTGGCTGTAATTTATGAGATGTTTACCCAGCCCAAAATGCAGATGAACAGAATCGCAGGATCTATTACCCTCCTTAGCTGTCTTGTTGCTCTATGTCCATTTAGGCCAATTACATATAACCATCCCGGCTCAGCAATAAGAGGGCACCTCCAAAAGGTTAAATACAGAGAGGGCATGCTGGTGACTTTTTAAGGCTCCATGACACGTTGAAGGAAGAAAAAGAAAAAGCACACAGCAATATCTAGGGCTCAACCAAAATCAACAGCATCACTATATAATTCACACCCTACCCTATAAATGAAAGATGTAAATTCAACACATATTGTCCACAACCCCAATAACCACTTACGGTGAGGCTAAAATCCACCTAACATAGCTGACTTGGCCACACAACCAAATGGCATGAACCATGGACATTCCTAGACATACCAAACCATTTCAGTCAGCATTTATCTCAGAGTTTAGAAAATATGGGCAAAGAACTGTGTTCTCCTTGAAGGAAAACAAACAGATACAAAATACTTATTTGTGGTGTCTGTTTGGAAGAAATCGGATAGGCTGAGTTTTCAACATAAAATAGATGTTCACAATAGAAAGATTAAAATGAAGTCAAATTTTCCAAGACTGATCCCCGATTCTGCATTTTTTCAATCAGTAATCCCATGGTCTGGTTCACGAATCAACACATGAGTTCACATTAATTACTTTAGACGTTTTCTATATCCACAAAAGCCTAGATGTGGCTGTGGGAGGAATTCAGGTTGAAAAGGCAGAAAACTCAACATTTTACATCTTGTTTTCCTGTCTGCCCAAGTTCAGCACATATACAAGAGTACTTCAAAAAGTTCGTGGAAAGATTCATTTTATCTTTTAATTCTATTTTTCCACGAACTTTTTGAAGTACCTTCATTATATATTTTTTAAATCGGTAAGATCTTTGTTCTCGTCCCATGTAAAATTTCCTTTCTTGAAATAGGAAAACTTCCTGTTAACTAGAAAGAGGTTTTCACTTTAAGATTATATTGAACAATATTATTATAAAGCTATATAATAATTTATTTTCATTACAAATAGTCATAGCATGTTTTTGCTCCTTTTGAAACAATTTATTGTTGATTTAGCAATATTTGGCAAACAAACAAAAAGAAAGAATGTCTTTACTTTCCAGGCACAAACACCCAAAGCCATGGCACTCTGTGTAAGACTGACTTTACTTGTGACCTAAAGTGCCCAAAATGCACACAGGATACTTCATGTTTTTCTCAAGTAGAAGATGTTTAATACAGTGTGTGGTTATAATAAGCCACAAGATTAAGACTCTCACATTCCAGTTTGATTACTGGAGTAATAAGTATAAATAAGACCTCTAGAAAAATCTCCAAACCTAATGTAGCCATTGGCTTAAACTCTGGATTTTCTCTCTAATCAGTATTATGGCACAGCCTTACAACACCTAAGTCACAAGTTCGGATTCCTATACTGGCCAGCTACAAAAAAAGGAAAAAAAAGAAGACTATTATGGAGCATTGTTGAGTGGCAGATAAGCCATCCAATATCATAAAATAATAAAATTAGAAATCCAAGTCCAGAACGTCATTCTTTCCAAGTTTTTGTTTTTGTTTTGGTGGCTGGCCGGTACAGGGATTCGAACCCTTGACCTTGATGTTATAACACCACGTTCTAACCTAGTGAGCTAACCGGCCAGGCCCCAAGTTCTTATGTTGGACTCTGTCTATGAGAATCTCAGCCCACAATCCTCCTTTTCCTTTGTGTCATCAGCTCATTCTAGAAAATGTCATTTAATACATACACACACACATAGTATAGATCAGGGGCTCTTACACTGGGATTCGTGACAAACATCTAAATGCAAAAACGGGCAAAGGTTATAAATAGACAGTTCACCAAAGAAGAACTACATATGGCCAACAGACATATAAAAATACACTTATATTTACTGGTAGCCAGAGATGCAAATATCAAACAATGAAATGCACTGCAAAACACATTGATTGCATTTTTAAGATTGATTCTACCCTGAGAATGGGGGAATCAAGCCTTCTCCTTTGTTACTGCGAGAGTGTGAACTGACACACTTTAGGGAAGACCAGTTGGCAATATGGATTATAAGTAAGAAAGAAAGAAAGAAAAAAAAAACAAAAAACACCACTCATACTCTAAACCAACACTACTTATAGGCACTTATCCAGGGAAGTAATCACAGATGTGCTCAAAGAAGGATTGAAAGGATGTCCACAGTTAGTTCTTTATAAGGAAATTAGAGCAATCAAAGATATTAACAATGAGGGGACTTTGAAGCAGGTCGGTGTGCTTTCAAAGTCCACTACTGAGAGTGGCCGGGATCCTAGGAACCCTCAAGGTTATGGGAGGGTAACCATGGACATGGACTGAAGCACTGACAGAATGAAGCCTGGGCTCCCACGCCTGCCTCAATGGTGCAGCTCTGCTTCCAGCTCTTTTGCCTTTGAGGAGAGGGTTCTACAACTTTAAAAAGCTTACAAAACATTACCGATGATGTAGAAAATTCAGTGACATTATGTTAAACTTAAAAAATGGTTACAATTTTATGTGTATTTTACCACAATTAAAACTTAAAAATATATTCGGTTACAAAACACCACCTACAGTATGATCCCATTTTTGTAGAAAAATAAACACATATCCCTGCTTAAGAGAAATGACTGGCTAAAAAGCAAATTCTCAACCATGGTTATCTCTAAGAAGTGGGATGACAGATTATTTTCATTTTTAGTTTCTGTTTTCATTTAAAAAATTTTAAATATGTACATTATTTAAGAAAGAAAATACTTGTGTTGGTGGTTAAAAAAAAGTTAAGGAAATTTGTGACATTGGTTAAAGTAGAAAAGGAAAACAGTTGGGAAAATACCTTAGGAAAGTTATTTAAATTATTGCCAATGACAGTGTCCCTTTTAAAAACCTGAAGTTATTACCAATAATAAGAGAGTCCCTTTAGCTTCTGGGAGTGCTATTAGGAGAAATCCATTGCTAGCAGTGAGCTCAAACAGTTGAAGAGGAAATCTTTCAATAAAGAGAGTTAACAGTCACCTCTCACAGCTTTGGGAAGCTTTGTGACTCTCAAAGAGGAACTAAGGAAAAAAGAAACTGCAGGAGAGAGGTCAAAGGAAAGCTAGCAATCAGAAAATAAGACCCAAACAGCCTGGAGCCAGTTTTTAAAAATTCAAGGGGAAAATTTTAGACTTAATAAGGGCTATTTCCCCAGCTCCCTGAGTCACCACCCATGCTCCCTTGTTTATTCTCCTTTGCAACATTCAATGTGAACATGAAAATTAATGGGAGCTATAAGAATAACTCTCAGGGGGAATGGTTTCTGCACAGAGAAAGTCAAAGGAAGCCTTCGGAATTCTGGGAATATCCTGTGGAGATGGGCGAGAATGAAAGTCATGAAAAAATGAGAAGCGTGGGGGAAAAGGGTGGGGTGCAGGATGTCAGCCCCAAATTCAACCTGATTCCAAAACTTCCAGCTCTCTCTTCCTCCTCGTATTCCCCCACCCCAGGGACAGGTGTCACGTGACTAAGAGGAAACCTGTTCGCTGTGTGGGGCTTTGTGGGACTATTTTTGTCTGGTGTAGCCTTTTTGCAACTAATCAGAAACCAGATGTGGCAATGACCCTGCCCAGCCCACTCAGCCTGGTAAGAGTTCCTGGGGCAGCCCATTTACAGAGAGCAAGAGAGACAGATCCACAGACACAGACGGACAGACCCACAGACAGACATAGAGATACACAGAGAGAAATACAGATGGGCACACAGACACATGGACAGGAGAGACACCCATAAGAAAAGATCCCCAGACCCCAAAGCGGTCCATAGCACAGTTAACCTTAACAGCTGTGTTTCATTCCTTTCCACCTCTAGCCCTCCAAGCTGTCACTCATCCCAGTGGCTTGTCTGTCCTAGGTCACAACTTGCTCTTTGGAATTCTGTCTCACTTCAAATTATTCAAATTGGCAGAAAGTGTATTTTTATTCTCTATAACTATGAAGCCATGGGTTTGCACGCATATCTGAATCATCCCCATTCACTGGTCTTCATTTACCTGCTGCTTCCACAGATGTTGGCTCTTATCTGAGCTCAAATGCAAATTTTATCAAGCAATTCAGTCTCTCTGTCTCTCTCTCACACACTCTCACACACACACACATACACACACACACTCACACACGCGTGCGCGCGTCTCTATAAGAATCATTTTCAGAAGAGCTAAATGACCTGTGTGTCCTCCCCAAGTTCCGGAGGATGGTGCCTCTGTGTGAACGGCATGTGGCTTTGGGGAGTAGCTCATGTCCTAAGAACACCCTGTCACTCAGTGCTACCCTTTCATAGAAAATGGAATTAGCAACTGTTGGTCAGTATTTGCAAATGGTATGTGACTTGAAAAGGCAGAATCCTGGGAAGTCAGGGGCTGTGCTGTCACAAAGGTCAAATGATCCCTCACAGCTCAAAAACTCTCCCTGTCATCCTAACTTTAGGGCCATTTTGACTGTCATTTTTGAAGGCTTGACCCTGGTTTTATCTTTTTCCTATTTTCTGGTATAAATAAAAGTACTTGATTTCCTACCGTGTAGTGTGTGCTTTGGTTTTCCATCTTTCTTTTTATAAACAACAATTTGAGCAAAGTGAAAATAAATCTCTGTGTATATCCTTTTGGTAATCTTCAGCGATGCTAGCTTGGTTCACTTTAAAAGAACCTAAGGAAACTCTAGTTTATACTTCCCCAATAAAGTTGGGGGGGTTATTAAATTTATTAATACAGAAAAATGAATCCTCACCTTTATATTTTACAAACTATATTTTCAAATTATGGAGAAATCCAAAAAGGTTTAATTTAAAAAAAAGAAAATAAAGTGAGTCACAGGAGCCATCTTATTTTACAAAGCTCAACCCCAAAACCCAGCCAGACCCTGCCATGAGACCATCTGCCTGTAGATCCATTCAGGCTTCTGAGGGGAGTAGGTGATAAGCAAAGCTCCCCAGTCCCCCTCTCCAAAAGCTTCTCTGTGTAGTAATGTCACACAGAATTTTCACAAAGAACTTGTCACCAGTCCCCAAAGCACTGTCTGTGGAAATTCCATCTGTGGCCTGACATTAGGGGATTTCATCAGGTTCGAGGGCAGAAGCCATTCAACCTGACTTGAGACAAATCTCTCCACAGGTCTTCACACATACACTACAAAAATTCTGAAATCAATGCTCAACACCACCGCCTCCATTCCCATCAGCCTCACTGAGGTAAAGCCTCACACCGCCATCAAAAGCTCCAAAACACACCAGGAAAGCTGATGATGTCACGGAATTAGAGAAATGTTCCTGCCCTCTCATGTTCACTCAGCTTCTAAACAAATCTAAATATTGGGTGAGCTTGGTTTTCTTCCAGTTAACTACTCTTATTTACTATAAGCCTCTCCTGGAACATTTTACCTCACATTTTCAACTACTGACTTAAACATCATGCCTTGTTCAGTGTTTCTCACAAAATATTAGCACTATATCTTCAGCTGACATGCCTGCTTACTCTAAACTATTCATTACGAGAGAAAATTTAGTGTGAACATTAACTCTAAGTGGAAGAGTAAGCTGTATTAGTCCAGTGTCGACTCCAGTCCATTAACAAACCACACAACAAATTAGTCCTTGGTCGATTCGCAATACCTGGGCCCTCAGTGTTGCTGTTCTACATCACAGACACCACTGCTCCTCTGCTCTGTGTCTATTCATCTTTTTCAGCGACTCACTCCCATTCACACTTCTTAATGACCCAAAGGCACTAAAGAGATGGCTTAAATGGCCTTAAAGAAAATTACCTTCTTGATCACAGCTAAGAAAGTATCTTAGCAGCTGTGTTTTCACTGAAACGGCCATAATATCGAAAGATATGCAAGCTACTTCACATTTATTAATCCCTGTTGATATTTAATAATTCTACCTGCAAGTTCTGCAGCCTAATTTACCCCTAGCAAACTAGCAAAAATAAGATGGTGTCCTTATCCCACAGTGTCCGCAGGGAGCTCAACTGGTATTTAGCACAAATGTGACCAGCCCAAAGGATGATTAGAGCATGCCAAGAATTCATTTCCCCCCCAAAAAGGATTTAGCTGCTTCAGTGAGCTTACAGGAAATAAAGACCTCAGAAGATACTTCCTTCAAAATGATCTAAAGCCAGAATTCTCAAAATGACATACTCTTATAAATGGCCACACTTGCACGTATGAGCCGCCATTGCCCTGTGCTGGTGGCGGGAATCTGATACGGAGGTGTTTTATGGTCTGGGCCTGTAGACTCTTACTCAAGTGGCCTAGCAGAGCCGAAGAGAAGACACCGGGCAAGGAATGAAAGCAGGAGGGAAATACTGCCTTTCAGATGCAGCGCTCTAGAGCAAACTCCCCAAAAGAGTGGGAGTGAACGAGGAGATAAAATGTCCAGTAGGCAGTGATGTCCCTGGGTGACAGACGATAGAATTAAGTCTAAATCTAGCTTGACAACCTGGCTCTTTAAGCTACTTCCTCTCAGTTTTCACAGGCGCCCTCACCATCCTGAATATTTTAATGTACTTCTTATTTGTACCAAACCACCAACCGCCTGCCACTCAAATCTGTACTGAAACAGCACACAGCCACCACCAAGACTGGAAAGACCCATTAAGAGATCACTGAGCAAGACATAACTGAATCAAGATTCCCTCCATTTCTCCAGCTACCATCCCCTAAGCCTTTGGGGGTGAAAAGAAAAGAGAAGCCCTTCAGCCTCCAGAAAGCAAGGCAATTCGAGGAACCACAGCCCACTCCCTATTTCGCTAAGGACCGCAGCCTCCTTCAGCAACTGTATGCTAGAGTCAGGTGGGAGTGTCAGGGACAGAGCCTGGGGCCACTGGGGCCATTCCATGAGAAGCTGCCCTGCCCTAACTAGAGGCAAACGAGAGGAAGGCAACAGAAAGAGCCGGGCTGAAAGGTTAGAATGTTCAGAGGGCAGCCACATGCAAGCCAAAATACAGAGGTGCACAGAAGCCAGGGCCCTAAAGTGCTCAGACCTGCTGGCTTTCTGGACAAGCTCCCCCAAGGCCCTAAGGATCTGAGGCTCTGTTCTTAACCCCCGAGGTCCCTATCTCCCTAAATGACTCAGTAACCTCACCCTCGGTACTTGAAGTAATTTGAATGAGCTGCTGTGCCTTGTACTCTGAAGGGCCTATCTAAAGCCTCATTCATGCATTCAACAAGCACATACCACAGCTAGGCGCTGCACCTAGAAGTCTGGACAGGACTTCTGGCTGCAAGAGCCACAAACACACTAGCCCTGCTGCGCCTTGCTTCACCAACTTGGAAGCAATTGCACGGGAAGAAGGGTGATGAGGGGTGGGCCAAAGCAGTAGTTCTCAAACCAGCAGCAGCAGTACTGGGGAGCCTGATAAAATGCAGATTCTCTGGCCCCAGCCTGGGTGGGGCCCAGCAGTTTGTGTTTTAACAGGCCCTCTTGGAGGTTCTGATACAGGCTCTGGTGTGAGAACCACTGTCCAGAGGAACAAATAAGGTTGCCCACACAGTGAGGTCACAGGAGGTCCGAGTCCCTCTGAAGCAGCTGGCAGGATCTGAACTGTCAGCAGGGAGCACTCAAGTGGAGGCAGGAATTCTTTCACAACCTTCTCCTCCCTACCCCCCCAGGTTGTCTTCAGGAAATACAATAGCAGTGGAAAGCTCAGAGAACATGGCAGTGTAGACAACGGAACAGGAAAACTCAGGCTCGCCCTCTCAGACACTCTCAATTCCTCCACAACCTTAGGAGCCTGGCAATGGGACAGACACGAGGAGGTCACACAAGTCCTGATCTCCTTGCATACTTTCCAGAGAACTAGGGAGGCCAGTACATATTTAAGAGACTACGATCCTTGTGAAAAGTGGGCAAACTGAATCAAAAGCCAAGTCAGTGTGGTCTGGGAAGGAACCATCACTCCCACAACTGTGACTTCTCACCTATGAGGAGCAGTGAACTACAGATTGTTTAAGCAGAAGGGGCTTCCAGGATTGACCCGTTTGGGTTGCTTGCAAGGGCCAAACTGACTAGAGGAGGCTGGAAGATTAGTGAGGACAGAATTACAACAGATGGGAAAGTTATTTTACACGGGTCCAGCTTTTTGCCCCTTTCTATTTCACTGCTGCTTAGTAACAACTGGTACTTCCCTCTTTGGTGCCACATTCATTTCTTCATTCATTCATTTCATTCAACAATGAAATCAATGCTCAAGAAGATGGAGGTGAGAGTTAGCAAGACGCTCTAACATCACATGTTGGGGATCCAAATTTCCCACTATCTGCTCGGCTTAGGTCCAGTTTCCAGGAAAACAGTGCTTTAAACAACTAACTACACTGATCAGCATTTATATGCACTTCCTAAATTTTAAAAATATGTCTATAATTATTGCCTTAGAATAAATTCCTAGAAATGAAATTACTGGCACAGTGAATATGAAACCATGCACAAGGATTTCTACACAAAGATGACCACCATAGTTTTACTTCCAAGAGCAAAAAAGATGAGAAACCCAAAGTCTGCCTTGAAGTGGCTGGTTAAATAAACTGTGGTATATTCCTACAATGGGATTTAAAATGTTCTCAGAAGAGATTTAATGATTTGGGGGAAATGTTCATAATACATCAAAAAGTGGACAAAGGATCAATATAGTAGATATAATGTATCAAAGCATCTGTAAGTCTAATATGCTTAAGAATCCAATCCCCTGGGGATCTTGCTAAAAATGCAGATTTTGATACACTGGGTTGGGTGGGGACTGAGATTCTACATTTCTAACAAGCTCCACATGATGGGATTGTATTTCTCTGTAGTTTACAATCAGAAATGTATTTTTAAGTTTTAAATAAAACTTTATATGAAACATCCAGAAAAGGCAGATCTATAGAGACAGCAGGTAGTGGAGCCAGGGGTGGAAGTGAGAATTAACCATAAATGGGCATGAAGGATCTTATCGGGGTGATAAAAATGCTCTAAAGCATTTTATGGTAATGTTTGCATAAAGGGGTAAATTTACTCAAAGTCTTTATATACTTAAAATGAGGACATTATATGATATATAAAATATGCCTCGATAAAGTTATTTTTTAAAGTTATTTTAAATGACCAGGCAGATTTTAAAAAATAATCACATAGCACTTCTAAAAATGTTAAAGAATTTAAAAACACTAATAATTGGGGGGCAGAGGAGAATGGGGGAGTTAGTGTTTAATGAAAAGTACATAGTCTCAGTTTGGGAAGATGAAAAAGTTTTGGAGAAGGATGGTGATGATGGTTGTACAATAATATGCATATACTTAATGCCACAGAACTGCACACTTAAAAATGGTTGAAATGGTAAATTTTATATTATATGCATTTTACTACAAGAAAAGTAGCAATAATAATTAAATAACTAAATATAAACACTAGCTGTTTTAAAGTGTTACCAATGAAGGATTTCTTTCTTTCCCTCTGCTTCCTTTTCAAGGCCCCACCCTGGCTTGGCACTCCCACTGTAGTGGGGTAAATGGCTGTGCCCCAAAAAGATATGTCAACATCCTAATTCCCAGAACCTGTGAATAGGACCTTTTTGGAGAAAGAGTCTTTGCAGATGAAATTAAGTTAAGGATCTTGAGAAGAAGAGATCATTCTGGGTTATCCTGGTGGTCCCTAAATCCGGTGACAAGTATCCTCATACTAGACGCCACAGAGGAGCAGACAGACAAGGAGGAAGTGATGTGAAGACAAAAGCAGAGCTTAGAGTGATTTAGTCATAAGCCAAGGAAAGCCAGGAGCCACCAGAAGCTGGAAGAGGCAAGGAACAGAATCACCCCTAGAACAGTCAGAGGGCACCATGATTTTGGACTTCTGCCTCCAGGACTGTGAGAAAATAAATTTCTGTCACTTTTAGCCAGCTGGTATGTGGTCATTTGTTATGGCAGCCACAGGAAACTAATCTGCCCACCAACAAGACTTCCGGGGCTGGATCCACCAGGAGCTCCACTCACATGCCATGTCACCACTCAAGACAGCCAGAGACAGGCTAGCCATGGTGACGGGGGCAGAGGAGAGAAAAGGCAGGCCTTCTACATACAGTACACACACCAAAACAGAGAGGCCTGGCATGTTTTTCAAAATAGGATCCTTCTGGAAACATCTAGAGACATTCTGAGGACTTTGACTAATTAAAAGGGCCTCTGAAAGAGTGCCTTTCCACAGCACAGTTGCTCTTTGCCATAATCTTGTCACCACTCTGATGGGTCATGCGTTGAGGGAGCCTCGCCATTACATGAGGCTCTTCCAGACAGATCAACTCCCTTTTTAATTGTTTTCAGCAACACAACGTGCTGGTTACTAGCACCCTCCAAAAGTCACTGATGCATTTCTCCAGTTCACAAAGACCACTGAGGCTCGCCAGTCCTGGAGACAACTCGCAACCCTTTTTCTCATTTCAAACCCCACTTTTTCTAAGGAATTTTTTTTTAAAAAGCATTTAGTAAGACTACAGAGTAGCAGATCCTAGAGTTTTGAACTCTCAGAAAATGGGGAATAGAATCAGGTCAGTATATTTTAGATGTCTACTTGTACTCATTAACTCAAGTCTCAGAAAACAAATGGAAAAAAAAAAAAAAACCCTCAACACTAAAAACAAAAAAATCCTCACCTAGTCTTACAAATTTAACTTTATTCTAAGGCTAGACATATGTAGCTGTAATAACTGTACCTGCATCCTTAACTTTCAATTCCAAGTACATCATGCAATCAATTCATTGGTTCCAATTTTCCAGGAGTTACTTCCAAGACACTAGGGAACTCAATTTCCAAAATAACCCTGTTGGCATTCAGAGACCAGGATTACTAAATCTTTCTACTGGACAATCCAGGCCACTATGTTCCCCAAATGGGCTTAAAATGAACCCATATCAGTTATTTGATGACCATCTGGTTGCTAACAAGAGACTTTTGGAAACCAGGATTAAAATTAAAATGCACGAACTAGCACAAAGTTCAGAAAATCAATGAGATTCAATACTCAGATCACATCTCCTTCCATACTTTCTTACCAGCATTTTATCTCTAATCCAGAATCTTCATTTTCCTCAGGTGCTTATTGCTTTGACTTCTCATGGTGAGATTATCACTAAGACTTCCTATGAGATTCTTTGTAAAATGATGTCAAGAGGAGGGTTGTTTTCTACCCATGTATATCTAGGAAACGTGGTATACGATTAATCTCAACTTAACTTTTTAGATGGTGCCTTTTTTGTTACTCAAGGAATGTTACCACCACACAAAGAGGAAGTCTCAAATCCAGAATGTTATTTTAAGAAACACAAGATCCGATGAGATGGTTCTATTTGTAGGTCCCACCTCTGTGGTATAATTTGAGGGGCATTGAAAACATGTCTATCCAAAAATCTCTCTCCCCCACCCCCTACTCTCTAGTTTTCCAGAGAGTCTGAAATTTTCATCATCAGATGATTACATGGACCCAATGTTAGAACCAAAAGAGGCCTTAAGAATTCATCTGGTTCATCTCCCTAATTATACAGATACAGTTATGTGCTTTGCCCAAAGTTACACTTTCTATAACAAATATTTACTGAGAACACACCCAACAGCAAACACAGTGCCAGGTACTGGGCAAAGGCATCCCACTGCCTGCCCTGGTCCCCCTAAATTCAAAATCTAGTTTAGTGAGAGACAAAATTCAATATAAGAGCTTGGAGAGAAAAAGATGGCCTTGGTCACAAGAGCAGAGAGGAAAGTTTGCTGATCTTTGCAAGTCAAAGTATTTGGTAAAAAATTCCCAAACTGCTCAGAATTATTCTCTTAACCAGAGGATCACAGTGTGCTGATGCATTCTAATGTGCTGTGGCATGAAATTCTGAGCCATAAATCCCTGTATTCTAAGAGGGGGAAAAAAGTAAAATTGGCCCGAGTGTCCATTGGCAGATGAATGGATGTTTAAAATGTGGTACATCCATACAATATTATTCAGCCTTAAAAAAAAAGGAAATCCTATCACATGCTACAACATAAATTAACTTTGAGGACATTATGCTAAGTGAGATAAGCCCGTCACTGAAGGACAAATACTGCATGATTCCACTTATGAGGTACCCAGATTAGTCAAATTCATAGAGACAGAAAGTAGAATGGTGATTACCAGGGGTTGGGAGGAGGGGGAAATGCGGAGTTGTTATTTAATGAGTATAGAGTTTCAGTTTTGCAAGATGAAAAAGTTCTAGAGATGGGTAGCATTACAATGTGAAGGTACTTAATGCTATTGAACTGTACACTTAAAAATAGTTAAGATGGTAAATTTTATATGTATTTCACCACAATTTAAAAAAAATTTTTTTAAGTAAAGTTAAATGAGCTTAATGAAATGAGCCAAATTCCATTTAAGAAAGCTTTTTTCACCCCAAGCATCCAATTTGCTCTGCGTGTCTGGGGCCATGGTGGAACTCAGGAGGTCAGAATAATTCTAAATAATACAATCAGAAGGGCACTGCCTTCAAAATAACTGGGTAGAGGGGGAGAATAAGAAGGAGAAAGAACCAATGAAACAAGATTGGCCAGCAGATGATAATTGCTGGGCAATGGGTACAAAGGGGTTCATTGGAAAGGCTTGTAAAATTTCTAGTGACAACCAGTAAAGGTGAAAAGCTGGCCAAGGGAATTTCATTCTCTGGGCAAATGCAAGAGCTTCTGTCTGAGAAGTCTAGTGTAGCTGGTTATCTTCCTTCATTATGTCCCAGCGAGGCAAAGCACCTAGACAGACACTGGAATCAATTTAAGGGTAACAACAGAGTGACCAAATGTTCCTGTTGTCATACCTTTCTTCTTAACCTTTTGAATAGGATACATTTATATCATTCAAATCTTGTACACACACCCACAATCTAGCTCCCATTCCCCCAGTTTACCACTCCCAGGCAATTCCCACGACCACCCCTAAGTGATTAGTTTCTTGGAAATATCATACTTTAGCATACCATTCACTGTCCTGCACCTTGCTCTTCTCACTTAACCATCTATTTGGGAGGTCTTTCCATATGAATAAAAAGCATCTTCATTCTTTTTTCTGGTTATAGAGAATTCCATTATATGGATGTACTATATATATCCTAAGTTGATGGATGTTTGAGAAGTTTCCAATATTTTCCTATCACAAATCACGCCTATCTTGTGAACAAAATTAACTTTATTAAAACAAGGGAGCTCAACATATGGACTATTACAGGTTAACAATCAACGTTAAGTGAGTATTATCTTGGGCTGGCTTCTTCCTCATCTTCTGGGATGTCTAATTCTTCAAAGCACAGCCCAAGCTAAGCTCTTCCACAAAGCCTTTCTTGACCATTCTGGCCCACAGCAAGCACTTCTTCTCAATTTCTGTACTACACATTCTCAAGCAACTTTGCATGTATTGTTGTGGATTTTTCAACTGTTTGATGGGAACTGTGTGGTCTTGAAGGCCACAGCTATTGCCTATACTACTTGTATATTCTGCAAAGTACCTAGCAGTTTCAGCAAGGAGAACATGCTCAATAAACACTAATTAACTAGTATTAGTAAATGCTTCCTGGACTCATGACTCACAGGTTTTCTAGACCTGAGATATCCTTCAGAGAAGGGTTCTAGCCAGTTTTGCTCTGTGAATTACTGTAAAATCATAATCAAAATATGATTCATTGCAAAAAAAAATTCCAAATCCAACTAATTGAATCCTCTTGGCATGCTCTGCACACAGAACAGGAAACATCATGACATTCGGAAGGTGCCCGACATCTCAATTCACAGGCACAAAATGATATTTAAATAGCATCTGTGGTGGGGACACAGCCAACATACACAAGAAAGTTACAAATAACATTGATGTGGGATACAGAGGAGCACTCTCATATTTCTAAGGGTAAATGATGCTCAGCATAATTTTCAATCACGTTTTAATTTTACTCTGCAACCTATTTCATTCAGTCAGTCGGTCGGTCTATACTGAGGATGGCCAGGGAAGGCCTCTTGAGGAGGTGACTTCTGAGCTGAAACCTGCATGACAAGGAGGAGTGGCAGACCAGGCAGGCGGACTTCTTCTGGGAAGCTGCCGGTCTATGGCAGAGATGCACAGATGGCAAATCGGGTTCTGATATAATTGGTGTTACAGGTTGAATTGCGTCACCCTGAAAGATGCTGAAGTCCTAACCCCCAGTACCTGTGAAGGTGACCTTATTTGGAAACGGGCTCTTTGCAGAGCATCAAGTTAAAATGAGGTCATCTGGATGGGCCCTACTTCAATATGACTGCTGTCTTTATAGAAAAGGGGAAATTTGTACACAGAGATGTGCACACAGGGAGACACATGTACACATGTGAAGACGAAGGCAGAGATCAGGGTGATGTATCTACAAGCCAAAGATTGCCAGCAAACCAGCAGAAGCTAGGGAAGAGGCATGGCACAGATTCTCCCTTACAGCCCTCAGAAGGAACCAACCCTGCCCACACCTCCATCTTAGACTTCTGGCCTTCAGAATTGTCAGACAACACATTTTCGTTGTTGAAGCCACTCAGTCTGTGGTACTTTGCTACAGCAGTGCCAGCAAACTAATACAATGGGTATTAGGTATGGTAAGTATTCACACCACACCAAAAGTCACTTGCAATCAATTTTAGCAGCAGAATCCTTGTCCTGAATAAAATTATCTGGAACCCTAGTACGTTAACAGATTAAAAGGATGAAAAGGATTCCTCACAAGAAATTCTTCACTGCTTGCTAAACCCATGAAATATCTACCTCCTCTGATCCCATGAGCTCTTTGCAACCTTGTTTGAAAAGGACTTAAAAGGAAAGCGGGGGGGAAAAAAAACCCTCAAATCAGGCTGGGGCCAGAAAACCTGGAGAGGGAGGGAAGCAGTGATTTCTATCATTATATTAAGTGATTATGATTGCCACCACCACTACCATCTGTGAATACCTACTATAAGCCAGGCACTATGTCTGCTCTTCACATCAACTCAGAAAAGTACGTGTTATGGTCCTCTTTAGGGAAGCAAAATATAAAAGTCCCTGTATTCGTCAGCTTGGGCTGCCATAACAAAGTACCACTGACTGGAGGGCTTAAATAACAGAAATCCATTACCTCGCAGTTCTGGAAGCTGGAAGTCCAAGATGAAGGTGCTGGTACATGTGGTTTCTCCTGAGGCCTCTGTTCTTGGCTTCCAGAGGCCACCTGTGTCCTCACATGGTTGTCCCTCTGTACGTGCATGTCCCTGGTGTCTGTGTATCCCAATCTCCTCTTATGAGGACACTAGTCAGATTGGACTAGGGCCACCTTAATGACCTCATTTTAACTTAATCACCTCTTTAATGGCCCTATCTCCAAATACAGTTATATGCTTGGGTACTGGGGGTTAGGACTTCAACACAGGAATTGGGGGAGGGGGACACAATTCTGCCCATAAAAGCCCCTTAAGGAAAAAGTCACAGAGCCCACATTCCATCCCAGAACCATCTGACTCCAAAGGCCATTTTTCTTGGATCACACTGCCTGCCTCTAAAATGTCATCTTCGTTTGCTATAAAAGAAACTATATGACTTGAACAATAAGAAAAATAAATAAAAGTTTTTTGTTGTGTTTTTGTTATTTTTTTGTTGTTGTTGTTGTTGTTGTTGTTGTTGTTTTCACACTCTCTCTTGAGGTCCTAAGCCATCTCCCAGGAAGCCTCTGGGAGAGTGCATGTTAGCAGGGTCCTGGATGTAAGTCCTCAGAGGCTGGGAGGAGGGAGAGGAGAGCCACTCCACCCCATACAAGGAGCCCAGCCTGAGGCCAAACCTAAACAGATTTCAGCTTCTAAATTCCAGGGCAGGGTCCCCAATCCCCCTCCCAGCACTAGCTAGAATTCTGGAAAAGCGGGTAGCCCAAAGAGTTGGCCTGATTCAGGCTCATTGACATAAAAAAGGTTCCCTGAGATCTGCTTTCCTCTCTGTATATAAGCTTCAGGGTGGTTGACCCCAGGACAACTCAAAAAAACCCTAGCCAAGAGTACAGCAAACATTTACAGTGCCCATCAGAAAGCCCCTGCATTCTCAGAAGACATGGGCCCTTCACACTGCTACCCAGGGCTTTGGCAGCTGCCTACACCCACTGGGGTTCACAGAACCATCTTCAAGCATCTGCCATCTTCTGCTTTTTCAAATGCCAAATCAATAAAAGACGGCATTTTGCTGTGCCCTTCCCTGGGCAGGAAAGCAACACTCTGAAGAATGAGATGACAGAGATCTTTATGAGCACCATTCTGGAGGTCAACAAGTGGGGCATGTCTGGGGAGCATTCTCCTTTACCAAGCACAGGAACCCCATAAAATGAGAATTCTAGAGTGAGCAATCAAAATACTTATGTGCCAAATACCATGGTAGGGTGATGAGGACTAGAAACCAAGTGTTGGCTGAAATTTGATTAGAAAAACATATCTGGTCACAAGTAAGATGATAAAACAATAAAAGGCCTAAAATGCAGTACCAACTGTAACTTAAAAAATAAAAAGGACTGTGTAAAAATGACATGGAGTGGGAGAAGATGGGAAATGGAGAATATCAGGAAAGACTTTATGGAACAGATAAGACAGGTGAAAATGTTTACAACATGATTATACCATGTTACATTTACATTTATTGTAGTACATTCACATGTTACATTTGGTAATGCCAAATGACACACTCTTCTATTTTAGAGACCTACTGAGAAGTAAATATTGCAACCTCTTTAGTAATGAGGGTCCATTTCTAACCACCTCAATCCTATTGAAACATGTCATCAAATATTACCAGGAAGGTGTTTACCTGGATATTGTCTCCCAGCTTTATACATGTACTCCTTACTCGTGGCTGAACAAAGTACAAGCCAGTTTCAGGCCAAAACCAAGAGAAAACCAGTAAATACACACCCCTCTGGGCACTCCCAAGGCTGAAAACCAATCCCTACAATAGTCACTAGGGAGACCTGATCTCCTCCTAAGCAATCATGGCCCTTCCTGTAGATGAGGTTCTACCTCTGTGTCCCCAATTTACTAATCAATAGTTGATGCCAGGCTGAAAATAAATGCCTGATGGTGGAAGGGCAATTTAGCAATCTTTTTTTATTTTAATTAATCAGTGTACAATACAGTTAATTTTTGTGTCCCTTCACCAATTCCTCCTTTTCCTCCCTCCCTCTCCCACCCCCCCCATCAACATAACTGTTCACTTGTCTTAACAAGTTCAAAGAATTTTGGGTATTGTTGTGTCTTCTTCCCACCCCACTGCCCCGCTCATTTATGTATTTACTTATTTATTTTTATTAGCTCCCACAAATGAGTGACAACATGGTATTTCTCTTTCTGTGCCTGGCTTATTTCAGTTAATATAATTTTCTCTAAGTCCACCTGTGTTGCTGCGAATGGTAGTATTTCGTTTTTCTTATAGCAGAGTAGTATTCCTTTGTGCAGATACACCACATTTTCCTTATCCACTCATCTGATGATGGGCATTTAGGCTGGTTCCAACTCTTGGCTATTGTAAATAGTGCTGCAATAAACATGGGAATACAGGTATCCCTTCATTCTATCAGAGTTATAAGGACATATGCCCAACAATTCCACTGGTAGGCATTTATCCTACGGATGGATTCACATAAAAGTGGGTGATTTTATTGCAGGAGAAAAAGCTTAAAACTACCCCACAGAGGGCACCGATTAAACAGAATAAGGAGCTGATACAGAAAGATACATTAAGGAAAAAAAGCTAGTTGGCTCAGACCTTGCCTAATTTGCAGGTTTAAAATTTTTTTTTGTATTTTCATGTTTATATATGCATAGAAAAATTCTAGAGAATGAAGAGAAACAAAGAGGGGGTAAAGTGGGAAACTTTAAGCTCTTCTGTACCATTTGAATGTTTTTACTACAAGTTTGTAATTTTATATTTTATAACTTAAAACACATGTAAGAAAAATCCACAAGCAATGAGAATTCGTGAGAAAATATCCTTAAGTTTCTCTCAGCAGTGAACAAGATCTTAAAGGAATGTTAGACAATCTTTCCTGGGCTGATTCCTTCTCAAAAAGTAGCCTGATAGTTAAGCGTGGGCTTCATGAACAAGGCATGAAACCTAAATGCTTTCTTATTAGTCGTCATTTAATCAGAAAACCAAAGAACTTTCTACACCCCATTCTGCAAGCCAAGTGCATAATCAAATTTCTATCAATGCATTTTTCATAATTTATAATTTTAAGAGGCAATTGTATGTAACAATGAAAATACAATCCAGAACATTATGAATTAGATATCTTGCTCAATGGATACTAATAATTACAGTGATTATAATTTCTATAAGGAAAAAAAAATAAGCTATGAAGGGCTTAGGTACACACATGGATACTCATCATAGTTTTGTATGTAATAGCAAAAACGAAATTGGAAACAAACCAAATATACACAACAGGAGACTGTGTAAATTATACAATAGCCATACAATGAAATACAATGCAGCCATTAAAAACTTTGTAGCTCTATATCATAGATATGGAAAGATATTTGAGGCACGTTTAAGTTTTTAAAAAAGCTGATTATAACAGCATTTTGGCATTGGTCCTATTTGGAAAATTATATATATATATATATATTTATATATTTATATGTGCATGTTGGAAAAGGTCAGGAGATAGAGCAAAATGTGAACCATGATTATGAGAGGTGCCTCTCAGCCAGGTGTTCTCATACAGCCATATGAGGGTGCTGTTTACAGAGGATTAGGGAATCACCTAAAGATTCATTAGCTTAGCATGGAGTTTCTCAGCCTCAGCACTGTTGACGTTTGGGGCCAGTTAAGTCTGCTGTGGGGCTGTCCTGTGCACCGTAGGATGGTTTGCAGCATCCCTGGTCTCTACCCAGTAGATGCCAGTAGCACACCCCCTCCCCCAAGATGTGGCAAGAAAAAGTGCTTCTGGCAGAGGGGAAATGCTCCAATCATGAAGGCAGAATACCCAAGTTGAATCCCAGATGTGCTCCTTTTTTAGCTGTATAACCTCAGACAGGTGACCATGTCATCCTGCCGATCCCCCATCCTCCTTCATAAATTGGAAATCCTGCCACCCACCTCCCAGGGTGTATAAGAAGCTTCAACACAATAACGTAGGAGAAAAGGTTTTGCAAACGTGCAATACCATGCACGTGTGAATGGTATTATCATTCTATGATACTAATTGTCCAGGTTTACCAATGAAAACACATTTAGGGTTTTAACAGGTCTTTGCCTAGCACATTCCCACTGCCCTAAGTCACATTACCAACTTCAGATGCCAAGTCGGCATTGACTTTTACTAAATACTGAGACTGACAAACATAAAGAGTGCTTTCTTTATACTACATCTTCCTTGATCTAAATTGTGAGGTAGCAGAACTTAGAGATCAAATGACAAGACCTGGAATCAGACTCTTAGGAAAGGATCCCAGCTCTACCTCTTACCAGCTGTGGAAACTGTGCCTCAGTTTCCTCATCTGTCTATCCAAACCAGAACATTTCAGAGTGAAATAATTAATTTATCATCTGAACCAGGATATTTGAGAGTGAAAGGGAGTGCTGTCAATGTTAATGTCAGGACAACAGGTATACAGCAGAACTGTCTCCAGGCAAATAGAGGACATAAGGTCACCTTAAAGAAAAGGATAACAACAGTATCCTTCTCACAGGCTCATTGTGATGACTAAATCAGATAAAAGAGGCAAAACACACAGTACATGCTCATCAGATGCTAGCTAGCTATGGTTTTTGTCCTTTGTCCTTGCATTTATTCAGCACGTCCCTAGTGCCCAAGCATGACTCTGGGTGCCAAGAAAGTAACAGTAAGTCTGGTCCACCCACTCTCCGTCCACAGTGGAGTTCCTCCTTTTGTTTCATGGTGTGTGTGTGTGTTCAGTTCTCAAGACTTTTCTTACATGTACACAGTCACGACACATACAGAATTAAACACAAACCCACAAGTCAGCATTATAGGTCAAGAATGCCCAGGAAATTCACAAACAAGTAACAGTTAAAAGTCTCCTTTACAAAAATGAACAATGAATAAGAGCTTATCTAATCAGACTTATTATTATCTCAAAGTCCCTGATTCAGGTAAACTATTTCAATGTGACTAAAAGTTAGCCATAAATGAGTCTCATAAAATTGTATTAATTAATACCCTTTGTAACTTAGCATTAAATGTTTAAAAGCACATTGCAGTATCTACTCCCTTTCATTTCCACACACATCCCGTTACAACAAAATATGTACAGTGTGTCCACCAAGACAGGCTTACAGAACCCAAACGTTATGAAAACAAAGTCATTCTAGCTTGCTTTTGTATTGAGATGCATCTATATCTTTTGCCAAGAAATAAGCATTTTAATTCAGTATGCCAAAACAATTTTCTCGAAAAGTCAGTACAGGTTGAGTATCCCTAAGATGAAAATCCAAAATCTGAAACCTTTCGAGCACCGACATGACGCTCAGATGAAATGATCATTGGAGTATTTCAGTTTCAGGTTTTCGCATTAGGGATACTCAACCAATAAGTATAATGAGAATATTCCAAAATCCAGTACAATCAGAAATCCAAAACACTTCCAGCCCCAAGCATTTTTGGATAAGGGATACTCAACCTCTACCCACCAGGAAAGGTGGATGGATGTTCCTTATTTCACATAGATGTTCATTAACCTCTAGGGGTTTGGGACTCCAATTGCAAATCCCCTTCCCTCCATCCTCCTACCCACCCCTATTTTGGTCTCAATTACTAGGGCCATAAATTCTTACACCCAATGTTTCCATACTCATCTGCTGGACGTCCCCCCCCTCCCATTCTCATTTTACCAGGCACATCCTCAATCAGCCCTCCTTTGTGACAATTTCTGATGGCCGTGACAGAAGCCATGTTCCACTCCTTCAGCAGTTGAGATCTAAAACGCCAGCCAGGCTCTGTCACTGGAAATGCAAAATAGGAACTTCCAAAAAGAGAGAGTCTCTCAAGCAAGCTGTATTTGTGTAATTCAGAACAAACTGAGGGACTATCCATTTCTGTTTTATGCCATGCCTCTGTCTTGATTCAAAGAAGCGTAAATCAATGGCCTTTGTTTTGATCTGGTGTTGGTTACACAGATGTGCTCAGTCTGCAAAAATTCAAGTTATATTGCCGTAAAATTTTTTAAAGTAGCTTACACCATGTAAACCTCTACATAAAGTAAGCATAATTTGCACATCACCTACACTAGTGTTTTTTGAACTGTTTTCAAACTGGGTTGTCACCAATCTGTGAACAACACAATCAATTTAGAAGGTCCTGGCCAGCATTTATTAAACGGAATGGAGAATACAAGAGGGCATCACACACAGGGAAAGCAACTACTGCTTCAGGAAATTTTAGTTCCATGTAAGTGTACATATACATACATGTGGACTGGGTTGCCAGATTATTTATTTATTTATTTATTTATTTGACTGCAGGACATGGTAAAAAAAAAAAAAGCCTGAGAGATACTGAGTACACTTACAAATAATAGATTTGGGAGTCAGACAGACCTGGGTTCTGATCCTGGCTGGTTACAACCTACATGTTTGGAGACAAGTCACTAACCTCAGTGAGCCTCCATTTTGCCATCTCTAAAATGGGGGTAATGTTATCTACACCTCAGAATTGGTGTAAAATATCAGTGAGCTGGCAAACAGTCCACCCCAGAGCACTTCTTAGACACTGTCGCCAACTCGACTGCCATTTATGTGGTGCCCTGGGCTAGCTTCTTTACCTGTAGGAAGTAAGTTTCAAGGAAATATACAAAGAAGGGTAGTGCGGAGGCTGAGCCCATCACATAAGCCCATGGAGGCCCCACTAACATTTGAGAGCAGAGGGGCAGGGCAAAGCTATTGCCCCAGCACACTTGGTGATAAATCATCCCACTTTGGATTATGACCAGAGGGACAACCACTTTCCAAGATAATAGGGTTTTTCCCATTATTCTTGGCAGGAGGTGGAGAAAGGCAGAAGGGGAAAAAGGCCTCGGTAAAGAAACAAAGCATTTGTCTTAAGCAAGTCACTTTGAAGACAGGTGGTTTTCATTTTGAGAACAAAAATGATGCTAGAACAGTTAGAAGGTTACTCTGGATACCAGCCAGGGGCTTGCCAAGAGAAGGAAACAGGGCCCTGGGGTCTGTAGTGTTCTCAAAGTGCCAGAGCAAGGACAAATGCAGGTTGGGGACAGGGATCTTCTAGCACCAAAAAGGTGGGTCTTTATCAGCTTGCGGTCACAAGCTACTTAAAAGTCATCCACTATATTAATTATCCAAAGCAACTATTCACTCAAATATGTGTTGATATTGAGTGAATATCAACTACTATGCATGTAGAACTGAGTTAGGGGTTGGGCGTACAGTGGGGAAAAGACAAGCCCCTGCCCTCAAAGAGCCGAAATCCTAGTGCGGGAAACAGCAAGTGCCAAGTACATCAGCGAATCAACAACATACTCACAAGCTGGGATATGAGTGCTCTGGAAGAAAGAATATGGTGATGTGATGGGAAGGGAGAAAGGAAGCTTAAGATGAGGAAGCCCCGCTAGATAAGATGGCCCAGGAGGCTGCTCAGAGTAACCCCTGCAAGAGGAGAAAGAGCCAGCCAAGCAAGAAGCCAAGCAAAGGGCATTCCCGGCAGCGAGAACTTCCAGAGGCAGGGAAGGACTTGCCGGGGGCCAGGGTTGTGGGAAGTCAGCATGGTGGGAAATAGTGGCCAAGCGGGAAGGTGACCCTGATGAGGCTGAAAAGGTAGGCAAAAGCCGGACCATACCACAGCCATGGAAAAGAAAGTGGATTTCAATGAAGAGCAAAAGAACTACAGTCATCCTTCAGTATCCACGGGGGATTGGCTCCAGGACACCCCCCACGCCAGATACCAAAATCTGTGATGCTTAAGTCCCTGATATAAAATGGCATAGTTTTGCCTATAACCTATGCACATCCTCCTGTACACTTTACATCATCTCCAGATTATTTAAAATATCTAGTACAATGTAAATGCTATGTAAATAGTTGCTGAAATGTATAGTTTAGGGAATAATGACAAGAAAAAAGTCTGTACATGGGTACAGATGTAATTTTTTTTTCAAATATCTTCAATCCATGGTTGCTTGAATCTGTGGTACAGAATCCACGGGTACAGGCAAGTTGACCGTACCAGAAGTTGGTACACTGTGATACATTACTTTGATGTTGGTTAAGATAAACGGTACTCTTAAATCATCATACACAGAATGAAGTGTCCAGATGATAGAATATCTCCAAAAAGCAATGATAAAAATTAGCACTGTGTTAGAGCTCACTGATACACAGCTATTGAGGAGTTTTGCCACCTCAAATAAACAACTTTAGCCTAAATATGAGATGAACTACAAAGAATTCAATGGGAGAATTTGACTGGCAAGGGAACACCATTATTAGCAATTAACTCATAGTCACCAAACATAAAGCACATAGTAAATAAGGCAGGCTCTGGAAAGTGACACACACACAGTGGAAGGTAACTGGGGATTGATCGATGTGCCTAATTCAGTTGCCTAAATTCATGAGCAGGTTGACTAAAACCACCTGATGGAAAGGTACCATGACAGTGCCCTACGCATACTTCTGAATCAGAAATCAGATGATCTGCTGAGCAGTTTTCACCAAGGTTTATCTTTTCCTTTTCTTCTCCCTCGTACCAGCTGAATATAGGTATTCATAACTTAGAAAGTCAAAGCTGAGCAGGAAATGGCTCTTCTGAATTACCACTCTCCCTCGAAGACCTGTAACACAGCCTCCTGTCAGGGTTGGGTCCCCAGTCCCCATCATCCTCAACTCACACGTATCTGTGAGACATAAGCACGACCCACTCAAACCTTCTCCCCAGGACCTTGTTTTGGAGGGCCGCCAGCCACAACTTAAAGGGCAACCCGGGGCTATGGACTTAAGCAAGGCCAGCTGGCTGACCCCAAGATCAAACCCACAACACCGACCAAGAACACATGGCGGCCACAAAGGCTGTCCTGAAACAAGCAGGGATAGCAACACTGGTGGCTTCTCAGAGAGCCCAGCACACTGCTTGCCTTTATGGTATAATGTGCCACGGGAGAAGGGGGTAAGGAGGGCAGCCAAGTGCCAGGGGCTTTCGCATGCCTTACTTCAAACAACCCAGCAATCCCGTGAAGTGCTCAGATCGACATTTTCAGATGAGAAAAGCAAGCCTTGGAGAGATCTTCATCAGTGGCCCAATGTTACACAGTTAGCCAAGTGAGGATATGAGCAACAGGACAGTGCCCTTTACAGACCCCAGGCTGACTTTCTATCCCACCTCCCATCTCATTCTGCCCTCCTCCTCCTTAATTCCTTCCCACTGCAGAAAAGCTGGAGTCCACACCTGGCTTCATCCCAGACTCCCAAATCTGCCAGCTGCCTCAGAAATTTCCATAGGGACACCTCACTGCAGAAACAGATGCCTGCAGGGTGAGGGGTGGCTGATTTGGGCTGTCTATGTGCGGTGTCTCCTGGAGAAAACTCATCCAGTCATTGAGAGCTGTCAGAGAAGAACGAGCCACCAAACCAGATAAGAGGTGTGTTCAAAATCTTTATAAATGCTGCTAAAAAGGGACTCAGCCAAAAGAAGACACTTCTGTCACAGACGAGGGCTTAGGGAAAGAAATTCCCTTCTGCCACAAACAAGAAAACTAAGACCTGCATCCAAGTGGAAAACTGTGTTGGTCACCATCTTGGAAGGACTGAGTCGGGACCAGATTCCTCATCACGCCTCCTTCCTGGCCTACTAAGTAGTCAGGCAACAGGCTACAAAAGATGCAGACATAATAACAATCAAAACAGATGTATGGCCTACTTACAATCTCAGACAAGTCTGCGGCACTCAGGGCTTTGGCTGCTGAAAGCTCCATTCTGTGGAGTATAAAATGGTGATTTCTGGCTGACTGTGTCTGAACTCTGGGCAGGAGCGAGTTCCGTGCTCTCTGAGAACTGCAAGTCTGATTCACTTGGCAGCAAAATTTTTCTAAGCATCCTGTCCCGTACCCAACCCGCCTGCCCCTCCCACTACACACTCACACTGGTGGGGTTTTTTTAATTCTTTGCACTTATTTCTGTCACAAACCAAGTGAAACTCATTTTTCAAAATTAATCCAATCTCTGGCACTTGAGAGTTTGGAACCTTTACGACTGAAAAGGAGGAAAAGCCACCTAATTAGGAAGAAGTTATAATTAACATCAGAGAGAAGAGAGTTGGAGAACCACAGAGTCTGCAGTAACAGCAAAGAGGAGATTATTCGAGACAGCTGAGACACCCCACCCAGGCCTCTAGAAGGGGACACGCGCGGGAAACAAAAGGGCATATGTCATTGCTCTCTTCAACATCCGTTCTCACCATTAAGAGCTGCACCAGCAAATGCTCATGACTTACATGTGGACAAACCTCGCCCTGAAACAGACTCTAAAATACAGCTCGCAATCAAATGAATTACTTTGCAAAGCAGAGGCCTACTTTGACTTTTTTTTTTTAATCACATATAAAGTAAAATTCAATAAAGTCCAAATAACTGGCAAAATGTCTATTTGGCTTAGTGAAGCATGAATTATACTTGAAAGAAAAGTCAATTTGTGTTCATTTCCAGTTCATATAGTAACTTGAATACTGACATATTCAAAATAGGATTTTTTTTTTTTTTTTTTTGTCTTTTTTTGTGACCGGTAAGGGGATTGCAACCCTTGGCTTAGTGTTGCCCGCACCAAGCTCAGCCAGTGAGCGCACCGGCCATCCCTATATAGGGTCTGAACCCGCGGCGGGAGCGACGCTGCACACCCAAGTGCCGCACTCTCCCGAGTGCACCACAGGGCCGGCCCCAGGACAGGATTTTATTCTTTCCCCAAGAAGAAATTCCAAGAGGCTAACTTAGTGACTAGATAAGAATGGTTTTCTACTACTAGTCATATATTTAAATAGTTCTATCCTAGAGCAAACAGGTTTTTCTAATGTGACTTAAAACATTTACTTCCCACATATGCTAATGTTCCCACCATCCCCAATACTTCTCACACTATTAAACTGCCCAAAGGTAAACCTGAGTGCACTCCCTGCCAAATGACGAGAAACTCCTGAATTAGAGATCTGAACTGATGATGCCTTCCAGAGATGTAAAGCTAGGGTCAGCTTCAGAAACACTCATGGTCTATTATTACTCTCAAGCCTGTTGACATCACTGATCACACCCACTATCAGCCAGGATGAATGAGGTCTGTGTCTAACTGCCCACAGACAAGTTCGAAGTCGGAGGCTCACGGTTGCCTGTGTTTAACATAAAAAGGCTCCCAAATGAAAAGAAAGGAGGGCCAAACCATCCAGTGTGGTTGGTTACTAACCCTCAGTGAGCACTATTGGTTCCCTGCTCAGCAGAGCCAGCTCCCTTCCTCCCTCCCTAGAAGAGCCCACTATTGGTCACAGGTGCCCACCCATCCCTGGTGGAGCCCATTCCCAGCTCCAGACAGGCAGCCTAATTAATTCTAAGCCAAGCCCAGGGTCAGGGTGGGCAACAGGAACTAAGCTCACCCAATCAGACTGCAGAAAAGGACTCCTCCTGCACACAGGCTGTGGACAAGGAAGCAGAGGGTCCCTTGCCAATGGATTGCATCCTACAGCCATCTGACGGCCACAGGGAAGCCAGCCCTTGGGTGAAGCTACAGCCAGAATGACACAGTGGAGGAGAGACAGCAAGAACGTGGGTTTCTGACCTTACATTGAGCAGCTGATCTCACTGCCCCTGGGGTCCACCCTACTCCCAACCCCCCAATTATTTGAGATAACAAACATCTGTGCTGAAGACAGCCCCAGACAGGTTTCTGTTATGGGCAATCTAAAGCATGCTGACAGGGATGGGCTGGGTAGCCAAGAGCAAGAGTTTGTCATTCCGCAAAGAGGCTCCTTAAAGAATCCGTTCACAGAAAACATTCCCCTTAAAGAGAAAGGAGAAATTATGAAGCTGAGTGGTTGCCTAGGGCTGGGTGTGGACAAGGGGAGTGGCTGCAAATGGGCACGAGGTTTCTTTGGGGGTGATGGAAATGTTCAAGAATTGGATTGTGGTGATGGTCGCACAACTCTGTAAATATACCAAAAACCACTGAATGGGACACTTCAAGTGGGCACGTAAATTGGATCTCAATAAAGCTGTTTGAAAAAGCTGCATGGGTGCAGGTGCCCATGCAGGAGAGGTCACAGGCCGAAGGAACTGGTCCTCCATCCACATCTGACGGCGGCATGCCCCTGCTTAAAATTCTTCCTCCAGTGGTTCCTGATTACCCCTAGAGTCCAAGTTCCTTACAAGGGCATGCAAGATCCCCCTCACCTCCTGGCCTAACTCCCCCCACTTCCCATTTTACTCACTGGCAAGGCTTATTTCCAGACACTCAAACTGCTTCTCCCCTCTAGACCCCTGCTCACACCACACCCTCTTCCTTGCTGGCTCTCGCCCAACCTCTTCACCTGATCGCATTCCTTCCTATCCTGCCCCAGACTCTTAGATCCCCTTAGCTTACCAGACACGCACCAGAATGGGTTGGCAAAGTGTGTTTCTGGGTCAGGCTCTCCCCTGGGGCCTAGAACAACACTTGGGGCATAGTAGATACTCGATAGATGCCCACCGGACTGACCGGTGAAAGGACACCAGTTTCTCCCACAGGGCACTTGCAGTTGTCCTCACCCTCACCCACACTCATTTTCCTACAGCGACTCAGCCTTAGCACGGGACACAGGTGACAGCCTGCTCCACCGGTACCCACAACGTATAAGTCAAACCCTTGAAGAAGTCCCTTGTCCTGGTCACACTTAGTGCTTCTGCTTCCCTGATGCAGAAGTTTATGGTGACAATGCACAACATGTCTCTCACTATATAAACCTCAGAAAAGGAGAGGGGACGTCCAGCTTTTTTTTCCCGATTGTGACATTTCCCTTATTTTTCTAATCCTTAAACAAGGTGAGGAGCTGGGGTAAGAAAAGTCACAAATACAATGATGGAAAACACTTGGGTTTGAAGGAAGACTGAGTTAAGAGGAACACAACAGCTTGAGGAATGAGAAAAAGCTCGGAAGCTCAGTCTCCACCAGGTGTCTTATCCTCCTGCTGATCTCAGGGGAAAAGATTAATAGTAAGATTTAAGAAAAGTTCAAAAGCCACTTGCGGAGGAGTCTTATCAAAAAAGAAAAAGACATACTGTGAAAGGAGCGACCTGCGGAATCTGTGCTTTGTCACAACAAAGATGTCTCCAGGCCTTCCTTTCTAGCTCCTCCTGGCTCTCCATACACCACTAGAAGTGAAACCCCAAACCCGGGAGCAGAGGAAAGAGCTGAAATAACGCTCTAAATATTCCCAATGGTAATTTCAACTCCCACCTCGTAATCATGACTTCTCTTTTCCATATTTGGGCCCTGGCTTCCCTGGACACACTCCGCGAGCCTTCACAGACATTATCTAATGCTAGGCAGGTCAGCAAGCTAACCATTAAGTACTCTTTTTTTCTCCACGCTCCCTGATTTAAGCCAGTCTGGACGCAATCGTATGGAACTGGTCAATTCCCTTCCAAGGGAAAGATTTCTCATGTAGTATAGGTCAAAGAGGAAGCTCTTAGGATGTCAGAAAGCTTGTCCTTAAACATCTCAATCTGACTCCTACAGTGATGTTTTCAAAGCTGCCATTATTCCCCTCTCCCCTCCCAAATAAACAAAGCTGGCAGATTTATTACCAACTCGCTTCAGTAGCTTCTGTTTTTTTCAGATATCTGCCAGGCTCACCCCAGAGCCTAAATCAGTAGGTCTGGTGTGGCCTTGGGAAACAGTGTTTTAGCTCCCCCAGGTGATTCGGGTGATCCACACAGCCATGAGACAGAGGGCTGGATCTAAAAGGTCAGAAATCCTTGCTACTAAAAATAGCTTTACCTGGAAGCTTCTAGAACTGCAAAATCTCAGCTTCCCCACATCCATCTGCCCCAGCCCAGACCCTACCCCCATCCCACCTGAATCAGAATCTGCATCTTAACAAGATCCACAGGAGAGGGACACATTAGAGTTTGGGATGCCTGGGCTACACCCATCATCTGGTTTCAAAATCTCCTAGGTTTTTTGTTTGTTTGTTTCCTCAAGTGGGAGAAGGAGCAGCGGGAGGGCAAAATCAAAATACACATGCCAAATGTTTTTTCCGGGATCTTATTGATGAACACCAGAGGCAAACCCTGGCCTCTCCCTCACTACCGTTTCAGAAAATACGCCTAGTCAGACTAAATGTAAAGGGAGTCAAGAGCTATACACAGCCTGCTTTTTAGATTAAAGCAATACATTTTTCCATTTGTGCTGGCAGCAGCAACATTTGCATTACTGCGCATGTTTAAAGCTACCAGTCGCATTCAACTCCTAGATAGATAGTCAAAGCAGCAGAACCTGCAAAATCTTTTAGTATTAAGAAGCTTTATGTGGAACTAAAGCATGCCAGGATAAATAATTCTTGGAACTAATGACAACTACTAATTGCATTCATTCTTAAAAATCAATATACTTGAAGATACTTTTTAAAAATTCATATGCTTATTTCCCTTCTTCAAATAACATCATAAGGCGTTCACAGGAAGTCGTGGTTTCAATTGAGACGTGGCTGCATAAAAAAAAAAAAAAATCTTACAGTACCCTATCACAGAGCTCAGCCAAGATTCCCAGCAGGTTCTCAGAATCTGACAGACTTGGGCACCCCCTCATGCTAATTACCATCTGGTTTGGGGTTTTGTAACATAGCCAAGGCCACCCAGACAATGCTGTACCATAGCTTAATTAGGGGTGAGAGAGCATAGACTCTGGAGTCAAACCATCCAAAGGATCAAATCCAGATCTGGGAGCTACAATCTGTGCTACCTTGGGCAAATTGCTTAACTTCTCTGACTTATGAGAAGTGGTATAAGTTTGCCCTTTTTCTCACCTAGCATGTAGTCCCATGAATGTAGAGATAACAGAAGCATGCATACAATAGGTGTCCAATTATTTCTACTGGTTGGAAAACACTCCCCCCAGATTGTACCTCCTTTAAGGCATGTATCATTACCAAATACCAGCAGCCTATTTGTGTGTCAAGAAAGGTGCTTCTTCCCCTAATGGTAAAAAACAAAAACCAATGGATATAATCATCCTCTTCATCCAATGTAACGTTCTCCCTCTCCAATTGTGTACTTAACATGGTTTATTTATATTATGCCTCATTTCTTCTCAAAGGATAAGCTTTACTATAGGAAAAATATGAAAAGCATTTGAGCAAGTGAAAAAGGCAGTCTACAAAACAGTAGTCTGGTACCAATTACTTAACAGTTATTGAGATCACAAAAACTGATTTCCAGAATGTTCTGAGTGGGGAAGTGCCAGACTACATTGCCTTCACAGTATTAATACTACATAGCAACATTCATAATAGTAAGACAGCAGAGGGAATTGGGATGTTGCAACTACTTAAACTATCCACTTTCATCTATTTTTAAGCACTCCTGACAAATGTACAAGTGATAGTTCAACATGTATTTATGAAATCCATTTCCCCAGGCAGTCTCACCAGCCAATGCTTTAACATAAACCGAGTTACCATAAGAATTCAACAATTACGTTCAGTTTTTTCTTTTTTCCTCAGAGGGCCCACTTTACCCATCCTTCCAGTTAGCTCTTACAGCACAATTATGGGAAGTCAGGCTGCCGGAGTTCAAATGCCAGGGTTGACCCTTAATAGATCTGCAATCTCCATCAAGTTAGATAACGTCTCTGGGCTTCAGTTTTCCCATCTGCAATATGGGAATAATCACTACCTGGGGCAGGGGATGTGGGGGGCGGTGTAAAGACTAGCTGAGTTAATGTGTGTTCTTTACAATTACAAAGAAGAGCGATATAGTTTTACTGGATAAATGACTAAGTATCCACTCACAATTGCAAATTCACATTCCTTTTCACCCCACACCAGGTTCTGTAGTGGTTACAAAGAAGTTGTCATAGACTTCCCTTGTCCCCCAAAATAAGGGGAGAGAGGAGTAATTCCTACATGTGTTTAAAGAAAGAGAATTATGTAAGCAAGAGAAAACTCACCCACCACTTCCTCTCTAGGTTAGCCAAGATAGGGACACAGCTGCAAAGGTGGCTGTCATCAGCAACATGCCCATAGTGCTTTTACTTCCTAAAGAACTAATATTATACTGAGGGGATCCAACCTTGTTCATGCCTCAGGGCCTTTGCACTTGCCCTTCTCTCCTTGGATGGCTCTTAGTCATGGCAGGAGCCTCCTCCTCATTTGTGTATGAGCTCCAGCATCACCTCCCTAGAGGTCTTCCCTGATGACTCCAGCTGAAACAGCCCACATACCCCCACCAGTCACTCGATCCTTTCCCCCTCCTGTATCTCTTCATTGCTGTTTCACTCTCTATAATTACCTTTTCACTCATCCGTGGTTAGGCTCTCTGTCCTCTGTTAGAATGTAAGCTTTCTAAGAGCTCAGACCTTCTTAAGTCCATTCCAAGAATGGCACCTAAAAATGGCCCCTGGCAATATAAAGGACACTCAGTGGACAGAGCTAGGTAACATGTATGTGGATGGCTCACTAGTTCCAACAGTTGTATCATATCTGCATCTGGTTCTAAGATTGCTTTGTCTCTTCAGACTGCTTTTACATGCCTTTGAGCATGCCCTGTAATTTGTGGTTGAAAGCCAGACATTTTGTATAGGGTAGTAGACGCTGAGGTAAATGTGCCCTTGGTGTGGGGATTTACATTAATCTCGTCAGAAGTTGGGCTGTCTTGAGGTTTGTTGTTCCTATGGACATCAGAATCTTCAAATTCCTCTAGTGACTTTTTTTTGTCCCCTCTCTTGGTTTGGGGGCTTTGCTTTATGCCATTCCCCAGAGCAAGCCTGTGTCCTGCAGCTCTCCCTGCTGTAACCCACTGGTGTTATACCTGGAGGCTTGCTGGCATGCTGGGTGCAGAGGGCAGCACAGTTCTCTAATATTCTAAGCCTCAGTCTCTGGAGCACACAGCAGGCCTGTGACTTGAGGGGGAGTAGCCTTCACAGGTGTTTCTGCCCCTTCATCAGGGGTAGAGCTCCCCCCAGCCCTTCTCCCAGCTGCAGTAGGTATCACCAATGTTCTCAGTCTACCTCCTGCTTGAGGCCCTTCTCCCTGCAGGTTACGACCTTTGTTTTTTTTAGGTGAGATGGGGGCTGGAATTCCCTTTGCCCAGTGGTATTTCACCAGTACCCTCAGACCATGTCCTCCTGCAGAATAAGCCTTTTGTTCCTTAAGGGAGAAGGGTCTGAGTAGATTTCTCAATGGTTCCTGAGCCAGCACTATGAGTTTTCTCTGGATTTTCCCTGGTCCTCCCTGTAAGAGCCAGATGGTTCCTGGAGGGAACTCTGCTGCCTCCAGGAGCTTCACACTCTCAAGCTAGCCCACATTCAGCATCCAGCAATTTGTTAAACTTTCTAGCTTAATCTTCCTACCTACTTTTATGGCATCTGGTGGCTTCTACACCTGTAAGCAAATGCTGAAGTCCTATGTTTTTGTTTTTGTTTCCAAGTCCTGTCTTGTATCTCAGAAGGTGCTTATCTATCTCCAGATTTTGAAATGGGCATTTGCTCTGCGAATTCAGTCCTCTGTTAATTTCCAGTCTCCAGATTTTTTTTCTTGGAAGTGTGGGAGGAACATCTTTGCAGCTCTCTACATCTCTGAGCTGAAACCAGAGGTCTACTTATTTATTTTTAAAAGATCAGAAGTAAGTATGACAAAATGGTAACATTTGATAAAACTAGGTGGTGGGTAGCTAGACGTTGGTTATATTCTCATGTGCTTCTATATTTTAATAGTTCAGTAACATTTCAAATTATAAAATTAAGGTGTAGGTGGTCATGGTGGAAAAACAGTACTATGATATAAATAGACTAAAATATGTTTACAGCACTTGGTTCTTGTTCAATATTTTACAGAGATCACCTGAATTTTTAAGAACTAGCATTTCGGGCCAGCCTGTGGCTCACTCGGGAGAGTGCAGTGCTGATGACACCGAGGCCGCGGGTTCGGATCCTATGTAGGGATGGCCGGTTGGCTCACTGGCTTGACAACACCAAGCCAAGGGTTGAGATCCCCTTACTGGTCATCTTTTAAAAACAAAAACAAAAAAAAACTAGCATTTCTAGCAATACTTCAAAAATCGTTCTGAAAAAATAAAAATCGCCCCAATACACCATTAAATTTCAGTGTCAAAGAAGTGAAAGAAGAAACTGAAATAGAAAAATTAATGTCCTAAAGAGAACAAATTTATTTTTAAATGTGCATTGTTATAAATCAAAGCATATGAAAATATTACATGTTAATTGATTGATTGTTCTTTAAACTAATTTCTAACCATCATTATTAATATTCGTGGAAGTTTAAATTTACTAATGCACACGCTGGCAGATTCTGCCAGCAAGTGCCAGATCCCAGACTGCAATATATTATGCAATACCAAGTAACCGAACATCTTAAACCCTCGGATTGCAACTCCGCCTCTTACCCACATCCCTAATTTAATATAATCGGTAATCATATGTAAATGATTCATTTTCCACCTCATGGAAAGAACTTTTCCTTTTTACCTAAATAATTCACTATCTTAGATAACATCAAATAAATTATATGCTACTAAAAAGTGAGCCATTTAGTAACTCCAAACTTTAGATTAATTTTAAGGATTGTATATTAAACTCAATTAAATCAGGTGAATATTTAACATGCCCCTTCTAGATCTGTTAGACCATTCTAGCCACTCTGGGAAGAGATGGGGCAACATGAGTTACCTACCAAATCCTGCCATCAGGACACAGCATTGGGATCCAGAGCTAAGAGATACCTGAGTGACCATGCAGTCCAGGAAGGGCCAATGCATGCCACGTCTGCTTGCATTTGCAGGAGGAAAGAGAGTGACTTTTAATAATTTTTATGCTTAAGTATTCACTTGTACACTCTAATTAAAAGGGAAAAAAGGTTTAGTTTTTAGTAAAGTGAATCCTCATTTGGCTTTCATTATAATGAATGAAGACAGGCCTAAGTTTGTCTGTAATGAGACTAAAACAGGCTGAATCTACCAACGATGAATCTGTGGCTTTAATGATTGTGTGGGGGGCTTTAATGATCACCTGTGAGATGCACCCCAGGTAGGGTTGCAATCAGGGTGACCATTTAGACAGCTAGATAACACACTTCACTCTGCCTGAGAACCATTGCTTGTCAACTGTGCTATGTTGTTCCTAGGGCTATTTACAGATCAGCTACATCTCTGCATTGCAACAACAGGCCTGGAATTAGATTTCATATACATTTTGAGGGCTGGGGATTGTGTTCAGCTTAAAGTTGGCAGCACCCTAGACTTGATTGTCACCTTAAACTATCTGTTAATGGAACTCACTCAAATTCAAGTTTTAAAATAAAAGGATAAGTTAAATTGAACAAAAAATCAGAGGCCAAAAAAGGAGTAAGGTATATGGATTTTTAACCACCACTCACAGCAGAAGCTCACACTATAATTGCATGGATTATATGCACCAAAGGGATCAGCTGTCACGTGACATTTTGAACCAAATAACAGAACAGTCCCTGGAAAAATATCAATAAGCACAAAGAAGTGATTTCTCAACATTTGAAACCACGTGAACCTGACGTGCTCCATTTTCAAATGTGTTTCAAAGTTCATATTATGTGCCACCAGAGCCTAACGTCACACTCACTCATTTAACACAGAATAGCTGAACCTACTTTCATACGGCAGATGTACTTTTTTTTTAAATAGGTAGGTTGGCAATTATTCCAGTTTCACAATTGGGGGAGGAAAAAAAGTTGTGCACACGCTCATGATTTTGCAGCTGAGAGAAACAGTTAAAGATTGATTTACGAATATGAGCCAGGCTGTTAAACAGCAATTACAGAATGACAGCAATAAACCTGATTCCTGTCCTATTTGTGCCATGAAGGTCCCAATATTACAGTGTGACTACAGACTTACCAGTTACAACCTGATAACATTACAGTTTTAAACAGCTGTAATGTATCTTTTGCCCATAATCCATCAACCCGATTGATTTGGGATGTTGTTTCTTTACTATGAAGTGTATCTGGTCAGAAAGCAAACCCCCTCTGACTGAAGCCTTCAGCAGCTGGCATCACACTGCAGATGAGATACTGTCCAAACACGCGCAGCCTTGCTAAGAACATGCTCACATTTAACAACACGTCACCAATTTCAACAGTATTTTAGTATCATTGTGACTAAAATGTACATCTAGTAAACATTTTCAATGCAATTTTAATTTCTTTTTTCTTCTGTGATATGCAAAAACAGTCCCCCTTTGGTTTTAACCTGGCTCCTGCTCTGCTGACGCTAGCTATCTGCACTAGCTAGCTCAGATCTTGACCAGGCCTCGCTTCAGAAGCGCAACACCAGTGGTGCAGCTGATTCGCAGCATAGCCACAACTTGAACAAGAGCCAGCTTCACAGCCTTTATTGGCAACCAGTGAGTTGGGCAACCTCCTTGGAAGAAAAGCTCGGTGTAAGAGGACGTAGTCGTCAGGGCCTCCCCACACCTCCTGGGAACTGAGCACTGCCCGGGGCTTTTAGGAGAGCAAGGTTCGCACAGTTCCTCCAGCCCTGAGTCTCCATCTGGGACCACCTGCCTCTAGAAACCCAGGGCAGGATGTGGTTTGACTTGGACAACTTCTCAGCTTACAAACGCAGGCAAGCCCACTTTGTTTTTCACACAGACTCCCAGACATATGATATCATATCCTTGTTAGTCTTCGTGAGAAAAAGCTGGTGGTCCCAGAGGAAGTGTGACAATAAATGAAATGTTCCTTCCTTTGTGATAAGCCAGATAGGCAGCTAAGAGCAAAAACAGGCTGACTTCATGCACCTCATTCCACAAATAGTTGCATGTGTGTGACCTTTGCATTAGTGCATGCTATGACTACACATCAAAGAGACATTCACATCTTCACCTTCTTCCTCCCTGAACTTCCCTAAAGAATTTACCCCTGAGCCAGGGGTAGGGGGAGGGGGCGTAAAATACTGTATATCAAATCCCCTTGTGAGCTGAGAAACTAAAGTGAAACAAAACGTCTTCTGGGCAGCCCTAGCGGTGTACTGCTCATAGTCCCTTCAAGAAAGAACTGGCACCTTCGGGATCTGCCTCGGCTTGCTTTCTAGCCGAGGCCACACTCTTTCCAGCAGCCCCCGGTTGGTCACTGACCTGGGGGGTGTGGTGCTAGGGCCTGGCCATTTCTGCCCATTTTTTTTTTCCAGCTTTATCGAAGTGTAATTAACGAGTAAAAATTCTATTTATACAAAATGTACAATGTGATGATTTGATATATATATGCATTGGGAAATGTTTGCCATAAACAAACTAATTAACATATTCACCTCAGTTACATTTTTCTGTGGTGAGAACACTTAGATCTACTTTCTTAGCACATTGCAAGTATACAATGCATTATTATTAACTCTAGTCACCATGCTGTACATTAGGCCTCCACAACTTACATCTGCAAGTCTGTACCTTGGCCCGCCACCTCCCCTTTTCTTCTATGGAGCAATTGTTGCTCAGGAGCTCCTGGGTAGGCTGGCTGGGACCGCTGGGCATCACAGCCTGAGGCTGGCCCTGCCCCGCCCCCCTGCCCTTTCATCTTTCATGGGTGTTATCCCCCCACCCCCAAATAAACCTCCCGTACTCCTAACTCTATCTCGGCATCTGCATCCCAGAGTACCCAATTGACAAACACCATTTAAGTATTTTTCCAGTGTCTCAGAGTGGCTTAATACTTATATTAGCTAATATTTGTTGACTGATTAATATGAACCAAACACTACTCTAAGTTGCTCTACATTCATGATCTCACATCACAGGGTGACAGGTGAGAAAAGCAGCCATCCCAGCATCGGGCACAAATTGCAGCACCAGAAGTGGCTCTGGGGTGGGCCTGGGCCCAGGTCCCTGTGATGGCTGAGCAGCTACATGAATTCCTATCCTAGCCTGGACCCAGCCCCTGAACTCCAGACCCTCATCCTTAACATGCTTCCCGTGCTCAGCACAAAGACCTTAGAGTCGTCCCTCCCTCTTCCCTCTCTTACCACACAACCAGTCTTAGCAGCAGGTCCCATTGGCTCTTACTTTCTGAAGTATCCAGAATCTGATTGCTTCTCCTGGCTTCCCCTGCCACCCCTTAGTCTCCCCTGGATTCCTGCAAGTGGCCTCTGGACTGGTCTGTCTCCTTCCACCCTTGTCCCTGTGGTCTCTTCTCAAGACCATGGCCAGAGGAAACCTGTTAAATTACCTCTGGTCTCATCACTCCTCTGCTGGACCTCCCCCAACTGCTTCCTATCTCCCTCAGTTGTGAGTCCTTTCAGTGGCCCTCCCTGATCTGGAGCCCTGTGACCTCTAACCCCATCTCCTGCTGCTCTCCCTCCAGTGGTGCCCTGTCTCTTTGTTGTTCCTCCAAGACACCAGGCACTTCCCCTCCTCAGAGCCTCTGCACATGCGGTTCCCTCTGCCCCAAAGGCTCTTTCCCCCAGATCCACACAAGGCTCACTGCCTCACTTCCTCAAGTCTTAAGTCACCTTTTTAGTGAGGCCTTCTCTGGCTTCCCCATCATAAACTGCAATCCTTCCCCCGACATTCATGTCCCACCCCTCTGCTTTTCCCCTCCCAAGCATGTTTGCCCCACAAGATCAGGCCCAGGGCAAGGTCCTACACTGGCCTTATCATCAACAGGGTCTCTGAGGCCCACATCTCTTCTCCCCCCCACCCCACCCCACTTCTCCCCTCCTCCACCCTTTTTCTCCTCCCAACTCTACCCCCATCATTGGCCCTGTCAGTCTCCAGGCCAACCACACACAGGCCAGATGATAAGGCCCTTGGACCTGCTCAGAGCAGGGGCGGAGCTTCCCTAAATCCCAGCCATCACAACGTGGTGACAGAATCCGACCGTCCTGAGAGGTGACTACAACACCCATGACTCGTGATGGGCTAGGGAACCGCAGTGTATGGGGAAGTGGTGGGTTTATTTTTTAACTTAGTGGAAAACAACAAAAATAAGAGTTAGGAATCCTAAAATACACTACTGCTGGGACTCACGACTGGAGATACAGAGAGGTCTGGGATGCAGTCCAGGCATCAGGATTTTCTAAAGCTCCTCATGCGATACTCATGAGCAGCCAAGGTTGAGACCCACTGGTATTCTTTCTGTTTTTAATTTGTATTTTGAAATGATTATATATTCACAGGAACCTATAAAAATAGTGCATAGAGGCCCATGAACTCTTCACCCAGCTTCCCCCAGTGATGATATCTTATATGACTATAGTTCAATATCAAAACAAAGAAATTGACATTGGTTCAATACTGTTAACTACACCAGAGACCTTATTCTGTTTTCATCATTCTTTCTATGCGCTGATTTTTTTGTGTGTGTAACTCTATGCAATTTGATCCAATGTATAGATTTGTGCAACCACCATCACAATCGAGATACAGTACTGTTCCATCTCCAAAAAGGAACTCCCTCATGCTACCTCTTTGTAGTCGTACCAGTCCTCCCCCTGCCCCATCACTGTCCCTTGGCAACGAGTAATCTGTTCTCCAACTCTATAGTTTTGTCATTTTGAGAATATAATATAAATGAAACCACACAGTATGTAGCATTTGAGATAGGCTTTATTCTCAAAGCACAGTGCCCTTAAGATCTATCCAAGTTGTCGCGTGTACCAATAGCTCATTCTTTCTTATTGCTGAATAATGTTCCACGGCATGAATGGACAAGAGTTTACTCAACCATTCGCCCACTGAAAGACATTCAGGATGTCTCCAGTTTGCAGCTACTACAGATAAAGCTGCTATGAATATTCGTGTACAGGTTTTAAGGTGAATATGTTTTTATTTCTCTGGGGTGAGGGTCCAAGAGTGCAATTGCTGAGTTATACAGCAAGTGAATAGTTTTATAAGAAACTGCCAAACTACCTTCCAGAGTGACTGAGTCATTTTACATTCCAACCAGCAAAATAGGAGAGAACCAGTTTCTCTACACCTCACCAGCATTTGGAGTTATCAGTATTTTTTATTTAAGCCATTCTAATGTCCGTTTTAAGAGATACACAGTGGTTTTAATTTGCACTTCTCTAATGGCTAATGATGTTGAACATATTTTCACATGCTTATTTTACATCTACATATCCTCTTCAGTGAAATGTCTGTTCATGTCTTTTATCCATTTTTAATTGGATTTTTTGGTTTCTTACTGCTGCATTTTGAGAGTTCTTTATGTGTTCTAGATACAAGTCCTTTGTCAGACATGTGGTTTTCAAATACGTCCTCCCAGTCTGTAACCTGCCTTTTCATCCTCTTCATGGGGTTTTCCATGAAGCAAAAGATTTTAATTTTGATGAAGTGTAATTGATCGATTTTCTCTTTAATGGATCATGCTTTTGGTGTGATATCTAAGAACTCTTCACCTAGGCCTAAGTCCCAAAGATTTTCTCTTGTGTTTAATTTTAAAACTTTTGTAGTTTTATGTTCTACATTTAAATCGATGATCCATTTTGAGTTTTTTATAAGGTGTAAGGTTTAGGTTGAGGTGCATTTTTCTGTCTATGGATGTCCAATTCCTCCAGCACCATTTGTTGAAAAGGCTGTCTTTCCTCCATTGAATTGCTTCTGCCCCTTTGTCAAAAGAAAAAAAAAACAGTTGGGCATATTCGTGTAGGTTCTCTAGCCTGTTCCACTTGATTACTATAGCTATTAAATTAAGTCATAGGGTAGATTCCTTCTATTTTGCTCTTCTTTTCCAAAATTATTTCAACTATTCTAGTTCCTCAGATTTTCTATATAAATCTTAAAATAAGCTAGTCTGTATCTTAAAAAAAAAAAAAAAAAAAAAAAAAACTTGCTGGGATTTTGATAGGAATCTATCATCCAGTGAGCTTTTCAATTTGATTTTTATTTTTCAGTTCTATAATTTCCATTTTTTAGATCTATTTATTTGCTGAGATTTTCTAAAGTTTTCGTTTGTTTCTAGAGTGTTTGTAATAGCTTGTTAAAGCATTTTTTTTTATGATAGCTGCTTTAAAATCTTTGTCAGATAATTCCAACATCTGAGTCTTCTTGGTGTTGGTATCTGTTGATTGCCTTTTCTCATTCAAGTTGTGATTTTCCTGGCTCCTGGTATCACAAGTGATTTGTTTCCTGGGCTTTGGGCTATTATGTTATAAGACTTTAGATCCAATTTAAATTTTAGCAGACAGTCACCCTATTTATATTAAGCATGCACGTCCTCAGCTACTCTTGTGGGCTGTGGTTCCAATGACGGTTCAGTTTTCAGAGCTATTTCAGTCTATTTGCGGTGTTATTTCAGTCTGCTTCATTTGTGGTACCTACGAGGTACTTCAAAAAGTTCATGGAAAGATTTGTATTATCTTTCAATTCCATTTTTCCATGAGCTTTTTGAAGTACCCTTGTATAGGTCATTCTAAAAACCTGGGTGGTATTCCACACTGGAATTTCTATTCTTAAACTTCCTGACATGGTAATTCCAGTCAGTTTCATGTGTGGGTGGGTCAGGAGTTTCCCCAAAACTTCCTATGCAGGTTTAATGAATCCCTTTCTCCAGCTTCCTCCTCTCCAAGATCTTCCCCTTTCTCTAGTCTCCACTTGGTCTCCACTGACAACATGCCAGCAGATGATGGAAGAGCTGCCACAGGTTGCCTAGTGCCACTGAGTGGGGTACAGAAGTCCAGATTCCCCACAGTCTCCACTGATAACCTGCCAGTGGGGAAGGAGAGCACCATCCCAGGTGTTTGCTATCCATATTTTAAGCCATACGCTTAATGTCTTAAAATAATACCCATTTATTATCTCATAGTTCTGTAGGTCAGAAGTCTGGGTGGGTAGGCTCAACCAGGTTCTTTGCTTACGTAAGGTCTCACAAGGCTGATATCAAGATGTCAACCAGGCTGGACTTTTATCTGGAGGCTTGGGAGAATAATCCACTTCCACACTCACTCAGGTTGTTGGCAGAATCCAGTTCCTTGTGGCCATACGTCTGAGGACTACGTTTCTTTCTGTCTGCCAGCCAAGGTCTGCTCTCTGCTTCTACAGGTTGCCTGTATTCCTTCCCTGGTGACCCCTCCATCTTCAAGGCAGCAAGTCCTTCTCAAGCTTTGAATCTCTGACTTTTCTGCCACTAGGAAGAGAAAGTTCTCTGCTCTTAAGGGCCCATGTAATAAGATTAGGCTCACCTGAAGGTTTCCCTTTTTTAAGATCAATTGTGCCATATAACATAAAACAATCACTGAGTGATAGCTCACACATTCACAGGTTGTGGGGATTTCAGAGTGGAGTCTTGAGGACCATACCTAGAAATCCTGCCTACCTCACTGCCACCAGGTAGGGGGTGGGATACAGTTATTTCGTCCAGAGTTTCTGCAATTAAATGTACTAACTCTAATGGACTTGAATTGAGCATTGTTTACATATTACTATGTTCTTTCTGTATTTGTAATAAACATTTTTTTTTACAATTTCCACCACAATTATGTTTCCTTATACATCCATTTATATAGCTACTTTATTTGTAAAACTACTTTAGAAATAACATTATAATATTTTCAAATCTAGGTCACAGGCTACCAATCCATGTTCTTAAGGAAAGAAATTAGATTTAAAAGGATAATACTGCCCTATCAGTACCACTGTACAAAATGAATGCCTTAGCTTTATCAAGCAGCAGAATCACCTGAACTTTTAAAAATATTCTAAGGTTCCTATCCCAACTCCTACCCCCACCCCAAAATTCTGATAATGCTGTGTGCCTGGAGCCAGGGCCAGGCTGGAGCTTCACACTGTACGAGTATAAACATCCAGTAACGATCACAGCAACATCCCCAGATAGTTTAGATTTTGATCTGCTAGAAAGCTGGGGGTTAAAACACATGAGCTCAAAGTCCTTTTCTAAGCTAAGATTCGATAATCTTGTCATTAAGAAAATAAGATTCCATTATGCATAATCACTATGATCAACTTGGCCAGAGGACTAACACTCACTGAGGTCACAGCTCTCCCCGAGTCACAAGACACCCCTCCCTTCCCACACTGCAACAGTTACAAAGCCTGATGTGGGCTCTTAATGTTAACACACTTGTGCTTAATAACTCCAGACCCTACTTGGAGTAACAGTTCTCACAACAACGTCTAACAGGTTCCAGTTGTTTAAGTGTTAAGATTTTTTTTTTTTTTTCCTGAAAGAAAACTCTAAAGTTTAAAGAATAATTGGAGCTGGAATTAGTTGCTTTCAAGGGCCCCATAGGTGGAAAACAATAGGATAGTCTCACATCTGTATTATTTATCACTGATAAAAAAGACAGTCGAGCTCCTTCCAAAAAGCATATCCTGAACACTGCAAAATGACAAGTGTGCTTACAAATTAATAAAAATGAAATACTTTCCCTAATTGCCTTTCTTGCAGAATTTGTAGGAAAAACAGCACAAGCCCATAAATCCAGACTCCTTTAAGTTGAAATAACCAACTTTTGAAGAGAATTCTTTAAAATTCAGAAGATAACTTAATAGCCATGATTGCACGTGACTGGCCCTTGGGAAGGTGTAACGTGGCAGGCAGTAACAGTGAGGGTCTTGCCCCCCCAGGATAATCCAGACACCCACACAGTGCTGCCTGCTTCAGCTCAGGTGCCAGAGCCATCGGCCTGGGTTCCAATGTGCTCTCTGTTCCTCACTAGCTTGTGTGACTGTGGGCATGTCTTTTAACCTCGATATGCCTCAGTTATATCTTCTGAAAATGGGCATGATAAAAAACTGTAACTATACCATAGGTTGGTATAAGGATATAATGACATAAAATGTGAAGAATTCAGCCTCCTTCCTGTCTGGCAAACAGTAAGTGCTCAATAAGTAACAGACCGAGGCAGATTATACACACAATGCCAGGCAACCAGTAAGCCCTGAATAGAATATAGCCATTATTATTCCATAAACAAAATAGCATCAGGGCCAAAAAGCTAACTGGAGTTTCATTTAGCTCACTCTAACAGTTGCCTGATGAATCCAGTCAGAACCTTCTCAAGTGGAATTTTAATCAGGAACATCTTTGCAGAATGTTGTTGTAGAACAATGTCTAAAGCACAAAACTCCCCAAGGCAGGAACAGGAGCTAAAAACCATCATCCTCTAGGTGAAGTTACCTTTGTGACAATAAGCCATTCAATGTGTCTCATTTGTGCTTATCTCCTCTGGTGCCTAGCACATAGCAGACACCCAAGAAATGTTTCCCCAATGGGTAGAGCAAACCCCCATACTCCCAAGCACACTGTGACTACATGCTGTGAGCAAGAAGAGGCTCTGCACAGTAAAAGCACATGTGAAAAAATCCCTGCTATCTTTTCAAGAGACAAGTATCTTGAAAACAATCATCCATGTAATTCACAAAATTAATGGCCCTTTGGTTGAAAATCTAAAGAAAAGTGGAATTTGATAAAAGAGATCCACATCAGGGTCTTTAAATATAGAACAGCAATCTGAAAATCTCCACTTTATGCCACTTGTTGAAGTGGATTTGTGATTTTCTCATAAATCAAGAACAGCAAAGCAACTGTAAGCTTTATTTTGGAGTGGTGCGAGGATGCAAAACAGTGCTGGCCATCGCCTCATTGATTTTAAAAAAAAAACAAACCAACCATATTCACCAACCACTCAACACAAATACAAAAAAAAGCCCCTGAATATGGCAAAGGGCGGTCTCAAACACCCAGCAGACGAAAGCTGAAGCAACGGGAAAGCAAGTTGAAACTGTCACACACAGCAAACGTTCCACATGCAAGCTGCAAGTCAACACACTTGACCTTCAACAACGGAGCAGGCTGTGCATAAAGTGTGCTTTTACCTAACACACACACACACAGGCAGAGAAAACAGCACACTTCCTCACAGGCAGCGTCAGACAAGCGCATTCTTTGAACCCGCACCGTAGCTTCCTGCTTTCTACATGTCTATTTGGGACCTACGAAAAGTGCAACAAGCACAGGCCCTGAAAGTTATCAAATGTCCCCTCCAAGAGCAGGCAGACACATGGATGTCAGCCAAAGGTATAGTTCCAAGGCTTTTTCTTTTTAAAATTCATTTGGGCTGGCCAGTTTGCTCAGTTGGTTAAAGCACAGTGTTAAAGCACCAAGGTCAAGGGTTCAGATCCCTGTACTGGCCAGCTGCCCCCCCAAATTCATTTGGCTGGCCATTAAAAAATGTTTATCTGTCGATCCATGATCCATGTAAGAAGAAGCCAGAAAAAAGGCTGCTTATAAATCTTGTACTCGATTAAAGAACACATCTGGATCTGAGGGTAAGGTTTTTAAAGGAAGACACCAGTAATTAAATCCAACATGGGAAAATGAACCCCTGTGAAAGGGTCCACATCTACTTGTAGAAGGTGGCTATTTTTCTGTTTTTGTAGCAGTCTGAGGTCCCAGAAGAGCAACCATAGTTTTGTTAATAATTGATTTTGAAGATTCATCCTAGTATTTCCTATTATTGTAACTCTATATTATGGTCTATCGTGGTCTGTTCAGAAAAAATATCCAACACTTGGAAATTAGGCAAAAAAAAGACGATCGTGTGACCTTTTAATGTCACGCTAATGCATTTTCTAATAAGCCCCCCAGGAGGGTCATCTGACTTTCTAGAAATGTAACTTAATTTAACTAACATTTTATTAGGACATTTTACAACCCTGTGAAAGTCAGAGGATAACATCTGGGAAAGTGGTAAGGTATGCTGCTTTCTTTTCTTCTTTTCTGGTAGAGATGATTAACCCCAAAGGTTAAGATTTTACTGTCCTCTAAAATATGAAGCAGTGTTGAATCTAACTCAGCAATCTTATGTGGACCTTCCTTTCTCCACTGACTTTTTAATCACATCCTCATATCCTCACTGAATCAGTTTTGTCATTCTGCTAGTTCCCTCATTAAATGAGTTCAACAAACTTTGACATGCTCTCTATTTGTAATGTTTTTAACAATGTAAGAATTAGTCTTCGATATTTCCTGGGCCCAATAATCAAATCATTCCTGGGACACTGGTTTCTGTGCTTCAGGATGCCTCGCCAGTCACACACATAGGGTGGCATAGGGCGACTAGGCTAAGATGACAAGATTCAGGCTAGTGTGGCACAAATGAAGCTGGAGGCACTGGTGTGACACTCCCTCTCTCACAGAGGCCACAGCTTTACATGGAGAAAACCCTACATGTTGAAAATCAGGAGAGCAGCAATTCCACTCCCACATGTGTGCACATACAGAGAAATGAATGCTCATGTCCATAAGGAGATATACAAGGATGGTCAGAGCCTTTATTCATAAAGTCCCCAAACTGAAAACTAATCTATAATGCTCAATTACCTAGGGGAAGGGGAAATGACTGGGAAAAGGCACGATGGAATTTTCTGGAGGGATAGAAATAATATTGATCTGGATGGTGGTTATAAAAGTACACATTTATGTAAAAACAAAAACTATCAAGCCATTTACTCATGCCTTGTGCATTTTACTCTAAATTTCACCTTAAAAAATGAATGGGTTTTTTTTAATGAATGATTTTTTTTTTTAAAGAGGAGGGATAAAGAAAAATGTATTCCAAAAGAAGTGGGTGGGGAGAGAGGCACGGGGAAGAAAGGGAATGTTTTAAAAGATTCTTCTTCCACATTTATAGTAAATAAGTTAAATAAGAACTAACCAAATCAAAGCGGGACAAACCCCAAAGGCCATACGGCCTAGCTGGGTACATTTATGTGTGACAACAAATCTCAGCCTGAGAGCTGGAAAAGCACAATTACTTTTTTTTTTTATAATGGGATGGCCTGGCGCACAGAATTCCAGGGGGATAGCTGGTATTTTTCTCTTGAGAGACTGAGACAGTACACAGGTGAAAGTGGGTACTGGATCCCAACACTTTGGGGGACCACCGTCAAGTGGGACACTGGGTAAGGATCTAAATCAAGAAAATGCTTAAGATAGGGTCTCTGACAGTCATAACATCGACACAAAGGCACACCAATAAACAATGGGATTCCACAAGATCACCCAACTCAATCTGGGGACAAATTATTCTTAAGCCAAATAGGACATACATAAAGCTGCTTCCAAAACTGCAAACCTATGCCAATATGATTATTACTGCTTAAAGACATATTTTCAGCTTTTAGAATTCTCTGCGGGAGTTTTGGTTATTGTTAACCTCCACAGCATCCACCCACTACGTTTTCAATAATAGGCCTAAAACATTTCCAGTGGGTGAAGGCTTGAAAAGAGACTCAGCCATCTGAAAGAAAAGAAGTTTCTTTTTCTGCCAAATGTGACAGCCACAAGTAGTACAGCCCCAGCCGTGCCTGCCACATCCTTTCTGCCCCGGGTGGAAGGAGCACCCCCCAAGAGCATGACTTCCCCTCGCTGGCTGTGTCACACTGAAGCTACATGACCACTGATTAGGCAAGAGCAGGAGGGTTCAGCCCAGAGGAGAAGGTCTGTTCCTTCACCGGGGGCGGGAGCAGCAGCGCACTCCCCAGGTGGCTGGTCACTGTGCTAAATGGCCTCCAGCACTCTCTCCTTTAATCCTCAAAGCGCCCCATGAGGTAGCCAGGTTCGTAAAAGGAAACAGGTGGCATATTTGAATTATGGTAATCTGAGAAGGGATCAATAAAGAGAATTTTACAAATTGGGTGAGATAAAGAAGGACTCAAAGGCAGCAGCCTGGGGCTATAAACAAGGGAGCCCCCAGTCCTGAAGGCATGAGGGGAGAGGGGTGTGGAGGAAAGAGGGACACAGCCAGCCCTAGGCAAGCCCATGGGGTAAGCCCTCACCTCACTGGCCTCCCTCCCACTTACCTCCAGCCAAAGCCCATGTGAAACCAGAGGGCAGGAGCCCGCTGCCATGGCCCACACTGGCCTGGCCCAAGGCAGAGCAGGCGGGGAAGGCCTCCTAGTGGTCAGGACCACATCACCGTGTTTCCCAGGTGAGAAGTCCTCTGCTCCCCAGGCGCTTCTGAGCAAGAAGGAGGGTCGGAGCCAGTGTGGGCAATTCCTGTTCTGCATTTCCTGCCACCCTCCATGATCCCTTACATCGAAAGCCTGAGCCCTGAGCCAGTTCCCCAGGTTTTATAAGTGCTTCCAACTCAGTTCTCGGGTTCTGTGGATTTGGGGATTGAAATGAGGGGGCACTGAGCCAACAGGACTCATTAAAGACTTTCAAAATAGGGCCTCCCCTGAACTGGAATCCAGGCTGCAGACCGTTCTCCTTGCCGGGGTCTTCCTCTCTCCTTCCTCCCACATCTTCACTCCAACCATTGCCCCTTTTATCTGGAAAAGCCCTCCTTCCACACAACAATTTGGCTCAACTTCAAGGACAGTCCTTTCCCAAAATTGGGGGTTCTGTTTGGAAAGGCAAAAGAATTAAGCTCTGTTTACACATCAACAGAGTCAATCCATGGTGGCCCAGATGTGATGCTTTCCTATTCCTAAAACAGGAGAGAGCTGCTGGATTCAAGCGTAGTCCAGGGAAAAAAAAGTCTCCCTCCTACAACTACAGAAAGCAATGTTTACCAGCGTTTTTTTTTTTTTGTTGTTGTTGTTTTTTTTTTGTGACTGGCACTCAGCCAGTGAGGGCACAGGCCATTCCTATATAGGATCCGAACCCGCTGCGCTCCCAGCGCCGCACTCTCCCGAGTGCGCCACTGGCTCGGCCCTACCAGTGTTTTACCTACAAGACTCTTCCCAGCTTTCTGCACACCAAAAAGAAAAAAGAAATGTCAGCAGGATCACCCCAAGGCAAGATCCTGAAGAAAGGTTTCACTGGGTTCCTATTCATTTTAGACTTGGAAGGGGTACAGGTAGAGGGCCCAGAGGCTAGAAATCCCAGCACATCACACTTTTTTCATCCACAGCGCCTTCTCATAACCCCCCCCCCCCGCCAGGGATTCTTCAAGGGGGGGGGGGGACCTGCTTCTCGGAGCCCAAGGTCCTCCCAGCCCCTGCTGCAGCCAAGGCACACTCCTCTTAAGTATGGTCTAGTACCACAGACACTACAGCAGGGCACCTGAGGACTTCTGCAGGCAGCTCTTCCTACCGAGATCAATCCTGAGAATAATCCATCCTTCTCTGGTGTGGGATAGAAGTATATGGTACAGGGACTAGTCAATATGTCCCATAAGGAACAACCTCCAGATGATCCTTTTTTACCTAACAGTTCAAATTGTCATTTACAACTGTACAGTATGTAATTTATTAACATGAATGAGCTACATTTTTGTAATCAACCCCTAGATGACTTCTGCAAAGGGCATAATCTTCAAAACCTTACTGAAGAAATAGGTTTTGTTCAATGCTTTATGGACATAGAGGAGTAAAAGAAAATAATCCTGCTCCTATCAAAAAGGCAGTAGTCGGTGAGCCGCCAAAAATAAATAAATGAACATATTCTTTTTTAAAAGGCAATATGAATACAAAGGTGGAAAACAGAATAATTTGGACTCTGCATTTAGTTTGATTGCTACTTCATTTAAGTGATCAAAACTGAGTTTCACTTCTATTTTGCATAGAATGGAAAAGGGTAACATCCCTTTAAACTCTCAAAGCAAATAAACAAGCACATAAATCAAACAATTCCGCAAGGTTTACATTTTTCCAGCATTTTCTACGAAGTGATACACAGTTTGGAAAGAGATCATTCTGGGCCTTAAAAAAGCAATTTCAGGACAGGTATCCCAGATATGAAGGGCGAAGCTACACATGTTCTTCTTGACATCACATGGGAGGGCAAGCTGTCCACTCATTCCCTTCTTAGAGGGTCACACGCAATTCATCCTCGGTGCCCACAGCCTTTGGTCAGCAGAGCCCACACAGGAGACAGGAAAAGGGTTTTGCTTTGTACTCACTCGTACGAAGTTGTCAGGGAACAAACCTCTCCTGCCGTTGATCTGTCCCTCCCACCAGCCTCCATCCTCCTTCCTGATGTTGGTGATGATCTCACCCACGCTGATCGTCAGCTCATCATCGTGCTGGGCCTGGTAGTCAAACTCCACTACGGCCTCCACTGCAAGCAACAGGGAAGAAAAAGCAACTTAATTCCGATGCTGGAGAAGTTTGAGGCCCAGCAGCCCTGGACGGCCAGTAAAACCATATTAAAGGGACTTCCCCTCTACGAGTATTTAAAACAACAAGGCCACACACAGCAACCTGACTTTGGTTAACCTGAAATCGGTAGTACAGAAACCACGGAGTGCTGGTCTGTGGTCAGACACAGGCAGGGTGGCCTACAGGTCTCAGGGCCATCAGGGGCTACCGAGGGGAAACCGCACAGTGACAGCTGGCTAACAATGTTCGCCCCACCCACAGGTAGTCAGCAGCACTCCCCCAGCACAGAGATTGCAGACGAGAGACGCGAATTTAGCTCTTGGCTCCCCACTCCTCACCAATACTAATCGTGTCATGCTCACCTCTCTGGCCTCAGTTCTGCATGATATCAACACTACTAATTCCCACCCTGCAGATATAACACCCATCGCTCAGTGACAACAGGTGTAAAGACAGCTGGTACAGAGGGCCCAGATGGGTGGACCAATGTCTCAGGTTGCCTGCATCAGAACCCCAATTGCCCTCTGGACAGATGAGTCCTCAGGCAGCAATACCATGCTAAGATGTTCCCCACCCTATGGTAATCTCTCATGCTTGGTAATAGGTGAAGGCAGCAGGCAAGGAGGATGGGCCTTCTTGTTGGCAAAGTGCCAATGCAAATGAGCACTGCTAACCAGCCCAGAGATGAATTAACTCATCCATAGATCGATTATACAATTCATTCAGACTTTGGGCTTCTCCTCACACCCACCTCAATACAAACCAATCTCATGACATTTTCCTTTTCTATTTGCAGCTCCATATGAATGGATGAATGGCAAATGAATGAATACAAGGATAACGAAAATTACATGAAACCCCAAGTGGTGAATTAGCAACTCAGAAATTATGGTAGAATAATGGAAGAGGAAAAGTCAAATCAATTCTATAAAGAGTGCATATACTAAAATTAACTCAAAATAGATTATAAACCTAAATGTAAGAGCAAAACCTGTAAAACTTTTATGAGAAAGCATAGGAGACAATCTTAATGACCTTGGATTTGGAAAAGATTTCTTAAATAGGAGACAAAACACAGAGATGGGTAGAAAAAAAATGCAATACATAGAGGTAGATTTTCCAGGAAAAAGGCTGGTAGGTGAGTGAGCCCCCGTCAGGTGGGCTTTGCACATCTATTAAGGACAAATTCCCAAAGCACTTCCAGTTCAGAATATGCTATCCACCCAGACTGGTGTGTTCATTCTGTCTGCTCATGATGTCAGCTAAACCAGACAGTTCATAAGTAACTCAAAGGGGAATTCCCTTTCCTAGATCCTTTTTTTTCATTCCAAAACTAGCCGGCTGACTTTACTGTCATAAATCTGCCCAGGATGAAGTTAGTTTTGAGCTATTCTCATCATTATTGACAGGAAGGAGTGTGAGAGCATAAACAAGGCAACCTTTTCAGATCTCCCCTGGTTCCTGACAAGGATGCAGGTGGGAACACTCCCATGTTCTTACATCATGCTCTGCTCCCCAGCAGTTCCAATGAGCCATCATAACAGTCGGAACTAGGTCGATTAAAAAACAGCTTTCTTCAAATCACCTAGATATTGATCGTTTGAAGCTCTGCTACAGGAACTGAGATTACAGTAACCACTGTTCATGTACCAGACACTTTTTCCTACATTATTTAATCCTCATACTATTAAGATGCCCATCTTCCTGATTAAAGAACTTGAAGCTCAGCAGAGAAACTAAGCTTATTTTCTCAGCTAGTACTCTCTAAAGTGAGATGCACCCACATCACGGATCCATTGAGATGATGGGAGAAAAAACGAGAATATCTATTCATTTTAATTTTTAAAAGAGAAAAATTCAACTTTCCTACTATTCCATTTATGGCATGACACTTGCTCTTTCATCCAGTCTCTGCTAAGACAGTCAAGGGTCCTCTGAGTGGCAGAAAGCAGCCTGAGGGAAAGCAGAACCAAGGAGCCCTGCCAGAGCCAGGAGCACCAGCCTTCAGCCATGCAACGCCCTGCAGTTCGGTGATGCCTCCTGGTAAAGCCTCTTTGTGGATATCACCCCTTTTAACTAAAATGACCCTCACTAAATAGATTGGTGACTTGAAAAGATCTGTGTAACGAAAGTAGTTGTTGTAGACAATATTCAACACAAGGCCAAGTAAACAAGAAAATGGTGGAGCTGCCACTTCAGATCCTGGTGGGAGCTCTTTGCCTGCCACGTTGGGAGGTGACCACAAGGACAAGCCAGTCAGCTATTACAGGAAGACGACCAAAAAAACTCCCAGTCATCAAGACAATTTGCAATATGGGTTTACTTCCACCCTTGGTGTAGGTGTAAGTGTCAAACTATTGGGATTAGCAAGACATTTTTTTTTTCATGGAAAGATATCCATTATCTTTATTTTTTTTACTGGCTATGAATATTCATGAGATATAAAGCTGATTGACGCGGGGTACAATCGCAATTTGTGGTAATGGGCATGCTGCCAGTATGGATCTGGCCGTCACATCTTGGGCATGTGGGGTGACAAGCAAGACATTTAAAAACTATGCACCTGAACCATGAATAAAATGTCTTCATTTCTCACCAGTGTCTAAAGTCATACAATACTCAGGCTTATGTTTTCCAAAAGTTCACTAAACCTAATAATAAATGTTTAGGAGCGTCTCTGGAGTTTTCTCAATTTTAAATTAGTACAGTAATATATGCATATAATCTATAAATAAATATATATTTATGGAGAGACTCAATTATTTCTTAATAACAGTATTCTTTTTTAATCAAGTACAGAAAAAGCCTGAAACACTGACCTAAGCTTCCCTTCCCCAAGGCCGATCCCATTAGATGCTAAAGTGAGAGCTCATAGCTTTCCTGACGGGGAACATGAAGGCACAGTGAGCGGGGGTGGGGGGAACACGGCATGCGGGAGAGGAGGGGAGCACAGAAAGGCTTCACAGGAGGGATCTGGTCAAGGGCCCCTCTCACTGGTGGACTTAAACCCTATGTGCTCTCAGGGATTCAGGACTTGACCAACTTGTGGAACACAGCCTTGCTCCTTCCTCCCTAGACAGCAAGTCATGTTTTCTCTGTTCTCTGTGGGAGCTTTACCAAGGTAAAGCTAGAATAAGACAAAAGGAATCTGCTTCAAGTAGAGGGTTACTGAGAAGTAAACAGCTCCTGCCTGTTGTGGCAATACTGGCGAGAAGGGCATCTGGGTTTTCTCCAGCGAGCCCAAGGACACTCCTGAACTGATGCCTGCTATGGATAATGGTGGGGATTGGGGATGGGGGACTCAGAGACAGATAAAGCATAATTGCATAATATTCGAGTCTTCCCCATGTCCTATGTGGCTGGCCTTTCCTGATTTATTCTTTTTCTTTTTTAATTTTCTTATTTAAATTTCTTTCTATTTATTTTTATTTTTAACTTCTCAATATACATTGTAGTTGATTTTCATGACCCTTTACCCACTCCTATTCCCCGCTCCCTCTCTCCCCTCCCCCCCCACATCATATCTGTTCACTTGTCTTAAAAAGTTCAAGGAATGGCTGTGATTGTTGTGTGTTCTTCCCCGTCCCACCCTTTATTTGTTCCTGTGTTTATTTATTCATTTATTTTTAGCTCCCACAAATGAGTGAGAATGTCCTATTTCTCTTTCTGTGCCTGACTTGTTTCACTTAATGTAATTTTCTCTAAGTCCATCCATGTTGTTGCGAACTCCCAGTTTCAACAAAATGTAACCCTTTCTTTAAACTTAAGGAATCATGTGCACCCGCCCTGCTTCTGGCCCCAGCTGGGCCCTGACCACCTCCACATTGCCATCCTGGCTCCTGGGGCCCCCAGGCCTCCCTGGCCCCTGCCATTGAGGCCATCCCAAGCTGGGTCTCATGCCCTCGGTAAGGCTCTAAATGCCTTCTGGGTATGGATCACCCTTTGTTCTGTTGCATAAACGTACATGACATACAACAGGTGCTCAAAAAAGACTTGATAAACTGACTGCTCACCTTGCATTTTATAATGGCAGATGGTTCTTTGCCCAACAAAGGTGCTACTAAAATGTCAAGTGTCAATCACATTTTTGCAGATTGAGTCATATTCTTTAGTGCACTAAGGGAGCTTGCTATTTAAAAGATCCTGCGGTTAATTCTTTTGTAGCATGAATAATCACTTCCTGCTTTACCTTTCCTGTCAAGATGAATTTTTTTTTTTTTTTTTTTTCTTAAGATGAATTTTTTACATATCAGGTTTCTCTAAGAGGAGGAAACCTGTGTATGGCTTTGTTAAGGGCTCATAAATCACGGGGATATGTCTCTCCTACCCACTCTAAGGGCCCTTTCCTGTGTCCTCTGCAAGCCTTTGGAAGGTTTAGAACTTTGCTGTCCCACACATTATCACTAGCCAAATGTGGCACCTGAAATGTGGCTACTATGAATTGAGATGTGCTGCAAAATACACACCAAGTTTCAAAGACTTATTTGGGGAAAAAGAATGTAAAATAGCTCATTAATAATTTTTATATTGCATGTTGAAGTGATATTTTGGATATACTGGGTTAAGTAAATATGTTATTTAAATTAATTTCACTTTTTAAAAAAAATTTTATCAATGTGGCTACTACAACATTTAAAATTAGACATGTGGCTTGTATTATATTTCTATTGGACAGCAATGGTTTAGGATAATACTTGGCAAACAGACAGTGAAGACCTCAGATTGCACCAACACGGCCAAAATATTCACAAAAGCCCACGAGAAAGTCTGTGCCCCCAAAACCCATTTCCTTGCCTTCAGGAAGCTGCAGGGAGCTTTTGCCTTCAGGAAGCTGCAGGGAGCTACAACAGGGAGAAAACACTACGTAAGACTTTTTAAAATGCTACCCTTTGGGAAACCACCTCTGGGCATGAGCACAAAATTCAAACATTAAGCTAAATAAAACATATCAAAGGTGTAATTAGGACAACATTAAACAAAATCTCATATTTAAAGATACCATAAATTACAAAACTTAAAAACGTCTACCCATCAAAAAAATACCACCTTCCAGCTGCCTCCTGTACTGAAAGCCAGCCTCCACAAGTTTGCTAAATCTACAGTCTCTGCAAAAACCAAAGCTACAGTTAACCCGTGTTACAAAAAGAGAGCCAGGGGAGATAAGAGATCTGCTCAGCAATGCAAAACACTTCACCCTCCCCTATCTCCGCCTTCAAACTTGCTGGAATGTCTCCTCCCCCAAAAGATGAAATGGGTGGTTTTTAACTGTCGGTTGGCTAAGCCAGCTGCCAAGCAGCTTCTCACGGCCAACTTCTCACGGTGGCGGTGGCGTCTGGGAGGCCCCGCTCTGTGACCTGGCCCCTCCCCGCCTCTGCGCACTGGACTCCCCCTCCTGTCACCCGCCTGCTCAACACGGGGCAATCTCCCGTTGGCTCTCCCCAACCAGACTGCAAGCTCCAGCTGGGAAAAGCCCTCATCTTTGCCAGGATTCTATCTCCCTTGCCTACCATCATGTCTGGCTCAATACATATTTGACAAAACCAGAAAGCATGAAGGAGAATGAAAGTTTCCAATTAATTTCTTTCATTATATACACATATACAAGACGTTGTAAAGGTCTGGATGCAGTTTTAAGCTTTGATCATTTCAGAAGTAGTAGTGTTCCACACTTAACGCTCTTACGCTTACTTTGTTTTGTGAATTCTGAAGAATACATTTTTAATTTTAACATTTTAAGTCCTCTGATTGAAGAGAGCATAGAAAATCAAGTAATTTTTCACCACAAAAGATTTCACCAAAAAAGATCGGGATTGCTGATCATTAGAGATAGAAAGAACATTAGACATCATCTTGTCAAATCCTTTTTTAAATTTTACAGGTGAGGAACTGAGGCCTGGAAGGTTCCATAACTGAGGCTTAGAGAGACTGGGAGCTAAATAAACGCATTGTCAAGACTGGGACTACACTCTCCCAAATCACAATCCACATGAGAGAAAAGAAGATCTAAAGTGAGAAGAGGGGAAAACCGAGACCAGTGAGATACAGACTTTCATGCCATTGGGGTGGTTTCTTTCTTTTTTTTTTTCTTTCACATACCCATAGCATAGTTTCCAGAATACCCAGAAAAGGTTATGCCAGTCAGGAACATATAAGAAACTATGTTCAGAAAGAGAAATATTGCATGTTCTCACTCATCTGTGGGAGCTAAAAAAAAAAAAAAGTTGATCTCATGAAGGTAGAGAGCAGAGTAGTGGTTACCAGAGGCTGGGAATGGTAGTGGGGACTATAGTTATCAATCATTTATTGTATATTTCAAAATAGCTAGAAAAGAAGATTTGGAATGTTCCCAACACAAAGAAATTATAAACGTATAGGGGATAGATATCCCAATCATTCGATCATTACACATTGTATACATGTATCAAATTATCACATGTACCCCATATGTATGCACAATTATTATATATCAATAAACAGAGGGAGGGGGATTATATTTGAATCTAAAAAGATAGAAAACAGATCAGCGGTTGCCTGGGGCTGCTGTTTGGAATAAGGGCTGACTGCAAATGGGTATGAGGGGTCTTATGGGGGTGACAGAAATGTTCTAAAGTTAAACTGTGGTGAGAGTTGCACAGTGCTATAAAAGCATTAAAGTGTACGCTTAAAATGGGTAAAATTTTATGCTTCAATATAGGTTTTTAAAAAAAATTAAAAGTCTGTGCGACGTGGATTTAGGAATTTATGAGTGTAGATATTTGCTCATCAAGGTGGTTGGCTATGTTGGTGCCCCATGGAGAGACCACTCTCCATTCAGGGACAGGAAACCATCTGGGGAAACTTCTTCTCTCCCATGAGATACAGTCTGAGGGGACTGTCTGTCAGCAAGCCCTGCCCTTTGCCAGCCAATGTATAGGCACAAGACCCAACTGTGACTCATAGCAATGTGACAAAGACTGGAAATGGCTGGAGCAGATTCCCCCACCAGGGCTCTCAGCAGAGGTGGAGATCCCTGGGGCTGCCCGATTGCCATCTTGCCCAGACATGATCCTCCAGCTTCTGCTTCTACCCCATATATCACTCTCAAGCCTTCTGATAAATCCTTTTTTCTACCTTACTTAAGGGTTTCTGTTACTTGCAACTAGAGAATCCTAACAGATAACTCACGCATCAACTTTTTAAAAAGTATGCTCTTCCCAACACAAGTCTGCACAAGAACAAGTTCTCACCATCCAACGTTTTCCCATTAGTGTCAGGGCTGAGGGGTTTGGAGGCCTGAACTTCCCAGGTCAAGGCCACAGGTACTGTGGAGATCTCCAAGTACAATAAAGCTGACCTACACACCAGCCACGTTTTCCTTTTGGTGTCTTCACAAACACACCACTGAGGGGTACCAAACCAACAAGGGGTAACTGCCAAGGTCTGATTCTGTCGGAAACCGAACATCAGCTTCCTCAAGGAAGACAGGCTCAGAACAAGGACCCCAATGACAAAGAGCCACTGGGTCTGAACTTTGTCCCTGGGCAGGAGGCAGCACACTGTTGGCTGGGATGGCTTTCTGCAGGGCTCAACAATGTCTGGAGCAGGCCCAGTAGCACCTCAAAGAAGTGGGCATCAGCAGGGAAAGGGGAAAAGAGATAAATCAAGAAAGAAGAGAAAAAACAAACCTAGCCATGTGGCAGGAAAGAAAGGCCCACCATTGCCTGCCTCAGACACCACCAAGGACATTCTTGTCACTCACTGCTTTCTAGGACAGCCCAAGGAACCCCAGTCTCCCAGCCCAACTCTCCCCACTTGTCCCCTCTATCTAAGCATCTTTACAGAGGACATGAGGTACAGGAGAAAGCCCAGTAGGCCTGGGCATGAATTCCAGCTTAGACATGGACAAGATACCTTGCTTGGGTCCATTTTGTTTGTTTTAAAATCTGGAGATGATCTGTTACAAGAATGAGGGGAGATACCAGTAAACTCTTATATACAGAAGCTGCTCCATAAATGACAGCCACTAGTCTTACAGGCTGTTATCATGCTCTGCTGTGAGGGCTTCTGTATTAGTCAGACTTCTCCAGAGAGACAGAATCAATAGGATATATTATAATTATATGAAAGGGATTTATCAGGGGAATTAGCTCACGTGGCTATGAAGAAAAGTCCCACGATAGGCTGTCGATAAACTGGATGCTGGTAGCACAGCTCAGTCCAAGTCCAAAGGCCTCAGAACCAGGGAAGCTGATGGTGTCCTTGGTGTAAGTTCTAGAACCCAAAAGCTGAAGAGTCTCAAGCTCTGATGTCCACGGACTGGAGAGAAGAATGTATCTCAGCTCCAGTGGATCAAGAGAGAGCTTCACCTCTTTCCTCTGTCTTTTGTTCTTTCCAGACCCCCAGTGGATTGGATGGTTCCCACCCACACTGAGGGTGGGTCTTTCACACCCAGGCCACTCAGACTCTCATATTAATCTCTGCTATTAGCATCTGGCTGCCTCACCACCACCAAGATAATGTCTTTAGCAACCAGGTTATCTACTTCACCCTTGCATTGTTCTCTGGCTCTCTGCTTCTTTACCGCATGGCCAGGCTGCAAAGTTTCCAAATGTTTACACTGTGCTTCCATTTTAAATTCTGGCTTTACATCATGCCTTTGCCGCCGCAACTCAGAGTAGGCTGTTAGAAGTAGCCATGCAGCATCCTTAATGCTTTGCTGCTTAGAAATTTCTTCTGCCAAATGGTATGGTTTACAACTTAAGTTCCACCTTCCACAAAGTCCAAGGGCATGGACGCATGCAGCCAGGTTCCTTGCTATGGTGTAGCAAGGGTGATCTTTTGTCCAATTCCCAATAAGTCCCTCATTTCTATCTGAGACCTCATCATCCTCATGGCCTTTACTGTCCACATTTCTATCAGCATTCTGCTCGCCACCACATAAATCTCTAAGACATTCCAAACTCTCCCTCGTCTTTTCTCTCCTTCTAAGTCCTCCAAACTCCTCCAACCTTTGCCCATTACCCAGTTCCAAAGCTGCATCCACATTTTCAGGTATCTGTTTAGCAACACCCCACTCCTCGGTACCAATTTTCTGTTTTAGTCCGGTTTGTGTTGCTATAACAGAATTACCTGAGACTGGGTAATTTATAAGGAAAAGAGGTTTATTTGGCTTATGATTCTGGAACAGCTGCATCTGGCATGGGCCTCAGGCTGCTTCTACTCATGGCGGAAAGTGGCAGGCAGCCAGCGGGTACAAGCAGATCACATGGTGAGAGGAAGCGAGAGAGAGAGAGAGAGACAGAGAGAGACAGAGAGAGAGAAAGAGAAGGTGCCAGGGTCTTTTAAACAACAAGCTCTCATGGGAACTAATAGAGTGAGAACTCACTCATTAATCCCCCCACCTAGGGAGAGCATTAATCCATTCATGAGGGATCCACCTCCATGACTCAGTCAGTTTCCAACACTCACTACCACACTGGAGATCAAATTTCCACATGAGTTTTGGAAAGGACAACACATCCAAACTCCATCAGCTTCCCTGTACATGTCCTCCCTACCCATGGAATGGGAGCCCTAAGAGGGCACATCTGAGCATCCCCTCCCCCTGGCCTGGTGTCTAGCACATAGTAGGTGCCATAGTAGGTGCTCAATAAATGTTGGGGATCGAGTGCATCCATATGACACCAGTAGTGTCCTCAGAAAGTGTTAACCCCAAACCATATCTGATCATTCAGCACAAAGAAATGCAGTTACCAATGTGAGCCTTATTGTTTGACTTGAAGGCTAGAGAAAGTTGAAGATCAACATGACCAGTTGGCCACAAAATAACTATGACCCACTGGTCCAAGCCTCAGACTACTATTGTGATCAGCCTCGATTCCACTCCCACCTCTGCCACGACCATTGTCCCCAACGGCAAAGGGGCATTCAAAGATCAGAATGATGCAGGGCCTGGATGGAAAAGTGTTCACAAAGCCTGGGGACCCGGAGTCCTTACAGCCAGCACTCTGAAGCGTCTCCCTCACCAGGGCCTGGCCCTGGAGCAAAGGCCCAAGGAGCACAGGAACAATGAGTTATTAAACACTTCCCAACTGAAATTAACCCCTGCAAACCTAGTGCACAGCTCTTTTAAGAACATGCGGTAGATAGACTGGATAAGAATAACTTGGCCAGAAAAAAAGACTTTTTAAGTGAAAAAAAAAAAAGCACAGAGAAAGTGTACAGATTGGTCTGTGGGTTAAAACAACAACAACAAACTAGTGAAGAATAAATTCAATTGGTTATAGTTGGATAAACCTGTATAGAGAATGGTTCTATATAACAATCATGGAGGGGAAAATAAATTGCATCTTAGAAATCCAATTTAATAAAAAGTCAGTTTAGTCAAAATAACCACTTAAAGAAGAAATAACCTTTTTTTATTATTTAAATAGAAGAGAGAGCACACATGAATGTTGCTTTATACAAATACATGACAGTTTTAAGTAATAAAATGGCTTGAGGATAAGAGATTTTCCCAACTTATAACGATAGCCTGGTTCTCACACTCAAAGGAGACCCAGAGACAGGTGCCTGATTAGAAAGTAATCCACTATTTTTCTCAGTGAGAAGATCCAAGCGATTTGGGGCCAACCTGAATAGGTAAACTTTAAAACAGAAGAGGAAACAGTCAAGTGTCTGCTTATACTTGTATTAATTTAATTACAGATTATACAAAAATAAAATAATTAGAAAACCTTGCTTTTCCCCCAACACCCTCTCATTTCATAACACAATTTTACTTGACAAACTGCATGAATGGCTGAAACATCTGATTATGGATAAGATATCTAAAGGGTTTGCTTAAAGTATTTTATTCAAAATAAATTTATAGAGCTCTATAGTATCAGATACTTTGTAAGAACTGTAATGGAATGCAACTCTTGCTTTTCTTGAGGATAGTATTGGGGGTGGGGTGGGAACTGGCGTTATATTTGGACATGTATGAAAGAAGGAAGGCAAAAGCCTTTCTGCAGATTTCAGTGCAGCTAAACTGAATCAGCTGGAAGAAAGAGGCAGGGACCAGGTCAAATGGAGGGAAGTTAAGAGTGATTCTGCAGAAGAATGTGGTAAGTCGGCCCAGCGGGGGGTGGGGACAGTGGTTGAATCACCATGTGGTCTTCTGTTAACAAGAAATGCACTGTCCAGTAAGAAAGAAAGTAGACAGTGAGGTGAGAGGATACCACAGTGAACCTTCGCTGCCTTCCCAGGGAAGATTTAATGTCCCTCTTCAGGCTTCATTTATACCCCCAGGTGTAGCGATCCTGCTAGAGCAAGCCCCTGGAAGGCAGAAGGGAAGTGTAAAACTGAAGCTTGTGGGCCTCCTAAAAAGAAAAGTAACACTGCCCAATGCATTTTCCTGCCTCCAGTGCTCAGCTGAACACTTGGCCCCATCAGGCACTCAACTGCTTGTTGTTGAGTGGGGAGAAACATGCGAAGATGATTTTGACAAGAAGATGAGATCTGAGACAAATGCACAGGGCTAAAAGCAGAAGATAACAGCAAAGCAAGGACTCTTCAAAGCATTCTAGAATTTCAAACTGTCAAAAGCTTAAGTACTTTGAGCTCCCCAATATCTAATCTGGAGATAACATCAGCGTATGTGCAACACCCTAATGTGTAGATTATTAGGGGAGGTGCATTTGATGGTTTCCTGTAAGTTTCACCAATGATGTTCCATTGTAATTATGAGTCTATCAACACAGTATCTACCAATGGTTTGCAAGTCATTTTGGTTGTCATTTTTAATATCTGAACAACAATTTGAACTAAAAGTTGTTTAGTCAAGCATCTACTTCAAGAATGTTTTCTTAATCAACTACCTTGTAAATACTTTGTTACAGTATCAAGAAACTTCTTAGTAAGTATGTACCTTCATAGAGTGACACAAAACATCATAGAGTGACACAAAACAGAAGTGACGTTAAAACCCAACATTTTTCTTTGAAGGTTACAATTTAAAGTTGGACAAACAGGATAAGACATAAATAAACTGGACTGGGGTTTAAATTTTTTGAAACCTTTTCCAAAATTGAAATGTGAGTTAATAAAAATAAACAAACACATATAATAAAACTAAAAGAATCAACAGCCCCACATCAAAAGACTTCTAGAAGGATGATTTAAGAAGAGTAACATGTAATTTTTTTTCAGAAATACTTACATTTAGTCCCTAAATACCCTTTTGCACTTGGAGAAATGGCTGATTCCAGGTCTAGGCCAGGAAAGGTGATGACCTTGGACCATTTTGTCATACCAAGAAAGCAGGGAAGCCATCAAAGACTACTGGTGTTGTGTGAAAGAAAGAAGGAAAGAAGGAAAGAGGAAAGGAAAGGAAAGGAAAAGAAAGGAAAGAAATAAGGAAAGGAAAGAAAGAAAGAAATCCAAAGGTGAATGTGAAGAGGCTCCCACTGGGCACAAGTGGGACAATATGAGTATCAGTAACAATATATGTTGATATATGTTTCATAGTGATACTTTTAAAAAAAATCATGGGTCACTTTTGGAAGATGCTAGGGAACCAACTCATTGTTTTGAAAACTGGTAATTTGAAAGAAAGAATCAAACATTTGTCCTGCCTTTCCTATATGAATTCAGGATAACCAAGTGGTTCATGAGGAGAAATCTCTCTTTAAAGACATATTCCAGCTAATAAATGAAGAGGGAATGAGAGAATTAAACAAACAACATTTTGCAAGCTTGGAACCTCAGCGATGAACACTAGTTGGCTGCTGACATTACAAAAAGAGAGACAACCGGGCATCGCAAGCCTCATGACAGAAGTACGTGTCACCACTGGCAAAATATTCTTGCCAACAAACTGAACCTGAATGGGATCGAGCCTCTGGATTTACTACCAGATTACAAAGGATACAGGGGGGTCCAGGAATATGTTAAATGGCACCCTAAGGATGCAGTCAACAAAATCCAGACTGTACGACACTCTACAGGCAAATGACTTAGTTTCTTCAACAACAACAACCAAATTGCAAAGGAAAAAGAAAAGAGATGGGGAAATGTAGATTAAAACCAATTCAAGAGACAACCAACCAATTACAAAGTATGAACCTTCCAAAGACTGATTCATCAAACGCCTTCTGAAATATTTTAACTATATATAACAATCAGATATTTGAGCTGGATGTCTGATGATAAGGAAACATTGTTAGTTGCTGTAGGTGTAAAAATGATATTGTGATTATGGTCTTGAAAAGAGTCCTTATCTTTACAATGCACAGGCTGAAACACTCTGGATTGCTAAAATGTTCTCAATGTGCAAGGAGAAGAATAATGCTCTACACGGAACTGAAAAGACGAAGAGAAAAATCCTAATGCTGGCATGACTCTAGCTGGTGTAATTACTGCTTCACAAGTGATTAAGCTAACCATGCCATGCACAGCAATGCACCTGGAAAGGAAGGTGGGTGGGTGGGTGGGTGGGTGGGTGTGGGTGTGGGTGTGTGTGTGTGTGTGTGTGTGTGTTTCAATACTCAAATTCATTATTAAGCACAGTAGGTATCTATAAATATTTTTAAAGAAAGATTTGATCCAAAAGTATCTTCCTTTTTAGTGCATTCTCTTCCTTTTAGTTCATTCTCTGTGAATAATTATAAAATATAAAACATCCTCAAGTAACCAAAATTGTGATTGTCTCCCTGCAAGAGATGCATTAGAGAAGAAACCCTGAGCAACTTCTGACTCGGACTTAAACTGGACTTACTTTAGAGGTTGGACAATATTTAACCCTAATTCCCTTTTTAAAATATGTTTTTAGCTATTTAAAAATACAATAAGCAACAAGCACAGTCAACATTGTATTCTACACCACATGTCTATGAGTGTGGACCTTGGAAAATGCCACCTCTGTAAACATCCTGAATTTGGGTTTCTTGAGAGGTATTCTGTATAAGGCAGGCTGTGGTTTGGGTTGTTTTGGTGTAAAAGCGATATTGTGATTATGGTTTTTAACAGAGTCCTTATCTTTAAGAAATGCATGCTGAAAAATGGCAGAAATCTGGCAGATCACCTGGCTAGCCCTCAGTGCCTGCTCTCTGAGCACCGGGCCCCTCATTTGGCTGCAGCAAGTCTCCCCAGGGGTCTCTATCTGCACCTGCCTGGAACTCCCTACCTCCTCACTAGTCAGCAGCCACCCCCAGCCTCCCCAGCCCCACTGAACCAGAAGCTGCACTGTAACAAGCTCCCCAGGGGACTCACATGCACGTAGGGTTTGAGAAGTGCTGGCCTGTCCCTCCCTGGGTTCCTTGCCCGGAGGTGTCAGAATCACCTGGGGAGCCTCCTCCTGCCTCAGTTATATGGAGGGGCCATGTGGAGATGCACTAGTTGGCACACCTTGCTACTGAGTCATCCCAGTCCAGCCTGACAAGTGAATGGCCAAGCCTTCAGGTGATTCCAGCCCCCAGCTGACACGTCACCACCAACCTCAAGCCTTTCCAGTTGAGGCCCCAGACCTCCTGGGGCTGAGAAAAGCCATCCCCAAATTCTTGACCCACAAAATCTGCGAGCATAATAAAATGGCTTTTTGAAGGTGCTAAAAGTTTCAGAGTAATTTGCCACAGAGCAATAGTAACTGAAACACGCTCTATGAGGTACCTATTGCTGTTCCCAGTTTATGAAGAATCTGATTCCCAGAGAGATCAGACAACTTGCCCAAGTCTGGAGAGCAGATGGCCCAGCCACCAGCCAGTCTGGATTCAAAGCCTGTCTTCTTGCCCCTGTTCCTGCTCATATTTTTTTCAATCAATAAAGATTTTCTGAGACACATGTTCCAGATACTGGGGCTGCACAGATAAGAACGTGAAGATATGCAAGAGCACACATGCGTACCGGCAGGAGGCTCAAGTACGAAACCAGGCCAAATTAGGCCTGCTGCCCTTATAAATTCTTAGCTGGCATTTTCTCAGACAGAACGGCTTTTTGATCCAGTGAGTATTTATTGAGAGTCTGGGGGGACAGGGGCACTGTGCTGGACAACAGGAATGTGAGTCAGGCGTGCATCCTAGGAGAGAAGTCAGGAAAAGATGAAAAGAGAAGGAACGATATTTCTCTGACACCAGATAAAAAGAGAATAAAGGAGGACCAATGTTATGACAGTGATATAAAGACACGAAGATGAGGGTACACAAGGGTATGGCTCCTTTCTTGCATAAGAACCAAGGTCATTTGTTGGTGAGGGTCAGGTGTGAGAGAAGAATCTAAGGAGCTTGAGGAGAAAAATCTGGAATAAGCTCAGTGCAAGATGCACTAGGGAATTTCCATTTGTATTTTTCCGTGTGTGTGTGTGTGTGTGTGTGTGTGTGTGTGTGTGTGTGTGTGTGTGTGTGTGTGTGTGTGTGTGTGATTGACAAAAGAAAAAACAGAGTGGGTGAGAGACTGTGAGGAACCCATCCCCGCCACCCTTCGAGCCCACCACAGGGCCAGAGACAAGCACGGTGTGGGCTCCCCAGGGCTGTGGTCAGGTAGGAGAGAGAGGATTCCGAGCAGAGCTCAGTGGCCTCTAGTGATTGATCTGGGGACAGTGGGAAAGCTCAGTGCCTGACAGATGCCAAGACAGCAGGACACAGACTGGGAGAGGGAGGTCTGGGAGCGTGGAGAAGGTGGCAGACAGAAACGTTATGATGCCCAACCGATTGCAGAGAATGGAGATCCAGAGGGCGGAAGCACACCCTGTGAGGACATGTGCGGGAGGCTTTGCAGACCCAGCCAATGCGGTGGCCGAGGATGGATAGGGAGGTCTCCTCCTCCCTTCCTCCCACCACATTGCTCATCTACACAAAATTCCTTTCCAGAATTCCCCTCTCAAAGGACTCTCAAGAATATTGTCCCAATGGACTGGGAGACCGCCTATCCATACAAGTGTCCCATCATGAGCAGCCTTCGGAGGATCTCAAGGTTAAAATAATCTTGGAAATGACAGCTATTTCTTCAAACATACCTAGAACGAGCCCTACAGGAGACAAACAAGCTGGATTTACCAGTCCACAAGAGCGATGTGCCTTGAGGTATGCTAACATCCCCTTGGGGTCAACCATATAATAGGTCTGGAATGAATAATGATTGTGTAAATGAATGTCACCTTTGAAAGATATCATGTGCTTGGGCGAAGTTCCCAGCCTTGATCCTGGAACTCAAAGGCCACCACAATCTGGTGCAGGTTTGACATTGACATTTACACCTAGTTCTCGGTGCAAGTTGCAGACAGACAGTCCTGGTCCCCGTCACCCCACAATCTTCCCTTGAGAGTACCATGTATGTTGCCATGCATGAAATCTGGTTCCTTATTCCTTACATCATAAAATGCCCTCCACCCTCACGGTTTGAGGTTGACTTCAAACCCCTTCTCTGGCCACCTACCATTCCATTCTCAGTCTCACTAGTAGAGCATTTACTAAATATGGTTTACTAAATATTTCATATTTACTAAATATTAAATAATTAAAATAATTATTAAATAATAATTAAAATTAAAATTAAATAATTAAAATAGTAAATATTTTATATTTACTAAATATGGTTTAGTCAATACTCCAGTAGAGCATTGACTAAACCACATCTACTTATCACACACTGCCTTGAAACATCTTTTGAATTATTTTCTTAGACCAGGAGTTGGCAAACTTTTTCTTAAAGGGCCAGATAGCAAATATTTTAGGCTTTATGGGCCATATGTTCTGTTGCAACTAAGCAACTCTGCTCTTACAGTGATAAAGCAGCCACGGGCAATAGACATAAACAAATGAGCACAGCTGTGTTCCAATAAAACTTTATTTACAAAAATAATCAGCAGGCCAGATTTGGCCTGTTGGCCATAGTTTGCCAATCCCTGTCTTAGATTGTTATTAACTCATTCATTATCTTTTGCATTCTATGTCTTGCCACCCCAAAACAAATTTAAGTTCCTTAAAAGAAGAGACCAGGTATTATATTTTCATTTACTCTTAGCCCCTATCTGGCACAGGGCTACACATACAAGAAATATACATTTTTTTTTTTTGACCGGTAAGGGGATCACAACCCTCGGCATGGTGTGGTCTGCACCACGCTCAGCCAGTAAGCGCACCGGCCATCCCTATACAGGATCTGAACCCACAGCCTCAGCGCCACCAGTGCCACACTCTCCCAAGTAAGCCACGGGGCCAGACATGTTTTTTGAATAAGCATTTGAGTATATGTTGGCTGATGCACCACATACTGCAACTGAGTCCCTTTTGCATCATTTAATTGTGCACACTGATGGTGCAAACATTAATTTCTAACAACTTGTACCAATTTAATTGAACTGTGTGCCAAAAAAAGTATTCTTTTGAAACTTTCCCAGTCTGCTCTTTTGCCAGATTTTTTTCTTCTAATTGTTTCCACAGAGGGCCTAACGCATTCATTCCACCAGCTACTTAACAGACAATCACACTCCACAAGCTATTTAACACCCATGGAAGGAACTTAGGCTTTCTGCAGAGGGAAGTGCCCACTCGGGTATTCAGAGTTTCCCCTGTCACATCCTGGGAGCACGGGGAGAGAGAGAGAGAGCTTTGCACTGATAAGAGAGGAGATATGGGGGAAAAGGAGAGGAAATCTCTCACCACAGTTCCCCACAGAAGCCGACATGAAATAATTACCTGTAACCAAAATAAAATTAATTTCAGAGTGGATTAGTGACAGTTCCTGTCATATGCTTCTAGCTCATTTCTAAATCAATAACTACAACACAGAGAAGAAAGTAGACATCTTCTGAAGAATTCCAAAAAAATGCAATAAACTACACTCCCCCCCCCAAAAAAAAAACCCCTGCTTTTTGAGTATGTTAAAGTAGATGTCATAAGGAGCTAAAAAGTAACTATTAGGACCTTTTAGAATGAACTGGTAAATGGGTCCCAGAAAGCCTGAGACTTCACTCCTTGTCAGTAGTAACTTTAATGCTGATAAAGTCCCCACTTCCTTTCCTTCCCTCAAATGAAGACAAGAGCAGCTCAGTGCGGGCAGCACAGGCAATGCAGGTCCATGTCACCCGAGCCACCCTGGCACACACTTAAAGATTCAAATAGCTTAAAGGTCTGTTATGGAGAAGAACATTCTTTCACTTTCCTCCAACTGCCCCTCCCCAGAAACAACTGTCTGTATCTCTTGTAGTTGATTATTTGGAATTTGCTTCCAGTCTCCAAATAAGACGCTAGCATTGTCCCCCCTTGACATTGTCCCTCTCGAGTATTATTCACTTCTTTCCCCACATGGAAGGGGAGGTCTCTGCCCTCTTCCGTGACCGGCTCCATGCACTCGCTCATTGCCCACCCTCCTCCGCCCCGCTGTATGGTGTATCGTAGTTTGGGTTAGATCAGTGTTCAACATTGTTATGGCCTGAATTGTTTCCTCTCCAAATTCTTATGCCCTAACACTCAGTACCTCAGAATGTGACCTTATTTGGAAATAGGGTTGGTATAAATGTGATTAGTAAGATGAGGTCTTTAGGGTGGGCCCTAATCCAATATGACTGGTGTCTTTATAAAAAGGAGAAATTTGGACACAGAGACACACATGGGAGGAAGACGATGTGAAGAGACAAAGGGAAAAGACGGCCATCTACAAGCCGAGGAGAGAGGCCTGGCACAGGTCCCAGCCTCGCAGCCCTCAGAAGGAACCAACCCCACCAACACCTTGATCTCAGACTTCTTGCCTCCAGAACTGTGAGATGACAAATGTCTGATGTTGACGCCCCCCCCCCCCCAATCTCTGGTGCTTTTTTTCTGGCAGCCCTAGAAAGCTAATACAGGTGCCTACATCATGGCAACTATGCAAACATTACTGAAAGCTTAGCCACATGGTACACTGAGATTACGTTTCTTTTCTATCACAAGTTTCTTTTCCCCTAGAGCTAACTAATACTAGTCTTTTTTTGTTCCTTTGCTTAGTGAAAAGTTCATTTAAGAGTGGATTCAATTCCAAACTTGTCCTCCCTCATCTAAATTGCCTCTCAAAAGGTCCACGCACATCAGATGGTCTGTTCATTCTATCCCCCCTTAGAGCCTTTCGACCTCAGGGCTTCAGGGGGTGCAGTGAAAGTTGGGGTGCACTAATCAATTGGCAAGGTGGGTTCTGGCCTTGACGCAAGCTCAAGAGACTGCATTATTCAGAAGCACAGGGAGTGAGTGAAGGTTTGGGAGCAAAAGGGAAATACAACCAAAATGTGTGTTCTCCGAAGATACCTGTGGCATACTCATGGGCAGAGGCTGCAGGTGGCAGGGACACTAGTGAGAGGGCAGACACAGTAAACCAAGCAGGGGATGGGAGCCTGAAATGAGGAGGAGAATAGAGGCTGAGAGCCTGATTAAGAGTCATTCCTGAGATTTTTTTTTAATGTCTGCATAGACAAATAGAATTCTTGGAAATGTGAGTCGAAGTAAACATGTCCCTCTTTAAAGATAAAATGACACCTTCCCTCCACACTAATACCAAACTTTCTCAAATTCTACCTTTGTAACTATGGCAAATTTCTCTTTTAAAAAAAGGGGAGGAGTGCTTTCTAGATCATCTGAAACAAAAGCCAGAAAAATAAATCAGAGAATCAGAGAGCTAGAAGAAAATCATATAGTCCAGACCTTGCTTCAAAAGAAAAAAATCTCAAAGGACACAGACTTTACTCCACAATTTATCTCAGTCAAGATCAAAAGTTCTCAGTAATTTGTTATATATTCCATCATCACATTCCACACAGATTTGTGGCTCCTCCCAAGAATTCATTCAGCAAAACAAAAATATATGAATAATTAGGATCAGGAAAAATACAGCTAGAAGATCAAGAGCTAGGGAAAGTTAAGGCATCGGTACGTACAGTATATGACCACCATGTAGAGACCTACCACTTGGTCAAGCCAACTTGGCTTTGAGTTTCCAGACAGCCGAAACCAAAACGGAAGTGTGATCAACTATATGGTTTACATTTTCCACCTGAAGGGGGACAAAACTTAATGGAGAAAGAACAATAACTGGTAGAAAGAACTTGGCACATGAGGCTTTGTGTAGCACAGTGTTTTCAAGCTGAAGGCAACCCAGGTGACAAGAAGCATTTTGTTTAAATGGGACAGAATTGTATAGAAACTATCAGAGTGCTGTGAAATTACTATTTCAATCATAACAAAAGATAGGTGTATATACCAGGTTGCAATGTAAAATATATTTCTTACGGGGAGATACAGTCACAAAAATTTGAACAACACCAGGGATTTAATTTCCAACCCAACCCATGCCTATTCCCTCCTGCCTGGCTCTGGGTGGTGCAGAGTGAACTGCCCTTGCTGCAGTGGATTGTGGTCCTGACTCGTCCTCTTGCCAATTCCTAGGTCTTTGACTCTGCCCAGTGGGCTTGCTTTGCACCTTCTAGGCCTTTCCCCTGTGAGGGTGCCTTTAGGCAAGTATGACAAGTGGGGCCCCTTCTCTCCTCCTGGCCCCTCAACCATCTGGCACCCATCTTCGAATCCACCTGCCATCTCCCTGCCCCAACCCACCCCAATCTCCCTCTCTCCTATGAAAGCCTTAGTCAGGGATGAGAAAAATAGTGCCTTTTCCTGCCTGCTTCAAACTGTATCTTCTCCAGTTTCTCCAAGTTCCTTTTGAAAATGTCAACTGATTGCTTATACACCCATGTTCATAGCAGCATTTTTCACAATAGCCAAAAGGTAGAAACAACCCAAGTGACCATCAAGGGATGAATGGATAAACAAAATGTGGTATATTCATACAATGGAACATTATTCAGCCATAAAAAGTAACAAAGCACCGATACATGCTACAACATGGATGAACCTTGAAAGCTAAGTCAAAGAAGCCAGACACAAAAGGACAAATGTCAAATGAGTCTACTTATATGAGGTTCCTAGAATAGGCAAAACCAGAGAAACAGAAAGAATAGAAGTTACCAGGGGATGGACAGAGGGGAAATGGAGAGTAACTTCTTAATGGGTGCGCAGTTTCTGTTTGGGGCCATGAAAAGGGTTCTGGAATTCGATAGTGGTTGTACAACCTCATGAATGTACTTGATGCCGTTGAATTGTACACTTAAAAATGGTTAAAATAGTAAATTTCCTGTTATGTATATTATATTACAATATATAAATGCAAAACCTCAGTCCAATCATGAAAGAAACCAATTCATTCAACAAAATAACTGATCAATACTCTTCCAAAGTATCAAGGTCATAAAAGACCTGGAAAGACCAAGGAACTGTTACAGACTGTAGGAGACTAAGGAGACGCGACAACTAAATGCAATGTAGGATTCTGGATAGGACCCTAGAACAAAAAAAAAGGCCCTTAGTGGAAAAACTGATGAAATTAAATAAAATCTTTAGTAAATATTATTAAATTAATGTTGACTTCCTAATTCTAATAACAGTACTATAATCATGTAAGATGAAGCTGGAGGAGAGATAGATACAGAAACTTTCTATACCATTTTTGTAACTTTTCCATAAGTCTAAAGTTTGTTCAAAATAAAAAGTCAGAAATTAAGGGCCGAGCCCGTGGCGCACTTGGTAGAGTGCTGCGCTGGGAGCGCAGCGACGCTCCCGCCGCGGGTTCAGATCCCATATAGGACTGACCGGTGCACTCACTGGCTGAGTGCCGGTCACAAAAAAACGACAAAAAAAAAAAAAAAAAAAGTCAGAAATTAAAACATCAATCCACGGTAAAAAAAAAAAAGGCAGCATAATACATTAGATGTGTATTAGTCAGCTTTAATCCTTACTCTAAAGGTGGTCAGTTCACACTTGAACTACCCAAATTGGAAACAAACACTCCAGGGATGGTGGGTCAGCATTTGAAAGACTAATCAGTCTATCTGCACCAGAGTTGGTTAATTAGCATCATGCTAATGAGCAATGGCTCCCCACTCTATGGATTGGGTGAAAATATTTGCTGCTATCTCCACCCTTGCAAGAACCTAGGAAGACTGAGATCTTCTAGGAAGATTTAGGAAGACCGGCAGTCTGCTCCATGGTCGACCATTAAAGGAGGGCCCTGTCCTCTCCCTGGGGGTAGCTGAGTCCTGCCTCTGGAATACCATCACATTTGCCTTGAACGACTCTTTCCTGCAAGAGGCCTGGCCAGAGAGCTCAAGCCCGGTGGAGCTTACACAACAGACTGGAGGCTCTCTCACACCTGCTGGGCTGTAGCTGCTTGCTAACAAGTATCTGAATGAGTGGCCAAAATAGGTCTGAGACTTGCTTTCACTGTAACATATCTCCCAGTCGTGGAACTGTGGGAAAGGACGCACAGGGCTCCCACCTACTATTTCCCAAAAAAAACCTGACAATTCTTCAAAGCCCAAACCAGTTTAGGTCGATTCACAACAGACTATTTCTTAGGATTCCTGAGAACACGTGAAAGGCTCTGTGATTCTGTGTCAGACCACTTTACATTCCCCAGAGCAGAGCCCTCCTGGAATGAGAGCACCAGCTGGGCCACTGCTCTCTCCAGAGAGAGCCGTTTGGGCCGTGACAAGCCCCCCAGGACACAGAACCCCTCAGGACTTCAGTGGTGAGAGCGTACTGGATGACCAAAAGGTGACCAAACAAGTTTATTTAGCCCAGAGTCTCAAAATTGACTCAACAGTGAAATCAATCACAAAGCATACAAATAAAAAAGCCCACGCTTTTCTTTTCTTTGGGGCCAGATGTAATCAACCCCATCTTCTATTTTCTGTCTCCCAAGGGGCAGACTCATCTTTCATTTCCTGTTCTCATCCCCCTGCTTTCTCGGTCCTTGCTGCTGGCTGGCCCAGCTGTTACCAGTCACCCTGACCCCCGGCTCCCCTTCAAGCCCAGGCTCCAGCAGCCCTGGAAGAGCCCCGGGTGGGATCATCACAACTCCAGGATGGCCCTGCAGAGAGATAAGGTACCTCACAGACTTCATGATCCACTGGTCTGACAGAAACCTCCTCCTCAACTTCCTGAAACTGCAAAAATGGGAGTTGTCTTCCACACAGGCTGCTACCAAGATGATGGCTCTTTGGCCCTACCTGACATGAAGACCTTGAAAAACAAAGTCCCTGGTGTGATAGGCAGATTAACGCCTGCCCCATCTCCCATGCCCACATCCTAATCCCAGGATCCTGTGAATACCTGGCAAAAGGGCATTAAGGTTGTAGGTGGAATTAAGGTTGCTAATCGGCTGCCCTAAAACAGGGAGCATAGCCTGGATTATCCAGGTGCACCCAATGTAATCCCAAGGGTCCTCAAAAAAATGAGGGGGGTGCAGAAGAAAAGGCTAGAGTGAAGGGATGTAAGAAAGACTCGACCACCGTTGTGGACTTGGAAGATAAAGGAACGGTCCACGAGCCAAAGAACGTGGACAGTTACTGGAAAAAGCAAGTGAATAGGATTTTCCCTTGAGTTTCCAGAAAGGAATACAGCCCTGTCCACATCCTGATTTTAGCCCAGTGAAACCCACATCAGACCTCTGACTTCCAGAACCATAAAACAATACATTTGTGTCATTTTAAACCACTCATTTTGTGGTAATTTGTTAGGGCAGCAATAGGAAATGAATACACCTGGTTACCAAATGCCATAGTAGCTTGTTTCGGGCTAATGAATAAACAATTCTTACTTAAGTAAAACGATCTATGCAAAAGGCTCAGCTCCTTGCCACCAGCTGCCAAGGGCCTCCGTTCCCTTAGCACTTACCTCCAAGGAAACCAGATCTGGAGGACAGAAAACACACGTGGTTTTGTGTCACAGGGCAAGTTCTAAATAGAACACTTTGCCTGTGCCATTTTTATGAGGTATCTGCTTGACACGGATCTTTAAAAAGAAACCCACTCAGAGTTATTTCTGTAACCGAAGGTGGGCAAGAATGGGGATAGTAAAATGACATGATTAGTTATGAAATGAGCAATGGAAGTTAAGCCTAGTCTCACTTATCATTCAGTGCACCAATTTGCAAGTAAGTATGGTGATGACAATTTCCATTCCTGACCACCTAAAAACCCACAGCGGGTGGCTCAGAGTCCCGGTGGTGTTCTTCCACGGCCTCAAAGCTGCTTTTTGCCAAGCTCCTCTGGTTATTTGTTTGGCCGGTGCCAAAAACTCTCAGGGCCAGAATTCACTCTTTTCAATGTATTTTTCTTATGGCAAGTACCCTAAATCCACCGTAAAGCAGAATCCTCAACAGAGGGTGGGGTTGGAGAAGGAAAGCCACATGGAGGTCAGCTCTCCCTATTTCAATAGATTCGGATTCTCCTTCCAACTAGCTAAGAGTGAAGGTTCCAACTCTAACAGTGTCCAAGTGACAGAGGTCTTGTTCAGTGATTCCTATTTGCCAGGCTCGAAAGTACTTAGGGATAACAAAGACTTGCCTAAAAATAAAAAGCAACAATTTTTAATGCCAGAACAGTGGGGCCACTTAAGCTCTATTTTTAGCAAGTCTGTTACCTGTGAAGCGACATATGGCTCCTATAAGCCTCCAAAGCATGAGAGCATTCAAAGATTGAAGTGCCTGTGCCAAGTGGGCCAGTCACCAAATGAGTGTACACACACTGACCAAAGCAGACACTGCTAACACCCCAGTCGACCCCATGGGTTTCCACAGGGACCCGCCATCATGCTGTAATCTCTTAGCCCTTAGCAAGGGTTCAACTATTAAGCCAGATGATGGTGGAGTTTCTACTACTGATTTATGATATTGAAGACTTTGTTTCTGACAGGATGGCATTTTCTAAGCAATTTCTCCCTAGGAAGGAAGAAAAGAATCCTGAAGCAAAACACCAGGGACTGCTTCAGGCTAAAGTTAAAGGACAGTAAGAGGGAAAAAAGAAAAACATCTGGTGTTGTGGGATGTACAAGGGGCCAATGACACTTCCCTAAAATGCAGGATGAAGGCCCTGCAGAAATAAGCACTTTGGCTCCCTTATGTCAGATCTACTCTGCACAACCCAGGGCACACGAATGTGTTCATTACATGCCCAGGAGGAAGTGTGCAAGCCTGAAAGCTGACCACAACTAAAAAAGATAAAGCAGAAGATTTCTTCTGTGGCAGAGCCATGGCAGGGAAACTTTGGAGACAGTAAAACAAGCTAGCCTGCCAGCTGCCCTAACGACAGGGTGCACGCTTTACAAGGGGCCAACCATTGATTGGTCTTTTCTTGGCAAGTTCAATGCAAAAGAAATTTCTGATAAGGGCTAATCAAGGGCTACAGGAAGATTCTCATATTACAGTAGAAGGTGGTCTGGACACAGATGCTGTCGTGCTGTCAAAATTCTCCGGATGGTGTCACTGATAACATTATCTATTTCCTTAGTATTTCAAAAGAGAAATACTTCCAAACATGTAAATTATACCTTGCAACATGACAAGCAACAGCAGGGAAGACTTTGAGCAGCACTGACTTTCCCAGCTGCTCCTGACCTTATGCTACATGCATTTGAGCAGAAGACGTGAATAGGCCATACCATTAAATGCCAGTTTCCGGGCTGGTTTGGGGAAATGAGACTCTGGCTTTAACGTCATACGTTGTTTTCACTCATTCAACAAATATTTTTCTTTTGCTGCCCATTCTAGGTGACACGCCATGCCAGGTGCGGGGACACCAGCGTGGATGAGAAGGCCATGATCTTTGCCTGGGCACTGGGGGAATTAGTGCTCACAGAGCATGATGCTCAGGGTCCTTGAAGCCCCTGGTGGGGCTTCCTGAACCAGCGCTTGTCTTCTCCTCAAGCGGTGACCCTTCTCCTTGCTTCAGGAAGCATCTGAGCTAGGGGTGGGGAGGGAGGGAGGAAAGGGAAGAAGGAATGATGTCTGGCTACAACAAATGGGATTTCCTTGCATTTTCCAGCAGACCAAGTGAAGCAAAGATAGATACAATGTCTCACAATCCCCCCTCAAAAATAAATAACTCATCCCCAGTTGGTGGTTTCTTCCTGTTTATAACTATAAACCTCAGGAAAGTGAAATTGCAGCTGCAGCACACGTGAGCTATCTTAGTCAGTTATCTTCCACCTCCTAAGCAAGAGTTCCCTGGCTCCAGGCTGAGCCCAGGCTTTCGCAAGACAGGGAAACGTGGAGGAAAGGGCCGAGGATGGTGCTACTGGAGCCAGCAGAGGACACACGAGTCTTGCTGGCTACTACAGACTCCTATGTCATCACCACAGAAAGTTTTTCCTACCTACCTTATATACAAAAATGGGTGCACCTAAATTTGACCAATTATCAGTTTAGCCCCCCATTATCAGAAGGACGCAATTGATGGCAGAAGAAAAAAATAAAGATTTGTAAATCAAGCTTCCTAAAGGAGTATAGACCTGTAATTACCTTCCAAAGGCCCCATCTCCAAATAACACCACATTGGAGATTGGGGCATCAACATATGAGTGAATCTGGGGGCAGGGGGGACACAAACATTCAGTCCACAGAACATGCCAAAAAACCTCTCCCCCTCTCATTTATACACACATAAAACATGAACACAGGCTGGAAGGCCAAAAGGTATTAGGAAAGGGGAGTCTGATTGGTCCATCTACTGTATACACAAAATGTACGACAAGGGAGTCTTCACACACAAGAGGGCTGTGGCCACAGGGCGCCGGCATGGAAGAGGGAGGCAGAAGGGCCAAAAAGGGAAAGGTGAGGAAGGAAGCAGAGTCAGAGTGACATGAGGAAGAGGCCACGAGCACAGGAATGCAGGAGGCCTCCAGAAGCTGGAAAAGGGAAAGAAAGGGATCCCCCGCTCGAGTCTCCAGAAGGTAGTCAGCTTGCCAACCCACTTTGTACTTCTGACCTCCCAAACTGTGAAATAACAAATTTGTGTTGTTTTAAGCCATGAAGTACGGCAATTTGTTACAGCAGGAACAGGAAACAAATACTCCCCCGCCCCCATTTTGTTGGGCACACAGTGGTCCAGCCAGAGATCATGTTTCCCCAGACTCACCTGCAGCTTGGTGTGAGACTGGAGTGAAGTTCTTGCCAATGGGGTGTGGGTGGAAGTGACACAAGCAGTTTCTAGGTCACATCCTCAACAAAGTGAAGGTGCTCCTCACTATATCCCTCTTCCCTCTGCCACAGGATGGAAGGTGGACATGGCACTGGTGAACCAGCTCCAGCCATGCCAACAGGTGAGAAGGAACCTGGCCCCCACAGCCTGGCACGGCAAAGCAATTTGACCACCCTGCACAGTCCAGTGGTCAGCAGGCAGTAGCCTGGGAGGGAAATAGGTAGCTAGGCTATCTTGGGATCTCTGTGACAGCAGTTTAGCCTACACCCCAATACACCTGAGATGCCAAATATTGGTGGGAACAGGGAGCAGCAGAAATGCTTACACTCTGGGAACACACATTTTGAAAATCAATTAGGCATTCTCTTCTCAAGCTGAATATTCATGTACTCTCTCTTTGTATGAATATGTTATCTTCATTCATTAGTTTGTTCATTCATTCATTTGTTGGAAGCATATGCTGGTACAACCACTCTGAAAATCCAGCAACTTACCCAGCAAATCACTCCTTGCTATACACCTTTAAAATATATATCACACACACACCAGAGACATTTATTAGAATAGTGATAGGAAGTCTGTCCAGAGTAGCAAAAAACTGGAAGCAATGCAAAAGTCCACCAGCAGGAGAAAGGATAAATACACAGTGTCATTTTCAGACAACGAAAGAGCAGACAGGAGAAATAAACAAGCTACAAAATTAGAGACAACGAGCAAGTCACAAGTCTCTGCAGTTTTGATCCCAGTTTTATAAAACTAAAAACAAGCAAAACCAGACAATATGTTTTTAAGAGATACATATGAAAATGATAAATTTATTTCTTAACAAAGAAAGCAAAGATGACTTCTAAAAGACTTACGGTGGTCATTTCCTCTAGGGAAGGGAGAGGAAGGGGACGAAGCCAGAGCACACCACGTTTTAGTTCTTACATGGAGCGATAGGTTCCCAGCTGTACGTTTTATAATGATACTGACATCGAATATCAGGTCAACTTTCAGAGCTGTTTTTAATGCCTAGCACCACATGAAAAGGCCTCCAAGAGAACCGTAAGAACACCATCATGTCTGCTATTAGTGTTGATTTGACTTTAGTGGGTTAATTTATACTTAATTTGTGAATTCATTTCAGGTTTATACTTGTAAATGAGCTAAAAGCAAAAGTAGCTTATATCTAGTTAAGTGCCTGTATTTTCAAGTAGTATTATTATTAAAAAGTTTAAGGCAATTAAAAAGGAATGAAGCTCTGACACATGCTTCAATGACATTATGCTAAATAAAATAAGCCATATGCGAGAGGACAAATACTGTAAGATTCCACCTATATGAGGTACCTAGAGTAGTCAAATTCACAGAGACAAAAAAAAGGGTAGTTGCCAGGGATGGGTAAGGAGTTTCAACTTGCGAAGATGGAAAAGTTCTGGAGACAGAGGGCGGTGATGGCTGCACAACAATGTGAACGTACTTAATGCCACTGAACTGTACACTTAAAAATAGTTAAAATGGTAAATTCTATGTCTATTTTACTACAATCAAAAATAAATAAATAAAAGCTAATAAACAAAAAATGTTTAAGGCAAAGCAGGGATTCTTGGGAAATGTTTGCCTTATGTGGGGGAACTTCAGGGTTATTCATTTGGGAAACCCTGTTCTATTTTGTTTCTCTCTAAACCGCCAGGAGAAGGGAGTTTCACAGACTGACAAGACATTATTATATCTCAGAAAGCTGTCTTCTAACTTGATGTGTGTCCCTAAAACTCACACCTTTCCTTCTTTCTGGATAAACAGAACCTGTTCAAACAAACACCCTTTGGTTTGACTGCTTATTTCATTGTGTGATTCATGAAATGACCACATCACAATCTCCCCGCAATGAGGGGAATGAAAGTTACATCAAATGTGCCATTGAGTGAAACTTTAGATGTCTTTGAGTTCCTCTGGTTATCAGATCTCACACTTAACAGGCCCACAATAAACATCTGCAGAATGTCATTGAACTCCAATATACAGCAGTATTGAGTCAACTGTTTTGTTTGTCCTACAAACTCGAGTCAGGCTATGTTCACAATGAGAAAATGTAACAAAGGGAGAGAGTGAATGGTACATATTTGCTACCAATGCTTTCTAATATTTATTATCATGAATTTTAGAACTTTCACAGAAACTTGCCCCTGAGAGGGCATCATAAATATTCAACTAATTTTTTTTTGGCCAGGTATGTGAGCTGCCATGTGGCATTTGGTGGCTGAAGACCGAATACTTTACACAGTGCTGTCCTTTAACGAAGCCGATGCACCAAAATGGCATGGCTTTGAAATGGTTCTCCAGCCTGGATCCTGGGGGTTCTGGTCACCCTTACCTGGTGTCCTTTGAAGCTAAAAGCATGATTTGGTTTTTTTTCAGGGCAGTGTATGATGATGACACAAAGCTAAGCTAGAATCCACAAGGGGATTATTACAGCCACGACCTTTCCCTTGCCAGCACGGGACTTGGACCATATCTCAGCCAAAAAATGAAGTCACATTGATGACCCAGGGCCTTCAGCATGCAGTTTTCCCTATGGTTCTGGGAAACAAAGTTTCTTTAAATGCCGGTCAGGGGATGAGAGTAAAAGAAGGAAGGGAAGGGGGAAGAAAAAAGAGAAGGAACCAAAACCTCAAGGATTTGACTTTTCACTGTGCATCCCCTAATCTCATGCCCAAACTGGAGACCAGGAGCAATCGTGTGAGAGAGAGGTGCAGTGAAATAGGGACAGTGCTGTGGGACAACCTGTCTGTCTGTCTCTGTCTCCATCTCTGCCCCTCTGTCTCTGCCTGCCCCGCCCTCTCTCTGTCTGTCTGTCTGTCTCTGTCTGTCTGTCTCTCTCTCTCTCTCTCTGTCTGTCTCCCTCTGTCTCTGCCTCTCTCTCTCTCTCTCTCTCTCTCACACACACACACACACACACACACAAAGCACACATAGGAGAGATGATAAGCCCTAGGAGCATGTAGTTTCTTGAACTAAAAGCTGAAGGCAAACATAAGAAGGGCAAGGACCCGCCAGTCCACATGTAATAATCCCCCTGGGCTGAATTCCTCTCTGTTCTCATCATCATGGGCCACTCCACTCATCTGGAAATCTATGAAAACAAAGCATGGATATAAAACACCACCTTGCCTACAACTTGATTTCCCTACAGGATAAAAAGAGAAAATATGTCTATTACATCCTTACTTATAATACCAAGATCATGGAAGCAAACTAACTGCTCAAATGGTTATATAAGTTCAGATGCATGAACTCCAATACTCAGCTAATGAAAACGCTGGCTTCGAAGATGACTAAGGAGTTGGGGAAAAAACCAGAACATACAATTATGTATATATTATAATACATGCACATATAGCCACAAGTATATAGTAAAATGTCTAAAAAGAAATACACCAAAATAAAATGATAATGGTTGTACTGGGGTACATTATGGGTGGTCGATTAAAATTTTCCTGCTTCCTATTTTCAAAACTCTATAATATGGTCTTTGACAAACTCTATACATTTACAAAAAAAAAAAAATTTTAAGGTTAAAGAACATTGGAGCTAGAATAAGAAACACAGGTTCTAGAATCTGCCCATCCCCTCAGTCAGGGAAAAGGGCTTTTAAGGTAAGGTCCCTTGTCACCAGCAGGGAGCTGCTCCTGAAGGGGCCACTGTCAGGCTGTTAGCTGAGGAAGGTCTGCTCAGGCCAGTCACCCCTGTCCCTGGCTCTTCCCGCCCTTTGGGATCGAAAATCTGAGACGTGGGCGATACTGTGGGGAAGAGGGTTTAGAGGAAGACACGGAAGGGCATGAGAAGGACGGGGATTGCAGGAGAGAAAGCGGTTTGAGGGATGGGGAGCTGGGGACACAGGGGGGCTCAGGGGACAGAGCAGGGGTGGGGGAGAAAGGGGTAGGGAGAGAGACAGGAAAGGGAGGGAGGGGTGGGGAGATGAGAGGGTGGGAGAGGAGAGAGCTGGGGGCTGGGGGAGAAGAGGGCGGAAGTGGGGAGAGGGGGACATGGAGAGAAAGGATGTGGGCGAGGAGAAGGGGCCTGGGGGAGGAGGGGTGCGAGGGGAGAGGGGAGGGAGGCAAGAGAGCATGAAGGAAAGGGGCTGGGGAAAGACAGGCAAAAAAGAGAGGGGCTGAGAGGAAGGGCACAGAGAGCGAGCAGGGGAGGGAGGGTCCTGGCTGGCTGGGTGGCTGGCTGGGTGGCTGGCTGGCTGGGTGGGTGGCTGGCTGGCTGGCTGGCTAGGTGGCTGGGTGGCTGGCTGGGTGGCTGACTGGGTGGCTGGGTGGCTGGCTGGCTAGGTGGCTGGCTGGCTAGGTGGCTGGGTGGCTGGCTGGGTGGCTGGCTGGGTGGCTGGCTGGCTGGGTGGCTGGGTGGCTGGCTGGGTGGCTGGCTGGCTGGGTGGCTGGCTGGGTGGCTGGCTGGCTGGGTGGCTGGGTGGCTGGCTGGCTGGGTGGCTGGCTGGCTGGCTGGGTGGCTGGCTGGCTGGCTGGGTGGCTGGCTGGGAAGTTGGGGGCGAGAGTGGGGGGTAAAGAGAAGGTGGGGGAGGCGTGGTGTGAAGGGAGAGAGGGAGGGAGGGAGAGAGGCTGAAGGGCAAATGCAGAGGAGTCTGGATGGAAAAGGACATGAGGGGGAGAGTGGGGGGAAGGTGGGAGTTGGGGGGGGGATGAGAGAAGGCTGCAGGGAGGAGAGAGCCCGGCCCGGCCGCTTTTCTGAGCACGTCTGGGCCTCAGGGGTTAACTCGCCAGGCGGTGGCTGTTTTTTACAATGTCTTCATCTCTTCCTCCGTCTAAAAACCCACAGGTTCCCTAAAAGAGCCAGACGATGTCACAACTGTACCCCTCCCCCACGGCATGCTACCACCAACCCACCTAAGTGCCCCCAAAGGTATATCCACACGTTTTAAGTGCCACCAACTCAACAGGAGAAACCGAGCTCGGCTGCACAATTCAGGACCTCGGAGGGAGGGTGAAACTGACCCCCACAGGAGAGGCCGCAATGCCTCACGTCACTCTCCCCTTTGTCGAGAAAAAGCCAGGAAAAATGGGCACTCTCGGGTATTCTGATTCCGGCTTAAGCATTATTTATAGTGCCTGTCCCAAGAGTGGCCCCACAAGTACCCCATCTCATGGGGCACTGCTCCCCAGGTCCAGGGCTTGGTCTGGGTCATCGATGTGTCCCAGCACCTCGCACACACCTGCCCTCCTTAAACATCTCCACGAGGACTGCAACTGGGCACCTCCCTCCCTCATGGACGTTGGCAAGGAGCAGCCACCTGTGTATCTCTAGGGCTGGGGGTGTGGGTTCCAGGCTCTTCTTGGGGCCCAGCTCCTTCAGCGGGTGCCTGTGGGTTGCATGAGAGGTCCCTGTGGCCCAGAATAAACATCCCTTTTTCAGGTTAGCGGGCTCTGCTTGGCTTCCGTCGATTCAAGAAAGTCCTTACTACACGACACGACACGACACACACAACAGGAAAGTGTGAAGACAGCTCCTAATTCAGTTAAGAACCGAGGCCTAGATCCCTAGATCGGTTAAGATCCAGGACAAGGTTTCCCTCAGTTAAGAACCCTGATTAATTGAGACTCAGGAGTATGCAGCAGCCTCCTAGAGAACTCTTCCAAAATACACCTGCCCCGCCATCAAACCCGGACAGGGAGGACCCAGGCACAGAGTTCCCATGCACATCCCCGGGGAAAAAATCACCTGCTAGATAGAACTTCAGCCATCATCAATTAATCATGAGGTAAACAGGAGGGGAAAAAATAATGGAAATGCCTGTCTGCTGGTATATGCATGAAATCTCTCTGAAAGAAACTTGAGAAAGAAAATATTGTTGACAGCCTGTGCGGAGGGTCACTGGATAGCTATAGGACAGGGACGGGATGGAGACTTTTTAGTGGAAACACTTTTGGGCCTTTTGAATTTTGAATCATGTGGATATATAACCTATTGCAAAGACTAACTTTTAAAAAGTAATTTAAAAATTTCTCCAGCAAACAGCTGTAGTCATTGTGCCCAACAGATGACCAGTTTGAACTGCTTCCCGCTTTCAAGTTTCTTCAACTGGTGACACCCCCAACTCCTGTCCCCCCCATGCACCCCCCAACCAAGTATTTTCCTCATTTGTTTTCTAACAAAAGCAGCAATTAAGCTAAAAATCGCCATCAATTAACAAACACTGTGCCCAACCTGCTTGAGGTATCACACAGGAGCTCGTTGACAGAATGTACTGGTGTTGACACCTCTGTTCTCCATCTGATAGTTTATTGAGAACAAAGGGGCAGTGAGAAATCATTGGTTAAGTGGTTAAAAACTGTCTCATTTTGTTCAAGTTGTGAAGAGGTGTTTTTTATTGTTGTTTGTTTGGTTTGTTTGTTTTAATGATCGAACTAGGAGAAAGACAGAGCCCATTTAAGAAGCCATTCGTGTCAAATGAATTTCATCCAGAAGCTAGCATATAAAATGCTCAAGCAGAGGGCAACGTCCAGAACAGTCTGGGGAAGAAAACGGAGATCCAGGAAGAAGCTGGCTAAGGGAAGGCAGAGCAAAGCAAGGAAGCCTTTTCCAGTCTTCATCCAAAACAAGGTTCAAGCGCTTCCATCCAGCTCCTGGCACACAAATAAGAACTAGTTGGAATAATTAGAAAGGACACTAAGCTAATTAAAGACTTTTCACATGGGGATGGAGATGGTGTGTGGATAAAACTGGTGCAGTCCCAGAGCAGCAGACCTAAAACATGGCCCCAAGTCTTTCAGGTCTAGAACAGTCCAGAAAAATCCAGCAAAAACACAAGGGCTAGTGTTTGTAGACTGGTAAGAAGTTGAAGTTTAAGGAAATGGCAATTTAAACTGTCTACAGGTGGTACTTGGGTGCTTAAGGACTTAGATTTGTTATGCAAAATGAGTAAGTAACGAGCACTGAAATATTCATCGTCTTTAATCCAAGATAGGAAGAAACAGCAGTATGAATTGAACAAAACTTCATTCTGCCACTCTCCCCCCTACACCTGGGGACAGATGAGCCTCCAGCAGTGCCCTACCACTTCCCTGGACACTGGAAGGAAACAAGCAGAAAAAAAAAAAAGGCCTTTTCTGGGCTTTTCTTGCCAAGTGAATACTGTTCAGATAAGATGAATATCACAGGATTTTTGATATTAGTGTTTTTTCTTCTCAAGGCTAAATATAAGCATAGTTTACCGCTGCATTAAGATCCACAAACTACATTTTGCTTTATTTAAGTGTCCCCTAATGAAAACCATACAACTGCCTGTAAGATATTTATCCATAAAATAACGATCAAGTTGAAAACCAAGTGCTCGTAATCAACCAGGCTGCCAGTGTACCTTTGCCAGCTGAAGGAATTTAAGAGAAGAAACATGGACCACCATCAACCCTGTGTGTGTGAACTGGAGGAATCAGATCGGCAGGGCAGTGTTTTCTCCCATGATTCAAACACTCTTAGTGAATCCCAGTAACTGCCAAGAAGTTACCCAAGCAAATAACTCACAAATGCTTCGGGATGTAAAAGGAAATTCAAAATTCCCCACAGGATGAAAGGTATGTAACCTCCCAAAGCAAACATAGACCAAAAACATTTTTTGAACATTTTAAAAACAACAAAACCATATTTTCCCTTTTCCTATATTCCTTTGGAATCTCAGCTAGGATCCTTGGGCTTCCAAGTGTTCTCCAAATCCCAGTGGACATGGATCTGATCTTCAAGTCAGAAACTTACTAGGGAGAAGTGATAGAAAAAAGTTTTGGAACTGGATAGTGGTGATGGTTGCAGAACATTGTGAATATACTTAACATAACTGAATTGTACACTTAAAGATGGTTAAAATGGCAAATTTTGTTTTGTATATTTTACCATAATTTTAAAAATTAATAATGTAATACACCAAAACCCATTGAATTGCACACTTTAAATGAGCCCCACTGGAAGAAACCAGAGCCCGACATTTACTGAGCACCTACAGAAGTTGGGCAGGGCTGGTTCTTTCATATTCCAAGGTGGTTGGGTTCTGCGGTTTCTGCCACTAGGGGACCATGTCACTCTGCCTCTCTTAGCCTTGGTCTCATCATCTGATGGCATGGGCCATGACTGCCAAGGACCCTTCCAGCACTTCAATTCTGGGGACCAATAATATATGAGTGGCAGAAGGACCCATCACCCCTCACCTGACATAAAATCACATCCCACTAGAAAGGGAAAACATTAGAGAGCCAAACACTGAGAGAAGCTGGTTCAACAACTTTGTGCCCCGAAGTGCTCACCTCTTCCCAGGTTAATGACTGAGGTATGTGCAGGAGGGTAACCACAGTTGTGTTAAGATGCTCTCCACTCAAAGAACAAAATGGTGCAACAGAGCACCAAAGAGTCCTGCTTTCCAGTGACTTCTAGGTTCATTCACACAAGGAGACTGTGGCTACAGAAGAAACCCTTCTGCTCCAGATGGGCTCACGATGCAGTAAGGAAATGGTGCTTCACCACATGTGTTACTAAGCCTCCAAGGGGCCCTCAGAGCAGACTTCCTCAGCCTTGGCATGGCTGACATTTGGGGCCATATAACTCTGTTGCGGTGGCTGTCCTGTGCATTGTAGGACGTTTAGCAGTGTCCCTGGCCTCTGCCCACTAGATGCCAGTAGACCAACACCCCAGCTGTGATAGCCAAAAGTGTCTCCAGACATTGTCAAATGTCCCCCGGGGTAGGTGGGGGGGAGAATCACCCCCAATTGAGAACCACTGTCAGAGAGAATTTCCTACCTTGAAACTTGCAGTTCTTTGTTGAAGCCAAAGGACACCTGTGACGTATCCACTGCAGCACAGGCCACTGTGAACTGTCAGCAAACAGACCTTGTCAACATGCTCTGCCCAGGGGACTTGACAGAATCGCACACACATTGTCGTCAGCCCACAGTCTCAGAGAACTGCAAGTAGTAACTGTACTTGGGTGAAAGGGTTACTCATTCATTCATTATCACATGGCACTTACTGTATGCCAGGCAATGAGCCAGGGTAAGGGAGCTGGGGAGGCCCAGGTGGAGAGGAACAGACTTCATACAAGATGAAGTAATGTACAGCAACCCTTGGAGCTACCTTCAAAAGATGAACCAGGGATGTGGTAGGCTGAGTAATGGCCCCCAAAACATGTTCACATCCTAATCCCCAGAGCCTGCCGATATGTTCCCTTACATGGCAAAAGGGACTTTGCACATGTGATTAAGTTAAGTGTCTTGAGAAGGGGAGGGTAGCCTGGATTATCCGAGTGGGTCCAATATAATACAACAATCCTTATAAAAGAAAGATAGGATGATTACAGTAAGAGAGATGTGAGCACAAAAGCAGATGCTGGGGTGATGCGGTCATGAGTCAGGAAATGCAGGCAGCATCTAGAAGCTGGACAAGGCAAGAAATGGATTCCTCTGGAAGGCATACAGCCCTGCCGACACCTTGATACTGACCCAGTAAAACCCATTTTGAACTTCTGACTTCCAGAGATAGATATAAGTTCTGGACTGTAAGTTGACAAATGTGTTGTCTCAAGCCACTAGGTTTGTAGTAATTTGTTACAGCAGCAATAGGAAACTCACACAGGGAGACTACAATGTAGAGAAGAGAGTGACATCCATTCCCCATCAAGGGAACTACATGGCAGAGGCTCAGAGGCCTGAACAAGCGTGGCGTGGGAGAAGGCAGGGGGTGGCCACCAAGCTTCACGAAGGCTCCACTAAGGCATTCAGGCTCTAAAGCATTTGCAGAAGGGTAGACACATGGGGTCAATTCCAGAAACATTTGAGTTCGACTGTAGATCGGAAGGGGCAGGAAAAAGGGAAGGGACAAGAGGCCAGCAAACAGCAGAGTACCAGTGGAAGTGACAGGAAGGATGGTAATACCCTCAACAAAATGGAAAGTAAGAGGCAGGATAGGTATTATGGAGGAGAGACGCTGAGCTTCTGCAATGTGCTCAGTCTGAGGTGTCTACGACACACCTGGATGAAGTTCGCTAGGAGGTTATAAACGATAATCGACTCAACAAATATGAACTTTAGGCTTACTGTGTGCCAGGCACAGGAACACAATGACCAAACTGACGAAGTTCCTGTCCTTGTGGCGCTTACAGTTGGGTAGGTCCTGAGCTCAGGACAGAGACCAAGACTGGGAATGGAGATCTGGGCATCATCGAGAGGGGACAACTAAACCAACAAAGTGGTTGAGATCATGCAAAGACACTTTCAATGCTAAGAGGACCAGTAATAACAGCATCGCAGAGGTGGGCAGGGGTGGGAAACCCGGCAAGGGAGAGAGAAGGAGTAGGAAAAATTGGGAATAAATAATGTGTCCTAGAAGCCAAGAAAAGGAGTTCCACAGTCTTGACAGTCTCAAAACCACGGTTAAGTCACAGATGTTGAGGCTTGTGTGAGACTGTGTCCTTTGTGATGAGATGGCTCGTTCATCAGTTATCTCAGCATGAAGTTTCTAAGGCACAATCAGCGAGTGCCAGAGGACAGTGGTCCCGGTAAGGATAGGGCAGGGTGAAGAGGAGAGAAGGGAAAAAAGATAAATGCAAGATGGCTTTATTAATAAACTTTAAAAAATTTAAATTTAAAACCAAAGAAGGAGTCTTCTCAAGGAGGGACAGGGTGGTTGACTGTGAACACTTGGTTATCCAGGATAAACCAGGAAAAGGCAAGTCCACTAAAGGGCAGAGTGCTAGGCAGAATAACAACCCCCCTCCCCGAAGTCCACATCCCAATGCCCAGAACCTGTGAATATGTTAGGTTACATGGCAAAGGGGAGTTAAGGCCGCTAATCAGTTGAACCTGAGATGGGGAGATTAACCTAGATTATCCAGGTGGGCCCAATGTCATCACACAGTCCTTACATGTGGACGAGAGTGGCAGAAGAGTCAGTATCAGTGACACGATGTGAGAGAGACCTGACTGGCCATTGCTGCTTCTGAAGATGGAGAAAGAGGCCACGAGCCCAGGAATGTAGCAGACCCTGGAATCTAGAAAGGGCAAGGAAAGGGATTCTCTTCTAGAGCCTCCAGAAGGAATGCGGTCCTGCTGACATCTTGATTTCAGCCCAGTGACAGATAATAAACTTGTGATGTTTCAAGGTACCAAGTTCATGGTGGTTACAGCAGCAATCAGAAACGGATACAGGGAGGTAAAGAAAATCATGAACAAACATCAAAAACCCTGATAATGCTAACAGTATACTGTTCAAGTCCCTTCTAAAGAGGATGGAGGGAAAAATGATGATGGGAAGGGCCTGTGCGATACTCTGGTAAAAATGCAGGTGACCCAACACTGAGGCCCAGGTGTTGGGGGTCTGGCTTGTACTGGATTCATGGAAGAATCAACACTGTACTGTCTAATAACTCCATGAGAAGTTCACTTTGAACTAGGAGCATATATTTCACCTCCAAGGTCATGGGTCACTTATAACAGCATCTTGTTTTAGGAACAGTTCCTTGTGTATTCCAGGGAACCATGAGCTCTGGGCCTCAGCATTCTCATCTGTGAGGCAAAGAGGTTCTACACTTGACTTTACACCAGAACCACCTGGAGGGCTCGTTAAAATGCAGGGTGCTGGGCCCCACTCCCAGAGTTCCTGTGTCAGCAGGTCTGCAGGGACGGGGCCAGAGAATTTGTATCTCTAAAGGGATCCCAGGGGAGGCTGATGCTGCTGGTGGGCTCTCCTTCCCTGACACTGGAAGGATTCGAGGATTTTCCTGTTCTGCATCTTCCCATTAAGAGCCTGACTTCTTGGTTCTCGGCAGCTTGCTCTGCGTTACTCTGGGAAAACAGCATTTCAGTTGTCCATTCTGCTTCATGTTGAACAATAGTCCAGATTAGAGTTGGCTGATATTAAGGAAGTGGCTACAGAATATACCTAGAAAGTCATTCTCCTCAACACCTCCTATTCCCTGCTCCTACTCATCACTTAGTTAACTTGGAGGAAAAAAGTGACCCTGCCTTCTGGGAGCTGTCCGGGCACTCACAGCTGGGCCTGGGTGTCATGTTGAACAGAAACAATTCCCCAGAACACCAACATCAGGTAAAGTCACTCTGTGACCACGATGGGACAAGACACAAACAGGACCACTCCGTGAACACGTCTGAACATGGACAAAACATGAACCTTGTCCAGACCACAAATGTGACCAAGCACCCCCCAATCCTGGCTAATACGAGTGACTGCTGCGTCTTTACCAACCACAGCTTTAGCCTGGCTCTAACGTTCCCCACTTCTAGAGAACATTTGTTAAGACACTCAATCATAGTTACCCCTGACAGCACCCAATCCAGAGCAGTGCCCGGCTTCCTTAGACGTGCCCCAAAACCACCTGACACGGGGGCAAATCCTCTAAGCCATCCTTTCTCTCACCCTCTTGCTGAGAGGGCCCACGGTTACCATGGTGTCCGTTCTCCCTCGCTGCAACAAGAAGAAAACCTGGCTTGTTCAGCCCCACGTGTGCTCCTGGGGGTGCATGTGGAGGACAGCCTGACTCATTCTCAACCTTCGGATTTCTGCTCAAATGCGATCTCCTCAAAGACACTGTCCTTACTGCCCTGCAGCCAAAGTCATCCCCTTCTCTCCTCTTCTTTCAGGAGACCTACCGTGGCTTTTAGTCACAGGTTGCCATGAGCACTGCATTCAAGTCGTTCTCCAGTAACCTGAGACACCCAAGCTGGCAGGTCTATGCGTGTGGTGCGCCTGTTTCTAGCACAGTGGCCGGCACAAAGCAAGAGGTCAGAAAATATTGGATGGATGGATAAATGGACAAATGGTGATCACTGTATGCAACATACTTCAAAAGAAATACAAATACATGCTGGCCAGTTAGCTCAGTTGGTAGAGCATGGTGCTGATGACACCAAGGTCAAAGGTTCAGATCCCTGTACCCACCAGCCACCAAAAAAAAAAAAAAAGAATTACAAATACAAGAGTTGATGAGAGATGTCAGTAATGCAAAAAGAACTGAAGTGGTAGGAGATAAAACAACCAAGTTCCGTGCAACCAAGGCGACAGCAAGGTTGTTCTCCTGCCGTAATGGATAGGAGGGGGTGAAGGTCATGTCCAATAAAGGTGAGAGCCTTTCCTTCCATTTCTAACTCGAGATGTGTTTGTGGAGGCCAACACATTCATTCATTTACATTAATTTTAGCTTTAGTTTAGCATAAAGCAGACTGCCACTGATATAATACATTGCTAAAAACCATCCAAACTTTGTTGTTAGTCTGGAATTCTTTAAACAGAAATCATTTGCTGGGCTTGCAAACCCGTCACTACTCACAGATTTGGGTCATAATAATATTTGTGCAATTGTAATCATAAGAGGCTTTCCCTGTGTCTGGCACTATAGGCATCTCCCAGCAAGTTCAGAGGGCACATTCTGATGGGCTTTTGTAAGAGGCCATTTCACAAGAAACCAACTTCATTTCAGGGTTAGGGATTTGATGCTTTTCAGTTATTTTTCAGGTCTATATGATATAGTTTTATTGTGTTGTCCATAGACAGAAAAATCATTATCAGTTCAGATAAGAATACAAATGTATCAATTTGATCAACTGGATAAATCTTCTGAAAACCAGACCGACTCAAGGAAAGGAGGGTGTGCCTCCATGTGCGTACACACACCCCAGCACTATTAGGTAGCTCCACTGGAAGACATACAGAATCAATTAAATACCTGCACTTTAACACAAATACAGTGATGAAGATGCTTTCAAAAGGAGCAGGTGATCTTTAGCCACAAATTAGTACAAGCACCTTAAATCCCACTATAAGCATAATATATTATATGACATTCATTTTAATCTTATCACCTCTAAGTATTAACTCCTGAAATAAATGAAAATCATTTTCTCTCCCCCATCCCCCATAATGGTTACAGTAAAAAAGATTAAATTTGGAAGGACCATAAACTGCAGAAGGACTCTGATTTTCTTAGGAAGCTCTAAAGAACAAAAGCGTGCAGATATGAATGATAAACAGGTCTGTTCCTTCTTAAATGGGACTCAGTCCCCTTCCCACTGAGATATATAAAACATAATTCACCACACAGTCTTCTTCCCACTGAGATATATAAAGCACAGTCTGGCCACTGGAAGAAGACATTTGGATCTCACTTCTTTTTGTGTGTAACTCTCTTGGTGACCCACCCGAAACAAAAAGTGATCCAAACAGCACTTTTGGTTACCTCAGAAAAATCAGTCCATTGCCAAAGTGACCTGTAAGGTTTCAAGTACATATATTTTTGTCAATGAACTACAAAATGTTACCAGGGGCCAAAGCCAAACAAGACTGCTAATTGTCTTATCTTCCACAGAGTAGGAGGATTTCATACCCTCATTCATTCATTCAGCCAATATTTATTTAGGGCCTGCTCTGTGCCAGGCACGACAGAAAACAGTGCTGAGCCAAATGATGCAACACAGCACTGTCCCTGTGGTCACAGAGCTTCTGGTAGGAGAGATCAATTTTAAACTCAAATATGTAATACTGCTATAAAAAAAAAAAAAGGTGCTTTATGAGAAAGGGTAACGGGAACTAATTTAGGCTGGGGGTAGTGCGGGGATCAAAGAAGGGCACTGTGAAAAAAGTCACATTTAAGTTGAGAGGCCATCAGATCACCACCACTTTAGAAAAGGAAAACTGTTTTAGCAAGTGACCACAAACAGGATTTCAACTTAGCCTGTCAACAACTGACTGGGTTAAACCTCCCTTTTTCCAGTGCCTCTGCCTTCATGAGCATCCTATAGACTGTTCACCTATCACTGTCTGACTGGTGTATCCAAATCCTATTACCTGAACACAGAAAGATCTCACTTTATTATGATGTATTATAATCTGCAGCCTTCCTATGCTTGGCCTAGAAACACCCAAAAAGAATCTGCCAGAGGCATGAAAAACAGAGGCTGACTGTCAGCAAGAATATTACCTGGGTAGAACAAACGTTTAACAGCCCAGGCAATCACAAGTCCTTTCCCCAATAGAGTGCCAGCTCCTCTTGGCAGCAAGGTGGTTCCAATACTCTGGGGTCTATACCAAATGGGACCCAGGGTGCCTAAAGGTTAGTTGCCTACGTGGAACTGGTGTTTGCTCAGTAAATCAAGGACTTGATTACCATTTCCACTTCCCCGACCCTGCAGACTGAGAAGAGGGTGTGGGAAGTGGCGTTTGAGCATCACGGAGCAGAGAGCTCTCCAGGACAGAGGAAGGCAGGCAGAGAGGGGTTCAGAGCCCTGAGGAAGGGGGGCGCCAAGAGACGCACGTCAGGCGCTCGGGGTCCCAGGACAGCGTGCCAGGCCAGGTACTGGGGCGTTTCCTGCCCCGCCCCGCCCCGCCCCACCCCCACCCCGTCAGCCCCCCGCAAAGGCAACCCAGCGCCCCGGTGACCCTGAGATTCGTGCTTCCCCCGAGGAAGGGCCAGGCGGGGGCCGCAAGCCCCGCGCAAGGCCGGAGCCCACCAGGTCCGCGTACCCGCGTCCGCAGCGCAGAGAAGGGAGCGCTCGGGTGAGAAAATGGCCAAGACAAAACTCTCCCCGCCCACCCGAAAAGCCAACCACACCCCCTGCATCCCTCAGCCTGAGCTGCCGGGGACAGCCCCCGCGATCCTCCGCCCAGGCCCCCACGGGTTCCCGTCGGCGCCGCACGCGGGCTCGGCAGGGACACCAGAGCAAGTGGGAGTGAATGGGGGTGCGCGAGGCAGGCGAGGGGGCCCACCGCGGTGCCACCCGCCCGGGCCCTGCCCCTGCTCCTGCCCCTGCCCTGGGGCGCTCTCCCCGGCTCCGCGGTCCTGGGACGGGCGCGCCGCCCGCAGGCTGAGGTGGGCGCCGGGCGCGGGCGGGCCCCTACTCACCCATTGGTGTCGAGCCGGGCCGGGCCGCCGAGGCAGCGTGAAAGTTGGCGGAGGCGGGCGTGGGGGTCGGTGCGCCGGGATAGGGGCGCGGGGGTCGGGGCGCGGGGTTCGGGACGCAGCGGCGGCGGGGCCGGCTTCTTCCTCAGTGACGGCGGCGGCGGCTCAGCGCCGCCCGCTGCAGCCTCTGCTGTTGCTGCCGCTGCTGCCCCGGGGCGACTCCTGCTGCTGCTGCTGCATCGCGGCCCGCTGCGCCCGGCTGCGCCGGGTTTCCTGCTCCCCGCGAGTGGAAATTGCGAAAAAAAAAAAAAAAAAAGCGCCGCCCAGCCCAGCGCCCGGCAGCCGCGGCCGCGCAGCCCGCTCTCCCCTCCTCCTCGTCGCCGCCGCCGCCGCGATGCTCCTGCGGCTCCGCCTGCCGGGGACGCGCGGCCGCGGGGCGGGGGCGGGGCCCGGCCAGGCGGGGGGCGGGGCCAGAGAGGGGCGGGGCCGGGAGGGCGGGGCTCGGGCCGCGTCGGGGCTGGCGCCGGGGGCGTCCCTGCGGCCGAGGCGCTCCGGCGTACCCCTCACAGCCGGCCCTGGAGGGACCCGGCTCCGCGCGGCCGCCCCCCAACCCGCGGAGGCTCGGCTGACGCCCCGGAAAATGCCGCGAGACTCCTCGAGACCGGAGGAGACTGGGGGTCCGTGGGGGAGGGGGCGTCGGAGTGGAGGGGCACGTGGAAAAAGAGAAGGGGGCAGACCGGGAGGGGAGACGAGGGGTGGAGGACGGGCTGGGGACGGGGAGACCGTAGGCAGGTGAGGGGCCGAACACCTGCTGAGGGCGATGGCAGGTGACCCGGGGTCATCGAGGCAATCCAGAATGAGGCTTTACAGAGGGGGCTGTTGGGAGGGAAGGAGAGAGGGTCTCTTTGGAGGGAGAAAAACGCTACGTCTCTTCAGTGCAGCGTGGGAACGCAGGCAGGCCAGGTGCGAGTTCCGCACGTAGGAGGTGGTGGGATGGAGACCGGGAAAGACGCAGAAGGGCGCAGCGGGGCCGGTGGGGCGCAACGGCCCGCACCGACCTTCGCAGGGAACCCTCCTAACCCCGCGCCCCCGCGCCTCGGCCAGGTGGGGTTCGGTTACTCAGGAATGTTCCCAGGCTCGGATGTTCCCAGGAATCCACTGAGACAAGGGCTGGCTCCTTCCTAAACAGGCATCATTGTCACATTGACCCCCAGACCTGGACAGCTGACCCTTGAGTGGGAGCTAAAATGAGAACAGGGAATCGTGGGAATTCATGGGCAACTCACAAGCTTCTTTTGGGGTCTATTCAGCACCACACCTTTCCCCATGTATACTTTGCATGCCTCCACATTCGTTTACCAGCCCATTATTTCCTTTTCCCTTTCCACCATCTGGTGGTAGGAAGAGATAGTGGAATACATGGGAGACATTCAGGCAGAAAGTAAGACAATAGAGAAACTAGATCATTGGCCCCTGAAAATGGAGGAGGCTGAGGGTTACTTGATCCAAGGGTGACAAAATCTGATCCCCTTCCCAACAGACGGCTGTCTCGTATGGAGACCTATGATGATGGGGCAACTTTCATAAATTAGTCACATCCTGGGACTTAATGTAGAAAGATGTTCTTTTAGCTGTTTCACTAGCATAATTCTAAATACTGTTCGTGTGTCAGAGCAGTCTAAACATTAGATTAAACAAGGGACAGAAGGACCATCCACACAGCTGCTGAGATTGAAGTAGTAACGTTAATGTCGGACTCCTGAGGAAGGGACTGAAGACATTCAGATTAAGAATCTGAAGTGCTGGAGGCAGGGGTGGATACTCAATATCCCTGCTCCAGGCACCCTGGTGCCTCGCTTATTACATGTTTTAGCATATCGAGGTCTAATCAGGGCGATGAGGCCTTCGATAAGATCTTAGAGTTGACAAACACTAAAACTCACAGAGCCTGGCTAAACTCACTGTTACTGGCACTTTTTTTTTTTTTCTGAACCCCACCCAGGAGAACTAAGTGGTCTGGGGTCCACCCGGTGGTTCTCTTTGCTAAGGCTAGGGTGACTGGGTCATCTTAATACTCTCTGAAAGAGATTCAAACCCCTTAAACTTTAAAGTGACTGGGCATGTTTCCACATGGAAATAGCTGAGCTGGCATCTGGGGTGCTGAAGGTGCTTGGCTGGCTGTCCCATGCATTCTAAGAACGATGACCCAAAAGTCTGAACAGGGTGGCCAGTTAGCTCAGTTGGTTAAAGTATGGTGCTGATAACACCAAGGTCCAGGGTCCAATATACCTAAATCAGAAGACTGGTGGCTGAACTCTGTAGGGCTCCAAGAAAAAAAAAAAAAATTAACAGCTTGTTTACATGGGGAAGACAGTATTCTCATTGAATTGTTTTTCCAGCTTCACACAGATGAAGACACTTGAAGTTTTGAGTCTTATTTTGGCTCTGGACTATTTCAGCGCATATCCTTTTCTGCTTGAACCATAGTACTATGCCCTACTCCTGATCTAGGTATGCTTCCTGCATAGGCAAATTTGTCATTTTATCACAAAAGAAAGACTGGTGGCAAGACAACATTTTTTAAAATTCCTGAGCTGTGCCCTAATTTTAGTGCCTTAACTAAACTAAGTTTGTGTGGATTCTATTAAAAATACTGTAGCTTTTGTTTCATTTTAAGTTTCTGTAAATTACAAAAAAGAACATTACATCTTTTTTGTTGTTGTTTGGTTCTTCTGAATTGTTCCTATTGTCCTTTCATTTCTCCTTTGAGAAACTTTTGCTGACAAGGGAAGTAAATATCAAGATTCAAATCCAGCTGCTGATGTGAATAGATGCATAATTCCTCATCCTGCCTCCCTCTTACGAGAGAATTTTTTTAACAGAATAGTGAATGCAATATTTCAAGTTATGTAAATCCATCTCATGAATATTTCTAGAGAAATACAATGGTATATATATATATAATTTTTCGGGGGGTGGGGAGCTGGCACTGGGATCCAAACCCCTGAACTTGGTGTTATCAGCACTGTGCTCTAACCAAGTGAGCTAACTGGCCAGCCCTCAATTGTATTTAATACCACATCTTTGTCCCCCTGAATTCCAATTTCTTCCAGAATAGATAGTGCATTTTGGACATGGAAAGTATCTGAGCTGTCACACTTAAAATGATATCACATAACTTAAAAGGCACCCCTGTGTTTCTCACTGGTAGTAACATTTTGGATAAAAATTGAAGGTGGTTGAGCCTCTTTCTGTCTATAAGTGGTTGAGCCTCTGATAGCCTGTCATACCTGCTCTCCCCTAGTACTTGGACTTGACATCTATAATTTGCATGTAATGAATGATACTTTGCTTTCATAACCTTTATTATCATCTTTACATTAATATAAATTACATGCTGAGTGCTTTACAAAAGACAGTCATTATATAGTGCTGCTGATGAGCTTTATGGAGAAATGTAAAAATCTCACAGTGCCAGAAAGTAAAGATGTGTTCGACAAAAATGACAGGGCACATCCAAAAGGCACAGGAGCCAACCTGAAAGGTCTCCCCAAGGCCAAAGCTGGAGCAATTCAAGCAGCAAAATAAATAGCAATAAAATTAATATGTTTGAGTCCATATGGGTATAAGTAAATAATTTGCTATATGAGGAGGTAAATCAGGGAGAAGGGATAAGTCTTCTTTACAGAGGAATTCCAATTAGTAAGTATAGAAGAAATGAGGGACAGAGAAAAGCACCATTAGAACGCTGCAAAAATAGTTGATACAGGGACGATCCAACTAAAATTCTCAAATTAGTGGGTGAAAGTTTAAAGAGAAACAGGATATTTCCATAGCCTCAAAGTTCCCCCCCCAAATATATATGTCTTCATGTTTAAAATAGGGAAAATAGTAACTTTATGACAGAGAATGATTACAAGGGGTCATGTGTAAGGAAGGGCCTTTTTACAATTAAAAATCAAATCAAACGATAATCAAAAAAAGTTCCAAAAGCGCCAGACATTAATTTAAGATCATATTGTGAAATAAGCATTATAATAAGTGTTAACATTAAATGGAATACTGTAATTGGCGTTTAACATAGGAATAAACCATATTGACATGCCAGTTTTTAAAAATAGTAGCTGATAAACTAACAATAGGGGACCTTTAATCTCATCAGTAATGAAGATTTTTTTTAAAAATTTTTATTGAATCAAAATTGATTATACATATTTTGGGGGTTCAACATTGAGATATGTTGATCAAATCAACATTACTAGCATATATATTGTTACAAATCTTAATTATTCTTTATGCCCCTTGTCCAATCTCTCCCCATCCCCCTCTCCCTCCCCCCTCTAATTACCCTAGATTTCTTCTCTTCTTCTGAAAAAATAATGGTTACTCTGTTGATTTGCTGCCTAGATGATCTGTCCAGTGCTGAGAGGTGTGTTCAGGTCCCCCAATATTATTGTAGAGCAGATGCTTCTTCTGTCACTCTGGAATGGGCTTTGTGGAGAGAGATGTCTCTTCTTTTCTTTATCTCTGCTGGTGACTCTCCTTGTGTCAATGCACTCTAGTGGCTGGCGGACCATCTGTGTGGAGGTTGTGGTGTCTAGCCGCTTTCACAGCAGCCATGGTTATTGTGGTGGCTGTGGTGGGCCACCCACATGCAGGTGATGTTTTGGGCATGCTCCTTTGTGCTGGTGCTGTGCCTTGTTATGGGGAGTGTCTGGTCACCGGTTCCATGCCTCAGGTCCCCAGGTGGGGCCCCCAAGTGCTGGCAGTGTGCCTGGTTGTGGGAGGCAGGTCCAGTCCCCCTCTCAGTCCATGGGTGGGCCCTGAGGTGCTGGTGGTTTGAGTGGTTGTGGGCGGCTGTCCAGTCCCTGGCTCCATACCTCATGTCTCCTGGCAGGCCCTAAGGCGCTAGTGGTGTGCCTGGGCTGGAACTAATTTTTTGTCCTTTGCTTACTTTTAAAATGGGGGAACTTCCTGTGGGGACCAGTACTTGAGCTGTGTGGTTGAGCTAAATTGCTGCTTTGCTGCTGTTTCCCTAGGGAAGGCTTTTTGTGCAGCTCAGGGTTTAATGGTTGACCTTATGGGTACTTCTGGCTCTCCAGGAACCTGATGCACCTGGGTTGTGTAGAAACTCTGATCTGGGCCTGAGTTTTTCATCAAACTGACCCCATGGGCCGAGCCCGTGGCGCACTTGGTAGAGTGCTGCGCTGGCAGCACGGCGACGCTCCCGCCGCGGGTTCGGATCCTATATAGGACTGACCGGTGCACTCACTGGCTGAGTGCCGGTCACGAAAACACGACCAAAAAAAAAAAAAAAACTGCACCCCATGCAATTCCACATTCCCAACCAGTCTCCTCTGAGTGGTCCTGTACTGACTGGGGGGTGGATTGGCTGTCCTTGCTGTGTCCCAGTGTTCTCCTGGTGGTGGTCCCATCTCCCCCACTGCTTATGCTCCAAACACTTCCCATGGGACGGGCCCTGCGCTGGTCCCTTGTGATGACTCACTGGCCTCTGAATGGCTCCCCTTTTTCAGCTGTTCTGGCTCCTCGCTCCTGCGTGGGTCCACAGGAACCCTCTTAGTGGTCTTGCTGTCCTGGGGGCCACCAAGGCCCTCTTCTCTCCTGCTGCCTCCAAGTAACTCCATCTGAAGGGCACAGCTGCGGCTTCTGTTGGCTCCTGCTCCATGCACTCAGCAGCTCCAGTCTTAAAGTGGTGGTGGCCAGAAACACTCAGAACAGTTTTTTCTTTCTCTCATCATGGTTTCTCCCCCTTCATGAACTCTGTAGGTCTCTCCTCCTCTTCCCCTGAGCTCCAGCAGCCCCAGCTTGGCTGATGTTACATTTTTATAGATGTAAATTGGTTGGTTTGTGGGAGAGATGCTGGGGACCATCTATTCCACCATCTTAGTAATGAAGACTTAAAAGTAGGAATTGGCTCGCAAAAACAGTTTCTCATTTTCCCTGAACTTTCCAGAGTTCAGCTCAGGGACCCCACCACATACTGGCTTCCACTGGAGCCAGGTCACCAGTCTGCACAAATGTGGCTGGCATTCCAGACAGAGGGAAGAACAAGCAAGAGTACTCAGTCTGGGAAATGGACGTGTTTTTAAGGGGCTTGTGTGGAAGGGGCAGGAGTGCGGCCAGACAACCAATTTAAGTGGTGCACGTCTGAGTGTGAACAAGACCCTGCAGGAGTGGGTAGGAGCACAGGTTTCTTCTAAGTAGACTGATTTGAGGAAGGTACCAGGTGAGCCCTGCAGAAGCAGGACTGCAGGAAGGAGAGACTGCAGGTGGGAGGAAGGGACAGGCGGAGATATTACAGGCAACTAATGTGAGGGCATTGACCCTGACAAAGAGGAGAGGTTGCATCTAGAGCCATTTTTGAACTACATTTGACAGGATCTGGTGAGGCAGTGGATTTGGGGAGCAGGCAGGGAGCAAAGACAGAGGATTCAAAAGAAATGTTTTGTTAGCTGGCTTGAAAGCTGGGTAACTAGAGAAATCAACCAAGTGGAGAACAATGTTCTTGTGGGGGGTTGGAGGCTTGGAGGAGATAATGAGTTGAAATGTGAATCTTATTAAGAGCAAATACAAAAGGGAATGAAGTACTGATTCATGCTACAACATGCATGACCCTTGGAAATGTGATGCCAAGTGACAGAAGCCAGGAATAAAAGTGTGTGATTCCATTTATATGAAAGGTCCACAACAGGCAACTCCATAGAGACAGAAAGTAGATTAGTGGTCACCAGGAGCTAGGGGAATTGGAGAGTGACAGCTAATGGGTACAGGGTTTCTTTTGGGGGTGATGAAAACATTCTAAAATTGATTGTGTTGATGGTTGCACAACTCTGTGAATGTACTAAAAAAACAGTTGAACTGTACACTTTAAAATGGGTGAATTGTATCTTAATAAAAGTTGTTATATATACATAAAGAGTGATAATGCTTGCAGAGTTTCAGCACGGGATGATGAAAAAGTCCTGGAGACGGATGGTGGTGATGGCCGCATAACAATGTGAGTGGACTTAATACCACTGAACTGTACGCTTAAAAATGGTTAAAATGGCAAACTTTATGTTACATATAGTTTACCACACACAAAAAAGAGCGGATACATTTGTGATTGGTGAATTATATGGGGCCAGGTGGAATGGTTCTCCCTGTTTTGCTTTCTCCAATAACAACCCCCACCCACACTGCTTCCCAAACTGGAAATCAATATTGCCATAACCACGATCCCATCACTCGCAATGTCACCACCTCAGGGCTCAGAGAAACCAAGGCCAGTGGCCTGAGCTGACAGTGAGAAACCACAGGCCTCCCCCAGGTCGTGAAGCCCCCAATGCCGAGAGCCAACTCTAGACAGGTTCTCAAACCCCAGAGGCCACAGCACTTAATGGAAAAGTCTCTGAACCAGGCAGTCAATAAGATACAGCACAACCCTTTTGCAGCATGACTTCTTATTAAATAGAGTCAGTCCAATCAAGTTCCTCTGCTCAAAAATAACTACAGGCCAGCTAGAGGCAAAAGTGCTAAATAAGCGAGGTCCATCTTGTTTTACTTGCCAGCCCTGGGGTTTGGCTTCAACCCCCCGCTGAGGTTTTCTTTCCTGTACCACAGCGGCTCTTAAAGCGTGGTCCCCAGCCCAGCAGTGGCGCAGGGGAACTTGTCAGAGATGCACGTTGCGGACCCCACCCTGGACCTGCGTTTTGACCAGCCCTCTAGGGGACTGCGGTGTGGCTGTGGCAGAAGCGTGAGAACCACCGCGGGCCACAGCTCCTCAGAGCCTGGGTGACCGCTTTGGCCATCTGATGAACAGGTGAGCCCTTGACAATGACAATGGGCTCAAGGTAGCTACCAGTGACACACCCCCCTGAGCTGGTAGAACTGACTTGGTGTTTTGTGAGATATATTCCTATCATTATCATTACAAAAGTTATACCTGCTCAGTATTTAATAAAATGAAACATTAAAGATACAGTGTAGAAGGTGAATATTTTCCATGAGCTCACAATTACCAATTATTGCAGACATAACTGTTAAACAGATCATCACTGTTAACTCTTGATGGAATACCCCTCCAGACATTTTTAAAAATGTGTAACAATACCATAAGATATATGATTATTTCCACGTATTATCACGGTAATGTTTTTTGAGCTGGTAACTGCTCTGTAGTGCTCTAATGATGGAAATTGAGAGCCTTGGGGAGTGGGGACTTTTTTCCTTGGAGAAGTCTCAAGTCACCTTTTTTTTTTTTTTTCTCATAAATGTGATTATGAAGTATTAAACCTGTCTGGAATGGAACTTTTTGAGAATGTATTTCATAATCTTCTTCTGGGAAGAAATTAGAATTCCTGATAAAAATGCTGACGCACTTCTCTGGTAGTCTTTAATGAGATTAAGTCCTTTTCAGAGAGGCTGCTCGCTGCCTGCCTGCCCGCCCGCCCTCTCGGCTAGTCAGGACTCAGAAGGCTGGCGATGTGTGGCCAGACATGCTTGTTCCTGGGTTTCAGTCCGACAACGATCATCTCACCATTCACTTCCCAGAAAACATCCCAACCAAGAAGGAATCTGGAAATGCAACTTTGGCATGTGTTCATAATTAAATGTTCTGCAGAGTTTTATATATGCCTCAGTCTCCCATACTGTAAACAACACTAGTAACTTATCAGATAGGAACTAGACCTTTTCTCAGCACCTAAATGAGTGAAAAGGTTCAACCTGACATTAAAATACAGTGTTATGCATCTTTTGAAAATCTCTCTGGGCGGCGAGGATGATCTTCAGATAATAATCACTACCATTTATAAAGGCTCAGGGGCTGCTATACTCTTTTATCATCTTTTAAATTCTCACAACAATAGTATAAGTTATATGTTATTATCTCCATTTTACAAGTGAGGGGACTCAAGTTCAGAGAGACTAAATGTCAGGCCCAATCAATGTCCCTTAGCAGGGGAGAGCAGGCCTGGGAATGTGAAGTCAGCTGTGTCTGATTCCATCAGAAATGTTGGAATCATCTGAAATTGGACAAAACAACTCAATTTTTTTTCACGGTTTAGAATCCCTATTCAATGATCTTGATATAAAATTTCAATGGATCCTTTTGGGTGTTTTGCTTGGTATGAAATCTAAATACATATAAGTAAATATCAATCTAAATACATATTTTATAATACATATAAAATGCTCATGGCATGATGCTAAGTGATAAAACACAGACTACACACTTACACATCCCCCTATACTTACAGTTGTCTTTGAACTTAGAAAACACATTTAAAACCTTGCAAGCAAAAACTCCAAAAGGAGGGGCTGGCCCGTGGCTCACTTGGGAGAGCGTGGTGCTGACAACACCAAGTCAAGGGTTAAGATCCCCTTACCAGTCATCCTAAAAAAAAAAAAAAAAAAAATCCAAAAGGTTAAAAGGTCATCTTGGAGCACTGTGGCTGTAGGTGACCCTTTGCCCTTCTATTTTCTGAGCCAGTAGGGCATGGGGTGCAGCCACAGGCCTGCGCCTGATCAATTCAGGCTCCACCTCGTACTAGCTGGCATGCAACATTGGGAGATTTCTCAACCTTTCTATGCCTCAGGTTCCTCATCTGTAACATGGGGAGAATAGTGCCTACCTCATAGGGTTGTCATGAGGCTATACTGGGCTAATGCTTGTAGAGTGCTTAGGACAGTGTCTGACACTGTTCCAGATTTTCTTTAATGAGCAAAATTTAATAATGAAAATATTTGCTTTTAAAAGTTGTCAATGCCTTTACTATTTTCTGTTTTTCTTTATTTGAATATCTTAGAAGAAGTAATGACTATAATTGAACAAATAAACATTTAAAAATTATCGCAGGACTTTAAAGTGAGCATCTAATTTGACAATTTGTAGCGAAGTCCTAAAACATGCACACTTCTAGTCAATCCTAGTACACCAACTACGTGTGTTTATCATCTCTCCCTCTCAAATCCTGGTAAGATGATAGTAAAGGAGTAAAAAGGGAATCCTCCTGCGAGGACAAGGAGAGCAGGAAAGGAAACGTCAAAGGACTGGGCATTTCAAGGAGCTGTTGGGGGTTAAACAGCGGCCTGGGAAGGGTAGCAGGCTTAGCAGGAAGCTACCAATTGGGGCCTGCAGCAGACCCAGGAAGAGAGCCTGTCAGCCAAGCAAAATCCAGGTGAGGATCAGCATGACATCCAAGAGACAGCGTCATTGGATGACGCTGGACCAAGAGTGGCTGGACCCTTGGGTCCTCTCCTGACCCCACTCCACCAGGGTGACCCTCCAGAAGGAAACAAAAGACTTGTTGCCTGCAGACATTAAACCCAAGAGGATCCAGTTCCCGGTACCCCAGTGCCCAAGCCTGGTATCTCCTCCCTGCCATAAGCACAGGATAAGAGGCACCTTCTCTGGAAAAACCGAAGGGGCCGAAAGGAAAGATCCCCAGATGTGGGTGTGGGACAACCTGCAACCCAACACTGGTTCTCTGGAGGTGGGGGATCCAGACACGTGGGCAGATGAGGTTGGCAGTGGCCTCTCATCAAGCTCTGTGAACAGCCCACTTCGCCGCTGTAAACGGGAATACTTGGTGGGAGCTTCTTGAACAGTCTTGAGAATTGCTGCAGCTTCTATGCCAGCACTGGAGCTTCAGGCCAAGGTCTTCCGAGTCTACTCTTCTGACCTTTTTGGCAGTGTCCCTGACCTCTACCCTTCCCACCCCCCTGGCTCTTTCAACCCCCATATAAACCACTAATCTATATTCACCCTTTTATACCCGAAACACCTAGAGTGGCTTCTGTTTTCCTGACTGAACCTAGACAGATATAGCCTGTGCTGGAGGCTTCCGTTCCCATTCTTGGTCCTCCAGCCTGCTCTGGGCACTGGAAGTATGAACGGCTTCGTGTCAAGATCATTCAGTAGACAGCACCAGCAGACACGGAGGGTGGGAGGAGAGAGAAGTCAGAGTATATGTTCCCTGCACTCTCTCCCTGCTGAGTCACAGATCGGTCATGTCCTTCTACTGAAGACCACGGCTCCTGCCCCCTTTCCACGTGGTCACCCTTGCAGGGTTCCAAACACTACTCCCGCCCCTTGCCCTTCAGGCCTTAGGTAGTAACAGCTCTCCATTATTGCTACCCCTGAGATGTTGATCTATCCTTTGTTGTTTCCCCTAAACCCAGCCCACATCTTCATAAATAGTCTCTTAATGACCCCTCCCCAGTGGCCCAGTTTAAGTGTGGCGTCTGTTGCCTGCCAGGCCCTGACTGACACATGGCTTCATAACCCCTCACCAGAACCCCTGCCCAGGCTCACAGGATGGCTCTCAGATGCCTCCGTGTTCCATATCAACAAAGATCACCAGACAGTTGACAAATATTCTCACATAAAGGAAAACGATAAAAACAGACAAAAAAGGAACTAAAAAAAAGTAAGCATATAGGGAACAAAAGAAGACTTTAATATTAACACTCAAAACACTGACAGATTCTCAGAGTGTTAAGAGAAAAGATTGCATCCATGAAACAGGGACAGGACACAAATGAAAGAGAGAGAGAGGGAATGGAAAAGGAGGAGGAAAAGAGGAAATGAAATTGTTAGAATCAAAGGACAAGAAAGAGATCTTGGAAATTTGAAATATGTTAGCTGAAATTTTAAAAGTTGAATAAAAGGACTGTCTTATAAACTCAAGGAAATCTCTCAGGATGTAGAATAAAAAGACAATTAGATGGAAAATAGAACAAAAAGGATAGGAAATATAGAGGATCATTCCAGAAGGTCCAATGTTCAACTTATAGTCAGTTCAGAAAAAAGTAAACAAAGAAATGGAAGGACTAAAATTATAAATAATATAAGAAAGTGTCTCTAAATTGAAGGACGATTGTCTCCATATGGAGGGGATCAACCAAGAGTCTAGGGCAATGAATGATAAAAACTCACGCCAAGGCATATTATCATGAAACATAGAACACCAGTGATAAATCCTAAAGTGTTCCAGAGAGAAAAAGCAAGGTGCATAACAAAGGATTGGAAATCAGAATGTTAGACTTCTCAACGATGCTTCTCGAAGTTTGAGGATAATGGAGAAATACCTTTAAAATTCTGAGCGTAAATTATCTTCAACCTAGAATCCTATGCCCAACCAAACCATCAATCAAATATGAAGGTGGAATATTGTCATTTTTGGACATGTAAGGACTCCAACTACCTATCTCCAGCCTACCCTTTTTATAGAACATCAAAATGATGTGCTCCAGCAAAAGAAAGGTGTATGCTAAGAAAGCAGAAGACATGAGGCCCAGGAAGTGAGGGATCCCATACAAGAAAGCGGTGAGAGCAAAAATCCCTTGATGACACTGTGTAGCAGATCCAGAGGGCAATCAGTTCAGCTTAAACGGAATGGAGAGCTCTAGGAGAGAGGTCTGACTTAATTGAGTATTTGAACATGTTATTGATAAGCTTTGGCAGATTTGAAGGAGGATGTGGTAAACAGAAAAATTGCCCCCCAAAGATGCCCAAGACCTATTGTGTGGAATCTGTGAATATGTTAGGTCACGTGGAAAAGAGGAATCAAGGTTGCAGATGGAATTATGGTTGCTAATTCGCTGAGCTTGGGACAGAGAGACAATTCTGGATTATCCAGGTGGGTCCTTCAATATGGAAGAGGGAAGAATAGAGAGTGTGGCAGTGACGATGCAGCGTAAGAAAGACTCAACTAGCCATGGCTGGCTTTGCAGATGGAAGATGGTCACCAGCCAAGGGATGCAGCAGCCTCTTGGATCTGAGAAAGGCAAGCGAATGGATTCTCTTCTAGAGCTTCCAGAAGGAATGCAGCCCTGCCAACACCTTGATCTTAGCCCTGTAAGACTCCCTTTGGACTTCTGGCCTTGTTATAACAACAATAGGAAACTAGTACAGAGGATTTGAATGAGTGCCTAAAACTAAGCAAGCAGGAAAATTCAAGGCAGTTATTAACATCAGGGAAAACAGCAAATTATAAAAAAAAGAAACAATCTACATATTTATGTGGTTCAGCAATATATATATATATGTGGTTGTATAATATAAAGCAATTAATATTGATTAATCAAAAAAATATAATAAATTGGAAGACTTTGGAGTTGGAAGTTGGGGGGATTAATGTGAGAGAGCTTAATCCATATCTGTTATAAGAAGAACTCAATAGATAGTGCCTAAAATTCACAAATCAAGAAATAGCAGTATAGACAAATCATTTAGAGATAGGGAAGGAAATCCAGAAGAAATGGACCTATGAGTTCAAAGTGGTTCCCCCTGGTGAGTGGAATACAAAGGGAGAGCACAGGGGATTGCTCCATAGGGAGAAAAGCCTTACTGAGGACAATTCTTTAAACCATGTGTGTATCAGTTTCCTATTGCTGCTATGACAAATTAGCACATTAAAACAACACAAATTTATTATCTTACAGTTCTGTAGGTCAGAAGTCCAAAACGAGTCTCACTAGGCTGAAATCAAGGTGTCAGCAGGGCTGAACTCCCTATAGAGGTTCTAGGGGAGAATTCTCTTCCTGGCCTCTCTCAGCTTCTAGAAACTAGAGGCTGCCCACATTCCTGGGGTCATGGCCTTTGTCGGGCCAGCAATCACATTGCACCAAACTCCGCTTCCACCATCACATCTCCTACTGTGACTCTCCTGTTTCCCCCTTTCCTTTATAAGAACCCTTGTGATGACATTGGGCCTACCCAGATAAACCAGAAAAATCTCCCCATCTCAAGATCCTTAACTTAATCACACCTGCAAAGTTCCTTTGCCATGTAAGGGAACATTTTCACAGGCTCCAGGGACTAGGATGTACATGTCTTGAGGGAGGGGCATTATTCTGCTTATCCCAATGTGTCTATATTACTTTGATAAAAATATATTTAAAAACATGTACTCCTCGACCCAACAACTCTACTTCTAGGAATTAATTCTAATGGAATAATTAGTCGTGAACAAAAATCCATGTTCATAGACATTGTATATGAAGCTGAAAAAGTATAAACAGCTACATGTTCATGTTTAAGGTACAGCCACAAAAAGACTACTATGTAGGAATGAAACGTTTTACTATAGAGCTTTTTGATGAATAGAAAAAGATGTTCACTGTATGTTAACTGACAAAAGCAATTTACAAAATGGTAAGTTAACTATTCAATTTTTGTAAAAAAAAAAGTGCGTGTGTATATAGTATGCAGAAAAATATGAGCATTTTTGTATATGTATGTATGTACATTTGCGTGTATGTATATATAGTGTGTATATATGAGCGTACTTCAAAAAGTTTGTGGAAAAATAAAATTAAAAGATAATACAAATCTCTCCATGAACTTTTTGGAGGGTTTTTTTTGCTTGTTTTTTGTTCTTGTGTTTTGTTTTGTTTTTTCTTTTCTATGAACTTTCTGAGGTACCCTCATATAGGGCATATGTGCATATATACGTGTGTATATATACAGAGCATATATATTGTGTGTATATAATACATACATACAGACACAGAGTAGAAAAATGTGTGTACGTGTGCGAGTGTGCGTGTGAATGTGAGTGTTTGTGTGTGTGTGTGTGTGTGTGTGCAGAGTGGGAATATATGTGCCAAAAGCCCAGAGGGATTGAGACCAGTTAACAGTGGTTACCACTGAGTAGTGGGAGTACAGATCATTTTAATGTTCTTTATGCTTTTCCATACTTTCTGTAACTTTTTCCCCACCGAACATGCATCACTCTTATAACCAGAAAAACAGTTCTTTCCATTTTGCATAAATAAATAACTTTAAAAAATGAGCATCTGAAACCTTAGAGACTAAATGCAGCAGCAGCTGTCACCAAAGATTACACGTCGCAATTAGCACAGCTGAGAAAAGGAAACGTCAACCTTATTAATTACCACTCTCTAAAATGTGGTTTGGCCATACATGCTCTAGAAGTATGTTGAAGCCATCACTATAAATCTACATATCTTGTTTTCTTTATATTCTTGTTTTGTCCTAAGGTCTATGAGGCCAGAACATCTTGGTGGATGCTGCCTGTCCCTGTGGTTTCTAGGCGTTCGAAAAAGGCAGCTCAATTCCTTTCCTTGACCATTAGGTGGGGCAAGAGAGCTTCAGAAGAGTCCCTACCAGCTAAAAAATGAACAGGAAGAGACTAAAATGCAGAAAAAGCAGTTAGAAAGGCTTAGAAGTCATCCCAATCCACTTGGATGGGATACGTGCTAAAATTTTTCTAGGGTAAAAACTCTCCAGAGAGTGTTCTAGAGAATACCGAGTCGAGGATCTATAAAATATGTTTCAATACTTGACGGTCACACCTCTAACCAAGACTTTTTTCTAACATTTTAAAATTAAAATATCGATGGTTGACATGCAAATTAAAACTACTCCGAGATACCATTTTTCGTGGATCAGATTGGCAAAAATTCAAAAGCTTGTCAACACACTCTGCTGGCCAGGCTGCGGGGTTATCGGCACTCTGGGGGAGCTGCACATCAGTACAAATCCTAACGATATTCCATATACATTTTACCCTTCAGCCCAGCACTTGGAATTTACTTTGGAGATTCACCTCCAACATTGTGAAAATCAATATGCACAAGGTTATTGACTGCAATATTATTTGTAATTGCAAGATACCAGTAACTACCTAAATGCCCAAATATGAATATAAGAGCATGCTTGAATAAGCTGTGGTACAGCCAAATGGCGGGGTACTGTGCAGCTGTCAGAAAGAATGAGGGGCCGAGCCCGTGGCGCACTTGGTAGAGTGCTGCGCTGGGAGTGCCGCGACGCTCCCGCCGCGGGTTCGGATCCTATATAGGAATGACCGGTGCACTCACTGGCTGAGTGCCGGTCATGAAAAAATGACAAAAAAAAAAAAAAAAAAAAGAAAGAATGAGGAAGGGCCGAGCCTGTGGTGCACTCGGGAGGGTGCGGCGCTGGGAGCGCGGAGACGCTCCCAGCGGCCGCGGGTTCGGATCCTATATAGGAGTGGCCAGTGCACTCACTGGATGAGTGCCGGTCACGAAAAAGAAAAAAAAAAAAAAAAAGAAAGAATGAGGAAAATCTCACAAACTGATATGGAGCAATTTCCAGGTTTTCTTTTTTTTTTTTTTTTAACTGTAAGAAATACATTTTATTTCTTTATAAATTACCCAGTTTCAGATATTCTGTTATAAGCAACAGAAATGGACTTATATGGGGTATTCAATTTATTTCTAGTTTTTCACCACTACAAACAATGTTGTAATAATCATTTTTATACATGTCTTTGTGAAACAGTGGTTTTATTTCTAAAAGTACATGTATTTTTAATTTAATAAATAAGGCTGGATAGCGTTCCCAAAGAACTACAACACTTCACATTCCACCTTAATGGGTATTGTAGCTCTCATGCATTTCTGCCAATCTTATAGTTATAGTTATATTCCATTGTTATTATAATTTTCACTCTTCATTGTTTTTGTTATTCTATTTTATTTTATTTTTAAACAGGTGATTATATTTTTTATTTTTTATTTTTTTATTGACTCAATTGATTATACATATTTTGGGGGTTCAATGTTGACATATGTTGATCAAATCAATATTATTACATACACATTATTACAAATCATACTTATTCCTTATGACCCTTATTCAATCTCTCCTAATCCCCGTCTCCCTCCCCCCCACCTCTGATAACCCTAGATTTCTTCTCTCCTTCTGAAATAGTAACAGTTACTCTGTTGATTTGTTGCCTAGATGATCTGTCCAGTGCCGAGAGAGATGTGTTCGGGTCCCCCACTATCATAGTAGCATAGATGCTTATTCTATCACTCTGGAGTGGGCTTAGTGAAGAGAGACATCCTCTTCTTTACTTTGGACTCTGCTGGTGACTCTCCTTGTGTCAATGCACTCAAGTGGCTGGCGGGCCATCTGCATGGTGGTTGTGGCATCTAGCCACTTTTGTGGTAGCAGTGGCTATTGTGGTGGATGTGGTAGGCCACCCACATGGAAGTGGTGTTTTTGGTGTGCTCCTTGCCAGGTTGCAGGAGGAGGGGGTCAGTCCTTGGCTCCATGCCTCAGGACGCTGGGCAGGCTCCGTGGCAGTGGCGGCATGCCTGGTTGAGGGAGGAGGGGTCGGTCCCCAGCTCCATCTGTTTTTACATTCTAAGATGTTGTTGTGGAGCATTTTGGTAGGAGGGGGAGAGGGAAAGGGGAAAAGAAATGGTGGGAGAAGGAGGAAGGAGGCGGGGCATGCTTGAGGCCCATCGCACCCCCTTCATTCCTGCAGGGGAAACCAGGGGGCTTCCAGTGGTGGCTTTGTCATTGCTGGGCTGAATGCAGATGTCAGGGGGCTGTGGCCAAAGCCCTCAGCCTCACACTGCCCTAGTTGGGGAGTCTGGGGTGTTTCCTGTGGCAGCTAAGTGGTCATCACTGGGCTGGGTGTGGGTGTCAAGGGGACATGGCCGAGGCCTTTAGCCACCCACCATCCCACTTTGGGGCCCAGGACACTTCTTGTGGTGGCTCGGTGGTCATCACTGGGTGGGTTGCCGATGTCGAGGGGCATGGCTGAGGCCCCTGACCCTCCTCCTTCCCTGGCTTGGGGGCCCAGGGGACTTCTGGTCCTTCTACGTGTTACAGGTGTTCTTTCATGAAGTGAGACCTTAACTAGTTAATATCAAACTTTGTCTCTGGTCTGTGGGTATTTTATTTTTCTTTCAGTTCTGGGTTGGATTATTTGCTGTTCCCACCACTTAAACTCTTCACTGGAACTAATTTTTTGTCCTTTGCTTACTTCTAAAATGGGGGAACTTCCTGTGGGGACCAGCACTTGAGCTGTGTGGTTGAGCTAAATTGCTGCTTTGCTGCTGATTCCCTGGGGAAGGCTTTTTGTGCAGCTCAGGGTTTAATGGTTGACTTTATAGGTACTTCTGGCTCTTGAGAGATCCAGTGCACCTGGGTTGTGTAGAAACTCTGATCTGGGCCTGAGTCTTTTCAGCAAACTGTACCCAATGCAATTCTTATATTTCTGACCAGTCTCCTCTGAGTGGTCCTTTGCTGATTTGGGGGTAGATCAGCTGTCCTTGATGTGCCCCAGTGTTCCCGTGATGCACCTGTCTCCCCCACTGCCCATGCTCCAAACACTTCCCATGGGACAGGCCATGTGCAAGTCCCTTGCAATGACTCACTGGCCTCTGAGTGGCTCCTTTCTTTCAGTTGGCTCCTCGCTCCTATGTGGGTCCCTGGGAAACCTATTAGTGGTCTTGCTGTCCTGGGGGTCACCAAGGCCCTCTTCTCCTCTGCTGCCTCCAAGCAACTTCATCTGAAGGGCACAGCTGCGGCTTTTGCCAGCTACTGTTCTGTGTGCTCAGCAGCTCCAGCCTGGAAATGGCCAGGATTTGAAACAGTTGGAAGGGTTTTTTCTTTCTCTCATTGTGGCTTTTCCCACCTTCATGTACTGCATAGGTCTCTCCTCCTCTTCCCCTGAGCTCTAGCGGCCCCAGCTTGGCTATTGTTGCTTTTTAATAGTTGTAAATTGGTTGATTTGTGGGAGAGAGTGACACTGGGGATGGTCTATTCTGCCATCTTGACCGAACCTGCCCCAGGATTTCTTAAGTAAAAAAAGCAAAGTGCAAAAGAGAATATAAAGGATGCTACCTTCTGTGTAAGGAAAAGGGGGAAATAAGAAAACATGCATATATCTGCTTGTCTTTACCAAAAGAAACACAGGAAAGAAAAACCAGAAGTTGGTCACTGTATTAGTCCATTTGTTGCTTATAACAAAATACATGAAACTGGGTAATTTATAAAGAAAATGAAATTTATTGCTTACAGTTTCTGAGGCTGGAAAGTCCAAAGTCCATCTGGTGTGGTGACAGTGACCCAGGGGTCTCACATTGCAAGATGGTGGAAGCAGAGAGAGAAGAGAGAGCAGAGATGGAGACAGACTCTCCTTTCTTCTTTTAAAGCCCTCAGAACCACACACTGGACCTCCATTTTTAATCCATTCACTACTGCATGGTCCCAAAATCCAATCACCTCTTCAAGGCTCCACCTTTCAATTACCATAATAAGATTTCCCACCCTCTTAACAGTCACAGTGGGAACCAAGTTTCTGATACATTAAACTTGGGGGACACAATTCAAGCTTCAGTGAGTTTTGGGGGGACATAATTCAATCCACTACAGTCACCTTCAAGGAAAGGGAGGGAATGGTGTTGAAGGAATACAGAAGGGAGTGACACTTCTCTGAGTATCTCTTTTTGTGTGGTTTTGATTTGTGAAAGTATGTTAATGTTCTACATAGTCACAAAATCAAATCAAATCAATAAGGATGGGAGAAAGATAAAACTAAAAGCAAACTGAAAAAAAAACACAACTCTATTTCAAGTGTATAGCATAACCACATTACAGGGGGTTGGGGGTGTTGGGTGTGGGGAAGACTAATCCAAGTAATTTACGAAAACTGTATTTATCAATATACCTTCTGTCTTTTGGGGGTGTGGGTGGGGATAGAGAACTGCAAATAAATCCTGAATTGTTTTTAGTAGGTTTGTTTCCTGTAGTGGTATGCATGAAGCAATTCTGAAACTATTTTAGATTTATTGTGGGAGTGAGCAAATAATTTGATGTTGTTGGGAGCCAGGGTTCTCACTGTGGAAGAAGGGACATATAAATAGGAAAAGGCAAGAAAGAATCCTGCAGGAATAGATGGGAGGTATCAGTGTGACCTCCTAATTTCTAAAATACATATGTATGTATGTGTGTGTATGTGTGTATATATATGCTTGGGACCAGGAGTAATTCAGATTTCAGATTTTTTCAGATTTTGGAATATTTGCTGAATACATACCAGTTGATTTTCCTAATCCAAAAATCTGATCTCTTGAAATGCTCCAATGAGCATTTCCTTTGAGTGTCAAGTCCATATTCAAAACGTTTTGGATTTTGGAGCATTTTAGATTTTGAATTTTTGGATTAGGAATGCTCAACATGTGTGTGTGTGTGTGTATTTCCTAGGTATGGCTGCTGAAAAGGCTCATAAGCAAAGACACTGCAGTGGCAATTGGCACTAGGACCCAAATCTTGGTCTGTAATACTATTCCTTACTAAAAGGATTTCAAGGCTGGGGTAGGGAATGTCCAAGAGAAAACTAAAATATCTTGTTCTGCCTCAGAGGAAGGAAGTGCTAAAAAAGAAATGAGGGGGCATGATATGGGTTGAATGTGTCCCCTAAAGGTTCATGTATTAATCCCCACTATATAGTGCTGACGGTGGGAAATTCTATTACAGTAATTGAAAGGTGAGGCCTTTAAGAGGTGATTAGGTTGTGAGGACTGTGGGATATACTATAAAGCAAATGTACTTCCCAGGGCCTCGTTTTCTAAAGCCTTGCAATTTCAGATATTGACCTCATGGAGGACTGGAAATTTTCCTCAGGCTATAAAGTCTCTAGTGTAAGATAAAGATTTGTGGCACAGCAAGGTCGCTGGCTCAGGACAGACAGGTTACTGATTGATATGTGTAGATACTGGAAAATTGTCAGAGGGAGAAGGAATGTTTGATAAGATCAAGCTTTTGTTAATGGATCACTTAATTACCTTACTGGAATGTCATCTGACTTGTTTCACTGAAAGTTACCAGCCTATATTGTTAAACTATAACCCCACCTATGTTCTCTTCCTGTAACTTCCTGGTCTGGAAAATAAATGCAGGAAGAGAACCCCAATTCAGGGTTAATTTCCCAAGGAAGGGATTTCTCTCGCTTGAGCATTCCCAAGGGAAATTAACCACTTTGGGGCCTCTCACTGCTCAGAAGAGATGGGCTTTGAGTAATCCTTTGTGTCTCTGTCACCCAGGGGAAGTGGGATGACAAATCCGTGGGGGGCGAAGCAACACAAAGCAATAGAGGACCATGCCCTGGTGAATGTATTGGTCCATTCATGGAGTAATAAGTTGATGATTTAATGGGTGGTAATGGGCATGGTTCTGATGGCTTTATAAGTAGAGCAAGTGAGCAGGTGAGCTCTCTTGTTCAAGCCATTTGCCATGTGACACCCTGCATTTCTGTGGAAAGTCACCACTCCCAAGGAGGCCCTCACCAGATGCGCCCCCTGGACTGTGGACTTCCCAGCCTCCAAATTGTAAGAAATAAAATTCATTTCTTTACAAATTACCCAGTTTCAGGTATCTAGTTATAAGCAACAGAAACAGACTAATACAGGGCCGAGCCCGTGGCGCACTCGGTAGAGTGCTGCGCTGGGAGCGCGGCGACGCTCCCGCCGCGGGTTCAGATCCTATATAGGAATGACCCGTGCACTCACTGGCTGAGTGCCGGTCATGAAAAAACGACAAAAAAAAAAAAAAGAAACAGACTAATACAGGGCATATCAAAAGGACATAGCAATCAGTTTAAAGGTGCTTCCACTGGCCAAAGCTAGGATAATTTGAGCACGAAAACAATCAAGGACAGTAATGAATCATAAACTGTTGAAAAATAGGAATGAATTCATATCAATAGTAAATAGACAAATAAATAGGAGCAAAGAAAGGGAAGCTTACAGCAGAATGCCAATGCTAGCTGGTAAGCATTGGGGGGTACTACAGTTGGAAAGTCATCATTTTGCAGTCATAACTATAAAGATTGGTTCAGATGAGAACCCTTAATAGATACTAAATCCATGAGGCAATTTTGATGAGGGGCAGGATATTTCAATGTCTGAAAGTGTCTTCTCATAGACTGCTTATTTATTGCAAGACAAGAAAAAAGCAGTAATTATACAATGGAAAGAATTAACAACTCCTTGACCAGAGGATCAAAATTAACATCACCATGAGGGGCAGACAGACATTGATGTGATATCCTGAGAAGAACACAGCACTTACATAGTGCTGGCTGGGAAGCATCACCTGAATACAATCATAAGGAAATATTAGACAAACCCCAAATGAAGATCATTCTAGTTTTTAAAGAGGGCCTGTATTCTTAAAAACAACAATAAGGCTGGCAGGTTAGCTAAGTTGGTAAGAATGTGGTGCTGATAACACCAAGGTACAGGGTTCCATCCCTGTACCTGCCAGCAGCAAAACAAACAAAAGACAATTCAAAAGCTGAGGGGCCATCCAGATTAAAGGAGAATAAAGAAATATGACCAAAAAAAAAAAAAAAAAATGTGATGAGTGCTATTAGATTGGATCAGTACCAGAGAAAAAAAGTACTATAAAGGTCATTACTGGGTCAATTGACAAAATTGGTGTAGTAGACAGAAAACTGGCCCCTCAAAGATTTCCATGTCCTAATTCCCAGAACCTGTAAATATTTTAGGTTACATGGCAAAGGGGAATTAAGGTTGCAAATGAATTAAGGATGCTAATCAGCTGACCTTGAGATAGGGAAAATATTCTGGATTTTTTGGGTGGGCCCAATGTAATCACAAGGGTCATTAAAAGAGGAAGAGGAGTCAGAGTCAGGAGGAGATATGACCAAGGAAATAAGGAATAAAGCAATGAGATGTGAGAAGCACTCAACCCACCATTGCAGGATTTGAAGATGGAGGAAGGGACCACAAGCCAAGGAATGTGGGAAGTCTCTAGAAGCTGGGAAAGGCAAGTGAACAGATTCTCGCCTAGAGATGGCAGAAAGGAATGCAGCCCTGCCAACACCTTGACTTTAGTCCTTTGAAACCTATTTTGGACTCTGACCTCCAGAACTATAAGAGAATAAATTAGTGTTGTTTTAAACCACTATGTTTGTGGTACTTTGTTACAGCAGCAATAAGGAGCTAATACAATTAGAATATGGACCAAAAATCTAGATAAAAGTATTCTATCAATGTTAAATTTCCTAGGGCCGGCCCGTGGCTCACTTGGTAGAGTGCGGTGCTGATAACACCAAGGCCACAGGTTTGGATCCTATATAGGGATGGCCAGTTTGCTCACTGGCTGAGCGTGGTGCTGACAACACCAAGCCAAGGGTTGAGATCCCCTTACCGGTCATCTTTAAAAAAAAAAAAAATCTTAAATTTCCTGACATTGATAACTACTATGGTTATGTAAGAGAATGTTCTTTTTCTTAGGAAATATTCACTCAAGTATTTGGAGGTAAATGGGTATGATGTATGAGACCTACTCTCAAGTGATTCAGAAAAAATACATAGCATGTATGTACACACAAACACACACAAATACATAGAGAGAGAACAAATGATAAAGCAAATGGAAAATGTTAATAAGTAAATCTGGGTAAATGGCATATGGATGTTTCTTGTACTATTCTTGCAATTTTTCTGTAAGTTTGAAATTATTTTGGTTTCAAGATGGCGGTGGCTGCGGTGGTTGGCGCGGAGTAGCTGAGGTGGAAAAGGCGGCCACTGGGCCTCAGGCAGCCGGGAAACTTGTGAACCTTCCTCTTGCCATCTCTTAAGGGAGGACTGCTGCTGGTGGCTGGTCGTGGGGGGTAACCGCCACTTTACCCCCAGCAAGAGAGGCTGCCTCATTTACAGGCAACAGCTTTGAAGTGTGGAGCAGGAAAAGAACTGTTTCTTAGCTGCAAAAGCGAGTCTCGAAACAGGGAACACGGAGCCAGGGCTGCTGTGGATGCAGCCAGGATCCCGGAGGCCGGGGCCACGCTGAAGGCGGCCAGCTGCCCTATTCAGGATTCGAGGTTTCAGGTCGGCATTAAAGAAGATTCCTGGGAGCGCCCGAGCCGCACCGCGACTGAACAGCCCGACGCGGCAGTGGCCGAGAACGGGGAAGGCGGCAAACCAGAGGCAGAGAGTGAGCACCTGACCTGGCACAGCACTGCGAGTGACCCTTGGCCCAGCTCTGTTCGGGGGCTGACGCCCACCTGGCTCCCGCCTGCATCACCAGGCCACTCACCGCCCTGGGGCTGCCTCCATTTTCCCAGGTGCTGGCAGCTCCGCCCAGCTCGGCCGTCACTGAGCCTTCCCACTTGCTTGCCCGGCGTGGGGCTTTCCGGAGCCTGTGGGCCGGCCTCCCCTCCCACTCCCTCTGTGGTTCTCTGGCGGGTTGGTGGCGTGGGGCGTCCCTGGCCAGTGTTGGGAGGGCAAGGAAGTAAGGGCGGGAAGACTGTCACTCCACCACACCCTGGACTCCGGCCCCCGGTAAACTTCCTGTTACTGGGAGGCAGATACCATCTCTGCGGCCACCAGTTCGGAAAAAAGCCCAACGAATTTCTGGTTGGGAATAGTGTGGTAGGAGAGTTCCCAGGTCCACTTGAACCTGCCGGAGAGCTGGCTGCAGGCGGGCGCTAGACTCGGTTTATACCGGGGGGATACAAAGGTGAACAAGTCCCGAGAAAGATCTACACAGTGCTACAAAGGCACCCAGAGCGACCGGTCGTCTGTGCCTAGCAGAAACCTGGTAGACTTCCTGGGCGAGGTGGTGCCGAGCAGGGTCTTGAAGGCCCAGCTGATAGACGAGGGTTGCAGAAGACACGCCCCAGCCCAGCACAGTGCGCACAGAGTGGGGAGACGTGCGGCCAGGGAGGCGGAGACTCGACAGAAACCACACACCCTGTGGGGTCGCCACTGCATGATCCAACAGCCTGGGCCAGAGCACACGGAACAGGGAGAAGTCCTGCACAGGAAGTGAAAGCTCAACAGCGATCACACACCCTGTGGTACGTGATCCACCAGCCCAGCAGAGTCCAAGCTGACCAGAAAGGTGGCTCCCCGGAGAAGCCCAAGACCCGAGGCAACCACACACACAAGGCACTAGAGGCCAACTGAGCAGCCACGGAGGTAGCCATATGAAATTGGCAACCTCAGCAACATCCTAGTTAGTCATTAGTCTCAAACCGGTGGACTGTGAAACCCCCTGCCACAATGAATAAACATCAAAAAAAAGATACCAGAAATACAAAGAATCAAGAAAGTACACCACCAAAAGTTAGTAAATCTCAAACTCTAGATCCTATAGAACAAGAAGCCCTTGAAATGACTGACAAGGAATTTCAAGTGATAATTCTAAGGAAACTGAATGAGATACAAGAAAACAGAGCTAGACATCATGATGAAATGAGGAAAAGTATACAGGATCTGAAAGAGGAAATGTACAAAGAAATCAATGTCCTGAAAAAAAATGTAGCAGAACTTGCTGAACTGAAGAAGTTATTCAACGAAATAAAAAACACAACGGAGAGTTTAACCAGCAGGCTTGTCGAAGTTGAAGAGAGAACCTCTGAACGTGAAGATGGGCTGTTTGAAATAACACAAGCAGACAAAAAGAAAGAAAAAAGAATCAAGGACATTGAAGAAAATCTGAGAGAGATATCAGACAACCTTAAGCGCTCAAATATCCGAGTCATGGGTATTCCAGAAGGGGAGGAAAATGGAGATTCCATTGAAAACATATTCAACAAAATAGTGGCAGAAAACTTCCCAGGTATAGGAAAAGTCACAGATCTTCAGATCCAGGAAGCTCAACAATCTCCAAACGTATTCAAACCAAAAAGGCCTTCTCCAAGACATGTCATAGTCAAATTGGCAAAACTCAGAGACAAAGAGAGAATCTTAAAAGCTGCAAGAGAGAAGCGTCAAATCACCTATAAGGGAGCCCCAATCAGGCTAACATCAGACTTTTCATCACAAACCCTAAAAGCCAGAAAGGAATGGGATGATATATTCAAAATACTAAAAGACAAAGATTGCCAGCCAAGAATATTCTACCCTGCAAGGCTATCCTTCCGAAATGAAGGGCAAATAGTATATTTCTCAGACAAACAAAAACTGTGGGAGTTCACCACCACACGACCACCCTTACAAGAAATCCTCAAGGGAGTACTGGGTTTGGTTCTTGAAAAATAACTACCACTGCCATAAAAACCCAAGAAAAATCAATACCCACTAGTATAATAAAAATGGCATTCATGAAGAGAAAACAAGCAAACAAAAACGCTATCTACAACCTAAGGAACCAACAAACACAGAAAACAAACAGTAAATCAGAAAGCAAGGAACAAAAGACACCTAAGACAACCAAACAACCAATAAAATGCTAGGAATAAATCAACACCTTTCAATAACAACACTTAACGTAAAAGGCTTAAATTCCCCAATCAAAAGACACAGACTGGCTGACTGGATCAAAAAGGAGGACCCAACTATATGCTGCCTACAAGAGACCCACCTCACCCATAAAGATTCACACAGACTAAGAGTGAAAGGATGGAAAAAGATTTACCATGCAAACAGAAAAGAAAAACGAGCTGGAGTAGCTATTCTTATATCTGACAAAATAGACTTTAAACTAAAAACCATAAAAAGAGACAATGAGGGACACTACTTAATGATAAAAGGACTGATCCATCAAGAAGACATAACAATCATAAATATGTATGCACCCAAAGATGGAGCAGCCAGATTTATAAAACAAACTCTATTAGACCTAATGAAGGAAATAGACACTAATACCATAATAGCAGGGGACCTGAACACCCCACTGTCAAAATTAGAAAGATCATCTAGGCAAAGAATCAGTAGAGAAACACAAGATCTAAACAAGACTCTAGACCAATTGGACTTGGCAGATATCTACAGAACATTCCACCCAACAACCTCAGAATATTCATTCTTCTCATCAGCACATGGATCATTCTCCAGGATAGATCACATATTAGGTCACAAATCAAGTCTCAATAAATTCAAAAAAATTGGAATTATCCCATGTATCTTCTCAGACCACAATGGATTAAAACTAGAAATTAATAACAAACGAAACTCTGGAAACTATACAAACACATGGAAATTAAACAGCATTCTACTTAATGACATATGGGTTCAAGAAGAAATCAAGCAAGAAATCAAAAAATTTATTGAAACTAATGAAAACAATGATACATCATACCAAAACTTGTAGGATACTGCAAAAGCAGTATTGAGGGGGAAATTTATTGCATTAAATGCTCACTTCAGAAGAATGGAAAGATGGCAAGTGAACAACCTAACACTTCACCTTAAAGAACTAGAAAAACAAGAACAATCCAAACCTAAAGTTAGCAGACGGAAAGAAATCATTAAGATCAGAGCAGAACTGAATGAAATTGAAAACCAAAAAACAATTCAAAAGATCAACGAATCAAAAAGTTGGTTTTTTGAAAAGATAAATAAAATTGACAAATCATTAGCATGGCTAACAAAAAAAAGAAGAAGACTCAAATAACAAAAATTAGAAATGAAAAAGGCGATATTACAACTGATTCATCTGAAATACAAGGAATCATTCGAGACTACTATTAACAACTATACACCAACAAATTTGAAAATCTGGAGGAAATGGATAAATTTCTGGACACACACAAGCTCCCAAAACTGAACCATGAAGACGCAGAAAATTTGTACAGACCAATAACAATAAAGGAGATTGAAGCTGTTATCAGAAGGCTCCCAACAAAGAAAAGCCCAAGGCCAGATGGATTGACAGCAGAATTTTACCAAACATTCAAAGAAGAATTGACACCGATTGTTTACAAACTATTCCAATAGATTGAAACAGACGCAAATCTCCCAAACTCATTCTTTGAAGCAAACATCATCCTGATACCAAAACCAGGTAAAGATATAACCAAAAAAGAAAACTACAGGCCGATATCCTTGATGAATATAGATGCAAAAATCCTCACTAAAATACTAGCAAACAGAATACAGCAACACATACGAAAAATTATTCACCACGATCAAGTGGGATTCATCCCAGGGATGCAAGGTTGCTTCAACATACGCAAATCAATAAATGTGATACACCATGTTAATAAACTCAAACACAAGGACCATATGATCATCTCTATAGATGCTGAAAAAGCATTTGATAAAGTTCAGCACTCATTCATGACAAAGACCCTCTATAAGTTAGGTATAGATGGAAAGTATCTCAACATAATTAAAGCCATATATGCCAAACCCACTGCCAATATCATCCTGAATGGGGAAAAGCTGAAAGCTTTTCCTTTAAGAACAGGAACTAGACAAGGATGCCCACTCTCACCACTCCTATTTAACATAGTGTTGGAAGTACTAGCCAGAGCAATCAGAGAAGTGAAGGAAATAAAGGGCATCCAGATTGGAAAAGATGAAGTCAAACTGTCCCTGTTTGCAGATGACATGATCCTATATATCGAACAGCCTAAAACCTCTACAAAAAAACTGCTGGAATTGATAAATGATTTCAGCACAGTAGCAGGATACAAAATCAACACACAAAAATCAGTAGCATTTCTTTTCTCCAATAGTGAACATGCAGAACAAGAAATCAAGAAAGCCTGCCCATTTACAATAGCCACCAAAAAAATAAAATACTTAGGAATTAAGTTAACCAAGGATGTGAAAAATCTCTATAATGAGAACTACAAACCACTGCTGAGAGAAATTAGAGAGGATACAAGAAGATGGAAAGATATCCCATGCTCTTGGATTGGAAGAATCAACATAGTGAAAATGTCCATACTACCCAAAGTGATATACAAATTCAATGCAATCCCCATCAAAATTCCAAAGACATTTTTCTCAGAAATGGAAAAAACTATCCAGACATTTATATGGAACAATAAAAGACCACGCATAGCCAAAGCAATGCTGAGCAAAAAAAATAAAGCTGGAGGCATAACACTACCTGACTTTAAGCTATACTACAAAGCTATAATAACCAAAACAGTATGGTACTGGCATAAAACAGACACACTGACCAATGGAATAGAATAGAGAATCCAGAAATCAACCCACACACTTACTGTCAGCTGATCTTTGACAAAGGCACCAAGCCTATTCACTGGGGAAGGGACTGCCTCTTCAGCAAATGGTGCTGGGATATCCATATGCAGGAGAATGAAACTAGATCCATACCTCTCACCGTATACTAAAATCAACTCAAAATGGATTAAGGATTTAAATATACACCCTGAAACAATAAAACTTCTTAAAGAAAACATAGGAGAAACACTTCAAGAAATAGGACTGGACACAGACTTCATGAATACGACCCCCAAAGCACGGGCAACCAAGGGAAAAATAAACAAATGGGATTATATCAAACTAAAAAGCTTCTGCACAGCAAAAGAAACAATTAACAGAGTTAAAAGACAACCAACAGAGTGGGGGAAAATATTTGCAAAATATACATCTGACAAAGGATTAATATCCAGTATATATAAGGAACTCAAACAACTTTACAAGAAGAAAACAAGCAACCCAATTAAAAAATGGGCAAAAGAGCTAAGTAGGCATTTCTCTAAGGAAGATATACAAATGGCCAACAGACATATGAAAAAATGCTCCACATCACTCAGCATCTGGGAAATGCAAATCAAAACCACACTGAGATACCATCTCACCCCAGTTAGGATGGCTAAAATCCAAAAGACTCTGAACGATAAATGCTGGCGAGGTTGCGGAGAAAAAGGAACTCTCATACATTGTTGGTGGGACTGCAAAATGGTGCCGCATCTATGGAAAATGGTACGGAGTTTCCTCAAACAATTGCAGATAGATCTACCATACGACCCAGCTATCCCACTGTTCGGAATATACCCAGAGGAATGGAAATCATCAAGTCAAAGGCATATCTGTTCCCCAGTGTTCATCGCAGCACTCTTTACAATAGCCAAGAGTTGGAACCAGCCCAAATGTCCATCATCAGAAGAGTGGATACGGAAAATGTGGTACATCTACACAATGGAATACTACTCAGCTATAAAAACGAATGAAATACTGCCATTTGCAACAACATGGATGGACCTTGAGAGAATTATATTAAGTGAAACGAGTCAGGCACAAAAAGAGAAATACCACATGTTCTCACTTATTGGTGGGAGCTAAAAATAAATAAATAAATTCACACACACACATACACACACACACACACACACACACACACACACACACACACACAAACCGGGGAGCAGGGGGAAGAAGACATAACAACCACAATTACTTGAAGTTGATACGACAAGCAAACAGAAAGGACATTGTTGGGAGGGAGGGGGGAGAGGGAGGAGGGAAGGAGGTCTTGGTAATGGGCCACAATAATCAACCACATTGTGTATTGACAAAATAAAATTAAGAAAAATAAATAAATAAATAAATAAAATTAAATTAAAATATACTGTATACCTAAAAAAGGTAAATTTTACTGTATATAAATTATACTTCAATAAACCTGACTTTATTGTTTTTTATTTTTGTTTTTTTAAACCTGACTTTAAAAAGTTAACTCTGTCTGGTTCTGAATTCTAGCTCTGGTACTTATTAGCTGGTGACCCTGGACAAGTTATTTACCTCCTCTGTGCCTCAGTTTCCTCACCTGTACAATGGGGACAATAATAGTACCTACCTCATAGGGTTTTTGTGAAGATGAAATGAGTTAATATGCAGAGAACACTTGGAATGCTGCCTGACAGAGTAAGTGCTTAATACACATGGACTGTCATTCTTATGATCTGAACAGATGGGTCTGACTCTGAAGACCTGGCTTCCAGTTCCATCTCTCATTAATTATATAACTGTGGTGATAAGGAGTGACTTGTGTTCCCCACGTGTTATGTATTAGAAGCTTGATTCCCACTGTAACTGTTGAGGGTGGGAAACCCTATTACGGTAATTGAAAGGAGGAGCCTTGAAGAGGTGATTGGATTATGAGGACTATGTCTAGGGAATGGATTGATCCGTTCACTGAGTAATAAGTGGCTAGATTAATGGTGGTCATGGGCATGGTTCTGATGGCTTTAAAAGGAGCCAGCTGAGAAGGTTAGCTCTCTCTGCTTCACCATTCTTGCCATGTGATATTCTGACTTACTGTAGTCACCACCAGGACAAGGCCCTCACAGGATGTGTTCCCTAGACTTTGGACTTCCCAGCCTCCAAAACTGCAAGCAATAAATTTTCATTTTCTTACAAATTACCCAGTTCCAAGTATTTTGTTATAAGGAACAGAAATGGACTAATATGCATGGAAAAGTCATTTAACCTCTGGGAGCCTCTGGTTATCTCAAAGTTGTGATAATGTTACCTGTCTCCTGCCCTGCACACCACATCACATGGGGTATTTACATATATTAGGCAGGATAAACATAAAATCAAGTGATGGCTAGTTATTGAAGGATATATTTCTTCAAAAATTGGAAAAGAATGGAATCTGAGAGGACTGCCTGGATTCTGAGCCTCCATGTGAATTAGGAAGCTATTAACTGAGATGATGAATACAGGAAGAACACATTTAGGGTTCAGTTAGTTTCAGACGAGATGAGTTTGAGATGGCTGTAGGACATACAGGCGGAAATTTCTACTTGACAGATGGAAATAAATGTGTAGAGCTCAGGGAGCAAGGTGAGGGCTGGAGAGAACTTTTTTTTTTTTTTTTGTCTTTTTGTGACCGGCCGCACCACGCTCAGCTAGCGAGCGAACCGGCCATCCCTATATAGGATCCGAACCCACGGCGGGAGCACTGCCGCGCTCCCAGCGCCGCACTCTCCCGAGTGCGCCACAGGGTCGGCCCTGGAGAGAACTTTTTAAAAAAAAACATTAATGAACACATAGTATCTATAGACATGAATCTAAATGAAATCATCCAGGGAAATTGTGGAGAGAGAAGAGCCAGGGACTGGGCTCCCAGGAACACCAGCACAAAAGGGCACAAAGCCCTGAGAGAAATGGAGGTGGAGAGAGGCCCAGGGAGAAGGTGATCTAGGGGAAGCCAAGGGAAGAGAGAAAGAAGTAATTGAATTCAACAAACACCAAAACAGGCAGGGGCTATGGAAGATACAAAAATGAATAAAAAATAGTAAAGGGGATGAGAAGAATAAACAAGTGAAAAAGAGCCCAGATAGCTAAGTGCTGCCCTGGGGGGTAGAAAGGTATGGCAGAGCTTCCGAAGAGACATTTGGTGGGAGGGACAAAATTATCAGAGAATGGAAGAAGTCTCCAGGTTGAAGAGGCCCACCAGGAGCTCAGCACAATGAATAAAAGACCCATACCAAAAAGACCCATTATTGATAAATCTCAGAATTATCAGAGAAAAAGGGGAATCCTAAATCTTTCAGAGGTTAAAAAACAGTTCACATATACAGGAATGGGAGCAAAAGCAATGGAGAAATGTGTTAAAATAGAAAGAAAATGATTTCCAACCTACGCTAGGTATTTCATATAAGTGGATCATACAATACTTTTGTGTCTGGCTTATTTCACCTAGCATAATATTTTCAAGGTTCATCCATGTTGTAGCATGTGTCACAACTTCATTCTTTTTTATGGCTGAGTAAAATTCCACTATATGGCCATACCACATCTTATTTATCCATTCATCTGTTGATGGCCACTCGGGTTGTTTACACCTTTTGGATAATGTGAATCATACTGCAGTGAACATTACCATACAAATACCTGAGTCTTTGTTTTCAATTCTTTTGGGTATATACCCAGGAGAGGAATTGTGGGGCCATATAACAATTCTGTTTAGCTTTTTGAGGAACATCTTGGCAACTTGTTTTCACCATAGTTGTTGAGACCATTAGGTTAGCAACATTGTGTTTCCTGCAATCCCTTGCAGAAACTGTCATCAGCAAGAACGTCTCAAATTAAAGTCAATTTCTTCTTTACTAAATATTATTTTAAGTGTCATTAGAAGGGGTTAGAATTTGAGAAAGGAATTTACTTTAGAAAATGATCTTTAAAGTTAAATCTAGTTTTTCATATCTTAAATGATGTATGGGGTTGGCCAGTTACTCAGTTGGTGAGAGTATGGTGCTGATAACATCAAAGGTCCAGGATCTGATCCCTGTACTGGCCAGCTGCCAAAAGCAAAACAAACAGAAAAAGATATCTTAAACGATGTATATAGCAAAAACAAACCTCCTAAACTTTAATATGGTAATTCAGAATTTCATGACATTTTTAGCCTTCTGGGAATGGGATTCTATCCCTTGTTCTCTATAATAGGTATGTTTGAATGTCATACAAACTTCAAATATGTTTTAAACATGTGACTATCTGCAAAGACTGAATATACATATATAAAATATAATCTCAACTACCAAGAAATAAAGCTCAGAAAAAAAGACTAATGAAAAATATCAACATGTTAGTTTTCACTAAATATTTATGAGCAGTGGGGCTATGGATAAATTTTTCTCCCTTTCATATACTATGCTATGTACTTTGTCAAAGAACAATATTTAAACAAATTGAGTTTCAAAGACCTGATTGGCTTTTATTAGTGATTCATGAACTGGGAAGAATCCAGTCTACAAAACAGAAAGGAGCTCCAATGAGCCAAACACAGTGGGTAAGTTTTCTAAGCAGAAAATTGTGGAGGAAAATAGGAACAAGGAACAAACAGTGGATTGGCCATTTCAAGATTACTTCCTTATAGGGATGTAAGCAAAGTCTTGTTAGCTTAATGGGATTTGGCTATCATCTCTCCTGATTTCTTGGAAGGTCAGATCTTACAAGAAAACAACTTAGGTTTTGGTTTGGTGATGTGGAACCTTAGCATGAGTGACTCCATTTTAGGCCTGTTGTCTTTTCTTTAACAACTTATTATCAGGAAAAAATGCTTTGTTTTTCTTTTTAAAAAGAAAAGCAGTAAGATGAATTTAAATTTTATATAATTATGATATTATAAATCAATAATTTTTATTAAAAAGTCAACACAACATATACTTAAGATAAGCCTACCCACTTTTTATGAGGAGGGAGGAATGGCAGGGGGTAAAATCCCACAGTGAAGTAGGCAGCCTATAAAGGTAAAGCTTGTTTATGTAGATTTTAGTAACAGATATACAATGCAGAGGATAAAATGCCTCTACCACTTTTTTTTTTAAAGAACGACTTTATAAAAATAACGGGGCTGGCTGGTTAGTTCACTTGGTTAGGGCATACCCTTTCAACCCCAAGATCATGGGTTCAGTTTCCCATACCGGCCAGCCACCAAAAAAAAAAAAAAAAATTACCTTGGGGGGAGGGGAGGGGAGGGGATGGAGAGAAACGGGTAAAGGGGCATGAAAATCAACTACAATGTATTTTGAGAAGTAAAATTTAAAAAATAAAAATGATACAATGTTCATTATATTCAACAGATACAGAAAAGCACAGTCACTCATAATCCCACCACTTAAAAAATCAAGTGTTAATGGTGGATGGGTGTGTTTCCAGACCTCTCCATTCGTATGTACAGACAGGATTGATGATGGGAATCACTATATGTTTAAAAGATTTTAGATTTAATTTTACTTGAATGCAATAGAAAAAAATTAGAAATGAAACTGAAAGGGCTGCTGAAATTCAGAAAAATGTTTATTCACCTTAAGGGCCCTTGGTTCCTGTAAGAGGTAAGTAAGCCAGTGGTTATCAAACTCCTGGATGCATGGGACTCCCCTGGAGGACTTGTTAAATCACAGATTGCTTGGCCCCATGGCAAGGGTTTCTGATTCAGGAGATCTGGGGTGGGGCCAAGAATCTGCATTTCTAACAAGTTCCCAGGTGATGCTGATGTTGCTTGTTCACGATCACACTTTGAGAACCACTATGCTAAGGTCAAGAAAAAAAAGACTGAAACACTTAATGTAGTCACTAGGGTTTTTTTCCCCTATATTGTAATCTTAAGACATTATGACTTGACATGACACCCAGCCACGAAAGATGAAGCAGTTAGTTCTTAGTCTTTGTCCCACTTTCCCTCCCCCATGTCCCAATTTGTCAATGTACATTAATTTTTTTGTCAAGATTTCTAACATTACATTCTATTCTACAACTATGATTCCTCAGTTTTGAAATCTTACTTTTGTTTTTAATTAACTCAGAGCTCATAATCATTCCTTTTGCTGGAACTTTGTTGGGGAACCTGATATCCCTCTCCTGGGTTCCCATTAAATGTCCAGAAGCAGGGCTCACTGAGCCCAGTCAAAGTTGTGTCTTACCCCTGTGGGCTTTGGCTTCCCGAGGCTGCTCTGGGACCTGGGAAATGCCTATTCCTGGTGAATCTTTCCCCTTCTGCTGAGGTCCTGAGATGGTAGCAAGGACTTCGTTATCCCAAGGGTTTTCCTTGACTCTCCTCCATGTGGCCTAGTCACCCTGTCAGTACCTTTGTTCATACTGGGGCCCACTGTTACCAAGATTTTTGTTAACTCCATTTCTTTACTCAATGCTTCTTATGGGGGACGAGGGAGGGTTCAAAGTCATACCATACCTTGTCGCATTAGCATCTTCTCCCTTTCTTGCTTGGTTGCTGCTAGTGTATTTGTGCCTGGTGGTTTATGGAGTTTGCTAGATAATGGAGAAGGAAAGTTTCCCATCCAGCTTTACTTTTCCTGCTTCCGCCTGGAAGTATCCCCATCCTTTCTAAAAAGCTATTCAGAAATGTAGGACTTATTAGGTAAAATGTGGTACATATTATGTATCTACATAAATTGTTATAATGTAAACATAGTTTTTTACAAATACTAAAAAATGAAAATGTATCCTCCAAAATATTTATAATAGTTTTCTCTGTGATAAGACTATGAGCCATTTTTTAATTGAAATTTATATTGAGATAATTATGCATTCACGTGCAGCTGTAAGAAATAATACAGAGAAATCCCATGTATACTTTATTCAGTTTCCCCCAATGCATCATCAGTTTTTAAAATCAGCAAAACCACTGATAGAATAGTGCCTTCTTAGGTTTGTGAAACCAGCAGGGAAGAAATGTGGTAAGCAGATGCTTAACCAGGAATGCCACTTTTCTCTCAACCTTTTGTGTACATGTCCATTACAGTACTTAACAGTCTATATTGCAATTCTTTGTTTTTGTGAATCTCTTCCTCAATAGTTTATGAGGTTCCTCAGAGCAGGGATTGTGTCTCATTATCTTTGTCTTCCCAGTGTTCATGAAGGCCTTAGCACACAGGGGAGGTAATGGTATGGGACTTATCACAAAAAACTTCTCAAGTCTTATGCATTTGAAAATCAAAATTCTTTCCAACCAATAAAAACGCTGTGAATAACATTTTGTTCAACCTCCACATGAAAATTAGATATGTAGTTCCTAATAAACATATTCTACTCACTACTCATTCATTCATCATTCAACTAACATGTTATGAGTTCCTACTACATGTCAAGTAGGATGCGGGGTGCTGGGGATACTATACTGAACAAGACAGACATGGTCCCTGTCCTTATTTTACAGTCTAAATTATAAAGCAAGTCTTTTCTTTTTAGGCTTTAGTTTATTCTTACACATGCAATGTTTTCTGTAAGTATTCTGCAGATGAAATTCTTTGTATTTTGAGACAGTACCAAAAGTATATCCAAATATGCCTAAACAGGGGATCAGTTGTGGAGTCAGTAACATCACATCAAACATCTGGCCCTTAGGTGCTACAATAAATAAAATTAGAGCTATAGAATCAATGCCACTTACCGAATTACATTTCTATATTTAATGTCTATTTTCCCTACTAGACTGTTCGTACCATAAAGGCAGGATCCATGTGTCTTGTCCTCCTGTTCACTGCTGTAATTTTAGCACAGTATCTGTGCAATAATAGTTGTTAACCAAATGATTACATATTCAAGGCTCACAACTGTCCCCTACAACATGGGAATAAATGAAATCAATTATTTTAAGATTTAAGACAGGTTTTATAAGTATCTAACATAATATAAAGTTGCCATATTATTGTGTACATGCATTTCTTTCTTACCATGAAGTAGGATGTTAAATATATTTGGCAATCTTGATCTATAGAGGTGGTACATGGCACAAGACAGGCCATGTACCTACATTTATTACCCAATTAGCAATGAATCAAATGCTTTTGCCCCCCCATCACTGATCCACTTAAGGAAAAGGCTGCCCCGTCTTTTAAAGGTATATAAAAAAAAAATTGTAGGAAGATTTTTTTATAATATGGTCATGAAAAACAAAATTCTTACTGACTTTCATATTTCGATTTAAAAAGCTCTGACTTTATAACTGAAGAACAGTGTTTTAAACACCAACAGGTCTTACCCAAGGCTGTAAGTCTCATAAAAAATTAAAACAATGTTCTCACAAATTAGCAAGTAACTTCCTCAAGCAGAAAGAGCAACAATATTTTATTTTATTACAAATAAACATTTCACAAAAGCTTAATTGGGAATGTATATGCACTGTTAAGCAGAACACAGAAAACATAAAGAAATAAGGTATTGGAACCTGAAAGTTTCATTTAAAATCCCATCAATTTTATCTTACACATAATAGGTACACCATACATATCAACTGAACTGAAAATAAACACTATAAGATGTGCTTGCAAAATGTGTAATGCTGTAATAGTAAAGTACAATTTTCAAATATGAGATTTTGTCTGTTAGATTTTTAAAAAGCCTTTAAAAATATGATATGCACAAGCTCGCCCTGAGGGAAGAATAAGATGGAATATAGATTACAAAATCTTTACATATTTTCCACAATAGCATTTTGAAATTGGAAAAGAGCAAATAGTTGTGGGAAAAACTGAATGAACATATTACTAAAAATTCAGTGCACTCACAACTACCTGATGGAAAATTTGAAGCACCTTTTCTCTTGCCTTCTTATATCATAATATGAAATGTATGAATAATATAGGCCTTGATCTTCAGAAACTTAAGAAAACTTCAAGTTGTAAGCCAAAATGTCATCAGAAAAAGAAAAATCCAGTATAAAATTTGCTACCATAAGGCCACTGTTTAAAGTTCTTTCATGTACAGACACTATACAATTCAGACACTTTTGTTTTTATTTTTATTACATAAGCGAAACTTCCAACATATAAATGTCTGAATATAACTTGGTTAAGTTCTTTCGATGAAACCATGCTCAGAGAAAAATGGGTCAACAAATAATGCCCTTCAAGTGATTCTATTGAGATTTTTTGCAAAAGAAACTGTAGTTAATACAACTTTTAAATTGAATACTGTAATTTAAAAGCAATTAAGTGTAAAAAAGTTGCAGCATTCCACTACTGAAAAATAAAGTTATTTTATCAAGAAAGTTACAGTATTAATGCCTTAGTGCCAATTCTAACTCCTGACAAAAAGAGATATTCCCAAACAATCTCCTGCAGTGTTGTTTCCATTTGTAACGATTCCAGATTAGTTTTCTGTGGCAACGTTTGTATATTCCTATTGAGAGAAAAACAAGAGAAATACAGACTTCAAAAGGAGCATCAGTTGTAAAATCGGAGCTAGAGTTTTGTTCACACAGCAATTTTCAAAATATTTTAATTTATACAGCACTATTTGCACTCTGAGACCCCCACAAAGGTGTGTGGAACCCCAAAGAAGCAAAGTAACAATAGAGCACATCAAAGCAGATATCAAACGATAAGTCAGTAGGACAAAGAAAACATATGGCACTAGGTAACGCTGGTATTAGTAAATTGATGATAATAGCATTCTGCTATTTGGGTGAGTTTCAGTGGGGGCATCCCTGGCATAAAATTAAGACTCTTAAACCTTAGTCTCTCAAGTACAGAGCCTGATGTGACACACACACAACTTCAAACAGGTATTTTATGTTTTTCCATCACAATTCTAAAGCAATATGGACTCTTCCAACTTGACTGAAAACTGCAGAGAAAGTTATTAGAGCAGGGAAAGCTTTCTTGATTTTGGATGGTTACCCACAACATAAAATGATATAAGGCTTCAATAAATACAGGAAAAGGAATTCACAAGAACAATAAGACTATGATTAAAGGGTAATGAATGTGGATTCTATACTGTGACGTTATACAAAATATTAAATTACCAACCACAAAACTGGAAGACCATGCAACTAATAAGACAGCAAAAAATGGTAGAATGGCATGTTTTTCAGGGACATTAAAAAATAAAATGTATTAATACATATATCCTTACCTTTTATTAGGATCTTACATTATTAAAACTGAAAGAAATTTAAAAGTTAATTTATTTTTTGGCATTTATGCTAGTATGGAAAAATTTAATTCCAAACAAAAACAGTGCTAACAGAAAATTCTTATTCTTCTTTCTATTTTGGTTAATGAAATGTTCAAAATACATGCACATATATTTTTGTCAACATCATTCCTTTAAATAGAGGTAGACTTCACTGTATCCCATTTCTTGACTCATTATACAATATAAAAATCAAATAAATTTACCTCCAAATAAAATATCTGTTACCTACCAACAACTTTAAAAGGAAATTATAACTACAATAATTCTAAAAAATTTCAGCTGAAGTATCTTGTTTATAAAAATGTTTGATTATTTTGAATTACGTTCACCCTTAACAAAGTTTCTTCTATACCATATCTCAAATGGACACCCTCCCCCACCCTGACAATGATTTCAAAGCCTATTTTAAGTAGAATGCTGAACTAGATATATGAGCACCCTTCTCATTTAGGTTTCATAACTTGACACCCGGGTCACTGGAAATGTTCCCTTATTGGTTTTCCTGCACATCATCTCCCCTCCCCAGAACCCTGCCTACCCACTGCTAACTAAGTGACTATCCTGAAGTACCACTTCCTCCTTTTCAGTCTGAAAAGATGTCCTACTGCTACCACATTAAATCCTAAATACTTCCTGTCATTTGATTGTGTCTCCCAAATTTCATGTGTTGGAAACTTAATCCCCAAATCATATGTTGATGGCATTTGAGATGGGGCCTTTGGGAGGTAATTAGGATTAGATATTAGGTCATCAGGGTGGGGCACACATGATGGGACTGGTGGCTTTCTAAGAAGAGGAAGAGAACTGCGCTGGCACACATGGCTCTTGCCCTCTTGCCATGTGATGTCCTCCACCATGTTAAGAAGGCCCTCGCCAGATGCCAGCCTGTTGACCTTGGACTTCCCAACCTCCAGAACTGTGAGCTAAATAAACCTCTGTTCTTTATGAATTACCCAGTCTGTGGTATTCAGTTATAGCAACAAAAAATGGACTAAGACAATATTCTCCTCAGCTTTTAAGACTCTATAAGTTGCACACCCCCATTTCTCCCCAACCCTAAATCCTACTGCCCAACATGGATCTCTGGCTTTAGCCCTTTATATGTCCTGTTCTTCTCCATGCCTCAGCTTACAACCTACCTCCTCTGTGAAGAGAGCATCAATGAAAGTAATTAGCATATATCCCCTGACCATTCCTACCATGTTGATCTTCTCCTTTAGGCATTTACCATCTGTGAAATTAAGCTCTTCAAAAATATGGCTATGCAGAAAAGAGTTAACATAGCAGATCTGACTGCTGTCCTTTGAAAGGCCAGTTTACAAGGTTGACCATTGGCCAGCATCTGGGAGCTTAGATTTCAGGAGGGTTCCTATCATTAACTGGTGAGTACTGGAACTGTAAAAACAATATGGTGTATGCTGAGCACCTGCTTTCCTCCTGGGAGTCTGGAATTTGGGTATGTGCCTGGCAGGGGTGCCTATATGATCAGCCCCCAGTGAAAACCCTGGGCATGGAGGCTCGAGTGAGCTTCTCAGGCTGGCAACATTTCGTACATGTTGTCATAACTCGTTGCAGGGGGAATTAAGTACGTCCTATGTGACTCCAGTGGGAGAGGACCCTTGGAAACTTGTGCCTGGTTTCCTCTGGACTTGGCCCCATGTGCCTCTTCCCTTTTGCTGATTTTGCTACATATCCTTTCACTGTAATAAATCAGCCATGAGTGCAACTATTATGCTGAGTCCTCTGCGTTCTCCCAGCAAACCATCAAACCTGGGAGTGGTCTTGGGGACCCCTGACATAATGGTTTTTGTTCACCAACTTTTTAGAGCATATGGATGGATGTGTGAATGTGTGTATATATATGATTAGGTTCAATTTCATTCAACAAACATTTCCTAAAGATTAATTGTATGAAAGGCAATAGGGGAAGATAAGAGACTAATGAGACACACTTTACCCTCAAGAAGCTGATAATCTATTTGGGGAAATCAGAGGGTAAATAGCAATAATAATGGGCCAAATAAAACATGAGTTGAAGAAGGGGCTTTGGTAAGGCTTTACAGAGGTTCTTAAAAGGAATGTAGGGTTTAATAAGAAAAGATGGGAATCAGGAGACTATTTCTGGCCAAAAGAAGAGCAGGAACAAAAATACAAATACATGAAAACACATATTATACTCCAAAAAGCAGAGGGTCCATGGGAAATGAGGCTAGAAAGGTAGTTTAAGGCTAGACCTGGCTCTAAGTTTGGTCTCATTTTTTGTAGGCAACAGAATACTTGGAAGGTGTTTGTGCAAGAGTGGTAGGGTACAATCTGTGTCTCAGGACAATAACTGTGCTAGTAGTGAAGAGACTGAATAAATAAATCTCTGGAGGCAAGGAAACAAGTTAGAAGGCTCCACAACTTCTAAAACCGGACCAGGAATACATAAGAATGTAGAATATTGTAAAGGGGCATTTTCAATTGGCAGGGAAAGGACAAATTATTCAACAAATGTGTTAGAAAAATGGGCTATCCATTGGGAAAAAAATTAGATCCTGACCTCACATTATATCTATTAAATTCTCAATGTATTAAATATTTATATGTTAAAAAAGTTAACCATAAAACCAGTTAAAGTAAATACAGTAAAGAATGTTTATAAGCATAAGCATGATATGAAATCTAGAAGCAATATGGGATAAACTTGACAGAGCCACAAACATCTAAAAGTTGTATAATGTAAAAGCCAGCATAAACAGCTGCCAAACATAAAATAAACACCAGCAAATGTATAAGTTAACACCCTCAGTAGATCAAGAGGTATTGCAGATCAACAAGAAAAAGTACCATCCCCCAACAGAAACACTGGCAAATTATAGAAATAAGAAAATTGAGGGAAGAAATACAAATAGCCAACGAACACATAAAAAAGATGCTCACACTATCAATAATCAAAGAAAGGCAAATGAGAACTACTTTCTGCTATGTGACCAAAAACTGGTAATAAGGACTGACAATGAGCAGTGCTGGCTAGAGTGTAGGTAAACAGGCCCTTTCATGTACTGCTGGTGAGAGTATAAATAAGTAAAAAGGGCAATATGGCAAGGCACCGAACTGTCAATGTGCCCAAGTGATATTGCTGAAAATAATGAAACCTGTAAGCTATTCCGAAGTCATCAACAATGATCCGTTGAAACTGGGGTATGCATACCTTGGGGTATATGAATACTTCCCATGGGGTATGTGGGTACAGATAGTTTTAGGAAATTAATGTCTAGATCATCAAATTCCCAATGTTCACTTTCCAAAATTATCCTGGCTGCACAATTGGTTAAGGCTGGTTCCCCACCTCCCACTTTACACAAGAAAAATATACCTTCTCATTCTGAATCTTACTATTTTTTATTACCTGGGGACTCCCAAAAAAGGAGCAATTTGAAATATTGGTGATAGTGTCAAGAAAGTGAACCAATCCTAACAACTAGTCATAAATAGCATACTTCTGCAAGCCAGATGGTATCCAGTTCTTTGCCTTTGTTTAATAAAATTGAAGGAGGACGGGCCGAGCCCGTGGCGCACTCGGGAGAGTGCGGCGCTGGGAGCGCGGCGACGCTCCCGCCGCGGGTTCGGATCCTATATAGGAATGGCCAGTGCACTCACTGGCTGAGTGCCGGTTACGAAAAAGACAAAAAAAAAAAAAAAAAAAATTGAAGGAGGACAAAAGCAAGTTGTCAGTGACAGAACATTCAAAACACTTTTTGATGATAGATTACTAAGTGATTTTTTTTTTTTTTTGGTCTATAATTCAGAGTGAGTCCAAAGAACCAAGTGGCACTGCTATAATAGAAGTCCTTTCATTCTCATCTATATAATCATATAAACAAGGATATCTATAAAAAGAAAAAAATAGAATTAGAATAGATACTTGAACACTGTTACTCTACTATCAATAAGTCATATTTATCATGTATGAATACATGAACTTGAAAAAATAAATGCATTTCCATTAAAACCTCGTTTGTTTAATCAATACTTAAAATTTGTAATATATTTATGGTATTTTGATCAACTGTAATATTAACTCAATCCAAAGGAAATATTTAACACCTAATAGTTACAAAATCTAATAACCTTACATGCTAAATTAGATTTGGTGATTGATAAAATACTTTTGAAGTAAAATACTATGGGGAAAGTGGAGTGAAGTCCAAATTCAAGCCAAGGGCCGAGCCCGTGGCACACTTGGTAGAGTGCTGCGCTGGGAGTGCGGCAACGCTCCCGCCGCGGGTTCAGATCCTATATAGGACTGACCAGTGCACTCACTGGCTGAGTGCCGGTCACGAAAAAATGACAAAAAAAAAAAAAAAAAAAAAAAAAAATTCAAGGCAAAAAGGAACAACGTAAAATTTCTCACTGTTAAGAGAGTTTGTGTATTTTTTTAAATAGATGATATTAGTTATCAAATTCCTGTGGTATGCAGGTTCCACTGAAGGGATTTAAATGAATGATGTGACAGTTTTATTTAAGACTGTCAGTGTTTATAATATACCAGAAATTATAGCCTTCATAACTTATGATAAAAATTAGATAACCCAAATATGTGCAAGGAGGTGGATAATTTTTCAAAATTTTAGAGTACGTGAGGAAAAAGGTTTGAATAACACGGAAATGAATAACACATCCAGAGCGTGGAATAATATGCAACCATTAAAATGAATGAATTGAATAAGTCATGAATGAATGATAGAAATAAGAAGGCTTGGAAAGGTTAAAGTTGGAAGGAGAACTGGGAGGATTAGCAGGACAAGTTTCTAGCTTGGCTTGGCGAGCTACAAGAACTATAGACCACAAGGGGAAACAAGTGGTTGGGGAGGAGAGCAAGTTTTTATCATTTTAAATAGCTTTACTGAGATATCATTCACATATCATATAGTTCACCCATTTAAAGTGTACAATTCAGTGGCTTTTAATATTTTCAGAGTTGTACAATCATCAATCACCATAATCAGTTTTAGAATAGTTTTCTCAACCCAACAGAAACCCCATACCCATTTGTAATAATAACACCATACCCCCTCCCAATTTTTCCCTAATCCCCCCAAATCCCTGGCAATCACTAATCTACTTTCTGTTTCTATGGCTTTACCTATTTTGGACATTTCATATAAATGGAATCATACAATATGTGGTCTTCTGTGTCTGGCTTCTGTCACTTAGCATCATATTTTTAAAGGTCATCCATACTGTAGCATGTTTCAGTACAAGTTTCATTTTGAACATGCTGAATTTGAGGTGCTTTTACAAAATCCGTGTGAGGGTATCTAAGAAAATCTTGAAGTCTGGAGAGGAGTCACGGCTAAAGATATCAACAGAGGTGATGGCTGAAATCTTGGGAAGAGGTGAGGGCAATCAAGGCAAGTAGGATAAATAAGAAAAGAGAAAAATGAATATCATACTAGGAAATGCTTATATTGTTTAAGATGCATGGAGGAAAAGAAACCACCAAATAAGATAGAGAAAACATGGAGGTAGGCAGTGAAACTGGAGGATCAAGATGATAAATGCTCAAAGGCAATGATGCCCTTACGCAACACTTTCTTCGTACCTTGGCACGTTTCAGCTCAAGGGACATGGCAGGTGTATAAGAGATTCTTGCTGATTCATCGGATCTTGATTCCTGTTCTATCTTTGTACTCCATGACTTTCAAGGTTTCTTTCAATCCCCAAAGCCACGAATCCCAGTCTCTAACTTCCTTCCTGTGTGTCTTTATGTCCTCTCCTCTCTCCCCTTTCTATCCATGGGCAGAGTTCTATTAGGCACCTACCTTACAGGCACCTGCTGGAGAATCTATGTTGCTAAGGAACTCAATGCCTTCCTGACCAAATGCACAATTGCTGATAGTTTTTCAGAGGCAATGTTCACAGAGGTGGCTTCATAAATTCTTACTAGGTTCTTTGTCCTATTCTGGTATATAATTGGACTCAAGAATTTCTGAAAGCTTTCTGTGATGAGCAAAGGATATTTAACAGGGGCATTTCTGAATGCTAGCTGTTAAAAGATGAGCCTTATCAAATCAATAAATGTGATACACCATATTAATAAACTCAAACACAAGGACCATATGATCATCTCTATAGATGCTGAAAAAGCATTTGATAAAGTTCAGCACTCATTCATGACAAAGACCCTCTATACGTTAGGTATAGAGGGAAAGTATCTCAACATAATTAAAACCATATATGCCAAACCCACTGCCAATATCATCCTGGATGGGGAAAAGCTGAAAGCTTTTCCTTTAAGAACAGGAACTAGACAAGGATGCCCACTCTCACCACTCCTATTCAACATAGTGTTGGAAGTACTAGCCAGAGCAATCAGAGAAGAGAAGGAAATAAAGGGCATCCAGATTGGAAAAGATGAAGTCAAACTGTCCCTGTTTGCAGATGACATGATCCTATATATCGAACAGCCTAAAACCTCTACAAAAAAACTGCTGGAATTGATAAATGATTTCAGCACAGTAGCAGGATACAAAATCAACACACAAAAATCAGTAGCATTTCTTTTCTCCAATAGTGAACATGCAGAAGGAGAAATCAAGAAAGCCTGCCCATTTACAATAGCCACCAAAAAAATAAAATACTTAGGAATTGAGTTAACCAAGGAGGTGAAAAATCTCTATAATGAGAACTACAAACCACTGCTGAGAGAAATTAGAGAGGATACAAGAAGATGGAAAGATATCCCATGCTCTTGGATTGGAAGAATCAACATAGTGAAAATGTCCATACTACCCAAAGTGATATACAAATTCAATGCAATCCCCATCAAAATTCCAAAGACATTTTTCTCAGAAATGGAAAAAACTATCCAGACATTTATATGGAACAATAAAAGACCACGCATAGCCAAAGCAATGCTGAGCAAAAAAAATAAAGCTGGAGGCATAACACTACCTGACTTTAAGCTATACTACAAAGCTATAATAACCAAAACAGTATGGTACTGGCATAAAACAGACACACTGACCAATGGAATAGAATAGAGAATCCAGAAATCAACCCACACACTTACTGCCATCTGATCTTTGACAAAGGCACCAAGCCTATTCAGTGGCGAAGGGACTGCCTCTTCAGCAAATGGTGCTGGGATAACTGGATATCCATATGCAGGAGAATGAAACTAGATCCATACCTCTCGCCGTATACTAAAATCAACTCAAAATGGATTAAGGATTTAAATATACACCCTGAAACAATAAAACTTCTTAAAGAAAACATAGGAGAAACACTTCAGGAAATAGGACTGGGCACAGACTTCATGAATACGACCCCAAAAGCACGGGCAACCAAAGGAAAAATAAACAAATGGGATTATATCAAACTAAAAAGCTTCTGCACAGCAAAAGAAACAATTAAAAGAGTTAAAAGACAACCAACAGAGTGGGAGAAAATATTTGCAAAATATATATCTGACAAAGGATTAATATCCAGAATATATAAGGAACTCAAACAACTTTACAAGAAGAAAACAAGCAACCTGATTAAAAAATGGGCAAAAGAGCTAAGTAGGCATTTCTCTAAGGAAGATATACAAATGGCCAACAGACATATGAAAAAAGGCTCAACATCACTCAGCATCCGGGAAATGCAAATCAAAACCACATTGAGATACCATCTCACCCCAGTTAGGATGGCTAAAATCCAAAAGACTATGAACGATAAATGCTGGCGAGGTTGCGGAGAAAAAGGAACTCTCATACATTGTTGGTGGGACTGCAAAATGGTGCAGCCTCTATGGAAAATGGTATGCAGGTTCCTCAAACAATTGCAGATAGATCTACCATACGACCCAGCTATCCCACTGTTGGGTATATACCCAGAGGAATGGAAATCATCAAGTCGAAGGTATACCTGTTTCCCAATATTTATCGCAGCCCTCTTTACAATAGCCAAGAGTTGGAACCAGCCCAAATGTCCATCATCGGATGAGTGGATACGGAAAATGTGGTACATCTACACAATGGAATACTACTCAGCTATAAAAACGAATGAAATACTGCCATTTGCAACAACATGGATGGACCTTGAGAGAATTATATTAAGTGAAACAAGTCAGGCACAGAAAGAGAAATACCACATGTTCTCACTTATTGGTGGGAGCTAAAAATTAATATATAAATTCACACACACACACACAAACCGGGGGGGGGGGGGCGAAGAAGATATAACAACCACAATTATTTGAAGTTGATACGACAAGCAAACAGAAAGGACATTGTTGGGGGGGAGGGGGGGAGGGAGAAGGGAGGGAGGTTTTGGTGATGGGGAGCAATAATCAGCCACAATGTATATCGACAAAATAAAATTTAAAAAAAAAAAAAAAAAGATGAGCCTTATTACAGGTGGAAAGAGACATTCCTCTCACCCCTTCATCTTCTAGCCCAAGCACAGAATCCAAGAGAAAGGAAACCCAGTAAAAGGGACTTTGGTGCCAGAATGGGATTAATATGACAAGTGCATGATGAATGAGGAAGAATTTCAGTTCTGTACTTTTCTCCTACTGCTTGGGAATCTTACTACTTTGTAGGTACCTGGAGAGCCAATGCAGTTTTAGAAAAGACACTAACATTCTGGTAAGTGGAAGAAGAGGACGTACCAGGAGCACATCTAGAATCCTGCCCCACCACTCCCCAAGGCTGTTTTGTGTTGGAGACAGGAAGCACATAGTCTGATGGCACAGTAACCAGACTGTATTACAGATGAGGAACACAAGACCTTCAAGCCAAGAATGGTCAGCCCAGGCATTTCAATATGAGGAGTCCAGACAAGATCATTCTAACTCTTCCTGATGGACTTTGAGGCATATGGGAATAAATAGATACATATCTAATCTTGGGCTTAGGAAGGTTCCAGGGCACCTAGATTAACTAATTAATCATGCATCCTTAATTAATCTAGGTGATAGTCTAATAACTTCAAAAAATTAACTCCCTAGCAAAAATCCAAAAGCAGAGTAGAGATGCTACCCAGACTAGTGTTTCTCTCTAGTGCAGGACCTTCAAAGTTCCCTCTGATGCTAAAGCTTGGGAGGAAAAACGATGTAAATGGTACCTCACACCCAATAGCCCCACTTGAGAAAAAGTGTCCCTAATTTAAGGGAAAGGGGAGGAAACACTGGAAGAAACCAAAGTCTCCAGGCCTTCATCTCTTTTTGTTAGGGTATGAAGGCTGAGATAATGGACTAATAGGTCCAAGCCATCAGTTTATACACATGGAATGAGGTTTCAGAGTAGCACAACACTACTGGGACGGCTTAAAGGCCAAGTTCACCTGAACTATCTTCATTTGGACCTTGGCAGAAACAGAGCAGCTGCAATGTCTCCTTCCTTTCCCTAAAGGTTAGGAGAGTAGAACCAACTGTTAAGTAGAGTGCTCATAGTAGCGTACCTGATTTGTTGCTGCACTCACAGAGTTGGGCTTTGTTCAAACACAACTCTATAAAACGCCTGGCTATGGCTTGTTTGTAGGCACTCACAGTAGCCAGATTGGAAAAGTCCAGTTCAAAGTAGCTACAATACAAAGACATATGAAGTATCATCCAGAAGGCGAGGCCTAAGAAAAAGAGTATTCAACACCAGTTTTTAAAAATCCAGTGTGTTGGGACCACTTCTAAAGCATTCAGAAGACAGCGAAAGGCAACAGGAAGGCAGAGCTGTGACCCGCACTGGACCCTAACCACAACTGCTACATTTTAGATGATATAAAAAAAGCAGGCCTAAAGATTAGAGACCCATAACAGGTTGTAGCTCCTTCTAGGACTTAACTCTTACATCCTGTGATGAAGGCCTGATGTCTCCTTTCTATTTGGTATGAAGCGGGGCTGGTGGGCAATGTACTCTGGAAGAACAGGTGATCAGCAGGAACTGGGCAAACAGAGGCAAACAAAAGAATGATAAAATGGAGTGAGTTCAATGAGTATATATAAACTGTAGGCTGAAGCAGACAGTTAGGTAAGCACTCAGGACCCCAAATCACCTAAAAGATAAGAAGTAAAAATGGAGTTAAATAAAGCTAAAAGTCAAAGTTCAGCACAGAGCTAACAGAAGAGAAACAGACACCATGTACCAGAAACCCATCCTTGCCATTAGACCTGCCTCAGCCTTTCTCCTCAAGGGGAAATCAATGACTAACTTCCCTCAGAACAGTTAGGCTGCTACCTGTGACTGGGAACAAATGTCTAGAAGATCCTCTGCAAAGAAACTTGCTACACAAGGCAGGAAGAGAAGCAGCATCTCTATCCAAGCCCTAGCACAGCCTGACAGTAGGGAGGTGTACAAGAGGGTAAAATGATTCCAATTATACCTGTGTTTTTAAAAAAGAGATGGCTTTCCTAAAACCATTAGTGATAATATACACAGGGAAATTAGAAATCTCTTCTAAGGTATTCAGTTAAAATTGGGGGGTGGGAGAGGTTACATAAGATACTCTAACTCTAAAACCTAAAAAATAATCAGTTGTCAAATTCATTCTACTGGTCCATCTTTTTTTTTTTTTTTTTTTTAAATGAGAAGCCAAGGCTTTTATTTATTTATTTATTTTTTGTCATTTTTTCGTGATCAGCACTCAGCCAGTGCGTGCACCGGTCAGTCCTATATAGGATCCGAACCCGCAGCAGGAGCGTCGCCGCACTGCCAGCGCAGCACTCTACCGAGTGCGCCACGGGCTCGGCCCCTACTGGTCCATCTTTTGAAAAATATTGTTTTACTAATAAACTCATTAAGCAAGCTCAGTGTAAAGGCTTCATAAGCATGAGTATTTAAGGAAACATTTATGATTATAAAATTATAAAACCATAGTTGGGCTATTTGATAGCAACACTAGAGATACATACATTACTCAGAAGAAAGTATTAGCCTAACATTATGAACAAAAATGAGTCCAAAAATTGACAAATATGCATTGCTTAACTGATGCAATGCTATTGTTCTCATTTAAAATATAATTATTATGTAGATGTTAATTTTATATCATATTTATGCTGCACTTTCAAATAACATGGCTAATTTAAATAAAATCAATCCACAACTGAAAGAGTATGCAATTCAAATGATCAAGTAAAGAAACTTTTTATTAACATTAAGAGTCAGCATAACTGATTCAACCTCAGTGTACATCAATGGATCAAGGAAATGTGGTATATATATACACAAAGGAATACCAGTCAGCCATAAAAGAGAAGGAAATCCTGTCATTTGTAACATGAACGTACCTAGAGGACATTATGTTAAAGTGAAATAAGCTAGGCACAGAAAGCCAAATACCACATAATCTCATCTATATGTAGAATCTAAAAGAGTTGAATTCATAAAAGCAGAGAGTAGAATGGTGGTTACCAGAGGCTAAGGGGATGGAGAGATGTTGGTCACAGGACTTATAATTTTAATTAGATGGGAGAAATAAGCTCAAGAGATCTATTGTACATCATGGTGACTATAGTTAATAACAATATATTGTATACTTGAAAATGGCTAAGAGAAGAGATTTTAAGTGTTCTCACCACAAAAAAAGATAAGCATGTGAGGTAATACATATGTTAAATAGTGATTTAGCCATTCCACAATGTATACATACATCAAAACATCATGTTGTACACCATAACTACATATAATTTTTACTTGTCAATTAAAAACATAAATTTTAAAAAAAGAGCATATAGTGGTAATGATTCATAGCATTGTGAATGTAATTAATGTCACTGAATTGTATACTTTAAAATGGTTAAAATGGCAAATTTTATGTTATAAATATTTTACCGCAACAAAAAAATATGAATGGGGGAAAAAAGAAGAGTTAGTGTATTTTGCCATTATGTACCTTTTGTACATAGCCAGTTTAATATTTTTTTGGCACTCAGATAATTCACATTGTATAAGACTAAAATATATCAGGTAAAAGTCTTTACCTGAATTTCCATTTCAAAGATTAACCATACAACAGAAATTCTAAAGTAAAAAGTTCAAACAGCAGGCATATTCAAAATATTTGAGGTATAAAAAGTAAAAGCATTTTAAGGTTAGTCTCACAACTCTGTTATCATTACTCCTTGAAGTTTTTACTCAACTATGATGCAAAATAAGAATATTTTTAAAATCTAGGTTCTTAAATCAAAATTAAATGAAAAACCCAATTTATCTAATGAACATGGATAATTTAGGAGTTCAAAAGTCATTCAACATTTTTAAATGATCATAATCCAACTAACCTTTTTTTTCCTCAGTAATCTTTCTCTGAATTTATTAGTGATAAATCCCCTTGGACCAGCAAACCGTAAACGCTGGTATTTAGCCTGAATGTACAAGCTCTTCTGTACTAGGCCTGATTTATAATGGGGCTGGAATCTGCCACCTCTAAAGTTGCCCTGTAAAGGAAAAAAGAGAATTAAATGTTACAACTACAGCTTCCAAATCTACTTTATTAGTATAACATATGGAAAAATGAGCTGCCCTTGATTCTGAGCACTATAGATACTAAAAGGGAAGGGATTTACAATGGTAATAAGGTATATTTTCCTAAAACTAGTTTCTTAGCTTATTTTATATACTAATAATTTTTTTAAAATCTTTATTTTACATAAAACCAATTTTAAAAACTGTTAAAAGAATTTGAAATTAATTCTTGAAATTCATCATACTAAAAAATAAAATTTTCAAAACCTCTAATGAGCTAAAATTATTCTTCTGATTCATAGTGAAATATATCAAATCTCAATGAGGGGAAAAGACAGTAAGTATCAATATCTATTTAAAAATCAAAACCTCTTTTAACTTTATTCCTGTCGATACCTTCAAACCAATCTTTCTTTACCACATAAACCCATTATAGCAGATATGAGTTACACGAGGGTACTTCAAAATGTTCATGGAAAGATTCACGTTATCTTTCAATTCTATTTTTCTACGAACTGTTTGAAGTACCCTCGTACTTAAAAAGATCATTTCCTAGCCTGCATACTGTCCAGTATTACAATAAACATAAGAGGACAACGAATATTTGTGTGTTTCCCACGTGACTGATAAGATAAACAGTCCCCTGTTAATTTACAGCTGGGGGCGGGAGAAGAAAGGAGTCTTCAGTTTTGTCAGTCATGAACCAATCCTCTCCAAACCTTCCCAAATAATTCTCCAAACCTCCCTTCCTCACCCCCCGCCTCTACCAATATTACACACTTCTCATGCCCACCTGCATTTCCAAGCATCCTCCTAGCACAATCTGAAACAAAAGGGAGAAGTGGTCCAAAGGCTCATAGATGGATTCTATTTCTGCCTTCCTGTCTTAATACCTTGGCTACTTGCTAAGTCACTGGAAGAAGCTGCATTAAGCTCCTGACTACAAAAGGGATTTCTCCCCCAAATCATTCAATTAAATTTTCCTATAGGAAATAAATGTGATATTGTACACAGGTGATGGTAGTCAACACTGGACCCCCCAAATATGTATAATTATTTAAGCTGCAATAAAAAAAAAAGAAAGAAAACAAATGTGAAACCGTGTGAAGAAAAACCCTAGACAAAACTAAACTTTAAACAAGACAAGTTCAGCATAAATTGAATACTGGGAGATCTAATTCCAAGAAGCTGGGAGAAGATGTAGTAGAAAAGGAAAGGCTTTGGTGATCCATCAGGATTTCTTATGTATAGTTAACCGTAAAACTGTTCTGAACTTATTTAACAAAATCCATACACCTAATACTATGTGCGAGGTACAAAGACTAAACAGACCCACCCCTTCTCCTTCAGGGGCTGACAATTTATTAGAGACGCCAGTTTGAGCACCTGACAGGCAGCTAGTCCTTCTGATTTTGCCAACAGGAATCTCCACCAAGAACCAAGAAAAGGGCTCTCCAAGCTTGAAGAGCATAAAATAGCATTTAACTTTAATGGCACAAGCAAGAAGTCTTATTTTTCCATCTCTCCTTACCACTCAAGAGTTAAGGACTCGAGCAGTGTTCATTTATTGGACAGAGGCAAGTGTCAGAATAAAAATTGCAAATTCTATACCTTCAAAACAACAGCGATTACATACTAAATTTATTCTCAAATGTGTTTTATAAAATCAGAATTCTACTCTGAAGATTGGTATATATCAGGGATAAACATTATTAGCTACTAATTTGTTTTTATATTCTTAATTTTCCCAAGCAAATGCTCACAGTAAAAAGGAAAATATAACCTAGCTATATGTAAACATTTGATCACAAAGTGGCATGGAGAGGGCTTTGTTTTTAAGTCAAATTCTTTCTTTGCTCTGAATAAAAAACACTCCTGAGTCACATTCCAACTACTCTCAGACCAGGGTCCAACCAAAAGGTATGTACTTAACAGTGGCCCTTTTAGAATGCCTCAGGGGAAGAGTTTACCATTTGTAAACTATTAAGTCTTAAATTAAAACAGAAGCAAAAATTACAAAAACAAACAAAAACACATTTAGTTTGTAGAAAGTTAAGGTCTGAATAAACCGATATACCCCTATACAGATATCAAAGAGGCAAGATTCCCTCAACATGTAGATCTAAACAGTAATAACTCCTAAACAAACTATCAAAAAATTACCTCTAGGGAAGTCAAATGAAATTGTTCACAAACACTACAATCGCTACATTAAATAAAAGCCCTTGTTTCCCCTCTGATAATAAAGTTCAGAATAACCAGCAACTAAGGCAATGCCAAAGGAAGAGAGCTTGGGGTTAGGTGAGTTGCTGTTGCTGGAGCTGCTGCTGCTTTTTAAAAAGGATGCAGTTGGAAGGTTGTGAAAGACCCACAGGACTAAGAATATTAAGCTACTGATTTAATTTAGTGAAAACAATAATATGTGTTATACTGCATTAAGGCTTTACAATTACAGCCTGATTAATGTTTAGACACCTAAATAGAACACTTAGCACATTTAAGTTCTATAATAATTTTTAAAGACTTGGTCATAGGAATGGATTTTAATCTTTTTGAAATTTAGTTTTTGGTTTATTTTATTTAAGTTCCATCCTCGCAGTACTTAATAACAGGAAACAGATTGTGGGCAATATTGGAAAAACAAATGCACGAATGGTGTATTACGATGGAGTAATTATAAAAAAAACCTAAGTAGAATCCTCTTTTCACAATTATTTTAGAAATGGGTGTCATACATAATGAAGTACATAAGTTTACAAAAAAGTATTTATGCCAGGCCAGCCCTATTTTCTAATTATTTTAAGGCTATGGAAAGTTTCAGGTAAAACAGAATTATAATGAGACACTATAATTCTATCTGCACAAACTTGATATATCAGAGCTAATCTTGAGATTGACATGGTCCATTTTTACATACCCAATAAGTTGATTACCATCTGGCTTTGAATTAGTCCAATTCATGTAAAAATATTTCAACAAAATATTTCCTTTTCTTAGGAAAGATTATGCCTTCCCACTATTTTACTACAAAGAATTGTGAACTTCTAAGTAATCGATCATATAACACTACACAACATAAATGATTGGTCAAAAGGAGATATTACTGCACATATTTTGAAAAAAATATTCTAAGAATTAATATTAAAGAACCTACCCTTAAGGAAAAAAGGTAACCAGAAAATAAATCTTATGATGATCTTAGAAAAATACTACAATCAACTATATCTGACTGATGAGAAGAGCAACAGAAGACTTAGATTGGAAAGCCCATCTGTACTGTCTCTAAGTTATGCAGGTAGTCTATGGTCATACCACCCTGAATGCGCCTGATCTCATCTTAAGTTATGCAGACATCACATTTTCAGTTGATTTGATGCCTCATTACTCAAGAGATCAAAAGATGGTATAAACATCTTTATACACTCTATGGCCATAGCTATTTTTGAAAACCTAACGGCACACGTTTTTAGGAGTACAGACCATTGGCTAAAAATGTAATCTATGCAATGCTTACATATTACGTTACTCCCAGTGGAAAAAACTTTTCAACATGTAGAAATTTTGACTCTCGAGAAGCCAAGTATTAACAGATCCCTCAACTACCCTCCTAGCCTATGGTTTGGTCATAGTTTATACTACCTTTCAGTTCATAGTAACTTCACACTAATGAGCTAACTACTCTATCAAGCCTGCCTGCTACTTTCACATGAAAAGATTAAATTTTTTCCTTTTCTTTTTTGGGGGGAAGGGAAAGACAACATAGAGTAAAAAATATGAATAAAGTACCTATTATAAGCAAGAAACTGAGTCAAAATGGACTTAAAAAGTACCTCAATTTTTGAGAGCAAGGAGAGACATATAATTATTTGTACTATAATTCTTATTCCATATGTTTGGAGAATGAGGTGTTCTAGATAATCAAACATGTTGATTAGTTGATTAAAAACTATCATTTACATCAGATATAGATGTACAAGTAATAAGAATGGGATAAAATATGCTTTAACAAGGCTGTCTGAACCAGAGTCTTTCTCTGATGATCCAGAAGGCCTCTGAGGGTTGTGCGTCTACAGGTAGGGTTTTTATTGATTTATTTATTTTTATTTTATCAATATACAGTGTAGTTGATTTTCGTATCCCTTTACCAATTTCTCCTCCCCCCCCCGCCCCCCATCAACATCATATCTGTTCACTTGTCTTAACAAGTTCAAGGAATTGTTGTGATTGCTGTGTCTTCTTCCCCCCTCTCCCGTTTGTTTGTTTGTTTATTTATAGCTCCCACAAATAAGTGAGAACATGCGGTACTTCTCTTTCTGTCCCTGGCTTATTTCACTTAATATAATTTTCTGTAAGTCCATCCATGTTGCTGCGAATGGTAGTATTTCATTTTTTTTTATAGCAGAGTAGTATTCCATTGTATAGATATACCAGTTTCCTTAACCACTCATCTGATGATGGATATCAAAAGGGTTTTTAAATCCGTGAATCCTGGAGAAAGCTCTATAGCTCTGCACTTACATTTCAGGGGTAAAGGGGCAGGCTTGAAGATGGTCTGGGACCTTGCCTGCCTCCCACTTGGAGCCACTCCACCTGTATCTGTTTTATGTATTTGTGTTTCTATGTAATATTAGATAAAGGGTTCTACTAGTAAAAAATATTTGAAATTCAAGTCCTGAGGAAAGGGGTCATCATTAAACTGATTACAGTTAATTATCAATGTCCATAAATACTAGATATTTATAGCTACTATTTGAAAGAATATCACAAAAACAGCTCTTAATTTACTAATACTTAGAACGTTATGTCCAAAGCATGAACCCAAAGTTGGAATTAAATGAAAAACAATACTCAATACCTTAAAAGATCTTTTAAAGCCTCTTGTGTTTTGATGGTTTCCTTCAACTCCAAATGGCTTGTGAGTAATGATGTCTTTTTTCTGCATAGTATAATTCTTCACGAAAAGAAAGTATTAGCATGGATTAATATACTCTAAAGCTTATTTTAAAAGCTTGCTTTACCATTTAAAAAACGTGTTTTAAATGTATAGGATTAAGAACACAAAGCAGGGAGCAGGGATGTTAGCTGTAGGAACACACACATCTCCTTCCTTCACATGACCCAGTTTGTGAGGGGCCAGTTGCCTTCATCCCTATGAAAAGTGTAAAAAAAAAAAAAAAACAAAAAAACTCTTGTATAACACAATGGGTGACTTTTAGAAAATGGTCTATAAATCTAGCATTTATTCAGGCATCCAGGAAAGAAAAAAACCCATTACTATCAGGAGTTGTTGAAGGGTTCCGACAGCCTAAGAAGAACACAAATCCTCAACACTGCAGGAGGCATGTTTGCTATCTCAGACAACTGATTTGAGGTGATTCTCCTGCCATGGCTAGGAAATTATCAGAACTGAGAAAGAACTACATTGCTAGTCTGTAACCACAAAGAATCCAAATCCTCTGTTGGGAACAGAAAAGCTGGGACCCATTCTTGAAAGTGTCTTTTTTCTTAAATCAACAGTCTTGTAATCTTCTACTATTCCATTTTCTGTGGAGGCTGGCCACAAGGAGGACTGCACTAGACAGCTGCTGACATGGCTCCCAGTGATGCCCGCTTTCTATGTAATCGCCTCCCTTTAAGTGTGGCAGGACCTAGCTAGTAACTAGCTTCTTCCAAAAAGAATATGGTAAAGTGATGGGATGTTACTTCTGAGATTAGGTTACAAGCGGACTCTGGCTTCCATCTTTCTGGCCATCACTTGTTCACTTTTATGGAAGCCAGCTGCCATTTTGTGAGCTGCCCTATGAAAAGACAGATCTTTAGAAACAGAAAGTAGATTAGTGGTTGGCTGGGGGTGGGAACAGGGAATAGCTAAACAGGCATGAAGGCTCTTATTGGGTAATATAAATGTTCTAAAACTGGATTATAGTGATGGTTACTCATATTGGTAAATTCACTAAAAAATCATAATTGTATACCTAAAATGGGTAAATATTATGGTATGTAAATTATACTTTAACAAAGTTGTTTCAAAAAATCTTAAGAAAGCTAGTACTATAATAAATTGAATAAAATCCTACTAAATCAGTGATGACCATTTCTTCTATCATAACTTTAAGCTTCAACAGAATCTTATAATATGTGCTTAATGAACAGTTACAAACATTATGAAAAATATTGGTGATCTCTGTACATACAGATATATTTGAGAAGGAGAATGTACAAAACTGAAAAATTTGGAACTACAATCTTACCATGTAAGGTTTCTGAATAAATTTTCTAGAATTTGATTTTATAAAATGAGCAGGTTTTTGGAATCCATCAGTATGAATATTCTTCAACTGTGAAAAACTGGAATGCTGATCATTCCTAATAAAATGAGAGAGAGAGAAAATAAGACTCTTTTATTAGTTTTATCCAACAAATAAACAAGAAAAATCAAAAAAGCCCCTTCAGAGACAGTTAAAGTAGCACAACAGTAAAATCTCAGTGATCTATCATTACTAAAATTACAAATGACAGTTATCAGGGCTAAAACCCTCATTTTTCAACAAACATTATTTAGCTAAGTTGAAAGTTAGCAATAGTGGAAAAACAGTATTCCTTGAACCAGGGTTTTCAAACCAAGGTCCAAGGACAGGCTTCCTGGGGGTGGTAGTGCCCAGAAACCATATGTGAAATGTGTGTTCTCTGAGGAAAGATAATCACTGCTCTAGAGCCTTTGGCAGCACTGTTGTCCCCCTGCCCCCCTTGCTGACAGACGCATTGGTGGAAATACCAGTGGCTCATGACCCAGCCTATTCATCGCAGGCAAGGTGTTGGAGTGGATCAGGGTCCCCTCATTGGCAGAGCTGAGGCTTCTGATACTGGTGGGCCACAGCACCAAAGGACAGGCTCCCCTCTCCTATCACTGAGAGGTCCTGAGGCCACCAAGGGCTCTTCCCAGATAGCCCTATCTAAGGGGTCCTTCCTAGGGCTTTTCCTATGATCCCAGAAGCCTCATTTCCATAGCCCTTGGGGATTCCTCTCCTTGTCACATCCCACATCTCCCCACGATGCTCCTCAGACCCTTCCTGTGTATTCTGCGGCCCTGCCCCATGGTGAACAGACTGCTCACTACCTTGGCCCTGCTTCAGTGCCTCCTTGTGGATCCCCCACTGGCATCAGGATAAAATCCACACTTCTCATCATGTTCTTCATGCCCTGGTCCATGCTGCCTTGCCAGCTGCCTCACTACCATCTCCCCAACATGCATGCTAAGCTTCAGGAATATTTAACTACAAGCAGTTCCCAGCACTCATGGCCATGTCTCCTGTTTCCACACCTTTGCACATACAGTTCCTTCTGTGGTCCATTTCCTTCCACTCAGATTAACTTCAACATTTAGCTCCACTTGTACGTCTTCCAGGAAGGCTTTCCTAAAACCCTCTGAGGGGGGCTAGGTGCCCCCTGCTATGTGCACATGTAGCATTTTTGAGTCTTAACACCTATCACTCCCTGTTTGTAACTACTTGTCTAACTGGGTGGTTAATCAAACAAGCTGAGATTCCTTTACAGGAGGCACTGTGGCTGGTTCATTTTGTGACTCCAGCACCTGACATGACATAGATACTCAGGGTTTTTTGAAATGTTAAAAACCCCTATGCTCTGTCAAAAATACCCATGATATGAAAGTCAAAAGAGTAGGATGCAAAGCCATATATGGAGGATAATTTCAATTATTTAAAATACATATATGCCCAGAAAAAACTAAATGACAGGAAATATACTAAATATTAACAGTGGTCATCTCTGACTGGTGAAATTAAGAATGCTTTATATTTTTGTTTTTATACTTTATTATATTTTTCCAAATGATTATCTTTAACACGTACAACTACTTCCATAAACAAAACAATGGACTTTAAAAATTTCTCTTTTGCAAAGCATATATGAGGGTACTTCAAAAAGTTCGTGGAAAATGGAATTAAAAGATAATATGAACTTTTTGAAGACCCCTCATATATAAAAAATGATTACACCTCAACAATAAAAAGACAATAACCTGATTTAAAAATGGGTAAAGAATTTGAATAGAAATTTCTCCAAAGAAGATATACAAATGGCCAATAAGCATGTGAAAAAGTGCTCCACATTAGTCATAAGGGAAATGTAAATTAAAAACAGAATTAGATACCACTTTACAACCACTAGAATGGATATAATCAAAAAGAGGACAACACCAATGTTCATAAAAGCACTATTAACAGCAGCTAAAAGATGGAAAGAACACATATGTCCATAAACGAAAAAATGGATAAAACAATGTGGTTAAAACAATCCATGCAATGGAATATTATTCAGCCTTAAAAAGGAATTAATTTTTTTTTTTTTAAATAAATGAAATTCTGACACATGATACAACATGGATAAACCTTGAAAACACTATGCTAAGTGAAAGAAGCTAGGCACAAAAGGACAAATATTGTATGATTCTACTTGTATTAGGTACCTAGAATAGGCAAATTCACACAGACAAAAAGAACAGAGGTTACCAGAAGCTGGGGGTATGGAAGAATGGAGAGTTATTGTTTAATTGGTATAGAGTTTCTGCTTGCAAAGATGAAAATGTTCTGGAAATGGATAGTGGTTATGGTTGCACAACACTGTGAATATACTTAATGCCAATGAATTTTACACTTAAAAATGGTTAAAATGGTAGGATTTAAGATATGTATATTTACCACATAAAATTTTAAAAAATCTTTTGATATTTGATTTTTGACCAGGCAGATGAATGCCCAGATTAAAGAATCTATTTCTCAGCCTCCCCAAAGCTAGGTGTGGCCATGGAACTAAATTTTGGTCAATGGTGCTGAAGTGTCATGTGTAAATTTCAGGAAGTCTTTAAAAGAAACGCTAAAATGAGGACATGATTGCTAGAGCACAAACACCCGTCCTGGACCATGGGGTGCACGCCATGTGCAGAGGATATGGGAGGAGCAAGATTTAAGGAGCCTGGTTCCCTGATGGGTCCGCCCTTCTATGCCACTCTATCATGCAGACTTCCTATCTCTAATCTTATTTTACAAGAGAAAGAAATATTTTCTTCTCCAGCTCTTATGTCCATTCTCTACCTTGAAACCGGAGTGATCCTTTTAAAATTTAAGTGACATTATGCCTCTTCTCTGGTTAGAACCAAAAATGTTTTCTAATTTCACTGAGTAAAATACAAAGTCTTCATATCCTTCAGTCTTTCAAAACCCTTTCTGATTTGGCCTCATCTACTAACTCTCTCTCTTTTCCACCATGTTGCAACCCCTATGACCCCCTTCTATTCCTTAAACAAGAGCAAGCATGCCCCTGCCTCAGGATCTCTGCGTTTGCTGTTCCCTCTCTTGAAACACTATCCCCTCAAACAACCCTGTGCCTAATTCCCTCACTTAATTCACACCCCTGCTAAATTTATTGAAAAGCCATAAGTGTACTCCATGACCATCCTAAATAAGATTAGATCACACATATCACTCTTTCCTATTAAATTTCCTCTTCTCCTTCTTTTTCACCTATCACCCACTGGCATATATTTATTTATTTTTCTCCTGCCATTAAATTGTAAATGCCGTGAAGGCAAGGGCTTTGTGAATAGTTGTTTATTGTATCCCCAGTGCTTAAAACAAAGAAATTAATATATAAATATTTGTTGAATATATGAATAAAAGATCCTTATAAAGTTCACTCTAGCTCAGTATAGATTATAGATTATTACAATAGAAAGAATAAAAATTGATGTTTTCCCATAACCTGCCCAGCTAAAAAGAAAGTCTTGGCAGTTTGATGTCCTCTCAAAGTCCACTGATACTATTTTTGATCTCCTTTATCATACACACTCCATACCTACATAACATAACATCTCAATTACATTGTAGAGAACTTAGTAACGCTGATTAGAAGAGAGATAAACAGTTTATCAGGAGGAGACATGTAGACATTAGGGTAAGAGATTGGTCAGAAGTGGGAGCAAATAGAGAACAGCAGGGTTTTAGAGAATAGACAGAATCCCCAAATGATAGACTTCCTTGTGAAAGATCCTAAGGCATCAGGGAATAGTAATCCAGATCTAAATGCATTACAATTTAAGTATTTTCTATCCTGTCTACTCCTTGGAAAATCTTCATTCATTCATTCAACAAATATGAACTGAATTCAAGGCAGTGGGGATACAATAGTGAGCAAACATAGCCACAGAACCTGCGTACAACTTTTCAAGGGAAAACCACACAGGTGGGAAATCAGTACATCCTATGATTTATGATTTCATTGTGTTTCATTTCTTCTGAACTTCTATGGAAACTATACACTAACTTAATTACAAAGGTTTATGTAAAAGTATAATGAGGTCACTTCTGATAAACTGAATATCTAAGATAAAAAGATAAAATAAAACAGTTTTCTTATTTTAGCAAGGAAATTGAATTAGGATAAAGTGAGGTATTAAAGGTTCTATATCATCTTTAAAAAAAGGCAAACAATAACAAGTGTTGGTGAGAATGTGGAGAAAATGGACCCCTCACACACTGCTGGTGGGAATATAAAATGGTGCAGCTACTTTGAAAAATAGTCTGGTGGTTCCTCAAAAAGTTAAACACAGAGTTACCATCCAACTCATCAATTCCACTCCTAAGTATATACTGAAGAGAACTGAAAACATATCTCCACACAAAAACTTGCACACAAATGTTCACAGCACCATTCACAATAGCCAAAAAGTGGAAACAACCCAAATGTACATCAACTGGTGAACAGATAAAGAAAATATGGTATTATCCATACAATGGAATATTATTCAGCCATAAAAAGAATCCCCATGCTACAACATAAGTGAACACTGAAAACATTATGCTACATGAAAGAAATCACTCACAAAAGGCCACATATTATATGATTGCTTTTATATGAAATGTTAAGAATAGGCAAATCCATAGAGACAGAAAGCAGAATTGTGGTTGCCAGGGGCTGAGGGGAAGGCAAAATGGGGAGTGATATCTAATGGGTCAGGGTTTCCTTTTCAGGTGATGAAATGTTTTGGAATTAGATAGTGTTGATGGTTGTACAACTCTGAGAATATACTAAAAACTACTGAATTGTTTACTTTCAAAGGATGAATTTTATGGTCAATAATATCTCAATTTTTAAAAATCCTTATGGTTCCACTATGCCACACCAACTATCCAATACAAATAAAATAATACAATAGACCCAGCAAAATTATACACATTATAGAAAAACATCTTTGCATGCTACAACACTGTCCTCAAAACTAACATTAATAGAAATTAACACTGACCAGCTACTCTACTCTACACTCACTCATCACTACTTAATCTTAACCAACACTGTGAGGTAAGTATAGTTCTTATCCCTATTTTACAGATGAGGAAACAGAAACTAACTTGCCCAATGCCAGTCACATAGCTAGGAGCCTAAGAGCCACCAGGTGTTGAACTCAAGTCTAACTCCAGCACTCAAGCTGTTAATCACCTCAAAGGGTAAAGATATATCCTGAAGCATTACACAGTCTTTATAATATGCTGATCATCTTAAATCTGTTTTTAAAATCCTGTTTCTTGATACTCTTGGTTTCTTACATTTGCTGAGTGGAGAAAAGCATGACAGAGAGCTTGTGTCATTAAAGAGCACAGTCATGGCATGCATTAATCATATCATATTAGGAGATTCCAATCTGACTTTCAGCCAGCAAGGGACAAGATTTTTTACTATTTTATTTCAATTGTTTTATATACCTCAACACACAGTTTCACTATCTTTTAATTAGTCTCAAACTTACTGTCAGAATCAAGTCTAGTTTTAAACAAACTTCATATAGTTTGACTAAGATCTAGTTAGCCACAGACTTGACTTAAAAGTCTAGTCAAATATCTTAGTAATTTGAGACTAAGGATCATGGAAAAATGATTTGCACTGACCCATCCTATTCATACATTCTCACTTTCTGGGAGACCCAAATAGTGTAAGAACTCTTGAGTGAACTAAAAATTTTGTCCCATTCAATTATACCTCATAATCGACTCAGAGTTGCCATGAATTCCACATAGTTTTCAGAACTAGAGATAAACTGGAACTAATCTAGACTACTCAGATCCCTTAAAAAGAGGTACAGGATTGGGAAAGAAAAATGAGGATCTACTGACAATCTATTTGCCATGCACGGCCTAAGTACTTCACATGTGCCAGCTCATTTAATGTTTATAACTGCCCCACATCATAAATTGGTTTTATCACCACTTTATAAATGGAGAAGCTTCAGAGGCTAAGCAGATTTGTCCAAGATCAAACAGCTTGTAACTTGGCAGAGATGAGATTCAAATTTAGGTCTCCTCCGCATTTTCTACTATACCTGCCTCTGTTTCGTGGACAGACATCCATGAAGAGTCTCAAAAAAGAAATGTACTGACCTCAGGAAATTTTGTAATATGCAAAGAATACCCTAGAATCTAAAGGGAAGAATGTATCAGAGTTTCAATCAGCTCAAGCCAAATAGTCCATAAACTTGCTGATCCTGGTTCTTGCTAATATTCAAAAAGCTGTTACACTCCTCCTTGGAATTATGAAGACCTCAAATACTCACCTACCCCACAATTTTTATTATTTAAATCAAACCAAATATAATGATCACTGAATTAACTTTGAAACATTGTAATAGATTTCACTTAAACGTATAAAATAGATTTGAAGGATCAAATCCCTACACTAAAATGAAAATTATCATTACACAAAAAATTGAAAAATATGCTGAAACAAAAAACTCCCTGATAACAAGATGTTTTTCATCTACTGATTACCTCTCTGCAGCACTAGCTATGTGAAAAATGTGCTCATCTTCATTCTGTAACCGTTCTTTTCTCCTTCTTTCAATGTCATGTCGTAGGTCATTTGGATCTATTATTTTGACCAGAGTCTGAGGAATTTTGACAGAAGACAAACCATTCACATTATTGTTAGTTGCACAAAGACCATATCTAACAAGAACCTTAATTAAAAGTCCTAAATAAGTTATCTTGTAACTCCTCCTGCTAACGATAGTATAAACTGATACAAATCATTTTCTAACACAATTGACAATACACAGTCAAAATGTTCCTAACATTGAGCCAAGAATCCCACTTCTGGGAGTCTATCCCAAAGCAAAGACTATATACCTAAATATATATATATATATATATATATATATATATTTTTTTTTTTTTTTTGTCTTTTTCGTGACCAGCACTCAGCCAGTGAGTGCACGGCCATTCCTATATAGGATCCGAACCCGTGGCGGGAGCGTCGCCGCGCTCCCAGCGCCGCACTCTCCCGAGTGTACCACGGGCTCGGCCCAGTACCTAAATATATTCAAAATATTGTATTTAAAATAATAATAAAAAAAGCAACTTCAGTGTGAAAAAAAATTAAAGGGGAAGGGAAGAATGATTAAATAAATTATGGTAAACTTAAAAGAATAATGCACAACCATTTAAAGTACGGTAATAAAGACTATGCGGAAGTCAACAAGGAAAAACACTGAAAAAAGTTAATTAAAACTTAAAAAGCCTCAATCACAAAAGGTCATGAGGGGGCCGAGCCCGTGGCGCACTCGGTAGAGTGCTGCGCTGGGAGCGCGGCAACGCTCCCGCCGCGGGTTCGGATCCTATATAGGAATGACCGGTGCACTCACTGGCTGAATGCCGGTCACGGAAAAAAAAAAAAAAGGTCATGAGGAATTCCGAGATTTACATAAAAGGAATGTTATTATGTTATTATGTTTAAATAAAAAGAAAAAAGCATACAAAACTGCATATATTATGATAGCAACTATGTTAAAATGCAAAATGAAAGACTGCAAGAAAAGATGATCAAATAATATTTTGTGTTAAATGGTTGAATTATAGGTGACTTTTAAAAAATCCTCAAATTTCCTATAATTTGATTATAATACTTTGATGATCATAAATTTCCTGAAAATATCATCTATACAATAAACCTATCTCCATAAGTTCAATAAAAATTATAACCATTTCACAAGTGAAAAAAATTATATATTTTATCAGAAATGTATTAAAATCTCCCCTCTACAAAAACTCTTTACTCTCAATGAATAAATTAACAGTTCTTTTAGAACTTGATACATTTCTTCTAAAACAAGAGCAAGTTTTCTTCCCTGCTGGTTAGTCGGGATAGTCTTTCTAATTAGCAAAGAAACGGGAAATAGAAGGGGAGGTGTTGGGTGTGAACCACACACAACACATGACAATTAAGAAATTTAGTATTATTTCCCTTATTTTGCTAGCTCATATTCCAAAGAATCATTTGTACATTCTACAGTAAACAGAAGGACAATATCAAAGGAAACTTAGTTCCTCTGCATTTATTCCATATACAATTTAAAAATGTATTCCACATGACTACTTTGGAAAAATAGGTATCAAACATACTTTCAGCAAGCTTTAAGGTGTGGAGTTTTGTAATGAATATAAACACTGCAACTCTGTGTCAGTTTTACAAAGCTGTTATCCTTAGGGATTGTCCCTCTTAGGGAATATTTTTGTCTTTTGTCAGTATTCTTACTGCAACCTGGCCAATAATCAGAATCACTTGGAGAGCTTTTTAAATTTCAGATTCCTGGGTCTCAATCCTCCTTCTTCACGTACTTTAACTTCCTTTTTCACTCCCAGTCACCAATCCCTTTTCCCATCAGTATACCAACAATAAGATAATCTCTCATCAAAAACTGTATTCACTTACCTGTTCTGATTCATATATCATACTTTGTTTACTCTGAAGCTCAGCCAAAGACATATCTATTCTCCTAAAATAATAAAGGCATATTACAATTAAATAATTATGTTATATACTGATACCTTGATTCTACTACTACAGAATGGAATTTGAAACAAAGCTGGTATGTCTTAGAGAAAGCAAAAGAAACTTGCTACCAGGTGGTTTTTCATCTATATGGCAGTCTCCTGGGACATACATATCCTGTGAACAACATTACAACAGGGAAGCTTTAGCGGTTCTGATATCACTAGTCTGTGAAACTTCAAACTTTGCTCTGGTGATATATTGCAATCTAACATTAATTCAGCTCAGCTCACAGGACAGGTGCTAGCAGAAGAAGACACATGTTTTCATCCGGCTGCTTTCAGAACAGCCATTTGTGACCACATGAAGCAACTCATGGTTTCAATGGCTTGACAACTGTCTTTCATTCTTCCAGTGATAACATCAGTAGGCAATTAACTATAGACAGCAGAATCAAAGTTAGGTAGGTAAATATTTTCAAAGTCCTACACATTTAAACAATGCTACTCAATGGCTTCAATGCAACCTATTCCATCAAAGTGCACTGGCCCAGTACCTGCTTGGGTTAATCCCGTTTTTATGTAGAAAATGCAATCTTAGACTCCACGGCAAGTCCAGGTGAGCAAGCTCAGGCAGCAGCACCTTCCCAGACCTGTTTTGAGGTTTATTCCCATGAGTTAAATGCGAATACAGTAATCTATCATTACCTGTGAATTTCTGGATCTGAATTCAATTTAATTTCATTTACATCTGCATCATATGTATCTTGCATTTTTGAGAACCGCTCATGTAGAGTAACTCCAGGTGATGAAAAATAATTTGCTGAAAAAGGAAACAAACAATTTTATCTCAATATAAAACTGATTCCACTTAAAAGATTATATATAAGTACAGGAAGATGGGACTATTTTTAAAAAAAACAAAAAAAACCCCAACCTGTTTTCTCTTGAAAATATGTGGGACAAACAATTTCACCGACTAATTTGTAGTGCTCACATGCTTTCCGAAGCAAGAGTAAAAACACCTGATTAATGAATCCAAGGATTTTCTTCCTATCTGACATGCCTGCTTACTTGTCCAGCAGAAAAGATAGTGGCTCTCTCAGAGCGAAGACCCTTCTTGTCTAAGGTAAGACCTTACTATATCTGGGAAATAAAGATGGCACAGAGCTCTACAGTTCAAAAACAACTCTGGAAACAACCATGAAACATCAAAACAATTCTGAACAAATGCTAAATATTATGTTTACATATCACAGATGACCTTCTAATGCCATCTTACTTTAATTAACTGAAGCTCATGAAAACATTCCAAAATCAGGTAAGCTATAAGCTTTTTTAATATGACAGAGAGAAAGAGAATACACATGACCCATCAGAATGCTACTTGAGTAATCCTTTCTCTAACTTACTGTTCCTATTCTGGGACAATCTCCTGGATTTTTCTGTCCCCCTTTCTGCCAAGAATCACACTTCCTTTGGGTGACAGAGGCTGAAGCTGAGACGGTGAACTGTTTCAGACAAATGCTTGGTTTAAAGTAAATATATGCCTTAGTTTGAGGGGCACAGAGATAATTCATTTTCAAAATTTTTAATGAAGGAACAAAAGATTAATGTAATTGTCTAGTAAGAAGTACAAAATAAAAATTTTGAAATTCTTGAAGGCCTCCAGTTTATAATACCCACAATTGCCTTATTTATGCAGCATTACTGGGGAAAGTTGTTCTACATCATTGAATTTTCTAATTAATGGAAATTTGCCAGAAGCAAAAGCAAAACAATTTAATACAAATCTTTAAAGTATTTATCACGCAACTCCCTGATGTCATAACGAATACCAAAGCAAACTGGAATCTTTCATTGATCACTTAGCATCATCCTTATGGCACAAAGTCCTAGTAATGCCCTCCTGGGGCTTTAAATATCACAGAATGAAACAGACTTCTGGATTTCTTGAGTTTCCTATCTGTTTTTCGTTGCTTCTTTGCCCATTTTAGGCTATCGGTTATTGTTTCTTGCTGCTGTCAGCATGACTGTCTTTTGTAGCAGCCAACCTTTCCAACTTGTGATTTCTAATCTACTAATGGTTGAAGTATAAGGTTATTAGTACTACATATAAAGAACAAGGAGGCTTGAATGAAAGCTTGATACTCTCTCCAACAGACTTCCTAATTCATGATCTCACAATAAAATATTAATTATTATTAAACTATATTACAGGTATTTACCTGTATCTTGTGAAAAATCAGTACGTTATTTTTGTTATCCCTAACATATGTGCAAAATATACCAACCTTTAACTTGATGGATTATTGTTATGATTTCCTGAGCAAATTCTTCTGTAGGTTTGCTTTCAGTATTCTGAGTTGACTCAAGATGTTCAAACACTGGATGAAAATTCTCACTTTTCCTGCCAACAGCAACCAAATCATGTGACATCTGTCTCTCTGTGGAATAGTTAGAAGCAACCCTAGAATAATTTGCAAATGTTTAACTAAATTTGAAACTACTTTGCTGAGAAAAAAACTTATTAAAATTTAAGATAGCTATAAAACTAAGCAGATATTTATCTTTTCTTATAATTGAGGCATTAAATTATATGCCATAAAACATGTACAAGTATAAGAAAAAAGATATAGATACATGGTTTTGAGCTCTTTCAAATCAAAGATCCTTACATATTTGCCACTTTAATAATAAAATCCTCAAAATTCTAAGTGAAACCATTTTTACTTAAAAAATAAAAGGCATTAAAGATGCTTAATATGCAAAAAATAATCAGTTAGATTTTCTACTCCCAAATGGCTAAAACGTTGTAAATCCAGCAAGATTATACTATTTTGAAATACTACCACACTTTAAATGCTGATATCAATCATAACAACCTCTCCAACTTCATAAAAATCATTATACCTATATATCTGTAATAAGAAGTTTAGAATAGCATTTTGAAATCAAATTCTGTGAAGAGGTTAATTTAAAGTTTCACCAAACTCTCAGAAAACAGTCCTCGTTGTTAACAAAGTTATGATCATCAACACCAATTAAAGTGTTCACCCTGAATGTACTCTTAAAGAAATGCTACCATTTATTATATAACCCCAGCTACCTTACCACTTTAATGCCTTCTGAGTCTTTATAACTTTTGTTAAGCACTCTCCTGACCTCTAAGTACTACATATTATAAAGTGATTATTATATATAGCTATCAATTATTGAGGGGTCTTAGAGCTTACCAACATTACCCCATTTAACCTTTGCAATAGCCCTATGGGGAAGGTGCCATGACACTGAGACAATGGATGTCTTGGTTGTTTTGTTTTACATCCCAGAGGTTGAGCATTCAAATCAACATCAGTCTTCCAAGTGTCATAATGGGAAACTATACCTTATTTCAAGAATGCTGCTCTTCCTTAAAATTACTCTTTTAATTCTTTGTCTGGAGGAAATTTTTGCATCACAGAAGTAAATGTCTCACTATTTTATATTTATAACTCATTTTGGTCCCCAAACGGCACTAATCAGCTTGCACTCATCTTATTCCTCTGTACTTGACTCAAAATTTTGTTTTTGGCTCTCCCCCCAAATCATGTTCATTGTCCAAAGAACTGAGACACAACTGCTGGAGTTCTTTATGAGTATGTTACAGGCTCTGAAGATAAACCCAAAAGAGAGCCCTGTTAAATAACAGCAGCACCACTGGAAGAAATGATATCTCCTCATATAACAAAAAGCAATCAGATGGATGTGTTTTGGGGTGTAGGTGCACGTGTGCACTATTTACTTATTTATTTAAGTCACTTAGCCATATACCAAAAACTACTCCAGGGTTATGAGGAGCTTACAGATATTCTTTAACTAAAAATTTTAACTCCTTTAACAAAATGGTATTAAGTGCCTATTTATAACTTATCATAGGAAAGGCTTCCATCTGACTTTCCATGCTCCCCGCTCTCAGACCAGCAATGTCAGAGACAACTCCCTGAAAGGCAGAAACACGGAAAAGTGATTACGCAGCAGGTTGATGCCACTGTTGTGGTTTCTTTGATTCGTTAGAACAACTTTCATTAGAAGGCCCATTTCCCTTCCTTCCTCCTAATTTGCTCCAACCTTCCCACTGTGTATCTGATAACTAGCTAAGAGACATTTACTGGTAAATGCTAAAACAGCCCCATAACAACCTCTACAAACAAAGAATTACAAATGCTCTCTCTTTAAAGAGGTATAACGTTACAAAAGCCCGTTCCAAAAAAAAAAAAGCTTTCAAGTCATTATATAGGAGAAAAATAAGAAATTTAAATAGAACTATAAAAGTGGTCCATCTACAAGGGAAAATCAGTTGATAAAGTTTTTTTTGCAACCTCAGTTTCTCCCAAGAGGAAACCAGCTGATAAAGGTTTCCAGTTTTTTTCTGAGTAATTATTAAAATTTACTTGTAATTTATTACAAATTAATTACTGGCATAACTCTTGTCCCCACTCCACACCCAACCCTCAATCCACAGGAGTGCTGTGGTATACTTTGAAGCTATATTTAATTTTTGAAATTTTAGTGCTTAAACTTATCAGTTACAATTTATCCTAGAGTTGCCCCACTACAAGATTTTTAATAAAAAGTATTAAAATTATCATTTTCTAAAAAATATTCGTATACATTAAAATAGTACAACCCAAAATTTTAGTCTTTTAAAAATAATTATGATACTTTTGTTACAAGAAAAACCCTCTTTAGACTTGAGAATGCAAAATGTTCTAAGTATCTATTTACATTTGTAAATTTAATCACCTCTTGGTTCACATTTTCCTTTTTACTATTTCCTATAACATGGGTTGATTAACAAGTTAATAATTTCAGGAAATATCCCCAAAGCAAATAGTTATGCTGAAAAGACCAAATGTTCTCATTTGAGATGCATTTTAGACAGTTTTCAAAATTAAAATATAGCCAAAAACCTGTATTCAAACACTATTTCTGGTACTGGTCTCATTAAATCTCCCAAGTTCCTTTGTTCCCTCCAGCCATTCTCCCCCTGCCCCCGTTTTTGTCTCTAAGGATATTTCCATTGACGTTCTCCCTGAGTGTTGTGCATGATAACTAAGAAAACAAAAAGCTACATTAAACCTTAAATTCCTATTATACACACTTAGGGCTCATCAAAACAATCCAACTGCATGGCAAAACAATAACAAAAAACCCAACAGCCACCACCAAAATAAACAGATTCCCCTGCCCTATGGAAGTTTATAATATATATCAAAATCCATATGACACATATAAAGTTTTCCTTTCTGTTTTCTTCCAACTAATAACTAACATTTTGTACAGCATCCTACAATTTGTAAAGCACTTTCCCAATTACATTATTTGTTCCATCTTCCTAATAGCACATTTAAAAATTTGGGAGCAGAGGGAAAAGGGTTAAAGAGGCTACTACTCCCCTAATTCAGCATCTCATTGCTTATTTCACAAGTCCTCTAACAGGCGTCACCAACCCCATCACCCACCCAATCCACTCATAGCTGGCAATCCTCTGGCAGCCAGAACTGAGCCACTTGCCCTCTCCTACCAGCTAATAATGTCAAATCAGGCTGGCGACCATGACATTCTTATCTTCCCAGTCTCCCTTCCCTCTATTCCTTTTCACTGCCTGCTCAGAACCATACAGCTCAGAGTTCCTATGCATGTTTCTCTGCCTTTGTTAACCTGGAGATATAAAATACCCTTCACTTCAGCTCCACGTGTCTAACACACCCCAGCTTTTGAAGCCTAACTCACATGGACTCCTGCACGACGCCTTCCCTGAAGCTCCTAACTTGATGGCATCCAACCTGCTGCGAAGGCACACACTACCGCCTCCCACACTACTCACTGCTCTATGGTGTTACCAGTGGCACCTGATTCACCTACAAAACCAAAAGGGAAGAACCTAATCTCATGCAGCTCTACAGTGCCAGGGCACCCTAACAGGCTGTCTCACACAGGCTAGGTCCTCAAAAACTACTCACTGAAGGAATAAATGATGAATGAAAAATGACTTGGTCAATTTGAAAAAAGTATTTCATCTAAAGAGATGACAGACTTCAACATTTTAATTGAGGCCAATTTAATTTTGTTTTCTAACTTTCTTGGCCCGCTTTTTAATTTTTTTACTCAATTTAGACCAATTTAAATTTAAAATGTAAGCATACCTCGTTCTATCGCACTTTGCTTTATTGCACTTCTCAGATACTGTTTTTTTTTTTTTTTTTTTTTTACAAATTGAAGGTTTGGGGCAACCCTGCATCAAGCGGTCTATCAGCGCCATTTTTCCAACAGCACAAGTTCACTTCATGTCTGTCACATTTTGGTAGTTCTCACAATATTTCAAACTTTTTCATCATTATTATATCTGTTATGGTGATCTGTGATTGGTGATCTTTGATGTTACTATTGTAATTGTTTTGGGGCGCCACGAACTGTGCCCATTCAGTTCAGGATGGTGAACTGAACTGATAAATGCGTGTGTCTGACTGCTCCATCGACTGGCTATTCCCTGTCTCTCTCCCTGTCCTTGGGCCTCCCTATTCCCTGAGACACAACAATATTAAAATTAGGCCAATTATAACCCTACAATAGCATCTAAGTGCTCAAGTGAGAGAAAGAGCTGAACGTCCCTCACTTTACATCAAAAGCTGGAAACAATGAAGCGTGGTGAAGAAGGCATGTCGAAAGCCGAGACAGGCTGAAAACTAGGCCTCTTGTGCCAAACAGTTACCCAGGTTGTGAATGCAAAGGAGAAGTTCTTAAAGGAAATTAAAAGTGCTATTCCAGTGAACACACAAATGATAAGAAAGCAAAACAGCCTAATTGCTAATATGTAGAAAGTTTAGTGGTCCTGATAGAAGATCAAACCAGCCATAACATTCCCTTAAACTAAAGCCTACTCCAGAGAAAGGCCCTAAATCTCTTCAATTCTGTGAAGGCTGAGAGAGGTGAGGAAGCTGCAGGAGGAAAGTCTGAAGCTAGAAGATGTTGGTTCATGAGGTTTAAGGAATGAAACCATCTCCATAACATAAAAAACATGGTAGAGCAGCAAGTGCTGATGCAGCAGCTGCAGCAAGTTATCCAGAAGATCTAGCTAAGATCACTGATGAAGGTGGCTACGGTAAAGAACAGATTTTCAATGTAGATGAAAGTCTTCTATTGGAAGAAGATGCCATCTAAAACTTTCACAGCTAGAGAGAAGTCAATGCCTGGCTTCAAAGCATCAAAGGACTGACTCTCTTGTTAGGGCTATTGCAGCTGGTGACTTTAAGTTGAAGCCAATGCTCATTTGCCATTCTAGGGCCCTTAATAATTATACTAAATCTACTTTGCCTGTGCTCTATTAATGTAACAATAAAGCCTGGATGACAGCACATCTGTTTACAGCATGGTTTACTGAATATTTTAAGCTCACTGTTGAGACCTACTGCTCAGAAAAAACGATTCCTTCCAAAATATTACTGCTCATTGACAATATACCTGGTAATCCAAGAGCTCTGATGGAAATGTACAAAGAGATTCATGTTGTTTTCATGTCTGCTAACACAACATCCATTCTGACTTTCAAGTCTGATTATTTAAGAAATACATTTTGTAAGGCTATAGCTGCCATAGATAGTGATTCCTCTGATGGACCCGGGCAAAGTAAACTGAAAACTTTCTGGAAAGGATTCACCATTCTAGATGACATTAAGAACACTTGTGATTTATGGGTGGAAGTCAAAATATCAACATTAACAAGAGTTTGGAAGAAATTGATTCCAACTCTCATGAATGACTTTGAGGGGTTCAAGACTTCAGTGGAGGAAGTAATTGCAGATGTCGTGGAAATAGCAAGAGAACTAGAATTAGAAGTGGAGCCTGAAGATGTGACTGAATTCCTACAATCTCATGATAAAACTTTAATGGATGAGGAGTTGTTTCTTGTGGATGAGCAAAGAAATTGGTTTCTTGAGATGGAATCTACTCCTGGTGAAGATGCTAGGCACATTGTTGAAATGACAACAAAGGATTTAGAATATTACATAAACTTAGTTGATAAAGCAGTGGCAGGGCTTGAGAGGATTGACTCCAATTTTGAAAGAAGTTCTACTGCAGGTAAAATGCTATCAAGTAGTATTGCATGCTACAGAGAAATCTTTTGTGCAAGGAAGAGTCAATCGATGTGGCAAACTTCATTGTTGTCTTATTTTAAGAAACTGCCACAGCCACCCCAACCTTCAGCAACCACTACCCTGATTAGTCAGCAGCCATTAACATTGAGGCAAGACCTTCCACCAGCAAAAGATTATAACTTGCTGAAAGCTTAGAAGTTCCTTAGCATTTTTTAGCAATAAAAGTATTTCTTAATTAAGATATGTACACTGGATTTTTTTTCTTTTTAGAAATAATGCTATTGCATGCTTAATAGACTACAGTATAGTGTAAACATAACTTTATATGCACTGAGAAATCACAAAATTCATGTGACTTGCTTTATTTCAGTGGTCTGGAACTGAACCCACAATATCTCTGAGGTACGCCTGTATTTAACTTTTTAATACAAAATCTCAAATATATACAAAAGTTCAAAGAATTATATGATAAGCCTCCATTTGCCTGTCAATTCAGCTTCAGTAGTTATCAACACAGAGCCAGGAGTAACTGCAGGTTAATTCAGGCCTAAAAGGGTACAGCCAGGTGACCTGCCCAATGTCACAGAGCTGCTCAATGGCCCACAGGAAGAAAAAAACCTGTGCACCCCAATCCCTAACAGAATGTTCACCTCCTTATATTAGGACCCTAAAAAGACACTAAGAGAAGCTAGGGAGAAAAACAGGAATGAAAGGGAACCTTCTCTCAATTAATTTTTTGTTTAAAAAAAATGTATAAGAGAAATATCAGGAGAGAAAACGCTTTTGTTTTTTATGCTACATAACAGTGAGGTAGTAGTTTTGGGTATCAAAAACATCTCCACCCACAGCTTTATTTTGCCTCTAGCTGAATAGTACCCATCATAGGTAAAGTTGTGTGATTAGGTGACTTTCCTTCAATCACAGTTATGGTTCTTCACATTGTTCCCCATCTGCGTGGCACCCCTTTCCTCAGAGTATCAGGGTTCCAACGTCCTCTGGGGCCCACTCCCCACCTCATCCCCTTTAAGAATGGGAAAAAACCTGATGAAGTAGGTAGGTCCTCTCTGTATCTCTTCAGTGGGAAATAAAGGATTAGAAGTGAACGTGGCTCATGTACTCAGCTCACATCAACTCTGACAGCTAAACTTGCCCATCTCAGGTGTCTAGTACCAGCATCCCAGGAGATCAAAGGAGCCTCAGGCCCAGTGCAACAGGAGCTTATTCTGCTCCGGAAACGAGCACTGCCTCCTCCCTCCAGTATCCTCCTCCCTCCACTTCCTTCCTAGCCTGGCCAAGGTTCAGTCCCTCACCTACTCATCCCAACATGAAACCAAGCCCTCCCCTTCATCTGCTTCAAGACTTCCAGATGTACACAACAGCTTGTGTTATGGGTATATAATAATCTTAGAAATTTTCATATTGTGATTCCCTAACTTACACTCTGAAACATATAACCATGACACATATGTAACTTCTACCTCTGATAATAAAGTTTTCACAAGAGTGGGTCACTAGAATAAAGTCTTTGTTAACAGAAGTATTAACTATGCAGTGAACATTCAATCAAGTGTCTACCTACTACTGTTCTAGATACAAACTAGAATCTAGAAAAAACACCAAGTGATAACCTTGTTTTCAACCATACTGATAACCAGAAGAACAAATATCAATACTCAACCAAAGCTAAGAAAGTAAACAAATGCACAAAATTAACCATCTTAGTCTTTTCAAAAAAAGTGGATAAACACTCTAGATTTTAACGAACAAATAAACCTCTCTATGCCCTCTATGATTATTTTAATCTTTTCTAGCAGAGAAATATCTAATTTATGTTAATAGTTGAAAACATAATTCTATTGAGTGCATAACGTTTGTTTTATGGATACTTCATCAGTCCACTCATAATTAAAGCCAACCCACAAAACTCTTCCCACAACTCATTCATCAATAAATGATTATAACAGAGAGAAAAAATTTGTTGACTATAATGCTTTATCATACTGAAAAGGGGCATATATTTGTTCAATTATTTATCCTTCAAGTCTCTGAACAGAGAGAATTTGTTGTGGAGGCTCTTTTTATTATATAAGCCATCCTGCTCTTTACTACATAACTCAGGTATTCGCACATGTGCTGCCAGGCCCCACTCATAGGCCATGAGATTTCACAAAATTACAGTTTATAAATTCAAAATAAAAGATGCACAGACTCAATTTTGGGAAGTTCATTTTTGTGACACAATAAAGATCAAGCTGCATTTTCTCACATGAAATTATAAAATTAACTGTTCAATATCTCTAATAAGATCTTTTAAATTAAAACCCTTCAAAATTGGTATTTCTAGCATACTTTAAAAGTGTTACAGACAATTTATTAATTCTCTTTTAAGTATAAAACAATTATTTAATATGGGGGGTATCATTACTTTTATAAAAAAGTTTAATATTTTAGTACATTTGATTGTATGTAGTTTTACCTCAAAAAAGAGGAACTGTAAACAAAAATTAAATACTGACATATATAAAGAGGAGTGGACTGATGCTTTGTAACTCACTTTGAAATATATCAAAAAAATAAGGTGGAATGATGGATGAATAGATGGACACATGTGATTAAGAAAGTAAACTTAATTGTAGACTCTAGGTGGTAGGTATATAGGTGTTCACTGTACAATTTTTCAACTCTTCTGTACGTTTGAACATTTTCATAATAGAATGTTGGAAAGAGAAAAAGCTTAAGGTAACATTCTTAAAGTTCATGCTTACCACAGCATTTGTGCTCTTAAGATTAAAAACTAGTAGGAGATATGATAGCACAAAATTATTTAGGACATATATGAAAAAGATACAAAATTATTAATATGGCATTATGTCAGTCATATAAATATACATAGAAAAATAACAAAAGGAACTAAAATGTTAATAAAATTGTTCTAGGGTAATGGGCTTATGGGTGATTTTCCCCATTTCCCCAACTTTCTGTAATATAATCATACACATAAATGCTTTCTGTGCACATATAAATATATACATGTATATTCAAAAACATTTTCTGCAAGTGCAATGAATATAAGGAAAATATGAGGGAGGAAGACTGCCATGTCTAACTTTAAGGAAAGGAACAAAAAATATTTTGTTTAAAAAAAAATGGGGCGGTGGGGGGGAGGGGAGCTGGCCAGTTAGCTCAGTTGGTTAGAGTGGTGTTATAACACCAAGGTCAAGGGTTTGGATCCCGGTACTGGCCAGCTGCCAAAAAGAAGGAACTGTGAGTTTACCTCCCCCCTTCCTACTCTTTGGATTTTGTTTTCTTGGTTTTTTTGTGTGTGTGTGTGACGGGTAAGGGGATCGCAACCCTCGGCACAGTGTTGCCCGCACCACACTCAGCCAGTGAGCGCACCAGCCATCCCTATATAGGATCCAAACCCACGGCCTTGGCGCTCCCAGCGCCGCACTCTCCCGAGTGAGCCACGGGGTTGGCCCTGTTTTCTTGTTTTTGATTCAAACACAAAAATGAGTCAACCATGAATATAAATGCACCAAATCAACAGGGCCCATCACTTTTTCATTCCCATACTGGTAATGTATTAAGGTAATGAACAAATTTAGTTGACACAGCCAACTGCAGTGCCTTATAATTCTCAGAATCCATAAACGAAGGTAATATTCACAATGGAACAAAGCATGCGAGCCTGCTTGAGGAGAATATAACTTATTACGACAGTAGTTTATTTTTTAAAAGAATCATTAAAAACTAAAGCAAATGTCTTATAAATAGGCATCTTCCCAGTTTATAGCCTAATTTCCTCTACCAGGGAGGATTTAGTCCGTTGAGTGCCAGTCATTTTGAGATGGCAGCAAGAACCACATTAAGTCACCCACCTCCTTGAGTCACAAGGGGACACATGGATTTGAGCCTCAGCCGCTGTCACTTAGACAAGTCACTTCATCTCTCAGGGCCTAACCTTCTTCCTCCATAAAATCAGGGCCTGCTAAGGTCCCTTCCAGCTCTAAAACTTTGCTCAATTTTAGGCAAGAGGGAATACAGGCTCTGCAAAACTGAGCAAGGAATAGGTCTCCTTGAACTCCACCTAGCTAATCTCTGGATAAGGACAATCTGGTGGCATAAAAACATGAATTCATGAAGAATACCTCCATGCAATGCCCTGCACCCAAGACGCATCTGGAGATAGGATGTGGAAAAAGCAGACATGAGACCACCCAATATAACTAATCACAAGATTCATCCTCATTACAGGGCTTGTTTTGAATAATCCAGGCAATCCCTCCTCCCTCAATGGACTCTAAACACACTATTAATTCCATTTTCGAAGTTGCAAATAAAGATGGCAGAAACATGTATTAAATATCATAAAGAAAAAACAAAGATAATACCTGAATGTATCTACTGTTTTCTTCACATCTACTTTAACTGTAAGTGATTTCTTCCTAAGATTGACAGATGAGGGTTTCACATCAGAAAGGTTTTTACTTTTGACAAGCTGTTTACTGGAAGAGTTGCGCTCTTTCCTGCAGTCTCCTTCTTTCTTTCTTTTTTCCTTCCGTTTGCCATTAGAAGGCCTCAAATCAACATCATTTTTATTTGAGTGAGAACAGGCAATGTAGTCTTTCTTAGATGGCTTAAAAGGGTCTTTGACTTGTCCATCTTCAGTCTCTCTCCCTCTTCCAGCATTAAAACAATCTGACTCTCTATTTACAGGGCCTTTTTGAGAACTGTATTTTCTATCTTCCTCCTTAGAGTACTTCTGAGTTCTCCCACCTGAAAAGTCCTGGTCCCCATCTGAGGCCTTATGACGTTTGTGGCGATAGTCATAGGCCACTTTGGCTGCTGAACTGGTCTCTGGGTGCTCCCTCTCAGCATGTCGATGAGTTTGGGGTCCGAGGTTCCGCGCATCTTTCTTCTCTTGGTAAGGTGGAAGAGAATGCTGGGGTTTCCACTTTGGGTTCCTGGCAGGCTCTCTGTTTTCATACCTCTCCACATCTTTAGGTCTTTTTGATGTGTGTCCATATTTTCTGAAATCACGATCCTCAGGATACCTGTGTTGACATAAAGCAGTTTACACTTGCACTAGAGAGAAGAAAGTGAGAATTTACATGTGCAGAATGTTTGGCAGCATGGCTTTAAATGCAGAACGCAGTGGCAAGTTACCCTATAATCCCTCAAGCCAATTCTTAGAGGCACAAGGTAGTTAAAGAGGAAAATGCCATGTTTTTTTTTTAATATTCTAGCCATCAACATGATTTACTCTAAAAAGAAATACTTCACCACTACCAGTAGACCATAACTAAATTTTACAATGCTTTTTATCTTTTTAGACAAAAGCTTTTCAAGGTGGTTATCTTCAACCATAAAGTAAACAGACTTTTTCACTTGAGGCTTTATACCAAATTACCCAGGTTTAATGTTTTCCTATACCTCTTCTGAAAAGAGCTCCTTGTCTCAAAGTCTTCAGAGCCTCTTCTAGGTGACTGGGAATATTTTTCTTCTTGTATCCTCTGGTGCCTCAACTCTTCTTCATGCCATTTTCCTTCAAATCTAAAAGAATCTGCTATTGACCTCTGAGATGGCTTCCCTCCTTTTCCACTTCCTCTAACTCTGTGGTCATCAGGAATATACCTTCCTTGCACTTTCTGGGGATAACAATTCCTCTCATGCTCTTTGTAGGGTAAACCCTCTGAGTATTTGGGCACATACTGAGATCTGTTACTGTCCCCTCTTCCAGGTGAATATACTTGGTGAGGCTTATACATATAAAAATTGTCTAAAGAGTTGTTTCTTATGTTTGGGGAAGGTGATCTATGTTCATAAGATCGGTAATGTATATTTCCACGATAGGGAATCCTTGGTTTACTCTGTCGGTGTTTCTCATTGTCCGTTCTCCAAGCAATGGACCTTTTTGAATCCTTCCTATATTCACAGTCATAATGCCCATGAGAATGTCTTTGCTTGTAGTATTCAAAATTTCTAGGTATTGGTGATAAAGACCTATGTAAACAAACACAGAAAAGTTTAGTCCATTGAAAGACAATAAACTAAGTTTGTCTTAATACAACCTACCTAAAACATTTGTTTTTCCTAGAATTCCACTGCTTCCTCCATTCAAACTAAATTCATCAATTTTCTGTGTCTGCATTCAGAATTGTACAGTCAAAGATCTGATTATGATACCACCCAATTCAACAAGCATACGCTTTCCATCTGAACTAATATATTTCATGTGCATATCAAAATGGCTGAGGACACCCATCCTATTAAAGGAAGACCAGCTTAGGTACACAGCAGAATCCCTTTTGGAAGACAGCAAAGTTCTGGCAAAAGAAGATGCAGTCACTTCAAAGGGAAGGGCCAGTCAGCAAAAGCTTACATCAGGTTTAACTGCCAGGCAAGAAACAAGCAGAAGAAGGGTTAGATTCACACAAATAAATGTATAGAAGAGTGTCCAGAAAACTGAACATGACCTGTGAAATTTAACTAGATTCTAAGATTTAATGATGCCACAGCCCAAACTCAGACCGAAGACTGGCCCCATAGTTTCTCCAATTGATTTTCTATTCTCCTACAAAGGCTGTATCAAGGAGCAAGAAGTATATACTTAATGGGGGAAAAAGGGAGAGGGGAGGGAATTAAGACTTGAATCTCATCCTTAGTTCCTCCATAAATACTTCTCACATAGATAAGTTGCTTTTCTTTCCCAGACCTGTTTCCTTACATATCAATTGAAATATGTGGTGTTCTAACAGAGCTTGTAACTTTGGTGAAGGTGTGTTTATTCTTCAGGGAGAGCACATCCTTTCCGTAACTACCTTCTCCAGTACCTTAGCACTGCCAACATTGAGCCTTGTATTCCCACTGAGGAGGAAGGCTCCTGTATCCAGGGAAACCAGTCTGGGTTGCCCAGAATTAAAGATAAGAGAGAAGGCTGGTCCGATGGTAGTGGGTTATCAGAACTTATTAACATTAGTGTCACTAAAGTTGGTATACAACCCCCCACTGCTAAATTTGACTGGCTTAAAAAAAAAAAAAAAAAAAAAAAAGATAAGAGAGAAGAGTGCCACTATCTGGAACACAATAGTTTCACTTTGCACCTGGGGACCTTTCCCCCCATCTGACCTGTCCAATTTCCCAATCTCCTCCGTGAGGGGTTTAATGTCTTCTATTCGATGAAGAAGCTACTCTTGCAACTTTTGTTACTGCCTCCTCTCATAAGCTGCCACAGAGCTGAAGCAACCATGAATGAATCCCTTTCCTTTTGGTGGTAAGTCTGTGTCCCCCCTACAAGAAAGGAGGCAGATCTTTCTTCCTCATGTACCTACTGGGACTTATATACTGGACCTGGAAATATTGTCCTCTGAAGTCACCAAGCTAGACATACTGGCAAGTGTTATTTAGCTGAGGCAGAAACTCTGCCTCCCAGCTGGCTACACCCCATCAAAGGGAAGCAACCAGAGCCTCTGAGGACTGACTTTGTCACTTTCACTGCTAAGGAAAAAAACTGGCAGCCAGAGGCAGAGGTCTTCCAGACTGGATGAAATACCCAGTATCTTACTTTAATCCTTACTTCAAATTAAATACTGCTCTGATATTATATTTTATATCACATGTTTTATTGTATACCACCCCTTTCTTCTAAAGAAGGTTGTTGGAATGGTTGCTATCATTTTCAATTCTCCTAAAGGGACAAAAGAGACCCAAGGAATCTTCTGGGAGACAATTCTGCACAGTCTCTTGAGTTCTGCACACCTTGTGAGCAGAGGCACTGACAGTTTTTGTCCAAGGCCAACAGCCTTTGAAGATAGAGACAGGGTCTCCCTTAGGAATAGAGGGCCGATTTGTTTGCTGTCTGCAGATAATAAGATAATGTCTCCTCCAAGGCAAAGACTGTGAATTGCTTGTAGACCCTAATAAGGGACTGAGGTTCCTCAGCTGTGTTGTAACCCCACTGCCTGTGTCATAATCCCTCAAGGGACCTGGAGGGTAAGGGGAATAACTGGAACACAAAGCTGAAGCTGCCTGCTGTACTATGAGTAACAAAGGCCTTTGTCTCTGACTGGGGAGTGCCTTGTGGCAGTCTAATGCATTAGCTCGCAAGTAGGGTAGCATGGCAGACCCCCTTTATAGCTCTTGACAACGAAACCTCTGAAGGAATCCGGAAATCAGGTACTAAGCTTGGCAGGGTCTCTTGTGCTCCTCACCAGGGCCTGACACAAAAGGGTGAAACAAAATGACCTCTGTGGTATCCTCCACGTTAAAATGATTTGCTCCTTCACATTGCTTTTTCTTTTTGAAGCTCCTCCCCATTACAACTTGGTCTTGTGAATTACAAAATGAACAGTGTTAAAGAAATGATTGATTAGTCATCACATAACCAAAACGAACAAACACAATGGCCAAGTTATATTAAAATGAAAAACCTTGGTCTGCCTTTTGAGTATGCAATTATGGTCCTTTATTAAGTCCTAGACATACTAGTCATGTTTACAGCCCGGCACCTTTGCTCTTGTTCTCCCTCTTAACTGCAATGGTTTTCTTCACTGTTTCTGCCTTTAGAAATTCTACCCATCCTTAAACATCCAGCTAAAACTTCTTTCATCTCTTCTTTGAAGACTTTCTTAGTATCCCCCTTCCTTCCACAAAAGTGGAATTATTCCCTCCCTCCCTGTAGATCCAGAACACTTTGCCCCAATCAGTAGCGCAGCACTTTTCCTACATGTCGTAAGTAGGTATGATACCTAGCACTTTCCCTATGTCCACTGGCTACGGTGTCAGCCTACCCTGCCAGCCTGAGTGCTTGCTGAGGCCATAGAAGATGGCATACTTGCCTTTGCAGCCCCCAAACCTGCCTGCAGCAGGTATACAATACAGAGTGGTTGAACTGTCCCAATCTAATTATATTTATTGATACCACTAATCAGGAAAGAGGAGAGTTGAACTCCAATCAAGCTATTGAAAACTCTATTATTCTGCCATGGAAAAGAAGAAATAGGAAACTCCCTATTTTCTAACTCTAAATTTACTCAAACATACTGATTATGAAAAAAAAAAATGAAACACTGAAGAGTTCTAAACCATTCACTAATTCAAAAAATGTAATACTCTCAAAGATGTTTCTTATTCTCTCTTGCTATGGCCATTGCATTTCTTTTCATTATGAATTAATTCTAGCTGCCAGCCATAATTAATTAAAGCTGTCAGTTCCTAGAATCTAGAAATACGACCTCTATCACAATAAAGCACCTATAACCAGGTCCCATGAGCTTATTAAAATAAGTTTTTACCAGTATTGGTGAATTTGCAAGTCACAGCACATCCCAAATCCAAGCTTACACTGCTAAACTAAGAACTGCTCACCTGTATTTCCACCTGGGGGATCTAGATCGTGACCGTGCCATCCTTTGACACGTGAGCCACTATCCACTTTTTACACTGCAAAGAAACACAGTATTAGCGAGTTTGTGGAAAGAGCCTGCAATGTGCCCTAAAACACAGTGAATGCCACCAAGAAAAAGTTATTTAACCCCTCTGTGCCTCAGTTTCCTCTTCTATAAAATGGGAATAATAACAACAGTACCCACCTGATTGAAATATTGTCAGGATAAAATGAATTAAATCAGGGATCAGCAAACTTTTTCTGTAGAGGGTCAAATAGTAACTATTTTAGGCTCTGCAGGCCACATAAGGTCTCTGTCACACTGTTCCTTCTTTTATTGTGGTAAAATATATATAACATAAGGTTTGCCATTTTAACTATTTTTAAACATATAATTCCATGGAATTAATTACATTCCCAATGCTGTGTGACCATCACCTCTATTTCCAAAACTTTTTCTTCTTTTTTCAAAAACAGCTTTTTAGGGCCGAGCCCGTGGCGCACTTGGTAGAGTGCTGCGCTGGGAGCGCGGCGACGCTCCCGCCGCGGGTTCGGATCCTATATAGGACTGACCGGTGCACTCACTGGCTGAGTGCCGGTCACGAAAAAACGACCAAAAAAAAAAAAAAAAAAAAAAAAACAGCTTTTTAAAAATGTAAAAACAAGGCTAGATTGCATTGAGATGTGCCCTAAGTGTAAAATACACACTGAATTTCAAAGACTTGGTACAAAAATAAAAAGAATGTAAAATATTTCATTAATATATTTCTAATATTGATTTCATGTTTAAAGGATATTTTGGATATACAGGGTTAAATACACTATATTGTTAAAATTAATTTATAAAAACAAAAATTTTAAAAACCGTTTTAGCTCAAGAGCTATATGAAAATAGGCTCAGCAGGCCAAATGCACTGTAGTTTGATGACCCTTGAGTTATCATGAAAAGAGCTTATTAGTGTCTGGCACATAGCAACAGCTAAATAAGTATTCCAAAAAGAGGAAAAAATTACCCAGATTCCTCTATCTGAACACACATACTACCATCTTCCTGTCTTTCTCCAGGTACATAAACACTTCATATAATCACAGTCAAAATGTTTAGGAATACATGATGGTATATCCTGCTTTTTAGACTGTCAGATTATACGAATTACAATTCCTAATTGTAATTGTCAATTGCTGCCTAACTTTCCACCAGATAAATATACTCAAAACTTAATTAAGCATTATTAGACATTTAATTTGCTTCTGATTTTTTCCTAAAATAAATAATGTCAAATAAGTAAATCTTTAAAGGCATTTCTAAACTTGATTTTTCCAATATTCTTCAATCTTTAAAAGAAACTGATAGCTTTAGGAACTGAATTTTAAAAATATGTAATTAGGGTATAATCTCTCTATACTAGCTATTATTTACATCTCAGTAGTCTTCCTCAGTTCTGATACTATTATTAAATAGTTCCCAACTTACTTGGCCCAAACCCCCAGTGGCTTTCAAAATCATTGCCATGGGTTCATGAGTAATCATACAGCCAACGTGCACAGACTACAGAATGAATAAGTATATTTCTCATTATTATGTACCTCTACTTTGCAAATTTCTGAAGATACTGAGGTGAATATTAAAATATAAATGGCAGAGGGCTGGCCAATTAGCTCAGTTGGTTAGAGCACGGTGTTATAATACCAAAGTCAAGGGTTCAGATTCCCATACTGGCCAGCTGCCAAAAAATAAAAATAAAATAAAATAAAATATAACTCATTGTCACTACGCAGTTTTTCTATGAACTGATACCAAAAGTACAACTATTATTATGTAGACATTGGTTAAAAGGGGGTCCTTGTACTCAAACATCTGCAAACTACTGTTGTCATGAATTTCAGAAGAAAGTAAAAGCATATAGGGTCAAAGGACTTTACCAGAGCAACTAAAATCAATTCATTTAGTTTTACACTATCCCTTTCCAAAAATAATTAGAAGCTAGGAAGAACAATTAGTTCAAAAATTATTATGAAGTTAAAACACTAAAGAGGAAAATGTTTGTTTACTAACTAAAAATATCAAAATATATTCATTCAACAAATTTTATTGTGTACCTATTATTTGCCAGGCACTGTTCTAGGGAATACAGCAGTGAACAAAAACAGGCAAAAATTGCTGTTCTGATAGAGATTACATTCTACTGGGGAGCTTATAATTTAACTAAAGAAACTCTGAGTATTAGTTCAAACCTATTAAATTTAACAAAAACAATAAACCCAAAGATTGTGTGTGGGAGAGGGAAGTAAACATGAAATATTGCTGGTAATGATGAAAATGCAAAATTTTTCTAGAGGGTAATCATTTCTTTTTTTTATAATATAGATTTATTGAGATGTAATTCACATGCCATACAATTCAACCATGTAAAGTGTACAATTAAATGGTTTTTAGTATATTCACAAGGAAGTACAACCATTACCACGGTCTAATTTTAGAACATTTTCATCCCCCCTAAAAAAAAATCCCATTAGCAGTGACTCCCCACTCCTTCGCTCCCCTGCTTAGGCCCTGGCAACCACTAATCTACTTTCTGTTTCTATGAAACGGATTTGCCTATTCTGGACATTTCACATAAATGGAATCATACAGTCACAGTCTTTTGTGACTGGCTTCTTTCACTTTGCATAATTTTTTCAAGGTTCATCTGTGCTCTAGCACATATAGGTACTTCATTCCTTTTCCTGGTGCAATAATATTCCATTGAACAGCTATGCCACATTTTGTTTACTTATTCATCTCTCAATGCACATTTGGGTAATTTCCACCTTTTGGCTATTGTGAATAATACCCCTACAAACATTTGTGTACAAGTTTTTGCATAAACATATATTTCGATACTGAACTGCCAAACTTTTCCAAAGCAGCTACACCAATTTACACTCCTACCAGCAGTGTATGAGGGTTCCAATTTTTCTACATCCTCACCAACATTTGTTATTATCTGTCCTTTTTATTATAGCCACTCTAGTGGGTGTGAAGTGATATCTCACTGTGGGTTTTGTAAGAAAATAATCTAAATGATTCATTTTCAGAAATGACTTATCTGAAGGTGTTTTATTGAGATGGTAGTTACTAGCCCCTATTGTGTTCTTCATTCCCTGGTGTTTCTCCCATCACAGGGCTTAAGCGGGCCTTTTTCACGGGCTTGTCCTGAGCCCCCAGACAAAGGAATTCCTTGCATTGCAAGAGGGTAATAAATTTTAGCTGTCGGGAAGATTGTGCACCCTGTAGTATTCAGCCAATGAGGAAGTGGGGGGAGGGACTTGCACACTAGGGAATAAATTGCTTGCTACAGCCCTTTTCCATGCACCTGCCCTTCGGACACCTGAACCTTGTAAGGCCATAATTAAAGTCTTGTTTTGCTGTACCTCATGACTCTGTGTCCATCCTTTGGCATTGGACGGGTGAGGGCATTTCTCACAATTTGGGAGCTCATTTGGGATGTCTGTGACTGCGGGACTGGGATCCTGATAGACGGCAAGACACGTCACACCTGATTTCGGGTGGCCTGCTCTGTTTCAGTGCCCCAGCTTCTTGCAGGACCACAAGAGACTTATTATGAGGACAGCAGAAGCGATGCTGGGGGAAAAAAGCAGGCACTGCAGCAACCAGGCAACCTCGTGCATGAGCCAAGGTAAGAAAATTGGACTTTAAGTACTACCTTGGCGGTTGGTCATTTTCAGAGGTCTAGTGTGTGGCTGAGACATATGCTAGATACGAAATGAGTGTGGAGTTCCGATCTGTGGTTCCTTTCTCCCTTGAGGGAAATGGCCAGACACGGACAGAGTGAGCCCTGAAGTGTACAAGAAACCTCCAGTAAGGGGGGTTGAGTACCTCAGGGAAAAAGACTCAGGGAACACTGACCTAAAATGAAAATGGGAAATAAGAATTCTAGGCCTAAGGAAACAAGGAAAGGAGGAATTAAGGAGATTCTTCCCAACATTCCCTCAGATAGCCCCTTGGGGGAAATGTTAAAGGCCTGGGAGAGGAATTCCCAGACAAGGAGCAAGGAGAAACAGAAAATGACTAAGTACTGTTGTTTTATTTGGACCAAGGAACCAATTCATAAACTTTCAGTCTTCTGGCCACAATTTGGCTCAGAGGAGGACTGGGTCTGTCAGGCCCTTGTCCTCTATGTTAATGATAAATCCTCATCTTCCCAGGAGGAAAAGGATTATGCTCTATGCTGGTTACCAGGAGCAACTCCCATGTTTCCTCTTAAAATTGAAGGAGAAGACACCAAAAAAGAATCCTGGGATCCTTTTTCCTGTCTTCCTTATGCCTCACAGAATGAGAGACAAGAGGGCCCTAGGCAGACTGAATGTTCAGATCCCCAAGCGGAGTCCGAACCCTTGGCCCCTGTGAATCCATATCCTAGCCTAAGGAAGGAATTAAAACAATGTAAGAAAGACCTTAAATTTTCCCCTCCCTTCGGTGATCTCTAAAGAAAGATCCAAAATGTTTCCCCTTAGGGAAGTCCCCATGGGGCAAGGAGAGATTGGATTCGTGAATGTCCCCCTCATGAGTACTGAAGTTAGAAATTTTAAAAAGGAAATGGAATCATTATTAGAAGACACCCTTGGTCTGGCAGACCAGCTCAACCAATTCTTAGGGTCCAGCTAATACACCTTGGTCAAAATAATGTCTATAATGAGCATTCTCTTTACAGGGGAAGAAAGAGGAATAATTAGGAGAGTGGCTATGTCCATCTGAGAGACAACACCCTCCCAGACAGGGGGTCCTGTCTGTGGAACAAAAGTTCCCAAATTTGGATCCCAAATGGGATAATAATGATCCCAGAGATAGAGCCCAAATGCAAGACCTCAGAGAATTAATCATCAAAGGAATTAAAGAATCCACCCCCAGGTCACAAAATGTTTCCACAGCCTTTGGTATTCAACAAGAAAAATAGGAAACTCCCTCTGCCTTTTTGCAGAGGCTGAGACCAAATGAGGAAATACTCTGGGTTAGATCTGGAAGACCCAATAGGACAGGGTCTCTTGAAAGTTAATTTTGTAACTAAAAGCTGCCCTGATATTATTAAAAAGTTACAGAAATTAGATGGTTGGAATGAAAAACCAACTGAGGAACTACTCAGGGAGGCACAAAAGGTATTTGTGAGGAGGGAAGATGAAAAACAGAAACAAAAACCAAAGATCGATTTCTTTTTTTTTTTTTCCTTTTCTGACTGGTAAGGGATCGATCACAACCCTCGACACCGTGTGGTCCGCACCATGCTCAGCCAGCAAGCGCACCGGCCATCCCTATATAGGATCCGAACCTGCAGCCTCGGCGCTACCAGTGCCGCACTCTCCCAACTGAGCCATGGGGCAGGCCCCAAAGATCAATTTCTTAAAAACTGTATACTGGCCATATCCTCTACTTTGTCTTCCCTCAGGTTAAAAGGGCTTTTTGCTCAGACCCCACCTCTTGAATTTACCATACCTGGAAGGAAGACAAGCTTTGGCTGAGCTGGGAAGATTCCTACCAGGTGCTCCTCACTACCAAGACTGCTATACGAACTGCTAAAAAGGGAGTGGACTTGAGGCACTCGTACTTACCTGGCTGTGTCCTGCCCAGCCGTGGCCATTAGGCATCCATGCTGTGCCATACTATGCTGTAACCAAGACCCCCACCCAGATACAGGCCCAGCTGCACCCCCACCTTGTGGTTAACGCACACTGTCGAAACAGAATTTTTCAGCCTGCTTCTCACCCGCTGTGCTTTTCCACCCTAAGACAAAGTCATAGCCACATAAGATCATAAGATCACTTCCCTCACCGGGTTACAAAAACCCATAAATGCTATAATATAAAAATAACAGCCCCACTGTGTTCAGGACTCAACCTTTGGACAAGAGTCTGTTGAGCCAATGCTGGCATATCAATAAACTCTGTTTTCTTGTTTTAAGCCTCGGTGTTTCCTGCCTCTCCCTGTGAGTTCACAGTAACTCAGTGCAACATTTCTTGGGGGCTTGTTGGGGTTGGTGGAAATGGTGGCTTTACTGCCTCCCTTGTCTCTCGGTCTCAGCCCCTGGGACACCCGACAACATGGACCACACTCAGGCACCAATGGAGTTTTCCATGAGTGGGAAAGACCTTGCCACGTGGACACGGAGGTCAAACCCTGAGAACAATGGAACCCAAAGAGGCACAGGAACCAGACCAGGGAAGCCCCGCCCATCAGACTAGGTAAGGACCCGGGTCCCACTAGGTTCCTACTCCTGTGAGAGTAGAAGGGGAGCCTGATCAACTCCCAAAGGGGTAATGTCTTAGTACTCCATCTTACGGAGGAAACCACATTCCCCAGTCAGATCAGGATTTCAGTAATTTTGGGGTGGTAAACTCTGTTTCACGGAGGAAACCACATTCTCAGATCAGGATTTAAAAAAAATTTTGGGGTGGTGAATGAAAGTGTGTGAATATGTGTGGCTAAGATGTATCCTGGATATGAAGCAAATGCGGAGTCCCGATCCACGGTTCTGTTGCGACCTCATATGGCTGAGGGTGAGAGGTCCTGACGTGGGATTTATACCGTCTCCCCAAAGCCAAGAGGCGCTGAAATAGCACCGCGAGGTGAGCAGCTGGAGATGGACAAAGTGATTGGAATTGAGTGTCTGTTGCGACACCGATCACGGGTGGAAAAACATGGGAAAAACACCTAGCAAACAAACTCCCCTTGCCTGTATGCTGAGAAATTTTAATAAGGGCTTTTCTGGTGACTATAGTGTCAAATTATCTCCTGATTGAAAACACTACCTAAAAATCAAGGCCATGTCTGCAAATTCCAACTCCCAACATCCCCAGGGTTCTGAATCTTCTGGAAACACGACTAGAAAAGGAAAATCTAGAAGTCTGAACTTAATAGGAAAAAAGTGAAGTTTAAATTGAAGAGATTAATCAAAGTTGGAATAGGTGTGAGCTAAAGTATTAGTAATTAGGCAATGGTATAAATGGGGACATTAACATAATGATTGATGTACACCTGTGCCCCTTTCAAAGTTGCATGACATAGGCGCCTGGAAATATTTTATAAAACCAAAATAAGGGGTAGTGGTGATGGTTGTATGACATTGCAAAGGCACTTAATGCCACTGAATTTTACACTGAAAAATGATTAAAATGGTTTTTAAAAAAAAAAAACAAAAACAAATTATCTCCTGATAAACTCAGGGCATTCTTTAAGGTGGATTGGCCATCTTTCTTTCAATGTAGGATGGCCCTCTGAGGGGTCCTCTGACCTTTCCCTTATCTGTCAAGTCAGAAAGATTATTACTGGACAGCATGAAAATGACCCTCAGGGCTACCCTAACCAGTATCCCTATGATTCCTGGGAAGACTTAGTTCATTCTCCACCCTCCTGGTTAAAGGCCTGCATGGAAAAACGCTGCCAAATTCTCCTGGCCAGAGAAATGTCGGTCCCAGGTCAGACTCACACCCAAAGGTGACCGCTCCAAGTGGCCCCCAAACCAGCTATTCTGCCCTCACATCCGGAGGATCTGCCACCTCCCTACTTAACTGAACCAGCTGCTCTGCCACCCCCCCTGTCCCCATCACTGCCTCCTACTCCAGCAATGACTGCTACATCTCCTCCTGGCCCATCAGAAGGGACTACTTCATCTCCCAATTCTCCAGAGACCCCACTGCCACCTACCCTGACCCCATATGGTCCAAGCTGACCAATATGAATAGGATCTCTGAAGTCCTCCAGAAGTCAGGACCTCTGAAAGGGCCCTGGGGCTAAGGCCAAAAGCCGACCAGAGGACAGCCCCACATCTAGTTGCTTCCTACCTTCCTCCTAGCCTTATGTGTGTCTTTTCCTCCACATACCCTATTAGTCCACCACACCACACAATCTGCTTTTATCAGGCCATGCTGTTCCTACCACATAGTTGGCCTTCCCTCGGTGGCTTGACAAGTCCTATTCTTTTAGGACTGCTTGACCATCATTTCCCCGAGACTCCTTTACTTTCTCCCTGCCCCCCTCACCCCGATTTTTTTTCTCCTTGGGAATTCTGGGTTTATTCTGCAATTATTTTCATACATTGTATTTATTTACTTAACTGTATTTATTTCAATAGGCAAAAGACTCCAGATAGCATAGCCACAAAACTCAAATGACCTATGAACACATGAAATGCTGAACCTCATTAGTAACTGGGAAAATGCAAATTAAGATCATAGGCATTTTATATCCAACAGATTGGAAAAAAAATTATTGTAGTTGCATATTCTGTAGTGTTGGCAAGGATGTGGAACAATAGGAACTCTCATATACTGCTAGGTGAATTATGCATGAGTATAAGCAGTTTGGTAAAACCCAATAAAGTTGAACATGCCCATATCCCACAGCCCAGCAATTCCATGCAGAATATTCCTTGGACCAATGGTTCTCAAACTTTCGTGTGCATTGGAATCACCTGGACGGCTGTTTAAAACACAGACTGCTGGGCCCTACCCCTAGGCTGGGCCCCACGTTTAGCAAGTTCTCAGGTGATGTGGATGTTGCTGGTCCAGGGACCATAGAACCGCTGGTTTTAAAGGAAAAGTGGAGAACACTTAGGAGAAAATATTTAACTAAAATTTACTGCATGTGATAAAAGGAATAATACTAAGAATATTTCTCCTTACCTACTATTAAAAGTAGCTTTATTAAAATTCAAACTATTCACTCAAAAATGGGTGAATTCTACTGCATATAAATTATACCTCAAAAGTGTGGTGTTACAATACCAAGGTCAAGGGTTCAGATTCCCGTAACAGCCAGTTGCAAAAAATAAAAATAAAAAACACCAAAATTATACCTCATAGCTGTAAAAATGTTAGCTTTGGGGTGAAGAAAATGTTCTAAAATCAGATCAGATATTAGGGAGATGGTTGCACAACTCTGCAAACATACTAAAAACCATTGAATTGCACACTTTAAACCAGTAAATTATATCTCACTATAGCTGTTTTTTAAAAAGTTAACTTTGTTTGAAATCGCTTAGCATGCATCAGCTGGTAATGACGAGTACTGGCTCAGGGGCTTAATTAATAAGAAAGGAAGGTTAATTTAAATGTACAGCCTGAGCTAATAATGGTTTTTACATTTTTAAAGGGTTGCAAAGAAAAAAAAAAAAAAAGAAAAATATGCAACGGGATTATATGTAGCCCACAAAGCCTAAAATATTTACCATCTGGCCCTTCACAGAAAACGTTTGCCAATCCCTGATTTAAACTAACTTACTTGTGACTAGCTAAGTTAAAGGGACCAGAACTTCAGAAAAGATCCAGAGAAAAAGACTGAGACACCAGCAGAGTTGTGACTAGAAAGAGGATGTCGTAAACAGAAGATAAATGTGCTTATATTGCTACTTCAGGGAGAACTGTAAAGGGCTGAGAGCAGTGAATGAACCTGTCTGCTGCTCTGAACATAGACAGGAGACAAATGGACAGGAGGGCCATCCACTCCCAGAAGGATGCTGAGAAGGACACTGATGCTAAAAGAGGCCAACCCCACCAGGACAGCACTAGACACACCCCTCCCCCAGCTGAAGGACCCGGCTCCAATAATTCTCTTTCTCCCACAACATCACTGTCCCCTCTCCATTAGATCCTTTCCATCACCATAGAACCTTGTATAATTCTCCCATCTCTCTATGGAACCACATCCCCCTAGGGCTACCACTCTATCTCTCCTTTTACAACCAAATTCTTCAAAAGGGCTGCCTGTACACCCCCATCATTATCTCCAAATCTTCTCCTCCCATTCTTGCTCCACCCCTCAGCAACCTGGCTTTCCTCCCCACCACTGCACCAAACTGCTCCAGCCAAAATCACTAATGAAATCCATGTTGCTAAATCCACTGGTCAGTTCTCCTCTTCCTCCTCCTCAGGTCAGAGAAAGTAGTGGAAACAGAAGACAAGTAAAGAGGGAATAATATTTGTATTATTGTAGTCCCTGAAGGAGAAAAAATGAACCATAGAATTGAACTAATATTTAAAACTATAATTCAGAAGGCCTTTCAGAAATGGAAAAATAGCTGAAGTACCTGAATCTATACATTTAAGGGTTCACCATGTACCCAGGAAAATTAACCCAGAACAATCAACTCTGAAACATAGCCTAGTAAGAACTATTTGATTTCAAAGATAAAGATAAAATCTTTAAGACTTCCAGGCAAAAAGAATAAGTAACTTACAAGTATAAAAGAATTAGACCATCATCAGATTATCAGATTTTTCAAAATCAAAACATAAAGCAAGGTGAAAAATAGAGCAGTATTAAAAACTCAATGAAAGTAAGTATGAATCAAGGATTTTAAAACAGCCAAGATGTCCCCCAGATATCAAGGAGACAGAAAAACAGTTTCAACATACAAGAATGTAGGGAATTTTGTACTTGCCCTTCCTGAGGAATCTACTAGAGGATGAGCTTCATTCAACCAAATGATGACTGGGAAAACATCAGCAAAAGGACTGATGGTGAGCATTTTAAAATATGTAAATAGACATATAAGACACTTAAAGAAAGATGAGGATGAGGGTGGAAGATTAATGTAAAATTGTTGCATACTGGGACAGAGTAGAAAAACTGCAACTAAAAAAAATGGGAGAAGAAGAAAGAGGAAGAGGGAATAATAGAAACAGCTCCACTGCTATGTAGGCAATAGGTGGTTTTAAAGGATACGTGGGTGGGGGACTAACACAGCAGATATTAAGAGATGAAACAAATCAACACACGGTGCGGAGACAACTGGATATCTACAAGCAAAAGAATAAAGTTCGACCCTACCTCATACCACAAGCAAAAATTAACTCAAAATGGATCAAAGACCTAAATGTAAGAGCTAAATTTATAAAACTTAGAAGAAAAAATAAGGATAAATAATCTTTATGACCTTGGATCAGGCAATGGTTTATAAGATATGACACCAAAAACACAAGCAACAAAAGAAAAAATGAATAAACTGGGCATCATCAAAATTAAAAATGTTGGGGGGGAGGGAGAAGGGAGGGAGGTTTTGGTGATGGGGAGCAATAATCAGCTACAATGTATATCGACAAAATAAAATTTTTTAAAAAAAAAAAAAACAGTCTATCCAACAGAAAAAAAAAAAAAAAAATTAAAAATGTTTATGCTATAAAGGATGCCATCAAGAAAGTGAAAAGACAGCCATTAGAATGGAGAACATTTTTTTGCAAATAATTTATCTGATAAAAGATTTTACCTAGAATATACAAAGAACTCTTACAACTCAATAATAAACAAACAAACAAATTTAAAAAGGGACAAAGGAAATGAATAGACGTTTTTCCAAAGACAATATACAAACGGCCGGTAAGCACATAACATCACTAGTCATTAGGGAAATGCAAATCAAAACCATGCTGAGATACCACTTCATACCAATAAGGAGAGCTAAAATCAAAAAGAAAATAACAAGTGTTTGGAAGATGTAGAGACACTGGAACCCTTATACATTGCTGGTGGAAATGTAAAATGGTACAACCACTTCAGAAAACTGTTCGGCAGTTCCTCAAAAAATTAAACGTACAGTTACCATACTATTCCACTTCTAGGTATAGACCCAAGAGAAACGAAAATGTATGTCCACATAAAAACTTGTACACAAATAGGAGCATCATTCATAATAGTCAAGAGGTGAAAACAACCCAAACGTGCATCGTACATTCCACGATGAAAATATAACACATATACATATGAATATGAATATAACACAGAACCACCTTTATGAAATAAAAATTACAAAAGATGCAAGGAGACAAATAGAAACACACTAATAACAGGAGACATTAATACACAACTCTTGGTACAAAACATTATCAGGAGAACCAAAAATAAGGAGATAGAAGATCTAGACAACATAATCAATAAAGTAAATCTTACGGATATTTATCAAACTCTGCACTCTGATACCAGAGAATACACTTTCTTCTCAAGTGCCAATGCCACACTCACCAAAAATTATCATATATTTGGTCACAAAGAAAACATCAGTTAACTTTTTTATAAAGTTTTTTTTTATAACTTTTGGAAATATTACAAACAATACTCTGATTATAATAAAACTAGAATTTATTAACAAAATAAAAAACAAAGGCCTGCCCACCTAGAAATTTAAAAGCCTCCTATTAAACCACTCCAGGGTATTCTACAACTGAAATTATAGATATTTTAAAGAAATAATGACAATAAAACACCACATATCAGATTCTATAAGATGTGTTTAAAGCGGTGATCAGAGGGAAACTTATAGCACTAAATATATATATCAGTAAAAATGAAAAAATAAAACGAATTCATTTCCAAGGTCAAAAAAACTTAAAAATTCAGTTGTTTAGGGCATGGTGCTGATAACACCAAAGTCCAGGGTTCAATCCCTGTATCGGCCAGCTGCCAAAAAACAAACAAAAACCCCCCCACAAAACTTAAAAATAACAAACTAAACCAAAAGAAGGAAATAAAAAGACACAAGTACAGAAAGAGAATGAGAAAGAAAATAGAAAAATAGATCTAACTAATAATTCAAAATTCTGTAGTTTTTGAAAAAATTAAAATACATAAACCACTATGTAACTTGATTAAGAAAAAAGGGAGAAAGCACAAATAAACAAAATAAGAAATGGCATGGAGGAAATAACCATTCAAATAAAAGAAAAAATTTTAAATCATAAGAGACTACCTCTACTACCAAATAAATTTGAAAACCCATATGAAAGGGATAATTTGCTAGAAAAATACATATCATCAAAATTTACCCAATTAGCATTAAAAAGCTTAAACAGACCAATTTTCATAGAAGAAATAGAGAAAGTTTATTAAGAAAATATCCCATGAAAAAGCATCAGACCCAGATGGCTTCACAGGGAATTCCATCAAACCTTCAAACACCAGATAGTCAATGCTCTATAAATTATTCCAGAGATGTTATAGCACAAGAAGGATCAAACCTGCGAGAACATCAACCTTTGGAGAAAGATGAACCAGCAAAGGAGAGACTGAGAAGGAACTTTATGTGAAGAAGACAGAACCCTGGAACACAGAATCTCAGAAACTAAAGAAGGATGTTTCAAGAAGGGAGACTTTCATATCAAATGCTGCAATGAGATCCAATAAAAGGAATGAAAAGTGTTAGCACATGGCTTGAGGGCTAAGTGGAAGGTCAGGAGAGTGAAAAAGCCAATTAACTTCAAAAAGTCTGGCTGGGGAAGGGAGGAGAGAAACTGGGTAGTGGCAGGGTGGAGGGGTCTAGGGATGAGGTTTTGAAATGGGAGCAACTAGAGTAGGTTTATTCTTGATAAGGAGGGACTACTTGCCTGGCATTAGGGATCTAAAGTAGAATGACAGTCATAGTAGAGATGAGTCCAGGTTCAATTAGTTAAATGTTTCCTTTGATTCCTTAATAATGTAGTCAATTTCTCCCAATATTCCATATTTACAAATTACCTCCTTCATCAAACTGAATTTTTATCAGTGGTCACATTCTATGTTAATTTAGCAAACATTACTAAGTGCCCATGACTGCTAGGAGCTAGGAATACAAAGTTGGGAAAGATCTAGTTTCTTTCCTAGAGAAGCCAAATCTCTAATGGGTAAGAATGATCATATGAGTGCCAGTCCCTGGTTTACTGTGTTGTACAAACACTATCTCATTTAATCTTCACAACAAACATTTGAAGAAGCTGGAATTACCTCCATTTCATAGGTGAAGAAACCATGCCTCGGAAAGGTTAGCTAATCTGCCCCAAGTGGAGGACCTGAAAGTAGAATCTAGGTTCTTGGACTCCAATACTAACACACCCCCAACCTTGCAACTCCTACCTTCATAAAAATGACCCTGGTGAGACTGCCCAGTCACTTGCTCAGCTGCTCTGTCAGCAGAATTGGGCTTTAGCACACTTGAGAATACTTCACATCCTGCATCACATCTAAAATTGCCATCTAAATTTGGAAAGCAGCTTTTATGCCCTCTATCTGCCTGGACAGTCTGTAGTCTGTAGGGCACAAAGACTATGTTTTATTTATCATGAGCTCAAGGGCTGTGTTTTATTTAGCGTTATATCTGTGCCCCTCAGCTTTATATAGTGCCTTTAAATATTTGCTCCTTCAACATTTGTGCAGATTCACTCATTCAACTAATTTTATAACTGTGATATCTTTTTGAATATAATCTAGAGCAGCAGTATAAAACTTCAAATTTAAGCTTTCTGGATTCAGAAATTTACTTTAAAAAAATTTATGAACCTCAGGATGCTCCTGTGCTCTGAAATTTCTACAAGCTGGCAATAATAACAAGACAAAGTATGTTTAAATGCACTTTCCATAAATGTCTCATTTGACCCTTAAAACTACCCTGTAAGAAAGGTAAGGCAAATGCACTATAAACTCTAGTTCATAGTTGAGGAAACAGTACCCTAGAAAAGTTAAGAGACTTCTTCAAGGTAATCAAATACACTGGAATTCAAGGAAGTCCTGACTCCAAATCCCTTTCCTGTTCACTCTATTATGCCTTTGCCTCACCTAGATAACCTTTCTTTACTAAACTGGTAAAGGTGTAATAAAAAATGAGAAACTGATTTGCTGTCAACAAATTAAAAAAAAGCAATAACTGCAGGATATTTTTACTTGGTTGGAGAGAACATAAATGGCCCAAAAGTGTTCCTACAGAAATCCTTTAAATTTTGCCTTTTGCTAGGGTGTGGGTAAGGACTCTCACAGATTGTTGATAGGAGTGCAAAATAACATCTTTTCCAGAGGGAAAATGAGCAATTCACATTAAAAAATAAATTTAAAAAAAAAAGCCCTTTATATGCATACTCCACCCAACAAATCCATCATCTAGGAATGTACACTAAGTAAGTAATCATGGGTATGAAGACTTTACATTTATCCAACAATGTGTTTAAGTAGTGAAAAACTGGGAATAACCAAGTAAATAAATTATTACAGCCATATAATGGCATGGTACATAGTAAAAAAAAAAAAAAAAAAAAAAAAGTGACTACGAAAAACAATTCACTTTACAAAAATTCATGTATGTATGAATTCCTATTCATCTCTGCATTGATAAAGACTGGAGGTGTATATAACCATATTCACAATGATTTTGTATATTTTAGAAATTTTGTACATAAATGGCAAAACCAGTCTTTCCTTTGGACCTGTTCGCATTTCGAAAAACGCTAAAATGTTGCCTGGCCAGAAGCCTGAAAGACCTTCCTGATTTCTACCTGTAGTTTGTAATTTGTTCCAGAAAAGAAAAGCAATCACCTAAGAGGCAGCTCAAAAAGCACCTCCATAGGAAAGTAATAGGAGGATAAATTTCTCTCCCATTTCTTTCCCTCCGGACCTACCGACAGGACAGTCCTGACAGTGACTGGACCTGTTTCCTACAGAAGCACATGAGATGCACCAATTCCCAGTATACGTTTCTAAAATGACAAGTTTTACTTTGAAATGCAGGATAAAGAGCAGCCTTCACTACTCATTCTTGACGTTATCATTGGAAGATGTCGCTGCGCGGCACGAGCGTCTCACCACGAGGACAAAGCAGGGGCTCCTCGGCTCAGGTCCCGCCGGCGACGCGTCCGAGGCTGTTTCGGGAACAAGAGCACGGTCCCCGGACACCGCCTACCCCGCCCTCATGACAGACGCTCGGAGCCGCGGGGACCGCAGCCTGCCCGACGACAGGGGAAGGTCGGGGTCGAGGCAGCAGGTGCCTTGGTTGCCACGCCTGCGGGATGGCGATGGCCAAGCGACCTAAGGGGCGCAGGGGAGCTGACCCCGGGGAACCCGAGCCGGACCGCCGCATCCTCCCCGCGGCCCCACCCGCAACCTCGAGAACCGCCCCTCCCGGGCGGCGGACACGCCTTCCCTGCGGACCGGGGCCTCCTCGCCCCGCCCGCCTCCCAGGGCCGCTCACCCGGCCGGGAAGTCCCCGCCGCCGCTGCCGCCGGCCCCTCGGGCCTCGCCAGTCAGCCGGCCGTCGTCTCCAATAGCAGCGGTATCACGGATATCACGCTCGGGCGGCGAGACCCGGAACTACTTCCTTCCGGAACCGCCTCGCCCCTCCCCCGCCCTGGTCCCTCCCACCGTCCACGGCCTCGCGCGGAGCCCGCTATCCCACCGACCCTTGTCCTCTACTCTCCCGGCGAGGGTGCCCCGCCCCGGCGGCTTTGGCCAGAGCGCCTGCGCCCTCTGGCGGCCGTTCCCACCTCGGCCGCTATGTCCATGGCGCCTGCGCCCTCTGCCACCCGCCTGCCCAGGCCAGCTAGAGCGCCTGCGCCCTCAGCCGCCCTCCCGCTGGGAAGGAAGGAACGCGCTGGACGTTCCAGGTTCAGGGATCCTGGGGTTTGAGGGTCAGGAATTGGGTCGCCCCTCGGTCCGGGGCAGGAGCTTGGTCCCGTGGGCCTTCCAGCCTTCCACACATGGACACACCAGGAGGCAGAGGTGGCGCGCAGCACATGGACCTCTGCCTTCCAGCCCCTGACTTGGCCTTCAAAGCCCTTCCAGAGCCAGTTCAGCTGAACCTGCTCCTCTGAGGCCTCCCTCTCTCCCTGCCTAGTCAATCTCAACCATTGCCCTAAACTCTAACCATTCCCCACGGCCTCAAATGAAGCTTCTATCTAGAAAACAAAATTTCCCCTCTGGGCTTCTCAAATAGGTTGATGGTACCAACGTCTGTCCACCATCCTAAAGCATTAACTCGCCTTTGTCTACTCTTTTGACTTCTCTCCTCCCGCACTCCATCCACCGACTCCAAAGGTAGTATGTCCTCTTCACTCTTGGAGCTTTCGCACTTGACACTTTTATCCTTTTTTTCCCCTTGAGAAATACCTCTTTCAGGGTCCGTGTTATCTGGTAGTACCACTGTGTGTGTGTGTGTGTGTGTGTGTGTGTGTGTGTGTGTGTGTGTGTGTGTGTGTGTGTGTGTGTGTGTGTGTCTGGTAGTACCACTCTGTGTGTGTGTGTGTGTGTGTGTGTGTGTGTGTGTGTGTGTCTGAACCCGCGGCCTTAGTGCTACCAGCGCCGCACTCTCCTGAGTGAGCCACGGGGCCAGCCCTTCAAGCACTTCTTTGGAGGTGGGGGAAGGGTGAAGTCACACAACTATACAAGAATGATGCGATGCAACTACAAATTTAGGGACACCCACCACAGTGGAGAGCCTTGGTGCCTCTTAGTAATCCCTTTATGCGACCCTTTTATGTGACCTCTCTCATTTTCAGTAATTGCTGCCACAAGCCCTTACCACTAAGCCCTATATCAATTATCATTTTCCTCTCTTCATATATGACTGTGCTTCAGCACAGTATAAAAGGTTTTTCGTTACCTGGTTCTCTCTTCCCCTGTTACTCAATACTCCGGTTATACTGAAATTTTTGCAATTTAAGAATGAGTAATGCTTTCTATATCTAGTTGAAGTCTGAGTCCTTTTTATCTGCATATTTATATGGCTTCAACTCAGGAAGGTTTTCTTTCATTCTATCTTCAAGAATTGTTTCTGCTCCATTTGCTCTGATCTCTCTTTTAGGAAGAGCAATCATCTGTGGTAGTTCTGTTTTGTTTTATCATTTTCATCTCTTTATCCTTTTTCAGCATTCCAGTAGACCTCAAATTTGCTCTATTGATACCTATATGGCTTCCCAAAGCACTATTTCTGCCTCTCTTTTGACTCAAGTTCTATGTTGAGATTTTTTGTTTCTTTGTATCTTCTCTCTCTCTCTCCCCTCACCCTATTGATCTCTATTTCATCCTTTAATTTCCTTATGAATTATATTCTGGTTTTACAGCAGTCCTATCTTCTTTCAAAAGGATGCTAAATTGGTCATAAAATTTTTCTTTTAGATTCCATAGTCAATTATTTTCAGAAATATGCTCTTCTTTCTCTTCCATGGTTGGTTTTTTGTGTACTTCAACAGATATATAGATATAGATATAGATATATATACAGATATATTTATATGTATGTATGTATACAGAGATACATATATATCTGTATCTCTCTCTATATAGAGAGAGATATATACATGTATGTATGTATTTTGACTCATCTTTGAACAAGGTGGTCTTTGTCCAGACTCATTATTGGTTGACAGGTTAACAGAGAGCACAAGTAGGTGACCCTTGGCCCTATTTGCTGTCTACTTGTGTGGATGGAGAGGTTAAACAGTTTGTACATGGTCACATAGCTCTTGATGCATATATAAATAGCGCACATGCACGTATACACAGAACAAGCCTAAGAGAAATGGAATATTATCTGCCTTTCTATTTCTTTTCTTTTCTTTGTGTTTCTTGCAAAACTAAATCTGCTGCAGAATGCCAAGTATGCTTAATGCAAGGAGTCTGTATTAGTAAGAATAAGTTATGCTACAATAACAATCCCAAAGTCTCAGTGGCTTATAACAAACGTTTATTCCTTGCTTACATTTCATGTTCACCGTGCGTCAGTTTTGATTCTCCTGCCTGCAACCCAGACTGAGGAATAGACCCTACCTGAGACATTACTGGTGTCATAACAGAAGAAAATGAGCCAGGCTGGGCCCGTGTGCTAGATCTTAAAGCTTCTGCTTAAAGCTCCTGAATCAGAAACTCTGAGAGTGGGCCCAGCAGACTGTATTGCCACAAGTCTCCAGGTGATTCTGATGCTCACATGCTCAGGTGTGAGACCCGCTGCTCTATAGCTTGTATTCCTGCAAATGGACACAGAGACTTGATGACATTCAGGATAGTTTTAAAGTCCCTAAACCAGGGGGTAAATGTAAAAGTTTTTTTTTTTCTTTGTCTTTTTGTGACCGGCCGTACCGCGCTCAGCGGCCATCCTTATATAGGATCCGAACCCATGGTGGGAGCACTGCTGCGCTCCCAGCGCCGCACTCTCCCGAGTGTGCCACAGGGTTGGCCAGGAAAATGTACAAGTTTTTTAAAAGCATGATTCAGGCTTTGATAGGGACTTAGACAAAGTGCCCACTGTTGCCGTCATTTTTTGGAGGGAGACAGTTTCTGGGGAGACTTCCCGGCCACCCTGGCATGTTCTCCAGCCGCCTTTCTGTGGAGCTTTCTTTTTTAAATGCTAATATGAGAAAAGGAAAAGTATGAAGAAGTAGGACAAGTAGCTTTCTCATCCCTTAAAATCACCATTGGCCCTGACTTTTCTCATGTTTTTACGTAGATTGCAGTTTGTACTGTGTTGGTTGTGCCTTCAGCATCTATGCTGGCCCTTATAATCCATGACTGACAGACCGAGTGAGTTTCTCTTAACTATTTGACTTTGGTTGTGTGGTGTTGCTTTGTGTTGCTTCGCCCCCCACGGATTTGTCACTCCACTTCTCCTGGGTGACAGAGATGCAAGGATTACTCAAAGCCCATCTCTTCTGAGCAGTGGGAGACCCCGAAGCGGTTAACTTCCCTGGAACCCTCCAACAAGAGGGATCCCTTCCTCGGGAAATTAACCCTGAATTGGGGTTCTCTTCCTGCATTTATTTTCCAGACCAGGAAGTTACAGGAAGAGAACATAGGTGGGGTTATAGTTTAACAATATAGGCTGGTAACTTTCAGTGAAACAAGCCAGATGACATTCCAGTAAGGCAGTTAAGTGGTCCTATCAGCACAGGCTTGATCTTAGCAAACATTCCTTCTCTCTCTACAATTTTCCAGCATCTTTACATTTCAAGCAGTAACCTGTCTGTCCTTGAGCCAGCAACCTTGCTGTGCCACAAATCTTTATCTTACACCAGAGACGTATAGCCTGAGGAAAATTTCCAGTCCTCCACAAGGTCAATATTTGAAACTGCAAGGCTTTGGAAAACTAGGCCCCATGAAGTACAATTGCTTTTTATTATATTCCACAGTGTGGCTTCATACTGTTGATGAAACTTGATATATAATGCTTAGCTGGCCCTATTTCCTCCTCCTTTTCTTCTGTCGCATGATAGAGGCATTTTTTGTGGATGCTGTCCTTTCTTTACCTTTAGTTTTATAATGGCTTTGTCAACAGCAGAGCACAGACAGAAATGATTTATACTGTTTGGAAGAAAAAATTTTTAGACAGCCTTATGCTGCAGGTTCCTCTTTGCTTATTCTAGTCACTGGCTTCGTGTCTGTGTCCTATTAAGATGGAGGACAGATTTCTAAACAAAATTTGGATCGCTTCTCGGCCTTTTGGCTAAGATCAAGTGTAAACAAAATTTGGTAGATGCTACCAGCCCTCTGGTCCCATAAATTATTTCTGATGAACTCTTTTGTAATGTAATGTGTGTAGCGGCTTGGCCCTGGGTTCTGAAAGTCATATAATATTTGTAGTTTTAAAACAATATGTCACACTCAGCAATTATTTTGAAAAAAAATTGATGTGGACTACCTACATTAATGCAAGGCAAAAAGGAATGATGAGATTAGGTTTAAAACTTAATTTTACTGCAAAATATTCCTTCAAAGTTTGTTACTCCCTTATATAAATGTTCAGTGATCCCCTTCCAGAAGTTCTTCCCTCAAATCCTTGATAGGTTCCATTCACATGTCTCTTCCTACTATAAGCAGCCTGTTTTTTGTGTCCTGGCACAACCCCAAAATCAACTCAAAAGTCATTAAGCTCTCAAAAATATCATTTGCCTGATAAATCTGTTTTGTCCAATCCCATATTTATCAGGTACCCCAAGGTCTCTTCTTAACTTTTCACTCCAATTTCCACTGTCCCTTAAACTGGTAGGGGAAGAGAACATAATGGACCCTGTGGCAGATATTATAAGACAATCAAAATATTTACTGCCTCTCCCTTCCCAGGCCCCCTACTAGAAAGCTGAAAATAACACGTTACTCACATTATATTCCTATTGGACAGCTCTGGTCTAAGTCAATCATGGCATGGCAGAGACAACTAGCTACCCACCAAATTACGTGTGCTCTCCCTTCCATGGTATAGCAATGTCTCTGATAGGAACAAGACCAGCCAGGGACTATACTTCCCAGCATCTCTTGCATCTGAGTGGGGCCGTATGACCAGTTGTTGCTGCAGAAATTTGAGTGGCCAAGGTGGCTGGGAAGCAGCGTGTCTTCTCCATACTCTTTCCTATTCTGTTGGCTTGATGCAGAAAAACATGATAAAATTGGGAGATGAGGAAGCTACAAGATGAAAAGAGCGTGGTCCCAGAATTACCACTCAGAGAGTTGTAACCAGGCACATCTGTTTTGGACTTCACATGAGGGAGAAAAAGACTTCCATTGTATTTGAGCAGCCATTCTGCATCTGGGGGATTGTTTGTTATAGAAGCTAGCAGTACCTCGGGCCGACCCCGTGGCGCACTTGGGAGAGTGCGGCGCTGGGAGCACAGCAGTGTTCCCACCGCCGCGGGTTCGGATCCTATATAAGGATGGCCGGTGCGCCCGCGGTGCGGCCAGTCACAAAAGACAAAAAAAAAAAAAAAAAAAAAAAGCTAGCAGTACCTCAACTAATACACATGGTAATCTCACTCCCTTTGTGATTAGCTTACGGGTAGATGGAAGACCTATGACTGGCCAATGAGAAGTAGAAATCTGCTGGTAGCTTCTGGAAAAGAGTTTCCTCCCTGGCAAAAGGAGGAAGCAGTACAAGGAGCAGCCCGCCACTGACTTCTTCATGCCTTTGACCATGACAGTGTGAGGATGGGGTGCTGGTGCTGCAGCAACATTCTTCGGAGCCCAGACACTCAAAGAGATGCTGGCCCAGAATCCTGACGTTGTTCAGGTGCCTTTGGAGCTTGTTATATATCATATGTGATAAATACCCTTAACAGTGAAGACATAGTCTGCTGTGTGTCCTGGAACCACCAGAACTAGTATTCTTATTCTCAATAAAAAATCATTCATATCAACAAAGATTTATCGTGTGTCTCCTCTATGACAGGTGCTGTTCTAGGTGCTGGAGATTCAACAGCAAATAAAAAACCAGCGTCCCTGGGACCTTCATCTTGTGATAGAATGTGGGTCTGGCAGAAAGATATGCAAATCAGAGGCTACGAATTGTAATCCATAGATTTCCTCAGTGACAACCATGCTTATTCATGCACAAATATTCACTGAACATCTGTGCTGGCTGGTAGGAATGTGGCAGTGCTGCTTTCATCAGACTTACAGTGAGGGAGACAGATATTAATCAAAGAATCCCACAAATAAATGTCTCATCACACACTGTAATAATATGAAAACATGTAACAGCAGACCTGACCTTCACACACATCACAATTGCAAATAATAACTTCTTAAACATTTGTGTACTGCTCTCTTTCCTGCTGGACTATAAGCTCCAGGAGGGTGGGGACAATATCTAGTCTTATTCTCTGCTCCATCCCCAGCCCTAGCAAAATGCTTGGCATGGAGTAGGTATTCATTCCTAGTTGCTTAATAAATGAGCAGTTATGAAATGGGTTACCTCCTGGATGAGGAAAAAAATATTTCATACCAACTGTCTATGCTCCCAGATGGAAGGTGCACATATTCTGCTGGAGTGAGCAATATAAAGATGGATTAAATGCCCTCAGCAGAAGATTTTCAAGGATTTTCAAAGTCAGCAACAACTTCTGGTGAGGGAAGCTGGCTGAGGAGATTGATTGGGAAACTTGCAAATATAGCTAGGAGATGTATAGCCTAGCAAGAGCCTCTGGAGGTTGGGCCTGTTTGATTTCCCCAGGCAGCAACTTTGAGCTGTGCCGGGCCAGGGCAAGTGCAGGTTGCAGAGCAAACCTGGGGTTCGGAGCCCAGCTATGTACGTCCTGGCTGTGTATGACCTCAGACAAGCCACTTAGTCTGAGTCTTGGGTCCCTCATGTTGAAGTGAGACCGGTAACAACTGTGCCTATCTCAGAATGTCAGACTGTTGTTCTACAGGTTAAGAGACAAGATATGAAAAGCCCTTAGCACAACTCCTGGCTGGCTCAGGGCGGGTTCTCCAGGAAACAGACTCTGAGACCGATCACACAGGCAGCGTATGCAGAGTGTTTGGGGGACGTGAAGGAAGCAGGAGGGAGAACTTGAGCTGCAATGCGGTCTTAGCAAAGGCCTCAGGTAACACCACAAGGAGCTCTGAAGCTGGGACAGCCCCTTCTGAGTTGTCCCACTTTGAGGCAAAGGTCTTTGTACAGCCACTGGATCCAGGCCGACCTGCGAGGAGGTTTAACCTTGGTGAGGCAGCCTCCTTCAGCCAAGGGCAATTCCTGGAAAGGAATTCCAACAGACTTCAGTGACTGTACCTCGAGCATCTGGAAGGATGATTACCTCAGTCCTAAAGGGGAGGCCTGTCCTGGTGGTGCACCATGACATCCACTACACTAGCACTGAATGTGAAATTTGAAGCCATTGGTATAGCTGTTTAAAATTTCCCCAATCCTGCTGAGGACTTAAGGCTACCTCATTGTCACAGTATAACTGCCCAAAGGTTAAAAACATGATTGTGATGTACATACACAGCAAGCATGTGTCTGAATGTATTTAACTCATTAAGGAGCAGGATGACAGAGCTGGTTCAGAGGAGGATATGAGGACAGATTATCATGCACACATATATGTATGTATACACACATGCACACACATATTTAGTGGAAAAGAGAATGCTGGAATAAGATTGCAAAGTTAGAGACAGAATTTTTTAGTGTCCCACAGAGACAAATAGACATAATCTTTGGCATTATCTTTTCTACACGACAAAAATTGTCTTCAATTTTCTATCTACAAGTGAATACCTGACTCCAGAGACTGGGTCCTAACCAATAGCACATAGTCAGGCATACAAAGTTACACCCTGAGATTCAGCTGACCCTTAGGCTGCCTTGTAAGACAACACTCTAGCAGGGCTTTGAAAGGGCACGCAGTTATCTTTCTGCCTTACTTCCACATTCTGGATACTTTCTTACCATCAGTGAACAATGAACTTGTACCCACCACCAGGGCTGTCACTGCACAGGGGTGGGCCCCTGAGAACCCTTCAGAAGGCCAGGTCCACCGAGCAAATGGAATTTATTCTTTCCTCCCAGCAGGACTAATAATATTCACTTTGTCCTGAAACATCCTATGGGTCCCACTGTGCTGACTGAATTCAATCCAACAAGTTTTACATATATCTACTGAGTGTGACATATAGCCCTGTCCTAGTTATCACTTCTGTGTGGACGACTTTCCTGTTGTTTCAAAGATGAGTCTACATATACTATTAGGAAAATGGGATTAAAAGACAAGTACAGCCAACAAAGAGCTGCTGGCTCTAATTCTAAGAAGTTACTTTACACAAAGGTTCAATTCCTTGGGACTCTATTCCTTGCATTTTGCATTTCCCTGACATAGATAAAGTGAGATAGGGAAAGCCCGCTTTAATCTTTTCTTGGAAGTCCAGAAGGCTGGCAGCTTTAGACATTTCCCCTAACAATCCCTGGGTGCCAGCTGGACTTTGGCTTTCGTTACCTACAGCATAGAAGCCTCTGCAGGAGGTTCTTGCTTACTTACTGCAGAGTGTGAAGGGAAGATAAGGAAAGTGAATTCTCGGGGTGCAACCCCTGAAGCCGTAGCTCCCTCTGCCTTTGGGAGGTGGCCCTCAGGCTCTGGGCAGTAGGTGATTTCTTTCTACACATTGACTGCCCCTTGCCTTGGACCCTGAGCTGGACCTTAGGGGGAGAAAAGAGGGCACTGAAACACTCCCTCCCAAGTGGTCAACATGGGCAATAAGTCCCAGAAACACAAGGCAAGTAGAGTCACAGTATAGGTCACCCCACGCCTGGTTCCATGGTCACTGTGAAAGGCATGTCTCCAAAGGTTCAGGATTTTCAGTGTTTTAAATCAGTTTCGCCCAATCTAAGTTTAGGAGATCCGTGCTGGGTATCTGATAAGTGAGCCTGTATTTGGCGTTTGATCCCATATTTATGTAGCAAATGCGGAACAACAGCCCATGCTAACTAAGGTACATAAACACCACCCTAGTTTGGCCTATTGGAAGGGGGCGAAGGGGAAGCGACTTCTTCAGAGAATATTACTTAAAACCCCATGTTCTTGCTTCCGGGTACAATGAGAACTTGAATGAATGGTTGATAAAGCCAAGCTCTTCTGCTGCGAGTGGATGAATGAATAACAAACCCTTGAAAAAGCACACTCTGATAAGTGTTCTAGAATTGGTGGTGATGGTTGCACAACTTTGTGAATATAGTAAAGACTACTGAATTGCATGCTTTAAGAGGGTGAATTTCATGGTATGTGAATTATCTCTCAATAATTTTTTTTTTAAAACATACCCAGAACTAGGATACCCATGGGGGTCCTGGCCCTTCACCACTATAAGCACCTGCTCTAGCAAAACATTTTTGCTGCTTTCAGGGCAGAAGAGCCTGTCAGCCCCCCCGGGGGTACCAAAACGGGGGCCCTGGAGTCAAAGCTTGCTCTATTAAGTTCCAGCTGTGTGTTCTTGGGAAAGTTACCCTCTCATACCTACTTTGTAGCATGGGAAAAGTCTTAGAACCACCTTGCGTGCAGCAGGAACCCAGTACATGCTGCCTGTCATCGTGGTCCACTTCTGCAGAAGCCTACGCCAAGGTGAGCAAAGGCCCACTGCTCCTCACGTCCTGAGAGAGCACAGCACATCCAGGGGCACCCAGCAGTTCAGGGTCTTTAAAGGCTGCTCCTAAGCCTTGTGTCTAAATTTTGTCCCTGACTTAAACCTTGAACAGTAATTGGTACCCACACCTTGGATCCTGCTGCTGTCATTTCCTCACTGTGACTTCTGGGCCTTTATCCCCACCCCATCAGAGATGTTAAACTCAGCTGACCTCGAGACACTAAACTGCCTGCTATCTTTCTACAGGCACAAATGGTCCAGCCCCACCCCACAGTTCATTAGATTCTTATGTATCTTGGGTATGTATTTCTGATTTTTACTGCTACTCCAAATTCTATTTCTCTATCAGACTACACTATATGTTACAGAAGTTTTATCATGTATTTTACTATTTGTTAGGGAAATTTTCCCTTTTAAAAAACTCCCAAGTTTCTTAGCTTTGTGTTCATTTTCTTATAAGAACCGTACAATTATATTTTTGAGTTGCCAAAAAGAAATCCCATTGATTGGCACAAATGTGAGTGCCACCTGCTATTAGCTTTCTTCACAAGCATAGATTGTCCCCAATCAGGAATATGGCATGGCTTTCCATTTACGTCTATGCTAACATCCCTCAGTCAAGTTTTAGATATAGTGGTAATTTCTAGGAATTTTATAGTTTTTGTTGGGATCTATTTCCTGTTTATTGCTAATGTGCAAGAAAACTATTTTCTTTAGTAGTTGGCCCCCTGTGAAATTATTCTGAGTTTTCCAGTTGTTTCTCTTGAGTTTCCTGAAAAAAAGGATCTGTAAAGGCTTCTCGTTTCTAATGTTTCTAAGAGTTCTCACTTCGTTTTCTTACATAATTGTGCTTCCTCAGCAGTGCTGAGAAGTGCAGATGGAGGTCACTCTGTGCTGTGCCGCAATGTAATTAGTATGCTTCTAAAAACAAATTAGTTCTTTACATTTGCTTTCTAAATTTCATTTACAAAAGCATTTGACTAATAGGAAACTAAGACAAATTTACAATGTTCACAAATTAGAAATTGTTCTTAGGAATGACTGGCCACCACCATGGCCAGAGCTCATGATGACATAAGCTACTTTTAATGCCCCCGTCAGAGACCTGTGTATGTAAATATTTGGTGTCACTCCTGTACCACGACCAGAGGCTTCGTCAAGAGAGCTGGGGAGGGCTGTGCTGACTAGGCCTTCAGCTTCAGAGAAGGCAGCCTGAAAGTTACCATGAGGGTTCCTAATTCTAGTCCTGTCTACCTGGTCCTGGTCTGAGTTGGTACTGTCTCCCAAGCAGTGGACAAGCCCGTGAGTTAGATACAAAAAAGCTGGTCTGGGTTTCAGCTTACTTAAAAATGAAGGTCAAGATTCCCATTATAATTCTGTTTAAATGCCAAATTGCTATGTGAAACGTTCTTGTAGATTACACCAAGGTTAACTGTGTCTTAGCTAGCTAGAAGTCCCTCTCATCAGTGATATGAAAGAACAGCTACTGACTGTACTCAGGTTCATCACATTCTAGGGACAGTCCATCACTTAATAAGCTTATTTCCACAATGCTCCACTCAGCACTGACAACAGAGAAATTTTTAATGAGTTTGACAGAGGAAGGACACCCATTCAGGATTTTGGGGGTTTTCCCACACAGGTTTTAAAAACCTTGGTTTGATTTTAGCACATTTCTTCATTGAGCTTACAGGAACAAACAAAACACCAGCAAACCATCAGACTCTTCAATGAAAATGTATTTCACATTAAACACAATCTACACATCATGCAAATGAGGCATCACCATGGTCACAACGGTGCTGTGAGGTACAACAGATCACAACAAAACAGACATTTAGCAAAATGAAGTTATAAGAAAGATGGCGAGGCATTTTTTGAAAGTAGGACCATGCTATCATTTTCTGTGTGCTTGTCATAAAAGGGATTTTCCCCCTGATATTAATCAAGATCAATGGCACCGCATTATTGGAGGCATGTATTTTATTCAGTATATACACATACACAAACATACACAGTTTCCATACCCAATAAACTCTTAAACTGTAGCTGTCTTTTAAAGCATATGAAGATTACTATTGAGACTTCTTTATATCTCCTGGTTGCAAACCTCTCTCAGAATTGTGGATCTTTCCAAACCCTTTATTGTACAACTCAAATTAGAAAGTTTCAAAGAAAAGGTCATTTTGATTTGAAAGTCACATTTCACCATAAGAAATGAAAATAAAATAACACACCATTACATGGCATCAAATGTGTGGAGTATACATTCTAGTGTCATTTTTCCCCCACTCAGATGTTTTTTATTAAAGTTTATTAAAGTGACATACTGGGACCAGTTTGGAGCCCCCTTGTTTCAGGGAACTATGATTTTCATTTGTGCCTGATTTCATTACAGCTGGGCAAACACAGGAGCAAACAAAGAAAACCCTCAAGATCCAAGAGAAAAATAGCAAAAACATGGAAATTAGCCACTGCACAGGAGACACACGATTCATCCAGCTGGAAAGTCACTCCATGATTTGGAGTGACTACAGTTTGGAGATTTTAAGGTGTGACAAGAAAGGGTCCTTGCTAGATTCAGTTGCTCATGTATACAAGAATATGCGTAAGAGAACAGAAATCGTTGTTTAATTACTTCCTTACTCAACCAAACTTATTACTGTAAACTCAAAAGAGTAATGTGGGGCCATGCATTTTGCAGGTGGCAAAGCTTAGTAATACAAATAAGGTTTCTTGATAGTGCCTTCCAAAAGAGAAAACCCTGGGGGAGGGGGAAGCTCCTGAACTACTTCTCCTTCTAAACAAAGAAATGGAGATACGCAGCCCAAGTTGAGTATATGTTTAACTAGAGTTTGGGTAAATGTCTAGAATAGTTTACAGGAAAAGATATCTAAATGTTTATGTGCTCCAGCTTGGGGAATAAGAATGGTTATAAAGTGGATTTCTGAGCCAGAATCAGAGGATCACTATGATAATAGAGAAGTACAGGAAGTGTTTTATCAGCAGCTGAAGCTCATAAATAGAACCATAAAACGAAACTTTGCTAAAGCCCAACATGGCAAAAGTCTCAAGGTTTGTACCAAGAGTGGCCAGTATTTGACAGACTACCTAGGAATACAGTTACATTCCGATGTGATAATTTGGAATCCAGCAGTTAAGGGGGACAGGAGTGTCTTCAGATGGCCAGCAGCTTGGATTTGACTACCAGCAGCTTCACGGGGTCTCCAAACCCCACCTGCGGCAATTCAAAAACAAAATCAGGTGAGACCAATGAAGAAACCAAGTATTTTACAGTTTGTAGCATCTATCCTCTCTCTAAAATGACTGTACAGTATACTTTCTACCTTCTTGGTAATTATATTTTCCTTGGCTCATATAGTATTTCTCAACAGAAATGCTATAGTCTTTTGCATAGGACTATTTTTCTTTAGGTGGGTCAAATTTTCCTTGTGTGAAACGTTCCTAAAACCTGCAGATGTTTAACATCTCAAGTTTTGCCTTCCAAATGCCCCCAGCCATTGAGACAACAAAACCCACCAACACATTTCCAAATGCCCCCTAGTGGGGGGTGGGACTGCCTTTGCTTGAGAAGAATTTGAGAACCAGACTATGTCACAAATTAAAATCTACAAGCAGTGTGAATAGAATGCTTTAGTCAAGATTTTTTCTTTTTGGAAAGAGATTTTGCACTTCTTTTAGTTAGAGATGTAGGAAATAAATTTGAGGACCAGAAATACTCTCTTAAGTTTTGTGGTTTTTCTGATCCTTACTGGTTAGTGAAGTAAGAAAACTGAAGGAAAGCTAATTAAGCCAAGGTTTGCTACCAACAAAAGAAACCTCTTAAATATTAAGCCATGTAACTGTTAGGGAAATAGAATGCACAGGCAAATTAGTGTTTTACGTGCCCAAGAATCTAAAAGTGACCTGTCATGCTTTCCCTCTCACATGTCAAAGGACTGCAACCGCTTTCCCAAGCACTGAGAGGAGTGGATTCTAAAACTTGTTGTCTAAAGGCAAGAGCTGAGGTTAGGTAGAAATAAGTAGGACATGAAACAGTGATCTTAGCCATGTAGCTTCCCCAACCTGTTTCCTCATTTAAGAAATAAAAAGGTTGGACTAAATCATTTCAGGCATGGAATTTCTGTTATAGGAGTGGAGCATCATAAAAAATAAAGTGACTGAGAGAACGCTGAGAATATAAAAATGTTTTTAAGAGTCTAAAATGGGACGAGCAATTGGAATTATTAAATTATGAAAGGATTTGGTGACAGGTTCTAATTATGTTTTCATTATCCAAAAACAAGCCCCAAACTGAAGTAATCAAATGTGAGGTGTCTATAACTAAGTACACATAACTGCAGAGTGTATATAACCCATTGATATTCTTACTCAAATAAGCATAGCTTCTAGAAGCACTCTGCCTAGAAAAAAGGCTAAAGGTGCGGGAAAAACTTTCAGGGCACAAATGGCAGTTCTTCCCTCTCTTACTCCCTCAGGTATGATCCAAGAAAAGATGTCTTTGGAAGAATCCAGAATGGGTCCACAAAACAGCAAATCATTTGGCCCAAAACTCATCAATGTATATGAATAATTCTAGATAGAATGTGGGATGTTCATGAGTAAAACTGGGAGGGAAAAGGGATTCCTTTTACTAATACTGCCTTACAACATTATTACAGCATTCTCTACTTGCCTCTAAAAAAGGTGCTACTTGAGACAGATAGGTGGTCAAACCTTTAGTTTCTCAACCTTCTTATCCACACACCCCAAACAGGAGGGGCAGGGTGGGGCTCGCACGTAAAGGAATTACTTGAAAGCTGATTCTTGTGTATGCTGCAGTATACACCATAATATTTTTGTGTTTCTGTTTTTCAAATAAAACGGACCATCTAGGAGCCCAAGTGATGTTCATCCTATCTTCACAAACTGCAGTTGGAGAGTTATGGATTTAGAATATCATCGAAAGACTGTACCTCTCCTTAAAGGAATGTTGAATTTGTCAACAGAAGGTGTTCAGAGTAGTTTCTTGGCCAGGACTGTTAAATCCTTCGATAAGGTTTTTGTTACAGTCATCCAGGCTGAGATTTTCACTGGATCTCTTGGGGAATGTGGGGGGGCCAGTGAAATCTAAGATATCTTGAAGCGCTCGGGCATTACCAGTTCCATTTTGGTCCAGAGACACCCCAGGAATCATTTCACTCACTGGTGAAAATTCTGGGATGGAGATAAGCTCTTCTTTTGAAACAGGACTAGAAGAGATGAGAGAGAGAGAGGGAGGGAAGGGGGAGAGGGAGAGATCACGAGAACTAAGCACAACAGATTAATTCTATTTGTAATATTTTGTTATACTACTCTTCTTTCCTAGTGAAGATGAATTTAGAGTCTGAGTTTGGGTGTGACACATTGTAAAAAATACAAGTAAGTTCAAATCTAAGAAGTTTGTGGATGAGAAAAAGGGAAGTATACTGAGCAGGGCTGTGAACGCCAAGCTCACGCTGCCCAAAGAGTGAAGGAAAAAACCTGCAGGCACCAGCACTCTACTAGGGAGAAGTGAGGCACTTCCAGAACTTTCAGACTGGGACATCCAAATAGAAAGCAAATGTTAGAAGTTCAAAACAAGCTGAGGAAGGATCCTAATTAACATGGAGATCCTGACACTGCCTTTCTAGCAGTGCCACCTTGGGCAAGCTGCTTTCCTCCTCTGGCCTCAGTTTCTGGACCCCCGTAAAATGGGAATAACAATCATTTTTCCCTACCAATGCTCCTTGGAGTGTGAATGGGATCAAGCTGGGAGGTGTTCATGTGGAGCCATCTGAAGTAAGTGCTCAGTTATGGTTGGGGGCTATCGTTAACAAAGTGACCAGACACCCAGTGACCTGCAGAACAAATCTCACCCACTGCTTCCTCTCCAAAGCGAGGCTTCCAGTCCACCCTGACTTATCCAGCTCCTGCCCAGCTGAGCCTGGGTTTCTCTCTCTCTCTGCCCTCCCTAGAGATGGAAGGAGGAGTCTCATCACTGTGTCAGCTACAGGCCTAGCTAACAAGCAAATCCAGGCTCAGAAGAGTGGTGGGCTGGGAATTGAGGGTCTGTCACCAAGAGTCTCTTAGCCAGAGCAAGGCTACTGCCAGGTTATTCTTTTCTTCCTTGATGAGAGGTTAGAGAAGAAGCTTAAAAAAACCACTTGAACTGCAGAAGCTCAGAGGCTCTGTCTCCCTCGCACCTGGGCCCAGTTAAGGGACAGCACCAGTGTCTGGAGTATGGGCAGACTGCCTCATTAGCACATACACATTCCCTATCTTCACCTTGCCCCACCTCCATTCCTAAGGTGTATTTATTGTTTTTGCTGGCTGGTACAGGGATCAAACCCCAGACTTAAAAAAATATATATAACGCTTCACAAATTTGCATGAAATTCTTATGCAGGGGGCATGCTAATCTTCTCTGTGTCGTTCCAATCTTAGTATATGTACTGCCAAAGCGAGCACATTCTCCCGGTTTGAACGACTGCTTAGAGCATGGGGAAGAGAGAATGCTACCACGAACTTGGGGCAGGCCTCCAGGAGTCACCTCTCTGTAAATGCAGAGGTGGTCACAGGGAAACTCAGTGCACACACAAAACCCCTTCAATTTCTTGAACCCTGGCCAGTGGTGCCATGACTTGTCCCCTCCCCCTACCCAAAAACATAAAAGAATAAGCACAGCTGGCTCAATATGGGGGAAGGGGATATGTTGTGTTAACACTTAAGATGCCTCAGTTTTCTGCAGGGCAGGGGACAGAGTTAGCGTGCTATGATGGTGGAGGAGGGAGGATGTGGGGGGCAAACCCAGGCAAGGGCTGAGGGGGCCTTATCAGTCTACCCAGGACTTGCTCTACTGGTGACGAGGCTATTGAGCCCTGGGTTTTCACCTGTCTGGCTCAAGCCCAGGGCTTATGAAGTAGGATATTTACAATCAGGGTGCCACAGGAAACACCTCCCCCCACCCCCAGACTAAGCTGACAACTCTTAGCCAAGGAGAGAACAGTGAGCTCGGGCAGGCTGGAGATCTGGCAGACCTTTAGAAAATACTGTCACTCCCTCCTGACTCAGAGAGCCACCCCCATTCCAACTGCCCTAGCCAGAGCTGTCCACTTGCTCCAATACCATGCCAATTAGTTCTTTTGTCTGATTAACTTGCCAGGTGATGTCATCTACAAACATGATACCAACTTAAGAATTCCTAAAGTTTTTAGGACCTGAAAGCAACTTAGTTCTTTTGTCAAGTCTCCATTGACAAGTTTACTTAAATATGAGACATCAGATACAGTGGACCCTGTGGGCGCACCCATCCCCCAGATGCAGAGAGAGCTGGTTGCTAAAGAGTCACAGTTGCTGCCCTTTTTCAAAACAACTGCCTTTAGCTGACAGGAGCCCCTATGCCCACTAAGTTAGACCTGTACCCTCCACTCTTGGGGCCCACAGTAAATGACTGACAGATACAGTGGTACAAAGGCCACCTCCCTTATCTTAATTGGACAACTCTCCAGTGGAAATTCATCCTCCAGAACTCCTGTGGGAACAGCTGAGAACACACCCTTGCTTAGCAACTTCTTTCCTCTCCCTTTGTCCTAAGAAACTCCTGAGAGTTTTCCCCTAATAAATCACATGCCCTGGAAACTCTGTCTCAGACTCTGCTTCTAGGGAACCCAGCCCAAGCACTGGTATTACACTGACAACTTTCCTATAAAGTCAACCAAACCTGCTTTAGGTAATATGGTTGTGTAAAAGATGAAGATACCAACTAAAAGATAGTGGCAGTGTTTGGAAGAGACGAAGCTTAAATGCCAAAGAAATCGACATACCTCACATCCATAGACTGAACTTCTTCAGTCGAATCATCCAGACTGTTTGATTTCCCATCAAGGGCATCCAGATGAACAAGTCCCCCAACTGGTTTAAGCCCATTAGAGAAAACATCTTGGGGAAAAGTTTCTGGGGTAGGGCGCCCCACACCATTAACATCCTGGCAGGTGTTCAATCCATTGATTTCTGATTGAGGACACAAAGTCCTTGTGTTAATCATAAAATATCAAAACAATGAAATAACAGAGAAAACATATACCAAGGCAATTAATTTAATCCTGTTTCACCAATGATGCAACATCTTTTGTTGAAAGAACCACAAGTAACCCCATGTAACCACCTTCACACAAGGGAAGAGAAGACAATTACATTATCAGTTGTCTGAGTGGGGCCTCCACAGAAAAGCAGAGTCAGGTATTCATAAAACCTGCTCAGCAGGTAAGATCCCTGGAAAGCATCATGGGCCAGCAGACAGCATGCCTCCTGTGCTGGGATTCTTAGAGGAACTGAGGAACGTGGCGGTTTCCCAAATGGAACTAACAGACCCTGTGCTGGAGAGATGCCCCCAGGGAAGGGGAAGTGCACAGGCCCTGGCCAGCAGTCACACTCTTGGGACCCACGGGTGCTTTTACCCTGTAGGAAGCTTCACGAGCCCTTGCTACTGAAAGGAACAACTCAAGAACCAGATCTCACACTCACCTATTTTGTTGGGAATGACTGGTTTTGTCTTATTTTCCACACACACAGCAGGCTGAATTCCTACTTTGGGATCTTCTTTCTGAAAACAGAGGGTGGATAAAGAGGGAAGGCTGATGTTACACAGAAAAACAAGTGCTTTTTGAAAGCATCGGAGGATATTTGGAGCCCTGTGGAACCATCTGCCTGTTCCATGGTAATTCTAGGAGTCTTCAGCTGTGTCTCCCTTATATTATGTCACCACCATCCTCTATTTTATTCACGGACTGCTGAACTTCTCCCTCCGTCCCCACCCCCAATGCTCCGAGGAAATCTTTTACCTGCCCCATCTCTGAAACCCCTCTGTCCTTTCAGGTACCTACACCCTCCTTAACCTAGCCAGGAACAAAGCAGAGTCTATTTTTCCTGGCTCTCCATTAACCCTCAAGACCCACAATTTCCCTGAATGTATTTTTTTTGTTTGGGGCAGCTGGTTGGTACAGGGATAGAACCCTGGACTTCGGTTTTATCAGCATCATGCTCTAACCAACTGAGCTAACAGGCCAGCCCTCCTTGAATGTATTCTGCTGTCCTTTTCTACTCAATCAGTACATAAACTATTAAAATGGTCACCTGAATTCCTACCTTCACTTCTGGAGACACATCACTCTTCCTTGTTCTCTTCATGATTTCATCTATTCTCTGGAAACCAAAAAGAATCAAGTAAGAGAACTACCATTAAAAAAGGCAGCCAAAGCAAACTTTAAGATAAGAAATATTACTAGAGATAAAGAAAGGCATGTTATGATAAATTTTCCTGTTGAATTGACTCCTTTAACAAGCTGAAATGTAGGGCCGAGCCCGTGGCGCACTCGGGAGAGTGCGGCACTGGGAGCGCGGTGACGCTCCCGCTGCGGGTTCGGATCCTATATAGGAATGGCCGGTGCACTCACTGGCTGAGTGCCGGTCACGAAAAGGACAAACAAAAACAACAACAACAACAACAACAAAAAAACAAGCTGAAATGTATATTCACTTAACAGGGTTTCAAAATATATAAAACAAAACCTGACAGAACTGAAAGGAGAAATGGACAAATCCATAATCACAGATAGAGCTTTTAACACTCTTCTCTCAGTAACTCATAGAAAGATGACAAAAAACGAATAAAGATACAGAAGATTTGAAGAGCAGTATCAATGAACTTCACCAAACTGACTTCTACGAGCACTCTACCCAATCACTGCAGAACAGAACTGGATTCTCTTCCTGTTCCTGCCTCCCCCTAAGTCCTCCTGATCCCTTAGCCTTTACCTTCCTCCTCTCCAGTCGCTCCTGCTCAATCTGCAGCATAATCTGTTCTCTTTCTAGAAGCATCTGTTTAGCTGCTTCCAGGGTCTTTGCTTCTGCTGCTTCTTTCTGATAGAAACAGGTAAACCAAGGTACGGACTTTATTAAGCTAAGAAAACACTGTAGTAATTCTCTGGGCTTTGCACATGCTCCTTCAACTCATCACCTGCCCCGAAGCGGATGCTGCTCTAATACGCAGTGTGGATTTACACAGCCTGCTCTGACATAGCAGACATGGGTTAGGCCTCATTTATATACCCTTGGACCACCATGCAAATCACTCGCAGACAGCGCTCACACATGGCCAGAGTCTTTCTGTGTCTGTGGGCAGTGCATGTGGCCAGAAGTTTCAGGGACTTAATGCCCCAAGGAGCAACCCTCCACAATGAGGGGCAGAAGCTGGTAGATAAATAGTCCAGTTGCCTCATCCTTTAGGACAATTTAAAGGCCTGACCCACAGTCTCTCAGAGGGTCCCAATGGGAGTGAATTCCAGTTGCCCACAGTAAGCCACTCATCAATGCAATTCTACTGGCTTTCCTCTCACTCCCCTACCACCCTTCTGGGATACTCTCCCAAAAAACTACTGGCACCCACATTCTTCCCCTAGGGTCTGCCTTTGGGGAAACCCAAACTGACAGATGGCAAACACTGCCAATGTCACTGTAATTGCCCCAAATAACGTATATTTAATAACCAGCCCAGATAATTCAAGAAAAATCTTCAAGTATTGAGTCACTCAAATTTAACTAATTTTACTTAAAGTTAACTAAAGCCCTTAGAAAACAAGTCAAGTTTATTTGAGGACTCATATAGTACCTGCTTTTCAATCATGGCTTTTTCTTGCTTTTCCTTTTCTGGCTTTTCCTTTTCTTGCTTTTCTTTCAGCAGCAGCTCCTCCTCAGTCTTCTGCTTGGCCTCCTCTCCTTCCTTTTTTTTCTCTTCCTCTTCCTGCCACTTCTTTTCCTCTTCCTGCTTACGGGCTGCTGCTTCTAGGCGAAGCCTTTCCTCTTCCACCTTTCTTTCTACCTCCTCTCTCTCCAGCCTTTTGAAAATATAATTACTGTTAGAGGACGACATGCTCAAAGACAAACTGTCAAAGAACCGTGTGCTAACAGTACAGAGTAATGCTCACACTAGCACACACATACATTCGATAAGTATCCATTTAATAAAACGATCCATCCTTCCCAGAAATCTACTCAAGTCTGTACATTTACCAAAACATAGTTACCTGGCTTGACTTCAAATTCTGTAATACAAAGACTAATGATATATTGATTTGGGAAGAGTACTGCAGGGAAGACACAGACTCTCCCTAGTCAACCTGCAAATGACCACAATGAGAGGAAGTCAAGCTCCACTGTTCATGTTTAGTGACAATTCTTTAAAAAAAACTAAGCAGGATAAATCTTTAAAACCAACTAAAGCTAGAAAAAATGGGAAGTGTCTCAATGGTCACAGCTGCCAGTCAGCTATTTCAGAGCAGTGAATATGAGCTCAAAAAGTTTACTTTTGGTTCTAATTGGTATGTGACTTCTGAAGCAGCAAGTAGAAGAAAATGCTCAACAGAAGCTTGACATTTAATACAGAAATTAAAGCATCTATTTTCCTTTTATTTTGGCAATCTTTAAAAATCTATTTTAGCTCTTATTCTTTGCTATATGACAATTAAGTGGCATTTAGATATTTTCGTCCACAGAGGATGGTTCATGATGTAATCATAAAGAACTCTAAGCAGTGAGGAAAAATTCTGTAACATCTAAAGGCTTGTTTGCACATTTCTAATATTCTTCCTACACATGTGTGTCACTTTCCTTGGTTGATCACTGGCAATGTGACCTATGGGCAAGACACAAATTACATTCCAAATATGCCACTGACTGTGTGACATTTGGAAAGTCACTGAACATTTCTGATGACCGTTTTAAAAATGAAAATCACTATTCTAGTGCTCCATGGCATCACTGTAAGAATTAAATGAGATAATGCATGAGAATGCCTGGCCTGAGAAGATTCTCAACTGTTAGTTTGGTTTACAATTCAGAATGAATACTTCCTCCAACCCCCAATGCCCTTTTAAGTGTGTCTATAAAACTATGTTTTTCAGAAATTACCTTCATTGGGAAGCATGTGTCACTGACTTACTGGGGTGCCATTATTTTGTCATAAAAAGATCAAGATTTAGAAAGAGTATCCTTCCACCCTAATGGTCAGCTTCAGAACTCATGGAAGCTTAAAAACCTATGTATCACCAAACTAATATTTTATTTCTGTTGGGTTTTTTTGGTGGCTGGCTGGTATGGGGGATCCCAACCCTTGACTTTGGTGTTGTCAGCACCACACTCTACCAACTGAGCTAACTGGTCAGCCCCAAAGAAATATTTTAAAAAGGAAAGAAATACTCATAGACATTGGCCTAAGACTGTAACGGTATGCTCTACATTAGCAGAGGTCGCAGTGCCTAAAAGCATTGTGGAACAACTGAAATTATTAACAGATATTCTGGAGAAGGGCATTATGAGGCCTAATCAGAAAGAAACTCCCGTTCTCCTAGATTCCTTGATGAGAGACTAAGTACGTCCAACACAGGATAATTACAAATGGACATTTTGATAACAAGACTTATCCAAAAGTTAATCAGAACACTGTTTCATTTCTTATCCTTTTTTAAAGAACTGTGATTGTCCCAGAGAAGTACACATTGTGTGAAGAATACACTGTGTATGAATTAATTAAGAGCTACTTCACAAAGGACCTGTTATCCTCATCTTCAGGGATCTGAAAATCCACTGTTTCTTCCATTTTTACCATCAGGACTTCATAGGTGCCCAGATGAACACACACGTAGTCACATCCTCATGGCCCTGAAATCTCCATAATCCTCATTATCACCCAAAACATATATTCCTCCCCACAGGCCCATTAGCCCCTGTTGTCCTTTCCATGGTGCTGACATGGAAATCCCATCCTCTTACAGACAAAATTCCCTCCCTTAACCACACTTTGCTTCCCCCACAGTAGGTAAAAACTGGCAGAAAAACTGGCTTTCCCCATGTGAAACTGGGTCCCTCACAATCCTCTCCAAGGATGAACACTCTTTCTCTACCTGCTTGAGGAGCCAGAGAGAATATTATGTTGTCATTTCCCCCCAGCCCTCTGCTGTAGGTCACTCCCAGCCGGCCACCCTCGCTCTCAGTACTAAGTCCCTCCAGAGTCCACCAGAAGTGTGTGCAGTTCTACCATGCTCTCTGTCCTTGTTCTTGTTATCCCCCCTCCCCCAGCCCATCCTCCCTTCCTCCCCGTCTATGTAGAAAGCCAGAAAACTATGCATCTTTGTTATCATGCAGCATTTAATGCATGCATCCCTTGTCCCTGGCCATTGGTGAAGGTCTTCATATAATGGCCTCCATGTCTCACCTTCAGCATCTTTCTCCATCTTTTGTCCCACCCTGTCCTACCTCGTTCACACCAGCCTTCAATCTGGTGGATGAGTATGTGGGTTTCACTATTCTCTTCTCTATTCCTATGTGCTTGAAAGTTTTCATAAAAAAAAAAAAAAAAAAAAAAAAAGCTCTCTGTTCTCTCTGCTTCCACCACCTTGCAATGTGAGATCCCTGGTTCATTGTCACCACCAGCAGATGGACTCTGGAGTTCCCAGCCTTAGAAGGTTGCAGAGCTGCTCCGGCTCGGCCCGCGGGGGAGCCCTGGGAGCCGCAGGTATCCTGGGTCATCAAACTTAATCCACAGCAAGCTCCGTTATATGACTGACCGAGGAGGAGTCTGGAAGCCCCTGGGAGGTCAAGATGGCGGAAGAGGAGAGCTGCCTGCTGCTTATCCGCCACGAGTAGAAGCAGCCTGAGGCCCCCGCCAGATGCAGCTGTAGCAGAATCGGCGCAAAGGAACAGCTTCAAAAGGGTGTCTTTACCCTGCCGAGAACCGGGAATCTACCCCGAACCCGTGCGCGCGACCCGCCAGTGCGCCGCAGCCTGCATCGCAGCCGCAGCGGCAAATGTGGAAACATGGAGGCCTGAGCCGGCGTGTGTCACCCCGGGCTGCAGTGGTGACCACGGCTTCTGAGCCCCACCCCCACCCCGACCCGCCCATCCCTGGAGCTGGAAGCGAATCAACCCGCGCCGAGACAGGGAGACGTCCAGCGGGAGAGGCAGAAGCTCCACGGAGACCACATGCCCTGCGGGGCCGCCACTGTGAGATCCAACAGTTAGGCTTCACTGCCGCCACCCAGCTTCACTTCCAGCCCAGCCCAGTGCACACAGAGCGGGGAGACATCCGGCAGGGGAGGCGGGAACTCCACAGGGTCCACGCTGCTGCCGCGCAATCCAGCAGCAGGTAGGCTTCACCACCGCCACCCGGCTCCATCCCAAGCTCAGCCTAGAGCACACAGACATCCTGCAGGGGAAGGGGAAGCTCTGCAGAGACCACACGCTCTGCGGTGCCTCGGCGCATCCCAGCAGCCCGGACCAGAGCGCAGGGAACAGGGAGTCACTGAGGTAGCAATACCAAATTGGCAACCACAGCAACATCTTAGTCAGTCAATAGTGTCAAACCTGTGGACTGTGAAAACCCCTGCCTCAATGAATAAACATCAAAGAAAAGATACCAGAAATACGAAAAATCAAGAAAGTACACCACCAAAAGATAATAAATCTCAAGCTCTACATCCTATAGAACAAGAAGCCCTTGAAATGACTGACAAGGAATTTCGAGTGATAATTCTAAGGAAACTGAATGAGATACAAGAAAACTCAGCTAGACATCATGATGAAATGAGGAAAAGTATACAGGACCTGAAAGAGGAAATGTACAAGGAAATCAATGCCCTGAAAAAAAATGTAGCAGAACTTACCAAACTGAAGAAGTTATTCAGCGAAATAAAAAACACAATGGAGAGTTTAACCAACAGGTTTGTGGAAGTTGAAGAGAGAACCTCTGAACTTGAAGATGGGCAGTTTGAAATAACACAAGCAGACAAAAAAAAAAGAAAAAAGAATCAAAGGCATTGAAGAAAATCTGAGAGAGATATCAGACAACCTTAAGCGCTCAAATATCCGAGTCATGGGTATCCCAGAAGGGGAGGAAAAAGGAGATTGCATTGAAAACAATCAACAAGATAGTGGCAGAAAACTTCCCAGGTATAGGAAAAATCACAGATCTTCAGATCCAGGAAGCTCAACGATCTCCAAACGTATTCAACCCAAAAAAGTCTTCTCCAAGACATGTTATAGTCAAATTGGCAAAACTGAGAGACAAAGAGAGAATCTTAAAAGCTGCAAGAGAGAAGGGTCAAATCACCTATAAGGGAGCCCCAATCAGGCTAACATCAGACTTTTCATCACAAACCCTAAAAGCCAGAAAGGAATGGGATGATATATTCAAAATACTAAAAGACAGAGATTGTCAGACAAGAATACTCTACCCTGCAAGGCTATCCTTCCGAAATGAAGGGCAAATAGCATATTTCTCATACAAACAAAAACTGCGGGAGTTCACTACCACATGACCACCCTTACAAGAAATTCTCAAGGGAGTACTGGGTTTGGTTCCTGAAAAATAACTACCACTGCCATAAAAACCCAAGAAAGATCTAAACCCACTAGTATAATAAAGATGGCATTCATGAAGAGAAAACAAGCAAACAAAAAGGCGATCTAAAACCTAAGGAACCAACAAACACAGAAAACAAACAGTAAATCAGAAAGCAAGGAACAAAAGACACCTAAGACAACCAAACAACAATCAACAAAATGCTAGGAATAAATCAACACTATTCAATAACAACTCTTAATGTAAAAGGCTTAAATTCCCCAATCAAAAGACAAACACTGGCTGACTGGATTAAAAAGGAGGACCCAACTATATGCTGCCTTCAAGAGACCCACCTCACCCATAAAGACTCACATAGACTAAGAGTGAAAGGATGGAAAAAGATTTACCATGCAAACAGATATGAAAAACGAGCTGGAGTAGCTATTCTTATATCTGACAAAGTAGACTTTAAACTAAAAACCATAAAAAGAGACAATGAGGGACACTACATAATGATAAAAGGACTGATCCATCAAGAAGACATAACAATCATAAATATGTACGCACCCAATGTTGGAGCAGCCAGATTTATAAAACAAACTCTATTAGACCTAAAGAAGGAAATAGACACTAATACCATAATAGCAGGGGACCTGAACACCCCACTGTCAATATTGGACAGATCATCTAGGCAAAGAATCAGCAGAGAAACACAAGATCTAAACAATACTCTAGACCAATTGGCCTTGGCAGATATCTACAGAACATTCCACCCAAAAACCTCAGAATATTCATTCTTCTCATCAGCACATGGATCATTCTCCAGGATAGATCACATATTAGGTCATAAATCAAGTCTCAACAAATTCAAAAAAATTGGAATAATCCCATGTATTTTCTCAGACCATAATGGATTAAAACTAGAAATCAATAAGAAATGAAATTCTGGAAACTATACAAACACATGGAAATTAAACAGCATTCTACTTAATGACATATGGGTCCAAGAAGAAATCAAGCAGGAAATCAAAAAATTTATTGAAACTAATGAAAATAATGATACATCATACCAAAACCTGTGGGATACTGCAAAAGCAGTATTAAGGCGGAAATTTATTGCATTAAATGCTCACCTCAGAAGAATGGAAAGATGGCAAGTGAACAACCTAACACTTCACCTTAAAGATCTAGAAAAACAAGAACAATCCAAACCTAAAGTTAGCAGACGGAAAGAAATCATTAAGATCAGAGCAGAACTGAATGAAATTGAAACCCCCCCAAAATACAAAAGATCAATGAATCAAAAAGTTGGTTTTTTGAAAAGATAAATAAAATTGACAAACCATTAGCATGGCTAACAAAAAGAGAGAGAAAATTCAAATAACAAAAATTAGAAATGAAAAAGGCAATATTACAACTGATTCATCTGAAATACAAGGAATCATTCGACACTACTATAAACAACTATACGCCAACAAGTTTGAAAATCTGGAGGAAATGGATAAATTTCTGGACACACACAAGCTCCCGAAACTGAGCCATGAAGATGTGGAAAATCTGAACAGACCAATAACAACAAAAGAGATTGAAGCTGTTATCATAAAGCTACCAACAAAGAAAAGCCCAGGACCAGATGGATTCACAGCAGAATTTTACCAAACATTCAAAGAGGAATTGACACCGATTCTTTACAAACTATTCCAAAAGATTGAAACAGACGCAAATCTCCCGAACTCTTTCTATGAAGCAAACATCATCCTGATACCAAAACCAGGTAAAGATATAACCAAAAAAGGAAACTACAGGCCGATATCCTTGATGAATATAGATACAAAAATCCTCACTAAAATACTAGCAAACAGAATACAGCAACACATACGTAAAATTATTCACCACGATCAAGTGGGAGTCATCCCAGGGATGCAAGGTTGGTTCAACATACACAAATCAATAAATGTGATACACCATATTAATAAAATCAAACACAAGGACCATATGATCATCTCTATAGATGCTGAAAAAGCATTTGATAAAATTCAACACTCATTCATGACAAAGACCCTCTATAAGTTAGGTATAGATGGAAAGTATCTCAACATAATTAAAGCCATATATGATAAACCCACTGCCAATATCATCCTGAATGGGGAAAAGCTGAAAGCTTTTCCTTTAAGAACAGGAACTAAACAAGGATGCCCACTCTCACCACTCCTATTCAACATAGTGTTGGAAGTACTAGCCAGAGCAATCAGAGAAGAGAAGGAAATAAAGGGCATCCAGATTGGAAAAGAAGAAGTCAAACTGTCCCTTTCTGCAGATGACATGATCCTATATATTGAACAGCCTAAAGCCTCTACAAAAAAACTCTTGGAGGTGATAAATGACTTCAGCACAGTAGCAGGATACAAAATCAACACACAAAAATCAGTAGCATTTCTTTTCTCCAACAGTGAACATGCAGAAAGAGAAATCAAGAAAGTCTGCCCATTTACAATAGCCACCAAAAAAATAAAATACTTAGGAATTGAGTTAACCTAGGATGTGAAAAATCTCTATAATGAGAACTACAAACCACTGCTGAGAGAAATTAGAGAGGATACAAGAAGATGGAAAGATAACCCATGCTCTTGGATTGGAAGAATCAACATAGTGAAAATGTCCATACTACCCAAAGTGATATACAAATTTAATGCAATCCCCATCAAAACTCCAATGACATTTTTCTCAGAAATGGAAAGAACTATCCAGACATTTATATGGAAAAACAAAAGACCACGTATAGCCAAAGCAACGCTGAGCAAAAAAAATAAAGCTGGAGGCATAACACTACCTGACTTTAAGCTATACTACAAAACTATAATAACCAAAACAGTATGGTACTGGCATAAAAACAGACACACTGATCAATGGAATAGAATAGAGAACCCAGAAATCAACCCACACACCTACAGCCATTTGATCTTTGACAAAGGCACCAAGCCTATACACTGGGGAAGAGACTGCCTCTTTAGCAAATGGTGCTTGGAGAACTGGATATCAATATGCAGGAGAATGAAACTAGACCCACACCTTTCACCATACACTAAAGTCAACTCAAAATGGATTAAAGAATTAAATATACACCCTGAAACAATAAAACTTCTTACAGAAAACATTGAAGAAACACTTCAGGAAATAGGACTGGACACAGACTTCATGAATATGATCCCCAAAGCACGGGCAACCAAAGGAAAAATAAACAAATGGGATTATATCAAACTAAAAAGCTTCTGCACAGCAAAAGAAACAATTAACGGAGTTAAAAGACAACCAACAGAGTGGGAGAAAATATTTGCAAAATATACATCTGACAAAGGATTAATATCCAGAATATACAAGGAACTCAAACAACTTTACAAGAAAAAACAAGCAACCCAATTAAAAAATCGGCCAAAGAGCTAAGTAGGCATTTCTCTAAGGAAGATATACAAATGGCCAACAGACATATGAAAAAATGCTCAACATCACTCAGCATCCGGGAAATGCAAATCAAAACCACACTGAGATACCATCTAACCCCAGTTAGGATGGCTAAAAACCAAAGACCCTGAACGATAAATGCCAGCGAGGTTGCGGAGAAAAAGCAACTCTCATACATTGTTGGTGGGACTGCAAAATGGTGCCGCATCTATGGAAAATGGTATGGAGGTTCCTCAAAGAATTGCAGATAGATCTACCATATGACCCAACTATCCCACTGCTGGGAATATACCCAGAGGAATGGAAATCATCAAGTCAAAGGTATACCTGTTCTGCAATGTTCATCGCAGCACTCTTTACAATAGCCGAGAGTTGGAACCAGCCCAAATATCCATCATCAGATGAGTGGATACGGAAAATGTGGTATATCTACACAATGGAATACTACTCAGCTATAAAAAAGAATGAAATACTGCCATTTGCAACAACATGGATGGACCTTGAGAGAATTATATTAAGTGAAATGAGTCAGGCACAGAAAGAGAAATACCACATGTTCTCACTTATTGGTGGGAGCTAAAAATAAATAAATAAATTCACACACACACACACACACACACACACACACACACACACACACAGACACACACACACAAAAAAAAACCTTGAGAGAATTATATTAAGTGAAACGAGTCAGGCACAGAAAGAGAAATACCACATGTTCTCACTTATTGGTGGGAGCTAAAAATAAATAAATTCACACACACACACACACACACACACACACAGACACACACACACAAAAAAAAACCTGGGGGGGAGAGGAGACATAACAACTATAATTCCTTGAAGTTGATACGACAAGCAAACAGAAAGGACATTGTTGGGAGGGAGGGGGGAGAGAAAGGAGGGACGTAGGTTTCGGTAATGGGCCACAATAATCAACCACATTGTATATCGACAAAATAAAATTAAAGAAAAAAAAATAAAATAAAAATAAAAAAATAAAAAAATAAAAAAGCTTAACCTTCAATATTAACCCTCTTTGATCTTATCTCCCCCATCCTCCTGCCTCTCTCCTGACCTGCTCTGGTTAGTACTGTGCAACTGATTTGCATCGCTTCCCTCTTCTCTCAGTGCCCCCCCGGCCTCCAATCCCCTCCCGAGCACTTCTAAGATGGCATGGAGGTCACTTGGTTGCCCAACTCCAGGCTTAGCCCCCAGGACCACTCCTGCCCACCTGGGCTGCCAAGCACTAGTTAGAGAAAGGCACAAACAAGGTTGACTAGTCATCTGCCCCTTAGCCTGGACAGCCATATCCCAGGCTCTTTTTATCCTCACCCCTGGGTCCTTTATGGACACAGTCCAAATTGTCACATCTTCTCAATCTTTGTGATCCTTAGTTGATGACATCACCAACCACTTTACAGAGAAGACTGGGGTCACCTGATCTGAGCTTCTTCAACTTCTCTATGGCATCACTGCTCAGAAAGTTTCCCTCTTCTTCCTCTGCTTAGATGAATAGGACTGTGAATGCCAACACTGGTGCTATGAGTCTACACCCTCCCCATGGCTCTCTGCTCCTCCACTAGCCCCTCTTCCTTCCACTGCCAGTCTTGCCCTTCTATGTACCCTTTTCCATGGCCTATAAGAATGCTCAGGTCTCGGGCATGCTGAGCAGCCCTCCTGGTCCTCTCTTGCCTGTCTTCCCTTTGTGACTGCTCGATGGCCAGCTGACATTCAGAGCTTCTACCCTCTCACTTCTTTCAGGCTGCTTTGTCTCCGCCCTCCCCTCAACTAGCTCCCTCCAACATCTCTGATCATCTCCTAAACCCCAAGACCAACAGCCTTTCCTTAGCCCTGACATGTCTCACAGGTGCTGGCAGCATTAAAAAGCATCCCTCCAGTGAGGCCCTCTCTACGGCCCTGTGCTGTGTCACCCTGGCTCCCTCCTGCCTCTCTGGCTCTCCCTTCCTATGTTGGATGGGCTGCTGCCTTCCCTAGTTCTCACCAAACCACCTGCCATAGGGAGGTTCAGCCAGTGAGGAACCAGGGCTGAGTGGCCCTGAGGACGGACCTCTGCCCGTGCTTCCAGGTCTGGGGCTAACTCTTGCCTGCACACTGAGCTTCAGCCTGGCTATGTGATCTTGCTCGTGGGGGCTACCTTATGGAATATTCTTTAATGTGTGCTACTACCAGCTATTTTAGCTTCTTAACATGACTTAATATGATCCATTTTGGAATCCCAGTAGGACCTCTTGCTTGCTAGTTTCTGCCAATGCCCTCCACAGGGTGGACCAGGGCCTGAGGTTTCTTGCCCTAATTCCAAGGATCCCACTTTCCATCTTGGGCATTCCACAAGCCCAGGGGCTGGGCGCTATTCTATGTGCTTCTCAGAGGACCCTGATGTCTCTGCTAGTTGGGACTGGACCAGCTTCTGTTCTTCTTCTAGTTGTGTGGACACCTGGTCAGCAGCCCTTCTATTCTGAGCAGTCTCCACCACCCCTGACCCGGATGGTATTTCCCTTAACAGTTTGTGACAATAATTGGGCTCTCCACAGTTTGGCTCAAGTATCCTTATTCACTACATTCTCTCATTTGGCAATGACATTTCTGTGGCTTTAACTATTGACTCTAATCATAAAAAAGATGTGAGGATGATCTTATTCCAAGAGGTATCTGCTGTGTTCCAGCCCCAGGATGTCTGGTACTTTCCTTTCTCACCTTCCACATGGCACTAGCAAAGCTTCACATTCTGGCAAGAGAGAGGAAAACTGATTTTGGGTCAAGTGTATTGCTCTCATTTTTACCTAGGCCCTAAGATTCAATGTCATCTCCAATCACCTGGACATTTTGCAGGCACCTTAAACTTAGTTTCTAAAAATAAAATAGCTTTATCCTTTAAAACCAATTCCTTCTGTCCTTCCTTTATCTGTTATTGGGTACACCATTCTGCTAAGTCCTTAGATCAAACCTTAGCATCAACTTCGAATCTGCCTATTTCTTCTGAGTTGTACAAGTCCATAGACTCGCTTTTCCAGGTCTGCCTTTACCACTCTACTTTAGCTCTTGTACTCTCTTAACCTACTACTGTGATGGTTTCTTAGTTAGGCCTCTTCTTCCTCCTCTTCCTTTCTCATACATTTACTGAGCACCAGGAACCAGTGATCCAAAGACTGTAGCCCAGCCTTTTAAGGGGCTAACTAGGAGGAAAGAGGCCTGTAAACAAATGAGGCTATGTTAGTCAACTGAACAGCTGGGCTCAGTAAGGGAGGAGTGGTGTGGCTGGTTCTCTCCCAGGCACAGGGCCAAAAAGTCTACGAGAGGGAGCCAGTCTGACCTCTATCTTGAGAAAGGAAAAGGTGTCTGGATAGAAGAAGCATGAGTCCTTGTGGGGACACAGTAAAAGCAAAGATTTGGAGGTGTGGAGCCGTATGATGGAGGAATGTCAGGGAGGTTTGCACGCTGGTGCCTAGGAGGCAGAAAGGGGGGGAGGCAGGTAGTGGCCAGTTCATGACAGGCCCTGAAGGCCTGTTGATGGGTTTGGGTAGATCCTGTGGGCAGAGGAGCCACTGGCTTGTTAAAGGACAGGAGTAAGACAATCACATTGAGAAAGGTCACTACAGACACAGCGTGGACAGTGAACAAGCTTCAGGAGACCTAGAGCTAGCAGTGCAGTTGAGATGCCACTGACACAGTCTAGGTCACAGACAACAGGGGCTGGACCTCAGGCTGGAGGAGAAGGGAGAGAACAGAGTTGCTAATGTGACAGCTATGGAGACTGGACCTGACAACTAATGGGATATAGAGGAGGAAGGAAAGGGAAGAGGTGAAACTGGTACTGAGATTTCTGACTTGGGTGCCTGGATAGAGGGGGGTGCAGATCTTGTGAAAGGAAAAGGACATTTGGGAGAAAGATACTAAGTTCTGCTTTGGAATGCTGAATTTGAGATGCATATGGGACATACTCAAATGAAAACACAAGACAGTTGGAAATATGGTCTCTAGGTTGTAGATGAGTGGTATCCAATAGAACTTTCTGTGATGAGGAAAATGTGCTATATAGCCTTGTGCCATCTAATATGGTAGCTACTAGCCACATGTAGCTATTGAGAATTGAAATGTTACTAGTATGGCTGAGGAGCTGAGATTTACTTAATTTTACTTAATTTACATTTTGGTGGTCACGTGTGCCTAGAAGCTATGGTGCTGGACTGCATAGCCCTAGACAGAGCCCAGGCCATAGGAGTCATCAGTATGCATGTGTTATTTAGCGCCTCCCTTGTTTCAGAAAGTATGGAAAGTTTACAAGGCAACCTGTGATTAGCTTCAGAAACAGACGAAAAAACGAGGCGAAAGGAAAATGAAGGTAGGAAGGAAGATGACAGCAAAGTTGGTTTAGCACACCAAAGGCTCAACGTGAAACTGTCATGTGAAATGTGAGCCCTAAATCTTTTGAAGCCAGAAGAAGTGGCAGCACTGTGGGGCAATGGTAGAGCACAAGGGTGCAATGCTGTTCGTGGAGGGCTTGTCAGGCAAGAAGCTGGTCAAGGATTAAGGGCTGGGAGCCCAGGCAACATTTAAGGGGATGAGGAGTGGACAGAGGAAACTGAGGAGAGGCCAGAGAAGCGAGGGCAAGCTCAGCAAGTTCAAAGCCAACAAAGAAATCAATTAGGTGTCCAGCAATTAGGAGGAATGGTGGTGTGAGGTGTGAAGACAGTGTGAGCTGAGAAAGTACAATCAAATCTTTCAGGAGCTGGGCTGTGAAGGAGATGTGAGAGAGGGTGGTAGCTGGAAGGTAAAGAACTTCACCTTCCTAAGCACACAGCTACAATCATGTTACTCACCTGCTCAGAGCCTGCATGGTAACTCCAGGGCCTGCAATTACCAAGACCTGTCATTTGAGGATCTACGATTCATCTTCATCTCCTGCAACCTCCCTTTATGCTCCCAAGGCCCACCCAAACTAGCCCAAACACACCACTCAACAACAACAACAAAAACCTGTCAATATTTGCCCAAAACCTGGAGGTAGAAAAATAATCAGAGAAATCCAGAATTTGAAGAAGGGATCAGCTAGACCTACCCCTCACCACTTCAAAAAAAATAGATCAGCTAACCTGTACACAGAGACCACAAAGGCTTGCCAAGGTCACCAAAGGACCAAGAATTTTCTATTATTTTAAATTCACTGTTGGCCTTGAAGTACTACAGCATTGCTTGCTTCCTGTCATGTTAATTCTCTAAACAGTATTAGATTGTACTTTGTGATTATCCTAAGAGCTTCCTTTATCAATTTAATGATAAAATCTACTAACACCACAGTGGTTATACCTTGGTGAGCTACTGAAACAGGACAGAGCTTGGCTCTGTACATTTTCACGGCATTCCCCATATGATTCCCATACTCTCCAAGGTTCAGGGACTACTGCAATGACGTCTTTTGTCTTGCTCCAGGATGGGACTCCACATACCTCACTGCTCACGGACTATGAGGTCGGCTCTTCCCCACCTCCACTGCCCCCATCTGTGGGACCCTGCTCAACTCTCCTCTCTCTCACTCTGGGATAATTAGGATAATTTTGAGTTAGGATAATTTTGGGGAGAAAACAATTTGGGAAGCACAATCAAGATCTCTACATCCTGAACTTCCTGTCTTCCCAGGGAGAATCTCATTCTATAAACAAAGCTCAAATTCCCCTCGTAGCTCTACGAGGCCTGCCTGGTCTCAAAGTCCAGGAGGAGACTAGGAAAATGCCTGTAACATTTAGATCCCAGAGCTATGAGTTTCCACGTCCTCTCAAAAGAGCAAAATTCCATTGCTGTTAATGACATCTAATAGAAGATGCAGTCTCCTGAACACCTTCCATGCTGTCCAGGCATTTTGCTCATTTTTTAGTAATACCAAAACTGCGAAAAGAAAGGCAAGTTGCTCATTTCAACATAGCCTTTACATGAGATCACACCAACGCTCAGCACCCACATACCTGTCTCGTTCTTCCTTCTCCAGTCGTTCTTGTTCCTCCTGTTCCTTCTGCAGCCGGGCCTGTCGTCTCTTTTCAGCCAGGATCTTTGTGGCCTCCCCTGCATCAGTGGTGCCTGCTGTGGGCTTCCCTAAGGCTGCATCAGAGGAGAGGCGTCAAGAGGAAAAGATCAAGGGAAACGAATGGAACAATTCCACTCACACAGCAGCTGCCACTTGGAGACAAAAAACTCAACAAAGTGTGCTGATGGGAAATGCTGCCAGGACTGGCACAAATAGCCACCGAGCAAGAGAAGCTGCAATGGGCTGGCTGTGACCCTGGATATGTTTCACAGTGGAGGGTGAGGAGGAGGGACAGGGTCACTGGCAAGTCCCACAGCAGCCACCACGGGGGTGAACTCACTGCATCACAGAAGCTTTAAGGACTAAAGGAAGACCCTCTCTTGCGGGTAGCACAAATGCTGGCTGGACACAGCCCCGTGAGCTTTCACAGCCATTAGTGGAGTCAGCCTCTAGGTCTCCTCCTCCAGGGGACCCTCAGGATACTGAGGGAAAGGACTGAGGAGCAAGGTGCAAGCCTGAGAAAGCAGTAGGAGGGGATGGAGTTGTCCCAGGAAAAAATCCCTCTCTCTCCCGCAAACACAAGAGAATAGCACATGGGTCAGGTCAGAGGGAGAACCATCTTGGGGAAGCCAAGAAGGTCTACCTGTGCTGCACTCTGCCTTCCCTCCTGCGGTCCCATGCTTCTCGTTGGCATACTTGTCAGCCACGTGCTTCTCGTTGGCGTACTTGTCTGCCACATGCTTCTCTAGGGCTTCCTCTCCATGTGGGCCAGTGGCCTGCTGACCAGAGGCACCTTCCTTTTCCTTGTTGCTCTTTTCTTTCTCTGCTTTCTTCTTGGGAGTTTCTAGGCTGGGAAAGGCAGGAAGGCGGTACTTCACGGGAGACCCTGGGTATGGCGGCTTCCCCATCTTTGGAGATTGTGGATATGTTTTTGACATTGTCCTGGAAAACCAAAAACATACCAGAAGATGGTTACTGAGCCTGACTACTCAGGGCCTGTTCTAAAGACATCTGGTTCTAAAAACATGAATAATTTTGTCTCTCCAGAGTTCAAATGTAGGGGTTAGCACACACTTAAAAGTCCCCAAAGTACTCTCATCCTATGCTATGGTTGGAATGTCCCCCCCCAGTATGGTATTTGAAAGGTGGGGCCTATAAGAGGTGATTTGACCATGATGGCTATGCACTCATGAATGGATTAAACCATTCATGGATTGATGGGTTAATGAATGAATGGTTATCACAAGAGTAGCACTAGGGGCTTTATAAGGAGAGCAAGTGAGCATCTTGGCATGCTCTCACCCAACCCTTGCGATGTGATACCCTGTGTCACCACAGAACCCTGTAGAGAGTTCCCACAAAGAAGAAGGCCCTCACCAGATGTGCCCCCCAGACCTTGAACTTCCCAGCCTCCAAAACTATAAGAAATTTCACTTTTTAAATAAACTACCCAGTTTCAGATATTCTATTATAAGCAACAGAAAATGAACTAATACACCCTACCAGGAACATATGGTACCTAGAAGATGGCCTTAATGTAGGGGAAATATTTTAAGAAGCCCAGATGATGATGCCATGAACTAATCTCACTTTGGTTTGATGACAATATAAGCATGGATGTTAGGCATTTTACCACCACCCCTTTTTAGATAAACACCAGGGTTGTATCTAGCTTCAGCATATGATAACGGACAAGCTAGCTTCTTTTTAAAAAAAATTGTGATAAAATAAACTTTACCATCTTAGCCATTTTTTCAATATACAGTTCAGTGGTATTAAGTACATTCACAATGTTGTGCAACCATCACCACCATCCATCTCCATTAAACATGAACTCACTATTTCCCTCTCCCCCAGCCACTGGCAACCACCATTCTACTTTCTGTCTTTATGAATTTGCTTACTTCAGGTACCTCGTATAAGTGGAATTATACAGTACTTGTTCCTTTGTGACCAACTTATTTTACTTAGCTCAATGTCTTCAAGGTTCCCAGTTCCTTTTTAAATGCGGAGGAATAAAAAGAGGTAGTAGGGATTGGGGGTGTTTTTGGGGCTTCTTAGTTTAACAGAATTCCTCTCCTCCCAACTGAGCAGATGTGAAAGGTGAAGATAAGCCACCCTGGGAAACACCACTTTGTTAAAATGAGGATCTTGTCTTCTATTGGAAGAAGGTCCATCATGGGTATGCTGGCCCAGGCTGGACTCCTGGTGAGTGCTGGTTGTTCGAGGAGGTAACTAACAGCTTAATTGGAGATGCAAGTTTACCCAGAGATTGGCACAAGGATGCAAGCATTTATGCAGAGTTCCTCTAGGAAGGTTATAAAGTAATCTGTATATAAATCACAAACTGTCACTTTCAATCCTGTAGCAGGTTAAATAAACCATATTGAGTTGCTAATATCCAACTGCTTTTGGTCTATAAAAACAGCAATAAAAATGGCAACTCAACCTAATATTCAAGGCCAATTTCTCATCAGATGCTTAAAGTGTTACCTAATCAGATCTTGATGCCATGATCAGATCAATATTAAAAACTTTGTCCTGAACTGGAAAATAACCCTCATGTGGTATGCGGATTGGGTGAGATGCAGATATTCTCCAGTGATGTTCTCATGTTAACAGCCTGGCTCTTGGAGAGCATCTTCTCTCAGTCGATATGAGGCAGAGCACCACACAGCAGTGGGGAACAGGTGATCATTTGATACAATGAATGTCTTTAACATGACATGAATTTCTAAAATCCAGTTGTTTCGGTAACAACCATTTTACTGATGTAAAATTAGTCCAGATCACACTTCCACGGTGGGCTGTCCACCCCTCCCACAGCAGTCTGCTTCCCAGTTGGACAACTCTAACCCCCAAAAGGACCTCTTCCTACCATTCCTAAGGGATGCAGTTTTTCAGACTTACCAGCAACAGGTGATTCTTTCCAGATGCACTATATAACCCTGGTTTTCTAATTTTTTTCCTAGACTCTTTTACCAAATACAATTATGCACAGGGTCCCCCTGTCCCATCACACACATATGCATTTATAGCAGGCTTTCTAAACCCAGCATCACCAACATTTGGGGCTGGATTGTCCTTTGATGTGGGGGGCTGCCCTGTGCGCTGCAGGATGTTTGTTTAACGGTATCCATGGCCTCCATTGACTAGATGACAATAGCAATCTGCATCCCTGTCCCTGGGTTGTGACAACTCAAAATTTCTCCAGACATTGCCAAATGTCCCCTCAGGAACCAGATCCCCTCTGCTAAGAACCCCTGAGATCTCTCTCTCACACACATACACACACAATCTATAAACAGGAAATAAGAATGGAGCTGCTCTGGTTGGAGCAGTAGTGTTCAATCCCCACGGTGACCCCAAGGCATGCCTCTGGGCTCCTGAGAGCCTTCCCTGGAGAGGTAACGTATGAGTGCCTCTATGATATAGCACATAAGTCCCTATGCGTTCTGACAGACGGAATCAGACTGGGGTCCCTCCTCTGATCATGTGGAGCTCAGATCTCCATTATCACCCTCCACAGTTGCGTCTGTGTTTCCTGAGTGCTGTCTACACACCAGCCACTGCACTGCTTAGGGTATACATACATGTATTTGTGTATGTACGTGTGTGTGTGTGTGTCTTTTAAGTGTTGAAAAACGGTATGACACACGTACTATTATTATGGTCACTCTAAAGATAAGGAAACCAGGCTCAGAGAGGTTCAATGACTCCCCTCGATTAAGCAATGGAGCTGAGGGTTTGAGCCCACGCATATTCAAATCTATCAAAGGGATTCAAATACACAATCCTTCCACAGAAAGGGACACACAACAGTGGAGTCTACCTGACTCCACTTCTTACAAGTCTGCTCTATTCCGTGTTGCAATCGCAGTTAAGCCTGGGTTTGGGGTTACCAAACCCCAAGACATTCTTTTAAAAACTGGCATAGAGTAAGTACAGATGTTGTGTTGATTAAACAGATCAAATAAAATCCCAACGATCCTCACAGATAAACCGAAACCAGGAGGATGAACCGTAACGGGGAAACCACCATGTCCTGCTCTCTAATGTTTACTGTGCTCCATTGAGCATAGTTTCCCAATGAGCTGCAAAAACCTGTGTTCAGCTTCAAATAATCTGTACAAACATAGGGCAGGTAGGAGACCTTTTGCTTGGTCACACCTTCCTTTCACACTGTCACCTAGAGCTGTAATAACACTGTTAAGCAGGCAGAGCCTATGTGTCCTGCCTCTCCTTGCCCTCTCAAGCTAACAGTGACCCACTGAGGTAAGCTGTGCCCACTGCTGTAAACTCTCTGCCCATTTTGCTATAGCCACCATGAGGGTGTCTCAAGAGATTCGGTCTAACTGCTTGCCCAGATGAAAATATGTTGTCTGCTCCCTGGAATATCATGTGGATGCTCTGTATACCTTCGTTCTAACAACAGTGTGGGGCAGGGGATAGATCTGGAACTTGGTGAGAGAGGCCATACGAAAAACTGCTATCTTGTGGTAGATGATGCAGCCAGAAACATTTTCTCCTCCCCTAAGCACTCCTGCCTGGACTCGTTAAAGAGGAATTTCCAGCAGTGGAAGGACCGGCAAAAACCACCTGCTCTTCTCTCTTGCCCTTGCTGTCCTCCCCAAGGAGCGAGTATGATTTCTCTGACTGGTGAGACCGAGCAAAGATGCCAGGCACGCACAGCCCCGCCTATTCTAGTTCTCTCTAGGACCCAGCTTCAAGAGGTGGACTCTGCCCCAGGGGGCCCTGCAGGATACGGGTCCCTCCACCCATGATGGGTAGAGGGATGGGAGCTCTTCTGCACACCCGACTCTCACCATAAGGGTCCCCAGGGCTGGACTGGGGGAATGAGTAAGAGGCCTGAACTGGCTGCAGCCTTAGCAGCCATGAAGCCAGCATCTGAACTCCAGCTCTTGTGCAAATGGCTCACCAGCTGAAGGGAATGGAATGCGATGAAGTCATGCCCTCAGTCACTGTGGAAATGCGGGACAGGGTTACAGTCCTAGGGAGAAAAGGCTGGATTGGCCTGGGTGGGGGGAGGTTCTGACAGTCTCAGGCTGGCAGAGCCCTGAGCAGCCTTGCTTCAACTTATTTTAACAGAATGGTCACGTGTAGGTTCAGTGCACACCACAGACTGTGAGGTTCTATTCCAAATAAAATTGGGCCAATTACTCATGAGCACACATTTAAAAATAACTTCTACCTGAGAAGTAAGGGTGGATTATTTGGGATAAAACTTGTTAAGAAGTCTGTTTACAATCCCCTACCCTAGCCTCTGACCAATAAACAGAATAAGTTAGAAAACTCTCTCTCTCATGCACGTACAAACATGACCTTCAAGTTAGAGAAGTGTAGACGAGTCATGGATTTTTTTCCTAGCAGTGAGTGACCAAAATACAGAATAAAATATTACAAATTCCCAATTTTATCTACATAACTGTAGAGTTCTCTGCTCATTCTGCCTTGCCAGCTGCTTACATGGACTTTAGCATCCTGCCAGTGCCCTGCAAGAGCTGCTAAGCATGGGCATCGTGAACAAGGCAATGCTGGTCTGGCAGGTCCCACAGTTCTCTGGCCAACCCTGCTCACTCACTCTATAGCAAGCCAAATTAAGTCTGGCAGAGCTATTTTCTTTCAGTTTCCTGAAAATAGGTATCTTGGCTGGTGAAAGAATTTAAACATGAATTAATTAGGGGAATTCACTGTGCATTTATAGAGTTCTATCTTGAAGTACCTTCTCATCTACTTAATAATTCGGTCTATTTGATCACCACAATAACCCAGTGAGGTAAGTAGGAAATTGCTATTTTAGATTAAAAAAAAAAAAAAAAAGTCCTGAGAGCTTGAATGACCTTTCCCAAAGAGATGCAAATAGATGAGAGCCAGGGCTGGCACCCAAGCCCTTTGTTCTTTGTCTCCATATTTTATCTCTTTCACTTAACAAAAATATAACAAAGGGGATTCAAAAGGTTTGTTTGAGATGGTAGAACTAGGCCTTTCTGCAGCATAAGGCAGGATTACGTAACCTTTTAAGGTTCCATGACAAGCAGAAATTATGAACAAACACCTCTGTAGAGTGGCAAGAACAACTCTTGAGAGAGGGTTGTCACACTTCTGAATGTGAGTTGACTGCAAAGAACCCCAAAGGACTTTTACCCTCTACATCCTGGAATCTACTTCTATTTTCTCCAAAGTCACTTGACTCCACCCATGGTGAACATAGCCTATTTGCTGGATATGAGGGGTCTGTCTGTAGCTTTGTCAGCACAGTTCAGCCAACATTCTGAAAAGTTTATTTTTTAATTACTTCCCAGAGAGAAAAAGAGAGGTTGTATGCCAGAAAAACCTGTGGACACCACCTTAACCAGTGATCAAAGTCAGCATCACCAGTAATAAAACAAACTGACATCATGGCCTGACAGGAGGCACTGAGAAGTACCTAACTTCCCTACCATGGGATCCCTGCGCAAAATGCACAACCTGAATCTAATCATGAGGAAACATCAAACCAATCCAAATTGAAGAACAGTCCTCAAGATAACTGGCCTGTGTGCTTTAAAAATGTCAAGGTCATGAAAAAGAAAGGTGGAGGAATGCCCCGGGTTAAAGGAGACTAAGGCAATGAAACAACTAAATGTGCTGTGGGACCCTAGGTTGGATCTTGGACCAGGAAAAAAATGCTATAAAGGATCTTATTGGGACAACTGGCAAAAGTTGCATATAGACTATAAATTAAGTAACAATATCATGTCAAAGTTAATTTTTTTTTTATTTTTATAAGTGTACTGTGGTCATATAAAGAATGTCCTTGTTCTTAGGGGTAACAGGTTATGCTGTTTACAACTTACTCTCGCATGGTTCTGGGAGAAATCCGTGCGTGTGTCTATGGAAACTGTGAACGGGAGTGATGAGGGGATGCAGATGAAGCAAATGTGGCTAAACCTTAACACAGGGTGAAAGGTGTGCAGGACTTCTTTGTTTTAGTCTTGCAATTCTGTAAGGCTGAAATGATTTCAAAATAAAAAGTCTTTAAAAAATTGGTTTAAACTCAAATTATCTGATAAGACTGGAAAATATAGGACTGGGGACTCGGTGAGTTTACAGTATGGCTGCAAGGAAGGGGTACTACTTAACATTTTCAATGATCCCTTTCAAGAAAAATTTCAGATAAGAATGTAAAAGCCTATTGGAAAATGATGGTGGTGACAAAACCAGCAGTCAAGCTGCCAGTGCAGGGAGCCCTGATCCACTATAGATACTCATCTGTGGGAGGGGATAACCACAACACATGTTTACCAGAGAAGCCTATGGGAATGGCACCAAAGGAATAGGCTGGGTCCTGGAGCCTTCTTTGGGCCTGTGATTTGGAGCAAAATGGGAGGTACTTATTTTGGGCCACCCAGACAACTTCATCCCAATGTTTTCCCTCCTATGGAATATCTATTTTGTTTCTAATGCATGATAAAGTGAAATTAAAGTAAGTCCCTGATACAAAACTGATCTTAGCTATGAGCTATCTCTGAAAGTGATTATCTTTGGTACATCTTGTCTTCCAAAGATGGCTACAATAATATCTCCCATCCCACACAACCTTTTGAGTTTATGTCTCCCTCCCACTGAATCTGGGTTGGCTGACTGCTATGCCAATTCAGGGCGTAGTCCTTAATTGGTCCAGCAGCTTCTGTTCCCTACCCTGGGGGGGATGCTCACTGTTGGGGTCTCTCCCTCTTGGAATTCAGCAGCCATGCCATGAGATGCCTAAGCCATATGGTGAGGTTACATGTAGGCACTCTATTTGACAGCCACAGCTGAACTCCTAGCCAACAGCCAATATCAATTGCCAGCTAAGTGAATGGGCCATCTCGGACCTCCAAAACTCAGTCAAACCCTAGAAAACTGCAGCCCTGGCTGACATGAAACCTCAATCGCATGGAAGGCCCTGGGTGAAAACTGCCTGGTGTGTCCAAGTCGACCCACAGAGCAACCTCATGGAAAACTCTAAGAGAGAACCTCCCAGGAAGCCCAAGTCATAGAACCGTGAGAATTAATAATAAATTCCTGTTTTAAGCCACTAAATTTTGGGGAGGTTGTTATAGCAGCAGTAACTAAAACATTACCCATCATAACAACCAAACTGACTTAGAATATATTTCTAAGAATATAAAACCATTAGAGAATATTTCACACTGAAGAACTGGGAGTACAGGCAGCATCAACACCCAGATGCAGAGACAGGCGGGGTAAATCCGCTTGGCCACACTTGCTTGCTTCTCTATACGTGGCAAGAAAAAAGCTACGCTCCATCTATGCCTTTCAGAGTGTTGCTAAAGCTAGTTTCTAAAACCTATGCAAGTACCAACAATGCAAACAACGAAAATAAACTTGAACACTTAAAAGAGCAATGCTATTAATATGCACAGCCACCCAACAGTGGCTTACTTTATGTGAGATCGGGGAGAACAATGCACTGTCAGAATTTAGGAGGTCACAGGAAAAGGGATCATTAATCACATGACCTGTCTAGGCTTCTGGATGAGAGTTCAAAGGTGCTAACTAAGCCCTCTTTCAAAGCCACATCATTTCCAGCATGCTTTAAAAATCACACGCTTGGTCTGTACAGCGAATGTCAAAAATGCCAGCTTGGCTGGGATTTATTTTGTGTGGGATACCATTTTAAAAATCAACTAAGTGTTTCTTTTTTATTGTCTTTCTTCAGTACTGAGTATGCAAAAGAATACTTATAAAATATGTACGGTATAAGGAATGATATTACAAATGCCCACACAACCACCTAATCCAACAGAAAGACATTATCATTATGCTGGAATCTTCTGTGTGACCCTCCATGATCCAATCCCTTTCCTTCCCCACTCAGAGGCCATCATCATCCTGAATTTTATGTTTGCCATTTTCTTACTTTTTCCAAAAGTCATTTTACCACAATAGGGTTAGAGTATGGTATCGGTAGCACTGAGGTCAAGGTTCAGATCCTCATACTGGCCAGTCACCCCCAAACAAAAATCATTTTACTACATTTATATTCTTAAAAGCACATTGTTTAGGTTTGCACATCTGAGAACTCAATATAAATGGAACCGTACTGTTGATATTCTTCTATAACTTGCTTTTTCCACTTAATACTACATTTCTGAGATCCAAGATCCACCCATGTGGTTGTATGCAGCTGTGATCCATTCGTTTTCATTGCTGTATAGTTCAGTTGGATTTTCAGAACTGATTTACACTCTACTTGAGTTCCCACGTTTCTCAGACCTGGTTCACACCCTGTGTGGTTCAGCTACTAATTTTCACCCAGAAAGAAACTTTCCTTCTGAATATTTTCAAATCAAGAAATATGTGCTTCTCCTTAGACCTCTCAACTCGGTAATACTGATTTAGAGGTCTTGGAGCAACTTGTATCCCTAGGGTATCTCTCTTAAAGAGATGATTCTGGTAGTTTTGACAGTACACAAGGAAGCCAGCTGTGTTAGAGTTGACTATTTTTCCTGCCTGCATCAGAGATGACATGTATAGTGCCCTGAAAATATATGCCGTTCCATTAATTTCTCTCTGAAGTAGCAGGAACATTCTGCAACATAGAACAGAAGCCAGCATCCTTTACTTTAAAAATTGCCCAAGTGAAATAGCCCAGAAAAGAGAATGTTTAAGGAACTGATCAGTGAGAGAATCTGCTGATGAATGGCCAAGAAAGAAAGAGGAGGCAAAGGGCCAGAGTCCTTGGGCAGGCTTGGTCTCAGCATTTCTTATACCTGCCAGTCGACCCTGCTCCTGGCCCTCCAGTTTCTCCTTCTCTTCTTACTTTCATCCCATAGACACTGCTACGGCCTGAATGTGTGTGTCCCCTCTAAAATTCATATGTTGAAACGCAAACCCACAAGGTGACGGTATTAGGAGGCAGGCCTTTTGGGAGGTGATTAAATCAGGAGGGCAGAGCCCATGTTAATGGAATTAGTGCCCTTATAAAAGAGACACCAGAGAGCTCCCTCTCCCCTTGTACCATGTGAGGACACAGCTAGAAGTCAGCCATCTATGAACCAGAAAACAGGCTTTGACCACACATCAAATCTGCAAGCACCTTGATCTTGGACTTCCCAGCCACCAGCACTGTGAGAAGTAAATTTCTATTGTTTATGGGCCACCCAGGATATGGTCTTTTCTTGAAGCAGCCCAGATGGACTAAGTCAGACACATACTGAACACCTACTGTGCAACAATAAATCAAGACAGTCCCCACCTTTATGGCAGTCTAGCAAGGAGACTGCTAAGTGAATGTAACTTATCTAGCTACTCCCCTCTACCACTCTGCTATCTGACCCAGTTTAATTTTTCTTCACAGCACTTATCACCACCTGATACTATACTTGTTCATTGTAATGTGAGCCCCATGAGAACAGGGACTTTCACCATATTCATCACTGCATCCTCAGCCATCAGAAGAGCGCTGGACACAAAATAGGCACTCTATAGGTATTTGTTGAGTGAATGAACGATAGAAGCATGCACATGATGCTATGTGAGCACAGAGAAGGAGGCGAATTCAGTTTTGCCTGGTTCTGGAGAGGGTGCTGGCTGAGCTGAGTCCTGAAGGGTAAGCAGATGGGCAGTCCTCTAAACTAGGACCTGTATTGTACTCAACTGTGTACATGACTCCCTCCCACCTCACTTGAGGTTCCTTGATATAGAGACTATTCCATTCATTTTGGGATTCTCTATGGCATTTGGTATAACGACTAGCATTTGTTCATTCCACAAATATTTTATTCTAGATAGAGTGGAAATTAAATTTTTTTCTCTAAATTTAACTGCATAAAAAAAGTCTGGGATTGATTCAAGTGTTTTGGTCAGGGAGAGCTTTTATAAAACTCAGGTGATGTGTCCTTTAAAATATAAGATAGTTCTAGAAATACAATCTTCTTCAAGATTTTCAGCCTCAAAGAATCTAATCTTCATCTCTATAAAGGCAATAACCTGTGTTCATCTCAGTGAAATTTGTAATAATAATGATAAAACTTTCAAGCTACTATCCAGACAGGGACCATGGGTTGATATCCAGGAAAAAAGAAGTTGGAACCTGGAAAAGTCCCAGTATGAATTAGGCTTTTCTCTCTGTTAATGTAAATGTCCCAAATAAACATCAGAGTAGTGACACATGAATGGAAGCTGAAAAGGCTCAGAAGTATGAAAAAGAGATTGCAGAGCCCACATAATAAATTTAAAGAGATTGCAAAAGAGCAATACCATAACCAAAGACAGGAAATACTAGAACAGAAAGGATGCAATGAATTAAAAAAAAAAATTTTTTTTTTTACATCATGCTATTAATTCAGTAATGGGCTATATAAGGATTTTCCTTATGGGAGACAGACACATCAATAGCAGGTATTAGTAATCTATGAAAACCATAGTGATCTCTGAAAAAAATAATAATAGTGAAAGTCTCTGCTAGAAAGCCTCACATAAGAAATAAGAGGTGACGTCACCTTAAAATATTTTTAACAAATTCCAAGGGCTGGCCAGTTAGCTCAGTTGGTTAGAGCACAGCCTTATAACACCAAGGTCAAGGGTTCGGTTCCCTGTACTGGCCAGCTGTCAAGAAAATAAAACAAAACAAAAAAACCCACACACAAATTCCAAGTGTTCATTAAATTTGTTTTGTCCTCTGCTCTCTGAACCAAACTGATACACTAAACAAGGTTATAGGATTCTCTCTATATAAAAACTTTCCTATTTTCCCAAATTAAAACACAGTTCTCCTTCTCTCTCAGTACTGCTGAAGATGCTTCCATTGTACTGCTGGATTGAGTTATTTACTGAGTCACACTTGTCAGTTACCATCTGTAAAATATTTTAATAACCTAAGACAATGGTCACACTGTTACTGTAAATTTGTTTTTCAGTTACATGGTTTCATTGGTGAGTTTGCCCAATTCCTAACCAAAAAAAAAAAAGAAGAAGAAAAAATACTGGTAATCGTGGCTGACAATTTATTACTGTCTCTGTAAAGAGACAGACAATGTGTTGTGGGGGGGGAGGGTGTCAGGGAGTATGAGCAGGTGCCCAAGCACAATGCAATCACTCCAATCCAGATGCAATCAAAGGAGAAAGAATGTCAGAAAAGCAGAATAGAATTCACAGACCAAAAGAAAAAATGCTGAATGCATCACCTTGGGAAATAAGAAGAGTCCCATATTTACCAGGCAACAAACCTCTCAATGGCCCACAATTTACCCAGAAGATACACAGAGTCAAGGCAGATAAGTCAAAGGCCACAACACTGAATGGCTCAAAGCCCCACCAAACTGACTTAATTGTCAGACTGTCTGGCAAAGGGGAAAGATGCTTACTTGGATATCACAGGAGAAGACGACCTCTTAGAAAAACTTCCAGGAAACTCGCATTTTCTCAGAGGAGACCCAAAGCCCCCAGTGGGAATGGAAGTTGTCACTCGTCCCTTCTTCACTTTCTCCATCTGTAGGGGAACACAGAACAGGATAGCCACAGCCCATAACTGGCACTATTTCCTCAGTTTCTGAAAATAACCCAGATGGAAGCAATGCCCAGCTTCTTTTTTTTAGAGGAATCAATACAAAGCTAGAGTGCTTCACGTGACGGGAATCTTTGCAGGGAGACACCATGAGGTCATCAAATTTAGGTCATCCAGTCAAGAAAACAATTTTTAGCCTCAAAATGCAAAGATTTCTTTCTCCTTGTTATTTTGCAAAGAGTTAACAACAGAACCATATTATGGTCCTGGACATATAGGAACCAGAAAGAGTACAAAGATATATAATCACTACAAAAAAATTACAGGTGGGTGAAATGTGGCTCTAACATCCAAGACAGTGAGCTGTGGACATACACGGTATACGGGGACTACAACCCCACCCATTCCTCTACATCTTCCCCCTCACCTCCCTCGGCAGAAGGTAGAAGGGAATAGACAACAGTGCCCAGCCCGCAGATGGTGCTCCATAAGGATTAGTTTTCCTTCTCTCCCTATCAAACTTCTCTGTAGCAAATCCTCACTTGATCCCCGCACCCATATACATCAGTCTCCTTCCACAGTAATCCACCCTATTATAAAATCCAAGAGTCTGAGACATTCACTTTTTGAGAATCTCAGGGCCACAATGGATTTGAAAAGAAAATACGATATGGTAAAATGCCCAGCAGTACAGTAACGTGGTGGTTTTAAAATAAATCCACAAATTGATACTCCTCCCTTCAACAGGTGGGAACTCAATTCCTCTCCCCTTGAGTGTGGGTTGACTTTAGTGACTTGCTTTTAATGAACAGCATATGGCAGAAGTGACAGGTTGGGCACAAAAGACAACACAGCTTCCCCCTTGCACACTCATTCTTGGATCGCTTGCTCTGAAGGAAGCCAGCTGCCATGTCATTTGAACACTCAAGCAGCTTTATGAAGAGGCCTCCTGCCAAGAGCCATGTGAGTGAGCCATATCAGAAGAAGCCCAGTCAAACTTTCAGGTGATACAGCCCTGGCCAGCATCTTGACCACACCCTCATGAAAGACCCTGTACCACAACGACCCAGCTAAGCCACTCTCAGTTTCTGACCCAAAGAACCTGTGAAATAATAAAATATTTGTTGTTTTAAGCTGCCAAGGTTTGAGGTAATTTGTTATGTAGCAACTGATAACTAACAAAAGTAGTGCGGCATATATAATTTCTAAATATATATAATAGGGGATACCTGCTCAACATTTATTTTACTGATGGTGTCAGCATGCCATCAAAAATGTTTATAGGCTATTGTTGTGGTTGAAGGTTGACCAAGAACCTCAGTTCTATTTACCCGTAGAGGTAAGACTGGCCCCAAATCAGATATCCTTAAAGAAGCCGAAAGAGGACCCTTGGAACATTCCTTCTGACTCCTGTCCTTCGAAGGGAAGGTTATAATGAGGCCATCATTAGGAATTTGCTCCAAGGCACTAAGATTTAGGAGAGTGCAAAAAGTTAAATGACTTTCAAGGTTAGGTAAAATTTTAAACCAAATCGACCCTTTGAGCAGTTCCTGGAGACCAATGGAAATGGAGACCACAGGTCAAACGCAGGAAGTGACCATATTGTCAGATATACCACAGTCTGGAGGGGTGAATGAGTGGGTTTAAACCTACCGGAGGGGCCTCTGCTCCTGTAGGGGCTCCTTTCCCAGCATCTCCTACACCAGATGTAGATGTAGTCTTCTTCCTCTCGGTGTTTCGAGTGGGAGAAGACTTGTAAGAAGATTTAAGAGAGCCAGCAGCAGCTGCACGAGGACAGGTAGGGAATACTAGAGAGTTACAGTATAACAGCCAGCAAAACAGAGAGTACAGATGGAAAAAGTAGAGAGAGTGGGAAGTTGAGAAGAACACATTACTGTTAAAATGTGACCTGGGCAATCTGCATTCTCAAAATACTGTATTTTTTCTATTGTACACAAAATGATCCTACCCTAAAAAGGTTCAAATACTCAAGAGTCAAGTTCATTTCAGGGGTTAAAAGTCTGTGCTTTGGAGCTAAACAGATCTAGCACTGCCACCTAATAGCTGAATCATCTTGGGCAGGTTATTTAACTTCTCTAAACCTCAACTGCCTTGTGCAGGACAGTTAACATAGCAGATCTGACTGCTGTCCTTTGAAAGGCCTGCTTACAAGGTTGGCCCTTGGCTGGCATCTGGGAACTTAGATTTTGGGAGGGTTCCCATTGTTAACTGATGAGTGACTCCCCATACCTGAACTGTTTGTGCAAACAATACGGTGTACACTGAGCACCTGACTTCTTTCTGGGAGTCTGGAATTTGGGTACATTCTGGGTGAGGGGTATGTGTGACCAGCCCCCAGGAAAAATCTCGGGCAGTAGGTCTCTAACAAGCTTCCCTAGTTAGCAACATATCATACATGTTGTCACAACTCATTGCTCGGGGAACTGGGTCCTGACTGACTCCACTGGAGAGGACTCTGGAAGCTTGTGCCTGGTCTTCCCTGGACACCTTTCCCCTTTGCTGATTTTGCTTTGTATCCTTTCACTGTAAGAAATTATAGCTGAGTCTTATGAGATTTCCTAGCAAATCATTAATCCTGGGAGTGGTCTTGGGGACCCCTGACACATTCAGAGGATATTTCCTAACTGCTAGGGTTATTTTTTTGTTTGAGATATAATTAACATACCATAAAATTCTCCCTTTAGAAAGTGCATTCACAAGGTTGTGCAATAATAAGCACGGTCTGATTCCAGAACATTTTCAAGACCCCCAAAAGAAACCCTTTATCCATTCAGCAGTCACTTCCCTTTCCTCCCTCCCCCAATCCTTGACAACCACTATCTATTTTCTGTCTCTATGGATTTGCCTATTTCAGACATTTCATATAAATGGAATCATACAAGTTGTGGCCTTTTGTGACTGATTTCTTTCACTTTGCATAATGTTTTCAAGGTTCATCCATCCTGTAGCATGTATCAGTACTTCATTCCTTTTTATAGCTGGGTAATAATTCTACTTTCTGGATATACCACATTTTGTTTATCCATTCATCAGTCGATGGACATTTGAGTTGATTCTATTTTGTGACTACTGTGAATGATGTTAAGAACATTTGTGTACAAGTTTTCGTGTGAACACACTTTTAATTTCCCTGGCTTTATACCAAGGAGTGAGACTGCTGAGTCCATGGTAACTCTGTGCCTAACTTTTTGAGGTGCCCCACTTTACATTCCCACCAGCAACGTACGAGGGTGTCTCCACACCTTCACCAACACTTATTTTTCCTTTTTAAAAAATTTTAGCTACCCTAGTGGGTATGAAATGGTATTGCATTGTGGTTTTGATTTGCATTTCCCTAATGACTAATGATGTTGAGCATCCTGTCATGTGCTTATTGGCTATTTGTATATCTTCTTTGTAGCTACAACCAGGCAGAGGTTTTATGTCATCTCACTGAATATACTATCTAGGGAATGGAGACCAGCCCTGACCCCACGTGGATGCAGGACTGCTCATCTGCAACCAAAGAGAATGCCAGCCCTCACTAATCTTGACATGATGACTTGATCCACTTTGGTAAAGGAAAGGCTTGATGGTCTGGTCCAGTGTTTCTCAGACTTTAATGTGCAGGTCAGGTGGGGCCTTCCTACCAAGCTCTCAGGTGATGCCACTGTTGCTGGTCCATGGACCACCTTTTGAGTAGTGAGGCTCTAGAGAGTTGTTGAGCTCTTACTCTGTGCCAATCATTGTGCTATCTCATATACATGCATTATCTCATTTAATCCTCATGACAATTTAAAATAACTCCATCTTACAGATAAGCAAACTGAGGCTTAGAGAAGTTAATTAACTTACCCAAAATGGTAAGAGCCAGTGAGGGGTAGAGCTGGTTATGGAACTCCCTAGACTGTGGTCTACAGGCTACTTTGCCAAACCATCTCTTAAGAAAAGTCTACTAACCTCCACAGCTCATCAAGCGGATTTTTTCCCTAATGTACATGCCCTCAGTCATCAAATAATTTACTCACCTCTGTGACACATAAAAGAAACACAGCAATAGCAAAACATTGGTGGGTAGAAATGTTATTAACCATTGAAGACATTTCACAAAGCCAGCAAATGGGAAGCAAAATGCAAAATTCAGGAAGAAATCATAGGCTGACCAACACCACTTTGGTCATTTTCCTCAGTGTCACCAGCTTGGCCTCTTTTACCTGAGTCACTGGCCTGCTCAGAGAGCATGACTGCACTTCTGCTTCTGGCTAAAGAAGCCTGTGTGGGTGTCAACAGTCGCATAACAAGAAAGGTTTCCATGGTACTAAGGTGCATGCGATGAGCTGAGGGATGGAATCAAATAAAAATTTTAAAAAGCAAAATTAAAACAAACAAAATAAAATGTTTAAATGATACAGTGCATGATGTAAACTAACTTTTGGGTGGCAGAAGAAATGCGGAAAATAAAAATATTCTAACAAAGGATGGCTATGGAATTCGTCATAGTAAAATAAAACAAATGATGTATCATTTAGAGTTTGGGAGAGTGTAGTAATTCTCTTGGGGTGCCAGAATGCATTCAATATGCTATTACAGTACAGTGACCTATATCACTCAAAGAGAATTAGCCTGCCTCCCAAGATGTAATATGGACTCAAGAAACCATTTACTCACCAAGGAGATGTAACATTGAAAAAAAAAAAAGAGAGATTATACCTATAAAACACTTGTTTTAGGTCCTCTCTTAAGAAGAATTTCATAACACACTGATTTTTATATGAAACATTTCATCCTGTAATAGTATAAAAATAAATCCTTGCATACTTTTTCCATGTGAAGAAGCACAAAAATTAAATAAGTATAAAAGTAGTAACAGTCAACTGATTATCAGCTTTAATGGAAGATAAGTAGTATTCATAATCTAAAATTCAATGACCAAAATATTTTGATGGTTTCAGAACATATTATATGGCAATGGGTTAACTTTTCCATTACTTTGTATTCTTTGGGTGCCTATTAACTAGTAAATGGTTTGGGGATTGAAAATTTTCAATTTATAATCCACAAGCAGATAATTCGGTTGTCAACAATATATAATAATATACTGCTACCTTTATGTATTAATCAATGCAAAAATGAATTTAATATCAATCTATAACCATGTGAATTAACGAAAACATATAGAATCCACTCACTAATGGAACAGCTACCTAGAGTTGAGTATGTAGGTGTTTTCTCGTTCAGCTCTTAATTGTGCCCAGGTTCCCAGCACTTACCCATGAACCACATGAGATCAGCAGCATTATGATTATGACACTCACAAAGTCTCTGACACACATGACATGCCTTTGAGATGGAGGGGTGAGAGGTCAATGCCAATGAAAAAATCACCAGAAGGCACACTGGCCTCTGCCAAGTCACAAATGTCCTCCCCTTGGTGATGACTTGACGTGCTAAATCCTCCACAGGCACCTGACACTTCTTCAGTGATGCTTTAAAAGCTGCATTTAATGTATGGAGAGCTTCTCTCCCTTCCTTAACTTACATACTCTGAAAGGTGGAAATCCAGACTTCCGGTGACTCAGCTGAACCTCCATTAGAACATGGATGATGCTAAATCTATTCAGTTTCTGGCACATGTCCTATACATATCATCTCCCACCTCAAAACAAAGTTCCTGACAAGGCCTCCCACGCTTTTCCTCTTTTAGAGGCCTCATATTAGTTCTGCACTTCTGTTTTCATCTACAAAGAGGCAGGCCTATGAACCACGGATGTCTGTGGAGCCCCAATTTCAATTTTCACATATCTGAGTCTCCCATGCAACTCTGACTCATCAATTCTGCTCTTTCTGGCTAATCAACTACATCCCATCACTGACCGGGCAGTTACTTTTTTAACAGACACATCTGCCCACCAGTCAATTAGTTCCTGGACAGGACAACTCCTACACACATTGTGGAAAATGGAACAATCTCTTTCAGACTGGGAGGCTATCATTAATTCCTGTCCCTTTTCCACAACAACCTGGCCCTAAAGAACAATGCCACTTCCCAAAGTCCTGTTAGTGAGGCCCTGGGGCTCCCACATTCAGATCACAAGGCCAGGACAATGGTGGTTAGCAAGAGGCTCAAGAGGGTGCTCTCACAAATGCCAACGTTTAGATGCTCACACCAGAAAGAAGCAAACTGGAGAGACCAGGTCTGCATGTTCACTTGCCTCGGTCTGGAGAATAGGATATTGCCACGGTAGATGAAGACAGGCGTTTACTCATGGGAGGCTCCGTCTGCTTTGGCAAATTCACAGTTGATGTTGAAAGTTTGTCACATGCTGTAGAGAAACGCATTAAAGACATTGGTATTTACACCATTGTAGACCAAGAAACTCATATCCCAAAGTGTCCTTCCTGTTCTCATCCATACACCTCCTAAACTGCTGTGGCACACTCTGCTTCCATCATCCTGATATTCCATTATCCTTATCTGGAAATGCTCGGGCTACAGCAGCCACTGGTCTGCAGCAAGATCATCTGTGCAATTTCTTCACTATGTTCTTCTCTTCAATTTCAAATGTTCAACCTCACTTAAGTGCTCAACTAAAGCCATGCTAATCCCATCAACAAATCATTTTCTTGTGTCCAGGGATTTTTAAATATATTCACACCATGCAAAAACAAAACCAACCAGAACCCAGAGACAAATCCACACTGGAATATGTTCTATGGTTTGGGAGTGTGTGCTGAAACTGAACTTTCCCTGAAGGTTATCTGTAGCTCAGGTTGGAGACAGATGTAATTTGTAATGCAAAGAGCTGTATTTAAAGCAGAAGGACCTTTAGCAGTTGGTTTTCTTCCTCTTATTAAGAGATGGGGGACTGGCCAGTTAGCTCAGTTGGTTAGAGCATGGTGCTGGTAACACTAAAGTCCAGGGTTCCATCCCTGTACCGGCCAGCTGCCAAACAAACAAAAAAAACAAATAAAAAAGAGATGGAGTCAAATGGCCCCTTTGCTAATGCTTTAACCATTCTTGGTTAGGATTTTAATATGCGACTCTGGGTTTGGTGTTCAAATGTGCCAGTCATTATTGCAGACTTGGTTTCTAAATTATGTATGTATGTAATGGTTTCTAAATTAAACCATCACAGCAAACAAAGAGGTGCTGAGAGTGATCTCCCAAACTATGTCGGAGCCAGAGGCAAAAGGAAAAATGTATCCCCCTGACTGTAGGGGAAGCAAACTCATCAATAATATTTTCAAAATCTACTCCTCTGCTCATCTTGTTTTCAAATGAGAGAACTGCCATGTTTGATAATTTCTGCTGACCAAGTCACAATCTTAAATAATTTTTAATTAAGCTGAAGTAAGACTATGATAAATTTGGGGATAAACAAACTATTTAAACGAAATGATGTTGTGAGTTTTAACACTCCTACTTTATAAAATTTCAGTATTTTTTAAACTACTTTAATGCTCTGGGAAAAAATTAATCATTAGAAATTACAGAAAACTATGTATATAGGAGTGCACATTTTTCCTTCTGCCTTAGGCTCCCATATGGCTCAGCATAACACTGGTCTTTAGAAATTAGATATTTTATTATGGATTGTTTTGCGTTAATTTTTAAAAACATCTCATTAAAATATTTTATCTTGATTATTGAGATTTTTGGCACCTCCTTAAATTGTATGACCGAGTTAAGTACCACACTCACCTCACCCTGGGTTCTGATTTCCAATGGGCAACTACTCCACTCTACCTGCACCTCTCTGTGTGGCAAGGCCAGTGTCAACACTATAAGTAACTCAGCTTGTGTGGCAAAACCTCTGCTGCAGAGCACCACCAATAAGGATTATTCTTTGTCAAAGGAATGATGGGAACCAAGGCTATTTATTCCTACTGCTAATATATGACCTTCTGCATTGCTGGTAAATAATGAATCCCTTTTACATCTTGTTTTTTCTTTGCCAGCCAAAGATGGGTTGAATTTCTAAAGTCATTAGTAAATGAGAACAAAGTCTTGCTAGTTCTGTTCTTGATCTAGACCACAAGGATTTCCCAGGACTATCTAAAACAGAGAGCCTATTAGACAGAGAGATGAAATCAAGCACAAAGCCAAATTATCTAACGATTTGGATTCCTAGTGTTGGTACTGATAAAGTCTCTACCACTCTCTCTCAAACACCTCTACAGAAATCCATCACATTAACACCAAGCCCAAGTATTCCATTCAGAACTCTGTGTGATTACGGTTTTGGTAACCAAAAGTGATTAGGATGCCCTACTACTTGATGCCTAAAACAGATATTAATGAGATGGTTAAAGATCTAAATGTACAAAAATCAAACACTGTCAAGATTTCAAGGCAGAAGTTAGTGAGCTGAGGATGAAATGTCTCCAGGGCACTAAAATGTAAGGCATGCACAGCTCCACGATGACACAGGAACAAAGAAATATGGGCATGTTATTCACATCTCTAGAAAAAAAGTTATAATGGGTCAGATTAAGCAACCAATTGTAAAAGTGCTTGAGACAGACAAGGTGATGGAGGAGGGTGATCAGGACAGTTATCACAAAACGCCATGGCACATGATGCTTGGATATACCGTTGGTGGGCTCGGCAGCGGCAGCAGTGGTCCCTGCATCCGGAGGGAGGGTGTTGGCTGCTAAACCTAGAGGAGGGGGTGGGGTATTTTCTGATTCACCTACACAGCAAAAAATCAGAGCAAAGAGAGGTAAAAGAAAAAAGTCCAAATTTCTTTTTTTAGTTTCTAATTAGAAAATTAGAAAAAGTAACTGAAATGGGTTACTGATGTCTCAAAAATGAAAAAATAAAGTATATTCCCTGCCAAAAGGTTAAAAGCACAATACAGCAAAGTCAAGAAACCATCCTATAAACTTAAACCATTTGTTCTCAGACAGCTAATGTACAACTCCTGCATTAACAGAATTCTGAGATCACTGAAATGCAGTGAGACACTGACAAGGGTGAAAAGCCACCCAGAGACTAATAACAATCCACACATTAAATTAAACTGTTAAAATTTAAAGATGAGTATGAACTGGATAATGAAATAAATGTCACCTTGAAACAAAACTGAAAGAGCCACAAAAATTAATAATGAGACAAGAAAAAGCCTAGCCCTCTTCCAAAGGCAACTGCTGCTCTGCCTTTCCCAGTCATGTCTAGAGCCATGACTGAGCCTCCTGCCATTTTCCTACCCTGGAATCGGACTACCCCAGGCGTGCCAGCTGAGTCTGGCTAACTAGGCTCCGCATTCATTTTCTTTGCTGTTCTGCTGCTCTCCCGCAAAGCCCAGTTATTGTATCAACTGCTGTTTGCTAGCAAGAAGAATATACAGATCCCCTTCAGAAGAAATGCATACACAGGAAGCCTGGCAGTTTTAAACATTACACCTGAAAACGGTACTGGTAAAGCTGTGCAAAGCATCCCCCAGATCCTGCGGGTATCCAGCCCCATGATCTCCCACCAGGGCCCTGTAATGCGGGCACAGCCCCATACTCACCATCGCGTCCTGTGGGGCCCACAGCCAGCGATGCTCCCCATGAACACTTCTTCTTCATCTCCAGCTGCTGCGTGCGCTCCAGGGACCTGCGCATCATTGCCTCCAGCCGCTCCTGCCCAGTCGTGCAAAGCGGCAGTGTTAAGGGAGAGCAAGATTAACCACCCAGCCCCACTGCACTGCTGCCTCAGCGTGCAGGCTGAGTCACCGAATGGGGTTTTCTGTACTCTGCATCCAAAACCCAGGCACACATGCACTCTCCACCACACAAGCGCATTCTTAGTGGGTGGAGAGTAAACAATGCAGCTAGGCTAGCACTGGCCCCAAGTAGAACACCGCATCCCCTCCCCTCTTGTCCCCCAGGAGCAGCTGCACCAGGCCTTGATTTATTTAAGAATAATGCCCAACAAGCATTAACTCCTTCAGGCCTGTCTCAAGCCCCATTTTGCGCCATGTAGGAGGAGAACTGGATTTTTTGCTCCAGAACCAACTGTATCCTTTTTCTAGTTGAAAGCATAAAACATTCTGATTTGAGAAAATTTAAATTAAAATAGAATTTGAGTTTTTGTAGCCTGAAACATAACTGTTCGGGGTGATACATGACTTTGAGATCTATTTTGCAAAGCTTCATTTTCATCTCAGAACTTCTTAAAGGGGAATCGATTGTTTTCTATAATGTTTCTGCTACAGAATATTCTGAGGATAATACTGCATGTTTCAAAATTTAAAAGAGACAAGAGTACAGAACTTCTGGATTAAAAATAAAGCATGCACCCATTTCCGGAGTTAGGCAGGTTTGAGGATGGGGGGAAGGAAGAACTAAACAATTTTTAACCAGAAGAGAAAAACAAGCAGGTTTGTCTCTAAGGAGGATTTATCAAAAGCACTCTCCTATGCGTATTAACCAAATTGTTACTTTCATAAAGTTGTCCTTGGCCCTGAAGTGAAGGTGTTCTGATTCTGCACCCCCACCATCTCAATGACACTGCAAATACCAACTCCCCTCTCTGCTTCCACTGGAGAAGGCCCCGAGTAAGGCAAACAGCAACACCAACACCGTCTATCCCTCATAAAACCCAACCCTGAGGTACTCCGGGAACTGGGCTGATCCTAGCCTGACTCCAAAGCAAAAAGATATGATTTTCTCATGGCTTAAAACAAACAAACAAACAAACAAACAAACAAACAAAACAAGCAAAATTAATGACAGCATCAACTGAGTAACCATGACTTAAGGATGAGGAAAAGGCTCCTTTATTTCACTTATTAGAAACCCTTAAAGGTCACTTAGGAGGTAGATTTATTCCTTTTGTCTACCCACAGGGATGAGATGCGCATTGGTTCCTTCACATCTCAGCCTCCTCTGCATAATTTTTCTCTGAATAGCACCTTGCTAAGAGACTGCCTCTCCAGGGACCTGTAAGCAGGAGAAATTTTTTTTCCCTCTTGTCATTCTCAGATTTGTTTTGGCTACAAATTGTGCTCTAGTTTTTGGCCTGAGACTATACAATCATGAATCTGTGTTTCCTGGCAGAGTTCTGTCCTCACAACCCTGGCCCATTAAACTCTGATGGCCAACCCTGGTGGTCTGCCCGATAAAAGTTGTGGCTTGGAAGGAAAAGAACTCCACCATTTGATGCCTGAAGTAGGGCCACTCAAGACTGGGGCTAAATTGTATGGATTTAACATAAAGTATTTAACCAATGACCTAATTTAAGTGTTGAAACCTTTCACCCTAGAGTGAATTTAGTATTGGATATAGGACATCACAAGATAGCCCCTCCTCTTTTTAAGGACCAATGAAAACAAAGAGCCACGGAGACCCACTGAGCAGCTATCCAGGGGCCATAAGTATAAGGGAATGCTCACCTAGAGCCAGACCTACCCCTGGACTGTCCAGTTAGCTTTAGAAAAACTATCTCTGCCATCCACCCTCAATCCCCCGAGCTGCTCCAAATTCCACCAATGGAGATTCATTTCTTTTGACCTTGAGTAAACATATGAAAATATAGCTATCCTTGAAAGAAAGACACAATCACTTTGTATTACCCACTTTTGGAGAGATGATGAAAAATGGGTGGTAACCAAGCTCTAACAGAAGGGGACTTATGGAACTCAAAGAAGTCAGAATGGGGTGATTCAAATATGTCAAAAACAAAACTTGTCCACTGCACTCTTGTTAGAGGTGAGTCTTATCTAGGTTACTGTTGCCTAGTGTTCGTACCTTTTTCTGTTCCTTCATGTGAAGGAATGGAAAAAAATTCTAGATTTGGAGTCAGGAGATAAGGATTCAAATTCTACCTCTGCCTGCCACTTTTTAGCCCTGTGTTCTTGAGCTAATCATTCGATATCCTTGGACTTCGGTTTCCTCAACTATAAAATGGGGATGATATTACCTATATCACCAGATCACTCTAAGTCTATGGGATAATGACTAGCATAGTCTTTATCAAATGGGAATAATATTACCAACATCGCCAGATCACTCTAAGTCTATGGGATAATGACTAGCATAGTCAATGCTAACTGAATTTGAATTTGAAGAGGATTGTTATTAACAGGATAATTTAGACAAGTGGTTCTCAAACTTGAGCATTCATGCACCAGAAGCCCCTGGGAAGGCTTTTTAAAACACAAATTGTTAGCATTTACCCCCAAGGGTTTCTGAGTCAGTAGGTCTGAAATGCAGCCTGCTGAAAATATGCATTTTTAACAAGTTCCCAGGTGCTGCTGGTCTTGATATTACCAACATCACCATATCACTCTTAAGTCTATGGGATAATGACTAGCATAGTCTTTACCCAATGCTAACTGAATTTGAATTTGAAGAGGATTGTTATTAACAGGATAATTTAGACAAGTGGTCCTCAAACTTGAGCATTCATGCACCAGAAGCCCCTGGGAAGGCTTTTTATAACACAAATTGCTAGGGTTTACCCCCAGGGTTTCTGAGTCAGTAGGTCTGAAATGGAGCCTGATGAGAATATGCATTTTTAACAAGTTCCCAGGTGCTGCTGGTCTTGTGACCACACTATGAGAGCCACTGGTTAGAGGAAAGTCTGAGCATGAGAGAGACAGAGAAAATTCAATCACATCAGAAAAACAGTACTAACAACTATTAGTACTGCATACTGCACTTCCTGCTAAGTTCTCGTTCTCCTGAGTATCTGCTGATAATCAACAGAGGATGGGGAAATGGTAAGGCAAATGCTTGTCCCTAGAATATCCTCTACTGGGTGGGGCTTAGCAGAAGGAAGGAATGAGGGGAGCCTTACTCTTGACCCCTCGAACTCCAGCTCTAGAGCTGCTTGAATAAACCTGGAGAACCATGACCAAGGTGACCCACTAAGCTGGCTGAGTAGTATAAAAGGGCTCCAGCAGGGCATGGCCCAGATAGCAGTCCCTGGCAGGAGTGCAGGGAGAAGTGGGGGGTGGCTGTGTCTTTTCCACTGCTCTATGTGTTTTCTGGGGATGACATCGCAGGAACAAGCTCCCAGCGGTCCTCAGCAAGACTCAGCAGGAGGGCCTTTCTCTCCACAAACCGATGTCCACATCTGGCCAGGAAGCACATGGTTGGCATGGTGCCTCACCAGGCCATGCCCTCTGAGAGTGGCCAGCCCTCAGCTGAGTGAAGCTTTTGTTTAGGTGAGTTCAGAAATTTCTTGTTTTATACCCTGCCTGGTAGGTGTTATGAGGTATCAAGCAATAAGAGTATGAAAAGTTCCAAATAATAAAGATGGAGCTACTCTTTGAAAGAGGCCTTTCCTGGTCATCTTTTTAGCATGAGGAACATGGAGTTGGCTTCACCAAATCCCATTTTCTAGGGCCACTAGTCAGGAAGCTATACTCCTGAGTGGAGAATGGTGAGCACACTGTGTTGTCAGCCTTACCTCAATTAGTGACAGGAATTTGTTCCAGTAGTTCAATCCTTGGGAGTTGTGTGGCATGTGAGGGTTGTAGGAACCCACCTTAAGGAGAAGGTGGCCTCTAGCGAGAGCATGAGTTCAAGGTCAGGGTCTCAAGTAGATACTGTACTCTACCTACCTGGAATAGGCCTGACCAGCCTCCACTGCTGCCGACTCATGAGACCTCTGGGAGTCAGGCCAATGGTGTTATCCTGTTATCTACTTCTGCCTTGGCACAGACATGGGGGGTTACCAAGAGTGACGTCATGGCATCCATAGGGACATGGAGACAGGCAGGGCTGGGTGGGGATTAGGGGTCAACAGGCTTCTTATGAGCTCCTGAATATTGGGTCCAGAGAGGTAGGACCTGGTGGGCAACACAAACACTTTCCAACAGGCCAGGAAAGCAAAATAGCCTGCTCAGGATGGACAGGCTTCCTGCAGAGGTTATTCTCTGGTTGACAGAGACAGAGCATGACAAAAAGAACTTAATCCAGCACTGAAAAAGAGAATCAAGAATCTCCCTAGCCAGGCGCTGAGCAGGCAGCAGCCCTCCCAGAGCTCTCCATGAAACATGGGAAGAAGCACAAAGGGTTACCTCTGGAGAGGGTCTTCTCCAGTGCAGATGTATCCCTCCTCCCTAAAGATCACCCTCGAGAACACCAAACAGGCCTCTGCACTGGTAGAGTGTTCATGCTAACATAGTTAACAGGCCAGCCTGTGTGCGGCAAGTCCTTAAGCCATACCTGAGTCTCTTGGGGCCATGAGGGCAGGAGCAGGTGGTAGAGGGAGGCTGCTGCTTTCTTGGGTTGCTACCTGACTGCGGGAGGCTCAGCTCTCAGCCCTGCCCTGCTGAGGGAAGCAAGCTCAGCTTGTGCTGACAAGAGTCAGGCAGCATTCCCTGCCCCCCACCACATTAGGGGTGCATGGAAGCACACAAGCAAGTAGAAAATGATCTGGAAGTGAAACCACTAAAGATTCAACTGTATCAGGACCAACCATCTGGGCATGACATTCCCTCATCTGCAAGAAGAGGAGAGTCTGACTGCTTAACTTAACATGCCTCTAGCACTAATGTTCTATAAAGGAAAATTATAGAGAGAAATTGTCTCAAAGGCCAGCCTGTGGCTCACTTGGGAGAGTGTGCTGCTGGTAACACCAAGGCCAGGGGTTCGGATCCCTATATAGGGATGGCTGGTTAGCTCAACTGGGAGAGCGTGGAGCTGACACCACCAAGTCAAGGGTTAAGATCCCCTTACCGGTAATCTTTAAAAAAAAAAAAGTCTCAAAAGCAGTTGCTGGTGACAATGAAGGATGTGTCAGTGCACAGGAAGTGTCTAACGTGACTTCACAGTGCCCCTTCCTGGAAAAAGCAGTGACAAGCTTTCTCTTGAATCAGCAATCCTACAGAATGTCAGGAATCAAAGCAGGGAGACCAAGAAGGAAGGGGACAGCTCTAAGTCATGAAGGAATGTACAATGGGAAGAAAATTGGCGAGTCTAGTGACTCATCACAAATACACAGGTTGGAAAAGAGAAATTTGTCCCGTTACTGAAACAGCTTATCACCCTGTGACTTTTTTTTGTAGTCTACAGACTCTGTGCCGTAAATCTTTTCTGGGTAGCTCCCTCTTGACCTTGCTCTAGCCAAAGTCGGCTGAAGTAACTGAAGGGAATCTAACATTTCTGTGAGATCACTCTGTGTTAGGTGCTTCACTGGGCACTTTCACAAAAGTCATCTCCTTTAATTACTGTAACCACCTCTATTTTAGGCTGAGCAGACAGTTAGAGGTGTTATGTGACTTGTCCCTGGCCACCAACTGCTTAGTGGTAGAGTGGAAGCAGATGAAGCCACAGCAATCGGATTGCAGCCAGCAATGAACCATGGCTAAGACCCTTGCTTAGACCCTCATTCACTGAGAGCAACAAAGAAATCGTTATAAATGGTTGCTTCTTGGGCAAAGGCGGGTGTGTGTGTGTGTGTGTGTGTGTGTGTGTGGGTGTGTGTGTGTGTGTGTGTGTGTGTGTTCATGTGTTTTTCTAAATTTAAAAAAAGAAAGGGGTAAATAAATACAGTGATAATCATTCAGAGATTTTAAAAGAACCCACAAAATTTATACAAACATCTTTGTATACTATAGTACTGTAGATTAACAAACCTCTATATTGTTACACTAAAAGATGAGCCATTATATCTTATGAATAAGAAATGATCATCACCTGATACAAGGCTATGATTACGTTCCTAAAATATACTTGTTAAGAAAATCTATAATCCAAATATGCTTTCTATTTTCAAAGTTTAGTAATAAAGGAGTCTGTAAGGATAATTACATTCCATTTCTTTTTTAAAAAGTAACCGGAAAGAAAGGATGATTAAAGCAAGGAACTACATTAAGATTTAAATACACTAGCATCTTTGTATTTGAAGGCAGACTAATTTTCCAGCGATGAATAACAGGACCATGTTATTCTCAACCTTCACAGCTCTTGCTCTGGCCTTGTGTCTGCCCTGGAGACATGGACTCCCAGTAGTCCAGAACCCTCAGGTCTACATCACCCAGTCCCTATCCACAATCCTCTCTGAGTCTTAATTTAGAGTCAGAAAAGGTTAGGTCTCCGCCTCAGAGACCACCAAATCCAACACCTTCACTTCAGAGACAAGAAAATCAAGGCCCAGAGAAGCCAACCAGCTTGCCCAAGGTCACACAGCAAATTAACACCTGCGTTAATGGATAAGTCTCTTTGTTTCTGTGCCAGCGCTGCTTCTGCTGTATTTGTCACACTGCTGAAAGAAGGCATGGTGAGCCACTGGGGAGAAGGTATGGGAGAAGGTGCAGGAGAAGGCTGCTCTCATTCTCCAGAGCTGGACAAGTGCCCAGACGACCTGAGCACTAAGCCCTGTGGAGAAGGTGG